>NC_138510.1:10387904-13115486 GCF_964252035.2 Podarcis erhardii
TCTTTTATTTTTCGTTGAAAAATAAATAAACCAGCACTTCCACAGCTCCATGCCATCAAATACAACAGAAAACCAGAATTGATATATTGGATTGTATCCAATGCTAGTCTTCTTCAGAGTATGAATCCTTTGCAAAGAATGACCATGACTAACTTGGGTTCATTGTTTTCAATAGGTCTACTCTGAGTAACACTGAGTTGGATAAAACTCACAAAGGCAGACCAATAGTGGGGTGACAGCTTGCCAGTTACTGTTGGTCTGTTGCATGAATGAGTACATTTTATTCTGTCTTTCAAACAAACATACAGTGCAATCCTATATGGGTCTACTTAGAAATCCCATGGAGTTCAGTGGAGTTTGCTCCCAGGTTAAAGGATTCAGGATTGCAGCCTTAAGTCGCATTTTGCTCATGAGGATAGTGGTGGATAGCTAAATATTCTGAGATTGTGTGTTACATTTCTTTCATGATCTTCTGGACCACCGCCTCGCAGACATGGGGATACAGGGCATAGCCCGTAACTGGCTGTGCTCTTTTATCTCTGGTCGGGGACAGAGGGTGGCACTAGGGAGGGAAATGTCGTCGCGCCACGCCTTGGTGTGTGGAGTGCCGCAGGGTGCAATTCTCTCCCCGATGCTTTTTAACATCTTTATGCGCCCCCTTGCCCAGATTATCCGGAGCTTTGGGCTGGGCTGTCACCAATATGCTGATGACACTCAGCTCTATCTGCTGATGGATGCCCACACCGACTCGGCCCCGAACACACTGACCAGATGCTTGGAAGCTGTGGCTGGATGGTTTCGTGGGAGCCGATTGAAACTAAATCCTTCGAAGACAGAGGTCCTATGGCTGGGTCGGGATGGCATGGGGATGAGGGACCAACTCCCTTCTCTTGCGTGGGCCCAATTAGTGCCATTGCCTTCCGTTAAGAGTTTGGGTGTAATCCTTGACACCTCCCTTTCCATGGAGGTGCAAGTTATAGCAACAGCCAAGGCAACATTTTTCCACCTTCGCCGCATCAAGCAGTTGGTCCCTTACCTTTCCCGCCCCGACGTGGCCACAGTGATCCATGCGACGGTCATCTCCAGGCTTGACTACTGTATTTCGCTCTACGCGGGGCTGCCCCTGAAGCTGTCCCAGAAACTCCAGCGGGTGCAGAATGCTGCAGCGAGGCTCCTCACGGGGTCTCTGCCATGGGAGCATATTCACCCAGTGCTTTTCAAGCTGCATTGGCTCCCGGTGGAGTACAGGGTCAGATTTAAGGTGCTGCTTTTGACCTTTAAAGCCCTTCATGGCCTAGAACCCTCGTACCTACGGGACCGGCTCTCCTGGTATGCCCCACGGAGAGCCTCAAGGTCCATAAATAGCAACACCCTAGTGGTCTCGGGCCCTAAGGAAGTTAGATTAGCTTCAACCAGAGCCAGGGCCTTTTCAACTCTGGCTCCGGCCTGGTGGAACGCTCTGCCTCATGAGACCAGGGCCCTGCAGGATCTGATTTCTTTCCGCAGGGCCTGTAAGACAGAGTTGTTCCGCCTGGCCTTTGGCTTGGAGCCAATTTGATTCCCTCCCTCCCTCTCTCTTTTTTTTCTTTTCCTTCTCCTCCTGCGATGAGGCTACATTTTAATATTTTGATGTTCCATTATTTTAATGTTGTATTTTAATTTTGTTTTTAAGTTGTAATCATTCAACTTCTTTTTATTATTGCTTGTAAGCCGCTCTGAGCCCGGCCTTCGCTGGGGAGAGCGGGGTATAAATAAAAATTATTATTATTATTATTATTATTATTATTATTATTATTATTATTATTTCCTGTCTTCTTTGCATAAAGTGGTCTCTTATTCTGGCACTGTGCAGATGTATATAGTTTCAGGAAGGCTATGTTTCATTACACCATGCGTTTGGATCAAGATGTTAAAAGGATTGAACTATTCTTTGCCAATGTCAAATGATAGACATAGTTTTCCTATCCCTTCTTCTGAATTTGACCACTGAGTGTGTTCTCATCATCTCAGGTGACAAATTCTCATAACCCGCTGGTGACCTTATCAAGCCCGTTCCTTGGCAGCTGCCTTCACCATGCTGATCCCGCACACCAAGAGACGCAACAGATAAGCACAAAGGCAATCACTGAGCTCTGCTCTGGAGATGACCTTTGCTTGATCTCTCCTTTGGCAGGTCGCACAACAAATACTCATTGGCAGGGCCGATCGGGTTTTTCCCAGCTGGAACAAGATGCCATTTTTAACATGGACAACCAGAACATCTCCACTGGGGCAGGTTGGTCTTCCTGGGTGAAAGTTTCCAAGGCTGGCTCACATGAGATCAGAACTTTTTCCCTGATAACATGGTAGAACATAGGGACATAGGAACATACTTCACACCAAGTCAGACCATCGTCCCCTCAAGTTCAGTGCTGTCTACATTGACTGGCAGGGGGTGGGGGGGACTCCCTGGTCCTGAATGGGGCAAATGTGCCCCTGAAGGAGCAGATGCGCAGCCTAGGAGTCATTTTGGACTCACAGCTGTCCATGGAGGCACAGGTCAATTCTGTGTCCAGGGCAGCTATCTACTCACTCCATCTGGTACGCAGGCTGAGACCCTACCTGCCCACAGACTCTCTCCCCCACAGAGTGGTGCATGCTTTAGTTATCTCCCACTTGGACTACTGCAATGCGCTCTATGTGGGGCTACATTGGAAGGAGACCTAGAAACTACAACTAATCCAGAATGTGATAGCCAGACTGGTGACTGGGAGTAGCCGCCGAGACCATATAACACCGGTCCTGAAAGACCTGTGTTGGCTCCCAGTACGTTTCCAAGCACAATTCAAAGTGTTGGTGCTGACCTTTAAAGCCCTAAACAGCCTCAGCCCAGTATACCTGAAGGAGCGTCTCCACCCCCATCACTCAGCCCAGACCCTGAGGTCCAGCTCCGAGGGCCTTCTGGCCGTTCCCTCACTGTGAGAAGTGAGGTTGCAAGGAACCAGGCAGAGGGCCTTCTCGGTAGTGGCGCCCGCCCTGTGGAACGCTCTCCCATCAGATGTCAATGAAATAAACAACTATCTGACTTTTAGAAGACATCTGAAGGCAGAAGTTTGTAATGTTTGATGTTTTATCGTGTTTTTAATATTCTGTTGGGAGCTGCCCAGAGTGGTTGGGGAAACCCAGCCAGTTGGATGGGGTATAAATAATAAATGATGATGATGTATCTCCAGGGTTTGAGCCAGGACTGTTGTCCATCCCTGCATGGAGACGCTGAGGATTGAACCTGGAATCTTCTACATGCAAGACATTTGTCATTTTAGACTGAGCTATGGCTCTTCCCTACGACATTGGGTTCTTGGGTCCCAGCTCTGCTCCCGTCGAGCTGATCCTTGACACGGGAAAGACAGTGGCTCCCCTATTTCTGCAGTGACCCCACCACCATCACCAAAACTTTCTGCCACTCAGGGAAAAGAAGAGCAATGAAACAAAACAATGTGATTGTGGATTGAGGAGGGAGGGAGGAAGAGTTGGGTTGTACAGTTCTGTTGGGCTGTATGAACCCTGTCTGTTGCTATAAATCACAGCATAAATGGGAAGCCTCTTAGACGAATGAGAAAATCAAGAGTCGTTTCGGAACATCTCATCCATCCTCCAAGGTTTGTTTTGTAATCTTTCAGTATGCCTTCCATTAAAGGATGCCAGGATTTTAAACTTTGGCCGGTCCCCTAATGACTGTGCAACGTGGGGAAAGACATTGTAAGTTCCTCCAAAGGGAAATATTTAACCCGGAGATGTCAGCAGAGTATAGAAATGTGGGGTCCAAGAATCCCAGAAGCCTGTCTTGTTTTTGTCTCGTCTCTTTCATCTCCCACTCGGGGTCATGGCATCACTTACCGGCTGCAGCCCAAGCAAGCAGCCACAGAGTTAAGAACCTGGAGTTCAAAGTGAGCCATAAACCTGCGTCTCTAAGATAAATCATACAAATTACTTTACAGAAATAAATAGAACATTTGGAAGAGAGGTTATCTTGTTGCCTTCGGTTTACATCTCTAATGATGGTAAAGTTCACAAATACATTCCATCAAAGAATACTAACATTGCCTTTATTGTCCCACAAAAAGATGGATATTTATTGCAGGGCTGCAGTTTGTTTGGAGAAACGGACGACTCTTAATTCCTCTCTCCAAGAGGCAAGAACTTTCAGGCTCACCTGATGAAGTTGGTTGGCAGTACAATACTGGGGGAAACTCTGAACCAAATGTCTAATCTCTGTTGGGATTCACTCATTCACGATGGCCACAAACTCAGAAGCACTCCTAAAGGATTAGACCAGAGGCTGTCATGTCAAACTATGGTCTGCAAACTCTGTTCAGGTGATCTGCTGAAAAGCTGCGTAACTGTGGAGAATACCCTGCACTTTTTTTCTCCCTTAACAATGGAAATCAACACCTCTTTGATCAGGTCTGGATTTCTCCAAAAGGCTGTCAAGATCCCGGCATGGGGGCTTGTGATTTTCATAATATGGTGGAAGTTTTTCCTATTTTTCCCTCTTTCAAATTTACCATTATATTTCAGGCTTCTTTAAGAACAGGAGCGCTGCCAGATTGTTTTGTTTTGTTCAGGTGTCAATCTTGCTTCAGATTCTTTAAGCAAATCTAAAATGCATCATTATTCCATCACCAAAATCACTGCTATTATTTGGGTCACAGTATGAAAATGTTAAGCAAAAGAAAACATGGGAGGCTGTTCATTCAGAAGATGATACTTGCAGCTGTGAATGTACATTTTGGGGGGGGGGTGTATTTTCTCACACACATAGCATTTTGCTGGTCTGGGTCCCTTGGTACTTAATTTTCCTAGTTGAGTGGAAAAGATCTGCACATAAGGCACAGCAAGAGAGAGAGAAATTTGGTTCAAGGTTACTCTCAAGAACCCTTATCTGATCCCTGACAGTAATTTATCAGGCAGAGCCCATCATTAGTGTCAAGCTGTTTTATTACCCACTAACTTAACACTGTTTTGCCAAGAGTCAAGTGTGATGTCACTCACGTTAAAATAATTTACAGCTAATAGATTTGGAGTTCGGATCACCAGCTTGCCTCCTGGATGTTGTACATGCCCAGGAATTGTGATTCTTTCACAAATTGCCCAGCAATAATCAAAACACAGCAATAAGGCATATATTGGCAAAGATGATATTTACTGCTTCATGAAATGGGTGTCATTTGTTATTATTAGTAATTTATCTATCACCTTCAGCACACAAATGGCTTTCAAAGCCCTTATCTTGTTTGCCTTCATGACATGCCTGTGTGGTAATGGGTTATAAATGCCGGGTTGTATTCAGTGCTAGCCCTACTCAAAGTAGATCTGTTGAAATTAATTGACATAACTAACTCAATTCCATTAATTTCAATGGGTCTACTCTGAATAGGACTCAGTTGAATACAACAACCCATTGTCCTGGTTTACTATCTTAACTTTTTATTAAAGATTGTCTTGGTTTACAAAAGCACATGCCTTGTCTCTTTTTTCAAGTTGTACAGTCTTTTCTACAGTCTTTTGTTATGAGACATTAGTGCTGCATATAGTATAAGGTCAGGAGAAGAGAAGGGGAGAGGAGGGGTGGTGTTAAAATTTATGTTTTTTACAGTGTACGCGTGGGGTTTTGTGTCAGCGTCAACTTAGATAGGTTCTTTTTCTATTCACTTGTTACATTCCCTTGGTATTGAGAGATGTTTGGGGTCCAGGGTGTGGTTGGTTATCTGTGGTTGGCTGCAATGGGGTTTGCTTGCATTTGTTTTTTTTTTGTTTTTTTTGTTTGTTTTTGTTTTTGAGAGTAGGAAGGGTTTTATTCTAGGTTGCCTCCCATTAACACTTTTATTCTAAACGTCGATGAAGTTTGTCAGCAGAAGGGTGTTAAGAACCGTCGTGGAGAAATGTACCGGCCCACTTATAGGGTGTTTGCTTGCATTTGTGAGGGGGGAGGGCTTGTTGGATCAAGTAAGCCATATTGATTCATATGCTGTTGGTGGGTTCTTCTTGTTGTCTTGCTGGACTATGTATGTGATAAAGGGGAGTCATACTGGGGTGAAGGCATCCTCTTCTATTTGCCTCCGTGTCAATTTCAGTGTCTTGTTTAGCTTTTCTCAGGGGTGAAGGAAGGCTAACCGGCCCCTGGTACAAGGTGTTGGGTGCAGGGCAAATTGCCCAGCGCGCATGCGCGGTGCTGCTACCTACAGCGCATGTGTGGCACCGCTACGTATGGTGCATGCGCAGCACCACTACATAAGGCGCACACACATGCGCCATACATAGCAGCAGCGCTCATGGACCACCAGGCAGTTTGCTGATGGCGCTGCTCACAGCTGCCGTGGCAGTGGCAGGGATCCTCCACACACGGCTGTGGCGGCGCAATGGCAGCCGCTCATACCGCCATGCCCGGGGTGGCAGGGTGAGCCCCCTGCAGGGTGCTTTCTTGTCATCCCCCCCCCCCCTCAGAGATGGCACCCGGAATGGACCGCCCTCCACTCCCCTTCCTCTGCCACTGGCTTTTCTAGTAAGGTTGTTTCCCATATGATTTGGTACCACTGGTCCATGTTCACTCCTGAAAGGTCTCTCCAGCCCTAGTTTACTATCTGACAACTCAACATCTTTATCAACGACTTGGATGATGGACTCAAGGGCATCCTGATCAAATTTGCAGATGACACCAAACTGGGAGGGGTGGCTAACACCCCAGAGGACAGGATCACACTTCAAAACGACCTTGACAGATTAGAGAACTGGGCCAAAACAAACAAGATGAATTTTAACAGGGAGAAATGTAAAGTATTGCACTTGGGCAAAAAAAATGAGAGGCACAAATACAAGATGGGTGACACCTGGCTTGAGAGCAGTACATGTGAAAAGGATCTAGGAGTCTTGGTTGACCACAAACTTGACATGAGCCAACAGTGTGACGCGGCAGCTAAAAAAGCCAATGCAATTCTGGGCTGCATCAATAGGAGTATAGCATCTAGATCAAGGGAAGTAATGGTGCCACTGTATTCTGCTCTGGTCAGACCTCACCTGGAGTATTGTGTAAAGTTCTGGGCACCACAGTTCAAGAAGGACACTGACAAACTGGAACGGGTCCAGAGGAGGGCAACCAAAATGGTCAAAGGCCTGGAAACGATGCCTTATGAGGAACGGCTAAGAGAGCTGGGCATGTTTAGCCTGGAGAAGAGGAGGTTAAGGGGTGATATGATAGCCATGTTCAAATATATAAAAGGATGTCACATAGAGGAGGGAGAAAGGTTGTTTTCTGCTGCTCCAGAGAAGCGGACACGGAGCAATGGTTCCAAACTACAAGAAAAAAGATTCCACCTAAACATTAGGAAGAACTTCCTGACAGTAAGAGCTGTTCAACAGTGGAATTTGCTGCCAAGGAGTGTGGTGGAATCTCCTTCTTTGGAGGTCTTTAAGCAGAGGCTTGACAACCATATGTCAGGAGTGCTCTGATGGTGTTTCCTGCTTGGCAGGGGGTTGGACTCGATGGCCCTTGTGGTCTCTTCCAACTCTATGATTCTATGATTCTATGAACTCTAAGAAATTTGGCACAGTGAAATCACCCAGGGAGGCTGCAGTCAAGTCCTCATCGCCAAGAGGCATCTTTTGTAGAAGGAAGATTCCATACACAAGCACCTAACTGGAGAAAGATGTGTGTACACATTTCAGATGTTGCCCATGTGGTCCAGAAGCTCATCATTACTCCAGTCACAATGACAGCACTGATCATCTGTGCAGAAGAACAGAGCTAAGTTCTGTCCTTTCTCCCTTCCTTTGAGATGTAAGTGTATAATGCGCTTGGGGCCCACCTAATAGATGGCCACCCTATGGTCTGGTAAGGAAGGGTGGAGAACTTTTTTCAGCATGACTCTGGTGGGTGGAGGCCAGAGGCAAAAGTTGGAGCAGCCAGAGACAGAAGGTGGGCAAGTCCAGAAGCAAAAGTGAGTGAGCAAACTGGATCTGATTGTTGCTGTTGTACAGCAGCACATTTTCCAGCCATGCAAAACCCAGAGGATTCTACACAGAGACAAACATGTCTCTCCATCTGCTATTCAGCCAAGCAAGAGGCTGCTTGGCAGTGGACCAAACTGCCTTGGTGGGAGATGGTGGGTTCTCAGTTGTAATAATAATAATAATAATTTATTATTTGTACCCCGCCCATCTGGCTGGGTTTCCCCAGCCACTCTGGGCGGCTTCCATAAAAACCAGAAATACACTAAAATATCACAGATTAAAAACTTCCCTGAACAGGGCTGCCTTAAGATGTCTTCTGAATGTCAGGTAGTTATTTATCGCTTTGACATCTGATGGGAGGGCGTTCCACAAGGCGGGTGCCACTACCGAGAAGGCCCTCTGCCTGGTTCCCTGTAGCTTTGCTTCTCGTAATGAGGGAACCGCCAGAAGGCCCTCGGCGCTGGACCTCAGCGTCCGGGCAGAACGATGGGGGTGGAGACGCTCCTTCAGGTATACTGGGCCGAGGCCGTTTAGGGCTTTAAAGGTCAACACCAGCACTTTGAATTGTGCTCGGAAACGTACTGGGAGCCAATGTAGGTCTTTCAAGACCGGTGTTATGTGGTCTCGGCGGCTGCCCCCAGTCACCAGTCTAGCTGGCGCATTCTGGATTAGTTGTAGTTTCCGAGTCACCTTCAAAGGTAGCCCCGCGTAGAGCGCATTGCAGTAGTCCAAGCGGGAGATAACTAGAGCATGCACCACTCTGGCGAGACAGTCCGCGGGCAGGTAGGGTCTCAGCCTGCGTACCAGGTGGAGTTGGTAGACAGCTGCCCTGGATACAGAATTGACCTGCGCCTCCATGGACAGCTGTGAGTCCAAAATGACTCCCAGGCTGCGCACCTGGTCCTTCAGGGGCACAGTTACCCCATTCAGGACCAGGGAGTCCTCCACACCAGCCCGCCCCCTGTCCCCCAAAAACAGTACTTCTGTCTTGTCAGGATTCAACCTCAATCCATTAGCCGCCATCCATCCTCCAACCGCCTCCAGGCACTCACACAGGACCTTCACCGCCTTCACTGGTTCTGATTTGAAAGAGAGGTAAAGCTGGGTATCATCTGCATATTGATGGACACCCAGTCCAAACCCCCTGATGATCTCTCCCAGCGGCTTCATATAGATGTTAAAAAGCATGGGGGAGAGGACGGAACCCTGAGGCACCCCACAAGTGAGGGCCCAGGGGTCTGAACACTCATCCCCCACCACCACTTTCTGAACACGGCCCAGGAGGAAGGAGCGAAACCACTGTATAACAGTGCCCCCAGCTCCCAGCCCCTCTAGACGGTCCAGAAGGATGTTATGGTCGATTGTATCAAAGGCCGCTGAGAGATCCAGCAGAACTAGGAAACAGCTCTCACCTTTGTCCCTAGCTCGCCGGAGATCATCAACCAGCGCGACCAAGGCAGTTTCAGTCCCATGATGAGGCCTGAATCCCGATTGGAAGGGATCCAAATGGTCCGCATCCTCCAGGCGTGCCTGGAGTTGTTCAGCAACCACTCGCTCAATCACCTTGCCCAAGAATGGAAGATTTGAGACTGGGCGATAGTTGGCCATACTGGCCGGGTCTAAAGATGGTTTTTTAAGAAGCGGTTTGATGACCGCCTCTTTCAGCGGATCTGGGAATGCTCCCTCACAGAGGGAAGCATTTACCACCCCGCAGAGCCCATCGCCCAGCCCTTCCCGGCTTGCTTTTATTAGCCAGGATGGGCAAGGATCCAGGAGACAGGTGGTTGGTTTCACGCGTCCAAGCAGCCTGTCCACATCCTCGGGGGTAATGGATTGAAATCGATTCCATGCAACTTGACCAGACAGAGCTCTAGCACTCTCCCGCCCCAGCCCTGCTCCCACGGTGGTGTCTAGCTCCTTCTGAATATGAGTGATTTTATCTGCAAAAAAACTTTGCAAAATCGTTGCAGGAGATCTTGGGGTCTTTACAAAGCCCCGGTGGTAAAGGTGGTTCCGTTAAATTACGAACCACCTGAAAAAGTCTCCTGCTACTATTTTCTGCAGATGCAATAGAGGCGGTGAAGAAAGTCTTCTTCGCCGTCGCTATCGCCACTTGGTAGGCTCGACGTTGAGCTCTGACCTGTGTCCGGTCAGATTCGGAGTGAGTTTTTTGCCACCGACGCTCTAGCCGTCTCAGCGATTGTTTCATCGCCCTCAGCTCCGAAGAAAACCACGGAGCTGTCCGGGCTCCATGCAATCGGAGAGGGCGCTTCGGAGCCAGACAGTCGATAGCCCTGGTTAACTCCGCATTCCAGCGGGCCACCAGGGAATCAGCTGAAAGGCCATCAACATGGGATAAGGCATCCCCTACCACTCTCTGGAAACCATTTGGATCCATTAAGTGGCGGGGGCGGACCATCCGAATTGGTCCTACCTCCCTGCAGAGGGGAAGGGTCGCGGAGAAGTCCAGTTGCACCAGGAAGTGATCTGACCATGGCACTTCTTTTGTTTCACTTTTACTTAGTGTCAGATCACCCACGTCACTAGAGGTGAACACCAGGTCTAAGGCATGTCCATGACTATGAGTTGGGCCAAACTTATTCAGGGACAGCCCCATGGAGGCCATGCTTTCCACGAAGTCCCGAGCAGCCCCTTGTAAGGTCGTGTCGGCATGGATGTTAAAATCCCCTAGGACAACCAAACTAGGTGTCTCCAGGAGAAAATCCGCCACGACCTGAAGCAGCTCAGACAGGGAATCCTTGGTGCAGCGGGAAGGTCGGTACACCAAAAGGAATCCTGTACTGCCCCTATTGCCCAACTTCCAGAACATGCACTCAGAAAACTGGATCTTCCCAGTAGGACGCCTGGTGCAAGCTAGTGACTTCCTAAAAATCACTGCAACCCCCCCTCCCCGCCCACATGACCTGGGTTGCTGTGCGTAAGAGAAACCTGGTGGGCAAGCAGCGGCAAGGACAGGCCCATCTGCTTCCTCCAACCAGGTCTCTGTCACACATGCCAGGTCAAGTCCTCCATCCACAATCAGGTCGTGGATGGCAGTGGTTTTATTCCTCATTGACCTGGCATTACACAGCAACACCTTCAGGTCATGTAGGTTTCCCCTGTTGATTCCAGTATCCATCCGGTCAAGGCCAGACCCGGAGGCAGGGATAGTCTTCAAACAACGACTAAACCTGCCTCCTCGGTAATGACATGGTCTGGTCTTAGCGTAACTCCGCCTCCTGCCCATGATCACCGAGATCGGATGTCCCAGTGCTTCCCCCCCTGTGGAACTTGTCCAAGCCATCGTGATGACTGGGGCCCCACTCCCAGGCAGCCCTGATCTAGCCCCTTCAAAACAAAACATAAACTATACAGAACCAATAAAACAACAACAACAACAAAAAGGAACAGAACAATTATAATAAAATTAATCCCCAACCAAATATCCATCCCACCCACCCCCAGCAATGGAAAAAAAGAAATAAAAATTTAAATTGCCACCGACTGCTTGAGGACATTTTAAAGCACATTAACCCCCTGGAACAGGGAAGCAATGGCAGAACACTTCCCACCCTTCCCAAGAGTTTGTTCCAAAAGTTTGTTCCTGGGCCACGCCCCCTGGGCCAGTTGGAAAAGGCCCTGGAAGGGAGCAGGCCCTGCAGTCCTCACCCAGCCGATGGTCCGAGGCCTCACTGCAGCAGGAGTCCCTTTATAGCCAGGAGAGAGGGCCTGGGCCACGCCCCCTGGGCCGGTTGGAAAAGGCCCTGGAAGGGAGCAGGCCCTGCAGTTCTCACCCAGCCGATGGTCCGAGGCCTCACTGCAGCAGGAGTCCCTTTATAGCCAGGAGAGAGGGCCTGGGCCACGGAGAGAGGGCCTGGGCCACGCCCCCTGGGCCAGTTGGAAAAGGCCCTGGAAGGGAGCAGGCCCTGCAGTCCTCACCCAGCCGATGGTCCGAGGCCTCACTGCAGCAGGAGTCCCTTTATAGCCAGGAGAGAGGGCCTGGGCCACGCCCCCTGGGCCGGTTGGAAAAGGCCCTGGAAGGGAGCAGGCCCTGCAGTTCTCACCCAGCCGATGGTCCGAGGCCTCACTGCAGCAGGAGTCCCTTTATAGCCAGGAGAGAGGGCCTGGGCCACGGAGAGAGGGCCTGGGCCACGCCCCCTGGGCCAGTTGGAAAAGGCCCTGGAAGGGAGCAGGCCCTGCAGTCCTCACCCAGCCGATGTGTTGTGGGTGTATTTAAGGAGAAGTTGAACAACCGTCTGTCCTGGATGTTGTAGTTGCAGGGGTTTCAACCAAATGACCACCAAGATCCTTTCCAACAATATAGGTTGCGTTCAACTGAGTTTTACTCAGCAAAGACCCATTGAAATTAATGGACCTAAGTTAGTCATGTTCATTATTTTCAGTAGGTTTGTGCCACATAAAAATAGTGTTGGATATAACCCTATGGTTCTGTGTAAGCTGCAGTTGGACAGTATGTCTCTTGTCATACAAGCTGGAAATAGAAACATAAGAAGAGCCTGTTAAATCATGCCACTCTAATCCAACATCCTTGTGAAAAGCTCAAGAATCCCCCATCAAGTTCTTTTGCTCAAGCCTCACTCCATGTGCCACACAGGATGGGAGAGTGGAAATGATCTCTCCTTTCCATTTATATTCAACACTGCTAAACATTTGTGTTTTAGGGTGAAATCCGTATGGGTTTCCTTTCACTAAAGAAAAGGCCAATACGAGAAATATGTAAAATAACTAAGCAAGTATTAGACATCACCCCAGAATTGGCCCTACTAAACATCTTCCAAGACAACAATGCCCACTTACACGACAAAGGAATCATAACCCACCTACTTTCAGCAGCCAGAAACACCATAACCAGACACTGGAGAGACCTGTCAGGAGTAAGCGTGGACCAATGGTACCAAATAGTATGGGAAACAGCCCTACTAGAAAAATTAACCAACAAACTGAAACTGACACAGGAACAAACAGAAGAAGACGCCTTTACCACATGGCTCCCCTTTATCACATACACAGCCCAACAAGACAATGACAATAATCCAACAACAGCATACAAATCAATATGGCTAACCTGATCCAAAATACCCACCCACCCCACTCACACACGAAAGCAAAGATCACCACAGCCAATCACAAACAAACAAACATACCCTAGGCCAACCCCAATCTCTCTCACCACCAAAGGAACACAAGTGAACAGCAGAGAACCGGCACGAGTAACGCTGACACCAAACCCTACATACATTAAGCAAAATAGAAACATTGCCACCCGACCCCGACCCCACTCACCTTCTCCCCTCCACCCCTAATGTCCCAACAAATGAAACTGATTTGTAAAAATGTTACGTGGAAAAAATACAAGAGACATTACACATCTGTAAATCAAGAACATCTTTAATAAAAAGAAAAAAGAAAAGGCCAAAGGAAAGGAAAAACAAACACGAAAAGATGATTGTTATTCAATTGAAATCAATGTCATTATTATTAATAATAATATATTACTTGTATCCCACCCATCTGACTACATTGCCCCAGCCATTGTGGGTGGCTTCCAACAGAATATAAAGGAACATAATGAAACAGTGGAAATGGTATTTCAGGATTGCTTGGGATCAATATTCATCCAGTACTCATGCAAACTCCATTAGAACAACCTTGTCAGTATTCCCATATCACCTGGTTTACTTTTTTGGGGGGGTTACCATATAAAAGAAACAGCAATGCACAATGCCATTTTAGTGGATAGCCAGAAGAGATGGAAAATATTGCAGATTGAGGTCAAAATGGACATTTCCAAATGAGTCCCAATAGCAAAATGCCTTAAGGATTAAAATTTAACTTTCCTTGGAATCTCGGGTAAATATCTTGCTTTTTACAACAGCACCTGGACTGTAAATCATTGCAACATGCACCCTGTCAAATGCAACATCAGACCTGTCAATGTCTGTCTTGGTTAACAAATTCTGCTTGGTCAACAAGAGCTCTCAAAGTCAGCCTATTCAAGGGGTGACCTCAACTTCAACTCTGGAAGAAACATTGGATGCAAATCAATGAGGTCTCATATGACCTGACCTCAGCTGCCTTGGTCTTCAGAATGAACAATGGTGGTCAATCCATTTAGGAAACAGCTGGGAGAAATGGGCTCAAAACATACCCCAATCGGATATTTAACCACAGGAGTTCAAGATGCCAAGTGGTTAGAATTGGCAACGTAGAGTAATAACCAGTAACCCCCTTTAGCAACATGTTGCCTGGAATGAAGGTATCCAACTGATGTTGGCACAGTGTTACCTGTGTCAGGAAGATTCTGGACTGAAGTACTCTAGTGACCTCCTGCTTTGACTGCTGTAAAGCACTCTATGTAGGACTGCCCTTGAAGACGGTCCAGAGGCTGCAGCTATAGCAGAATACAGCTGCTAAGTTGGTAGGTGGGCCAGCCCAAGTGTCACTGGTCCTGAAACCTCTGCACTAGCTGCCAGTGAGCTACCCAGTTCATCGTGCTAGTGTACAAAGCGCTAAATGGCTTGGGAGCCAAATGGCTTGGGACTCCAGTATCAACCATCTCAGTACCTACGATCAGCAGGAGAAGTCCTGTTGATGATGCCACCTCCGGCTGCTGCCTTGTTGTCACTGACCCATGATAGGGCCTTCTCAGTGGTGGTTCCCCTTTTCGGGAGTGCCCTCCATAGCAGGAATGGCCCATCCCATTTTGAAGTGCTGGCAGTGAGTTCCAGCAAGATGTCGGGAGATCTTGGTGACATCTCATGAGATCTAGCTAGAAACTGGCACCACTGCCGGTGCTGCTTCACCAGCGGAGGCAGTGCCATGGGTGGGGCACCCATGGGAGCACTGCCTCACGGGCTTCCACTCTCCTAATAGGTGGGCCAACTCTGCTTCCTGGTGAAGTGCAACTGTCTCCCTCATAACTGGCTTTCAGGAGAAATTGAAAACCATTCCTGCTTACCCAGGCATTTGATGACTGATAGATACTAGCCATGACAATCATGCAATGCTCAAAGTCAGCAGAGCTACCCCCCAAAGTGTGCATGCACATGCGCGCATACACACACACACACACACAATTGTATGTCCTGGAGAATCACACACACACACTTAACACACAAGCACACACAGGCAAAATCTGCTCTGTTAATTTTTTGAAAACTTGTCTGATTTGCATGTTATTTCATTGATGGGCTTGTTCTGATCCTTCACTGTTGTGTTTCTTTGTTTAGAGCCTTTGGACTGCAAGTCGCCTTAGGAGGATCTTTGAAAAGCGGCATACAAATCAAACAGCAACAGCAATGGCACATTTAAGACACACAGGGACGAACACATTTCTAGCATGCGCATCCATGCACTTAACGCCTCTGCTTTTGCTCAGCTCCATCAATATGCCAAAGGAGGTAGGATGAGAGAAATTGGCTGAGATATGAAAGTAAAGGACCAAGGAATAAATGTGAATGAAGAATGAAATCAGTCAAATGAGAAATGCGACCGAAGGAGAGGTGGGTGAAAAGCTATTCCACAGAGATTTTTGTTTTTTATTTTTAGCAGAAACTTGCAGGAGGAGGTGAGAAAGAACATGGAAATAAAAAATGAGATTAAAAGGCATTCGGTGAAAGTGTGGAGGAATGAGAGAGCCTTAGGCAGAGAGACATGAAATCCCATTGTGGAACAAACCAAGAAATGGAAGTGTTATGTGCCCACATTGCATTAAATACACACAGCAAGGGGAATCTAAAATAAAATTGTGCAGTGTTCCTGTTCAGGGCTCCAGCCAGCCAGCCAACCATGCCTTCTTTCAGGATATTCCATTTCACCATCACCCTGGCATTTAATGTCTGCCCTCCCCAAACAGGTACTCAACATTCTGTCGCCACTGAGCATGCTCTGTCCTAATTGGGCTACTGGGGGTTGCTCCATTAGGTTCCCCCACCAAAGAATAGCTTCGCTTCCTTGTTCTGAAACCTGATAGAATGGCTATGGCTAGGAATGATTTGTACATTATCAGCTCTGAATGCAGAACTAGGAGCTGGCAAAAGTTTTGATGCATTACTCTAGAGCAGGGGCTCATTTAAATGATGGTGAGTTGAAATTATTGTACAGTGGTACCTCGGGTTACATACGCTTCAGGTCATATACACTTCAGGTTACAGACTCCGCTAACCCAGAATAGTACCTCAGGTGAAGAACTTTGCTTCAGGATGAGAACAGAAATTGTGCTCTGGCGGTGCAGCAGCAGCAGGAGGCCCCATAGGCTAAAGTGGTGCTCCAGGTTAAGAACAGTTTCAGGTTGAGAACGGACCTCCAGAAAGAATTAAGTACTTAACTCGAGGTACCACTGTATCACTATTTATGGGCTGTATCCAAAGCAGTGCAAAGTCTGTGCAAGGATTTCTACTTGAACCAAAGGTCTTGTCTCCTCTCTCTTCCCCCTAAACCCCCTAAATTTGTTTTTGGGGTTCCCTTCTGGAACAGATTTGGGGAGGGGGGAAGTCACATTGCAAAAGCAGCAATCCTTTCTCTTATAGGAAATGTTAGCTGAAGATCCCCAAGGAAATGCTCTATGGGGAGCTGGCTTCAGGCACCAGGCCCATTGGGAGACCAAAGCTGGATCTAGACACATCAAAAAAACATTTCAGGAAAATGTGTTGTAAAACTCATAATGGGGAATCGCGCTGCCAAAGGATTGAACTCTACAGCGCCATCTACTGTCACCGTGTTATAACCCATTTAAAAGACTTTTTCAAAAACTAATGTAACTGAGTCCCAACTACCATATTTTTCGCTCCATAAGGCACCTAGTTTTCAGAGGGGGAAATCAAGAAAAAAAAATTATTTAGAAATAGAAAAGCCAGCAGAAGCCGCTCACCATTTAAAGAGTGTGCGGCTTTTGCGTGCTTTTGCGGGAAGTGGGGGAATTCCCCCACCTCGTAGAAAAGCCCACAGGAGCTGCGCACCCTTTAAGGAGCGCACAGCTCCTGCAGGCTTTTCTACGAGGAGGGAGAAGGGACTGACTGGCCGCATCAGTCCCTTCTCCCTCCTGGGGAAAAGCCTGCAAGAGCCGCACGGAGCCTGTGTGCGGCTCTTGGGGGCTTTTCCTGCCTGCCTCCCCCCTACATTCGCTCCATAAGATGCTGTCAGGGGTTCAGGAGCAGAAACACAGGAGATGGAGCAAATGGAGAGTGAGGAGGAGGAATCCGAGGGGGGTGTAGGCAGTGACAGTGGTCAGAGAGATTCCACGAGTCTCTCCAGCGAATCGGAAGATTCACAGAAAGGAGCGCCGATGGCCAGGGCAAGGGGGGTGCCAAGGGGGAAACCCCAGAAGGAAGGGGCCAGCGGGGACTCCCTGAGCAGCAGTTGGAAATCAGGACCAGCTTCCCCACCAGAGCGCAGTGGGGGGGAGGAGTCCCAGGTTCTCACCACCAGAGAGAGGAGATGAGTCAGGATTGACCACGCCTCCATCGGAGAGCGGGGAAACGGTCAAGAGGAAAGTCACCGGCTGGGCGCGCACGCCAAGTTCAAATGTACAGGCGAGCGGCACAGCAGGTAGCCCGGATAGGGAGCCAGGTCCTAAAGCCCGCCGGAAGGAAGGGCAAGACTCAGGGGGGTCAGCATCAGAAGAGTCCAGGAAGGAGGAAACCCCAGGGGGCAGAAGGACCCAGAGGAGGAAGGAACAGCGCAGGAGGTGGAGCCGGGCTAGGATCTTAAACTGGTGCGGAAGGGGTAGTGACTCAGAGGGGACTTCGCCGATCTAGAGCCAAGACGTAGGGCTGCACGCTCTGGGGTTTGAAATGGAAACTAAACTTCAATAAAGACTTTTGTATATTACATCAACCGGGCGTTGGTCCTCTGTGAGCTGGGACCTAGAGGCAGCTCTGACAGACGCACACACATTTCCCCTTATTTTTTAGGAGGGAAAAAGTGTGTCTTATGGAGCGAAAAATACAGTATGTGTTACAAAGATGTCTGCAAATGTGATGTGAAAGCTAGCAACATCAACCCTGCTGAGGACGAATCCCTTGCCGATGACTGCAGTGCCTGGAGACAAACAGTCAAGGTTGTACACCCATAGCAGTGACCAGAGGAGGAATAACCGCTGGGAGGAGCACACCATTGTGTATCCACAGCAGCACAACCAGACGTCTTCATCTGCCCCGGCTGCAACAAAACATGTCTCTCCCAGTATCGGTCTCTACAGCCACAGCAGACACTGTAATCTTCCAACAGTTTGACTTCACCCCCAAAGGCTCACTCCTCCATTGTCTCCCAAGACGGATGAATGCCAACCTAAGTGTACTAGCCATGCTAATGAGTCATTTGCAACTCACTATGTTTCTGTGGTCAGTGCCTTTCTGATACCTCCCCTCTACCAGCCACTAAGCCCTGGTAGCCAGTGGTGAAAATGCTACTGTTTGATAAAAGGTTAAGATTGAGAAAGCTGTTCAGGCCCCTGGTGAGAGAGCAGAGCTGGCTGGATCTCCTCACTTCTTGGGGAGGCTATTATCCCTCAATATCTATTAATGTAAAGGTAAAGGGTCTAGTCGTGACCGATTCTGGGGTTGTGGCACTCATCTCGCTTTATTGGCCGAGGGAGCTGGTGTACAGCTTCCGGGTCATGTGGCCAGCATGACTAAGCCACATAAACATTAGGAAGAACTTCCTGACAGTAAGAGCTGTTCGACAGTGGAATTTGCTGCCAAGGAGTGTGGTGGAGTCTCCTTCTTTGGAGGTCTTTAAGCAGAGGCTTGACAACCATATGTCAGGAGTGCTCTGATGGTGTTTCCTGCTTGGCAGGGGGTTGGACTCGATGGCCCTTGTGGTCTCTTCCAACTCTATGATTCTATGCTTCTATGATTCTGGCGAACCAGAGCAGTGCACGGAAACGCCGTTTACCTTCCCGCCAGAACGGTACCTATTTATCTACTTGCACTTTGACGTGCTTTCAAACTGGCAGGAGCAGGGACCGAGCAACGGGAGCTCACCCCATCACGGAGATTCGAACCGCCGACCTTCTGATCGGTGAGTCCTAGGCTCTGTGGTTTAACCCACAGCGCCACCCGCGTCCCCTATCTATTAATGTAAGTAATCCTTAAAAACATAATTTGGGGTGCAATCCAAACTTCCTGTGTGCTGGGCAGGTTAGGGGGTTGGAATGAGTAGAGATGTTCAATGCACTTGGCACAACGTATGAACAGTCTTTATGACCAGCTCTTCAAGGTTTTCAGGATGTGTTTTTTAAAAGTACTATTAGAAAGCTGAGGTATAGGGGAAGAGAATAGACTGGTTTGGGGAAACTGGTGGCCTCTTTTCTAGGGACAGAGACCTTGAAGTGGACCATCCCTCTAGAAACAGCTTTTTTAAAAATAAAAGAATATCACACAATTAAGGGCTGTTGCAACAGTCTCTCTGCCCTCTCTCCTATTTGAATGTTTGGAAACGCTCCTAACTTGAAAGGTCAAACTGGGACACACTGAATGTATCACAGAGGTAACGAGAAGAAGAAACAAGTAACCTTCATAGCTGATGGTGCCAATGGTGGCAGGCAGTTCCTTGGCAATGTAGTACAGTGAGTAGAGTTTCAGATTAGGAGCTTGAAGACCAGGGTTCAAATCTCAACACAGTTCACTGGGTGATCTTGGGCCAGTCACTACCTCTCAGCCTAACCTATCTCACAGGGTTGTTGTGGGGATTAAATGAGGAGGGGGAGAACCATGTATGTCACCTTGAGCTCCGCGGGGGGGGGGGGAGGTGAGATAGTGTTGCGTGCCACCCCAATCTCTGAGCATTGCGAGTTTCCAGTGGTTTGAGGAGTTTAGCCAGGGTTCAGATTTCTTGGAATGAGGAGGCTGTGGTGTCTTTATGATATATGGTTTATTTGCACATACAGTCGTACCTCGGAAGTTGGACGGAATCCATTCTGGAAGTCTGTTTGACTTCCAAAACGTTCGGAAGCCCCATCGGACGTTCAGCTTCCCAGAATAGTTCACAAACCGGAACACTCACTTCTGGGTTTGCGGCGTTTGGGAACCAAAACGTTCGAGAACTAAGCTGTTTGGAAACCAAGGTACAGCTGTATATACAACCTGAGGGGCTCACAACATTAACACTACAAGAAGGTCTTGTTTCTCCCATAGCCACAGAATTGGTTTCCAGCAAAAACCAAGCATTTCTCTCACCCTCCAGGCTTCCTTCCGCCTGCTGCCTGCTTCTAACTTCTAGCTCACGAACATCTCAGCCTCTGGCTTTTGTCCTTCTAACTACCAGCCAACTGAAGGAGGGAGGGAAGGAGGGCCCATGCACTTGCCCTCTGGCACAAATCCATTTTCTTTGCTATTTTCAGGACCTTTACTTAGGCCATTAAGTTAGCCTGGCTATTCCAACAAGTGAATCTTTGCTGGATCCAGGCATTAGGAGGGACGTGGGTGTACGGCCTAACCCTCCCCCCAAACTCATAACATTATAAATGCAAGCAAGCAAGAAACAAACAAATAAACAACAACCCCCCCTCACTCTACTGCAGGGACCAGGAAGCTGTGGCTCTCCAGATATCGTTGGACTCTTAATTCTCATCAGTCCCAGACAGCATGACCCATCGGGGCGATGGGAGCGGTTGTCCAATCATGTCTGGAGGGCCGCAGTCTCCCCATGTGTGTCCTCCGTTCAAGATTATGTCACAGTTCGCAAAGGTTGCAGCTTTTCCTTTGGCCCAGATGAACAATAGCGAGCTGGGCTTCCCTTCCTCTCTGCAATCGCGCCTCCTCCTCCTCCCTCCACCTCCTTGCTTCTCTTCATCTATAAATTTGCCTGAGCAAACAGTTCCCAGGATCTGGCAGGAGGCTAGAACTGGGAGTGAGCTGAGAGATAGGAGAATGACAGTCTGAAATGAAACAGTCAGACAGGAGCCTGGCCCTCTCCCTTAAAGATTAGTCAGACTCCTTCGCTGGAGCCCTGCGCATTCCCCACACTCCTAGCAACAAAGTGCTGTCTCCCGGCCTCCAATGAATCATGTGAATTTAACCTTTCACCTGGCCGCAAGGAGGTTAATAAACCAAAATAGCCTCCTCCTCCTGCCCTTCCCCCACTTTATGGGCTCGGGGGGGGGGGGAGAATCAGGAAATTCAGGAAGGAAAGCCAAGTATTGTTGGAAAAGGGACCCTTCTTTTATGGAAACAAGGGCAGACCCTCCAAGTGTCCCTATTTTCCAGGGACAATCCCACATTTACAGAAGCCGTCCCAGTTTCTGATTTGATCCTGGAATGTTCCGCTTTTCCTTAGGATGTTCCTATTTTCATCAGAGAAATGTTGGAGGGTATGGAATTATCCGCCCCCCCGCCCCCCGAGGCATCTGAAGGCAGCCCTGTATAGGGAGGTTTTTTGTGTTTAATGTTTTATTATGTTTTTATGTAAGTTGGAAGCCGTTCTGAGTGGTTGGGGCAAGCCAGTCAGATGGGCAGGGTATAAATGGTAAAATTGTTGTTGTTGTTGTTGTTGTTGCTATGGAATAGGATGTCCCTATTTTCATTACCACTGTATTGCTTTTAACTCTTGATTGGGAGCCGCCCAGAGTGGCTGGGGAAACTCAGCCAGATGGGCGGGGTATAAATAAATTATTATTATTAGTAGTAGTAGTAGTAGTAGTAGTCGTAGTAGTATTGCAGAAATGTTGGAGGGCATGCAAGGGTCATGTGATTCTGGAAAGCAACGTCACTACAGCTTGGTTTAGACTGAGGGTGTTTTCAGACTGGCACAGTATTTGGGTAAGATTCATTCACATGCCAGTAAATCTAGGTTGCTCAGTTGTAGCTGATTTGGTGTTCTTGCACAAGAAATCCACTTTCCCAAAAGACTGGAACGTTTTGCAATAAGGTAAGTGATGGAGGGAAAGCAAAAGGTGGTTCTTGCTTTGACGCCACATCGTCTAACCTCCCTGCAAACAAATCAGAATGGATTTTTGTTAGGGGGGGCAGGACTTGGGGGGCAGAACCATTGTGATTGGCCAGTTAAGTATTTCTACTGTTTTACTTGATGGGGGGGCAGCTGCCCCTCCCTGCCCCCCCCCCTTGGCTACACCCATGGATGCTCAATAATGAGGTCATCTGAAAGCACCCAGATACAGGTGGCATAAGGATATCCCAGCTGTCATCTAAGGTCGCATCCAGCTTATCTGCTTATTAAGCATTCATTCCAACTAGTTTACACAAAGTTTCTGTGGAGGTTGGATGGTGTTGGCATTTTACTGAGCACTCGTTCTGATTTGTTTGTGGGGAGGTTAGACAAAATCCCATCAAGCAATTGTTATCCCACACTTTCCCTGTCACTTTCCTTACTGAATTAAATCTGGTTGGGGGGGGAGTGGGCTGGTTGTTCTAGAGCATTGGAGCCACTTTAGCTGAAATTGCTGCCATGGAACTGAATCCCACCTGCACATAGCAACAGCTTAGAAGTGTCCTAATGTTTCTCCAGCCCATCACGGCAGCAGTGGCCTTCAACTGGTCCAGACCCAAGACCGGCCTCTGACTCCCAAGCTGCAACATGGGACCGACTTTCACATTTTCACTTTCTCATTCATTCATTCATTTTATTTGTATGACACTTTTAAACACACACACACACACACACACACACACACATCATGCTCAAAGCAGCTTACAACAAGGAAACTGAGATGCATTTCAGGCAAACACTATAAACACAATGTCATAATAACATAGCAAAACAATAACAATGTCATAATAAGTTAGCAAAGCGATAGCAAATGTAATAACTTACCAAAAAAACCACATTCCAATGCTATAAATATACCAAGATTACTTAATCAACATGTAGTAGCCAATATCAAAAAAGAACAAGGGAGATTCAGAGCAGGTTTCCTCAACCTTGGCCCTCCAGATGTTTTTGGCCTACAACTCCCATGATCCCTAGCTAGCAGGACCAGTGGTCAGGGATGCTGGGAATTATAGTCTCAAAACATCTGGAGGGCCGGGGTTGAGGAAGCCTGCTTCAGAGTTCCTCTCCTCCCATGATGTTGCTTGCAGTCCCTCTCCCACAACAGTTTCTTATAAGGCTTCCGAGGGCAAGGGGTGCGGTAGCTGGAAACACCCATCCCATGATTTAATGGTTGCAACAGTGCATGTTATTAATCCTAAAATCCCAATATTGTACCAGCACACCTTTTTATAATCCCACCTCCTGTGAGGCAGAACTCTCTGTACTATTTCCCAGTTTGCAGCCCTAGCAAATCACACATTCCACCACATGTTTTAGCACACACCTGCACCCGAGGTGTGGCTACATCTTTCAGCTGTGGCCAGGATGGTACAAACAGCAAAGCTGTCCCACGGGAGCAATATAGTAATCTCTGCAGTGTTTTCAAGTGGCTACATGTGACCACTTCCTAAATGTTCATCTGAATCAGTGCTGTGTGTGTTCATATTATTATTCCATTCATTTTCTTGGTTCATTATCTTGTGTGTTCAATTGCTCATTCATTAAAAAATCACACTTGTTTCATTATTGGTTCCACATTGCTTCTTTCATTTTTGTTTCTGTGACTCCCGCCGCCCCCATTTCTTTAACTCATTTTTTTTTCTCCCTGCTGCTCCCCTGTGATGGTAGCAGTAGTGGCGGCGGCAGCATAGGAAGCTTCAGTTTTCCCATAATGCCTTGGGTGTTGCACAGCATCCCAGGGTAATAAAATCTCTGAGCCCCATTGGAAGCCACCAGTTTTTCCTTGAACGATGCACCATCTGAGACAGTCTGGGGAAATAAAAGGACTGCTTTACAACAAGCACGCCAGAGAAACTCAACCTGACGCCAAGATTGCCAGCTTTTAGGTACCAGGCAAAGCCATTCACATTTAATCAGGCTTTTGGATGGTCATTCATTCATGATGTTGTTGTGTAGTTCAGCAGTTCCTTGTGAAGAGGGTTTTATTGTTAAATCACTCTGAGAATTGTAGCTCTGTAAGTAGAATATGGGTCTCCTAACCACACTCAGCATTCTCAGGAAACTGCAGGTCCCAGATTGCTTTGAAGACAGCTATGGCTGCTTTAGGGATGCGGGTGGCGCTGTGGGTTAAACCACAGAGCCTAGGACTTGCCGATCAGAAGGTCGGAGGTTCGAATCCCTGCAACGGGGTGAGCCCCCGTTGCTCGGTCCCTGCTCCTGCCAACCTAGCAGTTTGAAAGCACGTCCTGTAATTGCAAGTTGAGGTGTCGGCTTAAAGGCTTTCTGTAGCCTAGGCAAAATAAAGCTGGATAGCGCAGTTGGTTAGGTAAGGGTAAATGGATACCTGACAGTGAAGTCCAGTCGTGAACGACTCTGCGGTTGCGGTGCTCATCTCGCTTTACAGGCCGAGGGAGCCGGCATTTGTCCACAGAGAATTTTTCCGGGTCATGTGGCCAGCATGACTAAGCCGCTTCTGGCACAAGGGAACACTGACACCAAAGCAGCGCACGGAAACACTGTTTACCTTCCCGCCGGAGCTGTACCTATTTATCTACTTGCACTTTGACTTGCTTTCAAACTGCTAGGTTGGCAGGAGCAGGGACCGAGCAAGGGGAGCTCACCCCGTTGTGGGGATTCAAACCACCAACCTTCTGATCAGCAAGCCCAAGGCTCAGTGGTTTATTAGCATGGTGCTAATAATGCCAAATTTGCAGGTGATAATGTCATCACTGCAGGTTTGATCCCCATATGGGACAACTGCATGTTCCTGCATTGCAGGGGGTTGGACTATCAGAGTTTCCCAAACTTGGGTCTCCAGCTGCTTTTGGACTACAACTCCCATCATCCCTAGCTAGCAGGACCAGTCAGGGATGCTGGGAACTGTAGTCCAAAAACAGCTGGAGACCCACGTTTGGGAAACCCTGGACTAGATGATTCCCCCAGAGCCCCTTCCATCTCTACAATTCTATGAGCAAGACTATAAAAGCATGTCAGGCTGTATGGGATCTAATATAGAAGATTCTTAAATGTATCAGACCAGAATCGCAAATATCTCTCCCCAGCATCTATTCCACCATCCCCAAGTGGAGCAGAAGAAAATGTGAAGCAACTGAACCTTGCTGCTCATTGTCATGTTTGCTGTAATATAACCCTGGACTCCTTATTCTACTGTCTTCCATCTGACCTCCATTTACACTCAGGTTGAAGTGAAGCCCTTGGATTTAAGGCAGCCAGCCACATTTACATGAAGCTGAACCCCACTGGCTTCGATGGAATGCCCAAGAGCCTTAAGGCTGATGATTTCACACACATTCAACTTTAGGCAAACTTTCAGAAATATGATTCAGGTTCTGGAACTTCAAGAAGTTTTGGAACTTCCTTTTGAAACACATTTTTTAGGTACACTTCGTTTTGAAAAAACAGAGACCCCCCCTTAAATCTCAGATTTTGCTGATGAATTCTTTGGCAGTCATGATGCCTAACCTGCAAGGGAAAAATACATCTTGGATATAATCCAAACAAAATTAAGCATTATCAAGTCCCATTGCATTCAGTGGGAGTCCTGTACGCATGTTCTTAACTCTCTGCTTAAAATCAATGACATTTAATAGGGTTTTGCTTTGACTGTACAGCAGAGTACTTCTTGTTCCCCATCACAGCCCATAAAACCTTTAAATCCAGCAGGACAGCTGAACATTCAGATTCAGAATTCAAATTGGAAAAGCTTTTGGCAAGCGGGCTGAGACCAGGGGAAATTGTTCTTTCAGCACTAAACAGCAACAACAAACTAAAGGATCATAGAACCGTAGAGCTGGAAAGGACCCAAGGACTCATCTAGTCCAACCCTTTTGCAATGCAGGAATCACAATAAACAAATTTATTATTGACAGGAAATCCTGAGAAAGTGATCCCTGCGTTAAGAATCCCTCTTGTCCTGCGGGTGGAGGGTGAGGAAACCCGTTTGGAGGACTGAGCCCCGTCTGGCATTTGCTCACCCAAAGGGAATCCCCGCCAGCCGAAGTCAAGCAAGGCAAATAATATTATTCCCCTGCAGGGCGATCTGTTTGTTTAACCCTTTCCAGAGACGGGTTTCTCCGGCTTCCCGAGATGCCTCTTCGGCCTCCTCCCCGCCGACCCTTCTTATCTTCCTTTCCTTCCAACCAGCCCGCGAGGCTGTTCCTTTTCACTTCGCATAACCTTCTCTGCCTTCCCACTCCCTTCGGGCTCCCTCTCTCGATCCCTCTGTCTAGGTCTCTCTTCTCCGATCTTTTACTGCCTTCCACCTTCCAAAATAATCTATCCTACTTTCCAAATAAGATGCATGTCTCTCTCCCCAACCCCCAGCAATCTTCTCTCTTTTTTCTGTTGCTGCGCGCCTGGCGGAAGCGCCTCCTCGCTTGTTCCTTGCAAGAGGCGCTTGGAATCGGGACCCAAAACGCCTAGAGAAAAACTACTCTGGACAGGTAGAGAGGCGGGGGGTGTGGGTGTGGATTTGAATCTTCTCTGGGCTTTCGAAGGAAAGGTTTGCTTCCTGTACTGATCCACCACCAGGTTATGAAACTGACGTTTCGATCGTCAGGTGTGCGCTATATAGAACACGCACTCTGGGTTCCTAAATGTTAATTTCGCAGCACTGCAGTAGTCTTGGCAGTTTCAGGGCTTTTGCAAGGATACGGTCTTAAGTCAATTTCACCGCGAAACGAGACCCGCTGAAATTGCTTCGCATTGGGCTAACAGCTGAAAAACATAAAATAAGTAACTGCGACTTCCGTGATTTAAGGGGATCGCCAAGATTTAAGTGGCCTGCGGATTTTAATCAAAGTTAGTCGCTTTAACCAGGTTGCATTTCGGGGTGGGGCGGGGTCAATTATGCAAGGCAAGGGAAGAGGCAAAAAATAATTCAGCTCTCGAAAACGGTTTGCCTGCTCGTACATCTTATTTGGAAGGAGAGGCATTGCTAGGTTAACCTGATTATCAGCCCGATCCCCAAACAGGCTAAGCCGAAATATGTGGTTGGTGCCTATGCATACATTTAAAGCACATTATTTCCCTCAAGGAATCTTGGGAGCTGTAGTTTTCCCGCCCACAGAGCTATAATTCCCAGCACCCTTTCCAAACTATAAGTCCCAGAACTGTTTGAGGCAAATAACGTGCTTTCAATGTATAGTGTCCATACAGCCTGCGATCGCGGGGCCCTAAATCCTTCGCTGTCCGCTTATCGAGAGCAGATTTTCTTTTCCCTAGAATAATTCTTTCCCAGTTGCAATCAGTGTCATTCGCAATTTGTCCCCCGAAGTCGATCTTCTAAAGAAAGTGCGTGAGTTGGTGCCAAACAAGCTTATTACTCGAAAGCAAATCCCAGTAGTCTGGGATTGCGCATGAAGAGCTGGGCAGCTGTGCCCACGTCCCGCAAAGCGCTTCCTGGTTGTTTTTAATCATTTGAGAGATCATGTGTGCCTTTGAAGAAAACAAATCTCAAGGCGTTTCATCGATATATTTATTATTTTTTATTATTGTATTTTATTAGCACCGGGGGAGTAGGGAGTGATCGGTTTACTCGATAGATCTCGGCTTGCATTGGATCCGGTATTCACTGACTATAGACTGGACAAACTCCAGGAAAAAGGGGTTTCTAAGAAATCGCTGGTTCTTAGATCTCTTGCGCAAAGAGATGGACGGACAAATATATGGCAGACATATCGCCTCATCGAGATATAAAATCGACTGACACCCCATCCTTAATGAATACAGTTCATTAAAGCCTAATTTAACAGCCTAATGAAGAATTGCGTTGCTAACTCGACTTCGGTTAAATGCTGCGCTTCGATCCCTCTTAAAACTAACCAAATATTAAACATTATTTAACCGTTGCTGAAAGCTGTAAGTAATGATTGATTTGATCTGAACGGTTAACGCAAAGGGATCGCGGTCACCTTAACTTGTCAGTGGGAATCTACGAACAATAGAAAACTATTTTGTAACATTTTCTAGAGAGGCTGCAACGAACACATAAAAATGGGCTTTGTGGCACCGCAAATACTAACAGATGCCCTCTGGAAATTGCTAGTAAATCACACGAGCGCGCACGCAGCCCCTTTAAAAAAAATAAAAATAAAATCTGTACGAAATCATATAAACATAAAATGATTCTGTGTTTTTTTTAAGAAGCATTTTATATTTTGCATACGTTGTCAAGTTAATAATGCTACCCAGATGGAAAACACATCGCCGTGTAAGAGTACAGATGTAGTTGACACAAAAAAGTCTTCGTATGTATGGGTATATAGTATCTATTTTAAAGATGGCGAGCATCTTTAAAATCTAGATCTAAAAATCACTTTAAACTGCATTAAGCTATTCTAGTGGCATACTCTAAAATAGACGATATGTGTCCATGAGTTGCATACGGAACACTCGTCTGATGTTCGAAGATGACTCATAATTCACAGACATTCTGCACATATCCAATACACATCATTCTACCACGACAAGGGAGACGGGCAGAAAATTGTCACTTGAGTTTCCAGAATCCCAAACTGCCTAAGAGCATAGCAATCAGGGAAAAAAATCAGGTGATATCAAGGATCTGCATTTTGAATTTGCTCTTTGAGGTCCTGCTGATTTTTCAGCTATAAAACTGGATTTCCAGTTTTAGCGAAGCTCTGTGCTCCGGTTTTGGCAGCCAGATTTGAAACTAACTTTAGCCAGGTTTAATTAAGCGGGATAAAAGCGGGACAAGACCCAGCCAAAATGAAGTACTTTTAAGACTGAGATCCTGCTCCACATTTAATTGCGAGCAAGCCTCATTAAAGAAAAGGGAGCTTACGGTACTTCCGAATCAGGCAACGCACGTCCTGAGACGTGGGAAAAACACCCTTAAATCTCTTCCATGTAAAATAAGTAGGATGAACCGAAACGGCCGTTTTTCAGACGCAAATGCCGACTTTCTCTTGCCCCGAACCCTGGAAAGGAACAGCGCGACGCTTTCCTGGAAGTTCTAGTTATTTGAGGGAGAATGGACAATTTCTAGCCTTTTTATAAAGTATTATCATTTGCATATATATATATATATATAGAGAGAGAGAGAGAGAGAGAGAGAGAGAGAGAGAGAGAGAGAGTATGTAATATTGGGAACCTATGAGAAGTGTCGCTAGCTCAAATACCGAAGTTTCATCTAACCCAGTTTTCTGTTTCCAACGACGGACAGTTAGGTGTTTCTGGTGAGGATCACAAGAAAGACCCGATGCTGAATGTATGTTATATTTCATTAGAGGCGACTCCGCTGCGCATCGCTTCCATTTCAATGGAGTGAGACTCCAAGGAATAGAGGTGGAAAGTCGCCACCCGGTGAATCTTCGACGGCCGTAGCATCAGAGAGCATAGGAGCCAACTCCTAGGGGCCGAGGGGCCTCCACCCCCAATAAAATATTTGAGGGGGCTGCCCCCTTCAAGCTGATGAGCATTGCCACTCAAATGGTGTGCACGCACCGTTGGCATGCGTTCAATTGTGCGGGGCGGGGCTTACCTGGAAACATCCCCCCAAAAATATTTCATTCAAGTTGGCACCCCTGTCAGAGAGATACACAGAAAGGTGGTTGTGAAAGGGAAGGGGAAAGCCGTGGAGCAGCGCGACCACGTCTGCAAATGTAATGCAATGCAATGGAGGTAGAAGGAATCCTCTTCGGCTGACTGCCATGGTTTTCAGACTACGTGGAGGAGAAGGTCGGAGCAGAGGGACAGGGAACCTGTAGTTTTCCAGGCGCTGTTGAACTCCCAGCTCCCATCCTCCCTGACCATTGGGTATGCTGGCTGGGGCTGAGATGATGGGTCCCCAGCTCTCCACCAGTAGAAGCTACAGAGCAGCTTTTAAGGGGAAATTCACAGGCAGAACTCCTGGCGCTTTGAGGGGAGAAGTTCTCTCGAGGCCACCCTCCTCAACGAAATAAAAGAAGAATCAGAGGGGTCGGCTTCTATTTGGGACTGTGCACGGTCCAAGAAATGCGGAGTAAGGGTTAAAATAAATACTTGCTGGTTCTTAAATAGGGTAAATGCTCAAATATAGGTCAGCGTGATTATTACCATATCGCAGAAGGAAAGGGGTGGTGAGAGAATAAGTCGCTTTGGCATAGTAAGATCGTGGAGGAATGGAGATTTGATATACTAATGTTATTAATTTATTTCGTCATATCCTACCAAGTGCAGAATAGGCTTCTCAGCAGTTCACACGTATAAAAACAAATCACACGTGCATCAATTAAAATATACAATTAAAATTAATGCCAAATAAAATCCACCCCGTTGCAACATAAAAATAGAATCACCCCTTATTAAAATATAAACCAAAACAATCCCATTTAAATGACACAGTACTGTAATTAAAAATAAGAGAGTCGGGGCGAGAGAGCCCCCTGAATCAATCAAGCCCCTTCCTGGGGCTTCATGAATCAAGAAACTAATTGCAAGTTAATTAAAAAAAACTAATTGCAAAATGAGGTGGGAGGAATGGGGGGAGGATTCCTAGTTTGGTCTAACTTAGTTGGAGATTCTGGCATCGCAGCAGGAGACACGCACAAATATGTCTCTTCTCCCAAGGTGAGGCTGAAAAAGGAGTTAGGAAATGAGGTTAACAACCCTGAGAGTACATAAGACTAGCACCTGAGGAAATGAGCAGCACAGGTGAGTTCAGAAAGGACAGGGTAGGGAACTTGGGTCTTTTTCTCTCTCCCTTCTTCCAGGCAGACACATCAGCTTCCAGTGCAAGCTGAGTTGTATCCCAACACTTTCAGCACACACTGTGTTGAACACCCTAACCCCACAATGCTATACCTACTTACTTAGGAATAAGAACCCCTGAATGCAGTGGGGATTACTTCTGGGTCAAGATGCCCCTTAAAACATGCCACAAGTACAGTCTGGTATAGTGGTAAAGGGGGATCCCTGACCGTTAGGTCCAGTCGTGGATGACTCTGGGGTTGCGGCGCTCATCTCGCTTTATTGGCCGAGGGAGCCGGCATTTGTCCACAGACAGCTTCCGGGTCATGTGGCCAGCATGACTAAGCCGCTTCTGGCAAACCAGAGCAGCGCACGGAAACGCCCTTTACCTTCCTGCCGGAGCGGAACCTATTTATCTACTTGCACTTTGACCTGCTTTCGAACTGCTAGGTTGGCAGGAGCAGGGACCGAGCAACAGGAGCTCATCCTATCACAGGGATTTGAACCGCTGACCTTCTGATCGGCAAGCCCTAGGCTCTGTGGTTTAGACCACAGTCCCACCTGCATCAGGTATAGTGGTTAGTGCATTGCCAATACAGCAAGGGACTTAACTGCAAAATCCCCACTCAGACGCAAAGCTTAGGTGATCTTAGGCCAGCTGATGTCTCTTAGCCTTACAGGATTGGCGTGAGGATAAAGCGGAGAGGGAGACTCAGCTATTTCTAGGAAGGAGGCATTCGAATGTCATAAATATGTACACATAGTAAGAATTATCACAGACTATGCTTCTTAAGCACAGGGTGTGGCAGGGTGTCACTGGAGGTGTAAATGATTGTTGATAGGGGGACAGAACCTTAGATTTGTATTGATTTTGATTGATTTAGGTGGGGAGCTGGCCCCTTGACTTTTGTTGTTGTTTAGTCCTTTAGTCGTGTCTGACTCTTCGTGACCCCATGGACCAGAGCACGCCAGGCACTCCTGTCTTCCACTGCCTCCCGCAGTTTGGTCAAACCCCTGTTGGTAGCTTTGAGAACACTGTCCAACCATCTCGTCCTCTGTGTCCCCTTCTCCTTGTGCCCTCCATCTTTCCCAAAATCAGGGTCTTTTCCAGGGAGTCTTCTCTTGTCATGAGGTGGCCAAAGTATTGGAGCCTCAGCTTCAGGATCTGTCCTTCCAGTGAGCACTCAGGGCTGATTTCCTTCAGAATGGAGAGGTTTGATCTTCTTGTAGTCCCTTGACTATGTCCATGTAAATGACCTTCAGATTTTGAAAAGCTGGAATCATTGGATCAAGTTCATCGGTTTTCTTGAACTAATCAAACTAAATAACTTTAAACTGGAGTCTGAATCAATGTGAATTTAATTCTTACTGTTTTGAAAAATGCTTTTTATAGGACAGGGTAAAAGGCACTGGAACCAAGTTGGGGGGGAGGGAGTTTGGGAGCCACAGTTTTAAACGCTCAGCCCCATAGGAACCAACTGCTAGGGGCCGAGGGGTTTTTGCCACCCCCCAAAAAATATTTGAGGGTGCCGCTCCCCAAGTTAATAGGCATTGCCATTTAAATGGTGTGCGTGCGCCTCGTCGTGTGATCAATTTGCGGGGCGGGGCTTACCTGCCCACCCACCCCCTCAATATTTTATTAAAGTTGGCACCCCTGCTAACACCCCTGTTAAAAACAGATTCGGGATTGAGAGACTCAATCTCTGAAATGTTTCCATTTTGCGGGCAGAGAAAGGCATCTGGGAAGGAGTGATGTGCGCAAGGTTCTCCGGGTCCACGAAAAAGGCAGGATTCGAACCCAGGTCTCTTCCTAATGCCAGGCCTGTTTTCCCTTTGATTCGGCCCCTCCCCGCCGCCGACAAACAGCCCCGGATTTAGTGGAAAGCCACCGATTCCTATTCTCAACCCCTGCTAAGGACGCCACGTGTCTTTGTTAGGGCGAAAGGTCCACAAATCAAAAGCAAAACGTGTGGGGAGGGGATGGATTAGGCGTGGGGCGTCTAAAGGGCGCCGCTCTGTCTGTCGCAGGGTCCTGGAAGAAAACTTACCTGGACAGCTCAACCCTCCTAAATCTACTCTCCCCTCCCCCCCCCCTTCAACCTTTGCATTCAGCCCAGCTGCGAATTATTAATACCCAGCGCTCGGAGTACTTCTGGCCGTGCGCTGGAAAATAATGCTAGGGTAATTACGGTCCTTTATCTGGCCATGCTTTTTTGTAAGAGGAGCAAGATAAAGGGGGGGGAGAATGAACTATCCTACATTTGGATCCTGCACTCGTTTATTTATTTTTTCTTATCTCCGCACACACGCACTCAAAAAAATCTGGCTTATCCATGTTACCGCATGTAATTGTGTCCTGGAAATGCATGCAGTTGTGTTTTGGCAATCCAAAGGAATTTCCCCCTTGCAAATAAAATGTGGTTTGGGGATTTGATTTCGTTTCAGTTCCAACAAGTGTTTGCAGAGGCTCGGTCCCTGGAATCATCTGGCTTTCTGTGTCGTCCCAGAGGCTATTCCTTCTGAGATCTGCTCCGCTGCCACCAGCTTGCTGTATTCTTAATGTTTCTGTTTAAATGCTTCCCTTTATCTACACCCACGAAGTCTTATACTGCCATATTCAAGAGTGACTCGCAAGATTCTTCTGCAATATAGACAAGAGAGGCTGTGCTTTTGAAGATCAGTGAATTTCTACTAGAGTTGACAGTGCACTATAGCTGTCAAGATTTATTGTCCTCTGTGTACATCAATTTAAAAAACTTTGTCCCTCCAGGCAGGGTCCCCAGATGTTGTTGGACTACAACTCCCATCATCCCTAGCTAGCAAGGTCAGAGCTCAGGGATGATGGGAGTTGTAGTCCAACAACATCTGAGGAGCCACAGGTTGAGAACCGCTGCTGAGGTTGCCAAACTACAACTTTCATCAGCTCCAATAACACAGTCAATGACAGAGGATGATGGGAGCTGTACTTGGAGGACCAACCATTGCCCATACCTGATATATAATATTGGATTGGGATCGCCTTTGGTCTGAGGTGCAGCAAGGCAGTTCTTATAACCCGTTAGGGAAATGAATGGCGGGCCGGCATATTAATGTCCATTAGAAGCACAATAGCTAAAAATAGAACTTTAATGTCTGACGCATTATAATTATATTTCCAGTGTTCAAAGGAAGCATGTACTCATTGCACAGAAAAATGGCACCACTCCTGCACAGACTGAAAGAATCCCAACATACTCAGAAGTAGGGAGGGGGGTTGAAAGGGTGGGGAAAATGAAGGAGGGGGAGCCAGAAAAACTACCCAGTTGGGACTGGGAATGCTCTGTGGTTGTGGAATGCTGTTAGCTCAGAAATGAGTCCCATTGAGTTCAGTGATGCTACAGTACTTCATAGTTACAGTAGGTGGGTATAGAATTACAGTGTAAGTGCAGCTTTCCCTGTCACTGTGAAGGGAGAAGCTGGGACCTGGCTGGGACCTGTCTGTCTCGAGAGACAGTGGAGGAGTGTGCTGTTGGAAGGTTGCAGCCCCTGTAGGGAGCGACATGTTTTGTTGCAGCTGGGGTAGATGAAGGCACCTGGTTGTGCTATAGTAGCCCTCTCTCAGGAGAGCAAGCTGGCAAGCTTGGCTTGTTTTGAAGGAGAACGTAAAAGACTCTGCTGAATCAAGCCAATGGCCCATCCAGTCCAGACTCCAACATCATCTTCTCATAATGGTCAACCAGATGCCTGGGGAAAACCCTCAAGTAGAACTCAAGCACAACAGAGTTCTCCCCTCCTGTGCTTTCCAGCAAACCACAGATAAGATAATCCAGAGATCAGGAGACTTTCTGGTTTAGAGGAAAGGTGAGTCAGAGGCAACGTGATAGAAGTGTTTGAAATTATGCATGGTATCGAGAAAGTGGATAGAGATTTCTGCCACCACACCTCCCATAACACTGGAATTCGTGGACATCCAATAATAATAACAATAATAATTTTTTTTATATACCCCACCCATCTGACTGGGCTTCCCCAGCCACTCTGGGTGGCTTCCAACAAAATATTTAAATGCAGTAATCCATCAAACATTAAAAGCTTCCCTAAACAGGGCTGCCTTCAGATGTCTTCTAAAAGTCTGATAGTTGTTGTTCTCTTTGACATCTGGTGGAAGGGAGTTCCACAGGAAGGGCACCACTACTGAGAAGGCCCTCTGCCCGGTTCCCTGTAACTTGGCTTCTCGCAGTGAGGGAACTGCCAGAAGGCCCTCGGCGCTGGACCTCAGTGTCCGAGTAGAACGATGGGGGTGGAGACGCTCCTTCAGATATAATGGACCGAGGCCGTTTAGGGCTTGAAAGGTCAGCACCAGTACTTTGAATTGTGCTCGGAAATGTACTGAAATGAAGCTAACGGCTGGAAGATTCAGGGCAGATAGAAGAAAGTATTTATTCACATAGCACATAGTGACACTATGGAATTCACTTCTACAAGTGGTAGAGATGGCCACCAACTTGGATGACTTTGAAGAAGGATAGGTCAATCAATTCATGGCGCATAAGCAGCTTCTACCTATGATGACTATGTTCCACCCCTGTATGCTTCTGAATACCAGTTGCCCGGAATCACAGATGGACGGAGCACTGCTGCATTCAATTGCTGCTTCTCATAGGCCTCTGGTTGGCCGCTGTGAAAACAGAACACTGGGCTAGTGGGCCATTCCCCTGATCCAGTAGGTTCCTATGTTCTTATTGCTCTGTTAACTCATTCAATTTTTCTCCCACCCTTCCTCCTGAAGGGTCCAAGGGCAGCAGACAGAGTGATGATGAAACATTAAACCACAGCAACTAAAAACAGTTTAAAACATTCTGGAAAACAGCTAAAACCATTCTCAAATGGTGATCTCAGCATTGCCAGGAACAATGTTCTTCAACCATCAAATGCCTGGGTAAACCAGAATGTTTTTAAATATCTCCTGAAAGTCACTAAAGAGGGAGGCAGATGCACCTCTCAAGGGAGGGCATCCCACAAAAGGAGAATCACCACCCAAAAGGCCCTGTGGCTGGTCGCAGCCCCCAATGTCAGCACCACCAAGAAGGCTTCATCATTTGATCCTCAGATCCAAGGTGGTTGGTACTGGGCCAGTGACTTATGACCTAGCAAGGCAATGAGAGATGAAATGACTACAGGGCAGATATCCTGATAATTGCTTTACTAGCTTCTCTGCAGTCGTGTCAAGCCAGAAAAGGTGAAATAAAGTCCCTCACCCCATCGCTCTGTTTTCTGACAAGCATCAGGTGCCTGGGTCATTCTTACTTTTCTGGAGATGACAGAAGGAAGGAGCTTGATTCTCCCCTCTTTCCATGGGAGTATTTAGGACTAAATAATAGTCACTGACAATTCTTGCAGGTCTGATCCAATCCACTTGAAATGAAGGGAAGCTGAGTAACCAGTGTGGCTTTGCAGACAGAGGTAGGAATAAAGAGCCAAGACATAAGATATTGGCTGGAACTAGGGCCACATTTGATTAAGTCACAGGTTTTTGCAGGAGGTAGCATAGGCACAGGAAACCATCTGAACTGTTTTGGGTGAACAAGCCCCTGCCAGATTTATTTATTGAACAACATTTGCATACTGCTTAACTGTAAATAAATCTTGCAAGAGGATAATGAGAGTGGCAGGCATTCCCTTAAGCCCCATTTATTTCCAGATAGATTATGCACCTAGAGCAGGGGTGGGGCAGCTTTTGTTTTCCTGCCCAGGGCCACATTCCCTTGAGAGTAACCTTTCAGGGGCCACTTGCTGGCAGACCAAGGCAAATGGTGGGCAGGGCTAGAGTCAAAAGGGCTCTTCTCCTCTCTCCTCCTGTCACTTAATCCTCTCTTTATGTGTAACAACATAAAAAGAGAGAATGGCCCATCTAGTCCAGCACCCTGTTCTCACAGCAGCAACCTTCTTCCCCTCACCCTCTCTTTCTCCACCTGTTTTTCTTTCTTTCTTCCACACCCTTCTCTCACACACATTTTCTACCACACCCTTTCCTCTCTTTTCTTCTGTCCCTTTCCTGGCCTTTTGGGCAAAGATTACTCTTGCCAGAGGTCTGGACTAATTCATTACAGAGGACTTCCCCCTCCCTCCCCCTCCTCGTCCCCCTCCCCCTCCTCATCCTCCCATCGCTTCATCCATTTTGCCCCCCTCCCTCAGTCCCCCCCCCCATACACACTGCCATCCATCTCTCCCTTTGCTTTCTACCCACTGACATGAAATCAGGCCAAATTCCCAACCCCTGCCTTGTAACCTTGCCATTGGGACGTCAACTTAAGCTATACAAAGGTAAATGGACCCCTGACCATTAGGTCCAGTCGCGGATGACTCTGGAGTTGCGATGCTCATCTTGCTTTCAGGCCGAGGGAGCCAGCGTTTGTCCACAGACAGCTTCTGGGTCATGTGGCCAGCATAATTAAGCCGCTTCTGGAGAACCAGAGCAGCACACGGAAATGCCGTTTACCTTCCTGCTGGAGCGGTTCCTATTTATCTACTTGCACTTTGTGCTTTCGAACTGCTAGGTTGGCAGGAGCAGGGACCGAGCAACGGGAGCTCACCCGTTGTGGGGATTTGAACTGCCGACCTTCTGATCAGCAAGCCCTAGGCTCTGTGGTTTAACCCATAGTGCCACCCGCTTCCCTTTAAGCTACACAAGGACTGTCCTAATAGGGCTGCTTAGAGAAAGCAGCTTCCACTGCATAAATCACAGCTTCTACAGCAAATCCAGGGCTAGCCCAAAACATTTCGGAACCTAAGGAGAGCCACAAAATGGGGAGTGGAGATTTACATCAGAAACAAGCAGGGAATAAAGATCTAAATTGGCAACAAGGGTGGAAGGAGACCTGCAATGCCTCCTATTCACCAAGATGCAGCATGAGGAACCTACGGAAAAGGTGGCGGATCTGGCCTTCAAGGTGTGTGTTGCAGCCATTACTGTTACTAGGCAATGACAGCCTTCCTGCTGCCTCAGGCAGTTGCCTCATCTTGCCTCATGGGTGGGCCGGCCCTGAGTAAACCTAGTGGGTTTGGGATAACCTTGGGCATAGTTCTTCCTCAGATGTCTGAGCTGAACGATTTCAAGATTGCAGGTAGAGGCTCACATAATTACACCATTCAAAAATCCCCTCCACACTGAAAACTAACTGCCAAAGAGAATGGTTCCAGTCTTGCCTTCCTCCTGACACACTTGTTTTCCATGTGCAGGGAATATTTTGGTATGGAGGAGAGTTCAGTCATGTGAACTGAAGTGGTCTTCGTCTTCTTTGGCGATCACTCGTAGCTGAGTAAGATTGTCTTCCCTGAACACAGTTTTCAAGTGTTCTAAAGTAGTACAGCCCAGACTCACAGTTTCCACCTCAGGGGAACAAGGCAAAACAATAAATAAATAAACCCTGGTGCAAAAGGATGATGCTGGTGATTTATTCACCAGAGGTCCATCTTTCGGACTGGTGGATTGCATGCCATTAGATGCAGTGGCATAGCGTGGGTTGTCAGCACCCGGAGCAAGGCAAGTAATTTGTGCCCCCTAACCCATGGATTTGCGCCCCCTAACCCTAACCCCCAGATGTTGCGCCCGGTGCGGCCGGCCCCCCCTGCACCCCCCACGCTACGCCACTGATTAGATGGCTCATATTTTGTAATGAAGGTTCTGTGAAGAAGAAGGTGAAGGATTCTGAGACACTGTTGGCTGGGAACCTAACCTGGTGAACCATTAAGAACCAATCCTGCTCTTATCTGCATAACTTTACTTCTTCATTTGCATCACAACACCCAAGGTTCTGTTTCCTGGTCACACTAGAATGTGACAGAATGTAGGGAGAGTGAGATGGAATGCTGGGAAATGGCTCTTGTAAAGCAAGCATCTTGGGTTGGGGTATTGCTTATTGGAGTTTGTTGGGGAGGGTGGTTGCTGTTAATTTTATGTCTCTTTATTTTGGATCTTATATAGAGAAAAAAATTAATTCCGTTGTGTACTAAGGAGAGGGAGGACATATGTTCCATTAACAATTGGATGGTCCAACTTCTGCTTATGATTTGGAAAACTCTGAAGCCCATTCAGTCAATCATTAGTCCACCTGTTTCCCAGTGAGGAACTCAAGGTGGATCACAACATAAACTAAAACAAATGCAACTAAAAAGACACAATAATTAATATAGCACAACCCCAAATGTCACAAGGGGAGAAAGCAAGCTTTTGAGTTCAGCAGGACTTTTCAGCAGGCTGTATATGAAATAAAACCAAGAGGGGGGCTTTACTGAAGGGGGAAGCCTTTTTGGTCCAGAAGTCATAATGTCTTCCTTTAGTCAGAAGCTCCTTTTGGTGGTGTAGTCTTAGAAGTGGCTCAGCTTATCAAGGGTTGTGGAGAACAGCTCCTGCGGTATCACTGCAGTACCATCCTGTGGGCATCCACCTCGGCCCCTGTTCCCCCTCTCTTCAGTCAAACCGTTGTTTTCTATTTTAATTCGGAAGTGCTTGTATTTGTTTCAGAAAGGGCTAAATACAACAACATGAACCTCCATTGAAGTGATTTACTGGTTAAAGGGGTCAGCAAACTTTTTCAGCAGGGGGCCGATCCACTATCCCTCAGACCTTGTGGGGGGCTGGACTATATTTTGAAAAGGGGGAAAAAATGAACGAATTTCTATGTTCTACAAATAACCCAGAGATGCATTTTAAATAAAAGGACACATTCTACTCATGTAAAAACACACTGATTCCCAGACTGTCCACGGGCCGGATTTAGAAGGCGATTCGGCTGCATCCGGCCCCCAAGCCTTAGTTTGCCTACCCATGGGTTAAATTAATTGGTGCCTACCATACCAAAATGCATTTTGAGCTGTAGACCTACAAAGCACCCTTAATCTGGATGGATAAATAAATAAACACTTAAATAGCAATAGAATTAAAACTATTTTTATGTAGTTATAAAACTATATATAAATATAGTTTCATTCTGGAATTTGTTTAATTGGTTTTTTAAAGGATTGGGGTTTCTAACTGTTCTCATTTGATCTGTAAGCTGCCTTGAGTCCCTGTCAATGAAAAAGGGTGGGATATAAATATATAATCAAAATCATCATCCACTGAACTCAATAGGATTTCCTTTGGAGCGAGGATCTTTGTTCCCCACTGAACGTCACCAGGACTGGGGGGGGGGGAATAATTCCACGTTCTGCCACAATATTAGTAAATCTAAAAAGGGAGGGGGAGGGGGCATACCCCATCTCTAAGGTTGAAGCCCCCGGCATTGCATGCAGGAACTGCAAGAAATCTATCATGCGCAGTTACCTGGGAGTAAATTCCATTGAGTAGCAGGAAACTGAACTTGGCTGCACGTGCGTAAGATCGGGCTGCTGCAAAACTAGGCGTCGCAGGCCATTTTCTCCCCATTTTGCAGAGGGGAAAACTGACCAGATACATTAGCCAAGAAGCGATAAGGGCTTTTCCCCATCCCAAAGGACACCGTTGCCCCGTATTTCTCTATGCGATCATTTCTCCATATGCATTGCAAGACATCCACCCGTGGATCTGTTATGTTGCTCTTGTTATCTTGAGAGACTGTGGGTTGCTTTTTCGTGCTTTGAAGTCTTTTAAAAATTATTTTCAAGTAAAGTGATGTATGCTAAAGAACCAGGAGACTCTGGGTTTGTGGGATCGACTTTTATTTTGCCTGGAAGTGAAAGATGCGCCAGTCAGAGCCCGAACGAAAAGCTAGAGAATTGAAGGATTCTGAGCCCAGGAATTTGTTCTGAGTTCCAGAACAAAGTCCTTCTGCGAAGTCCTTTTCCGTCCAAACGTCTATTTCAGCAGGGTCGTTTAGGGCAGGGAGAAGGGGTCGTTTTGCTGGGGGTCTTGCTAAATCCTTGCGGTTCTGCTGCAAATTATCCCGAGATCTACCTTCTGCCCACCGTCTTCTAAAAAGCAGATTATTAACCACCAAAATAAGGCCACTATTAGAGATTCTTATTTCAAATAAAAGTAGCCAAGGACGATGCAATCGCAGTCCGTTTAATAAAACCATAATAAAGGGAGAATGGAGGTGTAGCTGGGTGTTCATGCATGCTTATTTACGCGGAAGTAAGACCCCCGTCGGCCTCCGATGGGGTTTACTCGGAAGCAAGTGAGCAGGAAAATGTAGCCCAAGGGAAATTCAAACGCCCTTTATGACTCTCGCTTTCTTGTGTTTGATCATTTGCCTCTGGATGTTTTATTTCTGTGAGTGAACGTGGTTGCAGGAAATAATATATATACAAATTCATCAGAGAAGGGAGAGGAATTAGGAATAGTTAAGAGCTGAGGAAATTATAAATAATTTCCAGACTTTGAAGACGAAAGATACGGACGGGAAGTATCTTGGGATTCTACATCTCCACCGTAATACCTGTTCAGAGCGAGATTTCATCAAGGCAAAGAGTCTGGTTTTAGAAAAACACAATAAGGTCTCTTCAGAGAACCTTTCCTGCAATCTCCGTCTCAGGAAATCACTTTCGGCTCCGCCGCGCAAGCCTAAGCAGGTCTACTCGGAAGTAAGTCCACCAATTGCAATGCGATTTACTCCCGGGAAAGTATGTCTAAGACTACAACAACCTAAACCCAGAGAGGTTAGGCTGCAGTTAGGTCTGTCCCGCTGAACATCCTAGGAGTTTAGATCTCGCCTCTCCGCCGCCACCGTCTTTCAAGGCGGGTCCCAATTTTAAAAATAGTAATAATCGACACTAAAACCCAGTGGGAAAATAAAGACTAAAACTAAGTTGTCCAAGGGACAACTGTCTCCAGCTACGTTACCGCTTGAGGCTCGTCAACACAAAGGTGCTGAATGCGTTCAAAGACAAATTGCTTTTGGGGGTGGGGGCAGCTTCCATTTGCAAAAGTAATGCTACTTGACCATCTCTTTTTTCAGCCCTAAAAGCAGGGCTGTTATTTTTAACTGCGGACAAGGTAGCCATGAGAAGCCACACCTGTTGAATTACTGTCTGACAGGCAACTGCTCATAGCAGAGAGCATTGGTTCCGGAGTGGGGAGGTGGGCGCACGCTTGGTTTCCTCTTTATTCGCTTCTTTAAACTGGATCTATGGTGCTGGAGACCTCGCTTTCCTCGGCGGTTGAGAGGTTCTCGGTTTCCTAATTTGTTCTGCAGCGGGAGAGGAGGTTCAACGAACATTCAGAAAGTCAGGGCATCTTTCTGATTCGAAGTCACTTCGAAGTCACAAGCTAGTTAAACCGAAGTCACTTCGATTTTTAGATCAAGAAGACCAACCTGTGGCTTTCAGTTTTAAGGCTCCTCGCTCATTAGCTTAAAATAAGTGGCAGCCAGATGAAGACGAGTTTCTTTGAACTTCGGAGGCCTCCTTGGTTCACAAATCTTTTCTTTAAAGGTGGAGCCTACTTTGATAAATGACCCTCCACATCCGATGGAATACTGAGCAATCCGATGGAATAATACTGGTTCGAGTCAGCTGGACCCAAGAAAGAGAGCAGGGCTGCTCTGGAAAGAATTGCGCGTTTTCCTGATCCCCTTTAAAGTCACATCCAATTCACTTTGTCCTTTAAGCAACTGAGCAGGGAGTCGTTATTTAGGACATTATTCGAGGGCATGCCGTGGAGAATAGAAGATGCCACCTCTAGTTCAGTGTTGTCTACACTGGCTGGCAGCGACTCTCCAGGTAGAGAGACTTTCCCAGCTGTACCCGCAGATGCCGGACCCCGAACCTGGAACCTTCTGCAGAAACCAATTCTAGCGCAAGAGATTCGCAAATTAAGGTCCCTTCGGAAGTCCAAAGAAACTGGTTTCGCCCTTAATTATCACTCCTAGCATTCCGTCTTTCCTGCAAAGAGCTGCCAGAGAGCAACAGGTGCTTGTGTTTAGACCACATAAAAGCAGGAACACTTATGAATTTAGGGCCTGCTCAGGGTACAACCCACAACCATTTTTCTGTCGCCCCCCGAAATTATTTGAAGCTTCAGCTCGGATTGAAATCCACGAGGCTTTGATTGTAGTTTTTATAATGCAAATCAGAAATGAATAGGCTTCGGGTTTGGTGCATCTACTTACATTTTTACGCTAATCTCAAAATCGCCAGAGCCGGTAAATCTCACCTATGCGGATGTATTTGGAAACAGCTCAAAATCCAACCCAAGTTTTCCAGCTAGCAGCCACCACTCTCTGGAAGTAAACAATCCAGTTCTACCTCCGCGAGTTTGTTCTTTAATGGGGCTTACTCCTAAGTAAGTGTGGCGATCCCATTGAAAGAACCTACTTCCAAGTAAACATAGTTGGGAATGTGTTGTGGCTATAGGCTTTACGCACGGTTATTTGGGGAGCAAACTCCATTTAAACTTAACAAGACTCGAGACTGCATACAGAATAGGTAGAATCGGACTAGAATCAGCAGTGGAAAAGTCTCTTTCAATCAGAAAGGAAAAGATTAACTGCTTAATGGAAATATATCAAGCTATGTAGTGTAATATTAGCTTACGATGATGTGGTTGGCTGGGTTGATTCGAAGCCCGGCCAAATCCGACAAATTCCTCGCTATCAGCCAGAAACCAGATTCGCTTTTTTATTTTCTTTTTATAGGTCTTCCCCTCAAACTTTGACCTAGTAGTGCCATCAAGGATTGGGGGAGGGGGCGAGATCGTTTTGAAACCACAGTATTTCTGCTTAACACTGTTGTGCCCGAGGCAGAAATATACTTTTTTAAAAAGTCACCCTGTCCTGGAACTTGAAAATTCACGAGCTCTTTCGCGAATCGTCTTCTTTCCCTGACTTTTAACGTCTAAGGGGAAGAAGCCTTGCATCCTCTCTACTTCAAATTTCGGCTGCGGTCGGTTCCAGTTCCGCGTGGAACAAGCGAGCAAACTCGCTCAATGAGGTTTCGGGCAGTTTCGTGAAACTGATAAGGTCGGTCGGTTTTAACGCATCCTAAAAGTTGCAAGTTCAGGGGTAAGTGTGAGGGTTTTCTTCTGCGGTGGGAGAAAGCTCGGTTTTCAGAGTTTGTCAGCTGGTACCAGATATCGCTTTCTCTCCCTCCCCCCCCTTTTTTTATGGGTCTTCAAAAAAAAAAAAACCCAAGGCGAGGATGGTCCCCTTAAGGGGGAAGATAAGTTTTAATCAACCTAGTGGTTGTTACATATGAATATGCAACAATGTGAGCCTAGACCTGGTCGGTATCCGAAGCAAATTTCTCTGCTTAAGTCAAAACTTTATGCCGCTGATAATTTTGAATTGATTTCCTGGGTGAGAAAATCCTTCATATATTATTACATAGATTTTTTTAAGGTTTCAAATGAATGATAGCAAGGCTGCTCTCTCACAATTAAAGCCGGTTTAATTCGAGTCACTTTTTTAAGCGTGGGGAATCGTTTAGTTGTCTTAGACCGAGAGAATTTGCAGAGATATAGATATATAGATGCATGTCAGTTCCAGAGAATTCAGACGGGAAGCGAATACGGAATAACTGGGATTTAACGATACGAAAAACTTAGAACCTAAGGGAAAAGGTCGACAAGAAAGGATTGCATAAAGGGAGGGGGGAGATGTCGGCAAAATAGGGGTGAACGGTCAGAACAGAGAAAAATAATGGGGGGGGGGACTTCTGAGAGATTGGGGAGAGAAAAAACCCCACTCTAAAAGTCCCACTGATGTTAAATGAGATTTCCCAGAAGTAATAAACGTAGCACGACTCTGCCTGCGTTGTTGACTCAACTAGAAGCCCAAGGGATTTATTCCCATGCAAAGGTGTTTAAGGGTTATAGCCTTCAAATTCCGCCCAACCGCAGTTTTAATTATAGAAATTGATTCTCATCGAAGCTGGAGGTGACATCAGAGGCCACAATTCCGAAGCAATCCGTCTTAAAAATGCTATCAAAAACGTAACTAGGTCTTTTCCTCCCTCCTTTCGTGGTGGGGAGGTAGCCGATTGGCAATCCAGTCTATCAAGTAACCTCCACGCACACCAGACATTTAAAAGCCAATTTCTCCCCTTTTATATATATATAAAAGGAAGAACCATGGGAACTATAGTTTTCCCCATTCCGGGCACCCTGAACAAACTACAGTTCTTGCGCTTCTTTGGGCGAGGCGGGTGGAGATGTGCTTTCATGTATATTCACAAGCACGCACGACTTTCTCTGCCAGCCGGGGAGGCAGCTCTGGAAAGGAAATAATCGAGGGAGAAATCAAGAGGCCTTGGCAACGCAAGAGAAAACCATACCCTGCTTTTAAAAAAATAGAAATATAAATTAAAAAATTCCCTGAAGTTACTTTCTGGTTTCGGGGCAGGGAATTCTCCCTAACTTTTCTTCCTCCTCCTTTTTTAAATGGTCGCCACCCAACCTTGCCCTACAAGCCTCTCTCTTTCTCCAGCTTGCCAGGAGGTGGGGGGGCGGTCACGTGACACGGCCCCCCTCTCCCCCCCCCCCCCGCCGTAAAGGGGCCGAGCCGCAGATGAAGGGAATCACTTTAAGGCCGAGATTAGGCGAGAGAGGAGCTCGTCTCCCAGGCGCGATAGGCGAGCCCGGGTCCCCAGCAGCTATCAGCGCGGCGGATCAGAGATAAGAGGCGCAGCCGGAGCAGCGGCGACGCAGCAGAGCCGCGCTTCAAAGGAATGGGCTGCTGAGCAAGAACCCCTTTTGCATTTTTTTTTTTTTTTAGGGGGTGGGGTGGGGAGATACTGGGATTAGACTCCCTTTATACGCGCAAACCCTTTTCCTTTTTTCCTGGGATTTTTCCCCCTTTTGGATTTTTTTAAAAAATTCTTATACTTTGTTTCGAATCGTCTCAACTCAGAAGTTTGCCTGCTCCATCGTAAGTATCCCACTCTCTAAATTATCTCTCGTGCAAGCTGGGCTTATCTTCCCAGATAATGCCACACTCGGAGAAGTGGAAAAGGGAACGGTGGGGGGGGGGCGACTCTATTAGCTTTGCAAAGACCTACTATTGATAACCGTGTCTGTGATTTACGAGTTTCCTGATTAATTCCCCCATCTTTTTATCTTTTTTTTTTTTTGTAAGGGTGGGGGAACCCTGTTCAGATAATGTTTTCCTACAGCAGAACAGATAGGGAAAAGACGCGCCCCTCCGCCCTGTTTAACGAGAGGATTGGTTATATAGGATGGGCCTAGGAAGCAAATTCCTTTTCCCTATTAGATCTTGCAGGGGATCTATCTCGCCGCCGCCACCGATCCCCTTTACTGAACTTGCTCTCCTTGGGTCCACCCGAATCCTAAAAGCCAAATACATTGGATATTTTTACGTCCTATTTTAGCATTAATGGCTTTTTCTTCTTTTAGAACCTTTGCATGTATCCGTGCAAAAAAAAAAAAAACCAAAACCAAAACAAGACAGCAGCAACCCCAAAACATTGCAATCTGATCTTGCAAATCCTGTTCGAGTTTTAATTCGGAGTTAAGCGCAGCTGGACTGACTTCGGAGTAAATCATGCTATCGTGAACCGCTTAATTCTGAGTTGGAATTCAGCGTGTTCAGCTTCTTCCTCGAATTTTTATTTTACTTCCTAGTAAACATGGAGCCAAGCTATGCTTTACTCGGAAGTAAGTTCTTCTGAAGTCAGTGGGATTCTAATCCTCGAAACTAATCGGGGGAATTCTTGTTTCCGCAAGGAAACCTGCGTAGGGCACCGAAGTTGGAAATAAACTTAAATCTGTTCGAGAGATCCTCTCAAAGCGAGGTTGGCGCACTGGAAATCCCATTTAATTTCCGCGACAGCCTTTACTTCCGAGTGAATGGGACTGCAACCGAGGTCGCAGCCACACGAGCTGCTTAAGACCAGAGGCTTATTTTGGAGTAAAAGCTTATAGGTGTAGGTTTAAGTCGGCCTTCCGTAGTAACTCGTCCTGCTTTGGTCCCTGTGTTTCAGCAGCCAAAACCCGCTAACTACGTCAGAGAGTTTGCTGCTATTTTGTTTTGCATAAAATTGTTTTAGTGAAATTAAAATACTGGTGCCCTCCAACTGCAGTGTTAATTTGCAAGGCATGGGGGCTTCCTATATATATTTTTTGAATATGTGATGGATCAGAGATCTGGATTTCCTACTGAACTCTTCAAAAGGGTTTCTACTATTTTCATTTTACGCATTTTTCCAATTTATTTATTTTTGGACAACAGCTGAATTATTTGCTTCCATGTAAACATTCAGAGGACTGTACTTATTCTATGTTTCTTCACCTCCTCATCCTTCAACTAACTTTATTTCTTTATTTACTTTTTGAAACTTTAAAAAGAGCCATAGGTTAAGCACCCATTTCCAAGGTCACTAAAGTAGTTTTTTGGCTGAGTGGAATTTGAACACAGTCCACCCTCACCTCGGGCAATTCCTAGTCCAGCACTCTTAACTCATTGCTAGCTCTCTGAAATGTTCTAGCAGAGTGTTGCTTTTATATCTGGGATGAGGTTTTGGGGTTGGTTTGAAAGTCTGTATTTTAATGCCATCTTCGTGGAAGTGGATTTAGTGCTTTTGGTTTTCTCCCTCAAAATTGTCATTAGGGTGGCAAGTGGCTATTAGGATAGTAGTGTAATTTTGGGGAGAGCTTTCACAGATCCGAATTATCCAAACCATTATGGGCAGGGGAGAGAGGACAAATAATTCAAGAGTGTTCCAAGAAAGAAGAAAAACTATGAACCCCTAGATTATAACACTTGGGTTTTCCTTCCAAAGTTCTGGGTCCAAAAATGGCTCACCAAATTCGGCACAACTTTTTTCCTTGTAAATGGCATGGAGCATGAACTGCAGTTCAATGGGAGCCAACTAATTGAATTTAGGCCCTGCTTCTGAGTAGACTGGCATAGAAATCATAACCCAAGAAAATCCTTAATAAAAACAATTAAAAAGGGGGGGATCATCTGCAAATAGTCTTAGCAGCAGTAATATTACTAATATTTATTTTTTAAATGCAATTTGTTACTACATCTATGGTGGCAAACTCTGACACCAGATGATAACCCCTTTGAGGACAAAAAAATCTACATCCACTTACCTGGAACCTGGTTCTTTTCAAAGAAGTGGGACTTATTTACACATATATGTGATGATTAGGACAAAAATCTACTGTGGATGCTGGGAGCATGCAGGATTAATTGTTAGTCCTTAGCCCAATTCCAAACTCAGTTAAGAGCGACTGTGTTGCAGTGTATCCTGTTAAGCTGCTAACTTTCTGTCTAAATATTATAGGCTGAGCTTTCGGATGTAGTTCAGCGCACAGAAAGTATCCTATTTATGGCTTGCATTTATATCGGCACAGTGTATTCACCACAACCGGGCAATGTGGTTCTAAACGGGCTTCATTATCCATCTGGGACGATGCAACTTAACCCTGACAGCGCTTTCAGGACCGGGGTGTACCATAAATGAACTTGGAGGCTGCGGCATCAGTTAACACACAATCCACTGGCCTAATAAGGGCAGCCAAATGAGACCAAAAGTCCGTTCTGTTTTTGACCATAGCCAGCTGGATGGTTCTTGATGCTCTGTCTGGCCTCTCCTTGTTGCTCCTTCCTGGAACCTGGCCTTCCAAAAGCAATTTACTTCTGAATAGATTCCTGGTGTCCCTTAAGCACTTATCGCTCATTGTATTTTAGTTTTAAATGTCCTCCATATATATATATATATATATATATATATATATATATATATATATATATATTCTTTTCCCAAAGTTGGTGGCCATCACAACATCATCTGGGTGTAAATTCCACATGTTATTTGTGTACTAAGTGTTTCTCTTCCTTATTCTGAAGCTTTCGGCCGTGTGTGTGTGTGTGTGTGTAAGGGGCTTTAATCCTTTGCATTCCTAGCAGATGGTAAGCTGAGCTCCTTTGGGTGGAGTTATAAAAATTAATTAATTATCATTAACAATAAACATGCAGAGGATTGTACTGCTTTTTGTTTCATTTTGGTAGTCTGTTCTATTCTGGGGGTTTAGGGGAAGTTACTGTAATATGGTAGTGCTTATGATATATATGCCCCCCCCCCCAAGAGCACCACTTTATGCTTAATTATTTTAGTTGGACACATTTCATGCAAATGTGTTCCCCATGCTCACCAGAAGTATATGTAAGAGATTAGCTTTTCAACTTGGTGGCAAGGAAGAACCTTATCTGGATGACGCCTCTGGCTCTTGGTTAATTTGTAATAGATGGATCAGTTCACTCACAGATGAAGAGGATATTTCATCTGGTTAACAGTGTCATTTTTGAGCCTCCAATGGGTTCCATGTGACTTTCTGTTCATAAATTATATTTCTGCCCCTGCAAATAAAAAATAAATCACTTAAAGTCAGAATGCTGTTATGCTTCAATTCACAACTTCTGAATATAGCAAATTCCTGCTGGGTGGCATGTGAAGTGGATCCCCTGTCCTTGAAAGCTTATGTCACAGTGAATTTGTTAGCCTTGAAGATGCCACGAGACTCTTCAATGAATCTGCTTGGAGTAGGACTTAGTTGGCTGCAGCTCAGTAATATTTCAATTACTAATCGCTAGAGGATCTCAAAGTGGATTCAGCTACTACTTCTAGAGTAAACCAACTGCTGTGGTACTCAGATTCTGCTTTTGGGCCTCTCATAGACATCTGGTTGGCCACTGTGAAAACAGGGTGCTGGATGAGAAGGGCCATTGGCCTGATCCTGGAGGCTGTTCTTATGAGGGTGATAGGACTACCACAAAATGAGTATGCTTGAGTTCTCTGCCACTGGCTCCCTGTGTAAGGCCCTGTCGGGAAGTTTGCTTGGAGACTGCAATGCACACTTGCTAGGGGATCAGCACCACTGACATGGGTGGGTCTAAATTCCATGTAGCCTCTCAAAAGAATTTGCTTTTAGGGCACAAACAATGCATTCTTGTATTGTTTGTAAAATACTTTTAAAAATAGCCAATTGTTCCACTTCTCTTTCCGTCTGTCAGACTACAGATGCAGGCTGTAATCCTCAACTCATTCATTGCAACATAACCCTATGGGGCTCAGTGGGATAATGCTGGGTAGGCATAAAGAAACTTAAGTCACCATAGTGTTGCTTATACACTGGGGGTGTGTAGTATAGGGACAACTGGAATCTACATGAGTTTGATGTTTAGTGGCTTGCGAGCTGCACCAGGGTCCAGATCTGAGAATGCAATCCTTTGCAGACTTTCTTGGGAGCAAGCCTTTTTGAACTCTGTGGGCCTTACTTCCAAATATACATGGATGGAGGGCATCAGTGAGCTGCAAATGTCTCTCCTCTGGCTTCTGATTGTTAAAAGTGCTTCAACCACAGCAGAACTGGCGGGCTGGTGTCCAGGACAGAGTTGTCCATCCCTTTGCCTTGTACCTCACGGGGATATTGTGAAGATCTTACTTTTCCCTTAATTGTATAGCTTATATTTCCTTAGCTTTATGCTGCCCTTGCTGAACACCAAAGTTGTACATTTCATAATTTAAAAATGGCAACAGCAATGGGGTACCTGCATGGTTGCTACCCTGACCTAGTTAGAGAAAGGGCAAAAAATAATAATATGAGAATAGGCTAGGTTATGGAAATGGAAATGTGCTGCCTCTTTATATTTACCAGCCCTTTTCAAGTCATTGATGCAAAAAATAATAATAATAATCTCCAGTTAAATAAGTTTTTTTTAGGAGACATTTTACTAACTGATGATCTTTGACAGTAAAGCTGCTGTTAAAACATGTGAGCAATTTTTTTTTAAAAAAATGTTGAACACTCCAAATTTCAAATGATGTGACTTCCAGTCTTCCTTCTGATCTTTGCTGTGATGTTCAAACCAATCTTGCTAAGTTTTTTAGGGCAGGGATGGAAGCTACAGGAAGCAAAATGGATATGTTTGATTAGAGAAAAATCATTGTTCACATTTACTACTAATAATAATTAGAGAACCCCTTTTGAACTTTTTATGTGCAAAGGAAAATGAATGAATTTGAGACATTTGGGTCTGAAGATTGGGTCAATATTGCTTAGCAGATAGCAGAACAGCTGGATGTTACCGTAGAGTGAATGTTTTGAATGATTTCTTTTATGTAACTGACAGATGAGCAAAAGAGGGGGAAAGGAAAAGGCTGGATGAAGCAACTTGCCATTTGCTAAAAGGAGCCAAGATACAGGACTCAAAAGCATCTCTTTATTTCTCCTCTCTCCTGTGTTCCAGGTGCCTGAAAGCTGCTTCAGTTGTATCGGCCAGGGAGGATTAGAGAAGTTCTTCATGTCAAACCTCCGACCCTTGCCGTCCAGCTGCCTTGTTTGTGCCCCACCAGTTGCGCTGCTCCTGCCTTGAAGGATACAAAATGTACCAGAGCTTAACTCTTGCCCCCAACCCTGGCCAATCGGCATACTCCCATGACTCCAGCAACTTCCTGCACTCGCCAGCCAGCCCGGCCGTCTACGTTCCCACCAGCCGCATGCCTTCCATGCTCCAGAGTCTGCCTTACCTGCAGAGCTGCGAATCTGCCCACCAGGGCCACCCCCTGAGCAGCCACCCAGGATGGGCACAGCCGGCCAGCGCAGAGGCCTCGCACTTCAATGGCAGCAGCCCTCATGCACCGCCGGGCTTCTCCTACTCTCACAGCCCCCCTGGCGGTAGCGGTGCCGGACGAGAGGCAGGCTACCAGAGCCCCTTGTTGCTGGGCACTGGGGGGCGCGACCAGTATGGCAATGCTCTGGTGCGCTCGGTCAATGGCTCCTACTCCAGCCCTTATCCCGGGGCTTACGTCAGCTCTGCGGAGATACCGCCATCTTGGACTGCGGGACACTTTGAGAGCAGCGTCTTGCACAGCCTTCAGACACGACAGGGGGGCTTGCCTGGACGGAGACCCACATTTGGTATGTAGCATATCTCCCACTAATAGAATTGTAGAGTCGGAAGAGACCCATGGGCATAGCTAGGGGGCAAGGGGGACAGCTGGGCCCCTAAATCAAGTAAATAAGTAAAGATGCTTCACTAAAAGTAGAAAGATTTTTGGCAGGTTTTTCTGAGCACTTGGGGTCAAAAGAAAGTAATTTAAAACAACGGTCGTTGAGACATTTCATTCCGAATCTGCTGGACAGAGCCAGACAGAGAATGTTAACAGGTGGGTGTCCTGCCCCACCCCATAACATAAATCCTGGCTACACCCATGAAGAGACCCAAAGGGTCATCCAGTCCAACTCTCAGGAGCCATTCCAAGAGCACATGGTTCTCTGCTATTGAGGGCCTTTTGATCCCTGGTAGGACACTTTATTCAGACCTGAGGGCATTATGATGGAGGCCTTATCACCCATTTCTTTTGTCCAGAATTTATCATTAAAGCAGTTGCTTTAAAAGCACCATGAAAGTCCGCAAAACCTGTCAATGAATGTTAAAGAAGTGTGTGGTCTATGGCCCGGTTCATGCATAACGTGAAGCTGAATGGTGGTATCATAACATGAATGAGGAAGCACACAGGCTCCCAGAGTGTCAGCCAGAGTTGTTTTGCTTCTCCTCGGGCCGTTCTGTTTCTGCCTTGCACTGACTGAAGCCATGGTTTGGCTTAGTGCATCATCCAATCCCAGGGTTGTGGTTCACCTCACTTCTGATAAACCATGAGCTGTAACCAAAATCTGCCCTTCTGGTTTGCCTGGGAGTGTTAAACCACAAGCTTGGGTTCAGCCAACATGCAGCTAAGCCAAACCATGGTTTCACTCGATGCAGCAGCAGAATGACTGGAAGCTCAAAACAATCACTATCTCCTTTCCAGAAGCCTGCATGTTCATACTAAACCATGGTTTGACTTGGCATTCTATGCAAACAAGGACTATGTTGAGTGTATCACACTGTGTTCAGTACATGTCTGTTTGACCTACAATCTGTCTCTGGTCTTAATTTGTCATAAGCAAACCTACCCCAGTTCCAGAACCTGTAAAATTCTGTAAATCCCCTTTGAGTCAAAATGTACATGTAGTCAAAGGCAGGGATCCTCTAGATCTTTTCAGACTCAAACTCCCATCAGACCCAGCCAGCATGGCCAGAGGATGAGGGATGATGGGAGCTGGAGTCCATCAACATTCAGAGGGGCAGAAATTCACCACCCATGGCCTAAGAGTGCTTTAATGCTGTATTGAAACCAGTATCTAGTTGATTCGTAATTGGTTCTCTTCTAAGGTCGGCTGGAAATTATAGGTCTGTGAAAAGGGGATTATTTAAGAAGCAGCTTCCAAGAGGTGTCTGAGAGACATTGGCTATGATGGCTACCATTGGTGCATCTGAAAGCCAAGCCAAGGCAAGAAGGCATTTGAGTCAACACTGTTGAAAACAGAAAGCTGGACTAGATTGATGGCTCTCTTGGTGTTCTTAAGCTGGTTTGAAATTGGCTTCAAAGTTTGTCCCGGAGTTTTGTTTTGTTTTATGTGGGTGCATGCATAACTACATCATTCATTTTAAAAATGCTAAGTCTCCCTTTATGGAATAATCTGCTAGAGGTAGTGTTGTAAATGGGGGCACTGGAGAGAGGGATGAGATGTAGCAACCATGGAATATTAGAAGAATGGAAACTTTGGCCAAGACAAATCCTCCCCACACCCTAGCATTCAAGAATCTCCAGCAAATGCTGTCTTGGTTTGGAAATGGTAAAAACTATTTTGGGGGTTTTGTGTGCCTGGGACATGGCTTTGGAAGCCAAATTCTGTCCTTGGTGTGGCTGCAGACAGGCAATATATGGGAACCCTTCGGTTTAGAATATGTGCCTGATCGCTGTAGTTAGTGCTCAGATGCAAAGGAACTTGAAAAAAAAACACTTGGATATTTTTCATGCCCTATATGGGAAGGAGCAACGTAGATTGTTTCAGGCAATGAATTCATCTGCTTGTCTCTCAGTAAGCACTTGAGTGCTGGATATATTTTGGCTGGCAGTAGCTTTCAATATATTCATAAACCTAGGTGCATTTTTGCTCAATGTGCAATTGCTCTGTGTCGTTATATATCTGTTCAGGTGTTATGCCGTTTCCTAGGCAAAGTGACTTCTATTCTCTCTCTCTCTCTCTCTCTCTGTGTGTGTGTGTGTGTGTGTAAAACTGCCTCCAAGAGGGAGAAAAGGCTTTGATGGCAACGCTCTGTATTGTCACACTACATTGTATCAAATGTTCACAGCACTTCTGAAGTATTTGTACGAATGCAGATAGCAATGGAGCTGACATGAGACTGAGAGTGCAGGATCTAGCCCAATGGTGTGCAGTCAAGTGGACCAGGGGGACTAGACTAGTCCTCTAAATGTTCCTGGTAAATTAAATTATCAAAGCCTGGCGCCTCCTTCCTAAAGCCTGGGAAGCTTCTGCCTGGCTCAGGGAGGGAGGCATGATGCTCCAACAGGGTCCAAGAGCTCTCCCTTCACCTTCCTGGTTTTGGGAAGGAGGCAGGAGGGCTGCAGTAACTTGTCAGAGGCCTGGAGTGTGTGACTCCCCCACCCCATCGCCCCTGCAAGCTGGTGCCTCTGGCCTTACTGTTCCCCTGCGGAAAATTTCACTGCACACCACTGGTCTAGCCTGAAGTCAATGTTCATTTGGAAGTGAGTTGGCGCTGACTTGCCCCCAAGTCTGCTTCTGAGTTCATGACTTCCAGATCTGAACTAGGGATGGAGTGTTCCCTGTGCCTCATCAGCATATTGCTCTTAGATCTTTACCCCTATCAAGAGCAGCGCGAATGGGAAGGAATTCTGGGGTCAAATGCTCATCTATATCAAACTTTGGCCTTGCTTTGCTTTGCACATGGATTGGGTCTGTGTGGGTGTGTGTAAGTGTGCACATCTCTTATTTCTTTTGAATGAACTCACTCCAGTGAGTTTTCCATCAATTTTCATCGGTAGGGGATTTCAGAATGGAATTGGGAAGTCTTGATTTAGCATGGGGACTAGCACTATGCTATCAACTATTTTATATGCCATTGCAGCATATGTTAGGATAATAGCATATTGTCCCATTGGGCTGGGAGGCAATTGGTTTTTCTCCTGGGAATATTTTGGAAGGGCTGTAGTTGTAGTAACATGGTGCTGGGTGAGAATTTTGACTTTCTGATAACATTTCTCGTTAGCTGTCACCTGTTAACATAAAAAAGAAAGAGATGGTACTCTTCAAATGAAGGGAAGTTTTCAGATTAAAAATAGGACCATCTTCTGTTCTTTGGACATTTGACTTAAAAATCCAGTTCCCTGAGATTTTATCTGTCGCTTTAAAAGAATCATTTCAAAACAGGGGTCTGAATTCCAGTTTTAAATTGGTGGGTGTTTCTACTGAATTGGATTATGGCTCAAAGTTTAATGCTTGAAGTTGCAAGAAGAGTGACTGACAAGGGAAGATTGACAACGGAAAATGGGGCTAGTCTCCAAAACACATGCAAGAACTTTTATATCTGTACCTTGATGCCTTGTAGCCTATGCATGTTTACTTGACTGTAGTTCCGCTGAATTCAGCTAGGCTTCCTCTTAAGTAAGCAGGCAGAAGATTCTGACATTCCATTCCACAACCAGCCCTCGATTTGGCCGTGATTCGTTCCTTCCCAAACCCTTCTCTCTCTTCCCAAACCCTTCCTTGCGAAACTTCAGAAGGGAAAATATTTTTTTGTTGTCGCGCCCTTCCAAAAGCTGCCTTGGTGAATAGCCTTTCTATAGTCACATATAGGCTATGAAAGAGCCACGGGGTTACACTTTCCCCATGGAGTCAGAAATAACAGCGGTGGTTTCGGGCGCCCGGAGTAATCTGCCTCCCTCCACAATATCCATGTTGTGCAGCTTTCAGAGGTGACGCTGTTTGGTGTTTAAATGAGGTGAGCAGATTTACAGCCGTTTCGCCTTTTAAAAGTAATTTATTGGGGTAAATGAGTTGAGATCTGAACAGACTCCAAGGCTCCTAATTCGCCTTCGCCCAAACAAATCTCTCGCCCTCCCCGGCTACGTGCGCCGTGGCACCATCCATCAACACCCGCTCAAAATCGCCCAGCCATAGGACCATCAAAGCCGCTTCGCTTCGCTTCGCTTCGCTTTGGGTTCACACTGCTTTTTTTACAAAAAGAAAAGAAAGAAACAGAAACAGAAAAGAATCTCAACCAAGGGCACTTTCTTAAGCAGGCGCTTGGTTAATAAAACCCGCCTCGATCTGGCTCCTGCAACTGCCCCTTCATTTGGGCTTTATGTTTGTTCCGAAGTCCCTTTTGAATCCTTTTGAAAGACGACTTAATCTTTTGTTATCTTGGTTGGATGGCCCTGTCTCTGCTTTTCTCCGCCCTTTATCTTTATCCTAAGAACAAAGCAGAATTAGTGCTCGACTCTTAAAAGGAGAAAAAGTGCTTTAACCTTGAGTCCCACCGCCAGAGTGAACGGAAAGGCTTCGGGAGTAAAATTTGGGGGTTGTGACCCAAATCCCACCCCCCGCACCGGGGAACGCCGTTCTAAACACTGCCTTTCACCTACTTTTCATCGCTGGAAATATTTTCGCATTCGAATAAAAGAAGCAAGCAAAGAGCCCTTTGCGAAGTGACTTCGCCGCTGCCCTTTCAGTTCAGCTGGATTTTGCAAAACCCACGGAACCAGGTCTCCCTAGCATATCAGGAAATATTCTTGGATTTCCAAAAGGCATTGTTTTTGTATTTAGGAGCTGCAACTTGTAGTTTAGACAGGTCCTGTGCATTTTTATTCAGAAATCCCACTGTCTTCAATGGGATTTACTCTCAAGTAAGTGATCAGAAGACTGCAGCCGTAATTAAACCACTGGATTTTGTTTTTTACTTTGAAATAAGTTTAATTGATTGCAGTATTAATCTGCATCCCCCCCCCAAAAAAAGTATGGAGGTTCAGGCTTGCAGTTTAGGATTTACAAAATAATAATATGGGTGTTTAGTAGGCAATAAGACTATTAATCCTGTGCCTAGGTGATCTGGGAGTAGATCCCTGAACACAAATTCCCTAAAAGTGGAATTTGCTTTCGAATAAGCACATAAGAAGTGAGTTGAACTTAATTCTGTGGGGCTAGTAGGCTGAAATTCTATGTACTATTTGTGTACATTATTTCCTTAAATTCCAAACTGATCTTCAGCAGAAGAGTCCAGGACGGGGTGTGAAATAATTCTGAATATGAAAGTGAAAAAATGCAACATTTTCAACCTGCAAGGAATTTCCACAATGTAACAACAACAACAACAACAACAACAACAACAACAACAACAACAACAACAAGTTGGGTCCCTTTACACTTCCATCAGTATCAAAATGGCATGTCTTTTCCCTCCCTGCTACTTACATTTGGAATTTTCTCAGCTGTTTAAATCAATATATTAAATTGCAAAGGAGCATGTCATTAACAACTCCTTTCAAACTTAACCACCAGTTTTTCGCTTGATTATTCTCTTTTCTGAGCTTGCAGAGATCAGAGTCATTGGAAGTATGAATTGTATTCCTTAGGAGGACCGCTGAAATAAATAACTGAAGACTGTTGATTTTCAGAGTGTCTACCTGGAATATGACATATTGTGGATGGCATTAAACTGCACAGCACATTTACATCCCCGTCAGTACCAGTTTTGCAATCTAAGTTACAGAATTCAGTCTACTGATCATTTTGTACAGCCATACGTCTACTGAGGTTTGGGGTGTGTGGTTTTATTTTATTGTGTTACGAAATTGTTGAGCTGTAACAGATTAACTCCATCAAACAAGTGATCAACTAAATTATTTAGATATTTGAAATGACTTGTCTTTGGATAGTGGTGCTAAATCATATTAAAAGTCATATCAAATGTTAAGCATATTTATAATTTTCATATCAAATCAATACATTTCCCCCCGTGTATGTATCATTATACCTTCTAATAGCTCAGTGACTAGAATCAGCATTCTCGACAGTGCAGTCCTCTGTTCATTTACTCAAAATGCAAATCCTTGTTCCAGTTGTTCTTACATTCCAGTGCATTTAGGATTGCACCCTTAATCAGGAAGTAAACCCTACTGAGCTCAGTGAAAGTTCAGAAGTAAACATATAATAAGACTGGGCTGTTGCTCTGTGATGTGAAATGTATCCACAGGGATTGACGGTGGGAGGGATCAGTTGAATTTGCATCCCTCGGTCAGTAAAACGAGATGAGCGCCACAATCCCAAAGTCGTCTGCAACTGGACTTAACGGTTAGGGGTCCCTTTATTCTTTACCTAAATATCCTTGGGAGAGAGCGATGCTGTGCATCACTGAAACAAATTAGCACTGAGGCAATTCCTTTTTCATAAACTGTTTAAGCCTTGCTTATTCCTCCTTCATTGTTTGCTCTTAATGTTCCATGAGCTGCAAGGGTTGGTTTCTTTTGATAGTAAGCATTCAGTACTGTTTTCTCAGTTTGTGAACTTGATACTTTTGTTTGTTTGTTTGTTTTTACAATGGCCTGGCTAAGTACATATCCCTTGATTGCAATCCAGAGTTAAATGTCAAGATATGAAGCCCGGTCCATATTTCACTTGGAAATAAACCAGTGGTATTCAATTAAGCTTTCCCATGAATGAGTTGAGGGTGACTGTATTCTATTTTCTGGTATGGACACATGTGCACACAACAGTATTTACCTGAAAACCAAATGCTTTCTGTTTGTTTCCCTGGTTTAATGATTTTAACATAGAATATATCTCTACGTATCAGAGCAGGTAACCCTTTTACAGAGCAGCAGATCTGTGTATTTTTAAGTTGCTGTATCAAAAATGAAGGGATGCGGGTGGCACTGTGGGTTAAACCACAGAGCCTAGGACTTGCCAATCAGAAGGTCGGCGGTTCGAATCCCCGCGACGGGGTGAGCTCCCGTTGCTCGGTCCCTGCTCCTGCCAACCCAGCAGTTCGAAAGCACGTCAAAGTGCAAGTAGATAAATAGGTACCACTCTGGCGGGAAGGTAAACGGCATTTCTGTGCGCTGCTCCGGTATGCCAGAAGTGGCTTAGTCATGCTGGCCACATGACCCGGAAGCTGTACGCCGGCTCCCTCGGCCAATAAAGCGAGATGAGTGCCGCAACCCCAGAGTCGGTCACGACTGGACCTAGTGTTCAGGGGTCCTTTACTTATCAAAAATGAAAGGGCTAAAACAAAACCATATAGGTAGTAAGTGACCTGTTTTAAAACGAGGCATTTCTTCTGGGGAGAGAAATAGGAACAGCTCTTCTTTGAAGTTGCCTGTGGAATGACTTTTAAATAGATCCTCTTTGCAACAATGGCCACTTATTGTATAGAAATGGGAGCTCATTGTCTGAAGGGTTTATCACTGAAGCTTTATATAAAGTGTATAAATACTGAAATAAATTGAACATTATTTCAGTAACCAAAAATGAATAGAGGGGGAAAGGCGGTCCCTGATGTTTCATTTATAAATAATAGATCACAGAATCTTAAGAGTTTGAAGGGATTCTGAGGGTCATCTAGTCCAACCACCTGCAATGCAGGAATCTAAACTAGTGTCCATGACAGGTGGCCAACCAACCTTTGCTTGAAAACCTCCAAGGAAGGAGAGTCTATCACCTCTCATTGGAGTCTGTTCCACTGCTGAACAGCTCTTACTGTCAGAAAGTCCCCCCCCCCCCGAATGTTTAGTTGGAATCTCCTTTCTTGAAACTTGAAGCCATTGGTTTGAGTCCTACCCTCCAGGGCATGAAAAAACAAGCATGTGACTGCCCTTAAGATATTTGAAGATGGCTATCATAGCTCCTCTCTGTCTCCTCTTCTCCAGGCTAAACATACTGAACTCCCTCAACCATTCCTCATAAGGCTCAGTTTCCAGACCCTTGATCATCTTGGTTGCCCTCCTCTGCACACATTCCAGCTTGTCAACACCCTTCTTAAATTGTCAGTTTTCTCCTCCTCAGTGTTGCTCTGTCACCCAATAGCATTTCTCCATGTTCCCTATACAGAGGACCTACCATTTGCTTGTTCTTCCTCTTCCTTCAGACATAGCCAAAGAAACCCTTTTAATTATTTTTAACCCCTCTCTCTATCGATTAGGGACGCGGGTGGCGCTGTGGGTAAAACCTGAGCCTAGGACTTGCCGATCACATGGTCGGCGGTTTGAATCCCCGTGGCGGGTTGAGCTCCCGTCGTTCGGTCCCAGCTCCTGCCCACCTAGCAGTTCGAAAGCACCCTTAAGTGCAAGTAGATAAATAGGTACCGCTTTATAGCGGGAAGGTAAGCGGCGTTCCGTGTGCTGCTCTGGTGCCAGTTTGCCGGAGCAGCTTCGTCACGCTGGCCACATGACCCGGAAGTGTCTGCGGACAGCGCTGGCTCTAGAGTCAGTCAAGACTGGCCCGTACGGGCAGGGGTACCTTTACCTTTACCTTACTCTATCGATTAAGGGTGCATTCCTGTACAGTGGTACCTCTGGTTACGTACTTAATTCATTTCCGGAGGTCCGTTCTTAACCTGAAACTGTTCTTAACCTGAAGCACCACTTTAGCTAATGGGGCCTCCTGCTGCTGTTGCACCGCCGCCACACAATTTGTGTTCTCATCCTGAAGCAAAGTTCTTAATCCGAGATACTATTTCTGTGTGTAACCTGAAGCGTCTGTAACCTGAAGTGTATGTAACCCAAGGTACCACTGTATTGGAGTTTTGGGGCTATGTTTCTGCAACACCAGATACAATCTACAGGCATCACAGCTACACCAGTCAAACTCCTCTGATGCCATGGCTGCAATGCAGCAATTTGGGTGATATACTTCATCATGCCTCTAGGACATGGTTATGTGCCTATCATTGGGCAATACCACCAGTTCTGGCATGGGACATTTCCCTCCCATTGACTTCAATGAAAGGCAAGACAACAAAAGCCACTCCTGTGTCAAAAGCTTCCCATACAACTTTACCATGGAAGTGCATAGGATACGGTGTATCTTGACACCCAATTGCTGGCCATCACCTTTTCAACTTGATGATTGCAACCTGGAAAGGGAAGAGGAATTCCCTGGTGCAGATTTGAACTGGAAGTCCCCTGAGCATGCCTGTACATGCTTTGCAAACTGCACCACAGGGTTCCTGTTTCTGGCTACTATCAAGCTGTCCACCTTCATTTCATGCGAGATCAAAAAGTCCCCATGTTGGGACTTGCACCAGCAACCACTGGAGTGTGTTTGTAGCTCCTTTGCATGCTTCTTGTGTGTTGGGGTTGGGTGACCTGCATTGGTGACTGGAGTCCATTGGTGAGTGGTAAGGCAGATTGAAGGAAGGTCCAAGAATAGATGGAGAGCCAGAACCAACGACAGGACCCCATCCTTCTCCCTGCTGTGTTCTACCAGAGCAACATTGAGACTGAGGAGGAGAAAGGTGACAGGCACTGCCACCCTATGGATTGGATGAAAGATATAAGATAGGCAGGTGGAGGCTGGCTGGGGGCAGACTCAGGTTGGTGTGGGGCAGTGCCATATTCACTCTAATGGACCAGCCTCCACTGGCATGATAGACGTCTCCTCTGGGTAGCCTTAATGGGTTGGCTTCCTTGGTGTGTGGGTGTCATCAGCAAAATAGTCTTTGGGCATATCTATCACTTTATGTATCTTTGCCTGATGCTCGACATAATTTGACTTTGCTTGGCCCATCAATTGTTTAAAAGCCCAACCACATATAGAATCTGAAACTGGTGGGGAATAACACGCCACATTGTGTCTAGATCTCTAAATACAACTGAATGAGGGAGCATCTCTCTAAAATGCATGTGACTTTGTTCACATGGCAGCAGAGAGGCAGTCATCTTTGTGTGTAGTTAACACACCCTATACTTTGGATTTCATGTAATGCAATTCCATTTATAAATGTAGACTAGCATATGTTCACTTTCAAGTATGCATGCACATTTAACACTCTTCATATACATACCTTGACATTTGTTTTAAATTGATTTTGACTTTGCATTTTTAAACTGCAGGGACCTTGTATTGAAGGGTAGGTAAGAAACTGAATAACTAATAATGACAATAAGAACACCACATGCATTGGTCTTCTTCATGTGGCCCCCACTCTAGTTATTATGACTTAAGGCTACAACCCTGTTCATTCTTTTAAAGGTAAAGGGACCCCTGACCATTAGGTCCAGTCGTGACCGACTCTGGGGTTGCAGCGCTCATCTCGCTTTATTGGCCGAGGGAGCCGGCGTACAGCTTCTGGGTCATGTGGCCAGCATGACTAAGCTGCTCCTGGCGAACCAGAGCAGCGCACGGAAACACCATTTACCTTCCCGCAGGAGTGGTACCTATTTATCTACTTGCACTTTGACGTGCTTTCGAACTGCTAGGTTGGCAGGAGTTCATTCTTTTAGATGGGAGTAAATTAAACATAGTAGGACTTGCTTCTGCCTGTGCATAGGATTGCATAGCTCACCTTGATTAAGCACTAGCTGGATGCAGCCCATATCTATATATTCCCTATATTTATCTTTCTCCTGGATAAAATGTGTCTGTCGTACCTATACCTCCATTTTAAGATGATAAGATTCAATCTCTATTTTATTTAATGGTCTCTTCATGCATTGCAGTGGCATTCAGTTCTGAAAGTGCATTGGTGGAGGTCGGCTGTGAATCTGCCCTTTTTATTTGGTCAAGAGCACCTTCTAAATTATATCCTCTTATGATCCAAGCCTATGTAGCTAAGGTGCATGTGAGGCATTCTTGGTGCAGTACCTGAAAACTGCAGTGTCCTCTTTCCCTTAAATATTGCGTTGCCCTTCTCCAAGCATGCAGACTTCCATTTAAAAAATAAATAAATGAGTGAGGTTAAGCCAGGAAGGGGTAGACTTCACTTACTGCCCCCCATCTGACAAGCTAAGTCGATCCTTACTATTAAAACTCTTGTGCCTGGTTTGGCTGTGGTGTGTATCTGCTGCAAGGAATGAAAGAGAAACCAATCTTTGCTGGTATTTAACATGGGTCTGACTCCTTTAAGCAATGAAAAGCCTTGGCTTGACCTACCAGTTTAAAACTCGCAGCCCTAAAAGCAAGGCATAGGGCAAATGTGTGTGCCTAAAGGCTTAGCTCTGACCCTCCATCGGAGCAGGGCTCTGGAGTCCTTGCCTATCACGAGGTCAGTATTTGGCCGGCGTCATGCTGTAAAACTGACTCCGAACCTCTACCCGGAGTCTGTCATTTGTCAGCTCTGAGCTGTCGGTGTGATTGATACCCAGGCCTCAGTATCCCCCAACCTTCTCCATCAGCCAAAGACATTCCAGCAGGTCTTGTCCAGTCTGCCTGTCGCCACCAGTCAGCAAGCAGCGCTGCTTGATTGAAATCAGGGAAGTCTCCCAATCTCCTCCGCCTCCCCTTTTATCATCTTAGAATAACATCATCCCGATCATTTATTTTTACAACCAAGCTGGGTCGCACTTCATCTCGTCCATTCAAACAGCACAAAGCAAGGATTTTTCTGGGGGCAAATGGAAGCCATACACTCCTCCAAGTCTCCGCCGATGTCAGTGGCTATTAGTTATGGCTGCTTCATTGACAATACATTTATTACTAATTAAAGAATACAAGAAATTAACTGAAAAGGGGTGTGTGTGGACTGAACGGAGGGGAGGTAGATCATTTTTCTACTTGTCTAGTTCAGGAGACACATGGCTGCCTCTTAAAAACATAAGAAAGAGACAAGTATTGGAAATTTGATCATTTTAATGCTCTGATCCTAAACCCCTTGGGCAAAATCTAGACGCACCTCAGCTTTGTGAAAATCAGTGAAATCCTAGCAATCTATTTTGTTTGTATTTCTATCCTGTCTCTCATTGGAAGGCATGTAAAGAAAAAACAGTTAAAACTACAACAGTACACACAGCCACACCCATAACCCCAAAACAATCCATACAGAAAGTTGCAGGGACAAAATGCAACCTGAAAGAAGATACCAATGATATAATAGGGATGTGGGTGGCGCTGTGGTCTAAACCACTGAGCCACTTGGGCTTGCCAACTGGAAGGTCAGCGGTTCGAATCCACACGAAGGGGTGAGCTCCCATTGCTCTGTCCCAGCTTCTGCCAACCTAGCAGTTCGAAAGCATACCAGTGCAAGTAGATAAATAGGTACCTCTGCAGTGGGAAGGTAAACTGTGTTTCCATATGCTATAGCTAAGTGGTTTAGTCATGCTGGCCACATGACCCAGAAAGCTGTCTGTGGACAAACGCCGGCTCCCTCGATCTGAAAAGCGAGATGGGCACAGCAACCCTATAGTTGCCTTTGACTGGACTTAACCATCCAGGGGTCCTTTACCTTTTTTACCTTTTCCAATAATACGAAGTGGAAACTATTGGTTTTAAGTGTTCACTTCTCAAATCATAGACTTGTAGAGTTGTCAGGGACACAAAGGGTCATCCAGTCCAGGAATGCAATGCAGGAATCACAACTAAAGTTCTATATATACTGATAGCAATACTGTAATTGAGTACTGATGGTACCTCATGCCTCTTTCTCCTTCCAACTCACCTCTCTTTTCAAGATCTCTCAACCTCTTGGCTCTCACCTAAGACACAACCCATCCAGACTGGTTCTCTCTCTCTCTCAGGGCCCAAGCACAGTCCCTTGTCTTAAATATATACACACAGTGGTCAATTTTTTGTCTCTCGGTCACACTGATTGGGCTTCCTGCCCTTAGTCCAATGTTATACCCGACTTACAAATGTTTGTGCACACAATAACCCCGAGGCTGTGTTTGAGGAGAGCAGTAAGGAATGCCCTCTATGAGGTTCACCCTTCCTTGAAATTATTTCCCCTTCTTTCACTCCCATGGAATGCGATGGATTTCTCTGGGGGAAGGTTGGCGGGCAGGTTTATCCTTTAACATTATTGACACAACAAAAGGGTGTTAGTGGCGAATTCATTCCTGTTCATCAGTTGCAGTGCTTATAAGAATAATAATAATTAATAATAATTTATTATTTATAGCCCGCCCATCTGGCTGGGTTTGCCTAGCCATTCTGGGCGGCTCCCAACAGAATTATTATTATTTTTTTAAATAATATTTATTAAATTTTGTTTGACAATAAATATATATAAAAACATATCAATTTCAGATATCATCATTTCATAAACATCCTTGGACTTCCTCATGCCTCTTGTTCCTACTCTCTAGACTCATAAGTTTTACCAGCAAATTATTAACTTAATTTAGTTTATCTAATTAAAATTTCCCAATATTCAAATCTCAAATTTAATCTTTTAGATTTCTTTTGTCAAAGGTTAATTATAGGATACCATTTATCCACAATTTATCTTATTTTTCAATTACATTGACTTTTATACATAAAGGTTATTAATTTGTTAGAGCCTTGATGTTACAGATCTTACATTTTTCTTAACATTCATACAGTTTACAATGCTTTTGCAGATAGTCTTTAAACTTCTTCCAGTTCTCCTCCTCCAATTCTTCTCCCTGGTCTCGGATTCTGCCAGTCATCTCATCCAGTTCCATATAGTCCATCAGTTGCATCTGCCATTCTTCCAGTGTGGGCAAGTCTTGAGTTTTCCAGCCTTTAGCAATAAGTATCCTTGCTGCTGTTGTAGCATACATAAAAAAGGTTCGGTCCTTCTTTTGCACACTCTGGCCGACAATGCCGAGGAGGAAGGCCTCTGGTTTCTTAAGAAAGGTATACTTAAATACCTTTTTCAGCTCGTTATATATCATTTCCCAGAAAGCCTTCACTCTAGGGCACGTCCAACAGAGGTGAAAGAATGTTCCTTCAGCCTCTTTACACTTCCAACATTTATTATCAGGCAAATGATATATCTTTGCAAGCTTGACTGGGGTCATGTACCACCTGTATATCATTTTCATAATGTTTTCTTTCAAGGTATTACATGCCGTAAATTTCATACCGGTGGCTCCCAACAGAATTAAAAGCACAATAAAACATCAAACATTAAAAACCTCCCTAAACAGGGCTGCCTTCAGATGTCTTCTAAATGCCAGGTAGTTGTTTATTTCCTTGATATCTGATAGGAGGATGTTCCACAGGGTGGGTGCCACTACAGAGAAGGCCCTCTGCCTCGTTCCCCAAGCCACCATTTTGCTGCTGCCCCAAGAGGCTATGGCGTACCAAAAGGGGGACAAAAATAAACCCAGAATATTTGTGGTATGGATCCTGTGGGATTTCAGCAGGACGTTAAGGGGATATGCCCCAATTGGATGTGAAGCAATGAGGCAACCTCACCCAAAATTGAAGGAATAAGCAGTATTCAGTGGGATCTCTTGTGACTGTCTTGCCCCATCATGAGCACAAATTTTCATAAATGCAATGGAAATTATGTCTGGTGGGAGCCTCTGTAAGGAGCTTCAAAACCTAGCCTGTAGGCTTTCTGATGCCATCGTTCCCATTCCATGACTTATTGTACTTCACGGTAGGAGATTTACCATTTCTGAGATGTGCTACGGTGTCTCTTGTCTCAATGCTGTGAAGGAACCGGTGGTCCCTACTTGAATGCCTAACGAAATGTGTCTCACTTTTTGTTTCACTTCCAGAGTTCTTGGAGGAATTCCCCGGAGATGGCAGAGAATGTGTTAACTGTGGAGCGATGTCCACTCCACTTTGGAGGAAAGATGGGACAGGGCACTACCTGTGCAACGCCTGTGGTCTATATCACAAAATGAATGGCATTAACCGGCCTCTCATCAAGCCCCAGAAAAGGCTGGTAAGTCTGGCTAACCCTCAGTTGGCTTCTGTTTTACTAAAGGATTCTCCACATCCACCTTGTCTGGTCTTTAATATTGGATGGCCTCTTGTGTTTACTGCTTCTGGGGTCTTGTCACAGATTAAGGGTCTGGAAGAGGTGTGAGGTCTGGACAGATTTCTACGGTTTCAGATTGAAATGCCTCAGGGCCACATTTAGGTCTGAAATCCACATTCTCTCTGCTTGCGGGTGGTACCAAGTGTATGGAATTCTCTTCCCAGTGAAATCAAGTAGGCATCGTCTGCAATGAGCTTCACAAGCCAACTTAATTCTTGATTATTTCAGCAAGCCGCCTTATGAAAATGATTTACAGTTTTCATCAGCTTCTTGTCAGATGACCCATTCCTGTATTTCCACTGGATTTTATTCCTTACATTGTTTAGTTGAGGTTCTGCACATTGGATGGGAGGAAAGAGGGAAGGAGAGATTTCCAATATAGAAATGAATAAATCATAGAATCATAGAAATTGTAGACTTGGGAGAGATCACGGGGGTCATCTAGTCCAATGCAGGAATCTTTTGCCCAATGGGGGGCTCGAACCCGCAACCCTGAGATTAAAAAAATCTCATGTTTTACCAACTGAGCTATAATACGATGGTCTGGCATGCATAGTGTTGATATTTTGAGTGGGCAGACTGATTTCCACACAGCACTTGCCTCCCTGTTTTGCTTCTAACCTGATAGGCAGATTAGAAGCTCCATTTTCAGAGCCAGTAAAATCTACACGCCAGTTGCTGTGCCTTCCTGTTCTGGTTAATGGGCTTCCTGGAAGTATCTGGCATTATACTATTTAAAACAGGGTGCTGGACTCCTCTCTCTCTCTCTCTCTCTCTCTCTCTCTCTCTCTCTCTCTGTGTGTGTGTGTGTGTGTCCTACCTACACACACACCCCACACCCCATGGGTCTGATCCAGCAGGTGGCCTCTTATATTCTGAACTCTTTGCAAACTGAGTGGATGCCAATGCAGAGACCTTGGGACTGTTCTCTCCTCCTGCACAAGGAAAGCTGCCTGCCAGAACCCCCCTGGATCAGGCCCAAGGCCCATTTAGTCCAGCATTCTGTTCTCATAGCTACCAACGAGGTGCCTATGGGAAGCCCACAAGCAAGCCCCCCCCCCCCCCGGGTGCAAGACCCCTCTCCCCACTTGCGATTTCCAACAACAACTGGTATTCAGAGGCTTACTGCTGCCAGTACTGAAGGCACAAAGCCATCCTGGTGAGTTGGCTTTTCCACCAGGAATCTGTCTAATAAGCTAATCTGTCTAATAATGTTAATAAGTTTGAGTTTACATCCAGAGACTCTGGAAGCTGGGTGTAGTTCCTGTATCTTGGAGATGGGTGTGTTGTCAGTTTTAGATAGCGTTGCATTCTCTATGAAGCAGCAAATAAAGTCTGTGGGTTCTCTTGGACCCAGCTTTTTGCTTAAGGCTCAGGTTACTTTGGTGGCTAGGTATGTTTCTGACCAGCTTTGGTTTGTGAGTCAGCTGCAATCTTTCCTGGATCAGCTTAGCTGGTCTACAGTGATTCAAGCACTGGTAATCTTGAAGATAAGGCTGCTCTCTTGGCTGGTTTAGAAGCCATGACTGGGGCAGAATTCTGCAGCCTGTTTGCTATTGGGTGTTGGCTACTGCCAACATGGGATGCGGGTGGCGCTGTGGGTTAAACCACAGAGCCTAGGACTTGCCAATCAGAAGGTCAGTGGTTCGAATCCCTGCGACGGGGTGAGCTCCCGTTGCTCGGTCCCTGCTCCTGCCAACCTAGCAGTTCAAAAGCACGTCAAAGTGCAAGTAGATAAATAGGTACCGCTCTGGCGGGAAGGTAAACGGCGTTTCCGTGTGCTGCTCTGGTTCGCCAGATGCGGTTTAGTCATGCTGGCCACTTGACCCGGAAGCTGTACGCCGGCTCCCTCGGCCAATAAAGGTCAGCGGTCCCTTTACCTTTACCTTTACCTTTACCTTGTGTGCATTCAGTGTAGGAACATTTATGGAACCTTTTGCAAAATGTTTTTTCATATATGTGACTTTTTCTACTTGCAATTTTATTTTGAATACATCCAAATGCAGGTTTTAAAACCACGTGACTGTTTCTCCCTGCTTTTCTTTTCTTTTGGCCTGCTTTTCAGGTTTGGGGTTCCAATTTTAGGTTTCCTAAAGGAAGCCCAAGCTTTCAAAATGCACAGCCATTCCCCAGATTCAGTCTGCAAAACTCTGGCGCCTCATGGTTGGAGTCAAGACTGCCTCTGTTTACATTTAGCAACTTCACACTTCATCTAATTTTATACCCTGTGGCTGGACTCCAGCTAACCCGGAGTAGACCCACTGAAAGTAATGACCCTAAGTTAGTCACGTTCAGTAATTTCAGTGGGTCTACTCTGAGCAGGAATAGCACTGGATACAACCCAATGCATCTTTCCCTTCCACTGTTACTCACCGAGTTGTAAAGTATAGCATTCTTCCCTCCCCCTTCAGTTGTTTAGAGAATATATCTTACATCCCTGGCAGCAGAAATGTTGACTTGTCCTTGGGATTCCAAAGGTATTTCCCATGACCTTCATCTGTCTTTGCTGGATTAAAACTATTCAAACCCTAAACGTAGTATTGGAAAGGGAGAGGAAAATACACGATGGCAGCTGGTCAGTGTGCACCTGGAATCTGCCTTAATCAAAGTTAAAAAGGGGGAGATTGTGGGCAAATTGTCCAATTCTAATCGCAGTGGTGAATGAAGATAAGCCCTTTCCTAGTATTGCTGTTTCTTCTTCCTCTTCTTCTTCTTCTTCTTCTTCTTCTTCTTCTTCTTCTTCTATCACTTGTAGCTGAGTAAGATTGTCTTCCATAAACACGGTTTTAACAGTGAGTCCATAAGTGACTGCAGAGGCCAATTCTGGATCCTTCCACAGTGGGGACATAGGTTTCCAGGCGGGAGTTGATCATGGTGAGGGTTTGCCAAGTATACCTTCCTCTTAGCACGTTTCTCCCTTGTGTCCTGAGTTCGAGTGTCTTCAAAGCCCATGACACCTTTGGTAAAGGCTGTTCTCCAATTGGAGCTCTCACAGGCCAGTGTTTCCCAGTTGTCGGTGTTTACACTACATTTTTTTCGATTTGCCTAGAGAGAGTCTTTGAACCTCTTTTGTTGACCACCGGCATTACGCTTTCCATTTTTAAGTTTGGAATAGAGTAGTTGGACATGAAGATAAGCTCTTTCCTAATATTGCTGGTTAACCTCCCCTTAGCCCCCTCTCCTAACCAAGCATGCATCTGGAATGAAAGTTTGACTAAGAACTAAAGTGCCTGGAGAAGGTTAGCCAGAGCGGAGAGTTGTCCATCTCTTTCCCTCTGAATCATAGGAAGGGACCACGAGGATCATCTAGTCCACGGGTGTCAAACACAAGGCCCGCGGGCCGAATCCGGCCCGCCAGACCTCGTCACGTGGCCCGTGTAGCTGCCGCCAGCCTTCACCTTTTATTCTCCCTTTTTTTTTGACACAAGAAAGCCGCCTCTTCAGCACATGCGCGGCAGCCTACAAGCCAGAGAACGTCTGCCCTCTAGCGGCGCCAGCCGTTCTACACAGGAAACCTCCACTTTACATGTCCTTTACATAGTCCTACAGATACAACCGGCCCTTTGAGGGTGACCAAACTGCTGATGCGGCCCCCGATGAATTTGAGTTTGACACCCCTGATCTAGTCCAACCCAGTGGCGTAGCGTGGGTTGTCAGCACCCGGGGCAAGGCAAGTAATTTGCACCCCCTAACCCATGGATTTGCGCCCCCTAACCCTAACCCTAACCCCCAGATGTTGCACCCGGTGCAGCCGGCCCCCCCTGCACCCCCCACGCTACGCCACTGGTCCAACCCCCTACAATGCAGGCATCTTTTGCCAAACGTGGGGCATGGACCCATGGCTGTTCCTTGGGTGCCCACACAGTATGAGCAACAGATGTACAATTTGTGCACACAAATCATTGAGCTGCACACTGGCTCGTTTATTCACAGGTAACATTCAACAAGTGTACACCAGAGTACAAAACAGTTGAGCTTCCTTTCACACAAACATGTGTGTGTGTGTAGAGTCAGCCATATAAAGAATTGGAGAAAATAATTGTTCAGCTGAGTATCATGTGTCGTTCGAGCCACAATGACTCTGGGTGTGACTCTCCATCTTGGTTCAGTCCTCCGGCTTTGTAGCTGAGGCTGCGTATGAGCTTTTCCTGCGTGCTTTGAATGAAACACATTACAAAGTCCACGATACCAAAAGCTTATCAGCTGCATTTGGCTGCCGAACGCAGTCTGGGGTGGACTTTCTGTTTTAAGGGCTCGGTCTGGTTTTGTATAAACAAACACATCGGGGCGCAATGTTGAAGTCAACAACTTCCTAGCCAAGGTCAAAGCTCCGCAAAGGCAGAGTGGAATAAGAAGAGGAGGGAGGAATTCACTTTCTCTTTTTAAAAAAGCACAGTAAGAATAATGCTGGAGCTGTTGCAACAAATGTGCCTCCCTCCCTCCTTCCCTGACAACCAAAATAGACCTTAGTCTTTTACCACTATTGCCAAATGCTGGAGAGAATTTGTAATCTGACTGTTTCCCTTCTGGAAGAGTAGTTCTTTTCCTACAGGGCTCATCCGCTATGGTCACAGTCACACCATATGTTTCGATCACTCTTATATGTCTTTAAACAGTCATGGCTTCCCCCCAAAGAATCATAGGAACTGTGGTTTGAAGGGGGCTGATAGCTGATAGGAGACCCCCTAAGAAATGACATTTCTTAAGGATTTTGTTTTGGGGGGGAAGCCATGCCACTGTTTGATCAAACAGTATCACAGCAATCCTTACAGTCCTAGTTGATTTTACTTTAATTAACAATATTGTGATCTGTCGACACTTTTTTCCATTATCGTGATCACAGTGTTTAACTAATAATTTTGTTGAGGTCTGTAGCAATGGCCATTTCTGCTGTAGCCGCTGTAGAATGTGACCTGGCAGGGAAGGAGGGATGACCCCATATTACATATTACTATATAAAGCAGTGGGAGAAAACAAACATAAAACATTCAGGCCTGGACCTGGAAATCCCAAACCTGTGCCTAGAAATGGGGAACAAACGTGTGGGTGAGCATTCAGGAACTTCACAACCAGAATGCTAAAATGTGTCATTCCACTATGTCTTTGCCGGTCTTTGCAATACTTCTCGTTCTGATTCCTGCTCCCCTTCACTTAATTCATCATTTGTGGGGACCAAGTTTTTAAGAGCGAAACAAATGGATGCACAGTTTTTTTTTTGCATTGTGGGTAATTTCCAAGGCAATGGGTGATGCTCACGAAGAACTGATACTTTAAGGCTGTGAAATATTATTGAAGCACCTAAAGTGAGAGTATGTTAGTTTGCAAGATGTATCTGCTGCAGGACTACACAATAGCAAGCTGCCAGTTTGGGGTGGGGGTGGGGGTTTAGAGAGCCTTCCCTCATCACATAGAACTGTAGAGTTGGAAGGGACCCTGAGGATCCTCTAGTCCAACCCCCTGCAATGCAGGAATCTCAGCTAAAGCATCCATGGCAGACGGCCATCCAACCTCTGCTATAAAACCTCCAAGGAAGGAGAGTCCAGAACCTCCCGAGGGAGACTGTTCCACTGTCAAACAGCTCTTACCATCAGAAAGTTTTTCCTGATGTTTAGCTGGGATCTCATTTCTTGTAACTTGAATCCATTGGTTGGTGTTCTACCCTCCAGAGCAGGAGAAAACAAGCTTGCTCCATCTTCCATGTGACAGCCCTTGAGATATTTGAAGATGGCTATCATATCTCCTCTCTGTCTCCTCTTCTCCAGGCTAAACATACTCAACTCCCTCAACCATTCCTCATAAGGCTCAGTTTCCAGACCCTTGATTGTCTTGGTTGCCATCAAAGTTTCCTAAATATTTTTAAAACACTTCTACACACACACACACACACACACAGAGAGAGAGAGAGAGAGAGAGAGCAGGTTAACTTTTCATGTGAAAGGAGGAGTACTTGTTTCACCAGGCACAAATCTAATGGTGTGATTCTCACACTGGCATCTGTGCAGGAAATCATCGCAAACTTCACATGGAACTGCTGATTGCATGTAGCAGTCAAAATATGTTTCTCTGTTTGGGTCAGAGACTTAGCAGTGGAACAAGTTGGGCTCCATAATTCTCCTTTGAAGCCCTTCTCCTTTGAAGAAGGGCTTTGAAGGGGTTGCAACAGAGCCAGAGAATCTATTAATTTTCTTCATGAACATGGGCACATGTATGAACATACCTTGAAGAAGAAACCAGGGGCTGGTGAGAATTGCCTTGGGCGGTAGTGGTAGGAGATTCAGCTTATTCAGGTACCCTTAGCATTGTCAGTTCTTGCATTGTAATTTTTTACTACAGTGGTATCTCGGGTTAAGTACTTAATTCGTTCCGGAGGTCCGTACTTAACCTGAAACTGTTCTTAACCTGAAGCACCACTTTAGCTAATGGGGCCTCCTGCTGCTGCCGCACCGCCAGAGCACGATTTCTGTTCTCATCCTGAAGCAAAGTTCTTAACCTGAAGCACTATTTCTGGGTTAGCGGAGTCTGTAACCTGAAGCGTATGTAACCCGAGATACCACTGTATTCTGCTTGTTTACACAATCATCATGCAAGGAAGGCCACTGGGTTATTTCTTTCTCTCTCTCTCTCTCTCTCTCTCTCTCTCTCTCTCCCTCACTCACTCACTCACTGTTTGTGTATATATACTTTTTGCGCCATAAGACACACCAGACCATAAGACGCACCTAGTTTTTGGAAGAGGAAAACAAGAAAAAAAATATTCTGAATCCCAGAAGCCAGGACAGCCAGCGGGATCACAGCGCAGCAATCCCACTGGCTATCCTGGCTTATGGGATAGCTATGCGCAGCCTCTCCCGGGCAAGGGGAGCTTTCATCCCGCTGCCCAGGAGAGGCTGCGCATGGCTAAGGCTCCCCCAAGAGCCGCGCTCCCTTTAAAGAGCACGCAGAGTGTGTGTGCAGCTCTTTAAAGGGAGCGCTGAGCAGAGCCTCCCGCCTGCATTCGCTCCATAATGCACACACATTTTCCCCATACTTTTCAGAAGGGGAAAAGTGCATCTTATAGAGCGAAAAATACGGTATATACAGGGTGAGTCCTTTAAAAGAGTCCCTGTGGATATAGAGTACAAATGTTCCACGGGGCCTCTTTTAAAAGACTCACCCTGTATATTTCAACAGTTAACAAATTTAATAAAAAAATACATAGTTTTCCATTAATATTCAGTTACCTTCTCCACCCAGTACATAGTTATAAGCTATGGAATTCATTCCCCCAAGATGGTAGCGGTGACCGCCATCCTGGATGGCTTTAAAAGGCAATTGGACATGTTTATATTTGATGTCACATCAACCCCTCATCTTCTAGGAAATGGGCTTTATCTCAGATTTGATCATTTCCTGCCTGATGCAAATGCAGCAGCGCTTCAGCACCACCCCACTTATATATATGTCTTCCTTTTCAGTCCTCCTCTAGACGCGCAGGTCTCTGCTGCACTAACTGCCATACGACCAACACTACGCTCTGGAGACGGAACGCAGAAGGGGAGCCAGTCTGCAACGCATGCGGATTATACATGAAACTGCATGGGGTAAGGAGCATGTATTCGTTAGCCTGGTATTCTGAGCATGTGTCTCTTCAAACACAAAGCCCCAGAGAAATAATAAAGGCAGAAACAAGTACAATATATAGAAATAAATACAGGCACACACACCTCAGTTTACACCGGAGTTACATTCCAGGTCACCGCATGCATTGGCAGAGCACATTAAGCCGCCCGCCCCAGCCCTCCTCCTTCTGGTGCTGAACATGGTGCATGCGTGCATCAATAATAATAATAATAATATCTTTATTGTCATTGCCCCCTCTCGGCGACAACAAAATTACTTGCAAATGCACACAAATTGAGAGTGGCTTGTATGTAGTTAAAAACAATGACTCTAAAAGTCAATTCACAAAAGAATCAGACACAAAAACCCTTCTACCCAACAACAGGATGGACAAATACTGCCATAAAGGCAGCACAATATAGTGGTCTTCATCAGTTCCCAAATACAGTGGTACCTCAGGTTAAGAACTTAATTCGTTCTGTTCTTAACCTGAAACTATTCTTAACTTGAAGCACCACTTTAGTTAATGGGGCCTCCTGCTGCCACCGTGCCGCTGGAGCACGATTTCTGTTCTCATCCTGAAGCAAAGTTCTTAACCCGAGGTAATATTTCTGGGTTAGCGGAGTTTGTAACCTAAAGCATGTGTAACCTGAAGCGTATGTAATCCGAGGTACCACTGTACTTGAGAAAGAAACGTGTATTTGCAACTGAGGAGGAGAGTGTTTTGCAACTGAGGGGCTACCACGGAAAAGGCCTGTTCTCTCATTGCTCTCCTCCAAACTTTTCTTGAAAAGGGCACTGAGAGAAAAGGCTTCAGACAACTATTTTGGGGTCTGGGTCAGTACTTATGAGATAAGGCAGTCTATAAGGAATCAGGGTCCTAAGCTTTATGCACCAAGATCAGCATTTTGATTTGAGTTCAGAAGTGGAATCTGCCGCCAGGCCAGAACCTGTGCCAGTGTGCTTTGCGTCTCTCAAAAATGTAGACCTAGGTTTCACCTGTCCCAGAGACAGAAGACTGTCCTTGTTCAAGAAGTAAAAATACTGTAGTCATCAGCCACAGCTACCGTATTTTTTGCTCTATAAGACTCACTTTTTCCCTCCTAAAATGTAAGGGGAAATGTGTGTGCATCTTATGGAGTGAATGCACGCTGCGCAGCTATCCCAGAAGCCAGAACAGCAAGAGGGATTGCTGCTTTCACTGCGCAGCGATCCCTCTTGCTGTTCTGGCTTCTGGGATTCAGAATATTTTTTTCCCTTCTTTTTCTCCTCCAAAAACTAGGTGCATCTTATGGTCTGGTGCGTCTTATAGAGCGAAAAATATGGTATTTCTCCTACCCCAGTAGTGTAGGAAAGAAACTGGAGGAAATATGGGTGTGCGTGTCTGTCGTAAGGCTCTCCAAATACTCTGCCTCATGCATCTACTAGCCCAAGGTCTGCCAATGAGAAAAATGAACCCCTTTGAAGGACAAGGACACCGTCTGCATTGCACAGATACAGTGACTATAAAGCGAATACTGGAGTGCTCTGCAGAAAAGCAAGTCAAAGCCGGTACTGATGATTCTTCCTCTTTTTGATGTCAAGGTACCCAGACCTCTGGCAATGAAAAAAGAAAGCATCCAGACGAGGAAGAGGAAACCTAAAAATATCACCAAAGGAAAATCCTCAACAGGTATCAATAATAATAGTAAATTCTAAAATAAATGGCGTCTTGGTGCATGCATGGCTGTCCTGCTCCAAATTGCTTACAATCCAACCTTCTACACTGCAGAATTAAGGAAAGGAAGGCAGTATCTGCATGATTTGATCCTTCGATGTTGACTCTTTCTACCATTGCGAAGCAGAATTCACGAAGTGTTCACACAGTTCATACACACTATGGAGTCGGCTATATTAGCAAAAAAACCCAGTGTTTTGAATGCATTATAAAGATGCAACACCAGATGGTGCTGGGGAGCAAAAAAAAATATTTGCGATTTTTCATAGCGTTGTTTTTTCCTATAACGATTTAATTTCTGACTTATTTATAGCGTCCCCCCTGTGTGTAGATCCACTCCATGTGTTCACACAGAGAGTTTATCTTTCTCTCTGTGTGTGATCCACAGTTCAGCCAAGGTTTCTCTCTGTGTGTTTAACCTTCACCCTCACACACATCCAACCCTAGCCAAACCCACAGTCCGAAGAGATGCAACCCAGAAAGAATTATTTCTTATGATTCTGCTGGCTGACTAGTTAGACCCTCTGTGAAGGATAAGGGTTAAAGCAAGGGCAAGGGTGAGCTTGAAGGAGGACAATTATAAAAATTAAGATTAAATTATAAGTGATAAAATTAAAGTGCTTAGTCCTTGTTTGGCTATTTGGGGTCGTCGTCCCCATTAAGATCTTCTAAGATTTACTAAAGTATTTTCTGTTTGTGCAAACCTTGGGGACTGCTCCTCTTGTGTGTGGACGGTACTGTTTTGGCTGCAAAAGGATTGGCACTCAGTGGGTTGAGTTCGCTGTTGGTAATGGGATAAAACAACAGGTAGGGAGCCTATTCCAATCTGAGGGCTGTATTCCATTGCAGGAACTTTCTGGGGGCCACATGCAGGGGGCCAGAGGCGAAAGCAGGGAAAGCAATGGATGTGATTGTTGCCTTTGTACAGTAGGCTAGATTCTAGCAATACAGAAGCTATAGATTCCCCTCCCTCCCTCTTCATCCTTCATCCCCAAAGCAAGAGCCATTATCACAGTTCCAGAAAATGTGACATCTAGGCAAAAGTTCTCAAGTTACACGCAGAGGAGAGCCAGTGAGAAGTATGGGGTGGGGTAGGGTCTAGGGAGGGTCCCAAGGGCCACATAGATATCCCTCAAGGGCCACATTCAGCCCCTGGACCTGACAGTTCCTCACCTCTGAGAAAGAAGCAAATGTTTGGTCTCAGAGGCCTTGCGCAGATGTCAGAAGTTTGAAGGAGATGGAAATATGAATAAATCATATGGCCTATAACTAACAATAATAATGCAATCTGCTTCTGCTTCACACTTCCATTAATGTATGTATGCTTTAAACCATTTTATCTTGCAGGGTCCACCAATTCAACCACCAATTCCCCTTCCTCCATCACAAATTCTGAAAGCACCGTCACTTTAAAAACGGAACCCTCTGTAACAGCGCAATATCCAGGGCAGTCGATCGTGGCAGCTTCCCAGGTAAATAGATGCTAGGAACTGCAGTACATCTTGACAAATGATATGATATGATATGATATGTAGCATGCTCATGGATTTTGTGCTGCTGGTGGAGATGATAATGATGGACTCCTCTAGCAGGCATTGGCCAAGCTGCCGTAATTTCAGAGTCTCCTGGGCCAGTTAGAGTCTCCTGGGCATAGTCTCAGAGTACGGCAGGCCGGAGCGGAAATAAAGGTCTGTATTAAAAATGGAGGTCTATAAAAGGGGGCAGTAGACCAAAGGAATGATGGGAATGGAGATGAGTCCTGCAAAAGAATGAGTGGGAGACCTGAAGAAGGAATACAAGAGATTAGTGTTTCTCCCCAGCTGTTGGACCAAACTCCCATCATCCCTGACTACTAGCTAGGGATGATGGGAGTTGTAGTCCAACCACAGCTGGGGACCCATGTCTGAGAAACACTGAAAGGGAAACTAGAAGCAGGGAGGCATAAAGAAGGGTGTGTGTCGGGGATGGAGAACCTGTGGCCCTCTGGATGTTGTTGGACTCCAATTCCCATCAGCCCAAGCCAACAGTGGCCACTGCTCAGGGATGATGGGAGCTGTAGTCCAACAATATCTGGAGGGTTACAGGTTTCCCATTCTCTGTGTATAGCGCCAGGAGCTGCAGAGATCAGGAAGACTGGAGGTCTGACCCGTGTTAAACATCTTAGTCTTTATGGTAGGGGTTAAAATAACCAATGCAATAGAAATTTCACTTGTAATGGGGACAGCAAGCCCATTCATTTCTTTGTTGCAAATCCTTGTAGGGTCCAAGCCAATCTGAAGACGCTCTGGCTGACAGCCACACCCAGTTCAAGTATGAGCCAGAGGACTACGCCTTCTCTGCGGCCACCATGACCCAGCAGTCGGGACTAAGCGTTCCTCTTCGCCAAGACTCATGGTGCGCCCTGGCACTGGCCTAGGAAACTGGTCTTCCATTTTTAAAATTGAAAGCAGGCAGCAGATGAACCTGTTGTTCCCATGACGTCAGTGGATAGCAGGCAAAAAAAAAGGACCTCCCTACCTTAGTACTTTGGGTGATCAATGTGGGTCTCTGTTTTCTAAATGCTGGCTTCTTTTTCCATGGAAGATGCACCATTTGAACTGAATATGGCCAATTGCCTCCCTCTTGACACATCTGACTCTATAGGTCTCTTTTGCTCTCAGAAAGTTTTCAAATTTTACCAGCACCAATCGAAAGCGGGAAGAAACCCAGACCTCTGTTCGGAGGAGGAGGTATCTATCTTCCCCATGATCCATTTTAAAGAAATAAATCTCAGAATCTATACTTTTGTTCACAGTGATTTCAACTCCCCTCTTTTTATGACTCCCCTGTGTGCAATTTTACTCCACTTCCCAATAAAGACTATAATAGAAAGTGGCACCAAGTAACTTAATTTTATTAAAATGTAAACAAGTCTTGCCTTCCTAATGTTTATTGGTGTGGGCAAGGCAAAGGGGGGAGGAAGGAGAGGAAAATAAACCTGTTTTAAAACATTTACTGTTTTATATTAAAAAGAGAATACTTCTGATAGTGTGTTACCTTCTGGAGTGTCTAATTTATCACCATTTTAAAAAATAAATCGCACAGAGAAATTCTCTTGAACTGCTCTTCTAAGCGTTCTGTTGAAGGAAGTTTCTCAACACACCAGCCCATCACACTGTAGCAGAGGTGGGGCCACTCCCAGTCACCAGTCTAGCTGCCACATTGTGGATTAAGACTTTCATTGCCTACTTGTCATATTATACACCCAGGGTATGCTCTGAAGGCACATGAGGTCACCATCTTGCTGAGGTTCAGCAGGTCTGGGTCTGATCAGGGCCTGGAACTCCATGCCCACCACCCTGGGCTCTATGGCTGAAAAAAGGTAGGGCACAAATAATAATAATAATAATAATAAATTTTATTTATATCCCGCCCTCCCCAGCCGAAGCCGGGCTCAGGGTGGCTAACAACAATCAACAATCAAACAATCAGATATTCACACATTCTAAAAATATTACATTATAAAAATCAATTAAAATCAAATTAATGGCAACTAATTAAGCAAGATTCTAAGCAGGTTGCCAGAGGAGGGAGTCAGACTGCGCCCTGACCAAAGGCCTGGTGGAACAACTCTGTCTTGCAGGCCCTGCGGAAGGATGTCAGGTCCCGCAGGGCCCTAGTCTCTTGTGACAGAGCGTTCCACCAGATTGGAGCCACAGCCGAGAAGGCCCTGGCTCTAGTTGAGGCCAGCCTAACCTCTCTGAGGCCTGGGACCTTGAGGATGTTAGTATTTGCAGACCGTAGGTTTCTCTGTGGGGCATACCAGGAGAGGCGGTCCCGTAGGTACGAGGGTCCTAGGCCGTATAGGGCTTTAAAGGTTAAAACCAGCACCTTAAACCTGATCCTGTACTCCACCGGGAGCCAGTGCAGCTGGTGTAGTACCGGTTGAATGTGATCTCGCAGCGAAGACCCCATAAGGAGTCTCGCCGCGGCATTCTGCACCCGCTGGAGTTTCTGGGTCAGTCTTAAGGGAAGCCCCACGTAGAGCGAGTTACAATAATCCAGTCTGGAGGTGACCGTCGCATGGATCACAGTGGCTAGGTCAGGGCGAGAGAGATAAGGGGCCAACTGCTTAGCTTGGCGGAGATGAAAAAATGCCGCCTTTGTTATAGCTGTAATCTGCGCCTCCATAGAGAGGGAGGTATCGAAGATTACACCCAAACTCTTAACGGACGGTGCTGGCACTAATTGCACCCCTGCAAGAGATGGGAGTTGCCCCCTCAATCCCATATCATCCCGCCCCAGCCAGAGGACCTCTGTCTTCGAAGGATTTAACTTCAACCGGCTCCCACGTAACCATCCAGCCACAGCTTCCAGACATCTCGCCAGTGTATCGGGGGCCGAGTCAGGATGGCCATCCATCAACAGATAGAGTTGGGTGTCATCGGCATACTGATGGCAACCCAGCCCAAAACTCCGGACAAGCTGGGCGAGGGGGCGCATAAAGATGTTAAAAAGCATCGGGGAGAGAATCGCACCCTGAGGCACTCCACACACCAAGGAGTGGCGCGATGATAATTCCCCCCCGAGCGCCACCCTCTGTCCCCGACCAGAGAGAAACGAGCGCAGCCATTGAAGGACTGTGCCCTGGATCCCCACGTCGGCAAGGCGGTGGTCCCGGAGTTCGTGATCGACCATGTCGAAGGCTGCTGACAGATCTAGAAGAATCAGCAGCCCCGACCCGCCTCGATCCAGCTGCCTACGGAGATCATCTGTTGAAAGTAAATGAATCTGAGGTCGTATGCCTCTGAATGCCAGTCACTGGGGAACATGAGCCAGAGTTTGCACTGATGTTCCACATGGGGGCTTCCTATAGTCATCTGGTTGGCCCTTGTAGGTTCAGAAAGCTAGACAAGATGAGCCTTTGATCTGATCCAGCAGGACTCTTCATTATGAACTAACTACTATGGAAAATGGTTTTGGGAATTTAATTTTGACTTTCCAAATTACAGGCATTTGAATCTTTGTAGCTCAGCTTTGCTCTTGCCCTCAAAGACCAGTCAAACGTAAACTGAGAAGCTTGGGGCCAGGAGATTTCACAGCACTGCAAATACCTGACTGTCTTATCATACAGCAGAGGGCAAAGACTTGTTCTGTGTGATCCTTGAGGACAGGACGAGATCTAATGGGCTTAGAGCAGGAGGTTGGAAATTTAGTTGTCCATTAGGGTGGTAAGAGCAGCTCAACAAAGGAACTCATAACCTAGAGATTGGTGGGTTCTCCAACTCTAGAGGTCTTCAGGAAAATGTTAGGCAGCCATGTCTTGTTGTTTGTTGTTGTTTAGTCGTTTAGTTGTGTCCAACTCTTCGTGACCCCATGGACCAGAGCATGCCAGGCACTCCTGTCTTCCACTGCCTCCCAAAGTTTGGTCAAACTCATGCTGGTAGCTTTGAGAACACTGTCCAACCATCTCGTCCTCTGTCGTTCCCTTCTCCTTGTGCCCTCCATCTTTCCCAACATAGGGTCTTTTCCAGGGAGTCTTCTCTTCTCATGAGGTGGCCAAACTATTGGAGCCTCAGCTTCAGGATCTGTCCTTCCAGTGAGCTCGAACAAAGCTTGAACAAAGGGGGGGGGGGACACATACAGAGAGAGCTATTTTAAATCCATTGACCATCAATCTTGTAGCCAGCAGTGGGGAATCTTGTAGCCAGCCATGTCTTAGAGATGCTCTATCCCTGGATTTGCTGGGTTGAGCAGGGGGTTAGACTAGTAGGTCTTGGGAGATCCCTCTTGGGAGAAGCCCTTCAAGTTTGGGATCTGCCAGTATTATGTTCAATGACCTTGGGTTCCTTTCCAGACCAGCTTCTGTAAACAAGTGAGGATTTTCCAAGATTATTCAGGGACCAATATAAGGAGATTTGGAGAGACCCAAATTTACTGTTTTCTCCTGTTGAAATGCTCTATGGAAACAGAAATGGGAGTGGGAGAAGTGAGTGGTGAGGTGTCCTCAGCTCAGCATGACCAATTGTGTGTCCAGTAACTTTACTTCAATCTAGCAGGAGCTATTTATAGCCAGGAAGTTGTCAAGGAATTACCCATTATTATGGAAACAATCTGGTCCAGGGCTTCCTGCACTGGTTGTTTTCCTTGTCAAAGAGAAATATGTGGTTTGGTGGTGGTGGTGTTGTTTTTTATGATGTCAGACACACACAGTGTCCCACGGTACTGAAGGAGAGAGGAGATGGAGAGGAGACTGTCTGTGAATTATGGGGACATTGTTAGTTCCCCAGGAAGAGGGATTGATCATTAAACCACTCTGCCAATTATAGCTCTATGAGGGGAATAGGGAGTCTCCTAGCAATTCTCAGCCCCTTTAACAAACTACGCTTCCCAGGATTCTCTGGGGTAAACCATGGCTATTTATAATGCAGATGGTGCCTTACGTCTGCCACCTCTGTACTTGTTGGAACTCCACAGCATCATAATAGGATTACAGGGTGAATAACCTCCTGAAGCAAAGAGCAAGAAAATGCCTGAAGTTGTGTTGGATTTGATGAGAGATGTTGGAATGAAGATACTGGATGCTTTAGAATGCTTGAACAAAAGGGGGACACAGAGAGAGAGCTATTTTAAATCCATTGACCATCGATCTTGTAGCCAGCAGTGGGGAATGGGTGGCCCTGCAGATGTTGGGACTCCAGTTCCCAATGACTGCTGCTCAGCTCCAGCCAGCATGGCTAATGGTCAGGGATGGTGGCCTTTGGACTTCAGCAACACCTAGCGAGCCACAGCCATGTCCACAGGCAATAGCCATGCTCTCAACCTTGTCTGCATAAGTCATTTTGTAAAGTGGGCACAGAGAGAACCAAAACTCTGCCAAGAGCTGACTCCCGATGCCTCCAGTAGAGTTATTTATGGGCTGCTGGTAAATGCAGACTGTACACTTGCAGCTTAAAGAAACAATGACAGCATGAGGAAAAAATGAAACAGTTGCACTGCAAGCCCGACCCGCTTTTACAGAGGGCTGCAAGGAGGCTTGTTGCAAGGTATCCATTTTTACACCTGAAATATAATGGAGCAGCGTTCCTCACCCAAAGACGATGCTCATGTGCAGTCAGTCTTGTAGCCTTCAGAGTAGGTTTTGCACAATAGTCTCCAGTGTAGCGAACGGAACAGTTCCTTTTCTGCAATGGGCAGGGGCAGGAAAATTAACCCCTCTCCCACACCATCTCTATCCTGGTTCCCATATGTTGTCAATGTGTAAAAAGGTAAAGGGACCCCTGACCACTAGGTCCAGTCATGGCCGACTCTGGGGTTGCAGCGCTCATCTCGCTTTATTGGCCGAGGGAGCCGGCATACAGCTTCCGGGTCATGTGGCCTGCATGACTAAGCCGCTTCTGGAGAACCAGAGGAGCGCACGGAAATGCCGTTTACCTTCCCGCCAAAGCGATACCTATTTATCTACTTGCACCTTGACGTGCTTTCGAACTGCTAGGTTGGCTGGAGCAGGGACTGAGCAACGGGAGCTGACTCTGTCACGGGGATTCGAACCGCTGACCTTCTGATCGGCAAGTCCTAGGTACTGTGGTTTAACCCACAGGGCCACCCGTGTCCCTCTCATCCATGTGTAGAACAGGCCTAAATGACTGGGAAGGGGGAAGCGGGCAGTTTCTGTCTTCAGTTTTATACAATTACAACATGAAAACAACAACAATAAAGACACAAATCAATACTCGTGGTCACATCCTGGACTTGACAGAGCCTGAATGCGATCTTTATTTATAAAGGTATTTATATACTGCCATTTATATACTGCAACGTCAGGGCGGTGTACAATGATAAAATGTCATTTAAATGGTACGAAACAATAATTGAAAAGATCACTTAAAAAAAAAAAACCATTCAAACAGCAACATAGGCCTGTTCACAGAACATCTTCTTAAGCAGCTGCAATTCAAGTTGGTATTGAGTGGACTTTACCAACTTTAGTTGGGAATCTTTAATTTTAATCACAGCAAGTGTCTCCTCTGCCAATTTCCACTGCCACTCTATAATTTCTGTTGGTGCCTGTTGTACTCCTCCCTTAGACAAAAGCTACTTCAGCTTAAACACCCATTAAGATTAGAGCTGTAGCACATTTTTGCCTTCAGAACAGCATATGCAAAAAAAGTCCTTTTTGCAGGGGTGCAGGTATGGGTGGGGGGAGGAAACCTTACCCGTTGTTTTTCCATGCCTATTTGCAGCCATCATTCTCCAGCTCTGCTGCTGCTTCAGTACTGCTTTATCTTTAACAAGGTGGCTGCTTCTTTTGCTACAATATCCTAGCCAATCAGGGACCATGTGAATGTGATAAGATAATACGGTTAAATCATTGAGGGTCAATGAAGCCCACATGTGTATAGGAATGCATGCACTGAAAGCAGTATGGAATGATTTGATTGCTGAACTGAGCAGAGTTTCCCGAGAGTTGAAAGCTTTTGTTGCTTAAATTAAGGCACTAGTCCTCAAGGTAATGAGGAGGAACTTCATTCCTGATACCTATATTTCTGGGCATGGGGAATGCATATGATGGAAGCATTCTAATATTTATTATTTATTATTTATTATTTATTATTTATTATTTATTATTTATTATTTATTATTTATTATTTATTATTTATTATTTATTATTTATTATTTATTATTTATTATTTATTATTTATTATTTATTATTTATTATTTATTATTTATTATTTATTATTTATTATTTATTATTTATTATTTATACCCCGCCCATCTGGCTGAGTTTCCCCAGCCACTCTGGGTGGCTCCTGATCAAGTGTTAAAAACAATACAGCATTAAATATTAAAAACTTCCCTAAACAGGGCTGCCTTCAGATGTCTTTTAAGGATAGGATAGCTGCTTATTTCCTTCACATCTGGCGGGAGGGTGTTCCACAGGGTGGGCGCCACTACTGAGGAGGCCCTCTGTCTGGTTCCCTGTAACCTCACTTCTCACAATGAGGGAACTGCCAGAAGGCCCTTGGCGCTGGATCTTAGTGTCTGGGCTGAATGATGGGGGTGAAGACGCTCCTTCAAGTATACAGGACCGAGGCCGTTTAGGACTTCAAAGGTCAGCACCAACAATTTGAATTGTGCTCGGAAATGTACTGGGAGCCAATGCAGATCTCTCAGGACCTATGCATCTAGGTATGCTTGCCTAAAGAAGAATGCTTTTAGCAGGTGCCCAAAAAAAGTCTAGCAAAGGAACACGCTTTGTTGAAATTTCAGCCTTCACAACACAGGAAAAAAGGGCCAAATAAACAGCTATTTTCGTGGAGGAGGGTCAAGATATTAACTGATATGCATGAAATTTCATATGTAGCCTTATAATCCCTAGTGTAGTAAGATAAGACCTTTGGAGCAGGAATTTTTTTTTTAAAAAAAGTTTTTTTATAAACCGCCCTATGTCAGTAATTGTTCCTTGATCATTTGTTCCCCACTCCCCATGATGGCACATGGGACAGACCGCCCCCCTTTTCCTACGCCCCTGGCACAGATCCTGTTCATTCCAATGGTCCAGAATAAATTCCTAGTGGATTGGGCCTCACTCTTCAAAGCAGTACAGATTACTGTGAAGGTACAAAGCTACCAAGTGGAACTGAAGTTGCAAAGGTTCCTGGTGGGATTGAAGCAGTAATGTTCCCTAGAGATAACTTTGAATTTTTATTTTTTTTTAAAGTCTCCCAGGTTAGTTCAAGATTTATTGCACCATTAACATGACCATAAACAAGAACAACCTGCATTGATATAGATGTGAGAGCTTCGTTGTGCTACTTGCTGACTCGGTGAAAATTCAGAGGCAGTTATGTTGTAAAACCATCTGGGCCAGTGGCCTTTGGACAGTGACAATGCGTAGCCTGAAGGTGGCTGTGCAACAACAGCAGAGCGCGTCCACCAACGCACGTGGGGTGACGGGGTAGCACATATTGCACATGTGCTTTAAGTTAAGGAGGTGTGGCAGGGACACAGTTCTAAGTCTTTAAGCCCTGTGCATGCATAACAGGACAGCAAGTGATAGGCAGAAGAGGCATCATAGCTGCAGGCAGAGAGGTTCAAGCTAGACCATTAGACAGTCAAAGACGTGTGGTCAACGTTCTAATGGATTATAGACTGAAGGTTCATCTATAGGATGGATGGCGGCTAACAGATTCAGGTTGAATCCTGACAAGACAGAAGGACTGTTTTGCGGGACAGGGGGCAGGCGGGTGTGGGGGATTCCCTGGTCCTGAATGGGGTAACTGTGCCCCTAAAGGACCAGGTGCACAGCCTGGAGTCATTTTGGACTCACAGCTGTCCATGGAAGTGCAGGTTAATTCTGTGTCCAGGGCGGCTGTCTACCAGCTCCACCTGGTACACAGGCTGAGACCCTACCTGCCTGCAGACTGTCTCGCCAGAGTGGTGCATGCTCTAGTTATCTCCCGCTTGGACTACTGCAATGTGCTCTATGTGGGGCTACCTTTGAAGGTGACCCGGAAACTACAATTAATCCACAATGCAGCAGCTAGACTGATGACTGGGAGTGGCCACCGGGATCATATAACACTGGTTCTAAAGCAGGCTTCCTGAACCTCAGCCCTCCAGATGCTTTTGACCTACAACTCCCATAAGCTAGCAGGCCCAGTGGTTCAAGGATGATGGGAATTGTAGTCTCAAAACATCTGGAGGGCCAAGGTTGAAGAAGCTTGTTCTAAAGGATCTTCACTGGCTCCCAGTTTGTTTCCGAGCACAATTCAAAGTGTTGGTGCTGACCTTTAAAGCCCTAAACGGCCTTGGCCCAGTATACCTGAAGGAGTGTCTCCACCCCCATCACTCAGCCCAGACACTGAGGTCTGCCTCGGGGAACCAGGCAGAGGGCCTTCTTGGTAGTGGCACCCTCCCTGTGAAACACCCTCCCTTCAGATGTCAAGGAGATAAAGAATGACACAACTTTTAGAAGACATCTGAAGGCAGCCCTGTATCAGAAGGTTTTTAATGTGTGATGTTTTTATTATGTTTTTAGATAGGCTGCAGGCTGCCCAGAGTGGCTGGGGAAACCCAGCCAGATGGGTGGGATATTATTATTACTACTTCTACTACTACCCTTCCCATAGACAGAAGGCACTTCTGTCTCCATTGTTCCTCAGCCAGACACCAAGTCTGTTTGATACTGTCCCCATTTGGCCACTCAGGAGTTTCTAGGCTTGTAGGTCCTTAACTTCAACCACCATGTTTTGTAAGAGTTCCATTGGAGGCTGGACATAATATGGGCCAGCAATGAAACTTTAGGGCAGAAGGGTAGCCAACGTGCTGCCCTTCAGAGGATGTTAGCTTACAGCTCCCATCATCCCTGGTCATTGGCCATGCTGATGGGAGTTGGTCCAACATGAGAAATGATGGGAGTTGAAGGCCAAGAAGACCAAGGAGACCAGGGTTCAGGTTGCTACTCAGCCACAAAAATCACTGGGTGGTCTTTGGCCGGTCACTGTCTCTCAGCCTAACCTACCTTACAGCGCTGTTGTGAGGGCACAAAAGGGAAATGGAGAACCATGTATGCCACCTTCAGCTCACTGAAGAAAAGGTGGGATATAAATGTAACAGATAGACAGAGAACCAGCCTCCTCCCAGGGTATTTTAGATTTCGCAAGGCAGAATCATGGAACTCCATTGAAATATACTTGGAGTTGAATGTGAATTTCATGCTCTTTATTCAGCTCATAGTAGCAATGAATGTAACTTTCTCCAAAACGTCTAGCTATATATACATTATTTACACAATGGGCCCCACCTGATTGGCTTATTCTGGGCTGCTCCTGATTCACTTCATCCAGAAGCCTGATTCACTTCATCCAGGAGCCTGATTGGCTGCTCCCGCAGGCCAATCAGGTCGCTGATTCACTTCCACCTGGAGCTGGATTGGGTGGCTCCTGCAGACCAATCAGACTGCTGCATTCTGGATTCTATTGTTCTAGGATTCAGATCAGTACATAACATCCCTATAATTTGTAGTTCAAATCTCAATGTGGGGAGGGGAAATGCTATGTCCTCCATGATTTCTCCCCAACTGATGTCCCCAAAGGTCATTTGTGACAGCTAACTTGGCACATAGCTTACCATTTTCTTTTTCTCTCTCTCTTGCTATTGCTTGATCCATAGCGATCCTGACTCTTCATATGTTCAGGTTACTGTGCGAATGAGGTGTCCATGTTTGACCTTGCCATCTTTCTTCTCTCTTTTGATTAATAACTCTCAAACCACGATCAGACGTGGGCGGGAGCACTTCCACAGTCGACAGTTGCTAATGCTGTTAGACATTTAAAAATAAATGATAATGTTTCTCTTAGCCTGACAGCTTACATGGGAACTTACTAAGAAGGCTGTGGGTTTGTTTGGGGGCTGTCAGGAAGCATTTAAAGTGCATTCTATCACTCCAGATTAAAGGGGGTGGTAAGCTACACACAGCAATACCGTTTCGGTCACAAGACCATTTGAAGCCTCTTTGCAAATGGGACAACAAGCTCAGAAGCCTCTCTCGCTCTGGATTTCCTCTCCAGCAACCGAGACCAAGAAACACAATTCATTTCTTGGGCACACTCACTTGGCAGGGCTGCAGAGTTCTAATTCTCAAAGGCTGAGATCATAGGCAAGAAGAAGCTGTCTTATACTATGTCAGACCATTGTTCCATCTAGATCAATAATTTCCAAACCAGGGGGTGGGAACCTCCAGCCCATAGGCCTAATCAGGCCCAACATGGGTCCCAATTTGGCACATGAGGCTATTTCCCTACAAACCAAGGCCATCTGCCCTACATCTCATATGAGGTAGGGGACAGGTGGAGACATGGATGCTGATGCCTTTATGCTCCCAATCACTGGCAAGGGGGGCAGCTGAGTTGTTGTTGTTGTTGTTGTTTAGTTGTTTAGTCATGTCTGACTCTTTGTGACCCTATGGATCAGAGCACACCAGGCACTCCTGTCTTCCACTGTCTCCCGCAGTTTGGTCAAACTCATGTTAGTAGCTTTGAGAACACTGTCCAACCATCTCGTCCTCTGTCATCCCCTTCTCCTTGTGCCCTCCATCTTTCCCAGCATCAGGGTCTTTTCCAGGGAGTCTTCTCTTCTCATGAGGTGGCCAAAGTACTGGAGCCTCAGCTTCATGATCTGTCCTTCCAGTGAGCACTCAGGGCTGATTTCCTTAAGAATGGATAGGTTTGATCTGCCTTGCCATGGCGAAGGGGCTTGAATAACTCAGAGAAGCTATGAGCTATGCTGTGCAGGGCCACCCAAGGTGGACAGGTCATAGTGGAGAGTTTTGACCAAACGTGATCCACCTGGAGCAGGAACCAGCAAGCCACTCCAGTATCCCTGCCAAGAAAAGTCCATGGACAAAGACAACAGGCAGCTGAGTGGGGAGGGTCAAATAAGCCTTGAAAGAGCTTGCAAGTCCCCTGCACTGTTGGGACTTCAAAGCACCCCATTGCCTGACGCCACTGCGAGTCATGTGATTGAATGTGGGAGATCCTGCCTGTCAAATTTGGTCCATGAGGGTTAGGGGAGATTAGGTGCCAGCCCACTAGTCAGGTCGACTCCCTGCCTCCAATCTGGGCCTAAACTAGACTAGTGGCGAAGACCCCAAGTTCCAGACAGGGGTTTCCCACAGCCCCACTTAAGAGATGCCAAAGAATGCACATCCATGTGCTCTGTCATGCAGCTACATGTAGGACATTGCAAGGAGCAGGTTTACCCTCTGCTTCAGAAGTGTAGTTACTGATTCCTTTGCTTTCTGCCATATGAAATCACCCATTGTTGTGAAGTGCAGAAAGGAAACAAGGGTGACTAGAGAAGTGGTGGTAAATTCTAGCTATATCAGAACTAAGCAGAAATAGCTGGGGATCTGAAGCTTCTTGTTTCATCCTAGGTTAAATCCTAGGAAAATGGGACAGTAAGGTGAAGAAGCCTGTCCTTGTATATTTTTATTCCCTCTGCCTCCCTCTCTCCTCTATTTACCCTTCCCGCTTCCACCTACTTGGATTGTCCCTCAAGGGACCTTCTCAGGCAAAGCCCTACAGCTTCCATATCTCCTGGAAAGCTGTGCCAGCCTGAAAGCTTCAAATGGATATTGGTTCCTTTCACCCAATCCTAGCACTGCAGCATTATCTCAGGGGGCTTAGGGGTGCCTTCCCAATTTTCAGGGGGTGCCTGCCAAGGGAGAAGAAGAAGCTTTGCATGGAACTTAGCAGAGCAGGAGGTTCTGCTTATCATCAGGCTGCTGTCTACGCCCTCCTTTGCAAAGAATAATAATAATAATAATAATTAAATGAAGGGAAAGGGACAAGAGATGCAGGGTGAAAAAGCCTGGAGTTTGGGCTCCCTTGACCACCGCTAATAGCACTCCTGCACTGGAGGCTGGCCCATTAGGGCACCGCTCCACCAACCTCAGCCAGCCATCAGTTGTCAGGCTTCAGGGAATTGACTTCCTCCCCACTTTGGCATTAGATAAACAGGACAAAGGAAAAGGAGTCTTCTTACCAGTTAGAAACTTTAATGATCACAGCGAGAGAACAAAGAATCAATTTCCTAAGAATGAAGGTGCTCCTAATTAAGGGTTCCACTCACTTCCTCCCTAGCTGGTGTTGACTTTTAAAGCCCTAAACGGCCTCGGCCCAGTATACCTGAAGGAGCGTCTCCACCCCCATCGTTCTGCCCGGACGCTGAGGTCCAGCGCCGAGGGCCTTCTGGCGGTTCCCTCATTACGAGAAGCGAGGTTACAGGGAACCAGGCAGAGGGCCTTCTCGGTAGTGGCACCCGCCCTGTGGAACGCCCTCCCATCAGATGTCAAAGCGATAAATAACTACCTGACATTCAGAAGACATCTCAAGTCAGCCCTGTTCAGGGAAGTTTTTAATCTGTGATATTTTAGTGTATTTCTGGTTTTTATGGAAGCCGCTCAGAGTGGCTGGGGAAACCCAGCCAGATGGGCGGGGTACAAATAATAAATTATTATTATTATTATTATTATTATTATTAGTCACCCACGTCACTATCGTGTTGTCAGTGGACTGCCACCGAAAGGGGGGAGGGAGGCAGGAACGTACAGGGAGCCTCCTACTTTGCTGAGCAGTAACACTTCGCCAGAGACTGGTGAAAGCGAAGCCTCAGGCAAAACGGAAGAAGAAAGGTGGGGGGGGGGGAGGTGAGGCAAAGGCTCACAGATGTTACTGCGAGCCCCAGCACCGCTCCCAAGTAGGCTAATAGGGAAACAGACATGCCTAGTTTTTGCAAGGGAGTCAAATGTAAGGAAAAGAGGTGGAGACTGGGGGTGTAGAGGTTCTTATGCTGGGGGGGGGGGACAGGAAGAACCCACTCTCGGAATCTGCTAGTGACTGAGGCAGACATGAACTTTGGATCTCTGCACTGTACATAGTTTGCACCAAATAAAACCTGTAAAAAGGCAAGTCGGAGTCCTGGCTGTTTATTTGTGAGCAACCATACTCATCCTTGACACGTGTCTTGTAACCTGAGCTCATAACCACTGTGCTTTCTGTGCTGCCACCTTGTCTGCTCTTCTTGGCCTTGGGCAGAGCAAATGAATACTTTCCAGAGGTAGTGAATTTGTTAACTCCCTCCCTCCCTCCCAGTACTTCTTCTCCATCTAGTATTTCCCAGCTTCTGCCTTCTGAACTGTGCCCCTCTGCAAACCACTGTTCCAAATCTATACTGTCCTCCTGCTCCTGGGAAGATTCAGGATCCTGCCATCATTCCTCTTCAGAGCAGCCCTCCTCAGCAAGGTCTCTGACATCAGCCAACCCATAACCTGCCTGTCTTCTTACAACCAATCAGGATGGCTCTGCCTGTCATTGGGTCTGGCTCCACCAGTTGGTCCCTCCGGCTTCTGTCCTACCAGCCCCAATGGGCACCAGTCACTCCCAGTATTACAGCTGCCAGTAAGTAAATAAGTAATTAAATGAATTTTATTATTTGTACCTCGGCCATCTGTCAGGATTGCCTCAGCCACCTCTGGGTGGCTTCTAGCATATACAAAAACACAATAAAACATGAAACATTTAAAAACTTCCCTCTACAGGGCTGCCTTTGGATGTCTTCTAAAGGTTGCATCCCCTTGACATCTGATGGGAGGGTGTTCCACGAGGTGGGCACTGCTACTGAGAAGGGCCTCTGCCTGGTTCCCTAACCCTGGTTAGGGCTGAGTGACAGGGGTGGTATACAGTGTATACCTCAGGTATACAGTGGTACCTCAGGTTAAGTACTTAATTCATTCTGGAGGTCTGTTCTTAACCTGAAACTGTTCTTAATCTGAAGCATCACTTTAGCTAATGGAGCCTCCTGCTGCCACTGCGCTGCCGGAGCATGATTTCTGTTTTCATCCTGAAGCATGCCATGCCATGCCATGAAGAACTGCATCCCCAGTCGGGATCATGATAGTGACCTGAAAAGTGTCAGAAGCTTCTGGCTGGGCACTTTGAGAAGAGGATTCTGGACTAGATGGGCCTTTGACCTGTTCCAGGTGGGCTCTTCTCATGTCCTTATGTGCCCTTGCTCAATGGGGCAGGGTGGAGATGGCTTCATGGGCAAACCATCAGCTTGGCTGGACGACATCAACTCCCTTCCCACCTTGGAACCATTGGCCATCCCTGGTCTTTTCTCTGGAAGATGCCCTCAGTCTGGCTCACCACATCTCCCCTCAATGTATTGTCCCCATCCTTTACACACTGTGAGCGGCACCGGCGACTTTCTCTCCCCCTTTAAACATTCTTACTTTGCCTGGGATTAAAATGTGATTAGAAAGGATTTAGCCACTTTGGGGCATAAAATATTAACAACTCATTTATTTCTGTGTGTCTGGTTTTAATCACAAGGTTTCAAGATGGTCAAAGCCTTCGCCCTGAAGCGGTTGACTTTTATCACTCGAAATGTGCCCTTTTGCCTTTCAGAAGTTGCAGGAACAGCAAACTTTCCGTCTGAGGCCACGTAATTTCTCAGAGAGTCGGGCGGGTTGCTGTGGAATGAAGGAGTCATGCAGTGGTGACAGCAGGACAGGACTTTGGGGGTAGTTTCAAATTACCCTCCTGTACCACTGATGGCACAGGAGCGAGACTTCTGGGCTTGAAGGTATGCTAAGTTCATTAGTGGATCATTAGTGATCCTGGGTAGGCTACTTTGCCTAATCCCTTCACAAGGTTGTTGTGAAGCTAAAGTGCCCCTCTGAGCACCTGGAGGAGGATGTGAATGTCAGGTAAAGGTAAAGGTAAAGGTAAAGGTAAAGGTAAAGGTAAAGGTAAAGGTAAAGGTAAAGGTAAAGGTAAAGGTACCGCTGACCATTAGGTCCAGTTGTGGCCAACTCTTGGGTTGCGGCGCTCATCTCGCTTTATTGGCTGAGGGAGCCGGCGTACAGCTTCCAGGCCATGTGGCCAGCATGACTAAGCCGCTTCTGGCGAACCAGAGCGGAGCACAGAAACGCCGTTTACCTTCCCACTGGAGTGGTACCTATTTATCTACTTGCACTTTGACGTGCTTTCGAATTGCAGGGTTGGCAGGAGCAGGGACCGAGCAACGGGAGCTCACCCCGTCACGGGGATTTGAATCGTCGACCTTCTGATTGGCAAGTCCTAGGCTCTGTGGTTTAACCCACAGCGCCACCCATGTCCCTTTTACACTTTATGCATATGTTAATTGGTGGGTCTCCATTTTGTGTTTCAGCCTTTTTCTGAATGCCACAAGAGGTGTAAATGAGTCTCCTGAAGGGAGAGAAAATGGAGACTGTAGGAAGAAAGAGATCTTTGCTTCTAGGTCTGTTTGGAATTACCTTTGATTTCTAAGATGCTGGACATGCACAAGATATTGTGTGGAATTATTTGGATGTATTTTCAGATGTTTTTGTTCTGTTTTGAAGATGGTTCTGCAAGGGAAGCTTGACTCAAACTTACAATGTTTTATTCCAAAATGATTCAGTCTTTATGCATCCAGTTGCTTCAAGCAGCACATTATTAATATATGCAACAGAGAGTGTCTCTGACCATGTGCAGAGAGATCATTTCACTTCCCACTGAATAGCCAGAACTAGGCCCCACATATCTTGTATGGGTAGGTTCCCTGCCCCTCTTCGCCTTATGGAATCCACTATTAAGGCGATGGCTACTAGCATAGAAGGCATTGAAAGGGGAAACTGGACCATTGATAGTGAAATAAATAAATTAAGGTCTAATGTATATAATAAAGGTTCATAAATGTACCAAGCAAACACGTACATAGATATATAGGCCACATGTCTGAAGCTGCACAGGAGAGCAGCCATGGAGCCATTTTGACTCCCAGGCTGACCAGGTGTTCTTCACAAATCCTGTCTTAAGGGTATGTCTGTATATGAATAGGGTGAGCCTGTGACTTGGCTCAGGAACTAAGTATTTTTATTACAAAAGACTGGCCAGGTTCCCCAGGGTATCAGTCCAGTAAACATTAACGGGTAACTTGCCAGACAGGAGGTAAACAACCCACTCAGATTATGAGATAAACAACCCACTCAGATTTCTGCTTTAGCCCACCCTTTCTGTGATGTAGGTATGATGTATCTGGGGGTGGTGGTCTTGAGCTACACCCCTTCTGTGATGTAGGTATGATGTTTCTGGGGGTGGTTTTTGACTCCAAGGTGGGCAATTTAAAATGTCTATATAAGGGCAGACACACCTTGGTTCTGGGTCCTCCTCCTTCTCCTGTGTGTGAAGGGGGCACCCTGTTGCAACAGTTCAATAAAGATCAGGCTTATGAGCTGCTTTGCTTTTCAATATTCTCTGGTTCGCTTCTGTTTTTTCCTCCGACCAATGGAAAACCTACAAAGAACTCTGCAAGCGCTCTTGTGTCCCCATAAGGGAATAAGGGCAGATTGTTCGTTTATTACAATAGCGAACCTGTGTCCTCCCTAAATTGTTGGACTCGAACTCCCATCAGGCTCAACCAGCATGGCCAGTAATCAAGGCTGATGGGAGTTGTAGTCCAACATCATATGAGTGGCCACAAGTCCCTCATCACTAAGCAGATTCAGGAAGACTGATGTATTGATGGCGATCAACAATAGCTAAATGAACCCACATGTTCAGTAGAAGTCTACTCTTTGTGGAGGAGACATGCAATGTGCATTGCTTGTGAGCACCTAATGAGAGCTAAGAATAAAGCTTCCTTGTACAGAGGCAGTGTACCCCTGAACCAGCTGCTGCAGACAAAAAGAGTTTTTGGATTTGATATCCCGCTTTATCACTACCCGAAGGAGTCTCAAAGCGGCTAACATTCTCCTTTCCCTTCCTCCCCGACAACAAACACTCTGTGAGGTGAGTGAGGCTGAGAGACTTCAGAGAAGTTTGACTAGCCCAAGGTCACCCAGCAGCTGCATGTAGAGGAGCGGAGACGCGAACCCGGTTCCCCAGATTACGAGTCTACCACTCTTAACCACTACACCACACTGGCTCTCTCAAGCGGAGGTGGACAATTGTTTCGTTGCTTCCCATAAGAATCTGGCTGACTACTGCTGGCCATAGAATGCATCTCTAAATGGAGCTTGTTCTAACCTATCAAAACCATTCTTTTTTTTAAATATTTTTTATTAAGGATTTTCTTGTTTTACAGAAGTGTAGTGCCTCGTTTTTTTTTTTCTTCTTCTTCTTCTTCTTCTTCCATGTAACGTTTTTACAAATCCGTTTCATTTGTTGAGGCATTAGGGGGAGAAGAAAACAGAAAGAAAAAAGAAAGGGGGGGTGGGGAGAGGGAGGATGGATGGGGGTGGGGTCGGGTGGCGGTGTTTCTATTATGTTTAATGTATGTAGAGTTTGGTGTCAGCGTTGCTTGTGTTGTTCACTTGTGTTCCTTTGGTGATGAGAGAGGTTGGGGTTGGCTTAGGGTGTGATTGTTTGCTTGTGACAGGAGAGACCTGTCAGGAGTAAGCATGGACCAATGGTACCAAATAGTATGGGAAACAGCCCTACTAGAAATATTAACTAATAAACTGAAACTGACACGGGGACAAACAGAAGAAGACGCCTTCACCCCGATATGGCTCCCCTTTATCACATACACAGCCCAACAAGACAACGACAATAATCCACCAACAGCATACAAATCAATATGGCTAACCTGATCCAAAACACCCACCCACCTCACTCACACACGAAAACAAAGATCACCACAGCCAATCACAAAACCATTCTTAATTTATTTAGCCCTAAGTTTTGCCATGGATCACACTTTATATCCCGGATAAATATGAATGCACTTAAGAAGGGTTGGGGGTTTTTTTTGTTTTTTGTTTTAATGTTGCTGCTGTTTCTTTGGATTTTGTTCCAGCACAGAGGGTAAGAAAGAGTCACCACGGACTTATATGAAAAGAGAGGGCTTTACAATGAAAAAAACACACACTAAAAACTAAAAATGGAAAACTTGTTCTAATTTAACAGCAGCTTTTATTAGCTGGGGCTTGTCCTGCCTGATTAATGACCACTTCCCTTTGAAAGTACAGGAGGCGTTTCGAGACACCAAGAATAAGTGGGTTCCTTCAAACGTCCAGCTTCCTCCTGGATTTACTGTAGAAAGATTTAATACAATTCAGCACAAACATTTTAACCTTTCCATCTAAAGTGTTGAATCCAACCATTTCCTGAATGGGCATAATTTAAAAGGCTGTCCTTTTCCTGGGTCAAGTTCTCGAAAGCGTTTAACGTTGCCGGGCTGCTCTGGAGTCCTTTAAGAAAACACCGAGCGAGCATGCAGCCTCGTTGAAATAAATTAGAAATGTTTATTTTATGAATGAAAGAGGAAACTAAATACCCAAATAAAGTCCTACATCTCCACGCCAGGAGCTAACTGCCCTTTTAAATTTCCTTGCTCTCCTGAAGGAGGCTTTAAAGGTGATTTATGGAGCAAGGGACCTTTACATACTGCTGACTAAGATCCCAGGAGAGCCTCTGAGTTAAAAGGAGTGCCTTCTGCAACATTTTCAACTTTTATTGGAGAATATCATGTAGGGTGTGTGTGTGTTTGCAAATGTTGCATCTCCCCGCCACCAGCTGAACTTCTCTATAGAGGTACGCCACACGGGTGGCGCTGTGTCTAAACCAGAGGTCAGCAAACTTTTTCAGCAGGGGGCCGGTCCACTGTCCCTCAGACCTTGTGAGGGGCCAGACTATATTTTGAAAAAAAATAAATGAAAGGATTCCTATGCCCCACAAATAACCCAGAGATGCATTTTAAATAATAGGACACATTCTACTCAGGTAAAAACACACTGATTCCTGCACCATCTGCGGGCCGGATTTAGAATGTGATTGGGCTGGATCTGGCCCTTGCGCCTTAGTTTGCCTACCCATGGTCTAAACCACTGAGCCTCTTGGGCTTGCCAATCAGAAGGTCAGCGGTTTGAATCCCCATGATGGAGCAACCTAGCAGTTTGAAAGCGCACCAGTGCAAGTAGATAAATAGGTACCACTGTAGTGGGAAGGTAAACAGCATTCCATGCGCTCTGGTTTCCGTCACGGTGCCCCGTTGCGCCAGAAGTGGTTTAGTCATGCTGGCCACATGACCCGGAAAGCTGTCTGTGGACAAACGCCGGCTCCCTTAGCCTAAAAGCGAGATGAGCACCGCAACCCCATAGTTGCCTTTGACTGGACTTAACCATCCTGGGGTCTTTTACCTTTACCTTTTACCTATAGAAGGAGACAAAGAGATGACTTCCATGTATCCCAGCTAGGGTACCCCTAGTTGCCCCCTGTTTGTTAATTCATAGAACCATGGAATTGTAGAGTTGGAAGGGACACTGAGGGTCATCTAGTCCAACCCTCTGAGATGCAGGAATCTTTTTGCCCAACGTGGGGCTCAGACACATGGCCCTGAGATTAAGAGTCTCATGCACTTTTCATAGCTCACTGGGTAAGAACTTGGTGCTGATAACGCCAAGGTTACAGGTTCGATCACTGTATGGGACAGCTGCATTGCAGGGGGTTGCAACTCTACAGTTCTTTGATTCTAAGACCCTATGCCCTACCAACTGAACTATCCTGGCACCTCAAATTTTAAAAACTCATGGTCTTTTAAACTTTGTGCATACGGAGTATTCTTTTTGTTACTATGGTATGTATTTTTGTGTTTTTATATTGTAAACCGCCCTGTGATCCTTGGATGAAGGGCAGTATAGAAGAAATAATAATAATAATAATAATAATAATAATAATAATAATAATAATAATACACACTGGAGATGATTCTGGAGAATAGACTCACAGAACCCCAAGATTTGGGAGGGATCTCCAATCTCACCTATACCGACCTGGGGGCAAGTGATGCAAAAAATCCATTGCTACCATATCCCTGATAGGTAGTCACCCAACTTCTTGAGTGTTTAGAGGACACACAGAAAAACTGCAAATTTGCTTGGTTTCAGGTTTCAGAACCCCCCTTTTCTTATTACAGAATTTGCATTTCCTGGAAACAGGACTTTGAGCTCTTTAATACCGAGCCTGCCTATTCCCTAAAAAGCTTGTTTCCAAATTGAAAAGGTCATAAATCTGCACGTGCCCTGGCCCATTCCCTGGGATTCCAGACTCCTCCACCATCGCTGCTTTCGATCATCATGAAATCTTCTGGTTTGCTTTTTTTGCATGCTGAAGGAATGCTGTTGTTTTACGCAGTGTTCCGACACACATTGATTCGGTAGTGGCCGTGTGTTGCTTTCCGACGTGGTATTAACAGTGCAACAGCTTCTTAAATTGCCCCCCTTAAAGATAAAGGTAAAGGGACCCCTGACCATTAGGTCCAGTCGTGACCAACTCTGGGGTTGCGGCGCTCATCTCGCTTTATTGGTCGAGGGAGCCGGCGTTTGTCCGCAGACAGCTTCCGGGTCATGTGGCCAGCATGACTAAGCCGCTTCTGGCGAACCAGAGCAGTGCACGGAAACACCGTTTACCTTCCCACCAGAGCGGTACCTATTTATCTACTTGCACTTGACGTGCTTTCGAACTGCTAGGTTGGCAGGAGCAGGGACCGAACAACGGGAGCTCACTCTGTTGCGGGGATTCGAACTGCCGACCTTCTGATCGGCAAGTCCTAGGCTCTGGGGATGTCCCTATTTTCATCTGAGAAATGTTGGAGGGTATGCCACTTATTTAAAACACCTACTGCCTGAGGTGGGTCCCTCACTCTGGTTGTACCCGATTGTACATTGACTTCTCTTTCAATCTTTGCATCGTGTACATCTAACCAAGTATTATTCCATTCTGTTCTGAACACTGAAAGCCAAGACATCTTCCGGGAGTGATCCAACCTTCCTAAGCCTTCAGAAAGTATTCCCCCATCCACCCACCCACCCTGCTTGCCCTTGCTGGGAGTTTCTTCAGTATCTCATCCTGCTGTAATAATGAATGGCTACAGTAATGCGGACATGATTGACACATTAAATGCCTCTACTTGAGCCAAACAGATTATTGGATGATAAATGTCCGAAGGCCCATGTAAATGGTTTGGATTTCCTTCTTCTCCAGCCCCTGGGGCTCAGCATGCTCCATGCAGCAGGGTCAGGCTGGGTTCGTCTCTTTGCTTTCCCTGCCAATTTCCCGAGCAGAGCTTGGCGGATAAATGAGGCTTCTGCAGCAACTTGGGCCGCAGAGCTCCTCGCTGCAGCATATGGCTTTAATGTTTATAAGCTCGTCGCTTGGCACACGATATTTCAGCCCCATGTCCAAACACAACAATTTGACATATAGCTTTATTTATGTAAAGGGATGCTATCGGAGTCTTTCCCCGTCCCAATTGGCTGCCAGTGACTCGGGCTGCCAAAGGGGGCGGGCTTCTCCACCCGGGTCAGACGCCGGCACTACGGCTGCTGCTCCCAGTAGGTTCAAAATTCTTCCTCAGTTGCGACAGGAAAGTAGAGCAGAACCATTTTGAAGAAGATGATTATGGAGGGGGAAGATTTGGCCCATATTCACACCAGCAAGTCTTTCTGTAGGGATTGCATCTAGAGCAGGGATGTGTGAATTTGTCCATCTTGGTCCCTCTCCACTTCTCATTTTCCCAGTCTTAACCTTGGTTCACCACATTTGTTTGTTTCTTTGTTTATGCCAATTAATTTTTATTCATTTCCCAAATTTATAACACATCAATGCCAAATTAAAACTAATTTAATACAATTTCCCCAAAAACTGGCTTCCCACTCTCTTCCTTGGGTATTTCCATTTCTTCCCCTATTACACACTGCTTACATTACAAATTTATCTCTAATTTGTGCCCATTTTTTAAAACAAATACCCTTATCTCTCAGCTGTCCCTTTTCCAACTCCTGTGTTTGCCACATTTTTGCATCCGTTTGTAATCATTGCTTGAAAGTTGTAGAACCATACAATTGTAGAGTTGGAAGGAACATTGGTGGTTGTCTGTCACCTGCCTGGCCCCAGGCAACCCCCGCTATGCCACTGGCTACAGAACTATACTATATCAAACTGTCAGTTTGGGGAGGAGGGTTCGAGAACCTTCCCTCATTATAGAATTGTAGGGTTTCAAGGGACACTGAGTGTCATCTAGTCTAACCTCCTTCTGTGCAGGAATCTCAACTAAAGCATCCAGCACAGATGGCTGTCCCAGCGTCTCCTTAAAAACATCCAAGGATGGAGGGTCCTCCTGAGCATCTTAATGGGCAACAGCTGTGTACTTTTCTTATGAAGTGAGAACGGCCAGAATTCATAAGAACGTAAGAGCTTGCAGGATCAGGCCAAAAGCCCATCTGGTCCAGCACCCTGTTCTCACGGTTGTCATCTAGATCCCTGTGGGAAACCCACAAGCAGACGTCAAGCCCTGTGGTTTCCAGCAACTGGTATTCAGAAGCTTTGCTGCCTCCAACTGTGCAGGTAGAACATAGCCATCATGGCTTGCAGGCATTGACGGCCTCCTCTTCCGTGAATTTGTCTAATCCTCTTTTAATCCAGTATATCTGAAGGAGCGTCTCCACCCCCATCATTCAGCCCGGACACTGAGGTCCAGCACCGAGGGCCTTCTGGCGGTTCCCTCACTGCGAGAAGCCAAGTTACAGGGAACCAGGCAGAGGGCCTTCTCAGTAGTGGCACCCGCCCTGTGGAACGCCCTCCCGCCAGATGTCAAAGAGAAGAACAACTACCAGACTTTTAGAAGACATCTGAAGGCAGCCCTGTTTAGGGAAGCTTTTAATGTTTGAGGTATTACAGTATCTTAATATTTTGTTGTAAGCAGCCCAGAGTGGCTGGGGAAGCCCAGCGAGATGGGCGGGGTATAAAAAATAAAGTATTATTATTATTATTATTATTATTATTATTATTATTATTATTAAAGCCACTGAAATTTGTGATCATCACAGCCTCCTGCAGGAGTGAGTTCTGTGGTTTAATTTGCAAATTCCAAACTGAATCCCCACCCCCACCCTCACCCTCAGTGGCGGAGCTTCATGCTCCAGCACTGGGGGCGGAGAGCAGGTGGGGTTGGGGCTGGCGCGCGTCCCGGGGGCGTGGCGGGTGTCCTGGGGGCGTGGTGTGGTGCGCCGCCCGCAGTTGTGTGGCATGCCGCCTGGGGGCATGGCTCCCAGCACAGGCGTGGGGGCAGCCGCGATGGCACCCCACCGGGATCGCGCTGCCAGGGGCGGTGTGCTCCCCCCGCACTCCTCTTCCTCCGCCACTGCACACACCTGTTTCTTTACCCAGTTTTCTTCAATGCCCATCCCACACAGACCTCCTTCCAGGAAAGCAAGAAGCTTTATCTGAGTTCAGGATCACATCCAACTCAGGTAAAAGTACAAAGCGGGACCAGAAAGGGCTGGGGGGAAGGGGTGTTGCGCGAGGAAAGTTCTGAGGGCCAGGCAGAGAAGCACCCCTGTCCTAGATTCACATAGGGACATATGCTTAGGACCGCACTTGTAATTCACAAAGCCTAGGGACGCGGGTGGTGCTGTGGGTTAAACCACAGAGCCTAGCACTTGCAGATCAGATGGTCGGCGGTTGGAATCCCCACGACAGGGTAAGCTCCCATTGCTTGGTCCCTGCTCCTGCCAACCTAGCAGTTTGAAAGCACATCAAAGTGCAAGTGGATAAATGGGTACCGCTCCAGCGGGAAGGTAAACGGTGTTTCCGTGCGCTGCTCTGATTCGCCAGAAGTGGCTTAGTCATGCTGGCCACATGACCCAGAAGCTGTACGCTGGCTCCGTTGGCCAATAAAGTGAGATGAGCGCCGCAACCCCAGAGTAGGTCATGACTGGACCTAATGGTCAGGGGTCCCTTTACCTTTACCTTTAAGGACTTCTACCGAGAGCGGGAATGCAACCTGTTTACCCCCTCTCCCTCCGAGAAGGAAAGCCGACTCACAAACCGAAGGACAAAAAAGCACTTCTGTGAATACTCCACCAGAACTTCCTCCTGAAAGCAATTAATTGTGGAAGCGTGACGGGCCCTCTGCAATGTCCGCACTGCGCAGCACAATGTCAGAGCAGACAATAGCAGCTAAAAATATCCCGTGACAGGAATTTGCCTGGAATGTTTTTCGGCTTGGTAGATGGAGAGGTTTTATATATAGTCAAGGGGCAGGAGGGTAAATGGGGTTTGCTGGTTTATCTGTGTGGAAGAGATCTTATTTTTAGGCCGATGAGGCTGAGTGCAGGGTGTTTATTTTTAAGTTATTCCTGTAAGGCACCCTCCAAAGTCGCACAACAGCAGGCGTGGGGCTTCCACAACCCTCTTACAACCAAAACAACAATTGTACAGGCTACCACAATGTTTTACTTAGATGGAATGCATTGGTCAGAGTGACTTCCTCTCACCAGCAAATAATCTCCATGTATCCTCCGGCTGGCATATGAGTCTAGCTTGGTTTTTAATATAGGCTCCATTCAAGAAACATGGGGTGGCTTTTCCATGTCCCTGTCTGTGATCGTACATTTCCGAGCACAATTCAAAGTGTTGGTGATGACCTTTAAAGCCCTAAATGGCCTCGGTCCTGTATACCTGAAGGAGCGTCTCCATCCCCACCATTCAGCCCGGACACTGAGGTCCAGCGCCGAGGGCCTTCTGGTGGTTCCCTCCCTGCAAGAAGTGAGGTTATAGGGAACCAGGCAGAGGGCCTTCTTGGTAGAGGCGCCTGCCCTGTGGAACGCCCTCCCAGCAGATGTCAAGGCAATAAACAACTATTTTACTTTTAAAAGACAACTGAAGGTGGCCCTGTTTAGGGAAGTTTTTAATGTCTGAAGCTGTGTTGTTTTTGATATTTGGTTGGAAACCGCCCAGAGTGGCCAGATGGGCAGGGTATAAATGATAAATTATTATTACTATTTGAATTATGGTGCAGGAGGAGACTCTTGAGAGTCCAATAGGCTGCAAGAAGATCAAACCTATCCATTCTTAAAGAAATGAGCCCTGAGTGCTCACTGGAAGGACAGATCCTGAAGCTGAGGCTCCAATACTTTGGCCACCTCATGAGAAGAGAAAACTCCCTGGAAAAGACCCTGATTTTGGGAAAGATTGAGGGCACAAGGAGAAGGGGACAACAGAGGACGAGATGGTTGGACAGTGTTCTCGAAGCTACCAGCATGAGTTTGACTAAACTGTGGGAGGCAGTGGAAGACAGGAGTGCCTGGCGTGCTCTGGTCCATGGGGTCACGAACAGTCGGACACAACTAAATGACTAAAGAACAACAAATTATTATTATATTATTATATATATTTATTTTATACTGCCTGCTTCTGCTGGTCCTCCTTTTCAGTGGCATCTCCATACCTGCGGATTGCTCTTCCCAGAGAAGTGAGCCTGGAGCCATCTTCATCTGTTTTTAGGCACCTGGCACCTGTTTTTAGGCACATGGTTACAGATATAGGGACGCGGGTGGCGCAAGGGATGCGGGTGGCGCTGTGGGTAAAACCTCAGTGCCTAGGACTTGCCGATCGCATGGTCGGCGGTTCGAATCCCTGCGGCGGGGTGAGCTCCCGTCTTTCGGCCCCTGCTCCTGCCCACCTAGCAGTTCGAAAGCACTCTTAAGTGCAAGTAGATAAATAGGTACCGCTTTCTAGCGGGAAGGTAAACGGCGTTTCCGTGTGCTGCGCTGGTGCTGGCTCGCCAGAGCAGCTTCGTCACGCTGGCCACGTGACCCGGAAGTGTCTCCGGACAGCGCTGGCCCCCGGCCTCTTAAGTGAGATGGGTGCACAACCCTAGAGTCGGACACAACTGGCTCGTACGGGCAGGGGTACCTTTACCTTTAACCTTTACAGATATACCGTATGTTGCCTCCTTTTGTGGGGAAGGATCTGTAAGGCCAGACTTTTATCTGCACAGATGTGGTTTTAGGTTTTTATTGGTTGTGTGTGTTAAAATTGGTTTTAATGTTTGCTCTATTTTTGTAGGTCACTTTGGGTCACTTTGTGAGGGAAATTACTAAATAACAACAAGAGGCTCAGCACACTTAAAGATACAGTTCCTCTTTAGGACTCATTACTGCTACCCTGACACTCAGTACTTGTCTCTAGAGCAGTGGTTCCCAATCTTTTTGTGGCCATGCCCCACCTAAGCATCTTAAAATCCCGATGCCCACCCCCATATGTGACATATAATTCTTATTATTCAAAAAGTGAACTCCTATTCACATGGAGGAAGCCTGAAAGGCCATTAACTTGGACTAAGGTAAAAGGTAAAAGGACCCTGACCATTAGGTGCAGTCGTGACCGACTCTGGGGTTGCGGCGCTCATCTCGCTTTACTGGCCGAGGGAGCCGGCATACAGCTTCCAGGTCATGTGGCCAGCATGACCAAGCCACTTCTGGCGAACCAGAGCAGCGCACAGAAACACTGTTTAACTTCCCGCCGGAGTGGTACCTATTTATCTACTTGCACTTCATGCTTTTGAACTGCTGGGTTAGCAGGAGCAGGGACCGAGCAATGGGAGCTCACCCCATCATGGGGATTCAAACCGCCGACCTTCTGATTGGCAAGCTCTAGGCTCTATGATTTAACCCACAGCGCCACCTGAGTCCCATTTAACTTGAACTAAACAAACTCACAAATTGCCCCCCTTAAAAATCAAATTGCCCCCCCCCCCGTGTGGCATGTGCCCCACATTGGGAACCATGGCTCTAGAGGAAGCTTATACCAGGTTTAGTTATTTGCCCAGCTAGCTCACTGTTGTCTATTTTGACTGAGAGCAGAACCTAGAGCTGAAGTCTTTCCAATCAGCTGCCATCTCACCCTCTTAACTGGAGATGGCATGGACCAACCTGGGATCTTCTGCATGCAATCATCTGCTCTGCTGCTAAGCTATACCTCCCTTTCTCCCACACAAAGCTGGCCATGTGCACTGACTTCAGCCTCAATATGTTTACCATGGTGTGATCCACAGCTCCAGGCCAGAGGGGTCACTGGCTGCCACTGCTGTCCAAGACAAGCGTAAGAGTTGAACTATCTTTGAGGGTTGGCTTTATCAGCTTCTCCCATCTGGAAGGTGTGCAAATGCACCCATTGGGAGCTTTGCATTTCGGTCTCCCAAATTGTGCAGTCTTGTGGGAAATGACCTGCATTCTTCCAAAGAAGAAAAACAGCTTGAGGCTCCCTCTGCTGACTGGTTTTGAAAATGCTCCGGACATGAGAGAGCGAAGACGGTTCCAATGAAGAAATCTTTGGCTGTGGGTGCGCGTTTCCTTTTTACTCCAGCTCCGGTGTGCTCCTGTTGCTCTACCTCTCTTTTAAATTAGAACCAGTGAAGGTGGTGAAGGTCCTGTGTGAGTGCCTGGAGGCAGTTGGAGGATGGATGGCGGATAATAGATTGAGGCTGAATCCTGACAAGACAGAAGTACTGTTTTGGGGGGACAGGAGGCAGGCAGGTGTGGAGGATTCCCTGGTCCTGAATGGGGTAACTGTGCCCCTGAAGGACCAGGTGTGCAGCCTGGGAGTCATTCTGGACTCACAGCTGTCCATGGAGGCGCAGGTCAATTCTGTGTTCAGAGCAGCTGTTTACCAGCTCCATCTGGTACGTAGGCTGAGACCCTATCTGCCTGCGGACTGTCTCGCCAGAGTGGTGCATGCTCTGGTTATCTCCCGCTTGGACTACTGCAACGCACTCTACGTGGGGCTACCCTTGAAGGTGACTCGGAAACTACAACTAATCCAGAACGTGGCAGCTAGACTGGTGACTGGGAGTGGCCGCCGGGACCATATAACACCGGTCTTGAAAGACCTACATTGGCTCCCAGTACGTTTCTGAGCACAATTCAAAGTGTTGGTGCTGACCTTTAAAGCCCTAAACGGCCTCGGTCCAGTATATCTGAAGGAGTGTCTCCTCCCCCATCATTCTGCCCAGACACCGAGGTCCAGCTCCGAGGGCCTTCTGGCGGTTCCCTCACTGCGAGAGGCCAAGTTACAGGAAACCAGGCAGGGGGCCTTCTCGGTAGTGGCGTCCTCCCTGTGGAACGCCCTCCCATCAGATGTCAAAGCGATAAACAACTACCTGACATTCAGAAGACATCTGAAGGCAGCCCTGTTCAGGGAAGTTTTTAATATGTGACATTTTAGTGTATTTTTCATCTTTGTTGGAAGCCGCCCAGAGTGGCTGGGGAAACCCAGCCAGATGGGCGGGGTACAAATAATAAATTATTATTATTATTATTATTATTATTATTATTATTATTATTATTATGGTGTTTGAAGTCGAGTACACATAGCTCTAGCTGCAATCCACAGGCATGCCGTCGTTTCTTGAGAAACACTAGTTGTTGCTGTGTTTCCCCTCAAATTGGCTTCCATTTGATTTGAAAATGCCAGCTGCAGTTCAACCAAGGTGCGGGCATTTGAGACAGCCATTGCAGGTGTGCCGATGACAGCGCATGAGCAGGTGACAACTTCATTGAATAGGAGTGCTATGCAGGTAAGCGAATAATTCAATGTGCGCCAGTTAAGACACCCCTGCCTCTCCTCTGGTGTGTACAACCGGTGGCAGACTTGGGGACTTTGGCAAGGCCAAAATTTGTCCCCCCCCCCCACACACACACCAGCCCTTGCCCTGCCTTTCCAAAGGTGGGTAAGGAGGCACACAGCTTTAGGGAGGAGGTGTGAGGGCTCTGGCAGGGTCCCAGAGCCCTCCCTCCTCCTCCTCCCCCCCAGCTGGTAAAGTGCTAACTAGGATTTGGGAAGTGGGAGGGAAGACTCTAGGATTCTAGGCCCCTGTTAGCACCTCCTGCCTCCTTCCCAAAGCCCAGCGCCTTGCTTACCAGGCTTTGAGATGGTGCCTCCTCAGCTCAGTGCTGGTACAGCAGCAAAGAAAAGTGATTTGAATTGCAGCTGTCAGAAATGACGTCGCTGAATAGCAGTCACTGGCAATGCCAGTGGAGAAAGTGCTGTATCACTCCGGTCCTTATCTCAGGCTTTCCGTAGGCAATGGGGAACAGGATGCTGGACTAGGTGGGCTACTGGCCTGATCCAGCAGGACTCTTCTGATATTCGTAGACTCATAGGATTTTCAAGTCAAGTCAAGTTAGTTTTATTGCGGCAAAAGCCAGCGACACAGAACACCACAAGATCAAACAAAAGGAAATCAACAACAGCATCAAAAAATTACACAAGGGAACTTTGCAGTGTGCCATTCAACAAAAGAGGTTTACGCTTCCTGATTGCTAAAGTGCAAAATTTGGCCACCTCATATGATATTGAGCTTGAGGAATCTTCCAGAAGGTATTTTCGTAGAATTTCGGGGGAGGATTCCAAATAATGTTGTAGGGGTAAAAATTTTGATAAAAGCGGCAAAATAAGTTGAACTCGTTCTTCACTATAAAATTCGCAAAATAAAAGGATGTGAGTGACAGATTCTACCTTATTAGACATACAGGGGCAGAGACGCGCATGCATTGGTACCCGCGTAAGTTTGCCGTACAGCACTGCTGAGGGCATTGTCTCAAAGCGGGCTCTGGAGAAAGCCCATCTATAAGCTTCGTTAGTGATGTTAGTTAAGTAAGGGGCAGCTGCAAAATTTGGCCAAGTTTTTAAACATCTATACGTCTCCGGGAGTATGGCGTCTTCTTGGCCTTTTGGCTAAGATCAAGTGTAGTGACTCATAGGATTGTAGAGTTGGAAGGTACCCCAAGGGTCATCTAGTCCAACCCCCTGCAATGCAGGAATCTCAGCTAAAGAATCCATGACAGATAGCCACCCAGTTTTCTTGATAGCTATGTTTTACCTTCTTAAACAGGCATAGGCAAACTCTGGCCCTCCAGATGTTTGGGACTACAGTTCCCATCATCCCTGACCACTGGTCCTATTAGCTAGGGAAGATGGGAATTGTAGTCCCAAACATCTGGAGGGCCAGAGTTTGCCTATGCCTGTTCTTAAGGTTATATTGGTGTACTCCAGGCCAGCACAGAGTTAAGTTAAGGCTTATTGTCTGTTTTGAACCCAAAGCAGTGCTGGAGAGGTTGCAGCTCTGAGCAGGAGAATGGTCAGCGGGTGGGAGAGGGAGTTGGTTGCTTAACCCTTCCCCACCCACCCAGTTTTTCACCATGCAGGAAGGGTGGAATATTGACTGGGAGGACAACTGCAGAGGACAGGGCCAATCAAATCTCACCGTTCATGCAACTCCAAGTCATGTCTGGTTCAGGCGTAGGCAGTCAAATGCAGGGCTTGGAAGAAGCCATGCTTGTCTGGAGTACCCTCACCACGTCACTGGCAACGCCCTTTGGGCCATGGCTTCTGAAAGATTAGAGAGACAAAGGATGCTGAAATCCATGGTGGCGGAGCATGTAACATTGGTGTTGGCTCCTGATGCAATCAATCAAGCTATGTGCTTTTTCAGAGGCAAACATATTTCGGGTGTTCGTTATCGCTTACATATACACAAAGCCAGACACAAGGCAGCCCAGTCAAACTTCATTAATCCATGTGTGGGTTGACTTGGCCTGCGGCTTCTCTGAATCATACCCGCACTTTGGTCCACATGCTGCCTCTGATACTGTTAGTAATGGTAGCACAGTAGTTATAGCCTGGCCATCTTGAAGGAACAAGGAACTTCAGTAAGGCTTCGCTCCATGCATAGGATGTTGTTAGAAAACATCTTGCGGTGTCATCTTCCATGCTCACTTGGCAGGATCTACTTTCCAAGTGAGGGCCTGAACTAGACGTTATGGGTGATATCCACTGTTAGCTGCACTCAGGCTCACTGAAGTCAATTAAGGCTCCTGCCCCCAAAGTATCCTGGGAACTAAAGTTTGTTAAGGGTGCTGGGAGTTGCTAGGTAAAGGTAAAGGGACCCCTGACCATTAGTTCCAATCGTGGCCGACTCAGCTTTATTGGCCAAGGGAGCCAGCATACAGCTTCCAGGTCATGTGGCCAGCATGACTAAGCCACTTCTGGCGAACCAGAGCAGCGCATGGAAATGCCGTTTACCTTACTGCTGGAGCGGTACCTATTTATCTACTTTGATGTGCTTTTGAACTGCTAGATTGGCAGGAGCAGGGACCGAGCAACGGGAGCTTACCCCGTCGCAGGGATTCGAACCGCCGACCTCCTGATTGGCAAGTCCTAGGCTCTGTGGTTTAACCCACAGCGCCACCTGCATCCCTGGGAGTTGCTAGGAGACCTTAGGAGACCCCTATTTCTTTCACAAAGCTGCAGTTCGCAGCTTCTCCTTCTTCCCGAGGAACTCTGCAAACTCTAGCTCAGCAGCAGAACAACTTGCAAGAAGAAGGCCCCAGGTTCCGTCCGTAGCATCTTGAGGTAGGCTTGGAAATATCCATTACCTGAAACCTTGGTGAGTCACTGCCAATCAGTCTAGGTAGTATTCAGCAAGAAGGCCTAACGGTCTGACTCAGTACAAAGCAGCTTCAAATGTTCCTAGGTAAAAAGGTAAAGGTAAAGGACCCCTGGAAGGATAAGTCCAGTGAAAGGCGACTATGGGGTTGCTGCGCTCATTTCGCTTTCAGGCCGAGGGAGCTGGCGTTTTGTCCACAGACAACTTTCTGGGTCATGTGGCCAGCATGACTAAACAACTTCTGGCACAATGGAACACCGTGATGGAAGCCAGAGTGCATGGAAATGCCTTTTACCTTCCCGCCGCAGTGGTACCTATTTATCTACTTGCACTGGCATGCTTTTGAACTGTTGGTTGGCAGGAGCTGGGACAGAGCAATGGAAGCTCACCCCACCGCGGGGATTCGAACTGCTGACCTTCTGATCGGCAAGCCCAAGAGGCTCAGTGGTTTACACCACAGTGCCACCCGCATCCTAAGTTGGTGGTGGTGCCTTGCATAATTCAGCTGAGCTCCACCCAACCAGCTCTGATAAAACGTGTATTTTTGTGCACCAAAAAATGCATTGCAAAATATGGAAAAGTTCAAAATCTGGTGGGGGTTGTGTTCCTAACTGCAAGCAAGCCTGGGGCCATTGAGCTGGCAAAAAGAAGACCAAACAAATTCCTCCTCCATCCCGATCCACGGTGCTTTTTAGCACCACAGGCTTCTTCATTCATTCCAGTGCCAGGAAGTCTGGATTGGATGGGATTGCAATGGGTTATTTTCAACGTAGCTCTAAGTTGGAGCCCCTTAGATGGAATGCTTGTTCCACTGGCAAAATGTTTTGTGCCAGAGGAACATGGTTGCATATGATGCTGCTGGTAACTTTGCTGCACAACAGATTGTATGTCCCGCAGTGACTTTGAATAGCACAACTGTTCCATCAGATTCCTCTGCTGCACAGCATTTAAACCCAGCCACCTCCAAGCACATGATTTCTCACACTACTGGACAGAGAACATTGGATGCAGCCCAATCTGTTTATACCATCTTTTGACGGGCCTAATTTAAAACCGCAGATTAAAACAGTAACAAAGAACACTGTGCAATATTCGAGAAAGCAGTTCCCCAATTGCCTGGACAGTCTCAAAACCTCTCCAAAAGGGGAGCTCCTTTAATTATCCCTCCAAAAAACCAGGAGCAAGGAGGCTGAGCAACTCATTGCTGGAGGATTTCACAATCTTAGTGGCTCCCTTTTGCAGGAGGGGGTCGTCAGGATCCTAGCACAAGGGGGAAGCTTTACACCCCCTATCTCTGTGCTGTGGCTCCAACCCTAATCCGGCTCCCTCAGAGCAGCTGTTAAAAACTAGGCACATTCATTGCAAGTCTGCAATTAATGTGTGTTGTTTGGCACAAGGAAGAATAATGACTCACTCGTAGTGGAACCTATTCAGTGCGCTCTTATGTGAGTCATTGTTCTGGGCAAGGCTCCTGATTAAGAAGAGGCAAGCTCAGAGCAGAAACACAGCTCAAGCAGTGATGCAATGGACAGTTTTATCTGAAGGGGAAGGGAAGCTTTCTGCTGAAACACTGGGCTAGGAATGATTGGATTATGCACACACAAGCACACCAGTGAAGGCTGATTGGAAAATGGCCCAGAGCAGTAAATCATGCAGAGATGTAGCAGGCACCCTCCTCTGTGGGGCTATACTAAGCACTCACAGCAGTTGCAAATTGCTTTATGAAATAATGTCCCCTGGCAGATGAGAGCACCCCAGTCTGGGAATTACTGTGCTCATCAGAAGAGTCTATGGAATGTCACTGAGAAGGTGGCTAATTGAAAACTCAGAAGCACTGGAGACAGAGAGAAGGAGAAGGATCCGCACCAGAATATGGCATCCTTGGGCAATTGTTGGAGACCCAGCAATGATGGCTACTGTATTGTCGGTTGAGGGGGGCAGTGGAAAATGGAAATGATGAATCAAGGAGGACAGAAACAAGAAGGGGATAGCTGGAGGAGAGAGGTACCTGCAAGAAAAGCAGGGTAGGATCTCTCATGGTGGGCAAGTGGGAGGAGAGGTGGGCAACCAGATGGGAGTTGGGGGAGTCTGACTTTCTATGTGGGAATAAATGATAAGATATGCCTAATATAAATTTGATAAAGGGTCTTTTTAGTTATTCCGGTATGGCCCACAGTATGCCTCTCCCAGTATGCCCCACGGATAGCAACACCCTCAAGGTCCCGGGCCCTAAGGAAGTCAAATTAGCCTCAACCAGAGCCAGGGCCTTTTCAACACTGGCTCCGGCCTGGTGGAACGCTCTGTCTCATGAGACCAGGGCCCTGCAGATTTCTTTCTGCAGGGCCTGCAAGACAGAGTTGTTCCACCTGGCCTTTGGCTTGGAATCAACTTGATCCCCTCCCCCTCTTTCTTTTTTCCTTTCTCCTTCTGTGATGGAACTCCTACTTGGGGACTTCCCTGGCTTTTTTCTGGCCCACGTAGGACCAGTCTGGATAGTTAGCCTTGGTGAAGACTTGATGTTTTCATCCCCAAAAACGTTTTTGAGTTTCTGCTGAAATGAGGCTGCATTTTAATGTTGTATTTTAATCTTGTTTTTTAAGTTGTATTTCAATCGATTGTTTTATATCTGGTGTTAGCCGCCCTGAGCCCGGTCTTGGCTGGGGAGGGAGGGATATAAATTATTATTATTATTATTATTATTATTATTATTATTATTATTATTTTGTATATACAATGGTGGCACCTGCAGGTGATGGTGGGAGAACCACATTGATTTGGCCAATGCCTCAGACTATGTCAGGGGCCACACTGGGAAACTAAAATGGCATACAGCTTTCCCAGGCCTAAGGTTCCCTGACGCCTGGGGCAGAGAATGTGCTCTGCATTCAAAACAAAGGTCCCAGTTTCAGTCCTTGGAACCTCCAGTTGAAAGATAATCTGGCAGCAGCTGATGGGAAAAACCCTCTGCCAAAAAAAAGCCTGGCGCTCTGTTGCCCGTCAGAATGCAGGCAATGTTAGGCTAGACAGACAGAACAATCTGATCTGGTGCAAGGCAGTTTTCTGTGTTCACCACCACAGGCGCACCAACTCTGCCTCTGCAGCGTCCCGTCTCCAGCAAGCCTCAAAAGTTATCTGCAGATTATTAAAGGGTTCTGTAATATTTATATGGGCACTCAATTAATTATGAATGCTTTATTATAGCTATAAGCAGCTAACACCTTCTGGAATTGTATCTGTTTTCTTTTGAGGGCCGCTCGTTTTAATTATAAATGGTTCCTCTGGCCTCCCCAAAGCCACTTAGAGTGAAATGTGCTGCACTTAAAAGAAAGCGAAAACATTGGCAGCAAGTGCTCACTTGCCATAACTGTTTGTCATAGTAATGACTCGAGCCAGAGTTGCATTGTTCCCATTCCAGAATAGCTCTGTGGAAGGCATTTTCATACATACATGGTTCAGCTGAGCTAGAAGGAGCACAGATAGCAAAAAAATATAAATAAAAATGCAGCCACTTAATAGATCAATCAACTGAAAACTTTAGTTGATTGATTTGCGGGAGGGGAATTGTAATCAGTGAGAGTGAGAGCTAAGGGCATCCCTGCATTTTCTGTGCACACTGCAATAAGACTTTAAAAAAAGAAAAAATAGAGTAAAGACTAGCAAAATACCCATCATGGCAGTGATTGGGTTCTTTAGAGAGGAACATGTTGCACACACCTATGGGAAGTTTTTTTGCCTTCACTACAACAGTGCTCTCCAGAACAACACTTTATGTAGCAAACATGAATGTATATGAGAGATGTAAACATACAAGGAGAACATATGAAGGTGTCTTTCCTGAGTCAGACCACTGTAACTGCCTGCTCTTATAGAAAGCAACTTTCCTGGGTCTCTTGCCTCCACCACCCCTGGCAGTATTACTTTTAACTTGAGATGCAGAGACTTTCTGCATCCAAACTACATGTTCTGCCACTGAACTACGACTCATCCCCTACTGCACTTCTCGGACATTGGTCCCCAGTTAGAAAGCACATGATGTACAGCAAGCTTGCTAAAGCTAAGCAGGTCTGAACCTGGTCACTGCCTGGATGGGAGACCACTTGGCCCGCTTGAAGTTAGTCCTGGAAAAAAGGTAGCAAACAGATGCACACTTGTTTTTTCCTGCTATGGAGGGGAGGACTTGAACCAATGACTTCAAGTTACAAGAAAGGAGATTCCAACTAAACATCAGGAGAAACCTTTTGAGCTGTCCAACAGTGGAATGGTCTCCTCCTGGAGGTTGTAGGCTCTTGTAGGCTCTTCCTCCTTGGAGGTTTTCAAGCAGAGGTTGGATGGTCATCTGTCATGGATGCTTTAGCTGAGATTCCTGCATTGTAGGGGGTTGGACTAGATCAGGGGTCAGCAAACTTTTTCAGCAGGGGGCCAGTTTGCTGTCCCTCAGACCTTGTGGGGGGCTGGACTATATTTTTTGGGGGGGAATGACTAATTTCTATGTCCCACAAAGAACCCAGAGATGCATTTTACAGTCATACCTCGAGTTACAGACGCTTCAGGTCGCGTTTTTTCAGGTTATGGACCCGCTGAAACCCGGAAGTACTGAAACTGGTTACTTCCGGGTTTTGGGGGGGTCGCACATGTGCAGAAGTGCTAAATTGCGCTTTGCGCATGCACAGAAGCTCTGAATTGCAACCCGCGCATGCACAGATGCGCCGCTGCAGGTTGCAAACTCTGCGGGTTACGAACGTGCATCCCGCACAGATCATGTTCGCAACCCGAGCGTCCACTGTAAATAAAAGCACACATTCTACTCATGTAAAAACACCAGGCAGGCCCCACAAATAACCCAGAGATGCATTTTAAATAAAAGGACACATTCTGTTCATGTAAAAACAAGCTGATTTCCTTTTAAAAAAAAATATTTTTATTCAATTTTTCCAATACAAAATTTATACAAATCATACATCTTTTTTATATCCATTCTCTTTTTGACTTCCCTCAACTTGACTGATACTCCTTCCCTTCTTAATTTCTTACACATTTCTAAAACCTTACTTCCATTATTTTTATAGATTAAGTCTTATTTTACTCACATTCTAACATTTCTTCTTACAGAGCTTCATTAAAACTTACAAGCATGATTTGATTATCACTTAATTTATGCATATACTCTGTAAACTTTTCCCAGTCTTCTATAAATCTCTGATCTCGTCGGTTTCCGATCCTTCCCGTTAGTCTATCAAGTTCTGCATAGTCCATCATCTTCATTCTCCATTCGTCTAGTGTAGGTAGCTCCTCTTGTTTCCATTTCTGAGCCATCAATATTCTTGCTGCAGTCACTGCATATAAAAATAGCTTCCTTCCTTTCTTATTTATCTCGTTCCCTGTAATACCAAGTAAGAACGCTTCTGGTTTCTTAACAAAAGTGTACTTAAACATTTTCTTCAATTCATTATATATCATTTCCCAAAAGCTTTTTACTTTCTTACACTCCCCCCACATATGGTAGAATGTACCCTCTTTTTCTTTACATTTCCAACATTTGTTACATCCTTTATACATCCTTGCTAACTTCACTGGTGTTACATACCATCGATACATCATTTTCATCACATTTTCTTTTATTGTACATGCAGTGAATTTTAAACCTTCTTTCCGTAATTTCTCCCAATCCTCCATTTGTATATTATATCCAAAATCTTTGGCCCAGTCAATCATAACCAATTTTACCTCTTCATCCTTTGTATGCCATTCTAATAATACCTTATACATTTTAGCCAAAACTTTAAAATCACTATTTATTATTTCTTTCTGAAATTTCGACTCTTTATCCTCAAAGCCTCTTAATCTTAGATCTTTTTTAAACATTTCATTGATTTGAAAATAATGCAGCCAATCATGGACATATTCCTTAACTACCTCAAACGACTTCAGCCTCCATTTACCTTCTGTTTTTGTTATTAGATTCTGATATGTTGCCCATCCCCCTTTCATATTGATTTTTTTTCAAGCTGATTTCCGGACTGTCTGCGGGCCGGATTGAGAAGGCGATTGGGCCGGATCTGGCCCCCAGGCCTTAGTTTGCCTACCTATAGACTAGATGAACCTTGAGGTCCCTTCCAAACTCTACAGTTCTTTGATTCTATTATATATCTGGATGAATAAAATACCAGTGCAACTTCACAGCTTCGCCACTGTTTCCAAATGTACTAAGGATGACAAACAGTCCAATAATGCAAGCGAAAGATACAACATCTATCTACCTCAGTCCATTTGCCTCCTTAAAAAGTTACTTGTATAAAGAAAAAGCAATCCGGCACAGCATGAAATGCACCATCTAATAACAAATCTATTTAACTGGGAACATGCAACGCTTTCTCTTATTGAGGCATTTGTCTGTCTAAAACTATACAGCTTGCCTGTCTTGGACCAGTACCATCCATTCTAACTGGGTTCTTTTGCAGAGGTCTATCCATTCAGCTGCTCCCTGACCCTTTTCAGTTGGAGATACGAAGAACTAAACCTGGGACCTTCTGCATGCAAAGTATGTGCTCTTTGCCACTAAGGAACTAAAGAAGTAAAGGCACACACTCAGATTGGCTCTTGGACTCTAATGTTCACAGTGGTTGAAAACCAAGCTGTGATACAGTTCTATACCAACAATAATAGACTGGCAAACACTCATGGTAGAGTATTTTCATTTAGCAAAGCTGACTGGAAAAGTTAGGGGAGCCCTAAATCAAAAAGTATATAGAGAATGGATATTATTCAAGGAGTATATAAGATCACACTGTAAAAATGAAACTATCCTGGCAGAATTGAATGATACTTGTGTATAATAAATAATTGGGGAAAATATCTTAGAAGAATATGCAGAAAAAGCTATAAAATAAACTGTGCGATAAAATCAAGATATTTTTTAAAAATACAATGAAAATGATTGTTCCAGAAGACTTTATTGGTCAAGATATGATAATACAATTGATATTCTTTTATTTTAATGCTAAATATTTTTTGCTTTTTATTTTTATTCTTGTTATTCTTTTTTTCATTTTCGTGTGAAACTTTGTTGTAACCGTATGTAATGTATTTGTATGATAGTATTTTAAATCAATAAAGATGTTTATTACAAGAAAAGAAAGGAAAGGAAAGGAAAGGAAAGGAAAGGAAAGGAAAGGAAAGGAAAGGAAAGGAAAGAAAAGAAAAGAAAAGAAAAGAAAAGAAGAAAACCAAGCTGTGAAGTACCAAACCTCATGCTGGATTTCGTTTCTTGGTCACAAGTTTAAAGGAATGCTGAATACTTGCTTTATTCTGAGCCCTACTGACCAGAGGGCACAACACTGCCATCTTCAGACTCCCCTGCAGTGCCTCTATATCTTTCCAGCCTTACATAAGTCAAAGAAAACTAAACAAGACAAGGTCCCTTTAACTAAACGGCCTCGGTCCTGTATACCTGAAGGAGCATCTCCACCCCATTATCCAGCCCAGACACTGAGGTCCAGCGCCGAGGGCCTTCTGGCAGTTCCCTCGCTGCAAGAAGTGAGGTTACAGGGAACCAGGCAGAGGGCCTTCTCGGTAGCGGCGCCTGCCCTGTGGAATGCCCTCCCAGCAGATGTCAAGGCAATAAACAACTATTTTACTTTTAAAAGACAACTGAAGGCGGCTCTATTTAGGGAAGTTTTTAATGTCTGACACTGTATTGTTTTTAATATTCGGTTGGAAGCCCCCAAGAGTGGCTGGAGAAACCCAGCCAGATGGGTGGGGGGTATAAATAAATTATTATTATTATTATTATTATTATTATTATTATTATTATTATTAACTACCCAGCCAGTTCTCCCAGGCAGGTGGCACTTAGCTCACTGCAGGTCTGATCAGCAAACATACGGCTTGCATAGGCTCTTACTCCCTGCTGGGACAACATCTTCATGTAGTTGCCTTACGATGAGAGCACTTTTGCTCCTCTTTGGAGCTGTCCAAGGTTCTGTTCTTGCCTGCTCTGTGCTTTAATCTGACTTTGATTTGTCTTCACTGTATCCTGCCAGCTTCTCCTGCAAGCCTCAAACTCCCACAGAAGTGGACACACAAATCCTCTTGTTTATTATATGGTGACATGGGTGCAATGATGTGGCGTTTTGGTTTTTTTAAAAAAAAAATGTGGTGCAATCCTTACAAAGGGATTGTACTGACTATTGACCATAACAGGAGACTTCCAACTCCCACCAGCCTCGGCCAGCATAACCAATGGTGGAGGATAATCAAATCTTGAATCCAGAAACATCTGGGAGGCCACATGTTCCCCATTCCTGTCCTAACTGTATGCTGATGTAAAGCGCTGCCAACAAAAAATGTTCTGGCATGTTTAATTATGAATATTATGAATATTAGTTATGAAAATTGTGAATATTAAGTACATTTGCTTTTATGGTTATTCTGCATAAGCTGTTCTGCCTCTGTTAGCCTTGGGATGGGGAAAAACCAAGGATGGAATAGACATCTAGAGGAAAGGCCACAGCATAGTAGAACAGCAAATGCTTTTCATGCAAAATATCCCAGTTTCAGTCTCTGATGTCTCAGGTATGGCTGAAAAAAGACTCCCTGTGTGAAGCTTTGGAGAGCTGCTGCCAGTCAGTGTAGGGCATACTCAGCTAGATGGGCCCATGGCCACACTTAATGTATCATAGCTTCCTATGTTCTTCAGCTCACTAGTATTCCTGCTCAGCAACCTCAACCCAAGCCTGATATATCACTAGGTGTTTTCAAACATATCTTCACAGCCCAGAGGGCTAGAAACCTGGTTGATCATGCTGCTTTAAAAATGATTCTGATGAATCTTAATATTGGAGGGGTCCCTTCGGCACTGCAAAAATAACACAGGAGGCAACAGCTTATGAGTTATAAACTCAACCTGATTGGCATAAGGCATGAGTTGCCTAAGAGAGTGAGAGAGATCACATGACCTCTGGGATGAAGAGCGCAGAGAGAAGAAATGCCAAGGTGTAATTTGCAGTGCACAAGTGGATGCCTTCATCTGCCCCATCTGTAATAACAAGAACAATAACAATAATTTATTCCCCTCCCATTTGGCTGGGTTTCCCCAGCCACTCTGGGCGGCTTCCAACAAAATATTAAAATACAGTGGTCTGTTAAACATTAAAAGCTTCCCTAAACAGGGCTGCCTTCAGATGTCTTCTAAAAGTCTGGTAGTTGTTTTTCTCTTTGGCATCTGGTGGGAGGGCATTCCACAGGGCGGGTGCCACTACCGAGAAGGCCCTCTGCCTGGTTCCCTGTAGCTTTGCTTCTCGCAGTGAGGGAACCGCCAGAAGGCCCTCGGTGCTGGACCTCAGTGTCCAGGCAGAACAATGGGGGTGGAGACGCTCTTTGAGGTATACTGGAACTAGGCCGTTTAGGGCTTTAAAGGTCAGCACCAACACTTTGAATTGTGCTCGGAAACGTACTGGGAGCCAATGTAGATCTTTCAAAACCGGTGTTATGTGGTCTCGGCGGCCACTTCCAGTCACCAGTCTAGCTGCCGCATTCTGGATTAGTTGTAGTTTCCGGGTCTCCTTCAAAGGTAGCCCCATGTAGAGCACATTGCAGTAGTCTGAGCGAGAGATAACTAGAGCATGCATCACTCTGTTGAGACAGTCTGCAGACAGGTAGGGTCTCAGCCTGTGTACCAGATGGAGCTGGTAAACAGCTGCCCTGGACACAGAATTGACCTGCGCCTCCATGGACAGCTGTGAATCCAGAATGACTCCCAGGCTGCACACCTGGTCCTTCAGGGGCACAGTTACCCCATTCAGGACCAGGGAGTCCTCCACACCTGCCCACCTCCTGTTCCCCCAAAATAGTACTTCTGTCTTGTCAGGATTCAACTTGCACCAAAACATGTCTCTCCTGCATCAGGCTCTTCTGCCACAGCAGGTGCTGCAACCTTCCAACAGCTTGACCTCACCCCCAAAGGCACACTCATCCACTGTCTCCCAGTGCTGGCATATCAAATTGTACTCGCTGGCCTGCAAGCTTTCAACAAAGCTGGCGTGGGAGAAACTCTGCACCAAGCACAATTTTCCAGGTGTTTTCTGAAGCACAAGAGGAGTGCACTCTGCAAGAAGCAGTGTGTTCGAATCAGCAACAGCGGCTTCACCTGCCCTCAGAACCAGGTTATCTATTGCACATAGAGTCAGGAGGGTTAAACTTCCTTCTCAAGAGACCCAGGAATGTCCTTCAGAGGATCTGTAAAACGAGTTCAAAGGTTTTCCCTCGTGCGCCAAAAACACACTGTCATAAACCAAAGTGCAGTGCCAACAAGCAGCAGTGTTAATTATCATCAAGGTAGCAGTCATTCTGTGGGGGTTAATAATGGGAAATTAAAGTTTATTTATGGTAGCACAGCAGACCATAAAGCCCTTCTCAATCCACTGTGAAGCCATCAGTAGCTGCAATACGGGCAAGGGTTAGAAAGAAACATAAACTGAGTGCCTAATTGCGATTGTTGTTTATTTTATGAACCCACACTTTGGCAATGAACTTTGCTTTGCACTTAAAACCTGGAAAAAATACACTTGTTTACCCCTGTGACCTCATGGCAGTCGTTTCCCCCTGTCTTCACCAAGTCTAGTGGCAACTACAGAATCAGCCACGAGGATGTGGCTAAAATCTGGGGTTCTAAATTAACACAATCCAGAATTATTTGTGTTTTCTGTGTTTACAGGACAGAATAAGGATATGAAGTCTAAATACTTAATTTTGTGGCTAGACAAACTATCATTCGGTCGTGGAAAAAAACCTGAATAACCTAAACTCACCAGCATGGTATAGAACAACTTGTACATTAGCAATGGCAGAGAAAATTACACATAAAACCCAGGTAAGGCAAGGAAAAGAAAGAACCAATCATTTTACATCACCTGTTGGAACTTGATTACATATGCATCCAGGAAAAAAATACAAAAAGACACAACAGTGGCAGTACATGAATTCTGGAACTCTTTATTCTTTGAGGAGGTCATGATGTGACTTGTAAATTTCTTGCATTTTCTTCTCTAGAAAATTACATCATAGTGCATTGTTTTTCTTTCAGATAAATGATCTTGAAAAGAAAAAGAGAAAAAACTTGCTTTGGTATTTGTTTTGTCGCAAGAAGCAATACATAAATACAGTATACCTAAACAACCTGTTATGGGATGCGGGTGGCGCTGCTCTGGTTCGCCAGAAGCGGCTTGGTCATGCTGGCCACATGACCGGGAAGCTGTATGCCGGCTCCCTTGGCCAATAAAGCGAGATGAGCGCCACAACCCCAGAGTCGCTCATGACTGGACCTAATGGTCAGGGGTCCCTTTACCCTTACCTTTAAACAACCTGTGTTGATTTTTTTAAAATAGTTGCATGTGGCTTCAAAAGCCTAGTAGATGCATGTGATTTCACACCACATGTTTAATGTAGCACTATGTAGATTGGCCCTAAACCAGAGACTGCAAACCTGCAATTCTCAATATGTTGTTGGTCTCTAACTCCCATGAGTCCCAGCGAGCATGGCTAATACTCAGGGATTTTGGAAGTTGCAGTCCAACAACATTCAGTGGATCAGAGGTTCTTTATCCTTGCCCTAAGCAGTAGACTTTTATTTTTATTTTTTGCAAGCAGGAAATGATGGGACCTCTTAGTTTAAGGTTGCCATATTTCAGACAGTGAAAATCGGGACAGAAAAGTTGTTGATTTATTTTTGGCAAATTTGCAAAAAAGGGGAGACGTTTTTGAGCTGTTTTTAAGGAAAAGGATTATACCCTTTGTCACTTTTGGTTTATAGCCAAATTGAAAGTGTGTCGCTCCAACACAACACAGCAGTGAATTGAGATTTGCTGAACGGGCCTGGTTTATCAATAACAAGATTCAGCTCTGTCTGATATTTAAGAAATCATGTCTGGCATGTTCATCTGTGCCTTCTCAAGATCTGGATGAAGCAGGCACAGGATCCTGCTTTGTCTATGTTTCATAAAATTTTCTTGGGACTTTTAAAAAAGAAAAAAGAACATCTCTGACTGAGACTGTTGGCTGAACCTTACATTTTACAAGATTCAAGACAATGCAAAGCCCTGAAAGAAATGATGAGGTGCTAAGAACAAATATAGACCTAGGAATCTTAGGGATAATGTTACAAATCATACGTATTACCAGTATCACACTGCTGAAAGGTAGCTGCTCAAACCTAGATTGGTATATCTGCCATGGTTTCTCCTCCACTGGAATCCTGGGAATTGTAGTTCTATAACACGGGTATCCAATGTGGTGCCCTTGAGGTGCTGTTGGACTCCAACTCCCATCAGCCTCAGCCAGCATGGTCAATGGTCAGGGGTGAAGGGAGTTGCAGTCCTGCAACATCTGGAAGGGACCACGTTGACTACCCCGGTTCAATAAGGAGAGCTGTGGAACTTCTCTCCATCTGTTGTTTCCTTCCATTATCTAGAAGAACAATAATAGCCAATCATATAAATGAACTGGAATTATAACTAAAACAAACAACAAAAAGTCAGAATTTTGAAAAACAAATGCATTGCACTTTTGGCTGGTATGAAAATATCAGGAGGAAAAGAAACGTCACATTATTCAGTTGCAGTCTTGGTCCTCTGCAGAATTATTGGAAACCAAGTCTTCTGTGTTCAGGCCTTCCTTTCACAGATACAATTAACAAACTTCTGAACAGGGCACATGATTCCATATCAATGTATGCTTGGTTTTTTGAAAGGATCCCTTCTACTTTTTCTTCTGCTTTCGCAATATTCATACAAGGCATGAGATATGAGGGAACCAAACTTCAGGTGTTGAATTGGGGTGGGAGGGTGGGAGAGCCTTCTTAGTTTCACTTCAAAACTCAGTACACCGCACACAAACTCCCCACCCCCCAATTCCCTGGCTTTAAAATTAGAGTAATGCATTTGATCATACCCATTTGGAATGCGGAATCCTGTCTTCTCCCGGGAGAGTCATTTATATTGCTCAGCCTTGCCTTGAACTGATTAAAACCAACAGGCTTGCCAACTTCCATTATCTCCGAAAGCCTGAAAAGGTAACGCTGAATCGGATCGAGGGCTGGCTGCGATGAGTGATCCTTACCAGGTGCCCTCCTGGCGTTGCCCAAGCATGCAAGATTTTTCCTACTGCGATTGTCTTGGGATATATTCCCAATGCGGTCATGTCTTCCACCACAGTGGACGTGTGGGAACGCCACTCACTCTGACCGCATTGACAATGCCCAGTTGCCACCTGACAGCCAGTTTCACCAACCAGTTCAGCAACGCCAGTCGTAAAAACCCAGCGATTATGTTATGCAGCGGAAGAACTATTTTTCCCTTTGAACAGTTTGGTGTCTGGTTGTTTCAACAGGTCAGCCGAGTGGGAAAAATGGATGTCTCCAAAAATGAGAATCCGTCCATTTTAGTTTCTCTCAGTTCCTCGTTTCTCCAATCATAAATTCAGTCCTGCACATTTCCACATCAGTTTGCGATGAAAAGAAATTTCATCCGCATTTTAGAATTGATTTCTCTTCATATACATGTTTTTGTATGCATTTTTGCTTAATACGGACATGCTTCCAAACAAATGTCAGGAGTGCTCTGATGGTGTTTCCTGCTTGGCAGGGGGTTGGACTCGATGGCCCTTGTGGTCTCTTCCAACCCTATGATTCTATGATTCTATGAAATATTCCCATATATAATGCACTTTTGTAGGTGTTTTTTTTTACTAATATATCCATTTATATGTACACATTATCCTGGCATATTCATTTGTGTGCACACGCCTCTTTTAGGACGCGGGTGGCGCTGTCGGTTAAACCACAGAGCCTAGGACTTGCCGATCAGAAGGTCGGCGGTTCAAATCCCCACGATGGGGTGAGCTCCCGTTGCTCGGTCCCTGCTCCTGCCAACCTAGCAGTTTGAAAGCACCTCAAAGTGCAAGTAGATAAATAGGTCCGGCAGGAAGGTAAATGGCGTTTCTGTGCACTACTCTGGTTTGCCAGAAGCAGCTTAGTCATGCTGGCCACATGACCCGGAAGCTGTACGCCGGCTCCCTCGGCCAATAAAGCGAGATGAGCGCTGCAACCCCAGAGTCGGTCATGGTCAGGGGTCCCTTTACCTTTTAACTTGTCTGGAGAACTGTTTTGTAAAATCTGTATTAACTGTATTCCCGCAATACCTCCAGGACTGTCTTTCCCCATATGAACCAACCCAAACCCTGCGATCATCATCTGTTGCCATTCTTTGTGTGCCTTCTCCACAAGAGACCAGGAGGGTGACAACACAAGAATGGGCCTTTTCTGTGGTGGCTCTCCATTTGAGGGATGCTCTCCTCAGGAAGGGTTGCCTGGTGCCTTCATAATACATCTTTAAACCTTTCTTTAGAACCAGGCCTTTGGCCGATTAACATTCCATGTCCTTTAAAATGTGATTGTGGGAGGGGAGGTTATTGATTTGTTTTTGTTTTGTCTCTTTTTATATTTTGAACTGCCCTGCAATCTTCAGATGAAGGGTGCTATTCAAATTTAATAAATATATCAATAAATAAAATCTGGAAATTTGGAAGGATGGCTGTGTCCTGATTCATGTATTGTTTTGGAAAGTTCGGATTAGATATTCAATAAATAATAATAAATAAATACATAGATAATATTAGGTGAAATGGTTACACCATACTAGACTTTAGCAATGCTTAGCATAAGGGTAACACAGCTCTCTCTTTTTCTTTATTGCCAATAGTGGGCTCTCAGTGGGCTTTCAGCAACTTGATCATGGGGGCAAGGAGAAAAGCACTTTCACAAATATTCATCGAAGATGAAAGTCTATGACTTACTCTACAAATAGCTTGGGCCTGCCTGACATCGTACAAACACAACATCAATCATGCTTCTACTCTTAACGTATGGACAATGTAAGAGCTGTAACAGCTAATTAAATAACATCTCTCGAAATAGATCTGAAAGCTTCACAATCAATCGTAATCAATTGTTTTGAAATCCTGAGTGCGAGTCACACAGCCCGTAGATGTCACTGACCAAATGCCAGTTGGGTTGAATGGATCTGGATCGCACCTTCTCCTCCCTCGAAACATTGCAGATCGTAGCCCTATGTCTTAATGTGTCTTTCCCACATTTAAAAGGGGAGAGGGGGGGGGGCAGGAGAGACATGAAACAAGGGAGTGATTAGGGAAAATCCAGCCTCATTTCTCTTTTAGGTGAGTTGTATATTTAATGGTGCCAGCCAAGTCCGAAAGAGGGGGCCGGGAGCCAGTCCCTTATCTCTGGCGATAAGACTCACAAACTCCTTTTGGTTATTACACGCAAAATACCCTCTTACATTTTAGTTCTACCACTTGGGCCTCTGGTTCATATCAGAAACCAGGCTCAATACTTGTTAAAAAAGAGAGACGGAGAAGGAGAGCTTTAGGAAAACAGGAGATCCTGTCATTTTGGATAAGTGGAATCAAAGGGATTGTTAAAATGACTCGGTTCTCCTTTTAAGGGTGAAGTGGCTAATGGCAAGCAAATTCAGGTTGCACAACGATAGTCGATTTGGAGGTCTTTGTTATAAAGGTGCCACATTTATAATCCACTATCCTCCAAGGAGCTCAAGGTAGAGTGCTTGGTTTCCCTCCCCATTTCATCCTAATGAAAACCCTGTAAGGTAGACTGTTGTTGTTTAGTCATGTCCCCATGGACCAGAGCACGCCAGACACTCCTGTCTTCCACTGCCTCCCGCAGTTTGGTCAAACTCATGCTGGTAGCTTCAAGAACACTGTCCAGCCATCTCGTCCTCTGTCGTCCCCTTCTCCTTGTGTCCTCCATCTTTCCCAACATCAGGGTCTTTTCCAGGGAGTCTTCTCTTCTCATGAGGTGGCCAAAGTATTGGCGCCTCAGCTTCAGGATCTGTCCTTCCAGTGAGCACTCAGGGCTGATTTCCTTAAGAATGGATAGGTTTGATCTTCTTGCAGTACATGGGACTTTCAAGAGTCTCCTCCAGCACCAAAGGTAGCACCATAGGTAAGGTAGATTAGGCTGAGAGATGATGGCTGGTCCTAGCTCACTCAGTCAGCTTCATGGCCGAGTGGGGATTTGAACCCTGGTCTCCCAGGTCTTAGTCCAAGACTCTGTCCGCTAAACCACACTGGCGCAACTAATCCACTTCCCCCAAAGAGCAGACTTTTCACAGTAAGAAGGGGAAGTGCAATGGGAAATGTGGGGCAGAAGTGGTTTTAGGGCAGCATGATGGGTTTGTCTGCAGGGAGTGCCAGTACCGCAGGATAGACATAGAACGGAGCATGAGTGGTGGAGGTGCCAAATTTTAGCATCACATAGGGTGCCACTGAAATAGGAGAGCCCCAAAACCGCCATTGTGTGGGACAACCATTGCTTGACGCCACTTCACCTAAACTACATTAGCTCCCAGTACGTTTCCAAGCACAATTCAAAGTGTTGGTGCTGACCTTTAAAGCCCTAAATGGCCTCAGCCCAGGATACCTGAAGGAGCCACTCCCTGTGAGAAGTGAGGTTGCAGAGAACCAGGCAGGGGGCCTTAGTGGTGGTGGCACCCACCCTGTGGAACACCCTCCCATCAGATGTCAAGTAAATAAATAACTACCTGACTTTTAGAAGACATCTGAAGGCAGCCCTGTTTAGGGAAGTTTTTAATGACTGATGTTTTATCATGTTTTTAATATTGGGAGCTGCCCAGAGTGGCTGGGGAAACCCAGCCAGATGGGCGGGGTATAAATTATTATTATTATTATTATTAACCTCTTCACAAGCAAATCAATACGAATGCTCAATAAATAACCGGCGTCATCTCACCTCCCTGCAAATAAATCAAGGTTGAAGGCTCAATAAACAGGTCACCTGGAAAAGACCTGTTCCCCCTGGAATGACACTTCCTGTAAGTACACCATGGTCATCACTCCTTTAGGGGAATCCCTAAAGACCTTTAGAGCACACCCAAAGCCCATTTTTCATCAAAAAGAGTTCTGGGCATGGTAGTTAACAAACAACAGTGCCCAGAATTCTTTGAGGGGGGAAACGTGCTTTGAATGTGCTCTAAAGGCAGAGTCCATACGCAAACTTGATGGCCAGTAGCCCCCCAATTAAGACTGGTTTTTCCCCAGGCAGGAGGGACATGTTGTGCCTAATGTATAGAAGTTCCCAAGAGGCATCTTTTCAGCCTGGACGGCCCCAGAACCCCTCACACTCCACCTTCCCCCTCTCCCCACATTGTTCCATGTGGCTGCAAGACAAAGGGTTAAGTCAATGTTTTGAGAAGATAAGAGGGCTTGTTGACAAGCGGCAGGCACCAGGGGCCTTCACAGGAGCTCTCCCAGCTGTGATAAACCAGGGAGGTTTTCAGAGTGGAATCGGTAGGCGCCACAAGAGAGAGAGAGGTGGGCGGTAGTTCCTGGCACGTCGCACCAGAGGTGGGAAGGAATCTGGAGATGGTTAGAGATCCCACGCTTTGGGGTTGCTGCACCTCCTCCTTGTGTAAAATGGGGAAGGGGAGTTAGGAGTTTTGTGTTTAGTTAGCAAAGGGAAAGGGTCTCACATAATCAGCCTTCAGGTGACACATGGTCTCATTTTCTCCACTAGTGATCTCTGATACGATACGATAATCTTTATTGTCATTGTCCCATACAGAACAACGAAATTGAAAAAATCTACATCAGACATTCAAAAACCAACAAGCCTGCTATCCCTGCTATCCCAGCCTGGTTAGCCCCTAAAAACTCTGATACCTCATAACTGAATACAGTATACTCACATAAAGACTACCTTAAAGGTAAAGGTAAAGGGACCCCTGACCATTAGGTCCAGTCGTAACTGACTCTGGGGTTGCGGCGCACATCTCACTTTATTGGCCAAGGGAGCCAGTGTACAGCTTCTGGGTCATGTGGCCAGCATGACTAAGCCACTTCTGGTGAACCAGAGCAGCGCATGGAAACGCCGTTTACCTTCCCGCTGGAGTGGTACCTATTCATCTCATTGCACTTTGACGTGCTTTCGAACTGCTAGATTGGCAGGAGCAGGGACCGAGCAATGGGAGCTCACCCCGTTGCAGGGATTCAAACCGCTGACCTTCTGATCGGCAAGTCCTAGGCTCTGTGGTTTAACCCACAGTGCCACCCGCGTCCCAAAGACTACCTTACACTGCATCTAAAACCAAAATCACATTTGGATAGAAACTGTTTCTCAGGCGGCTAGTCCTAGTCTTTATAACCCTGTACCTTCTTCCAGAAGGCAGAAGCTGAAAGAGGTCGTTTTCTTCAATGATGCCCATAGAAAAAATGGGTTTGACATGGTCTCTGTCTTCTGCTTCTCGAGGTCGTTCTGAGCATTGTTTGGCAGTGAGTATATGCTGGAGCTGGACCATAAAGAAGGCTAATCGCCGAAGACTTGATGCTTTTGAATTATGGTGCTGGAGGAGACTCTTGAGAGTCCCATGGACTGCAAGAAGATCAAACGTATCCATTCTGAAGGAAATCAGCCCTGAGTGCTCACTGGAAGGACAGATCCTGAAGCTGAGGCTCCAATGCTTTGGCCACCTCATGAGAAGAGAAGACTCCCTGGAAAAGACCCTGATGTTGGGAAAGATGGAGGGCACAAGGAGAAGGGGACGGCAGAGGACAAGATGGTTGGACAGTGTTCTTGAAGCTACAAACATGAGTCTGACCAAACTGCAGGAGGCAGTGGAAGACAGGAGTGCCTGGCGTGCTCTGGTCCATGGGGTCACGAAGAGTCGGACACGACTAAACGACTAAACAACAGCAACAGCAAATGCTGGAGCTGATGGGAGTTCCTGCATTGCAGGGGGTTTCACATGATGACCTTTGGGGTCCCTTCCAACTCTACGATTCTATGAGTTATAGTCCAAAACATCTGGAGGGCACCAGGTTGGGGAAAGTGCTCCAATTCCGAAGCAAGTAATAATTCTACTCGTTTAGCAAAAGAACCCAAAGCCTTGATGAAACAAAAGTAGAATCCTGGCACTGTTTCAACAAAGTTTTACTAGAGCTATTGATATGAATGGGCCTCGTTTAGTCATGTTCATTCATTCCAGTGGGCCCACGCTGCGTAAAACTTTGAATAGCACCCACAGAGTTGAAAGGTGAGCAGGCAAGTCATCAAGTCCAATCTCATGCTCAGTGCAGGATCTGGCAATGCAGGATGCAACAACAGAACCCTTGAGAAACAGCCATGCAGCCTCTGCTTAAATGCCTCCAGGATCGGACAGCTCACCCAACCCCAAGGTGATCTGCTCCGCTGCCAAGAACCCCAAATGTTTAGCAAAACTCTCACCCCCTAACATTTGCACCCATTGATTCAATATCGACCTTCTGGAGCAACAGAGGGCCGTCTCCTACCCTATAGTTAATCAACATCATTTTAACTAGTTAATCAAGTCAATCAGCATGCCTTTCCCTACAATGTACATAACACTTTTGAAGCAAAGGGGATACTGTATTTTTTGCAATGCGCATCCATATCTTGCAGCGGATGCCATCTTTGAAGAGGTGCCCGCTTTCCTGCGAGAAGGCGGTCAAGGATATATCCCTTCTATTTTTCTCTTACATTTTTCCTATTGACCTATATTAAAGAAAGTTAACTTTCATTTCTTTAAAAAAAGGTTGCCCAATTAATTGGAGTTCAGTCCTACTAAAGTTGTTTTCTACAAGCTGCACTGTAGTCCAACTGACAAATTCCCTTCCTCCAAAAACGTTCCATTTGCTCCGTGTTGTTCCATCTCCCTGGTCCAGCCATTGACTACTCTGATGTCTGCCTCGAGTGCCAAATTTTATTGAGTCAGCCCTGTAGGAAAGAGTCCTGAGGACTGGAGGACTGCATTTACCCCCTGGGCCTGATGTTCCTTACATCTGGGTGAGAGGTAAAAAGGTAAAGGGACCCCTGACCATTAGGTCCAGTCATGACTGACTCTGGGGTTGCAGCACTCATTTTGCTTTATTGGCCGAGTGAGCCGGCGAACAGCTTCCAGGTCATGTGGCCAGCATGACTAAGCTGCTTCTGGCGAACCAGAGCAGCACACGGAAATGGCGTTTACCTTCCCGCCGGAGCGGTACCTATTTATCTACTTGCACTTTCAAACTACTAGGTAGGCAGGAGCAGGGACCGAGCAACGGGAGCTCACCCGTCATGGGGATTCTAACTGCAGACCTTCTGATCGGCAAGTCCTAGGCTCTGTGGTTTAACCCACAGCACCACCCGCATGAGGAGCATTGGACTAAAGCTGTAGAACCCCTGGTTCAAATCTTCATTCCAGCATGAAGCAACTGACTGACTTTATACAATCACTGTATCTCAGCCTGGACTACCTCACAGGGTTGTTGTGAGGATGCAATTTGGGAGAGGAAGGGCCCTTTATGCCCCAATGAGCTTCTTGGAGGAATGAGAAGATATAAATATAATAAATAAGTAAGCCAATGTTATCCTGCCCAAGAGAATATTTTGATGGCCTGGGATGCCAGCTCAGAGACATGAACTTTCCACAGAGCCTTTGGTTGATCAGTATAGCCATGAGTTCAAATTCCCCCCTCAGACATAACACCGCTCACCCATTTTAGGACTCTTGAGTCCTCAGGATGCAGCCTATGATACACTCTTAAGCTTCCTTGAAGCTACTCCTGGGAAGCCAGCCAGGCAGGGTCAAAGTTGAGCATAAATACGATTTAGAGATCACAGGAAGGGGGGGGGACGCAAGATTGCCTGAAGGAATTTTGATTGAAATTTTATAATGTAAAGAAAATGGTCTGCAGATAAATGGGGAGATTGTTTAATAAACAGCCAGGGAGATTAAAATTGAAATAAATCCAGAGTTAATCCCTCCCGTCCCCTCAAGAGGGGGGGAGGATATAGAAAGTTGGAGAAGGGGGTTGCCAGGAAGATGCCATGCACAGAACGGAAGGCTTTCCAAAAGAATAAACACTTAGGCGAACATGTAAAAATAAGCAGAACCCAGAAGGAAATATAGATGGAAAGATGGATAAGCAAATACTGAAGGGTGGCTGAGAGTGTCTAACAAGGAGGCCTGCAAGCCTGGGTTAAACCGAGCCAAAGGGAGGAGAAATTTCTGAAACTGAGGATGGAGAAGAAGAGAAGAGGAGGGCATCTGATTAAAATCTTCCATAACTGTCTCTCTCAAGAGTCACGAGCAGGCCGGGTTTATATTTCTTGGCAAGGCAGGGGAGGAATTGGAGGGTGTGAAGAGACAGCTGCACAAAAGACTTATCTCGAGATGAAAACACCTGATAAGGCAGGCCCAGGGAGACAAACCCTTCAGCAAGTGCGCCAAACCTCACTGGAAACAGGTACCATCCATCCAAGAACCAGGCGGCATTGCCAGCGACAAATAAATAAATAAAAATAGCATACTGATGTCGCACTTCAGGGGGTTCAAAATGCTCGACATACACCTCTCCTCACGACACCCTTGTAAGGTAGACCAGAACAGCTGTCCTCGTATCGCAGGTGCAAGGCTGAGATGGCGAGGTGGACATTTCCCCAAAGCCACTTAAGTGGTTTCATGGCAGAAGTCAGACAAAGGGTTTCCTGGCTCAGGCTCCGAACCTGTGTAGTGTACAAACCATTCCTGGCATCCGCAGACAACATCCATTCCTTGGGCAGCTGCCAAGGGTGACTGTCCCAGTCCCACTTTCCTGGAACTCTGAAGAGCCCTGGGTGGCCGCCATTTTGAATATCTGTGATGTCTTGGAGCAGCACTATGTCAGTACTTTGTGGCAGAGATGGATTTAGAGCAGCACGACTGGTTCCCCCACATAGGGCGCCAAGCTGAAGGAGCGGCTTCCCACCTCTTCCCCAAAGCCTAGTAAGCACTTGCTTCAGGTAGCAAGTTGCCAGGAAGGGGCACCTGGCTCTGGCAGGGTCCTAGAGCCCTCCCATCTCCTTCCCAAAGCTGGGAGACCACTAACTAGGCTTTGGGAAGGGGGCAGGACTGTAGAGCCCTCACTTTCCCAACTTTCGGAAAGCAGCTTGAAGGCTGAGGTGACATTAAATTTTGGCCTTGCACGGGGTGCCATATTACCAAGGTCTGCCCCTGATTGTGGGCAAGTGCAACAACAGACACGTAACCTCCATCGTAGCAGCAACAAGGCCTCCCGCCCCTGCTGTTGCCTTGTGCCTTTCTTCCACTTCTTTTTGTAAGGCCTCTTCCCAGGTGGAATCTAGACACATATAAAAAACCGCTGTGAAATATGCTTTTTAAAAAAACGTTTTGAAAAATATGTTGAATTTGCCATAGCTCCCCATCGCCATCTAGTGTCACATTTGTATAATGCACTTTATAACAAAATTCCAGTTACAGATAGGTAGCCGTGTTGGTCTGCCATAGTCAAAACAAAACAAATTCCTTCCAGTAGCACCTTAAAGACCAACTAAGTCAGTTCTTGGTATGAGCTTTCGTGTGCATGCACACTATCTGAAGAAGTGTGCATGCACACGAAAGCTCAAGTTATCTGAAGAAGTGTGCATGCACACGAAAGCTCATACCAAGAACTGACTTAGCTGGTCTTTAAGGTGCTACTGGAAGGAATTTGTTTTGTTTATAACAAAATGTTTTATTTGCAGTGGTATGGCTGAGTCCCCTATCCATCCCCTCCTTAGTGGGAAGGTCTGGAGGGAGGAAGAGGAGCCAGACCTTGCCACAAGAAACGTGTACCAATACGGGAAGGGTGTTATACCAAAGGGCTCTCCAAACTTGGAGCCAGCTCTGAAATACTTAGGCAGATAAATGACATCTAGATTGTTGGTCTGCACCTATTGACAGGCTGAAATAAAAGAGTGTGTTTGTTTATTTAAATGTTTCTCTGTCTTGCTTTTAAGGCCAAGCTTGCACAAGGTGGCTAACACTAAAACACATGCACAAAACAGTGTCCCAATAAAATACAATAATTTAAAATGGGGGTTTAAAAGTACATTTCACAGGCTAGCACCACACTCCTGTAAAATTCATTTAGACGACAGAACACAATGAAAGACCAGGAGCAGCACTTAAGTTCAGCAAATTGTTAAAATTCAATCCAGCATCTCAGCTAAAAGCAGAGGGAAGGACAGGGGGTGTTTCAGGGCCTGTCTAAAACATTTCCGTACTTTGCTGAATCCATTCCATTATTGAGTAGCTGTCCAGCAGAATTCTTCAGGGTGGTCTGGAGGCTGCTGTCCCCGGAGGATGAACCCCTAAGCCCCTCTAAGGCTCTTGGGGGGACAAATCTGTCCTCTTCGCAATGATCTTGGTGGCATGGTTATGGCAGCTGTCAGTGAAACTTTCAATATTACATGGAGTCAGCAACAAGAACGGGGTATGCCGGAGAGGCAGCTGGATGAAAGAGGGAGAGTGGGGAGACGCACCCCTTGCAGAAGTAGCTGTCTCTAAGAAGCTGTTGTTTGGGGAGGGATTAATGCAGGTGGCGCTGTGGGTTAAACCGCAGAGCCTAGGACTTGCCGATCAGAAGGTCGGCGGTTTGAATCCCTGCAATGGGGGGAACTCTCGCTGCTCGGTCCCTGCTCCTGCCAACCTAGCAGTTTGAAGGCACGTCAAAGTGCAAGTAGATAAATAGGTACTGCTCTGGCGGGAAGGTAAACGGCATTTCCATGCACTGCTCTGGTTCGCCAGAAGCGGCTTAGTCATGCTGGCCACATGACCCCGAAGCTGTACACCGGCTCCCTTGGCCAATAAAGCGAGATGAGCACTGCAGCCCCAGTCGGTCATGACTGGACCTAATGGTCAGGGGTCCCTTTACCTTTTTTAAACATCAGGGCTAGGCTCCCCGAGGCTGTATACCATTGGCCTGAGTGGCTGTAGCTGCTCAGAACACTCCCCAAACCAGCACTCTTTGCATTGGTGCTGTGGGAAGTGAGACTATAAGCCAGGCCTGCCAGAAATGGTGAGTTGCACCATTGGTGGAGCTGACCCCAAAGGGACAACTTCCCATCTTTGGATCCAAACCAACGAAAGATTTTGGGCTAAATCATGGGCATTTCTTCCCCAGTACCAGATCCTTCCTTTGTAGTGGTTAAGAGTGGTGTAGTGGTTAAGAGCGGTGGACTCATAATCTGGTGAACTGGGTTCGCTTCCCCGCTCCTTCACATGCAGCTGCTGGGTGACCTTGGGCCAGTCATACTTCTCTGAAGTCTCTCAGCCCCACTCACCTCACAGAGTGTTTGTTGTGGAGGAGGAAGGGAAAGGAGAATGTTAGCCACTTTGAGACTCCTTCGGGTAGTGATAAAGCGAGATATCAAATCCAAACTCTTCAAACTCTTCTTTCTTGAGAGTGGTCCACAGCCCCCAGGGTAAGGTCAGCCCGCCTTGAGTTATATAACTTTGCTGAAGAGTGCAGTCCATGTCATCCCCTTGCCAACAGAACCGCAGTGCTGGGTTGCTCTAATAGCACAATTACTCATTTGAGCAAACCGTACATCTTGGCACCAAAATCCCATCTCCCTGGGTGTATCTATCGATTAGCCAAGGCAAGTCTGAGCTCGTTCCCACTTATCAACTTGGTGAAGCTGTCACACGCAGGAGACGTGGAGCTAATTGAAACCCTCCTTGAGAAGAGCGGACTAACTCAACCCTTCACTGAGTCTCCTGAGATCCCTTTCGTGAGCTGACTGTGTGCAGATATATGTGTACTTCGAGTTCCAAACTTTGCATCTTAACCCTGGAAACAAAACAGAAGCCCTGGTTGCGCTCATCTATAATATTGCGCCGGCCAAAAAGGGTGAATTAAGGAGTGCCCCGCCAGTTTTACTCTACCATCAAGCAATAGGACTTACTGTACTTCTGAATGGACGTGGTTAGGACTACACTGTTAGTTGTCTTTTTCATTTGCTAGAAATAATAGTCTCATCTGTTCTGGGATCAGAGATACACTCCTATGGCTAGCAGTCACCCAAACAGCATGATGAAAGGCATTTCCCCCCCCCCCCATCATAGTGCTACATATGAACATAAGATGTAGTATGTATACCTGAAGGAGCGTCTCCACCCCCATCATGAGGTCCAGCTTCAAAGGCCTTCTGGGGGTTCCCTCACTGCAAGAAGTGAAGTTACAGGGAATCAGGCAGAGGGCCTTCTCGGTGGTGGTGCCCGCCCTGTGGAACACCCTCAAGGAAATAAATAATTATCTGACTTTTTGGAGGCCTTTGAAGACAGTCCTGTTTAGGGAAGTTTTTAATGTTTGATGTTTTAGCGTGTTTTAAATATTCTGTTGGGAGCCGCCCAGAGTGGCTGGGGAAAGTCAGCCAGATGGGCGGGTATAAGTTGTTGTTGTTGTTGTTGTTGTTGTTGTTGTTGTTGTTGTTGTTGTTGTTTTCAGGCCAATGGTCCATCTAGACCAACATCCGGTTCTCACTGTGGCCAAGTTGGTGCCCATCACCCCTGTGGGAGTGAGTTCCACAGGTTAACTAATTGCTGAGTGAAGAGGTACTTTCTTTTATCTATCCTAAATCTTCCAACATTCAGCTGCATCAGATGTCTATAAGTTCCAGTGTTATGGGACAGGGAGCAATTTATTGAGGATTCATTCTGATTTGTTGGAAGGGAGTTAGATGGCATTACAATGAGAAAATATTATCCCACCATTTCCAGTGCACTTTCACATCACTTTTGCAAAAAGTTCAATTCTGTTTGTGTGTACAGTGGTGGGAAAATCTTTAATTGTGCAATCTGAATTTGTTGGTGTGTGGCTGACTCCCACCCCAAAATAATGACAGTTTGGAAGTGCCCTTTAGGAACAGGGGAGAAATTTGATTCGCTTCACATCTAAAGGCGAATCTACCTTTTCTAAAACGTTATGCAAACACTGGGGTGAAGCGTTCACAAAATTAAACGTGATAGTGAAAATAGCACACAAAGATGTGTTATGGCAAGGTGAACTGCTTTGCAAAAACGTGTATATTACACAAAAAATGCATACATACCTGGGAGAAATTCACACTGTGGGGCAGATGAATTTTCACGAGGAGGTGTTTCTTAATGCAAACTATGTGGAAATGAGAACCTGAGAGGAACAAAGAATGACAGGTTTGCCCATCCACCGTGCCTTGAGACAGTCCTGACAATGCACCCTCAAGGGAATACCCATTTGTCTGCTGGTTGCTGAAGTGTCTATTCTTACCCCCTGACAGTTATTGTGAAACAGGCAAATGGGAACGAGAGACAAGCAAGGCCTTCTCCCTCCTTATCGTCGACCCTGGTCAGTGTCTTGCTGTCAAGGACTCTCGTAATTTATGTCAGAGCTGGCTGAGTGTTTACTTATCTGCTCCAGTAACTGGCTCGGCCGAAATCAGCCAGACTGGCTCCTTTGTGGCCCACCAGCTTTTTCCTGCTGCTGAGTGGGAGTGCTGGGGATAAGACAGAGCTGGGTGCTGTTTCCACTCTGCAGCGGCTGCGTCACAATCTGGGGAAAACAACACGGAAGGTGTAAGAAGTCAAGTCGCATATACAACCACCCAATCTCTCGCGGCCAATTTCGGCCTGACATGAGAAGAGCCGACAGCCGCCCCTATCAGGTGGCCATCACAGTTCTAGAACGGAAGCGAGGGAATTAAAAAGGCCAGCGGTTTCCACAAAGAATTTGGCCTCGTGCCTGTAATCCTCCCCCAAAGCAAACCGGGTGAGAAAATATTACGGCTAACATCTGCAACAGCCTTTCCCAACCTGGTGCCCTTGAGATGGTTAGGAATCGAACCAATGGCTTCAAGTTACAAAAAAGGAGATTCCGACTAAACATCAGGAATAACTTTCTGACAATAAGAGCTGTTTGACAGTCGAACGGTCTCCCTCGGGAGGTGGTGGACTCTCCTTCTCTGGAGGTTTTTAAGCAGAGATTTATCTGTCTTAGATGGGCCATCTGTCTTAGATGTTTGAGTTGAGATTCCTGCATTGCAGGGGGTTGGAATAGATGGCCTTTGGGGGTTTCTTCCAACTCTACGATTCTGTGATTCTATGACTAAGCTGTCTATGTATGTGACAACAACAGCTAGGATTCCCTATGCACAAAAATGGAAGGAAGAAGTTCCCACCCAAGAAGAATGTATATGTAAATTGATGGCCTATGTGGAACTGGAAAAGTTAACAGTCAATTTTTTTATATACAGTCATACCTCAGGATGAATACGCTTTAGGTTAAGCATTTTCGGGTTGCGCTCCATGGTGACCCGGAAGTAACGGAACGTGTTATTTCTGGGTTTTGCCGCTCGCGCATGCGGAGAGGCTCAAAATAATGTCACACGCATGTGCGGAAGCGGCGAAACATGACCTGCAGATGCGCAGACACACAGTCGCATGTTACATTTGCTTCAGGATGCAAACAGGGCTCTGGAATGGATCCCGTTCGCATCCAGAGGTACCACTGTATATTGAATTTACAGTGGTACCTTGGGTTAAGAACTTAATTCGTTCTGCAGGTCTGTTCTTAATCTGAAGGACCACTTTAGCTAATGGGGCCTCCCACTGCTGCCGCGCCGCCAGAGCACGATTTCTGTTCTCATCCTGAAGCAAAGTTCTTAAGCCGAGGTACTATTTCTGGGTTAGCGGAGTCTGTAACCTGAAGCGTCTGTAACCTGAAGCTTCTGTAACCTGAGGTACCACTGTATATTGAATTTATATACCGCCCTATATCCAGAGGTCTCAGTCAAAATAAGAGAACCTACTGATGTTTCTTTTGTGGAAGAAGGGAAGCCTTTTTAGGATTACTTAAAGAAATACTATAGTATGATGAACTCGCCAGCAGGATTTGAACTATTAGCAACAGAAGGAATTAGAGATTGTTGCATTGTTGTTATGGTATAAGGGACAGAAGATAGGGTGCAGTAAAGGGGGAGAAATAAAAAAAAACACCATGGAAAACAGGGTGGGAGTCTATAAAACAAAAGAAAAATTATTGATGTATTGGAGGGTAAACAAAAACACAAAAAAAGGGAAAGAGTTAACCCCCCTCCCACCCAACTCACAGTCCCAACCCAATCCCAATGCGCACCCACACCCCAGCAGTTGTTTTCTTTTAAGAACAGTGGTAGCTGTTTTAAACCACCTTTACTTAAGAATGCTTCTTTTCACATGGCACGCAGTTTGGCTCTTAGTCCTGGAAGTGGGTGATATAAACTCCAACCCCAGTTTCCCTATTTGTAAAGGAGAAATGATAATGACTTACGCAGCGAGGAGCTTTGGGCCACTGTTACCCCAGCGGAGGGGGACCCTTCACCTGGATGGTCTGAACATCCAAACTGAACATTCTCTTAGATGACATCCAGTTTTTGTACAAAGTGGAAATGGCATCACTCTAAAGATGGCAGGCCTATCTCTGGTCTTGGGAGCCTTGCAATTGCCCAACTTTGCCATTTTCTGTCGCTGGCCTTGGATTAATCCTCACCTTCTTGTCCTGTTTAGGGGCTCCTAGAAGAACCTGCTTGGCCAATGTTGTGGAACATCATCATCATCATCATCATTATTATTACTACAGTGGACACCCGGGTTGCGAACATGATCCGTGTGGGATGCACGTTCGCATCCCGCAGTGTTTGCAACCCGCAGCAGCATGTCTGTGCATGTGCAGGTTGCGATTCAGCGCTTCTGCGCATGCGCAACCCCCGGAACCCAGAAGTAACCCACTCCAGTACTTCCGGGTTTCAGCGGGTCCGTAACCCAAAAAAACAGAACCTGAAACATCTGTAACCCAAGGTGTGACTGTACTACTACTAAAATATGTATACAGTGGTACCTCAGGTTAAGAACTTAATTCGTTCTGGAGGTCCGTTCATAACCTGAAACTGTTCTTAACCTGAAGCACCACTTTAGCTAATGGGGCCTCCCTCTGTCACTGTGCCACCGCCACACGATTTCTGTTCTCATCCTGAAGCAAAGTTCTTAAGCCGAGGTAATATTTATGGGTTAGCGGAGTCTGTAACCTGAAGCGTAATGTAACCCGAGGTACCACTGTACCGCCTTATACCTGAGATGGTATAAGCACCTGAGATGGATGGAAACACACACTTTTTTTGCTATTGTGGATAGGCAACAAAAACACATTTATTGCAGTGGTGGCCAATATGGCACTATCAAGGTGTTGTTGGGTTACAACTCATATCAACCCATCAGCATGGCCAGTGGTGAGGGAGACTTTCTTCTTCTCTCCTCATTCATTCTCTTTTCACATTGTGTCTGGTAGATGGTGAGCCAGGACTACCTTACCTTTGAATATACGTGCAGTACTTTATAAGGATGATAATAATAATTTTTGGAGTTGGGATCCAACAATACCTGGAGGTCACTATTATGAAATCCTCTCCCTGGCCAAGGATGTCTGTCTTAAGCCACAGGGTTACACGTTGCCAGGATCTGCCCAACTTTTCCTTTCCAGCCTTGTGAGCCAGGGCTGTGTAACTATTAAGTCATAGATCGCTGATCAGAGTTTCTTCCTTTAGATTCATTTCCAAGGCTTTCCTTCCAGGAGCCTCAACAAAGAAACCATTTGTATGTTATCCAAGCTCTTGGCTCTCTTGGCTGGAACTTGCCTGCACTGTTTCAAAGCAAGACTGTCTGCTATCCTTTCTCATAACCAACACAGGCATTTCTATAAAGAGACAGGCAAGTGTGTGCATGATAACTAATATGGTGGCTCCTTTGGACAACTCCATCTTGATATGTGCCGCATGGAAAAATAAATACAGATCACTGGCTTCTCCCTTTTTCCCAGCTTGGACCACTTGTTATCATTACCGAGCAAGGAAACTTTTCACTATTTGGAACATTTGAAGACAATAGATTAAAGGCTCCTGGCTATCTCTTGCTAAATGAGCTGTTATTTTCAATTTGTTTCCTCTTTCATCCAGGCTACGCCTCTTGCAAAAATCCCCTCAACTGGTGACATTTTTCCCCTGACAAATATTTCCGTGAAGTGTCACCCCACCCAGAAGCAAAGGATCAAAGGATCCTGTACCCTCCCTCCGCTGCAAAGTGTCCCACACTCTGTAAGAGCACCATCTAGACTAGGTTAAGGCAGGGAACAGGTACACACCTATGTCTCTGCCATACCATTGGTCCATGCAAGGCCTGTGGGTATGAATGAATCACTGCCTCTAAAGGGCATGTCTAGATGGGGCTGGAGAGGCACTGTGGAGTTAAGCCCAGCTCTGGAGGGACTGGTTCCCTGGTAGCCAATGGGAGAACGGCAGACAGTACAAACCAGAATGTCCTCTCCATGGTTTATCACAGGAGAAGCTGTGGCCTACTGGATGAAGCTATGCTTCATTCCCTCGTCTCTGATGATTGGCCAGGCTTGCTGGGGCTGATGGGAGTCAGGGTCTAACAACAACTGGGGAATCAGGCCAAAGATTTTCACATTGTAGATGTGAGGCTAAGAAAGAGTAGCTTGCCCGTGGCAAAGGCAACATTTGAACCAAAAACTACCATACTAAAACCACTGTTAAAACCAATCTCCTATGTCCATAAAAAAATGTATAATCTGGGAGTAGGCATTGTCACATTTCTGAAATTTGAGGCCACCAGCCAGACTAAGACAACATAGTTTGAGCCTTCAGGCATGGAGAGTTGGGGGTTCATGCAGATTCTCAGGAGTTAGGTGGGGACCCTAACTCAGTGCTACTGTACATGCCTTGACTAAGGAAGGTTCGGGGCAGCATTATTATTATTATTATTATTATTATTATTATTATTATTATTTCAATTTATACACCGCCCTATACCCGGAGGTCTCAGGGCGGTTCACAAACAAGACCACAACATATAAAATCAAACCAAAAACAATAACCCAATTAAAAAAAAAAACCAAAAGAACCATATTCTAAAAGGGTGTTGGATGTCAATAAAATCAACCAAAGGCCTGGTTATAAAGGAACGTTTTTGCCTGGCGCCTAAAGGTGTTTAATGAAGGGGCCAGGCGAACTTCCCTGGGGAAAGTATTCCACAGGCAGGGAGCCACTGCAGAGAAGGCCCTGTTTTCATGTTGCCACCCTCCGGACCTCTCAAGGAGGCAGCACATGAAGAAGGGCCTCAGAAGATGATCTCAGGTGGCTTCAGATGGGAAGAGACAGTCCTTGAGGTATTGCGGTCCTGAGCCTTTTAAGGCTTTAAAGGTCAAACAATCCCTGGCATCTCCAGTTTAGAAAACTCAGGTAGCAGGTGATGTGAAAGAGCTCTGTTTGGCAGAATGCCTGAAGATCTTCTGCCAGACCAGTGTGGTTGATGCAGGGCTTGACAGACCAACAGTCTAACCTGAAGTGGGTCAACTCATTGTTCCAGCTAGTTTGGCGTTGTGTTCACTGACTAGCAGTAGTCCTCCAGGATTTCAGGCTAAAGGGCACACTCCCTTTTGCACCTGAAGATAAAGGTAAAGGTAAAGGGACCCCTAACCATTAGGTCCAGTCGTGCCTGGCTCTGGGGTTGCGGCAGTCATTTCGCTTTATTGGCGGAGGGAGCTGGCGTACAGCCAACATGACTAAGCCTCTTCTGGCGAACCAGAGCAGCTCACGGAAACGCCGTTTACCTTCCTGCCAGAGCAGTACCTATTTATCTACTTGCACTTTGACATGCTTTCAAACTGCTAGGTTGGCAGGGACCGAGCAACGGGAGCTCACCCCGTTGCAGGGATTCGAACCACCGACCTTCTGATCAGCAAGTCCTGGGCTCTGTGGTTTAACCCACAGCACCACCCATGTCCTGAAGATACCAGGGTCTAAATCTGAGTAGACCAGCAAGAGAGACTCAAGATCTACCACTGAACCGTAGCTCAACTGAGTTCTGACAATATGAAGGGTTAACACCTCACAAAGCTCACTCAGTTGGCTTCATTTGCCAAGGCCTTAGCCTGGCTAGATGATTGCACCCACTCCCCAAATAAACAGACATAGCACAGTTTCTTTAAGGAGATACTTATGATGCCTTTGATGTGATACATACATACATACACACACACACACACACACATGCGCTTCGCTTCTGCTTATTCTCCAACATCCAATTGTTTATTCGTTTTTAAATAGCTGAAATTCATGTCAAACATTCCACATGTTAGGAAAATATTTATGAAGTGTTATCGCAGTTTATTTAATGCCAAATGTTTGGAGAAAGTCAATATAAAATGATGGACCACACAGAGTTGCATGCTGAGTCATTTAGAAATTGCAAAGACACGGGATGATGCATTGATACCAAACAACACTACCAAAGGCCTGTCATAATACAGGGCGTTCTTTATATTAAAATGATTGCTTCCTTTGGCTCCTTCCCCCATTCTCAAGGTCCAGGAAGTTCAGGGCACTCCTTGACAGATTTGCTTTCTTGAAAAAGGGCACTTCCAGGTGGATACTATTTTGGAGTGGGGTTTAATCGCATACGAGCAAACACAGCATGCACAATTAAAGTTGATTTGGTGCTCTTTTTGCAAGAAGGAAAGTGACGGGAAGTTGTCCTGGAAAGTGTGGGATAACATTTACTTTGATGCAACATTGGATTATCTCCTTTTAAACAAATCAGGGTACGGTATATGCTTAATAAATAGCTGGCATCATCTATACGCCCCACAAACTTTGTGCAAATGAATTAGGGTGAATGCTTAATAAATAGGTTGCCTGGAAGCAACCAAAGAATTAGGGTGATACTTATAATAAATAAGATTAGAATTGTGATCTCAACAACAGGACATTATCAGCGGAACAATGATAGTGGCAGGCAGGCAGGCAGACAGATAGCTAGGATACTGTATTCAGATCTATTTCCAAGGTTTTGTCAACTGAAGCTACCAAGCTGCATACAGCTCACTCTATAGCAGTTGACCACAGGTTTGTTTAAATATTCCATTATTTCTTCAGTGGCAGGGGATGGTGGGTGCTGCAAGCCTGGTGGTCTGCCTTCAGCCTAATGGGCCCCACATCCTGCAACGTTCATGAGTTGCAATCTGAAGCAGAGATGAAAAGGAACAAAGCCTGCCTCTCGCCCTGGACACTGGTCCATAGTGGTAGGGCATAGATTATTCCCATACACACCCAAGATACAGCCCTGTACTGTAGCCCTTTTCAGCTGTGAAAGTCCCTGTGCATTAGGAATCGTGAGAGAGAGCAAGCAGGGGTGTGCTAGCTACCCACCTGCTCCTTCCATCACAGCATGGAGCCCTCCTCAAATCGGAGGAGAGTTCCGGCAGTAAGAAGACGTTGCCCTACAATGAGGGCTGGCCCTATCATTAGACAGAGTGGCACAATTGTCTCAGGTGGCAGATACTGAATGGCAGCGCCTCCTAGCCACTCTTTCTTTCTTTCTTTCTTTCTTTCTTTCTTTCTTTCTTTCTTTAATTTAAAAGCATGTATAAACCACCTGATATATTAAAAATGTCTCTAAGCTGTATAGAATATTTTAGATAGGGTTTTAAAACCTGGGATTTTGTGGGGGAGGCGGGACTTTCTAAATGTTTAACGCAGCTACCAAAAGAACACGTGTGGCAATTTTCAGCTACTAATTCTCAACGTCCAGATCAGGCATCCCCAAACTCAGCCCTCCAGATGTTTTGGGACTACAATTCCCATCATCCCTGACCACTGGTCCTGTTAGCTGATGGGAGTTGTAGTCCCGAAACATCTGGAGGATCGAGTTTGGGGATGTCTGGTCCAGATCAACTCCTAATTTCCATCAAATACACATGAAGAAGGCCAGCTGAAGAGAACAGGCATGAAGTATTTAAGGTCCACAGTGCGGGAATGAGCTATTGGCATTTGTTAGAAGCAGTGGGTGTGAACACACCCCTTTACCCAAGTGATTTGGTATGCCTGGAGGGAGCAAAAGGAGAGGACAGCAAAATCTATTAATATCATCACCCATAAAAACTCATCTGAAGCGTTCCTCAAAGGCAACTGTGGCTTACAGCATGAATATTAATGCCTCATTAATATTTACTATATGCAAACATAGTTTACTCCACATTAATATTTATAGCGGCCACGTCATGTCATATTAGTCTTTCTCCCCCAAAGGTAAACTAAAGGCTAATTCACATCAACATGCCGGATTTATAATACGCAAATGATGCTTTGCAGCTCAGTCATTGGCTTTTGTGGGCCTCTCTGTCCTCACCTTAGGAAACTGAAAACCCACGCCAGAGAGGACCTTTGCTGAAACTGCCAATATATAGTTTTTCAAAGAAGAGAGTGAGGAGCTGATTTTAAAAGTCCAGGTATGAGCCCGTGGCTCAGGAATAGGATTGCCATGTGTCCCACCTTTGCTTAAAAGAGTATTCTATTTGAGGGGCAGTCCAATTAATGGAAACTACATGACAACAACAACTCTGGGAGACTTCCAGCATATACAAAAATATAATACAGTCATACCTCGGGTTGAATGCGCTTCAGGTTGAGTGCGTTCGAGTTGCGCTCCGTGGCAACCCGGAAGTAACGAAGCGTGTTACTTCCAGGTTTCGCGGCTTGCGCATGCGCAGATGCTCAAAATGACGTCACACGCATGCACAGAAGTGGCAAAAAGCGACTTGTGTGTGTGCAGACATGCCGTCGGTAGTTACGTTTGCTTCTAGAAGCGAACGGGGCTCTGGAATGGATCTTGTTCATATCCAGAGGTACCACTGTAAAACATGAAACATTAACAACTTTCCTGCCTTCAGATGTCTTCTAAAGGTTGTAAGGTTATGTATCTCTTTGACATCTGATGGGAGGGCATTCCACAGCGTGGCTGCCATTACCGAGAATGCCCTCTGCCAGGTTCCCTGTAACTTCATTTCTTACAATGAGGGAACCACTAAAATATCATATGTTGTCATACGTGTGGAGGAAAACCTTAAACACATTGCAGAGTTCATCAGAGTTCCAAAAAAATAGATCAGAGGCAATAGTACCGTATTTTTTGCTCTATAGGACGCACCGGCACATAGGACGCACCTAGTTTTTTGGGGAGGAAATAAAGACAAAAAATTATTCCCCCCCCCCAGTTGCAGCTTCATCACGCCCCGCGCTCCGGGCAGCAGGCTGCTATCCGCAGCCTAGGGAGCCCTGCGGGAACTCCCGTGGGCTCCCCAGGCTTGCTGATAGCTTCCTGAAGCCTGGAGAGCGAGAGGGGTCGGTGCGCACTGACCCCTCTCGCTCTCCAAGCTTCAGCGAAAGCCTGCATTTGCCCCATAGGACGCCACACAGATTTCCCCTTCATTTTTGGAGGTGAAAAGGTGCGTCCTATAGGGCGAAAAATATGGTACTTCATGCAGCAGAGCTTGTGCTGAAGGCAAATGAGAGTAATGGTTATCAGATCCAATACAGTGGTGCCTCGCAAGATGAAATTAATTCGTTCCGCGAGTTTTTTCGTCTTGCGAATTTTTCGTCTTGCGAAGCACGGATTCCCATAGGATTAATGGCTTTAGGAAAAAGGAAACAAACTTGCAAGACGTTTTCGTCTTGCGAAGCAAGCCCATAGGGAAATTCATCTTGCGAAGCAACTCAAAAAGCGAAAAACTCTTTCGTCTTGCGAGTTTTTTGTCTTACGAGGCATTCGTCTTGCAAGGTACCACTGTACAATCAGGATTGGCTCAGTTCATACAAAACCCAGTTGCAGCATTTATAAACTTAGCTCATAATAAACCTTAACACTAAGGATCCTATGTACAGAAACAGAAACACCGCACCAGAAGGAAGAGAGAGAAAGAGAAAAGTAAGGCCGGGGCTCCTTTCGGCCTATATTTATAGTCAGCATGACTGCAGAATAGAGAGAACTAGTTCAAAGCAGCTTCCCAGAAGGTATAATCCAAACAATCATTAATCCTTCTGCCTCTGCTTCTCTCATACAGAGAAGCTTCTAGTAGTTTCTTGTATTAATCAGAATAGGAAAAAACTTTACACATGAGATCAATACTTTCTGCACTAAGAAATGCAGACTGACATAAAAGGCCCTTGGAGCTGGACCTCGGTGTCCGGGCTGAACGATGGAGGTGGGGACACTCCTTCAGGTATACAGGGCTGAGACTGCTTAGGACTTGAAAGGTCAGCACCAACGCTTTGAATTGTGCTCAGAAACTACAGGAAGGGGGAGTGTTCAAATCCTGCTTGTGGGTTTGTCACCTGCTTGGCCACTGGCCTGATCCCACAGGCTCTTAAATATAGATACTTGCAGGCTGCATTCCCTTGTTGTTTAGTCGTTTAGTCGTGTCCGCCTCTTCGTGACCCCATGGAGCAGAGCACGCCAGGCACTCCTGTCTTCCACTGCCTCCCGCAGTTTGGTCAAACTCATGCTGGTAGCTTCAAGAACACTGTCCAACCATCTCGTCCTCTGTGTCCCCTTCTCCTTGTGCCCTCCATCTTTCCCAACATCAGGGTCTTTTCCAGGGAGTCTTCTCTTCTCATGAGGTGGCCAAAGTACTGGAGCCTCAGCTTCACGATCTGTCCTTCCAGTGAGCACTCAGGGCTAATTTCCTTAAGAATGGATGCGTTTGATCTTCTTGCAGTCCATGGGACTGCACTCCCTTACTTACCACTAAACTTGTGGAACTCAGTAGAACTTGGTGGGAAGTCAAATTGGGTGGCTAATTAAGTGGGTTTTGTGCATCAGCCTGAAAAGCTACACCTCCAAGTCACCTTGCCAGCCAGAAAGCAACACACTGCAACATACCAGGGTGGGGAAGAAGATGAAACCTCTTCTGCAACACTTAAAACAGCTGAACTGTGATTGATTAGTTCCAAACTCGAGCAAATGCACAATTTTTTTATTTTAGCTTGGCACACTCTGCTCCCCACATTAAAGCGGCTGTATTAAGACCCTTCAAATATATATTTTAATTGCTTGCAATTTTTAAAGGATTTCTTAACACCCGGAGAAATCTTCCCCAAAGGCTTGACTTCATTAGTTAAAGGGAACACAGGGTGATTTATAATAATAAACCCATGGCATATTATCACCTAATAAAGAAGACACAGTAGCTGCCGCTTTGGCGAAATTTTCTTCCCAGGTAATAGCTGGTGTCATTAATCTAGTGAACATTCGCCTCCCAAGAGGAGAGGCAGCCGTTTATCTTCCTCAACACACACAAACACACACACACACACACACACCATTGGCAACTTGGGGCTAATAATGCTGACCTGCCTTGCAAGGTTGTTGTAAGGATGTCAGCAAGATTACATCTGCGAAGCATTTTGTACACTCCAGAAACATTATATAAATGTTTGAGTCTGTTTGCACATTCAGCGGCATGTTGCCCAGTCTCAATTAATCCATTAAGTATGGGTGAATCAGTCCATCAATTTGGCATCTAATGGAGAGATGAAATTGAACCTACCGCCACAACCATCACCATATCAGGAGACCTCTTTAGGTTTCTCAAAGCTATATGAGTTCTCGCAGATGGCTGATGGCAACACCTCCAAGTTCTTTTAAAAGTAATCTGTTCCTCCCCCTACCCCTTATGCTTCTTAATGTTAACAAAGAAGGAAGGCACAGCAACAACTAATTCTTTCGCCATTGCCTGTGTTTTTTTGGTGTCACTGTGATCTGTACGTTTCTCTTTTCCTGTCTCGTAAATTTCTCAATCTCTGTTTATCATGCAATGAAAACAAAGGTACAAAGACCCAGTTGAGATGGCCTAGGAGAAGATGGGCTATGAAATTTTGTATCTTTATGAAGTGAAACTGATGCCGGCAGCATGGCCAGTGACTGTTTTATTTGGCTGGCTCAGCCCTTAAGTTAAGTCACCGGGGTGCAGGCAGGAGGGGTAGGGGAGGTGTAAATTTTAAAACGTAGTTTGACAACAAGCTCTGATATGTTAAATTAAATCCCTTCTCTCTCTCTTTTTATTACCTGTGATGAGCCGACAGATAGCCAAGTCTTGCGTCCTTTAGGAATGGGAGAGAACAATAATTCAGTTCATCTTTAAAGGCGAAACTAGCTAATTCACAGTTTCTGAAACAATAAGTGAACTAAATCACAGCCATCCTTCGAAAATTGCATTCCCCTGTATTTCGCAAGACACTTCTCCAGTGGTTCAATGCAAACAAAAAATGCACATACTAGGATAAAGTTTGCGCACACAAAAATGTGTATGCTAGTGAAAGTGAAAGAAAAATGTGTTACATTAGGGGGAATTGCTTTGCAAAAATGTACACCTTATGCAAAATTGCATCAAAAATTGTGTGCATGGTGTTTGAATGTCAGACCTGGGAGGCCAGGGTTCAAATCCTCGAACCAGTCACTGCCTCTCAGCCTAGCCTACCTCACAGGGTTGTTGTGGAGATTCAACGAAGAGAGGCAGAACCATGTTTGCCACCTTGAGATCCTTCAAGAAAATGGTGGGAGATCCATAAATAAATATTCAGAGAAATTCATACTAAAATGCTGGTGAATTTTCATGATGACTTTAAGGAAATGCACATTGTTGTGGAAATGTGGATAACTGACGTTAAGATTGCGGAAATGAGAAACAGAGAAAAACTGAAATTTGCAAGTCCACCCATCCCTGGTCTCCTTGTTCTTTGGTCTCTCCTCTCACCATTCCAAGATGCTTCCCAGCCATCTCCTCTCAAATTCCTCCTTCCCTTTTGCTTTCCTCTGCAAGGTAACCTCATGGATTAAGTCATCCAGACTGACAGCAATTTACAGTCTCCATTAAGAGTCATATAAATTCCAGTGGATCAAGGAAGCCTCTAGTACATTTTATTCAGAAGCCGCTAATAGGTCTGGGAGAAATGCCATCTCCTGTTTCTCAGTAATGACTGCTTACACCCATAGAGCTGCTTATATCTCTGTGGCTCTCACATGGTTTAAACGTGTTTCTGCAAAGCCGCTCAAAGAACACCTCCAAAAACCAAAAGAAAACAGTTATAGCATCTTGATCAGCAGCATCATTTATGATGGACAAGCAAGGCTATTGACCTACCTGGTACCTCACTCTTTCCTCACTTATATTTTTCTGCAATATTATAGCTCTCTGCAATAATTACTGTTTCTGGCTGAGCCAAAATGGGTGAACACATTTTAGGGACATTGCATCCCCACCGAAATGTACCCCTCTTTTGGAAATTTGAGGGAAGTACAAACAGGGGCAAAAACACTGGGGTTACATCTTCCCTGCATCGGATTTGAGGAAGAACAAGGCTTGCTTCCTTCCTGGGGAATTGGCTTTGTGACAATGTGATGCAGCCCATCAGATTTGGCTACACAATGTAATCAGCACACAGCCAAAATATGCAGGTCGAGACACAAGATCTACCCACCCGGGAAGAATGGCAGATGAAAGTGATGGACTACATGGAACTGGCGGAAATGACTGGCAGAATCCGAGACCAAGGTGAAGAGTCGGTGGAAGAAGATTGGAAGAAATTTAAAGTTTACTTACAGAAACATTGTAAAATTAAGGAATGTTAGAAGGATGCTGGAATGAAGTTATGTGGTTTTAGCAGAAATGTTATAAAGGACTAAGTAAAAATGGATTGTTAATTGGTGAAAGAAGAGAATGTAAAATTACAGTATATTAAGATAAATTATTAGGATAAAAACAAAGATGGAAAGGATTTGCTGAAATATCTAACTGAACTAGAATACAAAAAAGGGAGGTGTGAGGAGGTCAAGGAAACAAGCAAATGAAAGATAAGTTATGGGAAGGTTTGATTTTTTTTTTAAAATTGTTTGTATTTTTCTGTGTTTTTTTTACTTATTGTGATGTATTGTCTTGTTTTTTTGCTTAATTTGGTGTTTTTTCTTTTTTCCCTTTGTAACCTTTAAAACTTGAATAAATATAATTTTTAAAAAAACAACAAAATATGCAGGTCGATTGTGGTACAGCCAAATTTTGCAGTGCTATTCTCCAACAAAACAATGTTTGCAAAAATGCATATATTAGGGAGAAGTGTGCATTAAAAGTTGAAGATTTTAGTGAAAATAACATACAAAAAATGCATTATAGGAGGGGGAATTGATTGCAGGGATGTGTGGATTAGTCAAAACTAATTGGGGGTGGGTGGGAATCAAACTAAAATGCTGGTGAATTTTCACAAGGATTCTTTTAAAAAAAATACAAAATGCTGCAAAATGCAGAGAGATTCATTTAAAACCGGAAAAATGTGAAACTAAGAGAACTGAAATTGACAGATCCTTTTATCCCTACTTCCAAGTAATTAGGGTTACAGCTGCAGACTTCTCTGTTATGAGATGGCAGCACTTTCACAATGACTCTTTTGCACATTTATTGCCATGTACAACTGGTGCCTGAGGTCTTCTAACAAGATCTCTCATCATTTGGGCACTGTGTGCTTTTCAAGAAGGGAGGGAGTCACAAGAGTGCAACTGCGGTTTTATAACATAATGCAAGCAGCTGCACCCCCTACTCCCGGGACACTTTGCTCTTTGAAAAATGCAAACCTTACAAAATCCTGCGGCGTCTCACTGCATTTCAGGGAGTAATTTGGTTATGGCACAATTAAGCCTGACAAGGTCAATACACATTCTCCTTGAAAGCTTGCAAAGCACTTTTCCGTTGCTGTTTTGGGCAAAATAAACAGAAGGGCCCATCCCTCAACGAAGGACCGGCAAGAAGGCGATCGAGAAGTCAAGGATATTAGGAAGCTGCCTTAGACTGAGTCAAGCCATTGATCTATCTGGTCCAGTATTGTCAACACAGACTGTCAGCATCTCTCTGAACAAGATGCTGAAGATTTCAAACAAGATGTCTTTCCCAGTCCTACCTGTAGCTGCTGGAGATTGAATGTGGGGTCTTCTGCATGCAAAGCAGATGCTCCCCTACTAAGCTCCTGCGATTCGCCTGTGGCTTCCTGAAAAGCACTGCTCTTTATCAAGGGCAAGACAGCCAAGATTTCCACTGACACTGGCCATAACTTTAAGAGCTATAGTTTTGTGAACTTTTGCTGAAGCTTGCTTTTCCCTCTGCCCTCCTATTCTTTTTCCCTTGTGTGTCATGTCTTTTTTGAATTATGCACCTGAGGGCATCAATTGTCTTAATGATTATTTTTGGAAGCTGCTCTGAGATACATTTCAGGCTAATGGGGTGGGGTTATAAATGTTGTTAAGTAAATAACAAGTCATGGTCCTAATCCTGCTTGTTTCCTGCTTGGCAGGGTGTTGGACTCGATGGCCCTTGTGGTCTCCTCCAACTCTATGATTCTATGATTCTATGATTCTATAATCCAAATCCAACACAAACATGCCAATCTTTCATTGGCAACAACAAGTGCTTTCTCCCCAAGGCACATGAAAGGCACTGGGGAAAACCAGCTTAATTCAGGTAAATTGTTAAGGCTGACCTCTGCCCATGCCAATTGGTTTCCCCCCACTGCCCACCCACCCAGCTCCCTTATACAAAAAACAAAACATGCAAGGGCTATTATTTATTTATCTGTAAAAATATTTATATACCGCTGTATCGTAAAAATATGCCACAATGTAAAAGCATAACACCAGACAATGCAAAGATGAATCATATTTGATGTGACCAGGGATTTTTTTCAGCCAGAACTCGCTTGAACTTAGTTCTGGCACCTCTCAGGTGGGTACTATTGCCACTCTAAGAGAACAAGTGAGGTGTTTGTGGTGAGTTCCGACACTTCTTTTTCTAGAAAAATAGCACTGGATGTGTCGTCAATGTCAAATCTGGTTTGCCAACAAAACAACACCACCACAAACTGGCTTATAAGTATAAAACCAAATTTACTAGAATAATAGCTAGAATAGAGATAGACTTATAACCATTCAAGCAACAAACATACTAAGGTGCCATGTGCAAAACAAGGCCTGGAGATACTGTAAACATGGAGTGGATAAATGTACAACTGATCTTAACAAGTTACATGTGCAATAAACATTATACAGACTGGATAAATGAACCGTTCAACAAGTAGCGTAAGTCCAATCACAGAACAGCAACCCTGTGCCGCCACAATGGCAAGGGTGGGGCACTGGAGAATATGAAAAAGTTTTTCAGAGCTGTTTTTCAAAGATTGAACTGGATGAGATGTTCTTGAATGGGTCTTGAGTTGGAAACACAAAGCCGTAGGCATGAATCAATCACCGGAAGGCAAATCAAAGCCACCGCCCTGGTGGGAATAAAGCAAGTGGGCAAAAGGAGATCTGTTCTCTGGATATATTACAGGTTTCGCTACACGCTTCATCAGTCCAAAAAGCTGCATGATACAAAATAGCACTCCAATTACAATTTGTGTGGCAAATCTGGTTCGCCCCCAATTTGCTCTGATTTCATTTCCCAATCCTGCAGAGGGAAGGATCTTTCTTGAAGCAGCTTTCTGGGTGAGTTGGGGAGGGTGGAGGTGCTTTGCCAGCTTGCCAAAAAGTAGGGGTCTCTGTTGCTTTCTGGGAAGGGGATGGGCAAGATGCCGGGGAGGTTGGTGCGGTGCAAACACACTGCCGAAACACCGAGAAACCGCCCTGAGACCTGCGGGTATAGGGCGGTATACAAATTTAATAAATAATTTTAAAAATCTGGCATCCCTGCTGGTGCATTTGCACCCCTGAAATATACTCGGAGTTGAGAGTGGATTTCATGCTCTTTATTCAGCTCATAGTGGTGAGGAGGAATGGAATTTCCCCCAGAATGTCTGCTTTATATACATTATTTACACAATGGGCCCCAAGTGATTGGCTTATTCCGGGATCCTCCTGTAGGCCAATCAGGTTGCGGATTCACTTCTACCTGGAGCTGGATTGGGTGGCTCCTGTGGACCAATCAGACTGCTGCATTCTGGATCCTATTGTTCTAGGACCAATCAGACTGCTGCATTTTGGATCCTATTCAGCTCAGTACATAACAACCCCTCTGGCCGCCATCTTGTTCCTCCATCTCTCCGTAAGCAACAGCAACTCACCTGCCAGGAAGGTCGCATAGGAGCTCTGTCCCTCCTTGTGAGCTACTTCTCAAGTCAGGGAAAGCTTCGGTCAGTTTGGAGAAGGGACTCTACAGTTAAACAAGAAAAGAGTCAAGGATTTTAATACCTATTTGAGTTAATTGATTTTATTCTGTTGTGGTGACATATTTCTAGTGGGATTGTGGAGACTTACGAAGGTTGTTAGGACTTAACTTCTTCCCTGGGATTTCCTTGATCCCTAAGATTGTATCCTGGTTTTTCTATACAAATCCCCTGACTCTCTTTTTCTTACTTGCTTTTATATGTTTTTAAATTGTTGCTCAATTGGCTTGAGGCTGCATTTTTATTTTAACGGACGTTGTTTTTCTATTCAACATAGAGATCTTTAAAACATAAAGTGGTTTAGTAATGCTTTTAAATAAAATAAAACACATCTCTCACCTTACTAAAGGTAAAGGTAAAGGGACCCCCGACCATTAGGTCTAGTCGTGGCCAACTCTGGGGTTGCAGCGCTCATCTCGCTTTATTGGCCGAGGGAGCCGGCGTACAGCTTCTGGGTCATGTGGCCAGCATGACTAAGCCGCTTCTGGCGAACCAGAGCAGCTCACGGAAACGCCGTTTACCTTCCCGCCAGAGTGGTACCTATTTATCTACTTGCACTTTGACGTGCTTTCAAACTGCAATGGCTGAACCCGAGTATGCAAATAATCTGCGGCTACCAGTTTACTTTTTTGGTGGTGGTGGGTGTTGAGAAATAATAGGTCTAGGTTGCGGGAAGCTAACATGGTGCTCTAAAGATATCCAGCCAAGTGGTGGGTATTTTTTAGGTGCCATTGAGTCTCTGCAGTTGTCCTCCTCCAAATCGACACCAAATTACTTGCCACCAGCTTGCTTGGATCTCACCAGGGTGCTGACTTGTGCCCCAGTTTATGGGCCCCCAATGGCACCCGTGACATAACATGACATCATGATGTCATGACATAATGACGTCACATTACATCACCATGCCGCAGCGGCACTTCCAAGGGCCTCTGGGGCTTTGGAGATCAAGTCCAAGGCCTCGCGAGACCTCCTATGCGACTTCTTGTTTATACTGGAAGTTGCGTCAGAGGCCTGACAGGCCCTTGGACGTCGCTTCCGAGGCTTCGCAGGGCCTCAGACATCACGCCAGAGCCCCACGGTGTGGTTGCACAGGCCCCCAAGGCCCCCTATAGTTGGTGCCAGTGGATCTCACCCTCATCCCTAATTATTTAGTACCTCGAATTTAGACGTTTTTGAAGAACAATACATAAAAATCACAGCAAAATATTTGCTTGTTTATAGGATTTATAGGATTTCTTCATTGTGGTCCCAGGTTGGGATGGAGGTTCAATGAAACAATTCTACAGTTCGGTTTTAATGTTTCTTTTTATTTATTTCTTCTTAGAGGTCATATCCACACAGTAATTTAAAATACTTAGGTGCGTTTAAAGCACATGGTTTCCCTGCAGAAATACTGGGAACAGTAGCTTACGCCCTCATAGAATCCAACACACTTAACAAACTACAGTTCCCAGAATTCTTTGGGGGAAGCAAAAGAATGTGCTTTAAATGTACAGTGCAGATGTGTCCTAAACTGCCTTAAGATAGTTCAGTGTGAAAAGTGATTGTTATTATTTAAAATCAAATAAATCCAATTCTTAAGATAATACCAAACATGCAATATAACCCCAATATCTTTAAAAATTGTGTGTTTACCAATTAACCACCCATGCTAGCACCCCTAGTATTCAATTACCCATGTGTTACATTTGGCAGCGCAATCAGGTTCTGCATCGCTGCTGCCAGATCATGATGCTTAAATCAAGGCGACATTTCTTCGGAGCTCATCTAATTATCCGTGGCTGCATCCTTTCCGTTCCCCCTGGCTTTCAGTGGGGATGTGAAAAGGCCAAGGCAACACACTCCAGCAGATCCCGGTGACCTTAATGAGGCAGAATTATAGCAGTGTGCTATATCACTTGCTCATAGAGACACGGCTGTTTACTCTATCCCTCCGCTCAAAGGCTCCTCCATAAATCTTGGGTGCCTTCCAATAGCCAGTGGATCCCAGGAAAGAGGTGGTCAGAACGGCTCCGGTGTCATCTTGTCAATCCAGGGCCGCTGGAATGTGGTAGTCTAGAAAAGATCATTTGCTCAGTTGGCACTCTGGAACTGCCTGGTTTAATTTCTTGGATACAGGGGGGAATATTTGTGTGTGTGTGTGTGTGTGTGTTGCTCTAAATGTCTTCAACCCATATTTTATATCTGGGAGTAAGAAGGGGTGGCGTGGCTGTGTACACTTCCAAAATCTCCATGGAGCCAAAACAGAAACTCCTCAAATACCATGTAAATCCAAGAAGCTGTCAACAGGGAAAGTGAGATGCTGGAAAGCCGATGGTGGAATCTGGATAAGCTGACAGGCAGCCTTCTGCAGCGGCATCCACTAAAAGCCTGTAGTGCTACAGCTCACGGATGAGGGGGGCCTGCCTTAAGAGAACCATGGGGTTTAGTGCTCCACATGAGCCTGTGTTATTGACCTTCTAAGCTGCGTTCACAGGGACGCGGGTGGCGCTGTGGGTTAAACCACAGAGCCTAGGACTTGCCATCAGAAGGTCGGCAGTTCGAATCCCCGCGATGGGGTGAGCTCCTGTTGCCCAGTTCTTGCTCCTGACAACTTAGCAGTTCGAAAGCACGTCAAAGTGCAAGTAGATAAATAGGTACCGCTCCAGCGGGAAGGTAAACAGCGTTTCCGTGCGCTGCTCTGGTTTGCCAGAAGCAGCTTAGTCATGCTGGCCACATGACCTGGAAGCTGTACGCTGGTTCCCTCGGCCAATAAAGCAAGGTGAGCGCTGCAAACCCAGAGTCGGCCACGACTGGACCTAATGGTCAGGGGTCCCTTTACCTTTAAGCTGCGTTCACAACCAAGAAGACCCATGATGATGCCCAGGTAACAATGGGAGTGGCCGCCAAGACCACATAACACCGGTCCTGAAAGACCTACTTTGGCTCCCACTACGTTTCCGAGCACAAATCAAAGTGTTGGTGCTGACCTTTAAAGGACCAGGTGCGCAGCCTGGGAGTCATTTTGGACTCACAGCTGTCCATGGAGGCGCAGGTCAATATTGTGTCAAGGGCAGGTGTTTAACAGCTCCATCTGGTATGCAGGCTGAGACCCTACCTGCCCACAGACTGTCTCGCCAGAGTGGTCCATTCTCTGGTTATCTCCTGCTTAGACTACTGCAATGTGCTCTATGTGGGGCTACCTTTGAAGGTGACCCGGAAACTACAGCTAATCCAGAATGCAGCAGCTAGACTGGTGACTGGGAGTGGCCGCCGAGACCATATAACACCGATCTTGAAAGACCTAGGTTGGCTCCCAATACGTTTCTTAGCACAATTCAAAGTGTTGGTGCTGACCTTTAAAGCCCTAAACGGCCTCGGTCCAGTATACCTGAAGGAGCGTCTCCATTCCCATTGTTCTACCCGAACACTGAGGTCCAACACCGAGGGCCTTCTGGTGGTTCCCTCACTGTGAGAAGCCAAGCTACAGGGAACCAGGCAGAGGGCCTTCTGTGTAGTGGCGCTCACCCTGTGGAATGCCCTCCCATCAGATGTCAAGGAAATAAACAACTACCTGACTTTTACAAGACATCTGAAGGCAGCCCTGTTTAGGGAAGTTTTTAATGTTTGATGTTTTATCATGTTTTTAATATTCTGTTGGAAGCCACCCAGAGTGGCTGCGGAAACCGAGCCAGATGGGTAGAGTATACATAAATTATTATTATTATTATTATTATTATTATTATTATTATTATTAATGCCCTTAAGCAATGTGTACATGATCAGTGAGCCTATAAGTCGGTAGCTGACCCTCTAACATTCCTTAGATGAAAATAGGGACATTTCTCACTCACTCCCCCATGAACTGACCCTCCTCGACCCCCCATTTTTGTCTCTCTGCCCGCAGATCATTTCCTATCAGAAGATGGATAGGTCTATTCAGTTCTAGGGGTGGGAGAGAAATACCATTTTGTTTGCATTTCAATTAGAAACTACCTAATTCGTCTCAAATCAATATGCAAAACCACAGCACAATTGCCCTTCAAAATGTGCTCTTCTCCCGATTTTGCAATATACTATGGAAATGCATTAGTTGGAGGAAACAGGTGCATAAAATTCATGTAGTGGTGAAAATGGCATACAAAACTGCATCATGGTAAGGAGAGCCGCATGCAAAATGTGCGTACCAGGAGAAATTTGCACTGAACGCTGGTGAATTTTCTTGCAAATTCTTTTTTTAAAATGAAAATTGCTGCAGAAATGTAGTGAATTTAAGCTGGGGGAAATAGGGAACTAAGAAAAAATGAAATTGGCAGGTTTGTCTGTCCTTGTTCTGTGCAATTATTTCTCAGTGGAAGAAGAGAACCTGATCTCAATGCCTTCAGCATTCAGGCCCAGGTTCTCTCGCGTGCTCCCCATAAAGGGAATCAGAAAGATCAGCACATGTTGCTGGCAGGTCATAACAGATGTTTAACAAGATGGTTTTCTGGGAGGCTGTCAGTCGGGGTGACATCTGCTCTGGGGGTGCCTGCTTTCTCTTACCGTATTGACTAGGAAATAAATAGATCTGGCTACAGGAGAATGAATTCAGATTTTAACTTCTCGATTTTGCAGTAAAGCTCAGCTCAGTAAATTGATTTTCATAGCCGTAAAAGCTGAACACTCATAACCCCAAAAGCGATAAACATTTTATTGCTGTTTGGAATTTATATTTTATTACAGGTCTCTCTCTCTCTCTGTTCCCCCCGCCCTCCTAGATATATACCCTGGAGGGGTGAAGGGGGAGGTATTTTTATGTGCAGTTGTAGAAATGAACTTAGTGCAAATATTTTTATTATTTGCCACTTGGCATCAAAATTTCCATGCATTCTCCCAGGACTAAGCATATTCTTTAAATTATTCAGCGTGATCTTATGGTACTTAGGAGACTTCCGAGGCAGCTTGGTCCTTCAGATAACCATTCTCTGGAGCTGGAGAGCATCAATGCAGGCAGAAAAAACAGAGTGCATATCTACTGCACACTGCCACAGAGAGACACAAAGATTTGGTCTTGTTCCAGCAAGGCTGCTTTTGAGGTCTTTTTTCTCCCTTATGCAACACTTTAAGAATGTCTTTACATGCATAACCTCAATCATATTTAAAACAGCCCTCTAAGGTCAGCCAATATAATTATTCCATATTCCAGAATGGGAGCTGAACATCCACACCATGGATTTAAAGCGCTATGATACAGCTTCAAACAGCCATGGCTTCCCCAAAGAATTCTGGGCTCCATTGTCAGGACCCCTGAACATTAGGTCCAGTCGTGACCGACTCTGGGGTTGCGGCACTCATCTCACTTTATTGGCTGAGGGAGCCGGCGTACAGCTTCCGGGTCATGTGGCCAGCATGACTAAGCCGCTTCTGGTGAACCAGAGCAGCGCATGGAAACGCCGTTTACCTTCCCGCCGGAGTGGTACCTATTTATCTACTTGCACTTTGACGTGCTTTCGAACTGCTAGGTTGGCAGGAGCAGGGACTGAATAACGGGAGCTCATCCCTTCGCGGGGATTCAAACCACCGACCTTCCGATCGGCAAGCCCTAGGCTCTGTGGTTTAACCCACAGTGCCATCCGTGTCCCATCTGAGTCCTTTTAGGAGATCCCTATTCTCCTCACAGAGCTACATTTGCCATAGTTCACTATGAAAAGGGATTGATTGTTAAGTAGGGTTGCCATATTTCAAACTTGCTGAGCCTTTTCCTTTAAGAAGGAGGAGGAGGAGGAGGAGGAGGAGAAGGAGGAGGAGGAGGAGGAGGAGGAGGAGAAGAAGAAGAAGAAGAAGAAGAAGAAGAAGAAGAAGTTGTTGTTGTTTGTGAGCTGAAAATCAGCACTTCTGACATGGGATACCTACCATATGTCCAGATTTTCCCCGGACACTTCAGCGATTTCCGCCCGGACACTGTTTCCGATGACCAAATCCCAGCCATGTCCAGGAAATTCCGGACATTTGGCAACCTTTTGTTAACCCACTCTTGGAATTGTACCTCTCTGAGGCAAATTATGTGTCTCCTAAGAACTCTCAGCACCCTTAACAAACTACAGCTCCCAGAATTCATTGGAGGGAAGCCATGACTGTTTAAAGTGGTATCATAGTACTTTAAATGTATGGGGCAAGTGTGGCCTAAGATAATCATGGAAGGAAGGAAGGAAGGAAGGAAGGAAGGAAGGAAGGAAGGAAGGAAGGAAGGAACCTCAAAGGTCATTGAGCCCAACCCTTGCCAATGCATGAAATCTACCTCTAAGCAAATGTGATGGAACATGGTGGTTTTATTAAATGTGCGCTGATCCCACTGCACTGCAGTTATCTATGGATACTCAGTGGAAAGCTATAATGCACTCTGCTCTGGAACTCTTCATTATTTTTTCTGTGTTCCAAGGATCTGCCCGAGCATGCCTTTGTCCAGATTAAGCCTAGCCACCTTAAGCAGTCATGGCTTTCCCCCAAAGAATACTGGGGAGTGTAGTTTGCTAAGAGTGCTGAGAGATGTGAGGAGACCCCTACAGTCATACCTCAGGTTAAATATGCTTCCGGTTGAGCGCTTTTGGGTTGCGCTCCACAGTGACCCGGAAGTAAAGGAATGAATTACTGTATTTTTCGCCCTATAGGACGCACCGTCCCATAAGGCGCACCTAGTTTTTTTGGGGGGAAATAAAGGGGAAAAAATATTTTTCCCCCCCAAGCGCGGGGCTGGGGCGGGGGAGGCCCAAGCTTCCCCTGACCCCAGTCCCCAAACAGGCAGCTCTCTGCAAGCTGTGGGAGCCCAGGGCTGGCTCCCACTGCTTGCGGAGAGGTCCGCAAAGCCTGGATGCGCTGAGCTCAGCGCGCACAGGCTTCGGCATGCAGGCACCTCTCCGCAAGCGGCAGGAGCGCTCCCGCTGCTTGTGGAGAGGTCCGCGAAGCCTGGTGAGCGAGAGGGGTCTGTGCTCACCGACCCCTCTCGCTCTCCAGGATTCAGCGAAAGCCTGCATTCGCCCCATAGGACGCACACACGTTTCCCCTTCATTTTTTGAGGGGGAAAAGTGCGTCCTATAGGGCGAAAAATATGGTACTTCCGGGTTTCGCCGCTCATGCATGCACAGACAGTCAAAATGACATCACGCGCATGTGCAGAAGTGGCAAATCGCAACCCGCACACGGGCAGGCGCGGAGGCGCGGGTTACGTTCGCTTCAGGATGCGAATGGGGATCTGGAACAGACCCCGTTTGTATCCAGAGGTACCACTGTATTCCCCTTGCAGGGCTACAATTCCCAGAGTCCCCTTGGGAGATGGATGGACTGTTAAACCACTCTGAGATGGTTTAAATGGACTGTGCCACTGGAAGAAGTGGGAGCTGCGAACTCTTCCAATATACCAATGGATAGGAAAAGCCCTGCTGGGCAGTTTTGGACTTTGGGCTGTCAAATTTCAGCAGTGCCCTGTGTGACGGTAAAATGCCCTCACACACACACACACACACACACACACACACACACAAACACACTTCTCACGCTCTGTTCTACAGCATTGTTGTGGCGCCCCCTGCAGTGCAGCACCTGGTGTGGCCAACCTGGTCACACCATCATAAAACTGCCTCCGATCAGATCTCAGGTCCATCCAGTCCAGCATCTTGGCTTCACAGTGTCCAGCCAGGTACCCATGGGAAACCTACAAGCAGGATTCCAGCACAACAGCACTACCCACCTGTGTGATTCTCAGAAATTGGTATTCAGAGGCAACTGGTCATCAATGTGAAAAAAAAAATATTAAGGTCTTATATATATAATAAATGTGCCAGGCAAACATGTACATAAATGTATGGGCCACATGTCTGAGGCAGCACAGGAGGGCAGTCCTGGAGCCATTTTGGCTTCCAAACTGACCAAATATTTTTCTGCGAGGTCAAAGGAAAATGGAAACGCCTCCCCATTGTCTTTTCGTTCACAAATCCTGTCTTAAGGGTATGTCTGTGTATGAATAGGGTGAGCCTGTGACCTGGCTCAGGAACTAAGTATTTATCATTACAAAAGACTGGCCAGGCTCCCTAGGGTATCCAATCAAGTAAGCATTAACAGGTAACTTGCCAGACAGGAGGTAAACAATGACAGGAGTTAAACAACGCACTCAGATTTCTGTTGTAGACCACCCTTTCTGTGATGTAGGTTGATGTGTCTGGGGGTGGTCTTGGGCTACACCCCTTCTGTGATGTATGTATGATGTTTCTCGGAGTATTCTTGAACTCCAGGGTGGGCAATTTAAAATGTCTATATAAGGGCAGGCACGCCTTGGTTCGAGGTCCTCCTCCTTTCCTGTGTGTGAGGGGAGCACCCTGTTGCAACAGTTCAATAAAGATCAGGCTTACTAGCTGCTTTGCTTCTCAGTATTCTCTGGTTGGCCTCTGTTATTTTCTCCGACCGATGGAGAACCTGCAAAGGGCTCTATAAGGGCTCTTGTGAAACCCATAAGGGAATAAGGGCAGGTTTTTGTTTATTACGGATGACACATCCACCATTAAAGAGAGAGGCAAATGAGACAATCTGTAGCAGTGGTGTCGCAGTGGGGGGGGGGCGGTGCACCCTGGGTTCCACATCTGGGAGGGTGACAAGGCAGCACCCCTGCAGCATGTGGAGAATCCTCCGTTTTTGACTGTAGCTGCAAGCAGAGGATCTCTGCGCTGGCAGCAAACTGCTATGTACAGCACATGCACTGGACGTAACGATGCCGCACATGTGCTGTACATAGCGGTTTGCCGCCGGTGCTGCTCGAATGGCGTGTGGATTGGGGTGGGATCCCTCCGTCGCCGCTACAGCCATGAGCAGAGGATCCTGGCACTGGAGTGGCGCCACCAGCAAACCGCTATGTACAGTGCATGTGCAGTGTTGCTATGTACAGCACATGCCTTGTATGTAGCGATGCTGCACATGCACCCTACGTAGTGACACATACCCGGTTCTTACAGCGCCTTTGTTCACCCCATCTGAAAGAGCCGTTATCAGATTGTTCCAACATTTCCCCCCATTGGCTGGTCATTATGGGAAGCAGAGAATGTGTAGGCCTTTGGTCTGGCCCAGCTAGTATCTCCTTATGTTCTCCAGCTCAGAAGCTCCAAATGTCTGAATTTTCTGGGGACAGTCCTGGATTTACAGAAGCCATCCTGGTCTCTGAATTTGATCCTGGAATGTCCTGCTTTTCCTTAGGATCTCTCTATGTTCATTGGAGATATGTTGGAGGGTATGCAGTTATGAAACACACACACCCAAGCCAATGAGATAAGTTACTATGCAACCTTTAGAAGACAGCTGAAGGCCGGGAAGTTTTAAAATGTTTAACGTTTCATTATGCTTTTATATGTGTTGTAAGTCACCCAAAGTGGCTAGGGCAACTCAGTCAGATGTGGGGGGTATAAATAATAATATTATTATTATTATTATTATTATTATTATTATTATTATTATTATTGGCATCCCTATTTTCATCGGAGAAATGTTGGAGGGTATGCCAGCTGAATCTGAAAGTTCTGGTGTTGTTGCTTCAGGGCCATATCAAATCCTGTGCTTCCCTATTGCTCTGCGACCCAGACACGCAAATCGTTTCCTGTACAGGAATTCTATCTGGGATTGGCAGGCGAGAAACAGCCCGAGATGCCTTTGGAGGCACAAAGCAGAACGGGTGGGAAACGCTGCCTCTGAAAGGGCGATTTCTAACCATATTCAGAAACCCATTAATAAGTAAGCCATTCATCTGATACCGGCAACAAATACTGTTTGCAAGTATTTGGCTGCGCAGCAATTCAATAACACCACTCCACCGTTATCTATCAATCGGGCAACACAAACATTTATGAAACTACATTTCTGAAGGCTTTTAAAGGTGTATTTAAAATGTGTTTGGCTTTGAAGCCTTATCTTTGCGAGCTCACATAGTCTGATAAAGGCCACCGTTGAGCTCCCTCTCGGGGAGCAGCTCAAATCCTGTCTGTGCCAAAGATATTTCATTCTCCGAGGTCGAAATGCCTGTAGCTCACATGCAATGGAAAGCGGATTTTACAAAGGCTCTCCTGCAAGGGCACGTGGTTCACTGAACCGTATATCATCTGTGCAATGGACTCCTGTTATCACTTTGCAGTGCAGCCCCTGGGCTTGTAGCAAGGGATGAAAGCTTGGTGGACCGGGTGAGCGTTTTCCGAAAGCTTGTTTGCTGCAGCAACCCCTTGCATCTGTTTATTTACTGAGGTTTCGTATTTATTCTCCTGCATAGCTGTCAACTTACAGATTTGAAAATAAGGGACCAGCAGCCTCGAAAATAAGGGACCAGCAGCCTCGAAAATAAGGGACCAGCAGCCTCGAAAATAAGGGACCAGCAGCCTCGAAAATAAGGGATCAACAAATACTTTGATAAAATACATATTTTGTTGCGTGCAAATGGCTTTAGATACCTATTAGGTCCATAAATTACCATATAGCATATATTCAACACACAAAAACAGCAACAATTTGTTGTCGACAAAGCACAGCTGGACATAGAAAGGGCTACCTTCAGTAGCTTATTTAAGGGACATCATCAATAAGGGACAGCAGCGGGACATGGCGCTGGGATAAGGGACTGTCCCGCCAAATAAGGGACGCTTGACAACTATGTTCTCCTGCCAGACGCCTCTCAAAGAGGCTTATGGTAAAACAAAACTCAGACCACACAACTGAAACATCTCAAAAACATGCGTCGCAAGGACACTTTCAATCCTGTACATGTGTACTCAGAAGTAAGTCCTATTAAGTCCACTGGGGTTTACATCCAGGTAAATGGGCCCTGGATTACAGCTTTAAAAGCACTTTAAAACAGCAGTGCTTTAAAAATAAAAGAGCAGCCCTGCTAGGGAAGGACAATGGCCTGTCTAGTCAAGCATCCTGTTCTAAGAGATGTTGTTGTTGTTGTTTTATTGGCATGAGTTCAATTATAAAGAAATAAAGTGATACAAAGAAAAAGGGGGAGGGAAGTGAGGGGGAAGAACAAAAATATGGATAAGAAAAAATATATATACAAAAATGCAATGTAATATACTCTCATACATTCTTATATAATTTGGTATAGTGTTATTGTCCTAATACATATGTAGATATTAATAGCCTACTACATTAATATCTGACAAGGGATGCGGGTGGCGCTGTGGGTTAAACCACAGAACCTAGGACTTGCCGATCAGAAGGTCAGCAGTTCGAATCCCCACGATGGGGTGAGCTCCAGTTGCTCGGTCCCTGCTCCTGCCAACCTAGCATTTCGAAAGCACGTCAAAGTGCAAGTAGATAAATAGGTACCACTCTGGCGGGAAGGTAAACGGCATTTCTGTGCGCTGCTCTGGTTCGCCAGAAGTGGCTTAGTCATGCTGGCCACATGACCCGGAAGCTGTACGCTGGCTCCCTCGGCCAATAAAGCGAGATGAGCGCCGCAACCCCAGAGTCTGTCACGACTGGACCTAATGGTCAGGGGTCCCTTTACCTTTACCTTACATTAATATCTGCATCCCTTTCTAAGAGTGGCATACACCTCATCTGTCCCGGCAAAACTGGGACATTCCATTTTTCAAAAGCACAGGTTTTTCCAAATTATGGATTTCAAAGAATGTTTGGGTTCCAGTTTGCCTATTGTTTTAGAAACTCTGAATTTGGTTGATTCGCCTGTAAATGGGAAGTGAATCAAATTTTTCCCTCACCCCTTCTCACAACTTGCCACATTCATTTTTTTACAAATAGATTGTGTCAATCATATTCCAGCTAAACCACCCATTGCCATACCTAACCCCAGACATACAGGAGCTGGTTCTGATCGTTCATTGATGAGAAACGTACACTTCGCTCACTGCCGACGTTCTCTGTTATTTCTCCATATTTCCCAGGGATGAAGTTTCAGGGTCTGGGGGCTGCAGCCTGAATCGCATGAAGTCCTGCCCATTTTACAGTTTTACAGATGAAAAACCGAGGCCAAGAGTGAGGTGGATAACCTGTGACCTGCCAGATAGACTACAGATCCCATAGGGTTGCCATATTTCAAAAAAGTGAAAATCCAGACACAAAAGTTATTGAGCAAGTTATTAGGCAAAGTTGCTGAGCTTTTTTTTCACCAAAATATTGAGGCTGCCATACATCCGTGTTTTCCCAGACCTTAGTGATTTCTGCCATATTCTGGCTGTGTCCAGGAATTCTGGGTGTATGGCAACCCTAGATCCCGTCATCTCTAGGTAAAGGTAAAGGGACCCCTGACCATTAGGTCCAGTCGTGGCCGACTCTGGGGTTGCGGCGCTCATCTCGCTTTATTGGCCAAGGGAGTCAGCGTACAGCTTCTGGGTCATGTGGCCGGAATGACTAGGCTGCTTCTGGCGAACCAGAGCAGCGCACTGAAACGCCATTTACCTTCCTGCCGGAGCAGTACCTATTTATCTACTTGCACTATGACGTGATTTCGAACTGCTAGGTTGGCAGGAGCAGGGACCAAGCAATGGGAGCTCACCCCGGGGATTCGAACCACCGACCTTCTGATCGGCAAGCCCTAGGCTCTGTGGTTTAACCCACAGCGCCACCTGCGTCCCCCGTCATCTCTAACCCATGTGTTACAAGAATTTAAGGTCTCATATATATAAATTATCTATATGGGCTCTTGGATACCCCACAAGGGGAAAAGGGCAGGTTTTGTTTACAACACATGTTTGTTTGCAAATATTTCTATACCACCAAACATTTACACTCAAACACACACACACACACAGTGAACAACTTAACCATCACTAAAACAACATCAGTAGTTAATACAGTACATTAATATTCATGTAATTATTATTATTTAATTAACTGAATTAGTAAATGATAGATTCAGATTTCTGCAAGTAGATTTGAATTTGTATGTGCTAATTATATGTAGGCGTGGGGTTATTGGTTTGTTTTCTTTTCTTTTTTGTTATGTATTTTCTGTTCCCGTTTTGTATTTTTATGTTGTGAACCACCCTATGAAGCAGCCCTGTTTAGGGAAGTTTTTAATGACTGATGTTTTAATGTATTTTTAATCTTTTGTTGGAAGCCGCCCAGAGTGGCTGGGGAAATAAATAATAAATTATTATTACTATTTGGATGGAGGGAGGTATACAATTTTTAATAATAATAATAATAACAATAATAATAATAATAATAGAAAATGTTCTTAAAATCCACCTCTCCACCCTCCTAGGTTCATTTCAGCTTCTAGGACTGATTCAAATGTTACAGGTTGCAAATTTATTAAAATGAAGGGCCACACACAGATACATGGTTGACCTGAATACCTGCATTCCTTCCTTCCTTCCTTCCTTCCCAAACCATGGGACACAATTTGTCCGAACATACACTCTTCCTGATTAGCCTTCGACAGACTTCAGAACAAATTGGCCCGTTCACAATGGAAAGCTTTCTTTATTATTGTTTGAGGGAAAGGAGGGAGAGGAGAGGCTGGAAGGATCGATAGGCAAATAATAAAATAAGGTATAGGCAATGGATCGTGTGACCCTTCAGGGAAAAGTGCCTGTTGTCAGACACACCTAAGCTATCCAAATGGGTACTTACCTGCCAAGTGAGGCAGTGGTTTTAAAAGTTCACCTTGAGTTTCTGTTTACATATTCATTGATTTCCAGAATTACAGGCATCGGCTACATTTGCTGACAGATAAGAAAGGCTGGAACATGAACAGAAGGCAAAAATGAGGAGACCCCCAAGGTTATCCTTTAGCTCGTACACAGAGGGGAGGGGGAACCCAGCCTGCCAGCATAGAAGGAAATAATTATGCTCCCTTTGCACAATCAATTTCCCCTTATTACACCTGTGTTAACAACCACCAAGCAAACTCAAGAGGAGGGCACTAGTTAACCTTAGACCTCTGTAGTAATGTGATTTTTATGGGAGTTTCTCCGTGTCAAGACCATAGGCTGTTCCTGTTGCCCGGCGCCAGATTTGTTTATTTTTAATCTTGTGGGTCTCTGTGTGAAACGTGGCAGAACCTGTAGGACAGCAGTAGGGAAATTCCAGCTCCCACAGGTCAATAATGGACTGCCAGAGGTCCAATTTGGCCCACAAAGCCAGCCCCCCCCCCAAAAGAAACCCTGACCACGTCCACCTGTCAATCAGCAGACATCACAGTGACGCCAACTAATAGGCAGTGCTGGGGTTCAGCTCTGCCTTTGCTGCTCCCAAACGTTCCCCAAAGGGAGCTGACATGTCTTCTTCTTCGGCAATCACTCGTAGCCGAGTAAGATTGTCTTCCATGAACACAGTCTTAACAGTGAGTCCATAAGAGACTGTGGAGGCCAATTCTGGATCCACAAGTCCTTCCACAGTGGGGATATAGGTTTCCAGGCAGGCATTGGTGAGAGTTTGCCAAACGTGCCTTCCTCTTAGCATGTTTCTCCCTTTCGTCTTGAGTTCGAGCGTCTTCAAAGTGCACAACACCTTTGGTACAGGCTGTCCTCCAATTGGAGCTCTCGCAGGCCAGTGTTTCCCAGTTGTCAGTGCTTATACTACATTTTTTTTTTAGATTTACCTTGAGAGAGAGTCTTTAAACCTCTTCTGTTGACCACCAGCATTACGCTTTCCATTTTTAAGTTCAGAGTAGAGTAGTTGCTTTGGAAGACGATAATCAGGCATCTGAACATCATGACCAGCCCAATGAAGTTGATGTTGAAGAATCATTGCTTTGACACTGGTGATCTTTGCTTCTTCCAGTACACTGGCATTACAGTGGTACGTCAGGTTAAGAACTTATTTAATTCCGGAGGTCTGTTCTTAACCTGAAACTGTTCTTAACCTGAGATACCACTTTAGGTAATGGGGTCTCCCACAGCCGCCACACCACCGCCGCACGATTTCTGTTCTCATCCTGAAGCAAAGTTCTTAACCCGAGGTACTATTTCTGGTTTAGCCAAGTCTGTAACCTGAAGCATCTGTAACCCGATGTTCCACTGTAGTTCGCCTGTCTTCCCAAGGGATGTGTACAATTTTTCAGAGACACCGTTGATGGAATCTTTCGAGGATTTGGAGATGAGGTTTTAAGTGGTCCATGTTTCACATGCATACAGTAAGGTTGGTAGTACAATAGCTTTATAAATAAGCATTTTGGGCTGTTCAGTGCCAGACTGCCAAATAGCCAGCCACAAGAAATAAAATAGTTCCATGGAGCTCCACAAGAGGGCGCCAGGTTCATGGCCCTGCCAGCTACAGCTTGACCCTTCTGTCTTCCCAGTTCCTCCATTCTGCTGCTTCCACAGTCATCCATGGCTCCACACGGGTCTCTTAAGCCAGAATAATAATAATAATAATAATAATAATAATAATAATAATAATATACCAATATTTGTACCCCACCCATCTGACTGGGTTGCCCCACCTACTCTGGGCAGCTACCAAAATACATAAAAAAACATACATAAAACGTTTAAACTTAAAAAGCTTCCCTGTGCAGGGCTGCCTTCAGATGTCTTCTAAAGGTTATATAGTTACTCAGTCTGAGAATGCAAAGCTCACAATAGGCAGGAGTCATGCAGGGAGGGTGGGCACATCACATGGCCACAGATTATCCAAAGATCCCAAGTATACTTGGGATCAGATTATCCAAAGATCCCTCATTGAAGAAAAGAGATAAGGCCAGACTTGACCACAGAAAACCTCTTTCATTAGGGTTACAGCTCAAAATCCCTAAGACACTCTTCCCCAAACAGCTGCCCTGCAGATGTTTTGGACAACAACCCCAGACCACTCAACATTTCTCCGATGAAAATAGGTTATTGTTGTTTAGTCATGTCCAACTCTTCGTGACCCCATGGACCAGAGCATGCCAGGCCCTTCTGTCTTCCACTGCCTCCTGCAGTTTGGTCAAACTCATGCTGGTAGCTTTGAGAACACTGTCCAACCATCTCGTCCTCTGCCGTCCCCTTCTCCTTGTGCCCTCCATCTTTCCCAACATCAGGATCATTTCCAGGGAGTCTTCTCTTCTCATGAGGTGGCCAAAGCATTGGAGCCTCACTTCAGGATCTGTCCTTCCAGTGAGCACTCAGGGCTGATTTCCTTCAGAATGGAGAGGTTTGATCTTCTTGCAGTCCATGGGACTCTCAAGAGTCTCCTCCAGCACCATAATTCTTCGGCGATCAGCCTTCTTTATGGTCCAGCTCTCACTTCTCTTCTATGAAAATAGGTACGTCCTAATAATAATAATAATAATAATAATAATAATAATAATAATAATTTTGCCCCACCCATCTGACTGGGTTGCCCCAGCCACTCTGGGCAGCTTCCAACATATATCAAAACAAACATTTTTTAAAAAAAATTTCCCTATACAGGGTTGCCTTTTGATGTTTTCAAAAGGTGGTATGGTTACTCATCTCCTTGGTTCGGGGGTCACATAACACACGTAAAGTGTAGACTGTGCAAGGAATTCCCCTCCCTCTCCCTATCCCCGCCCCCATGAGCTCTGCATAGAACAAACATCAGGAGTAACTGAACTTTACAGTGCACAATTACAAATGTAGAATGGGGCTTTTTTTTGACAGGGCGAGGGACATCTATAAGTGCACAGTGGCTCCCGTTCCTCGCCTTTGCGCTATTTCCATGACTGCAATGCCTTGACTTCTCTTTTTATGCAATGCTAACACACCTTTTCCTCTCCAGGGCCCTGTTGAACTGTGCTGCAAGGACCAAACATTTGCAATTCCAATCTGCTTGGAAGCTGATGAGCAGCCTCTGGTGGACAGTAGTGCATAGGCAATGCGATGAGTAATTCATCTTTGCGTTCGTTCCAAGAATATTCTTGTGCTCAAAGTAGGTCTGCAAATGTAGAGGCTTAGTGGGGTGATCTGCATATGGCCACACTCTCCAGAGCCAAATCTTATTGGGGGGGGATACATTAAGGAATGTTGGAAAAGAGGTAGTTAAAATACATCCAAGATGCTAGGAAGCAGCATAAGTAGGCACAATTTTCTGAAAAATATAGAGATCAGTCCCTGAAGAATTTTGCACCTAAAATCCCAGTGTCAGAAATCCATATCATGCTATCAGTTTCATAATTTTTGACCTGGCAATATACAGTAGTACCTCAGGTTAGGTACTTAATTCATTTCGGAGGTCCGTACTTAACCTGAAACTGTTCTTAACCTGAAGCACCACTTTAGCTAATGGGGCCTCCTGCTGCTGCCGCGCTGCCGGAGCATGATTCTGTTCTCATCCTGAAGCAAAGTTCATAACCTGAACACTATTTCTGGGTTAGTGGAGTCTGTAACCTGAAGCGTATGTAACCTGTGGTACCACTGTACAGTGGACGCTCGGGTTGAGAACGTGATCCGTGTGGGAGGCACGTTCGCAACCCGCAGCATTCGCAACCTGCAGCGCCGCGTCTGTGCACTCTGCGCACATATGGGTTGCGATGAGTGCTTCTGCGCATGCGCAAAGCGCAATTTAGCTCTTCTACTCATGCGTGACCGCAGAAATCTGGAAGTAACCAATTCCGGTACTTCCGGGTTTCGGCACGTCCGTAACCCGAAAAAACACAACCTGGAGCGTCTGTAACCCGAGGTATGACTGTATTGCGAAGCACGATGTTTGTGTGCTATGCAAAAATCATCGTGTGGGGAAAACCATGAAACCAGCCAATGCTTCTCTCAATTCTTGCAGCCCTTGCTAACTCTGCTGGCTTAGCTTTTTCCTGCCACCTACAGGGGGCATCAAATCATGATGCAGGAGAAACTGTGAAGCCAACCAAAACCTCTACATAGCTGCATCTTTATTTCAGACTTCTTGATATATTGGTATATATCGCAATGTTTAGCTGGTGATGTATCGCAGTGTTGAAAACCAGCTATCGCCCCGCTCTAATCAGGAGCAAGGAACCCATGGCTCTCCAAAGGTTGTTGGACTCCACTTCCCATCAGCCCCAACCAGCATGGCTAACAGAGGGGATAATGGGAATTGTTGTCCAACAATAACAGAGGCACCCAACTATAGAACTGCCTTCCCTTAGAGCTACAACCAGCGTCAGTGGTACAGTGATACCTTGGTTCTCAAACTTTATCTTTTCCAAAAGTCTGTTCCATAATGCCACTACCGAACTGACCTTCAGGAGGGGGGTTTGCGGGCTCACGTCCCCACCCACACTCCCGCGGGGCTGACGCCAGCCTCGCGGGAAGCTGGGATTCCCTTAATTTACATTCCCCGCAGCGCCAGCCAATCGGCTGGCGGTGGGGGCGGGCCGTTCAAAGGCCACTTAAGGTCGGGGCGACGCTGGCTCGCCCCTTTTCTCCGCTTCAGCAGCTGCGGTTTCCCACTCACCCGCCCTTTAGGTTTGTCCTTGACTTTGCTATGGGCTTCGGCTGGTCGCCGCAAGGGGCCTGGTAGGAATTTTTCCATTTGGCTAATTGGCTGAAATTTTGAAGCCACCTGGTTTTTTCGCCTACCTCGTAGCAAAACGTCACAACTCCTTGGTTTTGGCGGTTAGGCATTGGCCGGGGTATTGTCATGCAAATGAGATCGGGGGGGAGGAATGCCATCACCTCCCCCAAGGCTTGAAGGGTAGTTCGTTAAAGGACTCCGAGGGGCGTCGCCTCGTCCGAAACCTACGGAGGCTAGGGCCTAAAGCGCGCCCCCGAGCGGTAACCCCTTGGGGAGCGCCCAGGGATATGCATCTCGGGTGGCTCCCCCTGTTGGTGCTTAACCCTTCCCGGTTAGACCGGATAGTCTTTTAGGGCCAATGCCTAAAGCCAATACCCCTCTTACCTGTAATCAATAAAGTTGTGGCCATTTTCGCCCATTAACCTAAATTCTTGTGTCCAGTGTCTTTATTTATTCTACCTGTGGGGGGGGGGGCAGGAATAGCCACGCAACCAAAGCATTCCCAAACCAAGACGTGCTTTCCCATAGAAAGAAATGCAAAATGCATTAATGCGTTCCAGACTTTTAAAAACAACCCCTAAAACAGCAATTTAACATGAATTTTGCTATCTAACAAGACCATTGATCCATAAAACCAAAGCAATAAACAATGTACTACAGTCACACAATCAACCAATCAGTAGCTGAACTGGGTTCCACACAGTCACAAAAACAAAACAAAAAGAGCCGCAAAAACAAAAACACAAAATAAATAGCAAAAACAGACAGATCTCAGTGTAAGACTCAAAACGGAAGTGTGGCACTCAAAATGGAAGCGTAACACTCAAAACAGAGCACATTCAGCTTCCGAAAAAGGTTCGCAAACCAGAACACTTACTTCCGGGTTTGCAGTGTTTGGGTTCCAAGTTGTTTGAGTACCAAGGCGTTTGAGAACCAAGGTACCACTATATTAGGTTTTAGGTGTCTGTTTTGGGTAGTTAGACCAACCTCTTTACTCAAGCCTTTGGGGGAAGTTGACCTGACGAAGCTGAACAGTAAATTAATTGATGGGTGTTGTTTGTATGGTTCATTTTTAAGTTAACTGCTTAAAAGTGATATTTAGTGTTTTGAATGTTTTTTATATCTGTGTTGTAGATCACAAGTGATAAAAAAGTGGTTTGGAATTTGAATGAACATATAACAAAAGGCAGCTTTCCTTGGAAAGGAGACCTTTTAGGCAATTCAGCGTCATTAACTCTCTCCTGTCCACACCCCCCTAATCTTCCAACAATACGTTCAAACATGATGTTCCCACACACAAAAAACACATGCAAACAAAAATAAATCTGATTGTCCAAAATGTTCTCAGATAGGTGGTACATTACACCAGTAAAATTAGGAAAGATGTATAAAACAGGAAATAAGGCCTGCTGGAGGTGCAGAATAAAAGAAGGCAACCTCTTTCATATGTGGTGGACATGTGAGGAAGTGAAGAAATTTTGGGATTTGATTTATAATGAGTTAAAAAAAATATTTAAATACACCTTCCCTAAAAGACCAGAGGCCTTTTTACTAGGAATTATTGCGAATTAAAAAAGAAGATAAAATTTTGTTTCAATATTCGACAGCAGCGGCCAGAATATTAATTGCACAAAATTGGAAAAGTACAAACATACCAACGGTGAGAGATTGGCAATCAAGATTATTTGAATTTGTTGAATTAGCAAAAATGACACAGAAAATTAGAAACCAAAAAAATACAAAGTTTATTGGCGACTGGAATAAATTCATGGCTTATATTGAAGGAAATTATAGAAACTTAACAACTATAGCAGGTGTGTTATAAAACTTACGATGTGTAAATCAGTAATAATACCAGCTGCAGATAATGGAACTTTTTATTAAGAAGCCCGAAATCAGCAGGGAAGGAAGTCAATTTGTATGCCTGAAATTGTTTTTGTCATGTGTGTTCGTTTCTTTTCCTTTTTTTCTTTTTTTTTTCTTTCTCTTTGTTTGGTTTTCTTCTTTTTGTTGCTTAATGTTTTTGCTGTAACTGAAACTCAATAAAAAGAATTTTTTTAAAAAAAAATAAAATGTTCTCAGATATCAGAGTACAAAGAAACCCAGAACAAATCATGTTCGTCCCATGACTTCAATAACTGGTTATAAGTGAGTAGCCTCACCTCAATAGCCTCATCTGTAAAATGGGTATAAAAACGATGAGACTCACTGTTTCCTTGCAGAATAGAAAAAAAGGTGTTGAAAAGTGTAATGTGCACAGAGGAAAGCTAGATGAAGGGAGGGGGAATGCTCCTCCAGAAAAGACCATTTGCCCAATGAAAAACATTGCTTTGTGGGGGGGGCAGGGTTCTGAGTGGAGCAGCTAAACATCGCTCTGTGTACCCAAAGAATTTTGGCAATATTTTTGGACCCGCCATGAGGGCTGCCCAAAAGATTCCAACACTTTAGAAACTCAGAAACTTTACTTTTTCTCCCTCACTTTGTTCATTTCCTTTTTGAGAAACTCTTCAGAGGCAGGATTGCTAACCATTTGGACAGATCTCCCTGAAGAACATCATCAGTCAGGTGACCATCTGACTGTTTACGAATCTACTGCTTACATAAGGTTTATGTGCAGTAACAGTGAGGGATAGTTGTTCCTCGCTATCCTGTAGAACTGGCTGATGTGAGCACAATGAAATGTGAAAGCCAAGGTCCTTACATCAGAGTGTTGCATAAGGATCAGCGGGAGATTCCACTGCAATGTTTCATAAAGTATATATAGAAGCACAGTGAACTGTTAGCTCTACAACAGGCACACTTGGTGTCAAAGAGCCTTCACGGTTAGACCTATATTTAGGATTCATGCAAGCTTCGTCCAAGCACAGAGTTTGGAACTAAGTACAAAATTCGCCAGCCCAGGCTTCGGATTTCTTTTAAAATAATAACAATCAAGTTTCTAGCCCTTATGGTGGGGTTTAATGGGTGTGGGCTACTCCTGGTGAAATTTCAAAAGGCAGATAGATACATCCAGTGCTACTTCTACTCAGAGCAGATACACTGAAATTAATGAAACTAAGTTGGTAAAGTCCATTAACAACAGCGGGTCTACTCTGAGTAGGTCTAGCATTGACAGTGGAAACAAGAAATGAACAATTGCGTGGTCGGGCCAGGCTACAGTCCATCCAATTCAACGTTCTGTTCCCAATAGCAGCAGGCCAGAAACCTCTGGAAGTTACCGTCAAGTTGTAAAGGTAATGGCCAGTGTTTGTAGTTTATTGTAAACATCAGATGTTCAAAGCTCCATCACCTCATTCTGAGTTCTGGGCATGCAGTCCTCCATTCTCTGTGTCCACATTACTTCTTTAGACCCTCTCCTTCAAAAAATGCCTATTCCAAAGATCCACATTTTTCCAATGTGCCAGAAAAATCTAGCTGTCAAGTGTGGATTTCAGAATTCCACACCTCAGTGAAGCCTAGCTTGTAGCTCTGGTACCAAATTAGCTTGGATAGCTCACTTGGCTAGAGCACAGTGCTGACAATGCTAAGGTTGCAGGTTTGATCCCCATATGGGACAGCTGCATATTCCTGCATTTCAGAGGGTTGGACTAGATGATCCCCAAAGTCCCTTCCAACTCTCTGGTTCTAAGAAAGCGTGTGTTCTTCTACCCAGTGATGAAAGAGGACGGGAACAGGCAAGGACAGAGTAACAGCCGATCATTATGGGAGTTAACATGCAAATCCACTTTGATCACTGACTCTTCAAGTCGAACAGGTACATCAGTATTTATTATAAATCAGGCACTCAGTTGCAACTGAAATTCCTAGAAGAGATTCAGAAGTGGTTAAATTAGGACTGTGCTTTCTGATTTTGGTTTCCAGGGCAAAAGTAGTGCTTCCAGGCCCTCTTAAACGGTTGGCTCTCCTCAAAAACCCTCCGATATACAATATATACGATATACGATATCTTTATTGTCATTGTCCCTTGCGGAACAATGAAATATAAAACTACATAAGAACTACATAAAACTACCACAAAACTACATAAAACTACTACAAAACTACATAAAACTACTACAAAACTACATAAAACATTCAAAAACCCCTAAAAACTCTAAAACTCCATTTTAAAATACACTATACTACAGAGACCCCTTATGCTGTGTTTAGAACCAGAATTGCATTAGCGTAGAAACTGTTTTTCAGGCGGCAAGTCCTGGCCTTTATAACCCATCTGTTCACACCCATTGTTTTCCCCAATATGCTGCTATGCCCCTGACAATTCTCCCCCCTTTTAGGGGTGCTTTCTCCTTAATGATCCCAGCCAACCAGGGATCAAGTAGTAAATGCAATGACATCACAGTCAGATTTGACAGCTTTTTGACATCACCAAGGGCGAACTGCGACAGATTAACATTGAGAGCAAAACTTCCTAGAATGGTACCCTGGCAGTTCTTATCAAATAAAAAAGGTAAAGGACCCCTGACAGTTAAGCCCAGTCGCAGACAATTCTGGGGTTGCGGCATTCATCTCACTTTACAGGCCAAGGGAGCCGGCATTTGCCCGCAGACAGTTTTTCCAGGTCTTGTGGCCAGTATGACTAAGCTGCTTCTGGTGAAACAAGAGCAGCACACGTAAACGCCATTTACCTTCCCGCCAGAGAGGTACCTATTTATCTACTTGCACTTTTTGGTGTGCTTTCGAACTGCTAGGTTGGCAGGAGCTGGGACTGAGCAATGGAAGCTCACCCCATCGCGGGGATTCCGACCACCGACCTTCTGAATGGCAAGCCCAAGAGGCTTAGTGGTTTAGACCACAGCACCTTCCTTGTGTAGCAACCCATGAAAGACCATTAAAAGCAAGGGGTGCTGTCAGAGCTGCCTCTAGGTCCCAGCTCACAGAGGACCAACGCTAGCCAGTAATAACGTATAAAAGTCTTTATTGAAGGTTAGTTTCCATTTCCAAACCGCAGCGTGCAACTCTACGTCTTAGAAGCTAGACCGGCGAAGCTCCATCTGAGTCTCCGCCTCCTAGACACCAGTTTAAGACTCTAGCTTTACTCCACCTCTTCCGTTGTTCTTTCCTCCTCTGGGTCCTTCTGCCCCCTGGGGTTTCCTCCTTTCTGGACTCTTCTGACGCTGACCCCCCTGAGTCTTGCCCCTCCTTCCGGCGGGCTTTAGGACCTGGCTCCCTATACGGGCTGCCTGCTGTGCCGCTCGCCTGTACCTTTGAACTTGGCGCGCGTGCCCAGCCGGTAACTTTCCTCTTGACCGTTTCCCCGCTCTCCGATGGAGGCGTGGTCAATCCTGACTCATCTCCTCTCGCTGGTGGTGAGAACACTGGTCCTGATGCCTGGGACTCCTCCCCCCCACTGCGCTCTGGTGGGGAAGCTGGTCCTGATTTCCAACTGCTGCTCTGGGAGTCCCCGCTGGCCCCTTCCTTCTGGGGTTTCCCCCTTGGCACCCCCCTTGGCCTGGCCATTGGCGCTCCCTTCTGTGAATCTTCCGATTCGCTGGAGAGGCTCATGGAATCCCTCGGACCACTTTCATCTCCTGTGCTTCCCTCGGATTCCTCCCCCTCGCTCTCCATTTCCTCCCTCTCCTGTGCCTCTGCTCCTGAGCCCCTGACATCCATCCCCCCCTCGAAGCCCCCCCTTCCCCCCTCCCCCTCTTCAGGTGTGGGTTCTGGGTGCTCCAGTGTTGTGGGGGTGAGTGCAGGATACAGTTCGTCCCCCGTGGCGTGCAGCCAGCCGGATAAGTCCGGGAAGTCCTCAATGGTCTCGTCGACGGCGATCTCCTCTGCTTCCATCTCCTGGGCGGTGTGTTTGAACCCGGGATCTTCCCCCAACTCGCCCATGACCCCCTCTTCCCCTGTCGCCTGAGGTGATGCTGCGTGCAATGGCCCTCTCGGCAGTTCCCTGCGCCACCCCACGTCAGGTTGATCCTCCCACCAATAGGAGCCCCCTATGCCAAACCCCAAGAGCGATCCCTCTGGAGAGCTAGTCTCTAGCGTCGTGTCCTCAGCTGAAGAGAACCCCTGAAACGTGCTGGCTGAGAGTGTGGGTGTGAAAAGATATTCGTCGAAATAATCTGCCGGCATGGGCCTGTGTGGGAAAACTGCGTGGAACTCATCTTTGAGCCATTGCTCCTCCACGGCATAGTCCGGTACCCACCTGTTGGCGCTGACCGGGGTGTCTTCCCTGGCAAGGAGATATTCAATCCCTTCCTCCCCCCATCTCGAGTCTAAAATCGCTGTGGCCTCGTTGAGTGGCTCCCCTCTCGGTGACCCCCCCCCCCTTCGTGGGCGCTTCCCTGAGCGGGTCTGGTGCTGTCCCTGGCGCCTGAAACCTGTGAGGTGCCTTGTAGGGTGTGAGCACTGATCTATGAAAGACCGGGTGCATTCGGGATCCCTCCGGGAGTGTCAACCGGAAGGCCACTGGATTGATCTGTGCCTCGACCTGGTAAGGCCCTAGCTGCTTGTGTCCTAGCTTCTTCTTGGCTAATGATCTGGTCGGTACTGCCTGGGCTGCCAACCAGACCCAGTCTCCCACCTGTATGTCTTCCCCAACCCTTCTGTGTCTGTCTGCCTGCATCTTGTAGGCGTGTTTCGCTAGTTCTAACTGCCTTCGGAGTTGCTCGTGGACCTCCTGTAATTCCGTCGCGAAGGCCTCTGCTTCCTGTGGCTCCCCCTCCCCCACTCTCTCTAATCCCGGGAAGGTTCTGGGATGCCGCCCATTGTTGGCGAAGAACGGTGTCACCCCCGTGGACACGTGCTTCGTGTTGTTGTAGGCAAACTCGGCCAGTGGTAGGTAGTCCACCCATGTCGCAGGCTGCTGATTCGCGTAGCATCTCAGGTACTGCTGCATGATGGCGTTGACCCTCTCCGCTTGTCCGTTGGTCTGCGGGTGTCTTGCCGACGCTAGGTTGATCTTGACGTTCAGGATGCCCATCAACTTCTGCCAGAAGTTCGAGATGAACTGGCGCCCCCGGTCGGACAGGATAGACCGTGGTAGACCGTGCACCTTGAACACGTGGTCTATGAACAGCTTGGCGGTCTGTTCCGCTGTAGCCACCTTCGCGCACGGAATGAAGTGGGCCATCTTGGTGAACATGTCCACTACCACGAGTACTGCTGTTTTGCCCCTCGAGCTGGGCAGATCCGTGACAAAGTCCAGGGCCACCCTCTCCCACGGTTTGAGCGGGGTCTGTAGCGGTTCCAACAGTCCCGCCGGCGGCCTGTGTACTGGCTTGGCCCTTTGACAGGTGTCGCACCTATTGACGTAATCCGTGACTTCTCCCCTCATCTTGGGCCACCAAAAGTCTCTGGCTACTCAGTCCACAGTCTTCTCTTTGCCGAAGTGCCCGGCGCTGGGCGCGTCGTGTAACTGTTGCAGTACTCTCGCACGGAGGTCGTCTCCCGGCACGTAGAGGGCCCCTTTGCGGATGAGCAGTCCGTCGCAGATCTGGAACTCGTCATCCTTCGCTGTGCCGCGGCGCACCTCCTCCATCTTGGCTCGTGCGAAGGAGTCCGTCTGCAGCGCGCGCCGTACTGCGTCCATGTCCACCGTGGCTGAGGCGCATGCCCACGCTTTCGGTGCGAAAATGTGTTTGGCCGCCGCCGGTGCCTCTTCCTCGAGATACTGCGGTTTCCTGGATAGCGCATCCGCCATGATGTTGTTGTCTCCCGGGATGTATTCTATCCTGAAGTCGAAATCTGCAAAGAACTCCGCCCAGCGGATGTGTCTCTGGTTCAGGAACCTCACCGTGCGCCAGTACTCCAAGTTCTTATGGTCCGTGCGGACCTGCACTGTGTGCTTGGCTCCGATGAGGAAGTGCCGCCATGCCTTGAACGCGGCATGAATGGCCAGCAACTCTCTGTCCCAGATGGTGTAGTTCTGCTCCGACTTGCTGAGTTTTCTGGAGTAGAAAGCGCACGGCCTCCAGTCCCCTTGTAGATCTCGCTGCAACAGGACTGCCCCCACGGCTCTGTCTGAGGCATCTGTCTCAACCCTCATGGGTTTGCTGGGGTTTACATGTAGTAGTTGTTCTTCGGACGTGAAGAGACGCTTGAGTTTCTGAAAGGACTGCTCCGCCTGCTCCGTCCAGATGAATTTCTTCTTCTTGGAGCTGAGGGTGTCGGTGATGGCCGCCGTCTGCATAGCGAAACCCTTGATAAACTTGCGATAAAAGTTGGCAAAGCCGACAAACTTCTGGACCTCCTTCCGATTGCGTGGGCTTTTCCAGTCCAGCACTGAGCGGACCTTGGTGCTGTCCATGGCGAGTCCCTTGTCTGACAGCTTGTAGCCCAGGAAATCCACCTCCGTCACATCGAACTGGCACTTCTCCAGTTTGGCGTAAAGCCTGTGCTCTCGTGGTCTCTGCAGGACTTCCTTGACATCCCTCTCGTGGGCCTCCTGCGACTCCGAGAAGATCAGGATGTCGTCCAGGAAGCAGACGCACTTCTTGTAGAGGAGACCCGCCAAGACGTGGTGCATGAAGGCTTGAAAACAGTGGGAACCATTTTGTAATCCAAACGGCATAACTCTATATTCATAGGTGCCTAGCGGCATAAACATGGCCGTCTTCCACTCGTCGCCCTCTCGCACGCGTATAAGATTGTACGCTCCGCGTAGATCCAACTTGGTAAAGATGCGACCTTTCCTCACCGTCGCCAGCAGGTCATCGATCTTGGGCATGGGGAAGGCTGTGGGCTTGGTTTTCGAGTTCAAGATTCTGTAATCAACTACCAGCCTCTTTTGGGGCGTGTCCCGCTTCTTCACAAAAAACACGGGACTGCCCCCCACTGCCTTGGATTCCCGAATGAATCCCCGCTGCAAGTTGTGATCTATGAACTCCTTGAGTTCTTGCATTTCATCCTCAGACATGGAATACAGTTTTCCAGTTGGCAGCGTCGCCCCCGGCAGGAGGTCAATCTTGCAGTCGTAGGGCCTGTGGGGAGGTAGCTTGTCCACCTCCTTCTCGCAGAAGACCTCCAAAAATGCCTTGTACTTGTTGGGTACCGCTTGCACCATGCCTAGCTGTAGTTGTGGAGCATCCTCTTGCCCCTCATCCTCCTGGGTAGGCAGTATGCAATGTGCTGCGCAGTAGGAAGAGCTGAAGGTCAATTGGCGCTGGTACCATGCTAATGCCGGACTGTGCCGGTCCAGCCAGCTCATGCCCAACACTATGGGAGTGTCCGACAGTTGGGTGACGTTGAAGCTGATGATTTCGCGATGATTCCCAATTTGCATCACCATTGGCGGTGTTTGCTGCACCACTTGTCCCCCTAGCAACTCCCTGCCGTCTACTGTCACCACTTTCAACGGCATCGTGGCAGGCAGGAGTGCTATGCTATGTCGAGTGATGAAATCCACTCCTATAAAGTCTGCATTGCTGCCAGAGTCAATGGTGATAGGGATTTCCATGGTGAGTCCAGTGGGCAGCTGAAGCGATGCGGTGAGTTGCACCACTGGTTTGGGTGGGAGGGGGTCTGTGGGCTGTAAGATCCCTGGGGACTGCTTCACTGACTCGTCTGGCTGGGCCCCAGTGCTTCTGATTCCAGCCAGACATCGTCGTTTCCCTGCTGTGGTTCACACTGCTGAACTATTTCCGTAACTGTCGCTGAGGCTGCAGTGTGCTTGCAAATCCTCTGGGGACACTCTTTCGCCATGTGCTGAGCACTGTCGCAGATGTAACACTTCCTGTTCCCTCTAGGAGGCTTCGGTTTGACTGCTCCCGGCGTTAGGGCTCTGGCTGCTGACTGAGCCTTGGCACCACCTAACTCCATCGGCTCCTCTCCCCCTCCCAGTGGGGGCGTGGATTGAGCGCACGCTGTTTCCCTGGGAAAGAAAGGCGGTGCTCTTGCCGGTGTGCGTCCCCAACGCCCTTCGTCTTTGCCCCAGGAACGTTCTTCCAGCCTCACCCCAATCGTCAGCGCTCTCTGGATCACGTCTTTAGTGGTCTGGGGCCTCTCCCCCCTCGCAATTTCGTCTTTCCCAGCTCCGTTCAGCCCCTCCCAGAACAGGTCTCTGACGGCAGCTGAATCTTTTTCCCATCCCAGCGCGTTGACCAGTGCAAAGAAACGGGAGTGATATTGTCTTACAGTGGCTCTCCCCTGTTTCAACCCATGTACCTCTTTTCTGGCGATATCTACATCAATCTCTGATAAAAAGCACGCATCCATCGCCTTAATGAAGGCTTTCGCATCTCTGAGGGCTGGGTCTTTGTCTCGGTACAGATTCCACAGCCACGCTTTAGCGTCTCCGTGGAGATGCGTTAATATGAAGCCTACTTTCTCCTGCTCATCCCTAAAGTCCTTCTCCAGCAATTCTAGGGCGAAAACCACGTCTGCTCTGAAGTTAGGGTACTGCTGCAGATTCCCATCGAAATGCGACACAAGGCTGCCTCCTCTCTTTCCCAGCCCAATCCCCTCTGGTCTGGTTCCCGGCGCCCCTTGTTTAGTCAACATTTCCAACCTGATTTGCAGATCCTTGCAGACAGCAGCGGCTTGGTCTTCCCTCTTCCTGGATGCCAGTATTTCCGAGTTAAGTTGTGCCACTGCGTTTTGCAGGGCTGTTATGTGTTCTTCGGTAGTCATCTTGTCTTGCTTTCGTGAGCTCGCGAAGCACCAATCTTCGCCCCTCGCTGCGTCCACTCACGTTGCGAGGTTTTATTTTGTGAGATGGAGCTTACTGTCAGAGCTGCCTCTAGGTCCCAGCTCACAGAGGACCAAAGCTAGCCAGTAATAACGTATAAAGGTCTTTATTGAAGGTTAGTTTCCATTTCCAAACCGCAGCGTGCAACTCTACGTCTTAGAAGCTAGACCGGCGAAGCTCCATCTGAGTCTCCGCCTCCTAGACACCAGTTTAAGACTCTAGCTTTACTCCACCTCTTCCGTTGTTCTTTCCTCCTCTGGGTCCTTCTGCCCCCTGGGGTTTCCTCCTTTCTGGACTCTTCTGACGCTGACCCCCCTGAGTCTTGCCCCTCCTTCCGGCGGGCTTTAGGACCTGGCTCCCTATCCGGGCTGCCTGCTGTGCCGCTCACCTGTACCTTTGAACTTGGCACGCGCGCCCAGCCGGTAACTTTCCTCTTGACCGTTTCCCCGCTCTCCGATGGAGGCGTGGTCAATCCTGACTCATCTCCTCTCGCTGGTGGTGAGAACACTGGTCCCGATGCCTGGGACTCCTCCCCCCCACTGTGCTCTGGTGGGGAAGCTGGTCCTGATTTCCAACTGCTGCTCTGGGAGTCCCCGCTGGCCCCTTCCTTCTGGGGTTTCCCCCTTGTCACCCCCCTTGCCCTGGCCATCGGCGCTCCCTTCTGTGAATCTTCCGATTCGCTGGAGAGGCTCATGGAATCCCTCGGACCACTTTCATCTCCTGTGCTTCCCTCAGATTCCTCCCCCTCGCTCTCCATTTCCTCCCTCTCCTGTGCCTCTGCTCCTGAGCCCCTGACAGGTGCGTTTCCATCTTAACGTTGCTGAATATCACCTTTCCTAGCTCAGCCCAAGTTTAAAGACAGGCATAGGGAGTTTTACAGCAAACCATTTAGTGGGCGTTTGAGGCTGAGCGCATGCTGTAGCTTTGAAACACATTAAAAACACACCATATACCTCAAAGAAACTTGGGTGCCATAGTTTGTGAAGGGTTGCTGGGAAGTGTGACTCTGTGAGGCAGCGGTTCTCAACCTGTGGGTCCCCAGATGTTGTTGGACTACAACTCCCATCATCCCTGAACTCTGGCCTTGCTAGCTAGGGTGATGGAAGTTGTAGTTCAACAACATCTGGGGACCCACAGGTTGAGAAAGGCTGCTGAGGGGCAAACAAATTACAATGTCCATAATTCTTTGAGGGAAATAGTGTGTTTGGTATGTGTTTTGAAGGTATATTGTGCATGCAGCCTGACTCTCTAAATCAGAGGTTGGAAAATTGTGGTCCTGAAGGTGCTGCTGAGGTACAGATACCCTCAACATTGAACATTGGCCATACTGGATGGGGATGATGGGATTGGAGTCCAACAACATCTGAGGGGCCCAGATTCAAACTCAAAGGAGCAGTCACTACTTGCTGCTGGTACACCTGAAACAGCAGGATCTGCAGAAAAGAAGAAGAAAACCCCTGAGAGATGGAGGGGACAGAAACAATGACAACTGGAAGCCTTTCTGCCACAACCATGTTTGGTATCACTTCAGAGCTTGGCAAACTTTCAATACTCAAATTCAATTTGGAAGTGTTGAGGCAAATTGTTCTTTTTAAAAAAACAACAACAACAACACAGTAAACTTCCCTCCTTCTGAATCAGCATGATCAACATCAGTCCCCTTTTTTTCCCCAAATGAGGAAATGTTTGCTTGAGAATTTTAATGTCCTCCGATTTGTAGCTGCCCAAAGAACAATAGCATGGAATCTGTTCTCAGCAATAGAAGATCAAATGTCAAACTAAACACGCAACGACCCTCCCTTGTAGGCGAGCTGACGAGATGTGAGAAATTAAGAGCTGACCCGAGTGGTTAGGCATGTTTGGGGGGGGGGTTCCCCACCCACCACCTGTGGAAGCTCCAATTCTGTAAAAGGAAACGAAAAATTTCCCATCTTAATGGTAGATACCTTATTGGGGGAGGGAGCTGTTTTGTTCCTGTGATTGACTGACTTTGACCAACTAGACCGAGCTGTAATTATGGGAAAACAATCAAATCTCTATGTGGAGTTGGTGGCAAACCTGTGTGGCCACTTCTTTGTGTTATAGCAGAACCTGTTTAGCAGCTTCAGTACCAGCGAACCTCCTTTCTGCTGCTGGGTTAAAGAAACGCAAACCTGTACAGCAAGTTTGACCGAAATGCAAAAAGAAAAAAAAAGTGTCTTATTGTCTGTGCAAATTTACCCACATTGCTCTCTCCTATCTCTGCCGTGTTCACAACCTCTCTTTTTGTTTCTCTGTCATCATGACTAGATAGAGCAACAAAGTCACAGGTATCAAGGTGGGAGGGGGAGAAAGAGAGAGAAGACGGATGAAGAGAAGCTCCGGTCTGATGTGAGTATTTGCTATTGCACTTGAGATGGGTTTTATCTAGTGACTTCCCTTGCTAGCATAGCATATGGCTTGGGGGGGTGACGACCAGAACCGATGCTGGCATTGTGCCCATGTAATGCAAACGGATCCAGGAACTGAGGCTAATGCGTGTTCCACAAGGCACAGGCCCTTGAAATTGAAATGTTGGTTTCGTTACCTGCTTGGATGGTCAATATATGCTAGATTTGTCTGAGGGGTTAGAGAGATATTCGAAATCTTCTGGTATCAGACGTTGCTCATTGGTTTTGTCTAACTGTTCTTGCACAATGTTATCATCTGTCTGTCCAGCTGTCCACCGTTGGAAACAGGATAGTGGTCTAGGTGGGTCAATGTGACCCTGCAGGGTGATTTCTTCCTTTCTTATTTCTTGCATATGTTTGGAGCACAGATATTCCCTGATCATGTTAAGGCGATCTTGCCCCTTTTAAGGCGATCTGGCACCGAACTCCTTACTGGTTTTCTCATTCTGCTGGGAAACGGATACAAAAGTTTGCATGCTTTTAAATGAGTGGAAGTGGGCCTTGAAAACAATATTGCACATCCTACACTGTGTCTGTAAACGAGGCAAAGTACGGGTGTGATGGAACGAGCCTTGCATGAAACCAAGAGTCCATCCCTTCTTGCGTGCTTTTTCATAGAGTTGTCCATCAGCCAGATGCTTCTAAGAAGCCCACAATAGGGCTCAAAGGCAACTGTCCCTCTCTCATTATTCCTCTGTCCTGGCAACAAAGGTATACTGCCTCTGAACTTGGGAGCTTCATTGATGACCAAAATAACCAACTCATAGCAAAATAAAAAATAAAAAAATCCCTTTCTGCCCAAAGGATAAAGTGTTCAAGCATTAACATGAACAATCTGTTTCAGTCAAAATCAATTCTGATTTAATTTTTAGATTTCAGAGTTTCTATAGCTCAGCTAACATGCGGCGGGGAGTAAGGGTTTTCTGAGTGCTGAGCTCTTGGGGAATATGCATTTATCAGACTCAAAGCACCTGTTTTTTTAAAAAAAATCACAGGAGGGGTTATAGCTCACTGGTGAAATGCATATTTTGCTTTCCAAAGGTCCCAGGTTCTGCCCCAGGTATCTTCAGGTAGAGCCGGGATAGATACCTGGGCAGGTGTTGCCATTCTGTAGGCGAGTGTTTCTCAAACTTGGGTCCCCAGCTGTTGTTGGACTACAACTCCCATCATCCCTGACCGCTGGTCCTGGATGATGGGAGTTGTAGTCCAACAACAGCTGGAGACCCAAGTTTGAGAAACACTGGCACTGTAGACCATATTGTACTACACAGACCAATGGACTTCCTATGTGGAAAGGTTGTAGATCAGTGGTAGGGCCCTTGCTTTGAGTGCAGAAGGTCTCAGATTCAATTTTAGAGACCTCTCTCTAAAATTCTGACTTTGGCATGTTAGCTAACCTGTGTGCTCGATATCGTAATCCAAAGCTGTGGTGAACAGGATTGTTGCAAATCCATACCGGGAGAGGCTGTTCCTTGCAACCTATTTCGTTCTCTGCAGAAATAGCAGCGTCCCCAGTCATCTGAAACTTCATTCATGGGCAGAAGGGCATGAGTCTTCTGCCAATCAGGATATGCCAAGCATCTGAAGCTGCCTTAGGTGGTGCAATGGGTCAGCGCCTCTGGTTATTAACCAGAAGGCTGGTGGTTCGAGCCCAGCCAGGGATGACTGGGCAGGAATCTTGCATTGCTTTTAAAAATTAAAAATAAAAATAAAAATTAAAGGATATAGAATAAGAATAACATATAGAATAAGAGAACAAGAAGAACATAAGTTTAAAGAAGATTGGAAAATATTGATTGAATATATGGAGGAAAACTGTGTTTATATGAAAACGTGGGCAGCATTAAGATAAATTCAACAGTGTAAATACGTTTCGACGGATGTAATAATGGAATACTGAATGGCTTGGTTTATATAAAATATGCAGGGGTTTATGTCTTGTAAAATGAACCATGGAAAGAGAAGAAGGGAAGTCAGTGATATTTTAAGGTTGTTTAAATGAATATTCAAAAATGTAAAATAGAAAATTTAATAAAAATTATAGGGGGGAGGATTCCTGCATTGCAGGGGGTTGGACTAGATGACTCTCAGAGTCCCTTCCAACTTTACAATTCTATGGTTCTAAGTCAGACCACTGGTCCATCTAGCCCAGTTCTGTCTACACTGTCAGCAGCTCTCCAAGAATTCAGGCAAGGGTCTTTCCTGTTCTGTTACCCAAGGGCCTTTTTAGTGGATGTAGCGCTGTGGGTTAAACCACAGAGCCAAGGACTTGCCGATCAGAAGTTCGGCGGTTCGAATCCCCGCGATGGGGTGAGCTCCCCTTGCTTGGTCCCTGCTCCTGCCCACCTAGCAGTTCGAAAGCACGCCCCAAAGTGCAAGTAGATAAATAGGGATCACTCCAGCAGGAAGGTAAGTGGCGTTTCCGTGCGCTGCTCTGGTTCGCCAGAAGCGGCTTAGACATGCTGGCCACATGACCCGGAAGCTGTACGCCGGCTCCCTCAGCCAATAAAGCAAGATGAGCGCCGCAACCCCAGAGTTGGCCATGACTGGACCTAATGGTCAGGGGTCCCTTTACCTTTATCTTTTACCTAGCCATCCAAACCATCCACACATAAAGCCCAGGCTCCATATTGGAGCTAAAGACACACTCACACACCCAGTAGCAACTCATTTTCAAAGGCCAACTGTATCTTTATTCCGTTTAGCTGCCATGGTCACGACAGTGAAACCATGCCCTTTGTTTTGAGGAAAGTGGTGCAGAGGCAGTGCGGTGTAGTGGTTAGAATGTTGGACTAGGACCTGGGAGACCATGGTTCAAATCCCCATTCATCCACAAAGCTGGCTGGGTGACCTAGGGCCAGTTGCCCTTCTCCCCCAGCCGAAACCACCTCACAGGATTGTTGCGAGGACAACCACAGCATCGCACACCTTTCCTCATGAGAAGGGGGGAATCTTGTACACCTGCTTGGGGGAGGGGGAGGTGGGGTATAAATATAATAAGTGAATTTAAGAATTGACACAAGTTCCCCCCAAGGCAGGCTATTTTGTCCTCTCCTTAATTCTGTCCCTTTCCACTCATCTTCTGTGATCGCCGAGTTTAGGTCCTGGGATGATAGCTCAGTTGGTAAAGCAGGAGTCTCTTGGGGTCGTGGGTTTGAGCCCCACATCGGGCGAAAGATTCTTGCATTGCAGCGGGTTGGACTTGTGGTTGGTCCCTTCCAACTCTGCCGTTCTATGATTCTGTGATCCACCCTGTCCATCTCTTTGGCTTGATCAGGGCTTGGTTTCAGAAGCAACCGGTCCTGCCGCATTGCGAGTTAGCATGAGTTTTTGGGATGAGGAGGCGGTGGCTCTTGTTGCTTGTTGGTTCTGAGACTGGCCCTGCAGCTTTCTCTCTCCATCTTACCTGCCTGGATATCGTTAAGGCAACAGGGTTGCCCTAGCGCTATAGGCAGTGCCGAGAAAGAGAAAATGCACTGGGTGGGGACCCACGAAATGAGGCCGGTAGTCTCTGCTCTACCTGCTGGGTGACTACTTGGTGCAAGCTGCCTTGATCAACTGCCTCCATGATGGTGTTGCAGCCAGCTAGCCATCTGCAGCGAGGCAGCTAATGCACATAGCAAGCCACATGCCATTAACCTCCTTTGCTTGTCCTCTTCATAAATAGTGTCAGCGCCAACGAAACACCGGTAGGTAAAGGAATTGGGCAGTGGAGAGATTTGATTCCATTGGCATTTAAAGGTGAATCTGTCAAATTCTCACCTCCTCCAACCGATCACAACCACCCTTCGAATTTCGCACTTATCCCAATTTTGCAAACAGTGTTTGCAAAAATGTACGGATTAAGGGAGAATGTGCATCGCCATGAACATATTAATGAAAATAACATACAAATGCACTACAAATTGCTTGCAGAAATGTGTGCATGTCTAAACTACATATACAGATGTCTTATTGGGAGAAATTCCCACTAAAATGCTGGTGAGTTCTCATGAGAGTTTTTTGGGCTTTTTTAATGAGAAGAACTGAATTTAAGATTGACGGGGGGGGGGGGTAATGATTAAGATTGACATTCAAAAACCCCTGACCTCCAAGCAGTACTTATTTATCAAAAGTTACAGGTGCAGCTAATTAAACTTGCTTCCAAATATTGCAAAATGCTAAAATGAGAAGTACCAAGTAGCACAGGATATGGGGGGGTTGTTTTTCAAGTAACAGTATCTTTTTTAAAAAAAATAATAACTGTGCAACATTCACAAATGCCACTAGTCCTCATTGTGCCAAACAGTGTTGGATCGGTGCCAGGGAGTGCTGAATGTTTTCCAGTACACTAGGGAAACTCAAAGCTGCAAAAAAATTCTGATTGCCTTGCTAGAAATGCAGATTGTAGGCAATTTGAGAATGAGGATGTGTCTACATTTGTGCAAGTCTTTTAAACAGCTACAGACTGGGCAGGCACTACTGCCACGTTCACAAGAACAAACCCAGCAGGGTAAACATTGATGCCCCAGGGTGTGATCCCACACTGCTGCGACGTTCATTTTATTTATTATTGCATTTAGTTTAGTGGTTAGGAGCAGTAGACTCGTAATCTGGTGAACCGGGTTCGCTTCCCCGCTCCTCCACATGCAGCTGCTGGGTGACCTTGGGCTAGTCACACTTCTCTGAAGTCTCTCAGCCCCACTCACCTCACAGAGTGTTTGTTGTGAGGGAGGAAGGGAAAGGAGAATGTTAGCAACTTTGAGACTCCTTCGGGTAGTGATAAAGCGGGATATCAAATCCAAACTCTTCTTCTTTATGTCCTCCATGTGCAACACGCGGGTATCCCCCTTCCCATCCTCACAACAACTCTGTGAGGTAGGTTAGGCAGAGAGCTAGGCCACTCAACACTAAACATCAGAGGGAACTTTCTGGAGATAAGAGCTGTTCGACTCCCTTGGACTCCCCTTCCTTGGAGGTTTTTAAACAGAGGTTGGATGGCCATTTGTCGTGGATGCTTTAGCTGAGATTCCTGCATTGCAGGGGTTGGACTGGATGACCCTCAGGGTCCCTTCCAACTCTACAATTCTATGATTCTACCCCCTGAGCTTCACGGCTGAGGATGGGTTTGAACCCTGGTCTCCCAGGTCCTAGTCCAAGACTCTAACCAATGCAGTGAACAAGTGACATGGATGGTCTCTGTCTCCTGTTATCACCTGGCTAGAACAACCAGGCAAGTAAGAAGCTGGTCCTGTCCGTGTGAGTCACACCTATACCATAGTGTCCCTGAGATGGCACAGTGTGAAAGTGGTTCACATACCCCAGTGAGAAGAAGGCCTTGATATGTATTCAGCCTCAGCTCTGGATCCTGCTAAACCAGAATCACTTGCGGTTGTAGCTTCTTCATTTGCATAGTCACAGAGCCAGGTTGCTTTGGCAAGCCTGCAACTTTCCTGTTTAAAAAGCCATTATTACCGGTCTTGTTCCACTGTTACTCTTCCTCTACAGTTCATGTCCTTATTGTCGATTAAAGGTGGTTGTGAACATTGAACCCTGTTGGGTGTTTTGCGCAAGAACAGTCCTATCAGGCAGTGTAACCTTTTCGAACTTGCTTTTCCCCTTTCTGCACAAAATCTCAGTTGGTTTATGTAAGAGGAGCAATAATGTGCTATACATGTGGGTTCCAAATCAGGTCACGTTAAAATAGAATGTAGACATATTTGCCATGCAGTAACATCCCAATAAAAGTATAATGAACAAATTAAAGCATGCAAAATGAAAAGAAAGGGGGGGGGAGCCATTATTAATAGCTCTTACAGAGCCACTAAGGGATGCAGGTGGCGCTGTGGGTTAAACCACAGAGCCTAGGACTTGCCGATCAGAAGGTCAGCAGTTCGAATCCCCATGATGGGGTGAGCTCCCGTTGCTCGGTCCCTGCTCCTGCCAACCTAGCAGTTCGAAAGCACGTCAAAGTGCAAGTAGATTAATAGGTACCGCTCCAGCAGGAAGGTAAACAGTGTTTCCGTGTGCTGCTCTGGTTCGCCAGAAGCGGCTTGGTCATGCTGGCCACATGACTCGGAAGCTGTACGCCGGCTCCCTCGGCCAATAAAGCGAGATGAGCGCCACAACCCCAGAGTCAGTCATGACTGGACCTAATGGTGAGGGGTCCCTTTACCTTTACCTTTACAGAGCCACTAGGTGGAATACTTACTTGCCCATTTCCCCAACCCTCAAAAAACAGCCAGAAAGATAAGGAAGAGCTCAGAATATCCTTATGCTATTCACACAGTCCATGTTTAAAAATAACATACCACTGGGGCTCTGCAGACTTTCCAACATTTCTCTGATGAAAATAGGGAGACCTTGAGCCAATTGCAACCTCTCCGCTGAACCTACCTCACAGGATTGTTGTAAAGGAAAAATGTGCGAGGGAAGGGGTTGTGTACAACACCTTCCACAGATAAATGGAATGAAGTAAGATTTTAGCTGTAAGCTGCCTTGAGTCCCTGTCAGGGAAATTAATAATAATATTAATAATAATAATAATAATAATAATAATAATAATAATAATAATAATAATAATAATAATAGAAACTGTGAGAATGATCAGGAACAAACCAGGGAGTAAATCCTATTGAACTCAGTGTGACTTAGTGCTGAGTAAAAATGCTTAGGATTGCAGTACAGTGGTACCTCAGGTTAAGTACTTAATTTGTTCCGGAAGTCCGTTCTTAACCTGAAGCACCACTTTAGCTAATGGGGCCTCCTGCTGCTGCTGCGCTGCCGCCACGTCACTGAAGCATGATTTCTGTTCTCATCCTGAAGCAAAGTTCTTAACCCGATGTAATATTTCTGGGTTAGCAGAGTCTGTAACCTGAAGTGTATGTAACCTGAAGCGAATGTAACCCGAGGTACCACTGTATACAGCTTCACAGTCTTTACCCAGTTACCTGGGAGTAAGCTCCATTGAAAACTTAACTCCCCACAATGGCTGGCTATTGGAACGTTGCAATTAAAGAATTTAAAGTGGTTTGGTGGCCTTTTCCTCCAAAATTATAGGAAGGGCTTCACCATTTCCTTCATTTGGTGTAAGGCTTTTATTTTCCATATAAACAGAACTCTGTTTTTTTGCATCTACACCCACCCCACTTTTAATTGCTCTGCGATACATGGAGGGAAGGGGGTGGGAAAGGAAAGCTGGGACATTCCAGGAGCAAATCAGAAACCAGGACAGCTTCTGTAATTCTGGGACTGTCCCTGGAAAATCGGGACACTTGTAGGGTCTGGCCCTGTGGACCATGCAACATTAGGGGGGATTTCAGAGGTGGAGCAGAGACTTGCCCACCTTAAAACCAGACTGTGCCAGCTGTCCCCATAAAGCAGCATGATTTGCCAATGTGTGCAGCAGCAAAAGTTTGTCTCCATGGAGTGGGGAGAGATTTTTTCACCTGCACAGGAAGTTTCAGATAAAAGCAAAAGAACTAGCTGGGCTGGTATTTTGGTTCCGGATTTTTTTCTTTCTTTCTGGTCAGTTGGCAAGCCTAAGGAGCTTGTAAATAAAAAATGCACCCTTTATTTGTCCAGGGCAGTGAAAGGATCGTGTGTCAAAACTGGAACTCGCAGTTCTGTGTTCATTTGATTAAGCCACACCTCAGTCGCCTCTGCCCTCCAGGCAACCTGCGCTAGGGCATGGATGGTGGCATAGCCAGGAACCATTTCTTCCTGAGCTGTCACTGCATGCAAGACATGCCACAATGCATGTGCACATGTTTCGATACAGCTCACTTGGTGTACAGAGACTTGCACAGCCGTTCCGAGGCACGGAGGACTTAATCTGAGCCAGAGCTTGTGCTTAAGGACTTAAGGACCCATTTTGCATGCTGAGACAGCCCTGGGCCAGCTTGGCCCCCGACCATGACTGCCCAGGGCCGTGGGTGCCATGCAGCGTGAATGGCCCTGGCACTGAAATTTGTGAGTGCCTGGCCCCTTCATGGGGAATTTTGTGGGTGCTCCGGCACCCAGGGCCCCAGAAAGTTGGCACCTACGGCTCTGGCGGAAACGTGCAGGAAGACTAAAGGAGAGAGAGCTTTTCTGCCACTTTGGAAATACAGTGGTACCTCGGGTTACATACGCTTCAGGTTACAGACTACGCTAACCCAGAAATAGTACCTCGGGTTAAGAACTTTGATTCAGGATGAGAACAGAAATTGTGCTCCAGCGGCGTGGCAGCACCGGGAGCCCCATTAGCTAAAGTGGTGCTTCAGGTTAAGAACAGTTTGGGGTTAAGAACGGACCTCCAGAACAAATTAAATACTTAACCTGAGGTACCACTGTAGAGCGAATGATAGTTTAGATGGTGATGGACCGTCTCTGTTCTAAGAATGTACAGTACTCATGCCCTCCAAGTGTCCAGATTTTCCAGGGGGCAGTCCTGGAATTACGAACGCCACCCCAGCTTCTGATCTGATCCCAGAATATCCCTATTTCCCCTGCCGGTGCTGCCAAACTCAGTGAGGAAGATGAGCTGGCGCTTGTCTTGAGCGATGGCAGGGGCAATGGTGGCTGCAAGATAGCACCCCATTGCCTCTCCATGGCCGCTACTGCCAGCCTACTCCCTTGGGCAGCTCGTAGCAGCTGCTGAAGAGGACATCACCACTGAGGCTCAGCCCCAGATGACTCACCAGCTCTGAGGGGCAGGCAGAGGGCCGGGCTTGCCCTGGGTGGAAAGAAAAGGGGAGCGGAGCAAAGTGCAAGGAGTCTTGATTTTTTCTTTTAAAAAAGACATCCACGTTTAATCTTGCCCCTTTCTAAAATTTATTTTTTGGTGTGTGTTTTTCCTTTTTGTAAACCTACCGAAGGATAAAATAACATCGAGATGAAGGGGTTTTCTCAGGATGGTGGAGGATGTTTGAGCTGTGTCCCATTGGTGTAGTAGTGGGGACATGTGGATAGGACGTACTCTGCATGGGGATGGGGAGTGAAGCAGGGTGTCAGGCTTCCTCCCCCATGGCAGTAAATGAGAAGATCAAATGAAGGTACCGTCTTACCAATTAGATTCTTTAATAATCACAGTGAGAGAGAGAAGAACACGTCTCCCTAGAAATGGCGGTGTTCCCAATTAAGGCTCAGTTCCCCCTTCTGTCCCTACATCACTCCAACATCTTGTAATCTCAGCTTGTACCCTCTGCACTTTCTGTTCTAACACTTTCTCCGTATCTTTGGAGAAAGGGGCGAATGCTTTCCAGAGACTATGAATCTGTTAACTCTCTCTCTCTCCCCGTGTTTCTTCTCCTAGCTGTTCCTCATCCAGTATTTCCCAGCTATTGCCTTCTAAACTGTGCCCCTCTGCAAACCACTGTTCCAAATCTATACTGTCCTCCTGCTCCTGGGAAGATTCAGGATCAGGGGGACGGAGTGGCTCCCACCATTCCTCCTCAGTGCAGCCCTCCTCAGCATGGTCCCTGACAGTCAGTTGGGGGGCAGCAGTGTAGTGTTGGTTGCCACTGGAGTGACCCCACCAGAGCAAAGTGGAGCTGCGCTGAGCCCCCTGCCAGCCTGAGCAGAGCAGAGCCCAGCTGGTTGATGTGGCCCTTAGCAGGCAGAGAGGAGGACCGGTCTGGGCCACACTGGGGCACCTACATGGGGGGCACCTGGTTCGCGCTCCCTCGAAAATTGACACACACACACACACACACACACAATGCTCCAGAGAGTTAGGAAACTCCCAAAACGGTATTTTGGGGGCAAGTAGGTAAGGTAAGAGGATGCGGGTGGCACTGTGGGTTAAACCACAGAGCCTAGGACTTGCCGATCAGAAGGTCAGCGGTTCAAATCCCCGCGACGGGGTGAGCTCCCGTTGCACAGTCCCTGCTCCTGCCAGCCTAGCAGTTTGAAAGCACGTCAAAGTGCAAGTAGATAAATAGGTACCGCTCCGGCTGGAAGGTAAACGGCGTTTCCGTGCGCTGCTCTTCTTCGCCAGAAGCGGCTCGTCATGCTGGCCACATGACCTGGAAGCTGTACTTCGGCTCCCTCGGCCAATAAAGTGAGATGAGCACTGCAACCCCAGAGTCGGTCATGACTGGACCTAATGGTCAGGGGTCCCTTTACCTTTACCTTTACCTAGAGCAAGTGGAAATCCTTGCACAAATGAGACAACTCTGTTGGATGTAGTGTTAGGCTCTGGCCTTAATCAAAAGAGAAAACAGCTACAACTTCCATTATGCATTGTTTTCTGCAAGCATTGGCGTTGGCACAGAACGGGTTTTAGAAAAACTTTTCATTTTTGCATTTTCAACTAGGAAAGGCCCATTTGGGCTTAGATCGTTAGCAAAACAAAACATCCTGGCTTGCCCCCACCCCACCCCCACCCTAGAAGTAACTTACTGCACCTATCAGACACCGTTCTTATAAATTATGCTTAAGACAAAGGGCAACTCAATTAAGGACCTCATTATTTGCCTTGGGCCCAGAACTCATAAATAAATCCTCTTTATTTGCATGATCATTATATAAAATGGGGGGGCACTGACCCGTCATCACTCAGGAGTGGTTGCAAGTTTATGAGGATATCATTGCAATTCATTTCCAGGGATAATTTGTTACCCTGCCATTGATTATACGATCCTGTTATCTCGGTTTATAGAATAGAATATGCATCAGGCAAAACAGAGTAAGCAGGGAGTTACTTTGCCATTTCTAAGGGAGATACTTCTCAGTTTGCTGATACGTTCCAAAACAGAAATCTATACCCTTGCTTTAGCAGGTATTTGTCCTCATTTGCACCACAGAACCTATCTATGTACTGCCTTAAGGTGTCTTGGTAGGCGTTTAACTACCTTCCCCTTGTCTCTTTTTGCCCTCACATTCCAACATGACCTTTGCTCATGACCTTTGCTCCTCCAATGCTACCAATCCGGAATATCTCCTGTTTCCTTAAACTACTAGCTAAGTGGTGGCTAATGGGCAGCACAGTTTCAGTCAAAGGTCTTTCCCATCTCCTGCTAACTAGTCCTTTCAGCAAGCAAACAGAAGAACGTACGTCCACACCATCACATTTAAAGCAAATGACTTCCCCTAAAGGATCCTGGGAACTAGAGTCGACCCCTTGCAGAACTACAATTCCTGGCACCCTTAAACTACAGTTCCCAGGATTTGGGAGGGGAGATTTGTGCTTTGAAAGCATTGTATGGATGTCACTTTAGCCTAACTGCCAAGAAGGAAGGGTGAATTTTCAGGCAGGTGGGAACTGGAAGAAGGGAAAGATTAACCCTCTCCTCTTCACATACTGATCCCCACCACACCCAAGTGTGGTATGTTATGAAGTGTAGATAATGCGTGTGCAGATTAAATGAATGAAGTTCTTTCTTTTCTTTTCTTTTCTTTTCTTTTCTTTTCTTTTCTTTTCTTTTCTTTTCTTTTCTTTTCTTTTCTTTTCTTTTCTTTTCTTTTGCAAGAGCACCACTTGGCTGACGAGAGTCATCCTTCCTGTTTAGCAACCAGCTATCAAATGACTTCTCTGTGTAACATAACACACCGCAATTTAATTCGGAAGCCAGGAAACTTCTCCGCTACAGCAAGATTAGGAAAGACCTGGTGAAAATGCCACAAAAGCAATCCCTGGAGAATGATTAACGGGCCTCTGAGTTGCTTGAGTGGTGTTGTTTGTGTGCGCATGTAGAAAACTTCAAGATCCTTTTCTAAAAGAAAAAAGAAACAGCCCCTTGCTTTCAACTTACTGAACCTACAGATGCACGTGCTGCCTTTAAGTGAGCCCTGGGTGTCAAGAGGGTGGAGCTCCAGGCACAGGTATCAATGCAATTTGAGCTTCCTGGAAAGAACTGCCTTCATGAAAGCCTTTCCCATCAGAGCCTGCCAATGGTCCTGAATGGGACTTGCAAAGCCTCTGAAACTAATGACACCTTTGGAAAACCACCGGAGAAATAAAACACCACTTAAGGGTAATGAGTAAGGCAGGTGTCCAAAGGACATATGTGCAAACGCGGTACTTGCCTGTGAGAAGCGGGTAGTTTAGAATGCAATCCCGCTACTAGCCACACAAAGTTTATTTCGGGCTTCGGAGCCATTTTCCTGTTCACCTATGGCGAGCAAAAGTCTTTCTCTAGGGGACTAGGTAATGATGCAGTTTTTAAAATAGATTTTGAGACAATCTGAGCACGGATGAGTTGCTTGTTTTTGTTTTTAAAATACTGCAGATGTGCTGCACCGGATGGAAATACGTATAGGGAGGCAGCTGGGCCAGTAAACTTTGAGAGAGAGGGGATGGTGGTTAGGAGCCATTGCTCGCTTATTTATAAGACTGGCTGTGCCACGCCTTGCGACTGTCATTTTGTGACATGCCTTGCCACTAGAGCAGCCATTTCGTGCCTGATGCCCATGGCATTTCCTCAAAATTCCAAATGTGCTCATGGGCCCAGACAGGTTGTTGAAACATTCCCCTCCTGATTTTCCTAAGGCTCCACCTCCTTACTCCATTCATATACAGTGGTACCTCAGGTTACATTCGCTTCAGGTTACATACGCTTCAGGTTACAGACTCCGCTAACCCAGAAGTAGTGCTTCAGGTTAAGAACTTTGCTTCAGGTTGAGAACAGAAATCGTGCTCCGGCGGCAGCCCTGTTTAGGGAAGTTTTTAATATTTAATGCTGCATTGTTTTTAACACTTGATTGGGAGCTGCCCAGAGTGGCTGGGGAAACTCAACCAGATGGGCTGGGTAGAAATAATATATTATTATTATTATTATTATTATTATTATTATTATTATTATTACATTATTTTTTAGCACAGAAAGAAGGGCACGTGTTTATTGGGGGTGGGGGTGGGCTTAATAAACTCTGACGCAATGAATTAGCCAGAAGTTTGATGGTTTGAGCCCACCCAGGGACAGCTGTGGGCAGGATTCCTGAATTGCAGGGGGTTGGACTAGATGACCCTCGGGTCCCTTCCAACTCTACGATTCAGTGCAGTCGGAGCTACGTTATTAAAAACCCAATTTGACCCGTTTGATATTATTCATTACATTTATTCATCCTTTCATTACAGACTACAAACTGGATGGTAGAGAAAAAACTGAACAGGAAGCACCTGGTTTCATTTCTGCCCCGCCAAGTTGGGCGCACCCCCGAGACCACACGGAGATCATGGCCACAGAAAACTTTGCTGAATTCTTGAACAAACTGAAGGAATTGCATGAGAAGGAAGTCCAAGGTAAGAGAGCATTTTAAAAGAAGTTAAGGAAATGGTCATTGCTTAATTCAGGAAGAGAAGCATGGTCCGTGGAACTTCTGGTTAGGTAAATACAGCAAGGTTGGGGAACTTCAGACGCAGGGGCCAAATTTAGCCCTTTCACGCATGTTACAAATATTATACCTGAATGTATCCTTTCGACCTGACAGCTCAGGGAAGATACCTAGCTTTAAAAATTACAGTGGTACCTCGGGTTAAGAACTTAATTCGTTCTGGAGGTCTGTTCTTAACCTGAAACTGTTCTTAACCTGAAGCACCACTTTAGCTAATGGGGCCTCCTGCTGCCGCCGCACGATTTCTGTTCTCATCCTGAAGCAAAGTTCTTAACCCGAGGTACTATTTCTGGGTTAGCGGAGACTGTAACCTGAAGCGTCTGTAACTTGAAGCATCTGTAACCCGAGGTACCACAGTATATAAAATCAACTGCTTTGCCAGTTTCCTCCATTCCAACGCTATTTTGGCCTTGGGAAAAGGACTTCTTTCCCTTCCACCTCCCCAAGCGTGAAGACATGTACAGTGGTACCTCGGGTTACATACGCTTCAGGTTACAGACTCCTCTAATCCAGAAATAGTTCTTCAGGTTAAGAACTTTGCTTCAGGATGAGAACAGAAATCGTGCTCCGGTGGCGCAGCGGCAGCAGGAGGCCCCATTAGCTAAAGTGGTGCTTCAGGTTAAGAACAGTTTCAGGTTAAGAACGGACCTCCGGAACGAATTGAGTACTTAACCCGAGGTACCACTGTATACACACCTCCTACCCCAGGAAATGCCCAGAGATGACAATTGCTGGGCTTGTTGTTAGCCAAGGGAAGCTAAATCTCATCACCGGACTTGCCTCAGTATCCAGACATGCAAAGGAAATTCTATTGTACTTTTGAGTGGTGGGTACTTGAGACATGTTTGCCTGTGCTCATCTTATACTTGGGTGTTTCCCTGACGCATCTGTCTATGCTAATCTTGTGTAACCCTCCCCTTTCTGACATTTTAGTGATGCATGATGTATTAATGATGCTGTGCGAACTGTATTCTGGGATGTGGTGGGAAAGTTTTAAAAGTGAATGTCGCCCCATGTTTAGGGTTCTTACTACTGTTGGAACCTGTTGTGCAACAATGAAGGATCTAAGTCTACTGACTGCTGTTTTGCTCCAAATTACTTGGCTAGAATTTTATTCCTTTACTGACCGCATGGACCCGAGGGGACTTGTACCCCGATGATCTGGGCTGTTGAGTAGTCCCTCAACCCAGAATTTTCTTTACCAACATGCTTTAGGCTTGTCATGTGACATTCACAGTGTCATTTGACATGCAGTGAGGATCCAGAGTCTCATGCAAATGTTCTTTTAACTCTTTCAGGCCTGCAAACAAAACTGAACGAGCTCACCAATGAGAGATGTCGGTGAGTGAAGCACATATTATGCTCTTTTTTGTTGTGGCGACTGGGGCTAAGATGGACTTGAGGACATTTCAGAAAAATCTGGGGCCGGTTCACACAATATGGCCCCCCCAAGACAATTGCCATGGGAACACATTCACAGCTGTGGCTGGGTTCATACAAAATAGCCGGAAGAACATGGCTGCCACAGGTGCTTTGACAGCGGGGAGCAGTTTTTCATTGCCTGTTCCTTATGCGGTTTCTTCAGCATGGATTATGCTACAAACTTCCATCGGTCTATTTGTCCACACAGCAAGCATGGGGTGGGGTGTCAGGATGGCCAAATGGTCTTGGGTGTTGCGTTCAGGTCCCTTTTGTCCTCAGAGGTGCGGGTTTGAATCCCACTTCTGACAACAATTTGTTTGGAGTTGTAGCTCAGTGGCAGAAGGCCCCAAATTTAATCCCACATTTAAACCCTGCCAGTCAGTGTAAACCAGATGTGGGGAACATTTGAACCTCCAGATCATGGGCAGGCGAACTAAGGCCCGGGGGCCGGATCCGGCCCAATTGTCTTCTAAATCTGGCCCACGGACAGTCCAGGAATCAATGTATTTTTACATGAAAAGCATGTCTCCTTTTATTTTAAATGGATCTCTGAGTTATTTGTGGGGCCTGCCTGGTGTTTTTACATGAGTAGAATGTGTGCTTTTATTTAAAATACATCTCTGGGTTATTTGTGGGGCATAGGAATTCGTTTTCTTTTTTTTTCTTCTTCAAAATATAGTCCAGCCCCCCACAAAGTCTGAGGGACAGTGGACTGGCCCTCTCCTGAAAAAGTTTGCTGACCCCTGCTCCAGATGTTGCTGAACTTCCATCAGTCACAACAAGCATGGTCAATGGCCAAGGCTGTTGGGAATTCTAGTTCAGCAGCAGCTGGAGGGTCAAAGGTTCCCCAGGTATGAACAGTACTGAGCAAGATGAATCAACGATGCGACTCTGTCTATAGTAGCTTACTATGTTGTTTAAGGGTGTGGGAATCTGCCGACCTCCTCATTTTGCTCCTTGTGCTCTCCCTGAATCAGAGACACCCAGAGAATCGAAGAGCTGTTCGCCAAAAACCACCAGCTACGAGAGCAACAGAAAGTCCTCAAAGAAAACGTGAAAGTGTTGGAAAACAGGTACAACAGGTGCTAGCTATGCCAACCCAGCTTTTTCTGCTGCCCACCGATGCCACTACCATCACCAGCCTCAATTGCCCTCTGAGGATGCTTGAGAAATAAGATCACTGTAAATTCCAGTACGCACTTAACTGATCCCCAGAGATGTGGCTTCGGCATGCCACAGGTTCTCCATTCGTGCTATGCATAGTAATGTAGCACATCTTTTGTTTCCTTGACCTTTTGGCCTTACCTTGTAAAGGCTTCTGTTTTTATTTCTCTTTTCTCTCTGTATTCAAGGTATACAAACCTTCCCAATTAGTTACAGGTAGGTAGCCATGTTGGTCTGCCGTAGTCAAAAATCTTTTTAAGAAATCCTTCTAGTGGCACCTTAGAGACCAACTAAGTTTGTTCTTGGTATGAGCTTTCGTGGTATCCAAAGAAGTGTGCATGCACACGAAAGCTAATACCAGTAACAAACTTAGTTGGTCTCTAAGGTGCTACTAGAAGGATTTTTTTTTATTTTGTTTCTTCCCAATTAGGGGATACTTGGTGTATCTCAGAGAGCAGCCTAGAGCCCATGAGTCCAAAACACACGCTCTTTATTTATATTCCCATACCAAGCTATTTAAAAATAATAATATTGATTAAAGTATAAATATAAATGAACCCCTCTTCCCCTTTTTACAGTATTTCAGTATTCAGATTACATTTATCAGCGCAATACAGTCTACAAAGAGGCTTAAGAATCTTCTTTTCAAACGTAACATTCAGTCTTCTATAATATATATATATATAAAACACTAATTTTTCCTTTACAGAGTTCATAGTTTTTTTTATAATCTGTAATTGAAACAAATGACTCCATTAATTAGATCCACATTCCATTTTTCTTCATTCATCTCGCCCTTATTCAATTGATCCTATTTTCCCTTTGAAGGGACGCGGGTGGCACTGTGGGTTAAACCACAGAGCCTAGGGCTTGCTGATCAGAATGTCGGCGGTTCGAATCCCCGCAACGGGGTGAGCTCCCGTTGCTCGGTCCCTGCTCCTGCCAACCTAGCAGTTCGAAAGCACACCAAAAAGTGCAAGTAAATAAATACCTTCCAGCGGGAAGGTAAACGGCATTTCCGTGCGCTGCCCTTGTTCGCCAGAAGCGGCTTAGTCATGCTGGCCACATGACCCGGAAGCTGTACACTGGCTCCCTTGGCCAATAAAGCGAGATGAGCGCCGCAACCCCAGAGTTGGCCACGACTGGACCAAATGGTCAGGGGTCCCTTTACCTTTACCTTATTTTCCCTTTAAAAGGCCAAACCGTTTTATACATTGCTGGAACTGCTCTGCCAGATTCCTGGCATTATATTATTTTTTTCAATAAACCCAATAAACCCATATCAGTCCACTCGCCCATCTTTCTTTGACTCCCTCGGGGCTGTTTTTTGGATGATTCTCCCCCCAGATTTCTTTGTACCTCTGAAAACCTCAACGCTCACAAATGGTGCTGGGGGGGGGGGGTTCTTTCATAAGCAGTGGCACCCACAGCCCAAACATTTATTCATTTATTTATTTTATTGCATTTATGTTCCGCCTTTTCCTCTAGTGAGCTCAAGGTGGTATACATGGTTCTCGCCTTCCTCATTTAATCCCCTCCACAACCCTGAGAGGTAGGCGAGGCTGAGAGGCAGTGACTGGCCCAAAGTCACCCAGTGAGCTTCATGACAAAGTGGGGATTTGAGCCCTGGTCTCCTGGGTCTTTGTCCTGTCAGGAGTTCAGCCTACTCTCGAGTAGGACCCTGGCAGAGACACATGCCTGACTGGCATGTCCTCTCCCTCCTGGTCGATCGTTCGGGAGCTTCAAAAGCTTTCTTCAGCCCGAACATCACAGCGACCAATGCCAACAGACATCAGCACACTTAGGGATCCACAAAGTTTGTCCAGCTTGTGTGACAAACCTCAGCAACTCAGCATTTGGGCTAATCTACTTTATTTACATATAAACACACACGGAGCACTGCAACATGGCTCCCTCTCTCTCTAGCATCAGACAGCAAGGAGGAAAAAGAACAAAGGACAATAGTCCCATTTCATGGAACACAGTAACACAAACATCCTGTTTCCGTCACTTCCCACTCTGTGGAGTCAAAACATACACCGTCATGTGATAAACAAAAATCCCATGACTGCAATCATGGAGCAGGAATTCTAACAAGTCCAGCACTCTAACCACTGATCCACACTGGCTCTCGTTGGAAATCGGAAACTTTGGAAATAGAAGGAATGACTAAGTGTGAAGGGGGTTTGTGTCTCTTTCAGGCCATCCTTCCAGGACAGCCTCTCTGCTCTAAAGATGTGACTTTCTCGTACCTTTTATCATATGTGGCCGATATGTAAGGCAATAAAAGCATTTTGGGAAATGATATATAACAAACTGGAAAAGATGTTTTAAAAAAACTTTTGTAAAAAAAAAACTATTAGGAATTCGAGGTACCGATATAACAAAGGAATACAAAATACTTTTTATGTATGCGACAGCAGCCACACGGATGGTATTAGACCAGAGATGGAAAGAAGATGAAGTCCCTACCAGAGAGAAATGGCAAATCAAGCTGTTGAACTATGCCAAAATGGCAAAACTGGCTGGAAGACCGGGGAACCAAGAAGACCTAAACTTCAATAAAGAATAGGGGGGGATTTATAATTTATCTAGGAGGTCACTGTAAACAAATGAAAACACTAGCAGTATTTTAATAACACTTGTAATGTAAGGAACATTATGGGCTAGATGGAAAGTTACAAAACATGGATTGTGGAATAATATGCAATTAAGATTGTGTACAATAGGAACAATGGAGGGGAACGTGGGAAGTCCAGAGAATTTGGAGAAATCTCTAAATATGGATATGTAATTTGGAGTGTTATAAATGAATATTTGTAAAATCAAATAAAAATTATTACAGAAAAATAAAAATCAAGATGTGACATTCTCCTTGTCTCTGAATTACCTTTTAAAGGTTGCGAGCTGGTCTCTGCGACAGATGCCAAGTGACCCAGGAGCTTGCGAAGAAGAAGCAACGCGAGTTTGGCAAGGCCCATTTCCAGAGCCTTCAGCACATCTTCATCCTCAGTAAGCGCAGAGGAAATCTGGTGTTTCCTCACAGTCAGAAAGAGCGATACACGGGAGTCGGGTCCATCTCTCTTTATTTAGTAAAGAATGGGTGGGACGTTGTCCTTGAAGCTTGGGTAGAGGGATGAAACATCGGGAGATGGTTGCAAAATGCCACCTGTGTATGCCCACTTCTGAGTGTTAGAAATCAGAGAATGCATCCAGCTTGACCTAATATAGAAACCTCTTCCTCTTCTCCGTTACAGGTAATGAAATGAACAAGGTGAGAGAGGAAAACAAGAGCCTGAAAGAAGAAATTAAGAGGCTCTGCGGCACAGAGTAGGTTTTTCACAACACATGTTTTTTTAAAAAATATATATATATTATTATAAATATCAATACATTACAAAAGCTGTACACACTTTACATTACATTACATACATTACATACAAAACACACATCACATATCTCACCCCTTCCACCTACCTACCCACAAAGACACCGACATACTGTGGTTATTGACTTCCAACCAGTCTCATTGTGTAATTTTGTCAGACTTTAATCTATGCACATTGCATATTGGTTATTATGTTTATCCTTTATGTGATTACTTCCTGTCTCTCGTCTAACTTTTCTCTTCCTCTCTTTCTCTCATCTAACTTCTCTGTTTATTAAATTTATTTATACTTCTGTCAGGAGATTTGTGTTTTCTATATAGGTTTTGAGATAATCATTAAATATTGACCAATCCTTGTTAACTCTTTGTGTGGTGTTTCCTCTTAATCTCCCAGATAATTTTGCGAGCTGTGCGTATTTTTTCTATCATTTTTTCTATCAATCATTTTTTCTAACCAGTCAGTTTTCGTGGGAATATTGTTACTTTTCCCATTTTTGGCTATTAGCGTCCTCACTATGGTGGTCACGTACATAAATATAGGTCAGGCAGTTTTTGTAATTTCTCATGGCATAATACCAAGTAAAAAAGCCTCAGGTTTATTGTTGAATGAAAACGTAAACATTTTTTAAAATTTTATTATAAATAACCTCCCAGAATTCTCTTTTTTCTTGCACTCCCACCACATGTGGATAAACGTGTCTATTCCTTCTTTACACCTCCAACAAGTATTTGTGTTCTTCTTATATATCATTGCCAATTTGACTGGGGTTAAATACCACCTGTATTGCATTTTCAGTAAGTTTTCTCTTAAATTATAACACAGAGTGAATCATCTTCACAACACATTTAAAGCAGTATCGTATCACTTTGAAACAGTTGTGGCTTCCCCCCAAGAAGCCCAGGCACAGCTTCCTCCTTGCAACGTGTCCATTTATTAAATAAATAAAACAATAGCTCATACCTCTGCACCATGAACCTATCACCAGGCCGTGACAACAGAAGATTTCACCTGAAGTCCGTTAGAGTTAGCTGGACAGCATTATAGAGCACAGAAGTGCATTTTTTTTTTTTTTTTTTGCACAGAACCTCTGCTATTGAAGGTAACCATAGCGACCAGCAGGTGGAGCTTTTGCATTACTTACGAATTCCTGGGAGCTGCAGTGATGGGAATGAGGAGAGAAGTTTGACTAGCTGCCATTTCCGTCGTGTCCCTGTTTTTTATTGCAACGGATAATTTTGAACAATTATCCTAAGCTGCCTTGTCAAGGAGAGATGATAACTGATGAAAAGTGGGCTATAAATGCTATAGGTAAAGATTAAGACTTGTTGTTGTTTAGTCGTTTAGTTGTGTCCGACTCTTCATGACTCCATGGACCAGAGCATGCCAGGCACTCCTGTCTTCTACTGCCTCCCGCAGTTTGGTCAAACTCATGCTGGTAGCTTCAAGAACACTGTCCAGCCATCTCGTCCTCTGTCGTCCCCTTCTCCTTGTGCCCTCCATCTTTCCCAACATCAGGGTCTTTTCCAGGGAGTCTTCTCTACTCATGAGGTGGCCAAAGTATTGGAGCCTCAGCTTCAGGATCTGTCCTTCCAGTGAGCACTCAGGGCTGATCTCCATAAGAATGGAGAGGTTTGATCTTCTTGCAGTCCATGGGACTCTCAAGAGTCTCCTCCAGCACCATAATTAAAAATCATCAATTCTTCAGTGATTAAGATTAAGACAGGCATCCCCAAATTTGGCCCTCCAGATGTTTTGTGACTACGATTCCCATCATCCTGACCACTGGGTCCTGTTAGCTAGGGGTGAGGGGAGTTGTAGTCCCAAAACATCTGGAGGGCCAAGTTTGGGGGTGCCTGGATTAAGAGGATTCTAGCGTTCACTCCTCATGCAAATGGTGCAATTCAGCCTGCATCCCTGCTGTAGTTTCTTTTTTTTATTCTTTTCCTTTGTGCTTCCACAGGGACAGACAGAAGCCTCTGAGAGGGTCGTCAAGAGAAGGGAGCTCCAACCCCAACTCCCCGCTGCCCTTGATCTCCACACAGAGCAGGAAATCCAGCGCTGAGAAATCCACAAGCCGAGAAGCAGAAGACGAGTATGACGAACCGTTCGGCCGTCCGCTGGCAGGAGGCATGTTCTCCTGGGGCTGGCCCCAGTTTGCTCTGTGGCAGGGCTAGGGAACCCTTCTAGGCCCAGGGCAGAATTGCCCTCGTAGGCAACCTCCTGAGGTGTTTAGCAATGGGTGTTGGCACCCATTGGAACTGGTAAAGCATAAGGCAGAGAGGTCAACAGTAAGTGGAGTCAAAGCAATGACAGACTAATAATAAGAATACGAATACGAATACGAATACGAATACGAATACGAATACGAATACGAATACGAATACGAATACGAATACGAATACGAATACGAATAAGAATAAGAATAAGAATAAGAATAAGAATATATTATTTATATCCCGCCCATCTGGCTGGGTTTCCCCAGCCACTCTGGGCAGCTCTCAATATTAAAAACATGATAAAACATCAAATATTAAAAACTTTCTAAAAGTCAGAAAGATATTTATTTTCTGGACATCTGGTGGGAGGACATTCCACAGGGCGGGCGCCACCACCGAGAAGGCCCTCTTCCTGGTTCCTTGTAGCTTCACTTCTTGCAGTGAGGGAACCACCAGAAAGCCCTCGGAGCTGGACCTCAGTGTCCGGGCAGAACGATGGGGGGGGGTGGAGATGTTCCTCCAGGTATACTGAGCAGACTCATTCTCATTTTGTCTCCATCCTCTTCCCTGCTGAGGTCTTTAAGGGCAACACTGAGTTAGAAGAAGTTGGCAGCCACTGGTGCTCCCTAGACTGCATGTCAGTAAGAAGGCAGGCAGGCAGGGGCTGGTTGAGGTTGGTGGGGCAATGTGCCATTTGCCGTAATGGACCAGCCTCCACTGAGCACTGCTCAGGCCCTGCTTGTAGACTTCCTGTGGGCATTTTGTTGGCCACCATGAAAACAGATTGCTGGACTAGATGGACTTTGGCTCTTAAGTTCTGAGGGTGGCAGACCAGAATTGGATGGGTCCTCTGGATTCAAAAATATGGCCCACGTTGGGCAAAGGTTTCAGGCAATGCAGGGGACTGAACTAGACAGCCCTCATGATTGCTTCCAACTCACGAACCTATGGTTCTTTGAAACATCCGGTCCTCTCTTTCCTTCTTCCAGATCAGTCTCCAGGACAGAGAAGCTCCCCAAATAGCAGGGTCTCTCCGAACATCCTTCTCCAGGGAGAACGTGCTGTGGAGATGGTAAGCATTTCCCTAGTTCACTTGTTATCCTCTATCTTTCCGAAACCAGAAGAAAGAGGAAGGCAATGGATGAAGCAAGGCTGTTGAGACCCATTTGAAGGGCACAGGCCTGTTTCCAGCTCCAGAGGCCTTGATAGCTGTTGTAAACAAAATCTACCCTTTTTTCCCCTATGGGGTATCCAAGAGCCTGTATAGAGTTCTTATGTGGGTTCCTTATTGATAGGAGAAAATAACAGAGGCCAACCAGAGAATATTGAGAAGCAAAGCAGCTAGTAAGCCTGATCTTTATTGAACTGTTGCAACAGGGTGCTCCCCTCACGCGCAGGAGAGGAGGAGGACCCCCAAACAAAGGTCTGTCTTATATAGACATTTTAAATTCCCTGCCCTGGAGCTCAAGACCACCCCTCCATACATCATACATACATCACAGAAGGGGTGTAACCCAAGACCACCCCCCACAAACATCATACCTACATCACAGAAAAGGTGGTCTACAACAGAAATCTGAATGTTGTTGTTTTTCCTGTCTGCCAGGTTATCTGATAATGCCTTATCTGATTGACTTTCCTGGGAGTCTTTCACCCTTTGAGATGGTGATTTCCCAATTCCTGAGACAATGGGAAGGTTCCCTCACCCCCTCCCTCCTTGCAGAGCAAACATTTGGTCAGTCTGGGAGTCAAAATGGTTTCAGGGCGGTCTTCCTGTGCTGATCAATGTACATGCTTGGTTGGTACATTGATGAACATTTATTATATATATAAGACCTTAAATTTTATTATTACACAGCCTCATGCTACTTTTTGAGCCTGGAATGTGGGATCGGACTTGCAAAGTGGCGCGGCATGAGGAGAAAAATGCGCCCTAAAAAAAAAATGTACCCAGGGCCATGGCCCACCTACGCTACGCCTCTGGCCCTGCCTCTTGAAAATGTTAAACGAGACTTCCCCACTCCCTTCAGCCTCCCCTTTTTGCCTCCTTCCCCCAGACAATGCAGGCTTGAAATAATGCAACAAAGCCTTTCTCCTCTTCCTGTCTCCCCTCTGTTATTAGTATTCTTCTCAGAGGATAGCCAACCAGTTGCACGGAACAATTGCGTTACTGAGGCCCAGCTCGAGATCCTGCTCTCAGGAAAGGGATTGCCCAGGAAGTCCCATCCTACCCCCTGCGAGTGAAACGCCCCCACCCCCAGCATCTGATCGAATTCCCAGCTTTGAAGCGTAAGTAAGAACTCAAGAAACGGCCTTGGTCCAGTATATCTGAAGGAGCATCTCCACCCCCATTGTTCTACCCGGACACTGAGGTCCATCTCTGAGGGCCTTCTGGCGCTTCCCTCACTGCGAGAAGCCAAGTTACAGGGAACCTGGCAGAGGGCCTTCTCGGTAGTGGCACCCACCCTGTAGAACACCCTCCCAGCAGATGTCAAAGAGAACAACTACCAGTTTTAGACGACATCTGAAGGCAGCCCTGTTTAGGGAAGCTTTTAATGTTTGATGCATTACTTTATTTTAATATTGTGTTGGAAGTCGCCCGGAGTGGCTGGGGAAACCCAGCCAGATGGGTGGGGTATAAATATATTATTATTATTATTATTATTATCATCATCATCATCATCATCATCAGGAGCAGTCTGGGGTGTGTGAGCTACAAGAGCCTGCCTGGTCTCTTCAAGAATATCCCAGGCCTCTCCCTTGCATTTTCAACTTTCATTTGAAGGGGTGGGAAACCAAGTTTCTAGATCCTTTGCTTATGGTGGCATACAGAAAAAGTGATCACCAGGGTAAAGAGGGACACATCCTTGCCGCTGGCTTGCAGAGGGAGAAAAGGAGGACAAATCACCATGTGAAACAGCTTTTAGATCTAGATTCCAGTATAGAGCAACAGCCCACACATCTTATTGAAGTGCTTGCAATGGGATGTGTGCCGTATGTTGAAACGTGACCAGTGAATTCAGGTCCCACACAGGTGTCGGTAATGTAACTGGTTTATTATCAGGGTTATATACAGATTTCTAGCATGGCTTCTATTACAGGCCTGCAGCAGGATTTCTCCCAGGACAAAACAAAGGTGAGAGAGGAGTCAGGAGACTAGATGTTGTTAAAGGAACAATGTGCTGTAAGTTCACTACATCTGAACGTAGCATAGCATGGTGAATCAGGAGCACTTAGATGATGGCTTCACCACCTCGACCTTCTGTCCAGGTTGACCAAAACAAAGTCACTCACTATGGAGTCTAGAGTCATAGAATTGTTGAATTGGAAAGGACCCAAAGCATCATCTAGTCTAATCCCCAACAGTGCAGGATAATAAATGGAAAGTGAGCACCCTGCTGAAATGCAGCCTGAGCCATTTGAAGTTATGGTTCCCAATATAGCACTAAAACTCTTGTTCTATCAGTGCGAGGGTTGCTGTTTGTGCAATGGAACGTTCTCCCCCATGCCTCCCCTAAAGCTGTTTAGGGGTTCTCCCAACTGTCTGCAGCAGATTTGGGAAGTGGGGTACATGTGGGTTTGGTACATGTGGGGAAAGGAGAAGAGGGGAAGTCTCACTGCATAACCAGAAGTCCTTCCACTAATGGGACACGTTAGGGCTGGCTCTGTGATGAGACAGAGGGAAGCAGCTACTTCAGGCAGCAGGAGCTGAGGGGCAGGAAGAGCTGTGGGTACCATGTTTTGTACCCCCTAATCTACCTGGCTGCCCTCAAGCACAGTGGAAGATACTTTCCTTCCACCAGTATTGAGGTAAGACTCAGCTGCCAATCCAATTGGCTTCTGTATGTGCCTTGGGGAAGGGCACCATCTTGTCTTTTGCCTCAGGCAGCAAAACATCTTCATCCGGCCCTGACAGTAGTTGAATACTACCCTGCGACTCTTGGCAGATTTTTGAGTAGTGTTGATGACAGTCATGCTTTATTTCAGTTATTTAAGAGCCAGCAAATCGGACTGCCGGGAACTTGCTTCATCTTACAAGGCTCTGAAGTTTGCCACCAGAAAGGAGCAACCCTTCCTCCCTGGCCAACACTTTGCCTTGCACCATCTTGGGCTCCAGAGTAACTCCAGCAGCAGGGAAAGTGGTTTCCCTCACCGCTTACTAATGGCCAGAGAGGCAGAAGGCAGAATGAAGTCACAAGACGACTGGGAAGACCAAGCTGCCATCTTCGATCTCCCTGGCGCTATGGTGTACACGAAGGACCGCCATTTGGAGAATAGACTCCAGTTTCTTAATCATCAAGCGAAGCTCCGTTATTTATTGATGCAACAGCAGGAATGCAATGCCAAGATGGAGGACGGATTAGATCGCGCCGAGCGTCGATCGCCTTCCCCACTGCTGAGGGCAGGCAAGGAGTGCAAAAAGGAAAGGTCCAGTTCGGGAGACTCTAGTGAGGGAACGCTAGGGAGATTTCTCTTGATCGACAGGGAGGAACTGGAGCAAGCAGAGAAGGCAGACGTCATGAGGGAGTATCTCACAGAAGTACCCCTAGACCTATCAGATTATGGAAGAGGAAGAGAGAAACTGAAGGCAGCCAACTCGCAACCGTCCTCCGGGGAAGAGGAGCCTGGAAGTCCGATTAAAAGGTCAGCTGAAGACCCCGTCCTTCATAAAAGTGATTTGTCCACCTGGCTCCATGCAGCTGAACGTCTCCACAGGGGCAAAGAGTCAGAGCAGCTCAGCGTGGGAGCCAAGGAGAACCTCGCAGCATCTCTGGTAAGAGAAAATGCTCCAAGAGTTCTTCTGTTAGGCTGTTTCTGAACTGTCACTTCTGTTTATAAACAAAACCATTTTCCATTTATGTTTTTTATACCACTTTTATCCTTTGCAATGTTTTTGCCCTCCTACCAGTCCTACGGCCTAGGACAACAGTTAGGCAAGAGCCTCTTTGATTTGGACAGCAGCAAATCACCTTGTTCGCCATTGAGGATGGCTGGATGGATGAATAGATGGATGGATTTATATGCCGCTTAATGCCAAAACAGGCTTCTGAGTGTTTACAAGTATAGAAACCAATTACACAAGCAATAAAACATACGCATCCATAAATAAAATGCAACAATCAAATGGCACAACAAAATACTTGCCAGCCAATCCCACTCCTGTATTGTACGTATGTGTGAATACACTTGTCCATGCATGGGCTCCTTCTGACCTTGAAACAAGCGGCTATACATCTGGTGGAGAGTCAGCTGCCTCAAGGCCTTCTTGCCCCCAGTCCTCCACACATTTTACCTGTTTAGTATATCTGCAAAGGGCTAAGACGAATGTGGCATGCAGATGTTTTGCACATTATGTGTTTAAAGTGTAGATGACATAGTCACATCTTTAAATACACACATGAACAGTCAGATCCGATCAGAGTCTCACCATATGTGTGTAAAGGTGCTTAAAGATGCGGGTACATTATCCACACTTCATGGGTCCACTTCAGGAAACATCTGTCTGCTGCATCAGTCATGTCACCTTTGACTGAACATGAGCATCATTCACTTCATATGCGCTTGTGGGAGCTGTATCCAATGTAAAAGCAGACCTATTGAGATTAATGGGTGTGACTAACTAAAGTCCATAAATTTCAGTGGGTCTTGTCTGAGCTGGACACAACTCATGATTCATATTCTGTGAATCCGATATGATTCTCTCTTACAGTGATGCTTGTGTTTAGCAGGACTTGAACAGAGGTCTCATGAACATACGAGCTACCTTACACTGCTGGCATATATAGCCAAGTAGTGTACAGTGGTACCTCGGGTTAAGTACTTAATTCATTCCAGAGGTCCGTTCTTAACCTGAAACTGTTCTTAACCTGAAGCACCATTTTAGCTAATGGGGCCTCCTGCTGCGCCGCCAGAGCACAATTTCTGTTCTCATCCTGAAGCAAAGTTTTTAACCCGAGGTGCTATTTCTGGGTTAGTGGAGTCTGTAACCTGAAGTGTATGTAACCTGAAGTGTATGTAACCCGAGGTACCACTGTATATTCTGACTCACTGCAGTTCTCCAACACTTAAGAGAGGGGTCACTCCAGCCCCACCAAGGTGCCTTTTGGTGAAAAATGAACCCCAGACCTCCTACATGCAAGATTTGTGCTCTACCACTCAATTACATCCTTTCCCCATCTCATCAAGAAGGAAGGCTAGTCATGTGTGATGTTCCATGGAGGCTGTTTTGGTCCATGGAGATACTCACCACAAGCACAGTTGATCACCCCAGCTGTGCTGGAGGTGGGTAAGCAGGGGAACATAAGATCAGCACCTTGGAGAGGTGTTCTGTAGCTGAGGCAGGACATACATGTGGACTCAGAAGAGTCCGGAGAAACCAACAGATCTTGATAGGCTAGGCTAGCTATTCATTGACTAGAAACTCCTAAAAGCTCTCCGGAGCCTGTGGTCCAATTATCAGAGTCTGGTGGCAGAGATCCCTCCTTTTGCGCTACAGCTCCACATATGACAGTCCATGAAATACACCCGTCTCCTTACAGCTGCAGATGTTGGAGGAATCTGCCTTTGAGGATTCCTGGTCTGTGGCCATGATGGAGGCTGGGTGTTATTGGTGTGAGTGTGTTTGTGTTGAGCTGCTATATTTCTGGCCACAAACATCTGTCTGTGACTTCTGCAGATCTCTTCATTACAAGAACTTCCCACGTACAAGCCGGCGTCTTGTGACGCCACAGCCGATTCAGAGACAAAGGTGCCTTTTGAAGCAGAGAAGCAGAAAATGGACCAGCCAGGTAACCTGCACTTTCAGAGAGACAGTGATAGGGAACAACATTTCTCTTGGTAGGTTGTAGGGTTTTTCTAAGTTAGCAGGCCCCAGGTGCATGAAGCACGCCCTCATCTTTTCAGACAGACAGACTCCAACAACAACATCGGCACCATGATTTGCTCGCTGGGAGATTAGACGGTGTTAACTATTTAAAGGTAAAGGGGTAAAGGGACCCCTGACCATTAGGTCCAGTCGTGACCAACTCTGGGGTTGCAGCGCTCATCTTGCTTTATTGGCCGAGCTTCCGGGTCATGTGGCCAGAATGACTAAGCCGCTTCTGGTGAACCAGAGCAGCGCACGGAAACGCCGTTTACCTTCCTGCCAAAGTGGTACCTATTTATCTACTTGCACTTTGACGTGCTTTCAAACTGCTAGGTTGGCAGGAGCTGGGACCGAGCAATGGGAGCTCACAATGGGGATTCGAACCGCCAACCTTCTGAACGGCAAGTCCAAGCGGCACAGTGGTTTAACCCACAGCGCCACCCGCGTCCCTGTTAACTATTTAGTTAGCATTTAATTTCAACTTGTTTGTGAGGACACTGGATGAGGTTGCATCAAAGCAAGTGTTATCCTACACTTTGCCATGCATTTTCCCGACACTTTCCTTATCGCCAAAAGTCTGGTCTTTTGGGGGAAGTGTGTTTCCTGCCCAATACCTCCAAATCAACTGTAACTGCCCAACCTGAATTTGCCTGTATGTGACTGAATCCCACCCAAAAATAGAGACAAACTGGAAGCGCCATTAGCCTTTAAGGTGCCACAAGACTCTATTTCTGTGGTTGCTGTAACAGACTGACACAGCTACCATTTCTTTCAACAAGAAATGTAGACATCCCTTGTTGACCAAACCACTCTTACATCAAACTGCACTCCAAAGCTTGAGAAACATTTCCCCTAATGGTTGTAATTAATCCTCTCAGTAGCAACGTCTAAGTTCTGTGGCTTCCGAAGAAACTTCTATTGCTCAACTGGTAGTTTCACTCCTTATATCCAGGACGACTGCATTGTTTGAACACACTGTGCCTCCAATTTAAGTAAACTTTGATTATAACAGACAGTAGGTCTTTGTGCTCAACCGAAACCTCCAGCACCCTGTAAGGCTTTTCGGACAACAAGACCAGAAACTTCTCACTTTAGCCTGTGGCCATATCAACCCAAGCAAGCCCCACCTGCTCAAATTATTTGTTCACCTAGATCAGTATTGTCTGCTGTGATTGACAGCAGCTCTCCAAAGTCTCAGGCATTTGCCTCCTGGTCTTTTTACCTGGAGATTTCAGATATTTAACCTACGACTTCCTGCATGCAGACCAGTGAGATATGGACACACGATAGGAAGTTGCAAAGGGAATGATCCCTGATTCAAGACAATGAGGAAATCACAAGCTTTTCCTAATTATAGCCCCCACAGGAAAATCCCCATTTTTTAAATTTTCTCTACATCTGTGAGGACTAGAAACTTGACCCTTCCCCACTCCTTCTTGGTGCTGCAGTAAAATGATTGATTGGCCCTCCTATTGTATGAGGGGAGAAAGCACTATTCCTATATCAACAACAACAACAATAAAAGTCACATCCGTAATTTCAACTTTACTGGCTGAGCTGGAAAGTAGAGTTGGCTTCTATGGCTTGATTTTGAGAAGCTCTAGCCCGGACCAGAGAATCAGGATTTTTGTGCTAGTGGGAAAGTTTTTGTTTTGTTTTTTAAAGGCAGCTGTGTGCTGATTTGCATATAAGGAGATCAGATCAAGGGAGAAGGATCTCTCAATTGATTGACAGCTGGGTGGGGTGGGAACACACACACACAGAGGTTTTGTTTGCTTGTCATTTGAATATTGGTGTGGCTCCTCATCTGGAAACTGCAAGTCCTCCAACATCTGATCTTTCATCTGCCATTGTTTCCTTTAGGCAACGGAGATTCTGAGTCGGTCAATGAAGAATCTGAGGAGCCCAATACATCCGATAGCGAGGTTTGTTCCCTTTTGTGTATTTGCTCATCATCCCACACATACACCTGTCTCCCCCCCCCCAAACACACACACCAAGTAGAGTCTACCTTCTGGCTAAGCACAACCCATTCTCAGTGTGGGACTCATTTAGGAGGCAACTGGGCAGCACTGGGTTTACTTGGCTGAATATGCCCACCTGTCATTCAGCTGATGTCACAATGACTATTTTTCGCTTGCACAGTTTGAAATCAAACCGTGCAGGCAAGGCGCGGTGTAATGCAAGACCCAAAGAATCAGCTGTTATCGGCGCTTGCAAAGTACCATACTTTTCCGTGTATAAGACTAGGGTTTGTTTACTAAAAAAATAATGTTTAAAAAGGGGGGTAGTCTTATACACGGAGGCAATCTCCCCCATTTTCTAAATTTTGAGTCCCCAAAAATAGGGGGCGTCTTAAACATGGTGGCGTGTTATACAAAGAAAAATACGGTACATCAAAGCAGCTAGAGTGGTGACTGGGAGCGGCCACCGAGGCCATATAACACTGGTCCTGGAAGACCTACATTGGCTCCCAGTACGTTTCCAAGCACAATTCAAAGTGTTGGTGCTGACCTTGAAAGCCCTAAACGGCCTCGACCCAGTATACCTGAAGGAGCGTCTCCATCCCCACCGTTCAGCCTGGACACTGAGGTCCAGCTCTGAGGGCCTTCTGGCAATTCCCTCACTGCGAGAAGTGAGGTTACAGGAAACCAGGCAGAGGGCCTTCTTGGTAGTGGCACCCACCCTGTGGAATGCCCTCCCATCAAATGTTAAGGAAATAAACAACCTTTTAGAAGACACCTGAGGGCAGCCCTGTTTAGGGAAGTTTTTAATGTTTGATGTGTTTGTGTTTTTAATATTCTGTTGGGAGCCACCCAGAGTGGCTGGGGAAACCCAGCCAGATGGGCGGGGTATAAATAATAAATTATTATTATTATCATCATCATCATCATCACATGGCTTTGAAGCCACCGCTGATCTGCAAACCCCTTTTGGTCCAGCCATACCTTTACCCAGCCTGGTGTCATATATGACATTAGGTTGAAGACAAAACTGCCTCATAGTTTAAATGGGGAGGGCTGATGGGTCTCATTAACCCCACAAACAAGAGATTTCCCCACTTTTGAGAACCTTTGGCAATGCTAATCAAACCTTATGCTCTCAACTAAGTCAAGAGAAGCCACTAGAGAAAGGGGGCTCCATATGGTGTGCCAGGATCCTGCTCCAATGTCGCACGTGGGCAGACAAGTGTGGTGACAAAGTGGGCAGCTCATGAGATGCATGGCCTTATGAGATTCAGCTGGGCTGCAAGCTGGCCCAATCATTAGGCAGAGTGAAGCAACTGCCTCAGGTGGCAGATTCTGGTGGACATTTGAGTATTTCCCCCAAGGCATTCCTGCCAAGCCCCTTGTCCATTCCTCTGGGCTGGAGGACAGAGATTTGTGCTGCATCTGACCTGCCCTGTGCCCCCTATGCTAGCCAGCTGGCATCAGCTGCAGTGGGAGACACTGCCCCATTGCCAGTGTTCCAGTCAGATTCATCTGTCAGCCCAGCTGGCTTCTGTATGTGCAGTGGGGAGCACCAAACGTTTGCCCTCTGCCCCAGGCAGCAGAATGTATTCGGCTGTCCCTTCTAAATCAGTCCCATCAATCACTAAAAGGAAGACTTGCAACAGAGTGGTTGGAAGGAATGGAAGCTGTCTTTCCAAAGCTGAGTTTCTCAACTGGTAGAGCATGAGACTAAATCTCAGGGCTGTGAGTTTGAGCCCCACATTGGGCAAAAGATTCCTGCATTGCAGGGGGCTGGACTAGATGATCCTTGTGGTCCCTTCCAACTCTATGATTCAAGTTATGACCTTAATCCTAATATAGCCAGGATAGCTAACTAGCAAGGCCAATGGTAAGGGCATCACTCTGGCTAATCATACACTGTTCACCTAGAATGACCTATGAAAGGACTTGACTTTAATCCAAAATGAGCTGTGTTTCACTTGTAGGCAGGGTTGAAAGAGTGTCTTGTTTGCGGAATACAGAAGGAGGAAAAGAATTTTTCCGATCAGACCTGATTTTTGAGTGCAAAACTTGAGCACAACTGAAGGGGAAAAGGTGGGGTTCCCATATGCTACGGGACATTTAACTTGCACATCTGCAACTCATGTCTGAATAATTTCCCCCTAATAGGTGATTGGCACTTGTGATGATGAAAGCCTCCAAGCAGCTCCCGTGAAAGAAAAATATTGTTGCACAACTGAGATCACCCAGAGATCGCAAAAGAAGCGGAAAAGGGGACACAATTTGCTGACAAAGGGTACAAACAGGGGGTTCAGAATCATGTATTGTGAGATACAGTCATACCTCGGGTTATAGACGCTTCAGGTTGTGTTTTTTTGGGTTACGGACCACCAAAGCCTGGAAGTACCGGAACAGGTTACTTCCAGGTTTTGGCAGTTGCCATGCGCAGAAGCGCTAAATCACGCTTTGCGCATGTGCAGAAGCACCGAATCACAACTCGCGCATGCACAGATGCGCAGCTGTGGGTTGTGAACACTGCGGGTTGCGAACGCTGCAGATTGCGAACGTGCATCCCACACGGATCATGTTCGCAACCCGAGCGTCCACTGTATACTATTTTTCATGTCTTACATAACACTGCACCTGTTTACTTAGGCCACATTCACATTTAAATTGCCTGTGTTGCCACTTGTTACTTTGTTCGGAGACCCCTATCCCCCTCACAGAGCTATGATTTCCAGAGTAGTTTAGCAATCCATCCCTCTTCACAGAGCTATCTCTGAGAATTGTAGCTCTGAGGGGCGAATAGAGGCTTCCTAAGAACTTTCAGCGCCTTTAACAGCTCCCAGAATTCTTGGGGGGAAGGCAGTTTAAAATGGCACCATGGCGCTTTAAATGAATGTGGCCCCTGTCCACTGAACTTTGTTTGTTTTGGTGGCTCATTTGAGAAAAGAATGAGCTAGCTTTTCCTATGCACAGGCCAGGCACTCTCTTCTGCTCTCTGAATTCCAGGCTATGCAAATGTTTGTCCACAGCGATACAGTCCGCCGTGATAAGGAACGCAAGCAGGGAGGACTCGAGAGTCTGGGGGCCAGGCTGGCTTTCTGGCAAAGGGTTAGCCCAAGCCAACCTGGGAGGGAGAAGAGAGTAGGAGAAAGGCTTAGTAACACGTAAATTGAATAGGTGCACTAGGTACACAGTTCAGTGTTTGCTTAGCCTTTCCGGAGAAATGTTATTGACTTGCAGGGAATGCATTTTTCACAAACGGTGTTTATTGTTAAGCCCCATTCCCTGTAGAAGGGGAAACCTCTTAACAATGGAATGTGTTGTACTGGCATTTCCTGCAGGTGACAAAGTAGGAAATGGATAAAGGTTGGGCACTTGAAAAAGGGCGGAGGGGATAACCAACAACCCTCCCTTCCTCTTCACAGTTTAAATACTTTTCTCCATCCCCAAAGCGCTACCCCTGGCTCTGTTTGCGCAGTCAAAAAGTGTGTGCTTGGTTGTGTGTGTATGCGTGTGAGTTAGAGAGAGCAATGTTGACTGAGTATGTGAGAGAGATATTGTCAGCAAGGCAAGAGGGCTTGTTTGACAAGCTTCTGTTCCTATCACATTGCCTTTCTGACAGGTCTGATGAACCTGGACGCAAAATGTTGATAGCTCCTTTTTCTTGTTCTGTCAAAAGGCTCGGCCCTTCCCTTCAAAGGGCTGAGCTCAGAAGGGGTTAAAATTGCAAAGGGCAAGACAATGGTAGGCAGGGGTGGGGTGGGGTGGACACTGGTATTTTCAAATACCAGTGCTTGCAAATTTAATCCAGGCCTGCAAGCAGCTGCCCATCTCCCTTTACATTACCGCTCTCAAAGGTAGCAGGGGAACATGGGTGACGCTGTGGTCTAAACCACTTAGCCTCTTGGGCTTGCCGATCATAAGGTCGGCAATTCAAATCTGCACAACAGGATGAGCTCCCACTGCTCTGTCCCAGCTTCTGCCAACCTAGCAGTTCGAAAGCATACCAGTGCAAGTAGATAAATAGGTACCACTGCAGCAGGAAGGTGAACAGTGTTCCTGTGCACTCTGTTTTCCGTCGCAGTGTTCCATTGTACCAGCAGCAGTTTAGTCCTGCTGGCCACATGACCCGGAAAGCTGTCTGCAGACAAACGTCGACTCCCTCGGTCTGCAAGCAAGATGAGCGCTGCACCCAGAGTCACCTTTGGCTGGACTTAACCGTCCAAGGGTCCTTTTTTTTTTTTACTGCTCTCAATACAGCAGGTTCTTGAAATGCTGAATCCAGTGTCTGTGACCAGGATTAGGATTTAGGACAGAATTCTGCCCCAGCTTTTATAGAACCTGCATCAGCAACAAGGATAGCCGTTTGTGTTATTTTTTTCCCAACCAGGAAGAAAGAACACTGAAATTATGGCAACAGGGAAGGATGGAATGGAACCCAAGTCCAGCACCAGCAATCAGTCAGGTTGGACTAGGGGCTTGGAAGGGCCCCCAACCTAGCTGTGTCACCATTCATCACTCTCATTCCCTGTTTTGTTTTGTTTTGTGAGGGTGGCTCATCTTTGGCCCTGTGCCAAAAGTACCATGAAATCTGGCCCTCATGCAACCAAGTCATAGACAGGGAGCTGCTCATTTGTGTGACTCTTAACATTGGAACTGGGCGAGATGTTTTCAGGAAACCCGATCTTTAGACTCCACAAGCTGCTTCAACCAATACCTCTTCCCAGGGATTGGGAATGGTAGCTGTCTAAGGGAATGGGGGTCACCTAACATCTCCCAGACCCTTAATGAACTACAGTTTCCAGGATTCCTTGGGGGAAGCCATGACTCTTTAAAGTGCAATAGATCACTTGGTGATCTATTGCAATCGCTCTTTTGATCTACCTTTGGCCCACCTCTTCTATATGAGGTGCCAGAGACTGAAACAAAACTTGCCCAGTTCGTTATACCAGAATGCATTGCAAACCTGCTAACGCCTTTGTCTGTTTTGCTCTTCGCAGCCTTTAAGAAGCCTGTTCAAGGCCGGCGTAATGGCAAAGCAGCCCAGATCCTAGCCGACGTGCAAGAAGATCTAAAAGAAACAGCAAAGTGCAGCCCTGCTTCCAGCCACAATGAAGACGAAGAGACATAGCCCGAATGTGCTTTCTCGCTGGGGCAGATCCTACCACTTGAACTGGTGTCAGATATTTCTGCTGTGATATGAAGCCCTTCAGTGGCCAGTTATTCTCACTGACATCAACCAGGACAGCTCAAGCCTGCTCAGGTGCCATTGCTTCACATCCCTGACCAACAAGTGAATTCATGTGGACTAGTAACTTACTGACCGTCAAGGCACTCTGGAGAGCTTTATGAAATTCTTCAGTTAATTCTCTCGAGATTTTGGCAGTGAGGTGGTTTGTTCCGCTCGGCTATTCTGTGGTTCCTTTTGTCCAGGTTCCGCCAGTTCTCTGGCATTCAACCAGATTGGCCCTGCCATACCTTCGCTGTGATGCATTAAGTGTTGCATTAAGAGACAACTGCAACGTGAGGACAGAGAGACCATGTTCTGCATACAGAGGGTCCCAAATTCAGTCCCTTGCAATACCAGTTAGAATGATCAGGTCCTGGGGAATGATCCTGCCTGATATCTTGGAGGGCTGCTGCAAACCAGAGATGACAACGGTGAGCTACAGCAGACCTGGCAGCTTTCAGTGACTTGCAAAACATGGTATTTTGTTGCTTCTGTGGCCAATACAACCCATCCCTATGGTACCGTTGTCTTTTCTTCCTTTTATAAAATCAGCAACACTGCAGGGGCCTGGACATCAAATGTCCTGTAGCCTGTGGATCCACAAGGGGAGGGCTGTAGATCAGTGCCAGAGCAACTACTCTGAATCCAAAAGGTTCCAGGTTCAATCCCCAGCATCTCCAGGTGCGACTGGGAAGATCTTTTCCTGGAACACTAGACACCTGCTGAAATGCAGTGTAGACAATGCTAAACTGGATGGACCAATGTTCTGACTTCCTAGTCATACCCACCAACTGTCCCTATTTTCCCAGGACATTCCTGGAATCATAGAAGCCATCCCGGCTTCTGATTAAATCCCGGAATGTCCCGGGGATAAGCTGGCGCTTGCAGCCAGCGTTGGCACTTGCAGTGGTGTTGCTGACCCCCACGGCAGCACGACACCAAAAGACACACATCCCGATTTTCATCAGGGGAATGTTGGAGGGTAGGCTAGGTATCTGTCAGGCATCATTGGTGCGCTGCAAATCCCACCAAAAGGACTGGGGAAACAGCGGCAGAATAAGGTTGTCCTGCGAGGTGCAAGATAAGAATAAATGGGCTGAACTTTGAAAGCAGCTTTCCTTTGTCAAAAGGGTGTGTTGGGCCAAGATGGCGAAAGCATGGTTTGACGACTCCTGGAGAACTTCCCAAAGTGCATCTTATTTCAGATATTGTTGCACCTGTGATCCCCATACACACACATCAGAAGATGTCTCCACCCCCATCATTCTGCCCGGACGCTGAGGTCCAGCGCCGAGGGCCTTCTGGCGGTTCCCTCATTGCGAGAAGCAAAGCTACAGGGAACCAGGCAGAGGGCCTTCTCGGTAGTGGCGCCCGCCCTGTGGAACGCCCTTCCAGCAGATGTCAAAGCGATAAACAACTACCTGACATTCAGAAGACATCTTAAGGCAGCCCTGTTCAGGGAAGTTTTTAACGTGTGATATTTTACTGTATTTTGGGTTTCTATGGAAGCTGCCCAGAGTGGCTGGGGAGGCGGGGTATAAATAATAAATTATTATTATTATTATTATTATTATTATTATTATTATTATTATTATTCAGCAAGGAGAAGGGCCCTAGCTATTGCACATGGCTGATGGGGAAGTCTGAAGGACCAGCGATAAGAAACAATATGTGCTAGCCACATCCTCATGGTTGCCAGTCTGAAGTAGTCTGAGGGCCAGAAATGGCCTAGTGATCTTCCTGGTAGCTTTTGATCTACATCAGTTTTGCAGGTGGTGGGTCCTGGTGACAAGGAAGCAATCACACCTTTGAAGTTAATAGGGGGAAAGGTAAAGGTGAAGGGACCCCTGACCATTAGGTCCAGTCGTGACCAACTCTGGGGTTGCAGCGCTCATCTCGCTCTATAGGCTGAGGGAGCCGGCGTTTGTCCGCAGACAGCTTCTGGGTCATGTGGCCAGCATGACTAAGCCACTTCTGGCGAGCCAGAGCAGCGCACGGAAACGCTGTTTACCTTCCCGCCAGAGCAGTACCTATTTCTCTACTTGCACTTTGACGTGCTTTCAAACTGCTAGGTTGGCAGGAGCAGGGACCGAGCAACGGGAGCTCACCCCGTCGCGAGAATTCAAGGGAAAAGGTGCCACACACTAAACAAAAACTTCTGGATCTTGATATGCACAGGGTACAAAAAACACCTACGTATCGCCAAGTACCCAGTTTGATTGGACATAAATGCTGCATTGATTAAACCACTGCATAGTTTACCCTAAAATAAGTGATTTTATTTTAAGTGAACTCTGTGTTAAGGATTGGGGGGGGGGGGAGGTTATAGCAGCTGCTCTCCATATTTCAGGGGTGAACAACGTGGGAGCTGACTGCAGACTTCCTGTTCAGGGCCGTTAAAACTAAAAACTAAAAGAGATTGTGAAGAGCTTCAAAAGGGCCTCTCCAAACTGAGCAAATGGGCAATAAAATGGCCCAGTTCAGTGTAAGCAGCTGTCAAGTGATGCTTGTGGTGGCAATAAATCTTAATTTCACATATACGCACATGGGGCATGAACAGGCAGTGATTGGCCAGCGATGAGACCTTCAGGTCGGAGTGGATAGCTCCGTGAAGATGTTGACCCAGTGTACGGCAACTATTTTTAAAAAGGTAAATTCCATGCTAGGAATTCCATGTGTGCTGTTCTAGTCACCTCTCCTCAAGGATATAGCAGTTGGAAAGGAGCAACTGAATTGTGATCAAGGGGCTGGAGTGCCCCTTGACCCATGTGAGAAAAGGTTGTGACATTTGGGACTTTTTAGTTAGGACCAAAACCAAGTAAGAGGTGAAATGATAGACGTTTATAAAATTATACCTGGCTTGGAGAACGTGGACTGGATTTTTTTCTCTCTCTCCCTCTCTCATGACTCTAGAACTCATAGACATCCAGTGAAGCTAATTGTTGGAATATTTAGGACAGATAAAAGATAAAAGTACTTCTTCACACAATCCAGAGCCCGATCTGAAAGGAAAATTTTTGGGCTTGATGAGTTAAAGAGGACCTGATCTGGGATGACCTTTGGTTGGGTGCAAATTAATTGAAGATTTGGGGGGGAGGTCATTTGCATGGGAAGGTAGTTGGCTTCTCTTCCGTCACACATCTATGCATATAAATTAGCATGGGCAAATGTTATGCACATTTGTGTTCGTGAGTCCATGCCCTGAATATTTACCGTATTTTTTGCTGCATAAGATGCACCTGACCATAAGACGCACCTAGTTTTTAGAGGAGGAAAACAAGAAAAAAAAAATCTCTCCATCTCTGCACAGCGCCTCTCCAGTGAAGCGGGAAGAGAAATGGAAAGGGCTCCATTTCTCCTCCCATTTCGCTGAAAAGGCACTGCGCAGCTCTCCCTCTCTGCGCAGCGCCATTCGCTCCATAAGACGCACAGACATTTCCCCTTACTTTTTAGGAGGAAAAAAGTGCGTCTTATGGAGCGAAAAATACGGCACATACCCAGCAAATGACTCTGGTGCCCAGAACCTGACTCATGTACAGAATCCTCACAAATGATGTCGATAACAGAGGCCTTCATCGAAGGGATTCCAAAATGGCAGCTTAAATGTCAAAGCTAGAGGACAGAGGAAAACAAGGTGGCATACAAGGAAATAAATATTCTCTAGCCACACACCAGCCAAGCTGTAAGCAGTGCTGGCACTTAGCACTCAGTTCACACTGATCTTGGGAAGGTCATTCATATCCTGTTGTTCCCAAACCACATCGCCAAGCAGAGTACTGTCAATTGCTGTGTCAGAGACCATGTTTTCCCACAAGTACAGTTCTTGATAGTGCCCTGTCCATCACTTCGCTTGCTGTGATCTGTGATGATCTTTCCCGACAAAGGTTCTCAACAGTGCAGTTTCCCTTGACGGGTTGGTCCAAAGGTTTTCTCCATGCCTTCGTACATTTTGCGAGTGTTGCAGTGAGTTGGGTGCTCTGACGCAGCTTTAGCCATTAGTCGACTGCTGGCACATGTGGAAATGGTGGGGGCACTAAATCTATTGTCATTTTTCAAAGGGCCCTTGCCTCTTTTGGTCTGTGCCTGCCACCTAGTGGATACAGCATGGTATTTCTAAGGTTGGCATGTGCCCTCACATAGGAAAGACACTGGAAACACCTTTATCACTTTATGAAACACACACACACACACACACACCAGACTTGCAAAATCAGGTTACTAAATGCAGGTTTCGTGAGTGACATCCACAGGCTCCAAACTCAGTGGCCTGGTTTCTCCCAAATCTCCAACTCCCGACACAGAGGAAGTATGAAATGCTGCCACCTTTCTTTAGTGTGCTCCATAATTTTATGTGTTCCAGTTGTGACACCGCCAGCCTAAAAAATGAGGCATTGGGGTGTCCACTGTGTTGAAGAATTACCTTCAGAAATGGGCTCTGCAAAGTGCAGTTCTAGGATAGGTTTCCTGGATCAGAAGTCAAAGCAAAAACATCCTTAGTTTTCAAACTGGGGTGTCGTGTGTTTTTTTAAAGATACAGGTAGGCAGCCGTGTTGGTCTGCCATAGTTGAAACAAAATAAAAAATTCCTTCCAGTAGCACCTTAGAGACCAACTAAGTTTGTTATTGGCATGAGCTTTCGTGTGCATGCACACTTCTTCAGATAACATGAAAGCTCATACCAATAACAAACTTAGTTGGTCTCTAAGGTGCTACTGGAAAGAATGTTATTATTTATTTATTTTTTAAGAAAAAGAACAACACAGTCGTTTGTGTCTGTTCCTTTGCGGTTGCCTATAAGGGACAGGGAAGATTGGAGGAGTGCACCTTTCAGGGTGAAGTCCAACTGCTAGAAGCTTGCAGCACTTGCTGTGGCTGTAGAGACCCATATGGGAGAGACATGTTTTGTTGCAGCTGGGGCAGATGAAGGCGTCCGGTTGTGCTGCTGAAGATGCACTATAGCGTTTCTTCTCTCTGTGCTCTTCCCAACGGTCCTTCCTCCTCTGGCCACTGCTCTGGATGCACAACCTGACTGTCTCCAGGCCCTGCGGTCATCTGCAAGGGATTCCCACACAGCAAGGTTGATGTTGCCAGTCTTCACGTCATGCTTGCAGACATCTTTGTAGCACGGAGTTGGTCTGCCAATGGGCCTGGTGCCTGAAGCCAGCTCTCCATAGAGCAAGTACTTGGGGATTCTGTGGACAAGCTAGTGTAGACATTACTGAGGCAGGAGTGCGAACATGCTGGGAATGTGGGCTTGGGGGAGCACATCTTTGTTTGAGACAGCTCTTGTTTATTCACAGCCCAGAACAGAACTGAACTGAAGGGTTCAGCCAGCCTGCTTATATAGAGCTCCAGTACAACGCAACTGTAACCACTTTCTGTAACTATCCAATCACTGAACGTCACTTTCAATCCTTTATTTGCATATGTGGACCTGAGTGAAAACTATCTACAGTATCCCCCTGCTGGCCCAGGGTGAGAACTTCAGTACATAACAGAGACTCTGTCCTGCCTTGTGATACCCCAAATCCTCCTGATGCAGCACAGGTGCGGAAGGCATTAAGGTATCACTCCTGACACTTGTAAGTTGCCCACGACTCACTTCCATAAAGCAACAAGCTCAACACACAAGCCTGGTGGACCTTCATCTTGGCATTCTCCCATTCCCTTTTGGAGAGGCAAGCCAATGCCGTAGCTGCCTTGCCAATACACCTGTCCAGCTTAGTGTCAATGGAGAGATTGCTGGTTATGATGGAACCCAGGTAGACAAAATATTCTACCATGAAACAGGGTAAAATGCACATTTGTTGTTCCACCCACTTTCGCCAGTAGCCCCTCAGGAACTTGCACAGAAGAGAATACAGCCCTTGTTCCTGCTTCTGGATTCGGGACAAAGCCTAAGCCTGTCTCCCAAGGCAGAAACATTACCATGTCTGCTCCCATCTGTTAAAAAAAACAACAACTAGAGTACAAGGCAGACCATTGCCAGCTTCAAGAATGCAGCTTCTGCTTTTAAATGGTCTGCAAGCACCCAAGTATTGCACCCATTTCCACAGAGGGACCTGTATTAGCCTCTTGCAGCAAAAGCAAAAAAGCAGTCCTGCCACAACTTAAAAACTATAAAACTTTTGCTAGGGCAGAAGGTTTTGTGGACTAAGAGGCCCCTTCCGATGTTTTGCTCCACAGGGCAAAAAGCAGCTGGAGGAAATTGGCATTTTTATCATGAATTGGTGCAGCGCAGGGGTTGCTGTGGTTTTCTAACTCCCCCAGCACCTCAATCATAATCAAACTTGATCTCCCTTTCCACAATCTCCCCTCCTCCAAACTGCAGAAATTCCCTTTTTTAAAATATGCAACCAAACCATGGGAGTGTCTGTTCACAGATTTTGGGCACCACGTCTGCATGCACCCTGGCAAGTGCAGATATCATGCCTTCGTGGGAGAGCCGCTAGGAGGAGCTCGACATAAACCGTTGTGCAAGCTACGGACCCAAGACATCTCATTCTAGAAGGCAAAAGACAAGAAGTCCGTGTGCAGAAGCAACTGGGCTGGCAGCTGACTCTTCCTTGAGAACTGTCAACAGAATAGTGTTTACCTCCATTCACAGTCGGAGACCATAGGTGTTATGTACTGAAGTTCTCACCCTGGGCCAGCAGGGGGATACTGTAGATAGTTTTCACTCAGGTCCACATATGCAAATAAGGGATTGAAAGTGACGTTCAGTGATTGGATAGTTACAGAAAGTGGTTACTGTTGCGTTGTAGTGGAGCTCTATATAAGCAGGCTGGCTGAACCATTCAGTTCAGTTCTGGCCTGGCCTGTGAATAAAGAAAAGCTGTTTGAAGAATCACTGTGTCATCTGATATTTTCACCCCCAACTTAACAGTAGGCCTCTGAATACCAGTTGCTGGATGGGAGAATTCCTACATTCCTGCCTCTCAAGTGCCTTCAGAGATCCAGCATGACTCTTATGCTCAGAGCCACCTGACGAGACCTAGCCACCTCATTTTCATGGTTGGGACTCTTCTCATCAGTACAGTGGTACCTCGGGATAAGAACTTAATTCATTCCGGAGGTCCGTTCTTAACCTGAAACTGTTCTTAACCTGAGCTACCACTTTAGCTAATGGGGCGTCCCGCTGCCGCCTCGCTGCCAGAGCACGATTTCTGTTCCCATCCTGAAGCAAAGTTCTTAACCCGAGGTACTATTTCCAGGTCAGCGGAGTCTGTAACCTGAAGCATTTGTAATCCGAAGTGTTTGTAACCTGAGGTACCACTGTACACATGCCCTTAGGTTCATTTCTTTGTTCTCGGTCCAGTTTACTATACCTGAAGGAGCATCTCCACAATCATTGTTCTGCCCAGACACTGAGGTCCAGTGCCAATGGCCTTCTGGCGGTTCCCTCGCTGTGATTAGCCAAGTTAAAGGGAACCAGGCAGAGGGCCTTCTCGGTAGTGGCACCCGCCCTGTGGAACGCCCTCCCACCAGATGTCAAAGAGAAAAACAACTACCAGACTTTTAGAAGACATCTGAAGGCAGCCCTGTTTAGGGAAGCTTTTAATATTTAATAGGTTGTTGTGTTTTAATATTCTGTTGGAAGCTGCCCAGAGTGGCTGGGCACCCAGTGCGCGAGCACCCAGGCAGCCGGCACCTAGGCTCAGCCTATAATGCCCGTGCTCACCAATTTGCAACCAGTAAATAATAATAAACTATTAATGCCAATCTCCAAGTATGTGTTTCAGTTAGATCTACTGTTTTCTGGGCACATGCATTTGGAGTGTTCAAACATCTTCTGTCAGAGTGACATTCTGCTGGGGATAATAATAATAATAATAATAATAATAATAATAATATTTTATTTATACCCCGCCCTCCCCAGCCAAGGCCGGGCTCAGAGCAGCTTACAAACAATAATAAAAACAAGATGAATGATTACAAACTTAAAAACAAAAATAAAATACAACATTAAAATAATGGATGCAACTTAACTCATTAACTTTTCCTTTCTTACCTACATGTGTTTTTCCAGACAATCCAACAATTCCTGTCATGTGATGTCATGTCATGTGATGCACCCTTCACAAATGCTACACAATAACCAGTCCCCACATCACCCAGGGACAGCAACCCTGGAAAATTCAGGTTGCGTAATTGTGTCATTATAGTTGACTGGAAGGTCTTATGTAACAAACCAACTTCTCCAAAAGATTGGATCTTTTATGTGATAAGGAGTGACAGGAAAATGCACTGGAAAGTAATGGATGGCACTTGCTTTGACATGTCATCTAACAATCTGCAAACAAATCAACTGAATGCTTAATAAACAGGTTGTCTGCGTATCTGCAATGGCTACTAGGTCCAGAGTTCAAGAACAGAAAAGCAGCCCGGCCATTTTTATTTCTCTGATTGCCAATGAAGTGGAATGCTGGAAGATTTGGGACCATAGCTGTCAACCGTCCCTTATTTGGCGGGAAACTCCCTTATCCCAGTGCCGTGTCCCGCTGCTGTCCCTTATTGATGATGTGCCTTAAATTTCCCGGGTTTCAAAGGAAGCAGCTCCTCTCCCTCCCTCCCTGCCAGCCAAGGAGGAGGGAGGCTCCAAGTGTGTTGCTTGGCTGCCCGGCCCACCCCCCTCCAGCCTCCTCTCACCAGCCTCGGCCCCCGGAAGCCCCTCCTCGCCAGGACTGGCGGGAGCCTCGGGCCCTTCAGCCGCCAAACTGAGCGTCTCTGCTTGGGGCCTCTCCTCTGCCCATTGCCACCGCTCCCGCTAGGCCATACTGCGGCTGCGCCACCGAAGGACCCGGATGAGATGGGCAGCCTGGTGTGGCCTAAAAGAAATATCTTCTTCACACAATCCAGAGCCTGATCTGTAGCGATAATAATTTTTATTTCTCTGATGGCTGGAAGTACAATGACTGTGCAGAATTATTTTAAAAGGAAGATCAATACGTGTATAGCAGCCAGACTGTTCAGTCATCGCTACCTTGGAAAGAGAGGAAGGTGCTAATATGTGACTAAGTTATTTCACTGCCACTGAGCTATAGTTTCTCGTCTGGGCAATACCCGAGGGTTTGTGCTCCACAATTAAGCAAGCAAACAGCGATGCATTTCTGAAAACTGGTTTCTGTACTGATTTGGAAAATGTATTTCCTTAGCCCCCAACTCTCTGACCTCTCATTGTCTTCATCTCTTTCCTTCTACGTGACCACGACCCCCCCCCCCGGCAAAAAAGCCCTGCAACTCCTTTGACAATGAATCACATAGAACAGCTTCTGCAGCATGTGGAGAAGAGGGGTGTTTTTGATTCATTTGTTCATATCCGTGCTGTATGCCCATTTCATTAAGAGGAGGCATCACTCTCCGCAGTCTGGAGTGGCATGATTAAATCAATCAGCTCAGTCTTTCTTAAACACTTGATGTCATAATAAAACTCTGAGTCATTTCCCAAGGCATATAAGCTATTGGCACCATACATGCTGCTGTGTTCATCGGCATTTTCCTTCTCTGGAGCGTGGTACGGAGCCTTTTACAATCACAGAATCACAGAATTGTAGAGTTTGAGGGGAACCCAAGGGTCATCTAGTCCAGTCCCCTGCAACGCAGGAAATCTCAACTAAAGCATCCAAGGCAGGTGCCCATCCAGCATCTGCTTAAAAACCTCCAAGGAAGTCCATTACGCTGTTGAACAGCTTTTACTGCCAGAAATTCTTCCATTGGTTTGGATCCTAATGTCTGTAGCAGGAGAAAACAAGGTTGTTTTCTGATCTGGCCACAATGATCCATGCGACGGTCACCTCAAGGCTTGATTACTGTAACTCGCTCTACGCGGGGCTGCCCTTGAAGCTGACCCAGGAACTCCAGCGGGTGCAGAATGCCGCGGCGAGGCTCCTTACGGGGTCCTTGCCACGGGATCACATTCATCCAGTGCTTTACCAACTGCACTGCTCCTGGTGGAGTACAGGGTCAGGTTTAAGGTGCTGGTTTTGACCTTTAAAGCCCTATGCGGCCTAGGACCCATGTACCTACGGGACCGCCTCTCCTGGTATGCCCCGCGGAGGACCTTAAGGTCCGCAAATGACAACATTTTGGAGGTCCCCGGTCGCAAGGTGGTTAGATTGGTCTCAACTAGGGCCAGGGCCTTTTCAGTACTGGCCCCGACTTGGTGGAACGCTCTGTCACCAGATACTAGGGCCCTGCGAGACTTGACATCTTTTCACAGGGCCTGCAAGACAGAGCTGTTCCGCCTGGCCTTTGGTTTGGACTCAGTCTGACCCTTATGTTTCCCTCCCCTTATGGTCTTGATTTATTGGCTACTTTTAAAATGATGCTGCATTTTAAATTGCATTTTAACCTGTATTTTAAATTGGTTTCCCCCCTCTCATTATGTTTTTACTGTGATTTTATTGGTGTTAGCCGCCCTGAGCCCAGCTCTGGCCGGGAAGGGCGGGGTATAAATAAAAAGTTGTTTGTTTATTATTATTATTATTACTATTACTATTACTATTACTATTACTATTATTTCTGCTTCCATGAGACAGCCCTTGAGTTATTTGAAGATGGCTATCATATCTCCCTTTTTCCAGGCTAAACATAACCAACTCTGGCTTGGTTTCCAGACATTGATCATTTTGGTTGCCCTCCTTTGCGCACGTTCCAGCTTGTCAATATCCTTCTTAAATTGTGGCACCCAGAACTGGACACAGTATTCCAGGTGTGGTCTCACCAAGGCAGAATAGAGTGGTACTATTACTTCCCTTGATGTGGAATTATACCTCTGTTGATGCAGCCTATAATCGCATTTGGGTTTCCCCCCTGCTGTATCACACTGTTGACTGCACTGCTTGTCGTCTGTTAAGACCCCCAGATCTTCTGAAGGCTTGCACCTGTGCTCATTGAGAAATTTGCCTTTATCACCTCCTCCCAAGGCTGGCCTGCTCATGAGTCGGACTGATGCAGCGACCTTGGGCAGCAGGAAGCTTCTCACCAGAAGCCACTGCTATGCAGCCCTAGTAAGTGAGACTCCCTGTCTCCTCTTAATGTAGGGGTGGGGAACCTCAGGCCACTAGGCCTCCCCATTTGGCCTCCCACCTGCCCGATAGGTAAAGGTAAAGGGACCCCTGACCATTAGGTCCAGTCGTGACCGACTCTGGGGTTGCGGTGCTCATCTTGCTTTATTGGCCGAGGGAGCCGGCGTACACCTTCTGGGTCATGAGGCCAGCATGACTAAACTGCTTCTGGAAAACCAGAGCAGTGCACGGAAACGCTGTTTACCTTCCCGCCGGAGCGGTACCTATTTATCGACTTGCACTTTGATGTGCTTTCGAACTGCTAGGTTGCCAGGAGCAGGGACCGAGCAACGGGAGCTCACTCCGTCGCGGGGATTCGAACTGCCGACCTTCTGATCAGCAAGTCCTAGGCTCTGTGGTTTAACCCACAGCGCCACCCGCGTCCTGTCAAAATGGTAAAGGCAAAACAGAGCTGAGAGTGGGGTTGCAAAACCCTGTCCACAGGGCTTATCAAGAGTCAACAATCAGCTGATACAGTAGTTGGGGCTTCCATGCACAGTGCTATGCAAAAATGGATCCCCTGCCATCATTGTGACATCAGGTGATTGACAGGAGAGTGGCCCTGCCCACCTGTCAAATGTGACCTGCGGGGGTGGGACTCAGATCCACCAATCGGATCCAGCTTCTTATGCCACCCTAGGAGTAGTGGCAAAGCCACCTATCTCTAGAAGAACCTTTCATTTAGAACTCTTCATTCTCACAATTGTCCTCACGAATAATGAAGAAGGCAGATAAAGGCAACTTTCATGAGTCTCCACCTCCGGCCCTTTCTGTTTTCACAACAACCCACCTCCCCATTTTATTTGCACAACAACCCTGTGAGGTAGGTTAGGCTGAGAGTGAGTGACTGGGCCACGCTCAAAAAAAGAAGGCATCCAAGCACGGAACTTTTGCCCTGGCGTGCCTCAGGGCACTATTTTGTCCCCTGTGCCATTTAGCAACTGTATGTGGGGGATTTGGAGCAAAATGTCGTCCTCATGCCGATGGCACTCAGCTCTTCTTCTCCATAACATCTGAAGCAGGTGTGGCCATGCACGCCCTGTATGAAGTGGATGAAGGGCCTATAAACTGAGTTTAAATCCTTTGCTGTTGTTGCTGTTTAGTCGTTCAGTCATGTCCGACTCTTCGTGACCCCATGGACCAGAGCACAGCAAGCACTCCTGTCTTCCACTGCCTCCCACAGTTTGGTCAAACTCACGCTGGTAGCTTCGAGAACACTGTCCAACCATCTCATCCTCTGTCGTCCCCTTCTCCTTGTGCCCTCCATCTTTCCCAACATCAGGGTCTTTTCCAGGGTGTCTTCTCTTCTCATGAAGTGGCCAAAGTACTGGAGCCTCAGCTTCACGATCTGTCCTTCCAGTGAGCACTCAGGGCTGATTTCCTTCAGAATGGATAGGTTTGATCTTCTTGTAGTCCATGGGACTCTCAAGAGTCTCCTCCAGTGCCATAATTCAAAAGCATCAATTCTTCGGCGATCAGCCTTCTTTATGGTCCAGCTCTCACTTCCATACATCACTACTGGGAAAACTATAGCTTTAACTGATCACTGTCTTCCCGTGGCGAAGAGGCTTGAATAACTCAGAGAAGCTATGAGCTATGCTGTGCAGTTTAAATCCTGGAAAGGCATAATCCCTGTGGGTATCTGGAAGATAGATCGCCTTACCTATTTTGTTTTTTGTTTGTTTGTTTTCCAATAGATTTTTATTGAGATTTTAAAGGTTACAAAAAGAAAAAATAAAGAACATATTTAAACAGGAAAAAACCAAAGGGAGAAAAAAAATAGAAAAAAAGATGCAGATAATTAAAAAAAAATCAATCCTTTACATAACTTTCTTTCCTTTGCTTATTTCCTTGACCTCCTCACACCTCCCTTTTTTGTATTCTAATTCAATTAGATATTTCAGCAAATCCTTTCCATCTTTATTTCTATCCTAATGATTTATCTTAATAAACTATAATTTAACGTTCTGTTCCTTCACCAATTAACAATCCATTTTTACTTAATCCTTTATATCATTTCTGCTAAAACCACATTACTTCATTCCAACATCCTTCTAGCATTCCTTAATTTTACAATGTTTCTGTAGATAAACTTTAAATTTCTTCCAATCTTCTTCCACCAACTCTTCTCCTTGGTCTCGGATTCTGCCAGTCATTTCCGCCAGTTCCATATAGTCCATCACCTTCATCTGCCATTCTTTCCGGGTGGGTAAATCTTGTGTCTTCCAGTACTTTGCAATAAGTATTCTTGCTGCTGTTGTGGCATACATAAAGAAAGTTCTCTCCTTCTTTGACACCAATTGGCCGACCATGCCCAGGAGAAAGGCCTCTGGTTTCTTCTGAAAGGTATATTTAAATACCTTTTTCATTTCATTATAAATCATCTCCCAGAAAGTCTTAATCCTTGGGCATGTCCACCAAAGGTGAAAGAATGTACCTTCAATCTCTTTACACTTCCAACATTTATTATCAGGCAAATGATAAATTTTTGCAAGCTTGATTGGCGTCATGTACCACCTGTAGATCATTTTCATTATATTTTCTCTTAAGGCATTACATGCCGTAAACTTCATACCTGTGGTCCATAACTGTTCCCAGTCAGCCATCATAATGTTATGTCCAACATCTTGTGCCCATTTAATCATAGCAGACTTCACCGTTTCATCCTGAGTATTCCATTTCAACAGCAAGTTATACATTCTTGACAAATTCTTAGTTTTAGGGTCTAACAGTTCTATTTCCAATTTTGATTTTTCCAATTTTGATTGGTGACAACCACCTTGGAGTTTTGTTTTCAAGCAAATCCTTATATCTTATCCAGACATTAAACAGTGCTTTCCTGACAATATGGTTTTTAAACGCTTTATGTGCTTTGACCTTATCATACCACAAGTATGCATGCCATCCAAAGACATTATTAAAACCTTCTAAGTCCAAAATGTCCGTGTTTTCAAGAAGCAGCCATTCTTTCCGCCAACAAAATGCAGCTGATTCATAATAAAGCTTAAGGTCTGGCAGGGCAAATCCACCTCTTTCTTTAGCATCAGTTAGTATCTTAAATTTTATTTGAGGCTTCTTGCCCTGCCAGACAAATCTAGAAATATCTCTCTGCCACTTCTTGAAACAATCCACTTTGTCCAAAATTTGCAGTGTTTGAAACAAAAACAACATCCTTGGCAATACATTCATCTTTATCGCACCAATTCGGCCTAGCCGCCTTACCTATTTTGGATGGGGTTGCACTCCTTCTAAAGGAACAGGTGCATAGTCTGGGGTGCTCTTTGATCCACCATTGTTGTTGGAGGCCCTGGTGAGCTCAGTGATCAGGTGTGCCTGCTACAAGCTTCAGCTACAGCAATTCCTGGACTAGGATAACCTGGCCACCAATGTTTCAGCCATTGGTAACGCCAATATACGATTTCTGCAATGTTCTCCCTGCTCTTAATGTTGGCCCAGAAGCCAGCGGCGTAGCGTGGGTTGTCAGCACTGTCAGCTTCGCCCTTGAGCCAGTGTACCAACTGGACTCATGCACTACAGCCCCGACTGGGCTAGGCGAGCTGGGTAGCACTGCCAGAGACCTCCTTTCCCACAGGAACAGGTGACAGTGCTGTGGACTCACAGCTTGGAGCTGAGAGCACCGGATTCACTGTCTCAATAATGCAGTCGTTGCGCAGCAGCGTTTTGCAGAGTCTTGCAGAGTATAAACCACTCGGAGAGCAGCTCTGTAAAGTATCTTCCTTTTATTCTATAACTACAGCTATAATACAAAACTATATACAGAGCTAAATAATCTGAGCATAAATCAATGCTATACTCTGAGTGCCTGCAGCTGCTCTTAGCAGCAATCTTATCTATAAACACGATCTCTTGCACTCTCTCTCCGACACACTGACTGACTGACTCTCTCTCACACACTGATTCACTCACTTGACTAATTAAGTAGAGAGCAGTACATTGCTCCTCCTCTTTGTAGAGTCAGCAGAGACCTTAGGAGATTCTCAGGAGATTCTTGGGTATGGGAGGGGTGAAATCTCCTCAAGCACCCGGGGCAAGGCAAGTAATTTGCGCCCCTAACCCCTAACCTGCCGCCACTGCCAGCTTCTTCTTGCTGCTGGCTGGGCTGGTCGGGTGTGGTTCTCTCCCGCGCTCAGCGCTGCGCTGGGCGGCCGCTGCACTGTCCCTCCCCCAGATAGTCCTTCCCTCGCTCTCTCTCCGCTCCGCACCGCAACGCACGCCTGGCACCCTCCCCCTCCACAGTGGGCGGTGACCCGGCAGCTCGGATCGGATTCGCACAGCCAGCACTGCAGTGAGAGAGAGTGAGTGAGCTAGGTAGGGGCAGAGAGCTGCGAGTGCGAGCGCCCCCCCAAAAAATGTTGTGCCCGGTGCGGCTGGCACCCCCTGTACCCCCCACGCTACGCCACTGCCAGAAGCTGCAGTTGGCACAGGATGATGCAGGTAATCTGTTGACTGGAGGAGCCTACCAACTTCGCATGGCACAACCGATGAAGGAGCTGCAGTCCATCTTTTCAGTGTGGTGTAGTGGTTAAGAGCAGTGGACTCATAATCTGGTGAACCAGGTTCGCTTCCCCGCTCCTCCACATGCAGTTGCTGGGTGACCTTGGGCTAGTCACACTTCTCTGAAGTCTCTCATCCCCACTCACCTCACAGAGTGTTTGCTGTGGGGGAGGAAGGGAAAGGAGAATGTTAGCCGCTTTGAGACTCCTTAGGGTAGTGATAAAGCGGGATATCAAATCCAAACTCTTCTTCTTCTTCCCACTGGTGGTAAGAGCCCCACTGTCTCCGCTATGGCGCATTACCTAAGGACCACAGCCAGCGCAGCTGCTGGTGAGCTGGCTTAAAAATGGACATTGTGTGCATTTTATGTGTATCTTAATGTGAGGAAGATCACAAGTCATGGGGCCGTGGAGAACGTTTGTATGAACTTAACAGTGCTTAGCTTAGTTTTTTTTAGCTGCTCTTCTGTTAATGCTGTTAGTATTATTTTAGATTATAAACGCTGTTAGATTATAAACGCTATAATTTCAGCTGCTGTTTTGTTAATAGAATCATAGAATCATAGAATCATAGAGTTGGAAGAGACCACAAGGGCCATCGAGTCCAACCCCCTGCCAAGCAGGAAACACCATCAGAGCACTCCTGACATATGGTTGTCAAGCCTCTGCTTAAAGACCTCCAAAGAAGGAGACTCCACCACACTCCTTGGCAGCAAATTCCACTGTCGAACAGCTCTTACTGTCAGGAAGTTCTTCCTAATGTTTAGGTGGAATCTTTTTTCTTGTAGTTTGGAACCATTGCTCCGTGTCCGCTTCTCTGGAGCAGCAGAAAACAACCTTTCTCCCTCCTCTATGTGACATCCTTTTATATATTTGAACATGGCTATCATGTAGCATTTAGTTGTGATTTAGTTGTTAATAGCATTTAGTTGTGATTTTTTTTTTTCTTGCTGTTTGGTTAATAGTGTCATATAGGTGGTTTCATTTTAAATTGTAATTGTTTCATTGATTATTTGTTCATTATTTCATACAATTCACGCTGCATCTGCAAGGGCACAAGGAGAAGGGGACGACAGAGGACGAGATGGTTGGATAGTATTCTCGAAGCTACCAGCATGAGTTTGACCAAACTGAGGGAGGGTTTTGCGCGAAAAGTGGTTGCTGGTTGTAGTTATTTAATTGCAGTGTTTCATCAGCTGGTGTCTTGAACAGCAACCTCTGGAAACTAAGGGCTAAAAACCGGCGCTGCTCTCCCAAATTATCTGGTCCCTTTTAACTTCGTATTTCAGCTGGTTGACTAAAATCCCTTATTTTGGCTGCTGATCCCTTATTTTCTAGGCTGCTGGTCCCTTATTTTCAAATCTGTAAGCTGACAGCTATGCTTTGGAATTCATTTGCACGAAAAACGGCACAGAAATACAATAAACCAAACCAAACCCAGCGAGACATCTGCAGGGCCGCCGGCTTCCCCCCTCCCGCCCCTGCTTCAACAAGGATAAGAAAGAGAAAAACCCCACGATCCTCCATGAGGACTAGCCTCGTCCCCTCGCCCTGCTCAATAATAAACGCAGCTCCCGGAACCCGGCGCCCTTTAGGACCCGGCCGGCTCCGTTTGGCAAGAGGGAGGAAGAGGCGGCGCCGAGGGAGAAAGAAAAACGCTTTTGCGGCCGGGCGGAAGGAGGCGACGGGGCGGCGCCCGGCAGACAATGGGGGAAGCGCGGCAGCCAATGGGCTGGTCGGCGGGGCCGCCTCGAGTATTTGCATAGCGGCGCGCCGCGGCCAATGGCCTTGCGAGCCGCCTGGGCGAGCGCCCTCTCGCGGGGCAGCGCGGAGAAGAGGGCTCCACCCGGCCGGGCTTGGGGCGGCCGCGACGGCTGCCCGGGCGGCCGCTGGTGGCAGCAGCAGCAGCAGCAGCAGCGAGCGGAGAGAATGGCTGCGGCTGCGTGCGGCTCGTCCGCGGACCGGGAGCCCCCGGAGCCTCCTCCTCCTCCGCCGCCGCCCGGGGAGCCCGCGCCGCCTCCGCCGGCGAGGAAGCGCGGCGGGGATTCTCGCCGGCGGCAGGCCGCCCTCTTCTTCCTCAACAACATCTCCCTGGACGGGCGGCCGCCGTGCCTGGCCCCGGGCAAGACGCCGCTGCAGTCTCCGCAGCAGCAGCAGCCGCCGCCGCCGCCTCCGCCGCGCCCGCCGCCCTCGTCCTCCGCCGCGGCCCCCGGGGAGCGGCCCGACGACGATGCTTTGCCCGCCGCGAGGCTCCTGCTCGCCCCCCCGCCGGGGCTGCTGCTGCCCGCCGCCGCCGCCGAGCTGGACCCTTCCCGGGGGCTGGGCGCCGCCGCCGCCGCCCTCCTGCCCCAGCTCCTGCTGGGCAGCCCGCTCTGCCCCGTGGTGCCCGCGCCGGCCGTCGCAGCCGCAGGGGTCTTGGCGAAGCCGGGCGTCGCCCCCGCGGGGCTGCTGAGCCCCACCCAGAGCATCGCCGCCGCCGGAGGAGGAGGGTTCCCCTTGGAAGTGCAGAGGCAAAGGTGAGGAGGGTCCCGGGGGGGGGGGGAGGTATGTCTCGGATTCCTGGGTCCTTTTGGGAAAAAGCGGGGTGGGAGGGGGAGTTCGGGCAGGTGCCTGCGTTTGACCAGTTTCCGGATCTAAATGCACATGTATACATGTGTCCTATCTTCAGTCTTCTTGCGCTGCGCAAACGCTTTCCCTCTTTACGTCGGGTTTTGTCTTCCTTGTTCCCCACGCCCACCTGTCCGTTTTATTGGATTGCTGGGCAGATCTGATCGGTCCCTTGCAGGCTGGAGATCCTGTCGTCGGTGTGTGTTTTTATTGTTTTGTTTTATAGCTAGCTAAAGGCTGCCCCAGCGGCGTCATTTGTAAACGCTGCAATAAACAAACGCGCACGAAGGGGTTAAAAAGGCCCACCTGCTTTTATATGGTTGACTTTTTCTTTATGGAAGAAGAGCCGCCCTAAGACTACAGCCATAACTTACCTGGCCGGACTTTTTCTATTTATTTATTTTTTAGTCCATGTAGCTCAATATTGTCTACACTGGCTGGCAGCAACTCTCCAGCGTTTCATGCAGGGTTCACTCGCAGCCCCTTCCCTCCCGGCTCCAAGGACTGAACGAGAGACAAAACAGATCTATCACTGAGCTAGGGCCCTTTTCCATTGCAGGCTTCAGTGTGGTGTATTTGTGAGTAAACATCCAAACAGCTGCATTGTAAATGGTGCTTACTCTGAAGCAAGTCTGTGCAGGATTGCAGACTTGCTCCAACAAGTCTCTTTATCTTAAGTGTATAAAGGATGAGAGAGTCTTTCTGGCATCTTTACTTTTGATGTGGATTCTTCTCTTTCCTTTCCCTGCCCCCCAGAAGCATTTGGTCTTAGATGCTAATAAGGTATCTAATAGGCTAATAGGGTTTATGAGGCTTATCTGGGGAAAGGTTTGTTGCTATTGTTGATGTTATTTTATTCTAGCATTATTTTGGTTCTTAGGAATTATGTGGAAATGTTCAGTTTGGCTGTGTACTTTCTGATGTCTTGTTTCATGTTTATGACTAGTATTATTATGCTTGTGACTTTTTTTTTTAATATGTTGTATGCCGCCTTGAGAAAGGTTTTAACTTTGGCATACAGATATAGTGATTGATGATAAACTTACATGCCTATGTCTTACAACATTTGAATGTCCTATGTAAGTCCATCTTTTCTTTTAATTTCTTACTGGGAAATTAATGTTTTGCTGGGAGCTAAGCTTCCGCTTCCCCCAAACCCTAGGGAATATCTCCCGCTCTGCTTATGGGCCTCACTGCCCTATGGAGAGGTTTGGTGATGAGCCCAAATTAACACCGTACTTCTTTCCCTTTCATATTATGAGAGTCTAAGTAACTTCTCCTGGGATTCATAACTCGACTGTGCTTTGAGGATGCTCTTGAGAATTCCACTAGTGGAATTCAGGTTCTGCGTTGACCTTATGGGACTTAGCAAAAGGTGCCATGAGCTGTGCCTTTGTTTTGCTAGGTCTATTGGGGATGCTATTTAATTTGCTGCTCACAAAATCAGCTGCTCAAGAGTCCTTAAAATTATTGTGCGTATGTTGAGAGGAAAAGCAGATTTTACCCAAAGGGCATGTAGGGTTGTGCTTGTGTGTTCGAGGAATGGTGCACAGTGGTGACCCGAGCCCTGTGTTGTGCTTAGAGAAGAGTCAAGTGGTTTTAGCTCTCTTGAGTTTATAATGCCCCATTCGAAGATTCAGGAGTAGTCTTCCCTCAGCCCATCCTTCCAGAAGCCCAACTTTCTTCTGGACCCCTCTCCCACCTCGGATTTTCCCTGTGTGTTGTCTGGCCACACAGAAACGACATTACAGAGGGGAGTACTTTACAGCACTACAATTCTATGATTCCCAAACCGACAGTCGTTCATGGCTGCCTGCAGGAGCCACTGAAGGCTCTTAGACAACAGTAAATAAATTTAGCAGCAGCATCTCTGTAGGAAGAAACATATTAAGAGAGTAAATAAAGATAGGGTTCTGATCCTCTTGCAGTATATTATATGCCACTTTTTTGACCCAAAGTCCACACACACACACCCCTGAAAGGAGTGAACAGCCTATTAAAAACCATAAAATATATACTAGGGGGTGCAACAGAATGGCATAAACCCATCAGCTAGCAAAACAATACAAGGCAGCGATATCCTAACGTAAGTGGTCCGATGGATTAAAGGATGCTCCCTCCAACCAGATATCTACCTCTTAGGGGCTAGAAACCTGAGCAGGCGATAAGAAATGCTATGTTTTGTTTTACAGCAAGCTTTGCACAACTAAGGAGCCTCTCATCACACACATATAAGCCATTTCAACTTTTCATGGCAAACAAGTGAAAATGTCAAAGAACACCCCCCCCCCACAAATCCCCTAACAACTAGGAATAATTACAGTATTAATAAACGTTGAGCAATAGCAAAAGGCCATGAGAGTCAGAGTGTTCCATTTACAACAGAAATCTTTTGCTTTTAGTGTTTATTACTACATGAAGCTTTTTGGCAACGGCCTGGGAGAATGAGTGTCCCAAAGGGGTTATTGAGATGCAGTTGCCCTGAGCGACTTGGGACACAGGATGCAAATGGGATGCGATAAGTTCAAGCCAGTATTTGCTTTCCCCTTCCTCCAAAGTCTGTCCATGTCAATATAGGAAGGCAAGGCAAGAGAGGCTTATTAAAAAGCTAACTATTATTATTTTGTCATGGCCTGCACACTACCAAACATTCCATATAATCAAGAACATAAATAAGTATATGCATATTGTGGTGTCATCTGATAACAATGGGACCCTTAGATTCCGGTCCCCGTGCTTCACAGTGACGCGTGAATGCAACTCTCATTCAGGTGTTGGCCATCCCTGAAACTCTTGTCTAGGGTGCTGCATGCCACATTTAATTTGCATGACATTGAGTCACCTGGAGGATGTGTCCGTGACCCGTATGCAGGGTCCAGGAGGAAGCAGGAAGGAAATGTGTAGAGCTGGTCAGAATAGTGTCGTTTTGATTACCCAGCATTCAGGAGCTTAAGTCCATCACGCTTGCTGAGTGTGGCCTTCTGTGGTACTCCATAAATCAGGGGTGGGGATGATCTGTCTCCCAGTTGTTGTGGAATTCCTGTCGTCGGTGACCATTGGCCATGTAGGATGAAGTCAATAGACCTTCAGGGAGAACCATAGATGGCCTTCCACCAAGTTTCTGAGAGTACCTGCATTTGAGTCTTCTAAAGACCCTCACTTTTGTCATCAATATGTTTTTCTCTAGGTTCACTGTTAACTGCTTTTAACACATTAATAACTTACATATTTTACTCATCGGTTGACCAGTTAGGGTTGGGAGAAGGGGTTGTTATGTGTGGTTTAATCCACCAAATGGCAGCCCTGGGAGAGCAGAGCAAACGTCTCTTATTGTGCTCTTCTAACCTGGGCACAATGCGTTCCCGGTAGGCCTGTAAATTCCTTGATCCGGCCTGTAAATTACCCTGCCCAGACAAAAACTATTTCCCTTGTATGTTTGTGTTGCTTCACTGCCCTGTCTTTGTTTGTTTGCCCTGGCTCCTCGGTTATAATAGGCTTGTTGTGTGCTGTCGAGCTTTGAGGGTGAGCCTCCGGAGAAGAGGAACGCCAAGTGTTTTGCAAGGGAAGAATTAAGAATTGCTGCTTTTAATGAAAGTCAGGCTGTCGGGTTCAGAAATTTCCAGCCTGGGCCTGTGGCATCCCAGAGCTCGTGTTTACCAAAAGCATAATTATTCCTGTTCTGCTTGCAAAACTGATGTTGCTGACTAACCTCTCCGCTAGCACCTCAGTTGGTTTCATTTTATTTTTACATGCCAGTGCATCTGACTTTAGTACAGCATGAGATAATTTAGTACAACTATAGAGATGTGCAATAATTGAGAGAGCTGTGGCTCAGTTAGTAGAGAATGTGTTGTGCATGTGTGGGGTCTGTTCCATTTAAGATCTTGGGATGCAAAACTATTGGGGATGGGTTGGATCCTGTGATCCTATCTCTCTTCCCACAATCCAGCCTGCATGTTCAATCAGTGCCTGGAGAGGGGTGGCATCATAGCCATGCTCCCCTTCCCTGGATATATGTTCAGCTTCAGGTCATGCCCCCCTGACCTCCAAGCTTTGGGTAGACTGTAGCAAAGGGTTCTGTGCGCATAAAATCTCTGTCTACCATTAGGAACTCTGTAACCAGTTGTGCTTCCACGCTCTCCAGAATGTGGAGGCTGGGAACGAGGCGAGTGAGAAAGGTCAGAACTCGGTGGTGCAGCACATTCTTTGTGTGCAAAAGATCCCGGGTCCAATCACCAACATCTACAGAAAGGGCTGGAAAAAGACTCCACTCTGAACCCCCGGAAAGCTACTACCAGTCAGATCCGACAGTACTGAGCTAGGTGGGTCAGTGGTGTGGCTTGGAATAAGGGAGCTCCCCACATACCATCGGTTGAGATTCTGCTCCCTACTATGTGTTTTCTGAGCCAGGGTGTGAGAAAATGGCTCCAAAGAAGCTGGGTTTGGGCTAACATGGAGAGCGTACTGGATTTTTCAACTTTCAGCTTCCAAAAATGAGGGGTGGTAAAAGGTTGTAGCATGACTTGGGAATTCAAAGGATATTTTTGTTAAATTAATATAATTTAGTTTTGCTTGGTAAGTGAAATGTGTGTGGAATTGCATAGAAATAATTAAAAATGATTGCCAAGTACTGGCAGTTATATTGTATGTTACTATTATTGCTCATTGTTGTTGTTGTTGTTGTTGTTGTTGTTGTTGTTATTTAGCATTACCTGACGTTTTCAGAAGGTAAAATTAAAATGCTTTGGTTTTCCAAAAGCATGTCATGTGCTTCTCCATCAAACTAGCAAACCAAACGTTGTCCAGTCACAAAAATAATAGCAGATTTGAATTTCTCACACCCCAAAACATATTTATAAAACCCCTCACTGAAGAAATTTGGAACAATTAAGTTGCACCCCCTAAAAGGACACGCCCTGGGCTAACAGTGTGGCAGGGTTCACAGCACATTGATACTGGTATTCCACAGTTGGAGGCAGCATGCACTTGTGGGATTTTCAAGTGGGGAGAGCTCAGTTGCACTCAAGTCTTGCTTGCATGCGTCCCATGGGCTTCTGGTGAGCCACTGTGAGAACAGGATTCTGGAGCAGATATTCGTTTGTCCTGTCACAGCAGCCCTCTTCTGATATTCTTCTATCCATAGATGGCACCTTCTTCTCTGAGCTGGCGTAAGCACTGCACAGATGTGTGTACGGGTACTGCAATTCTTGCTAGCACTAAGATGGAACAAAACAAGCTCTTGGGAAGAGGAATTCAGTTTCCTGAATACGAATCTTTTATTATTTTGCAAAGAGTAGGCTTCTCACCTACTTCTTGAGAGCCAGTGTGGTGTAGTGGTTAAGAGCGTAGTCACGTAATCTGGGGAACCGGGTTCACGTCTCCGCTCCTCCACCTGCAGCTGCTGGGTGACCTTGGGCCAGTCACACTTCTGTGAAGTCTCTCAGCCCCACTCACCTCACAGAGTGTTTGTTGTGGGGGAGGAAGGGAAAGGAGAATGTTAGCCGCTTTGAGACTCCTGAAGGGGAGTGAAAGGCGGGATATCAAATCCAAACTCCTCTTCTTCTTCTTCTGAGAACTGTGTGGGCAATCGTTCTCTCAGAGCCCAGAGCGATGGCCAAATAAGATTTCCGGGGTTTGAGGAGGAGTAGCCAATGCCCTGCATCTTTCCCTTCACTTCTCTAGGGCAAGCAGAATAAATGATGCAAGCAAAAACATTGAAATGAATCAGAGTTGCTTTGTGGAGTGAGAGGGGAGCACATACACTATCTAGCAAACACCCTTGCTCAAAGCGGGAAATTTGGATTCTGAGCATCCTCAACAGAGGCTATCCAGCCTCTGCTTCAAAATCTTTCGCTGCAGGTGAAGCCACCACCTCTAGCCACCTGGATCCATGGTTGAACAGCCCTTGCAGTTAAGAAGTTTCTCCTAGTGTTCATCCAAAATCCATTCTCCTGTTACATAAACCTGTTAATTCTAGTACAGTGACATGACTTGTTTATCTGCCCCTTGCTTGGTCCAGCTATTGGTTGGATTGTCTGATTGGAATTATTTGTCGTCGTGGCATTAGTAATTCCTTCTCCAGGAACAACCACCCGTCGCAGTCTCCTTTCCCTGTTTATCTAGCCATTGAATCCTCCATTGCTTTACTTGGGGAAGGGTTCTGTTGCATAGGTTGAACATAATATTGGACTGCCTGGGTAGGGAACACAAAGCGGGTTTTTTTTAAGCATCGAGTGCTAAAAATGCAACGGTGGTGATGTTGCCTTAGGCATTTTGGCATTGCAATTAGTTCATTGGTACGAGGGTGCACCCTTCTCCCCTCCCCCCCCCTTTGGCCCCCTTGCAAAACCTTTTGCTCTGTGACCTCTTCCTGCAGTCCTCTTGTGCTCAGCGTTCAAAATTTGCCAGGCGCATTTTGCACCTGGCTATCGTTCACTTGCGACTAAGTGAAGATGCCCAGGCGCCAGGATGCATGCCTGGGGATCCTTGGATCTTGCCTGCTTTCACACACTAACAACACATCCTGTCATATTTTATCTGCACAATCAACACAAATTTCAGGAACCAAAAAGTTGTATTGAAAAATATGGCTTTCAAGCCCCCTGGCCTCCAATTGGCAATGACACATTCCGTTTTGGCGACTGTAACCCTGGTTTAAAGAGCCATTTGGCGCCTAGCTTATATATCTGAGTTTCTAACGCTGGTTGTGATTCCCTTTCAACCCTGGCATAAACAGGATTAAAGTTCCAGACTTCCCGTTGTGACTGACGTATCAGTCGTCCGTCACTGAGAATGAGCCCAGAATTTCTGGAGAGCAACCCTTTGGCTCAGCCCGTATAAGTAAGCCAGGTTCTTTGGTGACCCCTCTTGCAGATCTAGAACAACCCCGTCCTAAAATATACAGGCTGCAGCAGCATTCAGGCTCTGCCTGCATCATATAAATCATAATTCAGCCTCTTCTTGTGCCAAGCCACATTCAAAAGGAGCTGTCACAGCATGGTTGCTGCGCAATGTCCTTGCCGTGACCCTTTGAACAAGCTTCTCTTTCTTGCCAGATCTCCTTCCAGTTTGCCAGATGCACGTAACTGGCAGAAAATGCAAGGCTGGAAGCTTGTCAGGTAAAGGCAGCAGGTGTGCCTCCTGTGTCTGTATTGTGGATTGTGCTTCCCTGGTGTTTCTTAAACAACCAGATGCAGCCCTTAAAGACTCAGAACAGAGAGAACTGCCCTACACCAGGATCAGACTGTTCCTCCATTTAGGTTTGGGTTGTCTGTGCATCAGTGGGCAGCGACTCTTAAGATAATCCTTTCTCCATAACCTTATTATCCTAGCTGCAGATTGAACCTGCATGCGCAAAGCACAGACTCCACCACTGAGTCTCGTTCCTGACCCATCCGTTTGCTTTCATTAATGATATGCTGTAATACAGCTGCCCAGTGTCCTCCATGTTAGCCCTAGGCGGCCTTGCACCTGGTAGGATAGAACATGGCCATTGTAGTAGTAGCTGGTGGGTTTTAGCCAGTTTGGGACCGATTTTTTAGCCAGTTTGGGACTGATTTTTTGCAAGCCCTTTCTTGGCTAAAGGACAGGGTATAAATGCTGTAAAAATAAAATTCATAGTATGAGCTAGCTGGTGATTTGTAATAAACCAAACTAAACCTAGACAGCATCTTGCCAACAAAGGTCTGTATAGTTAAAGCTATGGTTTTCCCAGTAGTGATGTATGGAAGTGAGAGCTGGACCATAAAGAAGGCTGATCGCCGAAGAATTGATGTTTTTGAATTATGGTGCTGGAGGAGACTCTTGAGAGTCCCATGGACTGCAAGAAGATCAAACCGATCCATTCTGAAGGAAATCATCCCTGAGTGCTCACTGGAAGGACAGATCCTGAAGCTGAGGCTCAAAGACTTTGGCCACCTCGTGAGAAGAGAAGACTCCCTGGAAAAGACCCTGATGTTGGGAAAGATGGAGGGCACAAGGAGAAGGGGACGACAGAGGACGAGATGGTTGGATAGTGTTCTTGAGGCTACCAGCATGAGTTTGACCAAGCTGCGGGAGGTGGTAGAAGACAGGGGTGCCTGGCATGCTCTGGTCCATGGGGTCACAAAGAGTCAGACACGACTAAACGACTAAACAACAACAACCCTCAGCTGAGATTTCTTCCAGAAACATTAATCAGGGGAGCAGGTGGCCTCTCTTATTGCCTTGCTTTCCTTAGTTTCTCCATCCTCTGGAAGCAATGGAAGGAGCAAAGTGGCATTGCTAGGTAAACATCCCGTAATATCCCTTTCTGATGATAGGGAAGACGGGGAATCATATGAAGCTGCCTTTATATCAAGTCTGCCCACCCAGCTCAGTATAGCCTACACTGACTGCCAGCAGCTGCCCAGGGTTTCGGGAAAGCAGCCCATCCCTACCTGGAAATGCCAAGGATTGAACCCGGGACCTTTGGTGTGGAAAGCAGATTCTGTACCACTGAGTCACAGCCCTGTCCCAGGGAAGGCTACAAGACCTCCTCTCCCATGCACAGTAAATATCACAGGAAGGAACATGGGCACAAGTACATGAGGAACGTGGAAGAACACTTGCCCAAACCCACTGCCTGTGCTGTGATTGGGTCTTGGAAACCTTGTTGTCGACCCTGTCCCTGAATTCCATGGTGCAGCAGACCATAATTCCAGCTGTGTGATCCAGGGGGATTGAAGTGTGGTGGAGGTGAATTTGTGCCTCATTAATGAGCAGCTGACAGCAAAGTTTTTGCAATTGCAAATGAGCCTGCTCTCCAGCTGAGGCTTGGAGGTGGTCTTGCCCTTCTGGGGCGAGCCAGCTAGGTTTAGACTGAAAGGTCTTTGGGGCAGGTGAACTTTGCTGGCTTTGTGGTGCTGATGTGTATCCCTGGATGTGCAAGCAAGATCCAGTGTGGGAAGCTTCACATCATTTATATCTGAGCCCCTTTAGGGGGTGGAGAGAGGAGCTGGAGAATATCTGCTCAGCATCAAATAAAGAAAAGAGCATTAAAACCTTGTCCCTGCAGGCTTCAAAATTAATGACTTGTAGGGCTGACATGATATTGACTCAGGCTGTTCTTACATAAGAGGTCAGGGTAGCTTTATTTAGTATGTGGTGTTTGACTCTCTCTTCTTCTTTTTTGGGGTGTCTTTTGAGAGCAAATATTCAGAACTCAAATGGCATGTTGACATTTCAAGAGAATCAGTTACACAATTAGGAAAGGGTACAGCAAAGCCGTAATTAGGAATTGCACTTTTGAAACAGAATCTAAAAGCCGTTCTTCCTAAGGAGGGCAGATCAGTTGGCTTCAGCATTTCCTTGGCAGCAGTTTTCTTGGAGCACAATCGCAGCAGCGAGCGAAAAAGATAATAGTAGTATTTTTAGCCTTTTTGAGAGATGGGGTGCCTTTATCTGGTTAGAAAAAGCCAAACTACAAAGCAAAGGAAGAGAAAAGGGGCAGGTTGTAACTAGGACCAAGCATCTGTTCTAAATGCTAAAACATGGGGATGTGTGCAAGAAAACTCTTATTTAGTAGATATCTACCTTGTAAGCTCAGTGGGGCAGGGACTTTTATGCTGCTTTGTTACTCCATTAGTGGGCCTTGGTGCCCCAAATTTCAGCAGTGCTCTGTGCGGCTCCAAAATCCGGCACCCCAAACCACCTCTCGCCTTCCACTGGCCATAATAGGTAATATATAGGTAATACATATTCCACTCTGTTTGGCCCAGTCATCAATCTGAAAGCATTGTGCATTTTCCTGTTTTGTGGCCACCTCTGCACAGGCTCTGGTTATCCATATGCAGTTATGCTGTCAATATCCCTCAGAAGAAAAATGTTTCATAGGAGAGGCAAAGTGAATGCCCAACCCTGGATCTTTTCAAAGCCCTCGGGGTTTTCGCTTAGCCATTCTCACGTATTCCTTTCATGGGATGCTACTGGAAGTGTGCAGGTAGACTTGGGATGCTGCTGGGAGGGGGAAAGGTGGGGTTTTGCGTTAGGGGAGCAAGCAAGCGAGCTGTGTGGATCTAAACAGAAACCAAAAGTGTTTGAGCCCCACCACATTGGGCAAATGTTTCCTGCATTGCAGGGGGTTGGGCTAGAATGCTGGATGGTCCTCACAGTCCCTTCCAACTCTTACGATTCTACAGAGTTCAAAAGAGCCACTGGCCAGGTCGCACCTTGCAGAATGCATTGATAATCCAAGGCTTGTATATGTGGACTTTGTGCACACCATACATTCAAAGCGCATTGCTTCTTCCATGGGAACTGAGTTTGTTAAGGACACTGGGAGTTGTAGCTCGGGGTGGGGGCACAGTTCTCAGGTTCCTTTGGCAGAAGCCATGTGCTTGAAGCTTAAAGCTCATGGCGTCTATGCAGGCTTCCCTGACACAGTTTTCCACGCTAATTGGGAAATGCCAATCTCACAGGTGAGATGGGACTCTGGGAGGGTCCCCCACTTCCTGTGTGAGACAAGAGCTACCTTTGAGAAAGGACTCTGCGTTTTCTTGTCTCTCCCCCCCCCCCATCTGTTTTTGTTTTTACCGTCATACCTTGGGTTATGAACGCTGCGGGTTGTGCGTTTTCGGGTTGGGGACCACGCCAAACCCAGAAGTACCGGAACGGGTTAGTTCTGGGTTTTGTGCATACGCAGAAGCGCCGAATCACGTCATGCACATGCGCAGATGCGGCACTTCAGGCTACGAACGCTGCGTGTTGCGAACGTGCCTTCCACACGGATCACATTTGCGACCAGAGGTATGACTGTATTTGGATTAGTTCCTTTTATCTTGTTGTACCAGGAAAAAGCTTTAATAATAAGGAGGAAAAGATCACCTGCCTTAAGCCCTCCTTGCATGAAATGAGAACAGTGGGTTTGTCGCTGCACACCTTCCCATAGGCAGCACGCTTGCTATGATTGCCAAATAAAAGAACCCCCGACGTGCTCTGCCTTTTCTTCTCCTCTCGCCACTCCTTTTTAAAATTAGCTTCCTTTTGAGGTTTTGATCCCTCTGCTTTCTGCTCCTGCTTTTGTGTCCCTTGGTTTTCTCAAAGGGAAAGGTGTGGAGAGAAGGGGGGAGCGCATTGCGGCAGGGCTAGATTTAAAATGAATTTTTGCAACTGTTCCAGGGGGGAAAAAGAGGCCAGATTCTCTCTGTGGCATCCAAGATAGCTGAAGGGCTTTGAAAACTTGACAGGTTATGAAAGCTCGGAGAAATGTGAGGAAGGCAAAGACATCTGCCTGACTACGCAGCTTTTGATTATGTTCCTCTGAAGTCCCAATGTGGCCTTGAAGGGGGTGGAGGGAGAGAGACGCATCTGGGTAAGCAAATAGATCAGCAGTAGCAGATGTAAATGGCTCTATATTTCAGCTTCCTGCTAGAAAGACACTGCCGTTTAGCATGTTTGAAAGGCCTTGACTGGTTTGGGGACCCTGGCTCTGAAGAGCAGGACACTCCGTTCCTTCAGAATAGAAATTGAGCTGGGAGGACCCATTAGGACAGTTGGTGGGTGGAAGGCCGATCCCCATCTATTGGTAGTTCAGCGGATGAATTGCAGCAGAATTGCAAAGGGTTTCTGACCCTTGGCTGTTCAGTCGCTGCAAAAAGCTTTCTACCGCTTACCTTCTAGGATACTCAAGGATGGGTTGGCGAAATGAAATCTGCTTCATAGAAGCAGGTGAAAAGATGGTGAGCAGGGTTCGAAATTAGCAGGGTTCCAGGTGCATTTTGCACCTGAAGGTTCTCCATTTGCAAGCACCTCAAGAAGTCTGGGTGCCATTTTTTGCGCCTGGCTGACACTCAAGGATTGCTGAAATGCATGTGCTTTGAAGCCTCAAACTATATGTTAAGGATAGATGAGAAGTTAAGGAGTTTAATAATAAAGAGTGGAGTGTTTTGAAAACTGAAGTATGGTACCAAAATTTTTATTGTCAGCGCCAAATGAAACACGTATTAACAATTTCTGATAAAATTGTAATATTAACAAAGTGCCACTTATGTGAATTGTATATCAATTCATGCTTACAAAAATGATAAATAAAAAGTGTTGCCGACCTCCCTCCCACCCCCAGTGGTGACTAGACATTCTGTTTTGGCGCCCACAACCCAGGTCCCAGAAGCCATTTGGCTCCTAGGTTTCCTATCCCAGTTTCTAACACAGACAGTGAGTTCAGTTCTCGAAACATCGCGCTTTGCTGCTTCTGCACGAATGAGGGAGTCCCTGTGTTAAAGAGTGTGCAGTCTAGAAGCAAGACTGGAGAGAGAGAACAGAGGACTGGGTGAAAGAGCAACATGGGGTTGTTGTGAACAAATGAATGCAGTGGCACAGAGTTAGACTTTGCTGCGCTTCAAGTCTTTTGCGTCGCTTGCTTTTTTTGCAAGAGCATCATAGAAATGGAGTGTTTGGAGGGATTTGAAGGAGGGGAGAGGTGGCTTTCCGTTGTAGGTGAAGAAGAAGAGAGCTTCATGCTGGCGGGGGCGACAATAAAAAGCTGTAACAGCAACGGCAAGCTTTATTGGGGATGCTGCAAGCAGTGCCCCCAGCTTAGTGCTCTGATTTTGTGTTGGCTGTCAGGTTGCTCGCTGCTTAAAGTGTTGCTCGGTGAAGTTCTGCTACCCAACAGGGACAGGACTGGGAGTTGTAACATGCTTGATAGTGGAGATGACAGCAGATGCCTCCGGGCTAGAAGTGTGAGTTCAGTTACCTGCGAAATGGCTGATTGCTGCACAATTCCAGAGGCTGTTGCATTGTGCCGTGGAAATAGGATCTCTGCCTCGCGGGGCGTGTGAGAAGGAAAAGGGACTTTTGTTTCCTGCAGTGAGTCACAACTGTGCTACCAAAACTACCAAAATAGAAATGGCCGGATAATCCTTCATAGATTGTGTAACATCCAGGCGTAATTCAAGGGGTTGACTTTTGCCTCGAGAGGCCCAGTGGAATGAGCAACCTTTGGACCTCCAGATGTTGTTGATCTCCAGCTCCCATCCAGTGTTTGAAATTAGCCAGGTGCGTTTTGCTACTGGTGCATGTCCAATCGCGACTACATGGAGATTTCTGGGCACCAGGTTGGCGACCACAGTTTAAAAACCTCTGCCATGATCCATTGTTAATTTCATTTCTGCTGTGTGGGTTTCTCCATCTTGCATACTGGGACCAGTGAATTTAGAGCAAGCTACAGATCAAGCAAAGGACGTGGGTGGCGCTGTGGTCTAAACCGCAGAGCCTGGGGCTTGCCAATCAGAAGGTTGGCGGTTCGAATCCCCGCGACGGGGTGAGCTCCCGTTGCTCGGTCCCTGCTCCTGCCAACCTAGCAGTTCGAAAACACGTCAAAGTGCAAGTACATAAATAGGTACCGCTCCGGCGGGAAGGTAAACAGCGTTTCCGTGCGCTGCTCTGGTTTGCCAGAAGCGGCTTAGCCATGCTGGCCACATGACCCAGAAGCTGTCTGCGGACAAACGCCGGCTCCCTCGGCCTATAGACCGACCTGAGCGTCACAACCTAATGGTCAGGGGTACCTTTACCTTTACAGATCAAGCAATGTAGTTGAGATCATAGAATCATAGAATTCTGGCATTGGAAGGGACCCCCAGGGTCATTTAGTCCAGCCCGATCGTGAACAGACATTCCATTTTGGCGACCACAACCTAGATCCAAGGTGCCATTTGACGCTTAGCTTATATACCTGAGTTTCTAATACTGTTCCCATCAGCCCCAGACAGCAAGAACAGTGTTTGGGTATGATGGTAGTTGTGGTCCCTGTAACATCATAGCTTTCAGAGGCTAGGATTAAGCCAGTGTGGGATGACTCTTCTTATAACTGGGTATTGTTGGGTCTGTCACCTGATTAAGGAAACCTCATTTGATTTGATCTGATTCAATCTGCATATGAGCAAAACTGCCCTAGCAAGAAGCATTCTCTCTGTGTGACTATATAAAATTAACCGCTGCCAATCCATTATGCAGCTTTTGTCATTGGTGTGCATATTGGTGGTTTTGTGACCAGATTCCTGGGAATGGTGTGTGCTAGAAACTGAACACATCATACATATCTGTCCCTTGAACTCTGTAAATACTTTTGTTGCTGTTTCTTGATTTTAAACTGGCAGAGGAACAGGCTCTGCTTCCTCAGTTCTGTAAAGGGGCCAGTTGCATCCATTTCAGAGCTGTCTGCACCGTAATTCAGTGGCAAAACACATTCTGTGCATGCAAAAGGTTCTGTCCCTGACATCTCCAGGCAGCGCTGGAGAAGATTCCTCTTGGAGATCCGCTCTCAAAGTAGACAGTACTGGGCTGAATGGAACACTGGTCTGAAATCTTTAGAAGGCAGTTCCCTACATACAACAGCAGCTGCTGCCACTCTAAATTATTGTGATGCTTGGTTTGGTCACTTAGCCAGCAGTATACCACATGTTGAAAAATCAGTCTTCAGTACTCGCTTCCAGGATCACTGCAATTGGAACTTGAGTGACCTCTTGGAGGTAAAATGATTGTGCTTTATAAGTCATCTGGGTGATGCCTGAGGGCCACAAATATCCTCCTTCCTTCTCTCAAATGAGTGGGAAGCTTGTAACGGACGGCCGTGAATGTGCTTTTATGTCTCAGACTAGAGATGGATATTTTTTTAAGCACTTTCTGGGGGTTTTCACAGCCCACTTCTTCTCAAAATGTCAAATATCTCCGCTTCCTGCCATGTGAAATAGGATGAAGTGTTTTTAAGCTGTCATGATTTGTAAAGAACTCTGAAAGAGTCACAACTGCAATATTTGCTCAGAGCAAAATGCAAATGAAAAGGAGCCTACGTTTTGCCACTTCCCAGGTCCCATAATTTTGGAGGTGTTGATTTATGAGGTTTCCGCCTTTCTTACACTGTAACAATTCAGGAATTGAGTTTTTCAATAATAATAATAATAATATAAAAAAAAATAGGGATCAGTTGTAGCCAAGTTAGAGCTGATGAAGTGTAACAAATGAAGCTGCCTTATACCAATCTTTCCCTATGATCTTTCCCTAGATGTTTATTCTGTTATTACTATTATTATTATTATTATTAGTCATTAAGTTTGTATACCACCCTTCATCTGAAGATCACAGGGCAGTTCACCACAGAAAAATACAAAACGAGAACACAAAATATGTAATAAAACAAAAACAAACCAATAACCCTCTTCCAACAAACATTTAAAAGCCCATATAATGTTAATCAGCCCAAGGCCTGGGTATAGAGAAATGTTTTTGCCTGGCACCTAAAGATATATAATGAAGGCACCTGGCAAACGCCAAAATGGAATGTCTAGTTGCCACAGTTGTGAAGAATATTCTTGTGTCATGAATGGTCCATGTCACCATTAAGGGGACTGTCCCTGGGTCAAGTGACTTTTTCTTTTCTAAGTTCTCAAAGTTCTCAGCCTAGCTTAAGGTTGTCATCTGAACTAGCCAGATGTTTAACAGATAATCAATCACAGTCAATCCCAACATTTGAAAAATAAGACTTTAGAACCATTTTTCCAAAAAAAGAGGCAACTAGACATTCCGTTCTGGCAATGGAAACCTTGATTTAAGGAGCCATTTGGAACCTAGCTTATATATCTGAGTTTCTAATACTCCCTGCCAGATATGTAACAGGAAGGAGTTCAAAAGGGTGGGTATTGCTACCAAAGGCCTGATTCCTGCAGCATTGGGAGTGGACCTCCTGATGTGATGAAATCTGCGGGAGGCCGTCTCCTGTGGAGCACAGTGATCAGTTGCAGATATATGGGGGTGAGGAATTTTATTTTATTTTATGCCAATATGGGTACAGTAATCCTAGCCTAACTCACAGGGTGGCATTTGCAATACCTTTTCAGTAAGATTGTAGTATGTGAAGCTCTTTGCACGCTGTAAAACACAACACAAATGCTAATCCTCGTTTCTCTCTGGTCGGGGACAGAGGGTGGCGCTTGGGGGGGAATTGTCATCGCGCCACTCCTTGGTGTGTGGAGTGCCTCAGGGTGCGATTCTCTCCCCGATGCTTTTTAACATCTTTATGTGCCCCCTCGCCCAGCTTGTCCGGAGTTTTGGGCTGGGCTGCCATCAGTATGCTGATGACACCCAACTCTATCTGTTGATGGATGGCCATCCTGACTCGGCCCCGGACACACTGGCGAGATGTCTGGAAGCTGTGGCTGGATGGTTACGTGGGAGCCGGTTGAAGTTAAATCCTTCGAAGACAGAGGTCCTCTGGCTGGGCCGGGACGATATGGGATTGAGGGGGCAACTCCCATCTCTTGCGGGGGTGCAATTAGTGCCAGCACCGTCCGTTAAGAGTTTGGGTGTAATCTTCGATACCTCCCTCTCTATGGAGGCGCAGATTACAGCTATAACAAAGGCGGCATTTTTTCATCTCCGCCAAGCTAAGCAGTTGGCCCCTTATCTCTCTCGCCCTGACCTAGCCACCGTGATCCATGCAACGGTCACCTCCAGACTGGATTATTGTAACTCGCTCTACGTGGGGCTGCCCTTGAGACTGACCCAGAAACTCCAGCGGGTGCAGAATGCCGCGGCGAGACTCCTTATGGGATCTTCGCTGCGAGATCACATTCACCCAGTACTATACCAGCTGCACTGGCTCCCGGTGGAGTACAGGATCAGGTTTAAGGTGCTGGTTTTAACCTTTAAAGCCCTATACGGCCTAGGACCCTCGTACCTACGGGACCGCCTCTCCTGGTATGCCCCACAGAGAAACCTACGGTCTGCAAATAATAACATCCTCAAGGTCCCAGGCCTCAGAGAGGTTAGGCTGGCCTCAACTAGAGCCAGGGCCTTCTCGGCTGTGGCTCCAATCTGGTGGAACGCTCTGTCACAAGAGACTAGGGCCCTGCGGGACCCGACATCTTTCCGCAGGGCCTGCAAGACAGAGTTGTTCCACCAGGCCTTTGGTCAGGGCGCAGCCTGACTCCCTCCTCTGGCAACCTGCACAGAATATTGCTTAATCGGTTGCCACTAATTTGATTTTAATTTTTATAATGAATATTTTGAATGTGTGATTATTTGATTGTTTGATTATTTGATTATTGTTAGCCGCCCTGAGCCCGGCTTCGGCTGGGGAGGGCGGGATATAAATAAAATTTATTATTATTATTATTATTAAATACTATGATTTGGGGGCCAGCTGTTCAGAGAGAGAAATTCAGCATCCCACTGGGATGGTTTGAGCCCCTTTCCACGATCCTCGACAGTTCTCTGGCTCGCAGCCAAGACGTCCAGACCTAAATCATGGCTCTACAATCACACATAGTTTAGGTGTAAGGAGGAGATCTGCCAGTAATCTGTAATAAGGCGGAACAGAGATAAAAATAACCTGTGTTTAATTGGGTGGTGACATTGGTACAATGACTCAGCTATCAAGGAAGTTTTTGAGAAGGGAGGCTACGTGCATCTGCTGCCGTGTAAAGCATATGAGATCCAAAGCAGCAATTTTAAAGGCTCTTTGGTGACGGTTGGTTTGAACTAGTCAAGATCATGTTGCAGGGAGGAGGATATTATTTTGCCTTTTGCTTTTAAAAGATCTTGCAGGTATGTTTCTGCGAGACTTGATTGTTGCACGTTTCATCTATAAGATGTTCATAACAGGAATGTGTTGATGATGGGCCATCTAAGACTACCTTCTGATTGCTGGGATTCTTGCAAAGAATACTGGACTAGCTAGATCAGCGGTTCTCAACCTGTGGGTCCCCAGATGTTGTTGGACTACAACTCCCATCAACCCTGAGCCTTCCTAGCTAGGGGTGATGGGAGTTGTAGTTCAACAACATCTGGGGACCCACAGGTTGAGAAAGGCTGAGCTAGATGAAGGCCTGATCCTGCCAAGCACTTAACACATACTTGAGCAGAAGTGTATTCCCCTTCCTGCTCGGTACAGATTAGTTATGCCTTGGCTACTAAACTAAATGTGTATTTTTCGTTAATTTAAAACACAGCGGTGAACTGCAGGCAGTGCATGATGATTGCACAACATAATTCCATAGCTCAGGGGCAGAGCATCTGTGTTCCACACAGAAAGTTCCAGGTTCGATCCCCCGGCATCTCCACATGCAGCACTGGCAATGACTGAGCTGGATAGGCCCATGGTCTGACTCGGGACAAGGCAAATCCCTGTCTTCCTTCTTTGGGTTGGCTGCAGCAGGGTCCTGGGTGCCCCTGTTGTCGCATGGGTGTCGTCAACCCACATCTGCTATTGTTGTTGCCTGCCTCCAGCAGAGAGCAAGAACAAGTAAAATAGGTGGTGGTAAAGATTCCTGCAGGATAAGACTTAATTTTAGAGTGGAGAGGAGGGGATGACATCACAAAAGGGATTATGTCCCTGGGAAAGAACTGCCTGTTCCAGTCTATGAAGTCGAAGTCCTTCTGTGACCTCCAGTGTGGCATTGTCCTTATGTCTCCACCCAACTATTTTTATTGCAACCTATCCACAGGGTTCTCATAACCCTGGCAGGGACAGACTCTGCCAGTTTTAATCTCCTGGTTAAAATGTTCAGAATACAGGCGTACTTTTACAAGATTAGAGGAGGTCTGCTGGGTCATACGCAAGGCCTGTGTAGTCTAGCATCCTGTTCCCACAGTGGCCAACCACATGCCAGTGGGATGAATAAAGAGCTAGGGAATTTAAAGGCAACCAAAGCTGGATTCAGCCTTGTTAGTGCTCTTCAGCAGAGAAACAGGCTGTACATGTTGACTTAGGACTCAGATGCACAAACCTTTAGCCCAATATTCACATGCCCATCAGTCCCATGCATCTTATTGTTGTTTAGTCGTGACTGACTCTTCGTGACCCCATGGACCAGAGCACGCCAGGCACTCCTGTCTTCCACTGCCTCCCGCAGTTTGGTCAAACTCATGTTCGTAGCTTCAAGAACACTGTCCAACCATCTTGTCCTCTGTCGTCCCCTGCATCTTATTAGAGGTGATAAGAAGTATGGTATTGTTGTTTTCGCTTGTTTTCCTTCCCTATTATTATTATTTTACATTTTATGGTTCCTAGTGATGGTGATTCGTGATTAATACATGTTGATTATATATTTGCATTTCTTGACTCTATTTTATTTGCATTCCTAGGGATTTGAGTTGGGGTTGGTGACAACTTTGTAATATCAAGGGCTCAAGGAACTCAGACATTTGGGATTCCCTGTGTATCAAGTATAGGATAATATGCAAAAATTATCCTACACAGTTAAATGTGGGTCATTTCAACCTGCAAAGTTAAAGGTTATCACCTACTTCTAAAATATGTTTTGTCAACATATTTTGTCAACATATGTTTAAGGTGTTTTATTTTGTGAGCTTCAACACTTCAGCTATGTTGCAGAGCATGCGCAAAGTGTGATTTAGAGCTTCTGCGCATGCACGACTGCCGAAACCCGGATGTAATCAGTTCCAGCACTTTCGGGTTTCAGCGGTCCATAACCCCCAAAAAAACACAACCTGAAACGTCTGTAACCCGAGGTATGACTGCATTCCTTTGACTGCTGGCATTCATTAGTACATTCCGGCCCTTTTTGCTGTGCTTAAATCTGGAACTTTAAAAAACTGTGTTCATTCTGTAACCTCCTTCTTAACAGTCCCATAAATATAACCAAAAGTTCAAGAACAGATAAAGATGATGTTGGCTGTCGTCTTTGATTATCGGAGCCTGTGGCCCAGTTCCTCCCGGTAGCCATCTCTTACTAAAGTCTTAATTCTTCATGAAACCTGACATTTATATCTAATGTACAATATGCCATTAAACTTGATGAGCGAAAGCTTCATTACAGATAGGGCTTTCCATGTCTTCAAATAAAAATCCCCGTTGCTTTTTAATGCTTCGCTTCCCAGAACTGCAGAGCCATAACCATGGTATATTGGCACCGTCGCCTCGTATTTAATTAACATATAGGTACTACTTGAAATCCATCCTTCATCTTCCTACCTCAGCCTTCTGGCATCTGCTTGTAAAAGACTATATAGATAGGCCATATTATTGCTGTAACAATATACCAGATTTTGACACTCCCCCACCCAGTCACAAATGGGGATTTCTTAGGGCATCTCTTAGGTTTACAGGATTTCACTTTTGGTGAGCCCTGTGTGTGTGTATGTGTTTGCAATATATACCGTATTTTTCGCCCTATAGGACACACTTTTTCCCCTCCAAAAATGAAGGGGAAAAGTGTATGCATCATATGGGGTGAATGCAGGCTCCTTGGCTTCAGCGATAGCAACGCGAAGCCTCTGAAGCCTGCACTGCGGAGGCTTCACGTTGCTTTCGCTGAAGCCAGGAGAGTCTGCTCTTTGAGGCTGGGGGGGGGGGGAAGCAGCGCTTCCCCCTATCACCAGCCCCAGAGGATCGGGGGGCAGCGGGAAGGTGTGTGACGCCTTCCCGCTACTCTCCGACCTGGTTTGGAGGCTGGCGGTGGGGGAAAGCAGCGCTTCCCCCCCATCGCCAGCCCCAGAGGATCGCGCGCGGTTCCTGTGGGCTTTTGCGGGAGGTGGAGGAATTCCGCCACCTCCCGCAAAAGCAGGGAGAAGGTCTTGGAGTAGCGCACAGGCTGCGTGCAGCCTGTCCGCTGCTCCCAGAGCTGCGGCGGGGGGGGGATCATATTTTTTCCCCTTGATTTCCCCCCCCCCCCCCGAAAACTAGGTGCGCCCTATGGGCCGGTGCGCCCTATAGGGCGAAAAATATGGTATTAATTCTTACTTAATCATAGAATTGTAGAGTTGGGAGGGACCCAAGGGTCATCTAGTCCACCCCCTGCAATTCTGGAATCTCAGCTGAAACATCCATGACAGGTGGCCATCCAGCCTCTGCTTAAAAACCTCCAAAGAAGGAGACTTCACCATCGCCCAAGGGCATCTGTCGAAAATTCTTGGTGCTGCAGCAACTGTACTTTGAAAGCAAGACCATATAACACCAGTCCTGAAAGCGCTTCATTGGCTCCCGGTACTTTTCTGAGCACAATTCAAAGTGTTGGTGCTGACCTTTAAAGCCCTAAACGGCCTCGGTCCTGTATACCTGAAGGAGCATCTCCACCCCCATCATCCAGCCTGGACACTGAGGTCCAGCGCCAAGGGCCTTCTGGTGGTTACCTCACTGCAAGAAGTGAGGTTACAGGGAACCTGGCAGAGGGCCTTCTCGGTAGTGGCGCCCGCCATGTGGAACACCCTCCCATCAGATGTCAATGAAATATACATCTATTTTACCTTTAAAAGACAACGAAGGCAGCCCTGTTTAGGGAAGTTTTTAATGTCTGACGCTGTGTTGTTTTTAATATTCAGTTGGAAGCCGCCCAGAGTGGCTGGGGAAACCCAGCCAGATAGGCGGGGTATTATTATTATTATTATTATTATTATTATTATTAACGTCTTTATACCAGACAGGAACCTTTGTTGTGTGGTTTTGACACCTGCTGACAACATTTTCGTTAAGGCATGCCTACCCAGACATGTCGTTTTATTATTTGTGGGCCCAGGACTGCAATACCTCAAGGACTGCCTCTCCCCATATGAACCGACCTGGGCCCTGCGATCATCATCTGAGGCCTTTCTTCTTGTGCCCCCTCTGCAAGAGGTCTGGAGGGTGGGAACACGTGAACAGGCTTTTCTGCAGTGTCTCCCCATTTGTGGAATGCTCTTCCCAGGGTGGCTTGTATAAAATGCAATGGTTGGAAAGGTCATTCCCAGCACTACCCCTGCTCCTGCACATTCAAGTGGGAAAATACATCAGGCCACAATATCTTCCTAAGGACAGTTTCGCCAGTACTGATCTAGGGAGTCCAGAGTTCCCCGCAACCATCATTTGCAAAACAAACTACTCTTCTGAGCCAATGGGATTTACCGCTTGGAGCACAGCCACTGCCACTGCAGTGGTAGCATCCAACCTTATAAATATATAATATAATTACATTATGTAGAATCCTATTCTATTTTCGCACCCTAGTCTTAAAAGGCTGAAGACTAATATTCTGGATTGATGACCGAGGGTCACACCTATGGTTTCTATTCTGTGTCTGTCAATAAAACACACAAGCTCCACACACATTCTGTTTTTAGATGTGCACTCTTAAGGAGTGCCAGCAGTGTGGGTGGAAGCCCGAGGGCGGAAAACTGGTACACAGAGTAGACCTTGTGATTCTAGTAGTGTACGTTGGAATTGATTTGCCATGGATGGGCTTCTGCCAGTTGACTTGGCTGGCAACTCTTAGTGGGGAATCCTCAAATTTCTCAATGGCTTCTGTTGAATTTTAGGTTTCTGCGACTTTCCAGATTTTGCTCACTATGATCCCCATTTGCAAACACCTTTGAACTCTGACATAGTGATTTGTCACATACCAGGCTCATCGGTTGCCAGTACATTTTGTTGTGTGGATTCTGCGTGATTCGCTGCATCCAGGGTTCTGCTTACTGAATTTAGGTGACTAAACCCAGACCCATAGTTTGCATGGGAGGGGGGTTTTCTCTCTTTAAAAAAAAAGCCCCTAAACAAACCAGGTTGTTGGCAGTCTGTGGTATCCATGCTGCATGTATCTTGGTAAATCCCTTTTTGTAATAAGATATTTGGGGGAGCAGGTAGACCGCACAATAACTCCTAGTTTTGCTAGGTTTATGAATGCAACTTGAATCTGAATATCCAAATACCTGGGACTTAACCAGTGCAGCAGATGGTAGCGCGGAAGTCAGAAAGGTTATCTGATCTGCTGTGTGTGCCTCAGTTGGAGGAAGTCTCAGGTTTCACATGCTAACAAGGCACCGGGTCTCTCGAATCTTGCATCATGGTGGTGCCAACCAGCCTTAGAGCACAACACAAATAGAAATAGGAATTATTAGCTTAAGCAAAGGCGGACGTGTAGAGATGCTGAAATTTCATCATTGATGAAACGATGATGGTGATTCACTCTTTCACATGGTTTTACTTCAATGAAATCTAGTGAGAGAGAAAGTGGGACAAGGATGTTTTGTTTTATTTGCAGTGGTTGTAGGTCACTGTGATTGTTTGGAGGAGGGGCTTTGGTTGTGGGCTAACCCCCTTTTTGTATAAATATCCCTCCCTACACCACGTAATTACTATATGCTCCCCAAGGATAAATATCCTGAAACAGATGTAAAACTTAATGAAACCTTGTGAAATATTCTAAAAACATAAGGTCATAGCTTAAATGCCCATCTAATCTAGCTTTCGGAGAAGATTTCAGTAGGGAGGGGGATATCCTCTTTAAACCAACAGACTGGAAAATACCAGCCTATTTGGGAAGATAAACAGATACTTCCAGTTGAAATAAAGCCAATCTCAGGCTTTCTTAGCTAGTTTGTTCAGAGTTACTTGCAAAAAAGAGCGAGGGAGGCAACCTCACCAGCACCTTCCATGGAGATGCTTTTGTCCAGTGGTAAGAGATATTCCATTTTCTTATGCCAGTTTATGCAGCCAATGAAACTTTGACGGCTAGATCCATCTCCCTAATGACTTTCAACTTGGATTACGAAAGAGCTGGCCAGTTAGCTTTTGTGGGGGCGAAGCAAGGGAAGGATTAACAAGGATGCATATTCAGAACTGGAACGCTGGATAGCTCTCGCTATTTAGGATTCACTTCTGTGGCATGAAATCCCAAGTGCTTGTAGGTGAGCTGGATCAGAATATCACAGCTGCCCTGTTACAAAGTACTCTGCATGGCTTTCAACAAGGAATAAAAATATAACATTTGGTAACAACAGAAACTATAAGTATAAATATAGCAGAAAAACAGTTGGGGGATCTTTTCCTAAATGCATTCTTTACACCTGCCTGATCGGCTAAACCCTAGATTCCCATTCTAGCTTGTAAAATTTCCTTGTAGGACCAACTTTTGCTAGATCATTGGCATTACCTTTTGTCCCATTTGCCTCATTCTTGCCCATGCCAGATTCCTAATTATTTCTTTGACTTGTCCCTAGGTATGACTGCTTTTGGCAGCCCTATAGTCAGTAACATTAAAGCCTAACAGACAATGATAGAGGGGTTGCATTTCATATTTCAGGAGTCCTGTGGAATTCCTTTATCCATTTCTGAAGTGTTGGTCTTGGCATATCCCTATATATAAAGTTGGACACCTGGTGCTTTGTATTCTTCCAAGTTAAATACAGGCTGTACTAAAGAATCGTATCAGTAGCTGTGTGTAGCTGTTTTTTATTGCAGGTAGTGCTTGAAACTAGTGCTTTGTGTACTTTTCAAAGAGCATTGGAACCTAATTTTAGCCAGATGCCCGCACTGGGGGCTGTGTGGGTGTGAGTACAGCAGTAATCCATTCTCCCTGTAGTCAAAGCGAGCTAAAAAGCATCCCCTGGGGGAGCCAATCTGTATCTTTTTATCCATATGCCTGGAGGGGATTGATGGGCAGCTGTGTGCAATTCTGATCTCTGAATGAGCTCACTGCCTGCCCTTGTTGCATAGCAAAGGGATCAAGTTCCCACGAGTTGCCTTGGCCTCCAGCTAGGCTACCAATAAAAAAACAAAACAAAAAGTACCAGCATTTTCCACCTTTGTTTTGGGTTTTGACCATGCTGGTTGTGTGTATTACAGGAAGGAATTGGCACTGGGTGAGATCTGAGCATGCTAAGATTCCCAACTTGCTTTTTTCCTTTACATTTATAAAGGCAGTACCTGACTAAGGAAGGAGGCCTGAGTGACCTCATTGCCCTGCATCAAAAAGGCGGGCTGTTAATGCAAAATAAGCAGACACATGCAGATTATAAAAGTCACAGAGACCAACATTTCTCGGTGTTAAACTTTTTAGTGCCGAATACAAGCATTCCTTGCATAGATGCCCTTGAGAGATTGTTTTCCCACACACCATCATAATGCGGTTGCCGAGGTTGAAGTACATGAGCAAGACTTTTGAAAGTGTTCAACCTTTGTTCTTCTTGGCTTGTGTGCAAGTGGCAAAGGAAGTTGTTGACAGGATTCTGCTGTAAAAAAGGTAAAGGTAAAGGACCCCTGACAGTTATATCAAGTCACAGACGACTTTGGGGTTGCGGCACTCATCTCACTTTACAGGCCAAGGGAGCCGGCGTTTGTCCGCAGACAGTTTTCCTGGGTCATGTGGCCAGCATGACTAAGCTGCTTCTGGTGAAACCAGAGCAGCGCACGGAAATGCTGTTTACGTTCCTGTCGGAGAGGTACCTATTTATCTACTTGCACTTTTTGACGTGCTTTCGAACTGCTAGGTTGGCAGGAGCTGGGACTGAGCAACAGGAACTAACCCCGTCACAGGGATTCGAACCGCCAACCTTCTGATTGGCAAGCCCAAGAGGCTCAGTGGTTTAGATAAGCATTTAGCAATATGGCGGCTAGCCACAAGGGTTATGTCCTACCTCCGCTATATGCCTTTGGAGACCAGTTCCTGGGAATCACAGGTGGGAAGAACATCGTTGTACTCATTTTCCACCTTCAGGCTTCTTACAGGTATCTGGTTGGCCTCTGTAGAACAGGATGCTGGATGAGATGGACCTTCAGCCTGGCCCAGCAAATTATGATAGCAAATGACCACCAACTAGGCATAATGCTGTTACATCGCACTGCACGTCATGGTGGCATCATTGGATTAACTGGTAAAACTTAAGAGCATTTCTCCTAGTAGTAAAGCAATCATATCAGTGCATAGTTGTTTTAGCATTGGCATGAATGTGCAAGCTTGCTGGACAGGTCTTGTCCAGCTTTCTCGATGGGCTTTGGGTTTCCTTAACTACTATTCTTTCAGTGGGTGATAGTGATCAGATGCACAGCTTATTATAGCCCAGTTGAGTTTGTGCCCTAAATCCACAGAACATTGCTGAGAAAATAGTCAGAAATAAGTCGACATAGTCCAGTGAACTATAAGCCAAGAGCTAATCCTGACACCGTTGACCCAGTATGTGGCCCGTTCTTGGGATAATTCCATTAGTCGATAAAATGAGGATTATGATTGCTATCTGTGAAACGGAGATCATGACAGATGATGGAGTGTGTGTGTGGTAACATACTATTTTGTTTTGTTTTTAAGTAGGCTTGTTGGACAAAAAGTAAGTTTTCAAATGATGCCTTTAAAATTTCCCAAGACTGCAGTTCATTGAGGGCCAGGGATGATGGATAAACACCCATATTTGGAGAAAGAATTATACTGCAAAGCTACATGTACAGTCTATATACAGTATCTATATATTAGATGTGCTAATCATTCTTAAACACAATTTTTTGTTGAATTGTCAGGGCATCTCTGTATGTGTAAGATTGCAGAGCGAGAATAGTATTGGTAATTTAAGTACACAGGTGATTTTTGGAAGTCAACTATAATTGATTTTCCATGTGCATAGAGATTTTGTGGTCTTACGTGTTTAGCTTTTCACAAAGAGAAGGTTGCAAGCAGGGTGCATTTGATTTAAATAAAATTGATTTAAATCACTAGTCAGTAAGACTTGATTTAAATCATTTTTTTTTACAGAAAAACTCATTCTTGCTGGTATATTTACATTTACAACCAGATGAATACAGTAATAAATAAATAATACAGTAATAAATTTTCAGAGAAGTTTTTACAGTTTTATCAAAAATTACTGATTTCGTTATACTATTAGAAGTACATAGACCAATAATTATGACATTATTGTGAGGTTTAATAAGTGAACTGTTTATATTTGGACAACTTTTCTGCTGTACTTTATCAGAAGGAGAAAAATAATCATTTCCTTAATAACAATTTAAACAAATTATTTAACTATAATAACATTATAGCATATGTATCAATGTTTGTTAATTGATGTGGTTAAACAATTTTTTAAAAAGACTAAGTTTTAGCACACATGAAAAGCTTAAACAAATCCTTATTTCCTGATGAATAGCCTTTGGACTATAATGTAACTTAAATATAAAACTATCTCTACAAAGATTTTTCCTCCAAAAGCATTTTATTTTAATAATCCAATTTAATTTTTTAAAAAAATCTGTTTTGAATTTTAAAAATTATTTTTTTAAAAAAAAAAGTATATCAATGATTTTTATCCACCCTTGTTGCAGTCTGTAGGTAGAAGAGTCATAGTATGTTAGCAAAGCACCTGCTTTGTGTGCAGAAGTTCATATTTCAGTTATTGGCATTTATAGGTAGGGCACGGGAAGATGCTAGAGACTTACCACCAGTCAAGGTAGATGAGGGGTAGCCCACATGGTGCATCCCAGATGTTGCTTGACCCCAACTCCCACCATCTCAATCCAACATGTCCAATGGTCAGCGATAATGAGAGTTGCAGACCAGTTGTATCTGGAGGGCACCACAATGGCTATTCCTGCAGTACACAATACAGAGTTGGGTGGGCCAGTGTCCTGACATGGTATAAGCCAGTTTCCTATATTCTTATATTTTCATCAGATGATTCACCGATAAAGTAGTAAATGCAAGCTAGCATTGGTGGGGGCTGGATACACTTGACGGACATTCCTTTCCAAGTTTCAGCCAAAGTCAGCACTTGTACCGCAACTGATAGTTGTTGAGTTTGATGTGAAAGTCTCCCGCAGTTCTTTCTTGGGCCCAGAGCTCATTGTAACCTTGAACAAATCCCATGGTGTCTCATCTTTGTTCAACTCCACTTGCTTTGCTAAAAATAATTGCCAAGCGAATTTTGTACGCAAGGTTGTAGAAATTAATTAAGGTTAGGTAAATGTTAGGTTAGGCTTATTAAACGTATTAATCTCTTCTCACAACAGAGCCCCCCAGAGCTGTCAAGGATATAATACAGTAGTTTCTAGCTCTGATCGAGATCTTGGCGAGAGGTGTGCAGTGATGAAAAGTGTCCTGTGTTCCTTTTCTCTGAAGCAGAGGTGCTTTATCACGAGAAAATTGTTCCAAGCTATTTCCGTTTATTTATATTCTAAACTAAAAAGCTGAGGTTGGTAGCTGTTATTTCTAAAGAGAAACTTAAGATTTTTCCAGCTGCTTAACTTGCTTGCTTGTTCCAGAACAACATTTTGTCGTCCCCAAGAATGGGGAAAATTTTTGTTGCTGTTTGCTTGAAGAGGCCACATTTCCTCCTAGGCAACCTTTGGCCAGGGTGAGGTGGGAGGAGCCAGGAGCAAAAAGTGGGCGGAGCAACTAATTATCGGAGTGCAAGGGCACATTCTAACCAGCCACACAATTCTAGCAGTGTGTGAAGCAAGGCCAGTGAGAGGTTTAGCTCATGAGGGGGTGTGGCCTGGGGGAAAACTCGAGGGCCAGATAGAGAGGCCTGGAGGGCCACATCGGATCCCCAGGCTTGAGTCTTCCCACCTCTACCAATTGAAATTAGAAATGGATTTATTTATTTTTACCAGAAAGTAAAAGCTACCAAGATCCACCACCAGAGGAAGATCCCTTTGCAAATTCCCAGGATACTTGTTAAACACATTTGTTTTCTTTGCCCTTTTACTGCTGAAGGGACAGAATTTCCATTAGCTTGTTCTTAAGAGAAGGGCAGTGTTAGAAAGGACATTCCAAAAGGCTTTCCAAAACAGATGGTTTTCAAGTATAGTTACAAGGGATTTTAATAACTTGAACACAGCAAATGGATATGGTGGCAGTGACTGATTGTGGAAATAGCTCCTTTGCAGCTTTCGTTCCAGAGACTAGTTTTTATGTAATTTCATATGCTAATTCACAGGCTATCACTCTCAGTGCAGAGGCAAGATGGGAGTTATAATACAGTAAACCATTTCCAGGATGGATGGACGGACGGATGGTTGTTTACAAGCAGTATTTAGTGCCGTGGATTATATAGAGGAGAACAATTGACATGTTAGTTGCAAGGCACAAATAACTTCATTTTAGAAAGACTCGTCCTGAATATGTGAGAAGGAAGGTTTGTAATTTGGATTTGCCATTGTATTGCAATTTACTGTTTTAAGATGGCTATAATTAAATATACCCTCTGGTGCTTGTTTCCCAGAACTGGATGTGTTAAGACCAAGCCACCACATGGTGGTGAAAACCTGATTTTTGGATTAACTGATAAGGAAAGATGGATTAGCTGATAAGGAAAGGCAGGATTACCTGGCATCTTAAATAAGCCACAGAGGAGATGGTCGCAGCCAGCTGAGATGTTTTGTGGTCGCATTAGTTATCTGGGGTTTCCAGAGTGTACAGGCTGCTTGCCCTGTTCATTTAAACTTCTTGCATCTCTGAATGCCATAATAGAGATGAGCTTCACATTACACAAAAGGAAGTGGCAGAAGTTTTAAGCTGCTGGTGGGAGACCCTGCTTTTGAATGCTTAGACTTTTAATCAGCTAATAATGAATCAAGAGAGATTTAGAGTAGCACTATCCATAATTTGCTATGCATGTTTTTGTTTTGTTTTGTTTTGTTTTTCGGTACATCGGGATGCATTAAAAAAAATCCACTAGCAGCATCTCTATTGGGGAGACATTCCAACCTTCATACTAAGTTTTTCTTGCAGGCAAGTCTTCTCTTCTTTTTTATGTAGAGGATTTTCAGAGCCTGAGCCTGCAGTCCAAAACTGTATGATCCACCTGCCTCATTCCCATCTTCAGACCAGGAGAGTCACTTGCACGTAGAAGGTTCTGGCAACCCACACTTTTGTTGCAGTGCAGGCCCAGAATAAACCATTTTAGTATGGCTAAAGTTGGGGTGCTGTAAGCCTCCCCCTGCTCATGTTTGAGGAGGGGGAGCAGTAATCTCCCAGCAGCACCTGGCTTCCAGGAAGAGCACCGTGGCCAGGGCTGACTGGACTGGCCGTTCAGCACTGGCAGTGTTCTCCACCACATAGCACACACTACTGCTGGCCACCTCACTCTGCCTAATGGTAGAGCCGGTCCTCACTCGCACACTACCATAGCCACCTCGCCCAGCCTTAAAAGAAGTGGAATGAGGACAGCAGGCATGTTGTAAATAGTTGCTCTGCAAGCCTAGGCAAAATAATATATTGAGCTGATTTCTGATTGGGGTATGGGTATACAAGCTGAACCCTTCATTGGCATGGTGGGTGGTTGTTTTTTGGTGGTTGTTTTTTACCCATGACCAAAAATATTCAGAGTTTCCACGAACGACCCTTGGAAATTCCTCAGCAGATCCGTATGAAAGGTGTTCCCTGAAAGTTGAAAGCTACAGCTCGGGAAAGCTTGCATGCCGGGCCACTGTTGTGCTTGAGACGGCTTGCTGATCTCGGAGACCATGAACTAATATTGTTCGCTCTTCGTGGTGTTGTGCATTTTTGCAGAAGGCGTTTTATCTCCCAGCGCTGCTCTCTAGAGTTTTTAGAAGACATAGTGGAATGTGCCAGTGTGCGAAGGTACTTGTTCAAAAGCAGCATTAACCTTCTCTTGTTGCATGCGTTGCAAGTCCTTTCCCTCCTGCACCCTTTTCCAAGACAAATTCCTCAGGTCCTGCATGTGTACTCATTCCGACTCCGACATGTGCATCCTTTTAATTACCCTTTTAATTTACATTTTGCCCGGATCTTACTCGCATTTCCCCTTACCCTCTTAAATCGTAGAACCAAGCACGTATCTGGATCACCAAGACATAAAGGCTTGAAGAAGATCCACTTCATCAAGAACATGAGGCAGTATGACACAAGGAACAGCAGGTAACCTTTCTGTAACTGAAGGAATCCCAATCCACCTTGCAGTCAAATTATGGCAAATGGCTCTACACTAGCTGTGGCCTATATGTTCACGAGTGACCATGTTTGGTGCAAAACACCTTGATGTGAAAACCTTACTAATGGGGGATTATGGGTGGCATTCATCTAAATCAGTGTTACCCAAACTTGGGTCTTCAGCTGTTGTTGGGCTACAGCGCCCATCATCCCTAGCTAGCAGGACCAGTGGCCAGAGATGATGGGAATTGTAGTCTGAAAACAGCTGGAGACCTAAGTTTGGGAAACACTGACAAATCTTACTCTGCATAAACACGGAGAATTTTTTTTTAAAAAAAAAATATTGATAATGAAAATTTTACAGTACAGTAGATTAGAATAAATGAAAAAGAAGAAATTAGAGAGGGGAAAGGGGGGGAAAGGAAGATGACGAAAAACAAGAGAATACATTATATAATAGCAATAACAAAGTGTCATTAAAATGTAATTAGAATTACAAAAATATATAATATATACGTAGATAGGTAGACTTATTGTATTCCTGTATACGTTGATTCATGAGTCACTATGGTTTTAATAAATCAAAGGAAGCCATATTTTTGTCTTTCCAATGTATCAGTATTAATCTTTTTGCAGATGTAAGGGAGAGTCCATTTACGTTGACCATTTGTTAAGCCCCATATGTTAGGAATATAGTTTAAGGTGATGTTATCTTCTGAAATTTTTAATTCACTGAATTTAATGGACTTAATTTAGTTGCGCTCGTTAATTCCAATGGGCCTACTCCTAAGTAAAACTATCTGACACCAACAGCACCACGTAGCCAACGAGTTGGGCTACGCAGTGCCATCAAGGAGGTCGAATTCAGTGCCTATGCTTCTTTCTCATCTCCCCAATAGGTAGTTAATATTTCTGTGCCCTATTGGAGAAGGTACTTGGGGGACTGGTAGAGAACTCATGGCTAATGGGAAAGTTAGAGCAAAATGCACTTGGTTTTCAAGATAGTTTCCTAGGTGATTTTATTCTTACGTAGGAATAATCTCTGTGAAAACGGATGTAGTGTTACTTCAAAAGCTGGCTTCCCCAACCTGATGCTCTCCAGATGTTGTGGACTAAACCACCAAGAATTTAGTCGAAAACATCTGGGTGAGATGCTAGGGCTAAGGATTACTTTTAAGAGAGGGCTTCATATTCTATTTGTATTCTTGGTAGCCTTTTTAAAATAGTATTATGAAAAACTTTAATGAAAATATTGTTTATTTGTGTTTTTTTAAAAAGGAAGGTTTCCCGAAAAGTGGCTGTTGGGCTAAAAAAAGCAAGGAGAAAATGGCTAAGTTGTGTATGTGTGTGTTACAAAGTTAGGTTCTCGCCGCTCCCAGAGAGCTCTGCTAACTCAACATAGGAAGGCTAGATATGAATGCAAGATATTTCCCATGATTCACTGTACCCTGTCTGTATTTCTTTTTAGGATAGTATTAATTTGTGCTAAACGAAGTTTGTGTGTGGCTTTTTCTATCATGCCCTATGGGGAGAATTTTCGGATCAGGTGAGTAGCTGTTATTTTTGTCAGACCGATAACTTTCAATTGGTTATTTGTTTATTATTACATTTGGATCCCCACTTTTTCTCCAAGGAATTTAAGGTAATATTCATGGTGCTTCTCCATTTTATCCTCGCAATATCCCTGTGAGGTTGGTTGGCCTAAGAGACAGTGACTGACCCAAGGCAACCCAGCTAGCTTCATGGCTGGGTGAAGATTTGAACCCTGGTTTCCCTGCTATTTCCTTATGTTCTATGGTTTTTACTGATGCTCTAACATCATCATTGGTTTGCTTTTATGCCGCTTTTCCAGAAAACTGGGCCCAAAGTGCTTCACAATGTGCCAAAGAAACGAGAAGTTCAACGGTCCTAAACACATTGGAAACAATTATAAACCATAATATCAACACAAGCACAAAAACAATCAGTGTAAACCAATACAAATAGCCTAACGTAACAGTTTAAAGTGAACACTGTATGAAACAATACAAATTCCACCAATATGATTTAAACTAAGTAACCAAAACTGGGAAGAAGATCAAATAAAGCAAATACAAAATAAAGAACGGTGGCATTGAAGGCAATGCCATTTATTTCATGATTACCATTTGCTTTTCACCATTTATTTCATATAAATCGTTTTCCGAGCTCTGCCTGAAAAACTGGTGTATGAATACTGTAAATAAAAATTACACATTTGGTTTCACTAATGGGTTGTTTTTCAAAAGGGTGTCAGCGTAAGCAGACATTTACTTTCCAGCTCTTTGGGCATGTCCTACTTATAACCGAAAAAAGTGTTCCAGTTCTCCTCTGCATATATCTAACGCTTAATCAGGCCTGGCCAAACACAGAACACGATTTCTGTTGTCACTCAAGCACATATGCATAGCACACTGAAGAACGAAACGGATATTTTTATGACAGAACTTGACATACAGATGTGCCTTCCATAAATAGACTATGGGAAACTTTCTTTCCAGCTCGGTGGGAACACTGCAAGGTCACTCAAAAGAGCATTTGCTGAAAACTAGATGAATGATAGGGGTGGGGTGAGGGATTTGAAACAAGGCGAGGTATTGGATAGTGCAGTTAGGAACAATGACCTCTGCTAGAAATCCCAGAAGACTGTAAAACATGTCATCTGGCAGCTACTGATGGATAATTTAGGAAAGGAATACCGTATTTTTCGTCCTATAGGGCGCACCGGCCCATAGGACGCACCTCGTTTTTTTGGGGGGGGAATGAATAAAAGAAATTATCCCCCCCCCAGCCGTGGCTGCCGCCCCAAGCCTTGTGCACACCTGCCTGAAGCACGGGGAGCCCTCCGGAGGGCTCCGCGTGCTTCGGGCGGCAGGCTGCCGCCCCAAGCCTCGCGCACCCGGCGGGACCTCCTGCCGGGCGCGCGAGGCTTGCGGACACTCGCCTGAAGCACGGGGAGCCCTCCGGAGGGCTCCGCGTGCTTCGGGCTGCAGGCTGCCGCCCCAAGCCTTGCGTGCCTGGCAGGACCTCCTGCCGGGCACGCGAGGCTTGCGGATACTCGGCCGAAGCACGGGGCGCCCTCCGGAGGGCTCCGCGTGCTTCGGGCGGCAGGCTGCCACCCCAAGCCTTGAGCGCTCGGCAGGACCTCCCGCCGGGCGCACATCGCTTGCAGACACTCGCCAGGGCTGCAGGCTGCTGCCCCCAAGCCTTGTGAGCCCGCAGGAACTCCCGCCGGGCTTGCAAGGCTTGCGGATAGCTTCCTGAAGCCTGGAGAGTGAGAGGGGTCGGTGCGCACCGATGCCTCTCGCTCTCCAGGCTTCAGCGAAAGCCTGCATTCGCCCCATAGGATGCACACACGTTTCCCCTTCATTTTTTGGAGGGGGAAAAGGGCGTCCTATGGGGCGAAAAATATGTTACATTTCTCTCTATATATTATATACCTAGCTAGTAAGGGGACGCGGGTGGCGCTGTGGGTTAAACCACAGAGCCTAGGACTTGCAAATCAGAAGGTCAGCGGTTCAAATCCCCGCGACGGGGTGAGCTCCCGTTACGCGGTCCCTGCTCCTGCCAACCTAGCAGTTCAAAAGCACGTCACAGTGCAAGTAGATAAATAGGTACTGCTCCAGCGGGAAGGTAAACGGCGTTTCCGTGTGCTGTTCTGGTTCGCCAGAAGCAGCTTAGTCATGCTGGCCACATGACCCGGAAGCTGTCTGTGGACAGACGCCGGCTCCCTCGGCCTATAGAGCGAGATGAGCGCCACAACCCAAGTCAGTCACGACTGGACCTAATGGCCAGGGGTCCCTTTACATTTACCTTTTAGCTAGTAAGACTTAAATACACATGCCTACTTCAGATACATGTGCGCATTAAGATGATAAACAGTATGTTTGGGTATCTCTTCAAATCTTGGGAGTTGCCTGAATTTTTTAGCCCTGAAATTCCAAGGTCATTGATGTGTTGCTTATGTCTGAAACTGATTTGTACATAATCATTGAACACATTCAATCCATTGTTGGCTTTGGATTTAAAGAGCCTATAAATGGATTAGCAAACACAAGAAAATTTATTTTGTGCAGATTTTTTTTTTTAAAGAAAAGGGTCAAGGACAGAGTAGACAAAGTCGGCAAATGGGTTCCCGCAGCTGGATTCACATCCATGTGGATTTTGCAATACGTAGTTGAAGCTCATGGTCTTCTCCCTGAGAATCCCACGTACCCCCCGAATTGCAGTTCAGGGATCTCGTCCAAAACCAGCAGTAATGTGTTCAGAATTCTGTGTCCAATCATGGGAATTCCTTGCAAAGTCGAGCTCTCTCTGTGTGTGTGTGTGTGTGTAAATAAAGTATGAATTACCCTCAAGTTAAATTACTTTAAAAATAGGAAGATCTCAGGGCCATTGCTTACATCCCCTTTGCTGGTTCAGTGAGTTTTTATGTCTTGAGCCTTTTAAGAACAAATGTTTATGGCAGCAGAGAAGACGTGGGAATTGGCCTCCTAATCTCTAGCTGTGTTGAGGGGCTTGTTTTTATTTTGTTTGTTTTTTGGGTTTTTTTACTACGGAGCTAGGATGAGAAGAAACAGCTTTAATTCCTGTCTTGCCAATTCTGCCCTTAACAGTGAACTGAGAATAGAGGGGCAGAAGCAGAGACATCCTTCTGGTGGCGTTTCGGTCTCTACAGAGATGGTGCTAGGAATGGAAGGGGTCGAGCTAGGAGCTGATGGCAAGGTAAGGAGCCCGTTGGCGAACGGTGGATCTCTTTGCTTGTTCTTGGAAGTTGCGGGGGCTCATCAGTTCCGGTACAAAAATCGAGAGCAAGCCTGGTGGTTTAAGCCCACATGTGCTCATAGATCCTCCCGCGGATCCTTCAGCTCTCTCTTGATGCAATTCAGACATACTCTTTTGACTTCTTCTGCTACTGTTTGGGCCGGGGTAGCCAACACGGCACCCACCCAAGCTGTTGGACTCCCATCAGCCCCAGGCAGCACAGCCAATGAGCCCCATGCTCTGAAGGAGAGATCTGGAGAAAGTAGCTGAATATCTGAGCAATGCCATGAAACTACGTTGTCATAAGACTTGGGTGGTACTTTTTTAACTTCCTAGGCCTGTATAGTTTGATCTCAAAGCATCTCCTCCTATGAGCAGATGCCAAATCTCTGTTTCGATTCATATATTCTTGTCGTCTTTGTATGCCAGTAAAGGTTGATTGAACTGATTAGGGCTAATGGGTTAGAGGACAGCATTTGAAAGGAAGCATATTGGCAACCTCTGGTCTAGACGTTTGGCTGGTTGCATGTGATCATAGGTAAGGTTGTTTAGTGCTTTCTGCTTCTCTGGCTGATGGGAAGACTTTTGCATTATTGGTTTCCACATGGGGAGCATGTTCAGTAATCAGCTTGAGTATGGCAGGAATCCTGTTATTTCACAGCAGTATCAGTTTCCTCCAAAGGAAATGGCATGTGGTTTGAAACTCGCAAAGCTCCTCCACACAACCAGTGAAGTACCTAAATGGTACTTTGGTGTTTCCCAAACTTGGATCTCCATTTGCGTTTAGACTACAATTCCCATCATCCCTGACCACCCGTCCTGCTAGTTAGGGATGATGGGAACTGTAGTCCAACAACAGATGGAGACCCAAGTTTGGGAAACACTGATCTAGATATTGCAAAACTGTCAGCCTGGTGCCCTTCAAAGGTTTTGGGCTACAACTCCCATCAGCACCAATGAGAGTTGTAGTCCCAAACCCCTGGAGACAGCAGACTGGTGAAGTCTGTGCCCAGACTCTATTTCTTCCTCCAGGCCCCATCCACGCAGGTGTAGCGAGTTTGGTAGCTAAAAGATAGGATCTGTTAATGTTCAATTAACCAAGGATCATATTCCCATCAGAGCCCATTGAAGAGGCATCCCTGACTGTTAGTTAAACCAAAGCCCAAGATACGGGGAAATCTCATTTGATCACCAGAACACAGTGAGCCTAGTTGATATGGTATTTGTCCAGTGCAATAACACTTTGGTGCATTAGGTTCTGAGAATCCATTTGTGGAGCATTTTGAAAGTTATTCCAGAAAGATGTTAAAAGCAGCAGTTCAATTCAACCTGAAACTATAACAGAGCATTAATGTAATCTCTTGTCTCCCTTTCCCCTATTCCTTTTTAGAATTCTGGATGAAAGCTATTAGGTCTGTGTGTGTGTGTGTGTGTGTGTGTGTTGTGTGTGTACAAATCATCAGATTTACTCTAACTGTAAACACAGTGAATTGGGGTCCAGCTGCTATCTGGGGAAATGGCAGCTATTTGTTTTTTAAATAGCTCTCTGGTTCTCCCCAAACTATCGGTTGCATTTAAGACACAGCAGTTAAACTGAGATAGACAGTCTGAAGACATAGACTCTGAATTAACTCTGAAGAGTTAATTCTAAGGGGCTTCCTATTAATTGCAAGAGAAGAATTTTTAAACTTGCAGTCCAGAGTTCAAAAGATCCCTGCAAAAATCTTAAGGTGACTATACTAACTTTAATTGGGACTGGCTGTCTTGCAGGTTGTGTCTTATGCAAAGTTCTTGTATCCGACAAACGCTCTCGTTGGCCGCAAAAATGATGTCCATGGTCCTGTCCCTGTGTGCCGAGCCTCCGTTCTGCGGAGTACTGGTGGATCAAGATACAAAACTGCAACAGCCAAAACAATACCTTCCACAGCAGATATTGGTAAATACTATGTGACTCCTCTATGCCCTTCTGTGGTCCTTCTGTGCTGACGTTGTTTTATTTTAAAAAAGGCAAAGGTGATGATGAAATAGTGTCAGCGATAGGTTTTGATTGGCCAAAATGAGATTAGGAGGAATCAGAGTATAAATTCCATTTAGAGAATTTGAATTCCATTTAGAGTATGTTAGAGCATTCTGAGCTTTCAAGGGTTCAAGGCCCTTTGTTATTAATAGTAGTAGCATTAGCAGTAATGAATAGTAGTATTAATAGAATGCCTTTAGTGTACATGATACTTTAGAATAATGAGCACAGGAAGGACAGGTCCCTGCTCAGAAGATATACAGTCCCATCTCACAATCTCCACTTGTATTCTGCCTGTCCAAACTAGTTTTCTGCCCATCTCACTGCCTGGTTCATGTGCATGTTTTCAACCAATTGTTGTTAAGGAAGAATGGATAACTGGGCTCCTTCAGCAGGAAAGATGGGATAGAAGAAGTTGTTGTTGTTGTTGTTGTTATCATCATCATCATCAATTTTGTGGAAAGTCAGACAAACAGACCAATCTGCTGAATTTCTCCCATCTTGTTATTTTTTTTAGTTATTCATTTAATAATTCCAAGAAGTTCCCAGGGCAGTAGTCCCTCAATAAGGGCTACAGACTTATATTTTTATAATCAAAAGACTAACAATTTCAAAAAGCAAAACTCTGCCTAGATAAGATACCAGCTTCCATGCCCCTGCAGGAAATATTCAGGCATGCTGAATATACACAAAGCCGCTCTTAAATGCTACCAGTTTAATCAGATTTCCTTATGGTTGAGTGGAATATTTCAGTCCTAGATGTTGCTTAATTTCAGCACTGAAATATCAGGACCATCTAAAAAGAACTATTTATTTGGGCTTCATAACCATATGTAGGCATAAGGATACAGGCAAGACATTTTCTGAGAATCAGGGCAATGCCTTAAATGGGTCTTATAAGAATCTGGGCAGAGTGCCAACAACTTTACTGTAACACTGAGCTGGCATTTAATAAATATCTTATCCCGCCAACATTTGGCTTTTGCAAACTGTTTCAAAAGTCCTAATTTATGAATGCCACCTTTTGAATTTGAAACTAGGAAGCCAGTTCCGCTTAAGATGGAGACAGTTATAGAAATATAAGTGGGACCAGTAAGAAAACCATGTAATATATAATGCTTCTGTTCAGGGTTCTAGGATTGTCCTCTTTCAGGATACGCCATTCCATCTAGTTTCCATTTGCTCTCCCCTCAAGTTGTCAGCATTCTGTGCCCAGTAAGGCCCCATCTGCCCTATATATTTAAAGCCATATAATACCACTTCAAACAGTAATGGCTTTCCTCAAAGCATCCTGGGAACTGTAGTTTGATAGGGGGACTGAAACTTATTGGAATGCCCCATTGCACCCCTGCCAAAGCCTCCTTATATGGGTTGCAAGTTCTCACAGAGATCTTGCGAGATCTTGCAGAGTGCTCATGTTGAGATTCCTGGGCCCTGTGAAATTGGTAATTCTGCCATGCAGGGATGTGGGTTTTTTTAGGTTTGTTCTACATATCGAGCTTCTGAATATAGAGGGTTTATTATTCATCATAGTGCAGAAACAAGCTAGACTTTGGGTTGAAGTGGTACAGCTGGCGATTGGTCCATCTAGTGATCTGCTCTGATAAATGGGTTCATTTATCCGTGTGGATAAAGTCTTCTTGAATGCTAATACTTTGTTTCCTAAAACCTTCCTTGGTTGTTACATGAACCTTCTCAAAACCACTTCTTCACAGCGCAAAATTGAATTATGGAATTTGTTCCCATATGATGTAGTGATGACCACTTAGAAGGGCTTTCTTGCATGTTTTTTTCCCTTTAAAGCTCTCCTTTACTGTGCCAGTGAACTCCTAGTACATTTCTTTTCTTTTCTTTTTTACTTCTAGGAAATGAAGTTGGTGAGTTAGCAGAGTACAACCCCAATCTCCTGGATGATCCTCAGTGGCCCTGTGGGAAGCACAAACGTGTCCTCATCTTTGCATCGTACATGGTACGAAGCTGGTGTAGAGCAAATTAATTCGCAAATAAGACATTGTAGGCGTAGTGTAGTACAGATCCTGGGTTCTGACTTCATACGACCCTGTACAAATAAAAATGTCTCATTTTCCAAATTTTGCATGTTTCATTTTAATTTGGAATTATAGCCACCCATCAATAAACATTCCTCAGGCAGCTTCCACACAAGATTAAATATATATATATCCTGTTTTCTGTGTGGGGGTGTAATGCAAGTTATAAAGACAAGTGAGAGGTGGTGCTTATTCCAGTCTTCTGGAAGCACAATGTAGCTTTCAGTACTTAGCTGTCTACACGAGCTGTTGTGGGAGGTGGTGTCAGCATTCTTGTCTCGATGCAAGGCTGAGCAGGTGATTGATTTCTTAATAATTTTTTGAAAATATAATTTATTTGCTGAATCACCTTGGCGTGAATTTACCAAGTGGCTTTGGGCAAGCCACCACTCTTCAGAGTTTCTTCTTCAACCCAATCTCCAGTATAGTGATAATAGTGATCTGCCATAACAAGATTGTTGCAAGGATTGCTGAGAATGTGTAGGAAGTGTTTTAAACCCATTAAAGGTGAACACAAATGCTAAGTATTTCCAGTTCCTAGAGGTACACACTGGGGGATCCTTAATCATGTGTGGCTCATGACCTTTCCAGGGTTATTTGACAGGTCACCATTAGAAAACAGGTGGTAGACTAGACAGAGCCCTTGTCTAATCCAGCAAGTAAATCCTAATGAACTCAAAAGTCCCACATTTCATCTAGCCAATTATACGGGCTCGAAGTGAACTGTTGCTTCACTGCATCAAAAGGTCAAGGCATGGGAGGGAAGGATTTGCCACCTTCCCTCACTCTCCAGTTAACCTCTAACATTACCTTCTAGGCTCCTTGGGAGTTTGCTAATAGTCCCTAGGGCGTGCTGCCGTAGAGAAAACCTGTTCAAGTTCCCAGTTTGCACCACTCTTGAAGTGCCAAGTATTACAGGATTAAGAGATTACCCAAGAGCTTTGAAAACCTGTCCTCGGAGAGATTAAAGTTTTCTCATCGAGGATTCTGTAGTGATGGCCTAGATACAGGAGTACTTGGCTGTAATCCTGTACAAGGGCAAATGATGGTTAATAGCAGGAACTTCCCATAGCAGGATACCATCTCAAGCCATCGTTGCTCTGAAGATGTGGTGTGGCTGATGCTAAGCTTTCAACTCTGCTGAGATCATTTGCAGTCCGACCTAATAATGTGTGGAAGACAAGACTTGCTCTCTGATTGACAAGACAGAGGCTAATAGTAAAAACCCAGGCTCATGGCCTCTTGGTCACAGAAGAAGGCTGTGCATCTTGTTAAAAAAGATGTTCAGCGCTGTTAGTTGTGAGAGAGCTAGCTGGGATGGGAGACCCTGAATTCAGCCTTCTAAGCACCACCTAGTTTGCCCCTTACTGTAGATTAGTTTCTCATGGAGACACTTTGAATCCTTAATCCTTATTCTCATTCTCTTTCAGTAAAGGCAGTGTAAGGATCTGTAAACCCTTTTCCTTTATTTTATTTTATTTTAGACCACAGTAATAGAATACGTGAAACCATCGGACCTTAAGAAGGATATGAACGAGACCTTTAAAGAGAAGTTTCCTCACATCAAGCTGACACTAAGCAAAATCAGAAGGTAAATTAAAACAGGGATGGTAATGATAGGAGGGTGCATTACTGTGTTTCTAGACCAATTTGAAACGTGGTTCTTTCTTCCCAAACAGTAATTAATATACAGTGGTGCCCCGCAAGACGAACCCCTCGCAAGACGGAAACCCCGCTAGACGAAAGGGTTTTCCGTTTTGGAGGCGCTTCGCAAAACGAATTTCCCTATGGGCTTGCTTCGCAAGACGAAATGTCTTGCGAGTTCCTGCGGGTTTTTGCCCCTCCCCCCCTTTTCCTAAGCCGCTAAGCCGCTTATCAGCTGATCCGCTGATAAGCCGCTTATCAGCTGATCCGCTAAAAGCCGCTAATAGCGCTAATCCGCTAAGCTGTCTTGCTTCGCAAAACGAAAAAACCGCTATACGAAGAGCCTCACGGAACGGATTAATTTCGTCTTGCGAGGCACTACTGTATATGATTAAAATACTTTCAGACCACTCTTATGTAGGTTTACTCAGGTGTATCCCAATACGTTCACTGGGACTTCGTCCCAAGTAAGTGTGCCACAATGGCCTCGTATAAACTTGGCTTGACATCTTGCACCATAGCTTGTCAAGATCCTATTAGAAAGCAGTGTACGTTGCTGGGGTGTGATATAATAGTTCTGTAGGTGATAGGGACTTCTTGATCATTGAAATCAGGGGTGTAAAACCTCAGGCTTAGGCCTCTGTTTGGCCCTTGATACTCTCCCTGAGGCCACACACTTTACCTGCTCTGCTTCACAGCCTCAAGTTATCACTCTGATAATGCCTCTTGCTTGCCTGGATGGCAGGCAGAGAGGCATAGGTGAGCACACGGATAAACTAACCAAAGCTAACATTTACATCCATTGCCTCGTTCACTTTTGTCCACGCATCCAGCCCTTGAAAGGTTGCCCAGAAAGGAGTATGTTCCCCTCAAGCCGAAGACGTTTCCGACCCCTGAGCTAGGAAGGAGGGGTTTTTTGATTTTGTGTCTTCCTTCCTCTTCCCATTTGGGTTAATACTCCTTTGGGCACCTGAAGATCGCTACTTGGTCACACCACACCCCCCATCTTTCCACTGATAAAGAGCCGTGCATGTTCTTTCCTCAACCCCGAAGCCTTCAAACATCAGCCAAGAACAAACACTGCAGTCTTAAGCAACTTCTCACTGTGGCAGCTATGTACCCATATCCTCGCTCAATGCCTACCTGCAAGATTAGAATGAGTTCTCCTTTCTCCAGATGCAAATAAAGTCAGAGAGGACACTTCAATTAATGCAGTCATGTGTTTGCAATTCAAATGTTACTGGGGCCTAATGCATATCATGTTGCTTGATCCACATCACAATGGATGTGTGCAAAAACAAGCCCTCTTCTTCCTCCTCCTAAGCATACACTACCTTCTGCAGTATACACAGACCATCTGGCAAGAAGCAGAAATGCGAATTCAAGAATTAAGAGTCTTGTTTCCTAAGTTGTGGTAACCTTTTTTTTTATATGAAGCAAAATTAGCTTTCTTTCCCTCTTTCTGTGCCCACAGTTTAAAGAGGGAGATGCGGAACCTGAGTATGGAATGCAACCTGGAGCCAGTAACTGTGTCCATGGCTTACGTGTACTTCGAAAAGCTTGTCCTGCAAGGCAAGCTCAACAAACAGAACCGAAAACTGTGTGCTGGTGCTTGTGTGCTGCTTGCAGCCAAGATTAGTAGTGATCTCAGGAAACACGAGGTCAAACACCTTATCGATGTAAGTATAGCCAGAATAACATCCTAAGAGTGTCCAGACCCCTGGAAATGCTGGTTCTTGCAAGTCACATTGTTTTCTAAAACTATGCATATAATTTTCGAATGAAAACATGTAATGGTTTTTAGCACTGAGACCAGAAGTAGGCTTATACCATTTTGACAGGAGAGATGTTTCAGGGTGATTGGCAGGAGTGAGGGATGGAGATAGAAACTTGCACCTTTTTCATGTGTCTGAAATGTCAACTCTGCAGGAGAAAGGGAAGAGTCATAGATTACTCTTGTCAAGGGAGAGATGAAGAGTTGCAACCCTGTTCATTTTGCTTGATCTCTTGACAGCTTTTTAATACCGTTGACCACGGCTCAGGGACTCAGGGTTGGGGACACTGTACTTCAGTGGTTCAGCTCCTACCTCCAAGGCCATTTCCATAATGCAGTTATTAGAGGACCCTTGTTTGATGCCATGGGAGTGGTCCTGTGGCATCCCAAAGGGTTCTATCTTGTTCCCTGTGCTATTCAGCACATAACTGAAACCATTGGGAGCTTTTATCAGGAGATTTGGAGCGAGGTGTCATGTGACTGATACTCAGCTCAATCTCTCAGATGTGTCTGAATCAGGAGAGGCAATTGAAGTGACCAGTGCTCAGAGGTGGTGATGGGCTACATGTACGACAAGTTGAAGGTGAATTCTGAACAGACAGAGGTGTGATGTGTCCTGTGTTTTCAAGTCTGAGAGACAGGTTGTTCTAGATGGGGTTGTGCTCACCTGGAAGGAGCAGGACCATAATTTGGGAGATCCAGTGCTGTCACTGGAGTCTTATCTTAGATAGCCTCAGTGGCTTGGAGTGCCTTGTGGCTGGTTTACCACCTGGAAGCTCTTTTGGACTTGGCATGGCATGGCCACTGTACCCCATGGTCTCGTAACTTCCAGGGTGGATTGTTGCAACATGCTAAATGTGGGGCTGCCCAACGTGGAAACTTCAACTGGTTCGGAATTCAGCAAGCAGGTTACTGGCCAAGTTTTCATATAGAATTCACATAGCCCCTGTTCTAAAACACCGGCAGAGATTGCAAGTTTGTTTTCAGACCCAGTTCAAGTTGCTTACATTCTTGTTTAAAGTCCTAAATGACTTCGGTTGCAAGTATCCGAAAGACAACCTCCTTACCTACAGACTCTTTCAGGTGTTAAACTGAATTTTAATGCTGCATCTTTAAATTGTCATAATCTGCTCTAGGATTTGCCCTTAGGACAAGTAAGGTATCTAATATAATAATAGTGCCACAGCAGCTTTTATTTCTCCTTTACTTCTAGCCCTAGCCACCACTAGCGCGTGGCCCCTGAAAGGTTGCACACAAAAGAATGTGGCCCTCAGGTTGAAAAAGATTGGTGATGGCCAAAATACCATTAAACATCTGCAAAACATACTAAATACTGGTGTAATCTGTAGCAACCAGCTCATGTTCTGTTTTACTGGTTTTCTGTCCTTACAGAAGTTAGAAGAAAGATTCAGATTCAACAGAAGAGATCTCATTGGATTTGAATTTACCGTACTTGTGGCTTTGGAACTAGCCCTCTACCTTCCTGACAACCAAGTGTTACCTCACTTCCGACGTCTTACACAGCAATCCTAGCCAAAGCTGCATTCTAGCAGAAGTGCCAGTACTTAGACAGTGATTTTTGGGTGTTGGCCTCTGGTCCTTTCCCGTGCCACAATATTGAACAATGTTGTGTATATACCCGACATGAAGACTGCAGTGGGATTTTTGTGGAGCTACCAAGATGGTGCAGACACCACAGATTCCATGTGTGAGAAGTGGCAGAAGTGAGACGTTGAACTTTGGACACTAAAGCACAAATTGTTTGCCGCCATTTGCCACAAATGCTGCTGGTCATACCTAATTTACCTTCCCACCCCCCACCTGTTTTCCCCCCTCGGATATAATCTGTTCTTCCCTTCAAATACTGCTACTTTTTCATTTCCTTAAACTTTTATCATTCTCCCCCCACACCCCTTCCTTGAATCTAAAAGAGCATCATTTCCATTCCAAAACGTCATATGCTTCCAATAGCATTTCTGAGAATTCTTGCATTTTAAAACCATGGAAACTTGTCTTCTTTTGCGGGGAGGGGAGGTGGGTGCGGGGCAGAAAGAAAGACGTGCCTAAGACTTAGCTGGGCTGGTACCAGTCAGTCTCTTTCTTGCTCTCTTTTTGTTGCTTAGTGGCAAATTCTGAACTTAAACAGCAATTTATCCTTTTGCCTTTGTTCACCTTGTGCTACAAGGAAAAGAATTCCATTGTATCTCTACTATCATTTCCAGAAGAGATGTATATTTGAAAACAATATTCTACTTGGTTCATGATTTAAAAAACTTTTCTTTTTTATTGAAACATTTCCCAAACATTGCACTTGTTGATCAAGGCAGCTATAGCAAAACAATTTCCATTTTATCTTGTCCTTCAGAGTGTGACTGAAGGCCCGTTGATTTTTATGGTGGTAATTTGGTCTTGTAGCTCCCAAAGGTGGCATCTTTTTGTCACAGCTTTGCTGTAGGCTAGAATGATGAACTGTTTTATTTATAAACAATGTATTCCATGTATTGTCTTTCCTGTGTGCTCTTGACGAGTGTGTGTGTCTCAGCTTGTGCAGCTGTCATTTTCTAAATTAAGCTGGTGAGACTAAATAGGCATGTCTGACTTCGATAATCTTTTGTAAAAAAAACAAACAAACAGAAAAATTGGTTCTTCCAAGCTTCTTGCCACTGTGATGGTTCTCATGAACCTGACTTTTCATTGCACATTCAGACAGCCAAACTCATTGAGGTTAATATCCAACACAGTGGCATTTGATAAAAATGATACAACGTCTGCCACTGTTAGCCAGGTGTTTTTGGCTTAACCATCCAGATGTTGAGGATGAACAACATTAACTTCTTGTGCTGTGACAGAAAAGTTGACGGCTGTTGAGTTTCTTTTCTAAGCAATATTGTGATACAAGTCAGTGTGCGTGTGTGTGTGTGTGTGTGTGTGTGTGTGTGTGTGATACTTGCCAGGGAACAAAATTAATATTCTTGGGTGTTGTGATTTGATATGTTCATAGATTTATTTATTTTTAACTGTGACTTTGGCCAGTTCTATACATCATGCAGAATGAAATAGTAGACAAAGGTGGCAGAATTGTGGGCTGTACCAGTGCAGACACAGAATCATGTTTTCAAGCACACAGTACACCCCAATGTGTAGTAAACCAGCACACTGGTGAGAAGCCATATACAGTATAAAGCGTTCTTCCTGATGTGCTCTTTTATTAAATACAGGGAGTTTCTCACACAAGAGATCATTCAAAGATTAATAGCTACCACCACAGCTGCAGTCTGAAGTGGTATAGTCCACAATTTTTAATATCTCTGCCTGTAGATTGTCTCTCAAAAATGGTTAAGTCAAGAGGGCTATATGACTTCCAGTACCCAGAATGCCATAAATTCTAACTGGTATATGTATTGAGCAGCCACGAAATAAACTAGAGAAGGGGAGAGAGAATAGCAAAGTTTGGTGCTAGAAACATTTGAAAAAGGGTGTGCAGTGTTCAATGCCAAACTCCAGATAAGATTATTGTACATGAAGAGACTTTCCTTGGCTTTTTGGTTCCTGTTTCTAGCACCTATGCATGAATATAAAACCATTTGGATAAATATTTTAGATAAGGCCAGCTTGACGTCACTGAAATTGCAGCAAACCTAGTTAAGAATGCTTCTCTGACCAAGGCTTGTGTGTTAATACATCTCGCTATAATAACACCAGTCATAGTATAGCATCTTTTTGTATAATGTAGTACAAGGAGCTATATAGCTTACTAACTAGTGCTGTTCAAAATGTGAGCTGTAGTATGCTTATTTCCCAGTAAACTTTGCCAATGCAGGACAACATCCTAACTGTTCCCAAGATAAAGTTTAGAAATGGCTTCACAGAGTGTTAAAACATTTAATCCTCTCCCTGAAACTGAATTTGCTTTTTTTAAACCGATCAGTCTTGTATCATGAACACAATTGACTTGTATTAACACACTGTGTTTGAGTTGAAATAGTTGCCAATTTATCCCACTCCCCAGCTGAAGCAATCATTACCTTGTCCAACCAAAAATAGGGGTGATGAAGTGAGAAGTAGATTGATTCTTTTGGGATATATTTGAGCTTCTGGAGGCTGTAAATTTCCAATATGACGTATGTCAATTTTGGATAATGTATTATCATATATTTAATTTGCACAGAATATTATTCAGGCTGTGGGGCAGAAAGATAAATTATTTTACATGTTTTAAGGCTTGATCTTCACTCAGAGCATGTTCATTGTTCTGAATACCCGAGGGAAAGTGCATGGGTGCATCAGTTCTGTTAGTGAACTGGATTTATAATTCTTCAAAGTAGTGAGTTCTAGGATGAAGACTAGCCTCCAATCAAGATCTGGACTCCTTTTTCCTCTCATCTCTGCACAAATGTACCTACAGATAACAGCTGGCCCATGTGTTAAGCAAAGGATTACCAGTACCCTTTTATCATATATAAGGTATGTGTTTGTATTAAGCCTTCAAAGATGTCCATGGTCCAGCATCATATACATAACTCAAGAGAAATGTTGTTTCAAGGGACCTAAAGATGAAGAACTGAGTATCAAATTGTCCATTTTGAACTCTGCAAATTGACTTGTATGTTGAGAATCTTATTGCTGTGACTTAACCTGTATAGAAACAGTTTGGCTCTTGAATCCTGTTGTGTATGTGAATTGAGGGGAGGGGTGTGGAAGGGTGCTGTTCACATTTTCTTACCTTATCTTTTTGGTTCATATTCTCAATCAGCTATGCCTCTTTGTGTTCCTTTTTCATGCAAAAGCTGCCACTGTGTGGTAAAAAATATTATTACAACCAAACATAGATCCACTGTAAAATCCCAGGCTTTCGTTGGAGAGAGATACTAGTCTCTTTAACAGTTGAGGTTTAAATTATGTAATCTTATGTAAATAATGGTGCTTGTCTACCTTCAGCCCAAGAAAACACTCTGGACTGAAGTTTGTATATTTATGTAAATAATATTTTTGTGCTGTCGTAAATTTTAAGTTCCTGCTTTGTATATTGTCTGATTATGTTCTTCCAAGGAAATGAATGGATTTGTTAATAAGATGCTGTGTAATTGAATGTTTTGATACCCATTTTATAACCAAGCACACCTGAAGATACTTCAGGTTAGTGTCATAAATATTCCTTTAAAAAACAGTTTGCATGTCTTTTTCTTCTTTTCCCCTCCACCTATGCAAAATAAGTAAGTAAGTAAAGACTACTATGGGGGAAATGACTAGATTTTGGAACATATACCAGAGATACAAAGATTTGTTACATTGGGGTGGGTTACCTAGAATTCTAAATAACCAGCTGCATGCAGTTTTCTTATACATTCCTGTTTTTACAGAGATGAACAGATTTCAATTGACACAATTTGTGGCAAAACTAGGAAAAACGTAAACAAAGTAAGGCTATAGCAGACATTCACATTTTTTTCTGCTATATTTGTGCTTTTTAATGAAACTTTATACTCTACCTTGAAGATACAAGCTTGCAGATTTGTAGTTGTTTTTTAAGCACATGCCATAAACTTGTAAAGTAAGCATTTTATGTTTAAAAATCCACCAGTATAAAATATACTTCGCATTGTTCTAGATTTAGTAGTGTTGGAAGTTGGCACACGTACTTTAGCACAAGGTTTCCCAACTTGGTGCCCTCCAGATGTTTTGGACTAAAACTCCTATCATCCCTGGCTATTGGCCATTCTGCTAGAATTGCAGTCCACATCTGAGCTAGCCCTGCATTAGCATATCTAGTCTACAGTACCAGAGTACAGTATTTCTAATTTTTGCAAAATAAAAAAATTCCTTCCAGTAGCACCTTAAAGACCAACTGAGTTAGTTCTAGGTATGAGCTTTCGTGTGCATGCACACTTCTTCAGATACACTGAAACAGAAGTCACCGGACCTTTCTATATAGTGAGAAGGTGGGGAGGGGTATTACTCAGAAGGGTGGTGGGAATGGGTGATTGGCAGATAGCTGCGATGAGCCTGTTGACGACTCTTAACGACTGCAATAGGTCTAACAGGAAAAAGCAAGGGGTGAGAAGGTGAAAAATGGCTTTGTCATGTATAATGAGATAAGAATCCAATGTCTTTGTTCAAACCAGGTCTCTCCATAGTTTTAAGTTTGGTGATAAGTTGCAATTCAGCAGCTTCTCTTTCCAGTCTATTTCTGAAATTCCTTTGTAATAGAACAGCTACTTTGAGATCTTGTATAAAACCACAGCGGACTTTGCTACCAAACTCTGCCAATTTGTCCTTACCCACAACAACTTCAAATTCGGTGATGACCTGTTCCTTCAGATCAGCGGCACAGCAATGGGCACCCGCATGGCCCCACAGTATGCCAACATCTTCATGGCGGATTTAGAACAACGTTTCCTAAACTCCTACCCACTCAAACCTCTCTTGTACCTGCGATACATTGATGATATTTTTATCATCTGGACACATGGTCAACAGACCCTGGACACCTTCCACCAGAAATTCAATGATTTTCACCCCACCATCAACCTAACAATGAATCAATCTATGCAAGAAATACATTTTTTGGACACTACTATAAAAATACAGGATGGGCGCATAGACACCACCTTATACCGTAAACCAACTGACCGACAAACATATCTACATGCCTCTAGCTACCATCCCAAACATACCAAACAGTCCATTGTATATAGCCAGGCACTAGGTTACAGCCGCATCTGCTCCAATTCTACAGACAGAGACTCTCACCTAAGAGATCTACAGCAAACCTTTTTAGAACTAAAATACCCAGCAGATGAAGTTAGACAACAGATCAACAGAGCCAGACTGATACCCAGAGAGTACTTGCTGCAAGACAGACCCAAAAAAGAAAAAACAAAAAAATTCCTTCCAGTAGCACCTTAAAGACCAACTAAGTCAGTTCTTGGTATGAGCTTTCGTGTGCATGCACACTTCTTCAGATACACTGAAACAGAAGTTTCCAGACCTTTCTATATAGTGAGAAGGTGGGGAGGGGTATTACTCAGAAGGGTGGTAGGAATGGGTGATTGGCAGTAATACCCCTCCCCACCTTCTCACTATATAGAAAGGTCTGGAAACTTCTGTTTCAGTGTATCTGAAGAAGTGTGCATGCACACGAAAGCTCATACCAAGAACTGACTTAGTTGGTCTTTAAGGTGCTACTGGAAGGAATTTTTTTGTTTTGACTATGGCAGACCAACACGGCTACCTATCTGTAACCAAAAAAGAAAATAACAGAACACCTCTAGTCATCACATATAGCTCCCAAGTTAAAACAGTACAACGCATCATCAGAGATCTACAACCTCTCCTGGACAATGACAGTTCTCTTTCTCAAGCTCTGGGAGGAAGACCTTTCATTGCCTCCAGACAGCCCCCCAATCTTAAACAACTCCTAACCCACAATAATACTATAACCAGACTTAACATGGACACTGGCACCAGAGCCTGCAATAAACCCAGATGCCAACTTTGCTGCCACATACACCCGGACAACACCATTACTGGCCCCAACAACATCACACATACCATCTCGGGACTATTTAATTGCTCATCGTCTAACATTGTGTATGCCATAAAATGCCAACAGTGTCCTTCAGCTCTCTATATTGGACAAACAGGCCAGACCTTACGCCAAAGAATAAACGGACATAAATCCGACATCAGGAACCACAAGACAGAAAAACCAGTAGGAGAACACTTCAATCTCCCAGGACATTCTATACAAGATCTCAAAGTAGCTGTTCTATTACAAAGGAATTTCAGAAATAGACTGGAAAGAGAAGCTGCTGAATTGCAACTTATCACCAAACTTAAAACTATGGAGAGACCTGGTTTGAACAAAGACATTGGATTCTTATCTCATTATACATGACAAAGCCATTTTTCACCTTCTCACCCCTTGCTTTTTCCTGTTAGACCTATTGCAGTCGTTAAGAGTCGTCAACAGGCTCATCGCAGCTATCTGCCAATCACCCATTCCCACCACCCTTCTGAGTAATACCCCTCCCCACCTTCTCACTATATAGAAAGGTCCGGTGACTTCTGTTTCAGTGTATCTGAAGAAGTGTGCATGCACACGAAAGCTCATACCTAGAACTAACTCAGTTGGTCTTTAAGGTGCTACTGGAAGGAATTTTTTTATTTTGTTTTGACCATGGCAGACCAACACGGCTACCTATCTGTAACTCTAATTTTTGCAGTGTTCTACTGATTTCCTGAGGCCAAAATGCCACTAAAGCCTGCTGTTCCTACTCCGTTTGAATTTTTTGGCAGTGTGATACAGATGTAAAAGTAAATTACATAATAATTACTTTGCAGTAAATAATTGAAACAAAGTTAAGTTCTGATGGGCTTGAAGAAAACTTCATCTACGTAAGCATGATAAATTAGTTACACATTTCATTCCTCAGCTGATGAGAAGTTGACTCTTCTCAGCAGCTGTATAAATAGAAAAAAAATCCACAAATAGCTCATTACGACCGCTCCAGTTATAAGTACAAACAGGGCATCTGTTTCAGTGCCTGCCTTTTTATGCCAGTTGATCAGCGATATATTTAGATAAGTGACCAGAGTTGAGTTGCCCATTCAAAATGTTGCAGAAGCAAGCAACTTGAGAAGGTTTGGGAGCACAACAATTGCAACCCTTATTATATGTCTTTCTGTAAGTGCCTGCCTTTGCAGATAGATATATATTTTTTTAAAGGATCTGCCTGTAGTAATTGGGGGAGGGTGCTACTGCTTTTTCTGGACTAACTAGAGCTCTGCTTTCGTAATGTTGGGGTCCAGATAGAAAAAAATTCTCTGGATCTAGGGTCTTGCCATGTAGCATTGCATCCATTATTTTTATTCAATTAACAAAAAACATTTGATTTAATATCCGGCAATGCAGCATCGAGCTCATGCACTGTGGCAAATTTAAAATGGCCGCTTGTAGTCACTAAGTTTTGAAGTTGCAGGACAAGTGTCAGCCCTAGCAGGCCATGCTTGGTGGGTGGGTTCCTAGGCCCAGTAACTGTCCCAAGAATGCTGTATCCCAAATTTTTCATAGAAGAGGTTATCAAAATGGACTTGATAAATTTTCTTTCAGAACTTTCCTCTAGCACCCTACAGTACAGTGTGTATCACAGCTAGGTGCGTGGAGCATTGGAGCATATAATACTAATTAAAAGCATGTATATGCATTTCACAACTGTCTACAAATGCAAATAAAATGCAAAGCACATGTGCTACAGAGCTGGCTAGTCGACAGCTAGGGTTGCCATATTCACTTAAGGACTCAATTTTAAAACCGTGTTTATGGAAGGCAATCTTACTCGGCTATGAGTGATTGCCAAAGAATAAGATTCCCAAAATCCGGACAAGGTTGTTGAGTTGCTTTGACACCAACACCCGAAGTTGTTGATTTTATTTTGGGAACATCTGTTGAAATGTACAGTTTTGGGGGCTTTGGAATTTTTAAGGCATTTACGTACTTGCCATCATCCAGGTTTTCTCAGACATTTTACTTCTAGAAAGAGAGGTGCCAGAATTCACCATGAACGCCTCCCTTTTTCTATTCTAATGGCAATGGCGCCCACCTGAGAAGTGCCGGAACGGAGTTCCCCTGAGCCAACAAAAAAAGCCCCGAGTGTACCATCACCGGAGCAAAATAATTTTCAGTGAGTATTTTCCTTCCCTTGCCAGGGGCAGACTTTGGTCTTTCAAATTTCAGTGGCACCCTCTGCAAGGCTAAAATTCGGGCAGGGGAGTATCCTTCGCCTTGCCTTCCATTCTGCTCAATTCACAATGTCCTTGTGACGCCCCATGACACCCACTAGGCTTGTGGCGGAAAGGGTCCTTGCACACCTTAAACCCACCTCCTCTGCCCTCACACGCCAACATGGAACTCTGCACACTTCAACTTACTCCTCTTGCCAGCGACATTTAAACCAACTTGATGGGAGCGAACATGTGCTCCAAATGCGCTTTAAAGCTCTACACGCAGTTTGTGCGCACAGTCCATTATTTTCCTTGTTGTGATATATGAGGTAACATGGTGTAGCCTTATGAGGCTTTGCCCTCGGGTGGGAAAAATATTGCGCTTGGGAAAGGGAAGTGGGAGTCAACAGACGCTGAAGGAATAGTTTCGGAGAAAAGGCTTTTATTTCTACCATCCATGAACTGGTAGAAGGAGCAAGTGTGATACGTCACAAAAAGCATGCACGAAATTCACAGTCATGTGCACAAGCATATACAGTGGTGCCTCGCAAGACGAAATTAATCCGTTCCGCGAGTCTCTTCTTCTAGCGGTTTTTTCGTCTTGCGAAGCAAGCCCATTGACGGCTTAGCGGCTTAGCGCTATTAGCGGCTTTTAGCGGCTTAGCGGATCAGCTGATAAGCGGCTCAGTGGCTTAGAAAAAGGGGGGGAGGAAAAAAACCTGCAGGAACTCGCAAGACATTTTCGTCTTGCGAAGCAAGCCCATAGGGAAATTCGTTTTGTGAAGCGCCTCCAAAACGGAAAACCCTTTCGTCTAGCGGGTTTTCCGTCTTGCGAGGCGTTCGTCTTGCGGGGAACCACTGTATACCCCTTTCCAGTTCCCTCCTCCTTTCTCCTTCCTCAGGAGTCCTCTGAGCATGAACAGAAAGCTGTCTTGGGACTATTGGGACTCTTGGCACCCTTCCCAGGAAAAGGGTTTCAGAGTGTTCAGATATGTTTCAATCTCTTGTTCTAGCATGGTTCCCGGACAGAAAGTAAGTTGCAATGTGGTTCTTTAGCAAGGCCAGAAGGCATGAGAAAGGCCTGAGAAACAATGGACTGTTCTCTACCTTTGTTACAATCTGGGCGGGGGGGGGGAGGACCAGTGCCCTCACCCTCTTCTGCTCCCAGATTTGGCAACGCTTGTGCAGCAACGGGTGCAGTTGGTGCGTAGGTTGGAGGGGGCCAAATTATTCCTTCCTCTTTTGGGTCTGGCAAGATTGCTGTTTTTTCTAACTTGTACTTGTTGCCATTCTGGGCACAGTTTTGGCTTGGGCTAATCACAGTTCTATTTTTCCTAAGCCATGGGGGACGGTCAGGAACTTCACATAAGTGTTGGAGTCTATTTTTCATCAGGTTTTTAAATCCCCAATCTTCTCCCTTTGTGGCATCTTTCCAGTTTGTTCAGGAAACATCGCAGGGGGGTATTGGGAGTTGTTTTACTGCTTTTTCTCCATGACCCTGGGACCCTGGAACACTTGGACACTGGGATACTGGGACACTGGGATACTGGGACACTCAGCCCTCCTAGTCAACGGCGTAGCGTGGGTTATCAGCACCCGGGGCAAGGCAAGTAATTTGCGCCCCCTAACCCGGGGCAAGGCAAGTACAGTAATTTACTCTCCCAAGCAGCAGCAGCGAGGCTTCTCTTTCCCCCGCGCTCTCCCGGAGCTGCCTCTTTTCTTTCCTTTTTTCCCTTTCTCCAAGGCTTTTCGCTTTCTCTCCTTAATTGATTCCCCCTCCACACCACGGCATTTCCTGGCTGCTTCCCCCCCCCTTCCCCTCTCTCTCCTCCTCGCTCTGCTTGCCTTGCCCTGCCCTGCCTGAGGGCGCCCTGAGGAGACTCCGCTCTCCTTTTTGACCAGGCGAGGTGGAAAAAAGGGGGGAAAGTCTCTTCCCGCCCCCTCGCCAGACTCCCTGCTCGGCTCGGCTCATTACCCAGGTGGCCAGTGGAGAGAGAGCCGCAATTACCATAAAGCTCCTCTCCCTCCGCTTCGCCAAGCTGTCAAAGCCCGGCAGCAGCGGCAACAGCAGGCGCAGCCAGACCCCCGCCAGCCAGCCAGCCCGCCCGCCCGGCTTCCTCTCCTTTTTTTGCCCGCGGCAGAAGGCTTCGCTCTCCCCCTTCCGCGACCTCCTCGCCAAGCCGAGCGAGCGCGGGCTCCCTAACCCGTGGATTTTAGTAGGGGCAGAGAGCTGCTAGTGCGAGCGCCCCCCCCGCCCATGTTGCGCCCGGTGCGGCCGGCCCCCCTGGCACCCCCCACGCTACGCCACTGCTCCTAGTTATTTTTTCAATCAGTCACAGGCCAGACGTTGCTTTCAGCGTCTCACACACTCAAAACATTCACTGGAGTGTTCCACACGCACATTCAGAAAAACCCATGCACCTCCCCCAATCCCCTTTTTACCAACACCAACACCAACACCACAACCACAACCACAACCGGCAGCGCTTAGACTTTGACCGGGGCCCAGCAGCACCCTTTTTGCTGCTTTTCTGGGCAACACCAAAACCAGTGGCACTTCTTCTACCCTGCTGGCGGAGCTGATCAAACTCTCTTTGCTCCCACCTAACCCTGTGGAGCTTACCTTGTCCTCTAGGTATCTTCTTTCGGCCGTTGCTTTTCCTCCGGTCCTTGCAGTGTGTCCACTCAGGAACGGGTGGCAATTCCTCCCACGAACTTGGCAGGATGTGCACTGGAACTGCTGACACGAACCGAGCTGTTCACCGCAGGGACGCCTTGAACCCACATCCCTTATCCTTAGGGAATCTGTGGTTCCCGGCCAAACGCACCAAGAAATGTAGCCTTATGAGGCTTTGCCCTCGGGTGGGAAAAATATTGCGCCTGGGAAAGGGAAGTGGGAGTCAACAGACACTCAAGGAATAGTTTCGGAGAAAAGGCTTTTATTTCTACCATCCATGAACTGGTAGAAGGAGCAAGTGTGATAAGTCACAAAAAGCATGCACAAAATTCACAGTCATGTGCACAAGCATATATATATATATATATATACCCCTTTCCAGCTCCCTCCTCCTTTCTCCTCCCTCAGGAGTCCTCTGAGCATGAACAGAAAGCTGTCTTGGGACTATTGGGACTCTTGGCACCCTTCCCAGGAAAAGGGTTTCAGAGTGTTCAGATATGTTTCAATCTCTTGTTCTGGCATGGTTCCCGGACAGAAAGTAAGTTGCAATGTGGTTCTTTAGCAAGGCCAGAAGGCATGAGAAAGGCCTGAGAAACAATGGACTGTTCTCTACCTTTGTTACAGTGGTGCCTCACAAGACGAAATTAATTCGTTCCGCGAGTTTTTTCGTCTTGCGATTTTTTTCGTCTTGCGAAGCACGGACTTTGGGAAAGCTTCCAAAATCACCAAAGTCTTCAAAAACCTCAAAAAAGGCCAACACCACCCCGTGCTATGAGTTGCTCCTCGAAGTGAATGCACGGTTTTAAGAAAAAGGAAACAAACTTGCAAGACAAAGGAAACAAACTTGCAAGACGTTTCCGTCTTGCGAATCAAGCCCATAGGGAAATCCGTCTTGCGAAGCGACTCAAAAAACGAAAAACTCTTTCATTTTGCGAGTTTTTTGTCTTACGAGGCATTCATCTTGCGAGGTACCACTGTACAATCTTTTTAGTTACAGCAAGCAGAATGTTTCTGATGCTTAGCTGCTGAGAAAAAGATTTTGAAAAGCTTTGAGAAGCTTTGAACCTGCTTTGATGGGGGGTGACTTCGGGCCCAGGTGAGGTCACCTGTCCTCACCTTCCTTCAGTGGGAAATACAAGTGAACTGTCCTCTCTTGCTTGTATCTTTTCCCTGCCTATTGATATCAAGCAGAAGCATTTTGCCCCGCTGAAAACATTTTTGTTCAGACAAGCCTACCCAGGTACTTAGGAAGTGATTTTAATCTGTTTTTAGTATTGTGTAGGTTTTGAAAGCACGGTTCTGAATCTTTCTTGATTTTATCATCTTCCTGTAAACCGCTTTGGGTTATATTCTCAATCAAAAGGGGCATTAAATGTTACAATAATAATATCATTTGCTCCCTTCATTCTCCTCAGCGAGGACCTCTCCAGATTCCCGCCTTTTTGCGCACAGCCCCGAAACGTCCCCCCCCCCGCAACAGTCGCCCTCTTTAGCCACGCCCATTTCATAACGGCCACTTCTGCCCCGCCCACTCGAAAGCCGACACTCTTCACGGCGCCGCCCTCCTTAGAAACCTTGTGGGCGCGTGACGTCGCCGCGCACGCCTCGTGGTCCCTTGCGCCTGCGCGCTGCCGCCGTTGCGGGCTTTGTAGTCGCCTCTGAGTGACGTTAGGTCTCTCTTTCCGGCCTGGGCTCGCGGCGTGTGAGGAGGTGAGGCGAGGCCTGCTCCGTGTTCCCGGGCGGGCGGGCGGGCGGGCCTTGATTTCTCCCTCGCTGAGGTGGCCGGTTGAAAGCAGGGGGGGGGAGGGGGAGGGGCGTATTCGGTTGAGCTGATTCCTCCGCCCGCTCCCAGCTTCCCCTCTTCCCGGGGGTCGCCTGCTTCCTCTGCCCTGAGGTGGGAGGCCCAGGCCCAGGGGGTGAGGGGACATGAAGGAGACCCTTTTCATATACAGTGGTACCTCGGGTTACATACGCTTCAGGTTACAGACTTGGCTAACCCAGAAATATTGCCTCGGGTTAAGAACTTTGCTTCAGGATGAGAACAGAAATCGTGCACCGGCGATTGCCAAAAAGCAGAATTTCATAGTGAATTTGCTCGGTAGACATATCCAAGGAATTTTGAGAAAATAGAAATTAGAGTTTATTGTGGGGCTTTTGTGTGTACCTTACCTGTGTTGCAGGAAATGAATCCAGGTAGCAGAGCATCTGCTTTGCATGCAGGTATCCCAGATTCTATCTCCAGCATATCTGAGTAGAACTGGGAAAGAACCCTGTCTAAAATCCTGGAAAGCTGCTGCCAGCCAGTGTAGGTAGAGCTGAGCTACATGGACTAAAGGTCTGGTGCTGCGTAAGGCAGCTCCGTATCCGGAAAGTTAAGTGTGAATTGAGAATTGCAGCCTGAAATGGAGTATTTTTTTAAAGGTAAAACTGCTGTTGTGTTCAGTTTGCAAACACCCTTGTTTCGGAGTCCGTACAAGGCAATTTCCCATACTCTTAATATCTGGCAGGTAGAAATTGTTGCTTTGAGGAGGGGCTGTTCATGTACTTACTTTCCGTTTATTGGAAGTGCAATAAATGCACAAATGTGTTTGTTTTCCATCTGTTAATCATTGAACGATATCTTTCACTTCAGTGAGAGATGGAATTGGCTCCTCTCTCCACCCCTCCTCAAGTTCAGTAGAGGTGAGATGACAGTGGGATTTAGGTGAGAGAATGTATTTAGATAAGTCTAGGCTGCCATACAGTGTGGAGTGGGTGTGTAATTCTGAATCTTACATTTCTTATTCATGGATTATTCATTTACATGTTATGAATGTCTCTTCTGAGTTTTACTAAGAGTAGACACAACTCTGGCTGTAAAGATAGTATGTTGCTGTTAAGATAATCTCATCTCTGAAAATTTGAAGGCAATCTACTCTGACTTAGTTGAGTACCACCTCCCTGATACATTAAATAATTTTGCATGGTTTTCAAGTAAACAGACCCTACTTTGCATTGAAGAGGCTTGCTGCTGCTAAAATGGAAAACACCCATTGATCATTATAGCATTAGAAATATCATACAACAGCAGTTAATTTGAACATAAAAAAGATTGTCCAGTATCTGAAGAAGTGTGCATGCACACGAAAGCTTATACCCAGAACGAACTTAGCTGGTCTCTAAGGTGCTACTGGACAATTTTTAAAAAAAAAAATATATTTATTTTGACTGCATCAGACCAACAGGGCTACCACCTGAAAATAAAAAAATATTGTTATAATTTAATATTCTAGGGAAGTGCTCCTGCTTACAACTGAGAGTTTAAATAGAAATAAACACTTCAAAAGAAATACTCCTGCTTCATTAAATTAATACACACAATGTAGTTTTAAATAGGTACATAACTGAGACGGGAAGATGCTGGAAGATAAGGACTCTGATAGGTTGCAAAGACTGCTGGGGGTGAGGCTTTTTCTGTTATTTTCAGTCACAACCATCTGCTAAGTACTGATCTTTTAACATATTTTGTCAGAAATTTCCTGTTCCACGTCACTTGTGGCAAAACCCTAGAAAAACACAATGCAGAACGACGCTGGGGAATTTGTGGATCTCTACGTTCCTCGTAAATGGTGTGTATTAATTTATCCATGGAAATTACTAGCCTGCCTTGGGCAACTTGAAGAAAGTCATGGCACATTCGGGCATGGGGTTAAATCATGGCTTTAGCCATACAATAACACTCCTTGGGCTCAAGTGCTCCCAACCTGACTTCCTGGCATGACAGGAGGAAGAGTACAGGAGGTTCTGCAGTTCAGTGTGTCATCCAACCTGAGACAAGCTGGTTAATATTAAGTACAGATACAGTGGTACCTCTGGATGCGAACGGGTTCAGTTCCGGAGCCCTGTTTGCATCCTGAAGCGAACGCAACCTGCATCTGCGCGGGTTGTGATTCGCCGCTTCTGCGCATGTGTGTGATGTCATTTTGAGTGTCTGTGCAAGCAGTGAAACCCAGAAGTAACGCATTCCGTTACTTCCGGGTTGCCGCAGAGCGCAAGCCGAAAATGCTCAACCTGAAGCAACTTTAACCCGAGGTATGACTGTACTTGAAGCAAGCTAGCTTGATAAACTATAACTTGAAGTTGGCTTTGTTTCAACTGTCCATAGTTAAGATTGAGCACAGTATGTCCAGGTTTGGGTGACATAGGAAGCTGCAGTTAATCTTAAACAGAAACAAATTTTTTCAATATGCAATTACAGACTGTAAATTTTTTCAATATGCAATTACAACCGCAAGAGTGTTACTGGCCCAGAAATGGAAACAACAAGAAATACCGACTGTGGAAGAGTGGAGAATGAAACTGTTAGATTACGCAGAGCTAGATAAATTGACAGGGAAGATTAGATACTTAAGAGACCAAAAGTTCATCGAGGACTGGGGGAAATTTGTGGAATATCTGGAATATATAAGTGAGGGACAGGTGACGCTTAAGGGATTTAAAGAAGCACTGTGAAAAAGTAAGAAGTATTGTCTAAAGGGAATAGGAAAAAAAGAGATAAACAATGTCAATATAAATTTGAGAAATGTGTAATTAAAATTATAACTATGGATGATTTACGGAACAGCTGAGGGAAGTCCAAAAGAGAAATAAGTTGTGAAAAACGATGTGAAATTAATGTATTTTGTTTTGTTTTATTTATTGATGTTAATTAATAAAAATTTATATGTAAAAAATAATAATAATCTTAAACAGAAACAAAAGCTTCCAAACTTCTATTTGTGCCCATACCAATTGAGGGAGTGTGTGAGCCCAAGGCTCACTGGGGTTCATTCTTAGAATACCAAACTATGATATACTGATTTGTCAGTTGCTAGCTGTCAACTTTTCCCTTTTCTTGTGAGGAATCCTATTTGGAATAAGGGAATTTCCCTTAAAAAAGGAAAACATTGACAGCTATGGCAGTTGTGGGTTTTGGGGGGAGGGTGTGGGGGTTACACCTTTAGGTGCCAGGAAAAAACGTTCCTCTTCAACCAAGCCTTTGGCTGATTAACATCTGATAACCTTTTAAATGTGTTGTCAGAGGGGGGTTCTTGGTTTGTGCTTGTTTTTTATACAGTGGTACCTCTGGTTACATACGCTTCAGATTACAGACTCCGCTGACCCAGAAATAGTACCTCGGGTTAAGAACAGTTTCAGGTTAAGAACGGACCTCTGGAACGAATTAAGTACTTAACGCGAGGTACCACTGTATTGTATTTTTACATTGTGAACCACCCTGTGATCTACAGATGAAGGGTGGTATACAAATTTAATAAACAAGAATAATAAGATTGAGCTATTTGGCTGCTACAGCAGGAAAAAAAGATGGGTGCATAGATAGGTGCATGTACCTGCCAGCTCACCTGTAGCAAAGGTAAGGTGGCTACAAGCAGGATTTAAGATACAGAAAGGCTTAAGTTGAGGATTCCAGAAAGAGCTATGCCCAGGGCTTAAGTTCCATGGATTTCAAGAGTGCAGGGGGTGTCCCAGGCATGCCAAGAGTGGGTGCCACTGCTGTAAGACAATGGTGGTTGTCTTCAGGGCAAGATTTTCTAGCCGTGAACTTTTATATATTTTCATGGGGCTTCTTTTCTTCCCTTCAGCTCTGCTAGCAACCGGATAATTGGTGCTAAAGACCATGCCTCCATCCAGATGAATATTTCTGAGGTGAGTAAAATATAATTAATTAGAATATACAAGTTGAAAGGCGTTAATGAATGTGTTTTCTTTTTGGTACTGAATTTCATTGTAATGAGGCTTGTAACCTGCCTGGGTTGCTGACTTTATGTGAAAAATGCATTCCTAGCTCCAGAGGCCTATGGGCTTATTATGGCTACAGTAGGAAGAAGCCTAAGTGTAAAAAGTCGGCTAAGCATTGTTCTAACACAAGGTCACATGGAGTTGACTGCAGTCACAATGAGAACCAATGTTGGTTACAACATGGTGTCCCTGCATAATGTGCAGTTTTCTTTCACTCCTTTCTGCCTTTCAGGATCTGGCCCTGAGTATTAAAAGTTACAGCAGCGTAGCAATAATCACTGTTGCTTCTCTCAGGCTCCTGGGTCCAGAGGGCATGGGACTGTAGAATTACTTCCTTTGCTAGACTTCCTGCTGTAGGTGAAAATAAATTACAGGGGCTGCTTCCTGTAGCAAGCTATATTGAGAGAACAGCATTCATGGTTCAAAGGAACCACATGGGGGGCCTTATTTATTTATTTAAACATAAACCTTGAAGCAGTTTGTAAAAGGATAAGACAATAAAAGCAAGGGGTAGGTCACATTCCTTCCCTGCCATTCTTTTGCTTTTGACCCTGGGTGCTGTTGGTCTAATACTGCTTGCTGCATGACTTTTTGTTTTTATTCATAAAGGTTAGTATCATCTGTTCCGTTGCTTCCCTTTGTGTTTTAAACGAATTCCTATTAATTTTTGGATGTATCGTGGATTAATAGTAATGAAAAATTAATCCTTTTGTGTAAATGGGACATGGCTGACATTTGTCCCAGATTTCAGTAATCCAGTAAATCTGGGCAAACACATTTTTCATACAGGTATTTAAACTATTAATTTGCTTTCTGTAAACTCCCTGGTTAGATTTGTAAGGGGTTCACTGCCAATAATTGATCTCTTCTACGCATTGTGTTTTCCAGTATAACTGCACAACAGTTAACATGTTGAAATGCAGTCTTAATTCCCATTTCAGGTTGATAAAGTCACAGGCAGAGTCAATGGCCAATGCAAAACTTACGCAATTTGTGGAGCAATTCGCAGAATGGTAAGTATGTACTTAAAATGGTTTATCTTCCCCAGTAGTATAACTTCTGTTGTCTTTCCACCTCAGTGTTTGGCTGTTGTGGGAGGTGGTCTCACTGCATATTGGGTTTCTGCTTTTATATAAACTGCAGCTCACACTTTAATTTGACATATTTTACCTTATGAGTAGCAGCTCATTTAAGGTTAAGAGACTAGGTCTTGGAGTTAATTCTGTTTTAAATAAGGAAATTGTCATCCTCTGGGTTGTGAGAGTAATGTAAAGGGGCTCTTTACACTAGTAATATTTAAACATCCTTTCCCCAGGACTATCAGTTGCTGGACTGCAATGCTAGGCACATTTACTTAGAAGTAACACATATGGAAATCAATAAATATATTTATGATTGGGCTTTTAGTCTTTCATGTTTAACTCATGAGGCGTGTATGGAAAACAGATTTGCAAGCAGTATCAAATTCTTACATGAACTTGTACTACATTAACATAAGCAAATATGAACAGAGCTGGATACCACTGCAGGGATTACTGAGTACCATCTTCGTGGACTGTTCTGAAGCTTTTCATTTATCTGAAAATATGGTTGATGAATTAACTCACAGTGGCATTCAAGAGTTCTCTGTTCTCTGTGTGTGCAATATTCTTTGCAAAGCTCCCTCTATCAGTAAATGAATAGGCTACCATGAATAGTTGCTCCTGAAAGAAGCAATCATTCCTTCTGTATTATACACCATCATTCTGGAATGAATAGAGTGAGCCTTAATTTGAAGTCATCTCAAGACAGTGGGCTACACTACTACTTAGTAATGTAATTCTGTTACAGGGAGGTAAGCAGTGTTGAGAACTGATAGCTACCATGTTAGAATAACATTTAGTGACCAAACCCCATCTGGTTGGCCACTGTGAGAATGGGATACTGGACTAGATGGGCCATTGGACTGATCCTACTGGTTATTCTTACGTTCTTGTAAGAATCTGACTAAGGCACCCATTAAAAAATTGTTAACCAGGCTAGTTTTGTGAAAATAGCCTAACCACATTGTGTCCAAGTTTATTCAAAAGCAAGATCCATAGTATTAAGTTGTGCATACTCTCAGGTAAGTATTCATAAGAATCATTGCCTCCCCTTCTACTGAGGAAAAAGGAAAACAAATCAGTTGTGTACCCTACCCTGGTCAAGTGTTGGCTTGTGCATTCCAAAAACCGATTGCAGGAGAGCATCTTAAAGCTCTGTATGTAGAGCACTTTGAACAGGCCTTTGCCACTCAGTTAAACTTGTTTTCTCTGTTTCAGGGGGAATCTGATGACTCAATCCTGCGCCTTGCAAAGAACGATGGTATAATATCCAAGTAAGTTTTGTTGAATCTCATATCTCTCTCTCTCGGGTACTAATTCAGCTGTGCATTCTCAGTTTGCCAGCTTCTTATGCTGTTTTGCTAAGCTTAATATGTATGTTTGTAACTGTTTCTTTTCCTTTTCTAGGAATTTCTAAAGCATGACGAAGAAGCATGATGTGAAATTTGTTATAAAATAAAACTCTTGGAAAGCACCTAAAGTTCAGTGTGTCATTTCAGCTCGTAACAGGTGAAACTGTTAAAAGAGGCTAATTCTGAAGATTACAGAATTGTTGATATTGATTACATAGGACAATTTAAATGGATTATTTTTATATTTAAAAATAGGCTTGTGTTTATGATAGATTGCAATGGTAATGCTTTACAGCCAAAATAGACCACAGATTCTTAGTCACCAAACTATTGTCCCAGATTCTTAAACTTTACATCATTTTTGCCATGAGATGCAAGATGACGTTTGTTTCTCTACTTAGAACTCTAAAACACAGGGATGGAGACCCTGAATACCATCTGCAAAGCTGCAGGTTTTCTCTCCATCCCTGGTCTCACACGTTTTGCCTTCATTTATATGTCGTTTGCAGAGGGCACACCTAACTGGCTAGAAAGATGCAGAAATGGTTTTGCTACATTTATCTGTGAATTACGTTTGTCTCTAGGGTTCTCATTCTTTATATATTCTCCCATGAGAAAGAAAATTATGTGTATTTCTTGGCAGGTTTTTTTCCTGAACAGCAAGCCAATAGTTAAGAGAACTTCCCTTTGCTTGTTAAGGTCTCAAATGTGAGGAAATGCAGTACATTGATATCCTGTGATAAATATAATTATTCTGATGTAAACTAGTTGTCATAAGGATCGTAGGAGCTTGAACTGGCTGATTTTTAAGCACTCGGTTTAGTAAGCTTAGAAGAAAGCTTTTGTGTTTAGAGTTCAGTTTGAGTTGGGTGGGTGGTTCAAGGAGCTGTACGCACACCCAGGCTCACGAAATGTCACACCCCAGAATAAGAGGTGTGTGCTGCCCTCATCCCGACGCTGTCTGATATGGGTGGTTATTTTTAGAACTCTATTTGTTCGCCTCTTTTCACTGGAGACCTGAAGTGAATTACAAAAAATTAAAAATCCAAAGTGCAGAGTACAATGGCTTGTTTCTGGAGAGATCTGATTGGAGCCGCTATTTCTTTTTCTGGTATTCCAAAGTTTGAGAACTTCCTTTATTAGAAAAGCTGACCATGTTTTTCTAAGGGGAACAATGTAAAAAGATTCCTGCATTGTGGGGGGTTGGACTAGAATTCAGGGGCTGGCAAGGTTTACCAGCCATGGGCCAGATCACTCCCACAGAGATCATCCATGGGCCGGACTGGTGCAGCGTGATGCCGGAAATCACGTCTGCGCATGTCTGCAGCGCCAGAAATCGCTTTGCACATGCCCAGATGCCGAAAATTGCTCCTGCACAGAAGTGATTTTCAGTGTCTGGACATGTGCAGAAGTGATTTTCGGTATCTGCTTGTGTGCAGAAGTGATTTTCAGTATCTGCACGTGTGCAGAAGCGATTTTCGGTATCTGCACATGTGCAGAAGCGATTTTCGGTATCTGCACGTGTGCAGACTTGCACTCAGCAAGTCCCTGCGCACTGCGCTGGTTTAGCGCAGCGCACAGGGTACTCGTTGCAGCCCCTGGACTAGATGGCCCTTGGGTTCCCTTCCACCTCTGCAATTCTGTGATTCTAAGTTTTACCCAGTAGCTGAGCAAACACAATTCTGCAGGTCTATTCTAATAACCTATTAACTTGGCAGCAGGTAGGAAGGGTTATATTCTATCTGCCTCACAGAGCCCTAGGGGAAACCACATCTTGAATAGATTGAGAAGACAGACACATGCTGACGCCACTTTTGTTATCTGTCACTCCCCTGATTCTGGCTAACATCCACTATGCTGCACTTTTGACCTGATGTGCACAGCTGTTTTAGCTATTAAGATTTCCAAAGGCTTCTTTTTAAACTTAGAGATAGCAGCAGCTAGGTATGTTAAAACATGGCAAACCTGAGGTGGTAGTGACATTCCCATATAGGATGATACTTCCATTTTAAATCCAGGTATATTCTGGAAGCTGTGCCAGTAGTTTGCTGCAGTAGGTAGGATTTTAAAGTAAATATATGGCAGCAGCTTCTTAGGACAGTGCCTCACTTGAGAGGCAGAGGCACTTAGCAGAAGACACCTGGTTTGATACAGTTTCATCAGTAGGAATGACGAAAAGGCGCCTGAAGAAGTTGTAGAAAAAACCTCCTTTTCCCTTATGGGGTACCCAAGAGGACATATAGAGTCCTTAAGTGGGTTCCCTATCAGTAGGAGAAAATAACAAGAGGCCAACCAGAGAATATTGAGAAGCAGCTAGTAAGCCTGATCTTTATTAAACTTGCAACAGTGTCCTCACTCAACACATGCAGGAGGGAGGAGGAACCCAGAACAATGGTATGCAAGCCCTTATATATACTTTTGAAATTGCCCACCCTGTAGCTCAAGACTACCCCAAAAAACATCATACATACATCAAGAAGGAAGCAGTCTACAGCAGAAATCCTTTCTGCCAGGATACCTGACAGTGGCCAGCGATCGCATTACTTGGGCATCCCAGCCATTCTTTTGTGATGGTAAATACTTTAATTCCTGAATCCAGGTCACAGGCTCACCCTATTCATACACAAAGATGCCCTAAAGACAGGTAAGCAAAAGAGAGGCTTTCCCCTTTCCTTCCTCCTTGCAGAGAAACATTTGGAGTCAATTTGGGAGAGTCAAAATGGTTTCAGGATTGCTCTCCTGTACTATTTCAGACATGTGGTTTATATACTTATGTATGTGTTTGCCTTGTAAATTTATGAGCATATAATTTATATATTTGAGACTTAAATTCCTAGAACAAAGTGGAGACGGCGGATGTTGGGAAAAGCATGAGTAGCTTTCTTAAAACTTTGCACCATTTTTAATTTTACACCATAAATAGCATCTCCTCACATGGCTGCCAAATTACAGGTGAAGACTGCATACTTTAGAAAGCTAGCCAAAAGTGTTGATATTTAAATTACAGCTTACCTCTTGGTTTTCCAATTGTCCAGATTAAGAATTATGATTGGCAAGCATTTTGCATAACTCATGGGTCAATAAGCCTTAGCACCTGCTAATTGCTTATAGAAACTGAAATTATATAAAAATGAGCATTCTACTGCTGTAATTGGCAACAGGTGTTAAAACATTATATAGCTCAAGCACAAAGCTGAGCCATAGTGTGCATAGATTTGCCTAAATATTCAGTTCATTTTAGAGGATTAATACTAGTGGGATCAGGAAAGTCGAACTTAATGGCATTTCATTTGTGCAGGATTTATGTCAGACAAGCTACCGTACTTTTCCATGTATAAGACACCTCTATGTATAAGACACCCCCTATTTGGGGGGACTCAAATTTAAGAAAATGGGGGAGATGGCACAGAGTTGAGCTTTTTTCGTGGAGGATAACTCAGGGTTGTTGAGCTTTTTTTAGAGAATAAGAAGAAGAGTTTGGATTTGATACCCCGCTTTATCGCTACCCGAAGGAGTCTCAAAGCGGCTAACATTCTCCTTTCCCTTCCTCCCCCACAACAAACACTCTGTGAGGTGAGGGGGGCTGAGAGACTTCAGAGAAGTGTGACTAGCCCAAGGTCACCCAGCAGCTGCATGTGGAGGAGCAGAGATGCAAACCCAGTTCACCAGATTGCGAGTCTACCACACTTAACCACTACACCACACTGGCTCTTTTAGGGAGGATTACCCAGGGTTGTTGAGCTTTTTTTCAGGAGGGGTTGCAGGTTGCAGAAAACCGCTCAACCACACGCATCACAAAATCCTCTCATCTGTCCCCTCAACAGCAGAAGCTGCCAATCACCCGCCCAATTGCCGCAGCATCAGCCAATCAACACCACCCATTGACACAGCAACCAGTAACACACAAAAGCCACTAACGGCCATGGCAGCAACAAATCAAACATCCACCCTATGCACTACCCATGTTTAAGACAACCCCCATTTTTTAGCATGCTGCTTAAAATAGAAAACCTAGGCAGAAAGGGTATACAGAAATACATAGTTCTGCCATCCTAGAACAAGAATATATTTGAACTAATATTTTTCCTTGACCCATAACTCACACTCCATCATAACTTGTGTTAGCTGCTGAATTGAACAGTTTTTCAGAGTATTGTGTTGCAATATCTGCAGTTGACTGAGAATTGGTCTGTTTTCCAAGTTTGCTGGTGGGTAGAGCAGATACGAGAGGAAGCACAGCAGCTCAGGTATGTTTATCTCAGCAGGAGCAACAGACACATCTGCTGGAGCTGTGTTTTCTAGCGCTTGTAAGCCTGTAGGGGTTGGAGGCAAGGTCTCTCCTTGCACATGAGCCCTTCAGCAGATAGGCTAGGCTCATTGACTGCATCAAGATCACTCTTTGAACTTTATGGTTGTTGAATGGTGTGAGCCCAGGTCTCCCCAACCCAAATCCAGCATGCTACCCAATGTACCATTTGTTGCCACCTTCCAAATTTCCAACATCACTGGCTCAAATATCTAAGTATGAAGGGGCTCGTGGAGAGGCGTTCTGGAGTAGTAATAATAATAATAATAATAATAATAATAATAGTTTGTTATTTATACCTTGCCCATCTGGCTGGGTTTCCCCAGCCACTCTGGGCAGCTCCCAACCGAATATTAAAAACACAATACAGCATTAAACATTAAAAACTTCCCTAAACAGGCTGCCTTCAGATGTCTTTTAAAAGTCAGATAATTGCTTATTGCCTTGACATCTGATGGGAGGGCGTTCCACAGGGCAGGCGCCACTACCAAGAAGGCCCTCTGTCTGCCTGGTTCCCTGTAACCTCACTTCTTGCAGGGAGGGAACCGCTGGAAGGCCCTTGGAGCTGGACCTCTGTGTCCGGGCTGAACGATGGGGGTGGAGACGCTCCTTCAGGTATACTGGACCGAGGCCGTTTAGGGCTTTAAAGGTCAGCACCAACACTTTGCATTGTGCTCGGAAATGTACAATTCATGCAGTTACATTTTTATATTATCCAGTTATGTTGTTTCCTGTATTTTACTTATGTTCAATTCACTATTTGAATTGGGGAAAGGTGAAGAAATCTATTCAACTAAGTTGTGCTCCGAGTAGACTCACTGAAGTTAATGGATTTAACTTTGTCCCAGCTCAACTAATTTCACTCAAGAAATGCTTCTGTGAGGCTGAACTAGTTATGTTAAACTTTGTTTATTATCTTTATTTCAAATAATACAAACCATTAAGTAATCCAAGTCTCGGCCCAAGATATCCCATTGTCTGTTTCCATGTCCTTAATGTATATCCTAATCAGTGTAACATCTTGCTGGATTTTAACCTACATCTAAGGATTGGTAATAAATTCCAACCATGATATGACTCTTTTCTTCTTTGAAGTATTGTTTCTGCTTACATCAGGGTCTCTAAAATTCTTGCCCGGCTAAAAGAGTATGGTCAGCCTAGAAAGCTTTTCTAGATGTATTTTTAAGACTCTTTCCAGTGTGCAGTTAAATCGCCTGTGCTGTTCTCGGATAAGAATAGTTCAGATCTCAAAAGAGCCATGAAAGGGAAGGAACTAGAGTTTGATTGTACAAGTGGTGCCCTATTGCCCTTACATGGTTACATTACACCAGCTTGTGAAATTCTCCTCTGTTACTTACAGTTGGAAAGGCAGCTGAATTGAATTGAGCTGTTTCAGCTAAAACTTCACATTGCTTGCCTGAGTGCAAAACAGGCTAGGATTCCTTCTTTTGGAACAGAATCCTGTTGCTTAATGAAACCTGTTGTTTCTGTTTCATTGCTGGGAAAGGAGTCCTTAAAAGGGGAGGGGGAGACTGAATAGCTAAAACTTCAAGAAGCTGGCATATGAATACAAACTTCTTCACGCAAGCTGGCATTCGCCCAAATGGCTTATTGTGTTGCAGTCCCTGTTATTTAACTTCCTGCCATCAGCAGTTGTGGGTCTGCTGTCACAGTCTGTCTGTTTAGATGATATACCTGCCTTTTGCTCCTGTGGTTTACAACAAAGTCAAAGCAAGATGAGCACATAAAATCCATAAAATAACACAGTCCTTAAAATACACAACTTACTGAGATAAATCTTGGAGGGGGGCAATTCTGCCCAGGACCTTTTGGGTGAAAACGCTTGGTCCGTTCTTAACCTGAAACTGTTCTTAACCTGAAGCACCACTTTAGCTAATGGGGCCTCCCGCTGCTGCCGTGCCGCCGGAGCACCATTTCTGTTCTCATCCTGAAGCAAAGTTCTTAACCCAAGGTACTATTTCTGGGTTAGCGGAGTCTGTAACCTGAAGCGTATGTAACCTGAAGCATATGTAGCCCGAGGTACCACAGTATCTTCATAGATCCCAAGTATGTCTGCCTGCACATAGGAGAGCGGCTCTCTACAGGCAAGCTTGGTTCAAGTGAGCTGCAAACTATAATTATTCTTTCTAGTTAACAATTTGTATCTTGTGTATAGAGATGCAAATGGTTTCTTTTTCATCTGCAGTGTGCATCCTTCACAACCTGAGATAGCTTGTGGAATCTGGAACTTGTGATAGACCCGTCATCATTATCTGTGAGACTAATCAGCTTGAAGTAAACAAAGGAAAGCCAATTAAACACTTTTTCCAAGAAGGAAGCAAACTATTGTTTGACAGCAGGCAGCAGTTCCTTCTAATGAACCCCCCCCCTTAAACTGGAAGTAAATTTCATGCTGTTCGATTAAGCCTGCCGGTATGAGCTCTGATTTATAACAAAAGATCTGCTTTTCTGTTTTAAATCCGTGCCAATAGGGACATGTAGAGCAATTCAGAGACCAGGCACCTTGAGGACAGAGTCTCATTTTCTCAGGGTACAGAAATGTTCTGGACATTTCCAGTTCCTTTCACGAATCTATGGAGGCACCGTTTAGGGGTGGGATCAATTTCTTCCCTTCTCTTCCATATTCCACACCACAGGTAGTTTATGCATTGGTAGCTAGCACTCTGTATAGCATGGGTAGGCAAACTAAGGCCCAGGGGCCGGATCCGGCCCAATCGCCTTCTAAATCCAGCCTGCGGACAGTCCAGGAACCAGCGTGTTTTTACATGAGTAGAATGTATCCTTTCTCTGGGTTATTTGTGCGGTCTGCCCTGTGTTTTTACATGAGTAGAATGTGTGCTTTTATTTAAAATGCATCTCTGGGTTATTAGTGAAGCATAGGAATTGGTTCATTTCCCCCCCAAAAATATAGTCCGCCCCCCTCCCAAGGTCTGAGGGACAGTGGATTTAGAAAGCAATTGGGCCAGATCCGGGCCCGGGCCTTAGTTTGTCTACCCATGCTGTAGAGCCTAAACTGCCTTCTTGACCTCAGCCACCAGTTTTGCATTACTTCCCTTGGCCACTGTGTGGTCCCAGAGAGCTGTCTAAATCATTGCACCTGTAAAACAGGTGAGGCAGTTTGAGATGTCCTCAAAGCCTACAGAGCCCATGCAACAGGATTGCAACCCTGCTCAGGCCCAACCAAGGCCTTGTGGTAAGTTATCCTAAACCTTCTGGGTTTCTTTTTTTCCAGTCAAGTTGAAAATGTTATACCATCACTCTCTGAATTTATTTATATTTGATTTTCAGATGTTTGTCTATGCCTTCTTCAAAGTGGGTAGATGTTGTGCATCTTTTTTTTAAAAAGCCACAGCGTTACCAAGTTGAGGTAGCTATGCAGTGGTACCTTGGGTTACATATGCTTCAGGTTACAGACTCCGCTAACCTAGAAATAGTGCTTCAGGTTAAGAACTTTGCTTCAGGATGAGAACAGAAATTGTGCTCCGGCGGTGCGGCAACAACAGGAGGCCCCATTAGCTAAAGTGGTGCTTCAGGTTAAGAACAGTTTCAGGTTAAGTACGGGCCTCCAGAATGAATTAAGTACTTAACCCGAGATACCACTGTACGTAAGTGCTTTCTTCAAAAGAATAGGACTTCACTTCTAAACAAACTTGGTTCTCATCTGTGCTATGCTTTTAAAACTGTGTCATACCACTTTAAACAGCAATGGCTTCTCCCAAAGAATCCTGGGAATTGCAGTTTGCTAAGGGTGCTGAGAGTGACTTCTAGTCCCCTCACAGAGCTACAATTCCCAGAGTTCCCTGGGAAGAAACAGGGATTGCTTGTTAAACCATTAATTAGTAAATGTTATCTTTGTAAATAGATACAACATTTATCATGGGGTTTTTTTGGGGGGGGGACCCTTGAATCAGGGACCCCGGGCAAGGACCCTGTTCACCCCACCCTCGTTCCAGCCCTGCCTATGTGGCAGATGAAGTTGAGAGCTGGCAACTAGCCCAAAGTCACCCAGTAAATTTTATGGCCAAGTAGGGCTTTAAGAGGGATGCGGGTGGCGCCATGGGTTAAACCACAGAGCCTATGACTTGACGATCAGAAGGTCGACGGTTTGAATCCCCGCAACTGGGTGAGGTTCCGTTGCTCGGTCCCTGCTCCTGCCAACCTAGCAGTTTGAAAGCACGTCAAAGTGCAAGTAGATAAATAGGTATCGCTCCGGCGGGAAGGTAAACGGCTTTTCCGTGCACTGCTTTGGATGGCCAGAAGCGGATTAGTCATGCTGGTCACATGACCCGGAAGCCGTATGCCGGCTCCCTCGGCCAGTAAAGCAAGATGAGCGCTGGAACCTCAGAGTCGGTCACGACTGGACCTAATGGTCAGGGGTCCCTTTACCTTTTAGGGCTTTAAGCACTGGCCTCCCATTCCTATGCTTTTGTTGTTGTCGTTTAGTTGTGTCCGACTCTTCGTGACCCCATGGACCAGAGCACGCCAGGCACTCCTGTCTTCCACTGCCTCCCGCAGTTTGGTCAAACTCATGCTGGTAGCTTCGAGAACACTGTCCAACCATCTCGTCCTCTGTCGCCCCCTTCTCCTTGTGCCCTCCATCTTTCCCAACACCAGGGTCTTTTCCAGGGAGTCTTCTCTCCTCATAAGGTGGCCAAATGAGGTGGCCTACACTTTTAGTATTAATCTATTAAGCATTGACAGAGGAAATCATGGCTGTGCTATTTTGCGATTGACACTTTAGTAAGGGGAAACTGTGCCATGTTGCTGTGCATATTTTTCCACTCCACTTTTTAAAGGAAGCAGTTGTTTTCTATTTTTCCATCCCACGTTTTAAAGTAAGCAGGTGGCATCTGTGTGACAAACAGACAAAACGGAACGAAGAGACAGAAGGAATGGACTCCCTTTGTATGCGTATCATGACTGAATTAAGGCCACTTGAGCATCACAGTTGAAAAGGCTCTGCCTGCAGAAAACAGCACGGTGCCCGTGTTGCTCTTGCTGAAGTCGTACCTGATACCATAGACCAGGGATGGTGACTCCCTGTGTAAAATCGTGGAAAGCAATGGCCATTCAGTGTAGACTCCATCTCCTCAGAGTATTGTGAAAGAACGATGTCAATCAACATTTGACGATCTTCTTCTACAATAGAAAGTGTCCTTTCATACTGCATCACGGTGTGGTACGCTGGTTTGACATCAGCTGATAGGAAGCGCCTACAGAGGGTGGTGAATACAGCACAAGATATTATGGGCTGTCCCGTGAATCTGCTGGATGAAATAGCAGAAGAACGTTGCCTCAAGAGAGTGAGGAAAATTCTCAGGGATGAGTCACACCCTGGCCGGCACTTTCTTGATCTCCTGTCCTCGGGCAGAAGATATAGAAGCATGATTTGTTGCACCAACAGGGTAAAGAGCGGCTTCTATCCATGGGCTGTTAGGCCGCTGAATGAAAAGATAACAACAGGGCAACTGACTTTCGGGTTTGGTGGGTGTGCGTCAGTAAACAAGGGGAATTAAGACTAAGAGAGCTGAGTGGGGGGTGCTCGTGTGATCTCACTGTACACAAGTTGTACAAGTGACAAAGTATTTCAATTTCAATTCAATAATGCTGAGCTGTATGGACCCAATGGTCTCATTCAGTATGAAGCAGGGGAAGGCAATGGGGTGCCCTCCCAGATGTTGTTGAACAACAGTTCCCTGACCATGTGCAATGCTGGCTAGGGTTTGATGGCAGGAGGAAGCCTCCATTAGATATCCCCCCTCTAAGCAATGCAGAAAGTAATACAGATGTTGTCTTGATCCTGACAACACTGGGAGGGGGATATTCTTACATTTTCCCAGGGTCTTATGCCTGTTAGGTCACTTGTGGTTATAAAAGCATTCATTTGTGTCAGTAGACACAGGACGCGGGTGGTGCTGTGGGTTAAACCACAAAGCCTAGGACTTGCCGATCAGATGGTCGGCAGTTCGAATCCCCGCGACGGGGTGAGCTCCCGTTGCTCGGTCCCTGCTCCTGCCAAGCTAGCAGTTCGAAAGCACATCAAAGTGCAAGTAGATAAATAGGTACCGCTCCGGTGGGAAGGTAAACGGCATTTCCATGCGCTGCTCTGGTTCTCCAGAACCAGAGTCATGCTGGCCACATGACCCGGAAGCTGTACGCCGGCTCCCTCGGCCAATAAAGCAAGATGAGCCCTGCAACCCCAGAGTCGGTCACGACTGGACCTAATGGTCAGGGGTCCCTTTACCTTTTTATGCCTGTTAGGTCACTTGTGGTTATAAAAGCATTCATTTGTGTCAGTAGACACAGGACAGTAAACAGAAAAACACAACTGAACAGAGAAAACTTCCAAATTAAAAATTGTCCAAATTAAGACTCGGAGAACGCCATGGTGGTTCTTTTTCTTATTTCATTTCTTTTCATCACAGCCGCTGAGAATTCTGTGGACTTTGCTGCTGTGAGGGGTCTGCAAGGAGAAGTTCCATAAGCACTAGATGGACACCTTAGACAAGATAATAATTGAGTGATTAGCTGTTTGTGTGAATCTAGGAACATAGGGCACTGCCTGTGTATAGGAAGCCAAGTCAGATCATGGGCCCATAGAGTTCAGTGTTGTCTGCACTGATTGGCAGTGGCTTCCCCAGGCCTACCCAGAGATGCCATTCATTGAAACTGGGATCTCCTGCATGCAAGGCAGATGCTCTCTCTCACTCTCCATTAAAAGAGCAAAATGACAATACACAAAAATATTTCGAGTCACTTCACAGAATTGTATGGGACCCTGAGGGTCATCTAGTCCAACCCCCTGCAACACAGGAATATGCGGCTTTCGCATCCAGAGGTTGAACCCACAACCATGGAATTATCAGCACCATGCTCTGTTATTATACAGAGATGTAAAGCCCAGAGGAGAAAACAACCACTTTGTTGTTGTTTCGGTTTTTTGTTTGTTTTTCCCTGGATCTACTCATGAATATTGATAAATGCAAGTTTTAAAAAAAACCACAGGAGAACACCATATTTTGAAATCCACAGATAGGGTTTGATATTTGGATTAGAGAAAAAGGAAAATGCCATAGCCAGCCTAACATCACTTGTGAAAGGGGACTAAAGTTTGCCAGTTCTCCCTCCCCAATTCGATGCTCTCTGAAATGTAAATAGAGAAGATAACAGCTAAACCATTTAAGATTCCAATCTTGGCCCATCTTTGCAAAACACCATAACAAAAAGCCTTCCAGTTAAGCCCTCCAGAAGCAAATGTCCTGGGAACTGCTATGGAGAAACCAAGGGAAATTCCATCCACCCCGGGGTGGGCGGTAACTGATTGGAGATAAAAAGCTTATCAGGGGTCCCCATAAATCCGCACACTTTTTAAACAAAATGTCAGGCTACAGCAGCATCCATCCGGATCTGTGTCTGATTTAGCTGCTCAACCCATCGGAGAATTGCAGCTGCATCCTAGAAGATAGCATTTCCTGCGTTCTGTTGTGAAGTAACCGGCTGATGAGTTTCACATATGCAGCCATGATTGGTATCACTTTTAACAGTGTCTGCATGGCCCCAGTATTGTTGAGAACTGCTGGGAGTGTTTATAAATGGCGGCAATGTCCCTGCTAGATAAACACCAAGGCCCAGTGGGTGCAAAGAGAAGCTTCTGACAAGCTTTCAAGCAGAGGGCATGCCTTTAAAACCCCTTTCAGTTCAGAGATCCACTGACTCTAAGCAGGGCTGTTCTTCTGTTTACCTACCACAACTAAGGTGGTTGATAGAGCAATAAATTTGTCTAAACCCTTGTAAATGCTCACTCTGAGTTAACAGCCTTGGACACATCTTGTTGTGGTGAATGCCATAAGTGAGTTATGTGTGTGCTTGAAGACTTTCATGCCTCTCTCTGTCCTGAACCCTATCAGCAGCCAACTTCAAGACAAACAAAGGGCTTTGCATCCATCTGTCCCTGGAGACAATGGAGGAATCCACCTTTGGAGGTGAGGTCAAGCTGTTGGAAGGTTGCATTTTCCGCTGTGACTGTTGGGACTGATGCAGAAGAGACATGTTTCGTTGCAGCTGTGCAAATTTGAATCCAGATTGCTGACTTGTTCCTTCAAAGGGAATGAAAGCTCTCTCAGAATAGGATTCCCACCTAATTCCTAGACGTTGAGAGCTACCCATCCACAACAAATAGGTTTCCTCCCCACCCCAATTGGGAAACTTCTTATATGTTTGCATCTCATGAGGCAAATGAAATTTCAGCATGGCTACGTCACATTACAACCCCTGCTGCAAATCCGGAACCATGTTCATACTTCCGAGCCTTTAAAGCGCACGCAGAACAAATGTAGCAAGTTGAAAGAACCCCCCGCCCCCGAATAAGTAAAGCCTTTTGTTTAGTTGTTTAGTCATTTAGTCATGTCCAACTCTTCGTGACCCCATGGACCAGAGCACGCCAGGCACTCTTGTCTCCCACTGCCTCCCGCAGTTCAGGATTCCCTGGTCCTGAATGGGGTAACTGTGCCCCTGAAGGACCAGGTGCGCAGCCTGGGAGTCATTTTGGACTCGCAGCTATCCATGGAGGTGCAGGTCAATTCTGTGTCCAGGAGCTGCTGTCTACCAGCTCCACCTGGTATGCAGGCTGAGACCCTATCTGCCTGTGGACTGTCTTGCCAGAGTGGTGCATGCTCTAGTTATCTACTGCAATGCACTCTACATGGGGCTACCTTTGAAGGTGACCCGGAAACTGCAATTAATCCAGAATGCAGCAGCTAGACTTGTGACTGGGAGTGGCTGCCGGGACCACATAACACAGAGAGATCTACATTGGCTCCCAGTACGTTTCCAAGCACAATTAAGTGTTGGTGATGACCTTTAAAGCCCTGAACAGCCTCGGTCCTGTATACCTGAAGGAGCGTCTCCACCCCCATCGTTCAGCCCGGACACTGAGATCCAGCGCCGAGGGCCTTCTGGCAGTTCCCTCATTGTGAGAAGTGAGGTTACAGGGAACCAGACAGAGGGCCTTCTCAGTATTGGCACCCGCCCTGTGGAACGCCCTTCAGATGTGAAGAAAATAAGTAGCTATCTTATTTTTAAAAGACATCTGAAGGCAGCCCTGTTTAGGGAAGTTTTTAATATTTAATGCTGTATTGTTTTTAACACTCGATTGGAAGCCGCCCAGAGTGGCTGGGGAAACTCAGCCAGATGGGCAGGGTATAAATAATAAATTATTATTATATTATTATTATTATTCTCCTTGTGCCCTCCATCTTTCCCAACATCAGGGTCTTTTCCAGGGAGTCTTCTCTTCTCATGAGGTGGCCAAAGTATTGGAGCCTCAGCTTAAGGATTAGAAAAGAAAGCCGTAGCCTAGAGGAAAAAGAAAACGGGGCGAAGGAGGAGGAGGAGGCAGAAAAACCACTTTCTGTATCCTGGATGGCAGCCAAACATAAGCCTCCAGAGGTAACTGGCTGTACTTTTGAATAAATAAAGTATACTATTCATTGTATCAAATTGTAGATTTCAACGGTCTCATAAAGTTCAACAAAAAAGCAGAAGACCCAGTAGATCAGTTCTTTCTCTAATCAGTTCATGTATAAGGTCCATACATGTAAACGTGTCTATTCCACCTGTCTGTTCATAGAGTCCAATAATCCACTTGAAGGATTGTTACAGTTCCACAGAATCCTTTCACACAGTGTTTAAGTGTGAGCATTGCTCCTCCTGCAAATATGCTTTGCAGGTAAAAGAGTTTTAACAATAAAGAAGGTTTGAATGTTATGAGACTGTTGAAATCTACAATTTGATACAATGAACAGTATACTTTATTTATTCAAAAGTACAGCCAGTTACGTCTTGTGTGTTTATTGAGTATGTTTCACGTAATCATAGGTTTATTGTTGTTTTGTTAAAGAAGAAGCCTCTAGCTAAATATGAATGAACCTGAATTTAATTTGGGGGTGGAGGGGGGAGAACCTGGTACGTTGGCCTCTTGATGAACAAAAAGTTATTGTTCGTAGGCCCTGTGAATCCTGCACCAAACTGGCTTGGTGGCTTTGGGAGAAGCCGGAAAAGAACTATGCAAACTGAAGTGTCAAGAGGAGTGTTCACATGTTGTGTGCAACAAACAGTTGTTTTGGTTAAGTTGTGAGCAAACATATCAGACGACACAGCGATTCTTCAGGCAGCTCTTGTTTATTCACAGGCCAGAACAGAACTGAACTGAAGGGTTCAGCCAGGGGAACTAAAGGGTTCAGAGCTCCACTACAACGCAACAGTAACAACTTTCTGTAACTTTCCAATCACTGAACGTCACTTTCAATTCCGTATTTGCATATGCGGACCTGAGTGAAAACTATCTACAGTATCCCCCTGCTGACCCAGGGTGAGAACGTCAGTACATAACGGTTTTGGCACTCACCCGACTTCCCATCGCCAGTGTCATTGCAGCTCACAGGGAAGGTGAGTCAGTGAGGAGGTCAGCATGGTGCAAATGCACTGATGGAACCAACCTAGGTTGGGATGCTTCCAACAGCTTTATATCAGAGGCTAGCCATCCCAGTTTTACAATATCCATTGCTCTCCCCACCCCACCCCACTTATTAAATTTAGCTTTTTCAGGAAATAATGGTGGCAACAATAGGGTTTTTTATAGCAATAGGTTTTTTGAATAATATCTCTCTCTCTCTCTCTCTCTATATATATATATATAGTTTTCTTGATTTCCAATATATAACAATTTTTCATTGATTGATTTTATTGATTTCCAATATATAACAATTACTAAAAAGAGAGAAAAATATACAAAAACAAAATCCCAACTGGCCCACTTCCCGCTCCAGGACAGATCAATCTGGTTAAATTTGCCAGAGTCCAATCTGTGATTTTGGTAGTTGCTATTCTTCAGGGTTATCAGTAAAGTATTTTATAAAATAGTTGATGCTCCCAGTTTTTAGCTCATTTGTTACCAGGACAATAAACTGAATTAACAAGAAATCCTAACATCCTCGATCTATTTACATGAAAGTTAATGCTAATAAATTCCATTGATTGGTGAGACTTATTCCCAGATTTCCTTTTTAATTATGGGAACACTGCCACCACCATCATTAAATTTATATACTACTGTTCACAAATAAATCCCAGAGGCTGCTTTTTTGTGTGGCTTCTTTGTGTGATCTGCAATTGGCATTACACAAGAAGAGCCCTGATGGATCACCTAGCCCATCGTCCTGTTCTCATGGTGGTCAGCTAGATGTCCGTGGGAAATCCACAAGCAGGTCCCAACACAACTCTACCCACTTGTGTGTTTTTTTAATTTTTAAAAATTTATTTAACATAATTATTACAAAATATAAGCAAAATATTGCCAATGCATATATATTTCAGATAAGCACACATATATAAAAAAGAACAAAAGATAAAAAGAAGAAAAAATAGAGAGAGAAAAGAAGAAGAAAAGTTGGAAGAATTTCTTCCAAATTTATTCTACAAATATCGCAATATGTAAATATTAATCAAATTTCATTGATTGACTTCCATCGCTTACACTGCACCTCCTATATACCTTTTAAGCAAGATTGTATCTGTTATTCCGTATTATTCCCATACAATCTCACACAAATATTCTAATCAACAAGTTTTCTAAATCTTTCATATATCTATTCTAAACACAACCAGTACTTTACAATACAACCAATACCTTACATTTAATCTTTGTCTACATAAATAACATAAATGTAGACAAAGATTTTTTATATGCCTGTTGTCTTTGTCCATGGAGTTTTCTTGGCAAGGATACTGGAGTGGCTTGCCGGTTCCTGCTCCAGGTGGATCACATTTGGTCAAAACTCTCCACTATGACCTGTCCATCTTGGGTGGCCCTGCACAGCAAAGCTCATAGCTTCTCTGAGTTATTCAAGCCCCTTTGCTACGGCAAGGCAGTGATCCAAGAAGGGGTAATGCTTTTGAATTATGGTGTTGGAGGAGACTCTTGAGAGTCCCATGGACTGCAAGAAGATCAAACCTATCCATTCTGAAGGAAATCAGCCCTGAGTGCTCACTGGAAGGACAGATCCTGAAGCTGAGGCTCCAATACTTTGGCCACCTCATAAGAAGAGAAGACTCCCTGGAAAAGACCCTGGTGTTGGGAAAGATTGAGGGCACAAAGAGAAGGGGACGACAGAGGGTGGGATGGATGGATAGTGTTCTCGAAGCTACGAACATGAGTTTGACCAAACTGCAGAAGGCGGTAGAAGACAGGAGTGCCTGGCGTGCTCTGGTCCATGGGGTCATGAAGAGTCGGACACGACTAAACGACTAAACAACAACAAGACAAAGATTATTTATTATCTACCCACTTGTGATTCCCAGGAACTGGCATTCAGATGCATATTGCCTCCAAAAGTGGATGTGAAATACAGCCATCAAGGATTGCCAACAGCCAATGTATACCTCAGTCCAGAAAGAGTTGTGCTGCGGCTGCACCCTGAATAAGGGTGCAACTCGTTCTAGCTAGCCAGAGAGATTATAATTTTTAATGGGCCCGCATTGTTTCCCTGCAACTCCGTCCTCACCCAAGTTGCTGGCACAAATGTCACGCCGGTTTCGACTGAAGATGCTTCTTCTAGATGTCTTGGGATTACATTTTGTGTTTTGAAGAGTTTGATCTTGTGTTTTTAAAAGGCTTAATGGTTTTAATGTATTTTTATGGCATGTTTGTGTTAAGAAGGAATCTGACTCTGAGCTTTGAAGAAGGGCAAAGTAAATCAAATAAAGCCATGCAGTAAATAATTCACCACTGCTGCCGCTGCTTTTTATATATAAAGGGAATTGTCTTGTTTCTGGGATCAGGAGAGCACAGCAAAATAAAAAGAGATCTGCTGGATCAGAGCAACGATCCATTTGTTTTCAACTAGATGAGGGGTTGGCAACCTAAGGCCCATGGGCCACAAGCGGCCCACAGGGATCAAGCCGCCCCCAAACCAAGCTGCCGCTTGGCGAATCCCTGCGCACTGTGCTAAACCGGCACAGCGCAGCGCAGAGACTTGCTTTCGTGGCTCTAAAAATCGTGTCTGCGCAGACACATACGCCGGAAATCTCCACTGGAGTGAACCGGCCCAGGCAGGGTAAACCTTGTTGACCCCTGGCTTCAGGAAAGTAGGACACAGAGACAATTTGTCTTATCCCCTCTTAATGCCATTTAAACCAATGGCAATTACCACATCTTGTGACAGGGAGTTCCATAGATAATTTACCATAATTGCTTGTTTCCATCATAGAGCTGATTCATGCCTTGTTTTAGAACAAGGATACAAAAGGTACTTTATTTCAACGGTCAAGCTATGTCCTTGGTTTGCATTTAACGCTAAACCAAAACTTGGTTTAGCATAAACAGGCCAGTTCCTGCTGCTGTCGTCCTCCCCTGATCCAACTGGTGCTGTGAGCTAAGTCGTGTCACCTGAACCCGGGCTTGTGGTCTGTCTCATGAACCGCAAGCTGTAACCATGGTTTGTTCTCCAATACAGCTTGCAGCTAGTCTGGAGGAGACAAACCATAGCCTGGGTTTGGACGGCATGCTAAGCTGAAGCATAGCATATCTCATAGTGGGAGCAGGACTGGAAGAGGAGGGAAATGGTTGTGCTCTCTCCAGGAGAATGCATGTGTGTACATTCACATGAAGCAATGGTTTGGCTTAGCACTACAGTGGTACCTCGGGTTACAGACGCTTCAGGTTACAGACACTTCAGGTTACAGACTCCGCTAATCCAGAAATAGTACTTTGGGTTAAGAACTTTGCTTTAGGATGAGAACAGAAATCGTGCAGCAGCGGTGCAGCGGCAGCAGGAGGCCCCATTGGCTAAAGTGGTACCTCAGGTTAAGAACAGTTTCAGGTTAAGAACGGACCTCTGGAACGAATTAAGTTCTTAACCCGAGGTACTACTGTACATGTGAATGGAACTTTTATGTGCTTTTTTAAAAAAACCTTATACAGTGGACCCTCCGGATACGTATTAAATTCATTCCGGGGGTCCGTACTTAACCTGAAAAGTCCGTAACTGGAGGCGCTGCTTTTGTGCATGAGTGCAGTGCGCAGAGCGGTGAAACCTGGAAGTATACACTTCTAGGTTTGCCATGTTCACAACCCAAAAGTTACATATCCAGAGCAGTATGTAACTTAAGGGTCCGCTGTATGTGCTTTGATGTCAGCTGTGAATGGTGTGATCAGCTTTCCTGTGATAAACAGAGAGGCAGGGGCCTGTTCCTCTCCTAGTTGCCACTGCTGCTGTCTATAATTCAAGTGTGGATTTGGGGGAGGCTTGTATCCATACCCTAAAGGTAAAGGTAAAGGACCCCCGACAGTTAAGTCCAGTTGCAGACGACTCTGGGGTTGGGGCGCTCATCTCACTTTACAGGCCGAAGGAGCCAGTGTTTGTCTGCAGGCAGCTTCCAGGTCATGTGGCAAGCAGGACTAAGCCACTTCTGGCGCAACAGAACACCGAGACCAGAAATGCCGTTTACCTTCCCACCGGAGCGGTACCTATTTATCTACTTGCACTGGCATGCTTTCAAACTTCTCAGTTGGCAGGGGCTGGGACCAAGCAACGGGAGCTCATCCCATTGCAGGGATTCAAACTGCCGACCTTCTGATCAGCAAGCCCAAGAGGCTCAGTGGTTTAGACCACAGCGCCACCCGCATCCCACCCTAGAGGAGGGATAACCAATAGGGTGCAACTCTCATCAGTGCCTGCCAGTTTGATAAGGATAGTGGGAGTTACTCACAGACATCTGGAGGGCAGCATGTCATATGCCCTGGCCCTCGAAGAGACATCTCTCTAACAGTTGCTAGTCTTCTTTCTACAAAGCTATAATTTTCATATTCAGTGAAAATCTGCAACTTCCATATGCCCATGGGTGTAGAGGGGGAGACTCTCCAGAAATTAATATGGAAAGCAATAGTTAAATTCTCCCTTCCAAGCTTTGTGCTTTTGTCCTAAATTTGCAGCCTAGCTGTGTGACATTAAGTCCAACTTTTAAAATGTCCCTGACAGTGACTTCTTAAGCTGCAGCCAATATTGAAAATGAATTGGGTCAGAATCTTTTAAATGGAAAGGATTGTTTACTCAACCCAGTGCCAGAAAAAAACATGAATCCACCCACTTCATTCTCATTCAAATGGCCTCTGTGCTCATAGCTGAACTGGCACACGCACACACACTGGAATAAATTCTAAGTCCACCAATAATATCATTTTAACCATATCTCCAGTCATCTCTGTTGTTCCTTGGGAAAGATTTAGATGGAAAGAGCAGCGTGAGGGTAGGCGTGAGCTACTGTTCAGTTATCTGGATTCAATCCCTTTCTTCGCTTGAAAGTTCCCACGTCTATGTCCAGCTCACCCATTACCGTTTCCAGGGTCACTCTTGCAAATGTTCCCTACGTCCTGATGCTTATGAAATTCAAGTGCTGAATGCCTCCAGCAGAAGACTTTATTCTTGACCAGCCCATAGTCAGCAAGCCTGGAGACCGATAACATCTTCAGATAAAATCTGAGTCGGAAAAATTGGGTTCCTTCTAAGTGTGTGAAGGTGCATCTGAGTGTCTGCGAAAAGCCTTCCTCCAGGAATGAAACTGGGATGTTATGTGTGTGTGAATTTTCAGGTAGTGAAGGATGAGGTCTTGCATCCTTGGGGAATGTAGGCTCAGGCTATACATCTCCTTCGTTAGATATTAGAAACTTAAATTTAATTAAAGCTAGCTATATTCACAGCCTTCTTGATACAGGACTGCAATCTTCTGCTTTTAATTTGGCACAGCCCTGTGAATGAACTTCTCGAATGCAGCTCCTTTATTTTCTGTTGTTCCTGCTGCATCTGATACCTGTTCCATATTTTCAGTTTATATATTCATTCAGCCAGCCAGCCAGCCATTTATCCATTAATATAATCAGGCAGCTGGGTTTCAGGAAACAGAACAACTAGATCAGGCTAAAATGCGGGTGGGTTAATTAAAAAAAATACAAAACTGTATTTGAAAAGTTAATCTTCCAGACTGGGGTGTGTTAAAACAATTCATAAGGATTTGGGGTAGGGCTGGAGGAGAAATGCAGTTCACATTTAAAGGCAAACCTACCTACAGAGCACTTTGTTTCTTTTTTGAATCAATTTTATTAAGCTTTATAGAGAAAAATACAAAGCTTGATATCTTTTCCTTTTTTTCCTTTCCTTTTTTTAAAACTAAACCAAGACTTTTATCCAAGTACAAGAAAAACATAAAAAGCAGGCGGGGGAGAGGGGAAAAAGGAAAAAAGGAAAAAAAGAAAAAAGGAAAAAAGGAAAAAAGGAAAAAAGGAAAAAAGGAAAAAAGGAAAAAAGGAAAAAAGGAAAAAAGGAAATAATAATAATAATAATAATAATAATAATAATAATAATAATAATAATAATAATAGAAAAGAGGTTGAAAGAGAAAGATAGAAAAATAAGATTTGGAAGTTTCTGCACTTTCTGAAGCAATAAGAACTGAAGCAGCCTTCCTTTGAAATTCGCCTTTCTCCAAATTTTACAGTACGATGAGGACCCTTGTGCTGAACCCTTTTTCTGCCATTGTGTATAATAGACACTTTGTTTGAACTTCTTCAGTGATCAATTTCTGGTTTTGCCCAAGCAAGTCAGCTATCTGAGTTAAGTAATTTGGACAGCTTCCTGCTTAATCGTCAGCCATTCTTAAAAATGCACATAGCCTAATCTTCAAACATGCCTACAAAGCAACTGATGGTTAAAGGGATCAAAGCAATCTGCTGAGAGTGGAGCCCCAAATATTTCCTTCACAAGCATTGGAAGGAGACTTCCCCACCCCCCTCAGCTATGCTCTGTAGGTTTTTCATCTCCATAGAGACTAATTAGTATTATTATATCTTTGGTTTTAGTGCATACGGGGATTTTGTGGCAGTGGTAAAACCTCTGGCTAAGCAGTGGTGATATCACAAAACAGCGACGATGTCACAGAAGACGACTGATGTCACCCAGGCTGTGCAACGGCGATGTCACAGACAGAGGGGGCAGCGGTCAGAGCTTTCAGGCAGAAAGCCCCAAAGCTGAAGCCGAGCTGTCCAGGAAGCAAGCAATTCCAGGAAACAGGAAACTCTCATGAAAAGGGTAGGTGGAGTGCGAAAAATGAACCCTCAGGGGAAAGGAGCCTTTAAGGAAGGATGAGCTGAAGAAACTAGTGATTTTAGGGAAAGAATAAGCACGGCCAAAGAAGCAGGAGATGGGGGGGGAGGGCACCACTATGTAAGACTGGGGGCACAAACCTGTGATGTAAAAGGTAAAGGTAAAGGGACCCCTGACCATTAGGTCCAGTTGTGACTGACTCTTGGGTTGCGGCACTCATCTCACTTTATTGGCTGAGGGAGCCGGCGTACAGCTGCGCAGATGACAAGACACACCCACCCCTTGGTCTCACTGATGTGGTCCAAAGGAAAACAGAGCAATATGTTGGGTACCGACTTGGCTGCAGGAGTTGCTGGAAGGAGGTGTCCAAGACACCACCCAAGACATCATCAGTTCATGAAATGTTTAAATCAGATAGGAAAAAATGGTTTTTTCAGACCAAAGCTCACAATTTGAAAAAGATCTTTTACAAAACAAAGAGAAACTTTTGTCCAAAATGTGTAATTTGTCATTAGAGTGGGAAACAAAAGACGAGCTTGTCAAAGCCTCAATGACACACTGGGCAATAGATATCAGTCACAATATAGATTTTAACTTCTGGGAAAAACTCTGGAAAAGTGATCTGAAGTTCACAGCATGTTATTCTTTGATGGAAAACTACTTGAAAATGATTTACAAATGGTGTCTAACTCAGGGTAGGCTTTGCTAAGATGTATGACTGAATCAGATAAATGCTGGAGATGCAAAGAGGTTGAGGGAACATTCTTTCATATGTGGTGGACTTGTAAAATGGTAAAAAGTGTATTGGGAAATGATCCATAATGAATTAAAAAAATGTTTAAAAGTACTCCCCCCCCCCAAAAAAAAACTAGAGTCCTTTCTGTTGGGGATAATTCAGACTGAAATTCCAGGGGTCAAAAAAGGTTATTTATGTATGCCACTACTGCGGCCCATGTTTCGTTAGCCCAAAAATGGAAAACAAGTGAGTCCCCAACCAAAGAAGAATTAACATATAGAATCAGAGAACAAGAAGATCATACAATCATACCTCATGTTAAGTTTGCTTCAGGTTGAGCATTTTCAGGTTGCGTCCCACGGCAACCCAGAAGTACCAGAAAGGGTTACTTCCAGGTTTCACTGTTTGTGCATGCGCAGACATGCAAAATGATATCAGGCGCATGCGCAGAAGCAGTGAATCGCGCCCCGCGCATGCTCATGTTCTGCTCGTGTTGCAAACGGGCCTCTGGAACAGATCCCATTCGCAACCAGAGGTACCATTGTACGTTTAGAGAAGATTGGAAAACGTTTATTGAATATATGGGAAATAATTGTGTACAGCTGAAAACGCTGGCAGCATTAAGATAAATTCAACAGTGTAAATAAGTGTTGATGGATGCAATAATGGAATACTGAATGGTATAGTTTTTGTAAAATATGCAGGGATTTATGATATGTAAAATGAACCATGGAAAGAGAAGGGAAGTCAATGATATCTTAAGAATATAAAAATGGGTACTTAAAACTGTAAAACAGAAAAATTAATAAAAATTATATACAAAAAGAAGAAGACACCACTCAACTTTTTAAGGGACTCCACTCTATATTTGTGTCATTAGACTTTTCTTCTCCCAAAGATGTCCCACAAAGGAGCGGGTATGGATTTTTCCTTGGGGTTTACTCCCAAAGCCTTTCTCACAAACAAGTATAACTGTAAGGCAGCAGAGCTTTAGGATTAGAGGATACTCAACATCTGCGTACAATCAACACGAAGAGTCACACCTCCAACATACCACTGATGAAAATCGGGACAATTGTCTTTTGGTCCTGAGTTTTTGCAGGAGCTAGCTGATTTGTGTGAGAGTGCGAAACCAAAAAAAGGAGCTTCTTTTGGTCTGGTCGTCTGGCATGAGCCAGCTGATTTGTGCCAGAGTGCCAGACCCCAAAACAAGACATTCCATGATTCGATCAGAAGCTGGAATGTCTTCTGTAATTCGGGAATGCCCTGCTTAAATTGAGAGGGGTATGAGGAATGTGTTCTCACCCTGAACTTCACCCTTTGGAGATTACGGTGGTACCTCAGGTTACACACGCTTCAGGTTACACACGCTTCAGGTTACAGACTCCGCTAACCCAGAAATAGTACCTCGGGGTAAAAACTTTGCTTCAGGATGAGAACAGAAATCGTGCCGCAGCAGTGGGAGGCCCCATTAGCTAAACTGGTACCTCAGGTTAAGAACAGTTTCAGGTTAAGAACGGACCTCTGGAACGAATTAAGTTCTTAACCCGAGGCACCACTGTAGTTGTTTATCTCCTTGACATCTGATGGGAGGGCATTCCACAGGGAGAACACCTCTTCTGAGAAGGCCCTCTGCCTGGTTCCCTGTAACTTCGCTTCTCACAGTGAGGGAACTGCCAGAAGGCCCTCAGAGCTGGACCTCAGCTGAACGATGCGGTCAGAGAAACTCCTTCAGGTATCCTGGGCCAAGGCCATTCAGGGCTTTAAAGGTCAGCACCAACACTTTGAATTGTGCTCGGAAACGTACTTTGTGTGCTGAGGGGAGCACCCATACGCAAGGCTTGGTGCCAACAAGGTTAGTCAAGATTGCACACTACCCTATGCCGGCAGGGACCCAACAGATGAGAATCATCGCAAGTAGGGAGAGCAATGTCACACTTTGGTCCTGCTTAAAGGCTTCCCACAGACATCTGGTTGGCCACTATGAGAGAGGATGCTCAAATCAATGGTACTTTGGCATGACCCAGCAGGGCTTTTCTTGTTTGAAATGTCTGAATGAAGTGCTTTTGTCATGATAAAAGTGGGATGCATAGGTACAGAGGGGGCCTCAAATGAGAGAAACAGCTGCCCATTGTCAATAAACCTCCTTCTTTCTTTCTGTGTGCAATGTTTTACATTTCCTTTTTTTAAAAAAGGAGCAAAAACTGTCTGCTCACAAATGCCTGTGTTTAGAGCAGCTTTCGATGAAACAGGCCCAGCAGCTATGAATTCCAGAGGTGCTTCCTGCCAAAGAGGAATGCCCAGCCTTTTCATCTCCGCTGCTCCCCTCACCGCCACCTTGCCAACCTTAACAGAACTAGGACGGTTGCCAGGCTCAGCCTAGGCAAGGGTAAAAAAATGACACAAAACACAGCATTCCGGGATTCCTCTTATCTGGGATATTTCAGAGGGTAAAACCTGAAAGAGGGAGGAGGAGGAGGAAGAAAATAGTAGGCCGGCAGGCACAGGGGAGTGATTTCAGAGCAGAAATATGTGCCCGGAACACTCCCTCTTTGCCTCCAAGGCAAGGAATTTGCCATCCCTACAGAGGCAGCCGTTTATCAGTCCATCCCCCTGTCACCTGAGGGGTCCAAAGGAACTCCTTTTGCTGACATCAAGTCTCTATCTTGGGAGGAGCAGCCCGCAATTTATGCACGCCTTATAACCTGCACAGTGCTGCATTGTTTGAATGGTTCCCCTTCACATAAATTATATGGGAAAGCGAAATCCCTTTATGGGCTTTTAACGCAGCAGTTTATGCCGGCAAGGCAGAGTCAGAGAAGGAAATGAATGGCAGTGCAAAGAAGCAGGTTATGTTAGCAGACCTGGCGGCAAGCTATTTCTTCCCCTTGGTTGCCTTTAATGTTCGGATAGGAACTGTGAAAGAAAGGAAATGTTTGTCTGTGGTTTGAGGAGGGACTAAATAAACACAACACTTAAATTTCAAGTGGTGATGTATACAGGAGCGCCTTGTAACAAGTCAGATCATGGGTCCCATTTAACCTAGCCTCATCTATTCTGACTGGCAGCACTTCCCCATTGTCCTAGGAACATAGGAAGTTGCCTTGTGCTGAGTCAGATCATTGGCCCATCTAGCCCAGTACTGTCAACACGGACAGGCAGTGTTTTTCCAGGGTCTTAGGCAGCTTCTGGCCCAGCCCAGTGATTACATTCAAAACATGTGCTTTACCTTGACCTATGGCCCTTCCTGCAGACTAGATGTCACAATTCAGGACAAATGTATTTTGTTTAGTTTTTGTCAATCTACCCTGCTCACTTTGGCCACCTCATGACAATACTTTGGCCACCTCATGAGAAGAGAAAACTCCCTGGAAAAGACCCTGATGTTGGGAAAATGGAGGGCACAAGGAGAAGGGGACGACAGAGGATGAGATGGTTGGATAGTGTTCGCGAAGCTACCAGCATGAGTTTGACCAAACTTCGGGAGGCAGTGGAAGACAGGAGTGCCTGGCGTGCTCTGGTCCATGGGGTCATGAAGAGTCGGACACAGCTAAACGACTAAACAACTAAACAACAACAACCCTGCTCACATATAAACCCTGGGGTTGTGGGTCAGGGTTTACCTGCAACGCTTGCTTGATTTGTGAAAATATTGCATGGTTAGTGCTGTGGCTTAGTGGTGGAGCATTTGTCGTGTATGCAGAAGGTCCCATGTTCAGTTCCCAGCATCTCCAGATAGGGGTGAGACCCATGAGGGATTTGCTGCCCTGGTGGATTCTGCTGCCTGAAGCAGGTGCCTTACTTTGCCTCATGCATGGGCTGGCCCTGCCAATACTGATTCATCTAAGGAGTACTTACTCTTAGCTGGCATTTAGCCTATAAGTAAAATATAGACGGGACGCGGGTGGCGCTGTGGGTAAAACCTCAGCGCCTAGGGCTTGCCGATCGCATGGTCGGCGGTTCGAATCCCTGTGGCGGGGTGAGCTCCCGTCTTTCAGTCCCAGCTCCTGCCCACCTAGCAGTTCGAAAGCACCCCTAAGTGCAAGTAGATAAATAGGTACCGCTTTATAGCGGGAAGGTAAACGGTGTTTCCGTGTGCTGCGCTGGTGCTGGCTCGCCAGAGCAGCTTCGTCACGCTGGCCACGTGACCCGGAAGTGTCTTCAGACAGCGCTGGCTCCCAGCCTCTTAAGTGAGATGAGCGCACAACCCTAGAGTCGGACACGACTGGCCCATACGGGCAGGGGTAACTTTACCTTTACCTTAAAATATAGACACAACACATAGGCTAATAACTGTTGGAGCATATATAAGAGAATAATGATATCATTCAAAAAGTAGAAATAAATCTATTAGAGTTCATATATACAATGTAACAGACTAGTAACAGAGCCAGTGTGGTATAGTGGTTAAGAGCAGTGGTGAACCGGGTTTGATTCCCTGCTCCTCCACACGCAGCTGCTGGGTGACCTTGGGCTAGTCACACTCAGTCTCTCAGCCTCACTCACCTCACAGAGTGTTTGTTGTGGGGGAGGAAGGAAAAGGAGATTATTAGCCGCTTTGAGACTCCTTCAGGAAGTGATAAAGTGGGATATCAAATCCAAACTCCTCTTCTCCTAGTGGCGCAGAACGTCAAGCCATGTGTTCAAGATTGGCGTCAAAGGTCAGCCTCACAATGGTTATTAACAGAAGACGTCTCAAAAGTCTAAAAAAGTAAAGTTTTCTGAATAGTTTTTCAAAACTTTCAACGTAAGACGTCCCAAAAGTCTCAAGGACAGTGTTTTTGGAATGATACTACAGTACTGTTTCATGATAGTCCTCGTCAGCTGAAAATACAATACAAAGCATACAAGCAATGAATGATAACAGAATTGAGCTACCCACATGCACATTGTAGAATAAAACTGAATATACAAAACAAAGTGTATAAAGAAAGATATGTACCCAAGATTTTTCACAAGAATATGTAAGTAAGATTCATGCTTCGGATCTGTACGCTTTATGCGTGTAGCTGTGTAACTGCTCCTTATGGATCTAGTTTGTATTCATATGCTGTACTTGCTATACTGTCTCTTTAAGCATATCATCATTAGAAACACCTGTGCCTTACTTCATATATCCTATGCAATTGAGTTGCAAGTATCAGCAACTACACTACTAGTGAGCACTGATCTGTTATCATTCATTGGTTGTATGTTTTGTATTGTATATTCAGCTGATGAAGACTATCACAAAACAGTAGTATCATTCCGGAAACACTGTCCTTGAGACTTTTCGGACGTCTTCTGTCGAGACTTTTGAAAAACTATTCAGAAAACTTTACATTTTTAGACTTTTGAGACGTCTTCTGTTAATAACCATTGTGAGGCTAACCCTTGAAGCCTATCTTGAACACATGACGACGTTCTGCACTACTAGTCTGTTACATTGTATATATGAACTCTAATAGATTTATTTCTACTTTTTGAATGAGATCATTATTCTATTATACAAATAATAAATTACAAATAAATGGTACAAATAATAAATTATTATTATTATTATTATTATTATTATTATTATTATTATTATTATATATGCTCCAACAGTTATTAGCCTACGTGTTGTGCCTATATTTCTGTGATTGGTTCTTATTGCAACACAGGGGTTTATTTTTGGCGTATAAGTAAAATATACACATGCATTCTTCATATTTGTCTGTAGCATGTATTTCATCTCATGGGCTATTAAAATATTGTATTTACTATATTCCTTTGTGGGACGTGGCTGGCGCTGTGGGTTAAACCACAGAGCCTAGGACTTGCCGATCAGAAGGTCGGCAGTTCGAATCCCTGTGACGGGGTGAGCTCCCGTCGCTCGGTCCCTGCTCCTGCCAACCTAGCAGTACGAAAGCACATCAAAGTGCAAGTAGATAAATAGGTACCGCTCTGGCAGGAAGGTAAACGGCGTTTCCGTGCGCTGCTCTGGTTCGCCAGAAGCAGCTTAGTCATGCTGGCCACATGACCCAGAAGCTGTACACCGGCTCCCTCGGCCAATAAAGCGAGATGAGTGCCACAACCCCAGAGTCGGCCACGACTGGACCTAATGGTCAGGGGTTCCTTTACCTTTACGATGTTCCTTTAACTTGTAATTGAATAATAATAATAATAATAATAATAATAATAATAATAATAATAAATTATTTATACCCCGCCCATCTGGCTGGGCCTCCCCAGCCACTCTGGGCGGCTTCCATAGAAACCAAAAATACAGTAAAATGTTTTGCCATAACTCTGCTTCTTTGAAGAAGAGCTTTGCTGAATCAGGCCAGTTGCCCATCTAGTTCACTGTTCTCACAGTGGCCAACCAGAAACGTGTCGGGAACCCATAAGCAAGACTCAAGCACAAAAGTACTCTCCCCTCCAGCTATTTCCAGCAGCTGGGGCTGTTAGAAAGCAGGATTGATGCAATGTTCCTCAGGAATGCAGAAAAGCCACCCAGTTTGGACCCGGATTTTTCCATTCTCTCTGGCTTTTGCTAATCTTTATGGGGTTTACATTCCATCCATCATATTTATAACCAGGCATTGGGACAGGGGATTTAGAACTGGGGTCCTGGACATCATTCATGCAAAGGCTCTGCTTATCTCAACTGATGGAACTGCTCATCTGCCGGATCCAAATAACTTTCTTATCTCTGCTCTTCCGCATGCATTCAAGGTGCAAATCCTGATTTTAGGCCTTTTGCGGTGGGGCAGGGAATCCGTGGAACAGCTGACTTGAAATTTTGCACATTGTCACGCTTGGTCACCCTATATACAAAATCTCCAAAACAGGAAGGATGGATCAAACATTTATGGCAGGACTAATCAGAGAAGGGTAAAATATATGCTATATTCCTTTCAACCTGGACAGAAGGGTTTGCTTTGGGGTTTTTGTTAGTTATTCCCATTTCTCCAACTTTCAGAGTACCCTTCTTCACATCAGCATGATCGCAGCGCATTGCCCAACAATGCACAAAATACAATAGTACATAAAATGCAACATTTATTAAAAACAATCCAATTAATAAAAATAAGCAATAGCAGAGCAGCAGCTTGAGAATAATTTTTAAAAAGGTTGCTAATTTACTCCAAATATCTGGGAGAATGGGATTGTTTTTACTTGCTGGCAGAAACCCTACAGACCTATGACCTATTTGTCATGATTTCATCACACAAAGCAGATGCAGAGGTTAGACTATGTTCAGCCTTAACTGAGCATTTGATTTGAATTTATCCTACATTCATCCTGGTGTGCTTGCAGGGTGTTTACATATCTTCCTATAAGTCATTTGTTCACCCACACTTTTCGATGAATTCCCCTGTCACTTTCCAAAAGGCAAAGTCTTTCCTTGTTGCTCTTTAAGACAGATTTGCACTAGGGCAGGGCGGGGGGCGGGGACTTTGGCCTGGCACACAGGCGCCATTTTGGCCTGCCAGACTGTATTCCCTAAACCACCCACACCTGGTGTCTTACGTAGGAATTTGGGGGTCCCTGCAGAGATAGCATGGTTGATGGAGGATGAGTTGAAGTCTGCCTGGCTGACTGCATATCCGAGTCCCCCATGGGCAAATGAACTGCACAGTAGATTGCTGCTGAAAGCAGCCTGGCAAGAGTTAGCAAACCCCCTTGAACTGCAGTTCACAAGAGCCTGACAGCTGCCTGGCTCCAGGTACTAAACCATTTATAAGCAACCTTTTGTCCCTTATTCTTTCTTCTTACAGTTCTTGGTTCCATCTGCACAGTGCATTTAAAGCAGTATCATGCCACTTTATTTATTTATTTTTAATCATTTTTATTTGATTTTACAAATATAAATTTATAGCAATCCAACTGCATATCCATATATAGAGATTACTCTGAATCTCACGACTTCTCCCCACCCCCTCAGTGGGTCCTATTGTCAACATTTACAACTGCATATTATTCCATAATCTATATTTTGTATCCATCCATATTATCCATAGTATTTGTTAGATTACAAGTGAGATTAAAATCCTGCCAATGTTTTCATCTGCTTGCCGTGGTCTTTTAAATAAATTATAAATTTTCCTCATTCTTTTTAAAAGTTTTTGTCCTCTTGGTTTCTGAGTTTTCCAGTGAGCTTTGCCATTTCAGCATAGTCCATCAGCTTCGCTTGCCATTCCTCTCTGGTAGAGACCTTGTCTTCATTCCATCTCTGGGCTAGTAACATCTGAGCAGCTGTTGACACATACATAAAAAGTCTTTTTTGCGCCTTTGGAATATCGGTACCTATAATTCCTATTAGAAAAGCTTCTGTTGTTTTAACAAAAGTTATTTTAAACTCTTTTTTTTCATTTCATTATATATCATCTCCCAGAAAGCTTTTATTACCTTGCACGACCACCACATATGATAAAAGGTACCTTCTTTTTCTTTACATTTCCAACAGATGTTTGTACTTGTACTATACATTTTTGCTAACTTAGTAAAGGTAAAGGGATCCCTGACGATTAGGTCCAGTCATGGCCGACTCTGGGGTTGCGGCGCTCATCTTGCTTTATTGGCCAAGAGAGCCGGTGTACAGCTTCCGGGTCATGTGACCAGCATGACTAAGCCGCTTCTGGCGAACCAGAGCAGCACACGGAAACACCATTTACCTTCCCGCAGGAACGGTACCTATTTATCTACTTGCACTTTGACGTGCCTTCGAGCTGCTAGGTTGGCAGGAGCAGGGACCAAGCAACGGGAGCTCACCCCATTGCGGGGATTCGAACCACTGACCTTCTGTTCAGCAAGTCCTAGGCTCTGTGGTTTAACCCACAGCGCCAATTACCACCGGTACATCATTTTCATATAATTCTCTTTCAGCGTAGAACATGCCGTGAATTTCAGACCTGTTTTCCATAACCTTTCCCAATCCTTCATCTGTATATTACGTCCCAAATCCTTTGCCCAGTGTACCAGATTTAACCTGTTCATCTTTTGTATGCCATTGCAAGAGCAAACTGTACAAGCATCACACCACTTTAAACAGTCATGGCTTTCCCCCAAAGGATCTTGGGAAAGGTCGTTTGTTAAGGGTGGTGAGAGTTTTTAGGAGACCCTGACAATATCCAGAGTGGTGTCACAGTCAGTCCCTCTTCCTAGGGAACTTTAGGGTGAATGTAGACGTGAGTCCATTCTGTGAGTCTGAGCCTTGTCAAGGAATTGTCACATTGACTCAGGAAAGAAGCGTTGCAAGCACATTTGTTTAAGAAGGCAAAGGCTGTTTCCACTGAGGAGCAGAATTCATTGCTTCTTCCACATACCACCAATGCTGCACAAACCGTAATCTTGTTATCAGCAGACCACCCAAGACCCTTCTGTTCCCATTTGAGCATTCCCCAATAATGTAAACTGTAGATCCTAAATCCTATTAAAGACATTGATTTAAAAGGCATAGGGAAATTTCAGAAATGTCCTATCTCCTCTTGCATGTTTTATTTATTGGGGGCTGGGAACAGTTTTAACAAATTCCTTAGTGTGGTGGAAAAACACAATAGGATACTGTTGCCTTTAAGAACATCCCTGAAAAAGCATAAGCTAACTTCCGAGTATGGAATATATTTAGGGATGTCAGTACATTCCGTTAAGGAATACGGTCAGGCAAAATGGATGAGACAGTAAATGAAGATTGATATACACAAAGTTTCTAGAGAAAGTGAGCCCACGATGGCTTCTGTGAAAACTGCTGTTGGGAGAGATCACCCCTCGGCTCTGTGGGTGGCTGCCCTCCACAGTGAGCCCCAAGGGCTGCAATTTCAAGAATTTCTCTGGATAGCAAAGGCTTTCCATATTCCAGCTCACATGTTCTGGACTGGCATTGTCCACCTAAGCTGGAAGCAAATTTCTATTCTGAAATGTAGCTTAGAGAAAAAAATATTGAGAACCACTGCACTAATGGGTCCCAACTGACTATTTGAAGACCAGTGTCTAGTCCAACCCCCTACTATGCAGGAATCAAAGCTTTAAAAATCCCAGACAGATGGACATCCAACCTCTGTTTAAAAACCTCAAATGAAGGAGAGTGGTCCTAGACATTGTCCATTCAGCTCTTGAATGGCTCTTACCATCAGAAAATTCTTCCTGATGTTTAGTCACAATCTCCTTTCTTATAATTTGAATCCATTGGTTTGGGCCTTACCTTCTGGAGCAGCAGAAAACAAGCTTGCTGCATCCTGTGGCAGTCTCCTTCAGGTATCTGTCATTCCACCTCACAGTTTCCTGTACTCGGTAGCTTTGAGAACACTGTCCAACCATCTCGTCCTCTGTCGTCCCCTTCTCCCTGTGCCCTCAATCTGATGTTGGGGAAGATTGAGGGCACAAGGAGAAGGGGAACACAGAGGACAAGATGGTTGGACAGTGTTCTTGACGCTACCAACATGAGTTTGACCAAACTGTGGGAGGAAGTGGAAGACAAGTGCCTGGCGTGCTGTGGTCCATGGGGTCACGAAGAGTCGGACATGACTAAATGACTAAACAACAACAACAAGCTAAACATACCCAACTCCTTCAATGGTTCCAATTAAGGCTTGGTTTCCAGACCCTTGATTTTCTTAGTCACTCTCCTCTGCACATGTTCCAGCTTGTCAATATCCTTCTTAAACTGTGGTGCCCAGAACTGGACACAGTATTCCAGGTGGGGTCTGACCAAGGCACAATAGAACAGTACTACTATTAATTCCCTTGATCTGGATATTATACTTATGTTGATGCAGCCTAGGATTGCATTAGCATTTTTTGCTGCTGCATCACACTGCTGACTCATGTGAAACTTGTGGTTTACTATGACCCTAAGATCCTTTCTACTGTCAAGCCAGGTGTCCCCCATCCTAAACCAGGTGCCTCCCATCCATTCTCATTTAACGTATGAGAATGGTGTACTGTAGAATACACGTGTTTGCATAATAAGTAATTTATATAGCATGTTCAGATTTTCTTGTATGAATTGCAAGGGCAGACAGAGAGAAGTAGGCTCCCTTGCCTTTATAGCAGACACTCAACCATTATACTGACGGTTACCAGTGACTCTTGAAGCAAAGTATATTAATTAACAAATTTTCTCTCTTTCGTTTTAGTTAAACCCTTTAATATGGATCACTAACTAAAAGGTGGATGTTCGAAATGTACAATAAGGTATTTTTATTACTTCCATTAGCTTAATGATTTTTAAAATTGTTATTTCTATACAGGCAAACATTATACAGTGGTACCTCGGGTTAAGAACTTAATTCGTTCCGGAGGTCCGTTCTTAACCTGAAACTATTCTTAACCTGAAGCACCATTTTAGCTAATGGGGCCTCCTGCTGCTGCTGCGCTGCCAGAGCACGATTTCTGTTCTTATCCTGAAGCAAAGTTCTTAACCTGAAGCACTATTTCTGGGTTTACGGAGTCTGTAACCTGAAGCGTATGTAACCTGAAACGTATGTAACCCGAGGTACCACTGTATATCTATAACTTTTATTACATAATAAAAAATACCATATGTTGTAAGTCCTGTAATCCAGAGAAAATATTATTAAAACTACCCCCAAATTATCTTCACCCGAGAAGGGGCATGACAGTAAGATACTAAACTCTCGAAAGGCCATTCACTGTCTTTCAGCCTAAACTACCTCACAAGGTTGTTGTGAAAATAAAAGGGAGAGGCAGAGAATCATGTACACCACCTTCAGTTCCTTTCAGGAAAGGTGGGATTTGATTGTAACAGTAAATATTAGAACTAGCAGTGATGTAGTAGTGGAAGCAATTGTAGCAGCAGCAGTAATAAGATTGTAAATTTGGTTTCTTAAATATATAAAAAAATCAAAGCTACCTAACTTAAACTTTCGTAAGAAATCCTTTATTATTATCCACTGTGTAAGCAGAAGAAGGACCTCCTCGGATTCCCTTCCCATTGGGAGACATTTATAGATAGCCTTGCAAATGAAGCATCACATTCCTCTGCTGAGGGAATGAGAGGGAAATGAATGGCTGGAGGCGATGATTGTCCACATCTTGTCAGGAAGCTCATCAGGCATTCCTCAGATGGGAAGCGTAACTGGAGAGGGAGGAGAAGGGTGTCTCCAAAATACCCTTCCCCTTAGATTGACTTTCGGATAAGGAGAGTGGGCCAACATGACACGTCTCTTTGATTTAAGAGTCTGCCTCTCAGGCATCTCTGCTATGGGATAGCTGCACACTATTTTATTCCTGCCGGGGTCGTGTTGGGTAATGAGGGTAGACCCTCTGGCTGCAAGTACAGAACTGTAAAGCAGTGAAGTGGATGGGCAAGGCTTTTAATAGGATGTGGGGGCTGGATTTCATCATAGCAAGAAAAATATTTCCGTAGTATGCTGTGGGGGTAACCAGGATGGATGTGAAGGAATCCAAGAGGGGGGGGGACACAACCAAAGACACACACACCCCAGGGATGGTCTAGCTGGGCCTTCACCCACCCCTGAGAGATCTACCATCAACCACCGTGTGGGAAGGATTCCAGGGGAGAGAGGTATAGGAGAAGACCAACTTGGTTTCTGCTCCATATGATTTCCACCCCCCACACTACATGCCCCAAAGGGGCAATCTTCTATTATTAGCTTATAGCTGGAATGAATCTTGCTATACAAAGATAAGAGCTATATTGGTGGCTCTCCTCTGCCTTTAACCCTCACACACCACGGCAAGCAGCTCCTGGGGCAGAAGGGCAGGAACCCCAAAAGGGAATGCAACTGATGTGCTGGAAAAAGTCCCCTGCAAGAGTTTTATGGTGTGCCCCTCCCTGGTATCAGTGCAGATTATGGAGGCTGGTCCTTAAATATTTTTAATGATAAAACAAGCAGACAAATAAATCACTATGTTATAAACAAAAATCTGCCCTTTCCCCTTATGGGGTATCCAAGAGCCCATATAGAGTCCTTACATAGGTTCCCTATTGGTAGGAGAAAATAACAGAGGTCAACCAGAGAATATTGAGAAGCAAAGCAGCTAGTAAGCCTGATCTTTATTGAACTGTTGCAACAGGGTGCTCCCCTCACACTCAGGAGAAAGGAGGAGGACCCAGAACAAAGGTGTGCCCACCCTTATATAGACATTTTAAATTCCTCATCTTGGAGCTCAAGACCACCTCTCCATACATCATACATACCTCATAGAAGAGGTGTAACCCAAGACCAACCCCCAGATACATCATACCTATATCACAGAAAAGGCGGTCTACAGCAGAAATCTGAGTGTGTTGTTTATCTCGTCTGACAGGTTTACCTGTTAATGCTCACTTGATTGGATACCCTGGGGAGCCTTGCCAGTCTTTTGTAATGATAAATACTTAGTTCCTGAGCCAGGTCACAGGCTCACACCCTATTCAAACACAGACAGGTATACTCTTAAGACAGGATTTGTAAAGGAAAAGGCAATGGGGAGGCTTTTCCATTTTCCTTTGACCTTGCAGAGAAAACATTTGGTCAATTGGGAATCAAAAATGGTTTCAGGTTGGTCTTCCTGTGCTGATCTATGTACGTGCTTGGTTGGTACATTTATGAACATTTAATATATATCTAAGACCTTAAAATTCTTATCACAACTGCTAAGATGCACCAACAAGCAGTTGCCGGTGGCTACGGACTACTTATGACATCATAAAATTACATGGCATCTGAGTGGATGAAAAGGTGGGCCTTTTCCTCTTCCCCAACAGAACACAGCAGGCAGCAGCTGAGACAGTCAGCATTGCTCAGTCTTCTTCCACCTGGAGAAGGTGAATTGGCGGATGGATGGAGGTGATCACCTGGCTGTGGGATGCTATGGAGTAATAACAAGGCAAGTTCACTTGCTGAGTGGGGGATCTTGGCTTGAAGGCAGCTGATATCCATGATAGATAACAAGCCAGCTAATGTCTAGTGATGGACATAGTGGAAGCTGGTAGGTCCTGGTGGCTGATGGTGGAGTTTGGAAGCCAGTAGATGTTGTAAAGCGGAATCAGGCTGATGTTTGTGGATGCAAGCTGGTTGACATTCAGCTTCGGAAGCTGGTCAACAGGACGCTGGCAGATATTTGTGGGTAGTAATAATGCATCACGACTGAGATGCCCCCACAAATGTCATGACCTAGGGAGTGTTAGTTTTTGCATTTTGGTGAAAGGAAAACAATCACAATTTCCTAGGGCTGCCAGACACTCAGCAGGGCCAACCTGAAGTCTCCAGGTTTGCCTGCTAGCTTCATTGTATATTAACCATTTTGACTTGCCTGAAAATCTGGATTGCATTTTACACTTGAGAGGGCAAACGTGGAGCGCATAACGCTTTCACTGACATGCAGGCCCACAGCTCTCTCCACCTGTTGCTATAACTGGCGTGGTTAACAAAGCAAAGAAAATGCAGCCAGATGTGTTTTCGCAGATGACTGTTATTTGCATTCATCTCCCCGGCTGGTGTGACGACAACCCACTCCTCCCACCCCCCACTGCCCATCGCTGTACTAATGCGACTGGGAAATTCAGAACTGCCAACATTTGCCCGAATCGCTGGGAAATTCCAAGATAAAAGTGGTAGCAAATCTGCAAAGCCGGCAAGATTTGTCTTCATTTGGAAGGCCCAGCGATGGACATTTCTTGATCTACTTGGCTTACTGTACAGTTGGCTTCCCTGGTTTCTGCCTTGCTAGTCCTACAGAACACCAGCTTCCACCACCAAGGATACATTCCAACCAGGCAAAAGCACTAGAGAAGGATGCACACCAAGCCCTATGAAAGGCGTGGAGTGATGTGGCCTGGAGACAGTGGCATGCTCCTGCTGCTGGGCATTCTTTATGCCCCCCCCTCCCTGCAGACCTGAGGTTCCCCATCCCTGTACCAGCTGCAAATAACAGAAAAGTCATGGGAGCCTTGCTTCATCATCTCAAAACGGGCAGAAATTCCTTCCCCATCCACCAGCCATTGTATTAAATTAAATTACAGTGGTACCTCGGGTTACATATGCTTCAGGTTACAGACTCCGCTAACCCGGAAATAGTGCTTCAGGTTAAGAACTTTGCTTCAGGATGAGAACAGAAATCAAGCTCCGGCAGCGCAGCAGCAGCAGGAGGCCCCATTAGCTAAAGTGGTGCTTCAGGTTAAGAACAGTTTCAGATTAAGTACAGACCTCCGGAACGAATTAAGTACTTAACCTGAGGTACCACTGTACAATGATTTCAATGTGCTAAACTCTTGCACCACCCATCTCCAAAAGTTCTAGGCAAGTTGCAACATTCTGGGATGGCAATGTGGGAAGGATGAACTGTCTCAGACTTAATGCTCTGCATTATCATGTTGTTGACACTCTCTTTGCATTCTGGTGAATTACAGTGGAATTTGTTTCCCTTCTCTCCCCCTTATTCAATGGTTACTAATTCCAGTTTACCAAAAACTCAGGGATCTGAAATTCTCCTGTGTGGTCTTTGTAAGCGCCAGTGTTGGTATCATCCTAGCCCCTCCCAGCACAATTAATTGATGTGCAATTATTATTCAAGCATTTACTATGCTGCTGAGCCTATCATGATAAATCAATTTGTGCAGTGTGACAGCAAGTCGTCATAATGAGTTAATGATGTATATTAATGTTGGGGGCGTACATGCAAACCCTGCCTGACTCAGTCACATGAGAGAAACTTAAAGGTAAAGGTAGAGGGACCCCTGACCATTAAGTCCAGTTGCAGACTACTCTGGGGTTGTGGCGCTCATCTCGCTTTACTGGCCGAGAGAGCCAATGTTTGTCCGCAGACAGCTTCTGAGTCATGTGGCCAGCATGACTAAGCCACTTCTGGAGAACCAGAGCAGTGCACGGAAACACCGTTTAACTTCCCACCAGAGCAGTACCTATTTATCTACTTGCACTTTTATGTGCTTTTGAACTGCTAGGTTGGCAGGAGCAGGGACCGAGCAACAGGAGCTCACCCCGTTGCGGGGATTCGAACTGCCGACCTTCTGATTGGCAAAGACTAGGCTCTGTGGTCTCAGGCTTATCAGCTTCTATTTAAGCAACAACAACAGCCACCCCCAAAAAATGCAGTTCCAGCTGAAGTCAATGGACCAAGGTTTTTCTCTTAAGTAGGACTAACACTGGATATAGCCGAACATATATAGATGAACATTTATTGAGGTATGCAAATCCTTGGCTTGACGCGTGTAGCTTTGTGCCACTTTATTGCTTTGTAAACAGCCCTCCCATTAATCTATAATTTGGTTTAGCCAAGCGTTGAGTAGGACTCCCCTGTCCGTTTGGGGAAAACCATAGCTGAAATGTAAATGGCTGTAATGCATTGCAGCTAGCCGTGATGTTGTGTTTGCTGCTTGTTTGATTTATAAAATACATACGCTACAAACTGAGTGGGAACAGGTCTTCATTGCGAACATTTTTTAAAAACATTCCATTGAGCTCCCCCCCCCCTTTCTTCAGAAACAGCTGGTGGGCTTCAGAAATTCAATTGTTCATATTTCATCTGGGAAAACACATGCAGGGGGGAGAGAGAGACGCAGGTGGAGAAACAGCAGACTGTAACCCAAACCCTTTTCATTTACAAAACACCACTTTCTCTTCATTCATGGCCATGCTGGGTTTATAAAAGCAAACCATGCTCCGTGATTGTTAAAGGCGGCAGGGGAACAATTGCAACTGTTCAAAAAAAAAACCCAACAACAACCTTTATTTTTCAGTTTTGTGGTGGGGGGAAACTTACAACAAAAAATCCCTCTATTTATTTTTTTTAAATACTTTTTATTAGTTTTCACAACAATAAACAAGAAAAAAGAAAACAAACACAACACAGAAAAAACAAATAAACATAAAACATGACTTCCCCATACCTCCTTTTCACTGCATCCTTATTCCAAAAGATTTTTTAGCAACCCTTTAATCAATTTTTCTATTGGTTCTCTTTAAGTTTCCATAAAATTATTATTTACAGCTGTAATTCTCTGTTTCTCACCCCTTAACATCTTAACAGTCCTCAATTTTGCAGCAGTTTTTAAGATATACTTTAAATTTTTTCCAGTCCTCTTCCACCGCCTCTTTCCTCTGGTCACGGATTCTGCCGGTCATCTCTGCCAGTCCCATAAATTCGGTCACCTTTGTCTGCCATTCTTCCAGAGTAGGTAGTTCTTGCGTCTTCCAATACTTTGCTAAAAGAATTCTTGCCGCTGTAGTTGCATACATAAAGAATGTCCTATCCTTCTTTGGTACCAATTGGCCCACCATGCCCAAGAGAAAAGCTTCCGGTTTCTTTAAAAACGTCCACTTAAGGACTTTCTTAATTTCATTATAGATCATTTCCCAGTAGGCTTTAATCCTTGGGCAGGTCCACCAAAGGTGGTAGAAGGTTCCTTCCGACTCATTGCATTTCCAGCAATTGTTATTGGGCAAATGGTAAATCTTTGCAAGCTTGACTGGGGTCATGTACCACCTATATATCATTTTCATTATGTTCTCTTTTAAGGCACTACATGCCGTAAACTTAATACCAGTGGTCCATAACTGTTCCCAGTCAGCAAACATGATGTCATGACCTATATCCTGTGCCCATTTAATCATAGCTGATTTAACCGTTTCTTCTTGTGTATTCCATTTCAGCAGCAAGTTATACATTCTAGACAAATTCTTAGTATTGGGTTCTAACAGTTCTGTTTCTAACTTTGACCTCTCCTTCTGGAATCCTAATTTCCTGTCTTGCTTAAATGTCTCATTTATCTGATGGTAGTGCAACCAATCTCGAACTCTATGCTTTAGCTTATCATAACTCTGAATTTTTAGCTTTTCACCCTCTTGTTCTAAAATTTCAGAATATTTTGGCCAGTCAGGGTCCATATTAAGTTTTTTCACTGCCTTAGCTTCCATTGGTGACAACCACCTGGGGGTTTTACTTTCCAACAAATCTTTGTATCGATTCCAGACATTATACAGTGCTTTCCTAACAATATGGTTTTTAAAACCTCTATGCACCTTTACCTTGTCATACCATATATATGCATGCCAACCAAAGTTATTGTCATACCCTTCCAAATCCAAAATGTCTGTATCCTCAAGAAGTAGCCATTGCTTCAACCAGCAGAATGCTGCCGATTCATAATAGAGCCTTAAGTCTGGCTTTGTGGAAACTACCATTAAGACTCACAGTTGCTGGGGGTTTAGAGGGATTTTTTGAGTTTTGCCAGACTCAAAAAATCCCTCTAAACCCCCAGCAACTGTGAGTCTTAATGGTAGTTTCCACAAAGCTGCCTATATATTTGCTTGTTAGTTTATTGGCATATTTATTGTACCCTATATTTCTTCTTCCAACAAACAATAAGAGAAGTATTGGTGGCGCTGTGGGTTAAACCACAAAGCCTAGGACTTGCCGATCAGAAAGTCGGCGGTTTGAATCCCCGCAACGGGGTGAGCTGCCATTGCTCGGTCCCTGCTCCTGCCAACCTAGCAGTTCGAAAGCACGTCAAAGTGCAAGTAGATAAATAGGTACCGCTCCAGAGGGAAGGTAAACGGCATTTCCGTGTGCTGCTCTGGTTCGCCAGAAGCAGCTTAGTCATGTTGGCCATGTGACCCGGAAGCTGTATGCCGGCTCCCTTGGCCAATAAAGCAAGATGAGTGCCGCAACCCCAGAGTCGGCCACGACTGGACCTAATGGTCAGGGGTCCCTTTACCTTTACCTTTACCTTTACACCACCATCCTGCAGAACTGACACTCAATTCAGCTCACAAAAATTAAAACAAACGCAGGTGAAGGACAGAAAGCTAAAAAGATACTGAAAAATAAAGAACGATTGAATGACAATGGAGTTAAAACAATGTAAAAATATATTAAAATACAGATAATAAGAACAGTGCAGAGCAACTTAAAGGGCCTTTCCTTAAAAGCAATCAGTTCCAAAAGCCTGCCAGAATAAAACAGTCTCCACCTGAAAGTGGTAGGAAAACAAGGAAGGAGTCAGTCTAGCCTCTCAAGGAAGGCAGTTCCAAAGCCTGGGTGCTCCAAGCAACACAGAAAACCACAGTGAAACTCAGTAATACTGCAAGGATAAAAATTTATTATAAATTTGATGATGATGCCTCCTGCTCATCTGGGTGGAAGACAAGAGAGGGACATCTGAATGTGTCTGGAAACCTGCCTGCTGGACAAATAATAAAATTTGCATTGTTTGCTCCACCCACTTTTGCCTCTGGCCCCGCCCACGACCGGAATGGCATCCTTGGAGGGTTGCCCAGAGGAAGTGCAGCCTTCGTGGAGAAAAATGTTCCCTGCCACAGCAAAATGGGGATAATATTACTTACCTACTATGCAGGGCTATTGTGAGGGTCAGGTTTATGGAGCATGTGCATAAAGAACTTTGAACACTTGCAACGTGCAATATAAATACTGGTCGGCATCTGCCCGTCTTGGGAGACAATGGAGGAATGTGACTTTGGGGGTGAAGTCAAACCTTTGGAGAGCAACAGTGTCTGCTGCGGCTGCAGAGACCAATATGGGAGATACATGGGCTGTATCTGCACTGACCTGGTTTAATGTTATTTCCCCCTACTAGAATGATACTAGATATGTCATTCTAAAATGTCAAAGGGCACAATGATTAATTAAAATGTTTTTTACCGTGGGTTTTTCCCATCCAATGTAAGTAATACCTGGCCAGACTGTCAGGAGCTCATCCTACACTCGAGTAGGACCCTGACAGAGACACATGCCTGACTGGCATGTTCTCTCCCTCCTGGTCGTTCATTGAGGAGCTTCAAAAGCTTTCTTCAGCCCGAACATCGCAGCAACCGGTGCCAACAGACATTGGCACCTTGAAGGATCCGCAGAGTCTTCGCAGTTTGCATAACAGACCTCAGCAACTCAGCATTTTGGCTAATCTACTTTATTTGCATATAAACACACACGGAGCACTGCAACATGACTCCCTCTCTCTCTAGCATCAGACAGCAAAGAGAAAAAAGAACAAAGGACAATAGTCCCACTTCACAGAACACAGTAACATAAACATCCTGCCTCCGTCACTTCCCACTCTGTGGAGTCAAAACATATACCGTCATGTGATAGACAACAATCCCATGACTGCAATCATGGAGCAGGAATTCTAACACACACCATTTCCCAAAATGGACTCTCCTGCATGTGAGTGTCTGAGGGCCCTGCTCCTTCCTGCCACTCACCATCTGGCCTGGGGCGGGGCCTGAAGCCTCATAAAGGACTGCTGGACTCTGCTGCCCGGGAGGACTCTCCTGCATGTGAGTGTCTGAGGGCCCTGCTCCTTCCTGCCACTCACCATCTGGCCTGGGGCGGGGCCTGAAGCCTCATAAAGGACTGCTGGACTCTGCTGCCCAGGAGGACTCTCCTGCATGTGAGTGTCTGAGGGCCCTGCTCCTTCCTGCCACTCACCATCTGGCCTGGGGCGGGGCCTGAAGCCTCATAAAGGACTGCTGGACTCTGCTGCCCAGGAGGACTCTCCTGCATGTGAGTGTCTGAGGGCCCTGCTCCTTCCTGCCACTCACCATCTGGCCTGGGGCGGGGCCTGAAGCCTCATAAAGGACTGCTGGACTCTGCTGCCCAGGAGGACTCTCCTGCATGTGAGTGTCTGAGGGCCCTGCTCCTTCCTGCCACTCACCATCTGGCCTGGGGCGGGGCCTGAAGCCTCATAAAGGACTGCTGGACTCTGCTGCCCAGGAGGACTCTCCTGCATGTGAGTGTCTGAGGGCCCTGCTCCTTCCTGCCACTCACCATCTGGCCTGGGGCGGGGCCTGAAGCCTCATAAAGGACTGCTGGACTCTGCTGCCCAGGAGGACTCTCCTGCATGTGAGTGTCTGAGGGCCCTGCTCCTTCCTGCCACTCACCATCTGGCCTGGGGCGGGGCCTGAAGCCTCATAAAGGACTGCTGGACTCTGCTGCCCAGGAGGACTCTCCTGCATGTGAGTGTCTGAGGGCCCTGCTCCTTCCTGCCACTCACCATCTGGCCTGGGGCGGGGCCTGAAGCCTCATAAAGGACTGCTGGACTCTGCTGCCCGGGAGGACTCTCCTGCATGTGAGTGTCTGAGGGCCCTGCTCCTTCCTGCCACTCACCATCTGGCCTGGGGCGGGGCCTGAAGCCTCATAAAGGACTGCTGGACTCTGCTGCCCAGGAGGACTCTCCTGCATGTGAGTGTCTGAGGGCCCTGCTCCTTCCTGCCACTCACCATCTGGCCTGGGGCGGGGCCTGAAGCCTCATAAAGGACTGCTGGACTCTGCTGCCCAGGAGGACTCTCCTGCATGTGAGTGTCTGAGGGCCCTGCTCCTTCCTGCCACTCACCATCTGGCCTGGGGCGGGGCCTGAAGCCTCATAAAGGACTGCTGGACTCTGCTGCCCAGGAGGACTCTCCTGCATGTGAGTGTCTGAGGGCCCTGCTCCTTCCTGCCACTCACCATCTGGCCTGGGGCGGGGCCTGAAGCCTCATAAAGGACTGCTGGACTCTGCTGCCCAGGAGGACTCTCCTGCATGTGAGTGTCTGAGGGCCCTGCTCCTTCCTGCCACTCACCATCTGGCCTGGGGCGGGGCCTGAAGCCTCATAAAGGACTGCTGGACTCTGCTGCCCAGGAGGACTCTCCTGCATGTGAGTGTCTGAGGGCCCTGCTCCTTCCTGCCACTCACCATCTGGCCTGGGGCGGGGCCTGAAGCCTCATAAAGGACTGCTGGACTCTGCTGCCCAGGAGGACTCTCCTGCATGTGAGTGTCTGAGGGCCCTGCTCCTTCCTGCCACTCACCATCTGGCCTGGGGCGGGGCCTGAAGCCTCATAAAGGACTGCTGGACTCTGCTGCCCAGGAGGACTCTCCTGCATGTGAGTGTCTGAGGGCCCTGCTCCTTCCTGCCACTCACCATCTGGCCTGGGGCGGGGCCTGAAGCCTCATAAAGGACTGCTGGACTCTGCTGCCCAGGAGGACTCTCCTGCATGTGAGTGTCTGAGGGCCCTGCTCCTTCCTGCCACTCACCATCTGGCCTGGGGCAGGGCCTGACGGGCCTCACTGGAACAGTTGCTGTTACTGCCGGAGGGGTGCAGAGTGCTTTTAAAATGTTTTAAAATTTTTATTTTGAATTTTTTGTATGTGGGGGGGGTGCGGTGGATGTTTATTGGGCCTGGGAATTTGTTTGATTTTATGTTTTTGTAATTTTTGTAATTTCTATTGTTTTTTGTTTATATTGTCTTATTTGTGTTTTTTTTTTTTTTTTTTTTGTTTGTTTCTTAAAGGGGTTATTTTGTTCTTAAGGGGAGGGGTCAGGGCTGCCGGGGAATGGGCCCCAGCCCATAAAATGGCTGGGATATGCTTCACAGGGGGGAATGCACTGGGACAACCGATCTCAGTGATCACGGGTAGGAGGAGGAGTTACGCTAAGACCAGACCATGTCATTACAGAGGAGGCAGGTTTAGTCGTTGTCTGAGGACTATCCCTGCCTCTGGGTCTGGTCCTGACCGGACGAATACTAGAATCAGCAAGGGATACCCACATGACCTGAAAGTGTTGCTGTGCAATGCCAGGTCAATGATTCATAAGACCACTGCCATCCATGACTTGATCGTGGATGGAGGACTTGACCTGGCATGTGTAACAGAGACTTGGTTGGATGAAGCAGATGGGCCTGTCCTTGCCGCTGCTTGTCCACCAGGTTTCTCTTACGCACAGCAACCCAGGTCATGTGGGCGGGGAGGGGGGGTTGCAGTGATTTTTAGGAAGTCATTAGTTTGCACCAGGCGTCCTATTGGGAAGACCCAGTTTTCTGAGTGCATGTTCTGGAAGTTGGGCAATAGGGGCAGTACAGGATTCCTTTTGGTGTACCGACCTCCCCGCTGCACCAAGGATTCCCTGCCCGAGCTGCTTCAGGTCGTGGCGGATGTTCTCCTGGAGACACCTAGTTTGGTCGTCCTAGGGGATTTTAACATCCATGCCGACACGACCTTACAAGGGGCCGCTCGGGACTTCGTGGAAAGCATGGCCTCCATGGGGCTGTCCCTGAATAAGTCTGGCCCAACCCATAGCCGCGGACATGCCTTGGACCTGGTGTTTACCTCTACGGATGTTGGTGATCTGACACTAAGCAAAAGCGAAACGAAAGAAGTGCCATGGTCAGATCACTTCCTGGTGCAACTGGACTTCTCCGCGACCCATCCCCTCTGCAGGGAGGTGGGACCGATTCGGATGGTCCGCCCCCGCCACTTAATGGATCCAAATGGTTTCCAGAGAGTGGTTGGGGATGCTTTATCCCATGTTGATGGCCTTTCAGCCGATTCCCTGGTGGCCCGCTGGAATGTGGAGTTAACCAGGGCTATTGACTGTTTGGCTCCGAAGCGCCCTCTCCGATTGCATGAAGCCCGGAGAGCCCCGTGGTTTTCCACGGATCTGAGGGCAATGAAACAATCGTTGAGACGGCTAGAGCGCCGGTGGCGGATAACTCATTCTGAATCTGACCGGACACGGGTTAGAGCTCAACGTCGAGCCTACCAAGTGGCGATAGCGACGGCGAAGAAGACTTTCTTCACCGCCTCTATTGCATCTGCAGAAAACAGCAGCAGGAGACTCTTTCAGGTGGTTCGCAATTTAGCGGAACCACCTGTAACATCGGGGCCCAGTACGGGCCACATGTTCTCCTGCAATGATTTTGCAAATTTTTTTGCAGATAAAATCGCTCAGATTCGGGAAGAAGTAGACTCCACCGTGGGAGCAGGGCCGGGGCGGGAGAGTGCTAGAGTCCTGTCTGGTCAAGTTGTGTGGGATCAATTTCAATCTGTTACCTCCGAGGATGTGGACAGGCTGCTTGGACGAGTGAAGCCAACCACCTGTCTCCTGGATCCTTGCCCATCCTGGCTTATAAAAGCTAGCCGGGAAGGACTGGGCGATGGGCTTCGTGGGGTGGTGAATGCTTCCCTCCGTGAGGGAGCCTTCCCAGACCCGCTGAAAGAGGCGGTTATTAAACCGCTTCTTAAAAAACCATCTTTAGATGCGGCCACGATGGCCAATTATCGCCCAGTCTCAAACCTCCCATTCTTGGGCAAGGTGATTGAGCGAGTGGTTGCTGAACAACTCCAGGCACGCCTGGAAGAAGCGGACCATTTGGATCCCTTCCAGTCGGGATTCAGGCCTCATCATGGGACTGAAACTGCCTTGGTCGCACTGGTTGATGATCTCCGGCGGGCTAGGGACAAAGGTGAGAGCTGTTTCCTAGTTCTGCTGGATCTCTCAGCGGCGTTTGATACCATCGACCATGACATCCTTCTGGACCGTCTTGAGGGGCTGGGAGCTGGGGGCACTGTCATACAGTGGTTCCGCTCCTTCCTCCTGGGCCGTGTTCAGAAAGTGGTGGTGGGGGATGAGTGTTCAGACCCCTGGCCGCTCACTTGTGGGGTGCCTCAGGGTTCTGTCCTCTCCCCCATGCTTTTCAACATCTACATGCAGCCGCTGGGAGCGATCATCAGGAGGTTTGGGCTGGGTGTTCATCAGTATGCAGATGATACCCAGCTCTACCTCTCTTTTAAATCAGAACCAGTGAAGGCAGTAAAGGTCCTATGTGAGTGTCTGGAGGCGGTTGGAGGATGGATGGCGGCTAACAGATTGAGGTTGAATCCTGACAAGACAGAAGTACTGTTTTTGGGGGACAGGAGGCGGGCAGGTGTGGAGGATTCCCTGGTCCTGAATGCGGTAACTGTGCCCCTGAAGGACCAGGTGCGCAGCCTGGGAGTCATTTTGGACTCACAGCTGTCCATGGAGGCACAGGTCAAATCTGTATCCAGGGCAGCTGTTTACCAGCTCCATCTGGTACGTAGGCTGAGACCCTATCTGCCTGCGGACTGTCTCGCCAGAGTGGTACATGCTCTGGTTATCTCCCGCTTGGACTACTGCAATGCGCTCTACGTGGGGCTACCTTTGAAGGTGACCCGGAAACTACAACTAATACAGAATGCGGCAGCTAGACTGGTGACTGGGAGCGGCCGCCGAGACCATATAACACCGGTCTTGAAAGACCTACATTGGCTCCCAGTACGTTTCCGAGCACAATTCAAAGTGTTGGTGCTGACCTTTAAAGCCCTAAATGGCCTCGGTCCAGTATATCTGAAGGAGCGTCTCCTCCCCCATCGTTCTGCCCGGACACTGAGGTCCAGCTCCGAGGGCCTTCTGGCGGTTCCCTCACTGCGAGAGGCCAAGTTGCAGGGAACCAGGCAGAGGGCCTTCTCGGTGGTGGCGCCCGCCCTGTGGAATGCCCTCCCATCGGATGTCAAGGCGATGGACAACTACCTGACATTCAGAAGACATCTGAAGGCAGCCCTGTTCAGGGAAGTTTTTAATATGTGATATTTTAGTGTATTTTTTATCTCTGTTGGAAGCCGCCCAGAGTGGCTGGGGAAACCCAGCCAGATGGGCGGGGTACAAATAATAAATTATTATTATTATTATTATTATTATTGTTTCCCTGCAGCTGGTTATTCTGTTCTGCCCCTTTGGGAGAAACTGAACACCTCCCTTTGAATAGCATTGGAGAGAGGTCAGAGTTTGAATACAGTAAAAAAGGTAAAGGTACGCAGGTGGCGCTATGGTCTAAACCACTGAGCCTCTTGGACTTGCTGATTGGAAGGTTGGCGGTTTGAATCCCCGCAACAGGGTGAACTCCCATTGCTCTGTCCCAGCTCCTGCCAACCTAGCAGTTCAAAAGCACACCAGTGCAAGGAGATAAATAGGTACTGCTGCAGCGGGATAGTAAACGGCATTTCCGTACATTCTGGTTTCCGTCACGGTGTTCCGTTGTGCCAGAAGTGGTTTAGTTACACTGGCCGCATGACCTGGAGAACTGCCTGTGGACAAACGCCGGCTCCCTCAGCTTGAAAGTGAGATGAGCACCGCAACCCCATAATTGCCTTTGACTGGACTTAACTGTCCAAGGGTTATTTACTGTTTTTTGCCATAAAAAAAGGTAAAACGCTATGGACATACAAGCAGTGTTTCATTAATATAGCAGCATAAAACAATTAATAATTAAACGATAAAAAAGACAAGGCAGTAATAATAATAATAATCTGGCTGGGTTTCCCCAACCACTCTGGGCGGCTTCCAACAAAACACTAAAATAAAATAACCTATAAAATACAATAACCTATAATATTATGAACGTAAAAAGTAGGACGTCATGTGTCCATCTACATTATAAAAAACATTCCTTAACCTTTCCTTAACGTTAAAACCATGCGTGTAGATCTGCCCGTGTTTTGTTGCAGCTGGGGCAGATGAAGGTGCTGTGTTGTGATGCTGTAAATGTACCTTGGTGTTTCTTCTTTCTGTCCTCCTTTTGGCGGTCATCCTTCCTCTGATCTCCGCTATGGTTGCACGACCCGACTGATTGTCTCCAAGTTTTCCTGGGATTCCCACACAGTGCAGTTAATGCTGCCAGCCTCCGTGTCATGTTTGCAGACATCTTTTATCACCAGCATCAATCTCCTGGTTGGCAAGAGCTGTGTGGCGTAAATGGCGACAATTATTTAGTTAAGAATTAGAAAACAGCTGTTTGCACTGGGTTCAGAGAAAACAAAGCAGAACGTGTTTGGCTCAGCAATGGAACCGGCTTTGAGGCTGCCTCGAGACAGGCATGTGCCCATGCTTAGTGTGCAGTGTAAACTTAAAAGGGAAAATATATATATTTGGGCCCTCGCCAGGTAGACAGACAGCATGAATGAAAGAAACACCTGTTCTGGCTTTGTGCAGAGTTTGAAATCATTTGATTACAGGGAAAGGTACAGGCTGACCTTAAAGTTAATTGAATTTTCTGGTGAGGAGTTATAGGGGCTTCCTCCATTTGGACTGGATTACGTATATGTATATTTTGGGTAAAACACTTACGGATGGAAGGGAGGGGGTAACAATGAGACAGGCTTTCAGTCAAAGGGGTAAGGATTGTTGAATAATTCAAATACGAATAAGAGTTGGTTTGTTCTTATTTTCTTCTAATCTGTCTATGCAGCCAAGAGGCTGACGGCTTCATAGCTGCATTAAATTGAGATATCTTTCAAGGTTACCTTGTAAAAAATTACAAAAGCTTGCTTGATTATAATACCAAAAAAAAAAAAAAAGGATTGCATTTCAGTCTACTAGAGGAAAGATTGGAGTTGTAGCCAGTGTTAGTTCTACTCAGAAGACAGTCCATTGAAATCAATGTATGTAACTTGGGCACATTTATTTCAATATGTCTACTCTTAAGTACAATCCTTGGGTCCTAAGCTAGTCACTGCAGTTCCATAGAAATTGGAAAGCAAAGTACAGTGGTACCTCGGGTTACATACGCTTCAGGTTACATATGCTTCAGGTTACAGACTCTGCTAACCCAGAAATAGTGCTTCAGGTTAAGAACTTTGCTTCAGGATGAGAACAGAAATCACGCAGCAGCAGCATGGCAGCAGCAGGAGGCCCCATTAGCTAAAGTGGTGCTTCCGGTTAAGAACAGTTTCAGGTTAAGAACGGACCTCCGGAACGAATTAAGTACTTAACCTGAGGTACCACTGTAAAAACCTTACACCTTTGCTGGTGTTGGAGCACGGAGACCTGAGTTCAAACTTCTTCCCAGCCATGAAACTCACTGGTAACTGGAAGTCTCTATCTCTCAGCCTAACCTCCCTCACAGGGTTGTTGAAAGAATTGTTGTTGTTTAGTCGTTGAGTTGTGTCCGACTCTTTGTGACCCCATGGACCAGAGCACGCCAGGCACTCCTGTCTTCCACTGCCTCCCACAGCTTAGTCAAACTCATGCTGGTAGCTTCGAGAACACTATCCAACCATCTCGTCTTCTGTCGTCCCCTTCTCCTTGTGTCCTCAATCTTTCCCAACATCAGGGTCTTTTCCAGGGAGTATTCTCTTCTCATGAGGTGGCCAAAGTCTTGGAGCCTCAGCTTCACGATCTGTCCTTCCAGTGAGCACTCAGGGCTGATTTTCCTTCAGAATGGATCGGTTTGAAAGAATATGTGATAAATCGAATTAAAAGGAAAGGGAAAACGAAGACATAATAGGGTGAAATGTATAATATTAAATAAGATCTGAAAGAGGGCAAGGAACTGCTGAATTTGATTGTGTAAAGGGGAACACAGAAAAGGGAGATGTGAGGAAGTCAGGAAAGAAGGTTACAAAGATAGTAAGTTAAAAAGCGGATTTTTTTCTTTTGATCATTTATTGCCTTATTTATGTTTTTATTGGTTTTCTTTTTTATTTTTTTCTTCTTTGATGTGATGTATTCTTTTCTTATGTATGTTTGTTCTTCTATAAAAAATCTTTAAAAATATCTTAAAAAAAACAAAACAGAATGGATCGGTTTGATCTTCTTGCAGTCCATGGGACTCTCAAGAGTCTCCTCCAGCACCATAATTCAAAAGCATCACTTCTTCGGCGATCAGCCTTCTTTATGGTCCAGCTTTCACTTCCATACATCACTACTGGGGAAACCATAGCTTTAACTATACGGACCTTTGTCGGCAAGTTGTAAGAATAAAATAGCCTAACTCTAAGCACACTTCTCTAAGCACATTTTGTCAGCCAAAGATTTGAGCTTTAATGTTCTCCCCCCACTCCTCAACCATGTGTGCCTGCACCCACCCCAAATCTGCTCTGGAAGATTGGGGGGGACCCCCAGAACAGATTTGAGGGAGAGGAGTGGGGAGTTCTGTTGTGCAAGCTTGTACTGTCTGAATGAGTTACTTTGTGCTACTTTGGAAACAACCTGGGATACAGAGCTCTTGCAGCGCCTTTCTGATAATTTTTAATGAATTAATCATCTAAGCATACAATGGAGAGAGTCTCCGTGCTCGTTTGGATTAGTTAGATGTGCCTTGGTGGTTCACACTCTTATCGTGTTCATGGTTTGCAATCAACATTTGGGGATTTATTTTTATTTTTGAAAATGCTAATATATCATTTCATGACCCGTGATTGAGTGCACTGAAATAGCAAAACTGCACTACAGTGGTACCTCGGGTTACAGACGCTTCAGGTTACAGACTCCGCTAACCTGGAAGTAGTACCTCGGGTTAAGATCTTTGCTTCAGGATGAGAACAGAAATCGTGCAGCGGCGGCGTGGTGGCAGCGGAGGCCCCATTAGCTAAAGTGGTACCTCAGGTTAAGAACAGTTTCAGGTTAAGAACAGACCTCTGGAATGAATTAAGTTCTTAACCCGAGGTACCACTGTATTTGCAATAGACTTAGGCTGTGTACACTGGCAGGGGGCTGGACTGTGAACCTCAGGTTTCCTACCAGCCCTACAATTCTATGAAACACATTTAAGGCACCTCCCCTCAAAGAATTCAGTCATAATCTGCATTTTAATAATTGCGTGTGCATCTGTCCATAGGGCAACGAGTGTGTAAAACTCAGAGATCTCCTATCAAAAAACAGAATAAAGCTCTTTTTGCACTGGGAAGCAGGCAGCTGATTTCAGTGAGAAATCACAAGGTGGCAATGCAACAATTAGGTTTAATCCTGATACCATGATGTAAGGGGATGGTGCCCTTTGTCTTCAGGGAGAACAAGAATGCATTTTTAAAAGTAAATAAACAGGCTTGAATTAGTATAAAAACAAAATTAGCAACATCTCCCTTGAGCTCAGTGAAACTGACATATTTTTCTGCTACACAGGAACCAAAAAGAAAGACAAAATTAGTCTACTTAATGAAAAACATCTTTCCCAGTTAGTTCAGTAAGTCCCTAGTTTCAATATTTGAATAATTATGGTTGATGAAAGCCAGTCAAACTTCTTTTCCTATAATTTCACAGTTTCTTTGTCTGTTTTTATTGCATTTATACTTCTTCTTTCCTCCAAGGAGCTGAAGTGGCTGCCGGGACCACATAACACCAGTCCTGAGAGATCTGCATTAGCTCCTAGTACATTTCCGAGCACAATTCAAAGTGTTGGTGTTGACCTTTAAAGCCCTAAATGGCCTCGGTCCTGTATACCTGAAGGAGCGTCTCCACCCCCATTGTTCAGCCCAGACACTGAGGTCCAGCACCGAGGGCCTTCTGGCGGTTCCCTTATTGCGAGAAGTGAGGTTACAGGGAACCAGACAGAGGGCCTTCTTGGTAGTGGCGCCCACTCTGTGGAACGCCCTCCCAGCAGATGTGAAGGAAATAAGCAGCTATCTTCTTTTTAAAAGACATCTGAAGGCACCCCTGTTCAGGGAAGTTTTTAATATTTAATGCTGTATTGTTTTTAACACTTGATTGGAAGCTGCCCAGAGTGGCTGGGTAAACTCAGCCAGATGGGCGGGGTATAAATAATAAATTATTATTATTATTATAAGCTGGCATACAAACTTCTCCCTTCCTCCATTTTATCCTCCCAACAACCCTGAGAGGTAGGCTAGGCTGAGAGATTGTGAGTGGCCCAAGGTCACACAGTGAGTTTCATACACCACACTGTAGTGAACGGTCCCTCCCATATATAAATGCTGCTATCCTTTTTCTCAGTTCCACAATGGGAGCATTACAGTAGCTATTTCATCATCTTTTTCAGGTTATTGAGTATTGCGAGAATATAGTTTTCAGGCCATGGAGCAGTACTTGCAGAAGGCCTGGGATAGCTCAGCCAGTAGATCATGAGACCCTAAATCTCAGGGTGGTGGGGTCAAGCCGCACATTGGGCAAAAAATAAGAATTTTTAAAAATCCCAGCACTGCAGAAGTTGGACTACATGACCCTCGTGTTCCCTTCCAACTCTTTGTTGTTGTTTAGTTGTTTAGTCGTGTCCAACTCTTTGTGACCCCATGGACCCGAGCACGCCAGGCACTCCTGTCTTCCACTGCCTCCCGCAGTTTGGTCAAACTCATGCTTGTAGCTTTGAGAATACCATCCAACCATCTCGTCCTCTGTCGTCCCCTTCTTGGCATACATGGACCTGAGCACGCCAACTATGATTCCACAATCTGTATGATAAAACTGGATGCAGCTCATTGTTGTTGTTTAGTCGTTTAGTCGTGTCTGACTCTTTGTGACCCCATGGACCAGAGCACGCCAGGCACTCCTGTCTTCCACTGCAGTTTGGTCAAACTCATGCTGGTAGCTTCGAGAACACTATCCAACCATCTCGTCCTCTGTCGTCCCCTTCTCCTTGTGCCCTCCATCTTTCCCAACATCAGGGTCTTTTCCAGGGAGTCTTCTCTTCTCATGAGGTGGCCAAAGTATTGGAGCCTCAGCTTCAGGATCTGTCCTTCCAGTGAGCACTCAGGGCTGATCTCCATAAGAATGGATAGGTTTGTTCTTCTTGCAGTCCATGGGACACTCAAGAGTCTCCTCCAGCTCATTGGCACAGCCCATTCTTGGCATACAGAAAGGTTCAAAATCTGGAGTCTCTTAGTTGCAATTCATTGAAGCTGTTTTCTGTGCAAATGCGCTGTTGCCTATGTGATGGCTATTTGAAAATACACCTCAGCTTATCCCTGGTTTACATTTTCAAACTGGATGGGAGCTGGTTTGAGGGAAAGCGCTCCAAACAGGAGGATTTCTCAAGAAGCGAAAGGATACCTGTGGGTTGTGGCTGACATCACATGCACCTGGATTTCGGGCACCAGCTTTCGGAGCATCCTACAGCTGGAGGAAGCCGTGCTGTGTACACAGCCTGAGTGACAAGTGATGGGAAAGACCTGTGCTGAGACTATGAAGAACTGGGAACAGTCAGAGCTTACAGTACTGGGCTAAATGGACAAAATTCATCTCACATGACATAAGGCAACTTCCTGTGCTGTCCAGAAGAAGTTAAAACTCTGTTCTGCTTCCATAAAGGTTGAGGTTGAATCCTGACAAGATAGAAGCACTGTTTTGGGGGAACAGGGGGCGGGTGGGTATGGAGGACTCCCTGGTCCTGAATGAAGTAATTGTGCCTCTGAAGGACCAGGTGTGCAGCCTGGGAGTCATTTTGGACTCACAGCTGTCCATGGAAGTGCAGGTCAATTCTGTGTCCAGGGCAGCTGTTTATCAGCTCCACCTGGTACACAGGCTGAGACCCTACCTGTCCGTGGACTGTCTAGCCAGAGTGGTGCATGCTCTAGTTATCTCCCCCTTGGACCACTGCAATGCACTCTACATAGGGCTACCTTTGAAGGTGACCTGGAAACTCCAACTAATCCAGAATGCGGCAACTAGATTGGTGACTGGAAGTGGCCGCCGAGACCACATAACACCGGTGAAAGACCTACATTGGCTCCCAGTACATTTCCGGGCACAATTCAAAGTGTTGGTGCTGACCTTTAAAGCCCTAAGCGGCCTTGGCCCAGTATACCTGAAGGAGCGTCTCCACCCCCATCATTTTGCCTGGACGCTGAGGTCCAGCTCTGAGGGCCTTCTGGTGGTTCCCTCATGGCGAGAAGTGAGGTTACAGGGAACCAGGCAGAGGGCCTTCTCAAGAGTGACACCCGCCCTGTGGAATGCCCTCCCACCAGATTTCAAAGAAATAACAACTATCTTACTTTTAGAAGGCATCTGAAGTCAAGCCCTGTTTAGGGAAGCTTTTAATATTTGATCAACTATTGTATTTTAATATTTTGCTGGAAGCTGCAAAATAATATATTGTTATTGTTATTATTATTATTAGTAGTAGTAGTAGTAGTAGTAGTAGTAACTCATGACCCTACCTTTAATGTCTACAAGTATTTACAATTAAATGAACACCCTATTGGCATGACAGCAACCTGGTTATCTATTTCTATAGCCTATTTACTTGCGCAAGCCTTACAGAAAAAGGACTCTGTGATGTTTGATCTGCCTGTTAATAGCTGTTTTTGATATTTTAATAGCTCATTACAAAAACTGAATTTTGGAGAGAGATAATTAATGATGTGTCACTAGGCTACTACTAAAGGGAGGCTAGGATTAAAGCAATCAAAGTGGCTCTTTTTTCCTCTGCTCCTTTGGGAGTTATTAACTAATCCATTTCCTGCTTTTAATTTTATGTTTTGACTTAATTGTTTTTTCTTAAGTAACAAGCTATTTAATGAAATTTAAGGGTGTCTGGACTGATTTTTACATTGCAATCACTGCACACTGCCTCACATGCTACTGCAAGGTCTCAGCAAGCAGAGGGTGTTGATGCCTCTGGGATAGATTTAATTTCCCTTAGTTATACTTTACACTTCGCCATTTGAAGAGGTGCTTTCGTTGATCTGTGTGTTTTTTTTTTAAAAAAATGCCATGCATATCACTTAAAATGCTAATGCTCCCAAAATTCAGAATATGTTAGCCAAGTTGGCCTTCCCAAATGAAACTTGTAGCGAGAAATGTAAGCAGTGAAGTCAGAGAGAAATGAAATTTAATAAATACGAACTGTGATCATTAATGTGGCAGAACTTTGATTCCCCCCCCCCCGATTAACCCACTTGCAAGTTTTTCTAAATAAAACAAAATAACTGCAGAGATCATTCACAAGCAGTATTGATGATAACACACTGATAGAGTGATATATGCCAGCTTAGGATATCATTTCATGAATCTGGTGAAGTGGGCTTGAATGTTTATGCAATAATAAATGCTGATCTTTAAGATGTCACAAGATTCTGCTGTTTTTGCTCACACAGCTACTTCTCTGGGAATATGTCCACAGGAAGACTCAACATTTTGTCTCAGCTTTTGACGTATTTCAGAACTCTTGCCTTTTATCACATGGATTGGCTTTCAGCTGAACAGGCCACATTTTGTAAGTTCAAAAGGGGACTAGTTCAGAACGCAGTGATCGTGTTTTAAGATTTCCAAGGTCAGAAAGCCCTCCAAAGTGGAAGGAGTTAAAACGAGCTTTTGAAAGCGCTCCAGGAAGTCACTCCTAACTGAATGGGCTTGGCTGTTGTGCTCGAATGCTTCCTTGCCATGTGGAACTAGAGGCTGAGCTACCTTGAGCCACATTAGAAACTTCACATTAAAGTCATGACGTCAGGTCAATAAAATCTCAAGCGGCTTGATGCCAACGGAGGAACAGCTGGCGGCTGCAACGGTTTCAGGGTAAGAGTTGGCGTCCCCATCAGGATGGCAGAGATATTTTTCAAGCTGCCAGCCAGCCATTCTAAGCAGCCTATCCGGATGAAATCGCCAGTGTTTCTTACGCTTTGCAGATGAAGAAACGTGCACTGGTTTCTTCTTGTTGCTGTTAGTTGTTGTTGTTATTAATAATTACCCAGCCTTCTTCCTGCAGGTCCAAATTCAAAATGCAACATTAGAAAGAATTCGAAGCAACTTACAATCTCAAAAGTAGGGTGGGTCGTAGAAATATACACCCCAAGCATCCACAGCCAGGGTAAAACTGTATAATGATGTAACCATGTGCATCTCTGTGGGGAGGGAGTTTCACAAACAAGGGGCTGCCACAGAGAAGGCCCTCTCCTGGGCTCCCACCCCTTCCCCCAGTTTCTGAGGGTGGTAGAACTATCAAGAGGGCCTCCTCTGTTGATTTTAATACCTGGGGCAAGGTCTGTAGGGAAGGAGGCTATCTTTCAGATATTTGGCACCCAAGTTATTTAGAGCTTTAAGTACAAATGTTAGCACCTTGAATTGGGCCTGGAAATTAACTTGCAACCAGTGCAGATGTTTTAAAACAGGGGTTATGTGAGAGGAATCTGGGCACTGCTTTTCAGACTAATTGAACGTTTAGAGTGCATTGCAGTAATCCAATCTGGAAGTTGCCATAGCTGGAAAACCAACAGGAGCTGCAAATAGGCACTCCAAGCTACAGAGGCCAACTGAGTCTCCAGTGACAGGGCCGAATCCAGGAGCATCCTCCATCTGAAATAGGCTGTCTGCCCACCTCCTGGCCATTCTTTGGAATGTAGCTGTTCAAGTGACTTACAATGAATTCACAGAATCAAATGATCCAATACAAAAGAAAAAGGGCAGCAAGCAGTTGAAAATTCAGCCTGAAAGCAGCGCTGGCTGCTGCTGATTGGGAATGGTAGATCGGAAGACTGGAAGACCAACAGCAGGTGGCGCCAGAGCCTGTGAGAGGCCACCCACTGATTGGCTATAAGCAATAAGACAGGCAAGTGGGGATTGGCTGAAGGCAGAATGAGGTTGGCGGGTCATTAATCCATTTGCCCTAATGGACCAGCTTCCACCACCTAAAACCTACCGTATATAGGTAAAGGGACCCCTGACCATTAGGTCCAGTTGTGGCCGACTCTGGGGTTGCGGTGCTCATCTCGCTTTATTGGCTGAGGGAGCCGGCATACAGCTTCCGGGTCATGACTAAGCCGCTTCTGGCAAACCAGAGCAGCACACGGAAATGCCATTTACCTTCCCGCCGGAGCAGTACCTATTAATCTTCTTGCACTTTGACATGCTTTCGAGCTGCTAGGTTGGCAGGAGCAGGGACAGAGCAACGGGAGCTCACCCCGTTGCGGGGATTTGAATTGCCGACCTTCTAATCGGCAAGTCCTAGGCTCTGTGGTTTAACCCACAGTGCCACATGATGTTAAAACACTCTAATATTTTTGCTTGGTGAAAACCAGTACAGTATTTGCTTGCTATACTCCAAGCATATTGAAGCTTATTTGATTTTTAGGTTGCTTTGGGTCACCCTGGGCAGGATAAAGAGACTAGCAAATTTAATAATAATAATAGTAAGATAAGATCAAAGAATTGGTTTTGAATCTATGAAAACTCCAAATGTTTTGGAACTAGAATGCAGGCAACCCTGCATTTTGAACGGGGGTTGTGTTCTGGGACATCATGTGCGTCAGCAGAGCATACATAAGCCTGCCCCTTTCTGCCCATGCCCCGCCCCTGTTCTGGGTCCAAAAACGGCCCACGTGTGCATGGCTGCCAGTGCTTTGAATGAGTGGTAAATGGAGGTTGCTTGTTCTCACATGAACCTGCTCACCAGTTAAGAGTGGCCTCATACCCTCTGAAGTGAGGCAGGTGCTGATCAGAGACAGGACCTTCTCTGTTGTGGCACCTCTACCTTTCATTTACCCAATTCTTTAGGTCTTGTTTTTGTTTTGGACTTGTAAGGTAATAATAGCTTTCTGGGAGATGATATATAATGAAATGGGGAAAATGTTTAAAATAACCTTTGTTAAAAAACAACAACACAGAAGCTTTTTAATTAGGAATAACAGGTACCGACATTCCAAAGGAGAAGAAAAGATTTTTTATGTATGGAACAACAGCCGCCCAGATGTTACTAGCCCAGAGATGGAAAGTTTACCAATTTGATGGACTATGCTGAAATGGCAAAACTGACTGGAAAACTCAGAAACCAATGGGACAAAAACTTTATAAAACCACTATAAGCAGATAGAAACACTGGCATGATTTCAAGGACGTTTCTTTACTCATACATTGAATAAGTTGTAGGGAGTAACTTTGTTTCATTTAATGAGCCAGGCACAGGTCTGAAACATTTCCCCCAAGCGTAACATTCTCCTTCCTCCCATAGGAGTAAGTGAAAGGTAAATTCAGGACACTGCTGGGAATGGGTAAAGCATGCTGTTGTGCAGACCCCCCCCCAAATAATACAGCCATGTATCATGGCTAAATAGAACCTCCATATTCAGAGATGGTCTACTACTGAATTCCAGTTGTTTCCTACTACTTAGTCATCCTGCAGGGGCAGGCAACATGTGGCCCTCTGGTTGTTGCTGGGACTGCAATGGCCACCATCCCAGAATGTTGTTGTTGTTTAGTTTAGTCATGTCCGACTCTTCGTGACCCCATGGACCAGAGCACGCCAGGCACTCCTGTCTTCCACTGCCTCCCGCAGTTTGGTCAAACTCATGCTGGTAGCTTCGATAACACTGTCCAACCATCTCCTCCTCTGTCATCCCCTTTTCCTTGTACCCTCCATCTTTCCCAACATCAGGTCTTTTCCAGGGAGTCTTCTCTTCTCATGAGGTGGCCTCAGTAGCATGTTGGACACCTTCCGACCTGAGGGGCTCAACTTCCAGCGTCATAACTTTTATATGCCTGTTGTCTTTGTCCATGGAGTTTTCTTGGCAGGGATACTGGAGTGACTTGTTGGTTCTTGCTCCAGGTGGATCTCCTTTGGTCAAAACTCTCCACTAGACCTGTCTATCTTAGGTGTCCTGCTGGGCATAGTTCATAGCTTCTCTGAGTTATTCAAGCCCCTTCACCACGGCAAGGCAGTGATCCATGAAGGGGCCATCCCAGAATAGAATAGGATTATTGGCAACAGATACACAGGTGCAGTGTGAATTCCTTTGCACGGTTTACCCAAAGGTCTCACTGAACTCAAGGGGGCCTTACTCCCAAGCTCTAAGTAAGTGCGCATAAAGAGGACTGTGACCTTATTTGGAAGTAAATTCCTTGGAACAAAATGGGACTTGTTTCCAGCTAACCACAGATAGGGTCGAGTCCTAAGAGTATATATATGTTTTTTAAAATGGGCTTTTGCTTATTTTGGCCACAGAACTTTTGCTATTTTTTAATGCTCTGTTCTGCTCTCTTCTTTAGCAACAACACAATCGGACTTGCACAGTAGCATGCCAGGATACTTAGGCAGTGTTCAATCCCTTCGCGAGTTTACTCAGGAGTAAGCCCATCGAGTTCAGGAGGGCTCGCTCACGTCGCTTTGTAAAGGGCAGCGGGATCCTACGCGCATCGTTTTAAAAAAGACAAATTAAGGTTAAAATTTACTCCCAAGTAATCGCGCCTGCAGAGGATCGCACCCTTGCACCCGATCCTATGCGGGGGGGGGGGCTCTACGCCCCGGTGACTTCAGTGCGACTTCCTCCCGCGTAAATGCAGATATAGGATCTCAAGGGAACTTTGCGTATTTTCACAGCCGCTTGGGAAAGTGCCTTGGGGCGTGGGGGGAGCGCTTTTAAAAAAGAAATCATTCATCATCCTGCAGGCTTTCGCTTTACGCGGGGCCTTTTATTGTTCGCTTCCCACGTTGCTCTGGACCGGCGCGCGAACGGGTTAACCCCGGAGGGGAGCCGCGAGGGCGGCCAAAACAATGGGCAGAATCAGAGCATGAATAATCCCCGCGCGGCGGCCACTCCTCCTCCTCCTCCGCTCCCCCCGTCGATCCCACCCACCCCAACCCGCCTCGGATCCCGCTATATCCCCTCCTCCTGGGGCGAAACGGTGCGCCTCTCTCTCCAAGTCGCCAAGTTGGTGAGGCTCCAGCTGCAGGTTGATGCGTCGATTGCGCAGCCTCGTTGCTACTGGCTTGGAAACCGCCGCAGCCGGGAAACTTTTCCCTTTGCGTCCTGGCGCTGCTGCCGCCGCTGTCTCCTTTTCTCCTCGGCTTTGGGGACTTTTAGCCCTTTGATCCTCAGCCATGGCTCTCCGGGGGAAACCCTAGTTGCTCCTTCCCATTCCCCCCGATCCCAATTCCCTCCGGGATTTCTCCTTTCTTTTTTTGCTTTATTGCCAAACGCGAAAAAATGGCGAGGGCGCCGGGGAAGGTCCGCTGCGCGCCGCCAGTGGTGCCGCCGCCGCTGGTGCTGCTGCTGCTGCTGGCCGCGGCCGTGCCCTCTGGCTCGGAAGGGCAGCCGGTCTCCTTCCACGCGGATGTGAACGGCCACAGCCTGCACCCACCTTACTTCAACCTGGCCGAGGGGACCAAGATCTCGGCCACCGCGACCTGCGGCGAGGAAGACTCCGGAGCCAAGACTCCCAGAGCCGTGGAGGATTTGTATTGCAAACTCGTGGGCGGGCCGGTAGCGGGAGGGGACCCCAACCAAACCATCCAGGTACAGTATTTTCATCGGAGGCTTCCTGATTTCTAGTTTCCATATGGCCGCATCTTGCATTGTTTTTACTGTGGCTGTAATTAAGTGTTTTGTAATGATGAGCTTGAAATTATTGTAACCCGCCCCGGGACCTGCTGGCGACCTGCTTATATCACGAAACACGCGCGAATCTTTGCATCGTGGAGAGCGCGCAACTTGAGGATTCATTCCTGTGCCGCCTTTCCTGGGAGTAAGCCCCGTGGACCACGATGGGACTTTTCTCTCAGGTGGGCTGTTACAGGATGAAGGAAGAGGGTGGGGGGAAATATATATCCTGGCTTTGCAATTATTTATCACAGCGCATAACTTTGGGCTGGCTCCTCCGCCAGTGTGGGCTCGAAATCTCCCCTCCTCCTTCCTCTTTTGTTATCTCCCAAGTTGACTTGAGGTTGGTGGATTGATTCTCAGTTAATGGGGCAGGCACACAAAAGGTCTGGGGAGGAAGTGTCTCTCGCAAGTGTGTGTTTGTGTCTGTTTGCACACTCACAGAGCACATGTTTGCTCTGCGCTTCATAATGTGGACTTCTGAAAGGAGCATTGAATTTAGCAGACCTTTTTAGTGACTCTGGACTGAATGGCCGTGCCACCTTCCAGTTTTAAGGAGGGATGCAATTACTCTTCTTTTCGCCCCCACCTCCATTGACTGTGTACAGACAAACCATCTGCCAAGAGGTAACTTCTCAGCTGCTTGTTAAGCTTGGTGTGTGAGCTCCTCTGCCAAGTGGAAGTCATAAAGCACTTAAATAGCTGATCAGAATTCTAGTGTTGTGAGGGGGGCAGTAAGATTCTGTTCACGTTTGGCAGGACAACACACACACACACACACACACACACACACACGGTTAGCAAGTGGTTACTGCTGGGTAAATTGTGGCCCATTCATTTTACGGTTAGACCCAACGTGCTCAAACTTACAACAAAACTCTGATTTATGTGCTTTATTAGTATCCTCGAATGCAGTGGGTGCTCGCTGCTTCCCTCTACATAAAAAAATCAACTTCTGTTTTCTCAAGTTGAGGGTGCCCATTTGCCAAAAAATAATAATATTGCGATCATCCGGTCAAAGTTAAGCGTTGGCTTAAAGTAAAAAAACATCAATAAAGACTGGTTGATTGTAGTGGGGGAAAGTTTAAGCACTTATTTTTCGAAAATGCTGACCTTTAGACAATCCTGGCTTCAGGGTTGGGTGTTTTTTTTGGGGGGAGCAGTTCTTGGTCAAGATGCCACCCCCATACTCTCTGCTTTTCCTGCCCCTTTGGGCACAGTCCCTGCAACTTTCTAGGAGAGGGCAAAGTGAGAGATGGTCTTTCTTCTTGCTCACATGCTTAGAGGGGCCAGGTGATCAGGAAGCGTCCATGAGGAGGAGGGGCAGCAGGGCTGGGGGGGGCCTCTTGGATTTGACAGTGCACCCCATTTTGGGGCATGGGACTGAGCAGTTGCCCGGCAATGCCAACCTCTGATTGAGACTGGCCCTGAATACAAATGTGATTGGCCACTGAAATGCATTCTTTTTTTTGTCAGGCGTACAAAAGAATTCCAGTGCTTTTTTTAAAAAAACAATAGCAGAAAACCTGTGTTGAAGAAAACACATCAGCCTATTTCATGCTACGTGTGTGTGTGTGTGTGTGTGTGTGTGTGTGTTGCTCAGAGACCTAATGTTCATTTCCTTACAACCACCCTGTAAGGTTGGCCCAGTGTTGTTATCTGTGGGGGCTGAGGCATAGCAGCCTGCCTTAAGGTTACCGCCAGTTGAGTTCATGGCTAGAGACCCAGCTATGAATATTCCTCTTCATTTCATAACTATTGTGTTATGGGGCTTCCACATCTACAGCTCAATATCTGTGAAGTAAACCTGCTTTTCAGAGCGGCACAGTTGGTCTGCCCTTTTCTAAGCACCTTTTCTTTTTCCTTCCTTGCTCAGAATTCGGAGTTCTGTGTTTTCACTGGATCGGCTATAAAAAAAGATACATAGAGGAGAGAATTTAGGTAGCTCAGCTGGCAAGAGCGTGAGACTCTTAATCTGAGGGTTGTGGTGGGTTCAAGCTCCACTTTGGGCAAAAGATTCCTGCATTGCAGGGGGCTGAACTAGGTGATCCGATTTGTCCCTTACAATTCTATGATTGGCTTTTTTTTGGAGTTGCTTCTTTGTGCTGAAAACGTTTGACTGTTAAGAGGGATCTTTGCATTTTCTCAAAACAGGAGCTTCTCCAGTAAGTATAAGCAAGTCCTCTAGAGTTTTACCTTGGCTTGCCTAGGTATCTCCACTCATAGTTTAATGACTTATAAAAGAACAGTACAGGCAGTTGGAAGGCACCAACATTTTTGCTAGGATAGCACAAATGCAGCATCTGAAAGATGGGGAACCTTTTTCTTCCCACTAGGGCAGCATTCCCTACATGCTAGTGTTGGGCGTAGAGGCGGATTTTGGTGTGAGCAGTTCCACCAAACTGGGCGCCAAGCCTTGAGGCTGTTGCAGGGCATCGCGCCTAGGAGGCAGTGAATTGAGCCAGAACGGAAGGTGAGAGGCAGGAGTGCTGAATTTTAGTCTTGCACAAGGTGCCACTGAGACTTGAGAAAGGCCAGAGACTGCCCCGGAGGGTAGGTCCGGAAACAAAAAGTGTACAGGGCAATGTATATGAGTCTTAGTATAGTAGGTTTTCTAGCCATGGGGAAAATAAAATCGAAGGTTTCTAAACACAACACACACTCCCCCATTGAGCAAGCAAGAGGAATCGCCACAAGTTCAAGGACACATTCTGGTCATACAAAAGCACTCAAAGAGGTGATAGTAGAGCTAGAGGGGAGTGTGGCTTGGGGAGGCCTGAGGCCTGGATGGCTGCGTTTGGTCCCTGGGATGGAGGTTCCCCAACCCTGCTGTAAACATTGAGCCCAAACGTAGGGAAAGTTAGGTAAAGGTAAAGGTACCCCTGACCGTTAGGTCCAGTCACAGATGACTCTGGGGTTGCGGTGCTCATCTCGCTTTACTGGCTGAGGGAGCAGACGTTTGTCTGCAGACAACTTCCGGGTCATGTGGCCAGCATGACTATGCCACTTCTGGTGAAACACAGCAGCGCACGGAAACGCTCTTTACTTTCCCGCCGGAGCGGTCCCTATTTATCTACTTTCACTTGTCGTGCTTTCGAAATGCTAGGTGGGCAGGAGCTGGGATCGAACAACGGAGCTCACCCCGTTGCGCGGATTTGAACCGCTGACCTTCTGATCAGCAACCCTAGGCTCTGTGGTTTAGACCACAGCGCCACCCGCATCCCATTGGCAAAGTTAGTTCTGCTTAAATCCCCTGGAAAGTGACCAGGCAAGTAAGTTGCGGCTAATTTATTCCACGTTAATTTCATTCAGACTCTATGGTTTATTGTGAGAGGAATTTAGCTAGCCTTAGGAGATTGGCAGCTTTTCCCCAGTTTCAGTTAACAGTAATTTAAACACGACATCTAAACTTTAAACTATGGTTAATTTTAATTTTGTTGCCAGCTTCCTAAACCATAGCTTGAAGTTGGGTTGTTTTGGACAAACCATAGTTAAAATTAACCACAGTTTGTTGGACAACCCAGCAAGTTATGGCTAATCAAAAACAGAACCAAACCTTCTGAGCTTTGTGTATGCATTGAAAGAAGAGGGTGGGGTGGGGAGGCTGGGCTCCTTACTTTCACAATAACATGGTTTATTGTGACATCTGAACACACCCACTGGTTAATTCTCTTTTCATTAGGGCCCATATAACATCCCATACATGTTTGCCCTAACAATGGACATTTAAGGGAAATCATAATCTTAGAAGTAGCTGTTAGTAACTTGGGACATAAAGGTTATTCTGTATGACAGCTTCATAAACTCTTGAGACAGCATTAAACTTGAGTTGCCAAATCTGGATGTATGGCCACCCTAATTAAACAAAAAAAATACACAGATCGGGATGTAATGTTAACCCATAGTTTAGCTTTCCAAGAACAAGCCTAGAGTCTTGGACTGGTGCCTCTGGCATGGCCACAATGAAAATCCAGAAACTTTTGTTAATGGTTTAACTTTCCTGGACAAACTATGATAAATCTTAGTTCATGAGGTTGGCTTGTTTTCACTAACCACAGTTTAGGTTTTCAATGTAATGGTAAACTGTGGTTAATTTAAAAGTAAGCTGAAGCTTCTGAACTCCTCTGTGGATGAGAAGAGGGGAATACACAATCCAGAGACTTGCTGTGGCTTATATTTACAATCCTAAACTTTATGTTAGATCTGAACTGGGCTTCTAAATAAACCCTAAAATACAGAGGAACCACCTTTCGCTCTGCTTTGATAGCACAAACTTTGTTGGGTTGCTTCTCTTCGTTGGTGTGGACCACCAGGAATATTCAGGGATCAGTCTGTTACAAATGCTTCTATGCATATTTACTTACAGGTTTGGATCTGGTATTCTTCCAAACCATTTCAAAACAGATGTGCAGGTGTACACTACTTTGGGGATAGACAGTAAATATTTTTTATGGGAGCTGAAGGTGGTGTGATACAGGCATTGTGGTGTGTAGCAAATCAACAAGAGCTGGGAACAGAGAAAGGTTGAGTCTACACACCAGGCACAACAATGCTTCTGTTCTGTAATACCATGTGCAACACTTTGGAAAAAGTGCCTCTGTTACCCAACACTAAATGGAGAGTGTTGAATGTTGAGAATATAGGTGTGAATAAGTCCGCAAATTGTTTGAAGGAATGTGGGTGGGAAAGAAGGGTGTGTTAAGGATAAACAATTATTACAGGCTTATGTCAAAGTAAATGTCTGCTTAAACTGGGACCTGACTGAGAGGCCACATGCACCCAAGGCCAAGAATTTCCTAGGAATGTGGATGGCAAAAGTGTACCGCTGTTCAAAGTGACTTGTGCTTTGCGAAGTGCTTAACAACTGTGGACATCTGGGTTGGAGGGGAGACCAGTTGCAAGAGAGGATTTGCTAAAGGTTGGGGTGGGGCGGGGGGAGCAAGTGAGCTTTTACTTCCCTGTGTCCCAGGCCTGTTGTAAATCCTGCAAGGGCAACCATAGGAGTTGGAAAGCAAGTGGAATTTGAAACCTTCCCCAGTGTGCAAAGAAAGTCTTAAGACAAACCTTAGCAGCAGGGACCATTGTGGCTCGTGCTGGGTCAGGAAGAAGTTGAGATCCCAGTTCACCTGGCGCCCTTCCTCTGTGTAAGATTAAGAAGGATTAAATTCATACATTCGCAGTCGAAGACACTTGACTCACATAAGTGAAAAATTAGCACGGCAGAAACCATTTTGGCTTATGTTTCTGTTTTATGGTTGAATTTGGATATAGGTTTACGTATTCTGAAGGGTCAAAGCTTTAGCTGCTTGCAATCTCCAGCTAACAATCAACCCACCCATGTTTTGGCTTGCAAGTTTGTGTAGAACAGCGGTGGCCAACTCCCAAGTGACTGCGATCTACTCACAGAGTGATCTGGGGGTTCAGATCAAAGTCGTTGAGCTTTTTTTAGGAATGAAAGCCCTGTTTCTGTTGGGGGTGCAGGTGTTGAGCTTTTTTTTAGGCGAGCCAAAGTTGTTGAGCTTCTATGGGGGGAGCCAGTGATCTACCAGTGATCTACCGGTAGATCATGATCTACCTGTTGGATGTGCCTGGTGTAGAACATGTAAAGAACAGGGTAAACCCAGGGTAAACAAGAAAATTTTAAATCAGAAAAGGAAGCAGGCAGTTACCATACTGATGAGGAGGAGGGTATGCATGCATGAGGGGGTACCTGGATGCCAGGGTACCTGAAATGTTGGTGCTGATGCCTTATTCAGTTGACCTTGTTTGTTGGTAACTGGCACAGTGCAGCCCAAATTGTGTGCCTGGGGAGGGCACCTGGCCAAACACAGAATGGGTTGTGTGACGTGGCACATGCCCCAAGCACATAAGTGCACCATTGTGGTTTCCGAAGTGACAATCCCCCTTTGAGTCTGGATTTTCAAAAGGGCTTCTCTCCTTGTTGTCTTGTTTTAGTGTTAAGCTGAAATGAGAATCTGGGATTAGGTGAAATGTAGACACTAATAAAAGTTCAGCTTCATTGAAAACTATTCTTTTATTTTGGGGTGAACCAGCCACCCTTGAAAATGGGGCTTTGGATTTGGTCACCACAATTTATCCATTTGGTAACTTATTCATTCAATAAGCTGTTTTTTTGGGGGGGGGAGGCTTATTGCTTCCCAAGAACAAGGGCAGCCGATTTGTTTCTTTTATTTCAGTCTTTGCTGAACATACCTGATAGTAACCACCACCCTTGAATGCTAAAAGAGCGATAGCTAAGAGAGACTTGTTACATGTTAAAGACTACGTGTTTGACAGGCAATGCTTGTTTAACCGTGAGGCTATCATGCCAGATTCTCTATAACTAGCTATGTAATACCTGCACACAAGAGGCTTATGTCAAGCTCCCAAATTCTCATGACAACTCTTTATGCCTCTTTCACCAGGGCTGATTTGTGCCCTTCCAATTGCAGCCTTGCACCATTCATACGTCCTTTCTTGGATACTACCAGCAACTTCCAATTAAACAAGCTTTGGCTATTCATAATGCTGAGCTGGATTGTGGTTGCTGCTCCCCTTCGTGTTCTTCTGTATGGCTTTGATACTGCTGCCCCTTTGATGTAAGCCGTACTTCCTAGACTGATTTTTCTCTGGCCAATCTGTAGTGCTTTGGTAAAATCCTTTTGTGGCTGGTTCCTTCCCATAACAGTGGGCAGTACTGAAGGGGGGGAAAGGGAAGGCATAGGAAAGGAGGTATTAAGTTGAAAGGTCACCGTTCTTAGTTCATTATCTTTAGGGATTTCAACACTCCCTAGTGACTAAATCAACGATGAAGGCATGGAGAAAAAGAGGGGGATGTGTGTTCAATTTCCGTTGGCTGACGTAAACATAATGAACGCATGCGTTGGTTTGTAGAGTTCTCCAAGTTGCACCACTTAAACTTGCTCTCACCCTTTCACCTTCACTGCCTTGTATATTATTCCCCAGTGGGACACACCCACGGGCTGGAAAACTATGGAGAAAAACCATGGAAGAGCTAGAATAGTTGCTTCCATGTTGTTGTTGTTGTTTAGTTGTTTAGTCGTGTCCGACTCTTCGTGACCCCATGGACCAGAGCACGCCAGGAGCTCCTGTCTTCCACTGCCTCCCGCAGCTTGGTCAAACTCATGTTCGTAGCTTCGAGAAGACTGTTCAGCCATCTCGTCCTCTGTTGTCCCCTTCTCCTTGTGCCCTCAATCTTTCCCAACAAAAGGGTCTTTTCCAGGGAGTCTTCTTTTCTCATGAGGTGGCCAAAGTATTGGATCCTCAGCTTCACAATCTGTCCTTCCAGTGAGCACTCAGGGCTGATTTCCTTAAGAATGGATAGGTTTGATCTTCTTGCAGTCCATGGGACTCTCAAGAGTCTCCTCCAACACCATAATTCAAAAGCATCAATTCTTCAGTGATCAGCCTTCTTTATGGTCCAGCTCTCACTTCCATACATCACTACTGGGAAAACCATAGCTTTAACTATACAGACCTTTGTTGGCAAGGTGATGTCTCTGCTTTTTAAGATGCTGTCTAGGTTTGTCATTGCTTTTCTCCCAAGAAGCAGGCGTATCTCCCAAGAAGTTGCTTCCATAGGTGTATCAAAATAGCCACCTGAGGATAGAGTTTCACATCATGTGTTCTTTCTTTCTCACCTTCAGTTTGCCAGAGAATGGTTAAAGCACAAAGTTCTTACACAGATCATTTTAACTATAGTAGACAATGACACTTCAATTTATTTATTATTTTTACATCCCACTTTTTCCTCCAAGAAGCTCAAAGTAGTGTGCATGATTCTTTACAACCTCATTTTATTGTTGCATCAATCCTGTGAGATACATTTGCTTGAGAGAGAGAATGAATGGATGAAGATGTAAATCAGGGACTCCCAGGTCAACACTCTTGACCATGATACCTCATGGGTTCTTTATAGCCATTTATCTTTTTTATAAAAGTATTTATATACCACCCATTCACAAAACAGCAACATAAAAATGTTTAAAAGCAGTACAGAGCAAGCATCAAAATGAATGGCTACCTCGCGTAGGCCTGTCAACTTGTAGCATCCTTCTATTGTCCATGTCACATCATTGTTGTAAATAAATATATAAGGTCGGGGAAGGGGGAGCTATTTCAGTGGGAAGATACCACTGTGTGAAATCATGCAGAGGCAATACTGAACGACGTAAATCAATGGGTTGACTCAGTAAAAGACAATGCCCTATTTTTCCTAAGATTGAGGTAAACCCTCCCCCAACAACAGCTTATTATTGGGTTGTTGTTTTTAACCGCTACGGTATTTAGTAAAAAAACCTTAAACACTTCAATATTAGTAGTAGTAGTAACAACAACGGATCTTTTTATTCTTGTACTTCCAGTATAATTATTCGTGCGTTAATCTCAAGGTGGGCAATTCTTATGAATTCAGTGTAGCAGTAAGTGCAGAAATCCAAATTGAAAGCCATTTTTTAAAAAATTGAGAGGTTGCATTGCATCGTGCCCTCAGGGGTTTATCATATTTTCTGCCCTGCTCTTTACTACTGCCCTTTTTCTCCATTTCCTATACTAGTGGTTGGAATGTCAGTACAGTAACTGGGAGGTTTGTGTGTGCATGGGGTTGTTTCATTGGCTGTCTACTATGAGAGACCCATGAGAGACTAGTGTCTCTTACTCAAGAGAAAACTTAGGGCACATAGTGAGCGCTTTTAAGTCCCGTTGATTTCAGTGGGAGGGTTAAACTGAGCAGGTTTTGGACAAAAACCAGAAGCAGTTTGCATGCATTCCCTTTGATTCCCCAAATTCCCTTTGAGCCATTTATGAGTCATGGTGCCATGAGTTCTGTGCCTCTGATGGAGGGGCACTATGTAGCTGATAGTGGAAGTTTTAATGGCAGAGAGAGCTTGATCTTTCTCTCTGTATGATATTATACCTTGGGCTGTACTTTTCCATCCTTAAACAGTTGGCCTTTGTATTTTTATTTTTTTATATACTGTTGGTGAGGTATTCTGCTCCCTTGCAGGCTAATCCTGCTATAATGGTTGAACCAGCAGCAATTGGCACAGTTGATACACGGCTTATGAGTATTTGAAATCCTGGTTTGCCATTGTGGCAGTAAGCTGATCACTCCTAAAAGCTCTGTGCGGACTGGAGAAAGCAGATATCTGAAAGGCCATTCTGATTCAAGCACGTTGTGTTGAAAAAAAAAAATGCAATAGTAGCAGCACTATGTACAGTACAGTGTACAGTGGCCAATGTGGTTGCATGTTGTTTTAAATGGTTTTAATGTTCTGTTTTGAACTGGGACTTCAGGGTGAAGGGCATTTTATAAATAAAAATAATAGATAATAATAGTGCAGCACATTACAGTTGCTAGAATAACCTTTAAGTGGTCCACTAAGGCCCTCAGCATTTTTCAAGTGGGCCTAATCCATCAACTGATGTACAAAATGGACCTGTGTGGACAGTAGCTTTTGGACTGACACAATGCAAGAATGCTAGAAATTTGTCCCATCAGTTTTCCCGGTTCTAACGTACTTCCTCACAGGTTTCTATTACACCCTGCAAAGACCTCAACAATCCCTTTGCTTTAAATGGGAGATTTAAAATGAGAGAAAGGATTAGATTTGAGAGGAAGCTCTTCCATTCAAACCCGCTCCATTATCTCAGTTTGCTCTGATTGCCGAGGTATTAAATTCCACAACCCTTTTTGTAACTTCCTTGTCTGCTGCTGCAAAACCTTTCTAGGTCTCCCATCTCTTTTTCCTGAGAAAAGCCTATTGTTGCAATTTTAACCTATCGTTGCAATTTGCTTGGATCTACAAGGTTGATGGGATTTGTTTTCTCAGGACTTTCATAAACATGATGCGCAGTTTTATCTTGCTTGTGAGAAACCAAACACCACCTCACGCTCCCACATACATTTTTCCTTAATGGGAGAAATGATGTTGTTTATTTAATATGATAGATGAGCAGCGTTGGCAAACGTTTGATCTTGGTGGACTAGAACGGCTAGTGATCTTGGGACAAATCTCAACAACAACAGCAAAAGTTTTTGAGGTATTTTTAATGAAAATTGCCAAAATCTACACTACCAACATGGGATGCCATATGTCTGGATTTTCCCAGACATTTCAGTCATTTTCACCCGGACGTTGCTTAAGGAGGCTGAATACCGACTTGGTTTGGGAAAATTCCGGACGAATGGCAACCCTATTGCTGCAGCAAATCGATTGTCCCATTTTCCCCATTAAGTGTTGGCTTCATTTCCTTCACAGAAGAGCCAAAGGCCTGAAAGAAGTTGACAGTTCGGCCTGGTGTCATGCTGCCGTTACCATAGCAGCCACCGGCAGGCCTACATGGAGGCACTGATCCAGTCTACTGCTAGAGCAGAAGGCCATTAATCCTGCTAGGAAATTACGCCCCTGCTGAGATCCTACTTTTGACCTAATGCTTCACTTTTCCGAAAACATTTAAAACAAATAAACAAAAGAACTCTCTAGGTTCGATACAAATGTCACGCTTATTTTTAGACCAAATGTGCTTGGCTTGGCATTACTAGCAACATATTTATTTCAGCCCATCCTAACTCTAAGGCTCAGGGCAGGTTGCTTCATTTAAAAAACTCTCTCCAACCACACAACATGTTTTCTTCCATTTTTTCCACACGAGGAATACTCGGCTCCCAAGCTTGTTGCCCAGATTTACCCAGTCAGTCCATAGTTGTGCTGGACCGTTAACTTAGATATTCCATGTAACTCATATAGTTACTCTTCTACAGTTCATCTCTTTTATTTTATAGTAGCAGCAGCCTCATACCTGATGTTGCTCAGAAATTCTATTAAAAAACCCCACAAAAAAAATCAGTGCAGTTTTGAAATCGGTGGATAAAATCTGTGCAACTTTCAAAGGTTCAGCCCACTATTTTGATTCAAAATGGTGTCCAACTATATCTAAACAGATGCTTCTTGATTTCAGGAAACATCATGCAGAATTGTGTTACTGTTATTTTAAGAGGTGTCCAAAGAGCAAGCAAACAACTTCCTAAAATGCATAGCAGATATGACTGGTTCGGTTTATCTTTTGTTTTTCTCCAGACAGCAGGGATATCGTCACAGAACATTGTTGGAATGTATGCATTCTGCATTTCTAGAGACAGACTATGGGGAGGGTGGAAAAAGCTGTTCCTGAAGCCAAAGAGAATCGTAGAAGCCTTGTGGCCTTTATCTGGGTATAGGAGGAACTGTGAGAAGAGATATTGGAAAGAGTCCTGGTATCTTGTGACCAGAACTCAGAGTGGACCACAGTCATCCCTTAAGGAATAATCTACCTGGCTGTGCTGCTAGAGTAGGTTGCAAAGCGACACAACACTGGTGTGTGAAGTGGGATCAGAGTTTATGAGACAGTGTAAGAGAAGAGTTTTTACTTATCAATCGGTAATTGCCAGATACCAAGATGACACTTAAGATGGCTTAAGGTTAAGATCAGCATTTTGACTTTGGCCCCGTAGCAAACTGTTAACTAGCTAAGATAACTAACTGGACTGATGTACAACTGATGGATTTGTTTTCCCAGGACTTTCATAAATATGATGCACAGTTTTTTTTATCTTGCTTGTGAGAAACCAAACACCACTTCTCACAGGCCTTCGGACAGAATAACCTCTCCATTCTCTCTCTTTTCACTGTGGCTTAGCACTGCATGAATGAGATGCATGAATGAGCTTGCACATTCTCTCCATACCAGGGAGGAGAACTTCAGCAGCTTTTACTTTCAGTTTTTGTCACATTTTTCACTTTCTCTACTGTGCGCATATATATAGTGTGTGTACTGCGATAAAGGCCACGAGAAGATTAAGATGTATTTGTTCCATTGAGGATAAGGTCTGGGGAGGAAGTGTGCAATCTCATGGCCTGCTTTCAATCTACGGTAGTTATGGTTGAGAGCCTCCCTATTGCCCCTGGGCTGCTTGGAGCACTGAATATGGTCCATGTTTATGATCATGGGTGTGGAATGAGGGTGTGGATCCATAATCTTCCTGAATAAAAATTGAAACCTTTTCTCTGCTTTGTTTTTTTTTTACCACAGGGTCAGTACTGTGACATCTGCTCATCGGCCAACAGCAACAAAGCCCATCCCATCACCAATGCTATCGATGGCACCGAGCGCTGGTGGCAAAGCCCTCCTCTTTCACGAAGGCTGGAATTCAATGAGGTCAACGTCACCTTGGATCTTGGACAGGTAACTGCAGGAAAAGGGCCTGAGGTTTATACGGCATCCTCCTTGATCAAGAGACCCTTTTTACTTTGCAGAGATATCGATAGACAAGAGAGTACTTATTTGTTCATTGATTTTTTAGTTACACAACAGGACACACTGGAAATCCTGCAACTTTCCTTAGCTAACTACAGTCACTGTATTGTTTGGTGGCCCCCAAAGTCTTGTCCAGAAGACAACGGAATCATACAGAGCTGTAGCACTACATATATAAATAACAAGGTTACCTTGTTTGCAAAATACTTCAGATGTATGTGCAGTATATATATTGAACAGAATCTTACTACTTCAGCCTGCATGAGGGGCTGAGCTGCATATTTTACTGCTCTCCAATGTGAGGCATCTCTGCACCTAGACCAACAGCATTCCTGCGAGAAAGCTGTGCTTGAACCCTTCTCCTTGCAACAGGGCAAAGCTTTCATCTTGATTCTAGGGATAAGCCAGCCATAAGGGAAATTTCCATAATGGCCATCATACATATATTCCATATATTTAATTGGATGTATTTAATGGGTTTGAGACCTTGCGGTTGAAGGGAAGTCACAAAGTCAATACTGGCCTGTTCTTTGTTAGTGAGATCGTGTGGACATTTGAGCTTTCGAGATCTTTTTCCGCAGGCGGGATGAAGCATCTGAAAGGTGACACGCCACTTAAATACAAAAGAAAGCAAATAACTGCACTTTGAGAAGTCACTTCAGGGATTTTAAAGCAAATTGCTGATATCCTGTTGTTGAATGTTAGCTCAAACCTTTGGGGATCAGAGTTCATACTGGCCTGTCAAGACCAAGTGTAATGATTTGAATGTGAAAAGTATCTGGTGTCCAATAACCTTTCCTTCCTTTTGATAACCTGGTTTCTGGGTCACTGTTCATATCTTAAGAAACAGTGGTTCTCTCGGCCCTTTTGTGTGATATAGGCTGCTGGAACATTGTTTTATATTTTGAAGAAAAGTTTGATTTATGTTTGAAGTATTATATATATTTAAATGGGGACCCCTCCCATATTATCAAGAGAATACCCTTAAGAATAATACAGTGGTACCTCGGGATACAAACACTTCAGGTTACAGACTCCGCTAACCGGGAAGTAGTACTTCAGGTTAAGAACTTTACTGCAGGATGAGAACAGAAATTGGCAGTGGGAGGCCCTCAGGTTAAGAACAGTTTCAGGTTAAGAACGGACCTCCGGAACGAATTAAGTTCTTAACCAGAGGTACCCCTCTGTATCAGCATGTATCAGCAAACTGAACTGGATTAATCAGAGAGTATACACTGTATAACGATGCTCCTGGTTCTTTGTTAAACTTTTCCCAGACAAGTGGAGCATTCCAAGAAGCACAGTGTTTGACACCAGCATGCAAGGGATAACACAAATTCTGCAAAATAACACTGCGTGTGTACGATTGCCATATAATTTTTGTGCGTAGGAAACCCTGACTGGTTGTGAGCCTTTGGTTTTAATGGATCTGCCAATCTTATCTGCAAAAATCTCCACAAAGGAATAGTTAGACACTGTTTTCTCTTTGCAAGTGCAGGGACTCAGTAAGAAAGGTAATTTCCAGGTGCCTTTTGCAGTTCTATGACCTAGGGCCATGGGCTTTGCCTGTTTGTGGACTAGTTCTCGTTTCAAAGCAGGCAGCTTCAGCTTGAAACACTCTAGTTAAATATTTAAACAAAGTTCCAATACACGGAGGAAGGAGGGCAGCTGTCTAGAATGAATGCCTGGGGATGGAGGCAGTTGAATATCTCCTTGGAGAAAGCTTTTTCCATCGCTGAAAGGTCTGACAGTAACCTATATGCCAGCCTTTCATTTCAATTGCACACAAAATGTGACAGGCAAAGCGTCTGGGGGAGAACTAGCTTACCAGTTGCTTGCTGAATAGAATAGGCGGAGGAAGCAGTCTGTGTTGTAAACAATTCCCTCCTTGGAATTCAGTGAGTCGAGCATTCAGTTCTGGAGTGTGATTTTGATGATGTAGCATTTAAAGGACTATAGTGTCCCAGCAGGCAGACTGGAGGTTTACTGTTCTATCCTACTGGCTTCTGCAACATTTGGGTTCAATTTTCTAGAAAACACTAAATGCAAAGGCAGACACGACATTTCTTTTCTAACAGCCTGGTCTGTTTACTTGTGGCTTCGGAAATTCCACTTGTGTGTTGTTTTTCTCGTGCGAAGTTGATATATCAGAATTCTGCCCATTTTTTGTGGTGGTGTAATTCAAACTAGGTTTCAATGCCACTTTCCTGCCTGTAAGTTCTATGTACTGCGAGGAAAGTTTGCCTCTCTCCAAAGGTTGCAGGTGTATGGATCACTACGGTCTTCAGGAACAATTCGGTTACTTGTTTTATTCCTATCTGCAAACTGTTAACTAGGATAACTGGACTGATAACCGAATCGTCTCACATCAGATGAAAATGCTGCTATTGCATCCTGCACCGCTAGAAATAGGAAAATCAAAACCTGGAGGATGCAATGCATTTCTAGTATCAGTAGTTGAGTAAATTATGGGAGACGGCTTCTTAGCTCAATTGGTGACATCAACAGCTGCAAAATGGGACGCGGATGGCGCTGTAGGTTAAACCACAGAGCCTAGGACTTGCCGATCAGAAGGTTGGCGGTTTGAATCCCCGCAACGGGGTGAGCTCCCGTTGCTTGGTCCCTGCTCCTGCCAACCTAGCAGCTCGAAAGCACATCAAAGTGCAAGTAGATAAATAGGTACCGCTCTGGTGGGAAGGTAAATGGCGTTTTCGTGCGCTGCTCTGGTTCGCCAGAAGCGGCTTAGTCATGCTGGCCACGTGACCCGGAAGCTGTCTGTGGACAAATGCTGGCTCCCTCAGCCAATAAAGCGAGATGAGCGCCGCAACCCCAGAGTCGGTCACGACTGGACCTAATGGTCAGGGGTCCCTTTACCTTTTTAACAGCTGCAAAATAGTTGCTGTTGGGGTTTGCCGCTGTGCTATCACCACCTATACTTGTGGCAGTGGCTAAGATTTCCAAGGAAGGAGCTTGGCGTCCACATCCCACGATGCCTTTGAATGATGGGGATATGGCCAGGCAAAGCAGAAAAAGTTGCCCATCCTTGCATTTTGCAGTTTCTTTTCTTTTTTGCTGCAATTGATAAGGTTGTTACTGATGATGGTGATTCCTTTCTGTAGCCGTTTTCAGTGTACAAAGTGCCTGGCAACTCTTGCCTCGTTTACCCTCACGACAACCCTGTGAATGAGGCTGCTATTATTCCCCTTTAACAAGCTGTTCTTTTGTTTGTGCCCTTTCCTGTTGCCTGCCCATCTGTCCTGAGTAGCAGGGCCACAAATAAAGAAGCAAGGAGGAGCACTGGAATCCCCAGCCAGTGAAAGACAACCTGAAAAAGAGAAAAGGGAGGGGGGAAATAAAAATAAAAACTGAAGTGGCAGGCCACCCAGCCTGAGTAATTTATATAATAGACTCACATCATGTAGTGAATGGCCTGTGATGGCTTTAAGTTTACAGTTCTCTGGCAGGGGAGGTCAAGGAGGTTATGCGAAATAATGGGAAGGGCTATTCATTTGATTATCTATTTGGAGGTATCTGTTTTTGGGTGGGGGTGGGATTGTAACTGTTTCAGCTCAGCTGCAGACATTTGTGTATCATCAGCGAGAATGGTTGATGCTAACCTGTGATCATCAGAGGCAAGCTGTAGCCTGGCATCTTGATGTCCCCTGACTACTGGTTATAAAGCGAGCAAATTGGTTAGGAAACTCTCAGTGGATTGAGCAAAAAGAGAACAATATTTCGTCTTTGTAATCAGTAAAAAAGGTAAAGGTAAAGGTACCCCTGCCCGTACGGGCCAGTCTTGACAGACTCTAGGGTTGTGCGCTCATCTCACTCTATAGGCCGGGAGCCAGCGCTGTCCGCAGACACTTCTGGGTCACGTGGCCAGCGTGACAAGCTGCATCTGGTGAGCCAGCGCAGCACACGGAACGCCATTTACCTTCCCGCTGGTAAGCGGTCCCTATTTATTTACTTGCACCCGGAGGTGCTTTCAAACTGCTAGGTTGGCAGGTGCTGGGACCGAACGATGGGAGCGCACCCCGCCGGGGGAATTCAAACCGCCGACCATGCGTTTGGCAAGTCCTAGGCACTGAGGTTTTACCCACAGCGCCACCCACATCCCTTTGTAATCAGTAGTAAGCATTTAACTTTTGGTGTTGGTTAAATTGGTAGCTCTTAGAGCTTGTAAATGTTACAGATGTTTGGTTGGATCCCTGGTCAGTGGTTCTACAAATGCAGGATATTGTGGTAGTGGCTGCAGAATTTGAACCCTTGAAAACCTTTTATTATATAATTTAAATACAGGTTGCTATGTCTTAGAATGACAGATATATGGAACATGTCTGTGGAACTGGCCAACTGTTGTGTCCAGCAAAACGATATGTCCTTTTCTGACATTCTACTGTCTCTCCTTTGCTGGAAAATCTAAAATTGGGGGGGGGGGAGAGATGTACAGTTCTGAATAAAGAAAATGAACAATTTTGTGCCAACTGATATGTACTTATTGATCATTACTAATCTTATGCTAAACAAGGTGATAGTTAGGCCTATAGTTCAGAATTTCCTCACCCTTTAGGGACATATCCCCAAGATGATGGTGTTTAGGTACCCCTTAAATCAACATTAACTTAAGACTACTCTAGTGGTTATTCCCCCCCCCCTTTCTGTCAATGCTTGGTTATAGGTGAGGTGGGGATTCTTGCCTACAATGGTTGTCCTGATTTCAAAACGAACAGATCCAATAGGTATAAGGGAGTTGTGATGTAGCAGTTGTCCTTAGTAGCAAAGAGACTAAAGTGCTTTAAGGAATATTGAGGAGCTGGCTTCTTTCCAGATCCCTGACATCTGCTCCCATGAAAGTGATTCCAGGCCAGGACACCACAGAAAAGTTTATATGATGTTAGTATTTTGTGGATAGCTGCGTGAAGAGAAATGCTTAAGGGTCTTGGAAAGCAACAAAAAGAGAACATTCATGCCAGGACATGCTTGCAGCTAAGTGTTGTTGATTGTAGAGGCTGTTGCAATCCTCCTTAAAAGGAGGTATTGGTTGTGAGTTATACTGGCGAGACATGTGACGGTCCTTGCATGTGAAGATTGGGAGCCTATTTGGGCCACAGACTACACCACTTGGTGTGTGTTCACAGCCAGAGGGTGATAATGTTCTGAAGTACCAAATCCTCTTCTATTGTGACACACAAGGAAAAGTTTAGCCCAGAGCGATTTAGTGTTTTTCACATGCGCAAAGTGCGATTTAGTGTATCTGTGCATGCACGAGCATGAGCACCAAAACCCAGAAGTAACCCGTTCTGGTCCTTCCGGGTTCGGCACTGTGCACAACCTGAAATAGTGTCACCTGAAGCGTCTGTAACCCGAGGTACCACTATATATGTGTGCTACCATTCTGCAGGTACATCTGCAGATTGTGGTATTGGGCGTACGACTTCATAAGATCTCAGCTTGCAGTTTAAACATAAAGTAGGTTTCTAGCTCTTGTGGCTTTGAAGACATGCACAAAAGTGCACTGGACAATGCCTGCTAAAATGGCACAACTCGGAGGAATGGCACTTTGTACCCTACATAGACAGATTCCCACCCCCCCAAGCCGAAATAATTTGTGAAAAGCAATAAAAAATGGAAGTTATGCAAAATAAGCAGAACTATACAACATATGATTTTCATAATCATATGCAGAATTTAGCTTTTATTGGCAAGAATTTTTAATTTTTAAAGCATGGAGCTAACATAGTCCTGTATGCTGTCTGCTTGCACCTTCAAATCCTATATTTGTCTGAGAAGAGAAAGGTACGCAAAAGGGAGCTGCAGCAGTTACGCCTTCAGCACATGCAGCACTAGTTGTGATTAGAGGAGATAAAAGTGGTGCTTGTTGGCAGCTTTCAGAAAAAGAAGAAAGAACTAGTTTTCTTCCTCCAGGGTCAGTTTAATGTCGTTTCCCTTAGTGATTGTAATAAAATGGTGTTCTCTATAGAAAAGAATCATTTGTCTTCTTCCCTATGAAGCGTCTTTGGTTTTCTGAAAGCCACCACAGTTGAAATCTTTCAGGAAAAGCTCATCCATGGAGGCCATTGTGGTCTAACCTGTTAACTCCCCCCCCCTTGCTTTTAAGAACAATTACCAGTCTGTACGCTTTATGCTGTTTCCTTTCTGCCTTTCTATCCAAAGGAAAGTTTACTCTCAGGGTGAAAAAACAGTTTCTGGAAAGACGTGGCATTTGGGGTTCTTTCATATCAATATTGTCTTTATTCTTATGGAATTAAAGAACAATCTATCCACTTAGTACTAAAATAATACCACCCCCAAAATTAATAAATCCAATGCAGGCCATTGGAGGTCCAGCGCCGAGGGCCTTCTGGCAGTTCCCTCACTGCGAAAAGCAAAGCTACAGGGAACCAGGCAGAGGGCCTTCTCAGTAGTGGCCTCTGTGGTGGGACATCCCATCAGATGTCAAGGCAATAAGCAACTATCTTACTTATAAAAGACATCTGAAGGCAGCCCTGTTTAGGGAAGTTTTTAATGTTTAATGCTGCATTGTGTTTCTAGTATTCGGTTGGGAGCCGCCCAGAGTGGCTGGGGAAACCCAGCTGATGGGCAGGATATAAATAATAAATTATTATTATTATTTCAGTCTTTTTTTATCAAGGTTTTTTTAAAAAAATATAATATATTTTGCTTTGTTCAGTTATTAAAGGATGAATAGACTCCAAACTGCACCTGGGAGTTGCTAAGCATGGTTTCTCCCCCCCCCCTCACCCCACCCTCTCCCCAGGCCAGCCACTTCTGTTACACACACTTGGATTCTTCAAAGATTAGGGGCAAAGCACCCTGAGGTGAACTGTGTCCAGAGCAAGGTCAGACATGTCAGTGAAGCTGGGAATTTCAGGGGGCTAGGTCTGTAATTGTTAGGAAGATGTGAGCGATGTGCCGTTTTCTTGCGAGCTGCGTGATAACTGGCTGCTCTTGGCCTGTTTGAAAATGTCTGCAACTGGAGGAATGACGACAGCTGAGCACGTCAAAGCAGACATTTCCTTTTTTAAAAAAATATTTAAGTTTTCAAGATTATACATAATAACAAAAAAAGGGGGGGGAAACAACAATACAAAAATACAAAAAATTAAAAACAATTTAAAAAAACAAAAACAGAAAGACAGAAAAAAAACGTGTATAACTTCCATTTGCATTTTTTCTTTTACCTTACTTTCTAGACCTCCTCATACCACCCTTTCTTATATTCCATTTCAAAATTATTTATTCAGCAAGTCCTCACTGTTAGATCTTTTGCTTAATTCAAATCCTTATTTTCTATTTCTTAAGCATTACAGCTGAAAACCACTTAGCTACCATCCAGCATCCCTCTAACATTCCTTAATTTTGCAGTGTTTCTGTAAATAGTCTTTAAACTTCCTCCAGTCTTCTTCCACCGACTCTTTTCCCTGGTCTCGGATTCTGCCAGTCATTTCTGCCAATCCCATGTAGTCGATCATCTTCATCTGCAGACATTTCCTCTGCTGGACATTGTTACTGCTGAATCAAGGATCTCTGGACTTTCAAAGTTGGAGGAAGAATTCTACAGTAGTTGGTAGGGTTGGGCCAACAACACATTTGGGCGCATTCTCCCACTTGCCTTTGGTAATCAGAACCATGCTTCCCCATCTTAGAGAAAGGATGTGAAACAGTTTGTAAAAGAAGAGAAGGGGGAACATGTTCCTGTTGCCAAGGCGACCTCTGCTCCTTTGCAATGGGATGGACATCCCATTCCAAGTAATGCAGTTCAGAGGAGTGACATCAGTTGTGCATCTGAATGCAGCTGATGTTCCTTTCACCCAGTGTTCCTTTCGGTGGAATTCCCATCTTGATGTGTATCAGGGCGAGAGGTTGAATTTACCACTCTGGGCAGTGACAGGCTGGGAAACATAGTTTGCAGATGTGAAGGAAAAAAAATGTGCTAGAGAGTGGAAGGTTGGGGGTCTTCCCCCCCAAGCATTTTCAGGTCTCCTGATTGGCAGCTTTCACAGAAAAAGTCGAGCCTCAGGAAAATTTGGGAGAGTACTACCAGAGATGGTGCATTTTATTGTATATACAGTATTGATGATGTTCTAGGAGAGATAAATTTTTAAAAGTGCATTCTTCCCTGTGATCTGGCTTTCTGCATTGCCTGCCTTTTGAAAAACCATGTGAAGGCAGATCCGTGCTGAGTGGCGAACCCAACAACCATCTTAGGTGAGAAGAATGTTTGAACTGCAGTCATCAGTATGTCTGGATTGTCTTGCCAAAATGGGACCATGTAGTCATCTATCACTGCTTCCAGTGTAAGCTGCAAAATCAAACTTGACAAAGAGTTTTGTCAAGCATGTGTCCCTCTGTTTCAGAAGCATGCCTCAGGTAGTAGGAAGTTATTCTATATGGTGAATTTTCATAGTAAATCTGAATGTTTGTTGGCATGATTCTGATTGTTTGAGCAGCCACCTGTACAACTTTAAAAGAAAAGGCTGGCTGATCTCAGATCCTAGCAGAAAATGTGCCTAATTAAAGGCAATTTATTAACACAAGTCTCTTGATATAGAAATGTCTGCCCTTTTCTGCAACATATATGCATATAGCAGCTTGTATGCCTGGTCAAGGCAAATGAAATCTCTGACTTTTTGCGTTAAGCGATATTCACCTCTGAGTCACAGTCTGGGAGTGTTGTAAGACATAGAAGTCAGCACAAGAACTGGCTGAATGCAGCTGAACAGTCCCATTTATGGTGACCCTCTAGGTCAGTGGTTTTCTTGAATGATGGGGTTTCTGGAATGATGGTCAGGGGTGCCATGGGCAACACTGGCCTCTGTCCCTCTTTCCTTCCTTCCCTCCTCTGATTCCCTCTTGTGTCTGATTCACAAAGGCATGCACAGCTGTTTATTGAAGCAGCCCTGGCTATTAGCTCTGCAGGCGAATGGTGCCTCTGTGACTCACCTCTCTTTCTGGTGGGGTGGGCAGCTCAGAGACCAGGGAGGGCAGCTGTGGCTGCCTGGAGGGCTTCCAAGGAGAGGGGAGAGGAGGCTGAGGGAACACTCCACAAGGGTGGGTGTTTGAAAAAGGGTGAGAGGCTGCCAGCTTTGCAGGCAAGGGGTGACATAACTAGGCTCCTGAGCCCTACAAGGGTGCCACAGAAAGAATGTAGTTGGTGAAGGGAGCCATGGACTCAGAATTGTTGAAAACTTCTGCCCTAGGTGTTTGCTGTTTTCTGCCTTCTTGGGAATCCCGAAACCAGACTTCACAGGCCACAGCATATGGCTGTACCACTCAGGGCAAGGATGAAGACTCTGGCCCTCAATGTGTTTCTAGAGTTCAGTTCCCATCCTTACCCATTGGCCCTGCTGAGATTTGGAGCCCAGCAATATTGGGCAGGTTTGTTGGCTGAAGCAGAGGTTCCTCACCCTTGACTTTGGGCTTGTGCTTTGTCAGTCCCCGGACAAAACTGACAGTCCAGGGAGTATTCAGAATTCTGAATGTACAAATTGTGATGGTTATTGGGAAGGAGGCAGTCTCTTGTTCCAATGAATGAAGGGCCCAAGCTGATCATTTAAATACATTCAGAAATGTGCATGTTCTGTAATACATTGAACATACAGAACTGAGGATTCCTGGGCACATATTGTGGTTTGTTTTTGGCAGGGAGCTCACACAGAACTGCCAAAGCGGTCAGTCTGTGCCAGGTGATTCAGGTTCAGATAAATATGTAACAATATTGAGTTTTCCTAGAAAGGGGAAAGAGGCTTGCCCTTTCAAAGTCTTCACACATTGTCTCCAATTGCAAACACAGACTCAAGACTGCAAACATAGATCTGTTCTCCAGCTTCATCATTGCCTTGCTGTTATTGCTGCAAAACTGTTTGCTGCTTAATCTCCCTTCAGTCCCTCACAAAGGCTACACCCACCCAGGCTCAGTGCGAACTCTGGTCCTGGCCAGAATCCAGCTTGCCTTTTCAGGCCTTTGTGTAACTGTATGCGCTGCCAGTGAACCTGGGTTTTAAATTCTTCCTGAAAACACACCACAAACCTTTGTTTGCCTCCGTCTCAAGCCCAATTTCTGTGTAGCAGTCAGAGGCAGCAGCAAAATGATGATTTGTAACTCGTGTGCTTTTGAAATCTTGGGTTGAATTTGCTTTGAGCAAATCTGGTTGTTGCTTAAGTTTCATTATCATTTCACTGTTGCTAGATCAGGGAGAGGGCCTCTCCTGTGGTTATTCTGCAGCTAATTAAGTACCTTCAGGGTTTGTATCCTGCCTTTCCATTTTAGCAACAAAGTACCCCAGGTGTCGTAACATCAAGAGTGGAAAAACTAGTCATGGCAATATTTGTTGTTGTTGTTTTGTCGTATAGTCGTGTCTGACTCTTCGTGACCCCATGGACCAGAGCACGCCAGGCACTCCTGTCTTCCACTGCCTCCCACACTTTGGTCAAACTCATGCTGGTTTCTTCGAGAACACTGTCCAACCATCTCGTCCTCTGTCGTCCCCTTCTCCTTGTCCCCTCCATCTTTCCCAACATCAGGGTCTTTTCCAGGGAGTCTTCTCTTCTCATAAGGTGGCCAAAGTATTGGAGCCTCAGCTTCAGGATCTGTCCTTCCAGTGAGAACTCAGGGCTGATTTCCTTCAGAATGTAGAGGTTTGATCTTCTTGCAGCCCATGGGACTCTCAAGAGTCTATCTTAGTGAGGGACCTCTTGCAGTCCATGGGACTCTCAAATATAGCCATCTTTAACCAGTGGTGGAAGGCATGATTTGGCTGCACTGATATCATTGCCTCTGGTGACCCTGATTCCTTGATGCTAGCAAACTTAATAGAAGCCACGGACAACGAGGCAACATCTGTGTATATAATTTTGCCCATTACTGTACTCCCCTTCTGATTATGACAAAAATGACTAAATGTTGGGACGCTAGCAATGATGTATATAGAAGGTAATGGTCCATTAGCAAGATTCTCTCAATTTGGAGGTCACTGAAAATAGTTTTACCAAAAGCGTTAATTCCCCCGCCGAATCACTTACGGACTCCCTGTTAAAGACCGTGTTCATGGAAGACAATCTTACTCGGCTATGAGTGATCACCAAAGAAATCATTTTAAACCTAGCTTGGTTGGATTTTTGATTCCTTTGCTGACAGTTTTTTAATTGCAAATTTGTGATGGGGTCATGTGTGTTGGCATGCCTGGACCAATGTTGGGTGTTTAACAGGAGGCCAGCTGTTTTATAGGGGTATCATGGGTAAGTTCGAGATTTGATAGTTACACACACACACACACACACACACACACACGGGGTAGGGATGGAGAAAGACAGGTTTGGTGCATGAAAACTGTTTTTGCCAGGGAATTGTACCAGCTGTGCCTTAAGCTGCTAGTCTAATTGAGAGGATGATACTTGCTGTGAGTGAACTCATATCACATTGCCTAGAAAGACAGTGAGGGTTGCAAGCAAGGCAGCCTGGGGACGGGGTCGGATTGGTTTTATCTCACTTTCAATCTCCCATTCTTTCCTAGTGCCTCCTTTCTTCCAAGTTATTTCAGATGTTTGAAGTTTTTCACAAATACTTCCAGTGGCACATATGCACTGAGCAGCCTCTCCTGTTTTGCGCGCGCGCGGCGCACACACACACACACACACACAGAGAGTTCCTTGGAGCTAATTAGTTCACAAAGAGCCACTTCCATTATTTGTTCAGCAAGCAGCTTTTGAAATTCCAATCACCACCTAGTTTATCAGATCAGAGGCTGATAAGGAAATGCAGTCAGCCATTGCTTCCCCCCACCATCACATCCCCTCACTATTAAATGACACATTTCCCTCCCAGCGCTTTTTCAAAAGCCGCACCTTTCCTTCAGGCCCTGCCTTTGTTCTTCCTGAAGGAATCTCCTTATCTGGGTTCAGGCCAAGGGCTGGGGATGACAAAAGCAGGAGCCCTTCTGCTAGATTTTGAGCTGGTGTTTCTTGCAGTCTCCGTGGGCTAGATCACAGTTCTTCAACCTGGGGGGTCCCAAATGTTGTTGGACTACAACTCCCATCATCCTCAGCTGCTTCAGCCAGTGGTCAGGAATCCTGGGAGTTTTAGTCCCAACCAGTGGCGTAGCGTGGGTTGTCAGCACCCGGGGCAAGGCAAGTAATTTGCGCCCCCTAACCCGTGGATTTGCGCCCCCTAACCCGTGGATTTGCCCTAACCCCAGATGTTGCGCCCGGTGCGGCCGGCCCCCCCTGCACCCCCCACGCTACGCCACTGGTCCCAACATAATCTTGGGACCCAAGGTTGAAGAAGGCTGTACTTAGACGTATTGCATGGGATATGATATGTTATGGCCACTAGGCAAGGGATTGTTTTTTTGTTGCCCCCCAAAGCAGCATATAGCTGCATTAAACAAATACAATAACAGTTATGCAGCAGCTGCAGCTTAGAATGAGATGGACAGGACTAAAATATCATATATTACAAACATTCTCCTGAGAGAGATCTTCCAGTGCTCTCCATTCCCATTGTTGTCCCCTAATTTGAGGGTATTAAAAATAATCTTATTTTCTTACTTTTATATCCTGCCTTCTGCTATGGAACATATAGCAACATATAGGCAGTTGCTTATCCAGGCACTAGCTAAACTTAAACCTCCTTAGCTTAACCATGGCGGTGACCTCACGTGCCTTCAGACTGTATTCTGGGTAGACAACCTATAACCTGTCTGCTAGTTGCAACCCGCCCAACCCAATTTGGTAGTCTGATAAAGAATTTGTGTTTCCAACTTGGGTAGCTGGGGGTCATGTCAGCCCAGCCTGTGTGATGCTGAGCATTAGTCTGCTCATCATTGTCAAACCCCACAGGTTTATGTTGTGATAATCGCATTTTGCCAAATAGTCTGGGCTTGCTGTTAAAAGTTGCAGTCTCTCCCTCTGCAGCTCTCTTAAGAAGAAAACGGAGTGATTGCACATCTGGACCCATATCCCATGCACACCAGCTGCTTGTGCATGAGGGTCAGGCGGCCAGTTTTTCTTTTTCTTTTTTTAAAATGATATTTTATTAGATTTTACCAAGAAAAAGTTACAATTAAAAAAAAATACATACAACAAACATCAAAACACCAACAAATACCAACATTTAAACAGCAAAAACAAAACCAATAAAGCACAGCCAAAAAAAGAGAAAAAAGAAGAATATTACAAACATAAAAAACTTTAAAAAGTTGACATAAAAAAGAAAAAAATACCTCTTTTCAAATTCTTATCCTTCATAACCTTATTTTCCTGACTTCCACCCGCCTTCCTTTCTTGTATTCCACTTTAAAATTAATTTAGCAAGTTCATTCTTATTAATTTTATCCTTTAGAAATTCCTTCACATGTTGTACTGTTCAAATTTTCGTCCATTATCTATCCCTTCTTTCATACTCTTATTTACCTTATTCACTAGAACCCCTTCATTTCATTTCAATGTCCTCAACATTCAAAAATTTTACAATGTTTTTGTAGGTAGATTTTAAGCTTCTTCCAGTCTTCTTCCACCTGCTCTTCTCCTTGATCTCGTATTCTGCCGGTCATTTCTGCCATTTCCATGTAGTCCATTACTTGCATCTGCCATTCTTCCAAGGTGGGTAGATCTTGTGTCTTCCAGTGCTTTGTGATGAGAATTCTTGCTGTTGCTGTAGCATACATAAAGAAAGTCCTATCCTTCTTTTGCACCAATTGGCCGACCATGCCCAGGAGAAAGGCCTCTGGTTTCTTCAAGATGGTATATTTAAATACCTTTTTCATTTCATTATAAATCATCTCCCAGAAAGCCTTAATCCTTGGGCACGTCCACCAAAGGTGAAAGAATGTACCTTCAGTTTCTTTACATTTCCAGCATTTATTATCAGGCAAATGGTAAATTTTAGCAAGCTTGACTGGGGTCATGTACCACCTGTACATCATTTTCATAATATTCTCTCTTAAGGTATTACATGCCGTAAATTTAATTCCAGGCAGCCAGTTTTTCATTTGATTTGAATTTTTGAGCATACATGAGTGGTAATTATGGGCTGATGAAAGCCTGCCCATTTATACCTCTCGGTAGGCAGTTGTCAGATGTAAATAACGTGAACTTACCATATTTTTTGCTTTATAAGACTCACTTTTTCCCTCCTAAAAAGTATGGGGAAATGTGTGTGCATCTTATGGAGCGAATGCAGGCTGCGCAGCTATCACAGAAGCCAGAACAGCAAGAGGGATTGCTGCTTTCACTGTGCAGCAATCCCTCTTGCTGTTCTGGCTTCTGAGATTCAGAATATTTTTTTTCTTGTTTTCCTCCTCCAAAAACGAGGTGCGCCTTGTGGTCTGGTGAGTCTTATAGAGTGAAAAATACGGTAAATGTATGCTTTGGCTGCAATCCTGCTCCCTCAGACTCTGTACATGCTCAGAGAGCAGCAGTTCCTAACAGGAGCCATGCACAGTCCACCCCTCTCTCCATGCACCACTGTGCAAGGAAACACAACTTGCCATACCAGCTTGTTTCGTTGCAACCAGACAATATATTTAAAGCCAAAGCATTTCTGCATCTTGCATGCATGGGACGAACCAGTATCATATCCACTACCAGACCCTACATCTCTGCACCTGTTTCTTGTTATAGAGTATCCTTGTTATAAGAATTTTAAGGTCTTAGATATATAATAAATGTTCATAAATGTACCAACCAAGCACAAACATAGATATGTGGACCACATGTCTGGAGCAGCATAGGAAGACTGCCCTGAAACCATTTTGACTCCCAACAACATTCAAATTTCTGTTGTAGACCACCTTTTCTGTGATGTAGGTATGATGTTTGTGGGGGGTGGTCTTGGGTTATACCCCTTCTGTGATGTATGTATGATGTATGGAGGGGTGGTCTTGAGATCCAGGGCAGGGAATTTAAAATGTCTATATAAGGGCAGGCACACCTTTGTTCTGGTCCTCCTCCTTTCCTGCGTGTGAGGGGAGCACCCTGTTGCAACAGTTCAATAAAGATCAGGCTTACGAGCTGCTTTGCTTTTCAATATTCTCTGGTTGGCCTCTGTTATTTTCTCCGACCGATGGAGAACCTACAAAGGACTCGATAAGGGCTCTTGTGTTCCCCGTAAGGGAATAAGGGCAGATTGTTGTTTATTCCATCCTGCCAGCCTGGAACTGGGGCAAGAGCAATTTACTGAACATCCTATGTAAAATGCATAAGGGTTTCTCGAAGTACACCCTCTAGTATACTCTTGAAGTGCACTGCGTAGCCCCAGTGGAGTGCTCTGCCTTGGCGCATGGTGGGACTGGTGGTGTTTGGTTTTGCTTGACTCCTATCTCGAACCACTCCATATAGCCTGTTCTCTGTACGTGCACACAAGCACGATGAGAGCACGATTGTGCCCATAGAGTAGTTTCTCCTGCATGGGCCTCCCTGAATGGGCAAGAGCCACTTGTAGTATGTGTTCGTTTTGGAGATTGGAATGTTTTCTGTGCTCATGCAGTGCTATTTGTTTTAATGTACGGTAGGTGATGCAGGACAAGTTGGACCACAGGCTTTGTGTCCTTGGAAACTCAAGAGGCTCTGCATGAAACTCCAGTTGTAAGAGAATAGTGCATGGTGCTGGTTCACCTTATACAATTTGGCCAAAATTGCTGGAGCAAAGAATTTTGTAAGCGTTGCAAGTGAAGCATGTGAAGTAAATGTATGTTAACTTGTTTAAACATTCCAGGTGCAGGGTCTGATGTTTCTGGTAGTACAATTTGGGATATTTTCAGTGCAGAAGCACAGGTGTTCTGTAAATTCCCCAGTCTGGGGGTGAAGCATAGATAGCTCATTTACTGTTTCGTTTGTTACAAGACTCGCCAGTTTGGAGCATAAAGCCTTTTGCATAGTGCAGTTGTACTCTGTGCCTTTGACTGATGGGTAAGTAGCCTTGGATGGTATTACGTTTACTCAGTTTCTGAAGGCATTTGATCTTTCTTTTGTCAAATCTTTCAACAAACCAATTAAAACCCAACTAGGGACCACCCAGTGCCTGAATTTAGAGCCATCACTTCAAAGAGCGGGGGGGGGGGGAGGGCAGTGCTATAACCCTAGGTAACATATTGATTTCATGTGCTGTGACAGAAAGGTGGTTCTGAAGCTGATTTCTGCCTTGTTTAGCTCTCAGCTTAGCAGAATATGAGTATTTCCCTCTTGACAGCAGAGGCACCGTAACTTCTCTGAATAGATCTGATTGCTCAAGGCTGTGAATGTGACATATGCCCCGTGACAGTAAACTGAGTATTTGGTAGAGAAGGGGTAGTATTTGGATGTCATACGTAAGCAAAGCTGCTGTTGAAAAAGTCCAGGGAAAAATATCTGCCGCCCCCCATTCTTCCTGCTCTGACAGGCGAGCTGGAAGGAGGGAGGGTTGCTGTTAATTTCATATAATTTACCTGGTTACCAGGTGACTTCCCCACCTCCATTGTTAGAAGGGGGATCTACACAAGAATCCACACAAGAGTTGGAGAAATCGTTATTTAGAATGTGTTTTTTTCTTTTGCAAAGTGATCCAAAGCTGCAAAGAACATAAACAAAACCAGCCAATATCACAATGCCAAATAGCAATCCGATAGACAACAATATTGGTGCTAAAGAGAGCAATGTATAAAAGCGGTACTGGTGATAATGGACCTGTTATTTCACTTGTATGGTACTTGAAGTGTTGCTTATGACAGAGAATGTGGTCGATAAATTCTGAAGTGTGTCTATATATATTTAGTAGAGCGTTTCATTTGGATATGTATTCAGCTCCTTCCTGTTTAGCTTACTGGATAACTTTTAGCTTGCCTCTCAACTCTCCATGTGTAAATATGAAATATCATCTACCTTGCAGGTTTGTGCCGGCTGATATATGGAGTGAGAAGCACTTGGGTGTGTGATGGAGGTGTTACCTTTTCTCAGTCATCCTGAGAAAGGGATGATAGAACTTCCTGTCTTGTGCAGTTCCACCTTTAATCTTGGAAAGAGTTGCATGTGTACAAGGGACCAGTGGGATGCTGGGTGATCCAAGGAGAGGTGCTGAAGGCAGGGCATGGTTATGGCAAGTGTGGTGCAAGGAGTTGGCAAGTCTTTGCTTTGAGAACTTTATTAGCAAATGATTAAAATAATGGCTAGTGATATTCATAAAGCCTGTTTTATAAATCAGTGTGGTCCAACGCAATGTAATTTAAGTAACTTTAGTGATTTCACTGCAGTGGACAGCAAGATGAATAAGGAAGTTTTAGGCACAATGTGAGCTGTAGGGGAACTGTGCTACATATGATGGATAGAGGGTGGAATGGAAAAAAGATGCTGTCTTGCATCCCTACCAAAGGGTAGTAGTATTCTAAGGACTGTAGCAGGCTGTGCTTCTGATGCCAAGTGTATCCAGTGCGAGTGCTGCAGTGCAAATTCCTAGGCCAACTACTTAGCTGTTATGAACCCCACCTTGCTGAGAACTTGTTCATAGTCCTTTAAGTGTGAAGTGGCCTCTGGCGTGCTTTAATGATAGAGTTAAAACTCTGGAATGCTTGGCAGTTGGCTTCGCCAGGGTAGGTCAGGAGGTGAGCTTTGCTTTGCAGCGCTGGTGGTCGCAGGTTTCTCTGCTGTGGACCGAGGCCAGCTGCTCATGGCGTGCTGCGTGTTTTAATCCACAAAACACACACTGTATATGCATAGCGTGGTTTTGAATGGCTGTCCATTTTTCTTGTCTAGAAAGGTAATAAATCCTTCTGGGAGGAGACCGGGGCACGATGTTGGGCATTTAGGATCAAACGGGCCCTTTTTGAACGTTGCTACTTGGCTACAGTGAAGGGCAACCAAAGTTGAATTACAGTGGTACCTCGGGTTACATACACTTCAGGTTACACATTCCACTAAGCCAGAAATAGTGCTTCAGGTTAAGAACTTTGCTTCAGGATAAGAACAGAAATTGGGCTCCGGTGGCGCGGTGGGAGCAGGAGGCCCCATTAGCTAAAGTGGTGCTTCAGGTTAAGAACAGTTTCAGGTTAAGAACGGACCTCCGGACGGAATTAAGTACTTAACCCGAGGTACCACTGTATCGCTAGAAGTAGCAGCAGTGATTGTTCTTTTTTTAAAAAATACAAAAGCTCTGCCTACCTTTCCTCCTGCAATACAAGTTAAAAACTTGAGGGGACCTGTGTCCCCATTTTCTGTCCTGGGTGATAGACATTTTCCAGTGCACATGTTGCAATACATCTGTGTGTGCTACTCAGCACAGTCTGTGCCTGTGGGCAGGATGTGAGCAGAATAACTGTTCTATATAAGATTACTGAGCTGACAAGGGGAGACAGCTGCACCGAACGGCAGCCTCTGAGATTAGAGTGCCTCTGAATAGAAACTTCTTCCCTGGTTTAAAAAGCTCGACGGGACGTTTCACCTGAAAGTGTGCGCATTCTGTCTAAGCATTTTGGGAGATTTGCTGGACAGAGCTGGAAGTATCCTTCCAGGGGGTTAATTACACTGAAATGTGAATTTCTATCCATCAGGCCTCCGCTCAGGCTGGGGGCAAACAGAAGGGAGGCGTCCCAAAGCTGTGGCTTCTACTGGAGCTCATTTAATGCTTCTGTTTCTAGTGTCAGTGAGAAGAATTAAAATAGCAGGGCATGGAGCAAGAAGGGAAGAGGAACACAAGAAGCTTCCTTATACTAGGTCTACCCATCTTTCTAGGCCAGCCTACTTTGACTGGCATCAGCTCAACAGGGACTCAAGACAGAGGTCTTTCTTTTCACCTGCCACCTGAGCCTCTCAACCAGAGATGCCAGGGATTGGACATGGAACCTTCTGTTCGCAAAACATGTGCTCTGCTGCTTGAGTTATGGTCCTCCTTGTGTGTTCCTATTGGAAAACGGTAGAGTGACTTTGACCTTCTGATTGTAGCAGATGCAGCACATCCTGGCCATGCGGTGGAGACACAGCAAGGAGATGTGTGGGGTTACGTTTAGGCTGTCAGGCTGGTAGTGGAGCTCCACCCATAGCTCCACCTATCCATGAAGCTCAGTGGGTGACCTTGGCTAGTAAGAATCTGCCTTAGTCTAGGCCTACCTTTCACGATTCAATCAAATCAATCATTCTCCTTACAGTGGTACCTCGGGTTACATACGCTTCAAGTTACAGACTCCACTAACCCAGAAATAGTACCTCGGGTTAAGAACTTTGCTTCAGGATGAGAACAGAAATTGTGCTCTGGCGGCGTGGCAGCAGTAGGAGACCCCATTAGCTAAAGTGGTGCTTCAGGTTAAGAACAGTTTCAGGTTAAGAACGGACATCCGGAACGAATTAAATACTTAACCCGAGGTACCACTGTATTGGCATGCAGAGGAAACAAAAGTCAAAGCATAATATGGGTCTCTGTTCATAAAAGGAGATACAATGGTACCTCGGGTTAAGAACTTAATTTGTTCTGGAGGACCACTGTACTTCAGGATAAAACTAATACAGGGGGCCAGTGTGGTGTAGTGGTTAAGAGCTGTAGACTCGTAATCTGGTGAACCGGGTTCACTTCCCCGCTCCTCCACATGCAGCTGCTGGGTGACTTTGGCTAGTCATACTTCTCTGAAGTCTCTCAGCCTCACTCACCTCACAGAGTGTTTGTTTTGGGGGAGGAAGGGAAAGGAGAATGTTAGCGACTTTGAGACTCCTTAGGGTAGTGATAAAGCGGGATATCAAATCCAAACTCCTCCTCCTCCTCTTCTTCTTCTTCTACAGACATAGTAAGGTTAAAAAAGTGCCTTTCAAGTCTTATAGTGATGTAGTTTCATGACATCTCAGAAGTTTCGCTACTTTCTCCATAATTCCTAGGACTGTTCAGTACAAAGGAAACCCTGGAGAAGTCAGGACAATCGAACCTTTCTTTCATCATGGAGTTTAGATATTGATTGCAATTTTTTGCATAAAATGGGCCGTAAAATAAAACGCATGCAATGGTTCCAACCTGTTTTATACCTTGCAAGGTTGTTGCAGGGATAAATGGGGAGACCATGTATCCTGCCCTGAACTCTTTGGAGCAAGAGTGGAATTTAATTGACGATAGATGAGGTTTTCACCAAGGTTTGGGACTCCCGGTTAAATTCACATAACAACTGTCAGCCACCTCTCCTGCAGAGCCTGCTCTCCCAGGCCTCACGCTCAGACATTTCCTGTTGTTAGTTAAAACAACATAGGGCCTTTAAAAGCAAACTCTCACTAATTCTACCACTGACGAATACAAAGCTGTCATTTTACAAAGCTGAATTTAAGAAGAGGTTTTGTGTTTAAAGCGGAAATGTTCCTGGTACTTTAAGATGACGGGGATTTCTAGTGTTTATAAACTTTGTGAGATTCATTCTGAGCGCCTGCGAATGAGTGTTGGCAGCCCTGCACAACCCTTGATGAAATGAGAGCTGCAGGGTCTTCCTACAGGAAGGTTAAAAGCCGTCTTAAAATGTCAGACAGTAAGACGTTTTGGGTTGACAAGCTTTCCATGTTGGACCTGACATAATAAGATGCAGGCACACCCATTCTCATGCTTGTATGGATGTAATAGTAACAGAACGTGTTAATTTAACAGAGCTGGGTGACACATACAGTGGTACCTTGGTTTTTGAACACAATGCGTTCCAGGAGTTTGTTTGAGCCAGTGTGGTGTAGTGGTTAAGAGCGGTAGTCTCCTAATCTGGGGAACCGGGTTCGCGTCTCTGCTCCTCCACATGCAGCTGCTGGGTGACCTTGGGCCAGTCACACTTCTTTGAAGTCTCTCAGCCCCACTCACCCCACAGAGTGTTTGTTGTGGGGGAGGAAGGGAAAGGAGAATGTTAGCCGCTTTGAGACTCCTTAAAGGGAGTGAAAGGCAGGATATCAAATCCAAACTCTTCTTCTTCTTCTTCCTGAAACCATTTGAAACCACCGATTTTCGGTTTGGCTTCCAAAAATCGTTTGAAAACCAGAACACCCACTTCTGGGGGTTGATCGTTTGGGAGCCGATTTGTTCAGGAGCCAAGGCATTAGGCTTCCAAGGTACGACTGTAGGCACTTTATGCTTCTGGCAGGCAGAACATAGATTGGGATCTAGTAGCAGGAAATCACTGAGTGATTTGTAGTAGATTGACAAGGGTTCTTGTCTTCCGGTCGTGTAGCAATAGCTGGACTTACGTTAATACTGCTTATCCCTTCTCGCCACCTGGAAAATATCAGCATTAATGGAGTACTTTGTCACCAAGACTTTTTGCAGCTGTGCTGACCAGTTTTAGAGTTTTGTGTTGAAGTCTCTGGTCTGCAGGGACTCCGAGCAGTGGTGGAGAAAGGGGGGGTGGCTCTCCATGGGTGCCATCTCTGGGGGGGGGATTGACAAGGTGTCACCCCATGGGGGGCTCGCCCCGCCACCCCCGGGTGCCACCCCCGAGCTGCCACCATTGCACCACCACTGCCACAAGGTGTTTCACCATACGTAGTGGTACTGCACATGTGCTGTATGTAGTGGCACTGCGCATGCGCCCCTGGGCAGTTTGCCCTGCCCCGCTGCAGCCACGAGCGGTGGATCCCGCCACCGTCCGTACGGCACACAGTTCACCCCACCCCTTGATACTCTGCACAGGGTGCCGGAGGGCTTTCCTTCGCCCCTGACTCTGAGGTAGGTTCGTACTTGTGCATGCAGATCACCCTTAGTGTGTGGCTCAATGGGTGCAAGAGGACCCCCTGAGTTAGTATTTTGATCTGGGTCTGTTCCCAGCCACTGTTTTGCACTATCAAGCTCTTCTGTTAAAAACAAACACACACAAAAGTAGAGCCTGTGAAATCTTCCCACCTCAATGCTGCAGCAGCGAAGCGCTTCACATTTGCAACAACCCAGCAAGGCCCACCTAGTGAGTTCAACACTTGAGGCAAAATTCGAGCTAGGGACTTCTCAGCCTAAAACTCAAACAAAGTAATTAGAGAGACGTATTGCAATTTTCCAGAGCGTGTTTTTGCCAGGGAATTGTGTTTCGTGGGGCTGGGATAGGTGAGTTTCATTCTGCAGGTGTAGGACGGGGGCAAACTGAAAGAATACGAATTCCTTATGAGACTTTTTATGATATGCAAGTGATAGTTGAAGGAGCTGTGCCTGGATGTGTATAACGAATGATTTTGGCCCGGTAGTAAATCCTTTAGCATCTTGGGGCCAGTTTACTTGCAAGATCACCTTATGCCATATAGGACCACTTGACTTATTTGAACTGTGGAACTGGCACATTTGGAGGTGCCACATAAAAGTCATTCCTCATTTGGAAGAAAGCAATCTTTTAGTGCGGCAACACCCATTCCCTGCCCATTGACATCTCTGGACTCTCTTCAGCAACTGCTTAAAAACATTTTTATTGAGGCAAGAGTATCTAGACATGTAGAATGTTGACATATGTTTTAATCTGTTTTTAGCTGATCATTGACTTTAATTTTCTTTTTAAATTTCATTGGATTTTTTTTGGGGGGGGGTTTAAAACCTCTTTGAGGAGCAGTTGTTTTACGATCAAGCAGTATACAAATCAACTAGATAAGCAAATTGACTGCAACTGGCTTTAGCTTTCCTCAGAGTGGATTTGATTTAAATCAAATCAATTTAAATCGCTAGTCAGTAAGACTTGATTGAAACTTTTTTTTTTTTTTTTTTTTTTACAGAAAGACTCACTCTAGTGGGTATAGTCTTAACATTTACAACCAGATGAAGGTTTCATTTTTGGAGTATTAAATTTTCAGAGTATTTTTTACAGTTACATCAAAAGATACTGATTTGGTTATACTATTAGAAATGCATAGACAGATAATTATGAAATTATTGTGAGGTTTAATAAGTTAACTGTTTATATTTGGACAACCTTTCTGCTGTACTTTATTGGAAGGAGGAAAATAATCATTTCCTTAATAACACTTTAAACAATTTAATTAATTAAAGCAATAGCATTCTAGCATATGTATCCATGCTTGTTATCTGATGCGGTTAAACATTATAGCATATGTGTGAGTTTTAGCACACATGAAAAACTGAAAACAAATCCTTATTTCATGACGAATAGCCTTTGGACTATAATGTAACTTAAATAGAAAACTATGTTTAGAAAGATTTTTCCTCCAAAAGCATTTTATTCTAAAAATCTGATTTAAATAAAAAAATCTGATTTTATTTTTATTTTTTAAAATCATTGACTTTTACCCACCCTGGCTTTTCTGGACTTTAGCTTTTCCCAGAGCAACCTATGAGCTGAAATGGTTTTTAGGTAGGATACCTTCCTCCGATGGTCAGGAATGGGAAGGGTGTGCTCTAGCCTGGGAGCTCGCACTCCATCGTCGGAAATTAAACTTCCTATTCCCTATTCAGTATGAAAGATGGGATGAGAGCCAAAGCTGCAAGTCTAAAAAACCTTTTGAACTCCGGGAGGGTTTCAGTCACAAAGCTCGGAACGGCTTGGTGTGCCCAGTGCTCTGCAAGATTGAACAAATGAACAGTTAAAGAGCCTGTTGTTCACCTTTCCCCCACCCTTCCCAATTCACTTGCTCGCCACTTTTAAAGAATGGCAAAAGTACTACTCGCTCTTGGAAGCAATTGGGACGGATTTGGGGCCTGGGTACAAAAGCTGCCATGAGAATCAAATTACAGGAATTGGTGGAGACGGCTCAATTGACTAGCAAACTCAGAGGAATTTCAAAGCAAAAATTTGTGCAGAAAAATGGGGTGGTTATAGAAGATATGTTCAAAAATGCAATAATAGTTTTGACTGTGCTAGCATTTGAGTGATAAAGGAAATAAAGGAGGTGGACAACAATTAAGGACTTATGATGTTTTCAGAATGTGTTGGAAAATTTATATACAAAGGTTTATTGTTTTGTGTACATTTGATTGTAAGATAAAATATATGCAAAGGGACTTGACAGGAAGTCCAAGTTGAATAAAAGATTTTGTAAGATAAAAGGGGGAAAATATTTACTTTCATTATTATCATTTTGGGTGTGGGTGTGTGGGTGTCTGCACATATGTGTGTTTTTATTTCTTAATTATATTTAGTAGTGGTATGGTTGTATTGTTTTTTGTAACATAAAATCATTTAATAAAAATTATTTAAAAACAAAAACAAAAGCTGCCATGAGAATAAATGCAGAGCATGGTATGAAGGGTCTTGCCATAGTTTCCACAGAGGACACGTTCGCGGTGTGAAGAAACTTTTTATGGAAAGTATAGTCATACCTCAGGACACGGGTGGCGCTGTGGGTTAAACCACAGAGCCTAGGACTTACTGATCAGAAGGTTGGCGGTTCGAATCCCCACGACGGGGTGAGCTCCCGTTGCTCGGTCCTCGCTCCTGCCAACCTAGCAGTTTGAAAGCACGTCAAAGTGCAAGTAGATAAATAGGTACCGCTCCAGCGGTAAGGTAAACGGTGTTTCCGTGTGCTGCTCTGGTTCGCCAGAAGCGGCTTAGTCATGCTGGCCACATGACCCGGAAGCTGTACGCCAGCTCCCTCGGCCAATAAAGCGAGATGAGCACTGCAACCCCAGAGTCGGCCACAACTGGACCTAATGGTAAGGGGTCCCTTTACCTTACCTTTATAGTCATACCTCTTGTTACGTTTGCTTCATGATACATTTTTTCAGGTTATGTCCGGCAGTGGCCCGGAAGTACCGGAAAGGGTTACTTCTGGGTTTTGGCACTCACGCATGTGCAGACGTGCAAAACGACATCACATGCATGTGCAGAAGTGGCGACCCATGCATGCACAGACACACAGACGCGGATTGCATTCCTTTCAGGTTGTGAACGGGGCTCCGGAACGGATCCTGTTCTCAACCAGAGGTACCACTGTAATCCAATGATCCAATGATGCTATGTGGTTAGAGATTCAGGATGAACCAAAGGAAGTGGACTTCATCACGCAGCGGATAGGTAAACTATGGAATCCTTTGCCACAGGATGTAGCAATGACTGCGACTTGGAGGGCTTTAAAAGGGGATTTAAGAAGACTATCCATGGCTTATGTTGGCTGTATTGTCTCCATGCCGAAGGCAGTTTGCTTCTGTATATGAGATGCTTGGGAGCTCAAACTGGAGAGAGGTATTGCGCTCATGTCATGCTTGGCCACTGTTATACTAGATAAGGCTTTTGATTTGATCCAAGAGGGCTCTTCAGGTCTCCTTAGGAGGATTAGATTGGCTGAAAAGTTGGGAGCTAGGTCACTCACTCTCTCTCTACAGGTGCCAGTCTGGTATCTCTTCAGTCTTGGAGCAGGGCGGCAGCATTTGGGTTGCTCTAATGCAGGGGTCAGCAAACTTTTTCAGCAGGGGGCTGGTCCATGCTTTTGAATTATGGTGCTGGAGGAGACTCTTGAGCGTCCCATGGACTGCAAGAAGATCAAACCTATCCATTCTGAAGGAAACCAGCCCTGAGTGCACACTGGAAGGACACATCCTGAAGCTGAGACTCCAATACTTTGGCTACCTCATGAGAAGAGAAGACTTCCTGGAAAAGACCCTGATGTTGGGAAAGATGGAGGGCACAAGGAGAAGGGGAACACAGAGGACAAGATGGTTGGACAGTGTTCTTGAAGCTACCAGCATGAGTTTGAACAAACTGCGGGAGGCAGTGGAAGACAGGAGTGCCTGGCGTACTCTGGTCCATGGGGTCACATAGAGTCGGACACGACTAAACAACAACAATGCAGGGGTCAACAAACTTTTTCAGCAGGGGGCCAGTCCACTGTCCCTCAGACCTTGTGGGGGGCCAGACTATATTTTGAAAAGAAAAAAAAATATGAACAAATTCCTATGTCCCACAAATAACCCAGAGATGCATTTTAAATAAAAGGACACATTCTACTCATGTAAAAACACTCTGATTCCCGAACCGTCTGCGGGCCAGATTTAGAAGGCAATTGGACCAGATCTGGCCCCAGGCCTTAGGTTGCCTACCCATGCTTTAATGATTACTCTCCATCTTCCATGAGGAGCTGCTATGGAGGAGAGTGATCTGCAGAGTAACCTTCACGTAAGAGCTCCCAGACCATACCCGAACCTATGAGTCACGAAGAACGTAGTTCAGCTGAACTAAGTGTCAATAACCCGTGTGCAAGAGGGAGGCTGTGTGTTTTTACCATTTCTCTTGCTGGAGATTGTAGAGGGACAGAGGGGAGAGGTCATTCACCATCCTACAAAGCCTGGAATGAAGAGGGAAGATTCCTGGGTGTCTCTACTGAGGGAGAGGTAGGGCAGATATGAACAAAGGCCTTGCTGCTTAAGTCACTGTCAGAGACCATAATAAAGTGTTCTGTCTGTGGGAGCTGTAGGTTTTATTAAATCAAAACAGTCTTTTCTTTTCCTCCTCAAACTGAGAGGCCAGAACTAGACCGAGAAAATGCCGTTGATGTGATCTTATTGGGTCTTGCTTGCTAACTTCAACAAAGCGTAATTGGAATTTTCTGCCTTATCTCCTTTCCCTGCCCCAAACGGACTTTCCCAGATGTTTGAACAATTTTACACTGCAGAGTTTTCTTTGGCCAAGTTTTCAGCATCCAGCTGTTGATTATAAAAATACGGTTTTCATTACGCCCATGGGAGATGCATTTTGTCTTTCAGATCAGGTTTTCATAAATACCCCAAGTTCTTTTATTTCTTTTGCCTTGTAAATTAAATGTAGAGAAGTGTGTCTGTACCATTTTTTATCTCTGTGATGAGAGAAAGATGCTTTATGGGTTGGGGAGTCCCTAGCGGACAGAGCATTCCTGCCAAACATTTTGCAAGCCCTAACTAGAGCTGTGTATGTAGTACATGAGTTTGGGTCTTCTGCACCTGTGTGCAAGCGCAGAATCTGGTACTGGGTGCAGAATACAGCACCTGAAGCAGCTCTTCTTGTTTAAAAAGGCAGTGATTTAGAACTGGGAATACAGTGGTACCTCGGTTTACAAACTCAATTCATTCCGGAAGTCCGTTCTTAAACCAAAGCTGTTCTTAAACCAAGGTGCACTTTCCCTAATGAGGCCTCCTGCCGCCAGTGCCCTTCTACCGTTCGGCTTCCGTTCTTAGACCGAGGTAAAGTTTGCAAACCGGGACCCTGCTTCCATTTTGCGGAGTTCGTAAACTGAATCTTTCGGAAACAGGGCAGTTCTTAAACCGAGGTACCTCTGTATATTATGCAAAATGTGCATTTGAGAGCAGATCCTCAATGTTTCCAGTATGAGTGGAGAGTTGGAGGAACAGAACCTGATGTGTGCATGTACGCACATGTGTGTTTGTATGTGTGTGAGAGAGGCATTAAGCTTTGTATGCAGATAATATTTTCTGCAGACTTCCTTCTTCATGGCCTTTGTGTAATCCAGCATATGAATTTTGTACCTTCACAGAGTCAGCTCCAGAACTGTAACAGCTCTAGCTAAGTTAGTGTCATTCCTGCTCTTCTCTGAAGATCTTTTTAATCTATTTGTTCACCCTTGCAGGGTAGTGGGGGAGGCGCTGAGTTCTCTGATGAACCCCAAGGAACAAACACTAGCTACAATTTTCCTCTTAGGCAAATTGTTGTGTTTTTTAATTTGGTTGGGCGGCACTTTCTGCAAAGAAGACCTTGTCTAAAACTCTTCAAGCAGGTATGATTTAACTGATCTTGGTTAGCAATATGAGACAGAATAGTCTCCATGTGAAAGAAAAATCCCATTCAACTTGATTTCATTAATTTCTAGTTGTTGCTTCTGTTGTTGAATGCTGAGAAAGCGACAATTGTCTTCTTCTTATTCATTGTATTTTCTATTTGGCACATTATGACCCCCACAGTGGCTTTTAAAATCACATATTAAAGAATCACTCCAGAATTATCAATTTGAAAGCCAATAAATGAAGAAAGACTAATTTAATTACCATTTATACTTCAGAAAGTTTACCCAAAAGGAAAGTCATTGCAAATTTTCCAAACATGTTCCTCCTCCTCCTCCTCCTCCTCCTCCTCCTCCTCCTCCTCTTCCTCCTCCCCTTTTCAACTATAGAAGTGATGACCCAAACGGCTGCTGGTTTGCTCTGATCTGGTTCAGGTTAACCGCAGGATAGATCTGAGCCAATGCCCAGTCCCTCTTTTGACCTTTGCAGCGTTGCTGTAATTCGGTTATTCTTTTAACCATAAGGTTCCTTGTGCACCTTCTCAGAGACAGATAACCTCACAGTTTATGATAATGTACTTGTGGTATTCTTTTATCTCTAGTACAGTGGTGCCTCGCAAGACGAAAAGAATCCGTTCCACGATTCTCTTCATCTAGCGTTTTTTTCGTCTTGCGAAGCAAGCCCATTGACGGCTTAGCGGATTAGCGCTATTAGCGGTTTAGCGGCTTTTAGCGGCTTATCGGCTTAGCGGATAAGCGGATAAGTGGCTTAGCGGCTTAGAAAAAGGGGGGGGAGGTGAAAAAATCCGCAGGAACTCGCAAGACATTTTCGTCTTCTGAAGCAAGCCCATAGGAAATTCGTTTTGCGAAGCACCTCCAAAACAGAAAACTCTTTCGTCTAGCGAGGTTTTCCGTGTTGCGAGGCATTCGTCTTGCAAGGCACCACTGTACACTTAGAACAAAGTGCTGAGTACAAATGTCTTGGGAGAACATTTTAGGAGAACAAAGGAACAGGCCTTGATCAGGCCAAAGACCCATCTAGTCTAGCACCCTGTCCTCACTGTGGTCAACTTGATGCCTGTGGTAAACCTGCAAGCAGGACCTGAGAGCAACAGCACTGTTTCTCCATTATTTGATTCCCATCAACTTGTAGTCAGAGGCATACTGCCTCCCAACAGGGGAGGTGGAACACACTGTATTTTTCGCTCCATAAGACGCACCTAGTTTTTAGAGGAGGAAAGGGGGAAAGCCCCGGTTTTTTGAGGATCAGCTCACAGTTGTGCAGCTTCTTTTGCAAAGGGGAAAAGCCCCATTTTTGGAGGGGGGATCAGCTCACAGTTGTGCAGCTTCTTTTGCAAGGGGGAAAAGCCTCATTTGGGGGGGGATCAGCTCACAGTACAGCTTATTTTACAAAGGGGGAAAGCCCCATTTTTTTTAGGATCAGCTCAAAGTTGTTGAGCTTACTTTGCGAAGGGAAAAAATCCTGTTTTTATGGGGTTCAACTCACAGTTCTGCAGCTTCTTTAGCAAAGGAAAGGGGGGTGTTTCTACAGTTTCCAGACAGATAATCTAATCAGCCAGTCACATGTCGCTGGGGAAACAAACAGCCACCATCTGCAGAACATTCAACAATGGAGGCCTGGGCAAGGGGGCGGGGCCAGAAAGGGAGCCAACAATCGACCACACATTCGCTCCATAAGATGCACAGACATTTCCCCTTACTTTTTAGGAGGAAAAAAGTGTGTCTTACGGAGCGAAAAATACGGTAGCCACCGTGGTTATTAGCAGTTGATAGTGTTTGTTTAAGTCTTCTTTGAAGCTGCCCAAGTTGGTGGCCATCACTAGTGAATTCCATAGTTTAACTGTGGCCTGCGTGAAGAAGTATACTTACGTTTGTTTATCCCGATTCTTTCACCATTCAGTGTTATTGGATAACCTGGGGGTTTTATATTATGAAGGATATAGTGAGTCAGTATTAACAGGAATAAATAGCATTGTTGGTCAAGACCTCCCCATGGAGCCTATTGTAACAATATCTGGATAACGCCAAAGCATCATTCAATAGGAAAATCAAGAAATGGTATCCTGTTTATGAACAGCAACAAAACCAGAAAACTGGAAAAACCCTTTCCCACCATCAATAAATTCCTGGCTCCCTAGAGTTTGGGAAATAACCTTTACGGCTGCAAAACTAATACCAGTAAGTGTGAAAGAAGGTAGGCAAATAGAAGAGAACACCATTGAAAAGTAGAGTTAGTTTATACTGTACTGGAGTACTACTGCGCTCAGACTCCATGCAAATGCAGTGTTGTGATGTGGCACTACATATCCTCCAATGGGGGCTGTGTGACGACAACCTTGCATTTTTATGTATATAGGAGTATTTAAGTTATTTATACCTGTTTTTAGGTAGATTTTACAGCGGTTTACACAAGATTACTACAACATTAAGCACTGACAAGATGGCTGTGCAAAAACAGTTACTCTTGTGGGGAGACAGTTGCATTTTCAGATTTCTGTTGCCTGTTTCATTACCAGAATTTTTTGTTTTAAAGGAAGCTCAGCTGAGAGTATGAGATCTTTACTGGCTGTAATGGGCTTACTATAATCTCTTGTTTTCGTGAATAATTTTATCCTGAGCAGTGTGGAAACGGGATTTGCCTTGCAAAGATTCCCTAGATGATCTTTTCAGCAGTTGGAGTCCTGAAAAATTAAGCCCAGCAGCCTTGGAAGTTGGTTTGCATGTTACCATAAAGGAGGCAGAGTGGATGAATAGCCCACAGTGCATTCTGATAATCCTAACCCTCAGATTGATTTTTTTTGGATATGCCTAATTGGCTACTGATTTTCATTCACATTGAGGTTGGGCTATAGCCCCGTCCTCATCCTTTCTCTTTCTTGAGCATATTTCTTCCTTTAATGCAGAAATAGATATAGAGGACAGTAGCCCTTTAAAGGAAATTTTAAAACTTCTAATGTGGCCTATTATTTTGGTCCCAGGGAAAATTTATATCCATAACAGACCTCAGAATTTTCTTTAGTGAGTTGTATTTGGCCGGGTGCCATAAGAAATGATTTATTCTTGGTCTCTTCAAGCAGGCTTTTTAAAACTGACATTAAGAATCTTCAGAGAGGCAGTCCAGGTCTACATAAGAATATTCTTACAGCAGAGACTTTGAAACCAAGTAGTTAATAGTTCTTCTCCCTGTTCTCCTGAGTTTCCTAAAAGTTTACACAGTACTTTCTGCAGTGTAATCTGTGGTGTGTCGTACTTGTGTTTCTGTCATAGTAGAGGTCTCTGGAGATGCACTCATAGCTTGGGACTGAATCACTGCCTGTAACTCATCATTTATGAATTCCGTACATCTGGTGGCTAAGCTCTAAAACAGGCATAGGCAAACTCGGCCCTCCAGATGTTTTTGGCTTACAACTCCCATCACCCCTAGCTAACAGGACCAGTCTCTCCATAGTTTCTACCCAAATGCGATTTTGGTTTCAAACACAGTGTAAGGAGTCTCTATGGGAGTATATTGCATTTAAAAATGGGGTATCAGAGTTTTTAGGGGGCTAACCAGGTTGGGATAGCTGGGATAGCCGGCTTGTTGGGTTTTGAATGTTTTATGTAGATTTTTCAATTTCGTTGTTCTGTACGGGACAATGACAAAAAAAGATTATCGTATCGTATCGTTTTGTTTCCACGGAATAGGATATTAATAAGGGGTGCATGAGGTGATGGAAATGTTGGGTTAGCTTTAGGGTCTCAGTTCACACGTCTGGTGCTTGTCTTTCTGTGGCCCAGTTCAGAAATGTGAAAGTGGGCTCAATCCCCTCCATCCTCAATGTCAAAAATGTATTTGAACATAAGAGCCTGCTGGATTAGGCCAGTGGCTCATCTGGTCCAGCATCAAGTCCTCACAGGGGCCAAACATATTCCTGTGGGACAACAGCAAGCAGGACCCAAGCACAATAGCACTCTCCCCTTTTGTGGTTTCCAGCAACTTGTATTCAGAAGCATTGCTGCTTCCATCCATTGAGGCAGTACATAGCCATCATGACTAGGAGCCATCCATAGCCCTCTCCTCCATGAATTTGTCTAATCCTCTGTTAAAGGTAAAGGGACCCCTGACCATTAGGTCCAGTCGTGACCGACTCTGGGGTCGCGGCGCTCATCTCGCTTTACTGGCCGAGGGAGCCGGCGTACAGCTTCCGGGTCATGTGGCCAGCATGACTAAGCCACTTCTGGCGAACCAGAGCAGCACACGGAAATGCTGTTTACCTTCCCGCTGTACCTATTTATCTACTTGCACTTTGATGTGCTTTCGAACTGCTAGGTTGGCAGGAGCAGGGACCGAGCAACAGGAGATCACCCCGTCACGGGGATTTGAACCGCCGACCTTCTGATGGGCAAGTCCTAGGCTCTGTGGTTTAACCCACAGCACCACCCGCGTCCCATAATCCTCTATTAGAGCCATCCAATTGAAATGGAAATTGAACTGTGCTCTGAGAGAACTCATCTTTAAAGCTAGATTTTTCTCCCTCCTTGAGTTAAGAAGAGCTGAGCCCCACTTTTCTGCCATGGGTTCAATGGACCAGAGAGGATATGGGCCTTGAGCATTTGTGCCAGTGTGGTGTAGTGGATAGAGCTTCAGACTAGGGAGACACGGAGTCAAATTCCTATTTCAACTTCGGCTAGTTATGCTCTCTCATCCAAACCATGGTGGGGTCAACCAGGCAATCAAACAAAGCATGGCTTGTTTCTCCAAAGTTTGTTTCGTGTTTCAAGCTGCTCTTGCCTTTGAAGTTTGGTGAGCAAATGGGGTGGGGTGGCGAAAGAAACCAGGGTTAAAGAAAGGTGCAGAGTTGACATGAAATATCAAGCTGTAGTTTAAACAAACCAAGGTTTGCAGGCCATCAGCAAACTATGGTTTCGGATTGTAATTTGTTGGCAGTAAGCAAACCATAGTTAAGCCACTGGGCAGGGTTTGAACATAACACTAAGCCATTGTTGAATAAATCTCAAGAAAGTAACATTTTCTTCTGGCTGCCTTGAACTACCTCTCTCTAAGGAATTGTCCCTTTGATGTTCTGGGTTGGGGAAGCTGCTATGATATTTCATAGAATCATAGAATCCTAGAGTTGGAAGAGACCACAAGGGCCATCGAGTCCAACCCCCTGCCAAGCAGGAAACACCATCAGAGCACTCCTGACATATGGTTGTCAAGCCTCTGCTTAAAGACCTCCAAAGAAGGAGACTCCACCACACTCCTTGGCAGCAAATTCCACTGTCGAACAGCTCTTACTGTCAGGAAGTTCTTCCTAATGTTTAGGTGGAATCTTCTTTCTTGTAGTTTGGAACCATTGCTCCGTGTCCGCTTCTCTGGAGCAGCAGAAAACAACCTTTCTCCCTCCTCTATGTGACATCCTTTTATATATTTGAACATGGCTATCGTATCACCCCTTAACCTCCTCTTCTCCAGGCTAAACATGCCCAGCTCCCTTAGCCGTTCCTCATAAGGCATCGTTTCCAGGCCTTTGACCATTTTGGTTGCCCTCCTCTGGACACGTTCCAGTTTGTCAGTGTCCTTCTTGAACTGTGGTGCCCAGAACTGGACACAGTACTCCAGGTGAGGTCTGACCAGAGCAGAATACAGTGGCACTATTACTTCCCTTGATCTAGATGCTATACTCCTGTTGATGCAGCCCAGAATTGCATTGGCTTTTTTAGCTGCCGCGTCACACTGTTGGCTCATGTCTTTCCAGCTGTTCAGGAGGAAGGGGCTTCAAATTGTTCTGAAGCATTTTCTTCCTCCACTTTCCCCTTGCTTACCTGCCTTAACTTTTCCCATGAGCAACAAAGAGCGAGCTCAGTCAAAATCCTATTCCACCCAAGCAAATATGGAAATGACTTCTGTAGTGATTGAGACAGGAAGGCTCTGGAGATAAGGGAATGTAACAGGAGTTATTGTCAAGTTGTGGGAGCAACACGGGTTGTGCTAGACCATGTTTTCTGAAGTGTACAAGCTGCCAGCTTTCAGAGTTCAAGGAGAGTCCAGCTGTTCCCTGATAACGCTGACTTCCTCTTTAAGTCTCTATTCTCGAGTTTCTTTTTACCGGCTGGACATGGTGCTTGTGCTGTACAACACTGGGGTTGCATTGCAAGCCAGCAGTGTGATGCTCTTATGCACAAAAAGGGCAACTGCTGTTTTGGAAGGCATTGTTTACAAAGCACAAGTTAGACTGTATTCTGCTCTATCCAAAAGGGTGCCATTGAGAGGGAGAACATCACTGAAAGAACACGGAGCATTGGACCTAAATCATTGGGCACTTTTCCTTTGGGGAAGGAGTGTGTTCTTGTTGTTGTTTAGTCGTTTAGTCATGTCCGACTCTTTGTGACCCCATGGACCAGAGCACGCCAGGCACTCCTGTCTTCCACTGCCTCCCACACTTTGGTCAAATTCATGTTTGTAGCTTCAAGAACACTGTGCAACCATCTCGTCCTTTGTCGTTCCCTTCTCCTTGTGCCCTCCATCTTTCCCAACATCAGGGTCTTTTCCAGGGAGTCTTCTCTTCTCATGAGGTGGCCAAAGTATTGGAGCCTCAGCTTCATGATCTGTCCTTCCAGTGAGCACTCAGGGCTAATTTCCTTAAGAGTGGATACGTTTGATCTTCTTGCAGTCCATGGGACTCTCAAGAGTCTCCTCCAGCACCTTAATTCAAAAGCATCAATTCTTCGGTGATCAGCCTTCTTTATGGTCCAGCTCTCGCTGAAGGAGTGTAGCTCAGTAGTAAAGTCATCTGCCTTGAATGCAGAAGTTCCCAGGTTTAATCCCCAGAAGCTCCAGGTGGGGATGGAGAGACTACCTGTCTGGAATCCTGGAAAACCTCTGCAAGTTAGTGTAGACATTTCTGAGCTAGGTGGGACCAGTGAGACTGACTCGGTATAAGACAATTTCCTACGAATACAGGATAGAGCAAATACAAAATGTGGCTTAAAACAAAGGTAACTTGCTTGAACCATGAGAGTTCTTGTCTCTCCCCACCGCCCCGCAAAAATTGGTGCACTTAAGTGAATCTCTCTGCATCATTTAACCACTAAACCCTATCCGTTAGTCACAAGGTCTCTTTCTTAAGCCTCCCATGCATCTGCATTCCCATTCTGCTAATCTGTCTTGTGATGTCTAACATTCAGTTCTTCAAAGGGGAAAGGAGCCATCCGTCTTCTGCTGTGCACTTCAGTTTAGCTTCACCTTAATTTGTTAGGACATGCTTCACATCCGGAAAGAGGAATCTTAACCTGGGGAATTTGTTTTCAGGTCCCCACTCTAGTGACCGCCTGCAACCCCTTGACTACGTAATATATATTGAGCAGCCTGAAATGGAGTTGATTCTGCCTAGTGCATTTTTCAAAATAATATCTGGTTTAGCTAATATAGTGACAGTTCTTTTCGTCCACCTACTGCTTGCACTCTTCCCTGAACACTTCAGAACTCTATACAAATATTAAGCTGTTGTTATTAAAACCCGATGGAAACCAGAGGGCCAGATCTACTGCTTTGGCAACTCTTTCACCCTATTTTGTTACCATGGCAGAATCAATAATAAATAATAATAATAAATTTTATTTATATCCCGCCCTCCCCAGCCGAAGCCGGGCTCAGGGCGGCTAACAACACTAAAACAATACAACATTATAAAACATTATAAAAATGAGTTAAAAACAAAATTAATGGCAACCATAAGCTAAAGTCTTGAAAAGATTGCCAAAGGAGGGAGTCAGGCTGCGCCCTAACAAAAGGCCAGGTGGAACAGCTCTGTCTTGCAGGCCCTGCGGAAAGATGTCAAGTCCTGCAGGGCCCTTGTCTCTTGTGACAGAGCGTTCCACCAGGTTGGAGCCGCAGCCGAAAAAGCCCTGGCTCTGGTTGAGGCCAGCCTAACCTCTCTGTGGCTTGGGACCTTCAAGGTGTTTTTATTTGAAGACCGTAAGTTCCTCTGTGGGGCATACCAGGAGAGGCCTCTAGGATGCTGAATCATTATATGTCTCTAGAAAAGAAAATACAGCTTGCATCATAGACTGTGATATGCAAAGGGAGCAAGAAGGGTCGGGTGAGGTCTTGAAAAGTTTCCTATCAACCTACACTAGGGCATAAGGTTGTAATTTGTGCAGGTTTCCTAGGCAAACACGGCTGTTTGATTTGGCGCTAACATGTTTATTGTGGTTTGATCTCAAAACCACAGGCTTTTTTGTCTCTAAGCAGAACCAGGCCAAGTGGTGGAAATGTAAGGTGTGCAACAAAATCCCAAGCCAAGAACATTTTTGGGGGGTGATTTTTAAAAATCCATGTGCACTGTGTTTCAGCTATAGACAGCTGCTTACTTGGGGGCAAGGACTGAATTCCCTGTTTAGGGAAGTTTTTAATATTTAATGCTCTATTGTTTTTAACACTCGATTGGAAGCTGCCCAGAGTGCCTGGGGAAACTCAGCCAGATGGGCGGAGTATAAATAATAAATTATTATTAAATTATCATTATTTGCTAAATAGATGACCATTTCTGAAGCATTTGCTATCTAGGCCAGGAATCAAAGAGCTATTTTAGGTTTACCTACATGGTCCCTGTGGGATTTTTAAAGTAGGTTTTTTTATACCAAAAAATTAGGTTTAAAATTGGGGCTTGTCTTATATATGGGTGGGGCTGAGGGGTGTTTTCTTAATTTGGAGTCCCCCAAAATAGGGGGCGTCTTATACATGGGGGCATCTTACACATGGAAAAATACGGTACTGTTTCGTTGAACATCAGATTTCCATATATTTTCTTTTACTTTTTAAATATTTTTCTATTTATACCCTATCTTTTGTCCAAGGAGCTCAAAGTGATGTATGTGCTTTTCCCTGCCCTCATTTTATCCTCACAACCACTTTCTGTGGTAGTTTTACACTGAGAGATAGTGGCTGGCTCATGGCCGCCCAATAAGCTTCTTGACTGCCTGAGGTTCTGCTCCCGGATCTTCCAGGCCCCAGTCCAACACAATGAATCATGGTATCACACTGGCTGTCAGCATTTTTCTTCTTCTTCTTTTTAAAGATTGCATTGAAGGTAAGAAAAAGGGTAGAGCTTCATTCATTTGTTGCAAGCAGGAAGATAGGGTGGCTGCTGTTTGAGAAATTGTGATTCCAGCCTTCTAATTGGAACCAGCGTGGAATGGTTTATTTATTTCAAACACTTATCTGCTGCTGTCTTCCGATATTTTCCAGCCTCGGAAAATATTTTCGAGGCAAGTTAAGGTCAGGAAAATAAATATAAAAAACGATAAAAACAACCATTGAAGCAGCCTTCTCTACAGTATTAGTATTTTCTCTTCGACAGCAGTAAAATGATCTAAACATTTAAAGCCTTGGAAAACAATAATGTCTTGACCTAACATATAAGAGATGCCAGAATTGGCGCCTGTTGAACTGAAAAGGCAGGGGAGCCCCAGAGCCAAGCTGCAATCACTGTAAACATTCAATATTTGGTAGCTACCTACTGCACCTCCGAAGCCAGGGCACCCAGAATCAGTCCTTTTAGTAGCCAGGCAAGTTCATATGGGAATAGCTGACCTTTCAAATATCCAATGGCTAGACTATTTAGGGCTTTAAAAAATCTACCACTTTGAATTCTGCCTCAAAACCAATCTGGCAGCCAACTCCTGACAAGATACGTTGAGTCTTGCAGCTGTATCCTGGAGCAGTTGACATTTACAGTTTTTATAGGCACTCCAAATACATCACGTTACTTGTTTGGTTCTTTGGATCTTGGCCAGAATTATTACTGCTACCAGTTTAAAAGTTCCTTTGGGAGTAGAAGGGCTGCCTCTTTGACTCATAGTTTTTGCAGGAATTGGGGGTTACCTGTGACACTTTCCAGAGAGTGTCTACCTTCTCAAATCCCCATATAAGCTCCATGGCCTAGCTTCTCATTTTGACCATTTCTGAACAGGAACATGTTTAGGAGGTCAGTGATGATGATGATGTTATTTGTACTCCACCCATCTGACTGGGTTGCCCCAGCCGCTCTGGGGCACATGGGCCAAGACATCTCTTTGGGGAGGTTACTAGTCTAATAAATTAATGGCTTTAAATACTTCACCAACCTAATATCCTCCAGTGTTTTCAATTGCAGCTCCCCTTAGCTCCAGCCAGCCTGATCCTTTTGCTGTTGTGCAGGTGTGAGCTAAGCTGTGGTTTTGGCTTAGCGTGTCATGCAAACCCAACCTCATACTTTGTTCTTGGGTTTATGGTCCGTCTAGAGCAGGCATGGCCAAACTTGACCCTCTGGGTGTTTTGGGACTACAACTCCCATCATCTCTAGCTAACAGGAACAGTGGTCAGGGGTGATGGGAAAGGTAGTCCCAAAACATCTGGAGGGCCAAATTTGGCCATGCCTGGTCTAGAGGAAGACAAAACAATGGTTTCAGCTTTTTTTAAAAAAAATCTGGAGCAGGATAAATCTTTATTTCATAAATTTATATACCCTCTTTCATCTGAAGATCACAGGGGGGTTTACAACATAAAAAATGAAAAATAAAACATAAGATATATATTGCAATAGTAAAAACAACAACAACCCAATAAACCCATTAGGTTCAGGCGGCAAGCTACGCCCAACCATGGTTTTAGCTTGCAATGACTGGACAATGAGAAAACGGGCCACTGTTTTCTCTCTGGGAGCCTGCAAGCAATGCCAATCTCCCACTACCCACATTTTCATTTCATTGTGAGGGTTCAGCACCTCTTACCTTTCTACCTGGTAAGGTAAGCTGAATTATGAGCTGACTCATAATTCTCTGTTTGGTGTCTGCAGCACTGTGGTCAATTATAAAAATCCCCATTGTGATGTAAAGTGATGTAAAGTATTCTGAATCTATGTTGATCCTGGGGACAGGCCTTTCCTTACTGAAGCCCAGGGCTTACTCACTGTACAATCCAGCCCATTCCCTGCATGCAGCATTGCTACTTAGAGCACTGCCCATCTTTTCAGGTGGTTACGAATGAGTAGCTGCAGTGCATTGATAAGTTTATTTTGGTATCCTGCTTGCCCCCATCCCCTGACAGTGTTGGGTGCATGTGTCAAACCATGCTGGTGAACGGCATGCACAAGTTTGAAACCGCTGATGAGACATTTCCACTTGGATTTCTGTTGGGACTCTCCATCTCTCTGCTCCTTAGGGTACAAACTGTGGGTGTGAGGCATGTATGGTTGCTAGCTTATGCCTTTTGGGCTGGTTCTGGAGTCAGGAATCAAGGCCACGGACTGCCCTGCCAAAAGCATAGATATGGAATTGGACATGTCAAAATGTTAACTCCTTTTCTGACGAGTTTCATTCTTTCCCAAGCACATTCCAAAGATGACCAGAAATGATACTGCCAGTGGCGGAATCCTCTGCTGGAAAGTATTCTGGGGTATGTTAACTGCAAACAGACCTCTTGATTCCTTGGAGAATTTTCTTTCTTTTCTTTTTTTGTTAAAGGGGGTTGAAGTAGTATGACATCTCTCATTTGAAAGGTCAGAGTTTGAAATTCCTCATGTAGTTGCAGCACAGTTATCACAGCCAGTCGTTATCTTTCGCATTTAAAAAGATGTTCCAGGGAAGAAGGGTCAGTAGCAGCTGCCGTTCTAGACCTGGACCGATGTTTGCAACAGGCACAAAATACTACTACTACTACTACTACTACTAATAATAATAATTTATTTATACCCCGCCCATCTGGCTGGGTTTCCCCAGCCACTCTGGGTGGTTTCCAACAGAACACTAAAATACAATAACCTATTAAACATTAGAAGACTAGGAAACATAGATAGGGGGACCTGACACACATGACTGGTGGAAAATGCACAGGGATTCTTCTGACAGGGCTTGTTAGCTGAATCCTACACATTGTTTTTAAGACATCAAAAAAGAAGCGTCACATAACCAGATCAAACTAACAGCTGGGTTTCACATCTCTAAACCAAAGCGCAGGTGGATGGGAGCAAAAACTGTCTCAACCCTTGCGTTTCAAGTTGGCACCTTGCACCTGCCATCTGTTCTTGCAGATGTGTATCCTGCCAGAAATGAGCTAATGATCTCTGCCAATATGCTGCAGCAAGTGGCCCATTAAGCAGTGGCGTAGCGTGGGTTGTCAGCACCCGGGGCAAGGCAAGTAATTTGCGCCCCCTAACCCGTGGATTTGCGCCCCCTAACCCGTGGATTTGCCCTAACCCCAGATGTTGCGCCCGGTGCGGCCAGCCCCCCCTGCACCCCCCACGCTACGCCACTGCCATTAAGCATGCTTTATTGCTAAGAGAGTTCTCTGGACTGAGAAACAGGACAGCAGGCAGGGCTGGGTTATTCTGAAGAGAGATTTACATCATGAGTGAGTACAGGGTACTACAGATATTAAAAGCACAAGAGACAGTGGAGGAAAAAGCACTAAGGCTCCTGTTTATGAAGTGTTGCCTACCCTGCCCAGGAGAGCAACTCTTCAAGTTACACGCTTGTGCCAACAAGTGCGATCCTGGCAACCATGAATGCAGTCAGTAACCATTTTTGTGTGTTTGTGGGAGTGGGGCAAAGGACTCCTAAGTTGCCTACAGAAGTTGTTTCTGGCTCTATGAGATTCATGCACCGCACTTGTCCATAAAAGCACATTCCTGGAGAGGGCAGATCACACAAGCAGAAAATATATCATGCAAATTGGCTGTGTAAGTGTATGCATCTCTGAACAGAGAGATCGGGTTTGAGTTTCAAACCCAGAAAGGTTAGGCATGCCATTTCAAACTTATGGAAGGTAAGGCTTTCAATGGCTACTTTTCACAATGGCTCTGTTACCTCCAGTATGAAGAGGAGAGTGCCACTTCCCTCGCATCCTGCAGGTGGACTTGGTTGCCCACCTGTGAGAACAGGTAAAGGTGAAGGTAAAGGGATTACTGACCATTAGGTCCAGTTGTGACCGACTCTGGGGTTGCGGCGCTCATCTTGCTTTATTGGCCAAGGGAGCCGGCGTACAGCTTCCGGGTCATAGAATCATAGAATCATAGAATCATAGTTGGAAGAGACCACAAGGGCCATCGAGCCCAACCCCCTGCCAAGCAGGAAACACCATCAGAGCACTCCTGACATATGGTTGTCAAGCCTCTGCTTAAAGACCTCCAAAGAAGGAGACTCCACCACACTCCTTGGCAGCAAATTCCACTGTCGAACAGCTCTTACTGTCAGGAAGTTCTTCCTAATGTTTAGGTGGAATCTTCTTTCTTGTAGTTTGGATCCATTGCTCTGTGTCCGCTTCTCTGGAGCAGCAGAAAACAACCTTGCTCCCTCCTCTATGTGACATCCTTTTATATATTTGAACATGGCTATCATATCACCCCTTAACCTCCTCTTCTCCAGGCTAAACATGCCCAGCTCCCTTAGCCGTTCCTCATAAGGCATCGTTTCCAGGCCTTTGACCATTTTGGTTGCCCTCCTCTGGACACGTTCCAGTTTGTCAGTGTCCTTCTTGAACTGTGGTGCCCAGAACTGGACACAGTACTCCAGGTGAGGTCTGACCAGAGCAGAATACAGTGGCACTATTACTTCCCTTGATCTAGATGCTATACTCCTATTGATGCAGCCCAGAATTGCATTGGCTTTTTTAGCTGCCGCGTCACACTGTTGGCTCATGTCAAGTTTGTGGTCAACCAAGACTCCTAGATCCTTTTCACATGTACTGCTCTCAAGCCAGGTGTCACCCATCTTGTATTTGTGCCTCTCATTTTTTTTGCCCATGTGGCCAGTATGACTAAGCCGCTTCTGGCGAACCAGAGCAGTGCACGGAAACGCCGTTTACCTTCCCACCGGAGCAGTACCTATTTATCTACTTGCACTTCGATGTGCTTTCAAACTGCTAGGTTGGCAGGAGCAGGGGCCGAGCAACGGGTGCTCACCCCATCGAGGGGATTTGAACCGCCGACCTTCTGATCGGCAAGTCCTAGGCTCTGTGGTTTAACCCACAGCGCCACCCACATCCCTTGAAAGATTATAAAGCTTGATTAAAAGATTTAAAGATTATAAAGCATGATTAAATAGTTTCATTTGTTTATTGAACTAATAATAATAATAATAATAATAATTTATTATTTGTACCCCGCCCATCTGGCTGGGTTTCCCCAGCCACTCTGGGCGGCTTCCATAAAAACCAGTAATACATTAAAATATCACAGATTAAAAACTTCCCTGAACAGGGCTGCCTTAAGATGTCTTCTGAATGTCAGGTAGTTATTTATCGCTTTGACATCTGATGGGAGGGCGTTCCACAAGGCGGGTGCCACTACCGAGAAGGCCCTCTGCCTGGTTCCCTGTAGCTTTGCTTCTCGTAATGAGGGAACCGCCAGAAGGCCCTCGGCGCTGGACCTCAGCGTCCGGGCAGAACGATGGGGGTGGAGACGCTCCTTCAGGTATACAGGTATAATAGTACCCTCCTCAGCCCCTTTAAAGAAAAAGCTTATAGAAGCTTAGATGGGGGCTTCCATTTAGGCTCAGATCGGGTTCATACTTCCTTAGCATCACCAGGTGCCCATCTCCAGGTGTTCTCTGGCTTGTAGTGAGGAGCCAGTTGGTAGAGCATGAAACACTTAATCTCGGCATCGTGTATTCAAGCCCCACGTTGGGCGAAATACTTTCCTTGTACTCGCTCCCAGCTCTACAGTCCTATGATTCTAGTTTAGAGAGTTGCAGTGGCATAACTTCACTCATCAAATGTTTAGGCCCTCGGGGCATAATGAATATATGTAACAAAATAGTCACACGGTGGGTTTCATTGTCCTGTCACTGCACTGGCAAAGAACGGAAGGGTCTTTGACATTGCTTCAGGGCCCTTCATCTGAAAGTGGCAGTCTGAATGGACAACTGCAGAGGCTCCTTTATGTGCTACACCTCCCTCTGTTCGGTGGTCAGCTGATGGAATAGCTTGAACGTCAAACGCTTCACTAAGTAACCTAGGAGACACGACTTCTTAATTTCATGGAAAGACTTCATGCTGGTCCAGGCTCTACCAACTGAGAACTCATGGCACCAATCTGCCCCTGCTGAGCTGCATGCTTAAAAATCTAGTATTTTCTCCTGGTGGAATCAATTCTTCACCAAATGCCAGTAACTGATTTCACCCCCAGTAGAATCAGCAGTCGAAGTGGGTTCTGTCCAAGTGGGGGGTGATGTAGGCCATCAACAACGTAATTCCCCACCCGCACCACCTGAAATTGCACTACTGGAGTTAAGAAGGCTTAGGGTAGCCAGGAGTATATTTTTGTGTGAATGGACTATGACCTCCATTCTGTTCTGGTACTCAAAACAAAATCCTGGGCTCAGAATTCTCCTTTGCACCAGACTCTTTTTGATGGATCAGAGTTCTAATAAAAAGAGGGAAGTGGATTCTCAAGCCTGAAGTCTATTCTACGCTGGTGTAGCCTCTCCCCCCCCCTTGCTTGCAAAGTATTTTGTTTGTTTGTTTGTTTGTTTGTTTGTTTGTTTGTTTGTTTGTTAAGATCATTAGCATTATTACTATTTGTTGCCTGAGTCCTGACCACCCCTTTTACCTTCAGTTAGGCTTTAACATCATGTCTTGTTTTGCTCTCCCCCTGAAGTTTCAGCAGTAATATACAATGCAGAGAGGATCCCTTGTGAAAATAAAAAAGGGAGAGGCTTGATTTGTATTCCTTTCCAGCTGGATTCCTCCATAATTAACCTACTGTAGAAAGATAAGAGCAAGTTCACCTTCTCAGGAATGTAGGTCTGGAGATATATATGTGTGTTGTGTGGGTGTGTGATGAGGCTGGTGGGCATGAGGCACCTAGGAGGGTATTGTGTGTGCTCTCACACATGTAGATTGCTTTTGCAACAAAACTTAGTATTCAAAATGGATCTTTATGTGCTTTTCAAAAGTTAAATTATGCAGGGACCGTAAATCTTACTGAACAGGGAAGAAAGTTAAAATGTTTTAATTCTTATAAACTGGCCTTTAGCAAACTGCCTCACAGTCTGTTTTTTTTTGGGGGGGGGGTTATATATGTTTAAGAGAAACGTTGCGTTAGCCGTACCCATGCTGCATTCTCAAAATACAATGTTTAATGGGGAAACTGTTTGGGCTTATATTCTATCTGTTGACTGATGAACAAGTGAAGTTAAAGGAAAACTATCAAAAAAGCAAGACAGAAGTGGAGAAGTTCAGAAACTCTGAGATGATCTACCACAACTTTCTCCAACCAGGTGCCCCCAAAAGGTTTTGAATTGCAACTTTCATCATCTCCAGACACCACACACCTGGATAGCATGTGATCTCTCAGCACAGTCATGAGAAAGAAACAGGAACTCTTAAAATATGTGGATTAATAAGGTTTCTGCGTAAATATGTGCTCAAGGGTGTTTATATTTTTCTGGAAGAGTGCATAGTCAAGAAATGGCTATAGGAGTAACAGTGCTACTGCTGAACAAAAGAAATGACAAAGTCCTTGATTGATGGACACCTGCATAAGTGTTTTACTGTTTGAAAGGAAGTATAAATCACCAGTTGCCACCAGCAGCAATATATATAAACAGATACAAATAGACTCCATCCTTCGTATAGAACTAAATAAGTGCATGGACTGGTCTTTTCCCAGGGAACTGTTATTATTATTATTTCATGTTGACGGGCAGGCTATAAATATTATAATATTAAAAATAAATAGAGTGAGCTATCGTTGTAATACATGCAAATACACAAGAACTTGCTGGATCAGGCCAATGGACCAACTGGTCCAGCATTCTGTTCTCACAATGGCCAGTCAGATGCCCGTGGGAAACTCGCAAGCAGGATTTGAGCACAAGAGCGCTATCCCTGCCAGCAGTTTCCAGCAACTGATACTCAGAAGGATCCTGCCTATGTAAGTATATGAAGCCAAATAAATATTATAAAGGGACGCTGGTGGCACTGTGGGTTAAACCACAGAGCCTAGGGCTTGCTGATCAAAAGGTTGGCAGTTCGAATCCCTGCGACGGGGTGAGCTCCCATTGCTCAGTCCCTGCCGCTGCCAACCTAGCAGTTCGAAAGCACAAAGTGCAAGTAGATAAATAGGTACCGCTCTGGTGGGAAGGTAAACGGCGTTTCTGTGCACTGCTCTGGTTCGCCAGAAGTGGTTTAGTCATGCTGGCCACATGACCCGGAAGTTGTACGCCGGCTCCCTCGGCCAGTAAAGCGAGATGAGCGCCGCAACCCCAGAGTCGTTCGTGACTGGACTTAATGGTCAGGGGTCCTTTTACCCTTTACTAAATATTATAAAGGGCCATTTCCATGAGTCAGCTGAAAGCCAAATCACTGTGGCTGTCTGGGACGGATCATTTTACCCGTGTTTTCATCCCACTGGACCATTCTCACCACTCTGACGAACAAATATTTTCTCCTCCATTATGCAGTGGTTGGCATGGCCAAAAGCGCAGAATGCAGACTGTATGACGTGGCTTGCCCCCTGCTGCCATATATATGCTTTCTTCTCTTTGCCATATATAGCAGTTTATAGATTTATTCAAGTCTCCTCCTGCTTAACTGGCTTTGACATTTTATAATAATAGCAATAATAATAAAGATTGCTATTATTACTGTAAAAACAGCACCTATGAACTATGATATGCCTGACAATAACTCTGTAATTAGGGTAACGTTATTATCACCATGTTGCAGCCATGCCAATTAATTCTGCATGGGCAATTAGCTGTCCTCCATTTCTCTCTGTTGAGAAAATGTTTGCTTGAGTCTCCAGAGATATTGAGGAAAATATGAGCTAAATAAAGTTTCTCTCTCTCTCTCTGTGTGTGTGTGTGTGTGTGTGTGTTTGGAGGGATGGGTCAAAATGCAGACGTACTTCTTGCTATATTAGAGGTTGGCCAGAAAAGCAGAAATAGGCTAAATTTGGCATGCAAGAGTCTGCATTTCTTGCCAGTTCCCTCTTATTTTTAGTCTTTGGAGCCCTGTGAATTTTCTCAACATAAGCTCACTTGATAACAAGCATCCTGGCTTTATATCCCCATCCTCTGCCCTGTGAGTTCTGCAGGATGTGAAGGAAATAGAGAGTTCATTCCATGTAAAAACAGTGTTCCATCTCCATTCTTCACTTTATACCATGGGATACAGCCAAGTGCAGATAATAAAAGATTTGTATACTGTGTATATATATATTGCAATCTGTACAGTTGAGGACAGAGCAGGACAAGGAACGTGGGTGCGTGAGGGGTGGTAAGGAAGAGGAAATAGATATGGTCCTTACAGAATAAGACCATTAGTTCATATAACCCAGTATTTTCTACCTTGATTGACAACAAGTCTGAAACAGGGGTCTTTCCCATTACTAGCTTCCCAGTCCTTTTAGATGCCAGGGAGCGAACCTAGGAACTTCTCCATGCCAAACATGCACACCCCATGAAGTTGTGGTCCTTGACAAAACAGGGGGAAATGGCCACCAGCCAAAAAAAAACCCCCCACAGAAACATCAGTTTGGAAAGTGGTTTAGTTCCTCAGAATCTGCATAGGGAAGGCCCCATAGCTCAGTGGTAGAAAATCTGCTTTGCATGCAGAAGGTCTCATGTTTTGATTCTCAGCATCTCCAGCTGGGCTTTGGAGAGACTCCTTGTCTGAAATCTTGGTAGTACAGTGGTACCTTGGATTACAGACGCTTCAGGTTACAGACGCCGCTAACCCAGAAATAGTACCTTGGGTTAAGAACTTTGCTTCAGGGTGAGAACAGAAATCGGGCGGTGGCAGCGGGAGGCCCCATTAGCTAAAGTAGTACCTCAAGTTAAGAACAGTTTCAGGTTAAGAACGGACCTCCAGAACGAATTAAGTTCTTAACCCGGTACCACTGTAGACAGTACTGAGCTATATGGTCTGGCTTGGTATGAATTTGAAGAATTAAGTATGAAATGACTACTTAATCCCATTGTCATGTCGTACAGTCAGCCAGAAATAGGAATAATTAGTGCTTCGTGTGCTAAATCATGACCAAGAAATAATTTCCACTGGGGAATAGAAATGTGAAGGCAAGAAAAAGTTTTGGGAATCCTCTCCAGCACCACCCTCCTCCCCAACCTAGCATCTTCACCCAGTGGAAAAATTGGAAATCTGGGGGGTGGGGAGAGAACCTTCATATGAGCTGTGTTCTTCTCTACTGGAAAAATAATTGCAATACTTTTAAAGTCAAGGTTTCAAAAACAATGTTTTACCTGCGCTTTGCTATTTCAAATGTTTGGGTTTTTAAAAACTAACCCTGCCAGATTATGTACAGTATCGGGCGATTTCAATTTCTGCACACTATAGGCATGTGTGTTCAGCCATTCAAACATTTATTATAATATAAAGCACAATGCAAAGTATACAAAATCACAGCCTCGGTGAAACTGATTGTTAAGTTGTTGATCATGGCAGGGAAGGCAACACTCAGATACATTGTTAGCTGCTTGATAATGGATGCATTGATCCCCTTGAGAAAAATGCTCAGAAGGGTCCTTAAAGATTGACCAGGAAACCATCTGACAGGGGGATATATTATGTGTTCCTTAACATATGTGCAAGTCAAATCCTACCTGCCTTTCCCAAGCCAGCGTCATCCCACCAGCCCCAGATAACATGGCCAATGTTCAGGGATTCTGGAAGTTGTGGTCCAACAATATCTGGAGGGCACCAGGTTGGGGGAGGCAAGAGACAAACATTTTATGGGGTGGCTGGGGAAACCCAGCCAGATGGGCGGGGTACAAATAATAAATTATTATTATTATTATTATTATTATTATTATTATTATTATTATTATTATTATTTATACTTCTAAATTGAATAAAATATAGGAAAATATAGTTCTTTCTTATGACACAAAAAGAATTGTGTATAAATTAGCTGCCACACAAATTTCTACTAGTTTGTGTGGCAGCTAATTTGTACAAAATTCATTTTGTGTCCTAAGGGAACTAAATTAAATTTAGAACTGATAGAAATATAAGTTTTGCATATATTTTTCCTGAAATTTCCACTTATTCCAATCAACACTGCCTATCTTCCGATGGTGACTGTCTGCTGATGGAAGGAATCTGTCAGCAGAATGGAGAGGGGGGCACATTTTGCCAATTCCTCCCTTCCCCCCGCGACTCTCCCAAATCTGCCCCAGTGGGTCTCCAGTTCAAACTGTGGGATTGCCAAAAAACTGGCCTCTCTCTTTTTTTTGATGATGACTCCACACTCTTAGATACCATCCCATGTGTCCCACCTCATGGTGTCCAAATATAACAGGGTGGATTATTTTATATTTCACTACATGTTTATGGAAGTATTGTCACAACCCTGTATATGTTCTGGCCTGTTATTGCAGTGCTAATCAGAATTGCCAAGCAAGCCTTTAATCTCTGCTTGGAAATCCATTTTATTACTCTTACTAATACTCTGATTCTTATGAACTAAAGCATAGTTGATTGAAGCATGTTAAGGGGTGTCTAATCTGTATGAAAAGATCTTGAGAAAGTGCCTTTGTCTTTGGACACAGACCTGCCATGTAATTGTCACCCGAAAGAGACCACCCTGTACAAAGTCTCAGATGTTAAGAGTGCCAAGTTGCGTGTCGTTTTCCTCTCGGCCAGTGGATTTTGTGGGAAACTGAAAAAGGAATAGCGAATCCCATCATGCCAGAAGCCATACAAAGCTCTGGCAGGGATGTTAAGTTATTCCCCAAAGAGTGAAGCCATTCCAGGCAAGAATTTACAAAGCAAGAGAATGCATAACTTAGTGGGCTGGTATTTAGCCATGATTCCGTTGCCAAAAGAACAGTTGTAAACCAGTGAGAACTGAGTCCTCAAGGAAAGCAGCTGACTATAGAATCTGGCCTGGGCGGTTCAGCTTAATGAGTGGGTAGATGAGACTAATTAGGACCCTTGGCATCTGTTTGCATTCATGACATGATGGGCTTTGCAGCAGTCCTGTGGGTAAAAGCAAGGATGAAGTATTGCTTCTGTGATGTTCTGAAAAAATCAAGCAGCGATTGGAAGCCTCAGATTTGCTTTTCCTCTTGGTGGTTGACCCATTGTAGGAATGTTAAAGCTTTGGGGGGGGGGTTCCTGTTTTGTCTCTCTATAGCAGGGCGGTCCAGCCTCTCGGACCAAGTGGGCTGCAAGTGTAGTTTGACAGTTTTGCCTTGTTGCGTGTGCAAGCCCTAAATTTGATGCCCCCACCCAGCCCTTGCGCTGCCTTCCCAAAGCCAGGTAGGCAAGGCACAGGATTCTGGGAACGAGGTGCAAGACTCTGGCAGGGTCCTAGAGATGTCCTGCTTCCAGGGCCGTCTTAAGCATATCCTGCGCCGTGGTGCAAAGATCCCTCTGGCGGCTCCCCAGAAACTCAACAAGGGAGGGAGCGTTGGGAAATGTCCTCTGCCTCCCCCACTGTCCTGATCCCCGGTGTAGTGGTGGTGGACATGCTCTCTGGTGTCGGGACGCCTGGGAAGGCTGCATGCCATCTTTTGCCAGGAAGCAGGAGGAGGACAACAACCGGGAGCAGGGCCGTCTTTAGCAAATACAGAGGCTTGGGAGCTTCCCTCCTAAGCCTCTGCGGGGATCGCTTACCTCCTGCGGAGGCTTGGGAAGGAAGCTGCACGCCCGCCAGCCATATACAGTGGTACCTTGGGTTACAGATGCTTCTGGTTACATACGCTTCAGGTTACAGACTCTGCTAACCCAGAAATAGTACCTCGAGTTAAGAACTTTGCTTCAGGATGAGAACAGAAATCGTGCTCCAGCGGCACGGCAGCAGCAGGAGGCCCCATTAGCTAAAGTGGTGCTTCAGGTTAAGAACAGTTTCAGGTTAAGAACGGACCTCCGGAACGAAATAAGTACTTAACCTGAGGTACCCCTGTAGTTGGCAGGGCACAGCTGGCGGGTGTTTAGGGAAAGGGGAGGCTGCCGGCAAAGCCACGCAGCTCCCCCACTCACTAGGGCGCCCCTGAGAGGCCGGCGCCCTGGCGCAACGAACCACCAAGACCAATGGGAAAGACGGCTCTGCCTACTTCCCTCCCAAAGCTGGGGAAACACTAACTAGGCTTTGAGAAGGAGATGGGTGTACTCGCCTGTCCTTCTCAAAACCCAGCACCTTGCTTACACGCAGGGTGGATTTGCTTTAAATCAAATTGATTTAAATCACGATTTAAATCACTAGTCAGTAAGACTTGATTTAAATCTTTTTTTTTTTTACAGAAAGACTCATTCTTGCAGGTATAATCTTAATATTTACAACCAGATGAAGGTTTCATTTTTGGAATAATAAATGTTCAGAGTAGTTTTTACAGTTAGATCAAAAGTTACTGATTTGGTTATACCATTAGAAATACATAGACAGATAATTATGAAATCATTGTGAGGTTTAATAAGTTAACTGTTTATATTTGGACAACTCTTCTGCTGTACTTTATTGGAAGGAGAAAAATAATCATTTCCTTGATAACAATTCAAACAATTTATTTAACTAAAACAGTAACATTATAGCATATGTATCCATGTTTGTTAACTGATGTGGTTAAACTGTTTTTTTTTTTAAAAAAATAGAGTTTTAGCACACATGAAAAACTTAAAACAAATCCTTATTTCCTGATGACTATAATATAACTTAAATAGAAAAGTGTATCCCTCCTCCAAAATCATTTTATTTTTAAAATCCAATTTAAATTAAAAAAACTGATTTAAATAAAAATAATCCAATTTAAATTTAAAAACCATTTTTTATTTTTTTAAAAAAAAACATTGATTTTTATCCACCCTGTTTACATGGCTTTCGGAAGGCAATTCAATAGCTTGTGGGGGCGGGGAGAGGCATCAAATGTTGCCTTTGGGCAGTGTGTTTGACTACCCTGTTCTAGAGGATACCAGTTTTTGTATGGGTTACTCTGGGCTGGGGAATGACCATCAAAACTAGGATAATAGCTGTTGTCTGAAATTCTGTGTACAGTTTCCTTTGTTAACAAATATCAAATTCGCAGCCAACTAACATGTTCTGTCAATTCAGTGAGTTTTGCTTGAGCTCCCCAAATTGCTTTTGGTTTTCTCCAACCCTCCAGAACTGATTGGGGGAGGCATAGGATACATGCTGGGAGTAGACCATTGTGCAAGCAGAAATCTTTGTGCTGGCTGAAAGACCTCAGTTGGATACTGTTCCAGCCAGAGTACACCAATTAGCTAAGTTAGTAAGGTGCATTAATTTTAAATGGTCTGCTCTTAAGTAGGACTAGCATTAGCTACAACTCTATGAGGGCAGTTCTAACTATGGGAAGCCAGTGTAGTTTACGCCAGATCTTGTTGAAAGAGGAAAAACAAGCATTTAAAATACAGCTTGACATGCATCGCCCTTTTTGCTCGTGCAAATTCCACCAGGTGCCTATGTCATGGAGTTAGGATCAGAATAAGTCCTTTTCTGCTCTGTCCAGCCCCTGCTCACATGGCCAGAAGCTCCTTTTTGGAGGCTTCCATTGGTGTTGGCTGCGGTTGAGCTGAGTTAGGATGGGGGTTATACCCCAACAACAACTTCTTCTTCTTCTTCTTCTTCTTCTTCTTCTTCTTCTTCTTCTTCTTCAAGATTTTCTTGATTTACAAAAGTGTGTGCAATGTCTCTCTCTTGTATTTACCCCCCCCATGTAACATTTTTACAAATCAGTTTCATTTGTTGAGACATTAGGAAGAAAAGGGGGAAGGGGGGGAGCGTTGGGGGGTGAGGTCGGGTGGCAAAGTTTCTATTTTACTTACTATATGTAGTGTTTGGTGTCAGCATTGCTTGTGCAGGTTCTTTGTTGTTCCTTGTGTTCCTTTGGTGGTGAGAGAGGTTGGGGTTGGCCTATGGTGTGGTTATTCATTTGTGGTTGGCTGTGGTGGTCTTTGTTTTCATGTGTGAGTGAGGTGGGTGGGTGTTTTGGATCAGGTTAGCCATATTGATTTGTATGCTGTTGGTGGATTTTTGTCGTTGTCTTGTTGGGCTGTGTATGTGATAAAGGCGAGCCATACCGGGGCGAAGGCATCTTCTTCTGTTTGTCCCCATGTCAGTTTCAGTTTATTGGTTAATATTTCTAGTAGGGCTGTTTCCCATACTATTTGGTACCATGGGTCCATGCTTACTCCTGACAGGTCTCTCCAGTGTCTGGCTGTGATGCTTCCGGCTGCTGAGAGTAGGTGGGTTATGAGTTCTTTGTGGTGTAAGTGGGCGTTATTGTCTTGGAAGATGCTTAGTAAGGCCAGTTCTGGGGTGATTTCTAATACTTGTTTGGTTATTTTACTTATTTCATGTATGGTTGTTGTCCAGAATAGTTGGGTTTTGGGGCACTCCCACCACATGTGGAGGTATGTGCCTGTGGAGGTGCACCATTTCCAGCATTTTGGTGAGGTTCCTGGATGTATTAGAGCTAATTTTCTTGGTGTTAGGTACCACCTGTAGGTGAGTTTCAGAGTGAGTTCTTTTCATTGATTTACAAAAGTGTGTGCAATGTCTCTCTCTTGTATTTACCCCCCCCCATGTAACATTTTTACAAATCAGTTTCATTTGTTGAGACATTAGGAAGAAAAGGGGGAAGGGGGGGAGCGTTGGGGGGTGAGGTCGGGTGGCAAAGTTTCTATTTTACTTACTATATGTAGTGTTTGGTGTCAGCATTGCTTGTGCAGGTTCTTTGTTGTTCCTTGTGTTCCTTTGGTGGTGAGAGAGGTTGGGGTTGGCCTATGGTGTGGTTATTCATTTGTGGTTGGCTATGGTGGTCTTTGTTTTCATGTGTGAGTGAGGTGGGTGGGTGTTTTGGATCAGGTTAGCCATATTGATTTGTATGCTGTTGGTGGATTTTTGTCGTTGTCTTGTTGGGCTGTGTATGTGATAAAGGCGAGCCATACCGGGGCGAAGGCATCTTCTTCTGTTTGTCCCCATGTCAGTTTCAGTTTATTGGTTAATATTTCTAGTAGGGCTGTTTCCCATACTATTTGGTACCATGGGTCCATGCTTACTCCTGACAGGTCTCTCCAGTGTCTGGCTGTGATGCTTCCGGCTGCTGAGAGTAGGTGGGTTATGAGTTCTTTGTGGTGTAAGTGGGCGTTATTGTCTTGGAAGATGCTTAGTAAGGCCAGTTCTGGGGTGATTTCTAATACTTGTTTGGTTATTTTACTTATTTCATGTATGGTTGTTGTCCAGAATAGTTGGGTTTTGGGGCACTCCCACCACATGTGGAGGTATGTGCCTGTGGAGGTGCACCATTTCCAGCATTTTGGTGAGGTTCCTGGATGTATTAGAGCTAATTTTCTTGGTGTTAGGTACCACCTGTAGGTGAGTTTCAGAGTGAGTTCTTTTCATTGATATGGATTTAAAGGGGGGTTTAGACCATTGAGACCCCAACGTATTTCTGACAGAGCCAGGGTGGGGAACCTATGTGGATATCTGCCAGTTCCTAAGTTGCTCATCCTGTCAGATACTGGTCTTGATTGTCCTCTATAACTGGGACTTTCTTCTGTTTGGGGCTCAAGGTCCATAGGCTTGAATGACACTTTGAAGCATTTGCTTCCCACTGTGTGTGTCCTGCACAATTTAGTTCACTGTGTTGGACTCGAAAACGCACGCCATTGTAAGCATTATATTTCCTCTGTGTGTTGATCTTGCAGCGTTCTTACCAGTAAAAGAAGCTTCCCTCCCAACCCACCCTGCCTTTTAAATATCAGTTTTTGACAGGATGATAAAGTGAAGATTTTTGGAGAGAGCCAGTGCCAGCTTGTGAAGGGAACTTCTGTTGCTGAGTTTGTTTTTTCCTAGTGCTGACATTTTAAAGCTGTACATTTATTTCAGTCTTGGCAAGGACGTGGTTGCATAAATCAGCATTCAAACTAATTGGGAGCAGCTCAAGCGGAATGCTAAGAAGGCCTTATCAGAAGCTACTTGTTGCTCTTGCCTATGGAACTGGCTGGGTGTTTTATAGAGTGCATTCTTTCCTTTCCATCTGTCTGGACTGGCAAATGCAGAATTAACTGCACCAAGGAGTAGCTTATTTCAAGAGCAGGAGTCAACCCTACTACAAATTGATAAGCTGATATACAAGTCTCCAGAAGCAGAGGAAGTGGTTTCTAGAATTCTTCAAGGTTCTAGATGAGATTACTGAAACTTTTTTATTATTTTATGCCTGGCTTGTTGTAGTTCATGATTAAGCCCCCCTGCCTTTACCCCCTTAGCATGCAAATCTAGCTGTGTACGAAATTGCTCTCGCCTTGGTGGTCCACAGTGTTTTGAGTAACTCTGCTGTGTTTTTTCAGGTTTGATTTGTGACTTTTTTTTGCAGGCGGTACTGTTAAGACACTACCTTGTAAGCTTGTTAAACTTTTCAGGGCTCTTGAATAGAAACGCTCTATTTTTTCCTGTTGATTGCTGATTAATAGCTTCCCTAAATTGACCAAGCATCAGTTCCCTTGGGGGAGTGGGGCGGCATTAATTAATTATTTGTTCTTTGGTTGTTGTTCTTTTTGGAAAAATATAAGAGAAAAACAAGAGTTAATTAGCAATTAAGGGCTCGCTCTTTTTCCCTCTCCAGGAAGTGAAACTGGAACTAGGGCAGTCTTAGAATGAGCATTCAGGGGCAAATCAATCTATTACTAATTCACCAGCCCATATCTACAGGAAACAAACAGAGGTTGAACCTGCAACCAAAGGCTTTCAAGTAGCATTAAAGAGGAACTTTGCTGAATGGCAATTACTCATGAGTAGACATTATAGAAGGCAATTTGCCATGAGTCCCAGCGTTTCTGGATAACACAGCAGTATATTAAGTACTTGTGGAATCTCTATTTCAATTCTTCTCCCTGCATTTTATGTAATGAAAATTGCAAACGAATCTTGCAAAATGTCTGAGAAACACCACAAAGGAGGATAAGGCAGTGATACTCACAATCTGGTTTTGATTCATGATTAACATTGAAATAAAAGCTTGGCAAAAGTGTCTTCATCGTATATTCAAAGTGCTGCTCTGTGCATCTGTAACATAATGAAGATTTTGTGCACTGCTTTTTATCTCAGGCTGAAATTCACCTCTGTTTCTTCTTTCTCTCGCAGCTCTTCCATGTGGCCTACGTCCTGATCAAGTTTGCAAATTCCCCTCGCCCTGACCTGTGGGTGCTTGAGCGGTCAACGGATTTTGGACTTACATATGAACCTTGGCAGTACTTTGCCTGTGAGTATGAGAGAAAAGTCGAAGGGATGTGGGAGTGGAGCCACATTCACCAGGGGAGGGGAGCCTCCAGTCTTGGCCTGCCAGGGATACAGGTTGGCCTGCAAGGCCATTTCCCCCAACGGCACCCACCTTGCCCATCAGCTGATGTCTCTTATGATGTCATCTGATGGACAGCAGGGGGTGGACTAAGTTCTGTGTTGGCTGAGTGTGCCAATTCCCGGGGGGGGGGGGAGCAAGGTGTGCAGCCAAACTGAGCAGGATTTAACCCCTGATCATGAGCTATTGAGAGACGTGGGTGGTGCTGTGGGTTAAACCACAGAGCCTAGGGTTTGCTGATCAGAAGGTCGGCGGTTCAAATCCCCGCGACGGGGTGAGCTCCCGTTGCTCAGTCCCTGCTCCTGCCAACCTAGCAGTTCGAAAGCACGTCAAAGTGCAAGTAGATAAATAGGTACCACTCCAGCGGGAAGGTAAACGGTGTTTCCGTGTGCTGCTCTGGTTCGCCAGAAGCAGCTTAGTCATGCTGGCCACATGACCTGGAAGCTGTACGCCGGCTCCCTCGGCCAATAAAGCGAGATGAGCGCCACAACCCCAGAGTCGGCCACGACTGGACCTAATGGTCAGGGGTCCCTTTACCTTTTACATGAGCTATTGGGCTCAGTTTGTCAAGATTCCACAAAACCTCTTCCTGATTCCCTTTGCATTGGAATCCCTTGCTATAACAAAGGCTTCCCCCCTATGTTTCAGTAGGGTTTTTGATGGAGTTTACATTGAAAGCCCTGCTTAAACTGAAGCGAAAGCATTTGTTTTAGCAGCAACTTGTACCTGCTATCATTGTGACACCAGGTGATAGACGGGTGGGCATCCCCACCCACCCGCCACATTTGGCCGACGAGGCTGATCCTAGTAAGGACCTGGCCTGTGGAGCAAAAAAAAAGTTTCCCACCTCTGACCTACTCCAGTGGCCCTGGAGCGAAAAAACAGCCAGCATTTCAGGACGTAGGTAAAGCTCTGTATTATTTCTCCCCTTTGCTTACTTATTTATCATAGTGGTATATAGAATCTGCTGGTTCAATTGAATGACAGTTGATGGAGAACTACAACAGAAGAAGCTAGTGCTTCCAGTTCTTTCTTGTAGACTTACCAGAGGCTTCTGGTTGGCTACTATAGCAAGCAGGCCTGGATGAACCTTTAGTCTGAGCAATCAGGGCTCTTCTTATGTCTATATCCCAACCAGAATGCCCTTGCATCATACAAAATACCTTACTGTACAGTCAGCCAGATTTTCCACATTAACGATCTAGCATCTTGAAAAGGTGCATAGATGAAGGAATTTTGGCAGGTGTAATTTTCCAAATCAACACAGCAGAACTGTGACGTGACAAGTTGCTTCAAGTTCCTTCCTTAACTGTTGTGCAGAAGGTGCAAGATCCCTAAAACAGCTGCTTCTGACCTGGGGTGCAAGGGTTTCAGTGTGTGATAGGCTTTCCTGGAAGAGATTCCTCACCCGGCGCCTCTCAAAGTGGATTTTGGTTGGATCAGGAGGCATGGTTATCAACCCAAACTACCCTCTTGTACAGTGAACTGTTGGTTGTTTCATTTCCTTAAGATAATGTGACTGGTAGTCAGTTGATGGAAGGGTTCAGGCTGGATCAGACCTGCAAAGCCTCTACCTGGGCAGCCATAGGGCCAGGATTCACAAAGGCATTGGTAGGATTGCTGACATTTTTCTCGGATGACTCTTGTGCTTGTAACAACTGCATGACAAACAAAAATGCAGCAGATGGAGTATTTTGTGGCCTGCAGAAACAGGAACAGTGGAGGGAAAGTTACCGTATTTTTTGCTCTATAAGACTCACTGTTTCCCTCCTAAAAAGTAAGGGGGGGATGTGTGTGCGACTTATGGAGCGAATGCAGGCTGCGCAGCTATCCCAGAAGCCAGAACAGCAAGAGGGATTGCTGCTTTCACTGCGCAACGATCCCTCTTGCTGTTCTGGCTTCTGAGATTCAGAATATATTTTTTTCTTGTTTTCCTCCTCCAAAAACGAGGTGCGTCTTGTGGTCTGGTGCGTCTTATAGAGTGAAAAATACGGTACTTGTTGATTTTCTTGCATTATGCAGCTGTTAAAAGCAGAGGCAGCTAGCCAGAAAAAAAAATAGAGGAAATATAAAGTCCTATAAGTACCATCTGGACCTGTTCTGGCAGTTCAAGAGGTAAGGAGGTCTTGCAGCAATTAGTAGGTGAACATGTTGATCAAACAGCTATTAAATCCTCATCTACAGGGACTGGTTGAAAATATGGCAAGCGTATTTGAAACTTGTTCTTGACTTGTGTTCTTCTGCTCAAGAACACACTCTACATACACTTAGCATGCTGTATTTTTTTGGAAATGTATTGTGATGGGATAGTTGGGTGCCTAGTGAAGAATGTGTTTTTCATCACTGCTGACTACTCAGAAAACGTGTAATGATTGAAAAAATGAATTATGTTTTGAGTCTCAAGTGTGTTGTTTTTTTTTTACTTTATTTTTAACGAGGAGACTCAGAATGACTGAGGTCGATAATATCTGCAATATTGCATCCTTTCTGGAATGAGGGAAAGGAATGTTCCCCTGAAGCTAACAACAAAGGGGTTTGTTTGTTTGTTTGTTTGTTTGTTTGAATATACTGCTTGATGGTTAAAAAAACCCTAAACCTCAAGAAGAATAAATGAATAAATTTATTGCAGGTAAAACAGTTGAAAGCTGCAATATGAAATGTTCAAAAAATTAAAATGAGAAATAAACTCAAATAATATTAAAACACACATCAATGTTCTAGATATTGGGGAGGCTTGTCCAAACAACAGGTTTCTAAGCAGGTGCTGGAAAGAATACAGTGAAGATATCTCTCTACCTGATGTCAGCAGGCAGGGAATTCCAAAGTGTAGGTGTTGCCATACTAAAATAATGATTTCTTATCAATGTATTCTGGTTTGTGGAGTTGCCAAGAAAAGGTGTGGGCTAATGGTGCAAATGCAAGTGTAGAAATACAAGCCAAAATATTCCAGGTCCTGCATCTATACAGTGGTACCTCGGGTTACATATGCTTCAGGTTACATACGCTTCAGGTTACAGACTCCGCTAAGCAAGAAACAGTGCTTCAGGTTAAGAACTCTGCTTCAGGATGAGAACAGAAATCATGCCCTGGCGGCGCGGCGGCAGCAGGAGGCCCCATTAACTAAAGTGGCGCTTCAGGTTAAGAACAGTTTCAGGTTAAGAACGGACCTCTGGAACGAATTAAGTATTTAACCCGAGGTATTGTATTCTGATAACAGAAAGAGGGGTCCAGATACGTATAGTGAAGAGCTCATAAGGGAATGGTTTTTCATTGCTCACTCGTTTTATCTGTGTTGTTGTATCCTGGATGTAAAGAGTTTTATATATTTGCTTAAGGAAGTTGCTTTATAGGTTTGGTCCTGACATGATAAGCACCCAGACATTCGCCTTGTCTTTCCTAAATCTCTGCAGTTAAAGATTAGAGCAACCTGCAAGGAGGTTTCTGTGTATCTTTCTGTGGTCTCCAATTGTGATGTTGTCTTCTTCCTGCCTTTTACTTTCCTCATCCATCACTCCTAGCATTTATTGGAAAGCTAACATTTCAGCCAGAAACTCTGTGAAAGCTTGGGGGCATATCCTGACAGGAACAACTCGCCAGTTGTTTCTGAAAGCGGTCACAATTAGGAAGTGCCATTGCTCCTTAGGCAGAAAGAATCATCTTCAATCATTGAGCATCTGGGGGAATAAGAGGGATCCTCAAACTTTGGCTAGCCTTGGTCATGAGCCCAGATTTGTGGTTGCCACAACTCTGCCCTCCCACCAAATCAGGGGAGGGTCAAGAACCTCTCTCTGACCTTCAGAGGTGCGTGGAAAACCTCCAAAGAGCAGCACGAGGGGAGAGAAAATTCCCAGCTCCCCTTCTCAGGGCCAAGCTCTGGAAGATGGAGGGAACTCATATCTTTAGTTGCATATTGCTTTGGAGGTTCTCAAAAAATGCAGTGTGAGATGCCTCCAAGCCTGTCATTCTTGTCCCAGAGGTGATTCTCAGCAAGGCAAGTGTTATGAAGAACTTTGCAGGTCCTTGTGGATTTGGTGGTCTCTGTGATTATGTTAGTCTCTTTTTATCTCTCCTCCCTTCTGATAAGTGATATGGATAAGCAGCAGCAGCAGTAGTAGTAGTACAGTGGTACCTCGGGTTAAGTACTTAATTCATTCTGGAGGTCCATTCTTAACCTGAAACTGTTCTTAACCTGAAGCACCACTTTAGCTAATGGGGCCTCCCGCTGCTGCCGCACATTTGCAACCCTCAGCGTTCACATCCCGCAGCGGTGCTTCTGCACACGTGTGGGTTGTGATTCAGCGCTTCTGCGCATGTGCGACTGCCAAAACCCAGAAGCAACCCATTGCGGTACTTCTGGGTTTAGGTGGGTCCGTAACCTGAAAAAATGCAACCTGAAGCATTTGTATCCCGAGGTATGACTGTATTTTATATTCAGTTTATTTTATTTGAGTGAATGTTTTTCATCGGGGGCAGCTGTAGACATTTTTGCAAAGAATTCAGTCTTCAACAATGGATACAGAACACAGTTTTCAGATAGAAATAACAGTGGGCTCAAAAAACGCTATGCATTTCAAGTACAGTGGTACCTCAGGTTAAGTACTTAATTCGTTCCGGAGGTCCGTACTTAACCTGAAGCTGTTCTTAACCTGAAGCACCACTTTAGCTAATGGGGCCTTCTGCTGCCGCCACGCCGCTGGAGCATGATTTCTGTTCTCATCCTGAAGCAAAGTTCTTAACCCGAGGTACTATTTCTGCGTTAGCGGAGTCTGTAACCTGAAGCGTATGAAACCCGAGGTACCACTGTAATAGTAATACAGTCATACCTCGAGTTGAATGTGCTTTGGGTTGAGTGCGTTCGAGTTGCGCTCCGTGGCAACCCAGAAGTAACGGAGCACATTACTTCCAGGTTTCGCTGCTCACGCATGCGCAGACGCTCAAAATGATGTAATGCGCATGTGCGGGAGCGGCAAAACGTGACCCACGCATGTGCAGACGCATCGTCGCATCTTGCGTTCCGTTCGGGATGCGAATGGGGCTCCAGAACAGATCCCGTTCACATCCCGAGGTACCATTGTAATAGTGTAAGTTCTTAACATTCTTACATCTTGTCACAAGACTTCACGTCTGCTGTGTGAAGTTAAGATTAATACTAGTGTTCCCCCATCACTGTATCTGAATGTCACAAGTATATTAAATTTTGTATTTCAGAATTTTTTTAAGTCTAATGTGCTTCTGAATATCTCACTCATTTTCAGAGTAAGCTGGAGTAGTTAGCTCCCTCCCTCTCTGAACCCATAAGTATCTTTCACAAACACCTTCTTACTTTTGATCACAAGTTTTGCATGCTGTTTGGGCGTATGCTTTGAGTGGCGAGATGGTTCAACGCCTTGTCTTTGTTTTCACTCAGAAGCAGATTTTTCACTTAGCACAGTATCTCTCTTATTTGCACAAAATGGCCCTGTGTGGAGACGCACCCATCTTTGACCTCTGTGGCGCTAAGCCCAGCTGTGTCACTTCTTGGCAGACATTTTTATCTAATTAGTTGGCAGTGCCAAGACCAATTTGGCAGGACCGTAGCTATATCAATTTATTATAGGACATGGGAAGAAGAGGTGAATGTTTTTCTGAAGTCTCGTTTCCTCATTGTTTGTGGTCCCAAGTTGGCTTTGGAAGAGGAGGCTATTTCTGTTTCCTGCAGCCTAGACAATTGGTATTGCCGGCCAGACATTTAGGGCTGTCTGTTGTTCCTCCGGTAGTTCCCTGGGAAAGGGAAATTAAGGAAATTGGACAAGAGAATCTATTTCTAAGTTTGATGTTGCCTGCTGGTTTCCAGAGCAGAATCTGAGACATGCTTTACCAAGGAGCGCCATCTTGTTCTGCAAATATATCATTATGAAGTTCGCAGAGAGCAGCCAAGCTACTCTGAGCATGTCAGGCCCCAGGTTCTCCCGGGAGCCAAAACAGTAATTGGTAGAAGATGTGAGATGATCTTTACTGTGATCTTTTAAACAGAAAAACCTGGTGAAGGAGTGCCTGGAAAGACTATACGGTGAATTATCCCCTTGGGTGTGATTCCATCCCTAATTTCTATGACAGTGTGTATCTGTGAGCTCGTTAGGTTTCCTTTGTGGATAGGAGAACAAGAAGCATGTTTATCTTAAAATGAGTTTCCCTCTCCCAAATAGTAGCGGAATATTTTTATTTAATGACTCACATTTTATTCATTTATTCATTTTCTTCCTGTTTCAAAAAACCTTCTGCAGAAAGATGCCCAAGGGCTATCAGTGGTAGCTAAGGTGGTCCTTTCTCTTCTGTTCACTGTCTCTTAACTCTAGTTTCTTCTTTATGGTCTCTGTGCAGGTGCATTCATTGCATTCTGCACATGTGCAGAGTATAATTAGCCTTCTAGATCTTAAGTCAGTGCATTTTTGGTAGGAGGTACACTCAGAATTGTCTAACACAGGCTTCCTCAACCTCGGCCCTCCAGATGTTTTGAGACTACAATTCCCATCATCCCTGACCACTGGTCCTGCTAGCTAGGGATCATGGCAGCTGTAGGCCAAAAACATAGAATCATAGAATCATAGAGTTGGAAGAGACCACAAGGGCCATCGAGTCCAACTCCCTACCAAGCAGGAAACACTATCAGAGCACTCCTGACATACGGTTGTCAAGCCTCTGCTTAAAGACCTCCAAAGAAGGAGACTCCACCACACTCCTTGGCAGCAAATTCCACTGTTGAACAGCTCTTACTGTCAGGAAGTTCTTCCTAATGTTTAGGTGGAATCTTCTTTCTTGTAGTTTGGAACCATTGCTCCGTGTCCGCTTCTCTGGAGCAGCAGAAAACAACCTTACATCTGGAGGGCCGAGTCTGAGGAAGCCTGGTCTAACATAATAGAGGTGCTTCTATACTTATGGAATATTTCCTGTAGCAATGGGACAAACCCAAATCTAAGGTTACCAAAAGTTTTGGATTATGCTCCTAGGGTGTACAAAGTCTCCATTCAGTTGCAAACCAGTACAGTGGTGCCCCGCAAGACGAATGCCTCGCAAGACAAAAAACCCGCTAGACGAAAGGGTTTTCCGTTTTGGAGGCGCTTCGCAAAACGAATTTCCCTATGGGCTTGCTTTGCAAGACGAAATGTCTTGCGAGTTTTTCCGACTTCCCCCCCCCTTTTCTCCCCTTTTTCTAAGCCACTAAGCCACTTATCTGCTTATCCGCTAAGCTGATAAGCCGCTAAAAGCCGCTAAGCCGCTAATAGCGCTAATCCGCTAAGCCGTCAATGGGCTTGCTTCGCAAGACGAAAAAACCGCTAGACGAAGAGAATCGCGGAACGGATTATTTTCGTCTTGCGAGGCACCACTGTATTGGGTGTCATAGCCAGCAGTTAGCTTGCAAATGAATTTCACATGAGAAAGTCAATCATTTTAAATTGGCATTTTTTTGCTTAGCAATTTAAATCATGATGTTTCACATATTGTGGTGATCCGAAAGGTTTGTTGTGTGTTTGGAAAGAAGAGCCACCCGTCACAACAAAACCCCTCCTCTTCCTCCTCCTCCTCCTCCTCCTCCTCCTCCCCCTCCCCCTCCTCCTCCTCCTCCTCCTCCTCCTCCTCCTCCTCCTTCTTCTTGGATATGGCTCTGCAGACCCCATCAGCCCATGACTTTCCTTGCGCAATTGATAGGTGAACACACATCATTGGCCCAGTGCTCTCCAGCATCTTCCAGTCTCCAGAAACCAGAAGCTTATCTGCCCACCCACCACTCTCCCATTCCGTTCGCTAGCTGTTTCTGCCACAACAGAAGAGTCAAAGGCATTTGTCCTTCCTGCATCCCACCCTCCACTCCTTTCTGCACATTTATTTTCCTCTGCTATCAATTCTTCCCAGGGTGGTCTCCTTTGAAACCGACCACCAAACCTCCCTCTTAGCATGATAGAAGTTTGCATTTCAAAGGGGAACCAGACTTTTATAGAAAGTAACAGAGCCTGACCTTGCATTCTGCAAGCCCCCATTCCACCTGTCGGCCATGGAGCAGTGCCATGTGGCTGCCGGTTGCCAGGTGTATCTGGACACTTAACCAGCATGACTCGCAAGGAGGAGGAGAAAGAATTTGGCATGGTGGGGAGAGTGAGAGTTGGCAGCTGGTTCTCTCGTTGCCTCCTTGGCCGCTGCATTCTCCAGACATTAGTGCCTCTCAAATGCACAGCAACTGAAGTTTCAAAACACTGCTCCAGAAGGATGAGGTACCTCCTGGGCTTTAGCAAAAGTTGTGGCGCTAACTAGATGTGATGTTAATTGTGTATAGTCAAATAATGTGCACTTAAATATATAAGGGTGATTTTCTTCAGGGATGTTTGTGTGTGTTTGTAAGAGTTAAAACCATCCACACCATGACCCTAGTCCTTCTCCCTCTCATTTGCTATTTCAGTTTTTCATGTGCCCGCACACAATTACCCTCAGACCTAGCTGGAACCTCAGTTGCGGATTTTGAGGAAATGCCAGTGGTCACAACATCTCTTTTCAGCCAATTCAGGATATTTTGTTGTGTGAAGCTATACCAGCTACTTATATTAGGCCCTCTAAATCTATGTAGCCTACGCTGAAATGCTGTCTTTCGTGGTGATCACTTTACTTATTTCCCCCCCAATTTTTTTTATTGATTTTCACAAAATTATAAACACACTAACAACTAAACGAACAAACAAAAATCAAACCTTATTAAAACTAATCTTATTAACATTAAGTGACTTCCTCATATCCCCCTGGTTGAATTTCAATGCATATCATTTTAATGGTTTTCCAAATCAAAATTCTTATAAACTTAACTTAATCACTTAACATCATTCTTATTTATTTATTTATACCCCACCCATCTGGCTGGACTTCCCCAGCCACTCTGAGCAGCTATCTTCCATTAAAGAAGCACTGTGGTGTCAGTTTCAAGATTTGGAGGTGGGTGGTGGATGGGGAGTTCGAGGGGCACTGTAGCATGTCTTCCTTAGCGTAGCCATTCTTGGCAGGAATCAAAAGCTCGGTTCCTTCTGCAGCTGTTTCTGGACGGGCCTTGAGGGAGTGGGTTGGGACCTGTGCCTGGGATAGTAAGATTTCCAGCTCCAAATCTGCATGGGGCTTGCATTCTTGTAAAAGCTGCATGGATAAGGGAGACAGGTCCATCTTCCTTTGCACCAGCATGGCAGGTTTTCAGACGCTTTTCAGAGTGCCAACTAATGGCTCTTTTGCAAATGCATAGGAATCATAAGATGAGTCAAGCCATTGGTCCACCTTGCTCATTTCTGTCTACACCAGGGGTCTGCAACCCGCGGCTCCGGAGCCGCATGTGGCTCTTTTACACCTTTGCCGCGGCTCCGGGGCAGATACTAGCGAGGGGAGGAGGCGCATTGTGCGCCCCGACGCTCCCCACTGTGGCGGGCGCTGTACTGGCTGTGACGTCGCATGGGGGCAGTGCGTGCGTTAGTCACGCACCGTCCCGACGTCACCTTCCCGCCCGCCCGCCCGCTACATTGAAAGGGGGCATGTACGCTGGTCACTGTTTTGAAGGGGAGTGAAGAACACACACACACACAATGGTAACTTGTTAATTTAACATTTATTTCTATGAGGATGAATAATTCTGAGGGGTCAAACAAAGAAATAATAAAAAAGTGACAAAAAAGTTATTTTTATAATGACGAGTTTTGCGGCTCCCAGTTTTTTTTTCTTTGGAAACGGGTCCAAGTGGCTCTTTTTGTCTTAAAGGTTGCAGACCCCTGGTCTACACTGTCCGGAAGTGGCTCTCCAGAATTTCACACAGGTACCTGGAGATGCTGGGGATAGTATCTGGTACCTGCTGCATGCAAAGCAGATGCTCTCATTGCATTGCAACCCTTCCCCAAAGCAGCCACCGTTGCACTTTGTAGGATATTCCCTAAACAAATCTCACTGTCTGAGCTTGATTGAGCTTGATTATTGAGGGGAAGTGCGTGGAACAGGTCTCGGTGTTTCAATTTCTGGGAATGGAGTTGAGAGACGACCTAACCTGGGGAGAAAACAGCAAAGACCTGGTGAAGAGAGCACAGCAGAGGTTATATTTTCTGAGAATCCTCCGGAAAAATAATCTCTCAAAAGACCTGTTGGTGGCATTTTACCATTGCACTGTGGAGAGCGTATTCACTTATGGTCTGTGTGTGTGGTTTGGGAGCTGCACGCCCAGGGAAAAAACAATGCTGTCTAGGGTTGTAAAGACTGCAGAGAGAATAATTGGGTGCACTCTTCCCACCTTAGATCAAATCTATGCTGCCAGGTGCCATACGAAAGCTGCAGAGATAACGCAGGATAGTGCGCACCCCAGAAATGATCTCTTTCAGCTTCTGTCTTCTGAAAGAAGGTATAGGGTTATAAAGGCCAGGACTAGCCGCCTGAGAAACAGCCTCTACGCAAATGCAATTCTGGTTCTAAACGCAGCATAAGGGGTTTCTATAGTATAGTGTATTTTAAAATGGGGTTTCAGAGTTTTTAGGGGTTTTTGAATGTTTTATGTAGTTTTTCAATTTCATTGTTCTGCATGGGACTATGACAATAAAGCTATCATATATTGTATATCACTGTGAATCCCTAGTGCTCCATGTCTGTTTTCTGCGTTTGTCCTATCTTATGCTGGAGAGCTGGTGTCGTGTCCTATCAAAGAAATCAGGGAGTTCTTTTTTATACTTGCCTCTGCCACAAACTCACTAGGTAGCCTTAGGCAAGCCACTCTTCCTCAGCCTCAGGAATTATAGAATCGTAGAATTGTAGAGTTGGAAGGGACCCTGAGAGTCCTCTAGTTCAGCCCCCTGCAATGCAGGAAACTCAGCCAAATCATCCATGACAGATGGCATCTAACCTCTGCTTTAAAAACCCCAAAGGAAGGTTTTCAAATATACTAATATTGGAAGATAATATTGATCTGCTTTACAGGGATGACATGAGGATTACACTCAAGTAGATGAAGCGCTTTGAATATTTGGAAGTTCTAATACAATTGCAGAATATTATTAATATTTCATTTCACACAACTAAAATGTTCACCTCTTGACTTCTCTGCTCAATAGCTTCCAAGAGAGATTGTATAGAGAAATTTGGCCTGAGGACTCTGGAACGGATAACCAAAGACGATGACGCCATCTGCACCACTGAATACTCCCGAATTGTCCCCTTGGAGAACGGCGAGGTAAACTCTTTAATTTTTTGTCTGGCTGTGCATCAAAGCAGTGATGTGGGTTCTATTTTTCCCCTGTGCTTAATTTTTCTGCAAAAAAAAAAAAAAAAAAAAAAAATCTGCTTTGTAAGTTCAATAGTAACTATGAATGGATTTGACAAGCATAGCAGTTTGAAACTTTTTAGCATTCTATAATAAATACGAGTAAAATGAGCATGCTTAATTTGATCTATGACACCAGAAACTATGCAAACTGACAATTTTCAGGTGCAAATTAGCCTAATTTTTGTAGGATTTCTCCGCCCCCCCCCAAAAAAACCCACATCACCCAGTTCAAGTCCTGTATTTAAAATGATCAATGCTGAATTAACATAAGGTATGAAGGATACCCCCCAGGTTTCCATATGTTGATGTTTCTGAGAGCATGAACCTGTAGACAGAGTGTTGAATATTATTACTGGGTAACCTCGGACAAACCTATCTATACTATTGGAATTATAGAGTGGGAATAAAATGACTTGCCTTACAGGGTTGTTGTGATATCAAAGAGATGTCAAAGAGAGAAACAACTACCAGACTTTTAGAAGACATCTGAAGGCAGCCCTGCTTAGGGAAGCTTTTAATGTTTGACACACTATTGTATTTTCATATTTTGTTGGAAGCCGCCCAACAAAATATGAAACCCAGCCAGATGGGTGGGGTAATAATAATAATAATAATAATAATAATAATAATAATAATAATAATTTGTTGTTGTTGTTGTTATTCATGGGGGGGGGGAAGGCACTTCAAATAAAGAACTGTATAGAGCCTTACAAGCCATTGTAAGTTCTGTCTAGCCTTTGGTTTCTAAATCTCCTTCAAGCATTAGCTGTGCCTTTCCAAACCATATTCTGTGGCCATGAGACATAGAAATTATTTAAAAAAATGAAAGATTGGATTTTTGGGATCTCAAACGCTGTACCGTCTGTCCAATTCCATTCTTGCCCAGAAGAGTCATGGAAATGGAAGATAGGCTCTGCGGTGATATTCCTTTCTCTTGGGAGATAAGCAAGCTGTCGCCCTGTCCAGTGAACTTTACCTTTCTGAATGTTTCTTGAGTTATCCAAAGCTGATAATAGGCCATGGGATATTGCGCCTGGGAAACTCTGGCACATCCTGTTGCTAAATTCTGCTGTAATCTTGAGTCATGCTGGCGGAACTCCTCCAGCTGTGCCGATGCTGTGTTCCAGGACAGAAACTCTGCTGCAATTGGTAAAGGGTTGCGGTGGGGTGTAAAGAGTTCATTCAACCACAGACATGCTTGTCCTCAAAGCATTCTGTTTAAGCAGGAGGAGGGGCCGATTTATTGCAGGGGGGGAGGGACACAAGGTCTGGGAACGCAAGGAAGTGCAGAATTATTTTGGTTAATTTTTACCAAAGGGATTAATTCAATTTTTTAAGGGCATGTTTGCATTTTTCAGCACTGGGTGAAATAATAAAGAGAGATTTGATTAGCAGCTGCTCAGATTGGAATGGAGTGCAGCTCAGTTGAAACAGATTCATCCATGTATGGGATTTTGTTCGTTGCAGCTAAGGTCTCTGTTGCCTTGTGCCTAAAGATGCCTTATTCATTCCCCACATACCCTCTGAGATACCTTGCATTTGTGACAATGGCAGAATGTTTAAATGAAGAAATCCAGAATTGTATGTGATATTGGCATGACATGTTAAGTTTGCCATATCGAATGCTGAAGTGGATTACAGCTGAGATTTTTTTTCATTGCTTGGCGACATGGTGTATGTTGAATTGAATCCCTTTGGAATGAATTAGTGGGTCTTAAATCCTGACTAAGTTATCGCACTGATCTCAATAAGAATGTAAGAACATAAGAACCCTGTGGCATCAGACCAAAAGTCCTATGGACAGCTCACAAGCAGGACCACAGTCCAACAGTGCTCTTACCACTTGTGATTCCCTCTAGCTGCTGTTCAGAGGAATACCACCTCCAACAATTGAGATATCACATAGCCATCATGGTTAGTAGCCATTGACAGCAAATGTGAACCTTCAGCTAACTTAGCTTGGATCAACCTGGTTATACCAACCCCACTTACTTTTCAATGGCAAGCTATAACTGACTGGTCAGTTTACTCTTCTGTAGTTTGTACGTTCCTATTTTGTGTGCAGGAGTCAAGTTGATAATTGCTTACATTATTGAAAGACAATTTACAGAGAACCAGTGATATCTTTTGATACGAATGTTAGATCTAGACCTGGAAAGCTTTTGACATTTCAGTTGAGCCACGAGCATGGCGTTCCATGAGTCATAATCTTTTGTCCTCAATTCCTTATCTGTAAAATGGGAGCAGTTGTGACTTACCTCGGAGATTTGCTGCATGGAGGAATAAGATAAGAACATATTGGGCTGGATTCAGTTAACAGGTCCCACTAGCAGAAACCCACTTCTGCTAGTGCAATGGGGCTTCCTCCCTCTTCCCCCACCCCCTAAATTAACTCTGGGGGGGGTAGGGAGAATCCCTAGAACAGTGTGGTGTGGGAGGAGAGATTGTTCTGTTGTACAAGCAGAAATGCTTGTACTGATGCAGCATTTTTAACAGTGCGATGCTGAATTCCTCCCATTGTTACTTGCTCTGATCATAGTAGTATAGTGTACAGTGGTACCTCGGGTTACAGACGCTTCAGGTTACAGACGCTTCAGGTTACAGACTCCGCTACAGACTCCAGAAATAGTACCTCGGGTTAAGAACTTTGCTTCAGGATGAGAACAGAAATCATTCTCCGGTGGAGCGGTAGCAGCTGGAGGCCCCATTAGCTAAAGTGGTGCTTCAGGTTAAGAACAGTTTCAGGTTAAGAACGGACCTCCAGAACGAATTAAGTTCTTAACCCAAGGTACCACTGTAATTTAAATGAGTAGATGAGAATTGTATTGATCCACTGCTATGGTGAAGCATATTTCCGGACTGAGAAACACACACATTTTCTATCACCTAAAATATTCCTCTCTTTCTCACTCTGCTTCTACAGATTGTGGTCTCTTTGGTGAACGGGCGTCCGGGAGCCATGAACTTCTCTTATTCTCCTCTGCTAAGGAATTTCACCAAAGCCACCAACATTCGATTACGCTTCCTGCGGACTAACACCCTACTTGGGCATCTGATGGGAAAGGCCTTACGAGACCCGACCGTGACGAGGAGGGTAAGATGCTTCTAAGCTCCTCTTTGCTTATCAGTCAAATCTGCGTGGGAGCAGTAGCTTTTGGAAACATTAGAGAGATGAGTAAATGGTACAGAGTACTATGGTATCCTTCCAATGGAAAAGGTTCTACACATTTATTCATCTTCCAAATGACTACCGTGAATAACAGGGTTGTATCCAACTAAGTTTTAGCCAGAGTAGACCTACTGAAATTAATGGACCTTCATTAGCCATATTCATTAATTTCAGTGGGTCTTCTCTGAGTAGTTCCTGTTCAGGACAAGCAGAAAACAGTTAATCAATGTTGTTATTAGATTAGATTCACTAATGTTTAATAGTGATGATGATGATGATGATGATGATGATGATGATGATGAAAAATATATCTCAAGATTAAAGGTAAAATTAGGGCATCAGTAGACTGAGTGGTCTACAGGACTTGTTCCTGGGTGACCTGGATTTAAATTGCACTTTGCATGTTACCAGTTTCCCATACGGAAGTGAGGGCGTGTTGTAATAAATGGCAATACTATGTGCATGTAAATGGCTGCAGTATATAGAACAGGATTTATATATTGCATTTGGGCTTGATTTTCTCTGCTTGCAATAAAGTGCACATGGGGTAAAGAGAGTTCAACACAGGAAAAAATGTCAGGGCCGGCTTATTAAAAATAGCACGTAAAATTCATCAAAAAGATTTTAAAGTTCTGTCATGCACTGGATATCCCTTTGGAATATATGCTCAGTGGCACATTCATATATGAGTTTAAGCCTATTCTGAACCTATTAGGATCAAAATTATTTAACATATTATAAAAAGAAATTTAATAAAAATATTAAACTAAAAAAAAGTTCCTTGATCAACTAAAAAGTTCCTAACCCTTTATACATATGTGTGATACTTTGTTAGGTAACATTCCCACCCACAAACCCAATTATGCATGACCAACAGCTCAACCCTTCCTATGGAGAGACATTTTGGACTTTGAGATCATTGTTGCAGTCTATCAAACAGCGCAGTTGTGGAGAGTGTTATATGCAGATGTCTAGAGTAATAAATCTGCAATCTGCTTGGGGGTGGTGGGGAGAACGTTGGTTGCCAACAAACAAACAAAGCCACCCACCCAACAACACCCGAGGCATCTGCTGATTGCTACACACAACATCCTTGGCAAAGTCCAGCATGGGGGATATCCCAGTCTGCTTGTTTGTTAGCTCTGCAATAACCAGCAGGTGTTACTTACTGTAGCCTGCACTGAAGAGGCTTTAAGTCTGCAGTTGGTGCTGCCAGACGAAGGAAGAAATGCCCCAAAGTATTGTTTAAAGAAATAAAACCTATTGGTTCACCTTGGTAGGGGTGGGTGTTGTCGTGCTACTCCCACACAAAATGAGAGAGATTAACTAGGTCATTAAATATCTCCTCAGAGGCTCTGCAGATTTCAAAGCCCTGTATGCTTTTATCCAGGAATCCAGTATTTATTGATATTGTTCAGAATGATGGTGGTCTGCTCTTAGAACAGAGACAATAAAGAGCAAAAGTTGCAAATTGTTTAGCCTTGCCTGGCATAATGTCCTGGGCTGTCAGTTTTACTAAGCCAGGGGGATGGGACTTCAGCCCTAGAGGCTGAATGCCCTGAATGCTTTCTGTCTGGCCCTTGGAGCCTTCATTAGGCCATATACCACATTGGACCTGCTAGTGCCTCTATCTTGTCTGTTGCTCAGTACACAGCCCATGACGTTTCTGTGATGTCACCCTAAAGCTGCATTGTGATAAGCAGAGTTATGAATACTGTTGCCATGACACCGTAAGCCTTTGATCCTCTCTCACACCCTGTATGAGAGTGTGGGCAATTACCAGGCAGGGCAGAGGTGCTAATATTACTGTGCTCTTCCTGTAAGGAATACTTCTTTGACTGATGGATCCATCATTCAACAATAATTTCGTAAAGGATGTGTCAGATGGAATCCTATCACTGACAAAGTTTGAGTTATTTATCTTGAAGTAGCTGGGCATTTGTGTCATGAGGTTATTCCTTTGTATGGGAGAGAATATATGGCCGATGTCTGCAAAGTGACAAGGACAAACCATTCTGCGATCTTTTAGTATTACTACAGTATCAAAGATATCAGCATTGGAGGACGGTGCGTATGCCATGGTCACGCTGACGTCTGTGATGCCAAAGACCCTACGGATCCTTATAGGTAAGACTTCTGTTGGAAAACACCATGCCAAGATAGACTGATATGTAAAGAATTGAACTAAGAAGGATAGTTGGTGAAAGGGAAACAAGGTTCATCATGCAATGGAGGGACTGAAAGATGAATTTTGCTGTAAGTCAGCAGAGCCAGTTGTGTCGAAAGGCAAGGTGTAATGTGATAGATAGATAGATAGATAGATAGATAGATAGATTAGATTAGCTGCATTCTAAAGCAAGATTCTCCCCTTGTTAATTTGCACTTTACTCCATCACGACAACGGCTTCCTTGATTGCCAACATCACCTAGATTATGTTGTCCTACTGACCAAATACAGCGGCTCATGCAACATTCAAATATAAGTCAAACCAAATCACTTGAACCAGAGCCATGTGCTACCCAGAACGGCGGTCAGTTAGCTTTTAGTTGCAAACCCATAACTGTTTATTGAGCTGATATAAGAAAAAATGTTTTCTTAGTCCTTCAACAGAACTTAAAAGTCTCTGACAAGTAGAAGGAAAGAATACAGTGGTACCTCGGTTTAAGAACAGCCCTGTTTACGAACTATTTGGTTCACGAACTCTGCAAAACCGGAAGTAGTGTCCTGGTTTGCAAACTTTACCTCGGTCTAAGAACAGAATCTGAATGGTGGAAGGGCACCGGCGACGGGAGGCCTCATTAGGGAAAGCGCTCCTTGGTTTAAGAACGGTTTCAGTTTAAGAACGGACCTCCGGAACAGATTTAGTTCATAAACCGAGGTACCACTGTATAACATTCAGAACAGAATTTCAGTGATTCAGTTCAGTATATAAACCAGTCTCACATTGATCCAATTCTGAAGCATACAGGGTTGATTTCACAGTGTGTAAAACAAGGATTTCATGAGAAGATGTGAGTTGGGTGATCACACTGGCTGTCCAGAGCAAATAGGAGAAGATAAGAGGAGCCTTTCTGGGTCAGGCCAAAGTCCCACCTAGTCCAGCATCCTGTTTCCACAAACAGCAGCACTGTGCTCTCTCTCTTGCAGTATTCAGAGGCATACTGCCCTCCAATTGCAGGAAGCACATAGCCATCAAAGCCAGTAGCCTTCAAATTTGTGACTGTTTACTATTAATATAACAATTGGCCAGGATAGGCACCTTGAAGAACACTGCTAAATATGTTTACTTGCTGCAGACTGGCACTATAAATTTCCTGTCTGTTTTATCTGTGGCTTATTTGGAAGTTCCACACCTCCACAACTTCCCATGTGATCACGAGCAATAAATATTTCTTTGTGAACATCTACTATTTCACAATTTGCATTACACTTTGCATTATATATGTAGCATATTACATACCAGTTGCCTCATGCTTCCTTTCTTCTCTTTGATTGATCTAGTTCTACCATCTGCATTTGATTTCTTCCTTAAAGATGATAGACCATCACCCTGCTTTTATGTTTGGCTTTTAAGCATTTCATCTACCTTCTTCTTTGTTTGGTTTTCTAAGAACTTCAGCCTTAGGCTTCAATCCTAAATGCATTTACCTAGTAGGATTTACATCTGAGTAGATCACTGCAGATGGTGACAGCAGTCACGAAATTAAAAGACGCCTGCTTCTTGGGGGAAAAGCAGTGACAAACCTAGACAGCATCTTAAAAAGCAGAGACATCACCTTGCCAACAAAGGTCCGTATAGTTAAAGCTATGGTTTTCCCAGTAGTGATGTATGGAAGTGAGAGCTGGACCATAAAGAAGGCTGATCGCTGAAGAATTGATGCTTTTGAATTATGGTGCTGGAGGAGACTCTTGAGAGTCCCATGGACTGCAAGAAGATCAAACCTATCCATTCTGAAGGAAATCAGCCCTGAGTGCTCACTGGAAGGACAGATCCTGAAGCTGAGGCTCCAATACTTCATGAGAAGAGAAGACTCCCTGGAAAAGACCCTGTTGTTGGGAAAGATGGAGGGCACAAGGAGAAGGGGACGACAGAGGACGAGATGGTTGGACAGTGTTCTCGAAGCTACCAACATGAGTTTGACCAAGCTGTGGGAGGCAGTGGAAGACAGGAGTGCCTGGCATGCTCTGGTCCAGGGGGTCACGAAGAGTCAGACACAACTAAATGACTAAACAACAACAACAGATCTGCTTAGGATTGCATTGTTTATATCTAGAGTTCACTGTTGCAAAGGTGGCTTTGTGTTCTGCAGTATTGTTCCTTGGCCAGGGGGTAGTTTAAAATACGGTTCCCAAGAGCAATAGGGAAAAAAGTTTTCATTGGGCATTTTTAGCTCTCATAATACCTACTCACAGAAAAGCTTCAAAGCACATGATTAGCGGGAATCAGAGCCAAAACTTTGTTCTTGAGGACACAGGAGCACAAACTTGGTTCCAGTCCCTGGCCATCATCATGTCTGGATTTTTAGACACTCACATATGAATGATAAGAGACGGCTCATATCCCTATCACCTAAATTTGTCGGGAGATAATGAGAATGGAAAATGTTGCCTTATTCCTTGCATTTGGAAAACGAGTAGGGGCTGAAATGAGACTTTGCTTTTGTAGTTGCCTCCTTTTATGTTTTGCTCTTTCTCACTCTGCCTCCCTGTCCCTGTCCCTGCAAACGACAACAGATTTGCTCCCCTTTCTGCTTCCCATCAACACAGTTGTCTGATGTCTACTACGTTGTTTCTTTAACATCATGGTCCCAGATTGTGAACAAGAGCACGACTTAATTCTAGAGAGGAGAACAGTTGCCTTGAAAGCCTGAGAAGTTTAGTCATAGGTACTGCAGACTCATTTATTTGGTTTATAGCAGACTAAACATAATTTAGAATAGGAGAGACTGAACTATCCGTTTGTTGGTAAAGAATTCTTTCAAGGTCAGAGTTTTCATAAATAACTGCCACCATACTTTATAGGGTCCAATATTTCCACCGTGAGCCTGTCAAAATTAGGATAAGTGTTTGAGAATCCAAGTTCTGTAATATTGGGCACCGTGCCTGGCTATTCATTCAAGTGGACTCTTTCCGTTCATTAAGAGTGAACTTTGTCAATCTCCTAAATGGGAGCAAACTGTGAGAATTACAAACTCCTTCTTTAAATCCTTTCCTCTCCAGCATGAATCTCCAACTCCCCCATAAGACACACATGTAAGCATAACACCATCGTAGGCATATAACTGCAACTACCCCAAACCAAGGTTTTCTTCTTAACCAGTGTTTGAATCCAAGGTTTAACTAAGGACAGCTGTGCTGATCCACATCTCTAGAGCTAAATGGCCTATACTAGGGATGTGGGCAGGGATCTTCTCTGGTGCTGTTTTCTGTTGCTGGTACATTGAAACCCCAAGCACCCTGGAGAGAATGGGAGGGCTGTTCATTCCAGCTCTGCTTCCTGAGGTGAAATGTTCCTGTTCTCTGATGTCAGCCAGCTCATTATGCAGGAGTCCCTATTCCATTGCAGTGAATTGGTGAGAAGCAAGCCTCATTCCTTCTTGGTATGGATATGGCGGTCCTCAGCATGTATTTGAGGCCAAAATGGGAACACATCTCGTCTGTGTTTTGAAATAGCACAGAAAAAAACAGGGGGCGAAAGTTCCGCTCTCCTTAACACAATACAACTTCAAAAAGGCAGACTTACCTAAAACACTATGATGAAACATACAGACAAATACTAAGAATGCACTTCTGTATTCTACCTATAGGCCAGATTACATTTAGAAATAAGTGCTATTTAGATGAATCAGCCAGAAAGCTTTCGAAATAAAGTCCTCTTCAGGAGTCAAGCCTTTGTCATCCATGGGCTTCAATATTAAAAATTCATTAACTCAAGTAGATATAAAACTTGTCCAAATGGAAGAGATTTAAACACCCTTTGGTTTCTAATCCCAGTGCAAGCATCCAAATAAAGATGCTAATGCTTTTCAAACCTTTTTTAAAAAAACTCTTGCAATGTGTATAGATCATGAGTGTATAACTTTTAATTGGACATTTTACCGTAACTCTTTTTGAAAGCGCACTAAGGCAGGAATTCCTTGCATCTCCAGAAGGTTTAGCTCAGGACGGCACAGAACCTCCACCCTCTGTGTTGTTGATATGACCATACAGGCAAAGTGTTGGGTCAGGTGACTGTTCCAAAAAGGAGCTGTTAACTATGAAGTTTTTGGTCAGCTGTTTTGCAGGGTGCATTTTGGCAAGCTGCCCCCCCCCCTACTCTCAGACTTTGCCATGTGCTCATGATAATGAATGGAATTTCCCTTTATTGATAAGAAGTGTCTGGCTTTGTAAGTAAGGCCTATTGTCAGCCATAGCCCATAGTAGGAACCCATGTGTAGCATTCCAGGTCCGAAAACAGCCCGTGTGTGCATGGTTGCATGTTCTATGAATGCACACAAAATGGCTCAATTACTAGATTTTAGTACTTTTCTGGAGTTCAGTAGCACCCTGAAATTCTGTCGCCTGAGGCACACTCCCCCAGTCTGCCTAATAGTAGGGCCAGTCCTGACCAGAACTCAATTTCAGTCTAGAAACTCAAGAATTTCCAGACGTTTCTGCCTAACTATTGAGTGAATAAACTTCATTGTTTAAAGCCATAGGCCACCACAATACAAGTGCAGCAAACAAACGTTTTGACACATTCAGCAAATCTATATATAAAAAAGAAACAGAACAATAATACAATAAAAAAGAAACAGAACAATAATACACCCCCCAAGTGTAAATCATGCATTGCCCCTCTACAGTAAGCTGTCTAGGTATTCAAAATAACTATTGCCTAACTATTGTTTCGCAAAATTTTCATGGCCTTGTTATTCTAAGAGTTCAGGATAAGTTACCCAGTGAGTTTTTCAGGGTCTTCACGGTCTAGGCACTGAAAAGGCAACAAGGCTCAAAGGACTGCATGTCCCTTCCTACAAACAGTGGTTTTATTTTTCTCCCAGCCATCTTCTAACATACGAGTCTAGTGGTCTCCAGCCAATATTGAATCAGTAAAAAAGAAAAGAAAATGAAAATAAAGAGAGTTCTTGTCTGAGTTTGGCACCTCTCCCTAAACTGAAAGAATAAATAAAAAAAAGTATTGATTTGATTCCCCCTTGTGCTCTAGCAATGCTTGGATGTGTCTCTTAGCAATATTGTATAATGAAGCAGCTGCACCACCCAAAAAGATTTCTTGACAGGGAGATACCACACTTTACCTGCAGTCTGAAAGGCATTTTTTGGGGGAAAACTCCAGGGATTCCCTGCTGAACTTGGCAGAGGTTCCACTAATGACTTCAGCGAAATTCGGATGCTACTGTCTATGCATTCCCTGCCCCCAATGGGTGTGTCTAATCGCAATGTGAAAACGGACATTCTTTTGCGCTGTATTCACATAGATGCGGCAGGGGTAATACATGGATAATCAGTGCTGTGGGTGGACAAATGAAGGCATGGATTTGGGACACAGAGAAAGAGCGCCATCACCCAGCACGAAGATGGACTCAGCCAGTTTTGATTTCTCTGCATCCCAGTCCCCTTCCAACGCTGCCTACCTCATCTGACGATGGGGAGGGCACTGCTGATTCCAAGCAGCCTTCCTGTAGGGTAGCATATCTCTTTCCTGCTTCTTATGGGTAGCCTTTCAGTTAGGGAAGTTAAAGAAATTTTGGCAGGGGCTGTGTGTTTACTTCTTGAAAGAGATGTGTGGCTTATGCATACAGCTGTACAGTGGTACCTCAGTTTAAGAACAGCCCTGTTTACGAACTATTTGGTATACAGTGGTACCTCGGGTTACATACGCTTCAGGTTACATACGCTTCAGGTTACAGGCTCCGCTAACCCAGAAATAGTACCTCGGGTTAAGAACTTTGCTTCAGGATGAGAACAGAAATCGTGCGGCGGCAGTGTGAGGCCCCGTTAGCTAAAGTGGTGCTTCAGGTTAAGAACAGTTTCAGGTTAAGAACGGACCTCCAGAACGAATTGAGTATGTAACCAGAGTATGTAACCACTATACTTTTGTGAATTGTTATTAAGGAAATGATTGTTTTTCTCCTTCCAATAAAGTACAGCAGAAAGGTTGTCCAAATATAAGCAGTTTACTTATTAAACCTCACCATAATTTCATAAATATCTGTTTTTGTATTTCTAATAGTATAACCAAATCAGTAATTCTTGATATAACTGTAAGAACTACTCTGAAAATTTATTATTAAAAAAAATGAAACCTTCATCTGGTTGTAAATATTAAGATTATACCAGCAAGAATGAGTCTTTCTGTAAAAAAAAAACCGTATTTTTTCACCATAACACTCACTTTTGTCCTCCTAGAAAGTAAGGGGAAATGTCTGTGCGTGCTATGGAGGGAATGCCTATGGGTGGCATGCCTATGGATTTTCCTCCTCTAAAAACTACTTGCGTGTTATGGTCGGGTGCGTGTTATAGAGCGGAAAATACGGTAAAAAATTATTCAAATCAAGTCTTACTGACTAGTGATTTATATCTATTTGATTTAAATCAAATCCACCCTGAGCCATAGGTAGCAAATACTGGTAGTTATATCGGCCCGTTTTAGTGATTACTTTGCCAGCAGATTTGTTTAGCTCATTTGCATGATTTCCTTTGGCAAAAAGTGCAGAGAAAATAAAACTCACAAATTTGCAGAATATATTCAAAATAAAAATGCGGGTTCAAAATGACAGTAACATTATAAACTCATTAATACTGGAAACATTGGGGAAAAGACAAAATTTATTTGTCAGAATTTGAGCAAGGATGATGTTTGCAGCACAGAAGCGAATTGCCTTTAAACTGGGTGTGTGTGCTGTGCTGGCCCTTCAGCCTTTTAAAGCATTTTCATTGCTTCACAGAATGTTCCTGAGTCACATTTCACGTCAATGAGAAGGGCAATGGTTACAGTAAAGAAGTGCATTCCTGGTTTAGCCCACCAAAGTGTATATATTCAATCAATGAAATATGTAAACACTGAAGTAAGCACATTGATGTGTAATTCATTACACAGAGCACTTGACATATGAGGTGCTATGGAGTTTCAGTAATGGACACGCATGCTGGATGTCTTTGCTTATCTCCACCAGCAATGTAAACTATTTCTGGGTTTCTAGACTTCTAGGCATGTTCTCTGTGCTAAAGACACCAGTCCTTGGATTGAAAGGTAGGAAAGGTATCAGGACTGGCTATAGGTACCTCAGTAAAAGTATTTGGACTGGTTTGCTGCTGTTGTTGTTTAGTCGTGTCCGACTCTTCTTGACCCCATGGACCAAAGGACTTCCTGGCTCTTGCTTACAGGGTTGCAAACTATCTGATGTTGACTGCCCAAACAAGCTAATTTTCTTTGCACAAATGCTGTGAATTGTCAACATGGCAAGGTGGGATGGGGTTGCTCATGTTGCAGTAAGAGCGAGGTTTGTTATTAAAGGCATTCGTAGCCTTTTATCGGAGTGAATGTAGAGTTATAGCTTTGGTTCAGCAGCGAATGAATCTGCATCATGCAATGCAGTTCCCAAAGGCCCTTTCCAAATCTTCAGAGCAGAGTTTTGCAGAGTGCAATCCCCTCCATGCATCATTCTTTTCCTTATTTCTGAATAGGGAACTTCCAGCTCTTCTTGTTCCATTGCTAATGATGTGAGGCTATTAGCATGACCTTTGCATCCTGCCTGGGAGATTTAGAAGCTTCTGGTTTGTTGCTGCTAGAAACAGAAAGTTATACCTTGGCCAGATCCAGGAAGGTGGTGCATGTAATCTTAATTTCTCTCTCTCATGAAGCTCAAGAGTGTTTCTTTTGTCCCTCTTCTTTGCTCTTAAGGCTCACCATTCCTTTTTATAAACATTTCTTTGTGGTCCAGTTCATATTTATGGGAAATTTATAAATTGAGCTGGGCTCCTGCTTGAGGAGCCCACTCAGTCTGGCTATCTATTTTTCTCAATGAGCTCTCACACAGAACTTGACTCAGAGAATGTGCCGACTTCAGCTGTTCCTTTATTCTTCTTTACGTGGTTCCTGTTTATACAGTGGTGCCCCGCAAGACAAATGCCTCGCAAGACGGAAAACCCGCTAGACGAAAGGGTTTTCCGATTTGGAGGTGCTTCGCAAAACGAATTTCCTATGGGCTTGCTTCGCAAGACGAAAATGTATTGCGAGTTCCTGCGGGGTTTTTTTTTCCTTTCCCCCCTTTTTCTAAGCCGCTAAAAGCCGCTAATAGCTGCTAATAGTGCTAATAGTGCTAATCCGCTAAGCCGTCAATGGGCTTGCTTCGCAAGACGAAAAAACCGCTAGACGAAGAGACTCGCGGAATGGATTAATTTCGTCTTGCGAGGCACCACTTTAATAGGTAAGCACGTTTCTGCATATCCTCATTAACGTGTATGAGTTTGCAAAAGTTCTGCAGGTTTTACCAATACTGTTGTGTGCAGCTATTGTCTGAATTTTGGCCAGTGAAGAAGGTGCAAGACATTCAGCTAATGCAACATGTCAATGGAAAACTGCTCATACAATGGGGCCTTTCAAAATTTGTGTTTCAGTCTCAGAAGTGATAATCCTTATCCCACTTTCCTCCCACAACCAAACTGCTGAATCTTAAAACACACACTCACCACTTTTGGATATTACCGTAAACCCGGGATATTCATCATGGTGCCCTTCAGATGTTGTGAGCAACAGCTCCCACCATCACCTACTATTGACATTTCAGGTTTTAGCTGCATCCTCTGGTCTGCAGTGAGACAAGGCATGGTGCCAGGCAGCACTCAGGCTGGATGCAAGGAGAGGTTGAGCAAAGCAAGGCAAGACGTGAGGCAAGGCTCATCCTGTCCTATATGACTGCAGGGCTCTCTTGTTGCTTCAGCAACAAACTTCAGCTCAGCCCTCTACAGTGGCAGCATGCCAGAACCTTGTACTCCACAGTGCCATTTTACCCACCAAACAAAAATGCTGTCTGTTGTGTCAGACTGATGGGTAATACAGTTTTGTCCCGGCTTTTATCCATGCAATTACTCATTCCCCCCTCCAGGCTTGCCTCTCCCTCCTATGGCACACGCACGCACTGTTCTCTTGTTCAAAACAAACGGCTTAAAAATACATGCACTTTATTAAAGCTATCACAAATAGACAGGGAGGTATACAGCCTGCTTTAGATGCACGCTCATGTCTTTCCATCAAAGGCACAAATCACAGTTGTTAGCGCACGTTGCACTGGAAGGGACTTTTTCAGTTAAATAGGCCAACTGCAGTGGTCTCCCACTGTGATGGAGCAGCAGGGGCCTCTGATCTTACTGGGCCTTCTGCAATGGGCCACCAAGTCTGAGAATGGCAGTAGAATGGGCTGGAGGGATACTGGCTGCACAGGCTCATCTGGTGGAAGTGCTTCTGCGGCTGGCCCTGTGTGCCCTTCTACTTGTTCAGAGCTCTCAACTTCATCCCATGAAGAAGACAAATCGATTCTGGGGTTGTGACAGGTTGATTGGAACGGAGGGCACCATGTCTGCTATCCCTGTGCTAACCATAATTTGGCACAACTAGAATAAGTCTAAGTGAGCCTTGGACTCACATCTTCTGAGCTTGTGTTTCCAGTTTTCATCTGTTGTTGTTTAATCGTGTCCAACTCTTCGTGACCCCATGGACCAGAGCACGCCAGGCCCTCCTGTCTTCCACTGCCTCCCGCAGTTTGGTCAAACTCATGCTGGTAGCTTCGAGAACACTGTCCAACCATCTTGTCCTCTGTCGTCCCCTTCTCCTTGTGCCCTCCATCTTTCCTAACATCTGGGTCTTTTCCAGGGAGTCTTCTCTTCTCATGAGGTGGCCAAAGTATTGGAGCCACAGCTTTAGGATCTGTCCTTCCAGTGAGCACTCAGGGCTGATTTCCTTCAGAATGGATCGGTTTGATCTTCTTGCAGTCCATGGGACTCTCAAGAGTCTCCTCCAGCACCATAATTCAAAAGCATCAATTCTTCAGCGATCAGCCTTCTTTATGGTCCAGCTCTCACTTCCATACATCACTACTGGGAAAACCATAGCTTTAACTATACGGACCTTTGTTGGCAAGGTGATGTCTCTGCTTTTTAAGATGCTGTCTAGGTTTTTAAGATGCTGTCTAGGTTTGTCATCGTTTTTTTCCCAAGAAGCTGGCGTCTGTCACCCTCTGCAGTGATCACGGAGCCCATTTTTCATTAGCCACAGTTTATTGTGTCATCTGAACAAGAAACCCCTGTTATTGTTTTGTATGGTGTGCTTCCAAATTTCTTGTGAGTTTAGACAACATGACAAGACTTGATAAATCAGAAATCGGAAGCTAAAGCTTCTCCTCATGGTTGCACCAGAGGAGGGGGGTGTAGCATGAGAGTCTAACAATAACAACAGTTTTGTTACTTGCACCCCAGCCACTCTGAAGCTTAATTAGGCTTGTTCTTGTCACTGTAAACTGTGGTTTAGTGTGATGTCTGAGCATGGCCAATCAGAATACCAATGATTCAGTATTCTGATAACCAGAGAGAAATATACAGGATACAGAATCTTTACTAATTACTGTAGCATTTGTTCAGTCATGGTGGAAACTTAAAAGCTGATGCAGATTACCTTCCTCCACGGTTGGTGCGAGTGCCACGAAGTTGATGTTGGATGGTTATCAATTTAATAGTCCCATTTGCACCAGGATTAGTTTCCTCTATCTACTCATGTGCTATCACCAATTGTTCTTCAGGGGGGTGAGGGAACAGATTTAGGGGGCATGTGAAAGGAGGGGAGAGCATTCTGTTGTGAAATCCCTTGGGCTGATGGAACTGTAGCCTTGTTGAGTACAACCCATTGTCAGCTGCTACATATGGTGGTTGGAGGACCATCTTCTGCTCTTACCCCTACTGTCTGACTATCGGCTCTGCATGCAAACCCAGGGACTCAATGGAAATACATGGGTGTGTACCTGAAACAGGCTGTCTACCACAGCTCCCTGTCTATTTCTTACAGCTTTTATAAAAGCTGGTATCTGAAGAAGTGTGCATGCACACGAAAGCTCATACCAAGAACTGACTTAGTTGGTCTTTAAGGTGCTACTGGAAGGAATTTGTTTAGCTTTTATAAAATGCATCTATTTTTAAGCCCTGAGTTTTGAATGAGCGAACTGTACAGGCGTGTGCCATAGGAGGGTGAGGCATGCCTGGAGGGGGAAATGAGTAATTGCACAGATAAAAGCTGGAGCAGAACTGTATTATCCATCAGCCTGACACAACAGAGCACATTTTTGTTGGGTGGGTATAATGGCACAGTGGAGTGCAAGTTTATGGCATGATGTCACCTTACCTAATAAATCGGCACCATGGCCCAGTCAGGACAAGATTCTAAGTCTTGCCTGGCGCCTCTAGAGCTGCCTGTTTAGTCAGAGCAAACCTCAGCTAACAAAATCACAGGGAAGGCGTAATCCGCCAGGAATTTCTCCTGCAGATTTCCCATTGAAATGAATGGCATTTGTGCAGCAATGTACTGCTCCAACCACTGCTCCCACCCATCCTTTGGGCAGCTGCCACTCATTTGTCCTTGTCCAGGGGATATTCTTGGTATTAACATTCCAATGCTGTTAAACTGAAGTGCAGTGATACAATAGGGTTGTTGTTATTAATTCTTTAAAGAAGTCAAGTGGAAGTTTTTGAGAAGATGCAGTAAGAGAGGAGGAACACAGTTTTCTAGAGATAGTCCCAATACCAGTCATTAGTAGCATGCAAATGACTGTACTGTATAAAAGTATAGATGTGCCCTTAAAAGTTTTACTGACCAAAAATGAATTACACAGAGATCCTAGTAATACTTGTATTTCCTTTATGGCATTCTTCCTCATAGTTGTCAGATAGGAGCCCAATGCATTTTGCTTTTTGTGGCAAAGTATTTGGATCCTGCCCCTTCCCACTCCTTGGCAGTGTGCACCACATCAGAACTTACTGGTGCATTGTGAGACGCATTAAATAAATAGCCTCACACATCCACTGGGGGCTCTGTTCTGTAGTAATGCTTGTAAACGTAGGATACAGCATTCTCTGACACGCAGTATTGTGTGGACAAGCTGCCATTACTGTTCAAAATATTTAATTTCTGTGATGCCACTTGCAAAGTAAAGATGTAAGGCCAACGATACTGCTTAGGTTCATTCTTATAATAAAAAATCGACATGTTTGGGGCCATTCACTAACCTACTCCAAGAGTAATAAGCACGCTCTGTCTTCACTTGCCAGGTTACAGTGTGACTGTCAGCACAACACCTGTGGAGCATCATGTGATCGATGCTGCCCAGGCTTCAACCAGATGCCATGGAAACCAGCCACAACCGACAGCGCCAATGAATGTGAATGTAAGTTTTATCTTCCTATATACATAAAAATGTAAGACTGTCATCAGGCAGCCTCCATGGGAGGATTTGTATTTCCTCATCACAATGCTGGATTTGCATGAAGTCAGGGTGGCCTAGGGGAGTGGAAGAGAAGGCAGTTTGCACAACACCAGTGGGTGATTTAGACGTTTTGAGTAAAAAAAGGATAGAGAGAGCTGAGAGGAAAGTGGTGGTTTTAAACAGCAGAGATTGGAGTAAATAACCTTCATTCAGTGGAATATGTGAGGGGGAAAGGTTGAGTATAGCAAGAAGGGAGAGACACTAAAATGAAGAAGTTGCTTGTTTTAAACTGCCATTTTCCTCTTTCTCTGCCACTGCTTTACTCCAACTTCTGCTGTTGTTTAACTACAACAGGAAGGAAGGGATGCTGAAAGGGGAAAAAAAAGTCTGCTTTAAACTTTTCCCTCATGTGAGAGAGATAAAGGATGTGGAGCCCTCAAATATTCCATAGTACTTTCCCACAATCATGTATTCCACTCCTAGTATCATGTGTTGTCTTCAACATGAAGCTCCAGTTTTAATGTAGTAATTTGGATGAGATATGTATTGACAAGGAAACAGTTAGTGCAGTGTCCATCAACTGAACTTGACCTCCAATTGAACAAGCTAACTGGCAAGCTTGCACTTGAGATTCAGCTCATCTTCAAGATGCAGTAACATATATCAGCATGGGATGTGCTGTCAAAGTGGGCTGCAGAATAGGAGAGAGGAGGTGGCATGGAAATGGAAGGTTGGTCCATGTGCAAGGGAGAGTTAAGAAGAATGAGGAAGAGGGGGAAAGGGTGTTGTAGAAAAGGAGGGAGTAGAAGGCATAGGAGGGGGGGTTGAAGATGGAAGCAGGGCCATGAAAGGGTCTGAAGAACAGGAGGGGATGGTGGCTTCATAGTTGGGTGGAAAGTGAAAAAGGGAGCTCAGGAGCTGCTGTGTGCGGGCGGAAGACGATGCAGGAGGTTACCACGGGGGCGGTTTGTGTGCAAGGTGGGGGATTGCACAAAATGGGGGAGCAGCGTGGAAATGGAGCGAAGGTGAAAACAGGTGCAAAGCAGGACTGAAGAACAGGAGAGTGGATTCAGAAATGGGTTTGGTCAGGTGCAAAACAAGCTTAGTAGTTGCATGGGGTAGGAAGGGAAAGCTCCAGTGGTGTAGGAAGGGGGGTGCGGGTCGCCCCGGGTGTCATCACTGAGGGAGGGGTGACGAAATGGCAAAAATATGTGTTTTTGAAAAAATAACTCCTGCACGCCCCTTCCTACGCCACTGCAGGAACACTTACCCCTTGAGTGATTTCCAGAAACCAGAAGCATTGCTACCTCCAACCAGCCTTTATGGCCAGTAGCCTTCGACAGCCCTCTCCTCCATGAATCTGCCTAATCCAGAGGCGTAACTACGTGAGGCAGGGGGCACTGGGTGTCACACCGCGGGGCCTGCAGTGTGCCTGAGCCACGCTTCTCTCCTGAGGCGGGCGGACTGCCTGCAAGCTCTGCACTGCTTTTTCAAGCAGTGTGGGGCTTGCGTCTGCCCACCTACAGCTGAGAGGGAGGCTGCAGAGAGGCTCCACACAGATACGCCACTGGGAAGCTCTAGGGGAGTGTTTCTCAACCCGTGGGTCCCCAGATGTTGTTGGACTACAACTCCCATCATTCCTAGCCAGCATGATCAGTGGTCAGGGATGATGGGAGTTGTAGTCCAACAACATCTGGGGACCCACAGGTTGAGAACCGCTGCTCTAGGGGGAATGCAACGAGCACAGTAAGCACAGGTACAGCCCCTAGTAGAATTTTTTATATATAAAAAAACCCCCGAACTGGTTCATTCAGCTGTTTAATGTTACAGGCAGTTGCAGAACCAGAAATGAACGCACTTGATTTACCTGACGGTCGGTGTTGGCCTGCGTTTCACTCACATGCAGGGTTCAAAGAGAACGGAAATCTGACACGCTCATGCTTCGTTGGCTTTTGTTGGAGTGCAGTGGGGAGGATTCTGAAAACGAGTTTAAACTTAACATCTTGTTCACTAGCCTAGCAGTGTGCGCGCTTCGCCCAGCAGATGCAGCTGATTCATTCTGTACTTGAGTATTAAATTAAAACAGTCACAACGCAGAGTACTAACCACTATACAATCACTGCCAAAAGAAGAAGAAGCAGAGAGCGGGAAGAAGAAGAGGAGGAAGTTTTCACAATGGAACAAAAGTAAACAATGGGTTCGTGTATTGGACCCTGAGCTGCTATTTAAGTTATTCATTATACATTATCCCGAGCTTGGTAAGCAGTGAGGTAGCTGGGTTGATACAAAACTGTTCCAGCTCCAGGAACTTCTGCAATCTGGTTGAATGGGCAGAAAGCATCATTCAAAACCCAGCAGTTAATTTTACTACTGCAAAAGGAAGAATATGTAAATCAGAGGCTGCGTCAGTTCTAACTCCCCTTTTCTTGTCATCTCAGCCTGCAATTGCAACGGCCATGCCTATGACTGCTATTATGACCCAGAGGTGGATCTTCACAAGGCCAGCACAAATCGTGATGGTCAGCTTTCAGGTGGAGGTGTATGCATTGACTGCCAGGTAAGTCTTGGCTGGAAGTGCTGCAGAACAAAGGGCGTTTGTGTCTCTTGGGTTGCTGTTGGCGTTGCCAGTGAAACTACTGCACTGGCCGTGAGAAAGCTGAGACCTGTTAAGAGGAAATGTGAGCTCTTAACGTTATCAGATTATATCCTAGAGGAAAATAACTGGAAAGGATCTGAAAAGAATATAATACAGACTCTTACGGAGGCAGGATCCTTTAGGGATGGCCCATTGATCATGACATGCAATGCAGATTATAGCATATCTCAAGTATCAAGAGCTGCTTCACTCCTTATGTAATTAGTGAGTGAACTCTCACCTCGCTGTGAGCCAGTGTGGTGTAGTGGTTAAGAGCGGTGGACTCGTAATCTGGTGAACCGGGTTCGCTTCCCCGCTCCTCCACATGCAGCTGCTGGGTGACCTTGGGCCAGTCACACTTCTTTGAAGTCTCTCAGCCCCACTCACCTCACAGAGTGTTTGTTGTGGGGGAGGAAGGGAAAGGAGAATGTTAGCCGCTTTGAGACTCCTGAAGGGGAGTGATAAAGCGGGATATCAAATCCAAACTCTTCTCCCAAATGTACTGCTAGAGGACCCTGTAATGTGCAAGGCCTATATTAACACAGGCTACCTTTGAATTGGGTGACTGTCCATATGAACTCCAATCACCATCTGAGGCCCATCTTCATCCACCTCTCCATGAGAGATCTGGAGGGTGGCAACATGAGAACGGGCCTTTCCTGTGGTGGCTCCCCATTTGTGCAATGCTTTCCCTTGGGAGGCTCACTTGGCTCCTTCATTACATATCTTTAGGCGCTAATCTTCTCTGCACCATTCCAATTTTTAGTATATGTGCAGCCGAAGGTGAAAACATTTGTCTTCAGTCAGGCCTTGGGTTGCTTAATATTCTGTGATCCTTTAAATGTGTTTGTGGGAGAGGAGTTAGTCGTTCGTTTTTGCTTTATTATGTGTTTTGTGTTCTCGTTTTGCGTTTTTATGTTGTGAACCACCCTGTGATCTTTGGATGAAGGGTGGCACACAAAATTAATTCATCATCATCACTGAAAATCCTGGACTTATTATTTTTCAGCATCACACAACAGGTGTCAATTGCGAGAGGTGCAGCCCAGGATACTATAAATCCCCAGACCATCAAATAGATTCACCATACATTTGCTATCGTGAGTATGCTGCCTCATGTACATCATAGATACAGTCCAGTATCCAAAAGTGACATGTACAGTGTTGTGTGCATGAGTACCTTTGCCTACCCCCCAAATGTTGGGGGCTCTGCAGAGCAGAACCCCATAAAGTGCTGTTGAGGGAGGGAAAAACTGAGTTTCTGCTACGTCTTGTGTGCTCTGAAGCAGTTTTCTAAATCTCCATGTCTTAAGTTTCAGTTACACAGTGCCAAGGTAACAAGCTCTTCTTATGTTCTTACCTTGCCCATAGTTTCTGGATTGTATTCTTAATTGCTGGGGTTGATTATTTCATGCCAAATAGTGGTGGTGATGGGATTAGGATTTTTCAGAAACTGTATTGAGACGCATCTGCTGATATTGTGGTTTGACCAGAGTATGTTTTAGGCAATGCAGGAGAACGGGCAAGAAATCTTTATGGTTTAGGAAGGGTCAGGATATCATACACCAGACGGATGAGGTATAAATAATAAATTCTTCTTCCTCCTCTTTCTTCCTCCTCCTCCTCCTCTTCTTCTTCTTCTTCTTCTTCTTCTTCTTCTTCTTCTTCTTCTTCTTCACCTTAGCCCATAGTAAATGTGGGTCTCCCTTTGAAGAGCAGCCCTGCTAACCATACCGTGGACCAATGTTTACTTTCTGCCTCTGGTTTGAACTGGCAGAGGGAGTTCATTGTAATTTCTCCCCTTCTAGGTTGCAATTGCGACTCAGACTTCACAGATGGCACCTGTGAGGACCTCACTGGCCGCTGTTACTGCAAGCCGAATTACACAGGGGAGCACTGCGACTCGTGTGCTGATGGCTACATGGAGTTCCCGCACTGTTATCGTACGTATTGCTCTCACAGCCCATGAGGCCTTTCAGCATAAGCTAAGCGCTGTGAGTTTCCAGAGGCCAGCATTCTGGTCCTTGCCATGTTTGTGATGGAGCCTGCTTCAGGCTCTCTTTTTTGGATTACTGCACAGCAGCTTTGACTTCTGGCTTCCAAAAATCTGCTTCTTACAGTGTCTTGCTAAACCTTTTAATGGGATTACTGGTGGTGTGCGTGTGTGATTTAGAGAGCTACAGAGCGCTTAATTTCTGAACTGTAACAAAAGTAATATTTTGGAACCTGGAAGGGCTTATTTACAGAGGACTGGATTTATTTTAGACTAATGCATAGTGATGAATTTGTTATTTCTCTTGAGCATGGAACTAACACTTCCATTTTCTTTCCCTTCATTTAGCTGAACCAGTTTACTCATACAATGACACTGGAGAGCAAGTCCTCCCAGCTGGGCAGATAATAAGTAAGCCCGTTTTCTTGTCCCCCCATCCCTACTTTTAAGAAATGACTATGCCTCCTTTTACTATGGTTGGTCCCTTAAGATCATTGCAGCAGTAACTTGTTGGCAATTGGGAGTCCTGGTGTACCATGCACACATTTAGCTTAATCCTGTTTTCTTCCCTCTCGCCATTTTCCAGACTGCGACTGCAATGTTGCCGGGACAAGAGGGAACGCCTGCCGGAAAGATGCTCAAACGGGGTTGTGTTTGTGCAAACCCAACTTCCAAGGGACTCAATGTGACCAGTGTGTGCCTGGGTACTATGGACCAGGTTGCCAACGTGAGTAAACAAAGCCAACGGGTTCTGCTGAACTCATAGGCAGCCCTCCTGTTTTGAGAGTTGAGAGAGTAGGCTTGCTTTTGTCGTTGTGGTGCTGTGGTTGCAACAGAGCTCTCAGTTTGCAGAGCTTTTCATAAGCCAGGGGTGGCCAAACACCGCCCTCCAGCTGTTTTGGGACTACAACTCCCATCATCCCGAGCTAACAGGATCAGGGATGATGGGAATTGTAGTCCCCAAACATCTGGAGGGCTGAGTTTGGCCACCACTTTCATAAGCCAAAGTTACAACCCTTTGTCTCCAAGGAATGTATAGTCTAAAGGTGGGATGGGCAGGCTTCTGAGAACATAGGAGCCAACTCTTGGGGGCTTCAGCCTCCACAATGTAATATTTGAGGGAGCGGGACGACCCTCCCCCCAGTTGATGGACATTCCCATGCAAATGGTGTGTGTGTGCCACATCATGTGATTGATTATGTGGGACGGGGCTTACTTGGGCCCTCGCAATATTTTATTCAGGTTGGCCCTCCTGTCTGAGATCTACTTCGTTTTTCACCAGAACCACAGGGTCTACCGATCAGTAAAGGTAAAGGGACCCCTGACCATTTAAGTCCAGTCATGACCAACTCTGGGGTTGCGGTGCTCATCTTGCTTTATTGGCCAAGGGAGCCGGCGTACAGCTTCCGGGTCGTGTGGCCAGCATTACTAAGCCACTTCTGGCGAACTAGAGCAGCACACAGAAATGCCATTTACCTTCCCGCCAGAGTGGTACCTATTTATCTACTTGCACTTTGATGTGCTTTCGAACTGCTAGCTTGGCAGGAGCAGGGAACGAGTAACGGGAGCTCACCCCATTGCGGGGATTCGAACCACTGACCTTCTGATCGGCAAGTCCTAGGCTCTGTGGCTTAACCCACAGCGCCACCCATGTCTGAGATCTACTTCGTTTTTCACTAGAACCCCAGGGTCTACCGATCAGAGCCTTATGCAAAATACATTGTGGGCAATATCCAGCTAAGTCATACTCAGAGCAGGCTCTTTAAAATAAATGGACAAGATACTTAAGGCTATTTATTTCAATTGGCAACTATAATCCACAGTTTAGAATTCGCAGAGCAGGGTACCCCTTAGCCTAGGAATTCATTTTGAGTACCAGAAGTGAAATCTCAAGTTTTGTCCCTTAGGATGTGAAGAAAAACTTGGAATCAGATATGTCTACTAGTAGCTGTTTTACAGCGAAGTGCACCCAAATAACCGTTTGTTTGTGTTTTGCTCCCACAGCATGCCAGTGCTCTGGCCCTGGCTACTATGATGGCACATGTGACAGTGAGACTGGGCAGTGTCTTTGTCGAGCTGGATTTGAAGGCTACACGTGCGATCAGTGTGCCCCTGGCTACTTCAACTACCCACTGTGCCAGCGTGAGTTTTCAAACACATCACCACATTAATCACTGTGGGCTTTGGCAAGTGTATGTTCTGCAAATGCCTGCATCTTTCTCAGTTCTCACGAGTGTACAGTGAAATCTCTCTAATGCTCAGTGGCTGTACTTGTGCCCTTCCTCATCCTTTCACTAGAATCCTGTTTGGGTTTGTTCCTTCCCACTTGCTCTGCCACTATACCAGTATTAGTCAAAAAGCTGAACATTATTTGAAAAACACAAAACTGGAAGCAGAACAAATTCTGCTAAGCCAACTAATTATATGAAAATATTTTTCATTGTCTAATGCCAATAGAACGACAATATTTTCATTTCCTTAGTACAAAATTTGTGTTTATTTTTTAAATGCAGCATAGATTCTTGAGTATGGGTTGGTGGGTGCAGATCCCGATTTCATTAGACCTGGAATTGTTTTGTCCCTTGTGTGCTCCCAAACACCTATCCTGCTAGTCTGTTTGGCCCATACTTAACCTTTGCAGTGATGCTCAGGTCCTCTATTTGAGACCCCAAAGTTCTGAACCCTGGATATTATTTTCGTTGCAGTTTGTGGCTGCAGTGCTGTTGGGACATTGCCAGAAGGCTGTGATGCCTCTGGAAGGTGCTTCTGCAGGCCTGAATATGTTGGGCCTCACTGTGACCAGTGCAGCGTTGGATATCACTCATACCCTCACTGCCAAGGTATGCCAGGTTGTGAAAAGGCTAGCAGGGAAGAGGCAGATTCTGTAATTAATTGACACAAAAGAAAGAAGTCTCTCTTCTTTCAAATCGAGACCCAAGGCAAGGGTGTTATCTGCCGCTGTTGTGAAGAAAATCTCAGAAATGGGTGCAATGCATCTGCTAAAACCTGGGGTATTTCCCCTCCCCCCCCATGTGCATTAGATACCTCCAAGTGGAGCTAGTTTCCTCTATTGCTCAAAGGCAGAGAACTGTGACTTCAAAGGACACTTTAGGCTTTCCCTTCCTGTTGACGTCTGAGTTCACTTCCTGCCTTTGTTCGGAGCAGAACACAGCTCTCCAACTTAAGATCTGCCCTCTTTTCCTTGTGATTCTTCCTTTTGTCTTTCTGACTCCTGTGCTTTTCAGATTATGTATACCTTGCCATCCTTTCTGATTCAGTAGTATCGGTGTTCTCTTCAGAAACAGGAATGTTACCAAGCAGTATTTGGGGAACTCGTACCTGCATATTGCCTGTAATTTAAAATGGGGGAGAAGGTATCCGGACACATTAAAGCCCCCTAAAAGTATTTATGTGACTTAATGCCAGCTATCACATGGCCCTGCCACCTAATAGGTACAAAGGCTCATAAATGCTAGTCAGCTGTGTGTATGGACATGGCTATTGGAACCTGCTTGTTCTAGAACAGTGTGAGGAACCTTCACCCCTCCAGGTCTTGTTGAATGACAGCTCACATCATCCCAGGTCCTTGATCCTGCTTGCTGGGTCTGCTGGGCATTAAGAGTATAGAATAGAATCATGGAAGGGACCATGAGGGTCATCTAGTCCAACCCCCTGCAAAGCAGGAATCTTTCCCTCAACGTGGGGCTTGAACTCACGACCGTGAGATTAAGAGTCTCATGCTCTTCCAACCGAGCTGTGGTTCAGCAACATCTGGAGGGCCAAGGGTTCCTTCTACAAGGAACGATAGCTTGTCTCGGGAGGGAAAGTTCAGCTGCCTGTTAAGAGACTGTGGCATTTGGTTTGGAATGAAATAATTTTACAAGCAGACAAAATAATCAATTTTTCCAAGCGTGTGAAAAGCATGTTGGTGCCCTCGCTTATTGACTTCTACAACCTCTTTGTGTGCTTTCCTCCCATCCCCCACAGCTTGTTCCTGTGACCCCCGGGGTGCTCTGGACAACGACTGCAGCCCTGTTGGTCAGTGCCATTGCCACTCAAATTATGTAGGCCATACATGCAACCAGTGTGCCCCAGGCTTTTTTGGGTACCCTACCTGTACAGGTGAGTCATGTTGCTATACCAACTCTGCAGTTCTTTGTGTTCACATGGGTCTTTGTGGTGTTCTTTGTGTTCACATGGGCCAGTGTGGTGTAGTGGTTAAGAGCAGTGGAATCGTAATCTGGTGAACCAGATTCGCTTCCCCGCTCCTCCACATGCAGCTGCTGGGTGACCTTGGGCCAGTCACACGTCTCTGAAGTCTCTCAGCCCCACTCACCTCACAGAATGTTTGTTGTGGGGGAGGAAGGGAAAGGAGAATGTTAGCTGCTTTGAGACTCCTTTGGGTAGTGATAAAGCGGGATATCAAATCCAAACTCTTCTTCAATCCCTTTTATGATTTGGTTCACGTTGCAGGAGTATGTATGCTTTATTACATGAGTTTTTTGTGTTTGCTTCTTTGAAAATGATGTGGAAAAAAGGAGTAAGAGGTTACACAGGTAAATGGCTGGAAAGGTCATAGGATTAGGATGCTATTCTCCATGCATTATTAGCCATCCTCATTCCATTCAAGATGGTATACAATGCAAATATGCACACGTGGTTCCTCGTTAGATTTCATCGCTCGTTATCAAAGAATTGCTGTAGGATGCACTGTCCCTGAGTCACACAGCTGAGAGCTTCTAACACTTTTAATATTCTCTTCCTCTGCTAAATGTGGAAAACGTCATCTCTGGCCAACTGGCTTGGCATTAGCTTCCAGTGCTGATATTGGCAGTGTGTTTTTGAAGAGGCTGGAAGCTTAGATCTCGCTGACCTGGTGGAATAAGACCATTCATTTATTTTGTTCCTCATTTGTTAGCACCTAAAAAATGCATGGTGCAATAGAAACAAGTATTGAGAGAGGAACATAGGCACGATGCAGTGCAAAGTCTTAAAGGCCATAAATTGACTTACTATAATAAAAGAATCAAACAAGTTCTTTAGGTGTTAAATGTAAAAAAAAAATATTGCATGCCCATTTTAGAGTTTCATTCACTCAAGGCAAGGGGGAGGGAACCTTTCTAATCCCAAGGGCCTCATTCCCTTTTATGCAACCTTCCAAGGGCCACATGCCAATGGTGTGCGAAGCTAGAGGCAAAAGTGAGCAGAATATTAGATGCGAGTTATACCTTTGTCCTACAGGATGTGGGTGGCGCTGTGGGTTAAACCACAGAGCCTAGGACTTGCTGATCAGAAGGTCGGTGGTTCAAATCCCCGTGACGGGGTGAGCTCCCGTTGCTCAGTCCCTGCTCCTGCCAACCTAGCATTTTGAAAGCACATCAAAGTGCAAGTAGATAAATAGGTACCGCTCCGGCGGGAAGGTAAACGGCATTTCCGTGCGCTGCTCTGGTTCGCCAGAAGTGGCTTAGTCATGCTGGCCACATGATCTGGAAGCTGTACGCCGGCTCCCTCGGCCAATAAAGCGAGATGAGCGCCGCAACCCCAGAGTCGGACACGACTGGACCTAATGGTCAGGGGACCCTTTACCTTTACCTTTATACCTTTGTGTGGCAGGCTAGTTGCTTCACTTACACACATCCCTCTCTGTCTCTCATACAGGCAAATAAGAAGCATCATTAGAGTTCAAGGACACATTCCAGCCAGGCAGAAACACTCAAGGAGGGTACAAAGCAGGGTTGATGAGGAGTGTGATCTAGGGAGATTACTCAGGGCCAAATGGAGAAGCCTGGAGGGGGCTGCATTTGCCTCCTGGTCCTGAGTTTTCCATATTTGACTAAGGGTTTGCTTAGAAAGGAGAAGAGTCCAGCCTGCTGTCTTTTGTTAAACAACAGCAACAACCCCAAAACATTTGGTCCTACCTAGAGGACATGAGCTGCTCTTGGGTTGCGTAGTGTATACAACTGGAGTTGCAAAAATGCAAAAATGTTGAGTTCATTTATCTATACGCTTTTCCCAAGGGTGTAAAGCAATGCTTTGGAATGAAGAAAGTACTGTGCACAGCAGGTGCTGTTTTTAGATAATGTGCACATGAGTTACAGTATGCACCATGTTATAATAGACTTTCCCTTGTGCATGATAAAACAGGAGAGTGCCTTTTTTCATGATGGTGGAAACAAAGGGAAGAGGCACCTTGGATCGCCATAAAAAAGAGAGAAAATATCCACCAAGAAGGGGGTGGGAGACGTGCATTTAAGGTCTCTCCCCCCCCCCCCCACTTAAGAGCTTCTTAAGCCAAACAGCCCCTGAGCAAAGAAGTCATTATTGACATCCATTCCCGAAGAAGGAATGAATCCTTTCCAGAAATGTGTCGGCCACCCGGTGCTTTTTTTCCTAGAAAAAGAGGTGCCAGTACTCACCATGAACTTGTTATAGTAAGTGCCACACTTTTTAAGGTGCTGGTTTTGACCTTTAAAGCCCTCTGCGGCCTAGGACCCACGTACCTACAGGACCGTCTTTCTTGGTATGCCCTGCGGAGGACCTTAAGGTCCGCAAATGACAACATTTTGGAGGTCCCAGGTGGCAAGCTGGTTAGATTGGTCTCAACTAGGGCCAGGGCCTTTTCAGTACTGGCCCCGACTTGGTGGAACGCGCTGTCACAAGAGACTAGGGCCCTGCGGGACTTGACATCTTTCCGCAGGGACTGCAAGACAGAGCTGTTCGCCTGGCCTTTGGTTTGGACTCAGTCTGACCCTTATGATTCCCTCTCCTTACGGTTTTGATCTATGGGCTACTTTTAAAATGAGGCTGCATTTTAAAATGCATTTTAACCTGTATTTTAAATTGCCCCCCCCCCCATTATGTTTTTATTGTAATTTTACTGGTGTTAGCCTCCCTGAGCCCGGTTCTGGCCAGGGAGGGTGGGGTATAAATAAAAGTAGTAGTAGTAGTAGTTATTATTATTATCAACAACAACAACAACAACAACAAAAAGAGGTGCCGGTACTGCATTCCCTTGAGTACTTTCTGGGGGAAGCACTGCGGGCAGCTATATAAAAAACGGAAGTTCTTAAGAAGAAACAGTTGCTTTCTCTCCCGTTTTTGTGGCATTTTATGATGGTGCTGCCAACCATGGTTGACATTGGGTCCTTACTTTAAAAGTCTTACTGTCTGTCCTAACACTTCCTGGCCTCTTTTTTTGCATCCTCCTCAGCTTGCCACTGTTCCCCAGAAGGCTCTCTCTATGGCACCTGTGATCAGGAGACGGGGCAGTGCAGTTGTCGGCAGAGAGTAATGGGGCTGCGCTGTGATACCTGCATTCCTGGGGCTTACGGTTTCCCGCAGTGTGAAGGTAGCTCCGCCTATTCCACTTGCCGTGAAGCTTTCTGTGTCACACAACCATGAAATCTTGATGTGAATGTAGCTCACCCTTAGGAACCCAAAGCCCCAGGCAGCATCAGCATGGCTTGATTAAAAACAAAAAAAGTAAATAAACGTGAATAGTGTGGAAACGAAAAATTGCTAAAATTAACAGATTTTAATGCAGAGCTCATTTTAATGCAGATCAATTTGCTTTTCACGTTTTTTGTAATATTTTTTTACTGGTTTTCATCAGTGTATAAACAGAACAAGACGTTTCCCCCATGCTTTTCACATTGTTAAGTGCTGCTTAGAGTGGTTTTGCCTGACCTCTGATACCACTTATTCTTTTGCTCAGTGCCAATCACAACTCAGTAGCTGCCCCACCAGATCCACAATACAGTTAAAGTATCTTCCAGGAAACCTCTGCATTTCTTTATCCTATTTTATATTGAATTCATTTATATACGGCTTAACATTTTCAAAGACAAACAAAAACAAAAACATTTCCTAGGTGGTTTTACACCCCATGTTAAAAACAACAAATAGAACATTGGAAAATATTAGAATAAATGAAAATCAAATATAAAATTTAAAAACCCCACAAATTTAAAGCATTATAACTAACAAGAAAACAAAAAAAATATTTTCTTAAACATAAGGAACAATCAATACAAATAAACTCTAAAAACAAAAACACAATAGAAAATCCACGCATAAAGTATTAATAGTGACTAAACTGCATCTAATCTTTCCCCACTTAGCTGATTCCATTTGTTATATGAGTGCCAGCTCTTATTTGTGTGTGTGGTTGTTTTTCTTTCTCTGTTTCAGTGGGCTCTTGTAATCCTGCAGGGCTTGCAAATGCAGACCCTTCTCTGCCAGGGGTGAGTACTTCCTGTTTCTGTTGGATCTTAGTTTTGATTATTATTATTTTTATGCATCATGCTGAATTTTTAAAATTTATTATACACCTCATTGAGCGTCATGAAAACTGGCATCTCTGCATCGTCCAAAAGAGTGGATGCTTTGCATGCAGAAGGTTCGAGGTTCAATCTCTGGTGTCTCCAATTGAAAAAACAGGTAGCAGATGATGGTGAAGAAACTTTAGGCCTGATTCCTCTACCCAGTTCTGTAAGCAGAAACCAGTAAAAGAATTCCTTCTAGTGCATCAGGGCTTTGCTGCCACCAGAACCAAGCACAAGGGGAAGAGATGTGAGCCAGTGTGGTGTAGTGGTTAAGAGTGGTAGACTCGTAATCTGGTGAACCGGGTTCGCTTCCCCGCTCCTCCACATGCAGCTGCTGGGTGACCTTGGGCCAGTCACACTTCTCTGAAGTCTCTCAGCCCCACTCACCTCACAGAGTGTTTGTTGTGGGGGAGGAAGGGAAAGGAGAATGTTAGCCACTTTGAAACTCCTTTGGGTAGTGATAAAGCGGGATATCAAATCCAAACTCTTCTTTGTCTTCCTTTGGGCAAGCAGGCAGATCAAGGAAATGATCTCCTTAGCACAACGTTGAATTCCACCCTCTGCCTGAGGCTCTGAATGGTGCCACTGCCAGAGAGTAAACAATACAGGTCTAGATGGACATAAGGCAGCTTCCTGTGTTCTTAATCTGCATTGCCTTTGATTGTCTTGATCTAAGGCCTGGGGGCCAGATCCGGCCCATTCGCTTTTTAAATCTGACCTGTGGACGGTCTGGGAATCAGCCTGTTTTTACATGAGTAGAATGTGTGCTTTTATTTAAAACGCGTCTCTGGGTTATTTGTGGGGCATAGGAATTCGTTCATCTCCCCTCTCCAAAATATAGTCCACCCCACCCCAGCTGAAAAAGTTTGCTGACCTCTGGTCTTGATTCTCAGTACGCAATTTCAGATCTCTCTCTCTCTCTCTCTCTGCCTCCCCCTTTCCCCTCCTCCTCAGGGGTCCTGCGAATGTCGAGCCTACGTGGAAGGTGAAGCTTGTGATAGGTGCAAACCGCTCTACTGGAACCTGACTCCAGATAACCCCTTTGGATGCATGAGTAAGACCCTTCCCATGTCATTCTTCCAGGAAGCCTCTCATCCAAGCCGCTCTGGTGATTTAAGGAGAAGAGGGTCCCCATTTCTCCTCTTCATTTTCTGAACACATTGCGAAGGCGAAGCAGCTATGGGTCAGGGGTCTGGGAAGCCTTTGGGCGTGGGCCACAGCCAAACAGAATAGCTGAGGTGCTCTGGTATCCTTTAATGCTGAATGGAAACAAGGATCAGCAGAGCAAGTACAGGAAGCCAGCAAAACTTGTGCTATCTTAAATTAAGGTGGGATAAGTTGCCCTTATTTGAAACTCTATTCAGGAGTGCTGGCAGAGTTAAAACAAGATACTGCAATCAAGTTTGATTTACTCCACTCTTTTTGCCAGTTTCTCTCTCACTGGTTATATCTACCTATCTGTCTGTCTTTCTGTCTGTCTATATATCTTGGGGGAGCCACCAACTGTCCTGGGGTAGATTAGTACACAGCGTTAATTTAGACCATCTCATTCCAAGTTTTTGCTGAATGTCCTCTTTGCCCTTACATAGCAGATCAAGAGTTTACAACCACGACTGTGACTTCTGTTTGGGGTTTTTACTGTCCTGCCATTTTTGCCTGCCTGCCTGCCTGCCTGCCTGAGGATTAGCTGGCATCCAGCTAACTTCAAGTTAATTGCTGGATAGACTTGAGGAGTCGTCTAACTACCCCTTTCTGTTTCCCCTAGGCTGCCAGTGTGACACCATGGGGACAGTTGCAGGTGTTGCTGAATGCCAGCAAGTAAGTTTCACACCCTGTGATGAAATCCACTCTGAGGTCCCGGCTAGAACCCAGGTCCTGCCAGGAGAAACACTCGCCTTGATGCCTTTTTTACCTTGAAACATATCATCCCTAGTGGAACAAGCCATTATAAATCTCATCTTAACTCCTGCTCTACAGAGCAATCCTGCTGCTTCCTGACTCTTTACCAGAGTGCATTTTGGCAAATGCACAACAGATGACAAGAAGCATTCTGGAGATATTTTACTTTTCGTGCAACAGCTTTATTACAACACTGATTTATATAGAAATTTGTTGCCTGCTTTTCATTATCAAGTAATCCCCAAACAGGGCACAGTCCTAATAAAACACAATCTGATCGTACAACCAATCAGTGAACAATGAAGCCGTCAAAACAGGCAAGAGCACAAAGATATAAACTAAGTGTGGCGTCACAGATTTAATCAACAGCCTGAGTGAATATGTTGATCCTCACCTCACTTGGCACAAAAAGCTTATAACTTTGTGCCAACTGTCTCTAAGGTGGGAGTTCCATGATCGAGGTGCCTCTTGAATTATACTTGATTTATTCCAATGGAAGGCATGGGCAACAAAACAGGCATTGCTTTTATTTTCTATTGCTTTCATAAGGTTTCAGTAAATGACACAATGTTCTTCAAATATTTCTGTGAGCATTAGGGCTACAGCAGAGGTTTCTGGTTGTTGTTCTTAGGGCAAAACAGAGCAGCTGCTGTTGCAGTTCGCAGCCTTTGTCCCCTTTCTCATTCTTTCACTTCTCATCTTTCTTTGCCCATACAAGAAAAGCCAGCTAAGGACAGGGAGGTTAATTTTGGGGAGCTGCTGCAGACTGATTTTAACATGTGGTCTCCTAGGGCGACGGACACTGCTTCTGCAAGCCCAATACCTGTGGTCAGTTCTGTTCAACTTGCAAAGAGGGATACTACAACCTGGAGAGCGGGAATTACTTTGGCTGTCAAGGTGTGTTCTTTTTTTCCTGTATCATGCTGCTATCTGTTAGCCATTGGGTGGGGACAAAAGTCACAGAGCCCATTAGCTGGAACAGTTATCCTGTCAAGATGGGAAGCAGGGTTCCAGTGCAGGGGGACATATTAAGGGAAAGAACAGATTTACTCAAGACTTGGTCTCTGTTAGATTAAGAATAATGATAGAGTGAATCTTTCTCTCTCTCCATCCTTCTGAAATTTTGACTGGCTATATGCTGTGTTGTCCTTCCTCCCAGGTATTGCTTTGCATTTTGTGGGTTGGCTTAGAAATCGTTTCCCCCTCCTTTCCAGTTATTGCCAAATTTGTGCACAGCCAGTCATGCACTTCTTTTATATACAGATACATATATACACCTCCAACCCTCGTATACACCTTGCTCAAACCTCGTCAAGGTAGTTAAAAAAAGACGTGGGGGGGAGGAAGATCTTGACAACTTTTAAGGAGGTCAGCTGTAGCATCAGATCAAAAGAAAGGAAGGAGGTAAAGAAGTCTCTTTAGAGAAGATTGATGGAAAGGTTGGAGGTGTGGTCACTCAGGCCTTAAAAATCAATTTCAAAAAAGTCTAAAAGGTAGAGGAGAAAGAGCAAGTCCAGATGAGAGGAGTTGGAAAAGGTTTATTGAAACAGGCATTACTGAGAGACGTTGATTAAACTGGTACCTATTTTATGATATACGGTATTTTTCCGTGTATAAGACTAGGTTTTCCCCTAAAAAATAATGTCAAAAATTAGGGAGCGTCTTATACACAGGGCCATCTCCCCCCCCATTTTCTTAAATCTGAGTCCCCCAAAATAGAGGATGTCTTATACATGGGGGCATCTTATAGACGGAAAAATACAGTACTTTATTTTTAGACCAAGAGAATGGAAGTTGAGCTTAGATCAAAGCCGGACACTGTATTGGGTACAGATTGCGCAGCTTCTTGATGTACAACAGAACAAAGCGTGCTAAAATTGGCTGGGTTGTTGTCCTTCATCAGTAATACAAACAGATACATCTATGGCACTGAAAGGACCGGGAGTATCCATTGCTATCTATTTTTATTAACTAAGCAAGGCTGTATCCTTGGATGAGTTAGGATTATGGGGAGTGGTCTGCAAACGGTGATGGGGAGCCTGCCTGGTAGGGAAACAGCAGGCATAGGTTCTGAAATAGAACGGAGGCAGTGGAAACGGATCCAGGCAGGGCCAGAGGCCATCGCGAAAGCAGATACAATGGAATAAAAATAGTGTGTCATGCCACTGTAACTCCCTCTGGTGCCAGGCTATTTGGGGCCCATTAGCAACTGCAGAATGTAAAGACGTGTGCTTCCTATCTACAGGATGCCACTGTGACATCGGTGGGGCAGCCGGACCGGCGTGTGACGAGAAGACTGGATCCTGTCGCTGCAGGCTGAATACGCAAGGCCCCACTTGCACTCAGTAAGAGGCTGGCTACAGCTGCGATGAAGCAGGGCAAACCTGTGGCGTTAGCCGCCTTGCTGTCTTGGATTTATAACCCAACACTAGCATTCTGTGTATTCAGTGGGTGGGGTGGAGAATGTGAATGGGTCCTTTGGGGGAGCAGACTAAGTGAGATGGGCATAGATGATGCAGAAAGGTTCTTCGCCTATGTGTGTGGTTCTGCAGGTTTTTAAGTGGGGGCGGGGGGAAGCTGACTGAAGGGGAACATGATACAGTGGTACCTTGGGTTAAGAACTTAATTCGTTCTGGAGGTCCGTTCTTAACCTGAAACTGTTTTTAACCTGAAGCACCACTTTAGCTAATGGGGCCTCCCGCTGCCTCCACGCCACTACTGCACAATTTCTGTTCTCATCCTGAAGCAAAGTTCTTAACCCGAGGTACTATTTCTGGGTTAGCAGAGTCTGTAACCTGAAGCGTCTGTAACCTGAGGTACCACTACACAGGTTTATACAATTATGAACAGTGTGAAAAGAATTCCTCTCCCCCCCCCCCCCTTCCGCCAGCAATCCTGTGAAGTTGATTGGTTGGAGAGGTAGGGAGGGAGAATAGCCTGACGGTCATCTAGTCCAATCCTCTGCAATGCAGGAATGTGTCTGTGGCCTGTGTATAAAACATGAAAAGCCGCATGTCATTTATGTAATCATTCTGGGCAGATGATAGGTATATTCTTGGTATGGATGCAAATGTCCTAAGCTAGAGTGACTGACTGCATTGACTAAATACTAGTTCGAGTTTTTGCTTGCTTAGTTCATCCCAGACATGTTGAAGCTGAGTCTTTCCTACCTTGTGGTGCAGATGGAAACCCAGGCTGTTAAGAGTGTGCCTCACTTTTTATCTGCAGACCAGCAATAGACCATTATATCCCCGACCTTCATCACCTGAAATACGAGCTAGAAGAGGGAACTACACTGGAAGGACGACCAGTTCGATTTGGCTACAACCCCTTGGAATTTGAGAATTTCAGCTGGAGAGGATATGCACAAATGTCTTCCATCCAGGTAGGCCTTAACTCCCCACCTCTTTCCTTGGGCAGATAGTAAAGGCAGCTTCAAATGTTACGGATTTCACAAGAGCAAAGCACTTCCACATAGAGAAAAGGATAAAAAAATATATGCATGCTGAGAAGCTGCAGTCAGCTGCAGCTGCTCATCATCTGTACTCCGAACGTTCCTGCAATGAAATAATGCATGATCCATGCGTGAGTTTCAAGATTTTAATATGTGTAAGTGCTTGCACTATTGGAAATACGTGGCGTTTGAAGTGACTTTCAAGACGAGAGATCTCCTACGCATTTTACCCAAAGGGACTCCTAAAAACAGACACAGCCCAATGCAAGCGGTCGCTCCATATTTGTGTGCATATGCTTCTACACTGAAAGCCTTTTTGTGCTAATGTGCTCTTTAGGCTTAGGAAGAGAGCAGATGGATGATAGGAAAGGTCCCAAGTCCTGTAACCGCTTCATTATGTTAGCCTTAGTTCATTTAGGGGAAGATGGCCAAGCAGGACCTATATAAGGGGACTGCCAGTTAGAAAGACAACACACAAACAGGTCTCCTAAGGGGCTATTCTCCCTCTTCCTGTTGCAACTCTGCATAACATCTCCCTGCTCCTCAAAGGAAAGGAAAACCCTCTTTGCTTTTTCCTGTGCTGCATGTGGCTTTAGTTGCTCTTTCATCTGTTGAAGAGGGTGGCTTGTTTATTTCCAGGCTTTTGTATGCTTGAATGACAAGAGAATGAGACTGTAACATCTGCTGAGCTTGCTCCCACCTGAGATGTGGTTCCTCACTGAAATCTGGAGACCTCACAGAGAGAGTGTGTGTTTTTGTGTGGTCTATGTGGTTCATTTGAAACTCTCTTATATGACTTTATTCTTTAGGAGAGGGTTCTTAGATTAAAGATTATTCTTGTTTTATTTCTGCCCCTTAGGAAAATGTGCTCAAGGACAGACTTCCCTTGTTCTCTTTAGATTTTTTTTTTATGGTGCCTGCTCTCTCATTCCTTGTGCCATTGTTACAGTCCCACTCTTAGCCTTTAATAGCCAGAGGCTCACAAAGTGCTCATTCCACAATTTAGTTACTGTCTGAAAGGTGCAAACGAGCCTTTGTAGGTAGTCTTTTGTCTTGCTATAGAAACCCCCAGCTTTCTTGGATAGAGGTACATGCCTTGCTTAGCCTTCTCGGAAATGTCAGCTTGAACTGGAGCACCACAGCTAATCTGCATATTCTGTTTGCACGTGGTTAATCTGATTTGCATGGATTCTTGACGCCAGCCCATTGGTGTGGACAACTCCCAGTCTTTCCACTTGCATTTTCCAGTCAGTTAATGTCCCAAACATGGCAGTCTTTATAAATGCCAGGAGATACAAGAGCAAAATTAATTGGCTCATAATGCCCACATATTTTTTTATGATACAGTGATGATTTTGAGATTTTTGAAAGTTTGCATGCAGTCTTAGCATCACAGAGAGTTGTGTGTATGTGCACATCTGCCTTCAAGAAAGATACAGGCAGTGCCCCCCCCCTAAAAAAAATAGGTGCCGGAACTCACCATGAAGTTGTTACAGTAAGTGCCACACCTTTTAACCAAAAAGAGAGAGGTGCTGGTACGGTGTACTTTTGAGTACCCCCTGAATTAAAAAACCCACTGGATATATGTTTCCTTAACCACCCATGGGCATTCCTATCCACATCTTTCTCACAATCAGATTGATGTGTAAACTTTTCCCATGTTAGTGTTAGGAATTATTTGCAGGGCCATTTTTGTGATTTTTACTTGCAAAATGGGAAGCAGCCTTCCTAAGGACACCGGAGCCCTGTTGAATCAGACCAAAGGTCTAGTTCAGCATAACAGACCCTGTGATCTTGCCTAAAAGGTAAAGGGACCCCTGACCATTAGGTCCAGTCATGGCCGACTCTGGGGTTGCGGCGCTCATCTCGCTTTATTGGCCGAGGGAGCTGGCATACAGCTTCCGGGTCATGTGGCCAGTATGACTAAGCCGCTTCTGGCAAACCAGAGCAGCGCACGGAAACGCCGTTTGCCTTCCCAACAGAGCGGTACCTATTTATCTACTTGCACTTTGAGGTGCTTTTGAACTGCTAGGTTGGCAGGAGCAGGGACTAAGCAACGGGAGCTCCCCCCGTCACGGGGATACGAACCGCCAACCTTCTGATTGGCAAGCCCTAGGCTCTGTGGTTTAACCCACAGCGCCACCCGTGTCTACTCCCCCTTTAATGGCATCTAAGCAGCAGGCCATCACTGCACCTTGTGGCAATGGGTTATGAATTTTGTATGCACTCGGTGTGCTTCTCTTTAGAAGTCGTCATCTTCTCTCGTCTCTCCCTTTTCTCCCTTCAGCTCTTGACTATGGAATGTCTGTTTCTGGCTGGATAGATAGCCTTAGGTGGAATGTGCAGCGAGTGTTTCAGAGGCATCTTTCCAGGCCATCCCATTAAGAGCAGGATGGGGCTGGCCTGATTTCCTCACCTGCTTTTGGCATGCTGCTTTTGGGAGCAGGAATAGGGGAGTGCTGTGCTTGAGCTGGTGGCTGGTGGCAGGTGACGGTGGAGGTTTATTTAAGGTGTGCTCTGCTTCTCTCCCCTTTCTCTCCCACCAGCCCAAGGTAGTGGTGACCCTCAGTGTGACCTCCCCTGACCTGTTCCGCCTCGTCTTCCGCTACGTCAACCGGGGGCCTGCAAATGTGGAAGGGAGGGTCTCAGGCCTTGAGGAAGGAAAGTTTAATGTTTGTGGCAACTGTAAGTGCATTTTTCACTTCTAGACTAACCCCTTTCGAAAACCAGTTGATAAAGGAGCCGACCTTTGCTTTTTCTTGCAAAGCAGCGTTTTTCTTCTCCCTCCCCGAAAGCCACCACCACCACCACTCATTCCGTAGATTTTGGATCTCCTCAAGCAGTTTGCTCTTAGAAACCACAAAGGGTGGGGAACCTAGAGAGGCAAAGAGAGAGACAGAGACAGAGAGAGACAGGCAGGGCAGGCAACAGACTCGCAGTCTGCCCTGCAATGATAATGTGCCCGATGTGCTTTTTCGCCTTTTGCAGAACAAAGTCAAAGTCACAGTGCGGGTCAGAGAAGCGGAGATCTATCTCTTCCATGTCATCTTGAGATATATTAACTCAGGAAGTGCAACTGTGTACGGCAAAATTACAGCTTATCAGCCACGAAGGAGAGGTAAGGACCCCAGATTTCTCTTGTCCCCCCAATTCCATAATTGATCTGTTGTCACGGTTTCCATTCTCAAGCTGCTCTGTGTTGCGAAATCAAACAAAGCGTTTTCTGAAGCAACCTATTATATCATATACTGTTCTAGAATTGAGGGGAAAGGCCAATAATTGTTATGCTTTGTATTCATACCTCTCCTCACTCAGGCTTTTGCTTAAGTGTGCCTTCAAACCAGTCAACATCCTCAGCAATTCAGTTTGTTTTGTTTTCTGCAAATGCTTATTGTATATAAAACTGTGATAATTGATCATTGCGACCGGGAGAATATGATGGGGTAGGATTTTAGTGCTAAACTGCTAAGCTACAGCTTGAGTCCCATTTTTTGAGCCCATTGACCAGAGGATGTTAAAAGGAAATTTGTTTCTCATTGGTATTAAACAAGGCAAAGTAAAATTTAGATGGCTTTGATCCAGCAGGCTATTATTATTATGTTCTTAATTTTCTTCCAAATCATTACAATCATCATTCACAGTGAATTGCATTCTGAAGAGGTGAAGTACAGTCATACCTCGGGTTACAGATATGTAAGGTTGCGTTTTTTTGCGTTATGGACCCGCCGAAACCCGGAAGTACCGAATGGGTTACTTCTGGGTTTCGGGGGTCACGCATGCGCAGAAGCGCTAAATCATGTTTTGCGCATGCGCAGAAATGCCGAATCGCAACCCGTGCATGCACAGATGTGCTGCTGCAGGTTGCGAATACTGCAGGTTGCGAATGTGCCTCCCACATGGATCACGTTCGGAACCCGAGCGTCCACTGTATAGAGAGAAGACTTTAAAACAAATAAAATCGTCTATGGATTATATTCAATGCTCACAGTAGACCCATCAGAATTAATAGGCATGGCTGACTTAGTTTTATTGATTTCAGTGGGTGTGGTCTGAGTAGTTGGCTGCAATCCTGATAAAACAAACAAACTTAACTAGATCATATCTAGTACGTCTGGAAGATAAGGAAAATATTGTTTGAATCCAGTGCTTTGATTGCAGTAGCAGTCCGGAAGGATTCCACTGGCAGCCTCACAGCTTGTACTAATGGGATGTAGTTTTAATTCTTTGCTGCTTTAGCCACACTGTGGCATATATATGCAAATGTGGAATGCAAGAAAGCTGGTCAATTTTATGTCTAGCCTGGTGTGTGGTAACTCTTCCAGTTCCTCAGCTCACTTTCAAATCCTCATTCATTCTAACAGCAGAATTAACTGCAATTGCTACTGTAGTGCTAGCCTTGAAGTATTATGTTTGGGCAATTGAAGGCTTTTCTGAAAGGGGGGCGGGGAGGCAATTTTGTTAATGGAGTTCATTTTTAGCCATATAACTTCTACCTTCAGGGGTGCCGATTTTCACTTTTATTGATTCAGAAGGGAAGAAACTCTTATCTCAACAGGCAGCTGCAGTAGCTGATTTATTAAAAAGGAATTCACAATTTAGTCCGTGGAGCACTGCATTATAGCACTGTTGCTGGCAAAGTCTGCACAGAAGTGGCATTTCCAGGCACTGTTGGGAATGTTTTCACTGAACTTAAAAGGACATTTTTATGTCATTATAAAGAGGCGCTTTTTACATGCATTTATAAAACACAAGTTTATTTCATTAAAGAAATGTAGCTAACATATTTCAATATGAAATTTATGATATTATTTCAGGAAACATGCAAAGTTAACAAATAAAACATACAAATACCGTATTTTTCGCTCTATAAGACGCACCGGACCATAAGACGCACCTAGTTTTTGGAGGAAGAAAACAAGAAGAAAAAATACTGAATCTCAGAAGCCAGAACAACAAGAGGGAAAACTGCGCAGCGAAAGCAGCAATCCCTCTTGCTGTTCTGGCTTCTGGGATAGCTGAGCAGCCTGCATTCGCTCCATAAGACGCACACACATTTCCCCTTACTTTTTAGGAGGGATAAAGTGAGTCTTATAGAGCAAAAAATACGGTAAGTTGAGGCCCCCCACCCCCAGCGCTTCTAGAATTGAGTTTGGCCATTTTCTTGAGTGCTCAGGGACAGGATGCACAAGTCACCAGTGCTTCCTGTTCCTTCTGCGACGTCACCACATTGGAAATTGAAAATTATGTTGGTTCCTGAAGTGCCGACAACTTGCTCATCTTCTGGACCTGGGTGGGGAAAATGTGAAGTTTACCTTTTGATATGACGCTATCTGAACAGGAAGCATGAGAAAGGTGTGTAACAGTAGTGATTTTGATCAGCAGTGGCTGGTCCAATTTCAGTTCACCTTCAGCCAGCCCACCTTCTTACTTACAACCAGCAAAGAGTGATACTGCCTGTCAGCTTTCTATACCTTCGTCTCAGTGTGGCTCTTGCAGAACTCAGCAGGGAAGAAGATGGGATCTGCCTATCGATCGGCTGTAGCTCCAATTACTGTAGGGTCCCCCTGCCCTCTGCCCCAAAGGCACTAATCGCCACTGCTTTCTGATAGCACCCTCAGTCTGGGCTCCTTGCATGTGGTGGTCATTCTGACAAGGTATAAGAACTGGAATGTGAACACCTCTGGGGATCATGTGATACACATCTGTCGCAGATAGCTTCTGTGCCTTGAAATAGAAAAGCGGGAGTTAGCTTTTATGATGGAAAAGGAGAACATGTTATAAGATCTTCAGTGTTTTAGCTCTGCTGTGTTGACACACGTTTGGCCGCTGGTTGTTTTATTTATTTAGTTTTGCAGTTGGTTTCATGCCTTTTGATTTTTAGGGATTTTTTTTAAAAAAACCTTTTATTGTTATCTGCCCAGGGGAGAATGTTAATTGGGCCATATGTTAATGATTTAAATACAGTTTATCCCCATGTTTGCTGGCTGATTTGCTTTCCTTGTGGCCAGGTTGTGCAGTGTGATGTGTGCGATACACTCAGATGAAATGGAGGATGAGTGCATGCCCCACCCCCACCCCCAAAAGAATCCTAACTTGACAAATCTTTTGCTTCTTGGAAATAAACGGCTTTATTCTTAAGGCTATGTGATATGATAAGGATTGTTTGTGCAAGAGACCTCACCTAAATGCATTGACTTTGCTAACGTGGCCACTTATTTCTGCAAACTTTGATCATCCCTTAAATTTCCTTGAATATGTTTTCATTATTGACTGTTCTTTATTAATGATACTTTAAGGAACAGCGTACAGATTGGTCTCCGGCCTTTATTGTCTGTGCTTTTGCAGCAATCGCTTGTGCTAGTTTTTATTCTAGGACTGCAATTATTGTCAGTATCCCTTTACAGTCATACCTCAGGTTACAGCCGCTTCAGGTTGCATTTTTTCGGGTTGTGGACTGCTGAAAGCTGGAAGTACTGGAACGGGTTACTTCCGGGTTGCGGCGGTCGCACATGCGCAGAAACGCTAAATCGCACTTTGTGCATGCGCAGAAGCGCCAAATTGCAACCCACGTGTGCGCAGACGCGGGTTGCGAATGCTGTGGGTTGCAAACGTGCATCCTGCATAGATCACGTTCGCAACCCGAGCGTCCACTGTACTCTTTTCCCCTCATTTGCAAGATGAATATATACCACATCTCACTGACTGTTAAGGTTGCCCTACTTTGTGTGGGGGAAAGAGAGAGATGAGTGGAGACTGGAACTGGTTCTGAAGGGGTACTATCTCTTGTTCCTGTTGTATGTCTCTCTGCAAATGTTTTGTTTGTTTGTTAGATTTATACATCACAACATTCAATACAGCTGCTCTCAAGGCAGTTAGCAATACGATGAAATAATACAACCAACTGGTTAAAAAATAAATAAAACTGGAGAAGAATATCGCAAACCATGCAGGCAAAACAATTGTGTGGGTCTTTCTAATGCTATTCCTTCAAAATTCAGATCTTGGAATGTGGGTGGCGCTGGGGTCTAAACCACTGAGCCTCTTGGGCTTGCCAGTCGGAGGGTGGCAGTTCGAATCCGTGCGATGGGGTGAGCTCCCTTTGCCCTGTCCCAGATTCTGCCAACCTAGCATTTTGGAAGCATACCAGTGCAAGTAGGTAAATGGGTACTGCTATGACGGGAGGGTAAATGGTGTTTTCGAGCACTCTGGTACTTGTCACTGTCCTCCGTGCACTAGAAGCAGTTTAGTCATGCTGGCCACATGACCCGGAAAGCTGTCTGTGGACAAATGCTGACTCCCTTAGCCTAAAAAGTGAGATGAGCACCGCACCCCACAGTAAAATTGGACAGGACTTAACTGTCCAGGGGTCCTTTACCTTTTATCTTTACATCATTGGGAGAGTACGGCCCTTCCATCCAGCTTCATTTATGTACTGAAGGACAGCAGCAATATAAAACAATAACAAGTTAGGAGGCATCCAGGGTACAGTGAACATCAATTTTACTCATTTATTTTATATTCAGTTTATTTTGTTTTGAGTGAATGTTTTTCATCGGGGGCAGCTGTAGACATTGTTGCAAAGAATTCAGTTTTCAACAATGGATACAGAACGCAGTTTTCAGCTAGAAATAACAGTGGGCTCAAAAAAAGCTATGCATTTCAAATATACTTTGGCTGGAAGCTTCCTCCTTCCTTTGCGAAGCTGAGACACCTGGATGTTGCAAAGTTTGCAACATCAACCTGTTGATGGAATCTTTTGAGGGTGTGTTGAGACACAACCAGGGGTCAGCAAGGCTTACCGGGCATGGGCCGGATCACTCCCTCAGAGATCCTCCATGGGCCAGACCAGCGCAGCGCCACGCCAGAAATAGCACCTGCACATATCCGCGGTGCCAGAAATCGCATCTGCGCATGCCCAGACGCCTGAAATCGCGCCCATGGGTCTTAGGTTGCTGACCCCTGGTCTAGACAAATGAATGTAGAACATGGCAAGCTGCTCACCAGGTGCACATGGTCTCCTTTTCCATGAGGTAGATGAAACCACAGAGAATTAATTTGGAAACTCTTCCTCCGTTTGACTATGGTTGCAATTTGTGGGCAGTCATTTAATTTTATCCTGATTTTTAAGCTGTATTTTAATCAATTGTTTGATTGTGTTTTAATGTATTTGATATTTGATGTTAGCTGCCCTGAGCCCGGTCATGGCTGGGGAGGGCAGGGTATAAATAAAAATTTACTTACTTTTGAAACTCCTCGGAACCACTCCAGAAATCTCGCACGCCTTTTAGATGGAAATGAAAGCTGATTTTTTTTCCTAATTGCAGATACAGAACAGACAAAGCAGATTGTATTTGTGCCCACAAAAGAGCCGGCTTTTGTCACCGTTCCTCAGAACAGCTTTGGGGAGCCGTTTGTGCTGAGCCCCAATGTGTGGTCTCTGGTCATTGAAGTCGAGGATGTACTACTGGTAAGGGTGGCCGTCCTCCCCTCTTCTCCCCTTTTGGTCAGGACTGTGGCAAGGAGAACTAAGTCTTGCATTTCTACCCTTCCTTCCAGGATTACATGGTCCTGTTGCCCAGTTCCTACTACGAGGCTCCTATATTGCAGCTCAGAGTCTCAGATCCTTGCACCTACAGCCCAGCTCCTGAACAAGTTGGTCAGAAGTAAGGCTTCCATTTTCATCTTTGCTATAGGATTAGATCGTACTGGAGCCGATTTCCTTGGCTCAGAAGCTTTTCCTAAGATTTCCAGTACTTCATTCTAGCAGACACCTTTATACTGAGAGAGAGAAAAAAGCTATTCCTCTTCCTTTCTAGCTGCCTCCTGTATAAGTACGTGCCTGTGGAGCATTTCCCCTTTGGGTCAGGAGACGATGCTATATGTAAGGTGGACAACAGCTTGCCGAGACCCTGCCCGAAAGTGCGGGTTTTGCCTACCTACCCTGAGATGGTGGAATGCAATGGAAGAGATGTAAGTGGTCTTCACAGTGATGCTATTCTAAAAGCAACCCTGTTTAGGGAAGCTTTTAATGTTTAATAGGTTATTGTATTTTAGTGTTTTGTTGGAAGCCGCCCAGAGTGACTGGGGAAACCCAGCCAGATGGGCAGGGTATAAATTAATAATAATAATAATAATTTATTATTTGTACCTCACCCATCTAGCTGGGTTTCCCTAGCCACTCTGAGTGGCTTCCAACAAAGATTAAAAATACATTAATTGTATTAATTAAGAAGCATTGCACTCTTCTCCAGGTAGCATGAATTTCTTTCTCCCCATTGGTCACTTCGCGTTAATCTAAGCACTGTCCCTGATGCCTTTTGGGAAGTACTGGCCAGATCTGTTGATGATACATAATGGCCACATGAAATTTCCATGTTGAGAGGCAGAGCACCACTGAATTATGTACAGTTGGGGAGGGCTGTTGGCGTCATCTCCTGCTTGGGGGCTTCCTGTTTGGGAATCTTTAGATGCTGGACTTAGATGGACCCAGCTGGATCCAATCCAGCAGGACTATCTTAGGTTCTTGAGATGTGGGGAGTGTGCATCTGGGAGCCAGTGTGGTGTAGTGGTTAAGAGTGGTAGACTCGTAATCTGGTGAACCAGGTTCGTGTCCCCGCTCCTCCACATGCAGCTGCTGGGTGACCTGGGGCTAGTCACACTTCTCTGAAGTCTCTCAGCCCCACTCACCTCACAGAGTGTTTGTTGTGGGGGAGGAAGGGAAAGGAGATTGTTACCTGCTTTGGGACTCCTACTTAGGGTAGTGATAAAGCAGGATATCAAATCCAAACTCTTCTTCTTCTCTTAAGTTCAGACTAATAGCCATAGTCCAGACACTCCAGAGGCAATTGTTAAACATCTATAGATGCTGAAGGAGCGTCTCCACCCCCATCGTTTTACCCGGACACTGAGGTCCAGCGCTGAGGACCTTCTGGCGGTTCCCTCACTGCGAGAAGCCAAGTTACAGGGAACCAGGCAGAGGGCCTTCTCGGTAGTGGCACCCACCCTGTGGAACATCCTCCCATCAGATGTCAAAGAGAACAACAACTATCAGACTTTTAGACGACATCTTAAGGCAGCCCTGTTTAGGGAAGCTTTTAATGTTTGATGCATTACTGTATTTTAATATTGTGTTGGAAGCTGCCCAGAGTGGCTGGGGAAACCCAGCCAGCTGGGCGGGGTATAAATAATAAATTATTATTATTATTATTCTGCAGGAGTCCTTTCCCCCAGAAAATGCAATGCTGGAGTTGAAAAACATGGCTTCTGGCTTCTATCGTGTTCAAAATATTTCAGTTCTGGTTTAATTTCATATATGTGTCTTAATGCACCATAATTTTCCCCAAAACATTTCCTGGAACATGGAAGATGACATGCCAAGAGTTGACTTGTATGAGATTTCATAGTGTGCTTGTTTCAAAGCATAGATTTAGATTTATGTCAGGACCTCCTGAGCCCCAGCATAATGTGCTTTTCTCCTAATATCTGCTTATTCTTGTGTGCAGGTGGAAATACAGCTGTCAATTGCCCTACCCCAGCCAGGGAAGTATGCACTCCTGGTTGAATATGCCACTGAGGATACTCCGCAAACAATCAATGTCGCGGTCAGCTCACCGCAGCTTGCCGTTCAGCAGGGCACTCTCCTTATATACACCTGCAAGTACAGGTATGCCCTCAAGATGCAAGACAGTTAGAGTGCGGACCTAACGGAGGAACAGACACTCCTCATTATGTTGCACAGTTTGTGACTAGAGCTTTCTTGCTGTTTCATTCTACTGTTGTTATTGTGGGGGTTGTCTCAGAATTAGCAGTTAGTCTTCTTGAGCTGTAAGCATCTGTTAAATTTCATTGGTTATAACTGGGCCAAAACAAAGATCCATCCCATGCAATTAACTTGCATTATCTCTTTCAAAGCAGCTGATTGAAGGAAGACCGAGAGAGAGAGATCAAGGCTATGTGGATCTTCCACACACTTCTAAAGTGTCTGCTGGAGAATTTGCAGGGAAATTAACAGGGATTTAGTAAAGAAGCCACAATAATAGAGAGCAGGACAATGCAGCCTATGGTTATTGCTCAACTAGGGAGGGGAGGCAATGAGTTGATAGTCTGCCTGTCCTGTTACTCAGTATAATAAGTACTTCCTGCTTTGCAGAGCCAATGTAGCATATAGTGGTTAGAGTACCAAACCTAAGACTGGAGAGATGAAAGTTCAGATCCCCACTCTGGGTCAGTCACAGCTTTGGGTCAGTCACAGCCTCTCCGCCTGACCCACAGGGCTATTGTGAGAATAAAAGTGGAATGGGGGAGAGTAACTTATATGAAGCCTCTACCTCCTTCGAGGATATACAGCATGGGTCAGCAAACTTTTTCAGCAGGGGGCCGGTCCACTGTCCCCCAGACCTTGTGGGGGGCCGGACTATATTTTTTTTGGGGGGGGGAATAATGAACGAATTCCTATTCCCCACAAATAACCCAGAGATGCATTTTAAATAAAAGCACACATTCTACTCATGTAAAAACACCAGGCAGGCCCCACAAATAACCCAGAGATCCATTTTAAATAAAAGGACACATTCTACTCATGTAAAACACACACTGATTCCCTGACTGTCCGTGGGCCGGATTTAGAAGGCGATTGGGCCAGATCCGGCCCCCGGGCCTTAGGTTGCCTACCCATGATACTATACAGGATACAATAAGCAAGGACTGAATGGTCTGAAGTCAATTTGTGTTCCATGCAGTTGTGTGAAAGGCACGGGCTCTTAGTATTGCATATACCAGTGCCAGAAACCTGGACCAAGAGTCCATGTTCTCAGAAGAAGGAGGGGTGAAATTGAAAATAGCATGAGCCTCCTAAGCCTTGGTGCTCTATTTAAGCAACTAAACAGTATATTTATATAAATGACAGATTTATGGCATTGTCTGGGAACTCCTTCGACTTCAGCCCGTGACCTTAACGATAGGAAATGAAGACCTGGATATCCTTGGGAAACACCCCGATGCTATTACTCAAAGAAAGCAATTCAAAGAGTTACAAGGGAAACCACCAAGGGGGTGGGGTGGGGAAGAGTACTTGGCAGGATAAGACTATCCTTGAGCTTGACCGCTGCTTTTGTCTTGCAGTTTCCTCTGCCGTGGGATAGTTTTAGATTCGCTAAATCGCTTGGCAGCTTTCGATCTGGCCACCAAAGCTACGATTCAGTTCTCCGCAGATCAGGCCCACTTTTTCTTGGTAAGCGAAGCATTGCCAGACTGTGGCAAAATGTCTGCAGGAAACCTGACAATTCGAAGGTGGGAGCAAGTGGAAGAGGAGGAATATTAGTGGCTGTGGGGTGGGGAAAGATTGGAGATGGGAAGCCGGCTTTGGACACTGAAATATACTCGGAGTCGAGTGTGGATTTCATGCTCTTTATTCAGCTCATAGTAGTGAGGAATGGAAGTTCCCCCGAAATGTCTGCTTTATATACATTATTTACACAATGGGCCCCATGTGATTAGCTAGTTCCAGGATTCTCCTGTAGGCCAATCAGGTTGCGGATTCACTTCCACCTGGAGTTGGATTGGGTGGCTCCTGCGGACCAATCAGATGCTGCATTCTGGATCCTGTTGTTCTGGGACCAATCAGACTGCTGCATTCTGGATCCTATTCAACTCAGTACATAACAGACACAGTCTGAGCCAAGGAGTAAGAAGGCATGATGCAAGCTCTAAGATTTCTGCGTTTCTGTTCTCAGTTCAGTGACAGGAAAAGGTTTCATTTGGTCTTGAGAAGCAGTCAAGATGAATAATGCTTTTTGCTTTGGAGAAGGTATCAAACTTGGTGGGTCTATCCCACTCTTAGTCTATGGCCTTAGTCTTCCCATTTCCCCCATAATAGGAAGAGAATCTATTTATCCTGCCCTTTTATTTCCATATCATAGGTAGTACCAGAATTATTTCAATTTAGTTTCTGGGAAATAATTATGGAGTTTGCATCAGAATTATCTAGATCTAGTTTCTGGAGGAATATGGAAGTTCACTACGATAAAAAGTCACTTCCTTGCCAAAGAAGCTTTTACTAGGAAATGCTGATGCAAACATCACAGCATCTAGATGATATGAACCAGTAACCACTCTGGTAACATATCTCATGAGGACACAGAGCAGACTGCAGCTGTTAGTTCTGGGACTAGACAAAATGAGAAACAGATTTTGTCTCATCACACAGACACCTGCTGCATTCCTCCATATGTCTCTGCTTTGGATGTTTTGTTGTGTGAACAGCAAATGTGAGAGTTCTAAATTGTTCTAAATGTTTCTAAAAGTAATATTTGCAAAGACCTAGAAGCAAAAGCACGAGTGATTCTCCACTCCACCATGCCCAACCTTGTTTTCCCTCCTCTTCTGCCTTTAGCACAAAGTGTACCTCATCCCATATGAACAATTCACATTAGAGTTTGTGGAACCAAACGTTCACTGCATCAGTGTCCATGGAGCATTCTCACCAAACAGGTAAAGGTCTTTTAAAAATGTATTATGCTTAAAACTGGAGCTTCCATTGGTCTCTCGTCCAGGCAATTGACCAGGTCTAATTTTAATGGTTCTACAGTGCACATCAAATGCTTCAAAAACCATTCACTAGATACTGTTAATGGCTTAAAGAGTTCTCAAATGATTGAAGACGAACGTGCCCCAGAGTCACTGCCATGGCGCCTTGTGTTATGCCAGGTGTGGCAAACGGTTGGCCCTCCAGATATTGCTGTGCTACAACTCCCACCATCATCCCTGTCCACTGGCCCTGCTTGCTAGGACTGATGGAAATTGTCCAGAAACGTCTGGAGGTCCAGAGGTTTCGCACACTTGTGTTAGGCTTTATATGCCATCGTCTTATTTCAATGGGTTATGGGTGGTATGGTATTTTAATTAGTTAATAAGGTCAGCATGTATGGTGCTTTACAAGAGTTAACATAAACAAAAGACAAGTGTGAAGGACAGGAGAAGAAGCAAAGGTAACCTTGAATGATTGGATCAGAGCAAGTGCAGTCACATTATGCTTCATTTCACTTGCAGGTAGTATCTTGCAAGACAGTGTAAAGAGTGCTTGAGCACCATTTAACTACTATCAGGGTCTGGTGTGGGTGTCTAGGATTCTCCACAGCTAATTCTCAAATTCCATTAGAGAGTCCACTTGGAATGATCTGTGGAATTTTGTATGTGTGATATGTGTATGCTTTGGTCTGAACATTGTCATCAGTAGCCCTTGGTACAGTGGTGCCCCGCAAGACGAATGCCTCGCAAGACGAAAAACTCGCTAGACGAAAGGGTTTTCCGTCTTTTGAGGTGCTTCGCAAGACGAATTTCCCTATGGGCTTGCTTCGCAAGACGAAACGTCTTGCGAGTTCTTGCGAGTTTTTTTCCTCCCCCCCCCCTTTTTCTAAGCCGCTAAGCCGCTAATAGCGCTAATCCGCTAAGCCGCTAATAGCCGTGCTTCGCAAGACAAAAAAAACCGCAAGACGAAGAGACTCGCGGAACGAATTAATTTCGTCTTGCGAGGCACCACTGTATTTGTTGAATCTAGGTATCTCAGTGGGCAGCTGCAGTAGCTCATTTTTGCCAGGGATTGGAGACTATTTAATATTGGGAAGGTAGCTAGTACTTGGCACAGGAGAGTAGGTACTTGAGGCTATGAAGGAGAAGAGGCACCACGTATTTTCCTAAGGAAATATGGAGAAAGGTCCATCTAAGTGAGCATCCTGTTCCCAGTGATAGCTAGTCAGATGCCTCTGGGAAGCCTCTGAGCAGAACTTGAACCCAACAACTGATTCCTGGTGACCTACTTCCTCTGAACTTGAATGGTTAATAGCCATTGCTAGACCTACCCTCCATAAATATGCTTAGCCCCTTGTAAATGTATATTCCCACTCAGAACTAGGAGGACACCCTATGATGGGGGATTCCTATCATGCAGATTCTTAAACCTTAGTTCTCTTGTTGTTTCTTCAGCCTAGTGGATGAAGCTCAACTAAAAGGATGCAGTATCAATTTACAGTTGAACTCCTCCCTTCCCCATCTCTTATCCAGACTAGGTGAAACTTGACTAAGTTTTAGATTCTAGATTCAGGTAGGTAGCAGTGTTGGTCTGACACAGTTTGGGGGGGGGGAATTGTCTAGTAGCACCTTATAGACCACCTAAGTTTGTTCTGGTATAAGCTTTCGTGTGCATGGCATCGGAAGAAGTGTGCATGCGCACAAAAGCTTATACCAGAACAAACTTAGTTGGTCTGTAAGGTGCTGCTAGATAAGTTTTAGATTGTATATAGGAGTCAGGGGAAAGATGCTGTCCCCTATCTAATAAAGTCTTCCTGTAAACCTGTACAAGGCATGCTTTGCATTATGGGCATTTGAATTCCCTTCCTTGCTGTGTTCCCATGGGAATATTTGCCTCTTGTTTGACTCCAGAGCCCATAAAATTCTTCTTCTTTTCTGCTCCAAAGTAGTTCCTGTGTCCCATCAAGGTATCAGAAGATTTCGCAGTCCGTTGTCTTGGAAGAAGGGCAGTTACTACCAGTCGCTCCAGGCTTCCCCCTGATTCATGCCTTTAGTGTCCCCCCAGTGACTATTCCACCTGCAGCTCCACTTCAGCCTCCTACCTTATTAGACACCTCTGCAGAGCTCATCCTGCTAAAGGCTCCCCAGGTAAGTGCGACAAAGAGGAAATTAGAAACTAGCATTTGTTGAGATCAGGCCCAATTGCCTTCAGGATCCAGCCTGAGGACTGTCCGTGGATCGGCGTGGGGATTCTGTTTGTTTGGGCTGCGCCATTTCCCCCCCCTGCGCCATTCCATTCCCCCCTCACATACACCGTGCCTCCTCCCTCCGCACCTCCTCCCTCCCTCCTCCTGGCTTCTGCTCGCCCTGCCTAGAGGAGGAAGGGGCCTGGGCTGGCTGAGCTCCATTTTAAGCAACCTCTCTCTGGAGCCAGCCTTTTCGCGTTGTTCATCTTCCGTCCGCTACTGCCGCCACCACCATGGTGCTCCTGTGGGCCAGAGAGCGGAGCGGACAAGCTCACTCTGCCTACCCACGAGAAGCAGCGGTGGCAGTGGCAGCCCCAGGGAAGACATTATAAGCTAGACATTGTGGGAGGTATCCAGTGTTCCCGTTCTGAAGTATTATCCTCCCCTTTTCCCATGCATGCTGAACACCCTCAGAATCAACTCTGGATGGTTCGGGGACCCTCCAGAGAATATTTTGGGGGTTTGCAGGGCGGGAATGAAAGTGCCATTGCACCAGTGAAACTTGGCTGGTGCTGCTTTAGAGGCAACACAAAATCCATAGTGTAAGTCTTGTTGTTTCTTTAATGTGAAAGGAATATGAATAATTATAAGAATAAGAATAATTTATTATTTATACCCCGCACATCTGGCTGAGTTTCCCCAGCCACTCTGGGCGGCTTCCAATCAAGTGTTAAAAACAATACAGCATTAAATATTAAAAACTTCTCTAAACAGGACTGCCTTCAGATGTTTTTTAAAGATAAGATAGCTGCTTATTTCCTTCACATCTGAAGGGAGGGCGTTCCACAGGGCAGGCACCAGTACTGAGAAGGCCCTAGGACTCCTGTGCAGTGTGTCAGGAAGTCCATATGTGAAGGAGGTTTTGGTGCTGATGTTTGTTTGTGGGTATCACCCTCTTCCTTTAATTGAAGTTGGCCACAGCAGGTAGGCAGAGAAGCAGCAGAAGAGGGGAGTTTTCAAGCTGGCACTCCAGCTACCAAAGGCTTCCGCTTCCAGGGTGTGGTGTGGCATCAAAACAGAGATTACAGAGGTGGGCACAGAAATGTTGGCAGTGCCTCAGATGTAACAGGAGAGTATTTTGCAGCCTGTTCCCCTGCTGACTTAGCAGTCTTTTCTTGTGGATACAGATAGGTAGCCGTGTTGGTCTGCCATAGTCAAAACAAAAAATTCCTTCCAGTAGCACCTTAAAGACCAACTAAGTTAGTTCTAGGTATGAGCTTTCGTGTGCATGCACACTTCTTCAGATACGTATCTGAAGCAGTGTGCATGCACACGAAAGTTCATACCTAGAACTAACTTAGTTGGTCTTTAAGGTGCTACTGGAAGGAATTTTTTCTTTTTTCTTGTGGAGATACCTTTATAGGAAAATAAATACCAGCAGAAATTCTTATATCCCAGTCTTTTCCTTTGGAGTGGCTGGTTCTGACATAAGCAGGACCAAAGTAGCAGACGCATCCTGAAATTAAAACATCAGTGATAAAGGGAAACAATAGAGTTTAGGATTCCGCCCCTGTGCTTTCTTGTAGACAACTATTGTGTTGAATGGTCACATCCAAAGTCTGGGGCGTTATGCCTTCATCCTGCACTGTTACCAGCCCAGTCACCCAACTTTTCCTGTGGAAGTGTTAATCAACGGTGGACGTATTTGGCAGGGTAAGTGATCCTCCGGTTTGTGTTGGGGCTTGTAGGGCTTCAAGCTAAGCAGTATTAATAGTAAATTAAGGGTGGGGTTCAATCAATGAGTCCTATCAGCAGAAGTCTGTGCAATGGGGCTTTTGTTTAGGGAAGTTTTTTAATGTTTGATTGTTTATTGTGCTTCAAATTCTGTTGGGAGCCACCCAGAGTGGCTGGGAAGGCCCAGCTAGATGTGTGGGGCATAAATAAATTATTATTATTATTATTATTATTATTATTATTATTATTATTATTATTTATTCCATCCCCTGCACGCTCCCCCCACAAAAAAACTTGTCTTGGGGGATGGTCTGGAGAATCCCCAGAACTGTATGTGGGGGGGGGGAGAGAAAGTGGGGGTTGTTCTGTCTGGCAAGCTGAAATTCTTGCCCTGCTGGGACGATGGGCATAGCATAATGTTGACTTCCTCTCTAAGAGTGTTTTGCATATAAGCTAGCCAGACTCTGGGAGAATGCTTCCTACAGTGTCAGCTGCAAAAAGGAGCCCCATGACACCTTAAAAGACTGAAAAGAGTTATTGTGGCAGAAGGTTTCCTAAACTAGAGCCAACAGCATAGGAGCTGCCCTTAAATTAATAATAATAATAATAACAACAATAACAATAATAGTCATTATAGAACCAGCTCTTCCATTTTCTGCTCATGTTCTGCTAGGACTTCCTTCTGCAACCTGGTACTCTTCCAAGTGTTTTGGACTACAACCCCCATCAGTCGCAGCTAGCATAGGATAATAGGAGTTGTAGTTCAAAAGTTCTAGACGGTAATAACTTGGGAGAGGCTATTGTAGAACATTAAGCTTGTGTGAGATGACTGCTGTCAAAGCGGAATGCTTCCAAGGTATGAAAGCAGAATCTGATGAACTTAAGGTGACATGTACTCTCTGGCTTTTTTCAGGACAGGCTAATGCTACTTTCTGCCCACATGGATATGGTTGCCGGAATCTAGTAGTTTCAGAAAACCAAATTGTTTTGGACATTACGGATAATGACTTGAGTGTGGTCATTCGTGTGCCAGAGAATAGGTACCTTTGGCTGGTATGTTCCTATCTTAATTTTATGGCGTGTGTCAGGTCTGCAAGAATGACTGCAATAACTACCGTATTTTTCGCCCTATAGGACACACTTTTTCCCCTCCAAAAATGAAGGGGAAATGTGTGTGCGTCCTATGGGGCGAATGCAGGCTTTTGCTGAAGCCTGGAGAGCGAGAGAGGTGCGCACCGACCCCTCTCGCTCTCCAGGCTTCAGGAAGCTCTGCGCAACCCTTGGGAGACCGGCGCGACTTCGCACCGGGCTGGCTCCCGAGGGTTGCGCAGAGCTGCCTGCATTCCCGGGCTTCGCACAGCTCTGCACAACCCCAGGGAGCCCGACGCAAAGCCGTGCCGGGCTCCCCAAGGTTGCGCAGAGCTGCCTGCATTCTGAAGCCTGGGGCGCACTGAAGAGCACGCCCGGGCTTCGCGCAGCTCTCCGCAAGCCTGGGGAGACTGGCGCGGCTCCCTAGGCTTGCGGATAGCAGGCTGTTCTGGGGGCTGGGTCAGGGGTCAGGAGAAGCTCGGGCTTCCCCTGCGCCAGCCCCGTTCCTGGGGGGGAAATAATTTTTTTTTCTTTATCCCCCCCCCAAAAAAAAACTAAACTAGGTGCGTCCTATGGGGCGGTGCGCCCTATGGGGCGAAAAATACGGTAATGGGGAATTCTAAAATATGTTCTCTCCCACTTATAGAACAGCATTTCTCTGCCACCTTGTAAAGGCAGGGAATATGTGATCTTCTTTTGTGGTTTAACAAGGGTCATCTGACTCATCAGCCTCCCCAGTTTGTTCCCAGTTTGTTTGTTTATTTGCTGTTTGATCTTTTAGGATTATATCCTCGTGGTTCCTGAAGACAGTTATGGTTCCAGCTACCTTTCAGAAGAACCACTAGACAAGTCCTATGATTTCATCAGCAACTGTGGAGTCAACAGCTTTTATATCAAGTGAGATACAAAAAATGGGTGCCACTTTGCAAAACCATAATAATAATGTAGTAATAATTTATTATTTTTACCCTGCCCATCTGGCTGGGTTTCCCCAGACACTCTAAAATCTAAACCCTCTACTGGGCTTTGGGTAACTTGACGAATACATCCAGGATTTCATCTTTAACATCAATTCCCATTGGTGATGTGAAATTTATCATCATCGTCACCACCACCATCATTTTATTTTATTGCTGCCTTTCCACAGCCAAAACCACCATCAAGGTGGTTTACAATATGAAAAGGTTTATATAATTACAAAAATAGCAAAGTAGTTGTAAACAATAAACAACACACATCAAAAGTGCACAGCCGTAATTGAACAAATTCCACATTGATAATACAATCCGAAATAAAGATACAAAAAATTAACAGCAACAACCCCCCATAAATACCTCAGCCCAGTGGTTTTCAACCAGTGGGCCCTGGCACCCTAGGGTGCCTTGAATGATAGGGGTGCCATGGGCAACACTGGCCTCTGTCCCTCTTTCCTTACCTCCCTCCTTTGAGGCCCTCTCGCATTTCTGTCTCCCAAAGGCTTGCACAGCTGTTTGTTGCAGCAGCCCTGGCTATAAGCGCCCCAGGCGAATAGTGCCTCTGGGGCTGGCCAGGGGATGCTTTCCAGGTCCCTGTGGGGCAGTGTGAGGAAGCACCTCTCTTTGTGGCTGGTCGGGGGCAGCTCAGAGACCAGGGATGGTAACAGCAGCTGCCCAGAGAATTCCCAAGGAGAGAGCAGAGGAGAGGATATTCTTTTCAGGAGCCTCAACTTTTGTAGCTGGAGTCAGTCAGGAATCCACCCTTCTATGCCAGGTGGGAAAAGCCCTGCAAGGCAGCAAGCAGATCTTCCAGGTCTCACACCCAAGGTGGCTTCCCTTAATTTCCAGTTTCCCTTGGAGTCAGTGCTTGTGTGCATTTTGCATGTATTCAATATATCTGCACAGATGCAGAACCTGCTAATTGGTCCATAATCAGCAGTTTGGTGTCCCCAGGCTCAGAGTTCACGTCTTTCTGCTTCTAGCCCCCAGATTTGGAAAGAGAAGCTGTGGAATGGGGCAGGCTACAAATCATAACTCATGAATTAAATGTGTGGTCTGTGTACTCCTATGAGACTCAGTGCAGCAATCTATCCCTCTCTCTGCAGCCCTGCAACATCCTCCAAGTTCTGCCAGGACTCTGCCATATCTATCTCTCTTTTTTACAACAACGGGGCCCAGCCTTGCCTCTGCCACGAGGCAGGAGCCATCAGGAGCCAGTGTGAGCCATTTGGTGGCCAGTGCGCTTGCAAGTCAAATGTCATTGGGCGAGAGTGTTCCCGCTGTGCTACAGGCTATTGGGGTTTCCCCAGCTGCAGACGTGAGTCTCTTGAGAGATGTTGTGCCATTCATGGCTGATATGTACAGCATTCCAGGTCTGACTTGCATGCCATTCAGTTTCGCTTTCCAGACTAATTTACCCAGAAGCTGCTGGGTACCTGTATCAATATTATGTGAATGGAATACTGGGCTACAGGTTTTCCTTCATCCTTATGTTTCAGTGGCAGCCTGGGAACCTGTTTTGAATGCAGTGCTTTCCTTCCATAGAACTATTTTGGAATTATCTCCATGGACGACACTACGTCAGAATGAAAAAATGGATGCAAAATTTTCCAGAAGGAGGCATGAGTGGGGAATGGTCAAATTTAGTAACCAGATCACAAATGCTTCAGGCAAAATACACATGGCTATAGAATTCCAGTATAGCATATATGTATATTCAAGCATGGAGATTAATTGCAAGCCTATCCCCTGGCAGAGTAACTTTACAACAGAGCCTGCAAACATTCAGTTGCTCATTTAATGCATTGTGTTTCTGAGCAGTCGAGATTGTGGAAAAGGAACTTCGCTCATAATTCCCTGGCCATCCGTGGTCAATCTTTGTACATAGAAATAGAAGTCTCTTCCAGATGCCTTCCCTTGTTCAGCAGTGTTCCAAGCTGTTTCTCTCTGGCTGCTACCAGAAGAGACATTTGGCCTCACTTGCCAGAGAGCAGGAGAAGCAAGATGCTTCTTACCATTCACAGCCCCAATGGATCCTGCTAGTCGGCTGTTCACTGAGATGGTCTTTTTTATACAGAATAAATTAGCACAGCAGCTGTTGTTTCCTCAGCTCTGTTTCTACTTTAGATTTCATGGCTGAAAAATACGCACACGTGCTTCTAATTTCCTACAGAGTGCCTGTCGAGAATTTATGAACAAGGCCTGTGTGGGCAAGTGGAATCTTGTGCTACTAAACTTATTTATTGGCATGTAATTGGAAGTGTTTTGCAGATTCAGATACATTCCAGTATCCACTAGACAAATAGATATTCTGGGCTTAATATGTGGGGTGTGTGTGGGTGTGTGTGTGTGTGTGTGTGTGTTGCAATATGCACCTGCCTGCTTTCACTTGCAGCCTGCAACTGTGGAAGTCGCCTGTGTGACGAACTGACGGGGCAGTGCATCTGTCCACCACGCACCATCAAACCTGAGTGTATCGTCTGCGAGCCCCAGACCTTTGGCTGTCACCCACTGGTTGGCTGTGAGGACTGCAATTGTTCTAGTCCCGGGACCCAAGATCTGGCAGAGCCAGGATGTAACCTAGACAGTGGACAGTGCAGGTGGGTAATTATAGATGCTACTTCCATGCATAATTGAGCGCCAGCTTGCAGTGGCATCTGAATATCTTTCTGCGCTGCTTCGCTTTATAAATAAAACTCGTCTGGACATTGATGCTTTTGGCCAACCCTGGTTTTGGCCAGTCCCCAAAGTTGAGCTGCATGAGAATGTGAACTCTGAGCAAGGCCACATTTTGGTGGCCTCTTTCTCCCCCGCAGGGGTTGTCCTGGTCTCTACAGGACTTGTGCTTGTATATCATTGGTGGGTGGGTTTGGCTACACTTACCTTTGTGGCTTTCTGCCTCCCCAACACAGTGGGGGACATTGCCTGTGGTCCTCTATCTTCCTTGAGTGCTTATGTTTTATGGTGTTTTATATTTTGCTGGAAGCTGCCGAGAGTGGCTCGGGCAACCCATTCAGATGGGCAGCGGATAAATAAGAAAGTTGTTGTTGTTGTTTTCTGATATCGCTGAGCCCCATACTAGTCAGACCTCTGAGTGTATTTCCAGCATTTCATTTTGGAAAGGTTGATTGATTTGTCTACTTGATTATCCCTTTGATCTGTCTAAAAAGCCCTGAGTCATCTCTGCATTCAGCACAGTCCTTTGTCTCCCAAAACAGCAGCCACTCATTGTGTATTGGCTGCAGCATTTATTTCCTCTCTTTTCTGAATTCAGGAACACTGTTGTCCTTGGGGGGGGGGGGAGCAAAACAAACCATTGCTTGCTGGAGATTCATTACATTAGCTCAGTTAGCAGAACTTCACTAGGAGGCTGCTGGCTGTGCTGGAAGGGCAAATAAAAAGAAAATAAATATTTTAGGATCAAAAACAACAAAACTCATTCTGGATCTTTATGGAGTTTTGTAAATTTAACCTTAAATGTAGCACTAGTATGATGCACAGGGCAGGAGTCAAAGAGAAAAAGTTCCCCTTCCAAGTGTGAAGGCTTTGAATCCATCCTTGTTCTATTCTAGGGTGGGTACTTCTAGCCATCGTAGCTAAATAGAACTTACACCTTCGGAGAGCGTGTACCAGATGCTGGGGACAAACAGTAAACAGCTTGCCTTCGTATCCTGCTTCTGGGCTTCCCAGAATCATCTGGTTGACCTTTATTCAAAACAAAATGCTGATTTAGACGGAGCCTTAATCTGATCCTGCAAAGCTGTTCTTGTGTTTTCCTGTGTATGCTGCTGTTTGTTTCAAAGTGCAGGAGTCAAGAGATAGAGCCCTTGAGTGCCAGAAGTCTCATTTGTCTTGTCTGTCCCTAGAGGTGTCACAGTCATTACTACGATATATAATTGAGAGATGCAGCACAGGAGATTTGTAAGCCTTGCAAACAACAGGGCTTTGAATCACTTGAGTCACTTGATCCTTCCCCAATCTCGTGCCCTCCAGATGTTGGGCTCAACCCCTCCCCCATCATCCTGGCCCTTTTTTTTGGGCCATCCTGGCTGGGGATGATGGGAGGTGGTCCCCCAAACCTTTGAAGGGGGCAGCAGGTTGGAGAAGGCTGAACTGACTCAACTGGTTCAAAGCCGCATATCTGCAGGGCTTATAAAGGCTCAGCTGGTTCATCCTGAGTTAGAAGCTGGAAGGAAAGCAAAGGAATATGAAATTTGTCCCTTCCAGATGCAAACCCAACATAGTAGGACGTCAGTGTGATCTCTGCGCTCCAGGCTACTATGGCTATCCAAACTGCAGGAGCTGCAACTGCCACCAAGCAGGGACAAAAGCAAGTGTGTGTGATCCAGTCACTGGGCAGTGCCACTGCAAGGTAAGTCTGATACTCTGGTATTTGCTTGCCTCTTGGAAGTGGGCTTTTGGGTAAAAAGCTGCTGAAGGGGCTGGCATCGAAATGCAAGAGGCAACCTATTGGTGCTTTCAGTTCCCAGAATGAGATTCTCAGCAAGGTTAATCATGCCTTGTCTGCCACCACTTAGCTGTTCCCTTACAAACGACGGGGCTTTGCATCAAGTGCAGAGATTGTATCTTACTGGCTTGTGTGAATGAATGGGTGCCAACCAGCGCAACTCCACTGGAACAAGCAGTGCTGGAAAAGCAGTGAGTGGGAACAACAATGCTATTGAGGCACCATGCTCTGTCACGGAATGTGATTTTGCCTGGAGTCTCCTGGAGGTTTGATTTATATCACAGTCGGATGAAAATTGTATGCCTAAGGCACATCCTTTGTAGAACAGATCTGCAGGGCTACTTTGCAAACAGGCAAACTCACACCCACCTATGCTTGAGGGCGACAGCCGAAAAACACACCTCCGGTTCCCCCCACTCCCCAGCCCCACACATGCCATGGGGCAAACATTACTCACGTACAGTTTAGTTAGGAGTTGGTAGTCAGAAACAAAGTTTGTAGAAAGCCTTCCCAACCAGCCCCATGCAAGCTGGCTGTAGGGTAGGCAAGCCCTTAAAAAGCAAGCAAGAAGCATTTCAGGGCTGTATAGAGTGATGGTGACTGATACACAAAGCAACGTAGCCCCTCTTTTTGTCGCGGGCATGCCCTAATTCCATCCACATGTCATCAGAAAGTCCAGGATGGTGCTGCAGTGCTGCCCTCCTGGCAGTCGTGTCACTGGGAGGGTCTGGGGCAGCAGGCAAGGTTGGGGCAATGTGGTTGCACCAGCAGAGTCAATCCTGTGCTCCCACTTATGAGCCTGCGCAGCCCTGACTTTGCCACCACGGCTGTACTACTGCACCATCTTGGTAAGCGGCATTAACTCTCACTTGCGAGGGTGGCAGTGCAGCACTGGGCCAGCCGGTTTTGAAAAGGGTGGCATTTTCTTTCCTATATGAAGATTTTGCAGTCAGGTGAAACAGTGTCTCGTCATGAACAGCGATTTTGTGCTCCTCGGATAGAAGAACCCCGGGCTCTTCTGTTTCCTGCTTTCCTCCATCTTGGCCAGTAGGCCAGTGAACAAATGTGAACACGTCTTTTTTTATTTGTTTCGAACCTTTATAGGAGAATGTGGAAGGTGCAAGGTGTGACCAGTGCCACCTGGGGACGTTTTCTCTGGATGCCAGCAACCCAAAAGGCTGCACCAGGTGCTTCTGCTTTGGGGCGACAGATCGCTGTCACAGCGCTGAGAAGTACCGTGTAGAGGTGAATATGTGGACTGAGACTTTGGAGGGTGGCACCTGTAGCTGATGCTGAAGAAGGTGGTGGGATGGCACCTCAGCACCAGCAGTGACCTGAATGGGCAGAGTTTGATACCAAGTTATAAGAACATATGAAGAACTCTGCTGGGTCAGGTCAAAGTTCTGTCTAGTCCAACATCCTGTTTCCAACAGTGGCCAGTCAAGCTACAGTGGTACCTCAGGAAGCGAACGGGATCCGTTCCGGAACCCTGTTCACATCCTGAACAGAACGTAAGACGCGACAGCGCGTCTGCGTGTGCTCAGGTCACTTTTTGCCACTTCCGCCCATGCGTGTGACGTCATTTTGACCGTCTGCACATGCGCGAGTGGCGAAACCCGGAAGTAACGCGTTCCATTACTTCCGGGTCACTGTGGAGCGCAACCCGAAAATACTTATCCTGAAGCGTATTTATCCCGGGGTATGACTGTACAGTCCATGTTTATCTAGTAAGAAGATGATAAAAGAATGCTCTTCTAGCTCTTCATTGCCAACCTGTTATGCATTCTGAGAAACGTAATGCCATCCTGTTTCAGATAAATTGTTGGTCGCAGCAGTAACATTACTTGACAGCATTGCAGAGACCAGCTGCAAGTGTCTGATTTAGTCTGATATTTTTTTTAAGTGTTTAAAGTATATGGGCAGGCTTGCAGGCCTGCATTTTCTGATGTTGTTGTTGTTTAGTCGTTTAGTCATGTCCAACTCTTTGTGACCCCATGGACCAGAGCATGCCAGGCACTCCTGTCTTCCACTGCCTCCCGCAATTTGGTCAAACTCATGCTGGTAGCTTCGAGAACACTGTCCAACCATCTCGTCCTCTGTTGTCCCCTTCTCCTTGTGCCGTCCATTTTTCCCAACATCAGGGTATTTTCCAGGGAGTCTTCTCTTCTCACGAGGTGGCCAAAGTATTGGAGCCTCAGCTTCAGGATCTGTCCTTCCAGTGAGCACTCAGGGCTGATTTCCTTAAGAATGGATAGGTTTGATCTTCTTGCAGTCCATGGGACTCTCAAGAGTCTCCTCCAGCACCATAATTCAAAAGCATCAATTCTTCGGCGATCAGTCTTCTTTATGGTCCAGCTCTCACTTCCCTACATCATTACTGGGAAAAGCATTTCAGATACTTTTCTTTATTTGCCTCCTAGTTTATGGACATGAGTGGGTGGAGTTTGCTCAGTGGAGACCGCCAGGAAGTCCCCACCTTGGTCAGCTTGGAAAATGAGATTGTTCGTGCTGATCTCCGGAATTTCCCAGAGGCTTTCCAGGAGCTTCACTGGCATGCTCCTAGCTCCTACCTTGGAGACCAGGTGAGTGACACCAATGCTGGCTGGAGGCAGTCTCCTCTGGTCCTTTTTGAATGTGTTGGGTATTTATTTATTTTTGGCCAAATTCTTTTTGTGTGTGTGCCATATTCCTTACTTATTTATTAAATTTTTACTTTTCAATTAGACAGTTTTTTCCCCCAGACATAACAAACCACATAACTTCACGATAAAAAAATGTATATTTTTGACTTCTCCCCTTTTTGCGGTTTCTTTTGTTTGTTTTTTATATTGCATCTCCTAGTTTATTCCATTTATTAGTCAGAGGCCAAATTCTGATGTCTAAGGCAGATTTTGGGTTCTTGTGTACCATACATTTTAGCTGCTCATTTGTACCATATGTTGACAAATGTTGGGAAACTCCAGTCAAGTTCTAGACACCCCGGAGAGACTAGAAAATGTTAAATGTTGAGAAACATAAGGATCCATATTTCAGAGTGTTGTTGCATTTCTGTAGATTATCATGGAATTTTATGTTTAGGAGTTTTCAACTTGAATGAATGTGAATCTGGAAGACTAATCATATTATTAAAGGTTTCTTTTTTATAACCCCCCCCCCAAAAAAAACAGTTGCCACCGAGTTGTTCAGAACAATGGGTTGCTGTCCTCACCATCCACTAGGAGACAAGCTGTTTATTAGAAGAAAGACTTTAGGCAGTTACATTCAAAGCAAAAAAGAGACAGCCAACACTAGAGCAAAAAAACAAACAACAACAACACATACACAACCACCTGTTTTAAGAAGGTCACTAGTGTCATAACTTTTCCATCTTCCAGCATCATAACTTTTATATGCCTGTTGTCTTTGTCCATGGAGTTTTCTTGGCAAGGATACTGGAGTGGCTTGCCTGTTCCTGCTCCAGGTGGAGCTCACGTTTAGTCAAAACTCTCCATTATGACCTGTCCATCTTGGGTGGCCCTGCACGGCACAGCTCATAGCTTCTCTGTGTTATTCAAGCCCCTTCGCCATGACAAGGCAGTGATCCATGAAGGAGAATTTTGAATATTAGCAAGTGAAAATCCACCCAGCTACCTGTCACTCCCTTATGGCACTGAGTTGTATTCCCTTCATCCTCTAGTCGTTTAACAATGCTTGTATTGCTGCCTTTAAAAAACACGGGGGGGGGGGGGAATCAAATGTCAAATTCAAACTAATACATTTTAAGTACTCCAGATAAGCAAATTTGCACAAAGATAATTTTAAGCTCAAATTAACTTTAGCTTGGAGTCTTGAATTTTGTAGTTGGAGAAGGGGTATTCTTTTTAATCTAATTAATGTAGCACCATTTTGTGATTTGCCTCCAATTGCAGGTTTCTTCCTATGGTGGGTATTTACGCTACGAGCTGCACTCAGACACCCAAAGGGGTGACGTGTTCATACCGATCGAGTCCCGGCCTGATGTTATTCTCAAGGTATGGCTCAAGTTCCTTTTCCTCCTTGGACCCAATGACGCTCCATCAGCAAATGCTTCTCTTTCATGATTTATGTCTCTTTGTTTCTTCCTTTCCTAGGGAAACCAAATGAGCATTATGTTTCTTGAGAGCAACTACCCTGTCCCTGGGGACGTCTATGAAGGGCAGCTCCAGCTTTTGGGGGTCAGTTCAGATACAGGAGTTTTGCAGGTGTTGGAGTGAGAGGGAGAGTCTCATATAATAATAATAATAATAATAATAATAATAATAATAATAATAATAATAATAATAATAATAATAGAGCTCTGGTCACTGCAGGGTGATAGCGATTCTGTCCAGCGTGTCTTTTGGGGATTCGCTGTTGTGTCATCTGCCTTAGAATCTAGAAGTGTTTAAGTGTTTATAACTTGAAGAAATTCCACAACTGCATAAATAGGATGATTGTTTTGGGATGGGCTTGTAAAAAACCTATTTTTCACATGTGGTATGTGGGTCTAATGAGAAAGGTGCTCTGTGAACTAATTGCCATGCAGTTACCCATTTCAATTTTGATTGCTCAGATGGATAATAAGCTTGTTGGCCTTCTCTAAGAAAAAAAGCAAAAGTGTTTGCAGATGGCAAAGCACTGCAAAATGTAACTATTCAGACAAAAGGTAATAATTTTTCTATTTTGGGTGTTCAGTTGCATTTTGTGGCTTGGCTGCCTGCTAAGAACATGCCTTGTAACTGAAGTTTTTGGTAGGATTTTTCTTCTTCATGCCATCAGTTAAGGGAGTCATGAGTCCTGCTGATGTTGCCCTGTGACTCTTTCCTCTCCCATAGGATAACTTCAGACACAGCGAGACTCACAACCCTGTCTCCAGGGAAGAGCTGATGATGGTGCTGGCGAAGCTGGAGCAGCTGCAGATCCGGGCTCTCTTCTCCCAGATCTCGTCGTCTGTTTCCCTGCATCGGGTGACGCTGGAGAGAGCAACAGAGACTGGCGGGGGCCTCCAAGCCAGCAATGTCGAGCTCTGCATGTGCCCAGCCAATTATAGAGGAGACTCTTGCCAGGTAGGCGGAAACGCTCACGCCACTTTTCACGCAGAGCACTCAGAACTCTGCTTGTAGGGTTAGGGGTCGCCCCCTCCAAATGGCATTCCTTTAGCAGGTAAGCAGATCATGGGCACTTCACAATGCTTCCATTTACTGTATTTTTCGCTCTATAGGACGCACCAGACCACAAGACGCACCTAGTTTTAGCGGGGGAGAACAAGAAAAAAATTCTCTTCCTCTCTGCGCAGCGCCCCTTCAGCGAAGCGGCAGGAGAAACGGAGCCCCTTCCATTTCTCCTCCCGCTTCGCTGAAGGGGCGCTGCGCAGAGAGGGAAAGCTGTGCAGTGCCTCTCCAGCGAAGTGAAGCCAGGAGAGCAAGAGGGATCGGTGTGCACCGACCACTCTCACTCTCCAGGCTTCAGCGAAAGCAACGCGAAGCCTCTGGAGCACAGTGGGAGCTCCCGCTGTGCTCCGGAGGCTTCGCGTTGCTTTCGCTGAAGCCTGCATTCGCTCCATAAGATGCACACACATTTCCCCTTAATTTTTGGAGGGGAAAAAGTGCGTCTTATAGAGCGAAAAATACGGTATATAGGACAGGGGCTTGCATATAAAAACATCTGGATTCAGAAACAGTGTGCTACTGAACTTTAGCTTTCAGGCACAGATTGTCAGCTTCCCAGAGGCATCAGGCTGGCCCCTGTAGGATGCTGGACTCTGTTCTAGGTGTGCCATTGGTTTGGTTAAGCATGGCCATCTGTTGTGGATGTTTTTGTTGGAATTCCTACATTGCAGGGGGTTGGACTAGATGGCCCTTGGTGTCCCTTCCAACTCTACAATTCTCTGATTTTGTTCTTACATTGCAGCTCTGTTCACCTTGCTATGAATTGTGTGGGAAGGGCCTCCTTGCTCTTACACAGGGAGATCCCATGGGTGAAATTCAAATAAATGTAAAGGGAGTTAAAGGGTCTCCAGACCCTTTATCCCTGGGCACATGAGCGATGTGTGTGGTCAGTTATAAGGGCAGTAGTTGCGGACCCAGGTCCTGAAAGAAGATGGTTGAAGTTCCGAGGTTGTGTTGGCTAGGCACGCTCAGCCTAAGGGAAAACAATCTGTGTTGGATTCTGGGGTTCCTATTACTGTTGTCTTGGCTTGACACCACATCTTAACACAAGCTCCCGCTGCACCATTGCCAACCAACCTGTGCAAATTAGCAGGTTTTCTCCATATAATATAAGAGCCTTTACTCTGAATTTGCATCCTCTTGGTGCATTTCAAAATGGGGAACTTGTACGACAGTACAATTGCACCCATGTTGAATATGCAGGCAATGAGAGTCTAATCCTCTGTATGTTTACCAGAAAGTAGCCCTTTCTTGCGTTCAAGTGTGCACAGGATTGCAGCCTCAATACCACTGACAGCCGCTTTCTCTTGCACAGGTAGCAGCATATTGTGCATCTGAGCACATGCAGCATAGTTTGCATTTAACAGAAAATGCATTAATGAGTCAAAACAAAACAAATTCCTTCCAGTAGCACCTTAAAGACCAACTAAGTCAGTTCTTGGTATGAGCTTTCATGTGCATGCACACTTCTTCAGATACCACACTTCTTCAGAGCACACGAAAGCTCATACCAAGAACTGACTTAGTTGGTCTTTAAGGTGCTACTGGAAGGAATTTGTTTTGTTTTGACTATGGCAGACCAACACGGCTACCTATCTGTAACTGCATTAATGAGTGTTACTCTAGCAAAGCTTTCTAAAGCATGAGTAGGCAAACTAAGGCCCGGGGGCCAGATCCGGCCCAATCGCCTTCTAAATCTGGCCCACAGATGGTCCGGGAATCAGTGTGTTTTCACATGAGTAGAATGTGTGCTTTTATTTAAAACGCATCTCTGGATTATTTATGGGGCATAGGAATTCGTTCATTCCCCCCCTCCCAAAAAAAAATATAGTCCGGCCCCCCACAAGGTCTTAGGGACAGTGGACCAGCCCCCTGCTGAAAAAGTTTGCTGACCCCTGTTCTAAAGCTTTTCCGTGGCACACTAAAGGAAGAGTTTCAAGCACAGTTTGTTAACATCCTGAGAAATATGATGCAACAAGCCAGACAGGGGGAAAAAACTGTTTCGAAAGATTTTAGATAGGCATTGAGCTAAGTAATTCAGAGGAGAATTCTAAGTGACCCTTCAGCATCCTTGATACAAATATTTTATGTATGTTTAACGCACATTATCTCTTTTGCAATTAGGAATGTGCTCCGGGCTATTACAGGGACACCAAAGGCCTATTCCTGGGAAAATGTGTTCCGTGTAATTGCAACGGTCATTCCGACCAGTGCCTTCCGGGATCTGGAATATGCATTGTAAGTGGGGGGAAAGAATGCTTGTCAATTTACCTAAAATATTTCTCTTTGGGTAATTTAATATATCCTGGATTTGCTTATGTCAGGGGCGAGCATTGTCTCTACTTTTCACCATGCAGTGGTGCTCTTCCTCCACTAGAAAGTAGGCTATTTGAAGACAGGGGGCTGGGTTTTGCCAAAAGAGTTAGTAATATAGAGGGGTAAGAAGGAAAAGGAGATGCGGGTGGTGCTGTGGTTTAAACCACTGTGCCGCTTGGACTTGCCGATCGGAAGGTCGGCGGTTCAAAGCCCCGCAACGGGGTGAGCTCCCGTTGCTCGGTCCCTGCTCCTGCCAACCTAGCAGTTTGAAAGCATGCAGTGCAAGTAGATAAATAGGTACCACTCCAGCGGGAAGGTAAATGGCGTTTCCGTGCACTAGTCTGGTTAGTCATGATGGCCACATGACCTGGAAAAACTGTCTGCGGAAAAAAGCCGGCTCCCTCGGCCAGTAAAGCGAGATGAACGCCACAACCCCAGAGTCATTCACGACTGGACCTAACTCTCAGGGGTCCTTTACCTTTTTAAGAAGGAAAAAGAGAGAACAAAGAAGGGAAATTCTCAAGATGTTGAACCGAGTGTCAAGTACAATATTCTGCTTCACACGGCAACGGCTGCAAAGAATCTGCACACCAGATCAAGGCTGTGAACAATGCACAGCGAGGAAAGGAAAAGCCAGTAGAGCATGGGCAAGATTTAGAAAGCTATTAAGCCATTGAGGCTTCTGTTTCAAGCATGACCCTCTTTAGGGAGAACATGCCTGACCATATTCATGGCTAAAGTCCTGCTATATGTGGGAATAGAATGAGTGGCTAGGAGCTTCTTGGCTTTTTTTGAGATACAGTAGCCCTCTGTGTTACAGGGACGCAAGTGGTGCTGTGGGTTAAACCACAGAGCCTAGGACTTGCCGATCAGAAGGTCGGCGGTTCGAATCCCTGCGACGGGGTGAGCTTCCGTTGCTTGGTCCCTGCTCCTGCCAACCTAGCAGTTCGAAAGCACATCAAAGTGCAAGTAGATAAATAGGTACCGCTCCAGCGGGAAGGTAAACGGTGTTTCCGTGTGCTGCTCTGGTTCGCCAGAAGCAGCTTAGTCATGCTGGCCACATGACCCAGAAGCTGTACGCCGGCTCCTTCAGCCAATAAAGCGAGATGAGCGCCGCAACCCCAGAGTTGGCCATGACTGGATCTAATGGTCTGGGGTCCCTTTACCTTTAGCCCTCTGTGTTGCCATTCAGTTAACTTAGGTTATAAGTCGTCTCCCCCTGCTCTTCATCAGGGGTGGGGCACTTTTTTGGCCCAGCAGGGAGAGATAATGGCCAAGCAGTGGGAGACCTAATGTGCCAAATTTGGCCTGTGGTCCAGGGGTTCCTCACCCCTGCTCTAAATGGTTGGCATCTGTCGGTCTTTCAGAAAAACAAGTCTGCCTAATGCAAGACATTCTGTTGGCAGACCATCTACGTAAACTGCAAAGGCATAGCCAGATTCTATTCTATGATTTGCTCAAGGAAGCCAGGAGGACAAAAGCTAACTGTGGAATATGTCTTTCGAGTTTCATTTCTTCTCTGTGCAGAACTGCCAGCACAACACAGAGGGAGATCACTGCGAAAGCTGCAAAGATGGTTTTGTGGGGAACTCTTCACTTGATAGGCCTTTGCGGTGCATCGGGTGCCCCTGCCCTCTCTCGGTTGGGTCTAACAAGTGAGTCACTCTTGCAAAACTTTCCACTCTTGGTTTTTCTGCTTTGTGTTGGCTGTGTTTGAATGCGCTGCTAAATAAACCGTGGTTTAAAAGTACACAGACAAGCCTCGGTTGAGGCCAAGCTGAGTGCCGCTCCCCTATCTCCATGCCTCCTCCTGTACAGCTGGGAAGAGAACTGCCAATATTAGGTTCAGTTGTGCTAGATCTTTGCCTCGCATTACTTGGGAACTTGCTCTAAAACAAGCTCTGGTCCATTTCAAAAGAAGACACTGTCAGACTGAGCTGGGCTTTTAAACTAACCAGAATTTGATTTGCAGCTGCATTCAGGCAAGCAATTTCCCTGCCTACCCTCGGCATCTTGAACTGAGGAGTATTGTTTCCTGTGCCTTTTCTGAATCCATTTAGAATGTGGCTTTATAAGGATCCTTGTTTCTTGCAGAGCCTTGGCCTTATGTGCCCTTTCAGATCTCATTTGTTTTTGTAAAAGCTTTTTGGTGACCAAGTATTACTACATCTTGTCTGTGTTGCTCTTAGGAAATGTTGACAGCTTCTCTCTCCTCCTTTTCCACCTCAGCTTTGCCATTGGATGTGTCCACAGAGGCTCGGCTACTCAGTGTCTGTGCAAGCCTGGCTATGCAGGAGTCTCATGTGAACGGTAAATAGCATGGATCTCTTGGCTCGGGTTGCCTGGAACAATGTAATCTGGATCCTGAGGGTGTCATGGACTGGCTAGGTGCAAAGGAGTGGTGGGAGGCACCAGCTGGTGAACCCCCAGGAGAAGAAGGCTCAGAGCCAGGGGATTGGTGGTGGGTCGACAACAATGAGTGGTCAGAGGGAGAAGAAGGAGCATACTGAGAAGAGGAGTTGCGTGTCAAGGACCCCCAAGACACCCCCGAATAAAAACACGGTTCACACATCATTTTTGTTTTGGTTTTTGGCATAATGCTGGCCACAACTTTATTGAATTACAGTATGTGAGTGGTTGCTTAGGCATTGGTTAGGCTACCACTTGGAGGTAGGAACAGCACTGACAACCGCACCCCTGCGGAAGTCAGTAAGGGTAAACAATTTTGGGGAGAGAATAAAGCTGGGTGCCAGGCTCTCACCTCTCCCCAAATGCTCCCAGGGGCTCTTGCGTGGCCCTAGCCCTTTGCCAGGGATTCGGACAAAAGCATGGCAAGCCCCTGGATTCCTTTAATGGAATACCCTTGCAGCAGCAGCATTGGAGGGGCAGGCACAGCCAACGACATCCCCTCCACCAACCAAAAATTAACCAGTGCCTAACTGCAACCTTACAAGTTGTGACGATTTGCTATGCAGTAGGCAAAACCCAAATGGCACCAGCCAATCAGCCAAATGGTAACATTCCTACCAAGCCCCTGCCCCAAAAGCAGACGACTCCATGACAGGCATAGGAAGGTCAGCTCGAACAAACCCTAAATAAAGGGAGGGTGGGTAATCCGATGTGCGCAGCGAAAAGAGGAAGCTCAACGCTGCGCAAAGGGACCTATATAGCACCCCCATCAATCAAATAAAATTGCAACAACCGATTTCCCCCAGCAACAATTGAAGGTGTCCAATCAAATTCGTGGCCATCCAAACTAACCCACCCAGAAACAGGGGATGTCATGGTTGCTCCCACCGCAACACGTGCTCTCCAGTAAAGGAGAACCCATTGTGCCTGAATCGGAAAAGGTAACAGAGTTTGTTGAGCTGGAACAGGCTGTGACAGAGATCAATTCAGATTCTGAGGCTGAAGCTGGAGAGGAGATTGACCAAGAGGCAGAGTTGAGACAGGTCGTTGAAGAATCCAGAGAGTCTCCCCCTCCTGCTGCAACCAGCTCCCACCCCCCACACAGTCTCCTAGAATCCACAGAGAAATGAAAAGAGCAGAAATTGGTTGTGCACAGATGCAGTTTGCAACTGCTTGGGACAGACCTTGGAGAGGAGGAGCCTTAGAGCAGGCACCCCCAAACTTAACTCTCCAGCTGTTTTGGGACTACAACTCCCATCATCCCTAGCTAACAGGACCAGTGGTCAGGGATGATGGGAATTGTAGTCCCAAAACAGCTGAAGGGCCAAGTTTGGGGATGCCTGCCTTAGAAAGTGTTGGGAAGGTGGGGACCTTCAGTCTTTGCAACGGCCTCAATGCAGCAAGACTTACTGGGAAGAGTTGGTAGGATCACTAGCCCTGCACTGTTTTGGCTTCTTTGAATAAAGAATTAACTTCACTGACACCTTGTTTTTTTATTGCTGACCTGCACTTGACTCCGGCTCCTGACAGAGGGGCACGCAGAGACAGAATAGGGATGGGAAGGGGCTACCACTTACCTACCGACCACCTGTTCAGTGCAGTGGCGTAGCGTGGGTTGTCAGCACCCGGGGCAAGGCAAGTAATTTGTGCCCCCTAACCTGTGGATTTGCGCCCCCTAACCCTAACCCCCAGATGTTGCGCCCGGTGTGGCCGGCCCCCCCTGCACCCCCCATGCTATGCCACTGGTTCAGTGTTTCACTGAGCAGAGGAGCAGCGACCTCAGGCAACTGCAGTGCGAATGCATGGACTGTAGCTTCCTAAGCCCTTCCTTTTTCCTTCCAAAGGTGTGCTCCGGGTTACTATGGAAACCCTCTAGTGATTGGCAGCTCCTGCCAGCCTTGTGACTGCAGTGGAAATGCCGACCCCAACATGCTGTTCAGTGACTGTGACCCATTGACAGGATTCTGCACAGGGTGCATGTACAACACGGCAGGGCCCCGCTGCGAAGTGTGTGCCCCTGGTTTTTATGGAGACGCTGTGCTGGCAAAGAACTGCACTGGTAGGTGTGCCCCCAGAGCTGGTAACTAGCTGTACTCCTGGGTACCTGTGTGGGTTTCGGAAGCAAGCATTAGGCAGAAGTGCATTCTCACACACAGAACCGTAGAAAATTGGACTGATTTCTAATATCTCATTCCACAGCTGAATTACATTGAAACAAAATATGCTCCCCCTTCAATGGGTGAAATAAGATGCATTTTAGCTAGAAGTCAGATTGTCTTTAGCAGGCTTCCTCTCCAGATGTTTTTGGCCTACAGCTCCCATGATCCCTAGCCAGCAGGACCAGTGGTCAGGGATGATGGGAATTGTAGTCTCGAAACATCTGGAGGGCCGAAGTTGAGGAAGCCTGATCTTTAGCATGCAGTCTTTTTCTACTGTTATACTAATCTGTTATACTAAGGGACACGGGTGACGCTGTGGGTTAAACCACAGAGCCTAGGACTTGCCGATCAGAAGGTCAGCGGTTCGAATCCCCACAATGGGGTGAGCTCCCGTTGCTCGGTCCCAGCTCCTGCCAACCTAGCAGTTCGAAAGTACATCAAAGTGCAAGTAGATAAATAGGTACCGCTCTGGCGGAAAGGTAAACAGCGTTTCCGTGTGCTGCTCTGGTTTGCCAGAAGCGGCTTAGTCATGCTGGCCACATGACCCGGAAGCTGTACGCCGGCTCCCTCGGTCAATAAAGCAAGATGAGCGCCACAACCCCAGAGTCTGTCACGACTGGACCTAATGGTCAGGGGTCCCTTTACCTTTACTTTTTACTAATCTGCAACATAGAAATGCCCCCTAAATTATGTGACTGTCCTTTTTGAAATACATTTTTGCTTGCCTTGAATCTTTCAAGTAAAGGCAAACTATGAATGAAAATAAACGCCTAGTTCATAATTTTATTTCTAAATATTTCTACTGCTGTGTGTCGCCTGTTATAAAATTATTTGGGGTTGTATTTGTTTTTTGTTGTTGTTTTTTTTTGTATTTTCAATACAAGTAGACTTTATTATTTTTTTTAAAAAAATCCTTTAAAAAATATTTTCTTCTTCTTCCCCTTGTAGAATGCAGCTGTATGCCCTGTGGGACGGAATCATGTGATTCTAGGACTGGCAAGTGTCACTGTAAACCTGGAGTGACCGGGCAGCACTGTGACCGCTGTCAGGTAAAATGAATTGAGCTTTCAGTCTAAGATCAGTTTCATGTCCTATTGGGCAGAAAGTGTCATATCAAAAGTGGAGCAAGCCCTGGCGAAGTGAGCAGGGTTTTGCCTGCCTCTTATGAGCTGGAATCTTAACTCTGCATCTTTCCCCACCTTTAGGAAGGGCACTATGGCTTCGAAACATGCTCAGGCTGCCAGAGCTGCAACTGTGATATTGGAGCCGTGAGCGCGGATTGCCATGCCCACAATGGCCAGTGTAATTGCAATCCGGGTGTTAGTGGTTCCCGTTGTCAGCAGTGCTCTCCTGGCTACTGGGGGCTCAACACAAACGGCTGCTCAAGTGAGTCTGTTTCAGTCACTGTTAAGCATCCACTAATGTTATAAGAATTCCAAAGTCTCAAATATAAAATAAATGTCCATAAATGTACAAGGCAAACACATACATAACTATATAAACCGTGTGCCTGAATCGTAATCTGGTGAACCGGGTTCGTTTCCCCGCTCCTCCACATGCAGCTGCTGGGTGACCTTGGGCTAGTCACACTTCTCTGAAGTCTCTCAGCCTCACTCACCTCACAGAGTGTTTGTTGTGGGAGGAGGAAGGGAAAGGAGATTGGAAGCTGCTTTGAGACTCCTTAAGAGAGTGAAAGGCGGGATATCAAGTCCAAACTCTTCTTCTTCTGTGCCTTTTCAATTCATGTTTATGTGAAGGGTTTGATCCTCATCCAATGGCGATGAATGGATGTGGTCGTCACCCCACTCTGCATAATATGGGAGAGAAGGATGTGACTTCATGAGTGCATCTTGTTTAAGGTTGCTCTGACTTCTCCTGTTCTCTTTACAGAATGCCAGTGCAAAGGAGGCTCTTGTAACCCCCGGACTGGAGAATGCACCTGCTCCAACGGCCTGACGGGGAAGCAGTGCAGCACCTGTATTAAGAAGCACGAGATCCCTGTGGTGGATGGTCCAGACAGCATGAGATGCGAAGGCTAGTCTTGTTTGCTTTGCTCAGTTCCCTGTCCATGTTCTTTGGTGTTATCAGTTCAGCAAGCCTGCTTCTTTTTGCAAGTGTCTCTGTACTGGATGGCACTGATCCTACGAAATTTCAAAACTTTGCCTTGCAAGGAATTGGGAGGTTATTGGGGAATGCTACATGGATCTTTTGCTGGTGGTGGTGGTGGTTGTCTGGGGGGGAAGTGGGTGGAGGAAAAGCTGGCATAACTTGGGACCCCAAAGGGCATAGATTCCAACCTGCCTGTCTTAAAGCAAAGACACTCCATATGAGCTCATATGATTCAGACCAAAGCATACCACTACCAGACAACAAAAGTGTCAAGATTCACAGTAGTTGGCTAAGTGCAAAGCTATAGGGCACTCGTGCAAGGGATATGACTTGTATGCAGCATGTGGCTGTTTTAGTTTTTCAAAATAGGCTGCCGGGGGCATTAGCCAAATCAAATTAGTTTGAACCCGGGTGTTTGTCAGTTTTCTCCACGTTATTCTAGTGATTCACAGTATTCACATTCTTCTAGCCTGCAGTCAACCCTCAATAGGTTTCTTTTTACTACTAATAAATCACCTAGCAGTAGCCTTACAGCTGTTTTAATTGTTCCTTCATAAATAAAGTGCACAGTCCCTTAGAGATTTAATCACTTGCTAGATTACATAAAAGCAAGTGTCAGCTCACAAACGCCTGTAGATGTGCTTTTTGTTTTTATAATACCTTGTGTGTCCATTTCCCATTCATTCTCTCTCTCAAGCAGAGTCCCATTCACTCTCTTGCACTCTATTAATGTACCTCTCTCATATATAAACACACAATTATTGTGATAGTACTGCCGTTCCGTTTCCCACCGACAGCTTCACCTGGTCCCTAGACTGGTGTACTGACGGGATTGTGTTTTTATTGAATATTTGCAAAGTTTATGTAACAGCTCAGCTGCTAAGCCAATGGCTTTTTGCAGCCATCCATGACATCTCTCTTAGTCAAAAGGTGCTGAACCTGTATTTTTCAAAGTTTTCTTCTTTTTCTCCTGGGTTTCCTTAGTTTTCTTGTTTCATTCTGATGTTTAGGATAAGTTAGGGAGAACAGTTTTTGCAAATTTGTGTGTTTAGCATTCTAAGCAGAATGATTCATTCATCTTTCTTTGGCCCATAGTAAAGGCCTTATCATATCATTCACATGTGGCTTTGATTTGGCAAGCAGATAAATTTATACAAATTTATTAACATCCGATACAGAGCAAACTTGGCACTGTGGTTATTGGCAGCTATATATCAGCTCAAAATCACATCATGATGTTGGGCCGTGTCTTGAACTAAAACCACATGGGGGGGGGGGGGAGCCCACCACAATGTTGCTGGGAATTGCATCTTCTAACTATTTTATGTCGGTTGACCAAAGTAGATACTTGTCTGACTTTTGGGACCAACTGCTTTATGAAAATCTAAAGTTTTACGAATGGGTTGTAAAAATGATTGGGCAGATATATGTATGTAGGCTGTCAGTCTGGATGATCTAATAATATGGCCTTTTTTTCTTGGCTGCCCCCCTGTGGCACAGTGGGTCATTGTGTCTGACTGTTAATCAGAAGGTTGGTGGTTCGAGCCCACCCAAGGACAGCTGTGGGTAGGAATCCTGCATCTCAGGGCGTTGGACTAGATGGCTCTTGCGGTCCCTTCCAACTCTACAATTCCGTGATTCTGATTCTATCTGGGACTGCTGAAACATAGGTCTACCCTAGCTAGGCACTCACATCTAGACTAGTCTTACAGTTTCGTTACAGGCATTATCTAAGAGCTGTGCATTTAACTTCCCTCTCCCATCAACAGCTTGCGACAGCTGCGTGCTGCTTTTACTGGAAGACCTTGAGGAGATTGGAAATGCTTTTCCTGCGCTCAGGAATCAGCTGACAAGCCTCAACTCCACCTCCATCGCATGGGCCCGTCTGCATAGCATCAATGGTTCTATGCAAGCCATCACTGTATGTGGAGTGTTATACTACTTATTACTCTTACCTAGTTTTTCTGTAGGACTTTTGGATTCCAGTTTCAGTCCTCTTTTTCTTTTCCTCCTTACAGAACCATCTCCGTGACTATCAGAGATCCCTAAACAGGGCTAAGCAGCAGACCGATGAGTTGGAAGAGGAGAACACAGACTTTGTTCAGGATCTGAATGCACTTCAACACAAGGTGTGAAGTTTTTGTGTTTTCCCCCCCTTTATCTTCCCATGTCTAGTACTACAAAAGTTATATATTATACCAGAAGTCTGCCTTCTGTTCTGTGGAACGCAAGTGAAATGAAATGGTTCCTGTCCAGAGGACCTTGACTGTGTCCTCACTAGAATTCCTCCTTTCTTTACGTGCCATCACCCTTTGTTGTCCCAGTAGGTCTCTGTCCTGCTTTTCTGCATGCCTTGTTCTTATTTTCTCATTTCACAGCACCAGAAGTGCAGCATTAGTTTAGTAATACTTCCAGGGATTTGAGGAGGACCGTGTCGCTTGCACTCAGAAAACACCACAGTTTGTACAGTTGGCATGGGTGCCTCTTTTTACTTTGTATCAGATGGACAAGCCACAGTAAGGGCGATGTTGACAGTGACTGGGCATTCCTTGACAGCTTTTTTTGCCCAGAGACCAATGCAGTTATTTGAAATTTTCTTGAGTAGCCAGTTGTTTTCATTATTTCTCTGTATTGCTTTTAATGGTTTCTATATAAAAAAAGAAGTTTTTATCTTGATGTTTTTATTTGATGTTTTGCGACAAGGGCGGCCTGCAAATACTTTAAAAACAACAACAATAAATAATAATACAGCCTTTAGAAGAGGAGAAGCATATCAAGCAAATAAAGGCTGGTTGCTTTTTGACCAAAGACCCCAAAAGCTGCAGTCCTGCCCCCCACCCCGTGTTGTTGACATTGCCCGCTTCCTTGAGTCTTTCTGGACCTCCTCTAAACCAGCCTTTTGTTTTTGTTTCTGCTCTTAGGCAACCATGACCCACAGAAAAGCAAACCAAGTAACAGATGGCACAGAAGAAAACTACCAGCATGCTGAGACCCTTGTTCTGGATATCACTAACATTCGGTACAAACTTGATGGTGAGGCACGGCTGCAGCTTTTGGGATTTTGCATTCCTGATTTGGAAAGGCATCACTTGCGTTTTGTGTCTGTCTGTCTGTCTTTTTTTATAATATTTTTTATTAATTTCAACATACAAATTATATCTGTCTGTCTGTCTTTCGATACAGTTTGAGATTTGAGTACCCTTTATATTAGTGGTTGGGAACTGGTGGCATTCTGCATTGCTGAACTGCAACTCCCATCATCCACCGCCAGCATAGCTAGTGGTCAGAGATGATGGGAAATGTAGATAAGCAACATCTGAAGGATTCCACCCAGAATGTGGTCTAAACCCCCTTTAAATCCATATCAACAAAAAGAAAAGAACTCACTCTGAAACTCACCTACAGGTGGTATCTAACACCAAGAAAACTAGTGCTAATATGCCCAGGAACCTCACCAAAATGCTGGAGAGGGTGCATCTCCATAGGCACATACCTCCACATGTGGTGGGAGTGTCCCAAAATCCAACTATTCTGGACAACAGCCATACAAGAAATATGTAAAATAACTTAGCAAGTATTAGACATCACCCCAGAATTGGCCCTACTAAACATCTTCCAAGACAATAATACCCATCTACACCATAAAGAACTCATAACCCACCTACTTTCAACAGCCAGAAACATCATAACCGGACACTGGAGAGACCTGTCAGGAGTAAGCATGGACTAATGGTACCAAATAGTATGGGAAACAGCCTTACTAGAAAAATTAACCAATAAACTGAAACTGACACGGGGACAAATAGAAGAAGACGCCTTCGCCCCTTTATCACATACACAGCCCAACAAGATAATGAGAAAAATCCACCAACAGCATACAAATCAATATGGCTAATCTGAAGGATTCCAAGTTTCCCCTGCTTTAAATGGCACCTAGCCATGTCGGAGCCACTTTCCTTATTGCTAGAATTATATTTAAATTATTATTATTTAATCAGCTGGGGTAGCTCAAGTGGTAGAGCATGAGACTCTTAATCTCAAGGTCATGGGTTCAAGCTCCATGTTGGGGAAAAGATTCCTGCATCGAGGGGGGTTGGACTAGATGACCCTCGTGGTCTCTTCCAACTCTGCAATTCTTTGATTCTGTGATTACCCACCATTCAATGGCAGGTCTCATGGCAGGTTGCAACAATTTAAAACATAACATGAAAAACAGTCGAAACAAATCTCAAGGAACAGGAATAGGGGAAGTGACCCAGAGGAAAGCAAGCCGATGGTAGGGAAGATAAACCCATATAAAGCATCCTGAAACAAATGGGTCAGAATAATATGAAAGTGCTTTTCATTGGTTGTGTATAAAAGGACCAGGTTTACTCATTGGCTTCATTAAAATTACGAAACGAAACAGTGTGGCTTTTTGTCTAGAAATTGTATGCCAGATGCAAATCTTCGCTGCCACAAATGCCAGCACCACCACCACCACAGAGGAGTTCCGGCAGAAGTTGGCTGAGGTCGATGCAATGCTGAGGCACATGAAGGCCACGGATTTTAGTTTCCAAAGAGCAACGGCCAATGAGGAACACGATGAAGCCCGTAAATGTGAGTATAGTATTAATGGCAAACAAGGAGTGTGTCTGTATATGTGTTTGTGTGTGTAGGCTTTGGGAGTGCCAAGGTCTCTTGTAAATTCCTGGTTGTTACTATCATTGTTGTTGTTGTTGTTGTTGTTAATAATAATATTATTGTTTCAGCATGAATCACTTCCCATGAGGCATCCCAAAGTGATTTGCAATGTAATAAGAGCATTTGTGAAAAAGCAACCTATGTTAAAAACAGTTAAAGCAACTGCATACATAAAAACTTAAACACACACAGTGTGTTTAAGTTTTTATATATGCTGTTGCTTTAACTTTTTAATATAGGTTGCTTTTTCACAGCACATACCTAAAATCAGCTTAAATCTACTACAGCAGGTTTCCTCAACCTCTGCCTTCCAAATGTTTTGAGACTACAATTCCCATCATCCCTGACCACTGGGCCTGCTAGCTAGGGATCATGGGAGTTGTAGGCCAAAAACATCTTGAGGGCCGAGGTTGAGGAAGCCTGTACTACAGGTCCCAGCTGGGATAAAGGTTTCCATTTAGAAGCCTTGTTGTCTTTAGCAGGTGCTGAAAAGACAGTAGAGAATTGATAGGCAAGCTGACATTCAGTGGGAGTTCCAAAGAGCAGGTGCTGCCACACTAAAGACCCGATTCTGGCATCGCTTGGAACAGGCTGTTAGTTTCTGTTTGCCACTGTGCAGTGCGTTGGAGTCGCAAGACTCTGTTTTGCATTCCACACATTCCAGGTTGTTGGCAGTCTCGCGGAAGAAAGGACGTTACTGGTTTCCTCTTCCTTTGTTTTCCAGTTGCTCTCTGCTCTCACAGAGAGAGGATGTATTTTTCTTTTCTGTCTGTGTAGCTAGAGAATAAAGCATAGCGATGTAGCCATAAATCTCATCACTTCCGCGTGGCTCAGGTCGTTAATCACATCGGAGGGCGATTCCGGAAGATGAGCTTTATCAGCTTGGCGTAGCGGAGATTCCGACAAGGCCTCCTAATAGGATGGCACCTGAAAGTGTATCTAATTCTAGGTGATGAGATGACCTGTTAAGGTTCATGGTCCCAAATTTTCTGTGGCTTTCCACGCCAATCCCTGCACCCACTCAGTTTGGAGCTCTTCAAAATTTCTTTTCGTACTTTAAACAGCACCTGCGGTGCCTTCCCTGTGGCCTGTGCAAGACTAGTAGACACCGAACAGTTTTAACTTTTTTGAGCTCTTGTTCTGCCAGTGCTGGACCGTGTGAAAACCGAGCTCTTCAACAAGTTGGAGTCCAACCAAGAACTGCTGAACCAAATCAACGGCCAGTTGGATCAGTACAGTTCAGAACTGATGGACCTGCGAGATGCTCTGAACGAAGCTGTGAATAAAACCCGTCAGACAGAGGACCTCAACAGCCTAAATCGTAATCACCTGGAGGAGACCCAGGTACGAGGAGGGAGCTGGAAGTGCTGAGGGAGCCGCTCTACCAGAGGGAATTTCAGAGGGACTGCCACATACAAGGGGGTTCTGTATTCTAGCATTGGTGGCAGAAAGAGATGCATTGATAAGCCACTCAATGGGAAACCACTGCAGGGGAGACCCTGTCCTTTCCCCATACTCAGCCAGTGAAAACCAAATGCATGTTTCAGTACTGGACTAAAAATGCTGTACTGCATCCACAGGTTCCATTTTCAGGCTGCAGAAGAGGGCTAGCAGATTTGGGAATTCTTTCAGCAAATGGGGAAAACACATATTTTTCAAAGAGCAGAAGGCAAATGTTGGCAGTAGCTTTTTGTTTCCTCCCCTCTCAGTCGGTCATAATGCCTTTCTTTGAATCACACCATGACTTAGCAGCAGGGTGGATAAAAATCAATGATTTAAAATAAAATAAAATAAAATAAAATAAATCAGATTTTTTAAAAATTTAAATCAGATTTTTTAAAATTTAAATTGGATTTTTAAAATAAAGTGCTTTTGGAGGAAAAATATTTCTAAATATAGTTTTTTGTTTAAGTTACATTATAGTCCAAAGGCTATTCATCAGGAAATGAGGATTTATGTTTTTCATGTGTGCTAAAACTCAGTTTAAGTTTTTATTTTAAAAAAACCGTTTAACAACATCAGTTAACAAACATGGATACATTTGCTATAGTATTATTGTTTTAGTTAAATAAATTGTTTAAATTGTTATTCAGGAAATGATTATTTTTCGCCTTCCAATAAAGTACAGCAGAAAAGTTGTCCAAATATAAACAATTAACTTATTAAACCTCACAATAATCTCATAATTATCTGTCTATGTATTTCTAATAGTATAACCAAATCAGTAAGTTTTTATATAACTGTAAAAGTGACTCTGAAAATTTATTAATCAAAAAATGAAACCTTCATCTGGTTGTAAATATTAAGATTATACCAGCAAGAATGAGTCTTTCTGTAAAAATAATGATTTAAATCAAGGCTTACTGACTAGTGATTTAAATCGTGATTTAAATTGATTTGATTTAAATCAAATCCACCCTGCTTAGCTGCTCAATGGATCTCTGTCTGCACCAGCAAAGTGTAACTTTGCTTCCTGAGGCCCCTCAGTTGGCTTTCCAAATGCAGGTTGGATTTCTGCCTGCCGTGTCTTTTAAAAGTCAAGACTCCATGGTGCTAGTTTTTAATGTTTTGAGGTTAGCACTCTGAGGTGACTTGGCCATCTCACAGGTAATTCAGCGAGGGAGAGGGAGACTTGTCAGGACGTGCAAATGCAATTTCCCCCCCCACATAGGAGAGAAAATCTGTGTTAAAAATGTGATTCGGGTGAAGAAATTGTAGGTCAGGTGCAAATTGAGATTCGAATTATCCGGCGTCGTTTTCTTATAACATTCTAAGGACTGCCACAGGCCTGAAATGGCACAGGTGGCACATTAGAGGAAATTAACTGTGTCTGTTGGTCACATGCTCATGGAAGTTTTATGTGACCTCTGTTAATTACGAACAAATAGATGTGCCAGTTTGGTGGTGGAAACTCTTGGCTCATGACATTCCCAAGGAAGACTGCATTATGCATCAATTCAGTGTAGGGACTTGAGAGGAAAGGTGTTCTGGGGCTAGGCTGGTTCTGCATCCTGAAACAAGGGGGTGAGAATCATGGGGAAAAAATGAGAGGCACAAATACAAGATGGGTGACACCTGGCTTGAGAGCAGTACATGTGAAAAGGATCTAGGAGTCTTGGTTGACCACAAACTTGACATGAGCCAACAGTGTGACGCGGCAGCTAAAAAAGCCAATGCAATTCTGGGCTGCATCAATAGGAGTATAGCATCTAGATCAAGGGAAGTAATAGTGCCACTGTATTCTGCTCTGGTCAGACCTCACCTGGAGTACTGTGTCCAGTTCTGGGCACCACAGTTCAAGAAGGACACTGACAAACTGGAACGTGTCCAGAGGAGGGCAACCAAAGTGGTCAAAGGCCTGAAAACGATGCCTTATGAGGAACGGCTAAGGGAGCTGGGCATGTTTAGCCTGGAGAAGAGGAGGTTAAGGGGTGATATGATAGCCATGTTCAAATATATAAAAGGATGTCACATAGAGGAGGGAGAAAGGTTGTTTTCTGCTGCTCCAGAGAAGCGGACACGGAGCAATGGATCCAAACTACAAGAAAGAAGATTCCACCTAAACATTAGGAAGAACTTCCTGACAGTAAGAGCTGTTTGACAGTGGAATTTGCTGCCAAGGAGTGTGGTGGAGTCTCCTTCTTTGGAGGTCTTTAAGCAGAGGCTTGACAACCATATGTCAGGAGTGCTCTGATGGTGTTTCCTGCTTGGCAGGGGGTTGGACTCGATGGCCCTTGTGGTCTCTTCCAACTCTATGATTCTATGATTCTATGAATTGCAGAGCTGGAATTGGACCCCAAGGGCCATCCGGTCCAACGCCCTGCAATGCAGGAATCTCAGCTAAAGCATCCATGATAATCTGGGAAGTGTGTGCCATTATAGAACCACTCTATGCCATGTGATGAGAACCTTAGGAAAAGTGTTAAAATGATTCTGGATTTTAAAGTTAAGCTGCAGCAGTCAGTGTTATGGGGCTATCTTTATATTACAGCAAAAGAGCAAGGAACTGCAAGAACAGTTTGGCCTTGTCCGGGATACCTTGCGCATGGCTGAAGATTCCCTTGCCCAGGTCTCTGATTTCCTGCAGATAATAGAAAATGCCAAGGAGGTGAGTGGTGCAAAACTCGGGCTTCCCAGCAAGTCTGAAAGGTGTGTGTGGGCAGGAGATTCAAGATACTGCTGCTTGCTAGGCTGAGAAGAGGACGCAAATATGACAGACAAGATGATTGTGTTGTAGCAGACAGAAGAATAAGAGCAGACATCCTCTAACTCCAATATGGTGTCTGCCCTCTTAAGAACTACAGGACTAACTTTGTTCCTAAAAATGATGATTGCCTCTTGTGGCAATCCCAGCCAGCTCCCATTCCCTACTTTTCCCTTTGGGTTGTGACGAACAGGTTACTCTTGCCTGCACAGTTCAGCAGTAAGTCAAATTCTTCATGTTTGGATATCTTTTATAGGAGTCCTTAAGTTTCCACATAGCTCCAGCAAGCTGGGGTTTTTTGCACCTTAGCCTCCAGCGAGGCATTCCAGTTTGTTTGCTTCCTGTGTATTGTTTTTGAACAGTTTCTAGATACCATTTGGAGAACACCTGGGAAGATAAAATAGTGGTATATCATCAATGCACCCTGTGAAACCCATTTGCACACAGTGGGTTGTTTTTTTACTGAAAACAAGCAGAGTGGAGGAGGGCATTCAGATGTTTGATAGTGGTGGGGGGGGGGGAAGGGTCTCCAGTCCTACTGAAATCCATCTCCTGCCAGAGAAAGAAGGAATTGGAGAAGCAGGACTTGCAAGGTTAATGAATGCTGGCCAACCCCCCTTGTTATCCTGTAGGAATCTGAGAAGTTAGCAGCCCAGCTGGATGGTGCCAGATACCCCTTGTCAGAGAAGGCAAAGGAGTACTCTCTCGCTAGCACCAAGATCCCAGTCGTTGAGGCAGCTGAAGAGCATGCAAAGCTTCTGGATGAGCTAGCAAGAAACTTGTCCAGGTAAGGGCTCCTCCTTTGTTGCTGGGCCTTGAGCTCTCATTTCCTAGCTCACGTGGAGTCTCCTTCTAATAACGTTGATTAAGAGTACTTGCTTATACTGCATACCGTATTTTTCTGTGTTTAACACGCCTCCGTGTATAAGATGACCCCTATTTTGGGGGGACTCCAAATTAAGGAAATGGGGGAGGGGGAGATTGCCCAGAGCTGTTAAGCTTTTTTGGGGGGGGGATTGCCAAAAATCACTCACCTGCCTAATAAAAAAAACCAGTCTTATACACAGAAAAATACGGTATTACCTAGATCCGTTGCATAATATGAAAAAGTGGCACTATGCCAGATTACCCGTGTGGCAACAGTTGAGCCTTATATGTGTTCATTTTTCAAAAGAAGAGGTGTTCTTCTTACCTTTACATCAGGAGTAGGGACAGGATCTGGCCAACTGGCTATTTTGACAGGGGCTGCCCACCTGTTAGTCACTTATTGATTTTCTTCCTCTGTGGGTGCCTGCAGAAAGAACGTTCTTGATTTGCATTAGCAGCAAGACCCAAGCCCAGCAGCGTTTGCTGTAAGTGCCGATTAGCTGATCGGTACATACAGCAAGCCTGCTCTGTGCAAGGATTGGCCGGACTACAAAGTCCCCAGCTGGGAGCTCCCCGTAGCATGGCCAATCCATCCAGGGCTTACTGCCAGTGCCAATCAGCTGATCAGCACTGACAGCAAGCCTGCCTTGCCCAAGGAACAAGCAGGAGCACAATTTAAGGTTGGTTCCATTGTGACCGCATCTCTACCTGCCCCGTAACTTGGTAGTTTATATAGGAGGCCCTTAAATCTTTTCATTCTTCACCATGTAATGAGTTATTTTCTTTCTGGGTATTTAAAGGAAAAAATCTCAGCACTTCAGTTGAGGATTTGTTAAAAAATAAACAGATTCCTGAGATCATAGAATTGTAGAGTTGGAAGGGACTCTGAGGATCATCAAGTCCCCTGCGATGCAGGAATATGCAGCTGTCCCATATGGGGATCAAACCCGCAACTTTGCAGTTATCAGCACTGTGCTCTAACCAACTGAGCTATCCAGAGATGTTCCCAGTTCTGTAGCAGCTACCTGATCCTGCATTTCCAGGTTATATTTTGCAATTCCCAATGTGGTTGATATCAAAACTACTGGCGTCCTTCGTTTTTTGTAGCCCTTCATTCTCCCTCTCTTTCATAATACTGAATGTAAAGGAAGAATGAGAAGTTTCAGGGCCTCCAATATCTAGCAGCCAGCCTGTTAGTTCTGAAAAGCAAGGTTGGGACACCTGTTGTAGTCCAGCCACATCTGAAGGGCAGCTCCCTTCATCCCTGATCACCGACCGTGTTAGCTAAAGCTGGTGTGAGTTGAAGTCCAAAAATGTTTGGAGGGTCGTGGGGTTCCTCAGCCCTGCTCTAAAGGCTCAGCAGTTCTAAGAGAATGGAAATGGCCTTCAGGAAGTTCCATCCTGCCACATTTGAAGATGCTAACCAGTTCTCTGGCCAGGGCTGTAGGAAGGACTCCAGGCCACAGTGCCTTTGAACCACTCAGCCTTGATGCGGCAGGTGGGCTTCAGCTACGGTGCTAATGACAGACGTCCTCCCATTTACATATTTGTCCTCCAAAAACAGCATCATCCATGGCACGAACCAGGACGGATTCATCCAGCGGGCAGTCAATGCCTCCAACGCCTACGCCAGCATCATTGAGGCAGTGGGGAATGCAGAGCGAGCAGCCAATGAAGCTTATAATGCTGCCGGCGAAGCTTTGATGGTATGAGTCTCTTATTCCCCACCCCCCAGCAGACATAAGAAATCTTGGCTGCAGCTTGCACACCTGCAAGGACACTGGTGTCAGAGAACACAGGGCACCTTCACTCATCTGCTCTGTGCTTACCTGCTTAACCAAGACTGCGCCAGGCTCCCTTGTGCAGCAGCTGCGACTGGTGAGGAGGGCTGGCTCCTTTTCATGTGATTTGCTCCCTTTCCCCAGATGCCTTGCAGACAGACGGCTGTGTTTGCAGAGCTTGTTGGCAGGCGAAGGGAGAAAGAACCTGGCAAACTGACATCTCTTGCCTGGGGAGGGCTGTTGGCAGCCGGCATGCTCCTGCCTGTTTATGCACTTCTGAGCTTTGCGTATACACTTGGCCCTAGCCTGGAAAGCCAGATCATGCAAGGAAATCATGTAGCTACATTAACCAATCAATACATTGAATTGGGCTTGAAATGCTCGATTCAGTTTAGTTAGCAGAACTACCAGCCACTCAGTGACAGGGATTCAACAGTTGCGTTGTACTGGAGCTCTATATAAGCAGGCTGGCTGAACCCTTCAGTTCAGTTCTGTTCTGGCCTGTGAATAAACAAGAGGTGATTGAAGAATCGCTGTGTTGTCTGATATGTTCACCCACAACTTAACATAAATGACCTTTCCATGTGCTCTGGTTTACATCATGGTGTTCCGTTGTGCCAGAAACAGTTTAGTCATGCTGGCCACATGACCCAGAAAGCTGTCTGTGGACAAACGCCATCTCCCTCGGCCTGAAAGTGAGATGAGCGCCGCAACCCCAGAGTTGCCTTTGATTGGACTTAACCGTCCAGGGGTCCTTTACCTTTGCCTCTTAGGGACTCATGGTATAGTGGGGACATGGACCAGGGAGGACGTGGACCAGGTTCCATGAGGGGAAGTCCAATGGAAGTTAGAGGTGAGCCAAGGGTTCCAGATGTTCTGTGGGTTACTTGGCAGGTAAGGTGTGAACAGTTGTCTTCTGTGCTTGCAGAGTGTCATCTTAGATGATCTTGGGGCCGTGTCAAAAGAGATGAAGAAAAACAGCACTGCCTTGGGAGAAGCTGTGAAGAGGGAGCAGAGGAGGCTCAGTGGAGGTAAGAGAAAAATCAGCAGACCCTTTACTTGACCAATAACAGATTGAAGTTATTGTCCTCTTGTCTGAAACCCTGGACTGCTGTTGCCAATCAGTGTTGCCAGAACTGAGCTAAATGGACTGATGGTCTGAATAGGCAAAAGGCAGCTTCCTACGTTCCTATACTTAAAAGTCCATGACCCAAAGATTCATTTGTACCAGGCCTTTTCCACAGCACAACTGAGTAGAGACACCTCGTTTCAGCAACCCTGATTTGTAGATCTGTAACCCTGCGACTTTGTTTATTTTCATCCAAGACATCAAGGGAGCACTACAGGCGGCCAAGGACAGATTGGCTGGCATGCAAACAAAGAAGGAGCAACTTCTGAAACAGCTGCAGTTGGTGAAGAGCACTCTGGACACGGTCCAAGGTTTGTCCATGTTTCAGTCCCTTCATAAACACCCCTGTGAAGTCTCCTCTTAACATTCTGAGTGCTCTAACCCACTGCGGCCTCTTCTGCTGTTAGCACTAATTGTTCTGCACAAGTTAGCAAATCCATGTCACTTCCGAGCATGCATGTTCCAGGTTCCACCACCCAAAGCCAAGCAGTGCTTGATTCAAGGCCCTTTGCTTTATATCCTTACGATAAAACACTGAAATTACATAATTAACCAAATCCCGGCGTCTGTCTGATGATTCCCCACCCCAACCAAACGGTTTAAATGAAACATAATTTATTATTATCATTAGTGTGGCACAGAAATAGTCTGTGGGCTTCTTCCACGCGACGCTTGCCAACTCACATATTTGCTTTTCTGCACTGGTGCAGATGTTTGTGGCTTATCTTCTGTAATAATTAAGAATTTATTATTTATTACTTCTACCCCACCCATCTGGCTGGGTTTCCCCAGCCACTCTGGGTGGCTTTCAACAGAACATTAAAAACAGAATAAATTAAAAACTTCCCTAAACGTTAAAAACTTCGTTTTTTTCCTTATTAAAATTGTTTATTGACATATAGAACACATACATTAAACATTAAGAACTTTAGCATCAAAAACTTCCTTTCTCTTGTCTTTGTTTACAACTTACCTTCCTTCCTTTGCAAGATGGCACCTCAGAGGCCATCCAGAGTGCAAAAGACGCTGCTGCAGAGGCCAGTGAAACAGTGGCTAGGATGGAAGGTAGACTGAGCGATATGAAGAAGAATCTTGATGAATGGAAGGAACAATATGGGGACCTTAAAAGCAACGATTTAAATCAAGCTGTTCGAGATGCCAGGAACACAGGTACAAAACAGTCACGTTTAAATATATCTGTACTTTTTCGGGGGTGAGGTGGAGACTGGTTTGAAGACGATCAAAATGCTTTGGCTCCATTGAAAAGCAAACTGAACGAATTTCTAACTATTGTTATTTGCTTTTCTGTCCAATATCCAATGTGACAGGCCAAATAGACTCCTTTCATTTCTTACCTCCTGTACACTTTTTCACATTGTCCGTTCCACTGTTTGTACTTGATTTGTAATTGTGTGTGTCTTATGCCATTAATTCTTTTTCTGGCAGAGTGCTAAAGTGAAAAAAATATAATAAATTGTTCTCTTTTTTGCCTTCTGGCCTTTCGACACCGGCCATTTAGGTAATTAACCACCTGCTATATTCTTTCTCCCAGTCAGTAAATAATTTCAGCTTCTCTTATGCCCTGCTTTATTATATGTCGGTGACTACTGGGACAGGCAATCAGATTGTCAGAACACATAATTAATATGAGTCTATAGCCAGGAATGAAATCAGTAATTTTTCTGCAGTTGCCTCTGTGGCAATGACTTGACAGTTCAATGGGGATCTTGTTTAAGAGAGGACTGGAATAAAAATGGCAGTAAGAGAGCTTGCAAAAGGGGTTGCGGTGTTGTGCGAGGTTGTGTCTGCTTTTTACAGTCTGGCATGGTTGCTTTTAAGAGCATTGTTCCAGGAGAGCAGCTATCACTGAGCTTAAGACAATTTGGACAGTCAAAATTCCAAAGATATAACTTTCTACTTCAGCTCCTGAATTATAAACGTAAGACAAGCATGTGCAGGTCAGATTCACAATTCAAATTTAATTCAATTCAATTCAAAGTGTTGGTGCTGACCTTTAAAACCCTAAATGGCCTCGGCCCAGTATACCTGAAGGAGCGTCTCTACCCCCATCGTTCTGCCCAGACACTGAGGTCCAGCTCCGAGGGCCTTCTGGCGGTTCCCTTGCTGCGAGAAGCCAAGTTACAGGGAACCAGGCAGAGGGCCTTCTCGGTAGTGGCGCCCGCCCTGTGGAACGCCCTCCCATCAGATGTCAAAGAGATAAACAACTACCTGACATTTAGAAGACATCTGAAGGCAGCCCTGTTGAGGGAAATTTTTAATGTGTGACATTTTAATGTATTTTTAATCTTTGTTGGAAGCTGCCCAAAGTGGCTGGGGAAACCCAGCCAGATGGTTGGGGTACAAATACTAAATTACTATTACTATTACTATTAAGCTGAGAGTGGTAGCTCAGCAGGAGCTCAGCAAGCTTGCAAGCTACAGTCCCTTTTTTGAGGTGAGGCAGCTGCTGCTGTCCCGATCCAGCAGGCTGTTCTTATGTTGGTCCTACTTTTCAGGTGTCGATATCCTGCTTCCCAGAAATGTGTCTACTCCTTCTTTGAACTCCCTTTCTACTCTCAGCCGCCAGTCCTGTGCCTGTTCTCTAGCTTATGCTGTCCGATTGGGTTTGTTTTCTCTCCTGCCTTCCAGTCTCAAGCCTTGAGAGCACCCTCCCTTTGCTCCTGGGAAAGCTGAGCAGTCTGGAGAACAGAAGGAGCCACAACGCAACTGTTTCAGACAACATCCTGCGGGTGCGCCAGCTGATCTCACTGGCCCGGAATGCCGTCAGTAAGGTACAGACACAGAGACTCAGAGAGACAGCCGATAAGTCTCTTTGCTTCTACTCCAGGGCTCAAAAGCAGACCTCTACCTTGTAGAGGGTGGCGCTGTGGGTTAAACCACAGAGCCTAGGACTTGCCGATCAGAAGGTCGGCGGTTCAAATCCCGGCGACAGGTTGAACTCCCGTTGCTCGGTCCTTGCTCCTGCCAAACCTAGCAGTTCGAAAGCACGTCAAAGTACAAGTAGATAAATAGGTACCGCTTCAGCGGGAAGGTAAACAGCGTTTCCATGCGCTGCTCTGGTTCGCCAGAAGCAGCTTAGTCATGCTGGCCACATGACCCGGAAGCTGTATGCCGGCTCCCTCGGCCAATAAAGCGAGATGAGCACTGCAACCTCAGAGTCAGCCATGACTGGACCTAATGGTCAGGGGTCCCTTTACCTTTGCCTACCTTGTTCCAGAAACCCACGAGAGAAGGTTCCTGTTGTGACGTGGGGTTTGTGATTTCAGCTCTCTTGACATAATATGCTGGAGACAGTTCTCTAGTAACACTTCTTTATTAACGCAACAAGACTGAAACTTGAGGAGGGGAGAGCTACATTTATAGGGACAGGGAACTAGCTAGAAAGGATACATTTTGGAGGGAACAATATCAGGCAATCACAGTCCTGCCGTTTGGAGGCAACCAATAAGACAGAGGATCCAAATACAGCAGCTTAAATGAACCAATAGTAGCTGTACCCTCTGGAACCAAAAGGCAGTTACTTTACCCTAATGCAAATACAGACAATAATAATACAGATATCAAATCCTTTGACTCAATACACAACAGTTCCAGCTTGGCTTAGATGTTGCCTTGCGCCCAAGTAGGTTCACTGGCCAGGAATAGGAAGCTTGTGGCTCTCTGGGTTTGGCAGTCTGTGGCTGCCATCAGCCATGTTTTTGGTGGTGTCTGATGGGAGAGTTGGAGCCCAATGTCATCTGGAGGGCCATGGGTTTCCCCATTTGTGTCTTGCATCAGTCCTTGGATATTTTAAAACATTCAACCAGAAATGAGAGAACAGCTCTTTGCAGGGCCAGTGAAGGATTTGACTTAAAGAATTGGAAGGGACCACGAGGCTCATTTGGTGAATCTCCTTAAGTGCAGGAATCTTTCACCCAATGTGGAACTTGAACCTCAGCTTAAGTGTCTCATGCTCTGCCAACTGATGCTCATGCTCTCCCTTCCCCAAACAGTTTTATTCCAACCACCAGGAGAAGCTTTGACCCTATCAGGATGGCCAGGCATTCAGTGCAAGAAGTTTATGCAGTGAAGGTTTTTAAGGATGGAGATAGGGGTTGTAATCAATGAAAATTAGCATCAATGGTAGACCTTACTTTTGGGCCTGAATGGGCCTTACTGAGTGGTCATGTTCATTAATTTCAGTGGGTCTCCTCTGAGTGAAACTTAGCTGAATATTTCAAGTGCAACAGATTCTACCTTTTGGATCCCTTCTTCGGAGACAATGTCAGCCTCTGTTGGTTTGATTTCTTGGCTTCTAGATCAAAGTCCCAGTGAAGTTCAATGGAACTTCAGGTGTGCAGATCCGGACTCCCAGCAACCTTCAGGATTTGGCTGCCTACACCTCCCTCAAATTCTACATCCAGAATCCAGAGCCCAAACCGAGGCAGAGGCGTCAAAATGGAGATGACCCGGGGCGCTTTGTGTTGTACCTGGGGCACAGGAATGTAAGTACATTTGCTTCTGTGAGAGAGAATATGAGAAGCATGGCATTGGAGGTGGGGAGAGCAATTTCACAACATCTTTGCATGCTGATGTCACTGCTTGATAGCGGTGTGTCTGTGCTGCATGCAGATAAAAAGCCATTTTTTGGGCACAGAGTCACATCGAGTATACGATAACAAGTATGTTGACATGATTAAGGTGAGCAGCAAGCTGTGCAAACTCTTGAGTTTGTAAATCCAAAGCTGGCTTCGCAGTCCGTAACCAGCACCAAGAGAGTTGCCCAAGGGATGGCCTTGGCAAGGAGATGTCAAGCATTCCTGGTGACTTGTGCTTGTACTGTGCATATCCAGGGCACTGGTGACTACATGGGTGTCATCCTGAAAGACCGCAAGGTTCAATGGGTCTACAGACTGGGGGATGAGGAACCAACACATTTATCTGTTGATGAAGAAATTGGAGAGCAATTTGCAGCAGTCAGCATCAACAGGTATGGAAGGGAGAAGGTGGGAGAAATGAATGTGTATGTGTGAGAAAGAGAGAGCATTCTAATGCAGTATTTCTTTGTTTAGAATGTGGGACATTGCTTGTTGGGTAAGAAGACTTGGGCCAATCATTTCTGTTTGGGAAATAAAAGAAATTGCTCTGACATTTAGGATTCAGAGCTGTTCCGCTGGGAGGCCTGGCAAGTGTCCTTCGTGCCTGTTTTATTTAGCCTCTGCTCTTTGCATTGTTCACCCTATCTCCTTCCATCCTTCCTTGCAGGATTTTGCAGTACGGGCACATGTCTGTGACGGTGGAGAAGCAAACGTTGCACGAAACAAAAGGCGACAGCGTTGCCAAAGGAGAGCAGGGACTGTTCAACTTCAAGCCCCAGAACGTGGTCTTGTACGTGGGCGGCTACCCCTCCAGCTTCACGGTGAGATGGGCTGGCCACGGTGAGATGGGCTGGCCAGACTAGTAGTGGAGGGGGGCATGGAGGGGGGGTGCTCTTTCTGCTGTTATTGTAACACCAGATCACCAACACCAGTAGCAGCCATTTGTGGTTTGGGTCAGGCAAGCCTTTACTGTTGCACATGGTGTTTTCAGCAGGGACCGTCATTGAGCAATACTAAGCACATAGCCAGGTGTATATCAAAACATCTGTTTTAAATGTGTGCAACACTCCACAGGGAACACACTGTTGCCTTTTACTCAAATGGGAAAGTTAATGTTTTCCTGATAGAAAGCATGAAATGCCCCTAATTTCCAGCAAAAGATGATTAAATGATGCAAAGACTCCCCCCTACAATGTAAGGCTCGCTTCCCAGATAAATTCATATTTCAGCTAATAACACCGTCAGCTTGGCACATGTTATTAATAAATCTTGAGGGGTTGCATACGATGGCTGTAAGATACTGTTTCTAGCTGTAAGAAGAATTGGGCCAGTCATTTTTCTTTGGGAAATGCACTGCCTGAGAGAATGCTTTTCACTGTTTGTATAATGCTTTATACAATGCTTTATAATGTTTGGGGGTTTTAAACAGGTGTTGAATGGCCACCTGCCAGGGATTCTTTAGTTGTGATTCTGTTCTGTTGAGAGTCCGTCAAGGCTGCGATCAGCGGAACTGTTGTGGCGTCCCGTCCGCTTCCACTGTGCCAACCTGCTTATCCCAGCTTCAGCAGAGAATCTTGTGCAGCGATATGCCTATGTGGAAGGAATCTCAGCCATGCAGTAAAACTCTCGTACAACAGCTTCTATTCTACAAAGCTTTATTGTACAGCAGCAAAACAAACAATTCAGCCAGGAGAGAGCGAAGACATGATGCTTCTCCTTTCGCAGCCAAAACCAAAAGTAAAAACGTTCACATAACAAAGATGCGAACACACCCCCAGTGACAGGACGTCATTTCCCTTGAGCTGTTAACCCTGTAAGCTCTGGGTATCCTCACAGATTCCTGTACTGCAGAGGGTTAGGCTAGATGACTCTTGGGTTCCTCCCAACTCTGCAACTCTATGCCTGACATGTTTGCCGTGCTGTGCTCCTTTGGAAGGGAAGGTGGTGTTGTAAACAAAAATTGCCATTTTCCTTTACGGGGTATCCAAGAGCCCATATAGAGTGCTTCCATAGATTCCCTATTGGTAGGAGAGAATAACAGAGGCCAACCAGAGAAGCAAAGCAGCTAGTAAGATTGATCTTTATTGATCTGTTGCAACAGGGTGCTCCCCTCACCCGCAGGAGAGGAACCCAGAAAAATGGCGCGCAAGGCCTTATAAAGACTTTTGAAATTGCCACCCTGTAGATCAAGACCACCCACAGAAACATCATACATACATCACAGAAGGGGTGTAACCTAAGACCACCCCTCAGGTACATCATACCTACATCACAAAAAAGGCGGTCTAAAACAGAAATTTTGAATGTTGTTTATCTCCTGTCTGGCAAGTTACTTGATTGTACCGTATTTTTCGCCCTATAGGACGCACTTTTTCCCCTCCAAAAATGAAGGGGAAATGTGTGTGCGTCCTATGGGGCGAATGCAGGCTTTCGCTGAAGCCTGGAGAGCGAGAGGCGTCGGTGCGCACCGACCCCTCTCGCTCTCCAGGCTTCAGGAAGCTATCCGCAAGCCTCGCGTGCCCGGCGAGGCTTGGGGCAGCAGCCTGCAGCCCGAAGCAGGGGGCGAGCTGCGGAGCCCACCCCCTGCTTCGGGCAGATGTCCATAAGTCTCGCGCACCAAGCGGGAGGTCCCGCCGGGCAAGCAAGGCTTGGGGCGGCAGCCTGCAGCCCGAAGCAGGGGGCCAGCTGCGGATCCGTCCCCTGCTTTGTGCAGATGTTGGCAAGCCTTGCGCGCCCAGCGGGAGGTCCCGCCGGGCAAGCAAGGCTTGGGGCGGCAGTCTGCAGCCCGAAGCAGGGGGTGAGCTGCAGAGCCCACCCCCTGCTTCAGGCAGATGTCCATAAGTCTCGCGCGCCCGGCAGGAGCTCCCGCCGGGCGCGCAAGGCTTGGGGCGGCAGCCTGTTATGGGGGCTGTGGTATGGGGGCTCAGGCTTCGCCCACACCAGCCCCCGCGCCTTGGGGGGAAATAATTTTTTCCCTTTATTCCCCCCCCCCCAAAAAAAAACACCTAGATGAGTCCTATGGGGCGATGCGTCCTATGGGGCGAAAAATACGGTATTTCCTGGGGATCCTAGCTAGTCTTTTGTAATGATAAATACTTAGTTCCTGGGCCAGCTCACAGGCCCGCACCTTAAATGTGCCCTTAAGACAGGATTTGTGAGGAAAGAGACAATGGGGAGGTTTCCCACTTTGACCTTGCAGAGAAAACATTTGCTCAGTTTCGGAATCAAAATGGTTCCAGGTCAGTCTTCCTGTGCTGATCTATGTACGTGCTTGGTTGGTACACTTATGAACATTACCATATATCTTAAGACCTCAAAATTCCTATCACAGTGGGATATAAGTAATAATAACCCCCAAGCAACCTCATCATTGATTGTAACTGGTAGCAGAAGCCTGGCCAGTCAGCATACTTACTGATGGAGCTACTCCTGGGATGAAGATCAGGTTTTGTAGGTTCATTAGAAAAATCACAGATGGGAAGCCTGGGGCAGCAGACGGTCCTATGGGTGGGAAGAGGAGGCTGGGACTGCAGAATCGCAAAGGGTTTAGGCATCTTAAATGGGAAGTGAGTCCATGTAGAGATGGAGGCAACCAAGGAGCAACTGGAATACCCAGGGTACTGGAGGGGGTTGGTGGGGCTGCTGGTCTAGCCCACCAAATTGAAACAGAAGAGTCGCGCCTGTCCTGGCCATGAACCTGGACACTTCCTCTCTTACCCACAGCCTCCGGCACCCCTGCGCTACCCTAACTACAAAGGCTGCATAGAGATGGATTCTCTCAATGAAGAAGTCGTCAGCCTGTACAACTTCCAGCGCACCTTCCACTTGGACACTGCCGCCCAGAGGCCATGCACAAGGTGAGCTGAGCCCACAGCAAGGGACGCCAAGCCCACGCTCCTCTTTGCTTTGACAGTGGCTTGCTGGGGCAGTGCGAGGGGAGGAATGAGGTGGGGTTTGCAGAAGACGTTTCGGAGGCTTTAGGCACAGAGAGAGCAAAGGCGGGGATGCTCTCCACTCAGACCTCCTGCGCTTTCCACAAAGCCTAAAGATATGTCGCTTCATTTGCTTGAGAGATGCCGGCAGTTTGCTGAACTCAGGCACAAGCTTGGGCTGCACCTTTCAAGTAAACAAGCCAGCTAGTAAAAAGCCTGTAGCAGAATCTATCTACACACCCTCAGCTCCTACGGCCAGAAAACTTACTTTTAAAAATAAGTTTTTGTAAGTCTGAGATTTTCATGATCCAGCAGAGATCTTAGATTATTTGATTGTTTCATACGGAACCTGTACTTTCTTGAACTGTGCTGCTTACATGTCGTGCCCTGGCGTTTTATTTATTCTTACTCAGAGGGGTATTCAGCCTAATCGCAGCTTGCCAGCTCTTGCAAAGAGCTGCCGAGCTCTAGCAATATGCAACCTTTTGCTGATTTCCAGGTCTTTACCTCTCCACAGTATGAGACACCCCTGAAAGCAAAAACTACAGTCTTTCGTTTCAAAAAATTGTTTCCCCATTTTTGAGGCTTAGAATTTCTTTTTTTTAAAAAAAAAGAATAAAAGTAGCCGCGTGACTTCTGTGTTTCTAGAGCCCACTTGCATAGATTTGCCATGGACTTGGGGACTTTTTGTGTGAAAGAGAAAATAACTTGCAATATCAGGATTTGAAGATTGAAAACAATACAGATTTATGGAAGACAGAATGGTTGGGTTTTAAGGAATGAATATTATATGTAGCTGCAGGAGAGAAAGCTGGAAGTCCTTTTATTTTTATTTTTATTTCTTTCTGTAGTTTCCCTCTCTTTCCCCTTTTCTCTCCCTTTCTCCCTTTCTTGTCTTCTTTCTTTGTTCTTCTTTAGACTAAGTAGCTGTCTTACCTTAAGGTAAAAGGATCCCTGACCATTAGGTCCAGTCGTGACCGACCCTGGGGTTGCGGCGCTCATCTCGCTTTATTGGCTGAGGGAGCTGGCGTACAGCTTCCAGGTCATGTGGCCAGCATGACTAGGTCTTTTCTGGTGAACCAGAGCAGCGAACGGAAACACTGTTTACCTTCCCGCCGGACTTGCACTTTGACGTGCTTTCGAACTGCTAAGTTGGCGGAGCAGGGACCGAGCAACAAGAGCTCACCCCGTCATGGGGTTTCAAACCTTCTGATTGGCAAGTCCTAGGCTCTGTGGTTTAACCCACAGTGCCACCTGCGTCCCTATTATCTTAGTATATGATAAAAAGGGTGTGCATTCTTGTAGATCTATGAATAAGTATAAATAAATGTTAATTAAAAGAAAAGACTGGGCATTCTTCTTGTCAGCTTTTTTACTTCTCCATTCTTTTAGGTCTAAATCAACAGGGGACCCCTGGCTGACCGACGGCTCCTATTTCGACGGCACCGGTTATGCAGAGATCACATTTGAGGGCCAGAGCGGCTCCTTCAAGCGCTTTGAACAAGAAATGCGGCTGGTGTCACACAATGGGATCCTTTTCTTCCTGAAATTTCAGGCAAGCGTTGCTTTGAATTGTTGACCATACTGTGAGGGTGGGGCTTCCCAGCTGAAAGTCCTGTTTGGATTGTGAGTGGTGTTAGATGTAAGTGGAGGGGGAAGTGAATATTGGGGGGGGGAGAATAATAATGCACATGACCTGGCTCAGAGGAAGCATCAGGGAGCAAAATGGGCATCCTCTCTGCACTGGTCACCTCTTGATATCATTGCGCCATAGCCGAGTCCCCAGTTTAGATGGTTTTTTTTTTATATAGCTTACTTAGTGTCATGGTTAATTTACTTGGACCTTCCTGAGGGGGAAACTGCAGCTGAAACCTTAGGACAGAGTTTCCCACACTTGGTCACCAGTTGTGTTTTTGGACTACAATTCCCACCATCCTTAACCTAGCTAAGGATGATGGGAGTTGTAGTCCAAAAACAGCTGGAGACCCAAGTTTGGGAAACCTTGCCCCAGGGGTACACTGTTCTTGGATCTTGTTCTTCTTTCCTTGCTTTTAAAAAATTTTATTTCCCTCTTCCAACAAGTGGAGACCACCTCCTCTTTCCAGGGCAAGAACACTGACCATGTGCCAAGGGGAAGGCAACATTCAGGATCGATAGACTGAAAGGTTCTTCTCGCTTTTCCTCCACAGAGACAGCTGATCTGCTTGGCTGTTCAAGAAGGGAAGCTGGTGCTCTACTATGACTTTGACGGAGGCCTTAAGGTGGCCCAGGCCTCCAAGGAACCTGCTGCACTGGTAGCCAGCAGCAATACAGATAAAGTGGTAAGGCGGAAAGAGACCTCTGTACTTGGATTAGGCTAGGGGAGGGTCTCACACGCCCTTTCCCAGAGGGTCCCAGGGCAGGGGGCAGAAAGCCACACCATAAAGCTCCAGCTCCCTCACTGCCTTTGTGGTTTAGGAACTGGGCTTTTTGCATTTTCCATGCAGTGACCTATTTGCGGCATCGTAGAATGATTGTGGGCTATTCCCACCAGCCACCAAGATCCTGGTCTTCAAAACTATTCTGATTCTTGACCAGGCATCTTGTTGGCTATTGTTCACTGGAAGACGCCTTTGGGAATATAATGGAGAGGAATGTTCAGTGCTGGCTCATCCTCTTGGCTCAGGAAACTTGCTTGAGGACAATGTTTCAACTTCTGTATTGCTTATTAGAACAAAAAAAGGTACCTGAGCAGTTTACTGAACAAAATCTAGAAATGAACAACGTGAAAATTTAAAATATAACTTAATCAGGTCTTTTATATCAAAAAAGAACCACCTGCAACCCATGCTTTTATTTAAAATGCTAAAATAACATGGCTTGGTAGGCTAGATGAAACAAAAGGCTTTTAGCTGGTGATGAAAACAGTAGAGTAAAGGCACCTGCCTGAAATAAACGGGGCAGCGAGTTCCAAAGATGGGTTTAGCCACACCAAAGGATCCACTTCATACAAAAGCAGAAGGAGCTTTGTGCGTCACTTGCAACAGCCAGTCCTACATATCTAAGCAGCCAAGTGAGTGCTTAGGGAAGCTTTTAATGTTTGATGCATTACTGTATTTTAATATTTTGTTGGAAGCCACCCAGAGTGGCTGGGGAAGCCTAGCCAGATGGACGGGGTTTAAATATATTATTATTATTATTATTATTATTATTATTATTATTATTATTATTAATTACCACAGAGGGGAGGCATTCCTTCTGGAAAACTGGCCACAAGCTCTTAAAGGCTTTGTTTACTATCATGTTGAACTTATCCAGGTCACAAATCGATGGCCAGTGCAGATCTCTGAGTAGGGATGTTACCTGCTTGGACTCAGGGGTCAGGCTCCCATCAGCCATTGTGCCACAGAAGTCTTGCCTTAGGTAGCCGGGGCGCTTGCTGTCACAGCCACCCAGGTGGGTCCCAGCTCACGAGAGACCTTACTCCGTTATAGTTTACTTACAGGAAAAGTTTATTGAAGATAATTGTTTCTTTCACAGTTCAGCATTGTGGCTGTACGTCTGTCACGTCAGACCGCCGAAGTCCCCCTCTGACTCCTCCCCTCCTCCACACCAACTTAATAGCCTGGCTCTAGACCACCTCTTCCTCTCCTTTCTTTTCCGCAGGGTCTTTCTGCCCCCCTGGGTTCTCTCTTTCCGGGATTCGCCTGAGGCTGAATCCTCTGCCGCCTCCTGCCCCCTCCTTCTGGCTTTGGGGCCGGGCTCCTCCTCTGAACTTTCCCCACTTCCGCGCGCCTCTATGTTTGAACTTGGCGCGCGTACGTTGCTTTTGACCTTTCCTTCGTCCTCTATACTGCCCCCTGTTCCACTCTCTACCCTTTCCGGCTGAACACCTTGCTCCAACCCCCTCTCTCTGTTTTCTCCTGTTCCTCCTCCCTCCGAGAGGCTGACAACTCCACCCCCTTTACTCCGTTCCGGCTGAGACCCCTCTGACAGCGTCTGTGCTTCACTGGGCTTTCTCCCCTCCTTTCCTGACTTTCCACAGCTTCTCTCTTCTCCTGCTTTTCGCCTGATCATGCTAGCTCCCTTTTGGGAATCCTCTGACTCACTGCTTAGGCTCATAGATTCCCTTCGAATTCCGTCATCTTCTTCCTCGTCTCTCTCTCTCTCCTCCCACTCGCTTTCCGTCTCCTCTGCCATCTCCTCACTTCTCCCAGAAACCCTGACACTTGCCTTCCAACTTCTTTGGGGACAAGTGACCCCTAGTTCCAGCGGACATTACCCATCTTGTTTGGTTTGGTTTTTTTGTCCGATTCCAGATCCAAATATTCCTCCACAAAATGGGTTCCAAGGACCGCGTTTTGGTGCGCCTGGAGCAGTCGACCGTCTTCAATGTGGAGCAGGAGAACAAGCTGCAGAGTGCCACTTCCTACTTCCTGGGTGGTGCGCCCATCTCCATTCTGCCCGAAAGGTAAGGCTTTTGTGTCATTCAGTATACCTGAAGGAGCGTCTCCACCCCCATCGTTCTACCCAGACACTAAGGTCCAGCTCTGAGGGCTTTCTGGCGGTTCCCTCGCTGAGAGAAGCCAAGTTACAGGGAACCAGGCAGAGGGCCTTCTTGGTAGTGGCCCCCGCCCTGTGGAATGCCCTTCCACCAGATGTCAAAGAGAACAACAACTACCAGACTTTTAGAAGACATCTGAAGGCAGCCCTGTTTAGGGAAGCTTTTAATGTTTAATAGACTATTGTATTTTAATATTCTGTTGGAAGCCACCCAGAGTGGCTGGGGAGGCCCGGCCAGATGGGCAAGGTATACTTAATAAATTATTATTATTATTATTATTATTATTATTATTATTATTATTATTATTATTATTATTCAGCTCCCGGGGTACGCTTACGTTTCCTCTCTTCTGTCTTTGTCATCGTGTTTCCTTATGAGGACCACACTTTCATGCTCAGCACAAATGTACTGATGCTGAATTGTGGGTGTTTCTTCCCTCGCCCCCCCCCAAAAAAAACAACCTGATAGCCCTGATCAGAAATGATGTCTTCGTGTACAGCATTGCAGAGGCCTCTGGGTCAGACCACGATTTACAATCCCTAATAATAATAATAATAATAATAATAATAATTTTTATTTATACCCTGCCCTCCCCAGCCACGGCCGGGCTCAGGGCGGCTAACAAGCAATAATAAAAACAAGTTGAATGAATACAACTTAAAAACAAAATTAAAATAGGGTGTTTGGTTTTGCAAAGTGCTTATGGGAGGCAGGGATACGGTTTTACATCAGCTTACAAAAACCCCAAAACCACAGACCCTGTTTTGGGGTTCAGCATCTGATTTTGCAGTTTTCTCCAGGTCCGTTATTGCAGCTGTGAGATTTGGCTAAAGAGGAGCTTGGGTTGTGCTTGCCATGTTCACAGTAGACACATTGAAACTGAGGGACAGAACTAAATTGGGTCCATCAATTTCAGTGGGTCTGTTCTAAGTCGGACTTGGTTGCTTGCAATTCTCGGGTTCAGCAGCTTTCTTTATGCATCCTCCGCCTCCTTCAACTCTCTCTGCCATCAGACATTTTGTATGGAATCCCATACAAGCTCGTAGAGAGCCAAAACCGCTTCCCTCCCCACCCCACTTTTTCAGTATGACTTTTTTTTCAGCCTGAAGAAAATATTCCCCAAAGGCGGATCCATCCGTGGCTGCATGAAAGGATTGAAGGCTCTTGGAAAATACGTTGACTTAAAACGTATGAACACCACGGGAGTGAGTTACGGCTGTACTTCAGACCTCCTGGTGAGTAGGACATGTTCGGCCTGTTTGCTGTGCTAGACCAAAAGAATCGCACCATTACTGGCAGAATCCGAGACCAGGGAGAAGAGTCGGTGGAAGAAGATTAGAAGAAATTTAAAGTTTATTTACAGAAACATTGTAAAATTAAGGAATGTTAGAAGGAGGCTGGAATGAAGTTATGTTCCCTATAGCGGAAATATTATAAAGGATTAAGTAAAAATAGATTGTTAATGGATGAAAGGAGGAAAGGTAAAGTTACATTATATTAAGATAAATTATAGGATAAAAATTGGGAAAGTTGGAAAGGATTTGCTGAAATAGCTAACCGAACTAGAATACAAAAAAAGGGAGGTGCGAGGAGGTCAAGGAAACAAGTAAATGAAAGATAAGTTATGGGAAGGTTCGTTGTGTTTTTTAATTGTTTCTATTTCTCTGTTTTTCTGGTTTTTATAAAAAAAATTTCCTATCCTCCTCTTTTTTTATTGTGATGTGTTGTTAAGTTTTTGTTTAACTTGGAATTATCTCTTTTTCCTTTTGTAACATTTAAAACTTTAATAAATATTATTTTTTTAAAAAAAAAGAATTGCACCATTTTAAGTGGAGGTTCACACCTGCCTGAGATTCAATATTGTTTTGACATATGTGGTTTTTTTTATTGCTTATCATTTTGGGGTGGGAAGCAATTCAGACATGAAAATAAATCAGACATTCAGCCGTGCTCAGCCCTATGTCCCTGGGAAGCTCAAAAGCAGGGCTGAGAATGGAAGAATGCTTCTGTCAGGTACATTGGAAGGGACTTCCCCATATATGTGTCTACTCAGGGGCAAGTCTCATTGCTGCATGGGTTCTATCGGTATTGCAATCACTCTCTCCCCTTTGCAGGTGGCTCGCTCGGTTAAACTTCACGGCCACGGCTTCTTGACGATGTTGCTGCAGGATGTGCCCTCTTTGCAAGATTTCTACACTGGTTTCAGCTTCCGCACCACCCAAAGCCGTGGCTTGATGTTCCACCATGCGACAGAGGTATGCCCTTCCTCTTGGCTGATGTCCCACTATAGCACCCATCAACTCTCCTAAGTGGCTGATGGGCACGAATCGTTCCTAGCACTTCCTTCCTCCCACTGAGAACCAGTGTTAAGAGAACATTTAAGTGTCATGGAAGATACATGCCCTATTCTTTCCCTTTGTTAGATGCTCCACGATTTGTGTCTTCTTGGCGCAACGGGTGACCTCTGAAAGCTTGACTGCCACCTGTATTCCCAAGGGAGGAATGTTTTCTATTTCCTACTCAGTTGCTCAAAGCTCTGGCTGGATCTTCTTCAGGCTTTGTCTGTTGTGAGAAAAGTGTTAATTTGGGTGCCTTTGTGTTCTGTATGCTCTGGAGCAGAAAGACACATTGCTGCACCTGGAACCTCATTTCACCCTTGATATGGTGAAATTGCTCTGAGCTTGCTGAAGGTCTGTGACACACACACAAATTATTCTCCTCTTTGTCTTTCTAGGAGGGTACCTGCCAGGTCTCCTTGCAGAATGGCAGAGTGGCCGTTAGCGTCCTCTCTACAGAGCTCACCACCAAGAACGCATATGCAGATGACACAAGCCACTATGTCGCTATCTACAGTGACTCCGCAGGGTATACCTTTCAGAGCCACCCTTTTCTTCTGCATGTTGGTTCATTGCACACACACCCCTTCCCCAGCACAGGGGAGGAGGGACTGGCACAAACGAATCATGTCTCCTTGAAAGAAAATGTGTTTCCATTCCAGAGTCCGGCTTTATGTTGACGATCAGCTTCAAGGAACCCAACCAGGGTCTGATCGCCACAGGAGGCAGAAGCGGCAAGATGAGTTGGCTGTCTTTCAGCTAGGAGGCATGCCTGAAGCCGGCGAAATCAGCAACCTCACAGGGTGCATTGGGAACGTCTTTGTCAGGAGGTGAGTCTTGTGTTCCTCTCATACACAGGAAGAGTGGTTCCCCAGGAGGAGTGATTAGCAGTCATGGTGTGGAAAGTGGGGCTCCACCGGCTGCACTGACATCTTGCAATAAAGGGTTGGGCAGGAAGCACGGTGGCAAGGATGGGGACGCATCTGCACCCACGGCCATCAAGGGAGAAAATGTGGGTTTGCATTCTTTCGAGGCTTCTGGATAACCTGAAGGAAACAGCAAACGTGGGAAAGAGGCTAGGGAACAAGGTGAGAGAGGCATGGCGAGGAACTAATTAATCTACCCTCATTAAAGCCCTGTGAAGATTGAAAAGAGCAGTCTGAGTGAAGAAACTGCCTGCGAAGAATGAATAATGTGGTCTCTTGGAAACAATTAAAATTCTCTGATACCTAAGTGGGCTGGGGAGGGTTACTTTGGGCAAAAGCAATAGATTGAGACTGAGGCTACGTAAAGGCAAAAGATTAAGCAACCAGAAGATATGACAATGCAAGTTCGAAGGGAGCAAAGGTGACGGCCATGAGCCAATCAGGACAGGGTATCCAAAGTCCACATTATATTTGGGCTCAAGTGCCAGTGAGGTTCTGTTCAAAACCGAGGTGCAGGAAGCTGTTCTTAGAAGAGCAAACAGCTGTTTATTAGGTTACCAGTGGGACAGTGCCAGTTGGAAAGGGGGCTTTTGCCTCCCCAGGGCTAATGAATGACCAAATGCATGTTCTTGTTGGCAGCTGGCAAATAGATGAGGTGCCTAGCTGTGCATCAGCACACCTCTAGAACTCTTTCCCCTCTCAGATCCAGGTAGGTAGCCGTGTTGGTCTGATGCAGTCAAAATAAATAAAAAATAAAATGTCCAGTAGCACCTTAGAGATCAACTTAGTTGGTCTCTAAGGTGCTACTGGACAATTAAAAAAATATATTATTTATTCTACCTCAGACCCTGAGGGATAATTGGGTCTGCTGTTAATGAGCATAGCAAGTTTATATCAAGCGTAAGCCAAAGTTTGCTTCCTCTGTGTACTTATCTAAGATTCCCCTGTTGCACACCAACCTGTGGAAGAACGCCAAAGGAGTCAGGGAGTTCAGCCGCACTGCAGAACTTAATTAACTTCATTAATGGCAAATGCCTGCCCTCTTGTTCACTTTGCAGTGCCACCAGTAGCATCCAACCATAGCTGGCTAGTCCGAGGATTTGTCCAGCGTTGCTATCCAGGCATCCTAAAATGCACCTCTGTGTTACACTACTGACTCTATAATCAGTTTTCACTGCAATCATTCCATTTTGAATTCACACATCTTGATGGCTTTGAATTTCAGCTGGAAGCTGAAATAAAGCATAACCTTCTTTTAAAGCAACAATATTGATTTGGACTAAATAAACCATGGCAAGTTGGGCATTCTTGCTGGTTACAATTCTTCAGATCAGGACTGATGCCACGTCTGTACTTGGGTGTTGCCTGCTGAGTTCACCATTCATCTGCATTGAAGGTTCCATACTTTAGCATGCACCTGCTTAGGAATTGCTGCACTTCATCATGTGGGAATTGGCAGCAGTGCAACACACACACACACACACACACACACACACACACACACAGGGCTCTGATGGGGTAAAACTCCTTGCTCCAAGACATGAGCCTTGTTCTCCCTCATGTGGCCTAACTGTGCAAATACACAGATCCTGGATCCTCTAAACAGGTTGTGTTGCTGTTGTCAAAAGTAAAATTAAATATAACATTTGGGGCTCAGGAATGAGAACGAAGATGCAGACCTAAGATGATGCCAGGCAGGAACAGAGCAGGCGCAGTCTACAGTGTCCTTGAAGATCAGCTGCAGGCAGATACAATATTGCGGGTTAATGAAATAAGTGGGATTTGGTTGTTGTCCATACATGACAAGGACAATTAATCAACAAGGATCTGAGAGTTGCTTTGCTTCCAGGATGGGCTAATATAGTCAGAAAGGCCTCTCTGCCAGCTTCTTGCCATCTGGCTGTGGTCCTGGCTGAACAGCTGCTGAGCTCCTTTCCCTTTCTGCAATAGGAAATCAGACCCGCAGATGGTCGTGGACCTGCAGCAGAGCACCAAGAATGTCAACGTGACCATGAACTGCCCCAGGGATCGGCAGCCCCAGCAGATGAGGGCATCAGAGAAGAAGGGCAAGTGGAAACCAAAGGTGATGGAAATTGTTGCAGCTGCCCTTTCTGCTCCTTTTGGCTTTATCTACAGATGCAGTAGCCGTTAACTATAGGGACAGGGACAAGAGGTCCAGCCTGCAGCCTGTGCTTCATTTTGTTCTGAAATAGTCAGAAGCACCCAGGGAAATGTTCAGAGCAGCTCTTCCCCACTGCCTGTTAGGCCCGTTGCCCAAGCAATGACTCCTGTGTGTGGATTTCCCTTATTTTGGTTTCACAAAAGCGCATCCGTTCCACCCACAGAAGAAGTCAATACGAGAATGTGCTGCTTGGGAAGATGGCTTCTTTTGAGCTGCCCTCCCCTTTCTGGCAAGCATGCACTGTGTTCACACATGAGAGCCCCTGGACAACCCTCAATCAAGGTTTGGCTCAGGGTGAGGGATTCAAGAGAGCAGCACCAAACTTAGTGAAACACCTACAAACTTAGTAGGTTTGTACCTACAAGAATTTCAGAAACAGCTTACAGTATGAGCACCCCCCAATGCATTAAAAAGTTCATGTGTGGGCATAATTGCATGTGCTAACTCTATCGCTGGGATGCGGGTGGTGCTGTGGGTTAAACCACAGAGCCTAGGACTTGCCGATCGGAAGGTCAGCGGTTCGAATCCCCGCGACGGTGTGAGCTGCCGTTACGCGGTCCCTGCTCCTGCCAACCTAGCAGTTCGAAAGCACGTCAAAGTGCAAGTAGATAAATAGGTACCGCTCCAGTGGGGAGGTAAACAGCGTTTCTGTGCACTGTTCTGGTTCACCAGAAGCGGCTTAGTCATGCTGGCCACATGACCCGGAAGCTGTACACCGGCTCCCTCGGTCAATAAAGCGAAATGAGCGCCGCAACCCCAGAGTCAGTCACAACTGAACCTAATGGTCAGGGGTACCTTTAGCTTTACCTCTACTGCTGCTTGCCTCAAACACCTTATGCCTGTATGCATCCTTTTGAATGCACTAAGTGAGCTATTTTTCTAGAAAAAGGGGTGCCAGAATTCACCATGAACGCCTCCCTTCTTTTCTTATAATGGCAATGATGCTCACCTGAGAGGTGCCGAAACTGAGTTCCGGCGAGTTCCAGCTGAAAAAAAGCCCTGCATGTAACTTTGTCTCCTCTGCAGTGCCACCCATTTGGGGGCAGGGGTAGTATTGTGAATCGTAGCCATTCATGTCACCTGCTACTTGTAAGATTAGGATTCATTTTCTCCTTGAGTTTTGAAGCCAGGTGAGAGTCTTAAGGAGGAAGCCACATGCCGCATGTTTTCTTTATGGAGAATGAATTCTGAATCATTTCCCCGCAGGTGCCAAGCAAGACAATGCTGAGAGATATGAGCTGCCGGTTACCCAAACACCCCCAAGCCTTTAAGAATGCTTTCCAGTTTGGTGCGTACCCAGGGAGCCGCATGGAATTTGACGACATTCCAGCAACATTCCACCAAAAGTAAGGGGGGGGGGAAGCAAGTAGTTTTTCTGTTCCCTTCTTATTTAAGAAGTGCTATCCTACTTTCCAACATAAAAATAGAAAACTGAAAAACCTGAGAAATGTGTCTGGCTTAATGGTTCCTATCATCACAGGGACTCTGGATTAGGGTCCCCTGACTCAAAACCACTTTTGTGTTGGGCTGCAGTGGGTTCTGTGAGGTACTAAAACATGAGAAAACTCCTCTGTGGGGGGGGGTGGGGGGGTGTGGATGTGGGTGCATTTCTGGTTGTAAGTGATCTTACAACCTGAAAAGCTATTAACACTTTGCAAAGACTGCAGCCAAGATGGCAACAAATCCCCTTTTCTTGTTAAGAAATCATTGGAATGACGTGGAGCTTACTGAAGGCAGGTGTTCTTAACAGTTGCCTCCTTCTCCAGAGTGTCATAAAGAAACCGTATGGATCCCCAGAGGACACTTCCTGAAATGGGAGTTGAGAAGGCGAGGCAGCAGCTGCGGGCAGAATGTGCTCATTAATGGCCTCCAACCCTTCTTTTTCTGCAGGTTTCACTTCTCCATGGAGGTCAGACTGAACTCATCCAACGGCCTCCTCTTTTACATGGCCAATGAATCTCTGGGCTCCTTCTTCTCCCTCTTTGTCTCCAGCGGCCGCTTTGTGCTCTTGGCTGATATCAGCGGAAGGAAACTGAGAGTCAGGAGCAAAGAAAAGTACCATGATGGAAGGTGGCACACAGTAAGGAGCGGAGACTGGGATGGGGACACTGCCTTGCCTGGGCCAGGGGCTGCCATTTTGAATGTGTTTCCACATGTATGAAAGTACACCAGATTATCCTTGCTATCCTATCCCACAGTTGCCTACTTTTTCATTGGACTAAGCATCAGTCAGATAATTTGGTAGGGATCATTTCACCATAAAGAGCGTAAAACAAGGAGGCATTATGTATTGCATGAGGGATGTGGGTGGTGCTGTGGTTTAAACCACTGTGCCGCTTGGACTTGCTGATCGGAAGGTTGGCGGTTCGAGGCCCCATGACGGGGTGAGCTCCCATTGTTCGGTCCCTGCTCCTGCCAGCCTAGCAGTTCGAAAGCATGCAGTGCAAGTAGATAACTAGGTGCCGCTCCGGTGGGAAGGTAAATAGCGTTTCCATGCGCAGCTCTAGCATCACCAGAAGTGGCTTAGTCATGCTGGCCACATGACCCGGAAAAACTGTCTGCGGAAGCGGACAAATGCCAGCTCCCTCGGCCTGTAAAGCAAGATGAGCACCGCAACCCCATAGTCATTCGCAACTGGGCTTAACTGAAGGGGTTCCTTTACCTTTACGTTTATGTATTGTTTTCATGCATTGGGTAGACAGTCTGATGGATTCAGCACACCCCTCGGAGTACATTTACTCCCTTCATGAACATTTGAATAAGGCTTTTAGAAACATGAAATGTAAAAGTTAGTGACTTAAGGGTGGCATTTGATGCCAGTCCTACTCAGAGTAGACCCATTGAAATTAAAGAACACAGCCAATGAATTTCAATAGGGAAACTCTGAGTAAAACAAGACCCTTACTTGTTTAGATTGGTTTCATTCCTAATATACTCGTTCCAGAAAAACCGTCCCAATAGAACTTTGTGAATTTCCACAAATTGACATTTCCACAAATATAATGAGTCAAAAATGCACAGTCCTTTGTCTGAGGAAACAATGGTTGCCAATCTCCTGGTGAGAGCCACATCCTCTAATCCTGGCGGACTTGGCTGGGGGCTATGCTGTTAGCTTGAGAATGATGTTGTGCAACTGGGATTGCTGAGGAGTTTAGGGCCACTTTGCAAATGAGATTCTGTCCCTGGTGGAAATCTAAAAATACATGAATGGTGGGGGAGGGGGAGAAACCCACATACTTAGGCTACAACTATGCCAACAGCTGCATTCATAAGAGTGTCAGAACTGGCTGCACCTGAGTGAATAGTGCCAACTGCCTGTGGAATGAGCCTTATCTGACTGTAGAATAGAAATCTCAAGAAGCCTTATTTGAGCCAGGTGAAAGAGTAGATGTAAAGCTGGAAGAGGAAATACAAGAAGACAGCCAAAGGCCATCTCTGAAAAACTATAGCAATAAAAGCTTAATTACAGGCAGGTAGCCGTGTCGGTCTGCCGTAGTTGAAACAAAATAAAAAAAATCCTTCCAGTAGCACCTTAGAGACCAACTAAGTTTGTTCTTGGTATGAGCTTTCGTGGTATCTGAAGAAGTGTGCATGCACACGAAAGCTCATACCAATAACAAACTTAGTTGGTCTCTAAGGTGCTACTGGAAGGATTTTTTTTTATTTTGTTTCAATAAAAGCTTGCTAGTAAATATAAATCAGTGTAGCCCCAGTTGAATGAAGTGCTGAATGGACTCAGACCTTAGACAATCCATATTTATTTTTCCCTGTGCTTGGGACTTGCAGATGAACCTGGGGGAAACTCGTTGTTTCTTGGCCTCCATTTCCCCTCTGTAAAAAAGGGGATTGCAGTAAAATGTTTATTGTAAGACTGCACATGCTTAGTGCAGATACCCAAGGTGACCTTGCCAAGATTGTATCACGTTAAATCAAAGATGGCCTTTCAGATTTTGTCCCGATTCCAACTCACGTCAGCCCCAGCCAGCATGGCCAATGGCCAGAGATGAAGGTTGGTTGCAGTCCATCTGCACTTGAGGGGCCACAGGTTTAACCCCCCACCCCAGCATTAAAGTAAACAAGCTCTTGAGTGTCATAGACTGGTAAAAATGCCAAGAACCAAGCAGCTCTGATGTGCACCTCTTGCAATTTTCAGGTCTTCTACAGCAGAGACAGAAGCAGAGTCCAGCTCATCATCAATGGATTGAGAGCCCAGGAGAAGTCCCTGCCTATTGCTGGAGACTTCTGGATCCCTGGTCCTTTTTACGTTGGAGGGGCCCCTGTGGAGAAAGCCAAGGCGCATATACCAGTAAGGATCCCATGAACGTCATAGAACGTCCAACTGTTTGCCCATTTATTGTCTATCCTGGAAACAGCTCTCCAGCATCTTGGGGACAGATTGTCTACATGCAAAGCACATACTGTGCCTCTGACCTTGATCCTTTCCCCATTCAACACCTGGAGGATTTGTAGAAAGTACAGTGGTATCTTGAGTTACAAACACTTCAGGTTACATAACACATAACACCGGTCTTGAAAGACCTACATTGGCTCCCAGTACGTTTCAAAGTATTGGTGTTGACCTTTAAAGCCCTAAACGGCCTCGGCCCAGTATACCTGAAGGAGCATCTCCACCCCCATCGTTCTGCCCGGATGCTGAGGTCCAGCTCCGAGGGCCTTCTGGCGGTTCCCTCATTGTGAGAAGCAAAGCTACAGGGAACCAGGCAGAGGGCCTTCTCGGCAGTGGCACCCGCCCTGTGGAAAGCCCTCCCATCAGATGTCAAAGAGATAAACAACTACTTGACATTCAGAAGACATCTTAAGGCAGCCCTGTTCAGGGAAGTTTTTAATGTGTGGCATCTTAGTGTATTTTTTGTCTTTGTGGAAGCTGCCCAGAGTGGCTGGGGAAACCCAGCCAAATGGGCGGGGTACAAATAATAAATTATTATTATTATTATTATTATTATTATTATTATTATTATTATTATTACAAACTCCACTAACCTAGAAGAGTTACCTCGAGTTGAGAACTTTGCTCCAGGATGCTGCTGTGTGCCGGCAGAAATCGTGTGCCGGCAGCACAGCAGCAGCAAGAGGCCCCATTAGCGAAAGCATGCCTCTAGTTAAGAACAGTTTCAGGTTAAGAACGGATCTCCGGAACGAATTAAGTTCATAACTAGAGGTACCACTGTATTTGTAGATAGTATTATGCGTGGTACATACCACTGAGGATGGGTCTGGAGGATATATTCTGAAAACACACCCTCCAAGGACACATTTTACAAAACAAATTCCCTGGGATGTTAGGAGAGAGAGGCATCACGTACACTGGTCCCCTCTGAAAGTGCTGCAAGGCAGCCTTGGTGCCATTGGTCAGGAGGGACACCTTTGTTTCTGCCACCACTCTATAGATCAGCACCTTTCAGTAAACAAGAGCTGCATGTCTGGGGACCCTTGTGAGGACCCAGGGAGCAGTTCGTCCCCTGCCCACACGCTGCCTAAGAGCCAGCTGACACTATAGGCAAACTGAAAAATCCCGTACAGATGATGGAGCAGTGGGCCAAGGCATGTACCACCCATAATACAGGTCATAAGGTGGTATGCTCAGTCCTCACAGTCCTTCCTGCTAAATCAGGAGGGTAGCAAGGCTGTGAGAATTCAGACTATTCCCTGAATCACAAAGGTGGGTGTAAGTGTAAGTGGGAGGACACATGCCCACTGTCCCCCCCTCCCCCCTTCCAGTTTGTTGTGTCTGCAAACTGGTCCTTTGGTGCCACCGGTAACAGTTATGTAAACATGCAGAGGAGTTCCAGGGTTACATCTTGCACCAGTGACTAAAAGCCGTCAGCATCTACAAGAGGGGCCTTTTTCTGAGCAAGGGCTGAATCTCCTGGTAGCAAACCTTCTAGGGGCTGCATGCCCTTTAAAGGCAATGCCAGAAGCAAAAGTGGGCAAAGAAGTGGATGTGGCTCTGTATTTTTGTACAGGTGGCATCCTTCCACCCACAAAAGGCAGAACTTCCAACATAAACACACCCACCCTTTCCATCCTCTGTCCAGTAAACCAAGAAGCATTATCACAATTCTGAGACACAATCCAGGCAGGAGAAAACACCCAAGGATGGCCTAGGGCGGGGCCAGTGAGGAGGTGTAGCCTAGGAAGAGTCCCAAGGGCCAGATATAACAGTCTGGAGGGCCACATTCAGCCCCCAGGTCTGAGGCTCCCCATCTTCTCCAAAACAAAAATATATACAGTGGTACCTCGGGTTACATACGCTTCAGGTTACAGACTCCGCTAACCCAGAAATAGTGCTTCAGGTTAAGAACTTTGCTTCAGGATGAGAACAGAAATCGTGCTCCGGCGACGCAGCATCAGCGGGAGGCCCCATTAGCTAAAGTGGTGCTTCAGGTTAAGAACAGTTTCAGGTTAAGTATGGACCTCCAGAACGAATTAAGTACTTAACCCAAGGTACCACTGTATATACAGTCTTGTTGGGAATACAAAGTTGCTGAGCACTAAGAATGAAAGCCTGCCTTTTGGGCGGCCATTGCCTGGTATGCTAAGTATTCATGTGTTTGGATGCTGGCATTTTCTTCAAAAGATATTTTTCCTTCTTCAGGATGCTTCTGCTACCAGCTTTAAAGGGTGCATCCGGCACTTGAAACTAGACAGGATGCCTCTGGTCTCACCGTCCCGCCTCTTTGGTGTGACCCCTTGTTACGAGGGTCCTTTGGAAAGTGGAACCTTTTTCTCTGCTGATGGTGGATACGTGGCTCTAGGTACTGTATGCATCATCTTTCCTGAGCTTTCTGTACCCTGCTGGACTCCCCCACATGTTCCTCCTAGTTTGGCCAGTACATCCTCTTCTTTCCTAAGGCATAAAGACCCATGCGGTCTCTGTTGCTCTGACAGCTCTTTCTTTTCATCCCCCAGACAGGTCCGTAGCTATTGGGTTGGACTTTGAGTTGATGCTGGAAATACGCCCCCGGAGTGTGTCTGGCTTGGTATTTCACATTGGCACAAGACAAATGAACTACCTCAGGCTGTATACAGACAAGGAAAAGGTAACGTGATCAGACAGCAAGACAAGCACTTCGTATACACTGGAACTAATAACTTGTATGGTCTCTAAAAGGAGCCAGAAGAGAAATTTTAAAAGTCACACCTGCTTGGCTGATCCTGTTAAGACACACAGAGCACAAAAATGTACTGTTAGCCAGCAAGGAAAAAGTAAATGTCTTACTGGCCAGGAGTTGGGGTTAGGGCAGCAGACATTGGAGATTTGGTAAAGATAAAGCAACAGGAACTGTTAACCTTGAGGAGAAATTGAGACTGCTGGATCAGCCATAGCCTTTTGCAAACAAACATCAGGCTTTCCTATGTCTCACAGCTAGGAACCTTGAAAAGCAGAAGTTGAAATTCTCAGGAAGCTGAAGACCTGCTTCGTGAAATCAGAAAGGCAGGGGTCCATATGCTTAATATGCACCTGTTGTTCCATGTGCATAACTGGGGGGAAATGCAGCCGCAACAGGCCATGATCCTGGTTCTAGGAGCCCAGGTTGTTTGTTTCACAGGCTATTTTGCATCTCTCTATTTTGCATGGGAAAAGCTCTTGCTTATAAAGAACATGTGTATTGCTACAAATGTTATCAAGAGGGAAGCTGGTTGTACATGCAGAATTCCGTGAGTTAAATTTGGGGCTGTTGTTTTGCAAACTCATGAATTTGCTTCAGTTCCGTCCCACTAAATGCATTTGCCACCTATAAGGACATGACAACATCTCGAGTGGAACTGTGCAGTTCATTGATCTGATCCAGTAGATTTCAAGGAACCAGCAGCTCATACATCCCTATATTCTGGGCTGTACACTTGGGCATGCATTCAGGGCACCTATACAGCCTTGTACTTGCCTCCAGCTGTGCTTCCAGGAGCAGATCAGCTCAGATTATCACTTGCCAGTCTTCTCACTGGGGAATCTGTGTTCCCAGAGAGAAAGTCACCACTTCAGCTGAACCACGTTTGAAGTATGTTCAGGACTGTCCCCCCCTTCCCATCCTGATGGAAATTCTCTTAATCTTCTCTTTCTGGATTAGGTCACTGTGATTGCAAACACTGGTGCTGGGGAATTTGCCACCTCGGTGACCCAGCCTTCACTCTGCGATGGGCAGTGGCATACGCTAGCAGGTGAGCTCCCTTCCAGCTGTGTGATTTTTTCCTGCTGTGCTCTTTTTTGGTGGTGGGGGGGGGAGGATTAATTGCTTTGAGAACATCACAGCCCAAGCAGCATTCTTCAAAATCCAAGCCGTTCTCTCTCTGTTGTTCTGCTCAAACCGAAGTCAGTATTCTACAGCTGAGAAGCTGCATCTCACCAAACATGTCCTAGGAATTTGCCTTAACAAGCAACCGGATTATTGGTCCAGCAAACTCAGTATTGTCTGCACTGACTGACAGTGCTCTGCAGGGTTTCAGGCAGGAATATTTCCCGGTTCTGCCTGGAGACATGAGATTAAAAGTGGTCTCATCTGCATGCAAAGGATGTGCTTTATCACGGAGTCAAATCCCTTCATAAAATAGGTGTGGATGTTGACTGGTCGAAGTGTATGAAAGAGAGCTAGAGAGAAGGATAGAAATATCCATGCATGTGCCTCCAACACAACCCATTTCCTTCTTTGATGCTGATTAGATTTCATGTGGATCATTAGCAACAGCTACATCTAGGCAGAATACAAAGTACAGTGGTACCTCGGTTTACGAACTCAATCCATTCCGGAAGTCCGTTCTTAAACTGAAACCGTTCTTAAACCAAGATGCGTTTCCCCTAATGAGGTCTCCCGCCGCCAGTGCCCTTCCGTTTGGATTCCTTTCTTAGACCGAGGTAAAGTTTGCAAACCGGGACACTACTTCCGGTTTTGCAGAGTTTGTAAACCGAATCGTTCGTAAACAGGGCTGTTCTTAAACCCAGGTACCACTGTACACTTCTGGAAAAATCCTTCCGGCTATTTGCGCAATTGTTACATGCCCATATGCTAGTCCAAATTGACATGCCTCATTCATTTTAAGTTGTGCTAGACACTGAACCAACTCACCATTGTGTGGGAGCAAGGGCTGCTGCATGCATTGTGAGGGAGGTGAGGTTTCTCAGCATGTCTAGCTCTGACTTAGTTCCTCCCCTCTCTTTGCAAGTAATCAAAAGCAGCAACGTGATTCAGTTAGATGTGGACACAGAGGGAAATTATACCGTGGGACCCAACCAAGCCCATGCTGCTGCCATCAAAGAGAACTTCTACCTCGGTGGAATGCCAGGTGAGATCAAGCACGGATATTTGGGAGGATCCTGCTTACAAACTATTGCAGTTAATTTGTTTAATACCTCCATAGCTCGGCTGGTTCTTCTTGCATTTATGCCCCAGGCTTGAGATTGTCCATCTCTGGCCTCGCACAATGAATTTCAAACTCTTCCCAGGGAATCACATTTGTTTGCCTGCTGAAGAACATTATGCACCTGTCACAGAATCACTTTGCATTTTGGAGTGTTCCAATGTTGAGTAGCCATGCTTGCATTCCAGAAGATGCTCAGTTTATGCAGTACAAAATTTAAACAAGCTCTTTCTGTGTCATAGGGAAAATCTGTGTCACAAATTCTTCTTATATGTGGCACTAGCAAAACCATCTGTTCTGCCGTGCTGTGTATGTGCTTCCTCCATTTTTTTTATTTTGTACTTAGTGGAGTGCACTTCCCTGCTGATTAGACAAGTTAACCAATGGTCCTTAGTCACAATTAGCTTAAAGTGAAACTGAAGCCTAATTGACCTCTGGACTGCCTAGAATTGTGGTAAAAAAAAATATTTTGCTCTTCCTTCTACAGAACTCGGAGACACTGGCCCCCCGTTGGCTCATCTCCCCTCCTACATTGGCTGCATGAAGAACTTGGTGATCAACCGGAACCAAATTAACCTAAGAGAAGCTGGGACTGTACAGGGAGCGGTAGGGCTCACAGAGTGCCCACTTATGTAAAAACTATTTGTACGTGTTAAGTCAGTACTGCAGAAAGCCACACGACCCTTCAGGAAGCCAGCAGAGTCCCTCAAGCTTGAGCACACACAGCATTCCTTGCCGCCTGGGGATACAGTCCATATTCAGCACCAACAGCAGGTGTGTTGAGAGGGAAAGGAGGGCTCATCCGTTTTTATTTGCAATTGATGCTTTCCTGCCTTTACACATTGTCCACAGTAATGTTTTTGAAGAGGGCAAGGCCATATGGTATATTTATAATAGTACTGTTGAAGCATAAGGTTTTCCCTCTCTCCCCCCCCACACCTGGTAAGATGCTAATCAGGATGAATCTGTCAATGTGGTTTGTGAACAACTGCTTCAGCCAGCTGAAAGGCTCAAGGGACAGGATCAAAATTATTTAAGCACATCTAAATATGAAAACTTTATTGCTGCCATCATCCAAATTGTATTTCATCATTTCCAAGCAGCTGGCAGCATGAGAACCATTTGGTCGGGGGCCAGTATTTATTTACTGAAATAATGAAAAACTGTGCAAGATGCAGCTCTTCAAAGCCATTTTGCATTGTGCTTGTCTAGTCTCTACCAACCAGGCACTCGTTGTTTCAGAAAAACAGTATTTCATGTTTTTGGTGCTAAGTTAATGAGTAGAATTAAATCCATTGATTATGACTTGGGCAGATAACCTTTAACATATAAGGAAAGGATGACTCAACTACCGTATTTTTCGCTCAATAAGACACACCTTGTTTTCAGAGAAGGAAAACAAGAAGAAAAAAAATATTCTGAACGAAACAGTGGATGTATGATTTCTGTGGTTCATGCTGTGGCCACAGACATGCTATGTGATCTGATGGTGAATTTGGGGTGACCCAATGCAAAAATCCTGAGGATCCATGTGCTTTTACCTCCCCCATCCCAGGCAGCCTCCTTTATTGCTAGCGTCCCTTATCTCCCTCCTGATCGCTTGCCGATCAGCTGCTCAGCGGCTTCATTTCAACACCCCCTTCCTCTTTCTGGAAAAAAAAAGAGCACAATCTGCTTTTCGCCCCTGGGCAATTCGGCTCCAGGGACTACGTATTTGCTCCATAAGATGCACAGACATTTCCCCTTACTTTTTAGGAGGAAAAAAGTGCATCTTATGGAACAAAAAATACGGTAAATGTGCCCATGTTGCCTCTCCAACCATGTTATATACCATCTTGTCAGGTTGATTGTGCAAGCAATACAGCCCTATTTCCACGCGAGATAGGAAGTTTAATATGTCCCTAGTAAACTGTCTGCTTATTACCGTATTTTTCGCCCTATAGGACGCACTTTTTCCCCTCCAAAAATGAAGGGGAAATGCGTGTGCGTCCTATGGGGCAAATGCAGGCTTTCGCTGAAGCCTGGAGAGCGAGAGGGGTCTGTGCGCACCAACCCCTCTCGCTCTCCAGGCTTCAGGAGAGCCGCAGCGCCAGTCCCACAAGGTAGGGGGACAGCGGGGAGGCGGAACGCCGCCATACCGCTGTCTCCCGATGTGGTTTGGAGGGTGACGGCGGGGAGACGCGTGCTTCTCCCAGCTGCCAGCCCCGCAAGCTCCGGGGACAGCGGGGAGGCGCAGCTGGTCTGCAGGCAGGTGGTGGGGAGAAGAGTGCTTCTCCCCGCTGCCTGCCCCACAAGTGCCTGGGGGGGAAATTAAATTTTTTTTATTTATTTCCCCCCAAAAAAACTTGGTGCGTCCTATGGGGCGAAAAATACGGTAATTGCCCCGGGGCAAGAAGGCAGCAGAGGACTAAGCTGCCAGCTGCCACTGTGCTCAAAATTCAGTTCTTGTATGGGTTTAAGTCAGTTATTCTTTACTCGAGAGTAGACCCATTGAAGTTAAGAAGCCCATGTCCATTAACATCAACAGGTTTACTCTTGAATAGGACTGGTATTGAATACCACCCAGTGTTTCCCAACTTCCCCCGGCGCATTAACTTCACAATAACACCCTTCCCCTGCCCCCCAAAAAGTATATGGTGCACTTAGAGATTGCCTTATATATATTTGTGTGTATATACATCGTTCATCACATGGGTCAAGATACTGCTTTGAAAAGGACTTTATAACTTATCAGTATATTGGCTGTTTTAATGCTGGGGTACATATTGTAAAATGGGTTTTAACAATTATTGGTTTCACTTTCAACCACTGTAAGTATCTGTTTTTAAGCTGTACTTTTAAGGGATAATCTCTGTAAATCACTGGTACATACTTTTAATTCAAATAAAATTTTATGATCTATAATTCATACAAACAATATGGAGTAGTGCTGAATTTGTTAAGATACTCTGCCTGGGCCTCGATAGCTGCCAATAAACCCACAATCACTTTATATTAAACTCGTCTTTGCAACTGTTTCAAGCGCTATAGGGACCTCAGACATTCCTGCAGGTTTTTGTTTTGTAAAGTGAAGTTTAGAGGTCTAAATGCCTACCAAATGCAGAGTTCTCTTTATAGTTCAGGTATGGCACTTCCCAAAAGCTCTCCACCACCAAAATTCCTGTCACTGTATCTCACAAAAACAGGCATTGCTGTCAAATGCAGTGACATTTGGATAAGTCAGGTTGTTAGGCAAAGGGAGGTTTTCCCAGCTTCCTGCCAAGAGTGGCTGAGGCAACGCAGTCAGATGGGCTAAGGAACAAATAGTAAAAGTATTATTATTATTATTATTATTATTATTATTATTATTATTACATCAACATGCAAGGATTGCTAAAAGAGAAGCAAGGCTATGACAGGCAAGCCAGTTAAGAACAGGGAAAGGGAACCCTTGTTCCTATTGAGCTCAAGTCCCTAGAAGAGAGCTTTCCAAACTTTTCATGCTGGTGACATACTTTTTAGACACGCATCATTTCGTGACACAATTTTACTAGCAAACTGGAGGTTAAACTAACCTCTTTCCAGTCCCAGGGGGAGTGTCACAACAGAGTTTGGAAATCTCTGTCCTAGAAGATAGTTGAAGGCTACACACCATCTAAAAGTGGACTGGGCTCAGACTGCCCCTGCATAAAATTAGGCTGAAGCCCAGAGGATGCAACACTCCTGAGTGAGAAATTTGGGGACAGATTGCCTTGGAACCTTCAGAATTGCACATTCTTCTCATGAGAGGTCTTTTTTCGTTCCTACTGCCCCATGTCCTTCATAAAAACATGACTTGAGGGTCAGGATTACCTCACACAATGTAGGAGATGGAGAGGAGAATAAGTAGAAACAGGAGACAGCCTTCTAGGAACAAAGGGGACTTCTTACAAAAGAACTGTTAGAACCAAACAATTCCTTTAAATAGGTAGGGTTTAAAAGCTCAAAATATTCTGCTGAACACAGATAAGCCCTTGGATGGCTTTACAGCAACTCTTGGATATGGGTTGTAACAACAAACTAAATATAAAAATTACAAATGTTTCTGCCAAGGTGATGCCTTTACCTTATGAGAAACCCCAAGCATAGACCTGCAACTGGATTTGATGCAAGACTATAAATTTAATCAGGTGAACCAAACTTGTTTCCAAGGACAACAATAAGAAGCTGCCAAAGTGTACTTTAAGGCCACAAAGACAAACATCTGTTTGAAACTGCAGCAAGTGGGGGGAAAACCCAGTATACCCAGGATGAATTTGGCAGAGAGGTCCTTTACTTCCAGATTCAATACATGAAGTATGCTAGTTATCCTACTTATCTTAAGGTAAATATCTAGGAGTACCTGTAAGACACAGCTAAGAAACCTAATCTAAACTCATGTCTTCTTCCTCATCCTTCTTGTCTTTTGAGTCTCCTTCCTTTTGATCGGATTTGACGTTGTTTTGCATTGCTTTTGCAAACGCCTCGACATCTGAAAACAAGACACATCAAATTAACAACATGGCAGCATGCAATAGGAAAGCAGGCTACTTAATGCATGGCTCCAAGTGAACAGCATATGGCAAAAGGAATAAAACTACCCAGGATGAAAAGCCTGGAGTAGCTGGACAAAGGAAACATCTGAACATCTGTGCTCGTCTGTAATGGTCTAACCACTGGAAGGCCTGGAAATGATGCCTTATGAGGAACGGCTAAGGGAGCTGGGCATGTTGAGCCTGGAGAAGAGGAGGTTAAGGGGTGATATGATAGCCATGTTCAAATATATAAAAGGATGTCACATAGAGGAGGGAGAAAGGTTGTTTTCTGCTGCTCCAGAGAAGCGGACACGGAGCAATGGTTCCAAACTACAAGAAAGAAGATTCCACCTAAACATTAGGAAGAACTTCCTGACAGTAAGAGCTGTTTGACAGTGGAATTTGCTGCCAAGGAGTGTGGTGGAGTCTCCTTCTTTGGAGGTCTTTAAGGAGAGGCTTGACAACCGTATGTCAGGAGTGCTCTGATGGTGTTTCCTGCTTGGCAGGGGGTTGGACTCGATGGCCCTTGTGGTCTCTTCCAACTCTATGATTCTATGACCCCCCCCTCCATGTTCATTGCAGCTCAGACCTGTCATGTACTCAGCCTGCAAAATGACATTCCAGTCCATATTCATAATTGGACAAAAAGCACTGCATTAGAAGCAGTGTGTCACCATTCCACAGCAATCTTTATACTTCGCTGGCTTACTGAGAGCTGAGCCAGAGCTGCCACCTTTTACCCTGATTCTCTGCCTTCAAGAGGGCTTCAAAATCAAGAAGGACCTCTGACCCAGCAGGAGTTTCATTGCCTACTGCACAGCCACTGAGCAACACTGGGTTTATTGACAGAAAAGAACTCACCTCCTTTGTTTGCTGCATCTACTGCCTCAGCTGGTAGGCCAAACTGGCTCATTAGAGGTCCCAGCTGCCCAGAAGCCAAGGCAGCGCTGAACATGCTGAGTGCCTGCAAAGAAAAAAAGCTATGTCAAATTCCAAAAAGATTCTATACAGTACAGCAAAGGCTGAGCAGCCTTTTTGTTTCCTGCGGAGGGCAGCATTCCTTCAGGTGCTGCACTCTGGTGGCAGGTACAGCCAAAGATGATAGTATTTTGGATTAACTATTCCAGAAATAAAATATGCTGCTTCAGTTTTCAACATAGCTACTTGGAAGATTAGAATACCCACTCCTCCTATTGTAGGTGCACTCAGAAGTAGGCTGCACTGGGCTTGACAAGGTTAATTTCAATTATAGTTTTGTGGGGGTTTTTTAAAGCACAAAAAATCAATACAGCTACTGTTCTGAAAAGTGGAATTTACTTGCAAATTTAGTATGTCGCCAACCCCATACACAGAGTGGCAGCATAACAAATTGTTCTCAGACAGCTAAGGACCATACAACCAAGGGAAAAAAACAAAATACCATCCCTTCCTATTGTTTAGAAGCAGCATAGAATGAGGGAGCAAGCACTCGAAAGCAGGCATCCCCAAACTCGGCCCTCCAGATGTTTTGGGACAACAACTCCCATCATCCCTAGCTAACAGGACCAGTGGTCAGGGATGATGGGAATTGTAGTCCCAAAACATCTGGAGGGTCGAGTTTGGGGATGCCTGCTCTAAAGCCAGGGATGATGAGGAAAGAATTCTGGTAGCATGAAAACTCGAAGAGGCATCAAAGGCAGCAATAAAATGACATCCAAGGCTACATGCAACGCCCAGCTCAGTGATGGCCTTTCTGAGATTTATCACAACAGGCAAACTGAAAAGGATTCAAACAAGAGCTTCTTCCATTCTTGCCTAGCTGGGTTGTCTTTTTTTGGGGGGAGGGGGAATTTCTAGCCAACTTCTTCAATCTTCTAATTAAAAAACAGCTTTTCCCACTAAGATTACTGCTATCAGCATTGAATTAATTCAGCAAGTAATTCGAGATAAACTTGTGGGGTTACACCAGAGCAGTGCCATTTCAGCCACTCTAAAGGCAGGTTTATAAATAACAAATCACAAGACTGCATTTAGCAGACACAAACTTTATTTTATTGGTTAGAGGGAAATGTGGCACAGTATCCTGAAACAGGAGAAAAGACAACCCAAATGGCTGACAGACACCGTTGGAAAGACCGGCCAGCAAATTTGACAGGCTACATGAAGTGCAGTGTCTTGGTGTGCGAGAGAAATGCCAACACTTTTGCCCCTATATTGTAAATCCACACACGGGTTGCCTGGGGCACCACTTCCACCTCTGTGGTTTTCCCATCCTCATTCATCCATTTTTAAACTTGTAAAGACCTTAAAAGAAAAGTCAACTGCCTCATAACTAGACCTTCCTCATCACATAGCTCTCCAGATGATGCAGGGATTTGTCTTAAGATTTCTCCTGGTGTGCTTCAACCAATTCCACCCAGTATAAGTCAGTCCTCCTACTTAAACCAAGTAGCTGCCTCCAAGCGTATTTTCCAAGTATACCAAAACTTTTACCTGCTGGAACTGTGGAGAGGTCAGTGTGTTCTGGATCTCCTCTGCTGTCTGCGGCAGAGATTCCCCGGAAGGAAGGTAAGGCAGCAAGCGCTCTTGAACTTCTGTATTTGCCAGAATGGGTGCCATTATTTCCGGGGTCAGGACACTGGACAGGTCAACTGTAAAGAAACAAGAGCCAGAATGTCTGTGGCAGAAGTACCAAGAATTAGCAAAGCTGCTGCAGGACAGCTCTGCGAGACACAGCACAGGTGTATCACAGGCACCACAAAAGTTAAAGTACAACTGCAAACGGAAACAAGTAAAGGTTTATGTGATAAGGTGTAGTCAAGGACACAGGAAACAGTAAAAGCATGGAGATGCGGAAGAAATTATGGAGAAAATATGGGGGGGGAAATAATTAAGAGGAAAATTGTTTTTAAAAGTTATGGTATAATGGCATCTGACTTCTGCAATTATTGCAGCAATAAATAAATCATATTTGAAAATAGGGTGGAGGTGCAAATGGGAGAATGGAACTTTTTATCATTATCTGGTAGGCATGCAGTTACATGCAAAAATACTGGAAGATTATTATTAGAATAACAAGAAAAGAGTTTGGAAGATGAAGTTCCTTTAGATCCAGTACTGATATTGCTCAACTGTAAGTCCCCTATCCTAAAGAAAGACCATAAAGAACTTGCATCCTATTTGATTACAGCTGCTAATTGACTAAAAACTAGTTACATTACTTACTTCCTGGAAAGAATGACCTGGTAAAGTTTGGGATTTGACTATACTGTAATGGCAAAAATAACATCTCATCTAAGAGCAAGAATCACAAGTGAATATGGAAACTTGTTTTGGGAAGACTAGTTGCCCTGTATATTGTCAACAAAATAATGACCTCCTGTGAAAGCAAATTCAAGGTGGTTTTGGATTTCTGTTTAGAAGAAATACTCTAATTTTATGTCAAGTCATCTTTTTCTGCAGAATATTATGATATAAATTATTCCCCCTGTAACAGTGTTCTGTTGATTTTTGTCAACCAAATGATTAACTAACTTTTTTTGAAAACCTCAACTGATCAAAATTCTGGGCCTATTTACAATTAAATCTTAAGTACATATATATAGCATGGTAAACAGATTTGATTTGGGAGCCAGACTGTTTCAAAAACTAAGCATTTCATATTTTGACCCAGACATAGTGTCACACCATTTGCTTATCTTCTTTCTCACACACACAAATTGTAAAGGTAAAAGGGGTAAAGGACCCCTGGACGGTTAAGTCCAGTCAAAGGCGACTCTGGGGTTGTGGCACTCATCTCACTTTCAGGCCGAGGGAGCCGACATTTGTCCACAGACAGCTTTCTGGGTCATATGGCCAGCATGACAAAACCACTTCTGGCGCAATGGGACACCGTGACACACGGAAACGCTGTTTACCTTCCTGCCATAGCAGTACCTATTTATCTACTTGCACTGGCCCGCTTTTGAACTGCTAGGTTGGCAGGAGCAGGGACAGAGCAGAACTTGCGATCAGCAAGCCCAAGAGGCTCAGTGGTTTAGACCACAGCGCCATCCGTGTCCCTTACACACACTGTATTGCAGGATTGGGGAAACTCTGGCCCTCCAGCCACTATTGGATTACAATTCCGAACATCTCTGACCACTGGGCCATGCTGCCTGGGGTGATGGGAGTTGGAGTCCAATGACAGCCAGAGGGCCACAGGATGCCCATCCCTGAAGTAAACACAGAGCGAAAACCACTTTATTACATGCCCCTGTACAAAGACAAACAATATGATAAACAGCATGTTGCTAATACTGTTTCAGTAGGGAAAGCAGCTAGGAAGGAACATGGAAGCACAAGGCAGGATACATCTTTGGTGAGACCTCATTTTTTGTCAGGCTACAGAGGCTCCCACACCCCCTTTTTACCTTGCTGGCCTCCTGCTCCAGCCGGCACATTCATCGTTGCCAAGATAGTCTGGAGGTCACTCAACTGGATGGGCTGAGTAGGGCTTGTTGCTGTACTGGTCCCATTTCCAGAACTCGGAGCAGGACTGGGACTGGTGGCAGTGGCAGTGGCAGAGGCTGCTGCAGGAGCTGTAGGAGCTGGCGTTACCCGTGTGGAAGAAGTACTGGAAGATGGTGTCACAGCTGCTGACTGGCTGCGAGAGCTAAAAGGCAATTCGTATAGTTAGCCTCTGCAAGTACAGTTTGAAGTCGGGGATGTTTCCCACAGCTAAAGAGCAAGTGAGAGAATTGCCATTCCAGAGTACCAACAGGTCTTCTCCTCCCACAAAAAAGAAGCTCTGAGCTCACTCAACACAACTTAAGCAAGGAGGAGATGGGATGCCTCCTTCCTCAGTTTGAAATCCCAAACTTGTAAAATGGCAGTTTAAAAATGAGCCCTAGAATTACAGTGGTATCTTGGTTCTCGAACAGCTTAGTTGACAAACAAATCAGCTCCTGAATGCCGCAAACCCAGAAGTAAGTGTTCCAGTTTGTGAACATTTTTCAGAAGCTGAACATCCAACGTGGCTTATGCTTGAGTGCAGGAAGCCCCTGTAGCCAACTGGAAGCCGTGCCTTGGTTTTCAAATGGTTTAGGGAGTCAAATGGACTCCCAGAATGAATTACCATATTTTTCGCTCTATAACACGCACCTGACCATAACACGCACATAGTTTTTAGAGGAGGAAAACAAGAAAAAAAATATTCTAAACGAAACAGTGGATGTATGATTTTTGTGGTTCATGCTGTGGCCACAGACATGTGATCTGACGGTGAGTTTGGGGTGACCCAGTGCAAAAATCCTGAGGATCCATGTGGATCCATGCTTTGTAACCACGTTTTAAGTGGGGAGGGAAGGAAAAGCACTCAAGGGACAAGGAACACGCGAGGGGTGGGTGGAGAAGGATGCTGTTAATAATGCAGAAGAGGGGTATAAGAGGAGAAGGCTCCTCTCCTCTCCCGCTTTGCTCCTTTAAAGGCTCTGCTTCTCTGTCTCCTCCCCGGCTCGCTAAAAAAACAGCTCCAGACTCGTATAAGCGGCTCCTCTCCTCTCCCGCTTTGCTCCTTTAAAGCAAGCAGGCTCTCTGTCCCTCTCTCCTCCCCACTCAGCGGCTCTTCTCCCGCAAGCCACGAAGTAGGGAAGGAAGGGGAACCATGTATCTTCTGCTCACAACCGCAGCAGATCCCCCCGCCATCTGTAGGCATTCGCTCCGTAACACGCACAGACATTTCCCTTTACTTTCTAGGAGGAAAAAAGTGAGTGTTATGGTGCAAAAAATACGGTAGGTTCAAGAACCAAGGTACCACTGTACTACAAAAGCCAAAGACTTATTGTTTATAACCCTACTGACCCTTTCCGATCTCCCATCTTATCCCATTTCCCTTCTCTAGCCAAACCCCGAAATGAGGTTCCACCTTTCCCACACCTAGGAGAGATTTAAATGTTTAAACCTCTTTAAATGTTGGACAGATACCACAGGAGCTGCTTCCCAACAAGTTCGCCACACAGCACTGGCTGTTGGATCTGAAACACTGCAGCGATATGTAATAAAAACAGAAACCTATGAGAGAAATGTCCTCACTAAAATATTGTACAATTTAAACAGAGCCTCAGGTATTATTAAAGCAATCTGTTTCTTTGAAAAGGACAGTTATAAGCCAAGGTCCTCTTACCTGGAAGAAGAGCTGCTAGTTGGGGGCCCCCCACTTCCCAACAGACTAGCCAGACCAGGACCTGTCAGAGCACCGAGCCCACCTTCCATAAAGGAAAAAGACAGCATGTGTGTTAGAGACTTCTTTTAATAAACAGAAAGTTGGTTTAAAAATGTTGTACTGTGTAGACTTCTTGTTCCAAATAACCAAAATAACTTTACAGTTTTCCTCATCCAGAAACACAGATGTACAAGCTCATATTGCAAGACCAGATGCTTTTTTACACAAATTCAGCAAGGAGCTGGAGGACTTCTTTGGTCCATTTGAAGGCTCTCACTAATTAATGGTCCACCCAGGCTGAAAACATGCCTAATCCTGGGAAGGAATAGGAGACTCCTTTTTGCCATCATGCCAGCCTTTTCTTCATCTTAAGTGGTTTTTGTCCACTTTAGAGTATACAAACTTAAGCAAAAGCACACGCACAAAGGATTTATCTGTCTAGTTCTATGCCAAGTTTTGTTTGATAGTCCACTTTGATACTTGAAGCATTAATTCTAAGTCTCAATTTGTCATTTCTAAGCCAAACATCCTCAAGAGTATAAACAGTTGCCACAAACTAAGTTTGTGCTTCTGACATGCTTTGTGTTAATAGATGCTGGGAAACCTGTTTTTCTACATTCTCTGAAAATTGCCTCCTGGTGGAATCATTCTATTCTGGACCACTGGATGGCAACAAGCAGTGAGGATGCAAAGTGGCTACATGACCAGTCGCTGAAGGATTCGTGTATGCCATTAAGCAGCGGGTTTACCATCACACACACAGGGAAATCTTACAAAGCGTGCACTTTTAATGTTCTGACAACACTGTATCCATGTTGCAGGCATTTAATGAAAGAATAGAGGAAAGAGTGGATCACCTCATGTTACTTGGTACAACTTTCTGTCCAGTGATATTTGATTTATTATGAACACTGCAGGGAGCGTTAGTAAGAGATTAACCCAGACAAACACAATTTTAGCATGAATGCACAAAAGAAGCTTACCAAGTCCTCCTAAGCCTGTTGGTCCAATCAGCTGCATGAGCTGGTTATGGCTCATGTTTCCCAGAAGACTTTGCAAGCCACCTTCACCTAAACAGATGAGAGCGTATTATATTCACACATTTTTACAGCTCTCCATCTAAATGACAGGCAATTTAAAATGACAAAAGAGAACCACAGGTAAACCCTGGAGAATATCAAGAATATATCCACATGTCTCATGTTTCCTAAACATCTGTGTTTCCTAAACTTTTCCAAGTTAATATTTGAAATTGTTATGTTTGCCTTATAGTTTTATTTTTAATACCATTTTATTGTTCTACATTAATTAAACATCCAATTAAATCTGGTTTTGCAATGAAACAAACAAACAAACCCCCTAAAGTATCAGAACTGGTTCTTAATACTAAAGAACACACAGAAAAGGACTCATGGAAAAGGTCTATACCTCCAAGGGCAGACAACTCATGGCCTCCACTTCCACTACCACCCAGAGCTCCAGGCATTGGTGGGTTGTTGAGATACTCATTCACCTTACGGCAGTGCTCCTCATCTTTCTCAGTCTTGGGCTCCTGCCAGGAGAAGAAGAAAAATGCATTTTTGCACTCCATGACAGATGCCTAATCCACAGCTTCAATGTTACACAGCAACAACTAGCATCACTTATGCCTTGTTTCCCCTTCATCTGCCTAACAGCCACAAACCTGCATCCAGAAGAAGAGCCGCTTGGATCCAGCTTTGAATTTCAACACATAAACGCGGCCTGTAGTGCACTGAGGCACCCTCTTAAATTCACAGTCATCAGGGAAAATAATCAAGTCCTGGAGTGGAAGAAGATGACAACAAATTATTCTTTACTTTCCAAACAAAACTATCCAAGTGCATTACAATAAGCAAGAGATCACTAATCACTTTCTCAGTCAGGCTGCAGTTGAAAGTCTCTCCCATGACAAGCTTACAGGGGTGGCCAGGGAAGAAAGAAACCAATTTATTCAAACCACAGACCTCAATCTAGTACATAAATGTCTTTTAACACTCTCTTACGTACATTGATTTTAACCCCAAACAGCATTAAATCAATGCATACATCTTTAGGCTGCAGCATTCTACTTACATCCTCCACGTTCCCTGAAGTCCTGTCTTTCCAACAGAAGTGAATGAGGGAATCATCCGTTTGCTGGATATATACAAGACCTTTCCTCTTGTCTGGTGTAACAGTGCTGCCTTTCAAAGACATCTTTCCCGCACGGAACTCTACCAAGTATTTGCTAGATGAGCCCCGGGAGCCTGGCACCAGACTTGGAAATAAAGCACCAGAAGACATCCTGGAAAGAGATAATATTTCATAATAAGCACGTTTTCCCTTTCAAATATACAAGTGTTCTACCAGTGCCCAAATCCAGGGTTATGGCCCATAAGTGCAATGGGTTTCGAGAATTCAGTCTTTTAAAGGTAACTTAAAGAGCACCAATCTGACAGCCTAAATGGGCAGGGCCAAGCCAGAACTCCTGTACACCCTGAACAAGCAGACTCCCTGGGTGTGTTGAATCAATCACAGTATCCTTTCCATTTACAGGCAGGGGTGGACAATGTTTGTACAGGAGCAACAGTTTAAGCATCTCAGCAGTAATGATCATCTTCATTCAAGTCCTGCAGATAATTCTTCCTCTCTCTGTGCTTTGCAAACTGAAAAACAGCCTCTTCACTCAGATCTCTAGTACCAACCCTCCAACCTTCCTCTGATCCTTGGTAAGCACTTGACAGGGCTTGGGTCAGAATAGCATCAAGGATCAAAAGCCGTCTGGTTATAGGAACAAGCAATGATTGAAGGGAGCTTCCAGAGTCAGAATGCTTTGAGAGATATTTATGCAGAATCTGAAAACAGAAGAGTTAGAAAACCATTACTATAGTGCACCAACTGAAAAAAGTCCACCAACTTAAAGAATAGATACATAGAACTAACAGCTAACTATCACTAGATCCCTGAAAATATGAGCAACTTGGGGAGCAAAAGCAAAGCTGAGGACTTGGACCACCTTCAGAACAGCTTAGAGGCTCATTTACATCAGACCTGATGGGAAAACAGGGGCCTATTTTGAGGATGGAACAGCAGACTTCTGCTTGTGCTTTTTTTAAAGAGTGTAAACTACTTTTCCAAAGCAGAAAGTATAAAAAGCATTTTAAAAAACAACTAGAATGCACTTCAGTGAATAGCACTAGCAGTTTAATAGTTAAATCAAAATATATGTGACCTAGGGTCAGTCACTGCCTGTCAGCCTAACCTACCTCACAGGGCTGTTCTGAGGATAAAATGAGGAGGAAGAAAACCATGTATGCTACCTTGAGCTCCTTGGAGGAAAGGTGGGATATAAAATGTAACAATACAGATAAATCAAAAGGCCCACAAACTAAGGAGTATTATTGAAAGTGGATTCTTTAGGGAATTAGCAATCAGCTAGAATTAGCCTGTTGTGCACACATATATATCATGCCAGGAGATGCCACGGTCCAAAAAGAACAGCTATTTGTGCAACAGTTACTGAAGCAATACTCACCAATGATAACAGTACTCCTGGGCTCAGAGCGCCAAGAAGTCCTGTAGTCCTCTAGCACCATTCTCCTCTCCAAACCAGGAAAAGCATCGTTGCCTGGCTGTGGCTTTTCTTCAAGTCAGACTTCTGATCATTCTTATAAAGAGCTACTGAGTCTCTAGGGAGTGAACAGCCGCTAAAGAATTCTGGTGAAATGAATCAGATTGTACCCAAGAGGCAAACCCCTCTTGCATTCAGGTGTTTGTCTCCTGACAAAGCTTCTTCAGCTCTTAACTTACTGCTACGGGATCTCTCAAGTGAAATTGATTTTTTGCTGGCTATTGCTAACTTTTTAAATCCATTCTTGATCAAAAAAGCCAAGAACTCCCAGGTCAGCTTGTGGCCCCAGGCCATACCACAAGGCATTTATGACAGCAGCACTTCGGAGTGTATCAGGTGAGCCATGAGCAACAACAAGTGACGCAAGAGAACACAAGCATCATGAAAGAAATTTGAACAGAGTTATAAAGACTCTGTCATCAACATAGCTGGAGAAAAGAGGTAAAACACAATCCTGGACAAAGAAATATAGTCTTCTGGTGCAGGGTGTTACAGTCCATAGCATCTCAAAACCATGAATTGTTTAGCCACTCAATACCAGACACTCATGAAACTAGAGACACAAGGCAACAGCTGCTGGAAAACAAATCAAGCCTGGGAGAAACAAAACTGTGGCTTGCTTGCTTGGCAATGAGCCATCTCATGATTTGTTGAACAAACCATGGTTACAAACACAGCTACTGTAGGTACCTCTGCTTCCTCAGTGAGGGGAAATAAGTTGCCAACCGCGTCTTGGAGTAGGAAGACCATTTTATTAATTCTACTGACACAAAGCAGACTGAATGCTAGTGCTCTTTAGAGCATTAAGGCACCATGCATTCTGAAATAAACACTATACCAGTAGTTCTCCAACTTTTTTCTCCGGACCATACTTTCAGAATAAAAATTTGCTTGGGCCACACTGATTTTTTAATGGATAAGAAATAATACATTGGAAAACACAACTAGGATTGTCCTCAGCATCACTTGTTGCTCTTGTTCTCATTTTGAAAATATATCTATCCATATTCTGCAAAAAAATTGTTTTGATATTATACTACACTGAAATGTTTAAATGTTTATTAGAGTGTCCTTGATTCTTCCTGCCACACTTGCCATCCTCTCCTGCCACACCCTTTGAGAATTACTGCTCTACCCAAGAACTAGAATATTTGTCACAGTGACTAAAGGCACCTGTTATCACTCTAATTTCCTTGCATCACTGCAAATATGTTCACGTTAAAATGATTAGCAATAAGAACAATGTAATATTTTCACCAGACTCACATTTTTGAAGCTCACATGGCTGATTCCTAGCTAAACAGCATGAATAAACTACCAGATTTTTGAATCCCAGCCAATTACCATGTCACCTGTTGGGAAGCTTTCGGGACTATAATCCCTAACATCTCTAACCAAGAGAGCGTTCAAATCTAACAACTAGAGGACAACAGTTTCCCACCACTGAACAAACAATACACCAAATATTTGGAACAAGTCCAAATATTTGTGAATGGCTAAGGAAAAGAACTATTATAGGTCTATCAGTTCATAATACACAACCTTGCAAACTTCCAAGTTTGGGAAATGGACACAGTGAGAAGCAATTGTTAAATATAAATATAAATATAATGTTAAATATAAATATATAATGTTAAATATAAAGAAGGGCATCTGTAAAGTTTGAGAACAGCACCATATTAAAGGATATCAATTGTGGAGCTGTACTGTTTTGAGGATTAGGGTCACAAGGCAAATTTAAGGGATGGCAACCCTTGAATCCTATCATTACTACTAGTTTTCATATTTGTACATCTTAAGTTCAAACCCCAGTTTAGCCATTGACGTTGTTCAGCCTGAGTAGGTAGTTATGCTGAAGTTTATCACACCATGGAATGTAAACACTCCATGTAAACAACACAAGTCACTCCCCCCCCCCAACTTTCTAAAAATGGTACACGAGAGAACAAACAGCAAGCAAAGTAATAATAGGTTCCAATTTGCAAAATGAAGTGCTTTGCCAATTAAACACACAGCAATGGGGTGGGCAAGTGGTATTATGTACTGTGCATTTTTCCTTTGCTGTAAGTTGCTCGCAGACCTTCGGGTGGCAAGCAAGTAAAAAGGCTGACTAATAATAATACTAATAACATCACCAGAAACCCAACTGTCCTTGTCTTCTTGGGGAGTGCGTGGAACGGACGACCAAGAAAAAAACCGGAGGAAAGCAGGGGCAGAGGAGTGACATACCCCAGAAACGGGCAGTGCAAAAACTGTAGAGTGGAAAGGGGCACCCGCACAGGGCGAGGGTCATCTAGCCCAACCCCCTGCAATGCGGGAACATCCTGGCACTCTTCTAAGCTGCGGCGTTTGGCTGCTGTTCCCAAAAGGAACTTAGTAAAATTTATCAACGGTATGCCTTGGAAGCCAGGCCGCGGGGGGGGGGTGTTACGTTAAGCCCCCTCCTCCTCCTCCCCACGTGCGAATGGGGTCCCTCGTCTGCTCCCCCCTCCCCCTCCCCCCTCCATTTTCCTCAGGGACTTTTTCAAGTTGGGTCAAGAATGAACATTCAGCGACGGGGTGAGTCTCCCCCTACAGCCGCCGCCTCCCCCACCTCCGTCAATTCAAGGGCGCACACGCGAAGACCCCTCCCCCCCGCTCGCCCCTCCCCCACCCTTGCCTAATTAGCAACCCCCCCACTCCCCCCCCCCGGTGGTTGCGACCTCCAGGCCTCCTCACACACCCGCCGCATCCCGCCCCGAAATTACCTGCCGCCTCAGCTCGCCCCCCTGTCACCCGCCCCGTGTTCGCTCTCCCCCCTCAGACGCTACCGCACTTCCGGCCGGCTGAGGGAAGCGGGGGGAGGGGTAGCCATTTGCTCGTCACGCCGGAAGCCCGCCCTCTTCCCTTCGCTCCCCCCCCCCTCCACCGCCATCTCCCATTGGCTGGGAGGCTGGCTCCTCCCCGCCGCCGCGGTCCGAGCTAGCCGGATGGGACTGCCACTCGGAAGGAACGCCGCTCCGCCCACAAGCCCCCGTCGTGCACCGCGGCCTCCGCCCCGCCTCCCGGCTATTGTGCTGTGTCATGTCGGCCGGGCGGGGAGGGAGAGCGCGGCCTCTAGCGGCGCGCGGTGGAACTGCATGGGGATTGCGCCGTTTTGCGGGAGCTGAGGAGGAAGGGCTCTGTGGAGGCCGCAAGCTTGCGCAGTGCTGGGTTGGGTTGGGTGCGATAAAGGGGCCGAGAGGCAACCAGCTGCCTCCACAGCCTCCTCAGGCTATATTAGAGAGGGCAAAATTATAATTATTTTTAAAATTGACTTTCTCTAGGGTTCGCTTTGGGGTGTTTTATATATGCCAACAAAGGTCCGTATAGTTAAAGCTATGGTTTTCCCAGTAGTGATGTATGGAAGTGAGAGCTGGACCATAATGAAGGCTGATCGCTGAAGAATTGATGCTTTTGAATTATGGTGCTGGAGGAGACTCTTGAGAGTCCCATGGACTGCAAGAAGATCAAACGTATCCATTCTTAGGGAAATCAGCCCTGAGTGCTCACTGGAAGGACAGATCCTGAAGCTGAGGCTCCAATACTTTGGCCACCTCATGAGAAGAGAAGACTCCCTGGAAAAGACCCTGATGTTGGGAAAGATGGAGGGCACAAGGAGAAGGGGACGACAGAGGACGAGATGGTTGGACAGGGTTTTCGAAGCTACCAGCATGAGTCTGACCAAACTTCGGGAGGCAGTAGAAGCCAGGAGTGCCTGGCGTGCTCTGGTCCATGGGGTCATGAAGAGTCGGACACGACTAAACAACAACAATATATGGGGAGTGCTTCGTAAATCGAATATTCATCACTTAAGAGTATAAAATTATGTGTGGCATGCAGAAAGCGGGTAAAGGTTTTCTTCTCACACAATGCTAGAACTCATCAGCATCCACTGAAGCTGAATACTGGAAGGTTTAGCACAGATGAAAGAAAGTGCTTCAAGCAGAAAGTTGTTTCATCTGTGGAATTTTCTGGCACAGGAGGCAGTGGTGGCCAGTGACTTGGATGGTTTTAAAGAGGGTTTGGCAAATCCATGGAGGATAAGTCTATCAGTGGCTATTAGCCATGACGGCTATTGCTCACACTGAATACCAGTTGCTGGAAACCAGAGGAGGCAAAAGAGCTGCTGTGCTCAGGTTCAGCTCTCTGGTTTCGCACAGGGATCTGGCTGGCCACTGTGAGAACGGGATGCTGGAATAGATGGGCCATTTACCTAGGAATGCAGAGTAATTTATTTTCCCTCCCTCCTTTTTATGTGCACAACAGAGCCATGGTGTGGCATAGGACTGGGCAATATCTGGTTCTCAACTGCTAAACATTGCAATATACTGGTATATCATAATGTCTGAAATAAGGATGGAGCTATGCAGAGGCATTGCCTGGCTTCATGGCTTTCCCCACATTGTAATTTTTGCATAGCACACACACAGACACATCATGATTCGCAATATACTGCCAGGTCAAAAATTATGGATTTCAAACTGGTTTTGGTCAATATATCATCCAGCTTGGCTGTAAACCTCTCTGAAAATATTAAAATACCGTAATACATCAAACATTAAAAGCTTCCCTAAACAGGGCTGCCTTCAGATGTCTTCTATAAGTCTGGTAGTTGTTCTCTTTGACATCTGCTGGGAGGGCGTTCTACAGGGCGGGTGCCACTACCAAGAAGGCCCTCTGCCTGGTTCCCTGTAACTTGGCTTCTCACAGCAAGGGAACCGCCAGAAGGCCCTTGGCGTTGGACCTCAGTGTCTGGGTAGAACGATGGGGGTGGAGACACTCCTTCAGATATACTGGATAAGGGAAGAGAAAGTTCAATTTGCACAAGCTGAGAGACACTCCCTTAAGTTGGCATGTAGGTTGAGAGAAGTTATATGTTAATATATTACAGTGGTACCTTGGTTCCCAAACGACTTAGTTGTCAAACAAATCGGCCCGCGAACACCGCAAACCTGGAAGCAAGTGTTCTGGTTTGCAAATGTTTGCTGAACATCCGATACAGGTTCTGTTTGAGTCCAGGAAGCACCTGCAGCCAATCGGAAGCCGCGCCTTGGTTTTCAATTGGTTTCGGGAGTTGAACGGATTAAGTTCAAGAACCAAGGTACCACTGTACCTGGAAGCTTCATAGCTCAAGTTCCAACTGCCTCTAACATTATTCTGTGATCCATCCTACAAACAGTTGATCATATAAACTTCAGTGGACAATGCATTCCTCAAGTCAGGAAAATTTATATTCATCCCACTATGGACGTTCTGGAATTGAATTATCGGGGCATTTAGCAAACTCTTTGCTCTTTAGTGGAGGCAGTGTCCTGGTATTGAAATTACAGTCCTTACTAATTTCAACCTAAATACCCTTTTCAGTATCACAGGTGCTCAGTGGCTCAGAAAAGATGATAAGCAACCAAAACATAGTTGAAACCCCATCACTTTAATAATAAGAAAATATATTTTAAAATTCTAAAACAGAGCAGTATTAAAAATAAAAATCATAATAACCTAACACTTGGGCCCTCTGTTGTTTCCTCCACTGCATCACCCTTGTATCCAATACAGTGGTGCCTCGCAAGACGAAATTAATCCGTTCTGCGAGTCTCTTCGTCTTGTGGTTTTTTCGTCTTGCGAAGCACGGCTATTAGCAGCTTAGCGGCTATTAACGGCTTAGCAGCTTTAAGAAAAAGGAATCAAACTAGCAAGAACTCGCAAGACGTTTCGTCTTGCGAAGCAAGCCCATAGGGAAATTCGTCTTGCGGAACGACTCAAAAAACGGAAAACTCTTTCGTCTTGTGCGTTTTTCGTCTTGCGAGGCATTCGTCTTGCGAGGTACCACTGTATGTGTACCATCCTTCAAGCCTCCTACCAGTGTAGAGGCAATGGGGATGCGATATTTCTTTATCCCTCCTTCAATATGCTTGTGCAGGAGTTGGGTCTCACACATAAAGGATGCTCCACCATACCAATTCCAGGAGAGAACTCGATGATTTCTCTCCTCTTCTCAAGAAGCTGTGGAATGGGAAGAAGATGCATATGAACCACTTCTCCCACTGCCGCTCAGATGACAAAAGCACAAGAAGTCCAGGAAATCTAAAGTTGGCAACTTCATTACAGAAGCAGTTTGTGCAGTGGGAGGTACATGCAGGGGATGGCATATATGATTCCAAGTTTTTTTGGGGTTTTTTTAGGTCCTTGGGTCCACCATTGCGAGAACATTGTAACTACATTTCTCTACAAATGATAAACAATGTAATGGTATATGTGAGGGCACATCCCTAGGATCAGTTTAACTGGGTCATGTTGTTGTTTTCATTGAAAGCAGGATCATGCCACGCCACAGGATCAAGAGGTTTTTTTAAAAAAACTTGGCAATAGTGGGGGGAGGGGGTGCCATTGGGAGTCTAATTCAAGAAGGAAAGGGTTACTGGGCTGGCACTGAGCAGAGCTTCATCCACTCCAGCTGGGTCAATGCGGCAAAGGTGTTACCAGCTCTTATTTTGGAATAATTATCTGAGAATAATATTTGTCAAATGAGTCAGAGTTGGGGGAGGAGAGGAACCCTGCTAAGAATCAATGACAAAGCAAGAGTTGGAAATAACTTGTCTTCTCCAAAACAACCTTTATTCAGATTTACAGTTTTAACATTTATGTCCACAAACCTGTACAGACTTCTCTAAAAAGGTAAATATGATTTTTTTATATAGTTAATATAGATGGGTATTGACAGTTATTAAATATTATAAAAATAAATCCATTTCACTAAAGCCTCTTATTTATTATTATTATTATTATCCTCTGACGTTTTCATGCAATGTGGATAAGGCAAAAAAATACAGTGGGCACAATCTGCCAGGAACTGCTCACCGGTACAAACCCCATTGAAGGGACTTGGAGTTGCATATGCGCACACCATGCACAACTGGAGCTGCGAAATGCTCTCTTGCAAGCCCGTTTTGTTTCAAATGAGGTTTGGACGACAGAAATTCCAAGTAGACTGTGCCAGGTATGTAAATAATCATTAAGAGGGATACAGCAAAATAAGTAAGGCAAAATAGAACAGCAATAGCAGCAGCAGCAGAGAGTGGACTGGGAAACGGGAAATATATATATATATATAGTTTAATTTTTCCATGCTATAAAAATCATACTAAAAAATCAATTTTTCTGTGTTAGAACCGTTAGCTTTACATAAATTTAAATATTGCTTTATTTTACAATTAACCCGAAAGCACATGTGTATTTTGAGAGGCAACATTACAGTACATTATCAAATTAATTTTAGAATTAAAACACTACATAAACAGGAACAGCTACATTTTATCTGCAACATTAAAATACAGAATACAGTAAACAGGAGAAAGATTAAAGACCACACTAGGCACCTGACTGTTTGCATGATTACATCACAAAGTTTTTATTAAGTTTTTTAGAATCACAAGCTACCTGAATATTACAGTTTGTGATCTGAAGCCTCTTGCAACTTTTGTAGATTTGGGATGGAACTCTTGGAAGCAAAAATTGTATCAAAATTCTAATGAAACATGTTTGTGGCTCATATGTACGTGCTCATTAATTTATGATTACTCACTTCAAAAGAAAATGGATGTGACTGCAAATGCAATTGTGTGGAGATTTTAATCTAATCATGGTGCATCTCTTAATCTGTGCCATGGATTAGTAAATGTACCATAAGGCAAAATAAATGGTTGCAGCTGTACGTTGTTATGATCCATCCCAAATTGTAGGCAAGGTGCAACAGCTACAAACCCAATTATACTTATATCTCTTGGTGAAAATAAAGTTTTACCAAGCTCAATCTATCAGGAAGGTGCACTTTCCAGAGTTAGTTTCATTTTCAGAGTCAGAAGGTAAAACAAATACTTTCTTAGCAGGATCTCAAATATTTTGTTCCTTTAAAATAAAAAAGTATCTATACCTTTCAGTCAATGTCATCCTGCCAGAGGACTCAAATTATTCATAGTGTCATGCAAGTCTGGCATCCAGCCAAATCAGTTAAAATAATAATGTAGCCAATTCTACTGTGTGTGGAAATGGATGTGGGAGCGGGTGAAGACTATCAGAGGTTTGTGGACACATTATATTTCTGCAGAATTTATCCCTTGGCAATTGGCTTTATCCAAGATTAATGCTCTACTGCCATCGTGCTATGCCAAAGGTAGTCTAGTGTTACCATTCTTGCTTCTAATTGCATCTAACACAAAGTAAACACAGCTACCTTGGGCACAGCAAGAGGAAAAGCAACGACCCCAACCGAAGGCCCACAGAGCTATTATGTGCACAGGCAGCCTTGCGCCAGCAGAGCATCCCTGTTTACTTCAGTGTTAACTGACAGCTTCATACAAGCGTTAGGGATGTGCATGTGGGATTCTTGCCAACACTGAAGCAGCAGCAGCAGCAGCAGCAAGGAAGCCCTTCTTTAGAAAGGCAAACATCTGCACATCGAAGCCTGGGGATACCGACCGGCAGAGCTAATGTGTGCACAAGCCACAATTCAAACCAATACAACGGAAAGTGAGCAGCCAGGAAAATAAGTAACTCCACAAAAAATATTTGCTTTAAGTTAAAATCTACCTTAACATTTAACATAATTAATTTCAAAAGTGCTTTTTCGCATGGAGGTGTCAAATGGTCAACTTTGTAAGGCAGTGCTTAAGTTATGGAGGTGGTACCAATAACAAGTGCAGGTTAAATGTAAACAAGCTAGGTGACTATCTTTTTTTTCTTTAAAAGACAATTTAATATTACAGTTAAAGCTTTTAAGGGCCTCAAACTTTAGTGTGTATTTTAATCGGAATCTATTCTCGTGCATTATATTTATATAAATTCCTGACCTAGCAATAGGCAGGTTAGAAATTAAAGACAAAAGCGGGAAAATGTGTTTGCAGTTTTATAAACAAACATTTTCAGTGCAATTCATCATTTACAGAGTAGCAATTGCTAAACTAAACCTCCCACTATTTTCTCCAGGATAGGTGGCAGCTCAGACTTCCTCTGATTGGAACCTACCAACTTTTCTTCCCACTATGTGTTAAATGGATCTGTGCAGGCACCACCATTGTGGTCAGGAGTGTACCTGGGAAAGATGGGCAGGAGGTCTAACCTGTGGGCATGACTTACATGTACGTATACCAAATGCAGAATGGAAGTAATGGAAATTATTCCCTTAAAAATCAAAAATCAAATTGAGCATACGAATGGAAATAAAGCATGGATTTTAAACAGTTACATATTTAAAAACTGGAGAACGTCTTTCATCTTGAGATGCAAAAAATATCCCTTGCCAACTTATTTTTAAGCTTTAAGCTGGGGCAACTGCATTTCTTCTGCAATTCAAAATTAAAAGTAATCCTTGCAAGCATTAGTGTAGCATGCCACAACTTGTCTATATGCACAAGGTGGGAGTAGCTGTAACTTTTTAAAAATAAAGATATTGCCTTAAAATTCATTTTCCTCTACCACTGGCCAGAAGAGAGGAGAGAGAAATTGAATGTGGGCATCTTCCCTCCCTCCTTCCTGCCAGCTATGTTGGGAAAAGGGAGACAAAACAAAAAACTCAATGCTGTCAAGACTGGGACAAATGCTGGGCACAATATGAGCAACGCATTAATTGTTCATAAACAATTAACATAGCATTAGGAAGCAGGTGGTATTCATTCATTGCAAGGGGAAATGGGAAATATACAAACTACAGTGGCACGAGCTGGGTGGTTCAGATGACCTGAGGGAAGGGCTTTCTCCATACGTTTTAAGCCCTGCTGAAATAAAGAACATGAAGCTGCACTACTTGGCAGATTAATGCCCAAGGACAACATCAAGTTTAGTGCTAAAAACAAGGCACACTAGTCAAAGACAGTTCTCTCAGTAGTGTCTTTTATTGCCTTGAATGTTTTCATGGGAACTTCTTTGCTGGAAATATTAATGTAATGTGACTAAAATAATGCTGCAGTCAAATTTTCCTGCTCCATGGGCACTGCAACAAAATAGCTATGCAACCCCAACAGCTGTTTTTTAAATAAACGTCTCTAAAGCTTTACTTCTTTAGATGCACTTCAAATTTCAGGTCTTGGGTTGACATTTGCAAGTATAATGCTTCAAAATATATGTGAAAAGCAGATTGGACACCTTAAATATATAAAGTGGTAAGTCTAGAATAGCCAAAATGCTATAGCCCCTCATATTATATCCACATAATTGATCACTAAATTGTCCTTGCAACCCCTCCTGATGTCAGTAATTACAGTGAATTTCACAAGGAGCTTCTCTCTAATTTCATAGATTTCACAAATTTAACCATTTGTTTTTGAAAATGTTTTAAAATGGGTGAATTGCCCATCTGATTTTTCTTCAAGCCCACAACTAGTCAGTAATGTTTACCTGACTTCTAGAAATGTATAAATAACCAGAAAAACACTCCCCTGTCCATGACTCAAATAGCTCAGGGATTATATGGCTTTCCCAAAGTTTAAATCTGCAAAAATAAATCCACTCTCAAGAAAGTTCAATGAAAGCTTCCGTTAAAATCATCCAGCTTTAGCCAAAAGGTAGCAAGAAGGAATTGCTTTTCAAGAATCAGTCCTGACACAGTCAGTGCTTCAGAACAAGCATTAAAAAAAACCACACCAAATCATGACCTTTTTGCAGATACATTCCAAGTAAATCCAAAGAGAAAGGAGTGTGTGCCTAAAAGGAGTGAATAATGTCAACCTGCCAAAGCAGGTATGTCTGAACAGAAGCAAAAATGTTGTTTCTTACATGTTACACACAAAGCATCCTGGTCCTATAAATATTTCCAAAGTGTCATGTGTTTTAAAAGCAAAACATTCTGAAACTTCAAACAAGGAAGTGCCTGCTATGAACACCTACAAACCATGCCCAACATTCAATGCAGAAGTTTGTTTGGGGGGTGGGGAAATCACAGGTACTTCATTTCATTGATAAATCACAGTGCCCTAAAATTGAGGCAGAACAGAGTAACAGCTTCCGAAACTGCAAGTTAAGCCTAATGCTATATTTGTCAAACTTTTAAAATTACAGGCGATTCAGAAGACTCCCAATAATTCCAGTTGCTCCGATTCTCATTAGATACCTTTCCAATGGCCACAAGCATATTTCTATCGTACCGATTCACCATGGTTGCTCCAAGTTCAGAATACTTAAAAGGCATCTCTTACTGCTGACACTTAAGAAATTCCTTGGCTATCATCTTTATTTAAGAAGTTACACGTTGGAGTCAGTACTGCCTCCCCTCTGGCTACACTGCGTTAGTTCTGGCCAAAAATAAAATGACAAATAAGGGGGAATCAAACAAAAACGTGCAAACCACTTTCCTCTGAAACATGATAATTTCAGGTTGCAGCTTTAGGGAGACATTTTGGCAATGAAAATTGTGACAATTCCTTCATTGATGACTGATAATTTTCATTAAAATTTAGCTTTAGAAAAAGGATGGTTTCTGGTCATGGCGGTGCCAGAGTCACTGGAGTAAAGTCTGCCGAACCTGGGCAAAGGAGCAACTGCATTCAAGATTTCAGTATATATCTGGACAGTCAAAGAAGTTTCTATCAAAGTACCCTCCTGAGTATAACCAGTCAGGAGTCCCAAGGTATGGATTGGTGCCCTGATAAAACCATCTGTGGAAAAAAGGAGACAGTGGGTTGGGGAAATGTTAGGTGCAACCGTAAAATACATTAATAAAGCCTAACCTCTGTTGCCTAAGCTCTGGTAACCTCCAGGCTAAATGACTGTAATGCGTTATACATAAAGCTGCCTTTGAAGATGGTTTAGAAACTGCAGCTGTTGCAGAATTCAGCATCCAGATTGCCGACTGGAGCAAGACAGTCCAAGCATATAAAACCAATTCTAGCACGACTACACTCTTAGTCTCCAGGCTCAATTCAAAGTGCTACTTTTGACCTATAAATGCCTCAAGGGAATTCTGTGACTTTTATGGTTCCGCCTTACTTCATTTTGCCCGCTTTTGTTGCACTATAATGCAGGAGTGCAGATGGTCCAGCATAAATCTGCAGCTAATGCACCATTACTGTGTGAATGATGTGTCACAGAACACACCCACACAAATGCTCCAGTCTGGAGGGTCCCACAGCCATACCTTAACCTGTCAGAGAAGCATGGCCTCTGTCACTGGAGTATGATTAGAGTTATTACTTGCCCTTCACCAAAAGGTCCCCGTGTGGGTTACAGCAATATAAAATACAGCATTGAAACAAATCACAACTAGAGTAGGTCCTATCTATCTAGTGTAAAATGCCAGGGTAAAGAGTTATGACCCTTCACTGGCTTTAAGGAGAACTTGCAGGTTCCCACCCAGTTCCCCCTTCAGCAACCCATCTGAGCATTAGGTCAGTTGCCAGCACTATTAACATTAGTATTAATAACACTTATTGAGCACACTGCCGTAGTAGTACCAGAAAAGGCTGCACTGCTTCTCTCTACTGCTAATTAAGAAGGCGCAGGGATTTCTGAGGAGGAAAAAGACTGCACAAACCAATTCTACACTACTTTGATCCTTATACCAACCTCATCTAGTTTCTCTGTTCACACAAACAGCCTCCCTCCTCAGAGTAAGCATGTTACCAACAAACATGCACTTGTGGTAATCTTCATATGGCCATAACTGCAAACAGCCTAACTGCACAGCCAGTTTCCGTTTCCACCATTAGTTACCTTGTTCTCCATTCGGTTTCATCTTTTGCACGTTCCTTACGAGCAGCTCTCTGCTTCTCTTCTAGTCTCTCTTTCTCTTTGCTAGCCAGATCTAACAGACATTTTAATAGGGACTGATTACTTTATAAAATAAGGAGAAAAAGTACAAAGGAATGGAAGGTAGAGAAACAAAATCCAGATAGTTTTAAGAACACATTTAAGGAAAGCTCACAACACAAAGCAATTTTTTCTCATTCTACTCAGACCACCACCTTAAACTAGGTCGCTGAAAGATGCCCAGACTTTGATTTTAGCAAGTTGCCCAGAAAGGCAAATCCCATAATTGTGAGGGGTCTGCCAGCAGGAAGCAAAGCACCGCAATCCATTAACAGCTGCACCCTCCCATTCACCAAAGCAGCTCTACTAAAAAGTAACACAGCAGCATGACTGCAAGATTACAAAGGCACAACTGTCAGGTCTGAATTAAAGAGAAAGCCCTGCAGCCTGATCACTAGACGAAGCTGGGTGAAAGGTGGCTGGAATTAAGCCAACAGGGAGCTGTTCGGGAGTACAGTGGTGCCCCGCAAGACGAATGCCTCGCAAGACGAAAAACCCACTAGACGAAAGGGTTTTCCGTTTTGGAGGTGCTTCGCAAAACGAATTTCCTATGGGCTTGCTTCGCAAGACGAAAATGTCTTGCGAGTTTTTCCGACTTCCCCCCCTTCCCCCCCCCTTTTTCTAAGCCGCTAAGCCGTTTATCTGCTTATCCGCTAAGCCGCTAAAAGCCGCTAAGCTGCTAATAGCGCTAATCCGTCAATGGGCTTGCTGCGCAAGACGAAAAAACCGCTAGACGAAGAGAATCACGGAACGGATTCTTTTCGTCTTGCGAGGCACCACTGTATCATTTTATAATTTGCAGTTTTATTATAATATGTGATACCTGAAGCTTTAAGTAGTCCATAGGCAGTTACGTGGCTGACTACTTCCCCGCCCCCCCAGAGGCCCATTCTACCATCCACCTGCCTTGGGAACTTACTGAAGGGCAGGCTATAAATTTCTGCATTAACATAAATGAGAGGAAAGAGGCATGCAAAATGGCAGAATATAATGCTTGGAATTTTTAATCTGCAATGGCAGGCAGGCCGGCAGGCCCACTCCTAAAACCTACCCACTCACACATACCAATTTCTCCATTCTCCATGTATCTGATGTCTGGCCTCAATCGACAGTCAGTGGGAGCCAACACTTCTTCCATGCCTTTTTCTAGTTCGTTGAGACTGACGGCAAAATTGGTGAAATTGTACATCTTGAACGAAAACAAAAATGTGTTTATATTGTCAGGGTGCATTGACATTTGCATCCTATAAAGATGTGCTATGGCATTACCCACCAGTGCTATGCAGAGACAAGCGAGCAAGCCTTCCTCCTAAACAAAGTAACAGTGAGTGCTTGGGTAGAGATCCCCTCAGGGGAAGCACTGAATTGCTTTAGCCTTTCATGCAACATGATTCTCTCCCCCTCCCCTCATTGGAAACTGCTATTAGCTGCTATGGGGCAAAGAAGACAGCATTGCTTTTAAATTCCATATATACTTCATTCCAAAATGTGCTGTGCTTCCTCAGAGGGCCTACTTTTATCAGAGAGCTAACAGCACAATCCTAACCTAACTCAGAGGTAAGTCTTGTTTCATAAAATGGAGGTTATACTCAGGTAAGTGGAGTTAGGACTGCAGCCTACTATGCTAGGAGAAACTGCTGAGTCATTTGTCCGAGTCCTGTATGAACTGGTTGAACACTGAATTTGCCAAAAAAAGCAACCCAAAAATCAAAAACCCCTCCGATAGAATCATAAGCAACGTCTGCCCAGGAACACAGAGATGGCAAGGCAATCAGAGATGATGAAACACAGAACAAAAGCAATGTGAGAATGACCTGGAAGAGGTCATCTCTATTTTAGGGGGGGGGGCAAATTCACATCTCTCATAACAGCAAAAGCAGCACAAAAGGAAGCCCATTAACAACAGTCCTGCCATTGAAAAACACGCAGCAGCCAAATGGAATCCTTTCAGTCCACAAGGACAAAATGTGGGTTGATCATCAATATTAGAGATGTCTGCCCTGCTACAGGGAACGAGCACAGGAAACAGTCCAAAAAATGGAGTTTTCTATTGTGTCTTGTACAGAGATGATGCAAGAAGTGACCATCAAAGTGAAATATCAGTTTTGGAGATCAATACTGTTTGGTTGCTGTGGAATACTTTTTGAGCTCGGAAATATTGTCTTTGGCAACCTGCCACAGCATTTTTGCACAACTGAAGAATATGCTTGTGCATTAAGGCATTTTGGAAAAGCTTGTGTCTAATATCCAAATTTAAATCAGCAGAATTTCAGTTATCTCTCTCATTCTGCCATAGTACTACCAATCCTCGTTATGGCCAAACAGGAAAAAAGTACAGATAATGAAAAAATAATCTTGAGGCAGGTTGAGCCACATATATTATGTGGGTACATCAATAGGCAGCATGGCAAAATACTTAGCTTGGAATGACCTCAGAGTTAGTTTCCTTTCCCCCTATAGTTCCCACACTTTTAATGTAATATAAAAGAGTACTGGTAACCATCTCTACCTGGTGTTCCTTAAACCTTCCATGATAGGCAAAATAAAACATCTAATAACAACACTATTAATAGTAACAATACAGAGTCCAAAGGTCAAGATAGATTCTCTCTCGTTTGGTTGTAGCAGAGCTCGAGTAACAAAAGGTTTGTTTGTTCATTCTCTCTCTCTCTCTCTCTCTCTCTCTCTCTCTCTCTCACACACACACACACACACACACACACACACACAAATTCTTACAATGGTCTGTTGAATTATGTCCCTGCTCCCAATATACCAATTAATAAGCAACTTACCTGGGATGAATTTGGTGGTCTAGTGCTTATCCTCCAAAGTAGCTTACTGCCAGGTACAACTTGCACAGTCTCTTGGATCTCTGGCATATCATCTGCTTCATCATTATCAGGATCATCACTCTTGAAACAAAGACATAGTTCAGGGAAAATAAGAAGTATGTCAAGTTCAAAATGACACAGCATCTCTTCTCCTGCCCCCCTCTTGATTCTCATGCTTTATCAGGGCTTTAAATCCTGATTAAATGTGATATAGAGCAAGGCCAGGGAAGGACAAGACACAGCCTCTCCTTCCCCTACCTGCAGCATATGGTTAATTAGGTTTTGGGTTTTTTGTTTTTTTAAAGGAAAGATGTAAAATAATCCTAACTGAACATATGCCCTGCCTCTGAATTGATTTGGGGCCAGATTCCCAGGTGTTCCCCAGGTAGGTGGTGTTCCCCAGGTAGGTGGTGATCTGGCGCCCCAAATCAGGACTCCAGGACAAGTTCGGATGGGGGCTGTGAACAACCCTATTCATTGCTCCTTTTATATTCTATTCCAGCCTCTATTCTCTTTTCTTCTGTTTTTGTTCATACAAACAAGCAAATAGTCATTTCCCCCCAAGAACCGTATGTAAGCTGAGGCCCAAGAATGGGCCCCTCTCAAAATAACAGGTAGTAACTCCCAAAACACAAATACATCAAGAAAGGAGATTGGATATTGGTACATTAAAATCTAGCTCTTGATCCCAGGAGATTTACAATCCACAGAGTACAGAAGAAGCGGGAGACAAAATGAAAACCTGAGATTGTTCACAGAGGGGCTCTATTAAAGGGTTTATTATATGCCCAAAGAGAAAAAGTCGCAGAACAGCATAGCCTCAATTTACAGCTTTACAGCTAAAAAAACCCAACGCATCAGTAGCATTCTCATTTTTAACAATCTAATGTGAAGACGATAAGATGTGATTAAACTTGGACAGCAGCTTCTCCTAATGCTCATTCCAGGCAGATACTGAAGTCTGTGGGAGTTCACAAAACACTTTAATTTGGAAGATCTGGACCCTTGTCACAAAGATAATCAAGTATAAGCTTTACTCAGTCCACCTAATACTGCATCAGTTTGGTTCCTTCCAATGTTTCCTTTTTGAGGAACACCTCATTTAAGTAGAAGAGTTTAAGTTTAAGAGTTTAAGTCCTCCTCCTGCCATCACAACATCAACAAACATTACCGGCTTTGGTTTCCTCTGGTCACCACCTCTCCTCTCGTTCTTCTTGTAGTTTTCGTAAGTGGAAGGATCAACACACCACAAACATTCTGTCCATTTGCCATAGATCACTGCAAGTTTCTTCTTACTGTTTATTTTGAAAAATAATAACACTGAACATAACTAAAGCCCAGACTGTATTTAGTTCAGACCAAACTATGAGCAGAACTGCATGTTACTCTCAGCAAGGAGCTGATGCTAAAAATGACACCCTGTTGAGCTCACTGTTGCTCCTCTGTAACATGGAAGATGAGTCACTTGCATCTCAATATCATCAAAAAGTGTATTTATCCTTCCCACCATCAGAAGGCAACAAATGGGGGGGGGGGGGTTGGAAATGAACAATATGACACCACCAGGACACAGGAAGTGATCAAAACAATTGCAGGGGGAAGAGAGCAATACGAGGGTGTGTTTTTTGTAGAGTTCAACTTGAACTTCCACTCTAAGATTATATCTTCTGGTAAAATAAAATAAGGGAAGGGAATATTGCAGGTTTACTAAGCAACCTTATATTTACATTTTCCACCCAGGATGTCAGTAACATATTCTTCAAACAAATGTTTATTACAGAAGCTTGATTTACATCAGCTTCTGTGGCCAGGTATGTCTGCATACTCCCTCTCAAATTTTCCTCTAGCCGAGCTCAAACTAGAGTAGGGCAACTGAGCTCAATCCCTGAACACGTAAACAAGCACGTAGACTTACTTTTTGTCCTGAATGTAGCCCTCTATTCTGTGAAGCTCTTTCCCAAACAGACCGCATGGTTTAAAGTTAAGGATACATTTATCTCCAGTACTGCAAAAGGAAAACAAAGTGTAGTTAACAGATTAATTCCTTGGTGTTGAATCCTCACAAAGTTCTTGTAAAAGCCTTCTGCCTGACACCAGCACGATTTCGGTAGTCACTGTGTTGGGATCACTACAACCATACATGCAGAGTTTCAACAACAGGTTTAAGATACAATGTGATGCCGTACAAGTAAAAAGGAAAGGGGAAGGATGGAAAGGTATGCATGTACAAGAGGGATTGTGGCTGCTGTCTTGTGAAAAATGGCAACAGATCTCCATTGCTCCCCCTGGGCATGAATTTCAACTCCATGACATTTAAGTCATCGTCTGAAGGTTTGGTACAAGAGCTATTAAAAGGGAAATATAAGCCAAGAAGAGTGCACCAAACTTTCAGGCTTCTTTATGAAAGACAGGAAGCTTATAACTGGGTCTGGGAGCCACATTCTCCTTTGGCCAACTCTCTGGGGGCTGCATCCCAGCGGTGGGTGTGGTCACCCCACTCTCTCTCGCACACCTACATACTGGACACACCAACACAAGCTGCTCCTCGGAAGATCCATGCACATTAGCCAAGGAATGCAAGGTCCTTTCGGCTCATCAAATGGTCCATCTGACAATGGTATAGGGGATGATCTGCTTCCTCATTAGGGCACTGGGCTCCACCCTTCCCAGTGCTAGGTTAATTTTAATTTTTTTACCCACTGCTGCAAAAGTCAGTGGCATCGTGGGGGCCAAAAAATATTTGCTTGAGAGGTTGGACCCCACATAAAAATCCATACAGGCGAAATTGTCAAGGAGGTAATGCTCAGAAAAAAAAATTCCAGCAGAAGCAGATCACATACACGGACCTCCAAATTAGCAACAAATCTTTCAAACACAGGAACATCTCTACCAAACACAAAGGAGATAGTAGCGCACACCCATTCAAATCATTATCACTTAACTGCTCCCCAAGTGACCAGAAGAAAACTGGACTTCATTACAATTGTGCCACTTAATGGAGGTAGAAGTATTTTATTTTAATTCATTAATCTATACATACTGTAAGATAGGAGTACAGTGGTACCTCGGGTTAAGAACTTAATTCATTCCGGAGGTCCGTTCTTAACCTGAAATTGTTCTTAACCTGAAGCACCACTTTAGCTAATGAGGCCTCCTGCTGCTGCCGCACCGCTGCAGCACGATTTCTGTTCTCATCCTGAAGCAAAGTTCTTAAACCTGAAGCACTATTTCTGGGTTAGCGGAGTTTGTAACCTGAAGCGTATGTAACCCGAGGTACCACTGTACTCTGTTCCACTTTCCAGTTTTTAAATGACACATAGTGGCAAAAATTGAGTTCTGTGAAGGTAAAGAGTTGGGAATACAAATGAAATAAAATAAATAGAGGATACCTGTGATTTATAATTTCTACTGTTCCATACTGTTCTATCCAGAGATGGCCAATAATTACATTATGTACACAGCAAGTAGGATTAGTCCATGTGTAAGCTTCATTATGTCTGTGGGGGAGAGAAGAAAGGCCAATCAGATACCAGGGACGCTAAAAGCAGAGAATCTGAAAAGAGAATCCAAGCGCTCCAGATCATTTTCCAATGAATAGCTCCTGTTTTTGTAGCGGTCTCTGCAATGTTCACCCTCAGTCATTGTAATTGTGCAATGTTCTGAACAGATGGAAGGCGAATAAGCAATTGAATGAAAGAAAAGAGGCTTGTTTGAAGTTCCTTAATAATCTGAATATGTGGGTAGTATCTGCTGAGAGCCCTTGCTAAAAGAAGCTTGAGTTAAATCAGCAGACAGAAATGATTATTTCTGCTAAGGTGTTTATCGCCGGTGTCTGCAGAAGTGCAACTTCTGTCAAATCTCTCTCTTTTATAGTACTAAAAGCTCTTGAAGCATGTTAAATGTAATCAACATGCAATTTCACCTCTAAACATGCAGTAATTGAATTCAATATCTCATAATTTTACACCAAGTTACATATTATGCACATAACAGCAGTTTAGATACCCATTTAGATGACAGACATCACTACTTGTGAGGACAATCAAGAGTAGGTAGGTGGCAAGGAGAAAGAATTCTTAATTCTTTCCTCCAATACCTTTCCCATTTTCAATATCTCCACCTGCAAGATTTACCCTCCTGGGTTCCGAAATGCACGTTAATTTAAAACTGTGGGATGCATTGAGGGGACAGTATGGAATGAGGAAAGGGTTAATCACCCCCTCATCACTTCCTAGTCCCTTCACTGGAAGCACCTTTTCGTAATCTAAAATGGACTCATGGGCTACTGTTACATGCATTTGATTGTGTGTGCAGTGTGGACCTTTGATACTGAGGAATATGCCTCCAAAATGGTGCAACAACTTCATTCTGAGAAACTGGCTAATTGCCTGCCCTGGGCAGGGGTGCTTTTGGTTGCAGCTTTGTCACTGGAGGCCCCGGTAGCCTCCGTGACTAGAAGCAACTTTTATCAGCTATGCCTGGTGCAATAGCTTCAATAATTCCTGGACTAGGAGAGTACACACACACACACACACACACAATGTGTGTGTGAAAGATCAATAAATATGGCTGGAATATTGATTTCAGCAACAACATACAGGTAGCATGTGAGGGTTTAAATCTGAGTATTGAATGCTTAAACTGTAAAACGTGCTCTTGAGACAAATAGATTTCTGTACAGAAATACTTGCTGTTTGGCTCTTAAGCTCGTCTATATTTTCTATTTTGACTTTAGCTATTACATAAAGTATCATTTCTAAATTCTGTTTTCCATGTATGTCAAGCATCTCAGTAGTTTATTATCTTTTGTATCCCAGCAGTGCTCAGACTTATCTGTTTGTCCTTTATATTTTCTTATTGATATTCAACAAAGCAAACCACCAAACTGTTAAATCAATTGATGCCTATTTTGAACCAGTTGTTATCCAAGTCCAGGACAGCGATAACTTTGTGTCATGCATAATACAGCAGAGCTCTTGATCACATATCTCTTAACAGTTTAAGAAGAATTCACTTTTTTTGTTTCAGTAAATGCCAACTGCCTAAGGGTTGAGGGGTAGGGAATGAGGCCCAAATGTTGAAGTCATGTGATTGTGTCATCATCTGCAGAAGTCTCAACCAATTCACACACTGTAATTTATGTATATGTGTTTCATCTCCTAGTACACTGCAAAAAAAACCTCAAATTACCTAAGCTCAACTACTCACAGGCCTATGCAAACCAGAGAAAGATCACAATACACTATGCATTTACATGAGACAGTTTGGAGGTCATACATAGGTAACAAGAGAAAATATGTATACATACTTTAGGAGTTCCAATGTTATTGTTCCCCGTGGCTCTGCTTCTACACTCTTCCCCCAGAACTTCAGTTTAGGGTAAATTGATCCGTGAAAAATGAAGTCTTGGTTTAAGCCTTCTGAATAAAAAGCACTGATAGGTGGGTGATGACTGACTTGTTCAGAAATAAACCTAAATCCTAAATCCTCCCTACAAAGAAGAAAAGGCAATGATCAGTATAAATGAGACAGAATACCAGTTCTGAATTACTGCTGTACAATCCAACCACTCTCCCCTACAACAGCTGGAAATAACTCTGCCCCACTACCCATGTTACTTATTAGTAGATAAACCTTTTTAAGCACTGTGATGAGGTAGATACTTGAGTATTAAGTACCAATATCATCACCAGCAAACTATATAATACCATTAATACAACAAAAACATGTCTACATGGGAATTTATGGCATTCTTGGCTTGGCACTTGAATATAAAACAACACAACGTACTATCACATACACATGCAAATATTTTGGGCGGTATCGCACCCTGCCAATCAGAGTTCACTGAGTGGGCCCGGTGTGACATCCTGAAGAGCCGAATGCCCTCTGAACATTGAGGGGGCCAGCCTCCCTCTAAAAAACATAGGGGGCTCCAAAACTGCCTTTGCCCCTAGGAGCTGGGACATGCAAGGATTTTTGCTTGAGCAATGGGACTTTCTCCCTTATCTCTTACCCCCACCACCAAGGTGTGGAGCACAACAATGGATACAACCCTTTTCATTTGGTTTTCCACACCCTTCATCCATGTTTATCCACACCATGAGCTAAACAATGTAGTGCTAGAGAAGCCTGCGTGTAGTCAACATGGGGACTGGGATTTCAAAAATCCCCCACTCCAGAGCCCATACAGAAATGCCATAAAAGGACAGTAAAGATTCCAGTAGGAGATTATGGTGTAGTTCATAAGCAGCCCCAACAGTCTGGGGCCCTACTGAGCACCCTCTTTATACCTCAAGAAAATCTTCTTAACATTCATATTTTGCACAATTTCTAAACAATTAGACGGCTGGTCAAACAGCATATCTGATACAGATCAGAGAGTTTTAGCGAACATTTGAAATAGTTTACATTAACAAAGACCAAGCAGACTCCTAGAAAAACCCATTTTGTTCAAGCCAGTTGGAATTTGTATATCTCAAAGGAAAAACAAGACTCTGACAAAGTTGGTATTCTCACCTGATTAATTCGTATGTTTCTCCAAGAAGAGGGTTAAAGGGTTTGCCAGTTCTCTCCCACTGAGAGGCTACAGCAGAAACTGCAAAAGCAGCAACAGCCTGCAAAAAGCATAGTGGTAAGGAATCTTAATGTAAAACAAAAGGCAATCCCAAATGGGCAATTATGATTTTTATATGCTGTAATAACTTTTCCTTTACTATTCTCAAATGGTGTTTAAATGTTCCCTAAACAAAAAAGACCAATTGCTTCTGGAGATGCAATCTTCTCTCTAAGCCACAGGTGAGGAACCTCTTCCAGCTGGACCTTTTGCTTCCCCAAGTGTCAAGAGTTTGATCCAATTTGACAAGTGGATGGGGACACCAACTGGTTCATCACCTGGTGTCACCATGAATTAGGTGCATTTAACCTCTATATTTGTAAGAGTTTTTAGTGCTGTGAGGATTAGTCATGTCTAAATTATGAGTGCTAAAATTGTTGGGGTTTAATAAAGCAACAAGATCCTTTACGGGATTTTAATTTCTATACTGTTACCTCTGGGATCTGGTATTCTGCCATTTAGCTCAGTTCGTGACAGATTTACAATAATTTTGAAAAGGTGCTGCTTCTGCAATGGTTGAGTGACCTGAACGTAAAACCTTTTCATGATACTTACTGCAAATTGCTAAACACTCAAATAAGCAACTTATTAGGACATTCATATAAGCTTGCTTCCTATAAGCCCCCACAACTCTCTACGTAGGCAGCCAGCCAGCCATCTTAAATGCACGATGGAAAGAATTTGAAGGACAAAGCTGCATGATAGCTAACATTACCTGCATTCTTTCTACCGAGTTTGAATGACTGCATGCTTTATTAATGAGGTATGTGTGTTCCATATATTCTGTTATCCGCTGGAGGAAGCTCAAGGGTTCATTGAAGGCAATGGGCATGGTTATCTTAGACAGCTCCTAAACAGTACAAGAGAAAATGCATACAATAAGAATAAGAAACAAGGGCTTGAGCAACTATGATAAAATGCAGAGGCATGGTGTATAATGGAGCATGAGACATCAGCTAAAAATCACTGTCAGCCTCCTACTAAAGCAGCAGATATACAGAGAATGTGGTTAAAACAAAATTTAGAAAGCTTGCACTATCACAATAAGCATTCACGCCCCAGATGTCTTGTCATGTGTGCTAATGGCAAGAAAACACAAAAAGGTAAAAGAAATATTATTGTTAAATATCACCTGCTAGCTTGCCTCTCAATGCTGGGTCTCAATGGGACTGATCCACAGTAACAGACCAGTATCTTCAAAATATGGAATTATAATCACAGATACATAAATAATGTAATGTGAAAGCATAGTCTGAGGAAATATTTCAAATGTGTGCTCAACACGGAGCAATACATTAAGGATTTAATTTGTATCAGGACTACCTACCAAATCGTCACAAAAATCATTTAAAGAAAAAGATTGAAACTTAAAAAAAAAAACTTTAAAAGGTGGGGAATAAGAGAGAAAAGAGGAAAAATTAGCAATTAGGACCAGAAGAGTCAAAGTGCTGCTATTTCTTTTACAAAACTATCACTGCCTTCATTACCAGAACAAAGAGCAGTAATAATATTATGTATTTTTTGTACTTCAGTATGGATAACAGAACAAGCCAATTTCACTCTTTGTTTTCTGCATTGTACCACAACAGTTCTGGTACTTCTATTTTGCATCTGCAAACTTGACCTTTGCCCTCACTAAGCAATGCAAATTTTATCAAAAGCACCAGGTAAACTACATCAGTATGTAACAGTAACTCACCAGTCCAATGCATTTTTTTAAGATACTCCAGATACTGAAATCACTCCTAGTGAACATTGGTGCAGGTAATGATGTTCTGTAGAGGGGGGGGGGGGAGAGAGAATAGCAGGTTAAAACCACCATTGAACTCTTTTTGGTAAAAGCATCCATCTGCAACTGTCACTTCTAAGCCCCAACAATGTAGTCCTTACTCATGCAAAACTCCAATCAATTATCCAGGATTCCAGCACTTTGTCAAAACCACACAACTTTATGATGTTGCAAGAACAATCTTCTCACTGCTTACATGCATTTTTAAATACACCCAGAGGGAAAGACAAAGAAACTGATTCTAAGATTGTGATCTTAGGTATATCTACTTGAAATGAAAGATCCATTCAAAAGAATGAGACTGACGTACAAGTAAAATAAATGCAGGTTCTAGAACTAGTATTAACCATGCAGAAGAAAGCAAGAGAAAGTCTTCACAGTGAAATTAGGCTGACAAGGTCACCTGACTGCATTAGACTAGAATATGAGCACTCTATTTGAACCAAAGCTAACAGGCAGCAATCTAACCAAGGCCACTCCAGGCCAGTTCACATGACGTGGCAGCCTTGAGTTCTCACTTGCTTACATATGGCAAGTAACAAGTGCCTGTACACAACCAAGTGAGTCATCCCCATTTTATTTAGTCAAGGAGATTAAACAAACATACAAAACTTCATTTTGCTGCTTTCCAAAAGATGTGACTCCCCCATCTTCAATTTATCAATAGTGTTCTCAAGTGATGATGTGGGAGACAGCCTTTAAAACCAACAGTTGCTGCTAGTTTTGTTATTGCTGCTGTTGTTATAAGCTGCTTTGTTTTCCTCTTTTCAAAAATAATTAGGTCAAAGTTTTAGAGAGAGAATTATTTTTGTTAAAAACAACCAAACAGAAATGTTTCAGGCTGCAGTACCACCCACAAGTAAGCTAGCTTCTGCTCCCCTTCCCTATCATAATTCTTAGAAGCGTTTCCTTAAGTTGTGTATATACAGTGGTACCTCCGGTTGCACACAGGATCCGTTCTGGAGCTCCGGTTGGATCCTGAGGAATTCACAACTGGAGATGCCTGTTCTGCGCATGCGCGCGGTACAGCAATTTTGCGCGTGACGTAACCCAGAAAAATACTTCTGGGTTTGCTACATTCACGTCCTGAAGGATACGCAACCAGAGGTGTGCGTATCCAGAGGTACCACTGTAGATGTATTTAAGCTTCTCTTCCCAGGAAGTGGCAAGGTTGCTTAATGGATGTCCAAACAAAAGAACCTGCTATGATTTGCATGAACCAGATAGTAATTGCTGTTAGGCCTGCTTTGGAGAATACCTGTGTTTCTTGATTCCATTCTCTTGCACTGGTCCATCGCCATTGTGTCTTCCAGTTCTATTACTTTGGTGGGCATCCACATCGACTTTATGAATTGCTTCTGAAAACTCCCCTGAAGAATTATCAGAATCAAAGCCTGTGTAAATAAAGTGCAAAAATTTGTCTTTAACTAGGAACTAGGATGCTAAAGGCACGATCAATTTGAATAATACAAAGCACATGTATTTCTTCAAAATGATGGCACCTTATTTTACTAAGCTAGTACCCAACTGATTTGTGTTATAGTCACTAATGCAATTAACCCAAGTGTGGGGTATGTGTGTACATGCATGGCTGGAAGAACTAAGTTTTATTTTACTCCAATATGAAAGAGTGTGCATTTGAAACATTCCAAGCTACCTCCTGTGCTTGATTAATCCCCCTCCCTCGTAACTACCTGTACTTCTGCCAATCAGCTGCAATGGCCAGCTGGCTTACACACACAAAATATATTTTATTGGGAGGATAGTCATTCTGAGCAGAGAGCAAGCTTGGTATTCTAGAACACAGATGGGCAGTCGTTGGCCCAGAGGCTGTATGCAACCCTGCCCTTATTTGATGCAGAACCCAACATCTCCTGAAGCTGTCTCATTCTTCCTCTGTATTCCTCCCTCCATCCTTGTTTGGCCTGGCTTTTTAAAGAACCACTTCCCCCTTTCAATGTAGTTTCAGAAAAAGTTGAAGGGGCAGACTTAGGGAAAAGATGTCCCCTCCGCACATGAGCTGTCTGAGAACAAACTGGTAAACTATATGTATTATACATAACAACTTGCTTTACTAAGAAATAAATAAATCCTCAGTATACGCATTTAAGAGTAATCCCATCAACCCAATAGGGCTTAATTCTGAGTAGACTTGCACACATGTAAGCAAGGAGAGAAATGTCAAATAGTGCCCCAAGATAACAACATCATCCCTGATGTGAAGTAAGTGGCAGCACTTCATGTCTGCTCCACCACATCACTGTTAAAAGGAAAGTCTGGTGTTTGTAGCAATACTGTGGCTGAGATGGACATGCAACTTTCCTGATTTTGCACTGATCATATCAATATGGACTTCCTGGGGAGCCAATGTTCCTTAGAATTAATTCTGGCTCCTAAAAGTTGAGATATTTTCCCCAACACTGTCCATGAGTGACTAAAAGTAAAGTAGCCGAAACTAATCCTAATTCCACATATATGCTGATGGATGCTGAAATGACAGTGATTGTCCAGGAACAAGACCTTCAGTGCATAGGAGACAGCTCAATGAAGATGTTGACCCAGTGCATGGCAGCTGTGAAAACGACAAATGCCACGCTAGGGATCATTGGGTGTGGGGAGAAAATAAAGCTGCAAGTACATAATGTCATTATGCAAAGCTATGCTGCAACCACGTTTGAAATATTGTGTACAATCCTGGTCACCTGCCTCAAAAAGGATTTTATAAAAATGGAAAAGGTTCATAAAAAAGGAACCAAAATGATCAAGGAGATGGAGAATTCTCAATGGGGAACAGTTACAACATTTGGGGCATAATTTCAACGAACTGTTCCACAGGGCGGGTGCCACTACCGAGAAGGCCCTCTTCCTGGTTTTCTGCAACTTCACTTCCTCACTGAGAGAAGTGAAGCTGCAGGGAACCAGGAAAAGGGCATTCCTAGTAGTGGAACCCGCCCTGTGGAACACCCTGCCATCAGATATCAATGAGATAAAGAGCTACACAACTTTTAGAAGACATCTGAAGGCAGCCCTTCATGGGGAAGTTTTTGAATGTTTGATGTTTTATTATATTTTTATATTTTGCTGGAAGCCACAGAGAGTGGCTGGGGAAACCCAGCCAGATAGGCGGGGTATTATTATTATTATTATTATTATTATTATTATTATTATTATTATTAACTCTAAAGTGTTTAGGAAAAAGTCAAAAAGGATATTATAAAGGTGTACAATGTATGTACACAATGTGTACACAATGTATGCACAATGTGAACAAATTAGACACCATGTCTCTTAAAATACTAGAACTTGGGTAAATCCAACGAGGCTGATTGTTGAAAGATTTGAAACAGACAAAAAGAGCTAATTCTGCACACGGTATATAGTTAAACTCTAGAATATGCTAGCACAAGAGGTAGTGATGATCTCCAACCTGGATGGCTTTAACAGAGGATTAGACAAATTCAGGTATGAGAAGGCTACTAATGGCTGCTAGCCACAATGGCTTTGTTCTACTTACACAGTTGGAGACAGAATGCGTCTGAATACCAGTTTCTGAAAAGGCAAGTGGGGAAAGTGCTCTTGCACTCAAATCCTTCTTGCAGGCTTCCCATGGGCATTTGGCTGGGCACTGTGAGAACAGGATGCTGAACTAGACAGGTGTTTGGCTTAATAAAGTAGGGCTTTTATTATGATCTTATGATAAGACAGACTGGATCACATGTTTAAAGGTTAGTATAATCCTCCTTAGCTATCCTTTGAGCCAGGGATCAGCAAACTTTTTCAGCAGGGGGCTGGTCCACTGTCCCTCAGACCTTGTGGGGGGCCGGACTATATGGGGGGGTGAACAAATTCCTATGCCCCACAAATAACCCAGAGGTACATTTTAAATAAAAGCACACATTCTAGTCATGAAAAAACACCAGACAGGCCCCACAAATAATCCAGAAATGCATTTTAAATAAAAGGACACATTCTACACATGTAAAAACACACTGATACCCGGAATGTCCCTGGGCCGGATTTAGAAGGCGATTGGGCCAGATCTGGCCCCCAGGCCTTAGTTTGCCTACCCATGAGCTATACATTAGCACTGGGTGTGGAAATAACCAAGGGTGGCATTAAAAGCCAACAATCAAAGTTTAATGCAGTATACTTCCAAGAATATTCCCCAAGCTATTGCCAAAAACAACACAATTGCATCAAATCAAAAACTCAGAAATGTATTTTCCTTTTCAAATGTCTTTCTTGGCATAGAACATGTAAACAAAACCGAATTGCTTAGAATTTGTTCTTTTCTTAACAAAAATATTCTCCCTACCCCGGAATATTCTGTAAACTGCATAAGTGACAGCATTCTGAAATGAAGTTTCCTATTAATATATTCTATCAATTAACCCTATTCTCTCCCCTTCCCCACTTTGCACCCCCTTCCAAGTTTAGGGAAGACTGAGATACAGGATCTCATCCTTTGTCGACAATGGACATTTGACCCTTCTAGCATTTTACCTGGAGAGAATCTGGCAACAGATATAGGCATTCACTCCTAAACAGACAAATAAGCAGACTCGTGTACTCGTGTAATTCTTTCATTCACTCATCTGGCAGAGAAGCATATGTCAAAGTTGTCACTGCAGTGATAGTCAACATAGGCAGTGATCTATTAAGAAGCCAGTCTAGGCTGACTGATATACTGTATCTGCAAGCACAGTGGAAGCCTGGAATCCAGGCAGCACGAATGCAGTGTGCACTGCTAAAGTTCCAGTATGACTAGTGTCCTGTGTGCTACCAAAAAGTGAGAAGACATGCATGTGCTTTCCATTAGTATAGAACTAGGGAATGACTTTCCTCACTAGTGGATGTCAGGAAAACATGTTTTCAGGATGCAGCTTCTACCACCCCCCTATGATCCACACAAGAAATCCACAAGTGAGCAACCTATACAAGCTTTCAATGATGAATTTGCAAAACTGAACTATAGATATGTGCTAATACAGTTTCATAGGCAAAAAGAGCAGCCACTGGAAAAGTGTATTATGTAGCACTCTTAAGTGACCAGAAGATACTTTGGTCATACCTTTACCTTGCTAGAATAAAAATGTCATGGCTCTTTACAGCACACTAGTTGAGCATAAAATGATTTGAAGGTTTGATATGCAGGGCATAGTAGATGCTGCAAGTTCCATAGTTAAGAACCACAAGAATAGGAAATATACCTCCCCACTGACTTTATACATCAACTCATAACGTAGGGTGCATTTGAAACAAAGCCTATAGAGGTTCTAAACACTACCCATGTCAACAGAATTATAAACCTATTCAGCATTGGTAGAGAGATCCAGCCACAGAAACCCACATAAAAATTCAGCAGAACACTTCTTGTGAAATCTGAACAATAATAAAGATTAAAATATACCCCGTAATCAACTTTTTCTAAAATGTCCGTTTCAATTTATTCCATCATTTTGATTAATGTACTGATCTCTCTATCAAATCCAGGCAGGTTGTAATTCAACTGAACATTAGCTGGTCACTCAGAAAGTATCACACGCTCACTCTGTGCTCCTTTCTTCTTCTTGTGTGGGATTGCTGCAGCTTCTAAGGGCCATTCCATTCCAAGACAGAAAATTGAAGTTCACTCTTTTAAGGTGTACAGTCAACTAAAAAAACCACAGCCAACTGTAGATTCTTGATGTGTATGCCTGTACAACATACACATCACAGAACACACAGAGCACATTCATGTCTTGTATTTTTAGATGTACATTTTAAATGTAAGGCGTAAAGCTCCCCAATGACTTTATTTTAAAAACATCCACCTTGTATTGGTCTGAATAAATGCCACACACTCTATAAAAATCTGGCTTCTAAAAACCTTAGTGCAGCCTCTAACTGTTAGGGGAAGCTTTCACTTAAGATATCTCATTTTACAGTTGCAGCCTATGTTCAAGGGTGGCTTATATTCAGCCCAATACGTACTGTATTTGTTTGTTACAAAAAACAAGCAGCTGCATCTCAAAAGACAGCAGCTAAAAGCTTGGTAAAGCATGTGTTAACTGTTTCATCAATGCAGCATCACAGTCTTACATAAATATTATGACACTGAAGGTTAACCCATGAGTAAGGATGTTGAGATTTGCTATGTGCACTATCATTTAGGCATTGGAAAAGGTAGCATTAGTCTTCAGTAATGAACTCCTATAGCAACTGATGATTTGGGTTAGAAATCTACAGCCACATATTGTGGGAAAGAGAGAACAAACATACTGTAAAAGTTGCCACAAAAATCACATATTGATTTGCCCTCATTTCCCTGTTGTTGTTGTTTTAAAAAGACCACAAACAACCTTAAAAGCCTTTGCAAAAAACATATTTGGGATTCAGATCATACACAGTAATTTGCTCTAAATTATAGGCCAACTCCTATGAAAGCCAGTGGTGATTGGTATCCTGCTGAAAGTCAACAGGAACTCCATTTACTCTGCAATGATTTGATAGGCCCAGGATTTGCTCTTTCAACATCCTACTTTTTTCCTGCTTACAAGAAGGGATAAGCTATTTATGTGAGATAATGAGCACAGTAAGTGGAAGCTATGATACTTCAATGAAGAAATGATCCATGCCATTATGGTTGGTGCCAATACAACTACATCACTACCCAAGATTAAAGGTAAAGGTAAAGGTACCCCTGACCATTAGGTCCAGTTGCGGACGACTCTGGGGTTGCGCGCTCATCTTACTCTATAGGCCGAGGGAGCCGGTGTTTGTCCGCAGACAGCTTCCAGGTCATATGGCCAGCATAAGCCGCTTCTGGCGAACCAGAGCAGCGCACAGAAATGCTGTTTACCTTCCCGCCAGAGCATTTATTTCATTGCACTTGACATGCTTTTGAACTGCTAGGTGGAAAGCTGGGTCCGAACAATGGGAGCTCACCCCGTCGCAGGGATTCGAACTGCCGACCTTCCGATCAGCAAGCCCCAGTCTCTGTGGTTTAGACCACAGCGCCACCCACACCCAAGATTAGGAGCAACCTAATAAAATAAACACATTCAGCATCTTCTACTGACCACTGGGCAGAATAATCTGTAAATGAAATCGTAAAGAGCCAAATTTTCTATGTTGCTTAAGTAGGATCAGGTCGGAAGTAAGGACGTAACCTATTGGTAGTTAACACAGTACTGGGTAATTTGCCCAGGGCCAATAAATAATATATTGTGTGATGTGCCACATGTTTTAAAGAAATGGGGCAGGTGGTTGATATTACTAACCTATCCATGTAGTTTGCATTAGCTAGAGCCACAAGGAAAACCAATACAATCAAATGTAGTATCTGACTAGGCTTGAACTGGTTTTCACTTTGTGTGTTGTTACTTGGGTCTAGCCACCTAAAAGGGGCTCCATTTAGAAAAAAAGAAAGGCAGCCACACACTAGAGATAACATGTTTCAGACCCCATCAGAAGCACAACCCAGATTCTACACAATGAATTACTAAGATTATAAAAAAGGTTTTCAAACTGTCCTCTTTCAAGGAATCATTTCACACAGAGTTGATTGGCAAGAACTCCTTGCATTACAATGGATTCTGGGCAGGGTGGCCAGATGAAAAAGAAGACGTGCTGCACCTGCTGAAATTATACCTTCTCAATATCTATTGTCTCCCCACACCCCCAGTCCGGCCACCTAAGTTCTGAGGCATGTTTAAGCATGCAGAATCAGTTCACACTGAATGATGATCAGAGGCCTATTCAACCTCATCACTCTGTGTGTGTAAACTCAAAGTGCATCACAGGCTATATAGCACTTTGCTGTGATTGGCCATTGTAGGGGAAGATTGTGAGAAATGGGAAAGCTGTCTTTCAGGGATGATTGTCCACTGTTTCGGATGTTCTCAGTGAGGAACTTGAGTAAGCTTCTGAGAAATCTAGAGTTCCCTAGAATGCAGTTCAAAAAACAAAGATAAAGCATAAAGCAACACGTACTACATGGGTAAAATAAAATTTAAAGGCCTATCTTCCTTTTTTAGTGTGTGTCGTATATGCTGGTGGTAGCCGGTTAGGAACCAGGGCCCTACTCTTGACAATATCAATACTAAAGATGGATCTAACCGACAAAATATTGTCTGAATACTGATTTTTTTTAAAGTGTTTTTTTATATTTGTCTTGTTACTTCAGAATCACAAAGCTTACTTTTTCCTTTTCTTTCCCCTCTATTTAACTTACAAGAGGGAAAATAACCGTATACTGAAACAGAGGTAACAGGTGGTGTGATCCTGTTCTATTATTTCTTGGTGTAACTGCTAAAGGTGATGTCACTCATTAATCCACACTGCTGAATCAGAGCATTCCCCTAAGTGTAATTACCTAATGATAATCAGATCCCAAGGTGTCATAACACCTAAATTGGGAACAATAATAGTAGTGTTCATGGGGAGCTTGGGTGATTAATCTGAAGAGCTACTTTTAGCACATGTGTCAAACACATGAGAGGCACTCTCAAATGTGCTGTACAAAACAATAGCAAGTCTTTAACTGCCAATTCAAACAAGATACAAAGTTAAGAAGAAATGTTAAAAGTGTGCATTCTTGTGAAGATAGGATCACACAACTAAGAAAGAGCTGTAAGAATGATCTGTAAGGTTTTACTAGGACTTTAGATCCTGGGCAGCATAAAAAATTGGTGCAATGTTGTTAAATATCCTTTTAATAAAACTTCCAGAAGGGTAGGTGTGTTATTCTGTTGCAACAACAGAGAGTCTTGTGGCACCTAAAAATCTAACAAATTTAATATGGTAAGGATCACCAACATGGCATCCACAGGCACAAGTTTGCCCTTTACCTCCTATTGTGCTTGAGAAAGGAGTTTAAAAATATTCCCACAAAAATCCACATTGTCCCACCTACATTGAACATGCCTTCTTAAACCATGCTGACATTTAACTGGGCCTGAGCATTACATGCCCACCCTTCCACCTATTATTTCATTTTTATTTTACAAAATTTATACACTGCTTGATTACAGTAAAACTTCTAAGTGGTTTACAAAAAATATTAAAATTATTTTAAAAAAACAATTTAAAACATTTGAAAATAACTAAAATTAACAGTAAAAAATATTCAAAAATGACTGTATATGTTTCTGGATACGTTTTCCTAAACAAAAAAATTTCCCAAAAGTTTGCCTAACGAAAAACCAGGTACTGAAAAGAGTATAGCGAAGGCACCTGCCTGATGGCGGGAAATTTCAAAGTGTAGGTGCTGCCACACTTTCTTAGAACTGTGGAATGAGTATTATGTGGCAGCTGTAACAGCACCAGCTCTGCAGATGAAAGCAGTCAACTGGGCACATATTAGGTAAGGTGAAGCCACAAGTAAACGGTTCCTAAGCCATCAGGGACTCTACATACCACCAGTTACCACCCTGAACTTGATCTGGTAACAAATCAGCAAGTGATGCAGATCTCAGGAGCAGAGGGGATATATGCTGATAGGGTCTCACTCTTGTCAGTAATTGCACTGCACCATCCTGTATTAACTGTAGTTTCCAGGTCTAGCATAAGGGGAGCTCCACAGAAAGTGCACTGCAGTAATTCAATCTTGAAGTCACCAGGTTCCGGAACTACTGTGGCCATGCCCTCCGGGTCCTGGAAAGGCTGAAGTTGTTGTACTAAGCACAGCTGGTAAAAAGCACTTCTAGCCACTGGTTACTTGGGTCTCCAGTGACATAGCTAGATTTTGAAACATGCCTGCTCCTTCAGGGAGAATGCAAGCCCACCCAAAACAACAAATTGACCAGTTTTTCAGACATAGGAACTACTTGTCCACAGTGCCTCCAGGATTCAAGCTAGGCTTATTTTCCCCTCACCCATCACACCACTGCATCTCAGGTACAGTGGTACCTCGGGTTACAGATGCTTCAGGTTACAGATGCTTCAGGGTACAGACTCAACTAACCCAGAAATAGTACCTTGGGTTAAGAGCTTTGCTTCAGGATAAGAACAGAAATCATGTGGCAGCAGCGCGGCAGCAGCAGGAGGCCCCTTAGCTAAAGTGGTACCTCAGGTTAAGAACAGTTTCAGGTTAAGAATGGACCTCCGAACGAATTAAGTTCTTAACCCAAGGCACGACTATACTGGACAAGCAGCCTATCCTGATTCAAATGTTATAGTGAAACAAATCAAGAGTGTCACCAGCATACTGATAGCATATTGCCCTAAAACACCTAATGACTGCTCTATATAGATATTAATTAACACTGGAGATAAAGTAGTGCTTTGCAGGACCCCATGACATAATTACAGGGGGGGGGGGTCGTCAGCAAAAAGCACTCTCTTAATGTTACTCTCTGGATCTGGACCAGATTCACTACAGCACAGTGCCCCCAATTCCTATTCTATGGAGCTGGTCCAGGAAGATATATGGTCATAAACTTTTGTAAACTAGAGTATTATTATTATTATACATAATAACTAAATAAATATACAGACATTTAATACACTGCCCTCAAAGCCTGGCAACCACCATTGACAGTGCCACCATAATAAACTTTTGTAAACTAGAGTCCACATTATCAGATATTTATTTAGTTATTGTTATGTATAATGCATACGCATTCCGATTTAAAAGTTGGTAAACATTTCATACCAAAACTCTAGTCCATGGGCATAGCCAAGGGAGGCAGGGGGGAAAACTACCCCCCCCCAATCAAATAAATAAAAATACTTGACCAATTGCATCACAGGTAACTCAGTTCTGCCCCACCCCCCAAATAAATCCTGGCTACACCCATGCTCTAGTCAGGTGAGCTCAAGATGAATGAGTAAATTGGCAGCAGCTACATAAACTTAGCTAACTGAAAATAATCAGACAAAATGCCAGTTACCAATAACTACCGACTTAGCCAAGATGAGTTATTTTTACAGCAAAGCAGGATATTGCCCAAATTTCAAAAACAAACTTTGGATATTACAGTTTGTTTTTCATTTTGTTGAAGGATTTAATTCCAAAGCTGACTTATACTGAACTGTAAAAAAGCTATGTACAACACCATATACTTAAGCACATTTTACCCCTGAATAATTTTTGGCACTATGGCTTACCTTTCACAAATATAAAATCCTCAGCACCCTCAGCAAATTACAGGTCCCAGGATTTGAAGAGTGTGTGTTTTAAATGTATGGCATGTACACAGAACAGTGAGGAAAGACTGTGAGCATGATGAAAAAGTCAGGCTATTTCATAGCTAGAAACCTTATAGTAGATTTTTTTAAAAAAAGAAACACATAGAGACATCACATTAAAAAAAAATCTGAATCCATGGAATATGCAAACTGGAAAATGCTGGTCACTTGCAATTCTCAAAGCACCAGCTGGGCCTACTTAGGAAAGAGCATTGCTACTTATCTTAAGTTGGCACTATTGTTACACCTCTTCAGGAATATTTTGGGAGACTAGATAGAGAAAACAGAGCAGACACAGTTTTGTTTCTTGGGAGGCTTATCAACCATGACTAGGAGGACATTATTTAACTTCTTAACTTCATAATACAAAGATACAAGAAAATTTTAATAGCTTTTAAGAATGGATGAACTTCACCATAAGAAAAAGAGAGAAAAGGTGACTTACTAACAAATTTGTTTTTAGATGTCTTCTTCCTCTTCCACATCCTGTAAAGTAAACCTAGCTCCTCCTGACTAATCTCCACCTCCTTGAAATCCCAGAGGCAAACTACAGCCTGCGTCAGAATACAAAAGGAATAAGGCCGCCCTTTTTACATGTAACCATTTACGTAAGTGTCAGGTAAGCAGGTCAGTAAGATGGAGGCTGAATCATAGAAAATCAAACCAGGAATCTTTAGAAGAGGGCAACTAAGAAGGAAACCATATAGAAGAATCACCACAGTGAAAGGTGAATCCTTCATAGGCTGTTTGTCTCAAGTCACAACACACTGAAGACAAATATTTTTCAACAGATAAAATGTTAAAATCTTCCACACAAGATATGCCTTCTACTAATTATAATGCAATACATTTGGAATGCAAAATATGTAGAAGCCTACAAGTCATCAACAGAAGGCTCTATCCTTGAAAAATGTGGCATAACAGGAAACAAAAAAAAGGTATGGTGCCATTTGGCTATATAGGTTATATACCTGAGTTTCTAACACTGGCTACAGCTATCCCTCACAATAACCAATACCAAGGTTCTATTGAATTTTTTTAATGCTTTATTGAAATTAAAAGGAAACAACAAACAAAAGATTTTTCCAGAAAAAAGAAAAGAAAACGGTAATATTTGTTACATCGTATCACAATAAGTTCTTCCTGCATTTCTAACGACTTCCCATCACCCCATCTTACATCTACCACTTAATCTATCTAGGGCATTGTTTGTTTTCATTTTCTTTTGTTAATTTTCATCAGTAATATATTCTCTTATAATTATCCATCATACCACAGAAGTCATATTATTACAATAGTCCTTAAGATATTTTTGTACATGTCCCATTTTCTAATAAATGTTTGATCGATGTGACCTCTCAGTTTCTCTGTCATTTTTGCCAACTCAGCATATTCTAGCAGTTTACTTTGCCACTAGCAGTTTACTTAGTCGGAATTTTCTCTCCTTTCCAATTCATAGCGATTAGGTTCATATTGATAGGACCCCTAAGGCTTTCTAGTTCTGCAGGCCAAACACACTCAGTTTAATCAGCTTTTTCATGTTACACAGCTTTTTAGACATAGGATGCTGCCTTATACCAAGTCAGACCTTTGTAAACTACTTCAGTCTTGTCAGTCTTGCCTATGCAGCACACTCTCCAGGCTTTCAAATGGAAGCCATTTCCCAGCCCTACCTGGAAATGTCAAGGACTGAACCTAGGACCTTCCGCATTCAAAGCCGATGCTCCACCACTGAGACAAATTATGACCCCAACCCTTAAGTAGTATTGTAACTCTGAAGTCTTTTCCAATCTGAAAGGTCCTTCTTGAAACATGGCACTCAAAAGCTAACTCAGACCTTCAAGCATTGTACAGAATTGTATGAACCTGTAATACCACATGCCAACTCATGTGGGGTTGTTATTAACTACAACCCCACAAACATCTGGTCAATTACTAGCTATTTAATCATTGTCTTCCATCTTATATACATGGTTCCTCTACATCCCCGTTCAATGCCATTTTATTCCTAAATAGTAAGCCAAAACTAAATGGTGCAACTCAGCAGTCTGATGTTAAGAGGAATCACTGTGGTGAATTACGGTGCCAGCCATAAGATGGCACTTGGGGAACAATGCCCTATAAAAAAAGTCAGAGTGGCATTTCACTTGAGTTAATAGATCTTAGTCTCATGGACCATCTCATTCATATATATATATATATATATATATATATGCAGGTTTTGGTGTCCTCGGGTGTCTTCCCGTGTAAAAGTTGGGGTGTCTAGGCGACGTTTCGACGAGGTCTCACTCGTCATCTTCAGGCTGGTGCTTTCGGCTTCTTGTTACTGGAACAGAGCAGGATCTCAGTGTTTGAGTTCCTATAAATACTGTAGAGGGGGTGTGGTGTATAGCCTCCAATGTTCTGGGCAGAGAGGAAGTTCCCAGGCTAGTGTGCCTTTTCTTCTTTTGTTCCTTAATTACTTGAGAGATATCTTGAGTGATTTCTTGAGTGATATCCTGAGTACCACTTAGGTGGGTCATTAGGTGTGGATTAGTTGTTAAAGTCTTTGTGTCTTGACCTCTTGAACTTTGTGAAGAGTTTTCCTGAGAAGATGGCTGTACTGTACTTAGTTGTGCTCTGGCTTGGCTTCGTGTATAGGGGCGAGCTGTGGTTTTGTGGCTTGTGTCAGCCAGATCTGTGTAGGGATTGCAGGGGGGTGCAGCATCCGGAGGTGCCACCATGGATTGGCTACTGGATGGTGTCTGTAATTCATCTGTGGAGAGGGTCTGGGTTTGGGTCTGGTGTGGTTGATTGGTGTTGGCGTTCTGTGTGCCTCTGGATCTGGTGTCAGTTTTTGTGGGGAGGGCTAATTTCCAGATGTCTGGCAAGCGGGATGTGTCGTCACGCTTGTTCATGTTGTGAGGGTGTTTCTCTATCTCGATGGCTTCCATGATTATTCTCTTGTGGTGATGTTCCGTGTTAAAGAGCAATTTGGAATCTGCAAAATTAATTTCGTGTCCTGTTTCTTTCATGTGTTGGAAAAGAGAGGAAGTTTTTTCTTCTTTTTTGACGGCATTCTTGTGTTCTGCGATACGTGCATTTATTCGTCTGTTTGTTTGTCCAATGTACGTGGCTGGGCAGACTTTGCAGGGTATTTCATAGATCCCTTGGTTTTCCAACTGGATTTTATCCTTGGGGTTTCTGAGGATATTGGCTATTTTTTGGTTGGTGCAAAAGGCTGTTTTGATATTGTGTTTATGGAGGAGGTGGCACCTCCGGATGCTGCACCCCCCTGCAATCCCTACACAGATCTGGCTGACACAAGCCACAAAACCACAGCTCGCCCCTATACACGAAGCCAAGCCAGAGCACAACTAAGTACAGTACAGCCATCTTCTCAGGAAAACTCTTCACAAAGTTCAAGAGGTCAAGACACAAAGACTTTAACAACTAATCCACACCTAATGACCCACCTAAGTGGTACTCAGGATATCACTCAAGAAATCACTCAAGATATCTCTCAAGTAATTAAGGAACAAAAGAAGAAAAGGCACACTAGCCTGGGAACTTCCTCTCTGCCCAGAACATTGGAGGCTATACACCACACCCCCTCTACAGTATTTATAGGAACTCAAACACTGAGATCCTGCTCTGTTCCAGTAACAAGAAGCCGAAAGCACCAGCCTGAAGATGACGAGTGAGACCTCGTCGAAACGTCGCCTAGACACCCCAACTTTTACACGGGAAGACACCCGAGGACACCAAAACCTGCATTCCTGTACCCGTGAAAATCTACGAAAGCAAATATATATATATATATATATATATATGTTGTTGTTGTTGTTGAGTCCTTTAGGACTCTTCGTGACCCCATGGACCAGAGCACGCCAGGCACTCCTGTCTTCCACTGCCTCCCGCAGTTTGGTCAATATATATATAGTAACTGATCAGTTTATATCAGAGTTCTCAAAGCACAGCTAGGGCTTAGCTAAGATTGTGCAGTTGGTACACAGAAAGACATGAACAGAATTGTGTATAAAAGCAAAGGAGAGGTGTCAAATAAATGAATTCAACGTAACAAAATAAATAAATAGAAGCTTACATATCTCTCATGGTTGCCTCATACAACAAACAAACCAGGATCTAGAGACACTTGACCTGAAATGTTTAGTGAGTCAACCATCAAAGATTAACTCATCTCCTCAGTAATAGCTCCAACCAGTTAGAAACCAGGTAGAAACTAATCTCCACCTAGAAACTCAAGCACAAAATGTGTTCCATAAGCAACTGGGTGCCTCCCTGCTTGCTTTTATACACAATGCCATTCCCTTATAGGCAATATTAGGAAGAGCTGCCACAACATAAAACTGAGCCTCATGAAAATCGAAATCGCGTATATTTGAAACACAATTGGAAAAGCCTGCAAACACTCCGTTCTGCCCCCTTTTGAGACATTTTTGGGTCACTTCCGAGTTTGGCGCAATGTGTGTTTGTGCGGTTGCGCACATATCAGGCACACCTAAAATGGCTGCTACCTGTAACAGAGAAACAAAAGTGTGGAAAGGTTGTATGAAGTGCTGTTTTCAGAGTCAAGGAGAAGGTCTGTTAGGGGAGAATGCAAAAAGTACAGAACCGTGAGAACTGTAAGGTAAAGGTAAAGGGACCCCTGACCATTAGGGTCCAGTCGTGACCGACTCTGGGGTTGCGGCGCTCATCTCGCTTTATTGGCCGAGGGAGCCGGCGTACCGCTTCCAGGTTATGTGGCCAGCATGACTAAGCAGCTTCTGGCGAACCAGAGCAATGCACGGAAACGCCGTTTACCTTCCCGCCGGAGCGGTACCTATTTATCTACTTGCACTTTGATGTGCTTTCGAACTGCTAAGTTGGCAGGAGCAGGGACCAAGCAACAGGAGCTCACCCCGTCATGGGGATTTGAACTGCCGACCTTCTGATTGGCAAGTCCTAGGCTCTGTGGTTTAACCCACAGCGCCACCCGCGTCCCTGTGAGAACTGTAGTGTTCTCCTAAAAAGCATTATCATGGGAGTCTTTTAGGTTGTGACAGAGACAGTATCAGAAAAAGATAGCCCACTCTTTAGCCAAAGAGATGTCCAGAACCGTATTTTTAAAAAAAGACATGAAAAGTCCTTGCCAGCAATTTAAAAAACCATGATAAAGAAAGGAAATGGATTGATAAGTAAAGAAAGAAATTAGGTACACAGGTATAAATTCTTAGTTACAAGTTCTGTCAATGACCAGATGGGGTGGAAAAATTCATGGATAATATGCGACAAAAGCTGCTGGTCTCTTAGCCCCACCTATGGAGTAGCCCTGCAGTCCCTCCTCTATGGCTTCTGAGCAGAGCTGATGATGACCCTGCTGCATGCCTTCTGTTCCTTTGTGGTGGCTTTGTGCAGAAATGATCCTCCAAATTATTTGATTTGTGCAACCTGGCCCTACAGAATTTGACCTACCTCTCATATATACCCACATCTGTTCCTGTTAATCAAAATCAACCAAGGGGACTGTTTATTATCTAATCTATAAATTACGGTAGATTTGATGTCTGTTATTATTTCATGTATTGCAAACTGCTCAGAATGCTCCATTCTGGAGAACTATACGAGTTTAGAATTAATTATACCTTTCGCTCCAAATCTCATAACTGGTTTTAACTTCTCATGGCGGGACAGGGATTTATTTATTTAACTTTCAAGAAGATGAACTAATGCAGCTGGTGGCTAAATGCTGAGGCTACCAATCAATCTCAACTTTACCAGAAACTTACTAGATGACATTAGGTAAACTGGTCCCTCAGATCCCCACTTCCAATCTGTAATTTGATGATTTAATCATTTTTATTAAAGATTTTCTTGGTCTACAAAAATACGTGTTGTCAGGACTGGTCGTTGTCCTCTTCAGATCACCACACAAACGCTTCTTGTTCTTTTATAAAACTTTTTATTGCGTATTAACAAAACAATCTTATAAACAGTTCTTAAATATTATTCCTCAGAGTCACTTATTTCAGATACCTTCTGAGCTCTGCTTCTCCATGACCAGCCACTCTCAAAATGTCAAACGGGCCCTTCCCTTTGTTTTCCCACTTTTTTTTCTAACCTCCTGGCTAGAGCTGGCCTGTATCTCCCCTCCTCCGAATCTGAGCTAGAACTTAACCCTTGCCTTTCCTGGGAACAGCCGGTCCCTCCCTGTTGTTCCTCCTGTTCTCTTCTATTAGATTCACTGCTCCCCTCCCCCCTTGGGGAATGCTTTCTCCCTCTGGGAAACTGGAAACTTCTAAGTCTTCCCTGACACGTGCACTGTCTCTTTTGACATAATACTGACCTACCTTGTAACAGTTAAAACAAAGCAAGACACTATATAACATTTTATGGAACTACAACCTATCCTTAAAACTTGAACTTTATTCTAGTGCTCTGTGAAAAGAATTATTGTTAGTGTTGATAGCAATTAAAATTCCACTGGCTCTAGGAATCTAACACCTAATGCAACCTACAATGCTGCCAAGAGTGTAAAATAAGGTTACATGTCATTCGTAGGTTCTTGAAGCAGAGCAAAGTCAGTGGCTCACTTATTTTAGGAGATGAATACAATTAACAGAGCCACCTGCTGGCAATAAGTGCGGTGGAATTTGTAGATGACTGCCACAATTACGTAAGTTGAAATGGAAGCAAATTTACTGAGAGTCAGAGACAATTCCTTGATGCTGCTTTTATGGCTGCAATCTACACTCTTTACTGGAGTAAGATTCATTAAGCTCAACAGTACCTACTTCTGAGTAGACATGCCTAGGACTCTGGTGTAACAAACATGCCCAAAAGCAGTTTATTAGCAATCCTTTGGCTTGTAGTAAGTTGACTTTGTATTCATCCAAAATAACCAAACATTTGACATAAAATGGAGTGTAACCACATCAAGAGCAGGCAATCTCCCATCCACCAAAGTGGATCTTTACAAACAATATGTGGACTGGTATGGTTATGTCCCCCTCTGAATTCCCTGAAGCATAATTACTTATATAGACAAGTACAGTAAGAGTTGCTTTTTTACATATATACTTTTATTTACAGAAACAGTCTCACAAAGAAATAGTCAATGAAATATTGGGCGGGGGGGAGACAGACAGAGAGAGAGAGAGAGAGAGAGAGAGAGAGAGAGAGAGAGAGAGAAGAGGGAAGAACAAGACAGACCCTGACAGTCATTATGTTTGGCAGGTGACAACAACCACTGCTTCATGGTTTAAAGTCTGTATTCTATAGAGGACAAAAGTATCTGCAACTAGGAGTTTCCCCCAAAACACAAGCAATGTATTTCCAATTTTTTTAAAAAAAAATCTATTTGCCTTTTTTCTAGTAGTAAACATGTATATAATGCAGGTTTGCTCCTAGGTGTAGCCAGGATTCAGGAGGGGGGTAGGCTTTATGTTGGGGGCGCAGAACTGAGATATATGTGATGCAAATGGTCAGTTAGTTAAGTATTTCTATTTATTGCTTGATGGGGGGGGGCTGACCTCCCTGCCCATGCCCATAAGTTTGCGCTAGTTCTTAGACAGTAAGTTTCTAGTAAACTGCTCAAGTCCATGCCTTTCCCTCCGTTTCCAAACAGTTTTGGAAACCCCAGCTCCCTGTTTTTCCAGTTGTGTCTTCTCCTTCTAAAGCAATACTCTTATCTAAACCTTCTTATCTTCCTTTTATGAGCCACTATCATCATCAGCTATGAGATGGCCATTATAACTCAATTTTCCATTTTGGTAGAAAGGAAAAGTCAGGAAAATAGCCAAATTGAAAATATTTTATTAGAATGGTTGAATACATTTCTGTTTCTTTCTGTAAATGATAAGTGGGGCCTGCAGCTCCATCTCCCATCAGCCCTGACTACTGGAAATGCTGGATGGGGCTGATGAAGTCCGATAACAGCTTGAGAGACACAGTTTCCCAACCCTGTGGGAATGTCTACCCTCACCAGAATTCACATTTCAAGGTTCCAACCTACAATGTTCTTCCTCATGAACTGTAAGCTGTAAGAATCTCAACCAATACAATTCACTCTTATGCCTTTATTTTTAACTTTTCCTCTCCGACTGACTATAGATTCCACTGTGGAAACAACTTGCTTTTTTTCCTGGGGAGGATTGATTTTTGGAGTAAGGGTGGGAGAGGGAATTGAAATACTGTACGCATAAGCAACACTTACTTTGGAAAACCTAAACTTATTTTACTGCCTTAACCATCAAAACATGCATTTTAACTTACAATAACTTAAGACACAATATTAGGCTATGTAGCATATTCATGAAATGCACAGAGCAATTCTATGCACATTTACTATTAGCAAGTTTGGGTATTTAAGATAAAGCCACAAAAGTACAGAGATCTATTACCGCATTTTTCGCCCTATAGGACGCACTTTTTCCCCTCCAAAAATGAAGGGGAAATGTGTGTGCATCCTATGGGGCGAATGCAGGCTTTCGCTGAAGCCTGGAGAGCGAGGGGGGTCAGTGCGCACCGACCCCTCTCGCTCTCCAGGCTTCAGGAAGCTATCTGCTAGCCGTGGGAGACCCAGCTCTCCCGCGGCTAGCGGAGACCTTGCCGGCGCCCAGAAGCTTGGGGCGCGCTGAGCTCCACACGCCCCAAGCTTCAGGATTAGCACAGCGCACCTGGGGGGGGGGAAATAATTTCCCCCCCTTTATTTCCCTCCAAAAAAACTAGGTGCGTCCTATGGGCCGGTGCGTCCTATGGGGCGAAAAATACGGTATTCAAAACAGACAGGATTCCTTCTCAAACTTTCTCCAAATGTTTAATATATTAAAGTATAATTTCCTTTAAAAAGATAGAAATGCACCATTCTCTACTCACCTGTGACGGCATCATAGAATTCTTCTTCACTATTCATTGTAATTTTTCTTCTGCACCAGCAGGTTACTTTCCTCTAATGCATGTTGCTCTTGGTGAGAGATAACTTTTATATGAAAAATAAAATCCGTCCAGATAATCTGTTTGGAAAGGGGAGAAATATAGTGTTTCAACTTCTATTTACATAGGATAATTCAATGGACCAAGCCCACCATTCCCGACAAGTGAATATTAAGCACCCAAAGGCCTATGTTTGGATGCAACAGCATACAGCAAAAGGGGAAATATATTTTTAAAAAATTAAAAAATTGTCCAGTAGCACCTTAGAGACCAACTAAGTTTGTTCTTGGTATAAACTTTCATGTGCATGCACACTTCTTCAGATACAAAAGAAGTGCATGCACACGAAAGCTTATACCAAAAACAAACTTAGTTGGTCTCTAAGGTGCTACTGGACAATTTTTATATATATATATATATTTCAACTGCGTCAGACCAACACGACTACCTACCTGAAGCAAAAGGGGAAGGGGAGAAAAACCTGTTTCCCTTTTTAAGAAACATGTGGCACACTGTAATGATTCTTTTCATGTACAATGCCATTGAGATATTATTTAAAATATGTATAATCCTCATTCCATATTTAAAGCAGCTTACAATAAAATAATCATAACATTCCCTCAAGACAATTATTTCTATCTAGCATGAATGCTGCGGCTCTTTACACCAATATACCCACATAGATTGGCTATTATAACCCATCAGGTAGTGATCCCTGAAGGTGCAAGGTATCACAGAATCATGGAATCGTAGCATTAGAAGAGACCCTGAGGATCATCTAGTCCAACCCCTGTAATGCAGGAATCTCAACTAAAGTATCTGAAGAAGTGTGCATGCACACGAAAGCTCATACCAAGAACTGACACGAAAGCTCATACCAAGAACTGACTTAGTTGGTCTTTAAGGTGCTACTGGAAGGAATTTGTTTTGTTTTGACTATGGCAGACCAACACGGCTACCTATCTGTAAAGTATCCATGACAGTCATCCATTGTTTTCTAAATAAGTCAACAACTCTCCAGGCAAACTGGAGTCCCCCTTGTGTTCTCTCCCTTAGGGTTGATTCTGGAATCCCTTCCCCATTCCATAGGCTCCAGTGTCCTGCTGAGCTCCACACCCGTAAATTTCCTGTTCCCTAATACAGCCAATGGAGGAGACTCTTGAGAGTCCCATGGACTGCAAGAAGATCAAACCTATCCATTCTGAAGGAAATCAGCCCTGAGTGCTCACTGGAAGGACAGATCCTGAAGCTGAGGCTCCAATACTTTGGCCACCTCATGAGAAGGGAAGATTCCCTGGAAAAGACCCTGATGTTGGGAAAGATGGAGGGCACAAGGAGAAGAGGACGACAGAGGACAAGATGGTTGGACAGTGTTCTCGAAGCTACAAACATGAGTCTGACCAAACTGTGGGAGGCAGTGGAAGACAGGAGTGCCTGGCGTGCTCTGGTCCATGGGGTCACGAAGAGTTGGACACAACTAAACGACTAAACAACAACAACAAAAATACAACCAAAATGAACCAAAAGTTAGATTTCTCCCTCCTCTGATTTTTTACACACACACCCAACTGAAATTCCCCTACTTCCCTTGAAGCCAAAAGTCACATGGCACAGCAGCAGCATTTATCTCACAACCTCTCAGAAGCCTCATAATTAAACCATTTCACTGTTTGTTCCTTGTGTTATATATTCTTTTGGTAACATTCATTTTCTCAAAAAGTTCCAACTTGTCTCTGTCACCCTCCGAATGACAGCACTCTGGTAACCAGGCTATGTTACACAACCTTGACTCCAATGCATTTTGATTAGTGTGCTGGTTTGGACCAGCTCTTCTGAAGCAAGAACATCCTGTGTCACACTAGGAAATGCTTTCCCAGCACAACATTTGAGCCAACTTCTCCCAATGTTAAGAAGGGCTTATTGCCCAAACACAGAAAAGTAGTCAGAAGACTTGTTCAGAGATACACGTAGCAAGCAAGCATGGTAACAAGCATCTTGAAAATAGGCAGCCACCTGCAGCAGATTTTGCTGTGTTTATTTTTCCATAGAAGATAGCCCAATACCATGGTGATGACAGATTGTGCTAATTTATTCAGGCTTCACTGACTTCTTGTTACAAGATCATTATCTGACTTTCACAAGGCGAAACTGCTTAATTTTTGGCAGCAAACTGGATGGCTCAGGACATTTTACTATAAAAAGGTTCAATATCTGGAAAAATAAACAGTATACCGTAATTACTACTGCTTTAAGAGAAATCAATTTGCTACTTTTCATACTTGCAGGCTCAATGTTTCCTTTTCAAAATCAGAGGGGAAAGCCCAAAAGTAATGAAAGGCAGCAAACTGACCACTAAAAGCGGCAGGAATAATACTGCTTACTTTCTCATAGATTCCTTTCTCATTGCAGCTACCGCACCTCTAATAATTTGTTAAGCAACAGTTACAAGTATTTCTCTTACGACACCAACAGATCTTGTAAAGGCTTCAGTGCAAATGATTCTACTGCCTTGAAATCAAGCTATTTATAATATACCTTACACAGTATATTCCAGTGAACCAAAGGTAATCTAGAAGTTGTGAGCATGCTTCACAAGTGACATCCACAGTTGAATGTGGTGGTGATGAGGAAGAGAGAAAGGGGTTAGATTGCTCAAATTCTTGAGATAGCACTGAAGAGGGTGGCCTGAATATTTATGAAATAGTTCACTTTTTCTTGGCAAAATGCACTGTAAATTGCATACATCCCAAATAACTAGGTTTTTTACACACACACACACACCAAATACAGGTAATGGATCAGATCTCTCACAGCAGCACTAAATTAATTCTCATGGAATCTGAAAACCAGTTTCTCTTTCAGTAATAGTTCTGAATGCATGAACAAACAAGATAACAAATCTTTGAGACTTTCAGAGGTGCTCTACTGGTGCTACCCTTCCAGCTTGAGCTCTGAAGGCCATACCTTCTAAGCAAACATGAGAGCAGAAATTTATCAGAAGAGCATTTGAGATCCTCCCCCAAATAGCATACCTGATAATAATTTGCTTATTTCAGTTCCCTAGAAAAGCTACAGAAATAATTTGCAAATTAAGCTGAACATGTAGCTGCTAATTCAGGTCACAATGGGGTAGGTAACCCATATCTTTGGTCTGATATGCTCATTTTCAGGGTGGTATGTCCCACTACAATAGATGCCTGTTTAGGAATGACAGTAGTACCATCTTGCATGTTTACTCTCTAAGTTAGGATTTATATGGCCATGTCACCTCCACACATAAAGCCAACTCTTGCATTCATATAGACTGCACAGTCTATATGAAACACCTGAAAGGATCCAACATAAATTCATGACTTGCTCTACCAGGAAAGCACTCCTGATTGATCTATTTTTGAAGGAAGCAACGACTCAATAAACTTGATATGAGGCATTAATATCTGCAATTGCTTTTCAAAGTTACTGTTAAGATTAAATTTCTTTTCTGAACAAAACAAATGAAAAATGGGAAGAGATACAGCAAAAAAACACATTTAACCACCTGAAAGACATCCTGGTCAAAGATCTCAACAGAAAGGGGGAGGGGGCAGAAAAAGAATCAGCCACCTCCAGACATGAAGACATGATCAGTTTTCTTGTTTATAAACTGTTTTAACAAAACTAATAGAGCTTATGTAGCAGCCTTTTCTGTCCCACTTGACTAATCCCTGAAGTTTCATAAGTGTAATGAAACAGGTTGTCCAAGATGTTATAAATACCAAGATGCCCTGGAACACTGCGCAATGCCATTTGAAAATAAGATTTCTCAACCTGGCTTCTACAAGTCAATGAAATATTCAAATATAAACTTGTTGAGAGCTTGTGGATCAGAGACCTTACTTAAAAAAAAATAGCACTTCACCAAATACTACCTGATAAGACGTCTTAGGGAATACACATTATGAGATATATCCAATGCTAGTCCTACACAGAGTAGACTCATTGAAATTAATCAATAGGACAAAATTAGGTCAATTTTAATGGGTCTACTTTGAATAGGGAGGCAGTGGAAGACAGGAGTGCCTGGTGTGCTCTGGTCCAGAGGGTCACGAAGAGTCGGACATGACTAAACAACTAAACAACAACAAACAACTTTGAACAGGACTTAGGAAACAACTTGATGCTCCATGTGGGAATAAGATGAAAAGGTCTGTACAAAAAATGCCAAAGACATTCCAAAGGGGTATAAGAGTATCCTGAAAGTTAGTACATAGAAACAAAAGAGATGGGCCTTAAAGTGGCAAGCCAAACACTAGCCACCTGAACACCAAGCACAGAGTAAATACAATCCAAATTTCTCTTCTGTGGGTTAATTGTCATTAGTAAGTGATGTCACAATGATTTCAGTGGGTCTACTTTAAACATGACCAAGTCTGGATCCTACCCGTATTGTCCAATAACCTTTCCTTTACCTAATGTCTCACGAGTGAAGTAAAAATCACTTCAGGGTGGCTAGTTCAACCTTGACATTCTAGTAGATCTGAGTAACTGTGTGGGCTAGTAGACTATCTGTACTTTGTGCCATGCTTTACATTTGTTCTTATGTGAAGATATGTAAACACCTAGTAATTGAGTTAAGGGTTCATTCCCCAGTGTTCTGTATAAAATAATACTCTGTCATGAGTCTATGGAGGTGTCATGGAGGAGGTGGTCAGAACCTGAGGAGGAATGGTAAGGGCTCAGGGAATTGGAGTTGGATGACCCCAGGGAGCAGTTTGGGATAGAGGAGTTGAGATCAGGATCTCAAGAAGCATCAGAGTCCAAGGTAGGGATCAGCAGTTTGGGGAAAGGAGAACTGGATTCTGGGGAAGACCAATTGGGTTGGTAGTGAAAGTTTCCACACTTACAATGTCAAACTCTCCCAGTGAGAATGTGGAGGAGCCACCTACAGTGTTTCCTCCTGCCTATCTTTCTGTACTGGAGAGGCAAATGAGAGTAAGTCAGATTACTGACTGGGCAAGAAAATGACAGCTCTAGCACTTGCAGGTTCAACTCACTTGAAGAAGTGCCTGCTTGCTTGCCCAATCTCAAGATCCTGGCTACTTGCTATACAAACAGCATGTGCCAAAAGCTGTGCCTGCCCCATCTTTCAAAAAGACAAGACAGTTGGCTTGTCATTTGTTAGATATATGTCTTAACTTGTGCACAGCCATTATCTGTATCTCTTGCGTACCTGCTGTACCTTATAGCCTATGCCTTGCCAATGAACTGATCTGATCTGGACATTAAAGACTTTCGCAGAAACCGAACTGGGAGAGTTAATTGTCCAGCAGTGAAAGTCAAGGCATACCTTATGATTTCTATCTTCCAAATTCTTGCTCTATAAGCTTACACATAAGCCTTGTAGTTATAACTTCTCTCCACACCTTTAAAGTAAACACCAGCCACATATTTATCCTTGCACTACCCAAAGAGTGGCATTTATGTTAGTGTGAAAAATGCATTACTGCCACACCATTCTTCTGCTGAACACTGAGCATGAAAACATGGCCGCAATGAGACAAAACATATTATCTAGCAGTCCACTAATTTTGGCTTAGAACCCAGCCAACATTTTTGTTCATCAGTGACCCTGCCGCTCCTCCATGTTATCCAGTACACAGAAAATACACAAAAATGAAGCAGCAAACTTTTCAGTACATCCCCACCAAAACCCTCAAAATCAGAAGCAGTAGATGCCTCTTCCACTGTTTCTGATCTTCCTAACTATCTAGTATGAACTAACTGTCTCATCTCACACTCAACATTAGAAGGTAAAACAGTAGAAAAGACTCACACGGCTTCTAATTTTCTCCAAAGCACAGCAGAAAACAAGAGATGAAACCCTGCCCTTTCACAGTTTTAGTTTTTTTAAAAAAGGTATCCCACCGAACAGCCTATTCAGGCTCTTGTGCACATTCCTGAGAAACTTGGGAAAGGGAGGGCTAGTTCCTCCCACCTCACTCAAAGTGAAACCAACACCTCCCCTTTTCAGAGTCCTCTTCACATGCACACAATTACCTAAATTGTCTGGTTTACTACAGTTTGTTTTAACAGCATCTCTCGCTTTAGTCTTTAAGGCACCAAATTTATGGCTGGTATTGACAACCATCTTTGTGGGCCTCTGATTTTATGTATTAAACATATACAGCTATTAAGGAATAAACTTTGGGGGGGGGTAAATAGAAATTGGACCTGTAACAAATGTGGCAGTGTACCCTCACTACCTAGCAGAAGTGCTGTTCAAAGTTCCAGCCTGTCAGCCATGCACTCATCCAGGATACCATATTATTATTATACTATACAGTGGTACCTCGGGTTAAGAACTTAATTTGTTCTGGTGGTCCATTCTTAACCTGAAACTGTTCTTAACCTGAGGTACCACTTTAGCTAATGGGGCCTCCCGCTGCCGCTGCGCCGCCGGAGCACGATTTCTGTTCTCATCCTTAAGCAAAGTTCTTAACCCGAGGTACTATTTCTGGGTTAGCAGAGTCTGCAACCTGAAGCGTCTGTAACCCAAGGTACCACTGTATTATTAGAGACTCAAGCAGGGCATTCCACTCCCTCAACCCCAGCTTTGTTTTCTTTTCCAACTGACAGTCAACATTCCATTGTTACAGAACTCAATCCTTACTGGGCTGTTTTGGGGAAAGGGATCAACTGTCCCCTTATGTCTCTCCAGAAAACATTTTTGTACTTCTGCATGTCCTGAATTTCCCCTGAGCATGCCAGTAACTCCCCATTTGTTTCTTAATGATCCCACTGGCATTCACTACTTGGGTTCCCTAGTAGGAATAATCTCTCTCACTATTGCATAATGTCTGCTTGCTCTCATCAGCACACTACATTCTGTTCAAATGGTAAAATTTGAAATTTGTATAAAGATATTGGAACAGAGATAACACAACTAGTGCAGCACCTCAAGAAGCAAACATTCATTGGCCCTAGTGAACACTTTCCAAGACAATAATGCCCACCCACATTCAGTGTTTGAAACTCCCATTGTTCTAGGCGCATTTTGCGACAGGGAATTACATTAGGGAGAGCAGTTCTTTAGCTCTGGGCATAGTTCCGCGCCTAAGATTTCAGATTATAACTGCAGAGTGGAAGGAAAGGTGGACCTTTTTCTGCCTCCCCACTTCCAGCTACTCTCTGAAGACTGGAGAAGAGACCCTCCTAAGAATATTAGGGGGGGTGGGCAGGGGAAGGACTAGGCCATGTGAAAAATGAACATAATATATTAGCTGCAACTAAATTACAGTGGTACCTCTGGTTAAGAACTTAATTTGTTCTGGAAGTCCATTCTTCACCTGAAACTATTCTTAACCTGAGACACCACTTTAGCTAATGGGGTCTCCCACTGCCGCTGTGCCGCCGGAGCACGATATCTGTTCTCATCCTGAAGCAAAGTTCTTAACCCGAGGTACTATTTCTGGGTCAGCGGAGTCTGTAACCTGAAGTGTCTGTAACCTGAAGCATCTGTAATCCAAGGTACCACTGTATATGGCTGCAACAACTGAACGTCTAGGCATGCTTTTTCATAACAAAAATACAAAGCTGAAAATGAATGTTTTCTGCTTTATATTCTTGTTATAAAAAAGGATGCCTAGACGTTCAGTTGTTGTAGCCATAGCCTAGTTTTAAGGTGCCATTTAGCTCCTAGCTTTCATATCTCAGTTTCTAACACTGCTCACATTATAAAGGGCTTATAACGAACCTACTCTCAGCAGTCAGAAGCATCATAGCCAGACACCAGAGAGAAGTGTCATGAGTGAACATGGACCAGTGGTACCAAATTGTATGGGAAACAGCCTTACTAGAATGGTATGGCTCCCCTTTATTACATACACAGTCCAACAAGACAACAAGAACCCACTGACAGCATATGAATCAATCTTTCTTTGGCGAACACTCGTAGCCAAGTAAGATTGTCGGCCATGAACACAGTCTTAACAGTGAGTCTGTGGGGGAGGGAGATTGTTGGGTTAAGTCAGGCATATTGTTTCATATTTCCATATGAATCAATATGGCTAACTTGACCCAACAATCTCCTCCCCTTCCCCATGCAAACAAATCTCACTGCAGTCAACTAAAAAAAACTAAATGATGTCCTGTCAACTAAATGATGCCCTGGGCCCCATCCAATCTCTTACTACTGAGGAAATATAATAAATGAATAGACGGAGAACCTATCAAAGTGAAGCTGACATAAAACCCCCACATATGAACCAAGTATTATCACCCCTCCTTCTGCCCCAACTTTATGCTGTATACAACATTAGCATCTCACTTTAAATGTAAAAAAAGATTCTACAACCCAAAAAAAGAGACGAGGCATGTACTATTAAAGAAAATCTTTAACAAAAAATATTTCTTTAAAAAAAAAGGAAAGAAACAAGCATTTCTCTACTACACTTACTTAGAGGTAAGCCTCAGTAAACTCAAAGGACACATACTTCCAAGAAAAAAGTATTTAAGAACTGAGTGAAAATGATCAATCCCTACATTTGGCCACAGACCTTCCTCGGTGTTAAGGTGGCATAAAACTGGTCAATGTGAAGTTTCTCTCTTGCATAGGAACCGTTCAGGATCTCTTTACAATACACTTATGTCATTCTTGCTATATCATACAGCATTCTACAAAACTTGGGCAAACTACAGACTGGTACATCCTGATAAATATATCTATATTGCATTCAAGCATTATTACTTCTTCCAAGTACTCATCCCTCTTTCCTATTACACCATATACAAGCATGGTTTCATTCATGCCTTCATTTTTATAGGAGAAAAGCACTGTAACTTAATTAACAAGCCAATCCCATGAGCCTATCTGCATCTACCAGCTTTGCATTTTTATCTCTTTCACCACACTCCATTGCTAAACTCCTGGAAGAAGACTAACACTGGAATCCTATACATATCTAGTCAGAAGCAAGTCCTACTGAGTTCAGTGGGATTTTCTGCCAGGTAAGCAAATACAGGATTGCCTCACTGAAAGCCCCATAAAGATAAAGGTAAAGGTACCCCTGACCATTAGGTCCAGTCACGGACAACTCTGGAGTTGCGTGCTCATCTCACTCTATAGGCCGAGGGAGCCGAATTTTGTCTGCAGAGTCATGTGACCAGAATGACTAAGCCGCTTCTGGCAAACCAGAGCAGCACACAGAAATGCCGTTTACCTTCCTGCTGGAGCGGTACCTATTTATCTCCTTGCACTTTGACGTGCTTTCAAACTGCTAGGAGGGTAGGAGCTGGGACCAAACAACAGGAGCTAACCCCGTCGTGGGGATTCAAACCGTCGACCTTCTGATCGGCAACCCCTAGGCTCTGTGGTTTAGACCACAGCGCCACCCGCATCCCACTGAAAGCCCCCATAGCCCCTCCCATTTTGGGAGCCATATGTGCTTTCCAATTCCTGAAATGGCAGAACTTGCTCTGGAGAACTTTGTGTACTCACTGTAGAGCAGTTTGTGTCACTTTAGGAACTAGAAAATTATTCCACGCTCAAGAAGTTACCGTGACAACATCCACTAAGTTCCTGCTCCCATGTTATGGCTGCTTTTATGAACTCAGTGCATCTAGCAACACACTAATAAAAAATTAATTATTGTGACAAATGACCGCAACAACTCTCAGTGAAACACACAAAACAAAGCAGATAAAAGTCACTCTCTGGGGAAGCACTTTTCTGTCAGTGGAAACATAAGATGACACCAATAGTTGCAGCTAATTAGAAGAAAATGCAGCATGTCAAGAAGAGTCTCTTTTCAAGACAAAGAGACTGAGTAAATTTGAACTGCCCATTGTCCCAGAAAACCTGAAGCTAAAGCTACACATGGCAGTTTCCAGCTATGTTGTGTTATCATTGAGAGGGCACTTTCTTGGCAAAGTTAAGCAATTCTCCCCTTTCACTTCAATGGAATAGAGTTAAGCACATGCTTGACTCTCCTATGAAAATTAATAAAACTTAAGCATTTTAGTTCTGGCTATCTTGTGCTCAAAATGTATAACTATATTTTTATATAAAACATAAAGTCTTGACACCTTAAGTCTTAATCTTCAGATTCCTCAACTATTAAATAAATACATATATCCAAGGATGGCTAGTACCCCAGTTTTAAACATTTATGCAAACTTTTTTAAAAAAGAAATGTCATCTTTTTTTTCTTTGAAGCTTTGAGCTCCATCATTAAACAAAAACAAAAACCTAGTTTCCCTACTCAAAGTAGGTTCAATCTAAATACTGATAAGTTAAGACTTGTGAACTGATTCAGGCTACAATCCTATGCACACTTAACTAGAGGTGAACCTCAATAAACTAATCGCCTTTATTTCTGAGGAAATATGTTTAGAATTCCCCTGCACATAAGTCTCTTTCCTTATGGTTCTACAAAGTCTAAAATAGTTTCTGTAGCAGTCAGTAATGTCAAAGTAGAGTAGCAAAAGTTAAAGATCAACAAATAATCCAGAACAAGAAAAGTATATTGAAAAGTTGATATGAGTGTTTGGGCCAGGAAGGCATATTTAATTCCTTTAATGCTATTACCTAAATTGCATAAAGAAATTAAACAGATTTACAAATGTTTGGGCCCAACATTTAGTTAAAATGCCCTGTAAGTTAGTACTATAATCAAATTCAGACACATTTATTCAGGTTTAAAACCTTTTCCTATTTTTTTCTTTACATGCTAATGTAACAAAGATCCACCAGAATGACAGTGCAGCCCAGGGCAGAGTTTGATCAGCCTTTTATAATTACAAGTGAACTTGCATAAAGATAAAAATGTCAACGGACTTACATGCTCTCTCTCTGCTGCTGCTCCCAGTTGAAATTGAAAGAATAGTCAAATGTCATTGGCACATCCTTAAAGACATTCCTGGGTGTGTTGTGATTCCCTGTTTTACCAAACGACGCACTAGGTCACTGAGGGACATGTTGGTACACACAGATTTAAAACCTACACTTACACAACGGACCTTAACCAACTCTCCACGATGTTTTTTTAGATGTGGTCATTACACCTCATGTAAATATGCATTGCAGGTGAAAGAGTTTTCTAATAAAGAAGGCTTTAAGTTTGTTTTGCAATCATTTGCCACGTGCGCCACTTCACGCGTAATTTACGTGATTATGTGCAGTTGTGGGTTATTGTATGTAGGACCCGCCATTAGACCCATCAGGGTCAGGATATCTGAGCATCATTCCAGAATCAGAAACAGTGTTGTTGACGTGCCTTTGGTACAACACTTTACTCAAGCGTCACATTCTGATGAGGATCTAACATTTTTTGTCATCTTGGCACATCAGGGACCTATAGATTAGAACAAGCTAAAAAGATTCTTTTGCAGAAAGAAACGAGATTTATTTTTCTACTCAACACTTTACATCCTTCAGGCTTGAATACAGAATTAGATTACAGCTGTTTTTTATGAGTTATTACATGGTTAACATCTTAAAGGAATATTATCAATTTCTTAAAAAAATCATTTATGGTTTTTGATTAAAATATGGTCTCTTTAAGAAGCATTTATAGAAATTATAGCCACCTGTGGTTGTAGCCGATATTGCCTCTCTCTATATAAAGAGGCATTAGGTTAATGATCATGATGACTGAATCCATTATGTTCCATGTTTCTGATATACAAGAATACGGTATGTAAATTTATTGTTTAGTATGTGTGTTATGTTACTTGGTTTTGTATAAAATTACATCACATTATGTTCGTTTATATAATCCAGAGTATGCACAGTTGACGAAGCCCGGTTGGGCGAAACAGGGAATTATCATGGAATCCTTGTCTTATTTTCAGCATGTGCCATTCTTCCAAGTTTTTCTTCTGATACCTACATACAAGGAATGCTAGAATTCTTAAGCATCTTCACGTGGAACACTACAAGATTGGTATAAGAATTCCACACTGTGGATACTGCCAATATAAGAACTGAATAGATTGTATTTCCTGATCTATCTGATGGACTCTAATTTCTCATGTTTTGTTTATATAATACATTGGTCTATAGAACCATATATTTTGATATATGTTGAATCACATTTAAAAAGAATTTATATAGTTACATACAGCCGTTGTTTGTGCTGTTATCAGCTGCTCCCAGTTCGCCACCACAAGCAGAACTGAATGAATGGAACTACATTTCTTGGACACTATTATCTCCCTAATCCTGTAAAGCAGGGGTAGCACCTCTGGTGTGTTGATATTTTCACCCCTTCCATTGACAGACTCTCCTGATCTGATGTTTTGAAAAAGGAGGGGGCGGAAACTGCTCTTCTACTCCTGACTGACTGCTTGACTCTGTGTGTGGAGAGAGTCTCATCTATGTAGATGGCTGAGTGGGAGACGTAACACTCATGTAAGCCAATAGTTCGTTAGTTTGTAGTAGCTATTAGAAATAAAAGGAGTTATGCTTCACAGCTAGCTTCCGCGTTATTTATACTCTGCATAAGTCTGGTGCTCACAATGCACAGTTGTGGGTCCAATGCACTGGGACCTGCATTCCAGGATTGGAAGGTCTCTGAAAGTGCTCCAGTCGCCTAGCCCAGTCAGGTCAGAACCAGTTATTGGGCCCATTCACTGACATCGGTTGAAAGGCGTACTGACATGGAGTTCATGATGTGCTCCTTCTGAGGTAGTTTGTCCACCTTTAGTCCCCACCCCGCACTCAGCTCTCACCTGTGGCTCCTAGATGTTGAATGGTCTCTTTAAATGTGAATGTTCATTATTGTTCCACAAGATGTGTATGTCTTTAAGGGCCAGAGCAAATAACGAGACCCAGTTTTACAGCTGTGAAACAGTATAGCAGGTGCTGCTAAGTTGTGTTAATTAAGCTGTGTCAGCAATTGGGTATAGTATATAAAGAGCAGCACCTAGCTCGCTCAGTACCCTGGGGGATGGGTTGGTGGTTGGGTCATGCTTGTTGATATATTTAGCGTAAAAGGAGTTTTTGTTATTAAAACCTTGATAAAGTTATTTTTGAGTTCCTTGTAATGCGTGATCTCCCCAGCAAGCTTTCTGCTGCGCAACTAAACTGCAAATAGCCAACACTAGACAGTGTCAGCATGCAACAGTGGTCACATGCCAGGATCAGCTTCAACTGGCCGGGTAAACCAGGTGAGGGTAGCCAATGGGTCTCAAACCCTCAATGAGTTACGGACTTCCCCTGCATGTGTAGACAGGCTCAAGTGGATTGAGCAGATGAGACAAATAGTGGGTCCAACAGTCATGATGGTGGTTTCTGCACATGCTGCAGAGGGAAATGAGGGGCAGATGGGGCTCAACAACATAGGAAGGTAGCTCTAATCCTAAATCTCCTCTGCGTTGCGGGATATCTTCAGGAGAAGAAAAGGCTAAGGAGTACACCCAACACAAATCTGGAGTGGAGTCTCTAAGACAGTTGGATGGTGCCTTGCATGCCTCTTTCCAGCAACTCCTGCAGCAAAGTTGGTGCCATACATATGGATCTGATTTTCATTGAACCACATCAGCAAGGCTGAGAGGAGTCTTGTCATCTGGGCAGTCCAGAACCTCCACACACACTGCCCAGGCATGTGCTCTGGGGAGGTCACTTTAGTGCAGCTAAAATAGCAGTTCAACTTCACCCAAAAAGGTGCATTCTATTGCCTTTTGAGACAAATGGGATACCAATAACCACAACCTACACTTACTCCACCTGTAGCAAGAAGGAATTGTTGAGCCTCAAGCCCATTCTCAAATTTTCCTCAGGGCAAACCTCCTGAACAAGCAATGTTCCACATCAGCATTTTTGGAAAGCTTGTTTCCTAGGATACCTAAAGAACTCTAACAGTTTGAGCAGATCAATACATATATTCATAAGTTTTCTCCTTACAGCTCTGATAAAAAAACATCAAAATGTAGCTTTTCAACTCCAAATGACAGCTTCTCTTCCTATAAGAACTGATTTATGGAATTAGGTTACCAACTGCATTCATCTAACACAGCCTTCTCCAACCTGGTGCCCTCTGGAACTCTGGCCAGCACAGCCATACAATAAAATGGAATATGCACAAGGTACAATTGTAAATCAAATGTTCAATTCTTTCAATTCAATATATAGGCTGTGACAATACCGAAAGCAGCATGGTTAAACCAAAAGATACAGTTCTAGTTGATAAGTAAACCTTTTCCCTTCTCTGAACTGTTGCCCATATAACAATAATGTATTCTGCATCCAAAAAGTGCCTTGAGAAACTACACTAAATGAGCAAAAGCCTGTAAACAAGCAAAATACCTTGTTGTCTATATAAGCAACAGAAAAAAGGTTTAAAATCTAAGATGCCAGTTGGAAACAGAGACAAAGGATACAGCTACATTTCTTGTGAAACATTCTATCATTAATATTTGAAAACATTCTAAACCTTGCATCAAGTACAGTGGTGCCCCGCAAGACAAATGCCTCGCAAGACGAAAAACCTGCTAGACGAAAGGATTTTCCGTTTTGGAGGTGCTTCGCAAGACGAATTTCCCTATGGGCTTGCTTCGCAAGACGAAAATGTCTTGCGAGTTTTTCCGACTTTTTCCCCCTCCCCCCCCCTTTTTCTAAGCCGCTAAGCTGCTTATCCGCTTATCCGCTAAGCCGCTAATAGCGCTAATCCGCTAAGCCACTAATGGGCTTGCTTCGCAAGACGAAAAAACCGCTAGACGAAGAGACTCGCGGAATGGATTCTTTTCGTCTTGCGAGGCACCACTGTACAGTATAGTTCTGTGATTTCCAGTTTCATGGGTTTTTTTAAAAAAAAAAACCCTGAAAGATTATGTTCTGGGCTACTGATGCAGACTATTATGTTTCACCACCACTGCTGTACATACAACTATCTGATATGAAGCAGCAAACAGGAATAACGCAATCCATAAAATAAATCATTCTTCCAGGTTTCAAGCACTGGGAGACACTGTAATGCTTCGTGTAAATTTGTGGGGGCTGGGGAAAGCACCCATTCTCCAAATATGTAATGAGATTTGAATACAGTACTAGTATTAAAATCAATTTCAAATACAAAACAGACCCAGACTGGAATAAAAATATCCACTTAAAAAGCTTGTTGAAAAAGGAAAGTCTTCAATAGGCACCAAGACAACAGCTGTCTGATGTGCAGTGGGAGGAAGCTCTAAAAGGCCACCTGCTGTCACAGTAAACAAGATTCCTACTTCATACAGAATGGGCCTCTTGATGAGATGGTATCTGCAGGGTGCCCTCTCCTGCAGAGGACAATGATCAGCTGGGTATATAAGGGGTGAGACAATCTTTTAGGTATTCTGGTCCCAAGCTACAAAGGACTTTGTACACCAGTACCAGTACCAGAACCTTAAACTTAGCCTACTAGCTAACTGGCAGCAAGTGCAGCATTTTCAGCAGTAGCATAACATTACGGCAGTGACTGATCATTGGGCAGCCTACGTTAATGCATTCTACACAAGCTGTAGCAACTGAGCCCACAGAGAGTGCATTGTAGTAATCCAACATTAAGTTTACCACAGACAATCGAGCTATCCTGGTCCAGAAACAGTTGCAGCTATCTTTCCTGCCAAAGCTAGAAAAAGGCACTCCTAGCTACTCAAGTCACCTAAACTTCTAGTCAGAGAGATGGATCCAGGAGCAACCCAACTATGAGCACGCTCCTTCAGGGGGAGTACAACCCCATACAAAACAGGAAATTTCTCATTCTCCCTGTAATCCCCTGAAAAGCTGCTCTACAAGTTGAGGGATCCTTCAGAACAACATGTGAAGTGGTGCTTGGGTATGCAGGAGTGAGAAGGGGAAACTGGCAAAAAATCATTTCCCCTTCCTCTGGTGGGAGGCACCAATTGATCAGAGACCATTCTGTTCACAGAAGGGCATGTCTGGATCCAATCCATTATGATTTGAATGGGGTTTTTTTAATCACATGTTTCCATATGACCAATCATACTGAAGGGATGGGGAAACTATTTTGGTTGAGATGTTACCCACACATGCCAATCTTATAAGAGGTTTTTTTTTTTTTCCTCCTGAATGAGAAAGAAGGGGAAATGTCTCTTCTAAAGCAATTTCTGCCACCCATGGCTTTAATGTACCTGCATTAAGAACAAACAATGGCTGTGCACCATTTCAACTGATAAAGTGTGGTCTTTTTTTAAAAATCAACTAACTAAATATTGAACCCTAATTATTCTGCTTCATTAACTTTTTTACACAATGTGTACAAATTTTGACATCAGCTTGCAGTTAACCTGTGTACTCAAAATTCAAAACAACTGCCCTGAGACATTTTATATTCATTTGCCTTTGAACATTTCTAGCAAAAACAGAGGCGGGGGGAGTGAAGGGAGAATCACACCCTTTTAAAAAGCCTCTTCTTCATACCTTTCACTATGCAAACACAACTAAATTATCTACTAGTTCATTTAAAGCAGCCTGGACAGGCTAATTGACTTAACAGTACGGTATTTACAAAAAGGAAGAGGAAAGATTTCAGAAGTTCTGCCAAAATTTCTAGCTCTGGAAAACAGAGATGTTACCCAGAAAGATTACACCAGTTGGATACAATATTGGATACAACACTTGGCCACAAATTACAACCTGGGCAATCCAACATGACCACCAATCTGTCTTTATGTATTTTTCTACTTTGGGGAAACTTGCTATGAACCCAGTTTACCTTTGTATGCTTTGTTTAGGTTTATTTCACTGTACCTACATAAGGGATTTGCAGGTCGGAGTTAAACATTATAAACTTAAAGCCTTTGCAGATGACCTTGTATTGACATTACAGGAGCCAATAGCTAGCACTAAGAGGGCCCTAGAATTAATCCAGGAATTTGGTCAAGTGGCAGGTTTTAAATTAAATAAGTCAAAAACTAAGGTTTTGGAGAAAAATTTGATGCCGATTGAGAGGTTTCAGAAGGAGACAGATTTAACATTGGTAAAGAAGGTAAAATACCTGGGGGTGAATATGACTTCTAAGAATGTTAATTTATTTAAAGATAACTATGAGAAATGTTGGTCAGAAGTGAAAAAAGATCTAGAAATTTGGTCGAATTTGAAGCTTTCCTTGCTAGGTCGAATTGCTGTTATTAAGATGAATGTATTGCCGAGAATGCTGTTTTTGTTTCAATCTTTGCAAATTATTGACAAGATGGATTGTTTCAAGAGGTGGCAAAGAGATATCTCTAGATTTGTCTGGCAGGGCAAAAAGCCCAGAATAAAATTTAAGATACTTACGGATGCTAAAGATAGAGGGGGGTTTGCCCTGCCGGATTTGAAACTTTACTATGAATCAGCAGCTTTTTGCTGGTTGAAGGAATGGCTACTTCTTGAGAACACAGACATCTTAGATCTTGAAGGTTATGACAATGTATTCGGGTGGCATGCATATTTGTGGTATGGCAAGTAATGTATGGTCGAGATATAAAGACTTTCTGGAAAGTAAAACCCCAAGGTGGCTCTCACCTATGGAAGCGAAAGCTTTGAAAAAACTTAATATGGAGACTAAATGGCCAAAATATTGGGAAATTTTGGAACAGGAAGGTGACAAATTGAAATTGCAGAGTTATGAGAAGCTTAAAGATAAGGTGCGAGACTGGTTACATTATTTTCAAATAAGAGAGGCCTATAACCAGGATAAAAAAGTGAGTTTCTAGGTGGAAAAATCAAAGAGACAGAATTGTTAGAACCCAATGCTAAGATATTATCAAGAATGTATAATTTGCTGTTGAAATGGAACACTGAGGAAGAAACGGTAAAATCTGTTATGATAAAATGGGCACAAGATATAGGATATAACATTATGTTTGCTGACTGGGAGAAGTTGTGGACCACCGGGATTAAATTTACGGCATGTAATGCCCTAAGAGAGAACATTATGAAAATGATGTATAGGTGGTACATGACCCCAGTCAAGCTTGCAAAAATATATCATTTGCCCGAGACCAGGGAGAAGAGTCAGTGGAAGAAGATTGGAAGAAATTTAAAATTTACTTACAGAAATATTGTAAAATTTTTGAATGTTAATGGCATTGAAATGAACTGAAGGGGTTCTAGCAACGAGGTTAAAAATAAGATTGGATGGATAATCAGACAAATGAATTGGATATGAATTTGCTGAATTAATTTTCAACAGGGATTAAAAAAAGGGAGATGTGAGGAAGTCAAGAAAATAAGTGAATCAAAGATGAGAAGTAAAAAGAGGGATTTTTGTGTTTTTTTCTTTCTTTTTTTCTTAAAATGTGTTTTTTCTTTTCTTTTTTGAAACTATTTTTTTTCTTATAATTTTGTATTTTGTGTATTTGTTCTTGTCTTTTCTAAAAGTTAATAAAATATTTATAAAAAAAAAAAAACATAAGGGATTTGCTTTGTTTTAGTTATAGTGCAATAAATTTCCCAAGAGATATATAGGTCAAAGTTTCAGAAGTCTAATGTTTGACATTCTCACATTATGATCAATTTAAGCTATGATTAATTAACAATTAACTCTTAATCATTATAGTTCAGATATCGTATTTTTCACCCTATAGGACACACTTTTTCCCCTCCAAAAATGAAGGGGAAATGTGTGTACGTCCTATGGGGCAAATGCAGGCTTTCACTGAAGCCTGGAGAGCGAGAGGGGTCGGTGCGCACCGACCCCTCTCGCTCTCCAGGCTTCAGGAAGCTATCCGCAAGCCGTGGGAGAGCTGCTCGACTTCGCGCAGCTCTCCCACGGCTTGCAGAGAGCTGCCTGCACCCAGAAGCCTGGGGCGAGCTGAGCTCAGCGCCCCCCAGGCTTCGGGCTTCGCACAGCTCTCCCACGGCTTGCGGAGAGCTGCCTGCACCCCGAAGCCTGGGACGCGCTGAGCTCAGCGCCCCCCAGGCTTCGGGCTTCGCACGGATCTCCGCAAGCCGTGGGAGAGCTGCGCGAAGTCGCACAGGTCTCCCATCTCTTGTGGAGAGCTGCCTGCACCCCGAAACCTGGGGGGCGCTGAGCTCAGCGCCCCCAGGCTTCGGGCTTCCCACGGCTTGCGGAGAGCTGCCTGTTCTGGGGGCTGGGGTCAGGGGAAGCTCAGGCTTCCCCCGCCTCAGCCCCGCGCCTGGGGGGGAAATATTTTTTTTTCTTTATTTCCCCCCCCAAAAAAAAAACCTAGGTGCGCCCTATGGGCCAGTGCGCCCTATGGGGCGAAAAATACGGTACTTGTCAAGCACTGATATTTAAAAAGAGGAATATTTTCAACAAAAGCACCAAAACATTACCTAATTCATTTGTCAGGTCAATTCAAGCTTGGGTCAGTAGTCTTATCAACTACCTTAAAATGTTAAAGACACTAATAATCGTTTAATGGTCTTCTACCAAGTAGGGAATCTCCTACGTACATCAGTTGCTGAAATAATAAATTCAACAGATGGCAACTCAAATATATTAAAAGTTTTTTCCTCATCTCACCACGATCCCCAATCAATAATCAAATTTCCTTGGTTTCCCAATTGTGTGAACACTAGTACAGTTACTTCCACCTATTTGCAATAATATAAAGTTGATGGGGTAAAATGGCCTCTTGGGTCCCAAAACAGAAGCACATTGGTCAAGTTTACATCATCATTCCAGACTACATAAGTGTCTCTCTCCTTACTCCTGCTCTCTTCCCTTCCCTCCAGGCCTTTGTCCTGGCTTATTTTCCTGCTTTGGTAACTTGATGTTAAGCCAGAATTCCCTGTTTCAAACAAATGGAAGGCTCTGGATTGATACAAGCCAGAATCTTCTCACCAAAGCTAGAGAACAACGGAAGGAGGCAAAGGCAGATAAGCCTAATTCTCATTCTCAACTTTATAAACTAGTAACAGCTGGGTAAGAATACAAGTTCTTGCCCACTAAATAATACTGCTCAAAAATTAAACAGCCTAGTTAATACAAAGGACATGTGTAATAGGAATCTTACCTGTCAAATTAAATTTCACTGTAACATTGATTATATGATGGACTTGTAGACGGTCATTTGTACTGAAATACTTCACAGCTTTTGCTCAAGCTGTGAGTACCTAAAAATAAAAAATATTAGTATAATTTTAAAATGGTATTAGAGATGGCATTTTCCCCCACTACAAAGCCAAAGTTATTTGAGGCTGTTTACCGGCTTTTAAGGTGGTAATGGCAATTTCCTAGCCACAGAAGTGGGCCAGGAGACAGTTTCAGTATTTGCCCCTTCCAATGAGCTCTTATTTACAAATAATGTATGTTGCATAGATGAACTGACTGACAGTGCTGAAGGGCAATCAAGAATTACCACTTCCTCATTAGAACTTTGCCTAACTGTAAGCCCACTGGGTACCTGCATGCCCCAATTCCTCCATCCTAATTTGATCTTCCAAGTTCTGGAATTACTACAACATAACAGTACCTATGGAAACTTCCTCACTGTGGTTTCTTGACACAGGAAGGCTTAACAGTGCAAGCTTTTAGAATCTGTGTTTCACTCTGCCCAGTGCTTTACACAACAAAGAAAAGCTAAAAATTAAGGAAGTGATTGCATGCAGCTATGTCAACCAATATTTTTAACCATATCCATAAGCCCAATATGCTATATTTAGTGTCTTAATATGATTAATTATTATTTGTCTTTAAAAATGGAGCCAGAGAATAAAGCCAGCCCTCTTGTGACATCTCTTCTGCTTCTAAAGGAAACCAGGCTATTGTCCAAATATAGTTAGACTGAAGTGATAATGTGAGAAAAGCAGAGTCAATTGAATGGCTGTTAAGGATTAGAAATTAAAATTTATACTGAATGCAGTATTTATATTCTGGTTCCTTACAAAACAGACACAATTGGGCTAATCCCAAATATTTCACTAAACTATCAGCAAGCATATATGCACTAACTTTTCTCCCATTGCTTCAATTCACGTAAGATGTTTTTAAAAGAAACTTTATTATTTTTTTTTTAAGTAAAGACATAATGCAAACAACATCAAACATACTGATACAAAAGAGAGAGAAAAGGAAAACTATAATGTGGTAATCCAGACATCCAATATAGGAAAGTCAATTTGTTTACCTTTTTTTACATAATTTAAGATTCAAATTATGAATGAAAAGGGAAGTCCCCAATATGTTTCTTTGTTGTAAAAAAAAAAAGAGAGATACACATATATTTAAAACTTACTTTACAGACAGTGCTGAAGACTCTTCCTAACTTCAATTTTAGAATACTTGGATATCCACCATATCAAATTTCTTTCCAGGGTTGGGGTGCTCTCTGATGGCCCTTTTGCATTTATTTAAATATTTTTTTAAAAGACTGCTGATGTGGAAAAGGTTCCAGCAACAAGAGGCTTTTTTAATGTAAGTGGAATAGCTCAAGGGCAGAGTGCCATAAATTACAGCCTGATTTGCCAACAACAGGAGGCCCTGAAAAGATGCTAATCTGCCTGCACCAAGCAACGCTTGAACCTAATTGGCTGCCTTCTAGAGTTGACCCCCCAATCATACAACCACCAAGGAAGTACTACAGAGGGAAACATTCTAGGTCAGAGATGGAGTAACTCTGCACTGAGTGTTTTGCACACAGTGGAAAAGGCAAATGCTATATCAGACAACAACACTAGCTTACATATCTGGCTGATTTTATACCAATTATGAAAGAGCCAGGATATTAAACTGTATATTGATGGAAACACCACTACAAATAAGTATTTGTGTCAAAGTCTTTCCTTCAAACAAAGTGTAGGTTCAGTATGTTGGGTTGCATTTAACTAAGTTCTACACAGAGTAGACCAGGTAAAATTAAAGAACCTAAGTTAGACATGTTCATTAACTTCCATGGGTCTACATTTGAGTAGGACTAGCACAGAATACAACCCAATATCTGTTATTTATCATATCAATACCGTGCCCTTTCCCAAAGGAACTCAGGGCAGTGTTGTCAGGGAACCATGTTTCTCTGTCATTTTAAACATGTCTCTAGCAGCTCGATGCAAAAGGAACTCCATTTTGTCTATGAATGTATGACAGGCTGACTTTTAGATACCCAGGGTAAGAAAGCCCTCCAGTAATATAGATTATGAAGGCATAAGACATAAGAGCCCTGGAATATGCAGGTGCCTTCCTCCCTGCCTAGGTCTTAATGGAATCAAATCATACAGGCACATCCATTTATCAACAATCGATCTAGAGTTCAGACTCCAGGGAATTTCCAAGGAACAGGAAAACCTACTAGGAAACAGATTAACACCCATTAAACTTAGTAACAACCAGTGTTAGAAACTCAAGATAGGCTAGGGTGACTGTGGCTGATTATCAGTTAAACACCTGGTTAGTTCAGATTACAACCTCAGGAACAACACATCAGGTATTTTTCTAAGTCTAGTATTTGGTCAGGGCTACTTCCCATTCCAGGGACGTGGGTGGTGCTGTGGGTTAAACCACAGAGCCTAGGACTTGGCAATGAGAAGGTTAGCGGTTCGAATCCCCGCAAGGGGGTGAGCTCCCGTTGCTCGGTCCCACCTCCTGCCAACCTAGCAGTTTGAAAGCACATCAAAGTGCAAGTAGATAAATAGGTACCGCTCCAGCGGGAAGGTAAATGGTGTTTCCGTGCACTGCTCTGGTTCGCCAGAAGCGGCTTAGTCATGCTGGCCACATGACCCGGAAGCTGTACGCCGGCTCCCTCGGCCAATAAAGCGAGATGAGCGCCGCAACCCCAGAGTCGTTTGCGACTGGACCCTAATGGTCAGTGGTCCCTTTACCTTTACCTTTACTTCCCATTCCAAAATGAAACAAGGATTGCATTCAACTTTTGTTCAGAGTAGACCCATTAAAATTAGCAGCTAACTTAGGTCAACTAACTTCAGTGTGCCTACTCTGAGTAAAAGTTAGTTGGATATGACTGCATATCCCAACCTAACATTAATCCTAACTAACTGGCATCAGCATGAAATGTCACAAAACAAGCCCTTGAAAACAACCTTACAGTGCAGATGTGCTGATACCCTTGCAAAGATAAGAAAGATAAATTACAGTTGCATACAAGCAGCAACCCTGAAACAAATATCAGGTTTTAGTGTAAGCAGGACCAATGAAAAAAGTGCAAATGAGCCAATGCACGACAATATCAGTTGAGGACACTGAACAGCAATATTAAGGTATATTCATTACTACATTTGGTGGCAAATTATAAGCATGTGGCACATACCAAAAGACACACACACCACTCCTTTTATACTTTTCATAATCTTGTCTCTCAGCATTATAGGAAGTGCTATGCCTCCTCAGAGTATAAAACATATATAGGGGTTCAAGATACACACCAGTTCCATCACTGTGATCAACTAACCTTCTGTTGCATTGAAATGACCCTTTTTTCCTAATCTACTTGAGACAATCTCAGGTTGATTGATTGTGGGTGAAAGGAAAGAAAGAGAATTTTTTAGAAGGCATGTAATCCAGAGAAGTCAGAGAGACACTTGTAGTAGAATAAATATGTGCATTGCTAAGGACCCGATACTGTAGTTCTAAGGCTTGTAATCTAAGCCATGCTATGATGTGGGGTGGAAAAATAGCCATTTGATAAGTTCATTAGGAATAATGAATGGATACCAATTATAAATACAATATTAGGGAAGGTTGGCAGTAAGTTGTATTAAATGATTTTCATCTGATTATTACTAAGTATGTGAGAGAATAAATGTATAGCACTGTTTTGTAAATTGGAATGAGAAAAATAAAAATGGGAGGTCAATAGCAATCACTGATCCTCCCCCCCCACCCACTTAAATTTAAACAACACAAGAGAAATACATGATATTGTCTTTTAATTTTTTTAAGTATTTGAATAAGAATGTCTACACAATATAACATTTAACCACATTAAGTATGTTTTAATTTCCCCTTCCAATACTGTATTTCAAGTCAAACACTTGTGTTGTATTGGGACCAAAATAAAAACAGGGAATACTTTCAATGTTGTTTTCTAAATACAAATAAAACAAACATGTTGAAATAGGAAAGCAGCTAGTTTTCCAACGTAAACTGGAGCTTTTTGATGACAAGAGCTGTTTGACAGAGGAACAGACTACCTTAGAACATGGTGGACTCTCTGTTATTGGTGTTTTTTAAATAGACATTGGATGGCCAGCTATGAGAGATTTTTCAGTTACAGTTCCTGAATTTCAAGGGGTTGGAAAAGACTTTACAATTCTAAGAATCTATTATTTCCCTAAGAAATTAGTCTAATTTTCATTTTTCAATTCAAAATTTTCAAGAAAACACCACTAAAGCCATCTTCTTTTAAAAATGAATACAACCCACTTCTGTCCAAATATGCAGTTCAAAGCTGGAAAAATCATACATATGAATGAAACACGGTGAGTACACTTCCACAATAGCTCTTCTGCTTAATATATATATGGTTGCACATCCTTAAACTCAGGCTCTGCTAAGTATACAGATCGCCCAAGAGAAGCAGGCAAGTAAAACTAGCCCCATCAATAAGAAATAAGCAGAATGATGGAGATACCAGAAAAAGCCTCTCTGAAGTGAAGTTTATACAGATATAAAACTTGATGAGCTTTTCAAGCAATTTGCCTGCCTGCCCCCAGCACAGATTATGCAGAAATCCTTACATGAGGATTTAACTGCTCAAGTGTCCTTACTTTTCATTCCTCCTGATTTTAGTTATGCATACCAATTATCTTGTATTCTTTGTATATATGGTCCTTGATTATATGTAATATTTTATTGATTTATTAATTTGGGGTTGGGGAGGAAGAGTACAGAAATTTACAAATAAATAATATTGCGTAGATTTGTTATATTACACAGTGACCTTCCCAAAAGATATACCAGGTTCTTCAGTTTCACCCCTACACCTCTGAGGCGGGAAGGGTTCACACTACAGAAGATAAGATGTTCTCAGTTGCAACAATATTCCATACATAAGGGGTCAGCAAAGTTTTTGTGACTTGGGCCAGTTCACGGTCCCGCAGACGCCGCGGTGGGCCGGAGTGTGTGTGTGTGCGCACATGCGCAAACACTATTTCCTGCAGCCAATGGGAAGCCAGTCAGCATCGCAGAAGGCAGTCCCCACTCTGCTCTGTGCTGGTTTAGCACAGAGCATGGGAGCCAACTGAGCGGGCGGCAGGGGTCCCCAAGCAGGTGGCAGGGGTTCATGGGCCAATTAAACAAACCCCATGGGCTGCTTGTGGCCCATGGGCCTTAGGTTGCTGACCCCTGCCATACATCAATATCAAACACTTTGGGATGGCTGGGATTTGGCAGCAATAACTAAATCTAACACATATTTGCACAATTGCTTCTTCTCCTCATATGCCAAGCTTCAGATAATACATCAAAGCAAGCTGCAGTATACATACATTCTGCATTGCCCAGGAAGCCAACCATAAGAGTATTCATATTAGCTCCACAGACATCCTATACACTTTGGCCATATTAACTTTCAACAGAATTCAGAATCCCTAACTGCTGTCTAAAACAACTGAATTTTGCAATTGACACTGCACTGCAAAATCCAAGGTGTTGCTTGTCATCATAAAATATCTCACGTCATCTCCATATCTAACCCTTTCAACTGTACAGAATAGTTTTAGCTGTAAACCTCATTCATAGTCACAAACACACTGACTGCATTATTCTTGAAATGAAAGGCATAATAATAATAATAATAATAATAATAATAATAATAATGGTTTAAATTTTATGTGGCCTATGGTTTAAATTTTAGTGTTATGCAAATGAGTCTTGGGGTCCCTTGTTTTCCACTTCCCACTTCTCCTGCAGCATAACCATGGTCAGAAATTCAGATATGTAAGCTAGGTGCCAAATGTCTCCTTAAACCATGGTTACAGTCACCAAAATGGAATGTCTAGTTCCCATTTTGGGGCAAGCCAGCTCTAAACTCTTATTTTTCAAATGATGGACTGACTGTGATTGATTATCAGTTAAGCATCTGGCTACTTCAGATGACAACCTTGAGCTAGTTAAGAACTTTGAGAACTTAAAAAAGAAAAGTCACTTTATCCAGGGACCATCCACATATACATTGGCCTATTCCTACCTCTTTTTCTTAATGGTGACATGGACCATTCATAGCATAGGAACATTCTTCACAACTCAGACCAGGGTTTATGTGGTTTATGAAGCTGACTTGTTTCAATAAATCAAAGTTAGGTTTAAGCACATTTAAGTTTGGATGTTATACTACACTGTGGTTAGCTGAAAACAGAACCACAAGTTTCCAGCCTCATCCTCATAGCTGCACTAGAGGAGACCAGAACAAGGAGCTGATGAGCCCATGGCTCATTCAGCAGGCCACTGTAAATTAAATGTTATCATGTTCATGACATTGATGTGGCTAAGAGGGCAACTTGCACAGAACCTCTTTGGCGAAACAATAGCTAATCTAGGATTTGAACCCAGGCTCTAATTCAACACTGTCCAGGGATACCTTATCTTTCACATGGTCATGCAATACACAGTAATGGAAGTCTTGCATCTGTTATACAAACTCCTGTTGTCCCACAGATGTCGTTTTGATCGCTTCTATATGGCTAAGGGAGCAATTCTAATTATGGGAAGCCAACGTAATTCACACAGCCTTAAATTAAGCCAGTGTAAAGTACACCAGATCCATACATGGTTCAGGAGCAGGGCTACTGCCGGCAGAGCCAATCTAGTCCTGACAGAGGGGAAACAAGCCTTTAAAATACAGTTTGACCTATGCCACACTTTTTGCCAGTGCAAGTTCCACGGGGCTGGTAGGTCACATGACTGAGATGAGCCAAGTCAGGAACCAGCACAAGTTCCCTCAGCCCAGTCTCCCACACAACACCCATTTTGCAAAGTTTACGCCAGTGTAAATTATGCCAGTCTCAGCTCAGCCAACTTAGCCAGGGTTGGGGACTTATACCAGCTGAACTAGGTATCTGCTGACTAAACTGGAGATTCGACACATCCTAACTCACTCAACCCAGCGGATCTAGGGTGGCACCCTAAAGCAGTAGAAATAGGGGTGCATAATAGCCATTAACACAATCTATGGAGTCTATTCACACTTCCCTTTACTGCATAACTACAAAGATTATCATTGCTTGTGTTCATACTTTGCAACAGAGGTGGTCCATATAGTTCCAGTAAAGGTAAAGGACCCCTGATAGTTAAGTCCAGTCGCGAACGACTCTGGGGTTGTGGCACTCATCTCGCTTTACTGGCTGAGGGAGCTGACATTTGTCCACAGACAGTTTTTCTGGGTCATGTGGCCAGCATGACTAAGCCACTTCTGGCAAAACCAGAGCAGCGCACGGAAACGCTGTTTACCTTCCCGCCAGAGCGGTACCTATTTATCTACTTGCACTTTGACGTGCTTTCGAACTGCTAGGTTGACAGGAGCTGGGACTGAGCAACAGGAGCTCACCCGTCGCAGGGATTCGTTTCAGTAAGAGGTGTTAAACATTCACCCGACTGGATTTTAGTAGGGTCAACAAATCACAGCAGTTGGTTTTTCTCCCACTTCTAAATTCCAGGGTAGATTATCCCATTTGTAGGACCCACCATAAAACCCTTCCTTTACATACTCTTTTCTCCATTTAGGAAGATGAGCATCTATTTAGGAAGAGGAGTATCTTCCAAGACAAGGAGCATGTGATATATTAGGGTTTCTACTTTCATACCACATGAAAGCAGCCTCCTGTCTTATCTAAAATGCGGGTCTCTCCTTCATATCTTCAGGGAACAGAAGATCCAGATAATAAAGTTAAAGTCTAATCTCTAAACTAGGGATGAAGCAATTGTTCTATACTTTAAGATGGAACAAATCCAATCTGAAATATCAAGTGCATTTAGGATAATAGCCCCCTCTTTGATTTTCACCACCTTACCTATCCCTAAACGGGTGACTCAAAACCAAGTCTCACCATTTGATATTTTCAAATCTTCACATTTTCAAATATTTAGTTACAATTCAGATTGGAGGTGAAGCAGGAGGCATTATTTTCCTATTTCACCATCTCTACAAGAAGTAAACATATCCATTGCTGCCAATGGGTGTGTACTGGTTTAAAATCCTCAATTATGCCAGAGATATAGATGGCAACTACATTCACATGTTCCAAATAGTCTCACAAACTGCAGGAAGAGTGGTCAGCTATGCAATAAGGAACAAGATACAGTATCCAAATAGGAGGTCATTTCTGCTCCTATGCAAGATAGTCTCACTAGAGCCAGGGCAGTCTCCAAGTTAGAAGGGACAAGGGACTTGCCACACCCCAAGGTACAAGGAAGTAGTGTATCTCCAGTCTAAAGTGAATTAGTCGAAGGGACAGGGCAGCAGATGTTATAAACAAATCTAGAGGTCTATTATCCCCTACAGTGCTATAGGCTATTCCCCAGGCAAAAGTCTCTCCACCCAGTTCTCTTCAGAGGAAGGAAATGGTTTCTGTTGTCACTGATACATCAAGTTACACCCTGGAGTAGGCCAAGGCAAGTTGTCAGCAACAAACAGAAGGGCAACAAACCTAACCCCAGGAATGACTCCTGCCTCCAGGCAAGACTGTCTGACTATTAAACCCTTAATGATTTGGGGCCAGGGCTGTTTTTTTAAAGTAGTCTTCACTCATTCAAACCTACTCACGAATAAAATTAGTTTGGTTGATGGGTGCAAAAGATAGGGCTTTCTTGGTGGTGGCCTGGCAATTGTAGAACTCACTTCCTATTGCACTACTACACATTTAGTGCAAACCTTAACGCATGCCCAGAAAACTCGTATTCCAGACTGCCTTTAACAGTGTTTATGCTATTGATTCTTGATGCTCCATGCTTCTTCACAATTTTGCCTTCTTATGCTTTTGATACGTTAAATGTATCCTAATACAGTGGTACCTCGGGTTAAGTACTTAATTCATTCCGGAGGTCTGTTCTTAACCTGAAACTGTTATTAACCTGAAGCGCCACTTTAGCGAATGGGGCCTCCTGCTGCTGCCGCGCCGCCGGAGCATGATTTCTGTTCTCATCCTGAAGCAAAGTTCTTAACCTGAGGTACTATTTCTGGGTTAGTGGAGTCTGTAACCTGAAGCATATGTAACCTGAAGCATATGTAACCCGAGGTACCACTGTATATCTCATTATCATTGTTGTACGCCACATTGTGAGGGTTATACACTAAAAGGCAGCCTATATATACTTCCAGTAAATGAATGTTGAGGTCTATCCCCACAGCACTGGTAGCAAATTAGGTCCCACAATTACAGACAGGGATGTTCCCTTCCTTGACCTGTAATGAAGTACACACTTTTGGCTTTAGTGCCAAAATGATGTGAAATATTTGCTATTCTCCTTTCTCTGCTTTCTTCCTTGCATTGGGAAAGGTGCAATTCTTCCTCTAAGAAAAAATGTCACATCTTAAATGTCCAAATTCCAGAGGTGAAATTTCAGTTTTGATGACAATTAGAATCTGTTCACCACCTCAATCTAGTGAGTATAAACCCATCAAAGAAATATAGCCACACGTTCATGAAGGGGTTCCTCTATCCCCAAAAGGAGGGATGAATAGCAGGGTGCATTCAGGCTTATGATGAGATACCACATCTACAAACTTAAAATATCACATTGGGTTCCCTTTGCCTAAGGCAGTGTTCTCAAACCTGAAACCCCAGCTGTTGTTGGACTACAATTCCCATTATCCCTAGCAGCACCAATGGTCAGGGATGATGGGAGTTGTAGTCCAACAACAGCTGGAGATCCAAATCTGAGAAACATTGTCCTAAGGTAAATGGAGCAATGCAAACCAAGAACATTGAGGAAGTTTTAAGTCACAGTTGGGGAACATGCGGCCCAGAGGCTGATTGTTATCATGCAGGCCTCTCTATCCAGTTGTCAAAACTCTAACAGCCACACCACTCCACCAGTCCTACTTCATAACTCCTTCATTGTTTTTGTCTCATTAGAATGTGTCCTAGAACTTTTATCATGTTTCTTGATTGCCTGGACAGAGGGGCGTGTGTGCATGTGTAGAAACTGACTGTAGAAAGGTAAAATGTAAATTCATTGCTTCACCAACTTTTCCCTCTGGCACTGACAGAGCATATGTGCACCCCCCATCCCAGACTGCCCAGATGAGAATGCAGCCCTCCATCTAAAAAAGGTTCCTTACCACTGCCACAAGGCCAAATCATGCACTCAGTACCAGGATTATCAGCTGAGCTGAAAAAATAATTCAAAAACACAACCAGCCTCTCATGATGGCCCCAGGGAGTTGGCACCTATGGCCCACAGCAGTCTTGCGACCAGAACTACCTTATCTGCAGAAATCAGCAGGTGAAATTTTTCAATATGCAGAGATCAGCATGTACAGAGGTACTAATAAATGTCTGCAGATCAAGATGCTGTTCCGAGCACAGGAGCAGGAACCCCAGCAACGCACACACAAATAAGGAAGTTGGCAACCCAACTCAAAAGCAGAGAAGTGGAAATCAGATGTAGAAATGCTTGCTTGGACTTGAGGGAATGCGGGGGGGGGGAGGGCGACGGGGCTGAAATGTCGATGGATATGTGTCTGTAAAGGGCGAGTTTGAACCCTTCAACAACACAGGGGCCTTATGAGGGGGCAAAAAAACCCCTCCTCCCTCCAAATAACATCTCAACCTAGGAGTGGCAAACAGGAGCATAAGAAACTGCTTTACAGACCACTGGCCCATCTTAGCCCAGCCCAGGAATGCCAGCTAGGCCCCACGACCATGGGTGCCCAGGGCCGTGGGTGCCATGCCAGGATTTTTGTTAGGGTGAGCAGGCAGGCTTCTACTGGGGGTGAGTGGGCATAACCTCAGTTTTTAAAGTATTTTTATTGATTCTTGCTGACATTTGGGGCGGCTGGCCCCTACATGGGGAATTTTGCGTGTGCTCAGGCACCCAGGAAACTGGCACCTACATCCCAGCTCACACGGACTGGCAGCAGCAGCAGCAGCAGCAGCAGCAGCCACCTTACCTGCAGGCGCTGGGCCCCGAACCTGGGTCCTCCTGCATGCAAAGCAGATGCTCTGCCGCTGAGCTGCAGCCCGACAGGGAAGCTGCCTTGCAGCAAGTCAGGCAAGCGCTGGCCCTCGGGACAGTCCACGAAGAGGCCGGATCTCGTCGTCGTCGTCCCCCCCACCCCACCCGGAGCCCTACCGGGGACTGAGGCGCTAGGGACCGAGCCCACTGGATGCGAGGCACCTGCCCGGCCACGGAGCCACGGCCCTCCCTCGAGGAGGGAAGGCACGGGTCTGGCCCCTCACCGCCCCTCCCTCCCTCTCCGAAACGAGCCTGACGGGTCCGAAAAGGAAAGGGCCTCTTCTTCCCTCAGAGTGGCCCTGTGAGGGGAAGGGGGAGAGGCAAAGCCTCGACGCTCTCCTCACAAGTAGCTCCTCTGGCTCCCTCTCCTCAGGCGGGCCGGGAGAAGGTTGTTTTTGGGGGGCCCAGCCACCCCCCCCTCGCCCCGCTGTGGGGCTCCAGCTGTTTCCCTCAGTGCCAGGCGCCCAAACCGGGTCGGGAGGTGAGGGACCAGAAGGACGGCGGCAGCGGCGACGGTTGGTTACCTGGCACCGGCCTCTCGCGGCGCGCGCGCTCGCTCGCTTCCTCACGAGACCCGCTTGACACCAAGGCGGAAGTGGGACCCTCTTTTTCTTCGTCGTCGTCGTCGTCGTTTTCACCCCCTTCTCCCTCGCTATCTCCCTCGCCCTCAACCCCGCCCTCAACCCTCTTTTGACAGGCAACCGGGGAGCTTCCAATCGAGCCCCGCCAAAGGGCCGTGACGACGTTAAGCCCGCCCCGCGTCCCTCTCCTCCCGAAAGCCCACCAATAGGCCGCGGCCTATGCTAATGAGAGAGGGAGAGAGCGGCGCTGCAGACCCACAGGCATCGTCTCTCCCGCGCGCGCGCGCATACAGACACGCCCGCCTCAACGGCGCGCGCGCGCATGCCGCACGCTCGCTGGGGCGAAGGGGGCTTCGGCCAATGGCGTGCTCAGTACGGGGCGTGGCCATGCAAATAAGGGGGGGAAGAGGCGAGAGAGGGATGCTTTGCGAAGCATCCTGCGCGCTGCGGAGGGGCTGGCCAGGCATGCGGCGTTGCACATCCCTAATGTGTTGCACGGGGGTCTTTGCACGGCGTGGGGTGGGGTGCTTGGCTTGCATAGCCAGGGAAGGTTCAGAGAAGTCCGTCGAAAGGGTCAAGGGGATGGAGCGACTCGCCTACGAAGGAAATCGGCGTGATGCAACGTTTGCGGGGCGGCGGGGGAGGCGGCGCAGCATGGTAGAAGTTTTCAAAATCATGCATAGAGAAAGTGGACTGGGGAAAATTACTCTCCACCCTCCTCTCTCTCATTTTGTTATTTATTATTTATTTCGACCACTTATATACCGCTCGTAGTTAAGCAAAACTCCTAAGCGGTTTACAACACATCTTAAATAAACAGTAAATACCAAAACAAAAAGGAGATGATTTCTACGTTCTGTAAAGCTTAACTAAGCAGAACACCCTCGTCAGTATCAAAATAAACATTGCCACATAAAAACATAGCCGTCAACGTTTCCCTTATTCTGAATAGGATTCCTTGCAAGAAAAGGGAAAAGTTGACAGCTATGACATAAAACTCAGCTGCAAAAATAAAATAAAATAAATGCAAGAGCTCATATAACAGAAGATTTCCAAGTAAGCTGAATGTTGTAAGATTCAGGACATGGGAAAGAAGTGCAGAGTTAAACTGTGGAACTCCTTCCCCCAGGAGGCAATGATAGCCACTGACTTGGATGGCTTTAAAAGGGGATGACACAAATCCACAGAGCAGAGGGCTGTCAATGGCTAGTAGCCATGCATAGCTATGCTCTGCCTCCAGCAATGTTTCTGAATGCCAGTTGCTGGAAACCGCTGAAAGGGGAGGGGTCTTGCCCTCATGTTCTGCTCACTGGTTTCCCACAGGACCCTGTGAGAACAGGATGCTGGACTAGATCAGCCACTGGCCTGATCCAGCAGCCTATTCTTACGTTCTTAGGTTATGTTCACTCCTTTTCCTCCTCCTTCTTTTGCATTGCATTAAAGCCTATTCATCTCTTCCGTTTTAAGGTGGTGCAGCAGCTGTGCATGTGTGTTTGGAAGCAAAGCCCTCTCTTGTTTTATTCTGATTAACTCCCCCAGGTTTGCAAAGGGTTGCAGCCTTAACAGTGCACGTCTGTAATCCTAACTCTGGCTACTCGGCAGTAAGCCCTGTTGATTTCAATGGAACTTACACCCAGATAAGTTAACCTAGGAAACTCAAAATAAGCTGTACTATTGGTCCATCTAGCTCAGTATTGTCTACACTGACTGGCAGAGTCTTTCCCAAATCAGATTCTATTACCCTTCCCCAAGCAGAGTTAGGGTCACAATCTAAGCCTGTGTATGGATGTTCGAAAGTAAGCACCATTGAAGAAGGCTTACTCCCAGACAAGACTCTAGTGCTAACCCTACTTAATTGGGAGTATGCTCCAGTGAATTCAATAGGCTTACTTTTGAGGAGACACAATTTGGAATTGCACTGTGCATGCATGCAATTGCAGTCTTAACAGCACAATTGTGTGCATGTCTACTCAGAAGTAGTTCCTTACTCTCAGGTTAAGTGTGCATAGGATTGCAGCCAAACCTTTATCGCATCTTAGAAGTCTAATATTGCAACCCTGGAAACAAAACCAGCGGCAGTAGGGCTTATTTCTGAGTACACATAATCAGGAGGGTGGGTCTCTCTTTCTGTAAATGCAGAAAGTACCTCTTCATACAACAGGTAGACTTGCATTGTTTGTGTTCATTACTTACAGAGCTCACAATACGAGTTTGGCCTAGTTGGATGAACAGATATACCTAATCGTAGCCTAGCCTTATGCATGTATGCTCAGAGGTGAGCCATACCATTTTCAAAGGCTCTTCCTTGCTATTACTTGCTGGTAGGTAGGTATGCATAGGTTAGCTGTCCCAGGCAACAAGTAACCCCACCCCATTGAACACTGTAGAACTTCCTTCTGAGTAAATATTTATAGCGTTGGGCTGCAAACGGTTCTAGATACACGCAGATGTCTAATCTATTACTATATATTTAAGTTTCACATTCTACCAAAGTTCTTGATGATAGTTATCAAAGCAAATACTAAACAATTCACTGTTTTTAAATCCAAAACTACGGTATACAGATCCTGCATACAGTCAAGGCATGCTGACTCACAGCCTGTAGCTGCCATGTGATCATTATTATTATTATTATTTATTGAATTTACCGTATATACTGCCCTATACCCAGAGGTCTCAGGGCGGTTCACAGAACAAAATCAAAATATAAAACCACAAAATATATAATCAAAATAAAAACAACAACCCAATAACGCCCCCCCCAAAAAAACCACATTTTAAAAGGGCATGTGATTAACTTATGAAGAGGTGTGTGTGTGTATATGTATATAACACAACAGCACTTTGCCATAGTCATTGTATGACTCACACTCTCTGCTGGCATAGCTCTTTACATCTCGAGGATTCTGTTGATTCATTACAAGACACCTCACGCCTTCATTATGCAATGTTAAATCCACAAGCATGTGCTGACAGCACTTGGCTGTCCATTCTATGCCAGGCAATTAACTGTAATGAGATGCACGAGCTTTTGCAGCTTCAGAGGAAGATGAATAGACACAAATCTTTAAATCAAAGGTGGGGGACCTTTGTCAGCCTGAGGGCTGCGTTCCCTTCTAGGGAAGCTTCCGAGAGCCACATGCCAGCGGTGGGCGGGGCCAGAGGAAAAGTGGGTGGAGCCAGTGCCAGTGTGGTGTAGTGGTTAAGAGAAGTGGACTCGTAATCTGGTGAACCAGGTTTGATTCCCTGCTCCTCCACATGCAGCTGCTGGGTGACCTTGGGCTAGTCACACTTCTCTGAAGCCTCTCAGCCCCACTCACCTCACAGAGTATTTGTTGTGGGGGAGGAAGGGAAAGGAAGTTGTTAGCCGCATTGAGACTCTTGAGGTTAGTGATAAAGTGGGATATCAAATCCAAACGCTTCTTCTTCTTCTTTGTTCAGTAGGCAAATTTCTGCATGCACCCTTCTCTAACCTGCATCCAGGCAACTGAGGGTCATCATCACAATTTTAGGATGCATTCCAGCCGGGCAAAAACATTCCGGGTGCAAAGCAAACCCAATGAGGGGTACAGCTCGGGAAGAGTTTTGAGGGCAAGATTATGAGGGCTGCATTTGGCCCACCCAAATGCTCTAAATTGAAAAATAAATCCCCTAGAACAGCCTTTTGGATTCCTAGATGTTGGACTACAACTCCCATCATCCTGACCAGTAGCCAGGGATGATGGGAGTTGTAGTCCAAAAACATATGGAGACCCAAGGTTGAGAGAGCCTGCTCTAGAATAAGTAGTGGGGGGGTTAAGACTGAAAGGATGACTGCACAGACGTGGTGGTTCCCTCTTTTCTGCAGCAAATGTGATCAAACATAGATGTAAAAGCCACCTTTCTCCACAGAGCCTATGTAGCAAATAAGTTGCATTGCAGGCTGAAACTATTACAGCTATCCATTCTAGCAAGAAAAATCCCATGCAATGGAAGCTGAAATCCACTGAAAGCATGCTCAGGACAGCCATGCCAATACATATTTTTAAAAAGTGGGGGGAAATGGAAGTTCCAAATTTCTGATGAGGTTTCAGCTTAATTCAGTTTTGAAACTATTTTGTGCCTTTGGTAGTTCTAAAGTAGAGAATATCCTATATTCCATGCGCTCAAATCAATTAAAAAAGAAAACAGTTAATTGTCAGGAGGAAAGGTTTGCTTTTCCATACTGTTTCACACAGGTTCTTATATCCTAACTGCAACAGTTTTGCCTTGTTTCTCACAAGACAGGAATGTGCACTTTCCTCTATGGTGCTAATTTGCAAGGCATTTGCCATGTGCAATCTCTTCCTCTACATGCGCGCAAAGTTTTTGTGTGCAAAAGAACATAAGAAGAGCCTTCTGGATTACGCCAATGGCCCATTGAACCTATCATCCGATTCTAACTGTGGCCAGCCAGTTGTCTGCGGCAAGCCTGCAAGTAGGACCCAAGTAGAAGAGCCTTCTCTCCGCCTGCAGTTTCAACTGCAACCGGTATTCAGAAACTCTGGACACTGTGGCCCCAACTGAAATCAATGGCTTACTTTCAGGGAATCTTATAAACTGGGTTACTCTTTCCTTGTTGTTGTTTAGTTGTTTAGTCATGTCCGACTCTTTGTGACCCCATGGACCAGAGCACGCCAGGCACTCCTGTCTTCCACTGCCTCCCGCAGTTGGGTCAAACTCATGCTGGTAGCTTCGAGAACACTGTCCAACCATCTCGTCCCCTGTCGTCCCCTTCTCCTTGTGCCCTCAATCTTTCCCAACATCAGGGTCTTTTCCAGGGAGTCTTCTCTTCTCATGAGGTGGCCAAAGTATTGGAGCCTCAGCTTCAGGATCTGTCCTTCCAGTGAGCACTCAGGGCTGATTTCTTTAAGAATGGATCGGTTTGATCTTCTTGCAGTCCATGGGACTCTCAAGAGTCTCCTCCAGCACCATAATTCAAAAGCATCAATTCTTCGGCGATCAGCCTTCTTTATGGTCCAGCCCTCACTTCCATACATCTACTCTTTCCTAGATTCCCCTTGTTTTTAACAAGAAATATTTTTCAATGATACGGCTGCATCTAGACACATCAAAGAAGTGTTTCCGTTTAAAGCACTGTCAATTTAAACAGGGAAAACAGGTACAGTGGTACCTCGGGTTACATACACTTCAGGTTACAGACGCTTCAGATTACAGACTCCACTAACCCAGAAATAGTACCTCAGGTTAAGAACTTTGCTTCAGGATGAGAACAGAAATCGTGCTCCGGCGGCGCGGCAGCAGCAGGAGGCCCCATTAGCTAAAGTGGTGCTTCAGGTTAAGAACAGTTTCAGGTTAAGAACGGACCTATGGAACGAATTAAGTACTTAACCTGAGGTACCACTGTAGAGAAAAACAGGACCCCACATCACCATCTCTTGGTGCAATGTTATATCACACACATAACACACATAAATCACTTTTTCTTTATCAGGGTAGCTGAGTTCATGGTGTAATACACTTGCAGAATTACTGAATAGTGTGACATTTTCCTTTTTCTAGCTTTTCTTTTGATTCTACACTGCTCTGACAAGCAGCAGAAGAGCGGGGGAGATGGGACACACCATTTTTAATTCATTCACTGTACACACAATAACGCAAGTCCCTGCCCAGATGAATTTATAATCTAATCTTAGGGAAGGAAAAAACAGCAGAGGAATAAAAGGGACAGAGAGACAAAGGTCACAAAATACATTTGTAAATTCATTTTATACTTACTTTATCATCATTATCAGTGGGGAAGAGGGAAATTGTCTCTCTCAGCCTCGTCATAAGATCTGCTTCCTTTCATCCAGCTTTAACATTAACATTCAGGATCCGACCTGATCCGTAACTGAACCAGAGCCTGCATAATTTAAGCTGCTGCTCATCTGCAAGTCCACATGGTGTAAAGTTGGGTGGATGTGTCAAATTCAGATCCTCTCTTGTTAAATACCCTAAGTAAAGTTTGTAGAAGAAAGCAGCGATTCGTTTGCTGTAGCAATTAATAAAAACTTTTGCGAAAGTCAAATATAAATACACAATTTGCTTCTAAATTCAGAAAATAAACTAAGGGAATTCAGTTACCAGGCTTTGGTATAATGTTTCAAATAATGCAAGGTTCAGTGAACTTCACTGAAACCCTAAGAGAGTTTAATCTAGTTACTAAATCCAATCTGGAATCAATGCAGATCAAATTTCCTCACTGCCAGACGATCTCGTAAACAAATTGGGAAGTTGTTGTGAGCAAGAAACCCACAACTTAATTCATTATTTCAGTTTAAATCCTGAAAGAATAAATGAGCATGTCCCAAGCCAATAGTGTGGGACACGGGTGGCGCTGTGGGTTAAACCACAGAGCCTAGGACTTGCCGATCAGAAGGTTGGCAGTTCGAATCCCCGCAACAGGGTGAGCTCCCGTTGCTTGGTCCCTGCTCCTGCCAACCTAGCTGTTCGAAAGTACATCAAAGTGCAAGTACATAAATAGGTACCGCTCTGGTGGGAAGGTAAACGGCGTTTCCATGCACTGCTCTGGTTCGCCAGAAGCGGCTTAGTCATGCTGGCCACATGACCTGGAAGCTGTACGCCGGCTCCCTCAGCCAATAAAGCGAGATGAGCGCCGCAACCCCAGAGTCGGTCACGACTGGACCTAATGGTCAGGGGTCTCTTTACCTTTACCCTTAAGCCAATAGTATCATTCCATATTTGGTTGCTATCTCCTAGATTTGGTTTTTAAAACTTGGGCTTAACGCCCCCTATAGTGGAATTCATCTGCAAAAGTTCTGCAAAATGCAGCAGTATCAAGTCTCTTTTCCTGAATGAACCTACAGAGCAGGATCTGTCAGTTAAGTTAAATGTTCGCCTGAAGGGATAACCAACCGTCATGCCAAAGACATATTCTGGAAAGGATCTCTACCTATCTGCAGGCAAGCAATTACACCAGGAGATGGTACATCTGTGGTACTTAATCTTTTACAACGCTGGGTATAATTGCAACTTTCACACGCACACTGTGCTTCTTAAAACCTGGGGCAAGAGGCTCAGAGCTCCGTGTGTCTGTGATCTCATAAAAAAACAAAGACCAGGTTCCTTGTCTTTTAATAGCTGCTTAGTGGGGAGAGACTTGGGAGATGTCTCAAAAGTTGCAGATGTGAGAAAAGCAGTTAGAGGGCTAAATTCTTTCCTTTGCCCAACAAATGTTAAATGTTCAGGAGCTGTGGCCTGCTTTGTTTCTGGTTATCACCCAAAGAGTGACCCAGTTAGAGCTGCCAACTTTTGGGCTAGACCTTTCTCCTGTGCATTTGAGAGCAGCTCAGTCTGCAGGCACAAGGAGGTAATAGTGCTTTCCTCCCAGCTTTCAAAACCCGTTCCACAGATCAAACTGCTCTTAAAGACAAAGGAGCAGACAGACCGGACCGGGGTTTTTTCTTTTCTGTTTATCTGGCAACCCTGGGGCCTGCAAACTTCTTTGAGCGAACGTCAAATCATTTCTCAAAACTCCTAGAATGGAGATCCATGGTCAATGTGCCCTTGTGTGTTGTCAGCAAATAGTTCTCTCGGTTCATACACAGACCTTTTGTTTAAAAGATGCTCTGTCCCACTTCTCTTCTGCTGCGGTAAAAATGAAAAGGGATTGCACAGGGCTCTTTCAGAAGTGGGTCGATGCGCATTAAAATGACAAACGTGGTTCGATGTCAAGGTCTGTCAAGTGATGCACATGCGTGGCGGGGCGGGATAATACCAATTTCAGAAACATGCTAATGGGATTTGAAAGCTGGTGGTGACTGCCAAAGATCTTGGGGTCACGGTAGATAGTTTGATGAAGATGTCAATCCAGTGTACAGCAGGGACCCCTGGCCATTAGGTCCAGTCATGACCTAATGAGGCTGAGAGTGAGGCTGAGAGACTTCAAAGAAGTGTGACTAGCCCAAGGTCACCCAGCAGCTGCATGTGGAGGAGCGGGGAATCGAACCCGGTTCACCAGATTACGAGTCCACTGCTCTTAACCACTACACCACGCTGGCTCTCGCTGCCTAGGTTGGGCAAAAGATTCCTACATTGCAGAGGGTCGGACTGCATGACCCTTGTGGTCCCTTCCAATTCTACAGTTCTATGAGTCTATGATAAATAATCAAGACAATATCAAAACCAACATCATGATGAAAAGCAATTGACTTACATTAAACATGAAAGAAACATGATACTGCAATAATTGAAATAACAGTTAAAACAGATTGTTGGTTCAACTTCTCCCAAAAGCATCCTTCACCATGCACTGGGAAGCTTATACTGAGTGACAGGATCCGGAAGGTGCCTTACACCAACTAAGACCATTGGTCCATCTACATTAATATTGCCTGCACTGACTGGCAGCAGCACTTCAAAGTTTCAGACAGGATACATTCCCCAAACCTAGCTAGAGATACCAGGGATTGAATTTGGGACCTTCTGCATGCCTAGCTCTGCCACTAAGCACTACCGTATTTTTCGCTCCATAGGGCACACCGGACCATAGGGCGCACCTAGTTTTTAGGGGGGGAATAAAGAAAAAAAATTATCCCCCCCCCCAGGTCCAGGAGCGGTGGCAAGATTGCACGCAACCTCGCCGCCACTCCCGGAGCTTGCGGGACTGGGAACTGGGGGCGGGGAAGCCTGAGCTTCCCCCGACCCCAGTCCCCAGAACAGGAAGCTATCCGCAAGCCTTCTGAGCACAGTGGGAACTCCTGCTGTGCTCAGAAGGCTTGTGGATGGCTGCCTGAAGCCCGGCGAGTGCAGCGAGAGTTGGCGCAGCGCTCGCCGGGCTGCAGGCTGCTGTCCACAAGCCTTCGGAGCGCTCCGAAGGCTTGCGGATAGCTGCCTGAAGCCTGGAGAGCGAGAGGGGTCGGTGCGCACCGACCCCTCTCGCTCTCCAGGCTTCAGTGAAAGCCTGCATTCACTCTATAGGACGCACACACATTTCCCCTTAATTTTTGGAGGGGGAAAAGGGTGTCATATAGAGCGAAAAATGCGGTATATAAGAGGGCATTCCAGAGCTTGTGGTCAAATTTTGTGCTTCCCCAGCAGAAATCAGTTTTTGGAGGCACTCACAAGAGCTCAGATGCTGGATGTTGTGTATGGGAGAAAGGCAGTTCTTAAGCTATCCAGTCACAAGTAATTTCAGCTTTAAAGGGCAAGAAGAAGCACCTTGAACTGATCAAGGTATGAGCTGGTCATCGATGCAGATGAAACAGAACTGCAGTTATGTGTTCTGCCAATTTCAGTTAATAGTCTAGAAGCAGCATTCTGGCCCAACTGAAGTTTCTGGAAACTTTTCAGGGGCTTTTTGCCCAGGCATCATGTTCTATGCTTAAAATAGGCATCGTCCTCTGCATGCTGAGAGAAATAATTATCAGGCTTCCCCATGGAGCACTGAGGAATTATCAGCATTCACAGAACAGATTGATGATGTGCATTTAAGATATTTTGAACATTATTTTCATTTGTGTCTGAAGTGGAACTCTTAGGCAAAGCCCAGGTATTGTTCTCCCTTCAAGCCATTGTGTATTTATTGAATTCCTGAGACAAGCATATTCTTATCTATTATAGTGATAGAAATTCTTGAACCATCTATATGAATGCTAATGATACAGAAGTTTGAATTAAAGGGTTCCAGTGCTCGTGGGATAGCTTCTCCCTAGGCTGTGAAGTTCAAATTGTGTCTTCCTCGGTTTCCTGAAAAGTGAAGAACTGATTTTCCCCGTCACGGAGAAGCAAGCCAGAAAGTTGCTTTCTGGTTTCCCAAGTTACTAACATGGGGCACTATTCAGTGACCATATCCCATCACTGCATGGATTCCTCTTTGCTTCCCCCCCGTCTCCTCCCCATGTGCATGCCCTGTGCCCTCCCCAAATCTGCTCCAGAGGGTTCGGGGAACCCCTAGAAAAAAAATGGGGGTGCATGGGGGGAGAGAAGAGGGGAGAATGTCCTGATGCTCAATGAGAAATCCTTGCAAGAACCTTAGTGGTTCACTGGATTCCATCCACACAGAGTCTCTTCAGTTTTCAAAATGCTAGTGAGCACTGAGTGCAACACTATAGTAATAGTAATAATAATAATAATAATTGTTGTTGTTTAGTCGTGTCCGACTCTTCGTGACCCCATGGATCAAAGCACGCCAGGCACTCCTGTCTTCCACTGCCTCCCACAGTTTGGTCAGGCAAACAAACTGGAATGTGTCCAGAGGAGGGCAACCAAAATGGTCAAAGGCCTGGAAACGATGCCTTATGAGGAACGGCTAAGGGAGCTGGGCATGTTTAGCCTGGAGGAGAGGAGGTTAAGGGGTGATATGATAGCCATGTTCAAATATATAAAAGGATGTCTCATAGAGGAGGGAGAAAGGTTGTTTTCTGCTGCTCCAGAGAAGCGGACACGGAGCAATGGTTCCAAACTACAAGAAAGAAGATTCCACCTAAACATTAGGAAGAACTTCCTGACAGTAAGAGCTGTTCGACAGTGGAATTTGCTGCCAAGGAGTGTGGTGGAGTCTCCTTCTTTGGAGGTCTTTAAGCAGAGGCTTGACAACCATATGTCAGGAGTGCTCTGATGGTGTTTCCTGCTTGGCAGGGGCTTGGACTCGATGGTCCTTGTGGTCTCTTCCAACTCTATGATTCTATGATTCTAGGCTCATGTGTGTAGCTTCGAGAACACTGTCCAACCATCTCGTCCTCTGTCGTCCCCTTCTCCTTGTGCCCTCCATCTTTCCCAACATCAGGGAAATAATAATAATAAATTATTATTATTATTATTATTATTATTATTATTTCTTTGTACGCCGCTCTAGACTGCTTTCTCATCACAGCACTCCACAAGTTATCTGCTCAGGACCAGACACGAAAATGGGTAAAAGGTAAAGGTAAAGGTACCCCTTGTTAGGTCCAGTCGTGGACGACTCTGGGGCTGCGTGCTCATCTCGTTCTATAGGCTGAGGGAGCCGACATTTGTCCACAGACAGTTTTTCTGGGTCGCTTCTGGCGAACCAGAGCAGCGCACAGAAACGCCGTTTACCTCCCTGCTGGAGCAGTACCTATTTATCTACTTGCACTTTGGCGTGCTTTCGAACTGCTAGGTGGGCAGGAACTGGGAATGAACAACGGGAGCTCACCCTGTCGCAGGGATTCGAACCGCCGACCTTCCGATCAGCAAGCCCTAGGCTTATCCTGTGGAACTTTTCACTTGTAACACTAGCTATAAAGAAGGGCTGAGCTCTTGTGCCATTCCCACTTCTCAGCCAGGGATAGCTGCCACAGCTCCCCCAACTCTGCTGAGGTCTGCAAAATCTACCCCTTTACATATCTCCGTTGAGCATGGAGGAGCAAACAGAGCCCCACCCCCAATGGACGGTGCTAGTTAAATCTGCAAAGCAACATCTGTTGCAACATCTGTTTCCCCAATAGCAAGCAGCACCCCCAGCCAAATGCACACTCCTGTTTCTGAGTCCTTTGCTGGGTACATTCTGTTGCATTCCCATTTTAAAAAACCAAAAACAAATTACCTTGCTGAAAGTAAAAGACCTACAACCCACATCACCCCATGAATATAATCCTAAAATTAATTTGTGAGGTAGGGAAGGAAGACACACCATGAGTAGAATCTGAACTCGGGACATCTCTTCTTCCATTAGCTTTATGACAGGGAAGGTAGCCGATGGGGCTTTAATGCTAGGCGAGTTAAAGACTTCCCCTGCATGCAAAGACAGGCTCTGGCAGATTGAGCAGACAAGACCAATAGTGAGCCCAATCGTTAAGAAGGCAGTTTCTGTGGGATGTGACACATAGATAGCAGTCAAGTACAACATTCCTAGAGTGGACATGAAAGGGGATGTTTGCTCCAGTCAGTAGAAAACTTCCTGTTTCCTCCTGAGCTGGGACAAACGTCCTCTGCATGTGACTGGAGGTGGGCGTGACCTTACTTGCCCAGGTATCAAAAGGGGCAAGGCAAGCACCACTCTCTCTCTTCTCCATCTTGCTTTCGACGAGTGAACAGCAGTCACTGCCTATCTGCAGTAACTGGGACTAACTCCCATATGGGGTAGTTCCACGTGTATATACTTTGTAACATAAGTCTGCCTTCAGGGATCCATCTGTGAACTGAATGTGTGAGTAAACTTCTTTTATAATACTTCACACAAGACTGTGTCATGTCTATTCTTTTTAAGGGGGAGAAAAGGGGATTACCAGGAATCCTATATTGAAAAAGCTTAAACAAGCTTGCAACAAGCTAACCACTGTGTGCTTAAAAGGGGAATGCAAGTAAAGGGACTTGCTAACGCAAGTTAGGGAGAATATTATTAAACAATATATCCTCTCCTGCCTCCCTGAACATTCCCACAGTTTCTGCACATGCTGTCAAGGGAAGTGGGGGGGCAGATGGGGCACATCAACTTAGGAAGGTAGCCCTCTTGGAGAAGGAAAACTCTGATACTGAAGAAGAAGAAGAAAAAGAAGAAGAGGAGGAGGAGGAGGAGTTTGGATTTGATATCCCGCTTTATCACTACCCGAAGGAGTCTCAAAGCAGCTAACATTCTCCTTTCCCTTCCTCCCCCACAACAAACACTCTGTGAGGTGAGTGAGGCTGAGAGACTTCAGAGAAGTGTGAATAGCCCAAGGTCACCCAGCAGCTGCATGTGGAGGAGCGGGGAAGCGAACCCAGTTCACCAGATTACGAGTCTACTGCTCTTAACCACTACACCATGCTGGCTCTCACCTCTGCTGCCTTGCAGGATATCTTCAATAGAAGAAAAGGCTAAGGAGGAAGCCCTACACCAATCCAGAGCAGAGTCCCTAAGGCAATTGGATGACATCTTGCATGCCAGCAACTCCTGCAGCCAAGATGGCAAACATATTGCTCTGCTTTCCTTTGGACCACACCAGCAATGCCAAGAGGGGAGTCTTGTCATCTTGGCAACCCAGGACCTCCCTACACACTGCCCAGGCTTGCACCCCAGCGATGTTGCTTCAGTGTTGCTAATGCAGCAGGTTGACTTCACCTCCAGAGGTGCAGTCCATTGTCTCTCAAGGCAGAGACCGACAACAATGGCAGGGAAGTTTCTGACACTGACTGACGGAGCTGGTGCAAACAGTCCTGCTCACAAAGTCCAGAAAACAAGGCTGATCCCAGGGGAGACAGGGAAAGGAGACATGAATGACCTGAATAAACCACACAGCACTTAGGTTCTGGATGGGCTGTTTGCTGTGGTGGGCAGGCACATAGTCTATGGTCTGTGGTCCTGCCTTCAGAAGCTGTTTGGTGGGAGCAGGACAAAGCTCAGCGGTGCATGTAGAAGATCTCAGGTTCAATTCTCAGCATCTCCCCTAGAGGACTGCTGCAGGCAGTAGATACAGTACTGAGCTAGGTAGATCAATGGTCTGGCTCGCTATAAGGCAGTTTTGTGTATCCCTAACTCCAATCTTCTGATGGGAGCTGTAGTCCAACAACCATGAGAAGACCACTGGTTTCCCAATCCTGTTGTAGGTAGTCTGAATGAACAGAAATCCGCTAGTGAGCCTGCAGTGATGTCCCTGGGCTTGTCTAGCTAGCAGGTGGGCACATGAGGGAGAGACTCCATCAGGCAAGGCCTCTTTCCACCTGCCTTGCCCCACCCTCCGGCCCTAGGAGTCCTCAAAAGGGAGCTGTTCCTGGAGGAAGAACTGTGAGGGGAGAGACTCCATCAGGCAAGGCCTCCTTCCGCCTGCCTCGCTCTACCCTCTGCTTCTCAATGGGTATTGTATTGTTTTATCTACTGTCGCTTGCCATTGTTTTATTGATTATAGTTTAGATATTATTGTAACTGTTGAATGGATTTCTGTTCAACTTTTATATGTTGACATTATTATTTTATACTATTCTAATGATTGTTGAATGTTACTTTTTTGATGGAGGTTGCCTATTTTAAAGTTATGTTTTATTATCACATTTTTGTATTGCATTAGATTGTTATAAGATGTACATTTTTTTGTTTCTTCAGCTTGTAAACCGCCTTGAGTATTGTAAGATAGAAAGATGGTATACAAATTAAAAATGATAATGATAATGATGATGTGTAGAGGTGACACTGTTCTGATGAAAACAGAGCAGTCCCCCCCCCCCCCGATCCAGACTGTAACTGGGCAACAGCTCCTTCGAGAAATGCATAGAAGGGTGATTTTCTGAGTTGCGGCTTCCAGCGTCACAGCCTGTGAATTCCAACCCCAAGGGATCAAAGCAGGACAGGAATGTTGGATCCTGACCCAGCCCAGACAGGCACTGTGCTGCAGGATTCTAGAAGGTCTGATTGTTTGCCCAGTGAGCTACCATAGGGGCTTTGCATCATGCTTGTCGTAAAGATCTGGAGAGAGTTTACCTAAAGCCTACGTGAGAAGCCAGTAAGTGTCCAACACTCCCAAGTCCTTCACAATCTTGTAAAATGCTTTGTATTTAACCTGAGTATTAAGCAGCCCAGTTTAATCCTAGCTCCTAACTGCCACTGCCCCACCCCCTGCAATATCCTTCACTGCTTGTGAGGAGCTGCTGTCAAGCATCCAGTAATCCCAGGAGAACACATCACACAAGAGAAATATTGGCCTGTCATCCGTGGATTTAGCACTTATGCAACACCCCAGTGAAATAAAAAGATAGTTGTTATTTTTCTGCTCTTCGCTGGAATGTAAAAAGCTGCTTTTTCGAGAATCAAAACACTGATACAATGAATTCACTGCACACACACACGAGTTTGTAATTAACCTATTTGGACCATAGAATCAAAGGATTGTGGAAGGGGTTCCCAAGGGTCATCTAGTCCAACCCCTGCCATTAGGCTTTGCTCTTTGTGTATTTGCCCCTCCCAGAGTCGGCAGAATGAGATGAGTGCCTCAGGCAGCAAACGCTGGGGGCAGTGTAGCAGGAATAGCAACACCCTTCTGTTGGAGATCAGCGTTGTGTGTGCCATGTCCAGCACCCTTACCAGTGGAGAGCTACCTCACACAGCTGATCCCTGCCGAAGCTTCGGGCGTTTCAAAACACCGTGCAGGTGTTTCAAAACACCGTGCAGGCATAGAGCCCTGCACGGTGCTTTGAAGTCCCAGCTTCGTGACTTCAAAGCACACTGTTGCATGACGTCACTGTGATCTCAGGTGATTGACAAGTGGGCAGCCCCACCCTCCCTTCAGATTTGGCTAGATGCGATAAGGATTATGACTCGCAGCCCAAAGGTTCCCCCTACCCCTGCTATGCGGATAACAAAGCCCCATTTCCCCTACCCCTTTCTCCTGCGGTGTGTTCACAATCGCACATGCATTTTACCAGACTGTCACCAGGGAGACCTGTGTCCATTCCCCATATCCAGCTCATGTGCAATGACTGCTCGAGGAATGCAACTTCTTGTTCCTTGACCAAGGAATGAGAGCTGAAGAGGGGAGACAGTTGGATGAGGAGGCGCACAGAGGGCTCCTATTCCTTGCAATAGCCTGGAGGATGCTGGGAGTCTTCTTCTTTGGCAATCACTCGTAGCCGAGTAAGATTGTCTTCCATAAACACGGTTTTAACAATGAGTCCGTAAGTGACTGTAGAGGCCAATTCTGAATACACATGTCCTTCCACAGTGGGGACATTGGTTTCCAGGTGCAAGTTGATGACGGTGTGGATTTGCCAAGTGTGCCTTCCTCTTAGTACTTTTCTCCCTTGTGTCCTGAGTTTGAGTGTCTTCAAAGCCCATGACACCTTTGGTAAAGGCTGTTCTCCAATTGGAGCGCTCGCAGGCCAGTGTTTCCCAATTGTTGGTGTTTATACTACATTTTAAAAAATTTGCCTTCAGACAGTCTTTAAACCTCTTTTATTGACCACCAGCATTACGCTTTCCATTTTTAAGTTCAGAATAGAGTAGTTGCTTTGGAAGATGATAATCAGGCATCCGCACAACATGACCAGTCCAATGAAGTTGATGTTGAAGAATCATTGCTTTGATCTTTACTTCTTCCAGTACACTGCCATTAGTTTGCCTGTCTTTCTAAGTGATGTATTTTTTTTTCCCGGAGATACCATTGATGGAATCTTTTGTGGAACTGGAGATGGCGTTTATAAGTGGTCCACGTTTCACAAGCATACAGTAAGGTTGGTAGTTCAGTAGCTTTGTAATCAAGCATTTTGGTTTCCCTGCGAATGTCCCAGTCCTCAAACACTCTGCACTTCAATCGGGAGAAAGCCTCACTCACAGAGCTCAGGCGATGCTGGATTTCAGCATCAATGTTGGCCCTTGTGGAAAGATAACTGCCCAGGTAAGAGAAGTGATCAACATTTTCCAACATTACACCATTGAGTTGGATTTTTGGCGCTGCAGAGGGGTGGTTTTGTGCTTGTTAGTGCAGCACTTTGGTTTTTTGGATGTTGAGCAATAGGCCAAGCTTTTCGTAAGCTTCTGAGAAGATATTTAGGATGGTTTGGAGGTCATCCTGTGAGCGTGCACACACTATGTTGTCATCAGCATACTGAAGCTCTATGACAGAAGTTACAGTAACCTTACTCTAGGGAGTAGGGAGTTGAAGACAAACCTGTTCTGCAGCATGGGATTTCTCTCTACTTACAGAGGCTGCATCCATGATGCACTGAATCGAGCACATTAAATAGGCACACTCTTTGGATTTTTAAAATTTCAATATTTCTTCATTGATTTGTTTTCTCATAAACTTGCTTACCTAAAAACATCGTCAACTTATTATTATTATTATTAGCAATAATCCTTGTGCTTTTCTTCCTCCTCCAACTCCTTTAAAGGCCCCTGTCTTATTTTGCAAGTTCTTGTTGACTTTGCCTAGCTCCTCAGCTTGCCTTTTTAATATTTCAAGCCGAGTGCTTTCAGCCCCAAGATGATGGATCATCGTGACTTTCCTACAGCATCCATCCTCGATTCCATGTCTCCTGTGAAAGCTTTTCTAAAAGATAACATAATACTACCCCCCCACACTGCCTTTGGCTTTCCTTCACAATTGTATTTTTGCACACTCCTCCCAAGGTGTGACTTTTTCTGTTGCTCAGTGGTAGAAAGCAGGTACTTTGCATGCAGAAGGGGCCATTGCTCAGCTGAAAGAAGCTCTGGTTGCAGCTGTGGGAAATTTTTGCTGCTTGAGAGGGATGAATCTATCGCTTTCAGTTTCCTTCCATTTCTCCATTTTGCAGTCTTAAGTTCTGTTCTCCATATTTGCACATCAGTCTGTGATTTTCTTTTTCAAGTGCTCATGAAAATTGATCAGCATTTTGGTGCAAATTTCCCCTAATATATACAGTTTAATATGCTATTTTGCACAATATACACATGACTGAAAGCGTTTCCCCTCCAGTACAATTAATTTCCCTATGTTATTTTAGCACACACACATATATTTGTGTGTGTGTGTTTGTGTGTGTATTTATATGTATACATGCATTCTAATGCACATTCTACCCCAGTAAATGCAATTTTATAGACGTTACTGGACTGGAGAACCACCTTGCAAAATTCAGAGAAAGGCGAATTTTGAAGGGAAGCTGCAGTTCGGTTCAGGAAGTACAAATGATGTAAGATTGCCTCGAAATGCAAACTGATGTGATCTGTATCCCCCATCCCTATCTGAGTTGCTGTCACTCAGAGCAAATCAACCTCCCCCAACCTGGCAACCTCCAGATGCATTGGACTACAACTCCCATCAGCCACAGCCAGCATGCTGATGAGAATCGTAGTTCCAAAGAAGCAAACGGCACCAGGTTGGGAAAGGCTGGAGCAAACAATGCTGGACTAAATGGACAAATACCGTATTTTTCGCCCTATAGGACGCACTTTTTCCCCTCCAAAAATGAAGGGGAAATGTGTGTGCGTCCTATGGGGCGAATGCAGACTTTCGCTGAAGCCTGGAGAGCGAGAGGCGTCGGTGCGCACCGACACCTCTCACGCTCCAGGCTACAGGAAGCTATCCACAAGCCTTGCACACCTGGGGGGAGTTCCCCGAGGCGCGCAAGGCTTGCAGGCGGAGGACGCCCCATGCTTCGCGCAGGGGTCGGCAAGCCTTGCGCACCCGGGGGAACTCCCCCCGGGAGCGCAAGGCTTGCGGGCAGCAGCCTGCAGCGTGGAGCATGGGGCACCCTCCGGAGGACGCCCCGTGCTTCGCGCAGGGGTTGGCAAGCCTTGCGCACCCGGGGGAACTCCCGCAGGGCTCCCCACGCTGCAGATAGCAGCCTGCCGCCCGGTGCGAAGTGCACCCTGAAGCAGAGCACCCTGCGCTTCTGGCAGACATCGGCCAGCCCCACATGCTCGGGGGACAGTGGGGAGGCACAGCGCTGCCATCCCGCTGTTCCCCAACCTGGTTTTGGGGGGAAATAAAGGGGGGGGGGAAATTCTTTATTTCCCCCCCAAAAAACTAGGTGCGTCCTATGGGACGGAGCGTTCTATGGGACGAAAAATACGGTACTTTAACCAGGCTTTTCTTGCTTTCACTCTTGCACAGCACAGCATCTGGATCCATCAGTGTCCTCGCCACCTGCAGCACCATCAGACATGCTGTCCATCTTGGTTTTTTTCTTTTCAAGTGCCTTGCATGCTTTCCTGCTGAAACATTTGCTCAGTGCTCTTCCTCCCTGCCCGGTTTACCGATGCTCCAGGGAGAGGCTACTCGCTTAACAACCAACGCTCTGCACAGACCAGTTCTGGGGACGGAGGAGGGCGTGGCTTCGTGAGTGACACAAGAGGCAGCCAATCAGTGCTGCTTGAGCGCAGCTTCTGCTGGGAATCAAAAGAGCAGGATCCTGCCTAGCACAGTCTGGGGGGGAGAAGAAAATGGTTCAGGAAAATGGTTCACAGAATATCACAAGGACCCTTCTAGACTTGAATCACCACTCAGTTGATGCATGTTTGCCCCAGCTCACATCAAGCATGGTTTGGCAGCTGCTGTGTGAGGGCGGGACCATAAAGAAGGCTGATTGCCAAAGAATTGATGCTTTTGAATTATGGTGCTGGAGGAGACTCTTGAGAGTCCCGTGGACTGCAAGAAGATCAAACCTCTCCATTCTGAAGGAAATCAGCCCTGAGTGCTCACTGGGCTGAAGCTGAGGCTCCAATACTTTGGCCACCTCATGAGAAGAGAAGACTCCCTGGAAAAGACCCTGATGATGGGAAAGATGGAGGGCACAAGCAGAAGGGGACAACAGCAGACGAGATGGTTGGACAGTGTTCTTGAAGCTACCAGCATGAGTTTGACCAAACTGCGGGAGGCAGTGGAGGACAGAAGTGCCTGGCGTGCTGTGGTCCATGGGGTCACAAAGAGTCGGACACGACTAAATGACTAAACAACAACAAGTGGACCACACCTCACTGCCAAGAGCTCCTCCTCTTTACTCTTGCAACCTGCCTGCTGACCCAAATCTCACTCTGGCCCAGGCCATTGTAGTGGGAGAAGGTGGTCCAGTCGGTACGACTGCCTGCTTGCTGATTGGCTCTCTGCCTGGCAAGCAAATGGGTAGCAGCTGCTGGTGACAACTGCAGTAAGGAGGTAAATCTCCAAGAGGGAGGGTGCCATGGTTGCTGCCACCACCAATTTTATAAGTCGGCAATTTGCCATTTTCAATAAGCTGTCAAGAGAGTTTCATTGGCAAGGAAAACAGAACAGACACCTTAGAAACAAATAATAGAAAACAACTAGCAGGCAGTCTTTTATCTGTAATAATCCTGAAATACATAGGTGGAAATGGAAGATGAGAGTGAATAAAGCCCATCCTGTGGTGTTCTGGGGGAATATTGATAAAAATAAGATAAGTGAAGAGAACAAATGAAAAATATGCTGTGGGAATGACAGCTTACTTTTCTTTTCAACAAAGGTATAGAAATACCCATATTTAAGGAGGGGAGCCTAGATGTCATTTTTATTGTGCGCTTGTGATGGTTTGCTCTCATGATAGTACTGGAGCAGCTATTCTTGTATTGCAGGAAGGGGTTAAATTAGATCACCCTTGGGGTCCCTTCCAACTCTACAATTCTATGATCCAGGATCCCACTTTCAATAGGTTTCAGGGCAGACATCCTGCTTTGTTGCTTTGTTCATCGCTTCCTGTTGAAATCCTGCAACTGCCCTGCTTCTATTGTGCTATAGTGCAAGAGTGCCCCTCCAGGGGGCAATAAGGTGGCAATGCTGGGGAAGCTTTGCAGAACTGCTAATAATGTGGAATGATGTGTGTAGACAGTCCATTATAGATTCACCACTCATGCACTGTCAGGGAACTGACATCAGAGCGAGAGGCGGAGGCAGGGCTCCAGAGTGATGCCGGAGAGGGGGAAGGAATTCAGCGTAACACCAGCAGAGAAGGGAGGGAGATGGAGGATTCGGAGACAGCTCTCCAAGACCCTTCACCAGAGACTAGTGGAGAGAGCGCTGACACGCCCCTGCCTTCCCCTTACTTGCGCAGACGAGTTCCGCGCAGGGAAAGTAGGAGGAGACTAGGCGTCAAACAGCTCTTATGCTGGAAGAGGTTCAAGAAACGCCCACTGACAGATTCTGCAAGTGACTGACCGGTCACGGAGTGTGAGCTGTCAGCCAAAGCATGGTTGGCCAGGCAATATAACTAAAACTGGAGGCAATTTACAATTTACACACAAGTAACCCCCTTACAACCATTACATGCACTATTAGTGCATCAATGACATGTTGCGGGATGCACCTGCAAAAGGACAACACCAGCCAGGAGACCCTCCAAAAAAACCCACAATACACGAACAATGCTCCAAATGGGGATGGCTGCCTATGCATTTTTAGAAATGAATGGGTTTTTTTTCCTTGCAAAAAATAGAGAAGTGGTTTGAAGGAGATTCCTACCCCCCCCACCCAATAGTAAAGTTTCTGCTGATCATAGAAAAACTCTAGGTTATAAACTAGCCACCCTGACCACAAATCACATAGAAGGACTTCATAAAAAATAGAGGTTGATCTGAGGCAAAAGAGATATAGAGAAATAACACACCACATGGGTTTTCTTCACTGCTCCAAGCCATTCAGTTGTACAACTGTACAGCTAAATAAATGTCCACCCACATTAGTGCAATCCTATTGTTATGTACTGAGCTGAATCATAGAACAATAGGATCCAGAATGCAGCAGTCTGATTGGTCCACAGGAGCCACCCAATCCAGCTCCATGTGGAAGTGAATCAGCGACCTGATTGGCCTGCAGGAGCAGCCCAGAATTAGCTAGATGTTTTGGGGAAAGTTTCGTTCACTGCTACTACGAACTGAATAAAGAGCATGAAATTCACACTCGACTCCGAGTATATTTCACCTATATACCAGTACATGTTTACTCACAAGTACTGTGTTCAATATGGCATACTCCTATTTTTAAATAATAATATTTTATTCTTTTTCCCCATATAGAAAGTTACATTTGTTACTCAACCATTATATTCCAATTCAGCAAAACTAGTCACTTCTCGCTCACCCAACATCGATGTTTATAACAGTCAATGCCTCCCAAATCTCAGCAGTAGACATTGCCATGCAGATAACATCCCGTTTTCCTATGTTGTTGCCACATGACATTCTGCAGATCATAGTGTCATCAGCAAGGCCACTTCTGGGGAGTTCAGGGAACTACTAGGTGCTTTATATGGGGAGGCAACCCTTTAGGCAACCTGTGTGGCTCAGGCCTTTATATATTAACAACAACTTGAAGATGGCTCAGCAGCTAACAGGCCACCAGCACCAGGAAGTCCATTTAGTGTCTAGGCCAGCAAATTATGCACTTCCTACATCTTCCAAATCAACCTCAAGGGCAGCTCCAACAGAGCACAATATAGTAATCCAGTTGCGCAGCTACCAATGCATGAAATGACAGTGGCTAAGCTAGCACTATCCAGAAACATGGATGCACCAACTGTAGTTAGGAAGAGCTCCCTTCTCCTTGTTGCTTGTTGGCATATGAGCACTGAAGGGGAAGGTTCCACACAGCATCTTCTGGAAGATCAAACCTCTCCATTCTGAAGGAAATCAGCCCTGAGTGCTCACTGGAAGGACAGATCCTGAAGCTGAGGCTCCAATACTTTGGCCACCTCATGAGAAGAGAAGACTCCCTGGAAAAGGCCCTGATGTTGGGAAAGATTGAGGGCACAAGGAGAAGGGGATGACAGAGGACGAGATGGTTGGACAGTGTTGATCTATGGGCTACTACTAAAATGAGGCTGCATTTTAAATTATATTTTAACCTGTATTTTAAATTGGGTTTTTTATTGTAATTTTACTGGTGTTAGCCGCCCTGAGCCCGGCTCTGGCCGGGGAGGGCGGGGTATAAATTATTATTATTATTATTATTATTATTATTATTATTATTATTATTAGGGTGGGGTATAAATTATTATTATTATTATTATTATTATTATTATTATTATTAAAGCTACTAACATGAGATTGACCAAACTGCGGGAGGCAGTAGAAGACAGGAGTGTCTGACGTGCTCTGGTCCATGGGGTCACAAACACTCGGATACGACTAAATGACTAAACAAAAACAACAACAATAGTCGTCGTAAAAGGTAAAGGTAAAGGGACCCCTGACCATTAGGTCCAGTCGTGACCGACTCTGGGGTTGCGGCACTCATTTCGCTTTATTGGCCGAGGGAGCCGGTGTACAGCTTCCGGGTCATGTGGCCAGCATGACTAAGCCACTTCTGCCAAACCAGAGCAGCACACAGAAACGCCGTTTACCTTCCCGCTGGAGTGATACCTATTTATCTACTTGCACTTTGACATGCTTTCGAACTGCTAGGTTGGCAGGAGCTGGGACCGAGCAACAGGAGCTCACCCTGTCGCAGGGATTCGAACCACCAACCTTCTGATTGGCAAGTCCTAGGCTCTGTGGTTTAACCCACAGCGCCACCTGCGTCCCTAATAGTCGTCGTAGTTGTTGCTAATTTGATTCAGTGCAGCATTCCCCGTTCCCCAAATTGTTGGTCTCTAGGAACCAAGGCAGTGCTTTGTGCTTTTGTTCTAATTTTATTATGACAATGCAACATTACTGCCTTTCTCAGTACAATAATTCATTCCCTAAGCACATTTGGGGTTTGATCATGGATTGACTGGTCTTCCAGTTGTGTTCCTGTTGGTTTGCCTCTGTCCCTCTTTCAGTTGTTATCCCTTGCAGTCTTGCAAAGATGCAAAATATCTCCTAACTTGCTTGAGTCTCTGTGCTGTTCCTGTATTGAGCTTCCTCTGGTTTTTGCGGGGGACGGAGGAAGAGAACTGGGAGAGGGAAGAAGCTTGTGTGACGTCCGTGTGTGTGCTCTCATTACTATTCACAGCCCTGTCTCTCAAGTTCAGCCTTATTTTTGTCTGTGCGGCTTACTTTTAGAAATGTGAGGGGAAGCAAGTTATTAGACAGCAGAATGGTTGTCAGGAGCAAAGAAAGGAGTCTAGGAAAGAGCAGGACATCAGAGGCATTAATTAAGCTGTTAGGAGCCAGCCAGGTTAGCTGTCATGAGTGCATCCGGTGAAAAAGACAGAGGCAGCTCGTTAAGAAAAAAGGAAAACTTGATGGCTTAGCTCAATAAATTTACAGGACTAGGAGATTCTGGATTTCCTTTACAAGGGCTCCACTAGAACGACACAAACTGCTGCAGCCACAGCTAGGAGTGGGATTGCGTGCAATTGCAACCAATTACCTTTGCTCCCAGTCAAGGGCTGAGTGTTTCTGGTCTGACATTCATTAAACCACAGCACACTTTTCTCCAGAATGTGATAACACATTTGCAAACAGCTACTTGCCTTGTCCCCTGTGCTGAGTCATAATTGCCTCCAGGTTGAAGCGAAGGACAAGGAACTGATGACTTTCCAGATGTTGACGGAGCCCAGCTCCCAGCAGCACCAGCCAGTACTGCCAGAGGCCAGGGATGGTGGAAATTGTAATCCAACAACATCAGAAAGGCTGTGGGATGCTCATCGCTGTTCTAAATCCGCAGAAAGGAGAATCAGGTATGGGTGAACGAACAGTCTGGTGTTAGGTTCAGCCCATGACTGCACCAGGAAATTGATAGGCTTTTAAAAATAAAAATAGGTTGGCTTATAGTTTATATATACAGAATTTAAAAGATTGGAAGCAGGAGTTCCTTGGAGCTGTCTCATTCACACATCACTAGTGTTGCTTAAAAGGAAAAATAAAACACAGATTTAGAAGGGGGGAAAGGTTCTAATGGTTAATATTCAGAAGGATGGCTTTGGATTCTAAGCTCCATGACTAGAGCTGGTTTCATGGGATCCCTGTGCAAGAGAGGGAATTGAGAGAAAGCAAGGAAGGGACGCGGGTGGCGCTGTGGGTTAAACCACAGAGCCTAGGACTTGCTGATCAAAAGGTCAGTGGTTCAAAATCATGATGAAAAGGAACATTCATTTTTTAAAAAAACTTGAAATGAACTGAAGAACACGAGGGTACAGATGCTAAATAATTCAAAATTGATAGTTTCACAGATAGAGTAGAAATATTATTAGTTATTAGTTTCTAATTAATCCACAAAGTTATTAACCTCAAGAAGAGTTGGACACAACTAAACGACTAAACAACTAAACAACAACAACAACATTAATTTATATACCGCTTAATGCCAAAATAGGCTTCAGGTAAGTGGTCTACGAGGGACGCGGGTGGTGCTGTGGGTTAAACCACAGAGCCTAGGACTTCATAGAATCATAGAATCTTCCTTGTGGAAGAGACCACAAGGGCCATCCAGTCCAAGCCCCTGCCAAGCAGGAAACACCATCAGAGCACTCCTGACATATGGTTGTCAAGCTTCTGCTTAAAGACCTCCAAAGAAGGAGACTCCACCACACTCCTTGGCAGCAAATTCCACTGTCGAACAGCTCTTACTGTCAGGAAGTTCTTCCTAATGTTTAGGTGGAATCTTCTTTCTTGTAGTTTGGAACCATTGCTCCGTGTCCGCTTCTCTGGAGCAGCAGAAAACAACCTTTCTCCCTCCTCTATGTGACATCCTTTTCTATGTGACTTGCTGATCAGAAGGTCGTCGGTTCGAATCCCCGCAACGGGGTGAGCTCCTGTTACTCGGTCCCTGCTCCTGTCAACCTAGCAGTTCGAAAGCACGTCAAAGTGCAAGTAGATAAATAGGTACCGCTCCAGTGGGAAGGTAAACGGTGTTTCTGTGCACTGCTCTGTTTTGCCAGAAGCGGCTTAGTCATGCAGGCCACATGACCTGGAAGCTGTACGCCGGCTCCCTCGGCCAATAAAGTGAGATGAGCACCGCAACCCCAGAGTCAGCCACGACTGGACCTGATGGTCAGGGGTCCCTTTACCCTTTACCTTTAAGGAAGAGGAAGGGTGGAGCTTGGGAATTCAGAAAGGAAAAACCACAGAGTGTACTTTCCTTTGACTGTCTTTTAGTTTCTACTCTGCTCTCTACTGACTGGAGACATGCAAGGTTGCTTATACCCAACAGAAATCAGAGAAGGTAGGTTCCACCAGACTGTTTGAGGACCAAAACAGTGGGACCAAAAAAGTTTGCATATCCTGAAGGACACAACGAGGCTGCCACCTTGAGATGCTCACATGACCCTGTCATGTGTTCAAAGAATGGGGGAGCAGTGTCACACACACTGACCATGCCACTAAGCCGCTAAAGCGTGTTCTCCCTGAAATGAGAACGCGTGTTGCGGTTGGGACTACAAGCCACGTTACAGTTATTGATAGGGGAAAGTCTGATCATGAAAGGGTTAATGGTGTTACCAGGGTAAGTTGTATGTTGCCAATAGGGGAGGAGGGGTCAGAGGCTATAAATACAGGTCGCCTCTCCCTGGGCGTCCTCTTGGCCTCTGCACTGGATCACGGAGCAGTTCGCTGGAGCTGGTTGTAGACCAAACCTTTCCTTAGTTTCATTTTCTTACTGTTGGACTTAGGCCCTTCGTTCCTCCCTTCCTCCCCCCGCTTGATTCTTTTCCTTTTGCCTTCCCCCCTTCTCTGTTTTCCCTATTTATCCCTTCTTTCCATCCGTTTTCTTCTGTTTTGTTAATTAATTTAAGGGGCTGGGCTGGGAGCGCGGACTTTTCCCCACCCCGGCCCGGGGGGGGGAGTTTTTCCCCGGCCTTTCCCTCCCCCGCCCCCCCTCCCGTGTACTATAGCCCCCCCCCCATCGCCACACCGCGGCGGTTGTTTCCGATTTTCGGAGCCTGTACAAGCAATTGGGCACTTACCTCGGCCATTGCCTCGTACACCCCGGTCCTGGCCTCAACTGGGGCGGCTGCGGCGAAGCGCTGCTCGTTGTTGCGCCGTCTGCCGACCTCGCGAGCGGCGAGCCGCTTGTCGGCTACGCGCCGGCTCTCGCGAGGCCGCTAGGCCTGAGGGGCCTAGTCCGCGATTTCGCGCGGCGGCGGCGTGTGGCGCCCTTGGTTTGGGGGGGCTGTTTGTTAGGCCGCAGGGTTTCGCGCGGCCTGCCTGGCCTCGCGCCAGCGCGCGCGGGCCTGCAGAGACTCGGGGCCAGGTACGCGTGGTTGCGTGGCCGCGGTGCAGGCGCCCCCTATTTTCCGGCCTTTAAGGCCCCGTCGGAGCTTGTGCGGCCCTGCGGGTGTCGCGCTGGCCGGCTAAGGGGCCTGCAGTGACTCCGGGGTTTTCGCTAGCGCGGCGTGGCCCCCCCTTTTTTCCATTAACCTGGGGTAATATTGCTGCGTAATACCTGCGGGTGGTTTCTGGGCCTGCTGTGGGTTGGCGCCTGCAGGCCCGCTAGTGAGTTTTCCCTGTTTTGGCGCATAGGTGACGAGGGCTCCCTCTTGTGGCCCAGAGTGGCATTGTGCCTCTTATTGATTTTCGCATTGTCATTGGTTCCTTTAGGGGGCTAGCCAACGTCAGTTGCCTGGTGCTACCTGATTGCCTTTGGGACTGAAGTGAGGCCTGCCAGGTTGGCCTAGGCGCTGCAACGCGCGATTTGATACTGTTTTCACGGATTGTGTACAACATTTGCTGGATTGTTCTATAGTTAGATAGATTTAGATACCCATAATTGCATAGGGTTTTTTTGTTGTTTTTTTTTTTTTGCTGTTATTGTGATTCTGCAAGGAAACTGCTGGGCAGTAGTTGCTTAGGCCCAGTGGTGGTTAATTGGTTCAATTTTATTGGGGTGGTTTGGCAGCTGTGGTGATATTTGACATTTTAACGGTTTTGATCTTCTTCCTGTTAGCAGGTATGGCCCCAAAGAAAGTTGCTGCTCGTTCCGGTTTAGCCTCTGCCTCAAAACGGCCTATTAGAGGCCCGTCTCAGGCACTTCGCTCACCCTCTTCCAGCCAAACGTTGGGGAGAGTGCAATCCTTGGTGGCAAGCATGGCTGGAGATCCCGCGGCCCTCTCGCGCTTCGCAGCAGAGATGGATGGCGTCTTGCAGCGTTGTTCATCTCAACCATCCACATCTGGAAGGCAGCCATCTGCAGCATTGGTGTCATCCCCAGCTTCCCCATCATCTAGTGAAGATGAGAGAGAGGGTTCTTCATCGGGGGGCTTAGCTACGAACCCTCAATTATCCCAGTCCCCTGACTTACCAGCAATCCGGAGCCAGCCTCGGCGGTCGGGCCGACTCTCTAGGCGGGCCGCTGAAAGAAGTGCCCCTTTGGCGGTTTCCACGCGCCAGCGCACGCCTGCTCGGCCTCCAGCTGCTGCAGCTTCGGGTTCTGGCGTCTCACGCGTTGTCTCTATCCAGTCTGTTTCAGTTCCATCCCAGCGGAATCCCGACTCGGAGTCCTCTTTGGAAGACAGTCTCCCGGTCCCTGCCAGGAAGTCGTTGGGAGGAAAGCGTCGTCGCAGGAGGTCATCCCGGAAGCGGGCAAAGCGTAAGAAAGATGACTCTTCGTCTTCTGTTTCGGGTACGTCTTCATCTAGTTCAGATGACGAGAGTAGTTCCATGGAGCTTTATTGGGGTTTTGGCGAATTGGATTCCGGGCTTCCACGGTGGGCTTGGGAACGTAGATCCAACTCTCACCGGGCAAAATATGGGGCGGTTCAGGAATGTCGGGATGGTGTGTTGGTTCCTGACGTAAAAGTCTCAACTAACTCAGCCAGGGACATTATACCTGGCTCTCATTTGTCATCGAAATTGCGGTCCAGAATTCTAAATGGCCGCTACGTTGATATGTTTAAATTAGCCCCTCCTTCTGAAGATCAGGAAAAAGGTAGTTCTTCCACCAGGAGACGTTCGGGGACCTCGGCGGTTGACAGGACTTTCGAACGTTGGCTCGATTGTTTCCAGGTCTTTGCTGGCACAATTATGGCAGCTTATCCGCGGAGGTCCCTTCATTTGTTGGTTTATCTATCCATCGTGCGCTCTGCTTTCACCAAAGCTGGTGAAAAAGCCGCGATCAAATATGATGAGAACTTTAGACGTCGCGCGGCTAAGATTCCCTCGGCTCGCTGGGATCGAAAGGATCTTGACGTGTGGACCACTTACGTGGCCCCACTTATTGACATAAAAGTACCAGATCAACAGAAGTTGAAAAATTTTCCTTTTCGACCTGGCCGACGCCTGCCATGTTGGGACTTTAATAGGGCCTCCTGTCAGAGACAAAATTGCAGATTTGCGCACGCTTGCGAAAAATGCAACGGAGCGCACCCCGCTTCCTCTTGCTTCGGTGGTCGGCGGCCCTTTCGTGGGGGGAGAGGGGGTTCCCAGCAACCCCCCAAGCCCGCCCCATCAACCTCTGGAACCACAAAATGATGTATTGACTTCTTTGGCCTTTACTCCTGTTCGCTTACCGGTTTTGTTATGGTGGCTTCGACATTACCCAGTTAGGGAGTCGGCACAATACTTGAGTGATGGTTTTTCGGTTGGTTTTCGGATCCCGATTGCCACGCCTCCTGTGGCAAGGAATCCGAATAATCAAAAATCAGTGCGGGAATTACCAGATATTGCCCAAAGGAAGATTACAAAGGAGTTGGCTATGCATCGGATGGCTGGCCCTTTCAGTGCCCCGCCATTTCCCAATTTGCATGTATCCTCATTGGGTATCGTGCCTAAGAAGGTTCCTGGGGAGTTTCGTTTGATTCATAATTTGTCGCATCCCAGGGGTACATCGGTCAACGATGTGATCCCCCCGGAGCTTTGCTCCGTAAAGTATGCTTCCCTTGATCACGCGATCAAGATGATTCGGAAGTTTGGTCAGGCAGCATTACTGGCAAAATGCGATATTGAGTCGGCACTTCGTTTGCTGCCTATTCATCCGGAGGATTTTTGGCTTTTGGGTTTTCAGTTTGAGGGTAAATATTATTTTGACAAAGCTATGCCTATGGGCTGTTCAATTGCATGCGCTGCTTTTGAATCTTTTAGCACCTTTTTAGAGTGGGCCCTTAAGGAAAAAACTGGGCTGGGCGGAGTCACTCATTATTTAGATGATTTTTTACTGGCCTCAGATTGCTCTACTGGCAATTGCTCGGTGTTGTTACGTGCATTCGCCGCCCTTACAGAGGAATTGGGGGTGCCACTGGCGGCAGGAAAAACTGAGGGTCCTTCAACCCGCCTCACTTACTTGGGGATCCTGTTGGATACAGAGTCCCAAACTTCCAGCTTGCCAAAGGATAAGCTGGTTGCTTTGAAAAAGGTTATAGAAGAGTTGCTCCCACTAAAAAAGGTGTCCCTTCTACAACTCCAATCGCTTTTGGGTCACCTTAATTTTGCTTGCAGGGTGGTGGCCCCAAGCCCATTTTGCTCCCGTTTGGCTCACCTCACCGTGGGTTTGAAGGCCCCACATCATCGTGTTCGCCTCTCTAGTGAGGTGAAGGCCGATCTCAACATTTGGCTTGAATTCTTGGAGGAATTCAACGGGGTGTCGTTATGGCAAGACACGCTGAACTTGCATAACGATTTCCAGGTGCACTCAGACGCGGCAGGTTCTTTAGGCTTTGGTTTGTATTGGATGGGTAGATGGTGCGCCATGCGTTGGCCTCCAGATTGGCAGGGAGAAGCCATTACGCGGGACTTAACTTTTCTTGAGTTTTTCCCCATTGCAGTTGCGGTGCACTTGTGGGTCGATGATTTCAGGGACCGTCGTGTCTGCTTCTGGACTGATAACCAGGCGGTGGTGAACGTGCTGGCAAAGTTGTCGTCCCATTCTCCTAGGGTGTCAGCCTTGTTGCGTGATTTCGTTTTACATTGTTTACGCTTTAACATAGTATTTTCTGCCCGTTTCGTTCCTGGGGTGTCTAACGAAATTGCTGATGCTCTGTCCCGTTTTCAGATGGAGCGGTTCAGACTTCTGGTCCCAGAGGCTCGGTTACGTCCGGAATATTTCCCGGATCATCTCTGGAGCCTTGGCAGGAATTAGTTTTTCAGGGAGTAGCGGCTTCTATTTCCTCTTCTACTCTCAGGTCATACACTAAAGCTTGGTCCGATTTTTGGTCTTTTACGCACCAATCGGTTGGGAATGAGGGGTGGGCTTCGCCCTCCACTTCTCAGGTGCTAAAGTATTTAGCGCACCTGTTTCAGTTAGGACGCGCGCCTAAGACGATAAGGATCCAGGCTGCTGCCATTGCCTTTTTCTGTAAATCTTATTTCGGCAAAGATCCTTGCGCGAAGTTCGTAGTGCATAAGGCCCTGGAGGGGTGGGGTAGGCTATGTCCTTCTCAGCCAGCCACCCGGCACCCTATTTCATTTGCTCTGCTATCCAAGATGCGCAAGGAACTACGAAAGGTTTGCTGGTCCAGGTATGAGGCTCGCCTTTTTTCTGCAGCCTTTTCTATCGCATTTTTCGGTGCTCTGAGGGTTGGTGAACTTGTATGGGAAGAGCACAAGCATGGCCATTCTAGGGGTCTTTTGCTGCAGGACGTGCAGCTCCTCCCGGAGGAGTTAAGACTTATGATTAGGAGTTCGAAGACGGACCAAAGAGGAAAGGGTGCCCTTCTTCGCCTCCCTGCCACAGGGGGGGATGGTCCCTGTCCGGTTAAGGATGTTAGAAAATACCTGGCTATTCGTGCCCCCGGGGAAGGTCCGCTGTTGAGACATGAAGATGGGTTGCCCCTGACTAGGCGCCAGTTCGCATTGGTGATGCGGAAGGCCATCGTGGCCAGTGGTGATTCTGCGTATGGTTTTGCCCCCCATTCCTTTCGGATAGGGGCCGCCACGACGGCAGCGCATTGGGGCCTCTCTGCCAGCAGAATAAAGGATATGGGTCGTTGGAAATCTGATGCGTTTAGAGGCTACGTTCGTTAACATGTAATTTTTTATTGTCGTCTCAGGTGTAGCTGCAGTTCGTATCTGGATGGTGGGGCACAGCATCGTGCATTGGGCCGGCTTCGAGGCCAGGAAGCTTGGATTGGGACCAGGTCTCGGCCTTCCTCGTCATATACAAGTGGCATGGCTGGCCAGAAGGGGAATGTCTTGGACAGAGTTCCTGCCGTTGATTAGGAGGCAGTTGGGCGTGGAAGGGCCGCCTTCGGCCATTGTGGTGCAGCTGGGTGAGAACGACCTGGTTTCTATGGGCTGTGTTGCTTTACGTGCTGCAATCCTGAGTGACCTGGGGGTGCTGCGAGCATTGGTGCCGGCAGCAAAGATTTTCTGGTCCAAGTTTTTGCAAAGACGGGGTTGGAGAGGCAGTCGTTGCCCAACTGCCATTGAAAGGGCCAGGAAGCGTATCAACGCCGCGGTCTCCAAAAAGGTTTTCGAGCTGGGTGGTGCTGTAATTTCTCATCCTGAGATTCTCGCTAGGGATGAATCTTTTTACAGGAATGATGGGGTGCACCTTTCTGCCTTAGGGTTAGGGTTATTAGGGAATAAGGCGTGGTTGGAGGCTGTGGTGGCCGAGCTGAGGTCTTGGCTGGGTCTGTGAGTGGTTTGGCGGTGAGCTTAGGGCTCCATTGGCGGTTAGGCATTGGTTAAATTTGGTTGTAGAGGGGTAAGTGCCTACCCCTCCAATGGTGGTGTGGAAAGGGAATTCCGTTAAAGGAATCCAGGGGCTTGCCATTCATTTCGTCCTTGTCCCCGGAGTCGGACCTGGGCCGTGCAAGCCCCACAGGAACATGAGGGTGAGAGGTGTGAGACTGATACCCGGCTTCACTTTCTCACCCAATACTTGTTTCCCACGCTGGCTTCCGCTGGAATCCGGAAGGCCAGCTCTGTCCATGGGCGAGGACAGATAGTCATAACCAATGCCTAAGCAACCACTCACGTATTTGTATTTTAATAAAGTTGTGGCCAAAATTATGCCAAAAACCTTAAACAAAATTGATGTGTGAAGTGTGAGTTATTGGTGAGGGTGGCGTTGTGGGACTCAAAACGCAAAGCGTGTTCTCCCTGAAATGAGAACGCGTGTTGCGGTTGGGACTACAAGCCACGTTACAGTTATTGATAGGGGAAAGTCTGATCATGAAAGGGTTAATGGTGTTACCAGGGTAAGTTGTATGTTGCCAATAGGGGAGGAGGGGTCAGAGGCTATAAATACAGGTCGCCTCTCCCTGGGCGTCCTCTTGGCCTCTGCACTGGATCACCCGCCCACCCTCCCTTTAATAGGTTGGGTTCTCTGGTTCAATTGACCTTGCTATGCCTGTCATGGGGTCGTCCGCCTTGGTGCGGGGGCCTGGTAGGAATTTACCATCTGGCTGATTGGCCGAGGCCATTTGGGTTTCGCCTACTGCGTAGCAAATAAGTCACAACTTGTAAGGTTGGCGGTTAGGCATTGGTTAAATTTGGTTGTAGAGGGGTAAGTGCCTACCCCTCCAATGGTGGTGTGGAAAGGGAATTCCGTTAAAGGAATCCAGGGGCTTGCCATTCATTTCGTCCTTGTCCCCGGAGTCGGACCTGGGCCGTGCAAGCCCCACAGGAACATGAGGGTGAGAGGTGTGAGACTGATACCCGGCTTCACTTTCTCACCCAATACTTGTTTCCCACGCTGGCTTCCGCTGGAATCCGGAAGGCCAGCTCTGTCCATGGGCGAAGACAGATAGTCATAACCAATGCCTAAGCAACCACTCACGTATTTGTATTTTAATAAAGTTGTGGCCAAAATTATGCCAAAAACCTTAAACAAAATTGATGTGTGAAGTGTGAGTTATTGGTGAGGGTGGCGTTGTGGGACTCAAAACGCAAAGCCGTGCTTCGGAAGACGAAGAAACCGCAAGACGAAGAGACTCGCGGAACGGATTAATTTCATCTTGCGAGGCACCACTGTACTCACACGTTAAGGCCTTAACTCACAAATGCGGAACAGTTTTAAAATACAGCAGAGCTGCTGAGAAGTGGTTTGAACACCTCTGGAGACAAACGGATCCTTGGAAATGCCCATCTGGATTCCGTATCTAGAATTCTTAAGATTCCTATGGGGAAAAGTGCCAAACTGATGGAAAATCTACACCTCTGGACAAGACTGAGTTTAGAAGGCTGGAAAGAATAGAATACATGCATCAAATATGTAAATAAGTGTGGGGACACAGTATGCAAAACAACCTGGCAGTGTGGAAATATATCTTTTGTTTTACTCTTATTTGCATAAAAACAAAACTGCAATTTAGTGTAAAGTTGTGGTTTCAGTTACTTTTCAAGCTTCTGTTTTAAGGGGAAAAGAATTTAAATATATTTCCATTTACTGCTCCAGCCTCTTTTCTTTTGGACGCACTCCTAATTATATTCTTGACAGCAGCCAACTCCAAAAAGGAGAAAAGAAAGCTGGATTTCATTTCCTTGAAAACAAAAACTTAAACCATATTAATTTGAGCTTCTTTCAACCCTCTTTCGTGTAAATTAAACTCAGCTTATGCCACCCATTTGCATTTAGTGCCTCTGAAGTAAATCTTCTGAAAGCAATAAGAAAGATTTCGTATTATTTTAGTGTGGTGGGGCTGATTTGGAAGCCCACATTCAGCAATGCACCTTTCCTCCTTTAGAAACGCTCTGGAAAAACTGGTTTTGCAAGCTAACAGTACAAACTGCATATGGAATGCACTAATAATAAGCTACGATCTGCGATATCACCAATATGCTCCCGGCCCCACTACCCAGAGCAGTTTTTGCACTATTTTTTTAAAAAAGTTTGTAATTAAAATGAAAAAAATTAGATGAAGGCTAAAAATGGAAATAATCTTGCCTATGCTACTTCAGAAAGAATGAGTGTCCATTGTGAAGCCTGGACAGGCTAACAGCTGATTTAGCAACTGATTTCCTGGTGTGTATGTGTGCATAGCAAGTTGCAGGATCCCGCAGCAGGTGAAGATCCTGCTGTGACAACTGTATAAATATTACAATATTCCTAGGCATGCTACACTGGAAATGGACATCTAAAGAATTCTGAAGCCTCCGGGTTCACAGCAGTTGGTGGTTTTAATGTAGTCAGTGGAGGAAGAAGGGCAGATTCTGGTTCCTAAAATTTCACAACAACTACAGACAAGCAACGATTAAAAGTATCGATCAGTTATAAAACCATCACGAATAGCAGCAGTGGTTCAACACCTCCTGAAACCTAGAAATTCAATAGCCAGATGTCCAAGAGAACAGATGTATTTCAACCTGGTACTGGAATACCACCATTCCATGTGTTCAAGACAAGGGTGACTCTGAGCATTTAATTTCCCAAAGGAAAAGACAAGATGGCACCCTACAGTTCACTTACGGAAGCCGACTAGACAGGCAGTTCAATCTTACTTTCAATGGTACAGTGTCCTTTGTGGCACCCAAAGGTCTTCTGTTTGAAGGGTTGCCTGGTCCAAACCCATTTTAAAGATAAACATCAGGCAAAAGACCAGGTGCCTTGAACTGGTTGAGAATCTCACCCATGCAGTGGAAGTTGATCCCAGTAGCAGTCACCACACGGAAGCAGAAAAAGGTTCAGATAGTTTACTACTGCAGAAGATAAGGCTCAGTAAAACAGTTCTGGACATAGATAAGCACAACTTGTAGGCTTTTGCGGATACAGATATATACAAATACATACAAATATCTCCATTGCTCTAAATAAGTTCAGCAATTCAAGATGTAATACTGGACAAGTAACACCAACTAACAGACAGGCTAACTGCAGACTAACAAACTGACACACTGAGCTGACATGCATTAATCACAGATATAGTCGCGGCACTGGGCCATTACCATTGCAACTGGCTTGGCTGACCTTGTGCCTGTGATTAGTTCATCCATGGGGTGATTTATGCTCATGAAGGAAATTGACCCCTTCTCATGTCCAAATACTTCAACAGAAGTTGCTCACATGTTGTTAGCTCCTGGACGCAGATGAGCAGGCCTGTAGATTACCTGGTCACACTCCTGTCTATGGCATATTTTCATTTGAATTGTAGTACTCTAGTTGGCTGGTATTCAATACTAGGCATACTCAAAGTAGACCCACTGAAGCTGTAGACATGACCAGCTTAGGTTAATTAATGTCACTTGGTCTAGACTTAATAAGATTTAGTTGAAGACAGTGCAAAATTCCTGAAGATAGACCATGTCCTGCATGTTTGCTTGTCCCAGAGGTATATTCTTTTAAGGCAGTTGCTTTAAACATAAACAATATGGAGAAACTCAGAAATGTTGATTATCCAAAAAGGAAGAAAGGAACTAAAGGGAATATACATCTGTTGCATTCAGGATGTTGTTGTTTTTTATACCTCCTCAAGTAAAACCTCTCTGAACATCTTCTAAGCCTGAATAAAAGAGCTTTGGGAACATGTTCAGAAAAGTTCATTCACGAGAATGCACAATGCATATCCTACTAACTCAACTTATTGCTGGGAGGTCTGCTTTAAGGTACAAAGCAGAGGTACACACTTTTTTCTTTTTGCAGGGAGATGAGAGAGCCACCAAAAGGGCACAATGTGTGTGAGAGAAGGAAGAGGACCAAACTAGCAATAAACAACAACTGATGGAGAAATGCTGAAAGGAAGAAAGAAACAGATCACCGAAACGTTTTTATAATTCTAGAAGGAGCAGAATCACTCCAGCCCATTCCAACACAGAACTCTTCCTCAAGAGTCACACAGGAGTTCTTAGAAAATATTCAATTCAGTCTCATTAGTTATTTGGGGAACTTTTTAACTGGGAAGGAAGTGAATCTCAAAATGCACCAGGCATATGCCTTTTTGGATAATATAGGTTTGAGTTGATGTTGTTTCAAAATTCTGTTTCATATGACCTACCTAAGATGAGCCCTGCTGGATCAGACCAAAGGCTTACTGTGCTCCACATCCTGCTTTCCACAATGCCCAACTAGATGCCTACAGAAGCCCAAACAGGGCCTGAGGGCAGTTTTCTCTGCTACCACTTCTGTTCCTCAGCAACTGGGAGGGGCCAGAAGCAGATGCATAGCTTGTTGACCAAGGATTCATAGCCAGAAGGGAAAGGGAGCATGTGCTTAAGCTATGTGCTAACGCAAGAGACCAGTTGTGTAGACTGAGGAACAAGTTCCATGGGCAAGGCTTGATAGGCAGGGATTCGCTCATTTTGGAGTGTTAGTTGACAGAGTATTCAAAGCATAAACTTCAGTCTGCTAAATCTGCCTTGGAAAAAGAGCTGTGGTGATGCAGAATGTAACTTGACACACATAAAAGTGCTTTGAGAGTCAGAAGAAGGTGAGGGAATGGAGTGTTTGTGGGATAAAGAAGCCTCATATAACCAACATTGTTAACCCTAATGCATGAAGGGGTTAAGACCATAGAGTAAGCAGTCCTGCCAGGCTTAGCTAGGTCCCACGCCCTCATCTTGGGAAGAAGGGCTACCAAACTCTGTTCTCCCACTTTCCACATCTTTCCACCATGTGAACTCTTCCAGTAAGGATGTCTGAGCTAGATTCTCCAAGCCCAGACCGTGTGGCTTAAGCAAGCCATCTTTGTGTTTCTATAGAAATAATTTAGAAACTCTTACCATTTTTGAAGGTAAGTTGCACTGCCTGTGTTTTCTTGCTGCTGTGTATGTAAGCACACATGAACCTGACCTTTGAAGAATTTGTAAGTAAACCATTTTTAACTTTCCAAACATATGGTCTCTTTCTATGCTAAAGGGAAAGTGGACAATTTTGGAAGAAACTTGGAAGGGGGTATTTTAAAGGTCTAACAGTTTATATTTCCATGTTTTGTTGAAGGACATGCTTTATGACCTCCTTATCTGATGAGATCATTGGAGCAATAGAGATGCTTGAAAGAGTCAAAATGACAGCAGTAACAGAATCGCTTATTTTGTCATGACAAAAATGGTACAGACACGCTAATGCTAATTGCCTGCCCAGCCATAAAAAAGACACCCCACCCTTCTGGGCTTGCCAGCCTTTTTACACCCTCTGGGACGGCCTATCATCTGATTTCCCAGAAAACATGTGATTTACAGGAAATGGTATAGAATTTAGCTTTCGTTTCTCCATATTTGGACTTCCTTGTTTCGCGCATGTCCAGTCCCTCCTTTCCTCCTTTTTGAGCCCCCCCCTCCCATCTGGGGTTACAATAACCTCCATTCAACCTTGCTCTTTATCTCTACCCACCCAAGCCAGACATTCCTGAGATAGGCCTATTTTCACTGTAACATCTTGCTTAGAAGAAAAAGCCTTGTTCTTCTGGCTAGTGAAAAACCTCCCCACTTTGGGATAACACATGAGAGAGAAGAAAATGCCTTAAATTGTTTTTGGGACAATATATATAGAACAACATTTTAATGGCCCTTCATTGTGATTTTAAATCTCTGCTGGGGTGCTCTCATGAAAGAATACTTGCCCAGGGAATTCTTCTTTTATTTTCCCGTATTCTTTAACCAAAAAAAATCCATCAAAGTCATCATACCCTGGCTTGAGGAAATACCTTCAGAGGAGGGTCTGGCATGCATACCCATTCTGAGGAGCACAGCATGGAGAAACAGGTGGAGTCAGTGAAGCAGAATCTAGACCATTTGGCATTACAATCCCACAGCTATAGAAGGTCTGGACTTAGAAACTGAGGACTCATTCACAGTTCCACTTGCCCTGTGCTTCCAAACGATTTCCCCTAAGCAACCTCCCAGCTTCATGATTTAAACACCACACACTTCTTCTTACTACTGTAAAGGCATGCCCTCCAACATGTTGGTTCCCCAAACCAGGAAACTTCCTGCGTGAGTCATGTGACTCGCACCAGAACACAGAGCCCCAAAGATGCATTTTTTCTGTGGCCGTGCTTCTACGGAGCACAACAACGTGTGTTTTGGGGTGCTTCATGAGATCGCTGCCCCGAAATACAGTGGTACCTCTGGATACGAATGGGATCCATTCCAGAACCCTGTTCACATCCTGAGCAGAACGCAACCCGCGTCTGCACATCTGCGCGGGTCACGATTCACTGCTTCTGCGCATGCACATGATGTCATTTTGAGCATCTGAGCATGTGCGAGCGGTGAAACCTGGAAGTAATCCATCCCGTTACTTCTGGGTTGCCGTGGAACGCAAGCTGAAAACGCTCAACCTGAAGCGTATTTAACCCGAGGTATGACTGTAAGTGCTTCTTCAGGGCAAGATCTCAGTACGAAATCATGAGATCACAGCAACCCAAATGGGCACTGTGCCCTCGTGGGAAAACATGGCATGTCCAGGTTTTCCCCGGACACTTGTGGGGTATGTAAGGGCAGCCAAGAGTGAGTTTTGACTCCCTCATTTACAAGCACAGCCATTATTTCATGTGCTCACCACAAAAACTGGCCAACTCCCAGCAGGGTAATTATATACCAATTCAGTGCTAGGTAAATTATTAAAAGTGATACTCAGCACGACTGTTACTGCAAATGCTGGACTAGTTTATTCCCATTAAGGACGGTGTATTTTTAGGCCTCTAAATTACAGCCTTTGAATGCTGAAAGCTCTTCACTTTCTGCTCCAGCACTTTGACTTTAAAGTGTCAGTAAGTAAACTGCACTCAGGGTGCAAATCAGTGGAGAGGGGGCTCCACACTCCATCTTTTCGGGAAGGGTCTCTTGCATATATCTCAGGCAACAGCATATTTATTTTGTAAGCTGGAGTTTAATTTCACATGGAGACTGGTGAGAGAGGCACTATCTCTACAAGCTAAGACTTAATGTTCCCTCTCCTGAATTGAATGGTGTGGGAGAGGGGAAAAACTCCCATACAACCTCATCATCCTGAATGTTCAAGGATCTCCGTTTTGGGACTCTCTTCCCCCTAGCAGTAAGTCCCAAGACATGGGCTCAAAATATCACATCACCTTTCAGGTATGAAGTCTATGATGGGAAGGAAAGCTGTGGCTGCCAAATGTTGTTGGACTCTCATAAGTTCCAGCCAGCATGGCCAATGGTCAGGGATGATGGGAGTTTAAGACCATATATTTTAATCACTGTCATACCACAAGCCGGAATTAAAATTGCCGGAAGAAATATCAACAACCTCAGATATGCAGATATGCAGAGGTGGTTTGTACGTGTATCGCATGCAGGATATATCTTTATATCTATTAGTCTGCACTTTTACAAGTTTTCCACATTCACCAAAACACAAACAATACATTTAACATTTACTTCCTTTTCCCTGCTTCCGTGTTTCATTTTAGTTATCCTTTGCTGCTGCATATTCTAATTATTCCATATTCTTTATTTTTCAGTATTTTTAAAAAAACTGCCCTACCCCTGTTCCTTTAACAACAGCATGAGATCCAGAAATTAAGGAAAATACAGAAATTATTTGACAGTGTGACAAGGAGAGACTCCAAAAAGAGCCTCTCATCCTCGCTCAACTGCAACACAACAGTCTTGCAGTATTGCCAGTGGGGTCTTACTCTCCGGTAGTTGCTGCCAACACCTTCACACTTCCTCTTGCAGCCCAGATGGGGGGGAGACCTGGGCTACACCAAAGCAATTATTTTTTAAAAGGTTCTGAGTCGGTGCACCCAGCACTCTGCGGTCCAGCCTACACACAGATTGCTGGGGAAGCTTCCAGTTGTTTTATCCTAGTCCAAGATCAAAGCAGCCTGCTCATTGCCCTGGCAACCCTCCCTAAACTTTCAGTAGCATGAATGCCAAGTGTCAAGGCATATGGGGATTCTAAAACCCTGACGTTGGCAATCACTCACACCTCAGCGGTCAAGTTATGAAACTTTGTACAAAACAAGTAGTAGAGGAAAAGGAGGCAGACGGTCAAAACGGGACACAAAATAAACCAGAGAAATGTGGCTCTAAAACTGGACCAATCCTAGCTTAGGCTTATTTATTTCTGGTTTATGAAGGAGGAGGAGGACGAGGAGGAGGAGGAGGAGGTTTGGATTTGATATCCTGCTTTATCACTACCCGAAGGAGTCTCAAAGCGGCTGACATTCTCCTTTCCCTTCCTCCCCCACAACAAACACTCTGTGAGGTGAATGAGGCTGAGAGACTTCAGAGAAGTGTGACTGGCCCAAGGTCACCCAGCAGCTGCATGTGGAGGAGCGGAGACGCGAACCCAGTTCCCCAGATTACGAGTCTACCGCTCTTAACCACACTTACATAAGTAAGCAGCAAAGATAACTTCATGGGAAGACTGGTCTGGATTCTCAGAGTAATAGAATTCCAGAGTTGGAAGGTATCCCGTGGGTCATCTAGCCAGACCATGACAAGTACTTAGTGAAAAAACTTGAAGAAGGGACCAAAAGTTTGCACAGGTGTACAAAGTCACTCTTAATATTTTTGAGCTATATACGGTTCAAACATTAACTAGCGTAAAAATAAGTGTCCCCTGATTATTGATATGTACAGACTGATTTCACAAAGTTAAGTTGAGCTAAGCAGATATATAAGATTGATTGTTTAATTATTAAGATACAAATCTCAATAGTAAAGTTACAAAATAGTAACAAGGAAGTCACGCACGGGTGGAGGTAAGACAGAGGGCAAGAAATAAGAAATGGATAAATGTTGGTACATAATGAAATGTGAAAATGTGAATTTACGAATATAATTGTCAGGGGCTCAGGAGCAGAGGCACAGGAGGGGGAGGAAATGGAGAGCGAGGGGGAGGAATCCGAGCGGAGCGTAGGAGATGACAGTGGTCCGAGGGATTCCATGAGCCTCTCCAGCGAATCGGAAGATTCACAGAAGGGGGCGCCAGTGGCCAGGGGCAGGGGGTTCCCAAGGGGAACGCCCCAGGAGCAAGGGGGCAGCAGGGACTCCCAGAGCAGTAGTTGGAAATCAGGACCAGCTTCCCCACCAGAGCAGAGTGGGGGGGAAGAGTCCCAAGCATCGGGGCCAGTGCATTCCCCACCAGGGAGAGAAGACGAGGCAGAGCTGACCACGCCTCCATCGGAGAGTCGGACAATGGAGGGGAGGTCAGATCCGGCCAGTATCCCGGAAGAGGGAAGCAGTGACAGAAGTAGTGTAACGGTTAGGAGAAAGGTCACTGGGTTGGCGCGAGAGGCAAGTTCAAATGTACAGGAGCGCGGGACAGCAGAGAATGAGGATTGGGAACCGGGTCCTAAAGCCCGCCGGAGGCAGGGGGAGGAGCTAAGCGACTCAGCCTCGGAAGAGTCCAGAAAGGGCAATGCCCCAGCGGGCAGGAGGACCCAGAGGAGGAGAGAGCAGCGGAAAAGGTGGAGCAGGGCTAGGATCTTAAACTGGTGTCAGAAGGGAGGAGACTCAGACAGGACTTCGCTGATCTAGAGTTTAAGACGTAGGGCTGCACGCTGCGGCTTTGAAATGGAAACTGAACTTCAATAAAGACTTTTATACATTATGACAGCCTAGCGTTGGTCCTCTGTGAGCTGGGACCTAGAGGCAGCCCTGACAGTAAGTCCTGTCTCAATAAAACCTCGCAACGTCAGTGGGCGCAGCGAGGGGCGAAGATTGGTGCTTCGCGAGCTCACGAAAGCAGGGCAAGATGACTACCGAAGAACAAATGGCAGCCCTGCAAAATGCAGTGACACAGCTTAACGCGGAAATATTAGCTTCCAGAAAGAGAGAAGACGAAGCAGCCGCTGCCTGCCGAGATCTGCAAACCAGGTTGGAAATTTTGACTAAACAGGGGCTACCGGGAGCCAGACCAGAGGGGATTGGTCTAGGAAAGAGAGGAGGCAGCCTCGTGTCTCATTTCGATGGGAACCTGCAGCAGTATCCTAACTTCAGAGCAGACGTGGCTTTTGCGCTGAAGTTGCTGGAGAAGGACTTTAGAGATGAGCAGGAGAAAGTAGGCTTCATACTAACTCATCTCCATGGAGAAGCTAAAGCGTGGTTGTGCAATCTGTGGAGAGATAATGACCCAGCCCTCCGAAATGCGGATGCCTTCATTAAGGCGATGGATGCTTGTTTTTTATCAGCGGTAGATGTAGATGTCGCCAGAAAGGAGATACATGGATTGAAACAAGGCAGAGCCACTGTAAGGCAATATCACTCCCGCTTTTTTCAATTGGTCAACGCGCTGGGGTGGGAAAAAGATTCAGTTGCCGTCCGGGACCTGTTCTGGGAGGGGTTGAACGGGGCTGTGAAAGACGAAATTGCAAGGGGGGAGAGACCCCAGACCACGCAGGAGGTCGTCCAGAGAGCGCTCGCGATAGGGGTGCGTCTGGAAGAACGCCCTTGGAGCAAAGATGAAGGGCGTTGGGGACGCACACCAGCTAGAGCACCTCCTTTCTTTCCCAGGGACACAGCACGCGCTCAATCCACGCCTCCACTGGGAGGAGGAGAGGAGCCGATGGAGTTAGGTGGTGCCAAGGCTCAGTCAGCAGCCGGAGCCCTAACACCGGGAGCAGTCAAAGCGAAGCCTCCTAGAGGGAACAGGAAGTGTTACATCTGCGACAGTACTCAGCACATGGCGAAAGAGTGTCCCCAGAGGATCCACAAGCACACTGCAGCCTCAGCAACAGTAAAAGAAGTAGTGCAGCAGGGAGGACCACTGCAGGGAAACGGAGGAGTCTGGCTGGAAGCGGAGGCACTGGGGCCCAGCCAGACGAGTCAGTGAAGCAGTCCCCAGGAATTTTACAGCCCACAGATCCCCTCCCACCCAAACCAGTGGTGCAGCTCACCGCATCACTCCAGCTTCCCAATGGACTCACCATGGAAGTCCCTATCACCATTGACTCTGGCAGCAATGCAGACTTTATAGGAGTGGATTTTCTCAAGCAACATAACGTAGCGCTCCTACCAGCCACGATGCCCCTGAACGTCGTCACGGTAGACGGCAGAGAGCTACTGGGAGGACAAGTGGTGCAGCAAACACCGCCAATGGTGATGCGAATTGGAAATCACGCGAAGTCATCAGCTTCAACGTCACCCACCTGTCGGACACACCCATAGTATTGGGCATGAGTTGGCTGGACAGGCACAGCCCGGCATTAGCATGGTACCAGCGTCAATTGACCTTCTGCTCCTCCTATTGCGCAGAACACTGCATCCTCGCTAACCAAGAAGAGGAGGGGCAAGAGGATGGACCACAGCTACACTTAGGCATGTTGCAAGCGGTACCCAACAAGTACAAAGAGTTTTTGGAGGTCTTCTGCGAGAAGGAAGCGGACAAGCTGCCTCCCCACAGGCCCTACGACTGCAAGATTGACCTCCTGCCGGGGGCGACGCTGCCGACCGGGAAACTGTATTCCATGTCTGAGGATGAACTGCAGGAACTCAGGGAGTTCATAGATCACAACTTGAAGCGGGGATTCATCCGAGAATCCAAAGCAGTGGGGGGCAGTCCTGTGTTCTTCGTGAAGAAAAAAGACACGCCCCAAAAGAGGCTTGTAGTTGATTACCGGGTCATAAATTCGAGGACAAAGCCCACGGCATTCCCCATGCCCAAGATCGACGACCTGCTCGCGACGGTGAGGAAGGGGCGCATCTTCACCAAGTTGGATCTACGAGGGGCGTACAATCTTATACGCATGCGGGAGGGCGACGAGTGGAAAACGGCAATGTTTACACCCCTAGGCACCTATGAATATAGAGTTATGCCGTTTGGCTTCAAAATGGCTCCCACTGTTTTCAAGCCTTTATGCACCACGTCTTAGCGGGACTCCTCTACAAGAAGTGCGTCTGCTTCCTGGACGACATCCTGATCTTCTCGGAATCACAGGAGGCTCACGAGAGGGACGTCAAAGACGTTCTGGAGAGACTAAGGGAGCACAGACTTTACGCCAAACTGGAGAAGTGCCAGTTCGACATGACGGAAGTGGATTTCCTGGGCTACAAGCTGTCCGACAAGGGACTTGCCATGGACAGCGCCAAGGTCCGCTCGGTGTTGGACTGGAAGAGCCCTCGCAATCGGAAGGAGGTCCAGAAATTCATCGGCTTTGCCAACTTTTATCGCAAGTTTATCAAGGGATTCGCCATGCAAACGGCGGCCATCACTGACACCCTCAGCTCCAAGAAGAAGAAGTTCATCTAGACGGAGCAGGCGGAGCGGTCCTTTCAGACGCTCAAGCGTCTCTTCGCATCCGAAGAGCAACTGCTGCACGTGAACCCCAGCAAACCCATGAGGGTTGAAACGGACGCCTCAGACAGAGCCGTGGGGGCAGTCCTGTTGCAGCGAGACCCGCAAGGGGACTGGAGACCGTGTGCTTTCTACTCCAGGAAACTCAGCAAGTCGGAGCAGAACTACACCATCTGGGACAGAGAGTTGCTGGCCATCCATGCAGCCTTCAAGGCGTGGCGGCACTTCCTCATCGGAGCCAAACACACAGTGCAGGTCCACACGGACCATAAGAACCTGGAGCACTGGCGCACGGCGCGGTTCCTGAACCAGAGACACATCCGCTGGGCGGAGTTCTTTGCGGATTTCGACTTCAGGATAGAATACATCCCGGGAGACAACAACATCATGGCAGATGCGCTATCCAGGAAGCCGCAGTATCTCAAGGAAGAGGCACCAGCGGCGGCCAAGCACATTTTCGCGCCGAAAGCGTGGGCATGCGCCTCAGCCACGGTGGACCTGGACACGGTACGTCGCGCGCTGCAGACGGACTCCTTCGCACGCTCCAAGATGGAGGAGGTGCGAAGCGGCACAGCGAAGGACGACGAGTTCCAGATACGCGACGGGCTGCTCATCCGCAAAGGGGCCCTCTACGTGCCAGGAGACGACCTCCGTGCGAAGGTACTGCAGCAGTTACACGACGCGCCCAGCGCTGGGCACTTTGGCAAGGACAAAACGGTGGAATTAGTAGCCAGAGACTTTTGGTGGCCCAAAATGAGGGGAGAAGTTGCGGATTACGTCACGAGGTGCGACACATGCCAAAGGGCCAAGCCAGTACACAGACCACTGGCGGGACTGCTGGAACCGCTACAGACACCGCTTGAACCGTGGGAGAGGGTGGCCCTGGACTTTGTCACGGATCTGCCCAGCTCGAGGGGCAAAACAGCAGTACTCGTGGTCGTGGACATGTTCACCAAGATGGCCCACTTCATTCCGTGCGCGAAGGTGGCCACAGCGGAACAGACCGCCAAGCTGTTCATAGACCATGTGTTCAAGGTGCACGGTCTACCACGGTCTATCCTGTCCGACCGGGGGCGCCAGTTCATCTCGAACTTCTGGCAGAAGTTGATGGGCATCCTGAACGTCAAGATCAACCTAGCGTCGGCAAGACACCCGCAGACCAACGGACAAGCGGAGAGGGTCAATGCCATCATGCAGCAGTACCTGAGATGCTACACGAATCAGCAGCCTTCGACATGGGTGGACTACCTACCGCTGGCCGAGTTCGCCTACAACAACACGAAGCACGTGTCCACAGGGGTGACACCGTTCTTCACCAACAATGGGCGGCATCCCAGAACCTTCCCGGGATTAGAGAGAGTGGGGGAAGGGGAGCCACAGGGAGCAGAGGCCTTGGCAACGGAGTTGCAAGAGGTCCACAAGCAACTCCGAAGGCAGTTAGAACTAGCGAAACACGCCTACAAGATGCAGGCAGACAGATACAGAAGGGTTGGGGAAGACATACAGGTGGGAGACTGGGTCTGGTTGGCAGCCCAGGCAGTACCGACCAGATCGTTAGCTAAGAAGAAGCTCGGACACAAGCAGCTAGGGCCTTACCAAGTCGAGGCACAGATCAATCCAGTGGCCTTCCGGTTGACACTCCCGGAGGGATCCAGAATGCACCCGGTCTTTCATAGATCAGTGCTCACGCCCTACAAGGCACCTCACAGATATCAGGCGCCAGAGACAGCACCAGGCCCGCTTAGGGAAGAGCCCACGAAGGGGGGGTCACCGAGGGTGGAGCCACTCAACGAGGCCACAGAGATTTTAGACTCGAGATGGGGGGAGGAAGGGATTGAATATCTCCTCGCCAAGGAAGACACCCCGGCCAGCGCTAACAGGTGGGTACCGGACTATGCAGTGGAGGAGCAATTACTCAAAGACGAATTCCATGCACTTTTCCCGCACAGACCCATGCCGGCAGATTATTTCGACGAATATCTTTTCACACCCACACTCTCAGCCAGCACGTTCCAGGGGTTCTCTTCAGCTGAGGACACGACGCCGGAGACTAGCTCACCAGAGGGATCCCTCTCAGGGTTTGGCACAGGCGGATCTTATTGGTGGGAAGATCAACCTGAGGTGGGGTGGCGCAGAGAACTGCCGAGCGGGCCCTCGCAAGCAGCGTCACCCCAGGCGACAGGGGGAGAGGGAATCATGGTCGCGTTGGGGGAGGATCCAGGGTTCGAACACACCTCCAGAGAGATGGGAGCTGTGGAGATCGACGTCGACGAGCCCATTGAGGACTGTCCGGATCTAACCGGCTGGCTGCACACCACGGGGGAAGAACTGTATCCTGCACTCACCCCCACAACACTGGAGCACCCAGAACCCACACCAGAAGAGGGGGAGGGGGAAGGGGGGGCTTCGAGGGGGGATGGATGTCAGGGGCTCAGGAGCAGAGGCACAGGAGGGGGAGGAAATGGAGAGCGAGGGGGAGGAATCCGAGGGGAGCGTAGGAGATGACAGTGGTCCGAGGGATTCCATGAGCCTCTCCAGCGAATCGGAAGATTCACAGAAGGGGGGCGCCAGTGGCCAGGGGTAGGGGGTTCCCAAGGGGAACGCCCCAGGAGCAAGGGGGCAGCAGGGACTCCCAGAGCAGTAGTTGGAAATCAGGACCAGCTTCCCCACCAGAGCAGAGTGGGGGGGAAGAGTCCCAAGCATCGGGGCCAGTGCATTCCCCACCAGGGAGAGAAGACGAGGCAGAGCTGACCACGCCTCCATCGGAGAGTCGGACAATGGAGGGGAGATCAGATCCGGCCAGTATCCCGGAAGAGGGAAGCAGTGACAGAAGTAGTGTAACGGTTAGGAGAAAGATCACTGGGTTGGCGCGAGAGGCAAGTTCAAATGTACAGGAGCGCGGGACAGCAGAGAATGAGGATTGGGAACCGGGTCCTAAAGCCCGCCGGAGGCAGGGGGAGGAGCTAAGCGACTCAGCCTCGGAAGAGTCCAGAAAGGGCAATGCCCCAGTGGGCAGAAGGACCCAGAGGAGGAGAGAGCAGCGGAAAAGGTGGAGCAGGGCTAGGATCTTAAACTGGTGTCAGAAGGGAGGAGACTCAGACAGGACTTCGCCGATCGAGAGTTTAAGACGTAGGGCTGCACGCTGCGGCTTTGAAATGGAAACTGAACTTCAATAAAGACTTTTGTACATTACGACAGCCTAGCGTTGGTCCTCTGTGAGCTGGGACCTAGAGGCAGCCCTGACATATGTATATGTATCATTATGTAAAGATTTCATATATGTATTGCAACATTAATAATAAATAAATGGGGGGGGAATAAGTGTCCCCTTTGCTTTCTGAATTAACAGCTTTTCTGTGCTTTACGTTCAAGTGAATGATTTGATCAACGCATCCTCACCTGCTGTTTGGGCCAAGGCTGAGACTTCTTCCATTGACATCACATGTAGCTAGGGATTTATTGCTGCAGGGATGCCCTCTGCTCCTCTAAGGCTGGTGCCAGATTTGTCTGAGACGTGTGGGCATTGCTGCCCTGCTACGCATATGCAATGGGTACCCAAGGAAAGAGCTACTACCTCAGGTGTTGCATGGGAAGGAACCTATCTTCTCTTGTTGCTGTTGGTAACTCCACTTCTCCTTCATTGCCACCAGGTGCTCCTTAGCTATGGCTCTTTCCTCCAATGAGGACTCCCTCTCCCATGTGGCTCTCAGTACCTGGTGCAGCTTAGTTGCTTCAGTTCCTTCAACTTTCTCTCTGTGTGTTCTGTATCTCTCCATCAAAAAAATAACAATATATAGGTGGAGGGAGAGTATCAATGCAGGAAAAACGGAGGAGGAATATTAGGCCCAATGCGTTTCATCAAAGGTCTTCTCTAGGGGCACTGCCAAAGAAAATTGTAGACACAGCAACAGCAACACCACAATGCTTTCTGCAATCACTTATTTTCAAACAGGAGCCGTAGTTGGAAATAGAGTTGTCACTGTGCCCCTGAAGACCTTTATCAAAATGTGTTGGGCGTAATAAATGGCATCTTTGTGCATCTGAGAATTCATTTCTTCTCCCCCGTTTCCTCCCTTTCATACTCAGAACTAACAGCAAATGTTGCTTCTTGCTACCTCTAAGTCAAGGTTGTGAAGCCTCTGCATTCTGGGCCAGAAATAGTCTGTGGGGCCTAGGCACCTGCCCCATGGCCTTGCTTCCTTGCCTGCCCTCAACCCACCCATCCCTATCCTATGTATCAGTTAGGCTTGAAAACAGCCTCCTACTGGACTTCCGGGTTGGCGCCATCGCCGAATGGCGGACTCCCTCCGAGCTCCGGAGGGAGTCTGCTCGGCAGGGGCTGGGTCCTACCGCACCGGCGATGCGGGGACCCTTAAAAACCACGGCCAGAGGAGGCCGTGGACATGGAGACTCGGCTGGCACCGTTAGCGCCCTCCCGACTCGTGAAGGAGCCTTTTTAAAGGCTCCGGATCGGGTGCCGGGGAGAAGCGTGGTGCTTGAGTTCTCTGCTATCCCTGCCGAGCGCAGCCGCATGCCATCCGGCGGAGAGCGCTGACTTCTTCTATTGAAAATTTGGATCTAAAAGAAGAACCCATGAGTAATTGGAATATGGACTAAAAAAGGGGGACAAATTTTTAAAATTTGGAGCGAACGGGGGAGGTGGAAAAAAGGAAGTCAGCCCCCCCCCCTAAATTGTAGAAGAGCCAAAACAAAGGAATGGATAACTAAGATCGAGAGTAATCTAATTTCACCGAATTAGCAACTTCGCGAAGGAAATTTATAAGATTGAGCCGGAGGAGAAAAGTGGAATTTGTATTAAAAAGCAACACCCTCCCCCCGGAATCCCTGGAGCGATTCGTGAAAATGCCTGGAGAAGAGTAACGGAGGTTTTGACAGGTTTTGACAGCCGTCAAGGAGCTGTCAAAACGGAAGAATGTAACAGAGACTTGGTTATGGACTTTGCCGGTTACATTTGATATAAGTTGAGTATAAATTGTTTCAAATTGTTCAAATAAGGATAAACAAGCTATTTGGACTGGTGGATGGGCTTGGGAAGGGAACTTTGTTATGGGAATCCATCTAGAGGAGCTGAGGGATATTGCATGTGTTTTTGACAGGAAACTTGTGCAGTTGAATAGAACTTTTAATCTCCTGGGAAACTGCAGAAATGGAACATTATTTTGTCTACAGAGGTCTACACACTATAGGAAACAATGGAACTATCTGTTGGAAAATGAAAGGATCATGATGTAATGTTTTGTTCCTGAACAACAAGCCTCTGCAGGGATATTAGAAACTTTTGGAGAAAGAACATTTCTGTGGGAGAACAGAGAAACAAAAAGGAGGAGAATGGCCGACAAGAATAAGGAAACAACAAGAACTGGACAGAAATGGGAAAGGGGATATTTGGGATATCCAGATTTGACAAGCTTATGGAATTAAAATTGGAGTTTCTACTCCTGGATATAAAAATCTGGATAGAAGAAATGGACTCTCTTCTCGATAGACTTTTTTTAGGATTGGACATTCGTAATTAAATGATTGGACATTCGCAATTAATAAGACTGGCAAAGAATCAGAGGGATGTGGGTTTAATGTAATGTGGGAACTCCAGGAAGATATTAGAGATGGAGGGCTAGGAGGAACGTAACAGGGAAAAAGGGGAGGGAAAGTTGGAATCCAAAGGTTGTAAAATTATTATTTAATTCTATGTTGTTGTTTTTTATTTGTATTAAAGGGGGAAACTCGTGGAAGGGAATAGATCGATCTTAGGGGGATGGGAATTACGCTAAACTGGGTAATGGAGGATGATTGCAATTTGGGGATAAGAATTTGTTGAACCTAATTGTTTATTTGGAAGATTTGGAATACATGAGGGGGTGGGGAGGGGAAGTCCTAGTTATTGGAAAAAGTTTATAAATTGGATTTAATTTGTTTTAATTTGGAAAACCTTAATAAAAATTATTTTAAAAGAAAGAAAGAAAGAAAACAGCCTCCTACTGCACTGCAGCTACAAAAAAACCCCTCTCTTCTGATCCTGGGGTTGGGCTCACCTTCTTCAAGGGGTGAGGCCAGAGTTTCCATGTTGGAGAGGCCACCTGTCATGGATGCTTTAGCTGAGATTCCTGCATTGCAGAGGGTTGGACTAGATGTCCCTTGAGGTCCCTTCCAGCTCTGCAATTCTATGATTCTATGAGAAGTCCATTGTGGCAGCGCCTCTGTAGCCTGAAGATTTTGCTTTCCCCTCTGAGGACTCTGGTTCAGAAGTCTTGGAAGGACCACAGTCTCCTCTGCTCCAATGGAATCCATGACTGCTAAAGTAGACCAGGCCCCTTTAAATGAAGACTCTCCTCTCACTGAAGGCAGATCCAGCAAATGAGATAGAATCATAGAATTGTAGAGTTGGAAGCTACAGGCTATCTACTCCAACCCCCTGCGATGCAGAAATCTCAGCAGCAGCAGCTCCCATTTAAAGGCTTGGTCTGAGGATTGCTGCTGCTGAGACAACTTCTGAGCTCTGCTTCTGGGGCGTGGCCAGCCTGGGTCCTGTATGGAGCTGTCCAGGGAAGCTACACAAGCCAAGTCAAACTTCTGTACTGCTGAGGTCATTGCTCAAAACAGAACAAAGCTGCAAGCTACAAATATTGTGCAAATTCCACCCCCCCCATCTTTCAGAAACCAGTTATCAGATTACACCCACTAGCTTTTTCTATAGCTACTGCTTCAGATGATGTCAGAAAGCATGCCATGGTCGCACCAACTCCATTCAAACCCTGCACAGCAGCCTATCCGTATCTGCCCACCATGCCTCCCCAGGGGCAGTTCTACTATGAAATTCATGAAGCTTCAACTTCAGGGACCCTAATCCTGGAGTTGGCCCCAGAAGCAACTTTAGTCCACACTTCTTTATTAAAAAATGGGTCTAGTAGACCCAATTTGAATTTGCATGAATCAAAATGATCAAATTTTATTATTATTATTATTATTATGGCTGTATATATTTCAACAACTCCAACAGTCTGAGAGTCAGTAGCACATGTGTTGTAAAGGTTGTTGTAGATTACCCCATTGAAGAAGATAACAGTGGCTACCCAGACCTTGTTGCAAAGGGGCCCCCATGACAGTTCAAGCCTCAGGGCCCCCAAAATGTAGGTCCCCCCCATAGCAGAGGAGGACAGTCGGACTTCCCGCTCTGCATTTCAGTGTTACTCAGGCTTTTGACCCAGATCCACCCATATTCAGTGCTTGAATTAAAGGTGAGCAGGGCAGAGGGAGCCTTCAGCAGTTTTTGTGATGGCCTTCTTAGGTACAGTTTTTAGAAGGATCAGAGGGTGGTTTGGGTAAAACTGGGAGGAGTCAGTGGTGGTACTTGTGTATTTCACTGGTGAACCCTCTATCTTTCCTCTCATGATTCAAGCAGCGTACTAGATTGAATTTCCCAGCAATTCCAATGGCATCTTCTGCATCTCTCGATGTCGCCAGGCTACAGCTGTGCAAAGGGCAGGGTGGAGGGAGAAAGATGAATGAGAACATAAATGCAATTAAATCCAAGGTCCTAATTTCCACCCAGCAGCAAAATCAAACATAGCTTGAAGAAGATGAAAGGCAAGGCAACGGAAGGTTGACTTATGAGAGCATTGCAAAAAAAAAAAAAAAACCCAACCCCAAAAAGCACCAGATCAGAAAAGGCCCAAATGAGAATGGCTGAGTAATTCCACAATGAATAAAATTGCCTTTGTTTCAATATAACTTCCTCCCATAATAGCCCAACTGAAACTAATGATGCAATGTTAGCCCAGCTTACTATCTAGCTAGAGGTAGTTCTAGGGTCTTTGCAAAGAGCCTTTCATGGCCAACAATTGATCTCGCATCTAAAGCCCTTGTTGGGGGGTGGGGGAACCCAGTGGAATATGTTACTAAAGCTTAATCTCCTGTTTAGGAACATGGTCTTTTCCCATTGTGTGGTCCAGCTTCAAGTTCAGAGGCTGGACAAGAGTACAGAAAGTTCTGCCATCCTAGCTTGCTTCATAATAATTCTGGACACATTTTTTTGTATAGTCTGATTTGCAAAGCCCATACAATGGTAAGGCTTGTCCTAATCATCAGTGCCATTGTCTGTTATCTGATCAGGGCTGCCTAGACACATGAGCCACCAAGATCTGTCCGCTTGTGCATAGGCACCAAAGGAGTTCCATCTTCATTCTCTTTTTGTTGGTTTCTTTCACTGTCTCGCTTTCATCCAGATGTCACAGTTGCAAATTGCACATGCAAAAGGAGGGAAATGCTTTGTCTGTTCCGTAGGAGTGGAGGATATACAATCCATGGGGATTTTCTGGTAGCAAGATTTCTCTGGTTTCAGAATGATTGCAACTGCTTGTGTATCGTCCTGGGAATTCAAGGTCAGTTTGTGCCCATGAATAACTTGGTCTTAGGACAATCCATTTCCCTCAAGGGAATCAATCAGGTCTGTTGACAATCTTTTACATCTTTTGTGGTTGCTGGAGATGAGGTGTTCTGTATCGACACATCTTGGGGGAGTGCAGGGAAACAGAAGAACAAGCTGTGTATTATTTTTCCACACAATGCAGTGAAATAAAAGGTGAATTCACATAGTCAATATGATCAATATGGAACTGATCCATTCTTATCTTTGTTTGCCATTCATTCCTCCCCAAAACAGTGATCTTGTTAGATGGCGAACCAATTTATTTGGGTATTTTAAACCTGCCTTTTAGTCCATGGACACAGATACAGCATAGTTAGGTGGATCAAGAAAATCCAATTGCAAAGCAGAAAGAATAGCACAACCAGCCACCATAGAAATACATTACTTAAAAAGGTAACGCAGCCATGGGAAAATATAATAGAAAGAAGAATTGTTAACCAGTGGGACCTAATGGGAAAAGTTAGTCCTAAGTAGATTTCAATGGGACCTAAGTTCAGCAAATGGGACTCGGGTGGCAAAATGGGACTCCAGAGCAGCTTCATCACGCTGGCCACGTGACCTGGAAGTGTCTGCGGACAGCGCTGGCCCCCGGCCTCTTAAGTGAGATGGGCGCATAACCCTAGAGTCGGACACGACTGGCCCGTACGGGCAGGGGTACCTTTACCTTTAAGTTCAGCAAATTTAGTCTATCAGCAGAATTTAGTGCCATAGGCTGCTTCTAGACAACCTGTTTATTGAGAAGTCATGATGATTTGTTTGCACACAGTTTCTGGGGAGGTTAGACAATGCCAGCTATTTGTTCAGGATTCATTTTGATACATTTGCAGGGAGGTTAGATGACGTTGCACCAAGCAGTCAGTATCCCACGCTTTACAGGGCATTTCCCTCCACCTTATCACAAATCTGATTTTTTTCTGGAAAAGCAGGTTTGTTGTGCAAGAGTTCCAAATCCACTTTAACTGAGCAACCTGACTTTGCTGAATTCCATATGAAAATAGCAGTTATTTGGAAGAGCCCACTGGTAACCCTAATTCTGCACTCAGGGAAGCCTGACTCGGCTGCTTGCATAAACTATGCATATTAAACACGATTCACATGTTGTTTGCATATCTTTTCATAGTTTATTCTGTCTCATTTTTAAAAATGGAATTACAGTGGTACATTGGGTTACATACACTTCAGGTTACAGACTCTGCTAACCCGAGGGTTAGAACTTTGTTAAGGGTTAAGAACTTTGTTTCAGGATGAGAACAGAAATCGTGCGGCAGTGGCGCAGCGGCAGCAGGAGGCCCCATTAGCTAAAGAGGTGCTTCAGATTAAGAACAGTTTCAGGTTAAGAACAGACCTCCAGAATGAATTAAGTTCTTAGCCCGAGGTACCACTGTATGCAGTGGCATAGCGTGGGGGGTGCAGGGGGGGGCGGCCGCACCGGGCGCAACATCTGGGGGTTAGGGAAATCCACGGGTTAGGGGGCGCAAATCCACAGGTTAGGGGGCGCAAATCCATGGGTTAGGGGGTGCAAATTACTTGCCTTGCCCCGGGTGCTGACAACCCACGCTACGCCACTGACTGTATGTCAAGCACTGGTATCCTAACATGACTGTGTTCTACCTCCACTGTCAGAGGCAAAATGCCACTGGGTACCAGTTCTTGGGAATCACAGGCGGGCAGAGTGCTATTGCTCTCATATTCAGCTTGGGGGCTTCCCACAAGCATCTGGTTGGCCACTCTGAGAAAAGGATGCTCGACTAGATGGGTCATTGATCTGATCCAACAGGCTTGTCTGATGTCCATAAATATTCTTGATGCAATCATGTAGGTGTCATGATCATTCATGCGCCATCTGAGATTCCTGCATCGCAGCGGGTTGGGCTAGATCTCAGAATCATAGAACTGCAGCAGCTAGACTGGTAACTGGGAGTGGCCACCGAAACCATATAACACCAGTCCCAAAAGACCTACATTGGCACCCAGTACGTTTCCGAGCACAATTCAAAGTGTTGGTGCTGACCTTTAATGCCCTAAATGGCCTCAGCCCTGTATACCTGAAGGAGCGTCTCCACTCCCCATCGTTCAGCCAGGACACTGAGGTCCAGCTTCGAGGGCCTTCTGGCAATACCCTCCCTGTAAGAAGTGAAGCTACAGGGAACCAGGCAGAGGGCCTTCTTGGTAGTGGCGCCCACTCTGTGGAATGCCCTCCCATCAGATGTCAAGGAAATAAACAACTACTAGACTTTTAGAAGACATCTGAAGGCAGCCCTGTTTAGGGAAGCTATTAATGTTTAACAGACCACTGTATTTTAATATTTTGTTGGAAGCCGCCCAGAGTGGCTGGGGAAACCCAGCCAGATGGGCAGGGTATAAATAATAAATTATTATTATTATTATTATTATTATTATTATTATTATTATTAGCCAGAACCTTGGATTCATGCGGAAATCAAGCATGTCTCTCACTCCCAGGCTTCTTGCCTGCTTCTGGCCCAATTCTTTTTCACACGCAACTTTGGTCTTTGTCTTTCCTCACTACCAGCTAGGTGAGGGAGGGGACCTTCCTTTCTTATACTTCCTTTCTTATACTAATGACCCAGACTTAGGAATGTTATGGCCCTTGTCTGGCTAATTCAACAATGGGATCCTCCATTAGATTTTAAACCTTGCTGAGTCCAGGAATTAGATGGGACTCAGGAATTATACAGTTATACCTTGGTAGTCGAATCCCTTAGTTGTCAAACAAATAGGCTCCCGAATGTTGCAAGCCCAGAAGTGACTGTTCCGGTTTGCAAACGTTTTTTGGAAGTCGAACGTCTGATGCGGCTTCTGATTGGCTGCAGGAAGCTCCTGCAGCCAATCGGAAGCCGTGCCTTGGTTTTCGAACCATATCGGGATTCGAACAGACTACCAGAACTGATTAAATGCGAGAACCAAGGTACGACTGTACAGTCTACTCCTCTCCTTAGATGCACAATAAATCCATTTTAGCTCTCAAGTGAAACAATTGTAGAGCTGTATAATGCCCATGGCCCTATTGTTCTAGCAGCCCTAATGATAAGAGACAGCCCATTTCCCCCCTTTTAAGCACCAATCGGATACAGCACCTTCACTCAGCTAAAAGTTCAATAAGAAGCTAGACCTTTTTCGTTAACCCGGCAGATGTGCATTCAACAGCGACAAATCTCGCCTACCTAGAACAGTTACACAATTAGACCTTAGCAGCGCAGATACTTGGTTTAGCCTGGCACATTTCTCCTGTGAGAACGGCTGTGAGCTTTGCCATCCATTTCAAAAGCTGGTCCCCAGGAAAGTGGCACTGCCACCTCTGTTTCAAAGACTCTGGCACATTGCCAGCCTTTAATTATCTCTGCTGATCTTTCAGTTGCAGGCAGCAAGCTTCCAGAAATGCTGTCAGGGAACACAAATGTGTTCGGTATGACAGCGAGGAAGCAGGTGGCATCACAGGCCAGCGAGAAGTTTGATGTTTGGAGATAACATGCCAAATCCAGAAAGTCAATATTGCTTTTTCCTGCTGATCTGGACTGTGAAATGTTAACTGGAGCAGCGGTGATGAACAGGCACCCAGTAAAGATCCTTGCTAAGGTCCGTATAGTAAAAGCTATGGTTTTCCCAGTAGTGATGTATGGAAGTGAAAGCTGGACTATAAAGAAGGCTGATCGCTGAAGAATTGGTGCTTTTGAATTATGGTGCTGGAGGAGACTCTTGAGAGTCCCATGGACTGCAAGAAGATCAAACCTCTCCATTCTTAAGGAAATCAGCCCTGAGTGCTCACTGGAAGGACAGATCTTGAAGCTGAGGCTCCAATACTTTGGCCACCCCATGAGAAGAGAAGACTCCCTGGAAAAGACCCTGATGTAGGGAAAGATTGGGGGCACAAGGAGAAGGGGATAACAGAGGACGAGATGGTTGGATAGTGTTCGCGAAGCTACCAGCATGAGTTTGACCAAACTGCGGGAGGCAGTGGAAGACAGAAGTGCCTGGCGTGCTCTGGTCCATGGGGTCACGAAGAGTCGGACACGACTAAACAACAACAAAGATCCTTGCTGGGACATTTAAGATGTAATGCTTGGAGGACCTGAAGTTTAAGTCTTCTTTTCACACACATCATTACAGGAGGGTATCCAAAACACTTGGTCTGCTAGTGGAAGGATTTACACTTGTGCAATGAAACTTCCTCCCCTCCACTCTGTGGCCTCCCCAGATCTGCTCTGGAAGGTTGGGGGAACCCCTCAAACAGATTCAGGGGGTAATGGGGGTGGGTTCTATTGTGCAAACATGAATCCTTGCATTCACAGAATGCAGTCCTTAGTGTGACATTGGATACAACACAGAGAGGCCAACTGAGTTAAACTAGACAAGAGGCCAGGCCTTCATCTATTTGATGGGCTACCAAATCTAAGCCCGTTTTCAAGATAATGAACCCTAAGTATGGAAAGCAACAGGGCTTAACTCTGCTCCAATTGATGTACATCCTCCCGCTGTCTCAGGAATGAGTTCAGAGAGATTCTCCCCCTTACACTTTCCCATTTTGCTTCCTAACCTGAAAGCCATTGTAGACTCCAAACAAGGTGAATTTTGAGAGACTCAAGATTCAGGTAGGTAGCCGTGTCGGTCTGACGCAGTCGAAATAAATAAATAAATAAATAAATAAATAAATAAATAAATAAATAATTGTCCAGTAGCACCTTAGAGACCAACTAAGGTATCTGAAGAAGTGTGCATGCACACGAAAGCTTATACCCAGAACAAAATTAGTTGGTCTCTAAGGTGCTCCTGGACATTTTTTTATTTATTTTGAGAGATTCAGTACAGACAAAAGGAAGAACTTCTTTTTCATGGAGGACATAGTTAATCAATCGAAATTGCTCCCATAAGTTGTAGTATTGGCCACCAACGTGAATGGCTTTAAAATGGGATTAGGAAAATTCATGGAGGAGACAAACCTACCAATGGCTACCAGTCATAATAGCTTCATTGCTTCCAGTAGCAGAGGCACTATGCCTTTCAATGTCAATTGCTAGCATGTCCAACCCCAACTAAAGAATCATGGGAAGAAAAATTGATGGACTATGCAGAACTGGCAAGACTGACATACAAGCTATGGGACAAGGATAACTGACTTTAAAGATGAATGGGAACCCTTTACAAAGTATTTGAAGACACAACAAAGCGAACTGGACTCCTTGGCTGGTTTTGAATAAACATTCACAAACTTTTTATTGATAATAATCAGCTAAATAGTTTGAGGATCTATACAACTGTGTAACATGCAGCAAACAGCATTTTTAGAGAAATCAAAGACTGGAACTGAGGGAAGCTGCGGGGTGGGGGTGGGTGGGTTTTGTGTGGGAGGGTGGGGGGAGGGAGGAAAAATGGGGGCAGGGGGAAATAAGGATATGTTTCTGGATAATATGTTTTGTTTAATTTTGAATAAAAAGTTATTTTTTTATTTTAAAAAATTGCTAGCACGTCACAAACAGGAGAGTGCTATTGCCCTCAAATCTGCTTCTGGGCTTCCCATGAACAGCCATGCAGGAAAAGAATACTGAACAAGATGATCCTTGGGTCTACAGGGCTCTTACGTTCTTAAATTGCCAGATTATTACACCACAACAGTGGTTCTGCTGCCCTTTCCATTGATGTCCTATTATACAAAATGCTTAACACAATGATTCAGGCCTGGTTATCAAAATCCTGTTTGTGATTACAGGTTTTTCACCTTATAATGTTAAGTGCCATTAAGGTTCCATGTTCACTGGATATCCTAAACTACATGCAAGATACAGCGATTAATTCCAGTTGGCTGTGTTCCCTTTTTTCTTTGCCTGCCTGCCTGTGATGACCAACACCCCCAGTTTCAGACATTGTTATTCTGGAAGCCTCCTTGCATAATTCATTATCAGCAGATGGCATTATAGGTCAAAGGATGAAACAAACACAGCATAGTAGATGGCAGTATAGTTCGAAGAGTGACAGCTTCGCAATTTCAATTTGGCAAGGCAGCTTCCACTGGAACAAAACAGTAATGCGTTGGATTTGATGCTACAAATATTCTCTTCTTTGCCTGTGTGCTCTACAGTGGTGTAATACACAGTGGAAACTGTTATCTAGTGCAGTTATGCTTGGGCAATGGGAGGAGAATAGAGAAGGCTTATCGTTATATTCACCCACAAGATCTGAAAAGTTTGCTGCTATCCTAGGTGTTTGGAATAATATTATGAGAGCCTTCTGCCGGAGATAAGCAAGCCTAAGAAAAAGCTGCTATGAATGGGAGATAGGAGCTTATGAGATGAAGACACAGGAAGGAGAGTGATGGCCTGCTCATTCTCTGAAGGTGGCCGAATGTCCAGCTCTGCATGGAAAGGGCGGCAGCTCTGTAGAACATGTGCTTTGCATGCAGAAGGCGCAAGGCTCAATCTCTCGCAGATCCAGGTAGGGCTGGGAACCACCTCTGTCTGAAATACTGGAGAAATACTCTGAAATACTCTGTCTGAAATACTGGCTGCTGCCAGTCAGTGTGTAGACAATAGAAGAAGAAGAAGAGTTTGGATTTGATATCCCGCCTTTCACTCCCTTTAAGGGGTCTCAAAGCGGCTAACATTCTCATTTCCCTTCCTTCCCCACAACAAACACTCTGTGAGGTGAGTGGGGCTGAGAGACTTCAAAGAAGTGTGACTGGCCCAAGGTCACCCAGCAGCTGCATGTGGAGGAGCGGAGACGCGAACCCGGTTCCCCAGATTACGAGACTACCGCTCTTAACCACTACACCACACTGGCTCTATACAGAGGGAAGCTTGAGAGGGTGCATAGAAATGAGCCTGGAAAACTTGCATCCATTGCTCTGCCTACTTTTGCCTCTGACCGCACCTATCCCTGGCCTGTGGCCCCTGGGACGTTGCCCAGAAAGCAATGTGGCCCTTGGGCAGAGAGATGTTGCTTACCCCTGAAAATCAATGGCAACAGAAAATCTCTGTCACACAGACACATGCAGAAAATGAATATTCTGCACCAAATTCAGGGGAGTTTAAGGGTGCAGCAAACTAAGGCCTGGGGGCTGGATCTGGCCCAATCGCCTTCTAAATCCGGCCCACGGACTGTCCAGGAATCAGTGTGTTTTTACAGGAGTAGAATGTGTGCTTTTATTTAAAATGCATCTCTGAGTTACTTGTGGGGCATAGGAATTTGTTCAGTATTTTTTTCCAAAATATAGTCCGCCCCCCCACAAGGTCTGAGGGACAGTGGACCGGCCCCCTGCTCAAAAAGTTTGCTGACCCCTGAGCTAGACAGTCCCTATTCCATAGGCAGCATGGAGTAGTGGTTAGAATGGTGGGCAGTATCCCATAGCTGTGTGAAGCACTGGTTGTAGCCATTTCATTATAATTCCATACCCTCCAACATTTCACTGATGAAAACAGGAACATCCTATTCCATAATAATAATAACAACAACAATAATAATTTTACTATTTATACCCCATTCTTTTGACTCGGTTGCCCCTGCCATGCTGGGTGGCTTCCAACACATATAAAAACACAACAAAACATTAAACATTATAAAATTTCTGTATGCAGGGCTGTCTTCAGATGGCTCAGGGGTCAGATAAGTCCATACCCTCCAACATTTCTCTCCAACATTTAGTTTTGTCCAAGGTTGCTGAGGTTTTTTCACAAAATCTCAAAAAAAGATGTTTTTGACCTTAATACCCTCAATCAAACTAAGGGAAAGTGAGACATTCCAGGAGCAAATCAGAAACCAGGGCAGCGTCTGTAAATCCGGTACTGTCCCTGGAAAATAGGGACACTTGGAGGGTCTCTGATTCTTTGGAGCAGTACCTCATTTTGGGTAAAAGGGTTAGTGCGGGAAGGAAAAATCAACCCACACGCTAATCCTCAATGTCAACAGAAGCTTCTCTAGATCCCGGCTATAAAGTTTTATTATCAGATCACCCTACCTTGAGATAAAGGTTGAAGTGCAGGATAAAGGAGAGAAGCAATTTAATGGCAGGTGAAGAAGCACCTGCAGACACAAAGGCTGTTGTAAACTTCCACCCTTTGGCAAAAGAAATAATAATAGCAGCCTAGCAAATGAATCTGCCATGCAAGTTGCTAAAACATTAACCAGCTGTCCTGCCCATGCAAGTTGATGTTACTCAATTGCAGCACATTAGCAAAAGTGTGTATAGTGGTACCTCGGGTCACAGACGCTTCAGGTTACAGATGCTTCAGGTTACAGACTCCAGTAATAGTACCTCGGGTTAAGAACTTTGCTTCAGGATGAGAACAGAAATCGTGCTCTGACGTCGCGGAGGCAGCGGGAGGGCCCATTAGCTAAAGTGGTCCTCAGGTTAAGAACAGTTTCAGGTTAAGAACGGACCTCCAGAACGAATTAAGTTCTTAACCCGAGGTACCACTGTAAAGCAGACGTTTTCAACCTTTTCAGGTCCACTGCTCCCTTGACCAACTACATTCTTTCTGCAGCACCTCTGTGGGGCTCAGGAGCCCAGTTGGGTCAACCTTTGCCTGCTGAGTGTTCCCTCAGTCTCCTCTCTTCTCCCCTCTCCTTGGGAGTCCTCTGGGCAGAGGCAGCTGCCCACCCCACCCCAAAGACAGGTGCCTCCTCCCACTGTCCCACAGGGGCCTGGGAAAAAACCCCCTGGCCAGTCCAAGAGGTGGCATTCGTCTGCAGAGCTTGTAGCCAGGGCTGTTACAACAAACAGCTGTGCAAGCCTTTGGGAGGCAGAGACACGAGAGGAGGAAGGGAAGGGGAAAGGGACATGGGCCAGAGTTACCTGCGGCACCCCAACCATCATTCAAGGCCCCCCAGGGTGCCATGGCACACTGGTTGAAAACCACTGGTGCAAAGAATAAAACACTGTGAGCAGTGCAGAAAGAAATGGAAAACAGCCCCAGACTCAACCTTCACCACCCGTAGAGTTGGAAGTACAAAAACAGGGATCATTCGCCTAGGAACCCCAGGGTTAATACTGTTTGTAACTAGCCATCCAAGGGGTGGTGGTGGAGGTGTTGCCTAGCAACCAGGCAGCGTGGCATGATCCTTGCTGAGATAACTCAAGCTCTGAGTGGCTACATCAGGAGTTATGAGGAAGCCAAGAACAAGGCCTGTAAATGAGACAAAACCCTTCTGTATTATTTTTCCCCATATGGTGTGCTGTTTTTATTCAGTGTCCCGCAGTAAAGTATTATTGGTTTATTTTCTCTCTGGACTCTGTGTTATTTCAGTGCCTCTTCTAACAAGTAGCAGAGGCTTTGGGGCAGAAACAGCAAAGGAAAGCTCTTTGCCATTCCCTCCTCATGAACTTGCTGGGGGATTCTGGTTTATAATAAATAATAATAATAATAATAATAATAATAATAATAATAATAATAATATATTATTTATACCTCGCCCATCTGGCTGAGTTTCCCCAGCCACTCTGGGTGGCTCCCAATCAAGTGTTAAAAACAGTACAGCGTTAAATATTAAGAACTTCCCTGAACAGGGCTGCCTTCAGATGTCTTCTAAAGATAGGATAGCTGCTTATTTCCTTCACATCTGAAGGGAGGGCGTTCCACAGGGCAGGCGCCACTACCAAGAAGGCCCTCTGCCTGGTTCCCTGTAACCTCACTTCTCGCATTGAGGGAACCGCCAGAAGGCCCTCGGTGCTCGATCTCAGTGTCCGGACTGAACAATGGGGGTGGAGACGCTCCTTCAGGTATACAGGACCGAGGCCGTTTAGGGCTTTAAAGGTCAGCACCAACACTTTGAATTGTGCTCGGAAACATACTGGTTTGCCGTTTTCGGTCAAGTGTTTGTATTACTGGGAATTGTGGGGACAAAAGGGAACTCAGCCTCCATACTTTTTGCTACAACCTCCTTAGCTACTATTTTCTTAAAAGTATGGTGGCATAATTTGGTTAAAACTAGGAGCTTGTGGATTTCATGAAGGACTCCCATCCCCACTTCAAGCTCTGCTTTAGTCTGAGCCATAAAATGAAGCTCCTTTATTGCTCTTTAATAACCAGTACTTTTCCACCTTGTTCCACCACAGGTAGCATAAGGAAAACTCAGGGGTGGGAGAAGATAAATCCCTCCCTCCCCCAAGATTCCACAGTAACAACAACAGAAACTTCATTGCCCAAGCTGATTTTCAGTGTTTCCCATGGGAATATGCCACACCCATTTAAAATGGCAAAGAGATGAAAATGGAGTCAAGAAGCTTGCTTTCCAATCCTAGTCCCAGGTAGGGATGGTCGAATTGGTCGATTTCAGCTTCTTTCAATTTCTCATTTTTCCCATCTTAAGGCCAGTTCTTCACATTTCAACATCAGTTTGCACATTTATTTATTCTTAAAGTCCTCATGAAAATCCATCAGCATTTAATGCAAATTTCTCCGAATATATACATTTTTGTATGCAGTTTCGCCAAACTAATACGTATATGTTGGTGTTGTTGCTGCTGCTGTTGTTGATTAAACTTGCTAGCTGATAGTAATCCCAAGGTCTCCAAGTGTTTTACAATGCAACATCATTACATGCTATTTTCTCTGGTGTATTCACTGAAGGATTCTGAGAACTGTGAATTTCGAAGGACGGCTGTGATTCAGTTCCCTTATTGTTTCAGTAGCTATGAATCATTTTGCTCCATTTCTTCCAACAGCCTATCAAACCGAGGAACTTTCCCTTTTCACTTGCCTAGCGCTGTCCTTGCGCATTGTACACTTGAGCTGACGTTGTCCTTCGGATATTAATTCCAAGCATGCCCCGTCTCATGTGTCCTGTGCGAGAGAGGAAAGGAGAACGAAAGAGACAAGGAGGGTTGAAATTATATCCGCCAGCACTACTCCCGCCTAATAGGCAATGTTCTGCAGCACTGATTGAAGTGAGACATAAAGGAAATGACAAAATAAGTGTGGCTTGTTTTTGGAGGTCCTGGTCGGAGGTTATTGTTGGTTGTGTCTGTAGCTAAGTGGTTGCACTTCCCCATTGCTGAGGACTGGAACAGGTAATAATCACAAACGTATTCTTTTCATGTAGACTAATTCAAAGAAATTTGTGATTGTGCTGTGCTGCTGGTGGAGGCACACACCATTGCATGTTCATGCAGGAAGGAGCCTGAAGGAGCATCTCCACCCCCATCGTTCAACCTGGACACTGAGGTCCAGTGCCAAGGGCTTTCTGGCAGTTCCCTCACTGTGACAAGCCAAGTTTCAGGGAACCAGGCAGAGGGCCTTCTCGGTAGTGACACCCACCCTGTGGAACGCCCTCCCACCAGATGTCAATGAGAAAAACAGATACCAGACTTTAGAAGACATCTGAAGGCAGCCCTGTTTAGGGAAGCTTTTAATGTTTAATAGACTATTGTATTTTAATATTCTGTTGGAAGCCGCCCAGAGTGGCTGGGGAAACCCAGCCAGATGGGCAGGGTATAAATAAATTTATTATTATTATTATTATTATTATTATTATTATTAATCCATGGCATCAGCAGTGGAGCACCCACTTTTCACACAAAAAGTCCCAGGGTCAATCCCAAACATCCCCAGCTGTAAGATCCGCAGCCAGCTGGTGCTAGGAAATACATCTGCCTGAGGTCTAAAGAGCCCCATACCACCTGACTAGTAGAGAATACTGCATTAGATCAGGTGTGGGAAACAGCTGCACAACACCACATCACATGCAAACCCCTAAGTGTCACAGGAAGGGGGGGAAGGGGCTTGTCACAGCAGGAGGGGGAGACACCCGCGACTCTTCACCAACTGGACTCATCTCTGCCTCTTGGCCTCTCTCCTCCCACCCTCCTGCTTCAGTTTCTGCCTCTGATTCTGGACTGCTCTCTGTCACAGACTCTTCCAGCTCACTAAACCCTGAGATCATATAACACCAGTCCTGAATGATCTTCATTGGCTCCCAGTAAAGTGGTGCCCCACAAGACGAACGCCTCGCAAGACGGAAAACCCGCTAGACGAAAGGGTTTTCCGTTTTGGAGGCGCTTCGCAAAACGAATTTCCCTATGGGCTTGCTTCGCAAGTCGAAAATGTCTTGCGAGTTCCTGCGGGGGTTTTTCCCTTTCCCCCTCTTTTCCTAAGCCCTAAGCTGCTTATCAGCTGATCCGCTGATAAGCTGCTTATCAGCTGATCCGCTAAAAGCCGCTAAACCGCTAATAGCGCTAATCCGCTAAACTGTCAATGGGCTTGCTTCGCAAGATGAAAAAACCGCTATACGAAGAGCCTCACGGAACGGATTAATTTTGTCTTGCGAGGCACCACTGTACATTTCCAAGCACAATTCAAAGTGTTGGTGCTGACCTTTAAAGCCCTAAACGGCCTCGGTCCTGTATACCTGAAGGAGCGTCTCCATCCCCATTGTTCCACCTGGACACTGAGGTCCAGCACTGAGGGCCTTCTGGTGGTTCCCTCGCTGCAAGAAGTGAGATTACAGGGAATCAGGCAGAGGGCCTTCTCGGTAGTGGTGCCTCCCCTGTGGAACACCCTCCCAGCAGATGTTTGTCCACCGTGGGTCCCTGCCCTGCACTCAGCTCTCACCTGTGGCTTCTAGAAGTTGTCAGCATGCGACAGTGGTCACATGCCAGGATTAGCTTCAACTGGCCGCATAAACCAAGTGAGGGTAGCCAATGGGTCTCAAACCCTCGGTGAGTTTGGGACTTCCCCTGTGTGCAAAGACGGGCTCTGGCAGATGGAGCGAACGAGACCAATGGTTGGTCCAACGGTCAAGAAGGCGGTTTCTGCCCATGCTGCAGAGGAAAGTGAGGGGCTGATAGGGCTCAACAACATGGAAAGTAGCCGACTTGGAGAAGGAAAACTCTTGATCCTAAACTCTTAATCCTAAACCTCTGCTGCCTTGTGGGACATCTTTGGGAGAAGAAAAGGCTATGGAGTAAACCCTGAGTACTGTCCCTAAGACGCTCAGATGGTGTCTTGGATGCCTCCTTCCGGCAACTCCTGCAGCCAAGCTGGTGCCAGACATATTGCTCTGATTTCCTTTGGACCACATCAGTGAGGCTGAGAGGGGGGTCTTGTCATCTGGGCAGCCCAGCACCTCCGCACACACTTCCCAGGTGTGTGCCCTGGGGGGGGGTCACTGCTAATGTAGTGGTTTGATTTCATCCCTGGAGATGCACTCCATTCAGTGGTGTAGCAAGCCGTTGGGGCACCCAGGACAAGTTGCCCATGTTGGAACTGTGCTGCTGGAACTGTGCCCTTCTTAACGCCCCCCACCTGGAGGGCGGCTGAGGAGGAGACAGCGGGCAGATGCCAGCCCAGCGCTGCTTTTGCAGGCAGTGCAGGGTAGGTGCCATGGCTCAGGTGCACTGCAGGCCCTCTGAGGCTCGCGGGGCCAACGTGTGCCAGTTGCGACCTTCTCTGATGCCCTCTGGTGGGTGGGAGGGACGCACCACCTCAGTGCGCTGCAAGCCCAGCCCCGGGCTGTGCTGCTTTGGGGAGTGGTGTGCTGGGCTGTGGGGTACCTAGAGGTGTGTATCTCTTGGACTGCAGCGTGTCACCCCCGAGGTAAGTGCCACCCAGAGCGCCCTGCCCCCCCTAGCTATGCTACTGACTCCACTGTCTCTCGAGACAAATGGATGCCAACAGCAAAGATTGCTCGTCACAAGAGCACCCCCTACTGACAGGCAGAGAAATAAAAGCTCTGATTTGGTTTGTCAAAAAAGAAAAGGGGAATTGAGTTGGGGAAGGGCTGAGAACCATTACATTGATGTTTGTTTGTTTGCTTGCTTGCTTGCTTGCTTGCTTGTAGGCATTTGTCAAAATGGGAAAGAATAGTCAGCTCACTTCTGAATAAATCTGCTCTGACTTCTGCTTGAAGTCCTCTTCCCTTTGCTTATGCCCTGTCGTCTGCGTCCCTTTCATTCCCCTCAATTCTTTCCTTTCTGCTTCCAGGATGTGCATCGCTCTCCTTTGCTCTCAGTCTCGGCCCAGCAGGCCCCAGACAAAACATCAAAGGGGAAATCTAAATGGATGAGGAATCAAAGATTGCAACCCAAAGCAAGAGGTAATAGGGGAAACAAAAACAAAAACTTGCATTAGCAAAGGAAAAAAACCCATAGAGGCTCGATGCAATATAATTATCCATTCCACACACACACACCCTCAATTTGTTAGATAGATGGATCTAAAGCTGAGCTCCATGCTGCCATTAGCCGGGAGTGAAGTGGATTTGAAAGAGACTTCATTAAAGCAGCTGATGAACAAGAAAATCTCCCGAGGTAAAGAGATACAGATGCACAAACAGCATGGCTGACTCTGCACTGACAGAGCACCATCTCACATACACACGCATCGGAATAAGGCCGGGCTTTCTGAGATGCATTTTTCCTCTTATCCAACCTCTGTTGCAGCACAGACTGGGACCTGAAGGCACAGAATGAGACTCTTTACAAACAGATGTCATATTAAAGGTAAAGGTACTCCTAACCATTAGGTCCAGTTGCGGATGACTCTGGGGTTGCGGCGCTCATCTCATTTTACTGGCCGAGGGAGCCAGCGTACAGCTTCCGGGTCATGTGACCAGCATGACTAAGCCGCTTCTGGTGAACCAGAGTAGCGCACGGAAATGCTGTTTACCTTCCCACTTTCGAACTGCTAGGTTAGCAGGAGCAGGGACAGAGCAATGGGAGCTCACCCCGTCACAGGGATTCGAACCACCGACCTTCAGATTGGCAAGCCCTAGGCTCTGTGGTTTAATGATGTCATATTAGTCTGTTGCAAATTTATTGTAAGCTGAATAAGCCTTCACAATATAGTACAAACCATATAAACAGTGGTCAGCAAACTTTTTCAGCAGGGGGCCAGTCCACTGTCCCTCAGACCTTGTGGGGGGCCAGACTATATTTTGGGGGGGGAGGAGAACAAATTCCTATGCCCCACAAATAACCCAGAGATGCATTTTAAATAAAAAGGCACATTCTACACATGTAAAAGCACACTGATACCCAGAACATCTGCAGGCCAGATTTAGAAGGCGATTGGGTTGGATCCGGCCCCCGGGCCCAAGTTTGCCTACCCATACGTATAAAGATGTACATTATGTTGAAGAAAGGCAGATTAGGCCTAAAAACAAAAGAGACGTGGGGAAAGGAGGGGAAAGAAAAAATGTAAGCCTCTTTGGGAAGGGACCTGTTCCCTTGTACTTTGCATTGTGTACACTGATAGTACTAAGCATGGATGAGTTAATGATGCTTATATTTATTAATTTAAGATTCTTATATCTCACCTTTCCTCCGATTTGGAGCTCAGGGCAATATTCAAAAGAAAGCATCATCTAAAGTACAAAGTTGTAACAGCAACAATTCAGCCACAAATAATGCCAATAAAAGCGCACCACAAAATAGTTTATCGCTTTATGCCAAACACCTGGTCAGCATAAAGATGCCTGCAGCCTTCCTGTAAAAACAGCCTCCTTGGCCTCCTTCACTCCATCTCCCACAACCTTGATACATTTATAATTATAATTATTATTCTGCAGGTTGGATAACCTGGTCACCAACCCAGCTTCTGCTGTGTCTCTGTCCACAATGTCCTTTCTAAATTTAGCCAGCAAACTAAGTTTAGCCACTAACCCCGGGAGTGGTGACCCTTCGTGAGATCTTCTCTAATGACATATCAAAGGTCTGCAGTCCCAGAGAGTTGAAAGGAGAAGATGGATTCTAAACCAGACTCTTGAGTGATTTAACACTAACAGCTTGTATTTCACCCTTCTGCAGCTCTCAAGTTTCCTGTCTCCAAGTTTCCTGTAAGGACAGAGTTTGCATCTGAGTCAAAATGATAACAATGCCTCAGCATTGCAACACACAGCCCTGGGTGCAGCCTGGTTGGCTGGGTTTGCAAACTGAGCATCAACCGTCATGCAATATATTGAGAGACGTAAAAATAATAGTGGAGAGAGTTGGAGAAAGCCCTGGAGCAGATTTCAAGGGTGTGCAGAGAGAGGAGGGGAGAGGGACGTTACATTCTGCAGCTCAAGATAAATCTCCTTCAATTTTAATTTTATTGATAATTTTATCTTCCTTTTTCTTCTTTAATTGCAAGGCCAGAAGTTTGCCAGGTTTATTTGCAAACTCAAAATTTCTATGTCTCAACCATTTTATCTCCCATTCTATCTCTTCATTTATTATCATGGAGAATTGCATCTGTAAAATTTTTATACTTTGCTTAATTAGTTCATCATCTGGTTTTTGGAAAAGGATCCTTTCCTTTTTTCTAATTTCCTCCCAGATCTCCATTTTCTTCTTCTCCTTTATTTTCCTTTGGAATGTGTTTTGTTGTATAAAGAAGCCTCTTATGACGGCTTTACCCACGTCCCAAACCGTCTCTAGATCTACTCCTTGATTTAAATTAAACTTAAAATATTCTTCTAAGATTTGCTTGGCCTTCTGTACAATTTTTTCATCGTTTAGCATACTCTCATTAAGTTGCCACCTTTTAACCTTTTCTTCTTTTCCTTTAAAGTTAACCCAGACCGCGCTGTGATCTGAAATTGTCCTTGGATGGATTTCTGCTTTTGTAATATTATTTAATAAATCCTTTGTTGTCCAGATCGTGTCGATTCGTCCCGCTGATTTATGTGGCTCTGAATAATGTGTAAATTCTTTCTCTGTTGGATTCTTAAACCTCCAAGCATCGAACAAATTCAGGAGTTCTATTAATTGGAAAAATGTAGTTGGGAGTTTGTTCTGCCTCTTTTCTTTCTTCTTTATTGTTCTATCCATGTTTGGATTGACTACTCCATTAAAATCCCCTAATAATATAATTTCCCCCCCTAAATATTCTATGACTTTTTCTTCCAGGAATTGATAGAATTCAGATTTTCTTTTATTTGGTGCATAAATTCCAATAACTATAACTTTTTCATTATTGATCTTAACCTCTATAATCACTGTTCAGCCTTTTTCATCATTTTAAAGCAGTTTTGGCTCCAGCTGAGGTTTTACATAGATTACCACCCCTCTCTTTTTTTCTTTACTTGATGCAATATACTCAAGCCCCAATCTCTTATTTATTAATACTCTTTTATGTTTTTCCACTACATGAGTTTCTTGCAGACAGATTAGATCATATTTTTGCTTAACCAGAATATGTTCCACCTTGTTCCTTTTTGATTTTTCATATAAACCATTTACGTTCCAAGTAATAAATTTATAATCCATACTTTATTTCTTATGATACGTCAACGGGTTTAAAAAAAAATTTACACATTCAAGGTCTCAGTATACATTTAATAAAATCCCTTCTTAGATCTGTCTCCTAACTCTCAACTGTTTGTTCAATTTCCTCTGATTCTCCCAACAATTGCCTTTTTCCTCTGAGGTCTTTTCGGTACTTTCTCCAGAACTTGTCCGCATCTAATGCCAACAAGCACTTTCTACGTTTCCCTTTAAAGAAAAAGGAGATGCCTTCAGGATACTCCCACCTATAGTCCACTGCCTTTGCCTTTAGTGCCTTTATAGTCCACTGCCTTTGCCTTTAGTGCCTCGGCCAGAGGTCTATAAGCTTCTCTCTTTTTTATCAACCGATTTGGGATAATCTTGTGGACGATAATATCATTTCCTTCCGATTGGACAGTCAAGGAGGAGGAGGTAACAGTGGCAATGGTGAGGTGGTCCCAGGATTTTGGCCATTCAATAACCATGGCCCAATGGGAAAATTTATGGAAGATCAATTGGAAATTCACAAACTGTTACACGATTAGAGAGAACTTTCAAAAAATGCAACATTGATGGTATCTAACACCATGGAAACTTTCAAAAATGTATAAAAATGTGTCAAGTAATTGTTGGAGATGCAGAGACTCAGGAACATTCTACCATATGTGGTGGATATGTAGGAAAATACAGGTATTCTGGGAGAGTATACATGCAGAACTGCAAAAAATGCTAAAGATCTTTTTCAATAAAAACCAGAGGCCTACCTCCTGGGAATAACAGATTTGGATATTTCCAAAGAGGAAGGGTATCTTTTTATATGCGACGGTGGCAGCAAGAGTTTTGATCGCAGCAAAATGGAAGAGTAATGAAATCCCCTCTATACAAGAAAGCTGACAGAATATGCCGAATTAGATGGTTTATCAGAAAAAATAAAGAATAAATCAAAATTTGTTTCTAAATGGGAGGTTTTCAAAGAATATCTGAAAAATAAATATAGTAGTTTAAATTCTGTTGCAGCATTCGAGGAACTTCGGTGATAGTTGCTAGGTAGATAGAAGAAATTAGATTTATTGAGAATAAGTTTAATTATGAAAAAAATGTGTATTGGCAATAAGTGATATGAATTTGAAATATGGAATAGACGGGAAGTTGGGTCTTTAGTGTTAAGACCAATACATGTTTTATTGTTTGCCAAGAAAATTATGTGTCTATGGTAATTTTTGTAATTTGTGTGCAATTTGGTATTTGTGTTTTTTTTCTTGTTGTATAAATAAATATTAAAAAAAAGATAAATCTCCTTGTTTCCCATACCAAAGTCTCTCCTTGTGACGTTTAGGGAGATCTATACCATATATTAAAAAGGGACGCGGGTGGCGTTGTGGGTTAAACCACAGAGCCTAGGACTTGCCCATCAGAAGGTTGGCGGTTCAAATCCCCACGACGGGGTTGCTCGGTCCCTGCTCCTGCCAACCTAGCAGTCTGAAAGCACGTCAAAGGGTAAGTAGATAAATAGGTACCACTCCAGCGGGAAGGTAAACGGTGTTTCCATGCACTACTCTGGTTCGCCAGAAGTGGCTTAGTCATGCTGGCCACATGACCTGGAAGCTGTACGCTGGCTCCCTCGGCCAATAAAGCGAGATGAGCGCTGCAACCCCAGAGTTGGTCACGACTGGACCTAATGGCCAGGGATCCCTTTACCTTATACCATATATTTCAAGCAAATTCAGTGCACATTTAAAGCATTCTCTCCACCAAAGAATCCTAGAAACTGTAGTTTCCTTCCCACAGAGCTACAATTTCTTGACAAACTATGATTCCCATGATTCTTTGGGGGAAGTTATGTGCTGTATATACTGTATGCCTTGAATGTGCTTTAAATGTAGGGAGTGGATCTCAGTGTACACAACAAAAGGCCAGAGGGATGTTGCCATATCCAACATGCATACTAAAGATAAAAGGTAAAGGTAAAGGACCCATGGATAGTTAAGTCCAGTCGAAGGCAACTATGGGGTGCGGCGCTCATCTCGCTTCAGGCCGAGGGAGCTGGTGTTTGTTTGCAGACAGCCTTCTGGGTCGTGTGGCCAGCATGACTAAATCGCTTCTGGTGCAATGGGACACCATGATGAATACCGGAGCACATGGAAATGCCGTTTACATGATGATGATGTATTGAATTTATATACCGCCCTATATCTGGAGGTCTCAAGGGGTTTACCTTCCAGCAGCAGCGGTACCTATTTATCTACTTGTTCTGTAATGCTTTTGAACTGCTAGGTTGGCAAGAGCTGGGACAGAGCAATGGAAGCTCACCCCATCACACGGACTTGATCGGCAAGTCCAAGAGGAGCTGCAAGCCCTTGCTCCTGAGTCTTGCAAGGCAATAATCTTAAATTCCGTGATGGTATTTATTTCCCTTCCCCATCCTGAGTTTGCCGTGGCCTCATCTCTGTACAGCATCACCTCTGTACAGCATGTCTGCAGTGCGCAGATTGGTGGTTAATCTTCAAGACTGATGACCAGCATGATCCCTAATTTAGTGAAAGGGTTTAGAAAGACATCGATTGTCTTTCTTTTCATTTGTGTAGGTTATGAAGTCAGGCCATACAGCACAGACAACCAATGCTACTACTCCCTTCACTGAGTAGATCTTGTCAATTTTTCATCAATTGCTACTTGCCATAATTCCAGATGATATCAGTGAGCCAGGGTTAAGCAGCCAGCCACCTGCCAATTTTTTAAAAAAACCAAACACACAAAATATATTTATAGATCTACAGCAGCAGCTTCCTCCTCTTTCTGTAGCAGTGGTTTCATATTAAGGCTTCTATCACATAATGGTTGGCTGTCCAGTCTTAAATCTGAGATAGCAGTCACTGCAGAAGAGCTCATTGTTTCGGATCCGGACTTCAGTTCTGGCCTGAGAGCCCCCAAGATTGCACTCACAAGCATTGCACTTAAAACAACGTAAATGATAGCAAAGACCAAGAGGTTCGATGATCATGGCTGCTCCTTTGCCCAGAACATTTCTACAGAATGAGCACACTCACTTTCCACTGACCAACCTGCTGCGTTGCTGAGTTCCAGACTGGGAAGCAGAAGTTGGTGACTGAAGTCCGGATCTATAAATATATTTTGTGTGTGTGGTTTAAAAAAAATATTTTTGCCTATCTAGCTCATGTAGAAAATTCAGGGTAATCTTTCATTATGAGCTGTCAAGCAGCCAGTATCACAAACCTCTGCCATACTACCCACCCACATCTGGCCCATGACCTTTTAACATAGAATCATAGTTGGAAGGGACCTAAGCACCATCTGATAGTCCAATCACTGCAGGAAAAAGCAGTTGTCCCATATGGGGATCAAACCTGTGACCTTGGCATTATCAGCACCACACTCTAACCAACTGAGCTATCCAGGCTGGCCTGTCCTGGGGCCTCTTTTCCAGCTGAGCAGCTCTCTTGTCAGTGTATCCCACTGGGGCATCAGAGTGTTCTCCTGGAGTATCTTTCACACCAGTGGCACATCTCAGGGTTTGCTGGCATCATGGGGTTTCCACCTTAAATCCCCTCAGCCAGCAAGTCTCAAGTATAGAATTAGATCCTTAATTATATTCACTCCGACTTACACGAGGGCAAAGTGTTAATCCTCAAATTAGGTTATTTTCTCATTTACTCTGGCAAAAATAAATCCCTCCGACGATACACATCAAATTAAATTTCTTCAGGGCTGTATGGCAAGAGTAACAGCTCTGAGGATTTGGCCCACGGTTTTGAGTGGCGGCAGGAAATTACTCACAATTAAATTTTGATATGCGGAAGGGAGAGATGAGATACTATAGAAAATCATTTGCTTAATTGGTTCAGGAAGTCTCTTAAATATTTTATAAAGACAGTGATTAGGTTCAAGTTGCCAGGGATTCCTAGGGTAATGGATCTCAGGAGAAGGCAACTGACCTTTACATTATGTTTCCTATATGTTCTTTCCTCTCATTATCAGCTACCGAGTAGATAAAATGGGTGAAGTTTCAACTCTCAGAGTTCTAGTTTTACAAGTTGCTCCAAGTTTTGGATTAACTGTGAAGACATAAGCGCCATTCTTGCTAAGGAAGACTTACCATGTTCTAAAAGGGCCCGTTCAGATGTGTGTTTTTCCTCCTTGCAGTAATGTGAGACTCAAACATACCTATCATCGTTTGGGGGAAAGTACTAGGTAAAAAGCAGAGACAACACCTTGCCAACAAAGGTCCATATAGTTCAAGCTATGGTTTTCCCAGTAGTGATGTATGGAAGTGAAAGCTGGACCATAAAGAAGGCTGATCGCCAAAGAATTGATGCTTTTGAATTATGGTGCTGGAGGAGATTCTTGAGAGTCCCATGGACTGCAAGAAGATCAACCCTATCCATTCTGAAGGAAATCAGCCCTGAGTGCTCACTGGAAGGACAGATCCTGAAGCTGAGGCTCCGATACTTTGGCCACCATGACTCCCTGGAAAAGACCCTGATGTTGGGAAAGATGGAGGGCACAAGAAGAAGGGGACGACAGAGGACGAGATGGTTGGACAGTGTTCTCGAAGCTACTAACATGAGTTTGACCAAACTGCGGGAGGCAGTGGAAGACAGGAGTGCCTGGCGTGCTCTGGTCCATGGGGTCACAAAGAGTCGGACATGACTAAACAACAACTAGGTAAACTTGGAATATCCACAAGCTCTTCCAGGTGACATGTTTATTGAGCATTCATCTGGATTTGCTTACACAAAGTTGGGAGGTAATAGGATGGTTTTTGTGCACTGAGCATTCAGGGTGATTTGGCTTCACGGAAGTAATACAACATAGCATCAAGCTGTTGCAATTTCACCCATTCTGTGCATTTCCCCATCACTCTCCTTGCCACAAAATATCCTCTCTCTTTTTGGAAGTAGTCTTGTTGAGCAAGAAGACAAGGGGCTGTATTCAATGTAGTGCTAAGTTAAAGTCACTTCACCATATACTTATGTTGGTGAAATCTGTGCACAAGCAGAATGCTATTGCACAAGAGAGTGCATTAACAGTTTGTGGGCAACATTGTTGCACAATAGATTGTGAACTCAGTTGCATAATAAGTTTCTGCTAATGCAATCGTTGCATTGGATTTCTCTGTTGTACAACATTAAAACTCTTCCATCCACTAGTGTCCTTGCACTAGCAACAGAAAATGTTGGATATAGCCCAAGAGGACCACTTCCACTTTAATTGTGCCACTTCAATTTGCCAGTATGTTATTGAATTCCCACATGCAAAATACCAACAATCTGCAAGTGGACCAAGTTCACTGTTGCATATGACTGCAACAATTCCATGACTGCTGAATAATTGTTTGGAGTTACCATAATTGTGGGTGGTTGTTGCAATCCTATGTTCTAGTCTATGGAAGTACTTCTTCCCCTTTCATACCATATTTCAGCCATATGAATATGGATGTGCCCCAGCCCTGTGCCCTCCCAAAGAGGGTGATGCACATCTGAAATGACACCAGTATATTGTGTGTTCTTGCCAGTCAAACCCATGTTTGAATATAGATGGATCTGTGATGTGGAAGCAATATTGCCTGTCCTATGTCCTCGGTGGATGCAGAACCAGGCTCCTAGGATAATTTCATCCGCTCTCAAGCCTGACAAATTACAAGCCACTTGAGTCCTTTTTACTGGAACACTGGAGTTTGAATTTCAAATCAAAAGGGTTTAAAATAATGCCACTAAGATTTGTTTTATGTTATTGCCATATGTTGTTTTTTAAGAGCAGGTGCACAGTTCAGTAAATCATAGGGACAAATTAGAGCTGGCTTCCCACCCCAGTGATCCCAGTCAAACCAGTTCATGGCAACTTTACAAGTAGCATGCTGTTCCAGAAGATAAGAACTGTTTGGCTGGGTCAGATTGAGGAGGATCCATTGAGTCTAATACTCCCATTTCCAATAACTGCCAGCCAGCTGCCCCTAGCAAGCTCACAAGCTGTCCTTTACAGCCTTGGAGACAGTTCTGCAGGGCTTGAAGGGGGCTCAGCTGGAGCTATTCAGTGCCACTCGGCAATGGATATCAGATCCCCCCCAAAAAAACCCCATAATGTCAGGGACTTAGTAGGACCTGTTTGTGGCTGCCCCATGTGTTGAACTGCAGGTAGCAGACCTCTCAGTGAAGAACCCTCTTGATTGACTCCACTCCAGGATTTTTCTGACAGAAAGGTGTATAAACGACTTTCTGTTTCAGCTAAACCTTAGTGTTCCTGCATTCTTGGTCCTGTTTCATCCTTCTGACCTGCTTATTGGTGCTGATCACTGACTTGATCATGGCTCATCTCGGACTGATGTCAAGGTTCTGCCCTGCCATATAGAAGCTCCCCAGGACACAGGAAAGCCAATATAGGCATTGATCAGACAGGTCAGAATAGCTTAGTTGGTTAAAGTGTGGTGCTGATAACACCAAGATTGCTGGTTTGATCCCTGTGTGGACAGCTGCATAGTCCTGCATTGCAGGGAGTTGGACTGGGTGGTCTTCAGGGTGCCTTCCAATTCTACAATTCTATGATCCTTATGTAGGTTGCAGCATTCAACAAAGTCCCCTCAAGCCTAGGCTCACTCTACCCACTCAGATTGGCAATTGAACTTTCTTGGGGAGGGCAGGAAGGAGTATAAAGAGAGCTTCCTGTTCCAGTTGAGCAACAATGTTGTCCTGGGTTCTAGCACACCGCTGTGTCCTTGACTTGCCTTTGGGTTGTGCTGTGACTTCTGGCTCTGATTTCCTGGTGTGCAATTCCTGGCTCTTGGTTCCTTGCTCATCTCAAGCATGTGCTTCAGTCCTTTCTGTAGGAATTCAAAGACACAGATCCTTGGACCAAAGCCTAGCGTTCCAGCAAGGCTGTGTGTCGTGTCCTGTTTTTATGCCAGGTCCCACGGGGCAAGGTAGGTCAGGGCTTTCAGGACCACAGATAGCTCCAAGCGAGCAACTTGCTCCAAACAAAATCTGAATGCAAACTGAGCCTTTTGAAGCCTCTGCCCCCAGACCACCTCTCCCAGGCTCTGCCCCCACATGGAGAACTTTGATCCTTAAAGAGCAAACCTTCAGACCTGGAGATGGGTATTTCTCTGACATCCCATGGCCTCGTGTCTGGTTTTCTCCCTGTGCTGCTGGATCAGTGAGGTGTTGCAGGAGGTCCTGGCTTCCTCCAGCTCAGAGGAAGTCACCCATCAGGCTCCTGGCTCTGGCTTCACAGGCTGTGGTTCTGTGGGAGATAGTTCTGTGAGTTCTTGCCTGTCAGTGTCGAGTTCAATGGTCTTCTGATCTCTAGCTGTAGCCTGAAAGCCCTGCAGCTGCTCCAGCTGCTTAGTTGGTATCCATGCAGCTTCAGGTTCTGACTTGGACTGCTCTCTGGGGAGGACTCTCCCAACCTCCCTCCCTCCCTCCCTCCCTCCCTCCCTCCCTCCCCCCTTCTTTCCTCTCTCCAATTCCCCTAGCAGTACTTGCCGTTATGCCCAGTGTAAGCCACAACACAATCTAAGTCAACATTTCCTTTTTCTTTCACAATGTCTCTCTTCAAAAATGAATGACACTATTCATCTCCTCAGGCCAATCTGGTGCAGAGCTCCCATACTAAAATCCTCCACGTCCCCTCACCGGTGCTTAAGAGCCATCCACACCACTGTCATAGAAAGCTGACAGCCTGCCAGCACTTCAGAATCTCTTTGTATGAATGAAGAGTGACTCAGTCAAAATGCACTTTCACTGCCCTTTGGGCAATTCTTCGTGGCCCCTGTGGACCAAAGCCCCAAAGTGCTTGTCCAGCGTACCAGCAGTGATGACTGCACTGCCTACTCCTTCTTGGCACCATTCCCACCCACCTCCACCAAAGCCAGGATGGGTTAGAAGCATTGCCTTCACTCTGACGGCTTCGCGGTGATTTCACCAAGCCAGTGCAAAGTGAGGGCTTGGAGTATTACTTATTTATTTATTAAATTTGTATACCTCCCTTCAGGGAAGTTCACATCATGAAAATACAACATGAAAACACAAAATACATAAGAAAAACATGAAGAAAAACAAAACAAAACCATAACCATCGCTCCTTGCAACTTCCCTTCCCACAAACGCATTTAAAAGGATATAGGGTGTTAGGGAGTATTGCCCCAACTCGGGTTTGGCTTCATGATGACGCCACATAGTCAAGTCAGAGTGAAGCGAATGCTTGAATGTCATGCTGTGTAGAAGTCCGAAATTAGTTCCAAGAAAGAAATAATGGAATCGAGCAATGGATCATTGCGGTTGTCATCACTGTACTAGGATCACAAATGGGTGTTTTTATAGGGAGTGATGGAATATAAGCAGAGACTGTGAAACCTATGCACACACACACCCCAAAGAGCACCACCAAACTGTATAATATTTCATTACTGAATATTTGGCTCAGCCCTGCTGTTCCATTTGTTGGGTATCTCACTAGTTATCCCTCGAAGCACAAGCCCACTTTTCCCAAAGCAGTAATAACCACAAGAGTCAATAACTGGCATTAACCTTTCTTTGAGGTTTTGTGTGTGTTGTGTGTTTGAAAAGTGGCAGAACAAATTCTGCTCACGCTTTTCATTTTCCCCACTCAACCGCTTGCCCTGAGCAGATTTCTTCAAGGCTGCCTCCAAAATGATGAGCCAAACATCCACAGGCATGCTACTCAGCCTGGAAAAGACTTTGCTCCAAACAAGTTCCATTTAAGCCAGGTCAAATTATTGGTCGGGAATGAATCGTGGGGAGAAGCACTTGGGGGTGGAGTGGCAAGAGGATAACAGCAAGCAGGGATATTGAATACACAGGGGAGGCATATTTCTCCCATCCCTTTCTGACTTGAGATGTCATAAGAAGAAAAATCTGTCTGTCTGTCCATCCATCTACCCACCCATCAATTTATATGTTTCTAGAGGACAATGGGCATGTTGATACCTTGAAGAAAAGGAGGTAAGCCACACAGGAGGTACCTGTATCAGAAGAGGGATTGCAATCAGTTGGAGGAACCTCCTGAGATCTACTCCAGGTGTGAGGAAGCTTTTTTAGCCTGAGGGACACATTCCTTTGTTTGTTTGTTATTTATATCCCACCTTTTCTCCAATGAGTTCAAGGTGGGATATATGGTTCCTTTCCATTTGTGTGGGATGTGAAACACAAGAGCAGTCAAGTACAACATTCCTAGAGTGAACATGTTTACACATGGGGAGGAATGTTTGTCCAGCCAGCAGATAAACTTCCTGTTCACTTCTGGGCTGGGACAGACTTCCTCTGCATGTGACTAGAGGTAGGCGTGGCCTCACCTGTGCAGGTAATGACAAAAGCACAGGGCAGGGCAGCCATCTCTCTCTCTTTGACTACATGCATTGAAGAAGCAACATCTGCTTATCCTAAGATGCTCTCTTGGCTTCCAGCCAAGAGAGGACAAAGGGATTGTCTCCTTATGAGATAGTTTCCAGGTGTATGTTACTTTTCTAAGCTAAGTCTGCCTTCTGGGATCCGATTGTGAAAAGAATGTAAGTAAACTCTTTTTATACTTTTGTAGAAGACTCTGTCGTGTCTCATCTTTTATGAGGGAATAAGGGGAAAATACCAGAACAGTTATTATAGAGGCTTTAGCGAGCCTGAGCAAATGCATCCGCTGTAAATTTAAAAAGGGGAATGTTACTCTGCTAAATTGTGAACTTGTTTACACAAGTTGGAAAGGCCACAATCAAACAATATATCCTCTCCTGCATCCTTGAACATTCCCACAATTCTATCATCACAACAACCCTGCAAAGTAGGTTAGGCTAAGGTACTGAGACTGGCTTAAGGTCGCCCAGTGAGTTGCACAGATGAGCAGGGATTTGAACCCTGGAATCCCAGGTCCTAGCCCAATACTCATGTTTATGTCGGAATATCAAGCCCTTTATCAGGAGGAACTGGCAACAATCCTAGGCACCCGGCTTGATTCCCTGTTGACCTCCCTGGCTGCATTCCCCAGCAGGCGCAGGCAAGGTCTCGATCGGTGATTCTTCTCAAACGTGAGAAGAACACACCCCTCTTTCCTGCCCCCCCTGGCAGGGGAAAGAGATAGACAGAAACGTATTTACATGCCTTTATTTCTGTCTTTGCAGCATTACAAAAAACATGACTGCTCTCTTCAAGCTCCAGCAGTGTAGAGACAAACACTTCCTGGATAGGAATAAACGGAAGAGCTCATATTACACTCTGAGCTAATTCCGGTGCTTCGCACTGTGAATAGACTGTCCCTCTGATTCCCACGACAGTCCCAACATGTTTACTGTTTTGTTTTGTTTTTAAATGATATTTTATTAAATTTAATAATAAGAAAGATTACAAAGCAAACAATAGCGAAACACAAAAGAGAATACATAAACACAAAAATACAAAAATACAAAAAATTCTCACAATTAACATAAAAACGAAAGAAAAAACAAAAAACAAAGAAAAAACAAAAATCCCTCTTTTTTCCCCTCTCCTCTTTGATTAACTTATTTTCCTGACTTCCTCACGTCTCCCTTTTTTGTATTCCACTTAAAAATTAGTTCAGCAAGTTCATTAACTTCAAACTTTCTTCTAATATCAGTCCATCCTTACCTAATTTACCTTATTACCAGAACCCCTTCATTTCATTTCAGTGTCATCAACATTCAAAAATTTTACAATGTTTCTGTAAATAGACTTTAAATTTCCTCCAATCTTCTTCCACCAACTCTTCTCTCTGATCTCGGATTCTGCCAGCCAACATGTTTACTTTTCAAGCTAGCACTTTGCAGCTGCATTGCATCCATATCATAACAGTTTATACCAGTTTATACCAGTAGGAGAGAGACTGCTAAAGGGCAGCTTTCTTACCCCTCTGGGACATCACAATTACCTCGTAAAATTCCTTTTCTGCACAACTCTCTGAGCTAAAAGAGATTCCCCCCCACATCCTTTGCATTTCAGTTCTTCTATTATTTTATTCTAGAAGAGGAAGAGCACATGGACGGAATAATAAGCTACACCCATCTGGCCCTGGGGTTAGCCTGAGGGGGGAAAATATAAGCCTTCAGCCAAACTTTGTTCAGCGAGCCGAAATCATATTAAGCTGTAAGACTCATCTCTGAGCTTGCAGGAAGGAACAAATAAATCTGTGTGTGAGTCACAGGAGTGACCACTAAATCAAGTCATGCTTAGAAGGGGATTATCCGTACAAATGAAACCCCTGTGGGAAAGATGAACTGGAAGGACAGCAGAGGGAACTCAGTACCTGATCAAGTGAAAAAATAGTCACCCCCAACCTAGTGCCCTCCAGCCATTTTAGACTGCAGTTTCTATCAGCCCCAGCCAGCATGGCTGATGGGAATTCTAGTCTAAAATCTTTGGAGTGCTCAAGGATGGAGAAGGCTCACTAAAATAGGGTTTGTCCACACTTCGGATTCCCCTGTGCCTTGAAAGCACAGATCCAAGAGACTTTCCACTTGGGTGGGGTATTATTATTATTATTATTATTATTATTATTATTATTTCTTCCCCCACTTTCCCCAGGAAAAAGTGCAGCTGACTGATGTTTGTTCTGATTTGGCAATAAACAAGTAGGTTTCCCCAGGGGAATCTGGTGGGACAAGCAGAAGTGTGGGTGAATGCTTGGTGTGGGCTTGAAGGCTTTCCATTGCATGTGCAGAACTGCATGGTTGCTTGCACCAAATATGAAAGGGAAGGAGAAATAGATGAGTGGGGGGAAACAAAACTGAAGACAGTGTGATACCAATGAATATTTTTTTGAAGCGAGTCAGGCTCTCTAGAATCTGAGACAGAGATCTGTTCCAGGTTATTAGCGTCTTTTAACAGGAAACACTGGGGATTGAAGCAGCAGCACAAAGTTATCCCCCAAGCCTTTCTCGGCTCTGGCCAGGGATGTTAGCTTCTAGCTTCACTCAGGTCTCAAGCCTAACAAAGCCACTTTTTAAATCCTGCAGTGTCCACTGCCTGATTCCAGCTCTTCCAGGTTCCTCGGCTGCCCAACAGCCTCTCCCAGTAGTTATCTAGTCGTGAGTACTTGTCTTCAAGCTTTAGGGGTGTAGCAAAGCCAAGCATGTAGGGCACTTTTTAGGAAATAGGCTTTTAGGAAATAGACCCACACTTCCTTTCAATGCTGTACCTTAAGCATGAGCCTGTTCTACTTTAAGAGATGGAAATTTCTTGTAAATTTATTTGCATTCAACATCAAAATGACACAGGGTGGTGGTATCAGGTGCACCATCTCAGTAGAAAGAAATGTGGCTTTTAAGGTGGTAAATACATCGCCTGTAATTCAGCCATTGTTCATGTGAAATTTAATGCTGTATGGTAAAATATTAACGCTTTGGTTACCAAAACCAAAGCGTTCCAAAACCAAGATGCGATTTCCCATACAAAGTAATGCAAAACGAATTAATCTGTTCCAGACTTTAAAAAACTGCCCCTAAAGCAGTAATTTAACATGAATTTTACTGTCTAACGAGACCATTGATCCATAAAATGAAAGCAATAATCATTGTACTGTACTATAAAATAAATGAGACAGTATTGTAGAGGATTAATTTTTTTAAAAAAAATAAATCTTACCTGCACTGATGATAGTCATTGTTTGGATGAGGGGTTTTTTTTCCATTTCTGTAGTCACACAATCAATCAATCAGTAGCTGAACTGGGTTCCACACAGTCACAAAAACAAATTAACCAAAAAAGCCTCAAAAACAAAAATGCAAAATAAATAGCAAACACAAAAGCGCCAAATTTAATCCATACCGGAAGTCCGTTTCATTGTCAAAATGTTCAAAAACCAAGGTGCAGCTTCTGATTGGTGCAGGTGCCCCAGAAACAATAGCCGACAACCACATTGGGCGTTCGGCTTCCAAAAAATGTTCGAAAACTGGAACACTTCCGGGTTTTTGGTGTTTGGGAACCAAGGCATTTGAGAACCAAGGTACCACTGTGTTGATTTTTATGGGGGAAAGTGGACAAGTTTAAGAGTGGGCAGCACCTACTGGACTCACATCGCTGCCTGTTTAAGTGTGTTCACTTTCCAGCTGCTCAACCTGCAAAACTTCTGAATTATAAATAAAATGTGCATTATGAAAGGCCCTTGAAGACAGCACTCCAAGTGATGGGAAACTGACCCTGAAAAGCTGATTTCCCATTACTTGGAGAAGCAGAGAGGGGGAAACAGCACATTTGTTCAGTTTGCTGAACCCAGTGTTTTCTGTTGCTGAAGAATTGACAGGGAGTGATATAGTGGCACTAAGAACTGCACAAGTAAGGGAAAGCTAGTACTTTTCCCACAGCAGGGAGGCAGAAGAGGGTGGGCAATTATGAGCAGAGAGCTTGTGTGGAGGAAGAGGTAGCCATGTCATGCCAATAACTTCTCCCTAGGAATACAAGAAACTGTTTGCATGTTTAAATACATCTCTGCAATCTAGAAATCTGCTGTGTTTACTTTTGTTTCATGTCCTCCCTACAGGAAGGCCAGTTGTTGTTGTTGTTGTTTAGTCGTTTAGTCGTGTCCGACTCTTCGTGACCCCATGGACCAGAGCACACCAGGCACTCCTGTCTTCCACTGCCTCCCGCAGTTTGGTCAAACTCATGCTGGTCACTTTGAGAACACTGTCCAACCATCTCGTCCTCTGTTGTCCCCTTCTCCATGTGCCCTCCGTCTTTCCCAACATCAGGGTCTTTTCCAGGGAGTCTTCTCTTCTCAGGAGGTGGCCAACGTATTGGAGCCGCAGCTTCAGGATCTGTCCTTCCAGTGAGCACTCAGGGCTGATTTTCTTCAGAATGGAGAGGTTTGATCTTCTTGCAGTCCATGGGACTCTCAAGAGTCTCCTCCAGCACCATAATTCAAAAGTATCAATTCTTCGACGATCAGCCTTCTTTATGGTCCAGCTCTCACTTCCATACATCACTACTGGGAAAACCATAACTTTAACTATACGGACCTTTATTGGCAAGGTGATGCATTCAATTCAACAAATGTCTCCTTAAGCCATGGTTAGGCAAACTAAGCCCCAGGGGCTGGATCTGACCCAATCGCCTTCTAAAAACGGCCCGTGGATGGTCCGGGAACCAGCATGTTTTTACATGAGTAGAATGTGTGCTTTTATTTAAAATGCATCTCTGAGGGTTATTTGTGGGGCATAGGAATTGGTTCTATTTTTCTCTCCAAAATATAGTCCAGCCTCTCACAAGGTCTGAGGGACAGTGGACCAGCCCCCTGCTGAAAAAGTTTGCTGACCCCTGCCTTAAACCAATACATGCCTAATTCTACACCCATGCAACACCGCACTTGACCAGTGGCACACAGATTTTGGAACTGGAAATGCAGCTACTAAACCGATTCCTAGCTGTGTTATGGGGGGGGGGGAGAGAGAAATCCTTAAATCCAAAGCATAATTAAATAAAATTCCTTTCCTAGTTTATCAGCACATGGAAACCTTTGACTTATAAACATGCAACTTTATTCACCAGCAGCAATGGACTTCTTACAAGGTTTGTTGTCTCCTGCACATTTACATAAATCTACTCTCCCCCAGGCATTTTAAATGCCTTATCTCCCTGAACTGCCATAGTGGAAAGGAGACAGTGACACCCACCGTCCAAGCAGTAACATGACTGCAGATGTTTTGAGTTTTCCCACTACTAGTGCAGACTTGAGTTACTGCTTCTTCAGATATTTATTTGGGCTGATGGGCTGCCTTATGCTATGGGCTCAGAGCAGGTTTCAGAGCTTTATTTACCTTTTTCCAATATCACAGTTTCCTGTCCCTGAAGGATTCCCACACTATTCAAGAAATGCAAAAGAACATTCATTTAAAAAAGCAACTTGAAAGGAACTGAAGAACACAGGGGTACAGAAGCTAAATAATTCAAAATTGATAGTTTTACAGAGAGAGTAGAATTATTATTAGTTATTAATCTCATGAGGTTATTAATCTCAAGAAGAGTTGGACACGATTAAATGACAACAACAACATTAATTTATATACCGCTTAATACCAAAATAGGCTTCAAGTAAGTAGTCCACAAGTATAAGAACCAATTACACAAGCATTAAAAAAAGAAACATAATTAAAATACACAATTAAACTACGCAACAAAACAATCCAATTAAAATGATAAAATATGAATATTCATAATTAAAATATTAAGTAAAACAACACAGTAATTAGAATGTGGCTGCTACAACTTGCAGACTTAACATATAGAATAAGAGAACAAGAAGAACATACGTTTAAAGAAGATTGGAAAACGTTTATTGAATATATAGAAAATAATTGTGTGCAGCTGAAAATGCTGGCAGCATAAAGATAAATTCAACAGTGTGAATAAGTTTTGATGGGTGTAATAATGGAAAACCCATTGGTATAGTTTTTGTAAAATATGCAGGGATATAAGCTAAGTAAAATAAACCATGGAAAGAGACGAATGGAAGCCACTGATATCTTAAGTATGTAAAATGTTTATCTGAAATGGTAAAGCAGAAAATGTAATTAAAATGTTATTAAAGAATAGCCCCAATGATTATGTTCTGTTTCCACTGTCTGAGCTGATGTGCCTCTGAATTTCAGTTTCCCCAATGCAAGTGCAGGGGTTCGTGCAGTCCTTAAGGTATCCTGGACCGAAATTTCTGTATTAATACAAGAACTTTTAAGCTGGCCTCTAAGCATATGGGCAAAAGAGTCTTTGTTTTAGCAGAGCTGTCAGTCGTCTGCCCCCGTCAGCAGTCTAGCTACTGAATTCTGCACTAGCTAGAGCTTCCAGATCAAGGGGGAAAGGCAGCCCCACATAGAGCATATTATAGTCTGCATGCAATACGCGAAGTTGCCTTATAGTGAATCAAGCCATTGTGTCAACTAACCCAGTGCTGGCGTCAGCAGTCCAAGGTCTCAGGCAGGGGTCTTAGCCATCACCTGCTCCCTGAGATTCTCTTCAAAGGTGATGCCAGGGAGTTAACCTTTTGTATGTACAGCATGCCCTCAGCTGCTGAGCAGCAACTGCTCTCGTGAACTCGTGCTGGGAATAACTTTGTCTGAAACCCCACAGAGCCACTGACAGTCTGTGTAGACAACAGTGAGCTAGATGGATCGGTGGCCTGATCCATTGCTATAGCTCAGGTGGAGTCAACACACATATAAAAAAAAACCCTCTGAAAATGCTTTCTTTTTTAAAAAAATGTTTTGAAAAATATATTGAATTTCCCATAGCTTACCATCGCCATCTAGTGTCAGATTTGTGTATTGCACTTTGCAACACACTTAAAACATTTTATTTGCAGCTGCATAGCTGAGTCCTCAGTCTGTAGAGCAGGAGACTCTAAATCTCAGAGTCATGGGTTCGAGCCCCACACTGGGCAAAAGTTTCCTGCATTGCAGGGGGTTGGACTAGATGACCCTCGTGGTCCCTTCCAGCTATCTACAGTTCTATGAATGTTAATCTACAACCCAGTAGAATACAGCTTTCCGTGTTCCTATGTGTGCCCAGACTTTCCCTGTTGAGAAAAAGAATGTTCAGTTTTTGAAGTGGGGGCTGGGGTGGGGTAGAGAAACAAGGAATCCATCTCTGTCACTTCAAGTAATGTTTTTTGGGGGTGAGAAACTCAACAAAGCTGAACAATCCATCACTGTCACCACTATTAACTTTGGGGGGGGGGAGGAAACCGAGCTGAAAACCCATGACTGTCACACCTAACTATAGTTGGATCTGAAACTTTTGAATAGCGAATTCTCTTAAATTCCATGTACCATTTATATGTACCTGAGGGTGGGGGGGGGCAGGATGCAAGTCACGTGCCTAGCGTCACTGATGTATGCCTTTCTAGTGCCCTGAGCAAAGTAGATGAAGGTTTTCCTCCAAATGATGGAGGAAAAGCTAAAGCTAAAAATTATTGTTGTGGGGGGAATTATAGCATTGTAGATTTGGAAAGCACTGCGAGAGTAATCTAGTCCAACCCCTTGCAATGCAGGAATCTTTTGCCCAGTGTGGGGCTCGAACCCTGAGATTAAGAGTCTCATGCTCTACCCACTGAGCTATGGAGTCTCCGAGTCTAAGATGGGGTTATAGGATCCAGAAGCAGGATCTTAGGTACACAAAGCAAGGCAAGCCATGCCCGTCAGTCACTTAGCACAAAAGAGCCCCGATTGAATCCCAAAGGGGCTGGGCTTGGGCTTCATTCCTTAAAGTTTAAAGGGCCACTGGAGCTCACAAGATTGCATCAGTTGGTATCAGGCATTGTTGGTTCAATCATTCTGTTGCTGTGCCTCTTGGTATCTGACCTGGACTAATGACTCACTGTGGTTTATTGCCTTGGCTCTCAGCTATTGCAAAAGCGAGAGGAAATCATCTGAGCCATTGCTGCCCTTTCGTGTGAACACCTTTTGTTGCTTTAGTTACCTCTGTGATGATCCTCACCTGGTGCTCTGAAATCAGTGCCAGCCTGTCTTGGTCTTATCTCTTGCCTGTTGTTGGTAACCTGTACTTGCGTGCCAAACATAGTTAACAATAAGCACCATGAACAAACGGAACCTTACTTCCCTTGCTGCACCAGAGACCTGAGTAGCTCAGAAGTGTGCTCTCTGATCCACACACAGTTTCACCAATAAAACGTCACTTGAGATACCATTTCTTTGGATACCATTTCTCTGAAGTAGGAATCTCCATGTATCTTGATGGCAAGTGTGCTCCGGTGAATCAGACTTAAGTCTGAAAGACAGCGGTTCAGGTCCCAGATCTGTTGTGCGTTTTCGGATTAGAGACAAGGCATTTAGTCTCATTCTCAGTCCTCCACCTGTAAAATGGGAACAAACCAACAAACACCTGACAAAGATGCTGTAAAGTCGCATGCAATGACGTTTGTAATGAATTTGGCAGATTACATGCCATATAAATAAAAAAAAACTAGCTGGCGATCGTAACGCATACCTGTAGCACTCGTTATTTTACTTTCATTCGACAGAAATCTCTCTCTCTCTCTACCACACACACAGTGTGTGTGTGTGAGAGAGAGAGATTGATTGATTGGTTTATTACGGCCATTGGCCCATATCTAAAAACAATACATCAAAATTTATCCATAAACAATACAATTTAAACAGTTCCAAGTTAAAACACCCCTATAAAACCAATTTTACTTCAATTAAGTAAACTATACACAATAAGCTCCCTCTATGTCAACCGCAATTCAAATCCCTCAGCTTTTGGGGGATATGCGTCTTAGTTCTGGCACTTATTGATGGTTCTTAAGTTTGGCTAAGCTGTCAGAGTCATACAGTGATCCATTTGTGTGTGTGTGTGTGTGTGTGAGAGAGAGAGAGAGAGAGAGAGAGAGAGAGAGAGAGAGAGAGAGATTTGCCTAGGAAATCTTGCAAACGTAGACATTGATTATTCATGCAGTCTTCGCTAATTGTCCCAAAGTCAACAGTGCTGCCTCGTTGGCTGAGCTAATTGTATTTCGACCCGTGTGTGGATTTTACAAAGCGGCTTCTTAAAGGCAGAAACAAGAAAGCAAGCGGCAAGTGAGACGAGCGGCTTGCAGGTTTTTTGAGGCTGCTAGCCAATGGCTGTCCAGCATGGAACTGTCCACAGAGGAGCTGGTTCTGCTCGGACTCGCATCCAGCTCCAGGGTTAGATGCTTGGCTCCACCTTTCGGAGGCAAAGCTCCGCTTTCGCCCAGAGGCTAGCCAGACCCTTCGCACGCTGCGCGAGAACCTGCAGCCCCAAATCCAGCAGAGTTCTTCCCACTTACTCTCTCTTCGTGGTTCTGCCTCTCAGGGAAATAAAAACGCAGCAAGAAGAAAGCAGAGGCAGAGAGGAAAAGAAAAAGGACCCGCCTCCCCACCGGGGGAAAGAACTGGAGACCACAAGAACGAAGGAACAGAATCTGTCTTTTATCATCTCCACGAGAGCTATTTAGGAAACGAACCGCTGGTGGGACGGCGTCGCATCATCTTTCGGGGTGCTGCTGAGACTTGTGGGGTGCTGGGTGTGGGTCTACAATGCAGGGGCAGTTGTCGTTGAGTCTGCCCGGCAGGAGCCAAGCCCCGGCAGCAGGTGTGTCGTCCCGCTCCCGGCTGGAGGTGGCTCGGACAGTTCCCACCCGCAGCCTGAGCCGCTGAGCCGCGTGGTGCTGAAATGGACAGCTCCTCGGTGGCTTTGCCCCTGAATGGCTCCGGGAGCCAGGAGAAGGCCGCTGGGGACCAGCTCTCCGGGCGCTTTTCCACCATGTGGACCATAGTCCTGGCCGTCCTCATGGCTTTGTTGATCGTGGCTACGGTCGTTGGCAATGCCTTGGTGATGCTGGCTTTTGTGGTGGACTCGAGTCTGAGGACGCAAAACAATTACTTCCTTCTGAACCTGGCCATCTCCGATTTCCTAGTAGGTAAAGTACCACACCTCGGCTTCACCTCTCTTCCTCCGTGGCTCATACTTTCGTACGCTCGTCTGACCCCGTTAGGAAAAGGGATGGCGCGGTGAAGGTTTTGGCAGGATGCCGTGGAGAAGACGTTTAGTTTTATTCTGCAGGTCGTCAGGAGGAATTAGAGGGGAAAGGGGGTCTAAGGGAGACTTTCACCTGCCCCCCTCCCATTGGGGCACAATTTCAAGTTGTTAAAGATTACTCTTAGAAAGATTAACTCGTCTGCTTATGCCTTTTAGAGCCAGGAAGTAATTTTCCCAGGCTAAAGCAGCTCAAACAGCAGAGAGTCAAATGCAACTATATGTAACAACAAAAGGTGGACAGGGTTAAGAACTACTCTGGTTATCAAGCCAGTTTTATATAACTAATGTTTTCTTTCCACTGTGGAATCACTGCGTAGAAAAATGAGACTTTTTCTCCCTTTCGTAACTGATGTCTGCCCTGTTGCTTGGAACTAAGACAATTGCAGCATTGTTTTTGGTACAAAATCCCATGAAATGACATAAAGTTAGCCTTATCTGAGATCAAGGGGACTCATTTCCAAGTAAGGGGGATCTGCTTAGGTTCAAAAACTTTGGATTCACTGTGTTGCAGATGGCACTTCCAAGAATATCAAATGTACCTGTATGTATGCCCAAGAATGTATTAAATTTCCATTGAAAATTAATCACGCATGAATACATTGGGAGGGGTCAACCACTGCCATAGAAGGGGTCCTAAGGTGTGGATTGGATTCAGAGAGGCCATGGAGGGGAACCAGGGCTCAGAGGACATGCACCACAGATCATGTAACTTCCCAATTCCCTCTCCCCTTTTGCTCCAGGAAGGGTGTAGCAGAAGGTCCCGGGTTCAGTCCCCAGTGTCTCCAGGTGCTGCTGCAAAAGACTAGCCTTGCCTGAAAACCTTGAGAGCCACTGCCGGCCAGTGTAGACAATACTAAGCTAGATGGACCATTGGTCTGACCCAGTCTAAGCCGCCTTCTTATGTCCCTCTGTGCTGTAGAGAAACATGCCATAAACTACTTGCTTCATTCAGCACATCAGACTTCCAGCCATGGATGACTGGAGGTTTGTACCTGTTTTCTGTGTGCACACAGCTCCTGGGCCCTGCAAGTTTTTGTGAGGATAAAGCACAAATCACTCTGGGCTACTCCTATATTTCTCTAAGTGCAAAGCTTTCCCCTTTCTCTACCCTTAAAATGTAGGTTCCCAAGGACACATGGACAGCATCCAGCTTTAGAGAGATAGCTGCTTGAATAATGGTTTACTTGGTGGGTGCTGTTGACTACCTGTTACCATGGCTTCCCTTACTCAGACCTCTATCTATGTATCTATCAATACTGCTCAGAACAAAATCTCAGTGGGGACTACTATTTCCAGAGGAGCAGGGATGTTAACTTTTGTGGGCCCGTTTTTCAGGGAATGGGGGCAGGCACGGTCATCTTACAGAAAATGAAGATACTGGTAGACTGGATATATAATTCTACAAATGGCTGGTGAAATTATGCAGATATCCCTGACAATCAACCCAATATTGTGACTCATTCCTGGGGTGACTTCCAGTATTTCCAGATGTTGGTTGACCATGTATCAACCCTTTTGCCAACAAAGAGTAATATCTGTCCTCCAACAGCTCTCATCTCCCCAGTTTTTTGGGGGGTCAAATCCTGGATTTCACCTTACAGTGGCTAAGAGCAAAGGGGAATCTTTCTGGGCGTTGAGGCACAGTTCCATATGGCTGTGATTGTTCTCTAGATGCAAAACCTCTGAAATGCAAATTGATGGATATGCCAGGCAGCCTGGGGGCAAGGGGGATTAAGCAAAGTGGATGTCAGTGTAGATTTCTTACTGATGCCAGACTAGGTAGATGATGTGCCAAAATGGATTATATGATTTCCAAAAGGGTACAAGGTGGACTAGTCCCTTGCCAAATGATTTGCAAGCAGAAATAAACTCTGAGATTATCCCTCCAGAACAATAAACCTAACCTTTTTTTTTGCATTGTGGAGTATGATGTTAACATAGGGCAGATACGAAAACAGGATTATGTTTCTACATAGCAGGAACCTTATTTTTACTTCATGAAATGTCAGGACTGCTTCAAGAATTTGTCGGAATTTTCCATCCACACACATCTATTCCTAAATCACATAAAACGTTTTCCTGTGTGACTGCTGTGCACATGCAAGTATATAATGTGTGAAAACAGCTGTTGGAGTTAGACGGCAAAGTAAATAATTGGTTTTGGCTGCAACCCTGTGCAAACTCGGCTTCACAAATCCCCTTGAGGGAAAATAGGAATCAAGGTGCCATTTCAAAGTTCAGTTGCATGCTGCAGAGTGGACAGAGAGAGTCAGCAAGATTCAAACACACACACAGAGAGAGAGCTTATTTTAAGAATATGTGTGTTAAAACCACAACCCAAATAACTATCTTTACTTTCATATTTTTATCCCCTTTTTCAGGAAAACCTTTCAGGCAACTAACAGCAAAGAATAGCATATAATAACAGTATCTTTAAAAATGCAGGAATACAACATTAAGACAGAAATTAAAGCCACCATCTACTAAAAGCTAGGGAAAAGAAAGCCAACATTGTAGCTGCCAAGCGCCTGTCCTTGAGAGATTATTCTACAACTTTGGGTCACACTACTGAAATGGCCCTACCACAGGCCAAAACTCACCTTTCTTTCAAAGGCAGGGGTAAAGTAAGAGTCTCTGATGTAGGTCCAAATTAATGGGCAGGTTCACATCAGAGTGGCTGACCCTTTAGATATATTAATCCCAAGAGAAATGTGTCTTAGGTTATATTTGATGCTACAGAATAGAAGTGAATGAAGGGTGTTTTTCCCCCTTATATACTAGAGAGAAATGTTTTGAGCAACCTTCCATCTAACTCCCATGTTATAAACCATGGGTAGGCAAACTAAGGTCCGGGGGCCGGATCCGGCCCAATCGTCTTCTAAATCCGGCCCGCAGACGGTCCGGGAATCAGCATGTTTTTACATGAGTAGAATGTGTGCTTTTATTTAAAATGCATCTCTGGGTTATTTGTGAGGCATCGGAATTTCCCCCACAAAAATATAGTCCAGCCCCCACAAGGTCTGAGGGACAGTGGACCAGCCTCCTGCTGAAAAAGTTTGCTGACCCCTGTTATAAACCAACTGAAGTTTTGGGCTGGTCTCCAAGAGCAGCTCAATGAACAATGCACTGCAGTAGTCAAATGAGGGCATTTCTGGAGCATGGATTTCACCTGTTATCTCTATAGAGGTGTTATCAACATGCATTCCCCTTTTTTTAAACAAAAGTGTCCTCCGCCTGCTACCATTGGCATGTCTACCTAATACAAAGACAGTCCCATTTAACTGCATATAGAAAAAGTCACTGGATGTGCAGTGAGCAGACTAGAAATACAATAGTTTGAAACATCATAGCAATGCATCTCACCAGAGACAAGCTCCTGGTTTTACCTGTTTTGTTTGTTTTTTAAAAAAACAATTTATGTGTACACTTTCCTTTGAAAATATCAAGCCAGCTCTGTGTTTACTGATAGACCTGATTGTAGCAGAACTTCATCCAATACAACATCTTTCACAGGGCACTAATTTTTTCTCCTCTTCGTTTTAGATAACAAAAGCTTGTGTCTGATAGCACTGCTCTTTCTCTCCAAATCTGGTGCTAACCGAGCATTTGTTGCTCCTGAGATTGACCAGAAGTGCCTTCCTGGCAAAATGTCCTGACATACTCGGGTGATTTAGGAGCACAGGGGATTATTAATAAAAAATATTGTTATCATTTATCCTTGAAAGTAGGACTCTAATCCTTAAATCTTTAAATATCCATAGCCTTTTGCAAACGCAGGTCTCAAGTCTGCCAACTTTCCACTGTTCCTTTTTGCAAATGGCTTTGCAAACATGGGCAAATGAAGTAAGACTTGATCCAAACAAAACAAAGCAGCTGTCAGTTTGTCGGAAAGGGTTGATTTATTTATTTATTTATAGATCTAAATGTTGATAGACCCCCCACCCCCCAATCACATAAAATACAAGGGTGGTGCACAACAGAAGTTAATGTACAAAAGGCAATAAATAAATAAATAAATAAATAAATAAATAAATAAATACAATAGGATCAGAAACATGGCTGGCTCGTCTTTTAAAAGCTTAAACAACTGAATAAGCCTGCCAACACAAAAAAGTTCTCAAGGAAACAACAAGACTAGCTATGAGGGTGCCAGCCAAATCTCTGCTGGAAGACTATTCCATAGGGAGGAATTCAACATCATGCTGTTATGATCATTTCATCAACTCTAACAGGAGTGCCAACTTGGCACCATGATTGCCCAGGACCATGGGTGCCATGCAGCATGCATGGCCCCAGCAACAAAATGTGTTGCTGCTCGGCCCCTTCATGGAGAATTTTGTGGGTGCTTGGGCACCCAGGGCCCAAGGGAGTTAGCACCTATGAACGCGGATGTCAGGGGTTCAGGGAGAGAGGCGCAGATGAGGGAGGAGACAGAGAGCGAGGGGGAAGGATTCCAGGGTGACGAGGAAGAGGACGACAATGACCCAAGATTGTCCATGAGTCCGTCCAGTGAATCGGAGGACTCCCAAAAGGGAGCCCCTCTGGTCAAGCCAAGGGGAGCTAGAGGGGGAAGCAGTCAGGAGCAGGGAAAGGAAGGGGGAACCCCCAGTGGGAGTTGGGGATCGGGACCGGCTGCTCCGCCAGAACAGAGTGAAGGGGGTGGAGTGACCAGTGTGTCAGAAGGAGCAGAACAGGAAGCAGAGAGGGGAAGGAGATCAGGGCAAGACGTCCTGCCGGAAGGGGAGGAAAGTAGTATCGAGGGCAGTGTAACTGTCAAAGGGAAGGTCAGGAGCAACGTACGCGCGCCAAGTTCAAAATGGGAGGCGCGCGGAAGTGAAGAGAGTCCTGGGGAGGAGCCTGGTCCCAAAGCCCGAAGGAGGGGGGAGGAGGCGGCAGAGGATTCAGCCTCTGGGGAGTCCCGAAGGGAGAGAACACAGGGGGGCAGAAAGACCCTGCGGAAAAGGAAAGAGAGGAAGAGGTGGACCAGTACAAGCCTCTTAAACTGGTGTAGAGGCGGGACTGACTCAGAGGGGACTTCAGCGGTCTAAGCGTAACAGACGTAGAGTCACGGAGCTCGGCTGTGAAGCTAAGAATGTTCTTCAATAAAAACTTTTGTACATAAGCCGGACTGGACTTTGGTCTCTTGTGAGCTGGGACCACGGGTGACTCTGACAGCTAATATTTCAGCTTGCCAGATGGAACTACTTCCCCTCTTCTCTTCCTGTGTGCTGTTCTGGGGGTTCTCCTGACCCTCCTGAGTTGAGTTGAGTTGAGTTGAGTTGAGTTGAGTTGAGTTGAGTTGTGCACAGGACACACAGGATGAAGAGAGGGAAGCTCCATTGCACTAGCAGGACTTGTTGCGCTGGTTCCTGCCTGAGCAACTGTTTTGTTCAATCCGAGCCTGTGAGTTGTATCCATTGCTAGCTGTGATCAGTGTACACCCATTAGAATAGAATCATGAAATCATAGTGTTGGAAGGGACCCTGAGGATCGTTCTAGTCCAACTCCCTGCAATGCAGAAATATGCAGCTGTCCCTTACGGGAATCGAACCTGCAACCTTGGTGTTATCAGCACCATGCTCCAACCAACTGAGCAAGCCAGCTGATGCATTAAAAATGACTGAACCTAAGGTAATCGTGTTCATTAGCATTAGGGGGTCTAATGCTGGGTAGGCCTAGCACTGAATAGAATTCAATAGCATGGGGACTGGCGACACAAAAAGTCCAGCTTCTAGCTGAGGCTAGTCAGTCTTTGGAGACATGAGGCACAACTAGCCATGATAGCTGGACTCCGTTTGCACTGCCAGAGGCAGTATGTCCCTGAACACCATTTTATTGGACTCACAAATGGGTAGAATGCTATTGCACTTAGGAACTGCTTACAGCCTTCACATAGCACGGCTGGCCACTGTGGGAACAGGATATTGGGTTCAGGGTAGATGGGTCATCAGTCTGATCCAGCAGAACTTTCCTCCTGTTCTTACAGGTGGTATCCAACAAAATTTTACTCAGAGTAGATCCACTGAAATTAATGGACCTAACTTAGTCATGTTCATTCATTTCAATGGGTCTACTCTCAATCAAAATTACTTGAATGTCAACCTATGTTTTTAATAGTGTTCCTCCAGATTCCTTGGTGATTGAACTGAGATAATAGGTTTTAGGCAGTCCTTAAGGCACAGCTTTCCAAATTGGGTGTCATGGCATATTAGTGTGTCGGCTGCAGTGTGTAGGAGTGTCACACAAATGCTCCCTGCGCTCCTCCTGGGGTTGGAAAGGGGTTAGTTTAACCTCTGGTTTGCTAGTAAAACTGAAATACTGTGTCATGAAATGATGCATGTCTAAAAAGTGTGTCACCAACATGAAAAGTTTGGAAAGCTCTGCCTTAAGGTATCTGGAACCCAGGCTGTACAGGTTTAGGTTTGTAGCCTGTTCTAGATGGTGCTTCACTTCTCTTAAAGGAACAGGTTCATAGCTTGAAGGTGCTCACTTATCTGGTATATTTCCAGGATATTCAGGTAACCGCTGTGGCAAGCAGTGTCTTTGCACAGTTTCACCAGCTGTGCTCTTTCCTGAAAAAGGCAGACCTGGCCACAGTGACACAGGCCTGCTTGGACATGTCCAGATTAAATGAATGTAATACATTCTATATGGGGCTGCCCGTGAGAGTGTAGACAAATTTCAGAGTGTTACTTGGGTTAGCCTTTGCAGAACACACTGCTTTCATTTAATGTGACTTGTATTGACTTCCAGTTCTTTTCCAGGCACAATTCAATATGCAATTGTACCTTGGAAGCTGAACGAAATCTGTTCCGGAAGTCCGTTCGACTTCCAAAACGTTCAGAAACCAAGGCACAGCTTCTGATTGGCTGCAGGAAGGTCCTGCAGCCAATTGGAAGCCATGCTGGACGTTCAGGTTCCAAAAGAACGTTTGCAAACAGGAACACTCACTTCCGGGTTTGCTGTGTTCAGGAGCCAAAACGTTCAAGTGTCAAGGCATTTGGCTTCCAAGGTATGACTGCACCAGTTGGTGTGTATGTCCTTATCAGCCTGTCCACCCACTACTCCTATCATGAGGCCTTGCTTTGTGTCCCTCTTCCTTCAGAGGCTTGTTCGGCTGGGATGACAAGGGCCAGGCAGAGGACCACATTTGGTCTCTTGGCCTGATGATCTCCACTCCTGTAAAACAGTGGAAGGGATAAGAGGCAAGATCAGCAGCAACGACAATTAATTTATGATGATGGAAGGGGATTTAGCAGGAGTCGTCTATGTAACTTGAAGGTATAATCTGGGCATACTTCAAGACAGTATACTCTGTGTGGGGCTCTCTTTGAAGATGGATAAGAAAATGAAGTTGGCAGTAGCTCATCTTTCACCAGGGTATAAAAACACAGGCAGATTCAGTCAGCTCTTTGATGACTGCACTGGCTGTGAACTAGGCTTCAAACTCAATCTGAAGTATTGGTTGTTAATTAAAATAATTGCTAAATAGCTTGGTCCCAGCTAATTACTAAGGGAAACTTTCTAGTCATGCTGGCCACATGACCCAGAAGCTGTACGCCGGCTCCCTCGGCCAATAAAGCAAGATGAGCGCCGCAACCCCAGAGTCGGCCATGACTGGACCTAATGGTCAGGGGTCCCTTTACCTTTTTACTTTCACACATATCAATGGCTGTTTTGGAATACAACTTCCATCAGGCCTAGGCCAACATGGCTGACGTCCAAGGATGATAGGAGTTGTAGTCCAAAGCGTTTGGAGGGCACAACATTGTGTGTGTGTGTGTGTGTGTGTGAGAGAGAGAGAGAGAGAGAGAGAGAGAGAGAGAGAGAGAGAAACCGCTATATCCTTTGCAGTCCTTACTCAGCTTGAAGTTCCCAGAGTACAGTATACACAAGAAGCCCTTTAAAGGTAATATCAAGGCAATATATTTCTGAGAACTCTATCTCAAATGCATTGCTGAATCAAATGATTAGATATGTTTTTCATCCCTGCTAGTGGGGCTTTGTAGAAGCATCTGGCTGGCTATGGAAACAGAATGCTGTTTTAGATGGGCTCTGGGTCCCAGGCAGGAGGGCTCTCCAAAGAGAGAGAAAGAGAGAGAGATTCGCTTTAACAATGAGCTAAAACCTTTCATACTACAAATCTTTAATAAAGCAATGTTTCTTGCATAAAACCAAGGTTGTCAAGCATTTGCATATATGCTCCATTTCCCACCCCCCATTGTACTTTTTAGGAAGAAAGCACAGCTTCTATTCTCACTAGATCTCCAAAGGTAACATTTGGAAGATCTGCAGCTTTTAAAAAAATCATTTTTTTGTCAGCCTCAACCATAAGTTCCTTTTGTCACAGCTCCACGCCTGTGCCTCTGTAATGGTTGGAGACACTAATTTGACCCCCTATTGATTGGTGAATGCACTAATTATTGCTGCTTCTTCTTTAATCTTATCAGCAATATGAATGATCTGCACACACACCATTTATAATGGTAGCTCCTAAGAAAAGCGGAAAACTTGTCTTATTCTTGCTGTGTCTGCGGCTGCTTTGTCAGCAAGATGAATGATCTGCACACACTATTTACTTATCTTAAAACAGTGGCTCCCAAGAAAAGCTAAGAACTTGTCTTATCAGTTTTCCTTCTGGCTTCCCTTCATATGTACTATTGGCATGGCTCCAATCCAAGTAAAGTTAGGCATAACTGATAGTGCCATCCTAGCCATGTCTACTCAAAAGTACATGCCACACTTGAGGGTATGCATGCTCTCAATATGTACACTCACTGGGAAGAAACCCTACTGAACAATGTAAGTTCCTGTGAAAACAATGGGACCTCACCCAGTTATGGTTAATAATAATAATAATAATAATAATAATAATAATAATAATAATTTATTATTTATAACGTGCCCATCTGGCTGGGTTTCCCCAGCCACTCTGGGTGGCTCCCATCAGAATTAATAGCACAATAAAATATCAAACATTAAAAACTTCGCTAAATTAATGGGCTGCCTTCAGATGTCTTCTAAAAGTCAGATAATTGTTTATTTCTTTGACCTCTGATAGGAGGGCGTTCCACAGGGCAGGTGCCACTACCGAGAAGGCCCTCTGCCTGGTTCCCTGTAACCTCACTTCTCACAGGGAGGGAACCACCAAAAGGCCCTCAGAAATGGACCTCAGTGTCCGGGCTGAATGAAGGGGATGGAGACTTTCCTTCAGGTATATCTGGATTGCAGCCTATAATCTGAAGTACTCTTTACTGCAGTATTTGCCCATGTTGGACAATAATACTATAACGCCTTTTGGACTCCACAGGATACATAGAATCTTATCAGCATGTAGCAAGAGTGCAATAATTTCTCTTGGAGAGATGAAATTAATAACATTCCAAAATATCAGTTACATAATTAACATTAAAAATTGGAACAAACATGGCGAATTGATACAATTTTCCTGGCAAAGCGGTTTGGCTTTTGCTTTGTTGTTAGGATCACAACATGATTAACTTATTAATTGATTCAGTTATAATTAGGCTTCTGACCGTACATAACTACCCATTAATTGCTCTCGTTATTTATGTATTGGCTTATAAACGTTGCATTGGAATGAGTGTGTCTTGTGACTTTTCAAATTATTTATACTATAAACTGTGAGATTGGCACAGTACATATTGTTTGTCTTGCTGACCCTTTTTAAAAGTCTAGATGGGCTTTTTGGGATGAGGCCTATTCCCCAAAAAAGTTTGTACCAAGGTTGAGAAAGTAATGGCGCCTTGAGACATGTCGTGAAATAGGGGGGCCACTAGGTGGCGCATCAGAAGATGGCTGACAATAACATCTCTCCGACCCACAGGAGGTAATTTGGAGGCTATGATGGGGGTAATTAGCCTCCTTAATCCCCCCAGGATTATGGGGGGGATGGCCCTTGCCTGCTGTGCCCTATACCACCCCCGAATTTGTGGGGGTGGGGGCACTAGGCACAAAGCCCTCCTGTGGGATTTTCGGCACTCCTCGACGCCGTCCCCGATTCACGCCGCTGGTTGCAATGATCTTTAAAAGAAACAATTTGGACGTGATTAATTGCACATACATCAAGGAAAAAGGGGAGTAAATACTGCTGACAGAAGAGATCTCTGATAACAAGACAACAATAAAATACGAGAAGAACGTCAAGATACGGTATGACAAATGACTGAGGGGGGAGGGGGGGAAAAACCTGCCTCTACCTTTTTATGTGATTTAACAAGAATCCCCCTCCCCTAATGAGTCAGAAATTAAGGACTTACCGGTAAGCTGTGGATTTAAGGCTGTGTGGAGATAAACTTTCGATCCAAAGCAATGTTTCAAGATGAAGCTGGAAAGGTAAGAGTTTTGGAGTGTCGCACTCAGAAAAAAAATGCCGTCGCCATTTTGTGAGGCATTGTGGGAGCTCTTGGGTCTGGGAGGAGAAAGAGAGAAATAGAGTTGTTTACATATCGTGAATCAACTCCTCGGTGGGACTTAAGAGCGACAAATGCCAAAATTTACAATGGAAAAAGTGATGTTATCTACAAAGGAGATATATGGAAACCATCTGGACTTAGTGGAGGAACGGGAAATCCACACAGGATTATTACACTTGCTATCGGCTTAAGGAGACTAACAGAAGAGATCGTAAAGGAAAAAGAGAAATATACGAACAAGATATGATGTGGCAACACCAAGATAAGACTGGATAGAATTATGAACTTTGTTTGGACTGATTGGGACTGATTTGGACATTAACGCAGTAATAAGAAGATGATCTGAATTCCCCTTTGGATCTTGAAGTATGGGTTCCCCCAACAAAATTTAAAAATTTGGCTTTGTAATTCGGAATTTATATGATGTGATTTAATTTGATGTGATTGGCCAGTTAATAAAAATTATTTATAAAAAAAGAGAGAGAGACATGTCGTGAAATAATGCTCATGATGCTATCACCTGCAAAAGTTTTAGAGTGGTCACATTGCTTCATTTCCAATCAGTGCCTATCCTGTAACTTCCTGCTGAATTCCTGCAACGTTTTATATCACAAATGTTCTGGTTCGTTTTTGTTCCACCTTCATTCCTCTATTGTTTTTGTTGTTATTTAGTCGTTTAGTCATGTCCGACTCTTTGTGACCCCATGGACCAGAGCACACCAGGCACTCCTGTCTTCCACTGCCTCCTGCAGTTTAGTCAAACTCATGTTGGTAGCTTCGAGAACACTGTCCAACCATCTCGTCCTCTGTTGTCCCCTTCTCCTTGTGGCCTCCATCTTTCCCAACATCAGGGTCTTTTCCAGGGAGTCTTCTCTTCTCATGAGGTGGCCAAAGTATTGGAGCCACAGCTTTAGGATCTGTCCTTCCAGTGAGCACTCAGGGCTGATTTCCTTCAGAATGGATACGTTTGATCTTCTTGCAGTCCATGGGACTCTCAAGAGTCTCCTCCAGCACCATAATTCAAAAATATCAATTCTTCGGTGATCAGCCTTCTTTACGGTCCAGCTCTCACTTCCGTACATCACTACTGGGAAAACCATAGTCATTGCTCTATAGCCCATCCAAAAAGCAATAATGTGGAAGTTTTGGGTAAGCATCGCAGAACAAACTGAAGCAGAATAAACCCAATAGTAATGCGCTGTTATTGTGTCAAGACCATGCTGCAGAATACAGCAGCAATCTGGAGGTGCCCTTAACAAAAGTGATGAACAATAGGAAATCACTGTCCTCCCATTGCAGAATGGCTATGTTCGCCGTGCTGTGAGGAAAAGCAGTCAGCCTGATCAGGCCAGAACAGGGGTGGGGGCAGCGGTGCCAATTTGACTAAAATATTGTGGGGGGCAGGTAAGCCCAGCCCCTCATCATCGATCACATGACACGGCACATGCACACAATTTTAATGACAATGTGCACCCACTTTGGGGGAGCCCAGCCCTCTCAAATATTTTATTGGGGGGGTGACCAAAGGGACCTTGGCCCCTGGGAGTTGACTCCTGTGAGTGGAAGGTAGGTGGGCCAATTGGCATGGGTTTATGATTTTAGGGGTGCTGGCACTGTGGTCTAAACCACAAATCCTAGGGCTTGCCAATCAGAAGGTTGGCAGTTCGAATCCCCGCCACAGGGTGAGCTCTCGTTGCTCAGTCCCAGCTCCTGTCCACCTTTACTTTTACTTTTACTGCAAGTCTCCCTGGTAGAGGCAAAGAGGAACCCTTTGGCCAAGATTGGTGAAAAGACTCTACATTTCCCACCCAGCCTGGGTCTATAACCACCTTTGCACAGCCTGAGTCTGTTCTAGTCCCATCCCTGTCCCATAGGTCCAGTTGTGGCCGACTCTGGGGTTGCGGCGCTCATCTCACTTTATTGGCCAAGGGAGCGGCGTGCAGCTACCGGGTCATGTGGCCAGCATGACTAAGCCACTTCTGGCGAACCAGAGCAGTGCACGGAAACGCTGTTTACCTTCCCGCCTTGTTGTTGTTGTTGTTTAGTCATTTAGTTGTGTTCAACTCTTCATGACCCCATGTACCAGAGCATGCCAGGCACTTCTGTTTTCATATGCCTGTTGTCTTTGTCTATGGAGTTTTCTTGGCAGGGATACTGGAGTGGCTTGCCGGTTCCTCCTCCAGGTGGATCACGTTTGGTAAAAACTCTCCACTATGACCTGTTCATCTTGGGTGCCCGGCTTGACATAGTACATAGCTTCTCTGAGTTATTCAAGCCCCTTCGCCACGGCAAGGCAGTGATCCATGAAGGGGTACCTTAGCGGTACCTATTTATCTACTTGCACTTTGACATGCTTTCGAACTGCTAGATTGGCAGGAGCAGGGACCGAGCAATGAGAGTTCACCCCGTTGCAGAGATTCGAACTGCCAACCTTCTGATTGGTAAGTCCTAGGCTCTGTGCTTTAACCCACAGCGCCACCCGTATCCCTCTGTCCCATAGCACAGGGCTATTAATGGACAGAAAGGCAGTGGGGGAAAACCTTGTGTGGCAGGGGGCGGGGGGGGGGGGCGGAATGCAAAGAATAGTCCAGCAAATACACAGTTTTTCTTGCCAGTCCGTTACAAAATCCTGGGCTTATTCCCCAAAGCGACGACTCCATATGTATTTTTAGCTGTGCCCCACTCACCTTTGTTTCTCGTTCTCGCTGCACCGGCACATTTCAGCAGAGATTATCGCACAGTAGTGTAGCACATGCTTTGCATTCAGATAGTCAGATTCAATCCGCAGCATCTGGTGAAGACCGCTGCCTGAAACCCTGGAAAGTGGCTACCTGTTCAGAGTAGGCATTAGTGAGCTAGATGAACCAACGGTCTGGTTTGGTAAAAGGTAGTTTCCTCCTGTGTTCAGTTTGCTAATTGTTCATTAGTTCTGCCCACAAGTGAGCCAGGCAAAATAATGGGTGCCTGCAGGCTGCTGTTTGCTTTCTGTGGTTCAGTCTGTATGGAAATGATTAGAATGAGATTTAGCAAGACGTTCGCCTTTCACCCCTTCCAGCTCAATGGTTTTATGTATCGGTATTCTGTGAAACGGGAAATTTGTAATCAGTAGTTGTTGTTGCTGCTGCTGCTGCTATTTTTAATGCTGCCACAAACACGCAGACTCTCTGGTCCCTAGTCCCTGGATGAAGATCTTCTGTAGCCTCCTAATTCTTATCTTTCTTCCGTAGCCATCAACTCCTGCCCCCAAATAGTACGACTGCACATCGTTCTCTAAACTCTCTATGCATTTCCCCCTCTGCTGCAAATGAGCATCCACTTTCCTAACAGCAGTTTTGGAGTCGGTCAACATTTTGTGACTGATCCATCCCTATCAACATTTGTAATATCGCAGCAACTCATGGAATGGTTAAGAATCTGATTGGTGAGACAGGCAGCAGGCAGTGGAAGTTCGTGTTGTACAATACATACACTTTGAGCTGTACACAGTCAGCGCCCTGTTTGTGAGGCCGGAATGCAGCAGGGGAAGCATAAAGTTGTTGGCATCTGTCTGTCTCGAGAGACAATGGAGTGCACCTCTGGGGGTGAAGCGAAACTGGTTGAGAGACAATGGAGTGCACCTCTGGGGGTGAAGCGAAACTGGTACAATAGCACAAGCAGTGTGTATGGAGGTCCTGAGCTGCCCAGATGACACAACTCCCTTCTTGGCCTTGTTGATGTGGTCCAAAGGAAACATAAAATGAACTCTTTCATTTCAGGTGCCTTTTGCATTCCACTTTATGTGCCCTACGTGCTAACTGGCAGATGGACTTTTGGAAGAAGCTTTTGCAAGCTCTGGCTGGTGGTTGATTATCTGCTGTGCACCACGTCGGTCTTCAACATTGTGCTGATTAGCTATGACAGATTCCTTTCGGTAACAAGAGCGGTGAGTAGTGACTGTGCAAAAGAGTTGATTGTCTCTGATGGATTGCTGCTGTTTGTTTGCCTGTTCCCCTCTTAAATTTTGCCCCTGATCCTCTAACCTTATTACCTGCTTCTCTGAAATCCTGTGTAAAATAAAATAAAATGCAAGACTAGGAAGATTTAGGTTTCACACCATAGGAACATAGGAAGCTGACATATACCGAATCATAGAATTGTAGAGTTGGAAGGGGCTTTGCAGATCATCTAGCCCTCCAGATGTTTTGGGACTACAAGAAGAAGAAGAAGAGTTTGGATTTGATATCCCGCCTTTCACTCCCTTTAAGGAGTCTCAAAGCGGCTAACATTCTACTTTCCCTTCTTCCCCCACAACAAACACTCTGTGAGGTGAGGGGGGCTGAGAGACTTCAAAGACGTGTGACTAGCCCAAGTTCACCCAGCAGCTGCATGTGGAGGAGCGGAGACGCAAACCCGTTTCCCCAGATTAGGAGACTACCGCTCTTAACCACTACACTACACTGGCTCCCATCATCCCTCGCTAACAGGACCAATGGTCAGGGATGATGGAAGTTGTAATCCCAAAACATATGGAGGGCCGAGTTTGCCTATGCTTGATCTAGTCCAACCCTCTGCAATGCAAGAATATGCAGCATTGGACTTGCAATCCAGGCTTTATCAGCACCATACTCTAACCAACTGAGCTATCAAGCCAATGGTCCATCTACTTTATTACTGTCTACACTGACAGTCAGTGGCTCTCCAGAGTTTTAGGCAGAGTTACCTGGCGTCTCCCAGAGTTACCTGGAGACACCAGGGATTGAACCTGGGACCTCCGGAGAGCAAAGCAGATGTTCTGCCACTGAGCTGTGGCCCTTCCCAATGCTGTATCATGCTAGAACCAAACTCACAGGTGCGGCTGGCCACTGACCAGAGGCAGCTCAGCACAAAGAATGTTGAGGCCCGAGCCCCAGCAGGGTGGAGCACAGAGACAGATATTCAGGAAGGCAGAAGCCATTCCAAGCCAGGGTCTGAAACTGGCACAGCTAAAGAAGGTGGCAACTGCTAGGGAGTGTAGGGGCCAATATCAGGAGCAGCTGGTGCCTTTTGGAGGCATCTACAATTCCTTTAAAAGGACCTTGTGATTCTAGCCCCTTCTGACTGTAGGATAACCAGCTTTATATAACCAACATGCTTAAGCTTAATTAATGCACAAAGGGGTTAAAACTATAGAATAAGCTGTCATGCCAGGCTTAGTTCATCTTAAGAAGAACTCATCTTCATTCCCGTCAGACTACCAGAGAAGCTCAATGTGTGAGGATGTCTGAACTGGTTGCTCCAAGCTCAGACCGCATGACTCTCACAAGCCACTCTTGAGCTCCTATAGCAATAATTAGGGATTTCCACCACTTTGTAATAAAGTCAAGTTTTACTGCTTATGCAGCTTTTCTGACTGGTGTGTGGAAAAGCACATGAAACTGACCTTTGAAGCATTTGTAAGGAAACCATTTTTATCTCACCAAACGTGTGGTCTTTTCCCTATTCTGGGAGACGAGGAAAGTTTTGGAACTGACAAGGGCATATTTGAAGGTTCTAACAGCCTATATTTCCATGCTTTGCTTTGCTGTATATTTTGTGATTTTAAATCCCTGCTGGAGTTCTCTCACCAAAGAGAATGTGGACCAGGCTTGGATCTTGGCATCCAGAAATTCTCCTTTGTATTTATACCTATTTCCCCCTCTTGCAGTCAGAGGACATCTGTTTGAAGGACAATTGTTGGAACAGAGCAGAAAGTGTCCTGCTCATCAATGCTGTAACTTTCTTTCCTGTTCCAAGGAGAATACCCACACCATACATTTAAAGCAAACTGGGAACTGCAGTTTGTTAAGTGTGCTGGGAATTGTAGCTCTGTGAAGAGTAAATTACAGTCACCAAGATTCTTTGGGGGAGGCTATAGCTATTCAGATTCCATAAATGCACTTTAAATATGTGGTGTGGGTGAGACTGTAGGAAGGATCACTTTCAGAAATATTTGCTTGATGTCGTCTGCCCACTTGTGTGCACAGAATTCTGAATTCTTGCTACCCGGCATTTGATTAAAGCTAGCAGCAGCAAAACAAGTGACTGGTCAATGGTAATGATGCATAATTATCACTGTCTATACTTTTCTGCATCTCATTTCCTCCTGACCTCACTGCTTACCATTCCTGCTCCCCAACCCTATGTTTAAATATACCTTCAACTCAGGACAATACATCATGGATATGATGAAATGGACTGTAGTCCATGGAAACATAAAGCCATAAACTGTGTTCCTCTTTAAGGTGCCGCAAGACTTTCTGCTATCTTCTTACAACAGACTAGCATAGCTACCCTTCTGGAAATGCAATAAATAAATAAATAAATATGCAGCTCTGTACTTAAAGTGCAGGGTTTTGTGCCCGATTGTAAATGTTCGTATTTCCCCCCCCCCCCTTTTTTGGTACATGTATTTACACACACAAAAATGCAGATAGCTGGGTGGTAGGGGAGGGAAGGAGCACATGTGAGAGTGACAAATAATGAAATTGGACTTTGTATGAGCAGAACCATAGAGAAAGTCCTACCCTCTGATCATAAACCCTCCATCATGGCTGCCTTTCGTTTGATAGCCATTGTTGCACTCTCTACATGCTATCTTCCTGTTTTCAAAATTTTCAACACAATCATGAGGACTAGAAAGTTACTCTTAAAACTTCCAAAAGCTAGCAATAGCAGTATTACCAGAGGGAGAGAACCGGATTTTGTGCAAGAACCCAGATTTCATCCTTTTGCTGCAGAAAAATCTTTCAGTGGCAATGATAGCTAAGTGGGTAGGTAGCATGTCAAACTAAAACTAAAAAGAAGAAGAAGGAAAATAGGAGAGTGGTGTAGCTGAAACATTTCTTTGTAATAGGTTATCAGAGCTATGATGGAGCAAAAGACGAAGGAAGATTAAAAATACTAAAAATGGCATTTACGAAGGATTGCTGTGTACATGTTGCCAACTCCGTTTTCCCACCAGGTGACAAACAGAGATAAACCACATATAAAACTATGCGCACTATGCGCACAGCGGCAGAGCAAGCCGGTCAGGCGCCTGCCAGTCGGGCCAGGACCATAGCTGTCAACTTTTCCCTTTTCTTGCAAGGAATCCTATTCAGAATAAGGGAATTTCCCTTTAAAAAAGGGAAACGTTGACAGTTATGGGCAGGGTGCTCTATGGGGCCTCTGATGAGTCTGCCTGCCTCCTCCCTACAGCTGAGGGTCAGGCGGCGGGTGGACCCTTTGAGACAGAAGAGATGTGTGGCTCAGGTGTGCTGCAGGCCCTGCGGTAAGTGCCACCCGGCATTTTGTCACCCCCCTCAGTGGTGACACCCGGGGCGGCCCACCCCTACCGCACCCCCCTTCCTCCGTCCATGGCTATGCAGCAGTGAAATATGTGATCAACTGCCTGCCTTTCACTAGTTGTTATTGTTATGGTTGCATGCCATCCCAACCTGAAGGAGGGTCTCCACCACCATAGTTCTGCCCGGACACTGAGGTCCAGTGCCAAGGGCCTTCTGGCGGTTCCCTTGCTGCGAGAAGCCAAGTTACAGGGAACCAGGCAGAGGGCCTTCTTGGTAGTGGCACCCGTCCTGTGGAACGCCCTCCCGCCAGATGTCAAAGAGAAAAACAACTACCAGACTTTTAGAAGACATCTGAAGGCAGCCCTGTTTAGAGAAGCTTTTAATGTTTAACAGACTACTGTATTTTAATACTTTGTTGGAAGCTGCCCAGAGTGGCTGGGGAAACCCAGCCAGATGGGCGGGGTATAAATAATAAATTATTATATATATTATTATTAACCTCTGAGCTGCATGAGATCCCGGGGGTTTCCAGGCACTTCTCCAGGTTTTGGTTTCCTTGGAATGAGGGACAACAGAGACTATGGTCTTTTTAAGATATGTGGTTTATTTACACATATATACAACCTGAGCCTACAACAGAGGGGTTCACAGCATCACACCCCCGGAGCACTTTGTTTCTCCCATAGCTGCAGCCTTGGATTCAAACAGAAATCAGACATTGCTCCATCTCTCTCTAGTTTGTTGCTTTGCCTCTGCGTAGCTCACATCACTGCAATTCTCTGCCCTGTCTGTAGAGGGAGAGGAGTCCCCATCCATTTGCCATCTAGCGCCGAACCCCTTAATCCCCCATCACCTCACCAGGAAGCTGTCTTGGCTAATCTGGGAATTAGGAGTCTTGCTGGATCCAGGGATTAGAGGGGTCTGGCATAGAGTTTAACATAGGGTTACCAGACGTCCCTAGTTCCCAGGGACAGTCCCCAGATTTGCAAATCTGTCCCCAGACAAATTGTGTTCCCAGAATGCCCCCAGATTTGCAAATCTGTCCCTGGGAAACATGGCAGTGGCAGCCTCAGCAGTCCAGAGCCAGCCTAGTAGCGCAGTTGGCTCTGGCTGGCTTCAGGAGCTGCTCTCTGCCACTGCCACTATGAAGGGGAACCGGGGATGTCCGGCGGTACAGATCTCCTGCCCCCTTCCCCCTTTGACAGATTGGGAGAGGCTTGGGAGTTGCGGGCGGACAGCTGTTGCCTAGGAGGGATGCAAGGCACGCGGTTTCTCTGCCAGGCAAGGTGCAAAGCCCTTCTTTCACACCCTGTGAAACATAAATGCACAGGTTTTTTAAAAAAAACTGAGCAACGGCAGCCTGTCCGCAACTCCCAAGCCTCCCCGGATCAGTTGCCTATAGTAACCATAGTTTAACACACCAAACTCATATCATCATTCCATGTTTTTCATTTATGATATGCTTCTCTGGGCTAATTAGAAATTTTAGGCAGTTGGTTAGGCTGAGAAAGTGTGTTTTAGCCCATGAACGAAAATGTGTGCGGTTCAGATTTGGGTTTCCTCCATCCAAAGCTGGCATTTCAATCACTGCACCCCATTGGCAAATCAGATCATTGGTCTATCTAGGTCACTATTGTCCCTACACTGACCCTCAGCAGCTCTCAAGCAGGGAATCTTTCCCAGTCGTACCTGGAGACGTCGGTGAAGCAATTGCTCTTCCACAGGGCTATCACCCTTCTTCCCCTAAATGCCAGTTCAGGTATTATGCTGAGGCTAACCTCCAAGTGTTTGCCTAACAGGACCAGTCAATCAGGGCATACTTATATATGACATGTTTAGAGACATGTATTTATATTAGGGAAAACTACTCCTGGCTTTAATTAGCTTTGCATCTAGAATGCAGGCTTATTAAACATGCAAATTGCTTTATCCAGGGATTGGGCAGCTGAGCAGCATCAGGATTGCAGCGAGCACAGAGGGGAAATTGAACCATCTTATGGTTCTAGGCAAAAACATTCATGCCACGCTAGCATTTGCAGTGAGAAGAAATCCCTGCCAAGTCAGGGCAGAGCCCGCCATCATTTTCCGGCACACTCAGGAGCTTGGGGAGTTGCCTTGCCTTGAGTTAAACCATTGGCCCATCCAGTTCAATATTGTTGGCAGTAACTGGGAGAAACTCTCTCTCTAGGGTTTCTGGCAAGGGACATTCCCCTAGAGAGCTCAGTCGGTAGAACACGAAGCTCTTAATCCCAGGGCCACAGGTTCAAATGCCATATTGGGTGAAAGATTCTTGCAGTGCCGGGGATTGAACTAGATGATCCTCGTGACCCCTTGCAACTCTAAAATTCAATGATTCTATCTGGAGATGTGGAGGATAGAATCTGGGACCCTCTGCATGCAAGACAGGTGCTCTATCACATATCCCACAACTGTCCTGTTTTAAGCGAGACATGCTGAATCACAGAAGACTCATTGGATCCTGGAATGTCCCATTTTTGGGGTCCGGTGAAACAGAAGATGCTCACTAAGGCGCAAGTCATCTGGGTCAGGTCAGAGTGCTGAGACAGAAGGGGCTCTGGTGCGATCCTGCTGACGACTGCTGGAGCACTAGACTGGAAGCCACGCCCCTCCTGACATCCCAGTTTTGGGGATGAAAACAAGGCTAAAGAGCCTCCCTGCACACAAAAATCCACTCTATTTTCCTGCCCGGGTTCTATCAGCCAAAAAATATGCCATTTTTAAGTTGCTAGCCTAGTGGAAGGAAGCATTCACTTTTAAAATGTCCATCTTAATCCATTAGCGTGTGGTTGTCTAAGGCCAAAGAAATCACTTCCATTAGCCCAAGTCTCTCCTACCTTTCTCTCATCCCCATTCATTGCTGCTCACAGCGGTAAGTCTGGGAAAAGCAGATAGATAAAGCTGGCCATTAACATAAGTAGCTAATCTGCACGTAACAACAAGGCTTTTAATAGGAAAGTTCAGTGGGGAAACATCAGCAGATGCACTTAAAAGAATGTGTCCTCGCCTGTTTCTTTCGTTTGCCTTAGATCACATAACACATGCGAAAATTGCGTGTTAGTCTTATGCAGCAAAAAGAATGATGGTGGGTGGAATTCAACATTGGTGCCAGGTGGAAGGATCCCTCCTCACCTCCTGTCCCTTGTCCCACCTGGTGTTCTGGGGGTTCTCCCAACACACACAGGGAGCCAATTTCAGGGGGCATGGGGAGGAAATGAGAGAGGGAAAGTCCCATTGTGTAAGTGGAAGTTGCCACTCAGGGCTTTTGCTGATGGGGTTCACTAGGTTAATACCACCCAGAGAGTCCTACGGAACCTTAAAAACCAACATTATGTATTATGGTGAAAGCTTTTGTGGATTACAGTTCTCTTCATCAGATGCACAATGTGTTTTCCTGAGCTGCAGATATACTGGTATATGTGGAACGCACTCCCTGCTGAAATGCAAGAGACCGCCATCTGTATGGGCATTCTGTGGGCTTTTGAAAACACACCTGTTTACACAGGCGTTCCCTTGATCTAGCCACTCCCCTGTTTTACTTGCTGTTCTGTTTTCATGGGATTGTTTTATTGTACGTTTTTAACTATGGATGTTTATGCCAACGTAACTCCCTCATCCTGGCTCAACCTGGGCTATGCTGCTAGAATTTAAGCCAATGGAATTTACACCCACATAAGTCACCGAAAGGGGTGCATTATGGAGGCAAGACAGGGCCAAGCATTTCCTTATTTTTAACTGCAAAATCTCTTTGAGGACCTGTGAGGGTAAGGATCATCATGGCCCGAGATAGACTCAAATGCACTAATATTCATTTCATTTAGCACAATGCATTTCAGCACATGAGATAATGAACAAATTGATGGAGCGTCAAAAAAAAACAAAACCCACCTTCAAATATTAACACATGATATGTAGCAGGTTGAGAGACTAAAAGCCTTTTTATGCTTTTCACACTAATGATATAACTAGCATTGCTTTTATGCAAACACATTGAACATTTCTTTCTTTTTTTAAGTACAGAACATGTTCCAGAAATTCTGAGATTACTGCATAGCAGACTAAAACAGCTCTTCTTTTAAGCCATTTGTTCTGTCCAGATGATCGAGCAAACCTCCAGTGCTAATATGCCCCAGATGCTCTTGATGGGTTTACACTCCCTCTGAAGGAGTGGGTATGTAGCTTGGAGGGAACTTCTGGGTCCTTTGCTGTTGGTTGAGATTCAGGTGGCCTCAACAGTGCAGAGTGCCTTTAATCACCTACAGCTACTAGCCCAGCTGCACCCCCATCTGGGCAGGGATAGCCTAACTTCTGTCATCTATGCTCTGGTAACCTCTAGCTTAGATTACTGCACCACAATAAATGCGGGGCTGCCTCTGAGTACAGCATAGCTGTCAGCCTTCCCTTTTTTTGTGGGAAATTCCCTTATTCCAGCGCCGTTTCCCGCTGCTTCCCGCCACTATCCCGGATTGTTAGATATCCCGTAGACTGTCCCCGGGACAGGTGAGGCTGCTGATCCCTTATTTTCAAATCTGAAAGTTGACAGCTATGGAGTACAGTTCAGAAACTTCATCTGGTGCAGAATTCAGCAGCCAGCTTGCTCACCAGGGCAAGATGATTTGAGCAGATTAAGCTGATCCTGGCCCGCCTGCAATGGCTGCCAATTAGTTTCCGGGCCCAATTCAAAGTGCTGGTTTTGAACTATAAAGCCTTAAACAGCACAGGACTGCAATAATTCAAGGACCATATGAACCAACCCAGACCCTGCAATCATCATCTGAGGCCCTTCTTCATGTCCTTCACGAACTTCTCCTCCTTTCAGAATTTTGAATGGCTGACCTGAAATTTCTCACAAAAGTTTCCTGATAATGTTGAAGCCCCTCCCAATACAATGCCTGTAGGTGCAATGATACCCTTCAGCTCTTCTGTTGTTGCCCCCAAAGCCTCTCATCCACCCCACTCACTATCCCATTAACCATGAGATGAAGAAGTGACCCTTTTCTCCCTTGAGAAGTACATATTGCTGAAGGAGGAAGTTGGGAGAGAGACACTCTGTCCCACTTCCTCTTTTGGCTCTATGTGCTTTTCAAGGTTCGGACTCCTTCTGCTGGGTCTGACTTTTGTACAGATCACTTGGGAACGTGAAGTGTGTGCCTGCTTGCTTCCTCTTGCTGTGCCTTGGGTGGGGCTGGTCCAGGAGAGACGGACGAGGAGTGGTACCCACAGCACTTGGTCCAAAATCCAAGTGTGCCTATGTGCCTAAAAAGGTTGGTGATCTAAAGAAAACAACTGCATGTTCTCCCTTTACAGGTGTCCTACAGAGCTCAGCAAGGAGACACCAAGCAAGCCGTGTTCAAGATGGCGATGGTGTGGGTATTAGCCTTCCTGCTCTATGGACCTGCGATTATCAGCTGGGAGTACATATCCGGCCGAAGCATCATACCCGACGGGGAATGCTACGCTGAGTTTTTCTACAACTGGTATTTCCTCATCACAGCCTCCACCATCGAGTTTTTCACCCCATTCATCAGCGTGGCCTTTTTCAACTTGAGCATTTACCTGAATATCCAGAGGCGCACCAAAGCCCGCTTGGATGTGGTGCATGAGGCTCAGAACCAGAACTTTGTGGAGGAGATCGAAATGAGCCCTGAAGCCCAGCTCTCCATGAAATGCTGCAAGTGGGAGCAGAGAGACCTGGCAGAAACTCTGGGTGTCCCAAAATGGGACGCCCAAGAAGAAAGCAGCAAAGAGAGCACGAATGTCAAGTATTCGAGCACAGAGAGCTCTGGGTTTACCGGCAGCAAAGCAAAGCTTTTCATCAAAAAGAACTACAAACACTCAACATCTACTCTTTCTCTAGAGAAACGGATGAAGGTGGCTTCCCAGAACATGAGCCAGCGTTTTAGGCTCACCAGAGACAAGAAAGTAGCCAAATCTCTGGCCGTTATAGTGGGGATTTTTGGCCTCTGCTGGGCACCGTACACACTTCTCATGATTATCCGAGCTGCATGTCATGGTCACTGTGTCCCCGAGTACTGGTATGAGACCTCCTTCTGGCTGCTGTGGGTCAATTCTGCCATCAACCCTGTCCTTTACCCCCTCTGCCACCACAGCTTCCGTAGAGCTTTTGTTAAACTCTTGTGCCCCAAGAAACTCAAGATCCAGCCTCACAGTTCCCTCCAGAAATGCTGGAAGTAACCAGTTTCAATCTATTGTAGGCTAGAAAGGATACTTTCTGCCATATTGCTCTGCAGGAGTTTGCTTCTTTTGAGAGGTGTTGCTTTGAGAGGTGTTGAGCTGCTGTCCAGGGCTAGGAACCTACCAGGGTTATATAGACTGTAGGACAGGGATGGGGAACCTGGGGCACCTAAGGATGGGGAGGAAATTTGATTCCGGTTACATTTAAAGGCAAACCTAATTCACAGTTTCCAAAGCAATAGGAGAACTGAAACACAGCCACCATTTGAAATTCACTTCTGCAAATGACAGTCTCTGGCCAAGTTACATATTGGGGGGGGGGGAACACCCTGCATAGACAAGGGGAAAGTGTGGTGAAATATCCACGCACGAGTGAAAATAGCATAGAAACATGCATTATATTAGGGGAAACTGATTTGCAAAAATATGTCTATTGGGCAAAAATTCATACAAAGATACATTGAGTAGGAGAAATTCATGCTAAAATGCGGATAACTTTTCATTAAGATTTTTTTTAAAAAACGAAACAATTCACAGGTTGCTGCAAAATTGTGGAAAACTGAATTTAAGATTGGGGGGAAATGAGAAATTGAGGGAACTGAAATGGACAGGTCCATTCATCCTAGTGGCGCTCCAGATGTTGTTGGATTACAGCACATAGGAAGTTGCCTTACACAAAGTCAAAATATTGGTGAAAATAGCTCCGTATCTACTGCACGGACCCTGTTATACCTGGGGGTTGAACTTCGGATCCTGTGCCTGTAAAGCGTGGATGATGCCACTGAGCTGTTCTCCTCCCCTTCATGGCCAATCAAGTATTTGAATCTTAGCTTTGCCCAACCTGACTGGCACTAGCCAGGTCTTTTGTTTGTGCCCAGGAAGTTGAGTCTAACTCCAGCACAGATGAGGGGCAGCCTCACCCACTAAACCATATATATATATCCAACTTTTATGAAAGATTCTCCATGCAGAGGCTTCATTGCAAAAAGGCTTATGAAGGGCGACAAGCGAACATGATTTAAAACCATCTAAATCAGCCGCGCCATACTCCTACTACAGAGACATCACGCAAACAGCAAACAACCCAAGATAAACTAAACATACAGTAGCCGGACCATGGGCAGATTTCTGCAGCCCTAGGAGCCAACGCCTAGGGGCCAAGCTGAATATCTTAGGCTGGCCCTCCCTTCAGGAGCATTTTGCCACCGCAGAATGAACCAAACAAGAAGCAGACCCATCATGTGTGGTGCACTACTTGCTGGACCACACCACTTCAGACAGCACATGGGAAAATCACGTTAGAAAGCTTCTCCACCCCCATACACAAAACTCCCAGGCAGTGATGGTTTAGCCCTCTTGCTGCTGACTACATTCTCCCAAATGCTTCTACATCCGCCCTCTCTAGGGTGCCAGACCCATGTTTGAAAAAGGAGCCACGAGGAAATAACGGGCTTGCGTGCCTTATTTTTGATTGTTTTGCATTGCAAAAAAAGGGGGTGATTTGCACATACATAAAATCTAAAGAAAAAGTATAGGCCACATTTTCATACACACACACACACACACACACAGAGAGAGAGAGAGAGAGAGAGAGAGAGAGAGAGAGAGAGAGAGAGTATATACACCACGGCAGCCTGCAGCATACAAGATCACAATAACGTCAATTAAAATATCAATGAAAATTGGTTGGGAAAAGGAAATTCAAAGGCCTTTCTGAATAAACCAGGGGAGATATCCACAGGGAGTTCACCAAACTAAAGGTTCACTCAGAAGACTGACTGAATCTTTTGAAAAGCCTTTTTTTAAAAAAAACAACCACTACCAAATGGTCATTTAAAATGTGAAATATTGCATAACCACCATGTTAAGGATTTCCCAAAAAAAAGCACCCACATTTTGGCCTTCTAAACTGTCCTGAAAGTTCAAGACACATAAGAAAAAAAGAAAATCTGTATGATTTTTTTAAAAATAGGGGCTAATGAGTCTTCAATAAAGTTAATAACACTTAGCATGTGTTTTCATATTAATGTTAAAAGCATTCCACAGACATTAGTTCAGGCATCATTAAAATAACCCTGGAAGATAGGCAAGTTTTACTATCCCCCCATTTTGCACATGGGATGATATGGACTGAAGTTGAAAATTGACAACTCCAGCCCTTAGTCATCCTGTTAACAATGTGTGCAAGTTTTCAAACTGGGCCGGTTCTGAAAGCAACCTTCTTTGCTAAGCACATCCATACTGAAGGATAAAAGAGAGATGTTATTCCTTCTGGATGAGAGCCTAAGGATTTTGTTGCATGGCCTGCTTCTTATACATGAATGGGAAAGGAGCACGAACGAAAAAGCACCAATTACAGATTCATGATACTTACCATCTGGGGTGGGGGAAATGACAGTTCTCATTCGTCAACATTAATAAGCGTTTTCCCAATCTCAGGGTGCATTTTCACTCTGACAAGTCTGCTTTGATCAGCGGCAACTGTGAGCTTGTTTCCGTAATGGTTACATTTCAAAGCAGACGTTTTTCACAAAGGAGAAGTAGGGACAGAGAAAGGAGGATAGGAAACTGCTTGATTTCAGGTCGGACCACTGGCCCATCTAGTGACTCCGCAGGGTTTCAGGCAGGGGAGATTTCCAGACCTACATGGAAACATCAGAGAGTGGATTTGGTGGATTTGGTTCCTGCTGATGCTCTACCACAGGCATAGGCAAACTCCGGCCCTCCAGATGTTTGGGACTACAATTCCCATCATCCCTAGCTAACAGGACCAGTGGTCAGGGGTGATGGGAATTGTAGTCCCAAACATCTGGAGGGCCGGAGTTTGCCTATGCCTGCTCCACCACTTAGCTATGGCCTTGCACAACAGCATTGTCCAGAGGCCCTTGCAGAATATTGTGGCAAAGAAGTGATGGAAGAGGAGGAAGAAAGAGTCCCTGTCCTCCTTCGACACCCTATGTGCCTTTCTCACTCATCAGAGCAATGGAAACTGGCATAACCCAGGCCCAATCTGTGCTGTACATTTAACACTGTATCATGCCACTTTTAAAGTCTGTGGTTCCCCCCAAAGAATCCTGGGAAATGTTGTTTGTCAAGGGTGCTGAGAGTATTTAGGAGGTCCCTATTCCCCTCACAGTGGCAGAGCTACCATTCCCAGGCTGGTTTAACAAGCAGGAAACTCTGGGAATGGTAGCTCTGTGAGGAGGTTAGATGGGGTCTCCTAACAACTCAGCACCCTTTGCAAGAGACAGTCCCTGGGAATCTTTGGAAGAAGCCACAGCTGTTTGGAATGGCATGGCACTGCTTTAAATGTATAGTCCAGATGGGGACGCAGACTCATCCGATAGCAAAGACTAGGAGGGGTGGGTGCAGTTGAATGAGGGTTGCCTGGCAAATAGGATCTCAGCTCTGCTTCCTGGGATTGAATTGATCAAGTGTGAGCTTATCTATGGGGCTGAGCTAAAGCAAAAACATCACTAACAATGCAAGATACTGAGTCACTTCTCCCACCATCCCACCAGTCAAGGCCTGTTGCTCAGACCAGGTCAGCTGATACTATGGGGAAATGATAGTACTATTTGCATCAATTCAGAATGTGGGCATTTGCAGTCACCCGACTGGCACCCATCTGTCTTGGGAGACAATGGAGGAGTGCGCCTTTCGGGGTGAGGTCAAGCTGTTGTTGGGTGGTTGCAGCGCCTGCTGTGGCGGCAGAGACCGATGCAGGAGAGACATGTTTTGTTGCAGCTGGGGCAGAGGAAGGCACCCGGTTGAGCTGCCGCAGATGCACCGTGGCGTTTCTTCCCTCAGCAATCACCAAGTGAACGGGAATTAAGCAGAACGCTTTTATCCGAGGGGGTTCCAGTAAGGGGATGAACCGGCACGCCTTGACAAGTTACAAAAATCGACCTTGCCTAACAAGTGGTGGAACATAGGAGCCTAGTAGGAAGCTGCCTTATAGACAATAAGACCATTGGTGCATCCAGCTCAGTGTCATATACACAGAATGGCAGAAGATAGTGGGGGTTTAAGGCAGAAGTTTCATTCAGTCCTACCTGGAGATAGCAAAGATTGAACCTGGAATCTCCTACATGCAGAACAGACTCTTTACCACTGAGCCAAGGCCCTCCTCCTGGAGGCTGCAGAGTCTAAGGCTGTTTACACACTCCTGTTTACTCTGTATCCAGGGTACCCCCACTGCTGGTTTAAGTAAGCGGTGTACACATGGCATTAGATACAACCTAAACATCTCCTGTGGTTTCTTCAGTATTTTGATGTGTCTCTCTCCAAAGCAACTTCTGTCCGGTTTGAAAACATAAGGCATACAAAGACACCTGCACATCGCTATGCTCAGCCAGGGGGCTGATGCTCACAACCGCACGCAAATGCGATTTGCCATGCAGCACGGGGGCGAGGGGAGGAACAACCTTGCTGCGTTGTGAGCCAGCAATGTGTACACAGACTAACGCTCACTGGATCACTTGAGGCAACAGAATTCCACTTGATTCCCCAACCAGTCGGTGATGGAAAGTCAATGTTTGTTGAAGCAAAATAAATTAGTTATCTGACTCCCGTCTCTGTACATTGAGCTGTCTGCAGGGTGTTCAGACAGAACGCAGGCAGCTGCTGTTTATCAAGTCAGGCCGTTTGCCATCAAGCTGTGCAAAGTCTGCTGCACATGGGCAGGCAGCAGCTTGCCAGGGTTTCAGGCAGGGTCTCCGTCCGACCTGGGGACAGCACAAATTGAACCTGCAACATTTGCATGCTTTGCATGGGCTCTACCACTGAGCTACGCAGCCCTTTCCCTGACCCTGCTTCCAGGCATGCTTTAACACACAATGTGAAGGATCATGAGAAGCATTGCCACCAGAAGGAAGGTGCCGTTTGGCTCTGCTGAGCAGAGTCACTGGGTAAGTGCCAGGTGGAATAGTGACTGGTGCCCATTGGGGCTGGCAGGGCAAAGGGTGGGACAGGGGGCAATGGAGGGCAGAGCCAGAAGAAGCAATGGGTGGAGTCTAATTTTATCTCTGGTTTCCTCCGCACCAAGTCCTACAGAGGCAACACTGAGCCTAAAGAGGAGGAAACAGGCGGAGGCAGGATGTCAGGGACTGACTAGACAGGGAGGAATTGGTGGGGGGCTACAGCCAGGGAATGCTGCCCAGAAAGCATCCAAGTGGGAAGCCAGGAGAATGGCGGTGGGGTTCAGGAGACAGGTCAGAGGAGGAAGGGGGTGCAGATGGGTTGGAGGCTGAGCAAGCAACAGGTTTAAGTGAGGAGGAAGAGGAGCCACTTGCCAGTTCCACTGCTTCCTTCTCCCATCCTCCTCTGTACAATCATAGAACTGTAGAGTTGGATGGGACCCTGAGGATCATCTAGTTACAACTCCTTTACTTAGCAGGAATATGCAGCTGTCCCATGCAAGGATCGAACCTGCAACCTTGGTGTTATCAGCACTGTGCTCTAACTAACTGAGCTATCCATGCACTTTGGCAGAACAAAAGGCACTGAGAGCCCCCTCCTTGAAGGAGTTCACAACTGTTGGGAAGGCAGCAGGCTTAGGAGGAAGTGGAAGGCTCAGATCCTCAGTTCTGACAACTGCTTCGTGGGGCCAGTCTTGCCCCTGGAGTTCTCTGTGGGTTTCGTCTCTCTGGATAAAGAACCGACCTTACTGCTCATCTCTGAGTTTCTGTGCTGAACCAGCCCTGACACAGGATCCCCCTCCTGGACTGGCTGTATGTAAGAACACAGGCAGGTGCAGTTGGCTGAGGCTGTTGGATCAGGCCTCTGTTTGCCCTGATGCTCTCGTCTCCCTGGTGACATTATTCCCCGCAATTGTCAGGAAGATGGAATAAGTTTACCTGGGTTACAAAAATAAACTCCATGTTGTTTATGCTAGTACTGTGAACTTCAAGAAACGTCTGAGAAGCTACTCCTGAATAAGTGAACGATGCTTTTCGGGAGAACATAAAGTTCTCTCCTTAACGTGCTGTAAATGAAGCTACATGCTCCCTCAATGCCATTCCATCACAGACTGATAATACTAAGTACAGTTTGTACTCAGATCTAAAGAGCACTGAATTAGCAGCTGGTGGAAATAAAGAATTCCTTCATCTGATCATTGTAAGTACGTGCGATGAGGAGTGTCCTTGCTACAAAACTCTTCCTTTAAGTATAAATAAATCCAAAACTGCTTTGTTTGGTTGCCGTTACCATCACTGTGTTTCTTGATCTCTGCTAGAAATTAAGGCACTATTATAATAATCCAGTTTTCCCTGCGGCGTTTGTTGGTTAGATAAATATGCCTTTGGCCGTGCAGTGTCTTCGATGTCCTGTCTATTATGTGCAGTACTTTGCAGTATGGGCTCAGTCCAGTGAAGAATTGCATATTGATTAACAATGATACTTTTTTAAAAAAACAACAACAAACCAATTGTAATATGTAAAAAGAAACGAACACTGTGAGCTTGCAAGTTTGGCCCGTCTTGGTTATAAGCTTTTCTTGTTACATCGCCAATCTGTAAGAAACATAATAAAAAGTATTTTCTTAGATCGATGTTTCTTGCATGCTTTGTAGAAAGACAAAGGTGCAATTTCTTTTAAAGAAATGTACAGGTCAGCTTTCGGCCCTGTCTGTGTCTGAATGCTCCTGTTTAGCATAATTTTAAAACAGTTTCTAAACAAGCCCTTCTTTCCTTTGCAATAGGTAGAAAATTCAAACTTACAATGGGCTTGGCCCTGTCAAACTTAAAGACTTTTGCCTCATTTTGTCTCTTTTAACATGCAAAACTCTATGGCTAGCAGTAACTCTGGAATGAAAGGTATATGTGTGTGCATTCAAGCTGCTTTTTAACTGCCTTACAAGGATGCAGGGAGAGTCTTGCTAGACCATTCCAAAAGGCTCAGCATCCTGTTTCTGACAAGACTGTCTCCTGTTCTTACTGCCACAGACTAATGCAGCTACACCTCTGGAAGCTGATCATTTTGGACTGCAATCCTATACCCACTTGGCCCTGTTGAATTTATTGGGACCTGTAGTGAAATCCTGTACATGTCTCTTCAGAAGTAAGCCCCATTGAGTTGAACCGAGTTTCCTCCCAGATAAGTGAGCATTGGATTGAAGACACTGGGTGCTTCCAAACTGTTGCGATTTTCAGGTGTGATTCAATCACATGCTGGCAAATTCAGGTTGCTCCAGTAAAGTTGATTTGACACTCTTGTGCTAGAAACTGATTTCCCCATAGCCAGAGAGAGAGAGAGAGAGAGATGGGGAAATGCAATGAAAGGTGTGGAATAATACTTACCTGCTTCCATGTTGCATAAGCTCCTGGCAAGCAAATTGTCAATACACCACCAATGTCAGCTAACCTTCCTGCAAATTAAAGTTAATTTGCATGGTTAACCCACTTCCCCAAAAAGTTTGGGCTTTTAGTTATAGGGAAAGTGATTGGGTAGGCACAGGGAAAGTATAGGGGTGTTGTTGTTTTTAAAGTGGATTTGCTCCACTAGGGCAACAGAACATTTTTATCCATGTTCAATGTGCAAACCTAAAGTTAAATGCCAGCAGTCTGGCAGCACCCCTGTCTTTTTGCCCTTTCCCACCCTCTTTCATCTTTATAAAAAGGAAAAGTAATGGTTTAATTAAAACTGGGTGCTTGAAGGTGGGGGGGGTGGTTTCAGAAGCATTATCCTATATTCTTTTGGTTGTCTCAGACATAATGCTTCTGTAATATTAAGATTAGCATGTTTTGCTTTCTGTTGTTTTTTCCTGGAGGAAAAAACCCACAAACGAGGGACCTCAGGTGTGGGTTGTTAGCTTTCTCATCACTATAGCAAGAAAAAAACAACAAGCCAGATGTTTTCTCCTGCTGTCTCCCTTCTCCAGTGATATAATATACTTAACATTTTTCGTATTGGCTGTGCCTGTGAAACAGCAGTGTGAAAACCACCATATTTTTTCTCCTTTGAAGGTCATTTCAAAAGAATGAATGACTGATCTAGCAGCAGCATAATGTCCTATGAGTCTTCTTGCCTTAGGCAAATGGAGAAAGCCCACCAGGAAGGCAGCAGAGAAGTCTGTGAAAGGGAATCAAGATTGGATTAATCACAATGTTGGCTAAACTACAGTCTGCAGAGGATGGTTTCAGACAAGCAGCAATGCCTTTATTTCTAAATGGATAGGAACTGGAGGACAAGTCCACTGGAATGAATCACCCCCTGACCTGAAAAACCCTTCTGTCAATCCCAGATACAGTGATACCTTGGAAGTCAAACAGAATCTGTTTCAAAAGCCCATTTGACTTCCAAAAGGCACGGCTTCTGATTGGCTGCAGGAGTTTCCTGCATTCTTGTCAGAAGCCATGGAAACCATGCTGGACGTTCAGGTTCCAAAGAACGTTCGCAAACTGGAACACTCACTTCCAGGTTTGCAGCATTCGGGAGCCAAAACGTTCAACTCGCAATACATTTGGGGTCCAAGGTACGACTGTACAGTGGTACCTCAGGTTACATACGCTTCAGGTTACAGACTCCGCTAACCCAGAAATAGTGCTTCAGGTTAAGAACTTTGCTTCAGGGTAAGAACAGAAATTGTGCTCCAGCGGCGCAGCAGCAGGAGGCCCCATTAGCTAAAGTGGTGTCTCCAGTTAAGAACAGTTTCAGGTTAAGTACGGACCTCCGGAACGAATTAAGTACTTAACCCAAGGTACCACTGTATATGGAAACAGGCAAACATGAGAAAGAGTGGAGGAATCTGTACATGGAAATCAGCTTGATCTGTTTGCCACTGAATGCAGAAGGTAACTTGTTGCCTCTGGCATGAGACTGGTGTGCAAAATGGGCTGGATCCAGACCTAGCCGTTCTCAGAGTTCCATTGATTTCAATGGAGCTTCTCTAACTAAGTCTGGTTCCAGCCTTCTTTTTAGATTCTCTGAACCAAATCTGGCTGAAGCGTTGTGAAGAATTGCAGGAGGGGTACGGATGCCCCTTTTTTAGAGCTGCTCAGGTACAATGAAAGCAGAGAAAAGTGTTCTGCACTTTAAAGTCTAATGGCATAAGCTTCCATGGACCAGAGATGCATGGAGAGAATTGCACAGAGATTTTTAGTTGGCAGGTACAGGTTTAGGGGATGGAGGTAGAACTGTGAAGAGTGGAGTTAAGTATCAACGAAATGCACCACCTTCTTGCAGCAGAGGACAGGCCAGCCATTCACACCTCTTGCAAGCTGCAACAGTGGTAGAACAAAGATGGCGTTTGGGCTTTGCTTGCTAAAGTCTCTAGTTCAAGGATGGGGAACCAGTGACCTCTCTGACATTGCTGAACTACAACTCCCATCATCCCTTGGTTATCTGGCCATGGCTGATGGGAGCTACAGCCCAGGAATTTCCAGAAGGTCACAGGTCCCACCTCTGCTCTGGTTTGCAACTGATGTTATATATCACCTGCCTTCTGACATCATGCCTGCCCCTCACCATTTTTGCCCTCGTAAAGGTAAAGGAACCCCTGACCATTAGGTCCAGTCATGGACAACTCTGGAGTTGCGGCGCTCAACTTGCTTTACTGGCCGAGGGAGCCGGCGTACAGCTTCCAGGTCATGTGGCCAGCATGACTAAGCCGCTTCTGGCGGATCAGAGCAGTGCATGGAAATGCCGTTTACCTTCCTGCCGGAGTGGTACCTATTTATCTACTTGCACTGGCGTGCCTTCGAACTGCTAGGTTGGCAGGAGCGAGGACCGAGCAATGGGAACTCACCCCATCACAGGGATTCGAACCACCGACCTTCTGATCGGCAAGCCCTAGGCCCTGTAGTTTAGCAATTTCAGCAATGCAATGCATTTCCCATCATCCTGCTGTCAGCATTGGCTCACTGAACTGCCATGTCTTTCTTGGACTGCCTGAAAAAAGTATGGGCAAGTGAAAGTCAGTAACTGGAGAGAGAGTGAAGGCTTGTCTTGAAAGTTTACTGGTGGCATTTCCCAATGACAGCTAAATAGAAGCAGACATGGTCAATATGATTTAATAAACCCTAATGCAATTGCAGCGCTGGGCCTTTGTGGCAGCTCTCCTGACAGATGTAACATTCAGCCAGACTCTGCAAATAGTTCCTAAAACCAGAGGGCAGGTTAGCAAAGAAAGCCCATGAAGAAAGGGGGTTGGCATTGCTTTTCACATGAAATGTCATCCTCTTTTTCGTTTCATCCTTCAACACAGAAAGAAATTCCCACCCTGTAAACGCTACCTTTAAAGAAATCACACTGCATTGCCAGTTTGTTTGTTTTTTTTAATAAATATTTATTAAGGTTTTTTTATAAAAGAAATGCACAGATAATAGACAACATTAGTTATGTCATAACAAAATCTCATAACTTCTTTGGACTTCCTCACGTCTCCTGCTCCCACTTACATCGTTGAATGATTTTTTCAAGCAAATTATCATCTTATTTACCATCTTATTTCCACTCATTTAAAAATAGTCTAACAATTCTCCAGAGGGTTTATATTTTCCTTAATCTCAATTATCGTCAAATTCCGGTCTAATTTAGTGGTGGCCAATTATTTTATGAGCAAGCATCCTTCTTAACATTCAACCAAATTACAATATTTTTGTAGATAAATCTTAAATTTCTTCCAATCCTCTTCAATCCTTTCTTCTCCCAGGTCTCGGATTCTGCCAGTCATCTCCGCCAGTTGCATATAGTCCATCAGCTGCATCTGCCACTCTTCCAGTGTGGGTAGATCTTGAGTTTTCCAGTTCTTAGCGATGAGTATCCTTGCTGCCGTTGTTGCATACATAAAAAATGTTCGGTCCTTCTTTAACACCTTCTGGTCGACAATACCCAGGAGGAAGGCTTCTGGTTTCTTAGTGAAGGTATACTTAAATACCTTTTTCAGCTCATTATATATCATTTCCCAGAAGGCCTTCACTTTAGGGCAGGTGCATTGCCAGTTTGTGTCACAGTCCAGTTTACAGGTGGTCAAAGTCCTGTCTGAGGACATTGGGACCGGGGGCAAGATGGCAGGGTGGGAGCAGGAACGGGAGTCTAGAAGCCAGGAGTCAGGAAGCCGAGGGTCAGAAAGCTGTGAGTCAAGAAGCCGAGGGTCTGAGGGTCAGGAAACCAGGAGTCAAGGGTCTGAGGATCAGGAAGCAAGGGGTCAAGAAGCCAAAAACAGCAAGGCAAGAAGCGTGTTGCTGTGGCAAAGAGCCAAAGGGAAATGCTGACCTTATATCCCTTCCCGGCTCTTGCCACCAGGTGCTGTGAGTTACCAGTCAGCCTCACCTGTGCAGCTGCACCTTGCTTCTTCAGAACAAACTTAGGTAAGCCCCAGTCCTGCACACACTCCTGATAGTTCGGGATTAATAGGTGATACTCTCAGCTGACTGATTCCCAGCACAGCTGCACTATCTCAGCATAATCTTCACATCCCGGTTTAGCCAGATGTACACTGGCACAACTCCCTCATTCTGGCTCATCCGGGACTCCGCCAGCTGAGCCAAGACTGATGGATCTTACACCAGTGTAAGAAAAAAATAATGGTAGGCATATGATTGGGCAGGGGTCTTTATGCTGGATCCTAACTTGGTTTAGCTCAGTCACGGGACCTAGCAACCCAGCAGAACCCGGGCAGGCACAAAGGGTAAGTCAAACTTTTTTTTGCATTGGCCTGTTTTCCCTCTGCAAGTAGCCCTGCTGCTGAATGAATAAATAAATAAATAAATAAATAAATTTTATTTATATCCCGCCCTCCCCAGCCGAAGCCGGGCTCAAGGCGGCTAACAACAATCAACAATCAAACCATCAGATATTCACACATTCTAAAAATATTACATTATAAAAATCAATTAAAATCAAATTAATGGCAACTAATTAAGCAAGATTCTAAGCAGGTTGCCAGAGGAGGGAGTCAGGCTGCGCCCTGACCAAAGGCCTGGTGGAACAACTCTGTCTTGCAGGCCCTGCGGAAGGATGTCAGGTCCCGCAGGGCCCTAGTCTCTTGTGACAGAGCGTTCCACCAGATTGGAGCCGCAGCCGAGAAGGCCCTGGCTCTAGTTGAGGCCAGCCTAACCTCTCTGAGGCCTGGGACCTTGAGGATGTTATTATTTGCAGACCGTAGGTTTCTCTGTGGGGCATACCAGGAGAGGCGGTCCCGTAGGTACGAGGGTCCTAGGCCGTATAGGGCTTTAAAGGTTAAAACCAGCACCTTAAACCTGATCCTGTACTCCACCGGGAGCCAGTGCAGCTGGTATAGTACCGGTTGAATGTGATCTCGCAGCGAAGACCCCATAAGGAGTCTCGCCGCGGCATTCTGCACCCGCTGGAGTTTCTGGGTCAGTCTTAAGGGCAGCCCCACGTAGAGCGAGTTACAATAATCCAGTCTGGAGGTGACCGTCGCATGGATCACAGTGGCTAGGTCAGGGCGAGAGAGATAAGGGGCCAACTGCTTAGCTTGGCGGAGATGAAAAAATGCCGCCTTTGTTATAGCTGTAATCTGCGCCTCCATAGAGAGGGAGGTATCGAAGATTACACCCAAACTCTTAACGGACGGTGCTGGCACTAATTGCACCCCCGCAAGAGATGGGAGTTGCCCCCTCAATCCCATATCATCCCGCCCCAGCCAGAGGACCTCTGTCTTCGAAGGATTTAACTTCAACCGGCTCCCACGTAACCATCCAGCCACAGCTTCCAGGCATCTCGCCAGTGTATCGGGGGCCGAGTCAGGATGGCCATCCATCAACAGATAGAGTTGGGTGTCATCGGCATACTGATGGCAACCCAGCCCAAAACTCCGGACAAGCTGGGCGAGGGGGCGCATAAAGATGTTAAAAAGCATCGGGGAGAGAATCGAACCCTGAGGCACTCCACACACCAAGGAGTGGCGCGATGACAATTCCCCCCCGAGCGCCACCCTCTGTCCCCGACCAGAGAGAAACGAGCGCAGCCATTGAAGGACTGTGCCCTGGATTCCCACGTCGGCAAGGCGGTGGTCCAGGAGTTCGTGATCGACCATGTCGAAGGCTGCTGACAGATCTAGAAGAATCAGCAGCCCCGACCCGCCTCGGTCCAGCTGCCTACGGAGATCATCTGTTAGGGCGACCAGAGCTGTCTCGGTCCCATGACCAGCACGGAAGCCGGACTGGAATGGATCCAGAGCAGATGTTTCATCCAGAAACCTACCAAGCTGTTCAGCAACCGCTCTCTCAATCACCTTACCCAGGAATGGAAGATTCGAGACCGGGCGGTAATTGGATAGATCTAAGGGATCTAATGATGTTTTTTTTAAGAGCGGACGCACCACTGCCTCCTTCAGTTCCCCTGGGAATATCCCGGTGCCAAGGGACAAATTGATGATATCCCCCAGGGGGGCCCGCACCTCGTCTGGACACGCTCTAATCAGCCATGACGGGCACGGGTCAAGAGGACAGGTGGTGGGCTTTCCAGCTTGGAGGAGTCTGTCCACATCGGCTGGAGATATCCGGTCAAAATGGTCCAATACTGGACCCGAGGACAGTCGAGGGGCCTCCAGTTCCTTTATTGTATCCAAATTGGCAGGGAGGTCATGGCGGAGCAACAGGACCTTCTCCGCAAAAAAGCTCGCAAATGCCTCACAGCTGTGTGTCAGATTGTTATTTAAATTTGGCTGTCCATCAAGGGACGTTAAAGACCGAATTATACTAAATAATTGCGCCGGGCGAGAGCTAGCGGATGCAATGGAGGCCGAGAAGTAAGACTTCTTAGCGGCCTTCACAGCCATCTCATAGGTTTTCATAAAAACCCTATAAGATGTTCTTGAGGCTCCGTCACGGGCACCCCGCCATACTCGCTCTAGCCGTCTGAGGTCCCGCTTCATTTTCCGAAGCTCCTCGGTAAACCAGGGAGCCCGGTTTCTGCGGGGTCGCAGAGGGCGCTTAGGTGCGATCTCATCGATGGCTGCCAGGAGCTGGGTATTCCAGCCCTCAACAAGCTCAGTCAATGAGTCGCCAGGGAGAGCAAGGTCCCGCAAGGCTTGACGGAATCTATCAGGGTCCATCAGCCTCTGCGGGCGAGCCCAAATCGGCTCGCCACCTAAGCAGGGTGGGGGTGGAAAGTCAATCCTGGCTTTCAGAGCGTAGTGATCAGACCATGGCACCTTCATCGAAGGAGACATGATCACATCTATACCGGCACCAAAGATCAAATCCAGCGTGTGGCCTGCTTGATGTGTGGGGCCCGAAACAAACTGGGAGAGCCCTAGTGTCGCCATGGAAGACACCAGGTCCAGAGCCTGTGAGGAGGGAGCGGCATCAGCATGGAAGTTGAAGTCTCCCAATACCAATAGGTTAGGGAACTCCAAGGCCCAGCCGGCCACCGCCTCCAGCAGGCCTGACAGGGTGGCTGCTGGTGCGCTAGGTGGCCGGTACACCAGCCAGACAGCCAAGCTCTCCTCGGAGCCCCACACTAGGCCAACACATTCAATGCCGGGGATCGATGGCGATGGTAGAGCCCTGAAAGAACAATCTTCCCGGATTAATAATGCCACCCCTCCCCCCCGGCCCACAGTCCGTGACTGGTGGAGGACAGAGAAACCCGGGGGCGCCATCTCTCGTAAGGTAACAGTTACCCCTTCGCGCACCCAGGTCTCTGTCACACAAGCCAGGTCGACCCCCTGCGAGGTGAAGAAATCTCGCAGGGTGGCGGTTTTGTTGCCTATAGACCTGGCATTGCACAACACCAGTGAAGGAGGTGAGTAATCCTTGCTCACCCTACCCTCGTCTCTCGGGATGGGGCGCAGATTGGAAGGGGTACGAGCATATCCGTATCTCGATCCCCTTCGCCTATAACATCTGCCCCCACCGCCATACCTCCCTCGCCCCTCCACGGTAGCAATCCCAAGCCTCATAGTAACCTCCATTTACAAAATCGAAAAACAAAACAACCAAAAACAATTGTGCCCAAACAAAAACCAATCCCCACCCCACTCAATATCCCACCCCAAAACAGAACAAGATGGAACAAAACAAGAATACATAGATAAAAACCACCATTCATGGTGGTACAACAAAATAAGCAATAAAAACACGTTTAAAACACATTAAAATATATAAAACATCTTTAGCATTTGCTGCAGCAGCACCGTCCTTAAAACTATCAGGGAGGTGAGCCTGGGCCCCACCCCCTAGGCCAGATGGAATTAGCCTGGGGAGGGAGAGGCCTTACACTCCAAGCACTCACGATGCAGCAGCCGCAATGTGGTCATCTTAATTTAAGAGAAGTGTGGTCATCTTAATTTAAGACAGCAAAAAGGCAGCAACACAAGAAAAAGTATTTCTGTGCAAGGAAGGAGAGTCCACCACATCCTGAGGGAGCCCATTCCACTGTCAAACAGCAATCTTTGTTTGATTTGGGACCTACCCTCCAGAGCAGGAGAAAACAAGCTTGCTCCAGGTTCCATGTGACAGCCCTTTAGATATGTTGTCGTTATATTTAATGAAATTATAATTACTTAAATCATTTTCCCTCATTGCAAGAAGCAAAGCTACAGGGAACCAGGCAGAGGGCCTTCTCGGTAGTGGCGCCTGCCCTGTGGAACGCCCTTCCAGCAGATGTCAAAGCGATAAACAACTACCTGACATTCAGAAGACATCTTAAGGCAGCCCTGTTCAGGGAAGTTTTTAACGTGTGATATTTTACTGTATTTTTGGTTTCTATGGAAGCCTCCCAGAGTGGCTGGGGAGGCCCAGCCAGATGGGCGGGGTATAAATAATAAATAATAATAATAATAATTATTATTATTATTATTATTATTATTATTATTATTATTATTATTATACAGCTTTTTTCTTGTAAGCCGCTTTGAGGTTTTTTATTACAACCAATCGGTATGTAAATTTTGTTCAGTAAGTTAAATTTAAAAATAAGTAATATATGCATTTATATATCCCATCCCTGCCTACCCTACAGCCTAGAAAAACTGGAAGAAGGGCATAGGAGTCTTCACAGACCTTATCAAACTTGGAAACATGTTATTTGCTCAAGATTAGGCTCCTGCTATTCCTAGCAGCTGTGTTTGTACATGAGAAGTTGTGGATCAGCAATCCCTCTCCCCCCCCCCCCCCCATTTCTGGCTTTGCCTTAAGGAAAATGAAAGGCAAATATTTAGATGCCAGGTATCATTTGCCTATGGCCAGACAAATTCACATTTGGAATTGGATTGCAGTCTTCTTCTTCTTCTTCTTCTTCTTCTTCTTCTTCTTCTTCTTCTTCTTCGGTGATCACTTGTAGCCGAGTAAAATTGTCTTCCATAAACACTGTTTTAACAATGAGTCCATAAGTGACTGCGGAGGCCAATTCTGGATCCACACATCCTTCCACAGTGGGGACGTTGGTTTCTGGGCAGAAACCTGATTTTGAGTGTCTTCAGAGCCCATTACACCTTTAGTAAAGGCTGTTCTCCAATTGGAGCACTTGCAGGCAAGTGTTTCCCAGTTGTTGGTGTTTATACTACATTTTTTTTAAAAATTGCCTTGAGACAGTCCTTAAACCTCTTTTGTTGACCACCAGCATTACGCTTTCCATTTTTAAATTTGGAATAGAGTAGTTGCTTTGGAAGACGATAATCAGGCATCCGCACAACATGACCAGTCCAACAAAGCTGATGTTGAAGAATCATTGCTTCAACACTGGTGATCTTTGCTTCTTCCAGTACACTGGTATTAGCTCACCTGTCTTCCCAAGTGATGTGTAGAATAACAGTAGACTCATGGCTAAAGCATATGTATGGTCAAATTCTTAATCTAAAGTCAGTATTACAGACAAAGGTGAAACCCAACCCATACATTTTGAGTGCTCTGACGCCAGTTTAACATGCCCATTTGACTGCTTCAGTCTGTGGAACTGGCACTGTTACAGATACAACATAATATTCAGTCTGCACTCGTAAGAAATCATTCATTTAGTGCTGTATCTCTTGCTGTATTCTTTTTGGCACATTGCTCAAAACATTTATGTTTAGGCAAGCTTATCCAGACAGGTGTGTTTTATCACTTTTTCATCATCTTTTTGATGCTTCTTGGATACATTTTCCAACTGTTTTATAATCAAGAATTTTAATGTTTTGCTTTATATTCTTGTAAACTGCTTAGACTTTCTTACAGTCAAGTGGTCTGCCCATGGGCCTGGTGCCAGCTCCCCATAGAGTCCTGGAGAGGAAAAGGTGTTGTGGTAGGGGGCTTGTGGAAAGACCGCACAACAAACAACATGCGTTTGGGGTGTGCTTTGCAGAATTACCTTAAGTTTTCATGCTAATTAAAACTCTAGAAGGACAGGCGGATTTAAAAATATATACATATATTAGGAAGTTCCATGCAGAGCAAGCAAAGAACTTAACGCACCCACCCACACAGCAGAGAGAAATTTGAACAATGCACAATTATTCATTGCTTTAATATGTGATACAGCTACTGTTAAAGCTATCAGATTTGGCTGCCTTAGTACACTGAGATTAGAACAGATTTTCTCAGCAGCCAGCCTCCGCAGTCAAGTTATATCCCCCGCCCCACCCCTTTCCAGCTTAAAAACAGTTTTTGATTCAGGATGGAATTCACAATATTCTTCTGGCAGGCAAGAATAATATGAACACCTTTTACCTTGGGGAAGATGTGATTTCTAATTGAATTGCAGCAGATGATGACACTGACACCAATTTTTCCCCACTAAAAGGCCACTTTGATGCAAAGCTTAGAGGACCCATCACTTTATGGCAGTGCTTGAGATCCGATGCTGAGTAACTATTTTTATACAAAAATCCCCGCTCTCCCCCAAAGGGGAGGGAAGAGTTAAAAAAAATGGCACAGCTGAGTTTTGAAGTTCCTTCCAAAGAGGCTGGTAACTGACACACAAATACCCTAACGGTTCCTGCAGATGGTCTCAGTTTAAATTATGTGCATGTCTGAGTTAGTGGCTGGTAGAAGGAAACCCATGAGGGAAAAGAATCACAACATCTTCTCAAGGTACCAAACTGAAAGTTGTCAAAGAAAAGAGTTCCTTCCAAGTTACCCAGGCTGACATGCTTCACCAATGTAAAAAGCTCACTGCATGTATAAAAGCAGCATACAGTGGTACCTCGGTTTACGAACTTAATCCGTTCCGGAAGTCCGTTCTTAAAGCAAAGCCATTCTTAAACCAAGGTGTGCTTTCCCTAATGAGGCCTCCTGCCACCAGTGCCCTTCCACCGCGTGGCTTCTGTTTGTACACCGAAGTAAAGGTCACCAACCGGAACACTACTTCCGGTTTTGCAGAGTTCGTTTACTGAATAGTTCATAAACAGGGCTGTTCTTAAACCGAGGTACCACTGTATTAGGAAAAGGTATAGGTGGGGCTTGTCCACCTGGGAAGGTACCCCATCTAGGAGAAGGAAAACTCTGCCCCGAAACATGGGCGGGGGTGGGCTTTATGTTAGGGGGGCAGAACCGAGCTGTTAGTTCAGCATTTCTATTTATTTATTTATTTACTTGATGGGGGGGCAGCTGCCCCTCTGCCCCCACTTGGCTACTCCCATGCCCAAAACCTCTTTTGCCTTGTGGGACATCTCTGAGAGAAGAAAAGGCTACAGAGTAAGCCCTACACCAGGGGTTGGCAACCTACAGCCCATGGGCCGGATGTGGCCCAATCGCCTTCTCAATCCAGTCCACGGACGGTCCGGGAATCAGCATGTTTTTGTTGTTATGGTTTAGTCGTTTAGTCGTGTCCGACTCTTCAAGACCCCATGGACCAGAGCACGCCAGGCACTCCTGTCTTCCACTGCCTCCCGCAGTTTGGTCAAACTCATGCTGGTAGCTTCAAAAACACTGTCCAACCATCTCTTCCTCTGTTGTCCCCTTCTCTCTTTCCCAACATCAGGGTCTTTTCCAGGGAGTCTTCTCTTCTCATGAGGTGGCCAAAGTCTTGGAGCCTCAGCTTCAGGATCTGTCCTTCCAGTGAGCACTCAGGGTTGATTTCCTTCAGAATGGATAGGTTTGATCTTCTTGCAGTCCATGGGACTCTCAAGAGTCTGCTCCAGCACCATAATTCAAAAGCATCAATTCTTCGGCGATCAGCCTTCTTTATGGTCCAGCTCTCACTTCCATACATCACTACTGGGAAAACCATAGTTTTGACTATACGGGCCTTTGTTGGCAAGGGGATGTTTCTGCTTTTTAAGATGCTGTCTAGGTTTGTCATTGAGTAGAATGTGTCCTTTTATTTAAAATGCATCTCTGGGTTATTTGTGGGGCATAGGAATTCGTTCATTTTCCCCCCTCCAAAATATAGTCCGGCCCCCCACAAGGTCTGAGGGACGGTGGACCGGCCCACAGCTGAAAAAGGTTGCTGACCCCTGCCCTACACAAATCCAGAGTGGAGTCCCTAAAGCAGTTGGATGGTGCTCTGTAATCCTCCTTCCAGCAACTCCTGCAGCCAAGCTGGTGCCAAATGTCTTGCTCTGCTTCCCTTTGAACCACATCAGTGAGGCCGAGGGAGGGGGGGTCTTGTCATCTCTTCTATACACACTGCCCAGGTTTGCATCCTGGGGGAGTTCACTTTATTGTTGCTTATGCAGCAGTTTGACTTCACCCCCAGAGGTGCACTCCATTGTCTCTCGAGGCAGATAGATGCCAATGGCAGCAACTGGAAAAAGACTACACTAAACCTCCTTCTCTGATATACTTCTTTGCCAGATGCAGGGAGTTTGGTTCTTTCTTCTTTTTATACCTGGACGTACATGCAAATCAGAGTCTCCAACCTGCAGTGAGAAGAGGCATGGATCAGTGCTATTGAGATGTTCTGCATGCAGAAGATCCCAGATTCAGCTTCCATCGTCTTCAGTTCAAAGGATCTCAGAGAGCAGGCTGAGCCCATTTGAAGCTTCTTCTGCCCTGTCATCCTTCAGAGGAAAATGCCCAGACAGTTTTGTTTTCCAATTACTAGGGACCTCATATACTTGATGTTATTTTAATAGGAATGTGAAGCTGCCATTGGGCCTGTTCGAGATGCTTTTGCTGCTACAAAATGCTGATGGGGAATCACCTTGTCAACCTCTGTCTGCCCAGGCCCAAGGACTCCTCTTTGATGGGCCATCAAGACCCTTTGTCATGTTTAATAGATTGGCTTATACCACAGCCCACTGTGTGAAGCTGCTTAGGCTTGTGATTACTGGTGTCCAAACTTTTTTCAAAGTGGGCCAGATTTGATGAAGTGAAGGGCCATGAGTTGACCTTTTGTTAGGGTTGAAGTTGTTGAGGTTTTTTTAGGATTTTACCCCCAGGATTTTACCCCAGGAAATAAACTGCCACCGACTTAGGCCCCTGAAACAGACTTTGGACATGCCCGTCCTACACTGAATGCAACAGCACTTTGCTTGGTTTGAATTTACCAAACTTTGCTCACTTTGTGAATTTATGAGTTTGCTCATATTTCAGCTTTTTACTGACTAGAGATGATGGCAAGTCTGCCTCTCCCCCAAACTCATGACAAGATGCACACACAAGCATGCTGAACTCTTGTCTACCAGTTGAGCAGAACAAGAACATAGGGCGCTGCCTAATATCAGCATGTAACCATCTAGTGCAGCATTTTCTGCTCTGATTGACAGCCGCTCTCTGAGATCCCAGGCCTTTCCAACCTCCTGCTAACTGATCCTTTTAATGCTGCCAAGGGATTGGACATGTAGACTTTCTGCATGCAAGTTGTGTGCTGTACCACTGCATCATTGATCACTCCTCTGCCCAAAAGGCACCCAAAGAAATGCACCACTGATAGCACTCTGGTCATGGAATTCTTTTGGACACTTGACAACTTTGATAAATTCTGTTGCAAGGGCTTGCCATTACCAGTTCCTGCCAAGAATGGTCCAGTGGCCAGTTGCTAAGACACAAGTGAAAAGCGCTTTTCTTCATTTGCATGTCTCCTGGTATTCTTCTCTCCTCACTCACCCCATGTGCCCAGCCACATTGAATTTCTTTGTGAACCGGCTCCCTGTTTAGCTTTGTCATTCCTGTAAGCTCTTCTTCCTCCTTTATTAAAGTTTCTATTTCCTCTGGGAGCCAGTGTGGTGTAGTGGTTAAGAGCGGTAGTCTTGTAATCTGGTGAACCGGGTTCATGTCTCCGTTCCTCCACATGCAGCTGCTGGGTGACCTTGGGCCAGTCACACTTCTTGGAAGTCTCTCTTTTTTTTTTAATAATAATTTTTATTAACTGGCCAATCACATCAAATTAAATCACATCACATAAATGACGAATTACAAAGCCAAATTTTGAATTTTGTTGGGGGGACCCATACTTCAAGATCCGAAGGGGGATTCTGATCATCTTCTTGCTACTGCGTTAATGTCCAAATCAGTCCAAATCAGTCCAAACAGGGTTCATAGTTCTATCCAGTCTTATCTTGCTGTTTCCACATCACATCTTGTTCATATATTTTCTCTTTTTTCTTTATGATCTCTTCTGATAGTCTCCTTAAGCCGATAAACACCAATATAATAATCCTGTGTGAATTTTCCGTTCTTCCAATCCTCAAATCCAGATGGTTTCCATATATCATCTCCTTCATAGATAACATCGCTCTTTCCATCATAATTTTACGAAGCTGTCGCTCTTAATCCACAATATATCAACAGCTTTGTTTCTCTCTTTCTCCTCCCAGACTCAAGACCTCCGACAGAGCTTCCCAAAATGGCGACGGCATTTTTAACTGCGTCATTCCAAAGCTCTTATAACTTCCAGACTCGTCTTGAAACATGCTTTGGTTCGAAAGTTTATCTCCACACAGCCTTAAGTCCACAGCTTAAGTCCTTAAAACGACATTTCTGACTCAGGGGAGGGGATTCTTGTTTAATCACATAGAAAAAGAAAGGAGTTTTTTTTCCCCTCCCCCATCAGTCATTTGCCGTACCGTATCTTGACGTATCTTCTCATATTTTATTCTTGTCTTGTTTTATCAGAGATCTCTTCTGTCAGCAGTCTTTACTCCCCCTCCTTCCTTGAAGTATGTGCAATTCGCCTCGTCCAAATTGTTTCTTTTGAAGTTCTTGCAGCTAGTGGCGCGAATCAGGGACGGCGTCCAGGAGTGCCGAAATCCCACAGGAGGGCTTTGTGCCTAGTGCCCCCATCCCCACAAATTCGGGGGTGGTATAGGGCACAGCAGGCAAAGGCCGTCCCCCCCCCACAATCCTGGGGGGGTTAAGGAGGCTAATTACCCCCATCATAGCCTCCAAATTACCTCGTGTGGGTCGGAGAGATGTTATTGTCAGCCATCTTCCGATGCGCCCCCTAGTGCCCCCCCCCCCGCTTCTTGGAAGTCTCTCAGCCCCACTCACCTCACAGAGTGTTTGTTGTGGGGGAGGAAGGGAAAGGAGAATGTTAGCCGCTTTGAGACTCCTTCGAGTAGTGATAAAGCAGGATATCAAATCCAAACTCCTCCTCCTCCTCCTCCTCCTCTTCTTCTTCTGAATTCTTACTAAATGCTATTTGGTAATTGATTGGGTAGGTCCAGCGAGTTGATCATAGGCGCCTCTGGTCAGCTGTTGCTGAAAGTGACCACTAGCCCCACTCTTCCCCTTCTAGCCTTTCACTCTGGATCCCTCCCAAGTAGAGGGAGGCTGTGTTAAGGGGGTGAGCTTCTCCTCTGGGCCTGTCTGGCCCGTTGCTCAGCAAAGCGCAGGATTCTCCTCCAGTTGGGTGTCAGAGGGGAAGGAGAGCCAGCAGGACTGGGAGTGTCCTGCTGCTGTGTAGCAGGGTCAACCTCTGACTCCTCTCTGTCTGAGTCTGCACTCACATTGTGCCTCTCAGCTGTGGGGTGTGAAACACAAAGCAGTCAAATACAACATTCCTAGAGTGGACATAAAAAGGAGATGTCTGAACCAGCCAGTCGGAACTTCCTGTTTCCTCCTGGGCTGGGACAAATTTCCTCTACATGTGACCAGAGATGGGCGTGACCTCACCTAGGCAGGTAACAAAATAGCACAGGGGAGGCAGCCATCTCTCTCTCTGACTCCATTCCTCAAAGAAGCAACATCTCCTTAGTCTGAGATGCTCTCTTGGCTTCCAACCAAGAGAGGACAAAGGAACTATCTCCTTATGGGATAGATTCCAGGTGTATATATTTTGTAACTTAAGTCTACCTTCTGGGATCTTTCTGTGAACAGAATGTGAGTAAACTATTTTATATACAGTGGTGCCTCCGGTTAAGAACTTAATTCATTCTGGATGTCCGTTCTTAACCTGAAACTGTTCTTACCCTGAGGTACAACTTTAGCTAATGGGGCCTCCCCCTGCCACCGTGCCACCACCACACAATTTCTGTTCTCATCCTGAAGCAAAGTTCTTAACCCAAGGTACTATTTCTGGGTCAGTGGAGTCTGTAACCTGAAGCGTCTGTAACCCAAGGTACCACTGTACTTTTATACAAGACTATGTCGTATCTATTCTTTTTAGGAGGGAATAAAGGGGAATTACCAGGAAACTTATTTTAGAGGCTTATACAAGCCTGGCAAACCTATCCACTGTGAAAGTTTAAAAGGGGAATGTTACTCTGCTAAAATGTAGAACTTGTTAACACAAGTTGGGAAGGATATAATTAAACAATATATCCTCTCCTGCCTCCCTGAACATTCCCACATCAGCCTCTAACCCCGTCCTGGAAGACCCTCCTTCTTCTGACCCCCCCTTGATCACTCAGCCCCCCTGCTTCTAGCACCTCCCAGGTCATCCCATCTGCAGACTGCTCCTCATTGTCCCACCACCAGGACCCAGGATCTATGTTGTCATTTTCTGTGCCCTCCTTGGGATCCAGACACAAAATCCACATTTTGAAAAATTATGTCCAGGTGCCATAATTTTCGACAGACGAATTCCAGCTATGCCAGGAAATTCTGGATGTATGGCAGCTGTATCAATGGAGGGCTCTTGGGCAGATGGCTCCCACCATGCTTCCTCTGCCATCCAGTCCCTGACACCCAGTCTCCCTCAGCCTAACTTATTCCTACTTGCTAAGCACCCTCCCGGTCTTCTAGCTTCATGCCCTAATTCACTGTTCCAACCTGACTCAGCACCTGGCTTTAGACTGACTCTGCCTTTAGATTCGCTTTCTAGTGCAATGTTTGCATGGTTCCACTTCCTGCTTAGATCCTCTTGTTGCCTTTATCATGGTGCTCCATTCCCGCTCTGACCCTAATTCTACCAAGACGAATATTTTCAGCTTTCCAGGGGCCGGGCTGCTAATGATCCAGCCTTGATTTGACTCACTTTCATCTTATCCTTTTCCTCCATTAATGAAAAAGCAAATAAAGCAGGGAGTGCTATACTTCGTCACCAGTTTGAAGCACCAGAAATTCTTTGTTCCACGTGGCCACATTGCAGACTTTCAATGAAATGTTAAGGGATGAAAAAGCCAGAACAGGGAGGTCTTTGGTCCCTCTGCACTGCTGCAGCATCATATTCAAAAGCTATCAAAATACCCTTTGTTCTCAAAGCGCTGGGATACTTCCTTCCTAATCACTGATAATGAGGCATACTTCTTTTTTTTTCCTTCCCCCTTGGAAAGCGAGAGATGGATTTGCCCCCATGCTCTTCCCTTCGGCACCCTTCTCTCCTCTTGATTCTTAGTTTGTTCTTTCTCCTAACCCATCATTACTTAAATTGTACCATTGTTCTTAACACATCGTGGGGACTTTATGACTAGCTCCGAGCAGGAGGCAAAGGGAGAGGGAGCCGTGACAGGGTTTGCTTTTGTTGTAACACACCTGCTTGGGCTAATTAATGAGAGTTTACAGCGCAGGATGGTCTCCAAAATCAGGAAGATGTGATTATCTTTTGAATTGCCAGTATGCAACAGAGCCCTTGCTTATAAATGAGATTTCTCCTTGGAAGCCAAACCTGCAATAGAAGTGTCATTTCAATTTTTTACAAAATGGCTTCTAATAATATAAGTGGCATAAACCCAAAGAGCTCACCACACCGATCTGTCTGGCCCTCCAAACTCTTCCCAGCTCCCACACCTCATCAGCCTCCTTGAGTGTTTTTGCCTGCCTGGAATGCATCCTTGAATGGTAATAATCCCTCTTCTTTGCCTGGAGAATGGAGAGATATGTGTTTAAAGGTAAAGGTACCCCTGCCCGTACGGGCCAGTCGTGTCCGACTCTAGGGTTGTGCGCCCATCTCACTTAAGAGGCCGGGGGCCAGCGCTGTCCGGAGACACTTCCGGGTCACGTGGCCAGCGTGACGAAGCTGCTCTGGCGAGCCGGCACCAGCGCAGCACACGGAAGCGCCGTTTACCTTCCCGCTATAAAGCGGTACCTATTTATCTACTTGCACTTAGGGGTACTTTCGAACTGCTAGGTGGGCAGGAGCTGGGACCGAAAGATGGGAGCTCACCCCACCGCGGGGATTCGAACCGCCGACCTTACGGTCAGCAAGTCCTAGGCGCTGAGGTTTAGCCCACAGCGCCACCCGCGTCCCTGATATGTGTTTAGAAAGTCATAATTAGCAAGGCTGGAATTTAGTCCTCTACACAAGGGCAAAAGCCACATCCATTGCTCCACTCACTTGTGCCTTTGGCTATGCCTGGGGGCCACTAGCATGCAGACCCCCAGATGGCTTTCCATGAGGGAGTGTGGCCCTCCATCTGAAGAAGGTCCCCCACCCTTCAGGCCTTGTGTGTTTGCAATCAGAGACAGATGGTGGAACAGCCTTTTTGACATGCCAACTATTCCACAAGCCTTACAAATACTGTATTTTTTGCTCTATAAGACGCACTTTTTCCCTCCTAAAAAGTAAGGGGAAATGTGTGTGCGTCTCATGGAGCGAATGCAGGCTGCGCAGCTATTGCTGAAGCCAGAACAGCAAGAGGGGGAGCTGCGCAGCAATCCTCCTTGCTGTTCTGGCTTCAGGGATAGCCGCACAAAACCTCTTCAACAACATTTGATTCAGAATATTTTTCTTCCTGTTTTCCTCCTCTAAAAACTAGGTGAGTCTTATGGTCAGGTGCGTCTTATAGAGCGAAAAATACAGTACTTTTGTTGGAGGGGGTGAAGTCAAACTACTGCTTTTGCAGCACCAAAATGACCTCCCTGGGTCGCAAGCCAGGGCCATGTATATGGACACCTTGGGCTGCCCAGACAACAAGACCCCCCTCTCAGCCTCACTGATGTGGTCCAAAGGAAAACAGAGCAATATGTTTGGCACCAGCTTGGCTGCAGGAGTTGCTGGAAGGAGGTCTACAAAGTGCCTTCCAGCCATCTTAGGGACTCCACTGCAGATTTGTGTAGGGTTTACTCCATAGCCTTCTTCTTCCAAAGATATCTCACAAAGTAGCAGAAGTTTAAGATCAGCGTTTTCCTTCTCCTAGATGGGCTACCTTCCCAGGTGGACAGGGCTCACACAAATGGCTTCAGATTTCATGGGCTGAGGATGGTGGAGCGAACAGGAATCTCATGGCTCCATGAGGGTTGCAAAATCTGCCCTGCTCTTGCGGCTTTAATTATGGCTTGAGGCACACACAAAAAGCAGCAGGTGGAGCTTTTGATGGCATGGAGATGCTCTCCTCATGCTCTCCCCAGCCACACCCTCTTTCCCCAGGCCCCGCCCCTCACCTGCCTTGCTGCTCATGCTCTTGAGTGTTTCTGCCTGGCTGGAATGTGTCCTTGAACTCAGATAATGCTTCTTGCTTGCCTGGATGGAGAACAGAGGGGTAAAATAACCAGCTGCTCCCATAGATTAAACATCAGCCAGTGTGGTGTAGTGGTTAAGGGTTTCTTACTAGGACCTGGGAGTAAAAAGGTAAAGGTAAAGGTACCCCTGACCATTAGGTCCAGTTGTGGCCGACTCTGGGGTTGCGGCGCTCATCTCGCTTTATCAGCTGAGGGAGCCGGCATATAGCTTCCGGGTCATGTTGCCAGCATGACTAAGCCGCTTCTGGTGAACCAGAGCAGCACATGGAAACACCGTTTACCTTCCCGCCGGAGCGCTACCTATTTATCTACTTGCACTTTCATAGAATCATAGAGTTGGAAGAGACCACAAGGGCCATCGAGTCCAACCCCCCGCCAAGCAGGAAACTTTGACGTGCTTTGACGTGGAAAATTTGACGTGCTTTCGAACTGCTAGGTTGGCAGGAGCAGAGACCGAGCAACAGGAGCTCACTCCATTGCAGGGATTCGAACTGCCGACCTTCTGATCGGCAAGCCCTAGGCTCTGTGGTTTAACCCACAGCACCACCCGTGTCCCATTAGGACCTGGGAGACAAGGGTTCAAATCCTTACTTGGCCATGAAGCTCACTGAGTGTCTTTGGGTCAGTCATTGCCCCTAGGCATAACCTTCCTCACAGAGGTTGTTGTGGGAGTTAAATGTGGATGGAGAGAACCTAGAGCTCCTTGAAGAAAAAAGTGGGATATGAATGAAATAGACAAATGAGATCAGCCCTGGGATAGGAGACATTATATGGGAACAATCTTCCCCTGTGCTGCTTAAATCCTTGTGTACTCCCAACATCTACCACTGTGCAGCAAAACTGTATGTTATAATTAAATATATTGTCTTTCTGTCTGAAGACACACAAATTTGATTAATTTTTATTTCAAGAAATGTATGCTAATGATAAAATGGTAAGGACAATGGTAAAAAGTAAGTTGCATTTGAAAGGTGTCTGGACAATGTCCATTATGTCCAATACAATGTCCAATAGATGACATTTTCAATGGTTCTGTCCACTACTGAACTGTTGGCTTTATTTCAACCCAAATTGCATTTGGCTTTGGGTTTTTGGAGGAGGTATTGTTGTGCCTCAATAAAACACACAACATGAAATGGGTTTTTAATGCCATAATAGCCACAACTGAAGGACCCCGCAGACTTTTACACAGAGCGCCATTAAGAGTTAAGCAGTCATTTACATTCAGGCTGTGATATTAATGGCCATTTACTGAAATGAAAACAATACCTAGAGTTGCATGCTGAATTTTTCAGGCTGTAAGTTGAATATGAACCCCAGAGTACTTGAGAATTAATGGCAGCTTAACAAAGCGTAATCATCACTGTCTATGGACACATAATTTAGAGACTAATAAGTATGAACTGAACTGAATGTTAAAAGTGCATTTTAAAAAAATAGATCTGGGTGTTGCACCACAGATTAAAACACACCAAAGAAAAGCAGCACGCATAAGATTGTGCCATGAAATTTAAATCAACATCCCTTCCAGAAACTTTTATTTTATTCAAACCTTTTAGTGCTAAGTTTCTGTGCGGGGCTCATGCTAAACAGCTCCATGTTTTGCACCTCAGCATCTTGTATCCATGCAACAGGTTGTATTTAAGGAGATCCCAAAGAGCTTAATAATGTTTTGCAGAGCTAATGCACCCAGCAACTGCAAGAGAGTGAAGGAAAACCAGGGAGAAAACAACAAGTACTGTGGCAATCACTCCAGACCAGGCAGTGGGAAACAGGTTGTGGGAAGATCAACGCTGCTAAAAAGCACACAACTTTGCAAATTATCCTAATACTCTGTTCACAACTTACTGGTTACACAAGTTCACGGCCAGCCCTACCAGTGGCAGAAGCCAGTTTTACAGAGCTCTGCATTTCAGTGTTGTAAACAAAAATTGCCCTTTTCCCTTATGGGGTATCCAAAAGCCCATATAGAGTCCTTACATAGGTTCCCTATTGGTAGGAGAAAATAACAGAGGCCAACCAGAGAATATTGAGAAGCAAAGCAGTTAGTAAGCCTGATCTTTATTTCAACAAGGTCCTCACTTACCACACGAAGGAGGGAAGAGGAACCCAGAACAATGGCGCACAAGGGCTTATAAAGACTTTTGAAATTTCCACCCTGTAGATCAAGACCACCCCCAGAAACATCATACATACATCACAGAAGGGGTGCAACCTAAGACCACCGCTCAGATACATCATACCTACATCACAGAAAAGGCAGTCTAAAACAGAAATTTGAATGTTGTTTTTCTCCTGTCGTTGTTTATCTCCTGTCTGGCAGGTTACTTGATTGGATTTCCTGGGGAGCCTGGCTAGTCTTTTGTAATGATAAATACTTAGTTCCTGGGCCAGATCACAGGCTCACACCCTATTCATATCTTAAATGTGCCCTTAAGACAGGATTTGTGAGGGAAAAGACAATGGGGAGTCTTTTCCATTTTCCTTTGACCTTGCAGAGAAAACATTTGGTCAGTTTGGGAATCAAAAATGGTTCCAGGTCGGTCTTCTTGTGCTGATCTATGTACATGCTTGGTTGGTACACTTATGAATATTTAACATATAACTAAGACCTCAAAATTCCTATCACATCAGCAAACGCCGTACATATGGAACCAGCTAAACCTTTGAGCACATGTTTTGCCTGCAGTGCAGAAGGTCTCGGGTCCAATCCTTAGCATCTCCACTTGTCAGGATCAGTTGGCAGGTGATGTGAAGGACTCCTGCCTGAGAACATGGATAGGCTCCATCTGGTAGAGAAGGCGATGCTAAGCTAGATGTGTATATTGGCTGGCGTGCTCTGAAGCAGCTTCTTCTGCCCCATTTGGAAGAAACCATTTCCAGCATTGCCCCCCATGTTCTTGCTGTTAAGCATAATTTTTTAATTCACACTGAAATGGAGAATGCTTGTGTGTGTTACCAGAAGGGATTGGCTGGAAGGCTCCACCGAGGTTAGTGAAGAACAAGAAGAGTTCACTGAGCAACTAGATTGGCTGATAATGAACTGTTGTCCTTCCCATGGCTATTTAATGTGGACCAGTTCTTGTGAATGAACACAAGGTGGCATTCAACTAAGTTTTACTCAGAACACAGCCATTGAAATTAATGGGCATGGCTGAGTTAGTGCAATGGGTCTACACTGAGTTGCATACAATGTATTACAATGATTTTGCAAAGTTTTTTGCAGATAAAATCGCTCAGATTCGGGAAGAAGTAGACTCCACCGTGGGAGCAGGACCGGGGCGGGAGAGTGCTAGAGTTCTGTCTAGTCAAGTTGAGTGGGATCAATTCCAATCTGTTACCTCCGAGGATGTGGACAGGCTGCTTGGACGAGTGAAACCAACCACCTGTCTCCTGGATCCTTGCCCATCCTGGCTTATAAAAGCTAGCCGGGAAGGACTGGGCGATGGGCTTCATGGGGTGGTGAATGCTTCCCTCCGTGAGGGAGCCTTCCCAGACCCGCTGAAAGAGGCGGTTATTAAACCGCTTCTTAAAAAACCATCTTTAGATGCGGCCACGATGGCCAACTATCGCCCAGTCTCAAATCTTCCATTCTTGGGCAAGGTGATTGAGCGAGCGGTTGCCGAACAGCTCCAGGCACGCCTGGAAGAAGCGGACCATTTGGATCCCTTCCAGTCGGGATTCAGGCCTCATCATGGGACTGAAACTGCCTTGGTCGCACTGGTTGATGATCTCCGGCGGGCTAGGGACAAAGGTGAGAGCTGTTTCCTAGTTCTGCTGGATCTCTCAGCGGCGTTTGATACCATCGACCATAACATCCTTCTGGACCGTCTTGAGGGGCTGGGAGCTGGGGGCACTGTCATACAGTGGTTCCGCTCCTTCCTCCTGGGCCGTGTTCAGAAAGTGGGGGGGGGGATGAGTGTTCAGACCCCTGGGCTCTCACTTGTGGGGTGCCTCAGGGTTCTGTCCTCTCCCCCATGCTTTTCAACATTTACATGCAGCCGCTGGGAGAGATCATCAGGAGGTTTGGGCTGGGTATTCATCAGTATGCGGATGATACCCAGCTCTACCTCTCTTTTAAATCAGAGCCAGTGGGGGTGGTGAAGGTCCTGTGTGAGTGTCTGGAGGCGGTTGGAGGATGGATGGCGGCTAACAGATTGAGGTTGAATCCTGACAAGGCAGAAGTACTGTTTTTGGGGGACAGGAGGTGGGCAGGTGTGGAGGATTCCCTGGTCCTGAATGGGGTAACTGTGCCCCTGAAGGACCAGGTGCGCAGCCTGGGAGTCATTTTGGACTCACAGCTGTCCATGGAAGCACAGGTCAAATCTGTGTCCAGGGCAGCTGTTTACCAGCTCCATCTGGTACGTAGGCTGAGACCCTATCTGCCTGCGGACTGTCTCGCCAGATTGGTGCATGCTCTGGTTATCTCCCGCTTGGACTACTGCAATGCACTCTACGTGGGGCTACCTTTGAAGGTGACTCGGAAACTACAACTAATCCAGAATGCGGCAGCTAGACTGGTGACTGGGAGCGGCCGCCGAGACCATATAACACCGGTCTTGAAAGACCTACATTGGCTCCCAGTATGTTTCCAAGCACAATTCAAAGTGTTGGTGCTGACCTTTAAAGCCCTAAACGGCCTCGGTCCAGTATACCTGAAGGAGCGTCTCCACCCCCATCATTCTGCCTGGACGCTGAGGTCCAGCGCCGAGGGCCTTCTGGCGGTTCCCTCATTGCGAGAAGCAAAGCTACAGGGAACCAGGCAGAGGGCCTTCTCGGTAGTGGCGCCCGCCCTGTGGAACGCCCTTCCAGCAGATGTCAAAGTGATAAACAACTACCTGACATTCAGAAGACATCTTAAGGCAGCCCTGTTCAGGGAAGTTTTTAACGTGTGATATTTTACTGTATTTTTGGTTTTTATGTAAGCCGCCCAGAGTGGCTGGGGAGGCCCAGCCAGATGGGCAGGGTATAAATAATAAATTATTATTATTATTATTATTATTATTATTATTATTATTATTATTATTGCATACTACCTATGGTCTTAATGTGCTGTAACAACAACAACAACAACAATTTGATTTACATACTGCCCTTTATCAAAAGATTCCTAGGTGGTGAAAAAACATTAAGAACATAATTTATGGAGCATAACAATAACAATACAGAGCATAATAATAGACAGCATAATAATAAAATAATCATAATAACAGCCTCCCACCAGCAACACATTTAACAGGCCATATATTATTTAATGGCCGAAGAGAAATGTTTTTGCCTGGTGCCAGCCAGGAGAGAGCATTCCACAGATGGGGAGCCACCACAGAAAAGGCCTGTTCTCGTGTCGTCACCCTCCAAAATTCTTGGGGCAGAGGGACATAGGGAAGGGCCTCAGATGACAAGTGCAGGGGCTGGGTCGGTTTGTATGGGGAGAGGCGCTCCTTAAGGTATTGAGCAAATAGAGCAAAATACCTTTGATGAAACCTGGTCTCCCTTTTTTCATACATAAGGGGAAAAGAGGAATATAGCATCTAGACCTCTAATAGGAGTATAGCATCTAGATCAAGGGAAGTAATAGTGCCACTGTATTCTGCTCTGGTCAGACCTCACCTGGAGTACTGTGTCCAGTTCTGGGCACCACAGTTCAAGAAGGACACTGACAAACTGGAACGTGTCCAGAGGAGGGCAACCAAAATGGTCAAAGGCCTGGAAACGATGCCTTATGAGGAACGGCTAAGGGAGCTGGGCATGTTTAGCCTGGAGAAGAGGAGGTTAAGGGGTGATATGATAGCCATGTTCAAATATATAAAAGGATGTCACATAGAGGAGGGAGAAAGGTTGTTTTCTGCTGCTCCAGAGAAGCGGACACGGAGCAATGGTTCCAAACTACAAGAAAGAAGATTCCACCTAAACATTAGGAAGAACTTCCTGACAGTAAGAGCTGTTTGACAGTGGAATTTGCTGCCAAGGAGTGTGGTGGAGTCTCCTTCTTTGGAGGTCTTTAAGCAGAGGCTTGACAACCATATGTCAGGAGTGCTCTGATGGTGTTTCCTGCTTGGCAGGGGGTTGGACTCGATGGCCCTTGTGGTCTCTTCCAACTCTATGATTCTAGCTCTTCCCGCTGCCTCACAAACCTGTCCGCGGAGAACCTTTACAGATTGCAGTGTTTTAAGACCATGTAAAATGATGCCATGGGCTTGGTGCCATATTCTTTTCTTTGTTGTGACTGCAGTGTATAATAAATATTTTAATTTAAAAACCGAAACAAAACAAAAAACATATGTTATGCGGCTGATATGTTAAAAACTAGCAAATTCTAACAAATCCGATTCTAAGCAGAATCCAGTAAAAATTAGTCATGATTCAAGTCCCATTGGTTCCAATTACAGTTGTGGCCAAATCCCATTGCATTACTCTCAAGGAGAGCAGCATATTCACATGCCTGGAGATCCTTCCTTCAGTATGTATTACAACATTTGTAGTTTAATCAGCCGCAGACAAAAATAATTAGCTGTTTAAGGGGGAGAAAGCAAGAGCATAATAAATTCAAGAGGTTGAGGCTTTTTCTCCCCACATACAAACTCACAAATACCTTCCAAGCATTACAAAAGTTAAAATGGAGTGGATAATTTAAGCCCTGTGAATCATCTGCTGTTATACCAAAGTACTTCATCAGAGTGTTTTAAGCTTCAGTTAGCGGAGAGACATCTGGCATGCTTGAGGTTAAAGAACATCGTCTGATGGCAATTTGTTTAGAACAGCATCACTCTCATTGCCCCAGAGCCTCTGCAAAGTGCTGTGGGATCTAAAGGTGAAAACATGGGGCAGGAATTGCTGCTATTACTTATGGTAACGATTCTTCCATTTGGCAAAGTCATCCATATGTGCAGGAGTGAGATCCCACCCAACCCCCCACATCCACCTCTCCAGCCAAACCACAGAAAAAATTAATGAGCTGAGAAGGACAGACTACTAGTCTGTGAAGGTGCACATTGTTAAGTTGTGGGTGAACATATCAGACGACACAGCGATTCTTCAAAGAGCTCTTGTTTATTCACAGGCCAGAACAGAACTGAACTGAAGGGTTCAGCCAGCCTGCTTATATAGAGCTCCACTACAACGCAACTGTAACCACTTGCTGTAACTATCCAATCACTGAACGTCACTTTCAATCCCTTATTTGCATATGTGGACCTGAGTGAAAACTATCTACAGTATCCCCCTGCTGGCCCAGGGTGAGTACATAACACACATCAAGCAGGCAGAAAAGACTGTGGGTTTTCCACACCTCTCCAGCTCCTCACAGGGTGTTATGTACTGAGCTTGGATCCTAGAACAATAGATAGGCAGGATCCTAGAATACAACAACCTGATTGGCCTGCAAGAGTGGGCCAATCAGGCCCCAGGAGAAAGTTCATCAGCCTATTGTGGGATGTAAACACAGGAGCAGTCAATGACAACATTCCTAGAGTGTACATGTTAGAACATGGGGAGGGATGTCTGTCCAGCAAGCAGGTAAACTTCCTGGGGACGGACTTCCTCCGCATGTGACCAGAGGTGGGTGTGGCCTCACCTGTGCAGGTAATGATAAAAGCACAGGGCAGGCAGCCACTCTCTCTCTTGCCTCTTGCCTCTTGCCTCCTGCCATCTTCATCTTCTGAAGGAGCAACATGCCCTCTTGGCTCCCAGCCAAGAGAGGACAGTACTATCTTGCTACAAGATAGATTCTAAGTGCATGTAACCTTTTAAGCCTGCCTACCTTCTGGGATCATATTGTGAACAGAACGTGAGTAAACTCTTTTATACTTTTATAAAGACTGTGTCGTGTCTTGTATTTTAAGAGGGAACAAAGGGGAAATTACCAGAGTAATTATTATAGAGGTTCTAGCGAACCTGTGCAAGCGTTACCGTTGCGAACTTAAAGGGGAATGTCTATAAACTCTGCTGATATTTTGGGAACTTGTTAGCACAAGTTGGATAAGGATATAATTAGTCAATATATCCTCTCCTGCACCCCAGAACATTCCCACAAAGGGTTATTGGCCCCAGTATTGCATATTTCTGCGTATTTTTGAAGGATTGCATTGGATTGTGATTTTGAATTGAGTAGTATTTTTCTGAGTTAACTTCCTGGTAAGCACATGGTCCTTTGTTCCATTGTGCAGTGGGGATTAAGCAACCCCCCCCCTTCCCTCAGAGTTCACAGTGACCCAAGGCAGTGAAGAATTGTTTTGAATTTTGAGATTTTTGAGATTTTGATTTTGAAATTTTGAGAAATTTTGAAATTTTGAAGAATTTTGAAATTTTTGGATTTTAAGATGGCTAGAGCAGCTTTTGATAGTGATGCAAAGCTAGGAATGCCTGTGCTGAATGAACACAATTTCATACACTGGAAGCAGCGCTTGATAGCATGTTTAGATTATAAGCACATTTTGGAAGCTTTAAACCCTCAACCTACGGGATCGTCTGAGGAAGCTTTAGCCAAGATAAGTGCTTGGAAACGCATGAACAGCGAAGCTAGACACATAATTTTGAGTGGACTTCGCGATGAGCAGCTATCATTAATAAATACTACAGATGATGCATCTCAAATCTTAAGAGATATTGAGCGCGTGTATGGAGAATCTAGCATAAACTGCTTCAGAAACTTGGTGTGTAAATTAACCAGAGTGAGGATGAATTCAAAAGAGGAATTCACAGAGCACATCAACAAGTTTACTGAGATTATTCAAAGAATTGATCTGACTCCCAAAGCTTTTGATGAAGATACAAAGATAGCATTTTTGTTATCATCACTTGGACCACGCTTTAGCGCATTTGTAAGTTTGATGGATCATAGACAAGGTCTGACTTTTAAAGACTTGATTGGTTATTTAAAAGAAGAATGCAGAGATAGAGCTGAATCTCCAGTGAGAAATGCTAGAAGCAAGGACAGCAGTTATGCATCTAGGCAATGTACAAAGTCCAAAGAGATGCCTAAGAAAGTGATTTGTTTCAATTGTAACAAAGAAGGACACATTGCAAAGAATTGCAGGGCTCCTAAAGCCAAGAAACCCCACCCCTTTGAGCCAAAAGGAGAAAAGAAGGGGAAATGTGAATGCACATGGCTACTGCAAGAAAGGAATTTAGCTGTCCAGAATCGTGAAAATAGACGTAATAAATGGATAATTGATTCAGGTGCCAGCTCACATTTTTCATATAAAAAGGACTATTTTAATGAGATAAATGATGAAGAAGGATCTGAAATTGAGATTGCAGATGGCAACATTGTTAAAGCAAAAGGTGCAGGTTCCATGAGTCTGAAATGCAATATAAACAATGAATGCATTGAGAACACAATCTCTAGAGTTTTGTATGTTCCAGAGCTGAGCTGCAATTTAATCAGCGTGTCCACTTTGGACAAGAAAGGTTTCCAGATCACATTTGGAAATGGAGAATGTAAAGTGACTAGAAATGGCAAAGTGTTTGCTCAAGCAAAGCTAATCAATGGTGTATATGAGCTTGATTTTTCAGAGAATCAGTCTGCAAAGGTGGCACATTCCAGCCAGAAGGATGAAGCAGATCTGGACCTATGGCACAGAAGGCTTGGACATAGAGACACCAACGTCATTCTGGATCTACAGAAAAGAGATCTTGTAAGAGGTTTGCAGGTAAAGCAGAGCAACAAAGCTCCAGCAAAGTGCATAAGCTGTATTACTGAGAAGGCTGTAAAACCTTCATTTCCACGTTGTGCAGAACAAAGAAGCAACAAAGTGCTTGACATAGTGCACACTGACATATGTGGACCCATGAATGTTCCCTCACTGGGAAAGAATAGATATATTTTAATATTTCTGGATGACTTTTCAAGATTTTGTGTTGTGTATTTCCTCAAAGAGAAGAGTGAGACAGTGGACAAGCTCCAGGAATACATTGCCATGGTCAAGAACAAATTCCAGAGAGCTCCAGCTGTGTTAATGAGCGACAATGGAGGTGAGTACTGCTCAAATGAAATGCAGGCTCTCCTGGCCAAGGAAGGAATTGCACATGTAACCACAATTCCTTACACACTACAGCAGAATGCCATAGCTGAGAGAAAGTTTAGGTCCATTATGGACATGACAAGGTGCATGCTAAAGGATGCATGTTTGCCACAGAAGCTGTGGGCCGAAGGAGTGTACACGTCGGTCTATTTGCAGAATAGACTGCCAACTAAAGGTGCAGAGCGCACACCATTTGAACTTTGGCATGGGAAAGCTCCCAATCTGTCGCACATACGTGTGTTTGGAAGTCCATGTTACTTCCACGTGCCCAAGGAACACAGACACAAGCTTGACTCCAGGGCAAAAGCAGGTATCCTTGTGGGATACGCCTCTGGAGGCAAAGGATACAGAATTATGGACTTACAAACTGGTAAGACAAATGCATACCATGCGGTTTATTTTGATGAATATGGAAAAGTAGACACTAAGAACACTGTTGTGGATTCTTCCGATGAGTCAGAAAGGACTCAAGAATTTGTATATTTCCCTTTTGAGACCCCACAAAGTACTAATCTGCCTTCGAGTGTTACAGCGCCCCCTACAGGCGACGCACCAGAAGACGCAGAGGACCAGAACCCTGGCGGCACCAGAGACGAAGATGAGGACTCAGATGGGGACATGCCTGCGTTGGAGGAGGATGAGGAAGCTGATGCGGTCGCAGAACCAGAGGTCAGGCGCTCGTCCAGAACCAACAAAGGTGTCCCACCATTACGGTTGTCCTACTTTGCAGGGTCGGCGTTTCCACAAGAACCTTCCACTTGGGAAGAGATACAGGAGATGCCAGCTGCAGAAGCCAGTCTCTGGAGGAAGGCCGCGCAGGAGGAGATGGATGCACTGCATCAGAACAAGACATGGACACTCACTGAGCTGCCTCCCGGTAAGAAGGCCATTGGCAGTAAATGGGTTTTCAAGGTTAAGAAGGGGTCAGAAGGAGAAGTGCAGCGCTACAAAGCTAGACTTGTAGCACAGGGATTTTCACAGCGTTTTGGTGAAGACTATGATGAAGTTTTTGCACCAACCGTGAGGTACAGCAGCGTAAGAATGCTTTTAAGCATTGCAGCCTCCAAGAAAATGAGAGTGAAACACATAGACATTGCTACCGCTTTTCTACACGGGCAGATTTCTGAAGAAATCTATATGAAACAGCCCAAAGGTTTTGTGAAACCACATGAGGCACATTTAGTGTGCAAACTGCAGAAAGGACTTTATGGACTTAAACAGGCTGCTAGAGCCTGGAACCAGAAGTTGCATAAAATGCTGATGCAACTTGGGTACAAGCAAGGCGACGCTGATAAGTGCTTGTACAGTAAGTCAAATAATGGACAATTCTCATATATCTTAGCTTTTGTTGATGACCTGATTATTGCCACAGCAAGTGAGAAAGACTATACACAAATAGTAAAACACCTTAGCAAAGAGGTGGAGGTCAAGGAGCTAGGAGATGTCCAGTACTACCTCGGGATCCAGGTGGAAAGAGAAGAGGACGGCTCATTTCTTCTCAGCCAAAGACAGAAGATCCACGAGCTGATTGAGCACATGCAGATGCAAGACGCACATCCAGTTGCTACACCGATGGCTACTGACTTCCTGAAGAATCAGCAGGATTCGAAGCAGTTGCCAGACAACAATGACTACAGGTCGGCGATTGGTAAACTTTTGTATTTAGTTACCACATGTAGACCTGACTTAGCAAATGCTGTGGGGATTCTTAGCAGAAAAGTGAATTCTCCCACTGAGCATGATTGGGCAGGTGTAAAGAGGGTGGTGCGATATTTGAAGGGTACCATGAATTGTAAATTAAGGTTACCAGCCGTCAGAGACCCTAAGTTGGTTGGGTATACTGATGCGGATTGGGCTGGGGATAATGCTGATTATAAATCAACAAGTGGTCATGTTTTCATGTTTGGTGATGGACCTGTTTCATGGGGCAGTTATAAACAGAGCTGTGTAGCATTATCTTCCACAGAATCAGAATACGTTGCAGCAACAGAAGCCTGCAGAGAGATCGCCTGGCTTGATCAACTCATAAAGGACTTTGGGTTGGTGAGAAAAGGGCCTGTCAGCTTGCTAGAGGACAATCAAAGTTGCCTGAAGCTGACGCAGAGTGAGAAGTTCCTGGCCAGAACAAAACACATTGGGGTTAAATACCACTACATACGCCAGATGATCCAGGATGGACTTGTGGAACTATCCTACTGCAGCACCCAAGAGATGACTGCTGACATCCTGACGAAACCCCTACCAAGAGAGAGTTTCCAGAATCTACGTGTCAAACTGGGACTCTGGGTGGTTGAATAAAGTTGTTTATGTTTTGTGTATGTTGTATTGCCTGAGAAGGGGTATGTGGGATGTAAACACAGGAGCAGTCAATGACAACATTCCTAGAGTGTACATGTTAGAACATGGGGAGGGATGTCTGTCCAGCAAGCAGGTAAACTTCCTGGGGACGGACTTCCTCCGCATGTGACCAGAGGTGGGTGTGGCCTCACCTGTGCAGGTAATGATAAAAGCACAGGGCAGGCAGCCACTCTCTCTCTTGCCTCTTGCCTCTTGCCTCCTGCCATCTTCATCTTCTGAAGGAGCAACATGCCCTCTTGGCTCCCAGCCAAGAGAGGACAGTACTATCTTGCTACAAGATAGATTCTAAGTGCATGTAACCTTTTAAGCCTGCCTACCTTCTGGGATCATATTGTGAACAGAACGTGAGTAAACTCTTTTATACTTTTATAAAGACTGTGTCGTGTCTTGTATTTTAAGAGGGAACAAAGGGGAAATTACCAGAGTAATTATTATAGAGGTTCTAGCGAACCTGTGCAAGCGTTACCGTTGCGAACTTAAAGGGGAATGTCTATAAACTCTGCTGATATTTTGGGAACTTGTTAGCACAAGTTGGATAAGGATATAATTAGTCAATATATCCTCTCCTGCACCCCAGAACATTCCCACACCTATTAGGTCAGTAGGATCCTAGAATGCAACAACCAATTGGCCTGCAGGAGCAGCCCAACCAGGCTCCAGGTGGGAAGCAGTGTCAGCCAATCACGTGGGACCCATTGTATAAAAAATGTTTATAAAGCCTGAGGTTTTTTGGGGAAATTCAATCACTGTTCCTATGAGCTGAAATAAAGAGCATGAAATTACTACGCAACTCCAAGTATACTTCACAGGGGAAAATGACACCCACATGAAGATGACACCCACATCACACTTTAAAGCACATGGCTTCCACCAAAAGAAGAATCATGGGAATTGCAATTTACCCCTTGTACAGCTACAATTCCCACACCCTTAGCAAACTACAGTTCCCAAAATTCTTTGGGGAAAGCCATGCACTTTAAATGTATTAGCGGCTATTAGTCGTGTGAGCCTGCAGCAAAAACGTTCTCCCTTATCCTCCTCTCCATGACTTTGTATAGCCGCCTAAATCTTGATGCAATACATTGGAACAAATGAACGTCAGAAACTGCCTTGCAGAGAGCCAAACGAATGGCCCATCTCAGGGGTGCTAACCTGAATAAAATATCTGGGGGAGAGGGGCCCTGGTAAACCCTGCCCAGCACAATTGATTGCATGATGCTGTGCGAGCACAGCATTTGAAGGGCAATGCCAATCGACTTTGTGAGGGGCCGAAGCCCCCTCGGCCTCTATGAGCTGGCTTCTGTGGTCCATCTAACTCAGTTTTGTCTATACAGTGGTACCTCGGGTTAAGTACTTAATTCGTTCCAGAGGTACGTTCTTAACCAGAAACTGTTCTTAACCTGAAGCACCACTTTAGCTAATGGAGCCTTCCGCTGCCGCCGCACCACCGGAGCACAATTTTTGTTCTCTTCCTTAAGCAAAGTTCTTAACCTGAGGTACTATTTCTGGGTTAGCGGAGTCTGTAACCTGCAATGTATGTAACCTTAAGCATATGTAACCTGGGGTACCACTGTACTAACCAGCTATCCCAGAGCATAAGACAGGGGGTAAGCCCAGCAGCAGAGGTGTCTGGGATGGGACAGGGGGTAAGCCCAGCAGCAGAGGTGCCTGGGATGGGGCTAGCTGCCCATAGGGGCAGGGCGCAACGCGGGGCCTCCAGAGTTTGCCTGCCTCCTCCCACTCAGCCACCCTACAGCTGGGGGGGGGGAGAGGCAGCGGGCAGACCGTCTGGGCAGCGCTGAGCCTGTGGGCACCCAAGCCACCTCATCTCTCCCAGGAGAGATGCATGGCTCGGGCGCACTGCAAGCCCTGCAGTGAGTGCCGCTTGGCATTTTGTCACCCCACTCAGTGGTGACACCCGGGGCAAACCGCACCCCCCGCACCCCTTCCTCCGCCGCTGGGTAAGCCCAGCCCTGCCTGGAGACAACAGGGATTGAACCAGATGCTTCACCCCCAAACTATGGTCCTTCCCCAATTCCATAGATAGTATAGTGTGAAGGAAGTCTTTCGTTTTGCCTGTTCTGAATCTACAGCCTGTCAAAAGCATGGAAGTTCCCCATCCCATGCACAAATCGCAATAAAACACGGAATCCACAGGATTACAGGAGATAAATTGTGACTGTCTTATGTTATCCACCCTCCAGTTAGCTTAAACAAGAAAACTTGTTCAGCAGCAAGAATATTATTGGCCCAAAAATGGAAGCAAGAAGAATTACCGACGAAAGAAGAATGGAGGATGAAATTAATGGACTATGCAGAACTGGATAAACTAACAGGAAGGATTCGAAATCGGCGGGACCAGAGATTCAGAGGACTGGAGTAAATTTACGGATTATTTGAAAAGTATTTGTGAAGATCAGACGACGTTTGTAAGTTTACAAGAAGTTTTGTGAGGAGTATTATTGGAATTATTGCAAAAATGGATAAGGGGGAGGAGGATTAGTTAAGAAATTTAAAAGTAATATAAAGTTAAAAAATGCATAAGAAGTGATTAAAACAGTGGATCATCAGAGGTGCTGATGGAAGTCCAAAAAGATTGTATAAGTGATAAAGTTTTGTGGTACATATTATAATTTATATATTAAAATCAATAAAAAGCATTATATAAAAAAAATAAACAAGAAAACTTGTTGTGCCATCAAGAACTGCAGGCTAAAGCAGGCTTAGCGTTAGTGCTTGCGAATGTAAACTGCAGTTCCGATCTCCATATGAGAAAGAATTTTCTTGATTATTAAGAACAAAGGGGCATTTTTTTCTTTCTGAACAAAGCCGCTATGCAGCCCTACTTTTTAAAATCTGAAATTAATTTTTTGCATAGAACTCATGGCATATTATGCTAGAAAGCCTGTGGGGTGCTGGGATGATAAAACACACACACAAAGCATAGTATTAATTTTTTAATAAAAAAAATAAGCCAGCAAAAGGTCATTTTACTTAATAAAATGACATTTTACTTGCTTATTTTTTAAATGTGATAAATGATCAGCAGGCTTGGTTGGACAAAGGAGCTCTACAGCCTGGCTGAACTTTCTGATTTATATTATACAGGAAACAAGAGGAAATGAATGGTAGCAAAACAGTATGATTTTTTTGAATAAGATAATCAAAACATGGTTATTTCATCTATAATGTTGCAGATGTCTCCTCCACAACCATTGCTTTAGCAATTATATTATCTCATGCAAATAACACTTCTTCCTACTTGCACAAGATTAATCCACATTTAGGGAAAAGATTGACTCATCTGGATTTAAACAGTAAATGGCTACACTTCCGTCAATGGCTGATTAACATGCATGCAAGGGATGGAGGGTATGGCTATGCCCTTGGAAAGAAAGGCTGATTTCTTCCTTTCTTTTGCTTTAAAAGTATTTCGTTCTTTGCTGGATAAGTCATACCAGCCACGGTCATTCATGCAAGTTCTCAGGTTCTGTTTACAAGCTTCTCAAAGGAATTTGGCTGGTCACTGTAAGAAAAACAAAAATATGTATAAACATTTATTGAATATAAATTGAATTTATTGAATATAAATTCAATCAACAACAACAGCAGAGTGCTAGACTAGATGGGTCATTGGCCTGATCCAACAAAGCACTTCATAGGTTCTTATACCTTCTTAGGGTGTGTACATAGCATGTGTTTAAAGCACATGACTTCACCCAAACAATCCTAGGAACTAAAGTTTTTAAGGAGGCTGGGGAATTATAGATATTCGAGGGGCTAACTACAGTTCCCAGGCTTCTCTAGGAGAAGCCATGTGCTTTAAATTTATGGTGTGTGCACGGTCACATCCAGAATAACAGTACAATCCTGATGAATATTTACCTGTAAACTCTACTGTGCTCAACAGGGCTTTATCCAGAACAAGCATACATTGGATCATAGCCTAAGTGACTGCAATTCACACTGTGTGGGGTCCTCCCTATATCGTAATAGCACCTCCTTCTGGCATACCTCAGAGAACAATGGCCACCCATGCATTAAAGGTAAAGATAAAGGGATCCCTGACCATTATGTCCAGTCGTGATCGACTCTGGGGTTACGGCGCTCATCTCGCTTTATTGGCCGAGGGAGCCGGCGTACAGCTTCCGGATCATGTGGCCAGCATGACTAAGCCGCTTCTGGCAAACCAGAGCAGTGCACAGAAATGCTGTTTACCTTCCCACCGGAGCAGTACCTATTTATCTACTTGCACATTGACATGCTTTCAAACTGCTACATGGGCAGGAGCTGGGACCAAGCAACGGGAGCTCACCCTGTCGCGGGGATTCGAACCGCCAACCTTCTGATCGGCAAGTCCTAGGCTCTGTGGTTTAACCCACAGCACCACCCATGTCCCACCCATGCATTACGTTAGCTAAACACATCAAGATCGAGGCAATACATTTTCATGCTACAAGGTGCCTACAGTGGATCAGTTGATTTTTGAAATAGCAATTCCAAAGCAGACAACACTTTCCTGATGCTCGAAAACACACTTCACATTGAATATCACAAAGGCAGGTGTTCAAGCTGCCATACAAGATTGAAGTTCCAACATACTTTTTAAAAAATATATTCCAATGTATTTTTTGAAAGTGACTGGTCATTACAGGAACTCTGCAGCCAAGAAACAGTGACTAAGTTGGCGTTCCCTCTCCTCCTTCCTAGTACCTTGACTTTTTGATGATAAGCCTGCAAGGACATTCTCATCATCACCGACATTTGGGAGTCCTATGGAGGCTAAAGAGCAGGATAAAAATGCTTTAAACAAATAATAAATTAATTTTAAAACCTTTTTAACAGGGTTATATATCGTGTGTGTGTGTGTGTGTGTGTGTGTGTGTGTGTGTGTTTAGTTGTATCCATTTTAATTTATGCTGTGAGGCATGTTGGGTCCTGCACTAGGAGAACGGTGGATGAAGAAGAAGAAGAAGAAGAAGAAGAAGAAGAAGAAGAAGAAGAAGAAGAAGAAGTAGTTGCAGCCTTATTCCATGCCCTTGCCCTTCTTGGGTACAAGGTGGAAATCCCACATATGATGAGCCTAAGATGTAGTGTTGGAAAAATCCGACAGACTTAGCTTTCTTTGCAGGAGGGAGAATTGGAATCTTTCAGTGCCTGGGCGAAAATAAATGTATTCACACCTCCATATGTTGAAAAGGAATAGATCCTGGAGTAGATATAAGCAAAAGCAGAATTAGCACAAGTGATTTTGGAGCCAAGGTTGATAAGGTCACCGGAAGGCAAGGAGAAAGTTGGCTGCATGCTGAGCAGCTGTACATATAGCTCCATCATCCATTCCCCAACCCTGAAGGCTCAGCCTCCCTACACTTCTGCTCCCCATGGCTGTGGTCACTTGGCTAGCCGTGCGAAAGTTAGGGGGTTTCATCAAACTGGAAGTGGAAGGGTGAATTCAAGTTCAGACATCTCTATGAACAGATTTGGAGCACATGGGTGGGAAAACACAGGCACAGGGCCATATGCGGCCCTCCAGACTTCTCTGCCTGGCCCTTGGAACTCTCTCCAAGCCACACCCCTCTCCCAGGCCACACCCCTCACTGGTCCTCCTTGGTAAGCAGAATGTTTTTGCCAGGCTGGACTGAGTCACTGAACTCTGATAATGCCATCCAGTAATGGCTGGATGGAGGACAGAGATGGTGTGTGTAGCTTACTGTACAAAATTTAATTCACTGCTCCGCCCACTTTTCCCCCCCATGATCCCCACTTACCACTGGCATGTGGCCCCCAGACATTTGCCCCTGAGGGAATCCAATCCCCGGTTACCCACCATGACTTATGCAATGCATGAGAGGGCGCCTTGGTAGGAAGGCGTGCAATGCAAATGGTCAAGAGCAAGAAATATAACTAAATGGTAAGAACTGTTCTTAAAGAACTTGTGCTCGAGCTGGATGCCACTATTGAGGAAGGATGTTGACAAGCTGGAAGATTTGCTGAGAAGGGCAACCAAAACGGGTCAGGACACCAAGCCTTATGAGGGATGGTTTAAGGAACTGGATATGTTTAGCCTGGAAAAGAGGAGACTGAGAGGAGATATGATTATTGTTGTTGTTGTTGTTGTTGTTGTTGTTGTTTAGTTGTTTAGTCATGTCCGACTCTTCGTGACCCCATGGACCAGAGCACGCCAGGCACTCCTGTCTTCCACTGCCTCCCGCAGTTTGGTCAGACTCATGCTGGTAGCTTTGAGAACACTATCCAACCATCTCGTCCTCTCTCATCCCCTTCTCCTTGTGCCCTCAACCTTTCCCAGCATCAGGGTCTTTTCCAGGGACTCTTCTCTTCTCAGGAGGTGGCCAAAGTATTGGAGCCTCAGCTTCAGGATCTGTCCTTCCAGTGAGCACTCAGGGCTGATTTCCTTAAGAATGGAGAGGTTTGATCTTCTTGCAGTCCATGGGACTCTCAAGAGTCTCCTCCAGCACCAGAATTCAAAAGCATCAATTTTTCAGCGATCAGCCTTCTTTATGGTCCAGCTCTCACTTCCATACATCACTACTGGGAAAACCATAGCTTTAACTATACGGACCTTTGTTGGCAAGGTGATGTGTCTACTTTTTAAGATGCTGTCTAGGTTTGTCATTGCTTTTCTCCCAAGAAGCAGGCGTCTTTTAATTTCGTGACTGCTGTCACCATATGCAGTGATCATGGAGCACAAGAAAGTAAAATCTCTCACTGCCTCCATTTCTTCCCCATCTATTTGCCAGGAGGTGATGGGCCCAGTGGCCATGAGTCATTTTCAAATATCTCAAGGGCTGTCACATGGAAGAAGAAGAAGAAGAAGAGTTTGGATTTGATACCCCGCTTTATCACTACCCGAAGGAGTCTCAAAGCGGCTAACATTCTCCTTTCCCTTCCTCCCTCACAACAAACACTCTGTGAGGTGAGTGGGGCTGAGAGACTTCAGAGAAGTGTGACTGGCCCAAGGTCACCCAGCAGCTGCATGTGGAGGAGCGGGGAATCGAACCCAGTTCACCAGATTACAAGTCCACCACTCTTAACCACTACACCACACTGGCTCTCAGATGGAGCAAGCTTGTTTTCTCCTGCTCTGGAGGGTAGGACTCAAACCAACGGATTCCAGTTACAAGAAGGGATATTCCGACTGAACATCAGGAAAAACTTTCTGACAGTAAACACTGATCAACAGTCAAACATACTCCCTTGGGAGGTTATGGACTCTCCTTCACTAGAGATTTTAAAGCAGAAGCTGGATGGCCATCTGTCATGGATTCTTTAGTGGAGATTCCTGCATTGTAGGGGATTGGACAAGATGACCCTCGGGATCCCTTCCAACTCTACAATTCTATCTACACCCTGACCTCACTCTCTCCGTCCAGGCGGGTGAGAGGCATTGACACTGTTCAAGGACACATGCCAGCCAGGCAAAATCACTCGAGGTCACAGGGCAGAGCGATTGAGGGCTGTGGCGAGTGGGTGTGGCCTGGGAATGTCCTGAAAATCTAATAAGCTTCCTTAGCCCTCTCGTGATATTATACCTACTTAATTCATCAACAGCCACTAGGCCTTTTCCTTCAAATGCTGCCATTCCTCTGCACATCAAACCTTTCCAATTTTATACATTAGAGCAGTGATCTGAAAATTTTATTTGACCAGAAAAAAAGCAAGCATACCTAGCAGATGGAAGAGCTAAAAAAAAGCCAGTGAGTGAATGAGAGAATATTGGCTGCTAATAGGATTCACTTGGACAGTTTCGTTTCACACCTGAGAGCTGAATTTCCTATGTTGCAAGGGAAAAGGAGGTAGGGACAAGTTTGGGCTCAACTGCGCAGGAAAGGTGATGGAATACCTGTGAAGATTCTGTAATGCCACTGGGTACCGCGAGATGCAGAAGAAACACCGACACAAAGATGTTACTCTTCTAACTCAAGAGGGATGAGTTGCAATGAGAACTAAGTGTGCTCAATATCTCCAAAATGCTGACTATTGGAAGTGGAGTGGTTGGAGTGGAAAACCCAGAGAAGGGGAATTGAATGGCTAGATTCCTGAACTGCAGAACTCCACACTGCAACATATTATTGCTAGTTTCCCCCAACTTGTATTTACTTAAACTTTTCATGTATCTCTTTTTCCTTTTGGAAAGAGCAAAGCTGTTACCTTGATTCACTGGATATACTTTATCGCTTAATGAAAGCCCCGGTACTTCTTTTAATTCCATATTTTAAGTTGTGTTTTAATTACCAGTACCTAACAAGGCTGCAAAGCTTCTCTGCTTGGAAGGCCAGCGTTCCTTTAAACCGAAAGCAGAAAGGATTCTGAGAACAGCTAATAGCATCCAATACCGGACTGGAACAGTGACATTTATCGTTGGGAGAAAGCAACCATTTTGCTGTAGCGGGACCATGGTAATAAATACCTTCAAATGTCATTCCCCCTCCCCTATTTTCAGGACTCTGCAGAAAATTCAAGTAGCTATACCCTTTGCCTTCGGTTTTTTCGTCTTGCTTGCTTGCTGCTGAATGAATGGGAATGTTTATTTCTTTCCACCAGATGTTTCAATAAGAATCAGTGGTCAACTTTGGTTTCTCCATCACCGAGAACAGAAAACGTGGTTTCTGTGCAATCACCTTTGTGTATTTCTTTATTGTCTAATGCTCCAGCACCAAAAAGACAGAGGGCCAAAAGGACAGAACTATTTCCCACTCTGGCAGAAGCACGTTGTATGTTACAGAGGTTGATAATACATGGACTGAGATATGAAAAGGCCCTGATTGGTGGATATGCCCAAAACACAGGAGGCTGTTATTATCTCTGTGCAGCCGGAGTGTTGACTCACAAGTGGCCAAGCGTCAAGAGGAATGATTTTGTCTAATGCCTGCCATTTGCTTCCCTCCCTATCATTCATTCTAGCAGTTCACAGGGTGCATGCAAAGGTGAGAGAGGGCAGCTATGACGTTGCAGCAATCGCCCCATGAGATATGTATGCTTGACCAATCTATTTGGAAGCTGAACGGTGATTACAGAGGTTAGCACACCTATTGTGAAGTGTATCTAGTGAGTCCTGCACTCAGCCCTTGCTATGGTGACTACTGAGAAGGTCTAAGTGACCCTTCTGAACTCTCCCTGTTTGTAAGACTGTTGTTTGCAATATAATCAGCACAGGAGGACCTGTTTTGAAAAGCAACAGTTGCTTCCTCCTCAAGCTTTTGTGGAGCAGTTTGCCTGTTGTTCCAAGCATCGAGATGACAAATTGAAACTACCTTTAATTTGAAATCCCCACGGGATGTTTGCTTTTAACAGGCAACTCTGCCAAAATAATCATAACAATATTTTAAAAATCAGTAAGATTGATTTTGCCGCTATGCTGTGTTGTAAATGAAGTAAAAAAAATAAAACCACACACGCCACAGAACAGTCAGATCTTATTCTGTTCAACCTGCACGTCTTCATAGCAAGGCAAAAGTTGCATGGTTTCTTACCTGAGAAATGTTGTCTGTAGATGACACAGCCTTGACAGCACACTTCAGGGAAGCTTGACAGAGACCCATTTTGCTGGGCCCAGGGGTAACCCAAGTAACGCAGTCCAGGTCCGGTCCCGAATCCAAGGAGTCAGTCCGACAGGGGCAAGGCATGACATGAGGCAAGGTCAGGCACAGGATCACAGGCAGGTTCTAGCAAACAGCAACGTTGCTCCCACAACCTGGGGCAGGGTCCAGCAGCCTTTTATCTCTGTCGGGGTAACAGCCGGTCCTGATCCCCCGGTGACTCATCTCCCTGTCTCACCCAAAGGCGAGCACTCCTCCTGCGAGTACTCAGGTCTCTCCTTCTCTCAGACCTTAGTCTCTGCAGCTCGGGAGACCTTGGTGGGTTACTAGACCCAGGGGCCGCCTCAGCCTCTCCTGACCCAACTGGTAGTGGAGCAGCTGTAAGTGTTGGCCCAGCTGGAGGCAACGAGGTAATCCCCGCATCTGGAGCCAGGGCAGGCTCAGGCCCCTGACTCGGCTCAGCTGGTGCTTGTTGCAGGGGAACCTGTGCAGACGGGGGCTCTTCAGAATCAGGCCCCAGACTAGATTCAGCTGCCGCCTGAGGCAAAGGATCCACTGCAGACTGAGACTCCTCTGGTTCCGAGTCCGAGCCCAAGTCCCAGGCCATCACACCCATCAACCATTTTGCCCAAGCGTGCAGGGAGTTCAGCCTTACCACCAGCCTGACAAAGACCAACATCCTGGGTCAGGATGTCACCAGCACAGCACTCAGACATCAGCATTGGTGACCACACACTTGAGGAGGCAGATGATATTGTCAACCTGGGCTCCACCATAACCAGCAATCTCTCCATCGATGCTGAGCTGGACAAGTGCATTGGCAAGGAAGCTACAGCAATGACTCACCTCTCCAAAAGGGTATGGGAGAATGTGATGCTAATGACCAATACCAAGATGAAAGTCCACCAGGCTTGCGTGTGGAGCATGCTACTTTACGGTAGTGAGATATAGGCAGCTTACACCTGTCTGGAGCAATGCCTTGAGGCCTTCCATATACACTGTCAGGAGGATTTTGGGCATCATATGGCAGGACAGAGTCTCAAACAAAGATGTGCTCTTCAGAACCTTGGCTCTGCCCTCTCTGGTCCTGGAAGGATCCTTTTAAAAAGTGCCATATGCTCAGAGACTTTGCGCCTATTCATTGTGAGATATAGGAAGCCCAGAGAACTTTTCTTTAGATGACCCTTTTATGAAGAGGCACGTAAGTGAGACCATTGATCCCCTGCTGGTGAGGCTTGCTGACCTCCCAGAAAAGCAAAAATTTGACCTTTTCCTGTTAGGCAAAGATCATAAGACGACCTGGATGGTCGCCAGATTCTGTGTACAGATCTGTAGGGGCAGACCATCCATCGACCCAAACTAGTTTGTTAAGAAAATCCCCAAACTCAGTTCCATGCATGGCTCTGGGTCATCTCTCTGCGGTAAGGTAAAGGTAAAGGGACCCCTGACCATTAGGTCCAGTCGTGACCGACTCTGGGGTTGCGGCGCTCATCTCGCTTTACTGGCTGAGGGAGCCGGCGTACAGTTTCCGGGACATGTGGCCAGCATGACTAAGCCGCTTCTGGTGAACCAGAGCAGTGCATGGAAACGCCATTTACCTTCCCGCCGGAGCGGTACCTATTTATCTACTTGTATTTTGGCATGCTTTCGAACTGCTAGGTTGGCAGGAGCAGGGACCGAGCAACGGGAGCTCACCCCATCATGGGGATTTGAACCGCCGACCTTCTGATCGGCAAGTCCTAGGCTCTGTGGTTTAACCCACAGCGCCACCCACGTCCCTTCTCTCTGTGGTAGCTTATCTTAAAGTTTTAAGTGTCTATACGCTTATCGCATTTATAAATTTTAAATTTATTGTTGTACATTGTTTTAAATGTTTGTTTTCCTTCTGGGATTGTATCCCCAAGTGTGTTTTATAAGGTGGTCTCTGACCATAATAAATTATCCATCTATAGAGATGTGGTCTCCCGAGCCCAGATTCCCAGCATGTTTGCACTCCTGTCCCAGCGACGTCCACGCTGGCTTGGTCCTGTCCACAGAATGGAAGAGGGCAAGATCCCCATGGACATGCTCCACGGGGAGCTGGCTTCAGGCACCAAGCCCATTGGCAGACCAACTCCGTGCTACAAAGATGTCTGCGAATGTGACGTGAAACCTGGCAGCATCAACCCCGCTGTGTGGGAATCCCTTGTAGAGGACTGCAGTGGCTGGAGGGCATCAGACAGGTTTTGTATCCATTATAAATTGGACAAGAAAATAGGATTCCAGGTGGAAAAATCAAAATTAGAAACAGAATTGTTAGAACCCAAATCCAAGATTTTGTCAAAGATGTATAACTTGCTGCTGAAATGAAACACCCAGGATGAAACGGTGAAGTCTGTTATGATTAAATGGGCACAGGATGTTGGACATAATATTATGTTTGCTGACTGGGAACAGTTATGGACCACCGGTTTGAAATTTACGGCATGTAATGCCTTAAGAGAGAATATAATGAAAATGATATATAGGTGGTACATAACCCCAGTCAAGCTTGCAAAAATTTATCACTTGCCCGATAACAAATGCTGGAAATGTAAAGAGACTGAAGGTACATTCTTTCACCTTTGGTGGACGTGCCCAAAGATTAAGGCCTTCTGGGAAATGATCTATAATGAACTGAAAAAGGTATTTAAATATACCTTCCTTAAGAAACCAGAGGCCTTTCTTCTGGGCATGGTCGGCCAATTGGTGCTAAAGAAAGATAGAACTTTTTTTATGTATGCAACAACAGCAGCAAGAATACTCATCGCGAAGTATTGGAACACACAAGATTTACCCACTCTGGAAGAATGGCAGATGAAGGTGATAGACTATATGGGACTAGCAGAAATGACCGGCAGAATCAGAGACCAGGGAAAAGAGTCAGCGGAAGAAGACTGGAAGAAATTTAAAGACTATTTGCAGTGGCATTGCAAAATCAATGGACATTAGAGGGATGTTGGACAGAAATTAAATGGTTACCAGCTGTAATGTAAAGGTTGAGCAATAAGTTGTAATAAGTTATAATAAGTTATAATAAGGATTTGCTGAGTTAAGAATTTGAACTGGAATACAAAAGGGGGAGGTGAGAGGAGGAGGTATGGGAAACAAGTTAATGGAAATAAGTAATGGAAATTATATTTGTTTTAACTGTTTTTAAATTTTGTATCTTTGTCTTTTTGTCAATTTTTGTGTATTTCTGTTTTTTGTTTTTTGTATTAATTTGGAAACTCTAATAAATATTTATATATATATATAAAAAACCAGACAGGTTTTGCATCCACAGCAGTGACCAGAGGAGAAGTCACTGCTGGAAGGAGTGCAGAAAGAAGGAATGCCCTGGTGCATCTGCATCAGCACAACCAGATGCCTTCATCTGCCCCGGCTGCAACAAAACATGTCTCTCCCATATCGGTCTCTACAGCCACGGCAGGCACTGTAACTCTCCAACGGTTTGGCTTCACTCCCAAAGGAGAGCTCTTCCATTGTCTCTCAATACAGATGGATACCAACCAGATAGCACTTGCCTGGTAGAGGGGGAACACCTCTAAGAGGTTTACAGTTAGAAGTACTGATTAAAAAAACAATTAAAAACAGGTGTTAAAAATACTAAGATGGTTGGACAGTGTTCTCGAAGCTACAAACATGAGTCTGACCAAACTGCGGGAGACAGTGGAAGACAGGAGTGCCTGGCAAGCTCTGGTCCATGGGGTCACGAAGAGTCGGAGACGACTAAATGACTAAACAACAACAAAAATATTAAGAAGATGGTTAATATCAGCAGTGTCTTGTGGGCTGCCTTGAGATCTTTTGATGAAGGGTAGTATACAAATTGAAATATACTCAGAGTCTAAAGTGGATTTCATGCTCCTTATTCAGCTCATAGTGGTGAGGAGGAATGAATGTCCCCTCAAAGTATCTGCTTTATATACATTATTTATACATTATTTACACAATGGGCTGCACATGACTGGCTAATTCCGGAATTCTCCTGTAGGCCAATCAGGTTGTGGATTCACTTCCATCTGGAGCCGGATTGGGTGGCTCCTGCAGACCAATCATACTGCTGCATTGTTCTAGGACCAATCAGACTGCTGCATTCTGAATCCTATTGTTCTAGGACCAATCAGACTGCTGCATTTTGGATCCTATTCAACTCAGTACATAACAAAATCTAATAAATAAAAATAAAAGAAATAAAAGGCACCTAGTGTCTTCAAGTCTGGATAGCCTTACCTAAACAAAAATGTTTTAAGCAGGCACCAAAAGAAGGGAGGGAGGGAGTCACAAAGATTTTGATGCTGCCACACTAGAAAATAGATTTCTTACAAGTTGACCACCCTTTCTTACATTGACCGCCCTTTTTAAAAGAAGCAGTTGTGGATGCTTTGCTGATGACACACTGCTGGATCCTAGAGAGTTTGCTCACAAACTTCAACCAACCCCCCCCCCCAAAAAAGCACATTAAATCAATATTTACATGACTATCAATTTCCTGTCTACCGCGCACAGTATCTTTCTGGAAAGTCTGGAAACCATGGAAATTGGAAATCTGAGCAAAGGCTGGGGACTCTTGATAGCACAGAGCTGCCCCAAGTTGTCCAATTTGTGGGGTATCAGTGAGCAAAAATTAGCATTTCCATGGTTGGGTTGCTCACAGAAAACTGCTACGATTCTGTGTTCAGGGAGGCTTCATCGCTTCCTTAGCACCCTCCCAACGGGCTTACATATGGCAGAATAAAACTTTTGTAAAGAATAAGTTAAAATAAATTGAATTGTTTGTTTCCTTTTGTTGTGGTCTTTTCTCTCCCAGCCCCCAGCCCCCCTTCTCCTTAAAAGTACAGTGGTACCTCTGGTTACGTACTTAATTCGTTCCGGAGGTTCGTTCTTAACCTGAAGCACCACTTTAGCTAATGGGGCCACCGGGCCACCACCGTGCAATTTCTGTTCTCATCCTGAAGCAAAGTTCTTAACCTGAGGTACTATTTCTGAGTTAGCGGAGTCTGTAACCTGAAGCATCTGTAACCTGAAGCGTTTGTAACCCGAGGTACCACTGTATATACATCATTAAGAAAAATCAACAGATATATTTCATGGTATCTGCTATATTCATGCCCAAGGTTCCAGGTTCAATCCCCAGCTGGAGAGCTACTACCAGTTAGTGCAGGCAATACTCAGCAAGATAGACTCGGCATAAGGCACCTTTCTCTGTTCCATCTCCAAGCTTACAACCGTATTTTTTGCTCTATAGGACGCACTTTTTCCCCTCCAAAAATGAAGGGGAAATGTGTGTGCGTCCTATGGAGCGAATGCAGGCTCCTTGGCTTCAGCGATAGCAACGCGAAGCCTCCGAAGCGAAGAGGGAGAGCTCCCCCCGCGCTCCGGAGGCTTCGCGTTGCTTTCCCTGAAGCCGCCCGGAGCCCCCAGAGCACAGGGAACTCCTGCTGTGCTCCGAAGGCTTGCGGATAGCCGCCTGAAGCCTGGAGAGTGAGAGGGGTCGGTGCACACCGATCCCTCTTGCTCTCCAGGCTTCACTTCGCTGGAGAGGCACTGCACAGTTTTCCCTCTCTGCGAATGGAAGGGGCTCTGTTTCTCCTGCCGCTTCGCTGAAGGGGCGCTGCGCATAGAAGGGGAGAATTTTTCCCCCCTGTTCTGCCCCTCCTATGATCCGGTGCGTCCTATGGTCCGGTGTGTCCTATAGAGCGAAAAATATGGTAATTATTCCATGCCCCTTTAAAGCACTTTTGTATACAACGTTTTATTAGAAACTGCTCAGAGCTTTGCTGTGAAATTGTATATCTGCAGGCATAGGCAAACTCAGCCCTCCAGATGTTTTGGGACTACAATTCCCATCATCCCTAACCACTGGTCCTGTTAGCTAGGGATCATGGGAGTTGTAGTCCCAAAACATCTGGAGAGCCGAGTTTGACTAGGCCTGGTATATCCATTTAATGCACACACAAAAAGTCGTGAGAAGCCATGCCACTTAAATATCTTTCAATCTTTTCCCTGGAATAAATGGGGTGCTCTCATATTTAAACCAGGTCAAACTTTGGATAGCTTGCCTACCTCTAACAGCCAGCCTTCAACTTTTGTTGTTGTTTAGTCGTTTAGTCGTATCCAACTCTTCATGACCCCATGGACCAGAGCCCGCCAGGCACTTCTGTCTTCCACTGCCTCCCGCAGTTTGGTCAAATTCATGCTGGTAGCTTCCAGAACACTGTCCAACCATCTTGTCCTCTGTCGTCCCCTTCTCCTTGTGCCCTCCATATTTCCCAACATCAGGGTCTTTTCCAGGGAGTCTTCTCATGAGGTGGCCAAAATATTGGAGCCTCAGCTTCAGGATCTGTCCTTCCAGTGAGCACTCAGGGCTGATTTCCTTCAGAATGGATAGGTTTGATCTTCTTGCAGTCCATGGGACTGTCAAGAGTCTCCTCCAGCACCAGAATTCAAAAGCATCAATTTTTCAGCGATCAGCCTTCTTTATGGTCCAGCTCTCACTTCCATACATCACTACTGGGAAAACCATAGCTTTAACTATACAGACCTTTGTTGGCAAGGTGATGTCTCTGGTTTTTAAGATGCTGTCTAGGTTTGTCATTGCTTTTCACCCAATAAGGAGGCGTCTTTTAATTTCGTGACTGCTGTCACCATCTGCAGTGATCATGGAGCCCAAGAAAGTAAAATCTCTCACTGCCTCCATTTCTTCCGCATCTATTTGCCAGGAGGTGATGGGCCCATTAGCCATGATCTTCGTTTTTTTGATGTTAAAAATTTGGCGCTCTCCTCTTCTACCCTCATTAAAAGGTTCTTTAATTCCTCCTCACTATCTGCCATCAAGGTTGTGTCATCTGCATATCTTGTTGATATTTCTTCCGGCAATCTTAATTCCGGTTTGGGATTCATCCAGCCCAGCCTTTCGCATGATGAATTCTGCATATAAGTTAAATAAGCAGGAAGACAATATACAGCCTTGTCGTACTCCTTTCCCAATTTTGAACCAATCAGTTGTTCCATATCCAGTTCTAACTAACTAACTTTCAACTAGGGGTGTAAAAAAGCGTCAATTTCCCTTCCACTCTGAATTCAAGTGCACACAGCACTGTTTCCTTTCTGCTTCAGTTCATCTTCTGCCCAAAACTATGCTGTGTGCTGTGGTGAAATTACATAAGCTATGTAACTACGTAATTAATTGCATAAATTACATTGTCATTGTGTTATTCCACTCCATACTTTTCAGTGCAAAGGAAACATAATGCAAATGTGGGAAGACAACATAACCAATGACAAACTGATGGCAGATGGGAAGCTACAGCAACCATGAATCCCAATCCTATTCGCTGGATTGAATTTCCGCTCCCATTTCTGTTGAGAATTGAGAGCAAAAAGCCCTTGCTAATAACTCGAAGCATCTATGCATCAGTACAGGGCATCCTGCTGGTGAGGGCAGGTAAGTTATTGCTACAGAGATGGCTGAGAACAGTGTGTCTCACTTATTGCTTCAGGGAGAGACAACTGCATACCCTCCAACATTTCTCCGATAAAAATAGGTACGTCCTATTCCATAAAAACAATTTTATTATTTATACACCGCCCATCTGACTGGGTTGGCCCAGCCACTCTGGTTGGCTTCCAATATACAGTGGTGCCCCGCAAGACAAATGCCTCACAAGACGAAAAACCCGCTAGACGAAAGGGTTTTCCATTTTTCGAGGCGCTTCGCAAGACGAATTTCCCTATGGGCTTGCTTCGCAAGACGAAAACGTCTTGCGAGTCTTGTGAGTTTTTTCCCTCCCCCCCCCTTTTCTAAGCCGCTAAGCCGCTAATAGCTGCTTAGCCGCTAAGCCGCTAATAGCCGCTTAGCCGCTAATAGCCGCTAAGCCGCTAATAGCGCTAATCCACTAAGCCGCTAATAGGGATGCTTCGCAAGACGAAAAAACCGCTAGATGAAGAGACTCGCGGAACGGATTATTTTCGTCTTGTGAGGCACCACTGTATATAAAAACATAATGTAACATTAAACATTTTTTTATAAAAAACTTTCCTATACGGGGCTGCCTTCAGATGTCTTCTAAAGGTTGTACAGTCATACCTCGGGTTACAGCTGCTTCAGGTTGCATTTTTTCAGGTTGCAGACTGCCAAAACCCGGAAGTACCGGAACGGGTTACTTATGGGTTTCGGCGGTCGCACATGCGCAGAAGCACTAAATTGCACTTTGCGCAGAAGCGCTGAATCGCAACCCGCGCATACGCAGACGCAGACGCACAGATCACGTTCGCAACCCGATCGTCCACTGTATAGTTACCATATTTATCTCCTTGGCTCAGGGTCGCAAAACTCCGTTCCCTCCAATATTTCTCCAATGAAAATAGGAGCATCCTAAGGGAAAGCAGGACATTCTGGAATCAAATCAGAAACTGGGACAGCTTCTGTAAATCCAAGAGTGTCCCTGGAAAATAGGGACATGCATAAATAAGCATTATAGTATTAATGGAAAATAAGGGTAAAAATAAGTTAAGATATTTATATGACAGAAAATAGAGAAAGATGGAAAGGAATTGCTGAAACAATTACCGGTTAGAAGTGGAATACAAAAAGGGAGGTGAGAGGAGGTCGATGAAACAAGGGTATGAAAGATAGACTACTGAAATGGTATAATGTATGTTTTTAAATTGTTTTTGTTTTGTTTTGTTTAGGTTAATGTTGTGTTTTGTATTGTTTATATATTGTATTGTATTGTTTTTTCCCTTTCTTGTTGTTTTTTTTCTTTTTGTCTCTTTTCTTCTCTTTCCTTTTTGTAAGTTTTAAAAGTAATAAATATTTTTTTTTTTTAAAGGAAAATAGGGACATGGAGGGTCTGCAACTGTAGATTTTGGCCATCTCATGGATGCATTAGTTGAGATTCTGGGATTGCAGGGGGTTGGACTGGGTGACCCTCTGTGTCCCTTCTGAGTCTACAATTCTGCGATTCTACTTTCAACACAGCTTAAAATCAGAAATTGGCTGACAATGAGCCCCTGGCTATAGCGTAAGGCTCATGTAAACAGGCCCTGAGACAAAAGACAGTGTGACACTGTGGCACAGGAGGAAGTTTTACTTTCCCCCCATTATGCAAAGTGCTGGACTCCTTTGCAACTGCACTGACCAATACTAATTAAAAACATTAATCAGTCCTCCCACTCTGTCGTTTCCCCCCTTTAAGAAATGGAAGCAATGAGTAAACAAAACCAGACTTTTCTTGCAAAAGAGCAGTTGCTTAAAAGGGCAATCCAGTGAATAGCAAAGTGCACATTCTTGTTCCTTCCTAGCTGCACAGCATTTTGTATTCTTATAATGGGTAACTAAGGACTGCATTCAAAGCCTTGCAGCCGAAAGGATTAAGGCTTTTTTAAAAAAATAAAATAATTAAAAAAAGATATGCAGAAACCAAGTCAAGACATTGCCTGTCTGTGATTTTTTCAACTAACAACAAAAAACGGCTGCTTCTTGCTATTAGTTGCTGTAGATTGGATTGTGCTCACAATCTGTAGCTATGTGTGCTGAAGCACACTGAAAACAAGGGGCTTAAGCACACTTAATTCTGTACCGTTTCGTGCTTTGCTTAATGAATTACATTTGTTATATCAAGGAAGGGGGACCTGTGCCCCCCCAGCTGTCACTGGACTCTGTTACCGGAAAAATCCGAGGGCTCCCTTGGACAAAAAGTAAAGACACCAACCAGAGTAAATTGGAGCAAATCAGCAGCCTGTAGGCTTGGCCTTTATTGACTGTTGCAACAGGGTGCTCCCCTCACTTGCAGGTGAGAGGAAAGACACAGAAAAATGGTGTGCAAGACCTTATAAAAACTTTTGAAATTCCCATCCTCTAGGTCAAGCCCACCCCCAGAAACATCATGCATACGTTACAGAAAGGAGGGGTTGAGGGAGGAGTTGTGGTGGTAACCTGAGTGTCCTGTCACCTGGCTGGTTCCCTTCTCCTCCTTCCCATGAGTCATTTTCTGAAGACAAAAGGTAGTCGCAGTTTCCTGCCCCCTGAGGGAAGATCTGATCATTGTCCTTTGTTCCAGTCCATGCTGAATCCACTCCCATATGCAAGTTCTTTGTGATCTTGATTGTCTTCTGTCTAGGACCATCAGGGTTGGCATAGCAACTGGGCAGGGCTCCTGTGGATGTGCTGGGATGGTGAAGGGATTATGGCTGCCCTGTATCAAACCTTCCCCATTTTGTAGTCCTTCCTTCATGGAGTAAAATAAAAGTAGAACAGTGCAAATCCGATGCATGGTTGATTTTCTATGAATTTATAACAGAAGCGTAGCGTATGTAGTGTGTGAGTGTGTGAAGTTTGTAGAAACTGAATGATGGGGGGGGGGGTTTCCTGCTACAACTCCCAGCTCCCATCATCCCCGGCCAACGTGGTCAATGGTCAGGGCTGATAGGATTTGTAGTTTAACAGCATCTGGAGGTTCTGAGGTTCCAGGACCCTGCTTGCAATGTCCATTGGGTATTTCCATAAGTGTCTAGGCTGGTTGTCATGGGATAATTCTGCATGCCATGAAACCACATTCCTGTTAGTATAGAGTATTTCCATCACTTTACACGGAGAAGCCGGGGTCAGCATCCCTCCTGTCCCAAAGCCTCCCCTCCCTGATCCTGCCCAATCCTTGCTACATGCAGGAGAATACTGATACAGGTGTAATGGGCAGATGGGAGATGTTGAACTCCATTGAAGCAGACTCCATAGTATAGACTTCTGCTCTGTTCTTCAGCAGGATTCGGCTATTCTACCCAAGTCAGCAAAAACATTTCTATTTATTTGCAAAAGGCAGAGAGGCTGCAGGTATAACATGACTTTGCATCTTGGAAAAATGTGATCAAGAGAATAATTTGCAAGTACAGTGGTACCTCGGGTTAAGAACTTAATTCGTTCCAGAGGTCCGTTCTTAACCTGAAACTGTTCTTAACCTGAAGCACCACTTTAGCTAATGGGGCCTCCTGCTGCTGCCACACCGCCGGAGCACGAATTCTGTTCTCATCCTGAAGCAAAGTTCTTAACCCGAGGTAATATTTCTGGGTTAGCGGAGCCTGTAACCTGAAGTCTATGTAACCCGAGATACCACTGTATCTTGCAAAAGCAGGATGCACAGATAGTCACTCGCGTGGATAACTTAAACACATCTAAACAAATTTAGAACGAAACCTGAATTAAAAGCTGCAGCAACATGAACTGTTCAAACACGTCCAGGCAAGTCTTGCAAGCAGAAATTGTACTGGGGTAGCAACTTACACCAATCATTAACATCAGCTTGGGGCAAGCCAATATTCCATGTAGAAAGACCCATTTGCTCCTGGATTAAAACGTTACCCTTGGCCATTTTTTATCCGACAATTGTGGGAACTTACTGTTCTTTGAGGTGACAATGCCCTTATAGGACAAAGAGAAACACTATCCTCTTCTTTAGTGCAGAAAATGTGCACCTGGGACTGAAAATTATCCTTGATCTGAGCTTGAAGTTATTAAAAAATAATAAGCAAGGTTCTAGCACAAAGGATATATTCACTGGCATTGCACTGGCTGTTCCCACTCTTATATTTTGTGTCTTGTTGGGCTTATCCACAATTACCTTTCCTCTGCTCGTTCCACCTGTGTCTGAGCATCCTTTATTTTTTTGCTCCTGAGTTTTCCCCATGAAAACTCGCTGTTGACATTTGCTCCAACTGAGCACTAAAGAGCCGGATTTTGTGGGGAAAGCTCAGGGCAACCACCCCCCCCAAAAAAAAACCCCACCCACTCAGACACAGAGCATTGAAGAGCAGGGCAAAAAGTATGTGTGAATAAGCCTTTAGTAAGAATAGTGTTTACATAGGTAAAACTGCACATATAGGATCCTTCCCATGGGACTGGAAGTGTTTCCTAATCCACTTTGTAAGAATAGGCTTTGCTCACGATCCCCACTGTAGATTGAGGATAGAGGGTTGTATCCAACAAATCACAAGGACTTAACCTTTTTCCTCTCCAAATCTGCTCTGGAGCTTGAGGGAAACCCCAGAACTGATTTGTGTGGTGGCTGGGCAGGGGGAGAGGAAGTCCTACTGAACTAAGGAGACAACTTCATTGGATACAAACTTTAGATTGGCACCATAATGCTGCTGCTTCTATAAAACGTATTTCAGTGAATGTGTGGTTTCTGTTGTAGACAGGGCTAGTATATACCAAACATTAATCAAAAGTAGCGTGAAGATTAACAGTCCATGTGGCTTGCTGAAAAAGTTCACCATCATCACTGTCAATAAACCAGTTTTATAAACAAAAAATGGTTAGCATTAATTGCTGTGACATGGAAAAGCTGTTGGTGTGCATTTAAGGACATAATCAAAATACACAGGCAACATCCCTAGCTCAAGAAAGATCCAAGCATTAATGCACTCTAGAAACAAACACAAGTAAATCAAGATTGCAGCTTCCTAGTGTACCATACTTAATGTACACCTGAAGCATGTACCATAATCCTTCTGAAAAAGATGGAGAAATTTCTGGCTTGCGTATGATATGTTCACCATATCATTCTGTATTGTTTAAGGTAACATTTTACGTGGTTGGTTGGGAAGGAATGCCTCTATTCGTGGAACATGGATGATGGAATCACAAAAGCAGTCACATCACTAAAGAACAAGGTAACTTCAGAGGATACAGGAAGCTACCAAGTCTTTTGTTCATTAGAACCTGGGGGCTAAATTAGATATGGCATTTATGACATAATTCACTCTTGCATAGTTGGGAATGCCCAAGGTGGATGCAGATTATGGCATCAGGGGAAGAGATCTTTAAATTTTTGCCCTGCTGGAGTCCTGACTGGAATCTAATTCTTCCCAAGACTATTTGCAATGGGTAGCAAACTCCTGCTACTGCCATCAGGTTTAGAGGGTGCTTCTCCCTGAACAACACTGTCCCAATATGATTCAAGCACCTTCATTCCTCTGCCATTTTCAGCTTTTAAGTTAACTATGCAAGCACAAACCATGCGACAAAGACCATACTAGTTTCTCTCTCCTCTGATGCAAATTAGACACTGATTTTTATTTATTTTTTCTTACAGAGAGAAAAGCAAAGCAAAGCAAAGGATTCCAGTTCAGGCATCAATACCAAAATGAACACCACCACGATAAGTTTTAATTAAGTCACAAATCACAGGACACAAATTGGAATTTCAAGCTATTAAAAACAGGGACATCAGCAGCTGTTGAAGGCACACACATGAAGTAAATAAAACATGTTTTTAAATTACTTTTACACAAGAGACATTTATTTATGTAAATTTATTTCACATAGGCACATGGAACTAATTTTTACATTTTTATCTAGAAATTCCCGGAAGCTAGACGGTTATTTCCCTCTACATTTCTAATTGAAGGCCGTAGGAAAATACTCATCTTGCTTGGCAATATTTATCTTTTTAGAAGCAGAGTTAGCCACTGATTCTGCAAGCTTGGATCATTCTTCTAGAGAAGGTGGGGAGAAACCACTATGGTTAACTGCTCCAGAGAGACAGAGATTTATTCTGAAAGCAAAGTATTTTGCACTCACTCCTCCCACTTTCCACCTAAATATGGCCAGAGGGTCCCTGTGGCTAGCTACCACTTGACGGGTGCGTGGTTCTGTGCTTCTTCTGTTTTGACATACTCATCGTACAGTTCTTTCAGGTGCAAAAACAACTCCTCCAGGTTTTCACCTGTCAAAGCAGACAATGGGATGACTTTCTGTTCCACTCGTTCCTTGAGGAGAGACAAATTGCTCTTTGATTGTGGAAGATCAAACTTATTTCCAATGATGGCATGAGGTCTCTTTGACAAGCCTTCTTCATACTGCTCTAGCTCATATTTTAAGTCTTGCAGCTGAGTCCAGGGCTCAGATACCGAGAGATCTAACACAAACAGAAGAAAGCGGCAACGTTCTATGTGCCTCAGGAAGGCTAAGCCCAGCCCCCTGTTTCGATGGGCCCCTTTTATTATCCCAGGGACATCGGCAACTACGGAAACAAAGCAGAACCCAGCAAAAACATTCATTAGTATTCTGGTCATTTGAGCATGGTCACACAAACGTCAGATTTTGCCTGCAAGACTAGAACCAGAAAGCAGCATCATTCAACCACGCAAAAAACTCCATCTGAAAATTCAGCATGGCTACAAGCAGCCAGCAGGCATGAGTAGAAAGAGCTGTTATACATTTCCTCCTGAGCATCATACTACAGGGGTCCACAAATATCAGTGTGGCTTGTTGCTGTTTAGTCATTTAGTCGTGTCCGACTCTTCGTGACTCCATGGACCAGAGCACGACAGGCACTCCTGTCTTCCACTGCCTCCCGCAGTTTGCTCAAACTCATGTTGGTAGCTTCGAGAACACTGCCAGCATTTATGTGTGCTTCCTATTCACTCTTACCCCTTTTCAGATCCTCTAGCATTTGCAGTGGGCTTTGGAGAGACATGGGGATTCCATTAGTTTGTGCTACAGTATGAAGGAGGTAAAAAATAGCAATATATAACCAAGCCATGCCATTAGTGCAAGGACATCTGCCTGTGCAGCAGGACTTCCTCTCCTCTCCCCATGCGCGCCCCCCAAATGTTCTGGGGGTACCTCAGCCCTCCACAGCAGGTTGGGTGACTGTGTGCTTGGAGAGCAATGGGAGAGGTAGTTCCATTGAGCAAGAGGGCGTCCTTGAACTAACAAGACACCTTTGATGGATACAGCCCCAAGAGTCTCCCCTGCTGTTTCTTATTTTTCCAAACTGCTTTGCAAGCCTAGAGGGCTTGCCAGGGAAGCATCACTTTGCTTTATTCATGCTGGGGTTTGGATAAGATCAGAGACAGCGGAGAAACTGCAGCACTTGTGAGAGCTTGTTGGAGGCGGCTGACAAGCCGTTGCCCCTAACTGCCCAAGGCACATCCCTGGAGAATGGATTAGTGGATGCTTGCTCAAAGCAGATACTCATTCTGTGCTTGGGGATTTGAAAGAAAATGTTCTCGGCAACACCATTCAGTAGTTTCTATGTGAATAAAGCAGACCAATTAGAGATGACACAAGGCACTGCCTCTTCCAAAATGGTTAGCTTTAATACCCTCCCATAGGAGTTCACAGATACTGGGGTTAGCTTGGTAGACAAGCATCTATTTATCCTTGCTACCAACTCCCCCTTCCCCGCTCTTTTTCAAATCTTCAGGCATATGCAGAGGGGAAGAGGTAGTGCAGCAAAGTGACTACTCGACCTTTGCTTATTTTGGCTTGTGAGATCCAGCTGGGGAAGGACTGACAAGGAGGGTCCAGGGTTGATTTTCCATGGGTAATTCCCAATTCATGCACACCCAATTCATCGGGCTGTAAAGCCTAAGCCTGCTTTCCCTTGCCAATGCCCAATCAAGAAAGTACTTCCTGACTCCAATGGCATGATTTGGGCAAAACAGCCTCATGAGCCAAATAAATAATAATAATTTGAACCCCTGTTGCTTAGCCTGTAGACTAGACTCACCCCACAAATACTGCGGGACTAATGTATTTATTACCAAACAGGAGACAAGTATCTTAATGTTGTCAAGTCTCTTAGCTGTGCTATGATTTGTTGTTGTTGTTTAGTCATTTAGTCATGTCCGACTCTTCGTGACCCCATGGACCAGAGCACGCCAGGCACCCCTATCTTCCACTGCCTCCCGCAGTTTAGTCAGACTCATGTTTGTGGCTTCGAGAACATGATTAGCTCTGATTAGGTCTGTTTTAAGTGAGGTTGTGATTTTGTATTTAGGCCAGCTGATCACAGTAAGCACATGACTGCCAAAAGAAGGGGGGGGGTATTTGTTCTACCGCCCTACATCCGAAGATCGCAAGCCAGTTGACAATAGAAATACACGAAAATATACACCATGTGACTATGATACACAATTTTCTTTTTGCTCTTTCAAGAGGAAATGCGATGGAGGCTCAGTAAAAATATTAAGCACTTGAAATGAAGTCTTATAAAAACATACCTGCAACTTGCTCATAGTTTTCATAGTGAACAATGCCTACATGTGGATTTAAGGTTGTGAATGGGTAAGAAGCCACTGCTGGTTTTGCATTGGAGATGGCTCGCAACAGCGAAGACTTCCCAGCGTTAGGGAATCCTACCTGGAATAAAGAGCCCAATCTGAATTATTTAGAAGGCAGGTCTCTAGCCACACTGTTCAGACACGTCACTGTTTGGCTGAAGCTAGAACACTGCATTTTAATACATAGGTGCGCATAGACAGGGTTTGTGAAAATGCTGCACCCACATGCTTCTCCATGATACGTGTTGTTCATAACGGCTAGAGCCCAAGTTTTCCAGTTGTTGCTACCGTGAACATCATCAGCCTCCAAGTCAAGAGATCCAATCAGGAAAGCACATACACACACACCAGTACAAATCAAAGAACTACATTTTTAAAGTAATATCTCCCTCACTCCACATTATGGGTAAAGGTATTTAAAAAAAAGGTAAAGGACCCCTGGACAGTTAAGTCCAGTCAAAGGTGACTATGGGGTTGTGGCACTCATCTCGCTTTGAGGCTGAGGGAGCAGGCATTTGTCCACAGACAGCTTTCCGGGTCATGTGGCCAGCATGACTAAACCGCTTCTGGCGCAACAGAACACCGTGACGGAAATCAGAGCACATGGAAACACCCTTTACCTTCACGCCGCAGCAGTACCTATTTATCTACTTGCACTGGCATGCTTTCAAACTGCTAGGTTGGCAGGAGCTGGGACAGAGCAGTGGGAGCTCACCCCGTTGTGGGGATTTGAACTGCCAGCCTTCAGATTGGCAAGAGGCTCAGTGGTTTAGACCACAGCACCACCCGCATCCCTCCATATTATGAAGCTGTTCCTAACTAAACAATGAAGGTTTGTTCCTCCAGAGTCAAATGTTCTACCGAAAAAAGGCAGACTCACCATCCCTGCATGGGCCATGGTTTTAAGCTCCAAATGGAGAATTTTTTCTTGACCAGGTTCACCCTTAGTAGCAGTTGTTGGCGCTCGATTGTCATTGGCCAGAAAGAAACGGTTGCCTTTCCCTCCAGCTCCACCATAGGCTGCAACATACTCCTCACCATGATGGTTGAGATCAGCCACAATTGTACAGTCCTCTTTAACCACCGTACCAATGGGAACCTTGAAAGTAAGAAGAAAGTTAAGCAAAGCAAAGATGACCATTTGCAATGCGTTGCAATTTGCTTATGCCCGAGTGCAAGCAGAGATCCAAATAGTCCCAGGAAGCTCTCCAAACTCTCTCACATGGATGAAGTATGCCTGTAAGTGTTTAAAAGGCTGAACATTAGAGAAGTAAGTTGTGTTATGGGGCAGCAAACAAAGACAATTACTTTAAAAATAATAATGAAATGTATAAAACTTAAAATTAAAATGTTAGCTGCTTACCTTAACATAGATAGTTTTACCAGCAGCTCCATAACAGTTTTTGCTCCCTCCATTTACTCCATTGAAACCTCGATAGAGTGAAAGAAGAGAAGCCAAGGATCTGACTTGCTTATCCACTGTAAAGCAAGATTAAAAATGTTTGAAGTGTACAGTACTCTTACTAGATAAATTTTCTTGTCTGCATATGCAAATCAACTGATTCCAAGATGAGGACATATCATTAATGTCAGAGAATGTTGTGTCTGCACTACCCAGCAGAGGACACTGGGACAAAGCAATACTAGGAGTGATCAGATGTTCCTACTGCTCGCCTGCTTTAACCATATTAGAATGCTAACAGTGTATTAATGTACATTAAAATATTTTTGAAAGCAATGTCTTTCAGAAGGTAACTTCGCTTGTGATCACCAAACCAAAATATTTCAATGATCTTAGGAAGGCAACTTGAAAAATGCCAAAAAATAAAAATTGTTTCACACCACACCTTGTTCCTCACACTTTGTTTTCAGTAGTTAAAAACTGCCAAAATTCATTAATCCGTTCTGTCGATGATAAACACACTTTGGTTCATTATCCTTATTTTGGCTAGCTTAGATTATTGTAATTCTCTATTCCCATTTTAAGCATCCTATTCTATCTTGAATTCTGCCACCCAACTTGGGCTTTTTTTCTTGTATCCCCCCCCCCATACAAATATATTGTTGTTATTATTATTATTATTATTATTATTATTATTATTATTATTATTCTTATATACCACCCTTTATCCAAAGCTCACAGGGTGGTTTACAATATAAAAACACAAGCATCGTGTTCCTTTTCTTTGGATTACTTTATGGTGGTAATGTTACCATATTATGCTAAATTTCAGGTAGCATCTTGGATCAAATAATCCCACCATTCAAGTAGAAGGCACTTCTAAGTGCAGTAAATCTCTGTGAGCTGCCTTGATCCTGGCTCTAGAGGAGGGATAAAGAACCTCTGGTTCTCCAAAATGTTGCTGGAGTCCAGTTCCCATCAATCCCAGCCAGCACGGCCAGTGGTTAGGGATCATGGAAGTTGTAGTTGTAGTACAGAAACACTTGGAAGACAGTAAATTTCCCATCCCCGCTCTTGAGGGTCAGCAGAATGAGTGAAATGAACAAACCCTCGTGAGCACAAGCAAATTCTGCTTGACTTATAGGATCTTTGGATCAAAATTTGTGTTCTTTGTTCCGCCCTCCCACCTTTTTCTCCAATACATCTTCTTGATTATTTGTGTCCTCTTGATCATTTGTGTTCTCTTCTTTGATAAGTCTCATACATTTCCTTCTGCTTTGCACCTTTCTGCTCTTTCCTCTTTTTACTTCTTTTAATGGAATTCATTGCCAGCCTATAGCTGGTTAATTTATTCTTATTTCCTTATTTAAATATGGCTCACAGATTAAAGCTATAACAGAGTTATTATGGTTTACATTTTTACATTCTCCTTCTCTTCCTCTAGTTTCAATTATGTGTCTTTTTTGTCTATACTGTATGAGAAAACAAGCTATTTAGGCACAGACCTGTTTCTGTTTGTACTCAATACCACACCTAGTTTTTTAGGTGCTCAAATAATAATTATTATTATTACTGCAGCAGCTAAGCTGCTTAAGACAGTACTTTGCAAAAGATGGAACTGTGATTACCATGCACTTTGTATATAAGGCGCTTAAGAAAGTTTCTGGAATGCAAGTTAAGATGCAAAAATACCCCAGTGCCACAAAATAACCACCAAACATTTTACAGCTACTGATGCATTTGGTAAAGAGGTTCAAGCTACGTGTTTGTGAAGAATGGCTCTTCACGTGGAAGAGAGCATGTTCAATCTAAAATAGTTTACTTTTCATTGTATTAGAATTGCCTTTTCAAAGCTGCAATTTCAGCACAATTACTGAGAAGGAAATATACAGGAATTGCCCTATCACCTAATGTAGAGCTTGTCAAATGAGCAAAGGCATTACACAACCAGCACTGTGCCCATGCAGCCACTGACAGCTTAGTCTAGGCATGCTGTGGGTATAGGAGTTTGAAAATTCAGCAGCAAGCTTGGAAAAGAATGCAATCATATGCACACTTAGATATGGGTGCAAGCCCCAGTGAACACAGTGAAGCCTACTCAAGTGTAGGAATGCATAGAACTGAGCTGCATTAGGGCAGAACTCCCAGGATGACTTCGGTGTGCAATACTTGAGCAATCCAATCAGAGTTTGATCTGTTTAAGCACCATTCCGATCAATGGAGCATAAGCACACACACACTTAGATTCTAGTGGAGGCTGGACTGATTTATACATTATGAATCCCATAGATTGAAGATACTTTTATGCAGCAAGTCTGTGTGTCTGTAAATTTCTATGCAACTTATATATAGCATAGAAGTGCCCCCTTTAGACAATTCAAGTTACAAGAAAGGAGATTCCAGCTAAACATTAGGAAGAACTTTCTGACAGCAAGAGCTGTTTGACAGTGGAACAGACTCCCTTGGAAGGTGGTGAGCTCTCCTTCACTGGAGGTTTTTAAAGCAGAGGTTGGATAGCCATCTGTCATGGATGCTTAAGTTATGATGCCTGCAGTGCAGCGGGTTGGACTAGATGATCCTTGGGAACCCTTCCAAGTCTACAATTTAATGGAACACCACTAGGTACAAGCATTTAATCTGCCCATGTTTATTCTGGGCATCCACCAGTATAGGAGCTGCCTCTTCTTTCAGAGAATTTCTGCCTTGTGGAACACAGGTGCTAATATGCAGTTTCAAGGCTGTTTCTAAGTACCTTTAGTATGCACTCTCAATAAGGTTTTTCTATTCCACTTAGGTCATTATGCCACTCTCATCACCACAATGCTGAAGCACAATCCATAAGTATATTATAAGTGTGTTATATAAGTGTATTATTATGGTAGCTTTTGGCTTCAAGAGGGAAAATGGTATCGACTTTCATGCATAAAAGCAAGGTCAGAGAGATGTGCTTTCTATTATTTCCACAGAGTGAACCTTCTAGTATCGCTACAGCATATGCACATAATTCATGTCAAGTTGTCAACTAGCTGGATCCTCTCTTTACAGTGATTCATCCCAAATAAACTGAGCTATGCATAAAATGCTTTCTTGTTTTTGGAAAACTATTTTTAGATTAATTTCAGGCTGGTCCAGTTATATACTGCTTTTTGTTAAATGTAAAACATTATGTTGGATTTTGAGTTTTACATTACTTGCATTGAAATTATTTTATGTATTGCATTATATTTTAATTATTTTATTGATTTTTGTAAACTGCCCAAAGAACTTTGGTTGAAGCGCAGTCTAGAAACAAAATAAACCAATGTATCAAGATGTGTGCAAGAGATATTATCTCTTACCTTTCAGTATAATGTCTCCCCCATCTCCTCCATCTCCACCATCAGGACCTCCATATATTTTTCTAGGTTCACTGTGGAAACAGCTGATACCATCACCTCCTTTGCCTCCTACCACATATACCCTTCGATGATCTACAAAGTATCGGGTCTGAAATAGGGAGAAACACTATTCAGAAAAGCAAATCAGGACATTTAAGAAATTTTCAATTCTAAGCCTACTAGGAATTAAATTTCCATTTGATAAGCGAGAGGCATTTAAAGTCTACTAGGAATTAAATTTCCATTTGATAAGAGAGAGAGACATGCATATTGCATTTAAGGTACTAGCCAGATAAATTTATCTGGCATTTATTACCTAGCAAAAATTCTTATACTCAAGGCCACAGACTGGGATAGGTATATTCTGGAGGACTGATCCATCCCTTTGATGTTTTCAACATTTCTCAGAATTCTATCAGTTCTTCAGAAAAAAGGAAACTTGATTCCACATTCCAGTGTTCTGGGCAATTATTGCAAAGGCACTAGTATGGCCAACAAGCAATTATGCATCTATTTCATATAGTGACCAATGAAGGAAAAGGGGGCAGATTTTCCGTACTAGTATATTATGTTTTCCATGAAGTAGCTCTTGAAAAGCACTGATTCAATTGGTTCAAAATGCCATTGCTAGAATGTTTGGCGCTGTCCAGCCACAGCAGGTTCCGCTGTTGTTATAATTGGTCATACATTTCTTTTCATTCAAATTGCTCATTTTCACCTTTAAAGTCCTAAATAGCTAGGACTTTCCCTCCTATAGCTCTCCTTATGCACTCTAACAAGCCCTGATGGTACTGCCCTGGTTTCTCCTGCTGAATGAGAAGACATATGAAGGACTGGGTATTTTATTATGCAAGACACTTTGCAGGGAAATACACCTGGCCATTTTCATTCCAAGTGAAGTGGGAAGGTCTATAAGCTCAGGGCTTTGCATGCAAAAGGCTCCAGCTCGAGTTCCTGGCATCTCTAAGTTGGGCCAGTCATTGAAGAAAGAATACCAAAAGAGATGAACAAATGCTCTGACTTGATAGAAGGCAGCTTCCTATATTCCTAGTTGCACTCAGTCCCCATTTCTCAAGGGTATTCTTTTTCAGCTTATGATCAGAAGCGAGGAGCAAATACAGCAGGCAGTCCTCCTTCTCATACAGTGCCTCTTATCGGGATACAAAGTGCTTCACTGTTATCTAATTTATTCCAAGGCAGCAGCATTCAGTTTGTTCAGGGACCCTTGGAGACTTATCAGGGGCTCCTCTGTGAAAGGACAGACAATGACAGGTAAGTTTGCCTTAAAGAGAACTTGCTCACTGTTAGTGGACCTTGCTCTCCAATGCAGTGCTGCAAGGAAGAGGTGGGTATGTTCAAAAGGGCACTCTTGTGCTGCCAACAAGTTTGGACCAATGGCCTGCCTGAACCGCGCAGGCATCCAGAACATGTCCCCAAATGCTCCATGGTAGATTGGAGATCCACGGCAGACATGAAAAGCTTCCTCAACAGAGGTTGATGTGGAAAGTGCTCCCTGAGGTTACAGAGCTCAAAATACATTAATGTATCTGAACCAAGAAAGGGCAGAGGGAGGAAACAGTTAATTTATTCTAGTGCTCTCTAACACAACCCAGGTATGCTGTAAAAACAGCACTCCGCATTTAAAGGACATATTTATCTAGCATTTTCCCCTTCTTGGAGGAGAAAAGCTGTAGCTATCCCAGCAGCAATCTCATTGGCCCAGCAGTTACAATTCGTTTTTTATTTCACTTTTTAACTCTTCTTGCTGTAATATAGCCAAGTAATTGCTATGTTCCCTGTGAGTTTTTTAAAAGTATACTCTATAAATCAGTACAGAATTACTGGTAATATCTTAAGTCTTGTGATAACACCAAAGATTATAGTTTGTTTTTTAAAGCACAAGCAGCTGGAAGGGAATTGATTGCCACAAACATGGCCAGTTAGGCAAATGCTGCAGAGAAAGGTTCAGGACATTGAAAATAACGCAGGGTGAGTGCCTCGGCAAAATGCAGGTGGCTAGCTGTGTGCTTAAGTTGTGACAATATTTGAGGAAAAGAACATTTTCTGAATTTACATAGCATCACCAAGTGGTTAAAACAGCAAACTGCTGCCTTAAATTACTCAAAAGCAGCACAATAGTTGCCCTTTATCTGTGGTTTGTTGCTAACAGGATTTATAAGCTTGCAATCTCAAACACATTGCAAATTAAGTTGAACAAAAGAGCCCTTTCATCAACAGAGAGGATTATGCAGCCATATTTTTCACAAGATGAGTTTGTGATCTCACAATAAATAGCCAAAATATGTACTCCAGTAACCTTAGTTATCAAACGTATCTTCAGCTTGTGAGCTGATCAGTACTTGACAGATGCAGTTCTGAGCACAGACTATCTCGTGATTTGGCCTGGGGTTCATGCACAAAAAGCAGGATGAGCAGGGCAGGGCTATCCACCATTATCCACCAGGGCTATCCAACTGAAAAATCTACTTGAAGAGGAAAAATGACTGGCACATCTGCATTTTTAACACAAACGTGCCATGTAAATCTGAAGTTCCTATTGCTGTTGTTGTTATTATTATTTAATTTGTATATGAAATTAAGGCCAAATACAATCTAAATCTTACACAAGTATTTAATGCACAACCTCACAGTACAGAAACAAACAGAATTAGCAAGATATGAACACACAACTTAGCTTATTATTAGTCATTTGATAAAAGAAGCATTTTTGTTAAGGTCAGTGAACTATGGCCCCAACTACCTACAATTGTCAGAATTCTTGCAGCTGAATTCTAACTAACAAGAGGCTTCGAAGCCATTTTGCAGCCCCACTAAAAGCCAAATAATGAAGTGACATTGAGACCCCTTATTCTTACATGTATGCACAAGAGCAAGTATGATACAGCAAACAGAGCACTGAACTTGGAATGGAGAGAGATTGGTTCATCGAATCCTGTTCAGCCTTGTAACCAGCTAGCTGTCTACCACCTCCCATCCTAAACTCTCTATAAGATGGCTGTCAGGATAAGAAGGAAGTGGTAGCAGGGAGAAACTACATATGGTGTCTGGTACTCCTGGGAGAATGGGAGTGGGGAAATGGAAATTTAGTAAATAAACAAAGATAACATACAGTTCATTCCTACATATCTTTTCTTAGAGAAGTAAAGATTGCAGCCTTTTTCAACCTGTTTATAGGATTACAGTGGTACCTCAGGCTACATACGCTTCAGGTTACATATGCTTCAGGTTACAGATTCCACTAACCCAGAAATAGTGCTTCAGGTTAAGAACTTTGCTTCAGGATGAGAACAGAAATTGGGCTCCGGCAGCAACAGGAGGCCCCATTAGCTAAAGTGGTGCTTCAGGTTAAGAACAGTTTCAGGTTAAGTACGGACCTCCGGAACGAATTAAGTACTTAACTTGAGGAACCAGTGTACTTCTATGATCATGTAAGTCAGGATGTCTGCATCCTAAAAACACTTGCATGCAAAATTTCTGTTGTAACACAATTTAAAGAAACAAAGTAGACATTGCTAAGGGTTTTCAAACAGTATTTCTGCCTTATCATCCTGTCATCTTCACATGAAAAGGATGTAAGAAATAAAAATGCCAGAGTTCTTACCAAATGCTTACTAATAAATGTTTAGCTTAATGTTTTCTGGTTTTGTATTATGTCTTAAATTTACAAAGGCTTTTAAATCAATGTGTTATAGGAAAGTGGAAGTCAGGGAACTCCAAAAGCAAGTAAGAGAAGACAAGAAATATATTGCAGTACCACTAAATTTAATTTGCAGCTAAACTGAATATTTTTCAAGAGTTTACCAGCTTCTTTTCTGAAAGGTCTCTTTTATGTCCCCGTCGCCGAGACTTGGAACACCTTGCGCAGGTTGTGCTAAGATTCCTGTGCCAGCTCTTCTGAAGTAAGTAACTCTGTATGAGTGAATGTGTCATGCTCCATTGGCTTTCCAACCAAGCTCTGATGGGTATTTGTTGCATATTTGCCTATCAAGGGAGAAAAACAGTGCTGCCGAGATCAAGACATACTAAAGAGCAAACACTGAGAAAACAAGAAGTGCCAATGTATCAAAACTGAACACAAATTCCTTCTTGAAAAGACCAATTATGCACAGCTGCTTCCACTTCTGAGTTGCAGTGGTTGTGAAAGGGCTGGAAAATCAAGTACCCTTAACTGATGAATTGCTGCCCTCACAAGAGCATTCTCACAAACACTTTTGTTATTGCAGAACTCCCCCAGATCAGTCCTGCTATTCTCTGTAATAAAGGTACCTCAGTCATCGAAACACTTATCCTTGCACATCCCACTTGCACACTTGCAGAATCAAACTGGCATGTTGAGAATATGGAACAAATGCAGTCAAACTTTGTTAAATGATAGCACAACTGTATGGTTATTTTAACTTTTATAATATAAAATCAAGTCTCCAACATTCTGTCACATGTAAGCACAATTAAGAATCAGAACCCAGAATGCAACAATTCAGATGAAGGGGTAGGCTTGATTCAGGCGGAAGGCTCACCAGTGATAGGAAGCAGGTTAATCCCTCTCTTTCCTTGGAGGTTTTTAAGATGAGGTTGGTTGGCCATCTGTCATAAATGCTTTCCTTGAGATTCCTGCATATCAGGTGGTTGGACTTAATAATAATAATAATAATAATAATAATAATAATAATAATTTATTATTTGTACCCCGCCCATCTGGCTGGGTTTCCCCAGCCACTCTGGGCGGCTTCCATAAAAACCAAAAATACACTAAAATATCACAGATTAAAAACTTCCCTGAACAGGGCTGCCTTAAGATGTCTTCTGAATGTCAGGTAGTTATTTATCGCTTTGACATCTGATGGGAGGGCGTTCCACAGGGCAGGTGCCACTACCGAGAAGGCCCTCTGCCTTGTTCCCTGTAACTTTGCTTCTCGCAATGAGGGAACCGCCAGAAGGCCCTCGGCGCTGGACCTCAGTGTCCGGGCAGAATGATGGGGGTGGAGACGCTCCTTCAGGTATACTGGGCCGAGGCCGTTTAGGGCTTTAAAGGTCAGCACCAGCACTTGTGATGATCCTTGTGGTCCCTTCCAATTCTACAGTTCAGTAGTACAGTCTAACTGTATTCATTTACCTTCTCTGATATAAGAAAATAACTACCACTCAGTCCCGTGGGCATGTGTAAGAGATCTGCACTTAGGGACACTTTTGAAGCAAGGGCAAAACAAGCACTCCAACAGAGTGGCATGACAGTGATACTTGGAGGGTGCAATGGACTGCAGTGTGCACTGACACAATGCACCAGCTTCCTGGTATGTGAACTGTTGTTGCTTATAGGCAGAAGACAGTTTACCACAGTGCAAGCACACTAGCAAGAGCACCAGATTGCTTCTTCACCAGATTGTTTGGTGTTTTACTATGTTTTCATATATCCTGTAAGCCACCTAGAGTGGCTGGGAAAACCCAGCCAGATGGGCGAGGTATAAATAATAAAATTATTATTACTGTATTACTATTATCATTGTTGTTGTTGTTATTATAGTTAGTGTATTTAGCACATTTATATCTTCCTTTTTCTTCCAGCACAAAACCCAAGACATGGAGTTCTCAGATGGTCACCTTTCGCAAGTGCTGACCATACCCAGGCTTGATTGGCTTCAGCACAGTTACCGCACAATGTTTTGTGTTGTGAACAGCCACATAACGTGGCAAGGACCAGTAGAATGAAAAAAACAAGTTAGGCTGCCAACCTATAGTGACTTAGCCAATAGCAAGCCCAACTGAACACAGTGGGAGATTATTTCTGAGTAAACACATGCAGGACTGCACTGTTAGCCATCCTGGTGGGATAGGAATGTCTGAGACTACTAACCAGAATGATAAACACAGCACACGCCTATTTTTATTGTGTGTTTTAATTATGGATTTAATTCACACTTGTAAACCGCTTAGAAGCCTTTTATGGCATTAAGCGGATTAAACAGCAACAAGTCTTGGGACTAAAGCCTAGCCACAGTAGTTAATGCACTGGCTGCTTCAAAACTGGATTACTGCAATGCGCTCTGTGTGGAGCTTCCCTTGTGCATGATCTGGAAGCTGCAATTAGTGCAGAATTCAGTGGCACAATTGCTGGCGGAAGTGAGGCCTTGTCACCTGTGCTCAGAGACCTGCACTGGTTGCCGATTTGCTACTGGGCCAGGTCCAAGGGGCTGCTATTAGCATACAAAGCCCGTAACAACTTGGGACCAGCGTAGCTACGATATCGCCTTACCCTACATGCGCCCACTCCGCTACTTCGATCGAATCAGAATTGGCACTTACAGCAGGCGCCACACAACATCCGCAGCACATCTGCGTGAAGAGCTCAGGATCATTCCGTGTGGGAGCACCTGCACTTTGGGACACCCTGCACAAATGGAATCAAATCAACAACTGCACTCTTTTTCGGCGCACTCTTCTGTTTAGACAAGCCTACCTGGATGCTTACAGAGAGCTGAGGTCATTATCACCTGATTTGGCATTTTTAACTTCTGCGTGTTTTTAAAGCAGCATTGTGAATCTTTCTCGGTCTTATGTTTGTTTGTTTGTTTGTTTGTTTGTTTGTTTAATCTTTTTGTAACCCACTCTGGGGTGCTGGTTTCGTTTCTTTTCTTAACATTAAAGAAATAAATAAATTTATTTTAATTTAAAATAAATACACACTGCAGCAGCAGCAGCTCCCCCAGCCTGCCCAGCACATTTTCTGAGGCAAATATCTAGCTGCCCATGGACTTTTTCTTGTTTTCCACAGAAGGCCGGCCCCCCTCAGCTCAACCGCCTTTCTCACTGACACACACGCAGCGCATCTCGCTCCCCACTTCTCCGCCCTCCATATATATTCATATATATATTCATATATATATATTCATATATATATGAATATATATATGAATATATATATGAATATATATATGAATGAGATATATATATCTCACACACAATGATTTTATCGTGGTTTCTTCTCGTTTTTAGGCAACCAGGTTGTTGTTTTTGTAAGGTTTGTTTGTAAAAGAAGACGAAACGGCATACGCGTAAATAAAAAAAAAGTCTCACCCACCCCAAGCTTTTATCCTAGCTCCGCCATTTTCTGACAGGCTTTGCCCATCCGCGGGTTCAGCATCACACGCCTGACGTCACAGCCGCGCGCCGCGGGCGCGGAAAGAGAAAGCAGTGGCGAAGGCGGGTCCGGGCAGCAAAGACGTCAGCCACCCCTTTCGCTGCCTCGCGCCAAGCAGCTGCCGCGCAGACGCAGTTCTAGTGCCTGCTAGGCGCTGGAAGCGGCGGCCGCAGGGCTGCATGTGCGCCTGCGCACTTGCCGGGGCTGGCGGTTCAAACGTTGCGTTCGCTACGCTTCACTCCCCCTCCCCCTCTTTCTACTAACCGCAGACGTTATCGAACAGGATTGGTGGGAAGGCTTCGCGGGAGGGTTGTGATTGGCTGATGTGGCGATAGAGGCGGGAGAAGCCGGAGTTGAATTGGCCGTTGGGCGGCGAGGGACAGGAGCCGCTCCTGAGGTAGTTCCACGTTTGGGCCTGTCAGTATTTTCTCCTGAAAAGGCTCCTCCGTCGCTTCGACGACCTACAGTTATGCAGGCGGAACTTCATAGGGCCATTAAACATAACTGAGCGTACAATTGATAACTATTTTTTTATTTTTTATTTTTTACACATTGACACATTATATATTTATCTATATCCTGCCTTTTTCCCTCATGAAACTCAGGGTGACTTACAACGTGAACTCCATGGTTCTATGAAATACAACCAAAACGGCACAGCACCAGCCCTTTCCATTTCAAAGCAGCCATAGTTCCCAAGGACCTTTCATTAAAAGCAGCAGCAGCAGCAGCAGCCAGTTCACGTGCCGACGGCAGAAGGACCCAAGGAGGGAGCCAGGCTGGCTTCTCCGGGGAGAGAATTCCAGAGTGTGGGAACAGCCACTGAGAAGGCCCCTTTGGCAGACACACTTTGACTTGTTACCGTAAGCATCGTATAAATATACCAGCAATAAACTTAGGTGAGTTATGTGACATAATGTAACTAAAATAGCACCATATGACATACATGGCTAAAATGGCACCATTCACACAATCAGCAGGTACAGTGGTGCCCCGCAAGACGAATGCCTCGCAAGACGAAAAACCCGCTAGACGAAAGGGTTTTCCGTTTTGGAGGCGCTTCGCAAAACGAATTTCCCTATGGGCTTGCTTCGCAAGACAAAATGTCTTGCGAGTTTTTCCGACTTTTCCCCCCTCCCCCCCTTTTCTAAGCCGCTTATCTGCTTATCCGCTAAGCTGATAAGCCGCTAATAGCGCTAATCCGCTAAGCTGTCAATGGGCTTGCTTCGCAAAACGAAAAAACCGCTAGACGAAGAGAATCACGGAACGGATTCTTTACGTCTTGCGAGGCACCACTGTATATGCACAACCAGGGGAACTCTTGATATTCTGTTAATACAGGCAGCCGCTCACTCACACAAGGGCCTGCATGTGCATAAGTGAAATCACATAAAGTGGGGAGTACCCACTAAAAGGGACGCAGGTGGCGCTGTGGGTTAAACCACAGAGCCTAGGACTTGCTGATCAGAAGGTCAGCGGTTCAAATCCCCTCGACGGGGTGAGCTCCCGTTGCTTGGTCCCTGCTCCTGCCAACCTAGCAGTTCGAAAGCAGGTCAAAGTGCAAGTAGATAAATAGGTACCGCTCCAGCAGGAAGGTAAATGCTGTTTCTGTGTGCTGCTCTGGTTCGCCAGAAGTGGCTTAATCATGCTGGCCACATGACCTGGAAGCTGTACTCTGAGCACCGCAACCCCAGAGTCGGCCACGACTGGACCTAACGGCCAGGGGTCCCTTTACCTTTTACTCACTAAAAAGCATGTTAGGCAGGTAGGATGAGCAGCCTAAACAAAGTCCCGCTGTGCCTCTAGTCTCTTTGGGGCTTCGTCTGTCCTTCACGACGTCCTCTTCTGGTTCTGGGGAGGGTCTCCTCGAGCCATGAGGACTCTTCAGCTGGTTTTTATTTATTTCCTGGTTTCTATTTATTTCTCAGCACCATGTATATACATGGACATGTGTGAATAGATCACACATAAGATTCCTGCATTGCAGGGGGTTGGACTAGATGACCCTTGGGATCCCTTCCAGCTCTACAGTTCTATGATTCTATAAATATGGGGGTACCTGCACTTGGCTCTACTAATTTCCAGTGTCTAATCTGAGAGAAGATAGGCAAAGGTGCTGTTGGTTTGCATTTTCCCCAGTTTGAATGTATTCAACCTGCACGTGTCAGTGATCAAAACTGCTTTTCATCAGTTTTGAGTCCAACTGTTTTGCCAGTTACAGCCCAGTCTGGAAGAGGTATATCTAGCCTCAGTCACTCACACACTGGTTCAGAAACAATAAACTACAGTGGTACCTCGGGTTAAGAACTTAATTTGTTTTGGAGGTCCGTTCTTAACCTGAAACTGTTCTTAACCTGAAGCACCATTTTAGCTAATGGGGCCTCCCGCTGCCGCCGTGCCAGCACAGTGCGATTTCTGTTCTCATCTTGAAGCAAAGTTCTTAACCCAAGGTACTATTTCTGGGTTAGCGGAGTCTGTAACCTGAAGCGTCTGTAACCCCAGGTTCCACTGTACATTCAGCCCATGCAAAGGTAAAAAGATTTTTGACTTTTGTCAGGCTTCTGACACCCACCTATATTTCTGCCTTATGGAATGCAAAAGACATTGTCACAATTCAATGGCACATTCTTGCCATGCAAAGGCTTTGTGGAGGGCTTGAGAAAGGGCTTGTGAGAGAATGGCCTGGAAAGAGTCTCAAGGGCAACAGTTAACTCCCAGGCCTGAGGTTCTCTAACCTGGATTACACCATTATGAAGGCATTGCTCTCCAGCTCATCATTAGTTAAGGTCAGAATGGTGGTACCAGTGACAGGGCTTTTTCATTGGCTCCATAGTTGTGGAACACTCCCTAGAGAAATCCAACAAATTCTCTCTTACTGTTTTTAGACACCTTTTTGTTCCATCAGGCTTTCTATGAGGGGTAAGTATTCTTCTTTCTACGCTCACTGCTATATACTGTTTTAAAAACATTTTTTGCTGGTGTATTTTCTGCTCTGCCTGTTCTTTACTACTGTTTTTATTGCTACTAGAAATTATTTGGAAATATTTTATTCTGAAAGGCAGGGTATAAACAAATTAATTAATCTTAAATTCAAATTTATTAAATTGGATTCCAATAGCTTATTGGTAAATTACCCCCATGGTAGTGGATTGCCAATGAACCATTGGAATTCATGCGGCACTCTTTTAATTCTATGACTATAGCAGTTCTATGTTACTGTGTCATGCCTTCTAGTGAGATCATTGGCTAAATAGGAAACTAGAAAACCTGATCTTGAAATTCAAATGAGATTTGACATTTTGAAAACTGACATTAACACTTTTTCTCATGCAATGATCTTTACTTGAAATATTTCAGAATATAAATGAAGTGTGATTAATGTATTGTTTTCATTAAACCTGCAATTAAAAAAAGAACAGACTTCAAACATGATTACAGCAGTCCTTTTAAAAGTCTTTTCATCATACGAAAAAGTACCATTACTTGGCTTCACAATCAATTCATTTTAACCTAAAACATGTCCAAACATTCTGTATTACAAAACAGAAAATATGATACAATTAATGAAAAAAGTCAAAATGCTGGCATCACTGTTTTGTTTCCACATCAATACATAAAAATGGACAACACATTAAATATTTTGTTATTAACAGTTAGAAATATTAACACTAAAAATCATGTATAAATTAGGAAATAATGTACAAACTATTTCCAAAGCGCTCTTTCAAATACAGTATATACACAACATTCAAGAAATTCTTAATGTAAGACATTTCCAACTGATGCAATGTTGCTGTTTTACTTGTTAAAATGCTTGTGGTCTTTAAAAAATGATTTTCAGCAATGCTAAAAACCATACGAGAAGCAGATGTCAAAGCTGGTAAGGAGCAATGCAATTTTTTCTGGCTATCAGTAAACTCTAATGTGAAGGTGACCATTGTTTATTCTAACACCTCGATGTTCTAGGCAGGCAATCCATTAGTGTTTCCCACTGCACTGGTATGAGCCTCTCCTGCATCAGCACAAACAGCCAAGTCCTGACAAATGCCAGGAACATAGGAGACCCTACAGTGTAGTTGCCATGCAACAACTGCTGGAAATTTTGCAGTGGCTGTTGGCCAGGGTACTCTGCACCAGGGGCTCATGGCTTCTTGCAAAGGCCTCTTTTGATTGCTCCCTGTGAACATAACCACCCATTGTTGTGCAGTTACATGGGTTGTGAGGGTTCCTCCTGCAGGCATGACCAAGCAGGCTAGGCAGAGAGTTATTGGCCATCACCCAAAAGTGCTACATGGCACTGGCAGAGTTGTAAATAGAGCCATCGCTGTGCTTAGTGCTATGAAGGGTTCAGAAAAAGGAAGACAGAAATGACAATATAGAGAAAAATTCTTCTTGATGAACAACTATACAAATGTTGATTTGTTTGCTTTGGGCCTGTGTGGCTTTGTATTTTCACTGACTGCTTGTTAGCAATGCTAGGTATATTGGAGTTTTTCCCCCCTATGGCTGCCTTTAAAATTATTAAATAGTTTTCATTTATACCTTTATATGCTCTTAATTTATTTTAAGTGGAATAAAAGTTCCTAAATACATTTTGCAGAAGGGTAGATCTTGAGCAGCACTTTCTAGCAGCACTTTCCCTGACCCTCATATTTGTACAGTATTCTCATAGATCATTGGATCATTTTTTAAATAAATAGTAATATTGATATTTTTGGGGTCCAGTGTCTATTTTCTGGAGGTCCGTGTTTTTGAAAATTGGTATCTCCACACAAAATCTAAACCATCCAGATGTTTACAATATAATGATAAAATATATTATATTCTTAAATTGAGTAAACCTATGTACTCAAATTCATCTTAGATTATTTATCTAAAAAAAATCCCACCACTTTTTGAGAAATCCTGTAGTTTTGAACAACAAACTGAACATCTTGCCAATCTTTTACAGTTTAAATGTTTTAGAAGCTTTAAGTTTGGTTTATTTATGTTTAAACTGTATGTTGGGCAGCACTTGCATTCAGAGCTGAGTGGCATCTGACCCAAGGTATCATAGGGAAAGGGCTGTGTGGCTCCCTTTTCTGTACGCAGAAGGGAAAGGCTGTGCCAGAAAGCAGGAAGCGTGGGTGCCCCTCAGATACGCACCCCTGCAGAAATCATGGGGATGAGCAGTACTAGCTGAGGCAACTGAAGGAGAGGTGTGGAACTTGTAGCCCTCTAAATGCTACAAGGCCGCTGTCCCTGGGTTATAAGGATTTTACAGAGCAGTTTGTTCCTCCTGGAGTGATGATCTCTCTTAACCTACTACCCTGTATTGTCTTAGACACTGTCAGGCTGTACAGGAGCTTTGAGGGCTGAGCTTTATAACTGATAAAAAGGGCAGGCAAGAATTGTGAAGGAGCCCTGCAAAGATGAGGGGGCCAAAGACCTACTGACTTCCTTTCCCTCTCTTTTCTGCCCTCCCCGAGTAGGGATCCATGTGATACTGAATGCCTGGTGTGTACCTGCTCTCTCATTCCCAGCAGGTGATCAGCATAAGAAACCCAGTGTGACCAAAAGACACACCGTGAGCAATGATTTTTATAGCAACAGTGCCTTTTAAATGCTACAATGTTTTCTGTAGTTCCAAACAATGCAGGATCCAGTCAGTTAAATATAATAAACAGTCCGTGAATATACAGTGGTGCCTCGCAAGACGAAAAGAATCCGTTCCGCGAGTCTCTTCGTCTAGCGGTTTTTTCCGTCTTGTGAAGCAAGCCCATTGACGGCTTAGCGGATTAGCGGCTTTTAGCGGCTTAGCGGATAAGCAGATAAGATAAGCGGCTTAGCGGCTTAGAAAAAGGGGGGGGGAACCCCACAGGAACTCGCAAGACATTTTCGTCTTGTGAAGCAAGCCCATAGGAAATTCGTTTTGCGAAGCACCTCCAAAACGGAAAACTCTTTCGTCTAGCGAGTTTTCCGTCTTGCAAGGCATTCGTCTTGCGGGGCACCACTGTATCTGATTACTGGAAACAGAGTTTCCAAACTGCTACTGAAGCCAAAATACCAAGGAAGAGCTATCGTACTTAGAGTAGACCCACTGAAATAAATAGACTTAAGTTAGGCATGACTATCTTTTTGATTGATTGATTGATTGATTGATTGATTGAAGCAAATGATATTCTGCCCCTCGTTAAAAAAAAATGTCCAGGCAGATCATAAGGTTAAAAATACAAAAATCAAAACATTAAACTGCAATATATCAATTAGTCTAAATATGCTCATAAAAATATTGCCATTGTAATATATAGGTCAACGATCTTATTACAGAAGAAAGTCTTCAGTTAACTTGTCCGTTGATTTCTATCGGTCTACTCAGAGTATGACTTAGTTGAATGCAGCCCTTAAGTCTGTAACCTGATTTTGTTTATGGCTATATTTCTTGGTGGAAGGCTGAGTAAGTGGAAGGATCAGAAAATGAATTGGCAGCTAATCAGCTGCATGGGAAACATGCACTATCTCTAATGTGCATGATACAGTTACTTTGTAGTAAAGTCTGGATGGTCATTTATGCTTCTCAACAACTTGTGTGGATATGAAGCTATATTGACTTTTGACAGACTGAATCTTGGAGTTTGTTTTACCTACAGCTTGGATAACAAGATTAAAATGGTACTAGTGAATTTTTGCTTTGGCAGATAGACAATCCAGATCCAATTAGAGTTAAGCTGAGTTTGGTCCCACTGATTTCAAGCACACACTCACTGCTCTCCCAGTGAAATCAATGGAATTTTAAAGTGCTTCGCTTTGGCTGCATTTCATCATCCTACTGGCTAAATTTGTTCCGCAGTACATTTTATTGTAAATGGTCATACTGCAGATATTTAAATCAGGTGTAAGTCTTTATGGTAGCCGTCCTAAGCACACTCAATTGGAAATAAAACCCCACTGAATTGTTACTGAATGAATCATAGAACTTTGTTTTTACAAGAATCCCATTTTATGCCAAAGGCAACTATACTGGGTCTTCCCCACAGTGGTAACTATTTTGGCACTGAATATACACTATATCCTGCAGTAAATTAGTTATGTGAAGGAAATTCATTTTCTTTACATACTTGCCGCCTGAAGAAGGAAGGTTCCTTGTGGGGACACTCAGTAGAGAGAGGCAAATCTCTTCCCAGAATCAGGCAGCCCCATAGCAATGGAAGCACAGCTCTTCTGTTGCCCTTCATTATTAGTCCGGGAGCCTGTAATGGCTTTGCCTTCTTGATAAGGCACCTATTTTCCAAGCAATGCAACAGATAGACGTATACAAGAGATGCAAGTCTCATGAAGCAACTTGCAGACTTATTTTTGCTACAGGACACCACAAATGTCCCTTATGTTGATGTCATCACCTGGGCCAGGATGCATAAAAATGTGTCCTAGTACATGAATTCCCCAAGAACATTATACAATAGGTACAGAAGGAATCAATCTTTTCCTTTACCAGATTCTAGATGCCTTGGCCACACACTAACTGAACCCGTGGTCATATATCCAGGATAGCTGAAATAGAGTAGTCTTCTCTGGTGGTTTAATATAAATTCAGTGGAACTACTGCCCACATTTCAGCAGTTTAATGCTTCTTTGGTATTGACCTGCTATGGGATATAAGGGGATCTTCCCATAACAGGGCCAGTTCCCAAGTCAGCAATAAACCCCAATCATAAATAGTTGGTGGAAAGGTGACTTAAATAGGCCCTACTTACTGCTGTACTAATTTGTTGTTTCACTTTGAAAGTATCTAGCAAATCAAACTCATGCCCATACATTTCAGTATTTGCAGTTCAGAATAAAAACCAAGAAAATGCAATAAAATGAGCCTATCCCAATACCATCAAATTAGGATCTATTGATTTCAGAGGATAGTGGATACAAAATAATCTGCAGCACATCCAGGCTGTTTCACCTTGAAAACAATGCTAAGAGCAGTTACATGAGCAGAGCACGAAAAACTTAATTATATGTGTTTGATGTATTACAGAATATTGTAGCCTTGTAGATGACGAAGAAGAAAAATAGCTGGGTGTGATGTGGATACTGATGTTCAAGTAACCTCTAAAGCTAGACATCAAGTGAGGGTGGGGGCAGGAGAAGGAAGAACCTTTGCATTGTATCAACATACAGTATTATACACAGCACCAAAACATACCAAACCGTTAAAGCATTGCCTTGTTACCAGTAGTGCACTGCTTCATATCCAGCATGAAATGAATACTATTTCACAGACAAATGCTCCTTTGTGCTAAGGGGGTTAACCAACATATTACGATTAATCAAAAACTGCCCGTACATTCAAGTTCAAAAGACGGACATAAATATTGAAACAAATCTGACACGGGTGCTTGTCCTTTTATTGCTGATAGTTTCCATACTGGCTCTGTTAAAAATAAGAGAGAAAGAGAGAAATTAACACAGTCATTTCTACAGACACATAGGCCTGGTTCACATGCAACACTAAACCAAACTATGGCTCACCATGAGTGAGTGCAAATACTCAGGAAAAATTGGGCACTTTGCTCCTCCTCAGCTTTTGCTGCTGTCATGCTATCTGGAGCTAAGCTTAAAGTTACGTCCACACCAGGCCACATGGTTTGTCCTCCAAACAAACTACATTTTTTTCTTGGCTTATGGCTCATGATTTGTTTAGGGGAGCACAGGTTCAGACACACTCAGTTGTGTGGCAGCACCAGGAGCTAGGGAGGAGCAAAGCAGACACAATTTTCTCCTTGTGTACTAGCATGCTTACTTATTTATGCTAAGCTCATTGGAACAGCATCTGCTTTGTAAGGTCCATGTTCAATCTCCAGCATCTCCAGATAGAGCTGGGAGAAGCTCCTGTCTGAAACCCTGGAGAGCTGCAGGCATTCAGTGCCGGCAGTGCTGACCAACATGGGCCAATGGTCTTACTACATAAGGCACCTTCCTGTGTTACTATGTAACAATAGCACCTTGAATTGGGACCAGTAGCATGTTGGAAGGCAGCGCAAGTCCCATGTGATCAAAGTAATGTGATTCTAGCAGGATGACCCATTTAACAACCTGACCCACCACCACATTTTGACTAGCTGCAGCTTCCAGCCTGCTTTCAAGGGTAGCCATATATAGAGTTCATTACAGGAATCTAAATGGGAAGATTTACCTGCTCATAGCCGTAAGGCCTCTGTTGCTGTGCAGATGGTCCTGTCTGTGAAGCTCTGTAGCTTCCATACTGTTGCCCCTGACCCTGTTGGTAACTGGAGTACTGTGATGAGGCTCCTTGGGCTGGACCTGGGAATATAACAGCAAAAGTCTTGTCAAGAGTTCAAGAGTAGGTTGCATCATGTCCTTAAAAGCCTGGCAGCAGAAGAATATAAACATAATTTTGATACATGCATAGTAGACTACATACTTAAATTTCTCCTTCTGAGTTTGTTTGCATATTTGTTTGCATATTTGTTTATATCCCACTTTTTAAATTGACAGAGCAGCTACAATAATTTAACCAATAATTTCATAAAGGCAATCTAACTATAATTTCAGAAACAAGGCAGCAACTATTAAAAATAAAAACAAGCACAACATATAACAACAACCAGCACGGCTCTTTAACTGAAAGTTGACTGACATAGGAAAGTTTTCACTGGCCATTTAAAAGTTAACAAAGCTGAGGCCATAATAATAATAATAATAATAATAATAATAATAATAATAGTAGTAGTAGTAGTAGCAGTAGCAGCAGCAGCAGTAGCAACTCTGTCTCTACGACCAAGCAATCTTATTTATCCAGATTGCAGGCCTTCAAGGAGGGCTTGTGAAGCTGATTTTCACCCCCAGGCTGATTCTTTTATGTATGAAACCTGCTTTTATAGTGATAATAGACTGACAGGAGAAGAACTGTATGTATATTTTGTTGGATTTCAAAGGTTCCAAGGCAGTACTTACTTTTGCATTTAGTTTTGGTGTTTTTCTTATGGTAATGACTAATAAAAACTTGACAGCAAGGATGATATCCCTGAACTTACAATTAGGCTCAGAAGACAGTTGCAGACACAGGTCTTATTTGCATTACTGTCCACTCCTTTGCATGTTGACTCAGAAGTAAGTCCCACTATATCAACAAATCTTACCCTTAGGTAAGTGAGCATGGGACACTTCTGTGGTTCTTTTTGAATCAACAGGCTACTATAAAGAAAACCTGTGTGGTATGGTGGTTAGGGAATTGGATTTATACTGGAGAGACAAGTGTTAAAATCCCATTCAGCTACAAAGCCAGACTCTCCCCACAACCTCTCTCTCTGTCAGCCCAACCTGCCTTGCAGGATTGTTGTGAGGATGGAAGGGGTTGGGACTACAAATGCTGCCCTGAACTCTTGGAATAAGGGAGGACTAACATCTGAAGGACTATTGTATTTCAATATTTTGTTGGAAGCCGCCCAAAGTGGCTGGGAAAACCCAGCCAGATGGGTGGGGTATAAATAATAAATGATGATGATGAAGAAGAAGAAGAAGAAGAAACCAGGAAGAAAGAACTTTTAATAAAGACTGGGGAAAGTTTGTTGAATATTTGAAAAATAATTGTAAACAAATTAAAACGCTAGCAGAGTTGACATAAAATGAACAGTGAAGCTAAATAAAGGAAATTCTTAGAGAAAAATTAAGGAATTATTTTGGATATGCAGCAGTAAAGACAAAATGGAAGGATCCACAGATAGAGGGGGAGGGGAGGTTGATTTGATATGAATTATTGGTTTTGTTAAAGAATTTGCATGTTTTGTTGTAAAATTCAAAAAGGATAAATTTTAAAGAGAGGGAGAAAGAAAGAAAGAAAGAAAGCAAGAAAGAGAGAAAGAGAGAGAGAGAGAATGGGTACACAGTTGTGCAGAATCAAGCTACAAAGTAGAGCAAAGCAAGGCAATACACATTTTCTCACCATATCCTTGCTGCTGTCCTGGATAGCTCTGTTGATTTGGGTATTGCTGCTGTGAATACGTTTGCTGTTGTACAGTTCCCTGTTGGTATCCCGCCTGCTGCTGGCTATACTGGGAATTCCCTAAAGACAGAATATCAATAGGGTTGATTTGCAAGCTAACCAGCACCCTACATCCACATAGGGTTCAATGGGATACTCTAAATCTTCCATGGATGCAGCCAGTTTGAGAGAAGCTTATCCATAAAAGGCAGGCATCACTTCCAAGCACTAATCTGTGTGAAAGAGTGAGTAATGTGCCACTGTATTCACACCAGTTCTCAATAAGAAATGGTGCCTGCCAATGCAATTACTCCAGCTCATGCGTCAGTTCCTTCATATGGCTACACTCACAGGGTTGCATATGGCACAAAGAAGTGTGTGAAGTATCCCTAGGTGCCTGTTTTTGCAGGGCTCACACAATACAGATTTCTAGGATCAGAGGGAGCTTTTCAGTCACCTGCACCATTGAGCATGCATATAAGTAGCCTGTGTGGAAACTTTAAAAAATAGAAATTCAGATACTTCAAGACTTGTACTTAAAAAAAAGTTCTAGTTTGCCATGAAAGAAGGGGTTGTAGACAATACCATGCAAGGTTTTCCTTCCCTCCAGAAGCAGACGAGTATACATAGGTGTAGTTTTGGCACTTAATGCTTAAAGACTGGAGGTATGTGGCTGGACTCAACAGCTGATTGACTGTTCAGTCCCATCCATCTAATCTTAAGGTTGCTTCAGAGCATGCAAATAGACACAACATGTTTTGCATACTAAAGGTCCCAGGTTCAATGACTGGTATCTCCAGGAAGGACTGAGAAAGACCTCTGTCTGAAACACTGCTAGTCAGTATGGTTACTAATAAGCTAGATGAAGCAATGGTATAATGGAGGTTCCTTTATTCAGAGCAAACTGGGGGTAGTGGGCATGTTGTTGCTTACACTAACACTGCAACACTCTCCCCTTAAGTCTGAAGCCCCTCCCTGGGACATGGTGTGTACTATAAGAGAAGAGGGCCAATTCATTGCCCTGCTTAATGGACCAAGGAACCTTGCAGCTGGGCCTTTGTTGTCCCCAGCATTAGAAGTCAGTTGCTGCTGGCAGTTTCCTGGGAGGCACTTACCTTCAGCCCAATGATTGGGAACCTATAGCACACCAAATGTTATTTGACTACAACTCCCATCAGCCCTGGCCAGTGATCAGGAAGAACGGGAGATGTAGTTCAGGAACATGGAGGGCCACAGGTTCCCTATCCCTACTATACCTATTACCTAGATGGCGGCTGACATCTTCTTAGAGGAAGACGGAACAGCTATATCTTTGTATTGCTAGCAGCAGTAGAACACTGTGTGTGTGTGTACGTACGTACGTACGTACGTACACCCAACATCTGATGCGTTCTACAAGAACTGCTTCCATAACGTCTTCTTACCTCCTTCATAGTAGTGCTGTGTAGAATCTTCAAATGATCTGTCATAGCTTTGTTCAGAATAAGATGACTGCTGGTACGCATAATCACCGTGACCTATGACAAAAAGAAAGGTACATAAGAAATTGATATTTTAAAAATTGTGCATTTTTCAGATGCATGACAATTTCAAACTTGTATTACTATCAGTTGAGTTATGGCTCCTGCCAAATGTGTGATGTAGTGCACAGAATTCTGTTGACAGAACTACTCCCTTTGCAGAACTACAAGTCCCATTAGGAGGATGGGTAGTTAACATCTGCAATGTAAATATGACTGAAGTGTAGCTCACACCTGGATTAATCAAAAAACATGGGGAGAAAGATAGCAGCACTTAAATCTCTAAAAAGAGACATGCAAAGGTTCAAAACTTTGTTTTTATTTTTCTAAATTTTGGAGCTGTAAGGTTTATATCCCATGAGAAAGTTTCCCTTGAAACACTTCAAAGACAAAGGACATAGGGTTTTCTCTCCAGCTGCCTTCCTAGGTTTTTCTTTGGATACATTTTGCAGCTGTTTGACCCCTCTTGCTGCCTAGTTCCGTTCAGAGAGCCCACTGCCAAGAAGAAGAGTTTGGATTTGATATCCCGCTTTATCACTACCTGAAGGAGTCTCAAAGCGGCTAACATTCTCCTTTCCCTTCCTCCCCCACAACAAACACTCTGTGAGGTGAGTGGGGCTGAGAGACTTCAAAGAAGTGTGACTAGCCCAAGGTCACCCAGCAGCTGCATGTGGAGGAGCGGGGAAGTGAACCCGGTTCACCAGATTACGAGTCTACAGCTCTTAACCACTACACCATGCTGGCAATCCTGGTGCGCCTTAACCCTCCTACTTGCTGACACTGCTGGCTCACCTGGCCCATCTAGTTCAGCATCCTGTTTTCACAGTGGCCAACCAGATGCACATCAGAAGCCTGCAAGCAGGACCAGAGTGCAACAGCCACTGGTATTCAGAAACATTACTGCTTCTGACAGTAGAGGTAGAGCTAGTAGCCATTTATAGCCTTATCCTTCTTGAATTCGTCGAATCCTTTTTTAAAAGCCATCCAAGTTGGTGGCTATTACTGCCTCTTATGGAAGTAAATTTCACAGTTTAACTATGTGCTGTGGGAAGATGTATTTGTTTTTGCCTCCTAAATCCTCCCAATGTTCAGCTTCACCGGATGTCCACGAGTTCTAGTGTTAAGGGGGTGGGGGACAATTTGCTCTAGTCACTTTCTCCATGCAATGCATAATTTTATACACTTCTATCATGTTGCCTCTTTTCTCTAAATTAAAAAGTCCCAAGTGTTGTTACTTGCCTCATAGGGGAGTTTCTCCATCCCCTTGATCATTTTGGTTGCCATTTCACCATGTGTATGGTGGTCCTTATTGGCACTGAATCCTGATCCACCCTGCATATTTTCTTTCTGCCTTTTGTGGTCTGGGTTCTTTGCTGATATAACCCTGTCCAAACTTACCTCTTTTCCCTTGGTTCAACTATGCCACCTACAAACTAGTTTGCCTACCACCACCCACCCACCCAACCCACCCCTGGCACAGTGATCTCAGGCCTACTTGCTTGAAAATAAAGCTCCAATAAATATCGTAAGGTCTTATTTTCAGGTAAAGGCTTGGGAGCATTTGTGTGGATTGGCCTCCGTCTTTCAATTCCATTCCTGGGTGCCAGAAGCCTTCTGCAGGTCAACGGCATTATGGAACCATGTTCCCCAATACTCAGCAAAATTACCATCGGGATAATATTGCTGGTTCATGGGCTCTGATGAACCTTGTCCATGACTGTATTGTTCACTGTAGTATTCCTCCTGGCCCATGTACTGCTGAGAGGAACCTACAAAGCAGAGTGAGAGTACCGTTGTCAGTCTACAGTGCGATCAAAGGTGGATAACTGAAACAACCTCTTTAAAGGGAGTGATACCCTATCTGCCTGAATTGTAAGTCTGTTCTATACAGAGGAGGTTCTGGCCTAGCACTGTGGGCTTCAAGTCTTGCCTCTGCTGTGAACTTCAGTGTGAGAAACTGAGTTCTATTAGGACCATAGCACTGGAAGGTTGTTTTGGTTCACTCATCCGGTGCCATTTTTTGGGATCACACCCTCCCCAACTGCTCTTTGCCCTGCAACTACAAAAACTGCAGTGATGAGGGAAGAAGTGTTAACCCTGGTTCCCTAGTGCTACTTTCCACACCTGAGGTAGGCCTCTCAACAGTTGAATTTGCTATTTAAAAAGACCCAGCTCACATCCAACCATGGATCTTCCATCTCATACGGTCATGCCCTTTGAACACACACAACACTGCGGAGCTATACAGTTCTGAGTCCTTGGTTCTTATTTACCTTGCTGTGAAGGTCGGTAAGGGCCCATTGGCCGTTGGCCCATCATGCTGTTGCCTTGGTTACTCTGACTCATCATGGCAATGGAAGACTGCCCTTGGTAGTGTTGGCTCCCTGCTTGCGCAGTGTTGTAATGTGACGTTGCCGCTTGCTGGTGCATCATGGACACTGCAACACACACACACACACACACACACACATTTTACATTCTCAAATTCTCTACACAGTGCTCCACTACTACCACTGTAGCCCTGAGTAGAATAAACTTCAGTTTAAGAAATATATATTGCAACTGTACTTAAGTATATGTGAAATAACAGCATATGTTTACCTCCATCTCAATTTCCCACCCCTTTATCTATTTTTAGAATATAAACCACCTGGGGCAGGGATCTATCCTCTCTCTTTTTAAAGTACATCATTGATGCTAAAATGTAAGGAATCATAGGGTTGGCTGGGAGATCCCAAGGGTCATCTAGTCCAACGCCCTGCAATGCAGGAATCTCAACTGAAGCATCTATGGCAGATGGCAATTCAACCTCTGCTTAAAAACCTTCAATGAAGGAGAGCCCACAACCTCCCAAGGGAGTCCGTTCCACTCCCTTCTCTGAAAGAAGCTTCAGAAATATTTGGAGCTCTTCAGTAGCCGTATTCTGAACCTGATTCCTGCCACTGCCCACCTCCCCAGGTCTGACCCTGTTATAAGTGGTCACAGAAGCCAAGAGCCCCATGACACTTTAAAATGGCATATCTATCCAACAACAAAAAAGGCCAGGCCAAACTAAGCCAACCATACCAGGATTGGACTGCATGTTGATATTTGTTCGTGAGACGTAGTTGCCTATTGATCCCTGGCCTTGCATTGGTACATTCTGAGATGCAGGCACTGTATGGCTATAGCCGGTTCCGGTTCCGTGGCTACTGACAGTCATGCTCAGGGAAGTCGTGGGCATGGTATTCTGGCCTGACTGTTGCATAGACACGTGATTGGGACCTAGCAGAAAGCAAAGAAGGAAACAAGGGGCAGCAGTGAATATTGATTTTGAATCCTGTTCAGATTTTACCTTCCTTCACTCTCAAGTTGCCAGTATCTAAGCTTTCTACATCTCTGCTGCAGAAACTGTGCAGCCAGGAAGCTCAAAAAACTATGCTCACATTATGCAACTTTATATCTTACCTCTCCCAGTTCTTTTTAGATTCAAAATAAGGACTTTGAAGGATTGGAATCCCCCCCCCCATGTCACATTTGGGAATGGTTTGGAGTTTGGGAATGACATCCAGCGAGGAACCTAAAATTGCCACAAATATATAGGACAGAAGGAATAAATACTTGGGTCGGGTTGGGAGGGAAGAGAAGGTGAGCACGGAACCACGTGGGCTGTATAAAGTCAGGGGTAGCCAACACTGAGTCTTAACAACACCTAGAGGATCCCCAAGTTCTCCATCTCTGGGCAGGGGGCCTATAATTCTAGGTATGCTTACTTTAGGAAAAGGATACATCAGTACAGTGGGACTTACTTCTAAGTAAATATGCACAGGAACAGGCTGCATGAGACCTTAAAACAATTTGGCCTTTTGAGTGAAGAAAAGTGAAAGACCTTTTCTTCTGTGCCACATTTACATGCTCCCTCTTGGGCTCCCTTCACCCTTCAAAATGCTTGAAATTAGATCACTGGTGACACAGTGAGAATTTGATGCTGGCAACCAGTGCTTTTTATGCTACCCACAAAAGCCGCTAAAGCCAACATACGCTCAAGAACTTGAACAGCACCCACCTCAGTGTTCATGGATCAATTCCTCCTATTCCTCAATTCCATTGTTGCAGAATGCTAGTGGCAACTGTATGAAGAATTGTAACCGATTTGTGTGCATATTTAAGCCCATGCCGAGGTTTTCCACATGCCCGAGAGGCTAGTTAAACAGCCATAAAAGGCTCCTTTAGAAGCACGTTCGGCATTTGCGATGCAGTTGCCAGGCAACCATGGAAAGCTCACCATTGCTGATCTGACTCTGCATGAGGGAGGGAGGCGGAAGGCCTGTCCCGATTGCATCACTGAGGTTGCTCTGTGCATGAAGAGTCTGGTTGGATGCGCTCTGATTCATTCCTCCCGGACCGAGGTTCATGTTTTGCGTCGGTGGCTGCAGATGGCAAGAAGGAGAAGAGAAAAAAAATTCAGCAAGAGGGATTTGTTATAGGAATAAGCTATGAGGGGTGGGGATCCGACAGAATTCCTGCCATTATTTATTATTATTAGACATGATTAATAATGAATCAACGCAGCACTAAGACTTTTCAGTAATGAAAAAATCAACATCAATGATAATTACATATACCATCACCTCCTTCATCTAAGCAGACCGTGATGAAACAGTTTTTTGGTTTGTGTGGGAAATTATACGACTCTTGGATAAAAAGCACTGATATTTACAAAAGATTAACATCAGGTTTGGAGGTTAACACTGGAGTATGGAAATACATGAAAATATGTCAGATAATTGCAGCTCTGCTATTTTGTAATCCATTTTAATTACCAGACAGTTAATTAGAAAACAGTGAAACAAGTGCATGTACGCACACACAAAGCCCGAGCCTGTCACATTTAACTCCTAGATGAGCACTTCCAAAACAACATAAAATGTAGCTTAGTATCTTGAACATTTTGAAATATTCCAATTTTAACTTCACAAATGCAAACGATATATATTAGCTAAATAAATTCTGTGTCTAGTTTTCCTGTGCAGGTGAAGCTTCCTTTGAAGTCAATAGAGAATTTGTGCTGGGTCATTGAAGGGACATAGTCAACATTTTATATGTCTAAACCCAACCTTGACCTGGCCCAGTTTCATAACATGCATGTACATATCCAATGTTATTCAGTGTCAGTTAAAGACACCTCTTTTCCTTTGGTCTTTTAGGACATAAGGAGACCCACAAACTACAGTTGTACACCACTGCACTGTAATTAGACTTTTGGAATTCTTTATTTTAAAAAAATCATTATTTTAAATAGCTGTATTATATAGGATTTTGTGCATGCTGCCATGGGATCTTTTGGAATAAATGGCAGTCTAAATATAAAATTAAAATATTAAGGGGAAGGAGCAGCAGCAGAGGCCAATAACTTTACTAGATAGCAAAATAAAGCAACTCTCCCAATTGCATGTCTGCATCCTGAAATGAAACATGTACATATCAGCACATACATCCCACCCAACTAGGAATGAAGTCTTATTACCCATTCATCATCTAGCTCAGTATTGCCAACTTCCACCTGGGAGATGGTATCCCCTTTTTAAGAGCCTTCTCCAGGGCAGGGAGATATTTTGCTGGAGGAGTTTTCCTACTCCGTTGCCACAGGGGTCAAGCTTCTTACCCACCCTTCTTTCCCAACCAGTATAGAGCAGGCAAGAAAGAAGAAGAAATAACTAGACTAGGGATGGGGAATTTTTTCATCCTGAGGTCCGCATTTTCTTCTGAGCAGCCTTCTAGGGGCCACATGCTAGTGATTGTCAGGACTGGAGGCAAAAGTGGGTGGAGAAACAAATGTAAATTTGACCTTTCTACAGTAGGCTCATTTCAATATACATTCAGCCCCGCCCCCTGCCTGTCAGCTGGAGGGCCTGAGGTTCCCTACCTCTGTAGTATACAGTTGCAATATCAGAATAAGGCTTGCTGCATCTCTGCAACATCACTTCCCCACAACTCTTGAAAAGATGAAAAGCCACCCTCTCCAGGTAAGGTAGTGTCCAATTTGGTAACAAGGTACTGGAGTTCAGGCCTGTCTAGAAGTCACATACTGGATGCCCTTCTCTACAGCAGACTGGGCTAGGTGAATTCTGGCAAATACCGTTTCAGACTGTCTTGGAGGGGTGGTGGCATTTGTATCATTTCTACATGCAAAAAACAACAACTATTTGCTAATTAAACAACCTATATTACTTAGCTTTTCAGGGATAAAGATTTTTTTCAGCCCCCTTCCTTGCAAGGAGTACTTTTTGTTGTTATTTTAACAATTCAGAGGAAATTCTTAAATGCAATTCCCCACCTACAGTCCAGCATGGCACAATCCACTCCAGCTCTTCCACCCCAAGACTCTACCACTTCATGTGCAGACCAGTCCCCAGATACAGTGGTGCCTCGCAAGACGAAATTAATCCATTCTGCGATTCTCTTCGTCTAGCGGTTTTTTCGTCTTGCGAAGCAAGCCCATTGACGGCTTAGCGGATTAGCACTATTGGCGGCTTAGCGGCTTTTAGCGGCTTTTAGCGGCTTTTAGCGGCTTAGCGGCTTAGAAAGGGGGGGGAGGGGAAAAAACCCGCAGGAACTCGCAAGACATTTTCGTCTTGCGAAGCAAGCCCATAGGGAAATTCGTTTTGCGAAGCGCCTCCAAAACGGAAAACCCTTTCGTCTAGCGCAGTGTTTCCCAACCTTGTGCCTCCAGCTGTTTTTGAACTACAACTCCCATCATCCCTGACTAGCAAGACCAGTGGCAAGGGATGATGGGAACTGTAGTCCAAAAACAGCTGGAGGCACAAGGTTGGGAAACACTGGTCTAGCGGGTTTTCCGTCTTGCGAGGCGTTCGTCTTGCGGGGCACCACTGTATGTGCAGGCTAGCAATAAGGAAATGCACTTTCTATAACCATGGTATTGACCCTAGAATATGTGCAGTGGGAAATCAGCTCCAGGCATGCCCACATTGGGTTTGTGCTCATGTTGGCAGCATTGTTTATTTCCCCACAAAAAGCATATCTTTAGCTGCAAGTACTGGATTTCATTCAATCTCATCAGTCAGTACTTACAGCAGGAAGCAAGGACTGCATATTCTGGTTCGAGTCTGCTATTGTTGCCAAGTAGACCAAGTTTCTGTGCAAAATTTGTTGATATCTGTAAGCAAAGGAACATGACATTATCTTAAGGAAGTAAAGCTGGTTAGAAAAACACCTTTTCTTCTCTGGAGTGGCTATGTGCATCTGATCTAACTCACCTTTGCAAGCTCAGCAAAACACAGGTTTTGTGTAGCAACAGGAGTCAAGAGTTAACATTCACCTGTTTAAGCATGCAATGTCATCCTGCCCCAGGCCATGTTCAAGATCTTGTTATTAGCATAAATTTTTGAACTTCTAGAGATTTGGTTACCTGAAATACCACCTGGCCCCTGCTCAAACCTGCAACGTCACTTAGATCATTTGGGGAAATCCTGTCGGTGACACTGCACCCTACAGAATATCACAGGTCAAACCCAAAACCAGACATTTTCCACTACCGCCCTTGCACTATGGGATGCCCTTCCCTGTGCTATACATGAAGCACAATCCATCAGTTCCTTCATACATGTTTTAAAGATATATCTTTTTGCCCAGGCTTTCCTTGACCCATACGTTTAGACCCTATTACAACTAGATTCCTGTTTTTGTGTTGCTTTTCTGTTTTTATGACACTGGTCTATTTTTATGTGATGTTTCTCTATACTGCTTAGATGTTTTTAAACATAAAGCAGTTTAGAAAGGCTTTTAAATGAATAAAACAATAAACACATATATTTCAACACAACAACAAAAAATCATACTCACTGAGTACATTCTGCTGTTTTGCCCTTGCTTTGATAGTCCATAATACACTGTATTAGATGATGGTTTTCATCCAACATCTGAATTTAAAAACAGAATATAAAAGATCAAGATATGACTGACTGAAACATAGTCAGGGACCTTGTACATTCCCTCCTTTATTTAGCTAAAACTTTCTGTAGTCTTCTTTTTCCTTGCACGCTCTTTATGCACGTGCATTAATCATCATTAAAAGTAGATAAAGCAAGGTGAAAGAAGCAGGGAGATAGTTATTTATGATTAATATGAATGCAGCACCCCACCATTATGGAAATTAATACCTGAAGTTGTCTAATACAGAATTAGACCACCGGCTGGTACTGCCTACTCGAGGGCTCATAACCCTTTTTAGGTCTGTGAACAGATTTGGATTTTTTAGCTAGAGTGGGGCACACCACTCCTGGATCAGCTTCTCCATCCCCTTGCAGGTAAAACACTCTGTGCACACTTTGGTTTTCCATGGGGTCTGGGTAAAAGCTGAATCCAGTAGAATTAATCTGAGCCTTGAAAAACACATAGATCAGTGAAGAGGCCCTGCTGCATGATCAACCCTTTTATTCTGGAGAGGAACCCTTTTGGTTTACTATTTCTTTTGTTGCATCTATTTTCTTTATTTCAACAATTTATATACCGCTTAGCAGCATGGTTTCTAAACTGTGTACAATGAGTTTACAAAAGATAAACACTTATTAAAATTAACCAAACCAAATTTTGACCAAACTGTGGGAGGCAGTGAAAGATAGGAGTGCCTGGCGTGCTCTGGTCCATGGGGTCACGAAGAGTCGGACACGACTAAACGACTAAGCAACAACAACAACAAAATTAACCATGGAATCAGAAACTCAAAACACTTGCTAAAATAATAATTGAGAAGTCTGAAGTTCAGTGGGAGCCGGGGTCTGATTTCTGCTAGAAGGACGTTCCACAGAATTGGGCCCACAATACCAAACACACAGTTCCTGGTAGATGGAAGCCATGCATTAAATCCTATTCCACGGTAGAAGCATCCAAGCTGGTGATGGTGGTCTAAGAACCAGGGATGCAGAACTCGGCCTGAAATCTGCATCAGTGACTAGATTGAAGCAGCAGATTGAAGCAGGAGAGCAGGAAGATCCTCAATCCATTCTCCCTCCTAAGAGACGTTTCCATTCAGAAGGGGGATTTTGTGCAGCCACGCACCAGTGAAATGGCATTTAGGAGAAAATCAAAAGCAATGATTGACTGAACTATGCCTTTGGCTAAATTCTAGAAGAAGCCTTTCTGTTTCTAGGGAACACGACTGGGGAAAAGCATAAAGGAATGGAGCAAAGGATCCTGCCCACCCCCCACTCCCCGGTCACCAATTTAATTCATCTGGAAGAAGGTTGAAGTCCTGAAATAATTTCATTGCTGCTTTTTGTTGTTGTTGTTGTTGTTAAAAAATGACACAGCCACAGACTGCATCCCTTTGCCTAGGTTTTCGTAGCATTTCACATTTGTATATTAATCAGTGCAAAGGAACTGGAGGAAGCACAAACATTTCTTTGGTGTATATATTTCCAGTTTGTTCCGGTTTCTACCCCAAAAGCTACAGAAAAATATTTATAAATGCCCTATATAGCATTTCAAAATGTTCAGTCTAAGAAATAGAATATAAAATTGGGGGTAGGGGACAGGCAAACTTGGTTCTTAGCGAAGGGACATAGGCTCAGTGACAGAGCATTTGCTTTGCATTTTTGTTTATTTGTTCCCCGCACATCAGACTGGGTTGCCCCAGCCACTCTGGGCAGCTTCCAAAACCTTCCCTATACAGGGCTGCCTTCAGATGTCTTTTAAAAGTCATATGCAGAAGGTTGCTGGCTCAGTCCCTGGCATCTCCTGGTAGGGCTGCAAGTGAGCCTTGCCTGAAACCCTGGAGAGTCAGCGTGGGCAATGCTGAGCTGGGTGGACCAATGGTCTGACTCAGTGTAAGGCAGTCGGCTGTGTCTAGTGGTTCCCCAAAAGTTCTCTGGGGCAAGTTAAACCATCTGCAAACTGGGATACAAGAAAGACAAAGCACAATGCCTTGCTCAGCCATGGAACACCAGGGCAGGCAACTTGTTCATTCCTACCACAATGGCTCCTCTGGAAAATGCATCCGTTTGAATTTATCTCCTGCAAATGCATAGCTGCCGTGCACTTCCAAAGGAAACAGTAGTGCTGTACTGTGGTTGTGTGTTGTGGTCAAATCCTGCTCTCCATTCCTGGTATTTAGGGGCTTAGCCCTTACACACAAATTCTCGGGCTGGGGCTGGGGAGGACAGTGTGTCTCTGCAATGCTAGCTGCAGGTTTTATGGGTGGGGCTTGGTCAAGATACCCTGAGTAGTGCCACACCATCCTCACAACTGCTTTCTCCCCATTTGCTTGATCTGTCCCATTGGGCACGATCTGCAACTTCCCAAGAGAGGGCAAAGTGAGATGAAGTAAGATAAATAAAACATAATGACTGTCGGGGGCTTAGGGAAGTTGTTCAGATTTTTCCATATATAACACAGGCCCAACTGTGGCTCCCAGAAGAGACTGCAGGTGTCCACTCCTTGAGGCTCTTTCCCATGGCTCTATGGCAGATGTGAGGAACCTTTGAGCTGACCTGAGCTCAGCTTCCTCAGTAGCTCAGGCAGGACATCTGATTTGCATGCAGAAGGTTACCAGGTTCAACCACTGGCATCTCCCAGCAGGGCCTGGAATGTCAGCCGTCTGAAACCCTGGTAGGCCACTGCTAGTCAATATAGGCAATAATGAAAAAGATGGATCAACTATCTGACAGTGGAAGGGAGCTTCCTATGTCCCTGGGAATGTGGCATACAGATATTTGATCAAATCAAAAAGCAAATTATGCCAGGAGTGGAGGAACAGTTAGCAAATGAGAGATTGGCCAGGGGGTTACAGAGACCTGTGGGTAATGGGATCATGCCATTCAAACATTTTGGTCAGCCTACCTCTAGCCTTCCGTACACTTTGCCACTCCCAACTTCCCTTGGTCTCAGCTAGCATGACCAATGGTCAGGAATGATGGGCATTGGAGTATAACAGCATCTGGTCAGTCACATATCCCCCATTCCTGCTTTTTAAGGGGTAACTAATAATGTATGCCAGGGATGGGGAGCCTGATGTATTCCAGATGTTGTTGGATACTTCCCATTCACCTCAACCAGCATAGCCCCTGGCCAGGAATGATGGGAGCTGTAGTCCAACAGGAGATGGATGGAAATGGGTCTCTACCAGCACCATAAACTAGGTTGTTTTAAAAGGTATTGGATGTGTTTGGGGGTCAGAGTGTTCCATGATAACTAGCTCTCTCTTTCAACTCACTTCTGCCTTTTTTTCACCCCTGAAATTATGCCTGGGCACCTGAGGGGCTTATAACAGCACAACATCTGTAACAGCAGAGTATTCAAGATGCACCTCATACGCACGTCAGAAGTGGGGAATCTGTGGCTCTTCCAAATGTTCCCGGCACCTTCATTATACACCTTTAGGCACCAGGTGAAAACGTTCATCTTCAACCAGCGTTTGGCTGACTAACATCCTATGCCCTTTTAAATGTGTTTGTTCCTATTGTCTGTTTTGAGTTTTTATCTTTTGAACCACCCTGAGATCTCCAGAGGAAGGGTGATACACAAGTTTAATAAATTAAAAATAAATTTTAAAAGGGGAAACTAGATGGTTATCATTATCTGATCTGTTCCTGAATTAGGTCTTGGGGGAGGAAAGCAGGTGCTTCCAGAGAGGGGTTTCTCTCCAAGAAAGACGGAATTTGCGTAGAAAGAAATAAGATGGGAGAGAGAGTCCATTTCTTTGTGCAAGGAAGGCCTACGTGTGAAAGACTACCCCAAAGCATTATGTTTGTAAGCCACCCTTTACCATGCAAACAACTTTGAGAGCTTTTTGTTGGGCAGTCGTTCACCAATAAAGTGGCTATAGACATGAGCCAGCCACAGCTAGACTGTCACACTGAAATCTGGACTAAACCTCATGAACCTCCGGGTATAGGGCAGTATATAAATTCAGTAAATAATAATAATGCAAATAATTGTCACCTTGCTTATATTTATTACATATAATGCTGGAGTATTATTTTTGTTTGTTATTATGATATGTATTTTTGTGTTTTTATATTGTAAACCACCCTGCAATCATCAGATGAAGGGCAGCATAGAAATTTAATAAATATAAATATATTACTAATATTTATTTATTTATTTGCGTTTCTTTGTTGGTTTTTAGCTCTTATCTGTTTCAATTATTAGTTTTTTATCTATCCATTATCTGTGTTTAATCTTGTATTTTATTCAGATGTTTTATGCCTGTTTCCTTGTCCTCATTTGCCCTAACAATTATCGGTCAAAAATCCCAACTGCTATTTTATCTATATGCTTTTCTTAATCCTGGTCTGTGACCGTAATACAGTTCATTCATACTAATAATAGAATTAAATTTCTATGCAGCCCTTCATCTAAGTATCACAAGGTTGTTGTTATTACTTTCAATGACTACAGTGGCATTAAGACTCAGAATAGCATGGAGATGATCTATAATAGTAAACAAGGGGGTGTGGCCGAAACTCTGGAAGGGCTTTAGCTTAGTGTTGTAGCATCTGCCTTGCATGCAGGAAATCTCTGGTTCAATTCTCAGCATTTCCAAGTAGCGCTGGGAATGTCCCTGAATGCCTGAAACCTTGGAGAGCTGCTGCCAATCAGTGTAGAAAATGCTTAGACAGAGGGACCAGTGGTCTTGACTCAGTATAAGGCAGCTCCCTAAGTAGACAGGGGCCTAGGGATAACACAGGAACTGAAACACCTGCCTTATCTCAAGTCAGACAATTTGCCCTTTAGCCCAATATTGTCTGCTTTCACTTTCTGTGGTTCTCCAGGGTCTCAGACAGGGGTCTTTTGAACCACCTAGAATCACAGAGTTGGAAGAGACCCTGAGGGCCTACCACTGAAGAAACATCATCATCATCATCATCATCATTATTATTATTATTATCAACCTCTCTTGCAAGCCTGAGCTCATTCTGAGCTTTGGCCAACCTGACATTCACCCTGCGACTGTTGGCTACTCATGTATACTCCTCCTTTGTGATTTTCCCTTTCTTCCATTTCTTATACATGCCCTTCTTAAATCCCAGCTCATCTGTAAGCTCCTTATGCAGTCACACTGTTTCTTTAGAACTGCCTGCACCTGTGCCTTCAATATTTCACCTTTAATAAACTCCCATCCATCTAGGACTCTTTTCTCTTTGAGTATTACTGGCCATGGGATCTCACTCAGTAGCTCCTTGAGCTTTCTGCAACCGGCCTTCCTAAAGTCCAGAGTACATGTCCTGATTCTTTTAAACTTAGAGATTCAATGCATGTTTACTACTACCACTGAGCTATGGTCTCTCCCCGACAAGCAGTGGTTTTTTGCTTTATTATTACTACTAGTACTACTAATAATAATGAACAGGCTGAAAAGCTGCACTGTAACACAGGGAAGATTATATAGATTCCTATGGGATCACCTCAAAACCAGTATCAAATCATAGGTCACCTATGCATACACAGATGTTCTGGTGGTTTCATTGTCATGCTGTGTAACGATCACAAGGATATGCTTTGAGTTAATGTTTTTGTAGTGCTGACAAGCATCGGATCTGTGATTTTTAAATTTTTTTTTACTGAGTAGTCTACCACTGAAAGATTTAATTTGAAAGTTCTTGGGGATCCCTGTCGCAAAAGCATGCAAATTCAGGAAGATTTGTTTTAGTTCTGCTGGATCCATTTTTTTACCCAGTCCCCACGGAAAAGCAGCAGTTCTTGCATTCACTGAGCCTCTGGTTTTCTGTCTGACTCAGAAATGGGTGTGGGAGAGAAGCAATCTGAGGGGGGTGTGCCTATCACACTTTGAGAGAAAGTTCCCACTCTGCCCACAGTGTCCCAAAAGGTTGGCAACATCTGATGGCAGTCAATAAACCTATCAGTAGAACCTTCAAACACAGTGATAATGTATGTATCCCTGAATACAAGATGCTAATAGCAACCACCTTCATGCTCTGCTTGGCCTTAAACTAGTGATAATCCCGTGAATGCCAAATTAAGCATAAATAATGCCAACCAGGATTAATTAGCTCTCAGTCTTGGATTTAAATGTACAGTAGCAAGGAATCCAAATAAGCAAACAATTTCCACGAAATGCTTTGACAAAATGATTGCAAAAGAGTTGCAGTGCAAACGATAAGGGCTCACTTTTATATGAAGCACGCACCACAAAATGCCTACACCTTTTCCCACACATCGTGTTAAAAACCCAAATTAAAAACATTTTCAGAACTAATATTCAGAATATTTTATTTGAGTTGTTTGAGATCTATTTCACAGTATCACACCAGCCTACTAAACAGCTTTGTCAACTAAGCTCTGGTATAATCCAGTACCAACAAGCAACCTGTAAGAAAATCCAACACAGGGCATGTTTTAATATTTTGTTAGAAGCTACCGAGAATAGCTGAGGAAATCCAGTCAGATGAGTGGGGTATTATTATTATTATTATTATTATTAATCTGAGAGTGAAGGATGTGAAAGACCCATTTATTTCATTAAGACAATGACACGTATATTGAGATCTGTTTGCTGACTGTAAGCTCCTTGGGGCAGGGATTGATATGGGGAAGGACCCTAACTCAGTGGAAGAACATCTGCTTTGCATGCAGAAGGTCCCAGCTTCAGTCCTCAGCATCCCCAAGCAGAACTGGGAAGGACCCCAGTTTAAAATCCTGGAGAGCAGCTGCCAGTCAGTGTAGACAATACTGGACTAGATGGATCAATGATCTGACTCAGTATAAGGCAGGTTCCTATCTTCCCATATAAAACACTATAGTACTATATAAACAATCATCTCTCCCATGGAAGTCAATGTGACTTGCAGCCAAATGTTTACTCAGAAGTCAAATCACTTGCTTTGCTTCCTAGACTTGGAACTGTAGCCTTAAGCGTTTAACTTTGGCTATTTTTGTCCTACCCATATTGAGAGGGCAGGAGGTTCCTAACCTGCCTAATGTACACTTCCAGATCTACACCTGCTAGGGTGAGTTTTTAAACAAGCTATCTTGCATTTTTGCAAGACAGCGTTGTCTATGTGCTGCAGATTTGTGCTCCAACACCTCCTTCTTGCATTTTCCATCATCACTGACAAACAGATCTGTCATCAGATCTTTAATCCTCCTTGGCTGCTTCCAAGACCCTGGGCTAAGACTCCTGAACAATTGCTACAGTAAAGCTAGGAGCATGCCCGCTTCCAATGATAGAGGGAGGCTGACAGGCAGGCACTGGAAATAGCGTATTGTTTAAGCGTTAACAGATCTATTACTCATTATTGACATCTCCACACCTCTCCTATTATTTACAGCCCGTTCCCTGGGAAAGGGAGGCAGGGGGAGAACTTGGATGGTACATTCCCCTGCCTCTCTCCCTCTCAGGGCTTTCTCCTCTTCAGAAAGCGGCATTGCAAACTTGTACACAGGGGAGCACCTGCCTTGTTTTCCTTACAAAGGTTACAATTCTGCTCCCATTTAGAAATGAATTAATGAAAATGCCCGAACCTCCCTCCATCAAGCATTTAAGATTTTGCCTTTGAATCTGCAACGTTGTTGCTTTTCAGAGGATCTTACAGAATCGTTCCATGCCAAACACTTGACATCAATACACATTTTCTTTTAAAATAATAATAGTAATAAAAAAGAGAAAGCCTTAAGACGAAAAGCAGCGATAATCCAGTGTCACACTTCCTTAAGGTCCCCTTTAAAACCATGACGAGCCTTCCAAAACGAACAGGAAAATACAAAGATAAAGACGTACGGCCACAAATAGGCAGATTTCTCTTTCTGTGCTAAAAACGCTGCTATGCTGTCATATATAACACACAACAGTCTGTTTGCACTTTGGGCTATTTTCTGCAACGTACGCAGCAATGCAAGTATTTCCAAGCACGAAGATCCTGCAAGGAAAATATATCCGTCTCATTTTGCAACATTCTCCCTCGGCTCCTTTGATCCTTTCCATCTTTCCCCCTCTCCCTTTGCCATCATCTGAACACCTTTGCTTTGTTCCGCCTCCTCCTTCTCTTCTACAGCGGTCCATCTTCCCAAGCCCTTGCAAATTCACTACTTAGCGGGAGCATCTTATTAAATTACCCTTCCCCCTCCCCACTCCCTACGATGGAGACTTGCACACACATTGACACACACGCTTGCCTATATTAAAGCATGCTCTTAATTCCACCCCCCTCCCCCGGTTCTTTTTCTGTTACCTTCTGGATAGTTTGCTGGGTGACCTCTCCTTTGCCTCTTGGGCGAGCAGAAGCAAAGGCAACCGACATGGTGGGATGGTCTTTTTTAAAAAGATGTGTCAAATAATATAGTGGTTCCCAGGATGTAATAATATTGTTATTATCTAGCTGCTATTGCCGTGCACGGGCACAGCATTCGCCGCAGTGCATGAGGAGGGGAGCCAGAGCAGATGGTACAATCTGCGCCTTGCAATGAGCCAGGGGCATTGCACCAAGAACCTTCGTGCACCCCCTTTACCTGGACGCTCCTACTCCCAATGCAAGGCGGAGAGCCAGCTGCCGAGGCTTGGTGGTGGAGGAGGCAGCAAAGCCACCTGAGCTGCTCCGCTCACCCCCCCCTTCCTCCAAATCCAGCTCCTTCCCCTCCTCCCCCTTTGCAATGCACATGGTGCATCCCTGCTGCTGGGTTTCCTGTCGCAAGCGAATAGCATCTCTTCCCTGTCTTGGCCAACAGGAGCATCTCGGTGCGCCAAGTGCGTAGGGAAAGGAGGCCGCGGTACGCCAAGTGCGTGAGGGCGGCAGGTGGAGAGGCGGAGAGAGGAGCAGTCGTCGAGCTCGCGCGTACGTCGTGTGCGCAGCGCCGCTCGGCTCGCCGGCCGCCCGCGCGCTTACCTCACCTCCGCTGTTTGCGTACCAAGGCGCTCGGCTTAAGCTGGGGGGCGGGGCGGGGGGCTTACTCGACCAATCGCGTCGCCGCTCTGCGTCGGCCAAGCCGATAGACCCGAGTGGCTTGAGTGCGGCGGCGGCGGGTACGCACTCCACGTACGCTCCCTCCTCTTCCCTCGCGCGCTTCCCCTCCTGACTCTATGGTTGGGGGGCCGGAGTGTGCGCAGGGGCGTTGCGTGAATACCGTCTCGCGCGTGCGCGGCGAGGAAAGTGACGGTGCTCTTTTGAGGAGGAAGAGCGCCGGGAGGAGAGTTTCGGAGGCCGTTTCTGTTTCTCTCAGGCAGCGGCGGCCATGAGCTACGACCGGGCTATCACCGTCTTCTCCCCTGACGGGCACCTCTTCCAAGTCGAGTACGCCCAGGAGGCCGTGAAAAAGGGCTCCACGGCGGTAAGGCGGAGGAGGCAGGGCCGGAAGGCCGCGAGGGGGAGCGGGAGTCTTGGGCCGAGGAGCCCGGCTCGCCTCCTTGTAAAACCCTGTCCTTCTTTAACATTTTAATGATGCAGCTGTATATCTTTCTTAAAATTATTATTATTATTATTATTATTATTATTATTATTTTTATTATTATTTATTGGGGGTACAGGTCTCTCCCCCCCTTCTCCTCAGGCTCTTTCCCCCATCAAAGGGAGCCGCGCCTCAGCTCGCTTATTTAATTCATTTATAAGTTCGTCTATTTATAAAACATGTTTCATAAACATAAATAAGCCCGGTGTTTTTTGTGCGAGAGGGTGAACACGCGGAAGAGAGGTGCCAGCTCCCTTTGCTTCCCCCCCCCCCCAACTTGATGATGGGGAGGTGGTTGTTTTTATTTTGATTACCGCATATACTTTTTGGTTTTATATTTTGATTTTGTTCTGTGAGCCGCCATGAAATCTCCCGGTATAGAGCAATATATAAATTCAATTTATAATAATAATAATAATTAATAATTACCATTCAAATGTTGTGTGTGCACACCACATCATGAGAATATTTTATTCCAAGTTGGCACCCCTGACAAAGAGATGCTGGAGTCCAGATCTTTCGGAGCGCAGCCCTCGAAAACATTAAGAGCACATTTAAACCTCCTCCACTGAAGCTTGTGGTGGGGCTGAGGCTGTTCGGGTATGAAGGGGGTTTGGGATTTCTATCGTGTTCCTTCTTTAAATTTATCAGATATTCCAAGGAAGCAGCAAATTCAGATTAAGTAGGCAAACAATGTGGGGCAGCGTTTTGATGATGCAGGCGTGTGATTGTAACAAAAAATAATAGCCTTCAGAATGTGGCTACAGGCTTTTACAATATACAAAATAAAAATAAATTATTTTTTTATATATATATTTTTTATTAAATTTTCAAATGCATAATACAAGATCCCTACACCAAAAAACCAGAACAAATACACCAAGAAACCATATAGAAAGAAAGAAATAAAAAAGAAAAAAGAGAAAAATATAACCAACCGTTCAGTATAACTTTTCTTATATAACTAACTGGACTTCCTCACATCTCCTTACCCTGCATTATTTATAATCAAATTATTACCTTGTTCCATACCTTATTTTGTACTTTCCAAATGTTATACTTCTAAATTTAAAATAATTTTTATCAATTGCTAACCCTTAAAATTAAACATAGTGTTGCCTTAAATTTCGACCTTTTCTTACTTATAACTTAATTTTCTGTTTTACAAAGCCTATTTGCTGGAACTGGTGTTTTCTAAATCGTGCAAATACTTAACATTCATACAACTTATAATATTTTTGTAGATAGTCCTTAAACTTCTTCCAGTCCTCTTCCATTGTTTCTTCTCCCAAGTCTCGGATTCTGCCAGTCATTTCAGCCAATTCCATATAGTCTATCAATTGTGTCTGCCACTCTTCCAGTGTAGGCAAGTCTTGTGTCTTCCAGTACTTTGCAATAAGTATTCTTGCTGCTGTTGTCGCATACATAAAGAAACTTCTGTCCTTCTTTAACACTTTCTGGCCGACAATGCCCTACAAAATAAAAATAAATTTAAATCAGAGGCAATCAATTCTGATTTTGACTCCCCTTCTCCCCTTCTCCTCTTCTGCAGTTCCTTGTTTATATTTTAATTTACTGCATATCCAAATTATACTAATTTGTTATTCAGAATGTGGCACACATAGGAACTGTAAGGAAGTGCCAGTTCTAATCAGTGCCTTTGTTGAACAAAGGCAATCAGAATTTTATGCTTCAACACCTCCCCCACTAAACACATAATCCCACCACTCTGCAGGCAGAGAGCTAGCAGGAATATTCACCAGTTCTTTTACCCCATCACACTTGTTGTCTAACTAGTACATGCCAGGAAGTTTGTGTGCAAATACAGACATGTGCAAATGCATATGGCTACACACATGCATAATGGTGAAGATTAGGGAAGCAGTAAAGTAGTGTATTAGTTAAAACAACCTTCCTTAATATGGTGTCGTTCAGATGTTTAGGCATAGAACTCCAAAGGGTCTGAAGAGATAGCATGGTCAGAGTTGACTGAAAGGGCTGTGTAAACCATGGGGAAGAAATCTAGTAGCAACCATGCAGTTAGAACACAGGAACAAGTTGTCAGACTATATCTGAGAGATGGAGGTTTTATGACTGAATTCTGAAGGGTTAGGTTCCTATATAATGAATCGGGGGAGTGGGCTGGCATGTGAAGAATGAAAGTGCAACCATGTCAAAGTCTACCAAGGGAAATTAGATCATTGCAGAGTGTGGCTGAGGCCTCATCACTACCTAAATTGTGTGTATGATATTTGAAAGAGGAGCTGCATGGAAAGTAAGATGAAAGGCTGATAAGTGAGGTGGAAGGAAAGGAACTGTAGATGACGCTTTGGGTTACTTCCAATTCTACGATTCTGTGATGAGGTCATTAAAGCATTCAGAAGTTGCTCAATTTTCAGAGAGATGTGAGCATGAAAGGCAGAGGTTGGATACTGCTGAGAGAAATGGAATAGGTATGACTATGGCAGAAATTGAACATAAGAAAATTATAGATTATTTGGAACTTTGCTTAAAGTTTCTTCATCTATCTTAAAATTATTTAAAGCTGTAAAATATTTTCAGTTTTCTTCAGTTTAATGGGTGATATCCATTGTTAGCAGGTTCATTGTTTTCAGTGGGTCTGCACTGGGTATAAATGATGTAATTGGATATCACCCAATGAAATATGATATGCCAACTCATTATCACAAAAATACTGTTTATAGAGTCACATGTAAACAATTTCATGCTTCGTATGCAAGTCAGTGTTAAAGCACTGTTGTCTAGTCAATGTGGGTTGCCTTCACCTATTGTTTTTTGCTTCTGTCACACTTTATTATAGTTAATATTTGAGGGAGCTGTTTGAAAATGTCATCTCTAATGCACTGTGTAATATTTAAGGTTGGAGTACGAGGAAAAGATATTGTTGTTCTTGGCGTGGAGAAGAAATCTGTGGCAAAACTTCAGGATGAAAGAACTGTCCGAAAGATCTGTGCCCTTGATGACAATGTCTGCATGGCTTTTGCAGGTACTGTTATGATGAAGTCCCCTAAATACCAGGAATGGGGCTTTGGAGTAAAATTGAGTTGTTTAGTAGAACATTCTTCAGTACAGCAAAAATAAGCGGTTTCATTTTTTCTTTTCAGCTTCCAGGTAGCTCTTCTAAATACCTTAATTGCAAAGAAAAGCAAAAAATTAAATTCAGGTTATGTTATAGGTGAGGGAGAAGATTTTAAGTGAACCACCTTGAGACCCCTGGGTATAGGGCAGTACAGTCATACCTCGGGTTGAATGTGCTTCAGGATGAGCACGTTTGAGTTGCGCTCCGTGGCAACCCGGAAGTAACGGAGTGCATTACTTCTTGGTTTCGCTGCATGCACAGACGCTCAAAATGACGTCACACACATGTGCAGAAGCGCCGAAACGTGACCCGCGCAGACGTGCGGACGCGGGTTACATTTCCTTCTAGATGCGATCGGGGCTCCGGAACGGATCCTGTTCGCATCTAGAGGTACCACTGTATATAAAGTCAATAAATAATTAAGTGACTCCTCTGCTTTTTGTATTCAGAGTGTTGTCCTGGACAGCTCTGTTAGGAACTGCTCTGCTTCATTTTCTTGTACACTTGAGTTATAAACTTCTCATAAAACAAATGTGAAGTATTTGCATATGCTTAAAAGTACACTATCTAATTATGATTAGTTTCTAAAATTTGAATGCAGATAGTGAAAGTATCAACAATTGCGAAAAATGTAAATGGTAAAATAAAGGCCTGTTAAAACTTTCTTTAGCGGTTAATCTAATTATTCTAGGTATAAAATTAATAGCTTTCCTGATTTGTAGCCCAGTACTTAAACTCTAGGTTGTCAAACCTTGCCAATTTGTGTTCATAGCTCTAAAAAGAATATTTGGCAGCTGCCATGTAAGATATTAACAAAATAGGTTAACACAGAGTTTTCAATCTGTTCAAAACTAAGGACTAAATTTGATGCAGAATTCCTTCTCTTTTCTTTCCTCTTTAGCCAAAAGCAGCCCGGGTGGAAGAAGGCCAGTCAGGAAGAGTCTGCTTAAATCTTTTCAGCTCAAAAACCTTTTGAGCTTGATAACCAGTATGACTCTTAATACATTGCAGGACATACATTGGATGTTTCCTCTAGTTTTCTACCAACGTCTAATGTACAGAGTTAGATTTAGCCTTGCCCCTCTGAATAGAAGGGCTCTTTCCATTTGCAAAGGAAATTAACATCCATTGGAGATTCCTTGCTGAAGGGGACTGATTTTTTTTTTTTTTTTTTTTGCCAGTTCCCTTTGTAAGTCCTCAGCATCACCTTCAATGCTGTTCTGCAGAGTCCCTGAGCCCTCTGAAATAGCATTTCAGCAGGTTGCAGGGGAAAGGAAGAATCTGCCCCCTACCTCCAACACAAGTTGGAACTCTGCTTAGAGTAATGCTGGATGCAGCTCCCCTCAAAATTACAAAGTTTTGAACATACATATTTTATTAACCAGCACGATAAATGGCCTGTCATTAATCCTCTTTTCTCACCCATTTCTTTTGATTAATGTTTTCTAAAGCAGCAATGTTTCTCTATGTGTTGTATGCTAAATGGCACATTTTGCCCATTTATATTATTCGTAGGGCTCACAGCAGATGCCAGGATAGTTATAAATAGAGCTCGGGTGGAATGCCAAAGTCATAGACTTACAGTGGAAGACCCTGTCACTGTGGAGTACATTACACGGTATATTGCTAGCCTGAAGCAGGTATGTACAAAGAAAAAGCAATATAGCGCTTGTTAAAAGGTGGTTAATACCAGAGAATTCCAGAGAAACATAATGTAATGCAGCTGCTATATTTTATTGAACTTGCTGAGTAACAATGTATAGATGCCTCCCTAGTTTCTTCCACAGACAGTGAAAAGTAATATGAATTAGTATTTACCTGGTGTCAGTATTTGAAATTGTGGTTGTGGTTTCTGCCACTTTTTGCCTTTCATTTCCCAACTTTAGTAATTTCGTCTTAACTAAATCAGACAATAATGTAGGTCCACCAGACGTATGTATATTCAACATTTACAAGCAATGCACCAACAATGCATTTCAAAAATAGCTAAAATATGAAGTCATCTCCAATCTCTTATTCTCTGCTACTGCAACACCTGATAGCTATTAAGAATCAGTGGACTGATCATTAACACATTAATTAGTGAATGTATATTTTGACCATAAGTGAGTCAGGTATTCCTAGTAAAATTGGAAAAGAACTCTGGTTTACTACTGAAGAAGAATCTCTCTGTACAATCCATTAGTAAAAATTCCTAATTTTGTCAGGAGTGGGATGGAAAAACCAAAACCAGTTAAATTGGCCTTTTCTGATTCCAGCTTGTTCTTTTTTTTTCATACGCTTTAATAATAAAGTAACTCCTCAGAACACTTGCAATGGTTATGTTTTCCTCAGTCAATAAGTTAAGAAAAATATCCAGTGCTATACATGTATTTCATGAGAAATCTGTACTTCTTTAGGCTTACATTTATTCTAATCAACCTTTTTCTCTTCCTCCTCAGCGGTACACCCAGAGCAATGGCCGTAGGCCTTTTGGTATTTCTGCCCTGATTGTAGGATTTGACTTCGATGGAACTCCAAGGCTTTATCAGACTGATCCTTCTGGCACATACCATGCTTGGAAAGTGAGTTGGGTTTCTCTTGCTAAGATGGAATGAACAGAAGCACTTCATTCACATAAGTAAATCTATCTACAGTTTAAGTTTCTGGCTCATAGCAAGGGGGCAGGGGACACAGTAACGTATGGTCAACCCTCTCTCTCCTTGCCAAAGGATGTGTGGATCTGTCTTTGGTGGGCTGGAGTACAAAATTTTGGCTTTTGAGGGAATCTGACGATTAAATGACTGAAGTAAAAGTCATTTGTTTCTCTTAGTTTTAGATGCATCCAGAAATTTGCAAGCTAGTTCCCATTCTTCTTTTTGTTGTTGCTACTCTGGGTTTTATCCAACACTGCATGTTTCTGGAGCAGATTTTGAGGGGGCACAGGGGGCTGTAGGGGAAAGGAAAATGAAGCCTTATTGTTTAAATGGAAGTTCTGTTCTGCTCATGCAACAACTGCATTGCATACAACCCACAGGTTCTAAGTGTTAGAAAATTTAAGCAAGAGAGTACATTTTTCAGTTATGCATCTAGATTTTCTGTTGGCTTGCAAACTCATTTGTAATAAACTTTTAAAATTCCAGGCTAATGCAATTGGCAGAGGAGCGAAGTCAGTGCGTGAATTTTTGGAAAAAAACTATACTGATGAAGCCATTGAAACAGATGATCTGACCATTAAGCTTGTGATTAAAGCACTTCTTGAAGTGAGTTGGAACAACCAAGTCTTAAATTTGACTCTTCTTTAGTTAACAAGGCGGGTGGCTATTGACAAGTTTACATACAGTTTCCATTTCTTTTAAAGTTAAAGCGCTGGCTATTGAACAGGTTTGAGAAGCCAGATCTAATGCCCTAATAGTTGTAATATATTTTAATTTTCATTTAGCTAAAACAAGAATTAAAATGCCATTGGTTCTAATATTTCTGCAAAAATGCAATACTTTTGTGTTGCAGGAAAGTCTTTTCCTAACACTTTTGCTTAACTTCTTGAATTTAAGGTTGTACAGTCTGGTGGGAAAAATATTGAGCTGGCTGTTATGAGGAGAAACCAGCCTCTTAAGGTAAGTTTCCAGTGGCTTCTGAATTTCAAAAGCAGTGTCAATTTCTGCTCAGCAGCAACAGTGCAGTTTTAAACTCGCCTCCGGTTAAGACTGACTTGCCCCCTTCAGTTTCAGCATTCAATAGGACCTTCTTGTGCCTGTTTGTATCCAAGCCATGCTTCACACTCAACTTTAGGGTCTGTTGTTTTTTATTACTTGGTCCTGAAAAGTTGGACCTCAGTTGTTCATTTGGGGATTCCATTGTGATCGTGTTCCATACTTAGGAGAACTTTGAGCCTTAATTGTTCATAGCTGTTCCTCATCTCGTGCTGCCTCTCATTTGAGAGGTTGTCCAAAACCAAATTGGCTTGATAATTCCTAAATTAACCTAAATTCCCTATGTGGGGGACAGCATCCTAACAGTCCCATGAATGAGTGGAAAGCACATCTGTGCATACCATTGGGAGGGGGTGACACATTGATTTCTTCATGCTGCTCTGGATGACCACATGATCCTTAGCAGTAGAGGAGGCATAGAAAAGCCCTTGCATGCACATGGTACTCAGACCCACTACAATCTTGTCACTGCTGTTACAGATCTTGAGCCCTGATGAAATTGAAAAGTATGTTGCTGAAATTGAAAAGGAGAAGGAAGAAAACGAGAAGAAGAAACAGAAGAAAACAACAACATGATGTGTGAAACTCAACTGCCTAGCCGTTTTTGGTTTTTAAATCAATCATGAGTTTCTGTATAGACATGTAGGCATTCCATTTTCCTATTCACTGTCAAGTGGCCTATAATAAACCACCTGTGTTTTTTTAAAACATCTGTTAATGCCATGTACCTGATTTTTCAGTGTATACTTTAACTTGGTCATGGTACTACAACTTCTCTCATCAGTAAAAACCTTTTTCGTAAGTTGTGTATAAACCCAAAGTTTGAGGGCAAACTTGATTTTTAGTCACCCTTATTTGCTGTCTCTTTATTGTCCATGACTATTGCTGCCTTCTCTTTCCTCCTGTTGCAAATGATGTTTTTGTTGCCGTTATTATCAAAACCCCTAATTTGCCCGCATCTTTTGCAGTTGGTTCAAAACTTGAGTGCTGCATTTGGATGTAAAAGTCAGAAGTAAAACTTAAAACACATCTTGCAGTACTTGGGACAGCAGATAAAGGAAGGTAATGGTTCTGAAGGCATTCTTGGGGAATACAAGAGGTTTTCCGTTGACTTCAGTGGCATACTTCCAGAGTTTTTGCAATTTCAAGTATTCAATTAAGTGTTAAAGCTGCTAGTAAAATCTGGCACTTGAAAGCTCACAGCCCCTCCAGGTTTTTTAAGGCATGCTTCATTTTTGAGGATAGGAGTCTGCATCTCCAGATTGCACGATTGAGAACCTGAACTGTCCTAGGCAGATGGCATTTTCTTCATTACAGCCTTACCCTTTCACTTATATACAGGTGGGTTTGGTATGTATGTCATTAATGGGCAACATGTTTCTCCTGCTATCAAAACAGTTCTATGGTATAGATGCGTACCTCAAGTTCCACAAATACCTTTCCTTTCCCTGCAAAAGCAACTTCTAGCCTTAAAGATAAAGGGACCCCTGACCATTAGGTCCAGTCGTGACCGACTCAGGGGTTGCGGTGCTCATCTCGCTTTATTGGCTTCCGGGTCATGTGGCCAGCATGACTAAGCCGCTTCTGGCAAACCAGAGCAACGCACGGAAACGCTGTTTACCTTACCGCCGGAGCGGTACCTATTTATCTACTTGCAGTTAATAAAGGCAGGTTGAAAGAACAGCCTATTTTAGGGTTCATACAAACTAGATTAAATATGGACTTCCTCTGCAACGTAGGATAGTCTTGCTTCACATAATTATTAGACTGTAATGAAATATAAAGCACAATCTCCCCTCCATAGCAGTTGGATTTGTGCTTCAGTGTCACCAGCAGGTAAATGACACATCTACCTCTCTTCTGTGCAAGAATTCCAGTGCTTTCCTGTCCAGTAGCTTCCTTGACTCCGCTTGTGGCATTCCCTTATTTAATAAAATATGTACACCACTTGAAATGGGAAAAACAAAAACTTCACAATCCTCCTTTAAAGCATACAAAAGTTTAAAATTGCCTCAACTTTCTAAGCATCTGGGTAGGCTTGACTAAGCAAGAAAGTTACTAGCAGGTACCAAGGAGTAGTGACTGCACCTGCACCTGATCTCAATAGGTAGAGCGAAATGTAGGTGCTGCCACACTGATCAAATGACATTTGGCTCTCATGGTACCTTACCTGATCAGTGGTATACAGTCCAGCTGAACTTGTTTTAAGAACTCTTAGTTCAATGCCACTTGCATGCTACTTAATTTTAAGTCCAGGGTCAATGTCCCTCTGGTTGGTTTCATGGCAAACTATTCTAGGACACAGTAATGTATCTAGAAATTTTACTCCTGTCAGAACACTTATGTAGTCTGTATAAGGGCTGCTGCATTTCCTCATTTGGATGCTTGCTTGATTTCATTCTTCATTTCAAGATCTCTCCGAATATCTTGCTCAGGGGAAACACTAGCAAACCTCCGGAACTCAATTACACTTGGGACCCAGTACCACCACCCACAATGGTTCTGTGAAGTAGTCTTCCCTTTGTTATTTACTTTGCTTCACTCAATGCCCTCTTATGTACTGAGCACTCCTTCCCATAGTTTGTATCCGGAGTAAACTGTCCCACTGGCTTTTTCCATTCTACCAAGTTTCCATTATGACCACAGAATCAAGCACTCCAGTTTGCCCGTCTTGGCTTGGAGGCTTCTAGCATTAGTGGTTTTTTTTATATAGTATTTCTCTTCAGGTTCTCTTGACAGTTGTGTTTTGGCCTGCGGTGCTTTGGCCTCTGAATTGCCATTTGGCACTTTCGATGCCTAGGTTTATACCTTTACCCAGTTAAATTACCATTTTTTTCATCAACCCAGGCAGACAATTTGTTCCAAAGCAGACCCTCCTGGGCTCCTGTTGGCTTTCCTCTCCTCCCACCAGCAATCAGTTCAAAAGCTGCTCTGCCACCATTACTTCAAGCACCAACAGTTGGCTTAGATCCAGGTTTAAGTGGAACTTTGAGACTATAAAGCTCTGCCTGTGTTATCTGGTGCTGCATGGGGGGGGGGGGCAGAAGCAACATTTCAGAGAAGAGCTACCTTGGATGTCCTGGTTTCAACATCCTACCTAGCAACCTAACTTGCTTCCATGATCTCATGCATGCCAATGTGCACCAAGACTATTGGCTCCTTCCTAGCACTAGGCAGCGTGACAACCACAACCATCATGACAGGAAGGTAATTCACCCTCCAGTCTATACATTTCACACACCCAACTTTCTACGTTCCCAGTGACTGAATCACACTACCAAGATCTCTACTCCCTGAAGAAGAATCATTGGCACGGGAAGATAGTGGGTCATCATCCAAGGAATGTGTCCCTCCTAAGGCATCATTTCCCTCTTTCTCAGAGGGACATTCTCCTTCCCCCATGTCCCACATTCTCTCACCAGGAGGGGAGCTATCTTCCTAGAAATGGGGCATGCTGCAACGTCCCCAATGGCCCACTCTGCCAACTTCTCTATTCCTCTCAGCTTCTCAAAGTCAACAGCTGCTTAACCCTTACTTTCAGTTGGTATGAAGCCAGCTCTCATCCATGGTTACCAAGCTTTGCTAGTACTGTCAAGACATGCTGATGATGTTTCCATTAAAAGCAACAACCTTGCAGAAAACTGTTAGCCAACAAAACGAGGATTAAACATTTACATGTTTATTTGTAATTACAATTTACATGACTCCATAAAGCAGCCCATGATAAAGGCCTACAAAATAAACCCAAGCTTTTATAACAACGTAAGTGAATGCATGACCTAGGGAGGAACTGAAAAAGCTAGCCATGAAACAGGGTGGGAGAGAATAAATGGCACCCAAAAGAGGCCTTTTAACAAAACATTCCTATAGCTAACCAAAAGGGACACATGCCTATTACTACAGGCTTAACCCACTTTCATGCAAGAGTTTATAATCCCTCCTTACCCACCTTTCAACCCCCCAAAAAAATTCTTTTTAAAAACAAAAAAAAGACCTGAACTATTTACAGAGTTTGGGAAAGAGGGAATCGGTTGACGGACTTGGAACATGCTGGTTTCCTAAGTTCCATTTAGGTTCCCCTTCCCCATTTTGAGGATTCGAAGTCCTACTCGTGTTCCAAGAATACAAAGCATGTATTGCTCTTTCTCCAAGAAAAGGACTATTAACCAAAAGCTTAAACTTATTTTTTTTCCTTTAAGTAAGGGTGGGGTAAAATCTCAAATCTCCTTTAAGAGTTGCTGCATGGGTATCCCATAACGTGTAGCCTTCCTCACAAGGAGAAAGCTTCACTGCAGCATGGGAGGAGGAGGCTAATATTGGGAGGGGGCTGGAGAACGGCACTTGCCACTGGCCAGCTTAGTTGCTTAGCATTCCTACAGGAGGGGTGACCAGCACCTCAAGAAAATTTGTTGTACAGTTCCCCATAGAAACTATACATTTACGTGGTGAACCCAGAATTACAGATACATGATCAGCGACAATTCCCATCACCGCATTACATACAACTTGTTGCACTACAACTCGTTTCTAGACATCAAAATGATTTGTTTCAACCTGGAGGGTGAATGGTGAAAAGACAAAGAAAGAAAAAAGGAACAACAGAAGGAAGGAGACCAGCAGAATCTTTGTTCCACAGATTAAGAGGTTGCTGGTTTCGAACAAGCTTTGGTTCGCTTTTTCAAGAATTTAGAATTGTCTCATCTCCTTCAGGGAACAGATTAGGTGTTCTATGTGTTCAGCTATAGCAGCCTTTGGAACCTAGAAGCAGCACAAGTTCTTTGTGCTACCTTAAAGAAAAAAAAGAAGAGACTCCTGGTAAAGGTGTTTAGTGAGCACACATCTTTGTCCAAGTTGCTCCAGTGCGCCAATCCTGCTTTGACACAGAAGCAGCAGTGCCGTCAGGAGTACAAGCTTGTGGACATATCACTCCATTCACCCATGTTTTAAGTGCAGCAGGTCTGCTTGTTACCTCCTTCCTATGTACACGGCGTAACAGAACACGCTTGAGAACCTGGACAACAGAAAGAAAAACAGGCATTTTACATTTGCATGAGAACATTTTCCCTATTGCCTCCCAACCTGGTTCTCAAGATACTGGGGAAAATGAACTGAAATATTAAGATTCTGGACTTGATATTTAACATATATATATATATGCCACCCTGAGCTCATTGGAAATAGGAGCAGGTTAGAAGCATAGATAGCAGAGAGCTGCTTCTATGTCACGCTTCCCTTAATGCCAAGAGCTGAGCCAGAACCTGCATTTTATTATCCTTTCTCCAAAGAAATCACAGGACAAATACAGCTATACAGAAACAGTTTCGTGAGTTTCATTGCCATGAAGATCCTGAACTGGCTGGTTCTGATGGACAAACTCATTTTACCAGGTAGACAATTTGATTTACTTGATGCAGAGAATGCCCCAAAGCACTCCAGACCCAGAACCAAAGATAATTGAATTTTACAGCTTGCCTGCAAGGTTCACACTCTTCCAGTGCCCACTCTGGGAGGCGCCTGACTTCGCCGCACAGCTCCAGACCCCCTTCCGCCACGAAATCCCCCACGAAAGCTGCGGCCACGGAGAAACCGCCCAGACACACCAAACGTCTCTGTGTTGAGCTTCCGTTCTTCGGCCCACGTTGTACGCCTTGAACTAAGGAACAAAGGAACAGTTTTCCCAATCAGAATACAGTGGAACATCGGGTTACATACGCTTCAGGTTACAGACGCTTGGGTTAAGAACTCTGCTTCAGGATGAGAACAGAAATCATGCTCTGGCGGCGCGGCGGCCCCATTAGCTAAAGTGGTGCTTCAGGTTAAGAACAGTTTCAGATTAAGAACGGACCTCCAGAATGAATTAAGTACTTAACCTGAAGTACCACTGTACATGCCCCCTCCTAAGATGGTGTTGCAAACCGTTCCCTTGAATGATGTGCACGGTTAAGGACAGAGCACCAATTTACTCTTCAATATGATAACGATGATGATTTTAAACATTCAGCCTCAGGTCAACTTCACAAGCTCCCTGACCAGGGAGGGTGGGGAAAGGGATGCCCAAATGAATAGAACCGTGGACTTCTGATGACTATGATTAGAAAGCCAATGAAGCTATAAAATGGAGGTTCTAAGATCCATGAGTAACTAACCTTTGTTTCAGTTCTGATGAGATGTTGTCAAAGAAAGACTTGGATTTGTCATAGTAGCAGTTGGGCCCTAGGAGTTCTTCATCTGCATTGCCATCGCAATTCTCAGCAGCCACAGCAGGCTCCCCCTTTTCTTCTCCTGCCTCAACTTTCTCATCTGGAAAAACACATTCGTGCGCAATGAACAAGCCACGTTGCCATTTGTCCTCAGCCAGAGGCTTCCCTTCACCCATTGCTGGAGGAACTGGCATCCCAGATCACAACAAGAACACACATTAGCGAACTTGCAAACCTTTAAAATTGAGCTTCTTCTTGAATTCTTTGTCCAGCTCTTCTCGGTTGAATTGCGCATTTGCAGTTTCGAAGTCAAAGTCGCCCTCAAACTTTATTGTATTCTCTTTCACGGTAGTGGGTCGATTCTGCCCTCGGGAGCGATTCCTGGTTCTCCTGTTTCCTGAAAAGAAGTAGAAGAATACTTCCTAACTTGAGTTTCCTTGGCTCTAGACAGGCCAGGTTCCTTGCATGTGACCATGGAGTGATGCTACACCTGTCATTATAATTCTGTTGTGGAGATAATTATAGCAGCCCAGCTGCTCTGGTTATTTGCTACTTGAATGCCTATGAGTGTAATACTGGTGTGGAGCACCAGAACACCCAGTATTTGAATTTACCCTTCATAAACTTCTAGGTTTCAACAATTCAGGCCCCTTCTCAATTAAAGCTGTAACACAGTAAGACCTTTTGCTACTGAACTGCTATTGTGAAGTTTTCAAGTAACTGGAAATTAGAGTAGCCATTCAGGCATACTAATTGGCTCATAACTCAAGATATTTCAACTTGGATTTTGACATTTTCAAATGGACTCATGGTGGTCTGTGCTTTGGATTGCTTAAGTCGTGTTAACTAGACAGACCTCAGGGTCTTGTGGGTCAGAGATGTGCTTTGCCAGTTATCCACATGCTTTCCTTTCTAGACATGACATTATCGAATGTCATTTTGTTCTAGTCCTCTAAAACCAGTGGTGCATTAATCCATGTTCTTCTGCCTAATCTTACACATACAGAAGTAACACACAGGAAGGCAATTCAGTGTGGAAAAATCTACAGTCAGGTAACATACCTGATCTCCTCCTCTGAGGCCTTCTATTCTCATCATTCACTTGCCCTTGCATTTGAACAGGCGCTGGCTCAACTGTATCTAAGGCAAAATAGGAAAGTCTATTCAACTCAACAATATAAACCAACAAGCTGAACGGTATCAGCAAATGTTAGCTGAAGCAGACTTCAGACCTGTTTTTAACAGTGCTGACATATTTCTGAAAGAAAGCATTTCTGTACCACTTGTCTTGTTACTTTGTGGAATCTGGCGCATGTTCCGCTGGACCGCAGGAATGACTTTGATTGGAGGAGCTTTTTTGGGATTCAAGTTTTCAATGGGGCCCGTCTGAACAGCCTGCTCCACCATGGGACTTTTGCGCACTGAATGAACTGATGGAAAGGCAGCTCCTGTGGGGAAACCAAGGAATTGTCAGGATTCACGGTGGTGGTTCTGAACTGCAACTAGTCTCCCACATCCTGCCAAAAGAGTTTGGAACAGAAGGTTCTGCTGAAAAGGGGTTTCACCTAGAATACATTTCCTGCATTTGAGACTAGTTCAGGTGAGATGGCGGCTTGATTTTAATCTGGTCCAAGAAATGAGAGTAATAACATAGAAATAAAATACATATAGAATCTAAATTTTCTTTTAACTGATGTTGGGAAGTCAGATTAACCACTGAGAAGCATTCAAACTGACAGCTATCAGGTTGAACAAGATGGCCCCAGATGGAAATCTAGGCAAATGTTTAGTGAGAGTATTCACAGGCTGAAGTGAAAAAATGTAACTTTTACCTTGTACCGTAAGCTAGTTTCTACACAAACAAACCTCTCCATTGAGACAAGCAAGCTACATAAATTATCCAAGTTCAAGGGCCCATTCCAGCCAAGCAAGAACACTCAAGGAGGGTGTGGAACAGGGCCAATGAGGGATAAGGCCTGGGTAAGAGCCCCAAGGCCTGGAAGGTAGCGATTGGCCACAGGTCCAAAATTCCCCACCCTCAGTGTCAACCAGGAGTGTTCAACTAGTTTAAATTGCATGCAATATCACAGATGTTAGCCTTCTACATAGCCACATGGTTTACACATGTTCTGATCCTCATGCATAAGCACACATTTCAAAGAGGTACTTAGTAGCCAATAATCCACAGCAGACTAGCACACCTGCATAGTTTCTGCGGCCTATCAGCCCTTCACTTCCCCATGTGCCTTGGACCTCACATTGCTCTGAAAAAGTACTAACTTAAACAGGATTTTCCCCTCGCAAAGGCACACTGCTACCCGGCAGTAGCAAATCCACAAGAACTATTATTTGGTTAAGGTGCAGAATACGGCTGTTCATGGTACAGAAGAGAGACGAACAGTGAGTGGAGTTTTTTTTATTTACTTATCTAGCAAAATTTATGTACCGCTTGATTGTAAGAAAATGTTTAGGCAGTCTGTATATTTCCAATAAAGTATTTGGGTCTCCACTGAATCCCTGTTTGTGAAAACGGCTCCCAATGTCTCACCCGTGTTAACATAGCTTGAAACCAAGTTGACAGACACAGTGACGTCTGGAATCTTTGCAAGGCGGGGAAAGAAATTCAGCAGGAGTTTCATTAGCTAGCAGACATGTGGCACAACTCTGCAGGTACTAAACTCTGTACTAAACTCGTTACTCTATCTCATCACTTAAACCTCTTAACAGTGAGGAAATCTCGTAAAACGATAGTGAAAACCAAAGTTTGTCTCAAAAATGTGAAAATCTTTCGAAAGCCTTCATTCTTGAACTAAAAAGCACACCTAGTAGTTTGGGTGCAGAATTTTCTTTTTTGTTTGATTGTATAGTCCTGTTCCAACGTACAAAGCTCACCCTCTTGCCTCCCAGAATTGAGATTAAATGTTCCAGCACTGTCCCTTGTGCATATTTAGCTTTGCACTACAATGGCATTTAGGGGCTAGATCATGCTGTAACTAAAAGCAACTATGCAGGGTAAATTGCCACCAAAACGCAACCCAAACACTTCAGTGTAAAGTTTAGTCTCAGCGTAGTTTGACCAAATTGTTTTTATTAAGAATGCAGATTTGAACCTCTTGCTAAAGCAGCCAAGGGACAATGCGTACCATTAATTGAAGAGCCCTTAAAAAGCAAACTCGAGCATCACCAGAGGAAAATCTGATGGAGCCAACTACAACTTACCTCCTTCATGTGAAAACATTGCAACAAACCTGTCACAACTCACTATCCCCCTGAATGTATGATGCACGATATTCAGACAGCTTCTACTGTTAAGTCTCAAGCCACCTATAAGCTTCCCCAGAATCCTTGATTCAGAAAAGCAGTTTTGATTAGATTTGCAGCCAAAAGAGACATTTGCAGAGCCTTACACCTCTGTTCTAAAAAAAACCCAAGTTAATTCATGCCAAGGTAATGCAACCTGCCTAGCAAGCGTCAATTATGTTCTCAAGCTGGACAGACAATGCACAGCCACGGTCAAGACACATGCAAGAGAACAGAAAAGTAGCCACACAAAGCATAACATGCAATGCAGCCCTCACAGGCAAATTTTACTGTAGGAATTTTGAGTAGAAATTCCTTCATACAGTTTTGAACATTGTCCCATTCCCAGCAGGCACCCTCTCCCCGCCCCCCAAGCAGCTACTTGTCCTCTCCTCTTGCGAAACCTTGGCATCTGATATTTGTAGCACAATCTCAAACCAGAATCTCAAAAATTTTAAAAGGCCACAAGAGTAGCCCAAATCTTATCCAAGGCCAGCCAGTCATCCACAGACAAGACATTCTACTATACAACAGCTTGGTGTCATGCATGTCCTATAAGCCATCAGTATTCTAGGCTTACAGGTTCAATTCCTTGAACTTCAATTTGCATTGTGGTTTCTGATCATCATAGTTTTGCAGGCCCTCTTCCGGAAGCTCCATGGTGTAGCCTTCAAGGAAGGGTTTCTGAACTTAACTAGTGATCAGCCTCCTTGCTTCCTGGTCCCCACATTTCACTGGATTTCTCCTACGCCACTAGCTGCCTTCCCTCTAGCTAGTTCTGCCTCAATATTTAAAACACTACCCAGAACTCAAGCTCCTTTTCGTCCACCAATCAAATACCTGGAGCAGAAGCAAATGCACCAAGGTTTTCAGAAAGACTACTGCTGTAATCCTTGCTGAGGTTAACTCTGTTCAGGAGCAAGAAGGGGGGTTAAAAGACAAAATGGTTTTGAAAACACCATGCAGTTCTTCCAAATACTTGGAATCCTCAAGCTGCTGTTACCCTTAGAAGACAGCAGGTGTGGCTCTGATGACAAGTCAGGCTCTGAAACTGGCTGAGGAGACGAAGAAGAGCTAGGACTGGAAGCAGCTGCTGATGCTGGAGGGCTTACCAGTTTCTCTAAAAGAAAGACAGGAGGGGAAAAGACAAAGCAAAGAGGGATACCAATAAGACACAAGGCACTAGAGTTATCCAGGTGAGTTGGGAAAGAAAGATGGCTCAAGATCTGTGTGTGTTCTTACAGTTTTGAGACTGGGGAGAATTTAACCAGGAACAAAACAGATATTGGTACCAGAAGAACATTCTGCATCACACAACTTAAGCATCAGCCTATCAATGCCTTTAAATAACTTACATTGCTAATAAGCACCTAAAATGGAAGCAACTGTTCAAACATACTGCCTTGGATTCCTCCTCTCCAATTTTCAGCTGATAAATGGAAAGCAGTTATGCTGGAAACTTAACTGCTGAAAAATATATATATAGTTAAGAGTTCTTAAAACCCGGTACAGTTTCTTCTCACTTGCTGTGATCAGATGACACCCTTACTCTCATTTTACAGCTGAGGAATCACAATGAGTTTATGAATGAGCTGGGATTAGTCCAAAGGTAGCAGCTCTGACCCAGGGTTTGGTCTGTTGCACCACAGCATGAATGGCCTTTCCCAAGGTGGAGGACTCCTACAAGATTCAATTCATAAAGCTAGCTTGTTTCTAGTCAGCAGCTAAAGCAAAGAAATCAAGCTTAATTCCAGTAAGACATGGGCTGCTGAAAAGACGTGCTTTTAACAACTGAGGAATACACACAATATAAGTCTTCAGTTTAGTCCTCACTGCAGGTGGTAAACAAATGTCTGGGCTGTCCACTTTAGACAGCAGGAGGCGGCTCACGTGATGGAATTCTTCCCAACGGGAAGAAAAACAAAAACATCCAGAGCCTCTTCTCTCTCCAATCAATACCGAAGTCTCCTCCATGCTGGAAACTGAACAGCATTCCCTGCGAGTCTCCAGCTGGAATCTGGAGTGGAACAGCCCAGGCAGACATATCAGTTTATTGTTACAGTACTCACCTAAACCAAGGGAAGCTGCATACTGCTGGCTAATTAAAGAGCTGGCAGCAAGCTGGCTGTAGGGCGGCATACCTCGGAAGGGACTGTAAGGCACGTGTGGCTGAAAGGAAGGTGCTGAGGCAGAGCTCAGAGAAGACTACAAAATGAGAGAACACCATATTATATTATTTTATTATTTATTTGTACACCACCCTATACGCACAGGTCACAGGCTGACAGGATAAAAACAATATGAAAAAACAAAATACATAAATGCAAACAAAAACAACTCAATAACTCCCCTACCCCACACCCACAAACAAGAAAAATATTAAAAGGGCATTGGGTGTCAATCAGCCAAAGGCCTGGTTAAAGAGGAATGTTTTTGCCTGGTGCCTAAAAGTGTATAATGAAGGCACCAGGCGAACCTCCCTGGGGAGTGCATAAAGTTATGCTTCTAAAGTTAAAGGCTGCAAAATGAAGATGGACAGGAGGTAGGAAAATATTCAATGCTAGCACAGTTGTTTTTTAACATTCAGAATGTTTAGCATCACTACTACAAAATAGCACAGGTCCTTGTAGGTTAACAGCTATAATGCACAGGTTGTCAGCAAACAAAGCCAGACAAGGGCGGGGATGGGACAGAATTGACTGCTACACTATCATCCCTTTTGGGTGGGGGGTGAGAGCTAGCATGTGTGAAGGAATGAACACTCTTAATATAGGGGGAACAGCCTAACTCGAATCTAAGAAATGGCAGAGGGGCTGTCATGCTTGTCTGCTGTACCAAACAAACAGAACAATCTTGTGTCATCTTAAAGACTAAAAAATCCAATAGTCATAATTCAATTAAGAAGCTCAACTGCTGGATGAAGCCACCACTGGCATTTCAGATGAAATAACTTACCTGGACAATAGCAGGATCCTGGGGGAGATTATGCTGCGCTTTTGGAGGCTCACATACAGTGATATCTTTAATATCACTACCTCGAAAGATGATATATTCATAAACTTCTTCCCTTGGAGGGGCAGGACGGTCTGTGGGACGATCTTCAGTTCCAAAGGAGCGCACTTTGAACATTAAAGAAAAAGTACTAATGTTAATAATTGGAAGACAACAGGCCATTTTATATTGCCTTTATGAAACGCATTTGATAGCAGCGTCTCCCCTGATCTGCTTGAACTACAATTCTGAGGACTGGAGCTGGGACCAGGGGCGCCGACTTATAAAAAATATTGGGGGGCGGGGGCCCATACCGACTTATAAAAAATATTGGGTGGGCCCCAAGACCTCCAAACCGCTGCTGCTGGGGGAACGAAAGGGGCGAGCCCCGGGCTGCCCCAACCTTAAGTGAACCTGTGAGGGCCCGCCCTTTGCGGCAGCCGATTGGCTGCCGCCGTGGGCGGTGAATATTAATGAGCTAGGGGGAATCCCCGCTTCTCACGGGGCTGACGCCAGCCCCGCGAGATTGTTGATGGGTCGAGATCGGGAGTGGCTTTGTTTTAACTCATTACTGAATGTATTTTAAAAGGTAACTATCGTCAAACAAGGAAAAAAAAAATACCAACATAATTTTGTGATTTTACAAAGCATAATATAACTAATAATTTTCTTAAATTATTGGGGGGGCTGAGCCCCCCCAAACGAATTTTTGAGGGGGCTCGGGCCCCCTCAGGCCCCATGGAGTCGGCGCCTATGGCTGGGACGTCTGTTCTGACCTTGCCTGCTACATCCTAATTTGTCCAAGGGGCAAGCTCTCTTCCCTCCAACAATTACAGTGCAAGCAGCTCTTGGTACTTGTGGTGACTGATGCTGAAAACCACCTCCTGACTCCCCCTTGTTTGCACTGCATTATAGAGCAGGACTACAAACTGGCTGTTGCAAAACTATTACAGAGGAATAGATGGAAGTCCTCTGAATATGCAACTACTATTCCTCCAATACCCACTCTTTATCAGTATCTTTTTCACTCCAGGCAAAGACATTCCCCCCCCCCCCCGGCCTTTTAATCCTGATGAGGCATTTTATTATTTTGAATTCTGATCTATTGAGTGTTAATTCATTGTGTATTTGTTAGCTTTCCAAAATATGAATCACTTAGAAATATTGGAAAGGAGATCAGTCTTTAGTATCAAGGACAACAACATTTGTCAAGGTTCTAGAACACAGATGGGGAACCTTCAGATGTTTGCAGGCTCCCAACAGCTCCAAGCAGACTGGTCAATGGTCAGGACAGCAGCCCACAAATTTCTGAAAGGCCACAGGTTCCCCAACCCTGTATACCTGAAGGAGCATCTCCACCCCCATCGTTCAGTGCCTGAGATACAGCACTGAGGGCATTCTGGTGGTTACCTCATTGCAAGAAGGTTACAGGGAACCAGACAGAGGGCCTTCTCAGTAGTGGTGCCCACCCTGTGGAATGCCCTCCCATCAGATGTCAAGGAAATAAGCAGCTAGCCTATTTTTAAAAGACACCTGAAAGCAGCCCTGTTTTGGGAAGTTTTTAATATTTAATGCTGTATTGTTTTTAACACTCGATTGGGAGCCGCCCAGAGTGGCTGGAAAACTCTACCAGATGGGCGGGTATAAATAATAAATTATATTATTATATAACCCCATTGTGTTTGCTTTGTATAAGCAAGTTTGGCTCAGCAATTTAGTCAAATTGAGTCCACATTTCAATGCACAGGATTTGTGTTCCCCAGTAATTTGTAGAGCAGTAATGAGACCATACCACAGGGTTAAAAGGAAGCTCAGTTAAGAGGCAGGAGAGGGGGGACGGACAGAAAGCATTAACAGAGTCATACAAGACATCTATCACTTCATTCTCCCTTAAATTCAAGCCTTTCCCATCTCAGCAGAAAGGGCACAGGAATATAAAAGTTGTGTTGGTAAGTCCACGATGTCACAATGATTTAAAGGAAGCAAAGGGTATTTTTTTAAAAAAAGTCTCTCAAGCAGCCAAGAGAAAGAACAGTTACTCTAGAACAGTTGTCCTCAAACCAGACCTTCAAAAATGCCAGAGGGTTGTTGCATGAACACATTTGTGAACCCAACCAATAATGTTTTACACGTTTTAATAGTACCAAGTTTCCCTTTTACAGATCAGTTACATTTATGTTGGCGTGAGCTGAATAAATTCAGCATTTTCCAGATAGTTGTGTTAAGCTTCCGATGCAGCTATTGGCAGGCTTCCCATTTACATAAATATGATGCTGCAAACAGGATTAAGGCTGTCAGAGCTCTATTTACATGTTCATGATACTCCTCACTATACCATCCAGAACTATGCACAAGTCTTCTAACTAAGCCAATACTAGGCAGTCTTCTTCCCACTTCAACTTACTGAAAGAATCCCATTTTTGGGAGACAGTGAGAACTTGGTTTCTATATCCTTAGCTGCAGATAGCAGGCAGAGCTGAGAACTGAGACTGGAGCCTCAGAGATAGAAGATGTGTGTTTTGCTTGGCTACTGGTGATCAGAGAACAAGGCAGCACAGTAGCAACTGCAGCAAGGACTAAAATGATTCAATCAGAGAAAACAAGAAAGTAAAGGTAGCTGTGTTGCCAACAATAAAATCTCCAAACTATTAGGGGGAAACTTTTGTATTTAGCAGCTTCTGGGAGCTCCTGACAAGGACTTATAAACAGGGTCGTTTGTGAGGATGACCCAGAGTGCAGTATTGCGCTGTCTGTAGGACCAAGAGACATGGACGGTGGAGAAGCTGCTGCAGCAGCGACCTGCCATGTTTGTCTTCGTGCCCGAGAATGTGCAAAATAATTACACCTGCAGCAAGTGCAAGCTTAGAGCAGAGTAGACAGTCGTGGAACAGTGACATAGATGGGGTGCCCCCAGAGAGGAGGAAGATTGCGCACTGCAGGAGACAAACCCCTGGAGGAACATGACACACAGAAGCAGGACTTGTCAGGAGCCATGCTGTGCCACTGGAGCTGCAAAATTGATTCCATGCCCTCACCTCGGACAGATTCTAGGCCAGAGGAGCAAGGATAGCAGTTGCAGAACTCAGAATACACCGAAGGTGGCTGTGGAAGGTACAGCATACAGAACAATTCCTGCCTCTCCACAGAGTAGGTAGAGACCTGTGGTAGTAAGTGACTCCATACTGCGGAGGACAGAGGCAGCAGTGTGTGGAGGAAACAGGACGCCACAGGAGGTGTCCTGTCTTCCAGGTGCAAAGATTCATGTGACTGAAGTTGCCAAGTCTTATAAAGCCCACTGGCCATAACCTCTTCCTTCCGATTCTTGTGGATAAAAACGATATTGCCGGACACAGCCTTTGACGTTAACCAAAGAACTATGAGACTGAGCAGGAAGCCAAAATGCCTTAAGAGTACAGTGTGATATGGGGGGGGGGGGAGATCTAATGTTATTCTAGGCAGCTTCAGATCAAGGGAAGTACCAGTACTTAGTCCTGCTCTCTTCTTTCTTGGTCGGACCACACTGTGTCCAGTTCTGGTCTCCACAATTTAAGGATATTGACAAGCTAGAACTTGTGCAGAGGAGAGAACTACCAATATGATGAAGGGTCTTGAAACCAAGCCTTATGAGGAATGGGTATGTTTAGCTTGAACAGGAAACAGGATATAACCATCTTCAAATATCTAAAGGGCTGTCACATGGAGCATGCTTGTTTTCTCCTGTTCCAGAACCCAAACCAATGTCTTCCAAGATACCAGGCGATTTCAACCAAACATCAGGAAAAACTTTCTGATGGTATGAGCTGCTTGACAGTGGAACGGACTCCCTTGGAAGATGGAAGACTTTCCTTCAATGGAAGTTTTTAAGCAGAAATTGGATGGCCATTTGTCATGGATGCTATGGTCGAGATTCCTGCATTGCAGGGGCTTGGACTAGACAACACTCATTGTCCCTTCCAATTCTACAATTTTAGGCTTCTATGACCAGCTAAAACAGCATGAGTTTAATATTGTATCAACCATGAAGTTCACTGGGTGACCTAGGGCTGGTCACACACAGCATAGTGGATGTCACAGAGTTTTTTGTTTGTCTTTTTGAAGATAAGAAATAAAAGTCAGCACCATTCCGACCTTCTTGAAGAAACAAGATAAAAATATAACAAAATGTTAGTGCATAATTCTCTGCCAGCTGCCAATGGTATTATTGATATAGGAATTAAAAAAATAAGCAAGGACATATGTGGAGTATAAAAAGTATAAAATAATAGGTCAAGAAATGCTATATTTGTGTAGGCCCAAAATTAAGTCTGCTCAAGGGATTATGCTGGTATCAAGGATCCATTTATTCACACCAACTTATATTGGTAAGTATGTTTTGCTCTGCCAAGTGTTGTGTTTCTCTGTTTCTCAATGCTAGAAACTCAGATATACAATCTAATCACCAAATGGCACCTTTAACCTAGATTACGGCTGCCACAATGGAATGTCAATGCGCCATTTCCCCCTGCCACATGGAGTAATAATTATTTTCATTTCTACTTTGAAGAGAAAAAAATCTCAAAGCTGTTTACAACACATTAAAACATCAAATAAAACAATCCAGAATGAAGCAAATTCAAGCTTCAAGGAAAATATTTCAGATCCATATCTAAGTGACATTTTGCTTTCCCCGTATTTATTGACCTACTTGATTGATATAGCTGTCCCATAGCAGACATACTCTAGGAAGCTAATGTAGTTGTAGTGGTTAGTGTGTCAGAGTAGGACCTGTGAGATCAGAGTTCAAATCTCCACCGTCATGAAGCTCACTGGGTGACCTTGAGCCAGTCCGCAGCCTCCTAACCTACCTCACAGGTTCGTTATGGAATTAACTGGGGGGGGGGGTGAACCATGTACTCCTTGGAGAAAAGCCCGGGATATAACTGCAGTAAATAAGCTCTTCTGCTTACCTGCTTTAGAAAGCTGAAGGGACCAGCCAAATGGAGATGTCATTTGCCAACCTGGTGTACAGAGATCTCCACATGGGCTTAAATTGGACCTACAACAGTCACAAAACCTGTCTGGGGGGTTTCTGAACTGCCCCTTCTCTGTGTGAATCAGCATGTGGACACCCTCTTCCAGGTTTTCTTCAAAAGCACAGGGAAATGAAATGTGCTCTTACTGATGCTACACTAATTCTCAAAAGATACTTGCAACACTTCTTGCTGTTTTAGTCTTAGGGATATAAGCTCCCATCTCTCTTCTAAGCTGTGGAGAAAGGCACAGGCTCACCTGTTGCATTTTAGCTCAGCATTTATGCCAGAAGACACAGTTCTCCCCCTCTTGGGCAGTAGGCAGTCAGTCTACTAAAATGTTAATTTGAATAACAAAGCCAGCCAAGATTTCTTGACCATAGGTAGGCAATATTGAGGACTTTTTGAAGCAGGAGGTGGTGGCCAGCAACACTGCTGTGGATTATCTGCAGTAGACACTTCTTGGTGCTGCAGAAGCGGTGCATTTTCGCAATGGAAAGTTGTGAGTGTGGTATGTCCAAAATACAATGCAAAGGTTACCCAGGATAAGCCTCCCTAGGGACATAGGAAGCTGCCTTATGCCAGATCAGACTATTTGTCCATCTAGCTCAGTGTTGTCTACTCTGCCAGATCTTCAGAGCCTCAGACAGATTTTCCCTATCATCCGTTGCCTGATCCTTTTAACTGGAGATACTAAGGATTGAACGGGGTGTCCTACGCATAAAAAAAGTGAGTGCTCTACTATTACTACTAAGCTGTGGTCCTGCTATGTAAAGATTAAGAACAGACAATTGATGGCGCAGGAAGTGGGGAGCTAAATCCAGCCTGCCCCTCCTCTGTTAAGCACATGAGCTTCTTTTTCCAGACTAGCAAGCAGAGAGAGGAGTATAGATTTTCTTTTAATGTAGTCCAGTGTTAACTGCCAGACACTTTTGACACAAGTTCTCTCCTTAAGCACCTTACTTGTTCGTTTCCATTTGCCTAGATTTGTGGTGGTGTGTGGAAATCCACTGCCTCAAGTCAAAGAATCTGTTGCTGGTCAAACAGCAGAGGAAAATATTAAAGAGCCCTTTGCTGGTCTCTGCAAAAGAATATTCAGGTGAATCCAAATTGCTTGCCCTTCATTCCATGCAATATTCAAAATATGTTCTTGCAAAAAAATGAGTTGCTGACCTAAACTAGACACTACCTAGGATGTATGGTTTCTTAATCACCACGAGGACTAGTAACTGGCTTAAATTAAAACCAAGAAGGAATTCAGAAAATCTAGCCTAAGTTCAGGTTCAAAACACAACTGCTTGTTCTTGTGTGTCATCTACAAAGACAAGAATACTGTCAATCGAAGTGTTATTAATTCAGAAACACATTGCTTTTGATAAACAGATCTGAGGGACTAGGACTCTGCTTCAGCCAGCTACTGTTTCAACAAGATGCACATAAGAGTATTAATCCTATACTAGGGAATTGGAGAGGAGACAGAGCCTGATATTTAGCTAAACGCAGAAGACAGCAGTTCACAATTGAGTGCATATCAAATCTATAAAGAACGCAGAATCAGTCCTCAATCACACTTTATGTGGGCTGATGCAAGAGGCAGGAGCAGTGCAAGGCAGCAGGATGGAGGACCTTTAAAGGAGACAGACATACAAGCTGAAGGAGGTGGGGCTACATTCCAACTGCCTGCAAGGTAAGGGAAGCCAGACAGCATACAAAGCTATACAAGAGAACAATGGCTGGCTGCTGCAGACAGCCATCTCCCTCCTGAATCAAGCACAGCAAGATCAGGTATCAGATAAGCTGCACTAAAAAAGTTTATTTTCCCCTCCCCCAAATACTGCTGTTGCTTGGCTGCTGGGCTTTAGTATTAAGACACACAAGGGATTTCTTAGCCTTGGACAAGAAAACATAAGGCTAACATCTGGTTGACCATATTTCTTTAATTAAGAGAATACAGGAAGCTGGAGGGGAATTGAACTAGAATCGAGTATACGTGCAGCTCACTGCCCCCCCCCCCCAGTGCAGCCAGGTAGCCAGCTATTAAACCCTGCACATCCCAGCCAGGTTTGTCAAGCTCTCCTTCGGCTTTAGCAGCAGAGAAACATACATTGGGAGCCGACTATGAAGGGGCAAGGCCATAACAGAACACATGCAATTCTGCCCATCTACAAGGCCTGCCTTCTTGTTTCCTCAACCTAGAGACTTGGGCAGTTTGTAGTCGGGTCACAACTAACCATCTCAGCTGAATCAGGATAGAATCAGCCCCCCCACCAAACACTTGTCAGTTGCACACAATCTTAGCTTCTACATCATGTTCCAGAGAATACCATGCCTTATGAAAGATGTGGACAGCCCAGCACTGGCCTCCAAGGTGTTCTAAGCCCAAACAAATGCAAGGAACGAACAAACCCGTTTTCTTTACAGGTGTTGGGAAAAGAAAAGAAAAAATCAAGGGGTGAAGCCTCCAAACAAAATGGAATAAGCAGGGAGGAAGGGAATTCCCTTTGTGAGAAGAATGGTTTTCAGAGACCTTGCTATGAGAAAAGCCGTCTTCAACGTGGTATAACTGTCTCTTGCCAAGAAAGAAAAGGGATGAAGCTGGGGCCACCCCCAAGGCATGACCCACAAGCTAAATGCCAGTACCACCTAGTGTGCCAATCACCTGCAACAACCTACAACTGATCTTTTCCATTTACAGATTCCAAAAGCTGGAGAAATTGAAAATAACACAACAGAATGCTTTAGAGAATAGGAGGAGGCAAAGCAGCCCCTCAGACATCTGCTGCAGGAACCTAAGTCACTTTCATCATTATCAAGGCAAAGGTCCCGGAGAAGCTTTCCAGGCCCATGCTGTTAAAGCTTAGAATACAGGGGCCCCCCAACCCATTAAGTGAAGGGGAAACATGGAGACATTTCCCTGGCTCTCAAAAGTAGTGAGGTGAGAAAGAAAATATGAACCACACATCTTCCCCAAGTCAAAGACATGAGGGTCTCCAGGTGAATAAAGTAGTGCCCTTACATACTTGGCATTTTACAGAAGACTAGACATTCTCTTTTCTACTCTCAACTATTCATGCAAAGTTTTGAAAAATGACAAGATATGACAGGAAGAGAAATGACGATCCAGAGACCAAAGTGGATGAAATGAAGCTGCAAAGACCATCTTTTCCCAAGCATACCCTCAGAGACCTGGATTTTGAGGCACACTTTCCCCAAATAAGTCCAATTTGACCAAACTGCAGGAGGCAGTGGAAGACAGGAGTGCCTGGCGTGCTCTGGTCCATGGGGTCACGAAGAGTCGGACATGACTAAACAACAACAAAACCTACATATAGAAGCTACAAAGGCTGCAGAACACATTCTCCTCCTGGTAATGTGGGTTTTCCATAAAATGTTCACTCCTGATTTACCTATGCCCTAAACCAATCTGAATCAGATTAAACATGTTTAGATGATGTGTACTTTCCTTCCAGCAATTTACAGATAACCAGAACATGAGAATGGGTATTGCACATGGATTTTTTCCCCAAACCGGCCATGCTTCCTGATGAAGTTTCACAACACTGAAACTGTACAATGTAGCTGGCATCAAATTTCTCCTATCTATTCTCACAAAAAACATGGGAAAATTTTCCACAGAAAAATATAGGAACAGAAAATTTTCCACACCACAGCTGCTTCCCATAAAGTGAGCTTGCAAGACTGGAAAAAGGCAGCAGCCAAAGTTCTTCAGAGAGTATGCAACTTAAGGCCTCCAGTTTGTTCATCTTTCTCTTCAAAGTCAGAAGGACGCCTATGCAAGTAGAATTAAGAAGCTCGCCTACTCTTCTGTGAGAAACAGCAAGAGGTAGGAAGTGTGTCGTAAGGAGTTGCAGCATCTACAAAGCCTGTTTTTATAGAACAGACTTTCTCAACCTTCTGTCTCCAGATATTGTTGGACTACAAACCCCATCATCCCTGACCACTGGTCCCTTCTATCTGGGGATGATGGGAGATGTAGTCCCAAGGTTGAGAAAGGCTGTCTGTCCTATAGGGGTAGAAGATGCAGGTAGCCCAAGATTATATTCCTTACTTGTATTAAAGAACAAAGCATGCAGCATGCAAGGGGACCCTTTTGCTACCTAGGCACAAGTCTAGCCAAGAGCCTGGGAAACATGCACAAACTGTTTAAAAAGAAACGAAAAACCCCCAAGGCCCTCATGATTAAGGCACCCTCTTCCCTTGTCCAGACATCCACCCCCCTGCGCTGTCTGGCTTGCAATTTGCAATCTTCCCCACTAATGGCAAAGTGTATAAATATCAACGCTGCATTTTTTTCCTCTTTTAGCACCATGGGGTTTGCAAGAAAAGAAAAGGCAGTACTGCAAGCAAGCCATTTGCAGCCTCTCCGTGGGGAGGGGGCGAATGGGGAGGAAAAGAAGCAAAGACTGTTTGCAAAGGAGGCTGAAGCGTTGCTCTCCACCCCACTGCCTACCTCTCCTTCCAGCTTCCCACCAGGCCCTTCAACCTCAATTTCAAGAGCAGCAGCAGCAACAGCAGCAGCAGCTCCTCCATCTATGAGTAGCCATGTTTTTCTGGGTTGCTGTTTTTCTTTCCCCTCTCCCATTTTTTTTTAAAAAAAAACCCCCACTGCCGAGCAAATAAATTAGGACTATTTGGGAAGCACACGCCCCCTTTAAAGCTCAGCTGCCTCCCTCCTCCCCCCCCCAGCCGAAGGCAGACATCAAACCGCACCCCCTGCAAATGAAAGAAAGGAAAACGCTGGAGGAGGGAGGAGGAAGGGAGGGAGGGAGGGGGGAAAGGGAAAAGAAAGGAATTCGAGGTAACGCGACTTTCCCGACGTCGGACCCGCTTCTCTCCTTGGGGGGGGGGGGAGAAGAGCAAAAGGATGGGGGCCTCACCCACCGCCTCTCCTGGCGCCCCCCAACCCAGCCCCCGCCCCAAGCCCCCTTTTATTCCTTCTCTCCCTCACGCCCACCCGCGCACACGGGCACGCGCGCTCGCCCCCCCCCGCGGCTTGTGAGGGGGGGGTCTTCGGCGGCCCCCTACCCACCCTTGGCCAAGGCGACGGTGGAGTTGTCGGTGTCGATGGTGTAGAGGATGCCCTCGTAGCGGATCTGCGCCTTGGAGATGAGGCTGATTTTGCTCCCGATGTACGGCGTCCCCGAGCTCATGGCGTCGCCGGGCTGGGCGGCCGCGGGCCTCGGTGGGGGGAGCGCCGCAGGGCAGGCGCGGGAGAAGTCGGGGCTTGAGGGCGGCCGGGCCGACACCCCGCCAGGGACCAGCACTCTCGCTCGCAAGGCCGGCTGGCTTAGCCAAGGCCCAGCAGCCAGGCTCGAGTTAGCACGGCGGCGGCGGCGTCTTTATTGTTTACCGCAGCTCGACCTCTTTTTTTTCCTCTCTCTCTCTCTCTTTTCTCAATTCCTCTCCTCAGCTACGTCCGAGCCACTCGCCGCTGCGGCGGACTGAGGAAGGAAACCCCGGCCGGCCGCTCCTTTTATAGCCCCGGAGGCAAGGCGGCGATTGGGGGAGAGGGGCGCGCGCGCGAGGCAGGCGGGCGGGCGGCGTGAGGGGAGGAGGGAGAGAGAGAGAGAGAGAGGGAGGGGGGGGAAGAGAGCGTGCGGAGGAGGTGGGGAGGGGGGGTGAGTGAAGGGCGGAGCCGCGCAAGCGCACTTGGCAATGCGCGCGCGCCGGACGGCTCGCGAGGGAAGCGGGGCGGGGAGGAGGCGGTGAGGGCGGAGAAGGTCAGAGGGAGGGAAATGGGAGGGGAACGCGCAGGGAGGGTGGGGCGCGCGGCTCGGGCGTCACGTGACGGGCGGCCTGTTCCTCCCTCACGCGCACGTTATAAAACGAGCGCCCGTCAGTTATTGGACGGAGGAGGAAAACTTCGACGCTGCTGTTGTTGCTCCTCCTGTTTTTGAATAAAGGTCTTTACAGTATGGCCGACCCAAAAATATTTGTGCTGTCTTGGCTGAAGAGCCGCAGTTTTTGCAAATGGTGCCCTCAGTGACCGAGGCCAAAAAAGCTCCAGGAGCACTAGGTTAACCCGCGTCCCTGACAGTAAAAATATATGATAAATAAGTAAACGATGAATGTATCGCCTTTCTCAGGAATGTTAAGAGCTCTGCAGGATGAGGCCAGCATCTGCCGGCTGTTTGGTCATGTGATGGGTTGTTTACATAACCTGTTTTGATCCAAAAGCTCTCAAAGTGGTGAATAGCACAGTAATACAAATATATATATATATATGCAATCAATCAACATGAAATAGCAAAATGACAATATGTCCAGCAGTCAAACAGGACATGTGTTCTCGAGCTGCATTTGTGCTCTTGCTCGAAAGCCAGATTCCTCCCAGCTGCAAGCACATCTGGAACCGATTTACCCACATTCTTGCAGCGGGCAGCCTGATGCCAATGCAAGGCCTGCAAGCACAAGGGCACTCTCCACACCTGCAATTCCCAGCAAACTGGCATTCAGAGGGGCATGCAGTTTGCAGTATAATAGCCATCACGGCTGGTAGCCACCGATGGTCTCACACTCACCGACGACGGATTTGTGTAATCAAAGCCATCCCGACTGTGGCAATTACTACATCTTGTGCTAGCAAGTTCTATAGCTTGAACCATGAGCTCTGTGAAGACGTTAAATGACATCCCCAAATGGCTGCCTCGCTCTGCCAAGTGGTAGGGCCAACCCTGAAAGGCTCGTAGAGGCATAGTCAACGTCCTTTTCTGTGGCTGGTCAAATGGTTATGCACTGTTTAAGAATTATCCACAGGTTCTCTCCCTCTGCGATTGCTCTTTCTTGAATTGTTATTGAAACATGAGCATTCTGCTCACTGATATTTTTCCTTCCCACACCCCCACAAGATATTTTGGTTTATGCTAAGAGATAGAAGTCACATCCACATTGCGCATTTAAAGCATTCAAAAGATGCTGGGAATTGTAGTTCTGTGAGGGGACCTACCAAACAACTCTCAACACCCTGGCAAATTATTTGCACCAAAGATAGCATACTGTGGCATAGCCCACTATAAAATTAATATTTAAAGGAGGGATGGGGAACTTGTGGCTATGCAGATGTTGCTAGATGGTAATTCAAAACATCCTCAAACAGTTGGTCATGCTGACTGACGTTGATCAGAGTTCGAATCTTAACACGGACTGGAGGGCCACAGGTTCCTAACCCCTGATTTACTGCTAGCAATGGCAGCACATAAAGCTTTCTCTTCCATCACCCTAAGTGTTAAGTGACAGAGGGCAAAAGGTCTTGTTCAGAGTATTGTCTCTCCCTGATAAATTCCGTAGACCGTGCTGCGGGCAACTAACATCTCATGTTAAGCATGACTTGCTGGTCTTCTTTTGGCTAAAAACTCAGGGTAAGGAAAACTCTCTTGTGTCCAGTTTATATCAATAGTTGCCTACTGATCCATATATTTACTGGTTTGGAAAAATTGGGGCAGCTTAGAGTTGGATCGGTGCTTAAAATAGCTGGTAGAAACCAGTAAGGGTAGGTTAATATAGGACTACTTGTGGATCCTGAGGATTTTGATATGTATTGTCTGGTCCTGGGTCCTGTTGACACCAGCAACTACATAAGAAGATTCTGCAGGATCAGGCCAAAGGTCAGTCAAGTCTAGCACTCTGTTCTCACAGTGGCTGACCAAATTTGAGCATCACAGCACTCTTCCCACCTGCCATTCTCAGCAAGACCGCTTCTGACCGTGGAGAAGAATTCGAGCATAGTCATTGTCATATGAGCAAGCAATTGATAACCTTATCCTCTGTTAATGGGTCTGATGCACTTTTAAAGTTGGAGGCCATCACTCCCGTTCGTGGGAGAGAATTCCATAGTTTAACTAAGTGTGTGTGTGGAAAAGGTATTTTCTTTTTTTCTGTCCTGAATCTTAACTATCAGCCATCCATTTGGGGAGAGGGGTAGTAGAATATGTTGGTCATTTCACAGCTCACTTAGACAACATTGGTTTCCATGCTGAAAGAGATGATCTGATATACTTTGGTGCCTGAGAACATCCCAGTGGCATCTCTGTGGTCCTGGGTCCTGTTGACACCAGCAACTACATAAGAAGATTCTGCAGGATCAGGCCAAAGGTCAGTCAAGTCTAGCACTCTGTTCTCACAGTGGCTGACCAAATTTGAGCATCACAGCACTCTTCCCACCTGCCATTCTCAGCAAGACCGCTGTGGTTAAAAAATAATATGGTAAGTGAAACAAATGATTTAATTTTTTTGGTCCTTTAAGGATGCCTCAAATAGGCTACCTGAAGCGGGCTACCTCTCTCAACCTAATGGTAGGGCTAGGCTAGCCCAGTTTGCCAGAATTGCATTAGCTCTGGCATGGTGCAGATATTGCCTGTCACTGTATTGATTAACTACATCTGGAAACGAATGATGGAATTCTACAATCAGGCTAGGCAGGGATCTTTGATATCAATGATCAAGAGGTGTTAGTGATGCACCAGGAAAGCATAATCAGAAACTACCAGGGTATCTAGAGAAAAGGGGGCCTGAACGAGGTTCCTGCCCTCCTGCCCACAATTGCCATCATAATTGAGAATATGCATGCGTGCTTGTATATGCTCCCATTTTCTTTTGTGTGGCGTCTTCTGCGTAAAGTATGCAGGCAATTTTTCTTCATGCGGCATCCTGGGTTGCCCCAGGTGATGCAGGTGGTGTATGCGTTGCCATGGGGACCAAAGCCTGTGTCACTAGGTGTCATCATCGTTGTGGGTATTTTCCATCCACGTCCCAGTGAATGCTCTTGTGTATGTGCTGCATTCGCATGGCTTTGTTGTGGGTGCTTTTAGTGGTATCACTGGTGAGGCCTCATCTAATTCAGTCTGGGGATTTTGCAACTCCCCTACAAATTATGTAAAACAGAAAATGAAGGGGAACTATTGCTCTAGTGGCCTCTGATATACAGGGTATTTCTCTTCCCTACCTGACATTTAAGTTGCATGTCAGTGGTTTGAATTTCACTACAGGTAAGATAATTAGTTATTAATTATGCCCCCCATAATAAGATTTTTAAAACTAGATTTGGCTTGATATTATCAAAAATAATAATCTGTATTGTGTTTTTTAAAAGCATTCTTAATTATATTTCCAATCTTGCTACTTTCATAAACATTATTTCCTGTATTAAGTGACAGCTGAAATTCCTACAGATTTGACTTCTAAGCTAAGTTATTTTTATTATAAAAACTATTCATAATATTTATACAGCAAAGCACACCAACAGGGAACAATGGTTCACTCTTTTATTCTTTTTTTTAAAAAAAATGAACAAAAAACAATGCATTTTTTACATATCACCCAGCCATGTAATGCTCTGCAGCTGGAAGCAGTTATGGCAAATCAGAGACCTGTATCCAAAAAATAAATAAGGAGGTTCTGCATAATGATGCATAAGCAGTTTGTTGGGAGACCAGGAATGGAGATAAGTTCTAACTGTTGAAGCAAGTGCAGTAAGTTAATATTATATAAAATTATACTTCGGCAGCAATTTAATTTTGTAAGTGTAATTATATAATTTTGTCAGCTTAGTATGTCTAATACTTCAGCCTTGATTAGTGAAGACAATAGGAAAATATCATTTGTGATCGTTCTTAGACTCCGCTTTCTGAGCGAAAGGCTTTAGATCAGGGTGATATTTTTCAGGCTCCTCAGATCGACTTTGTTTTTTTACTGCAACCTCAAGATCTAGTAACCAGAGCCAGGTGCAAAAAGCTACATAATTAGAATTAAAGGGCAATGCTCCTCTGAAGACATTCTGCGTCTGTGTTGCACACTTACCCATTTGCAGTGCAAATAATAGCTTTCCTCAATATGGAATAATACCTGTTTGTCCTCAGTATTCCACTTTCAGTCCAGATTGATTCTGCATCCTATTATTTGGTTAATTGATATGCATTTGAAACCTCTCCACTTGGTTAGGTTATCTATGCCTCCCTCCACACTCCACATGCCCACAGCTAATTAAGAAGGAGGTGGCGAATGTGATCCTGGGAGCGGCCACCGAGACCACATAACACCGGTCTTGAAAGACCTACACTGGCTCCCAGTACGTTTCCGAGCACAATTCAAAGTGTTGGTGCTGACCTTTGAAGCCCTAAACGACCTTGGTCCAGTATACCTGAAGGAGCGTCTCCACCCCCATCGTTCTTCCCGAACACTGAAGTCCTTCTGGTGGTTCCCTTGGTGCAAGAAGCCAAGTTACAGGGAACCAGGCAGAGGGCCTTCTCGGTAGTGGCACCCACCCTGTGGAACGCCCTCCCACCAGATGTCAAAGAGAAAAACAACTACCAGACTTTTAGAAGACATCTGAAGGCAGCCCTGTTTAGGGAAGCTTTGAATGTTTAACAGACTATTGTATTTTAATATTCTGTTGGAAGCCGCCCAGAGTGGCTTGGGAAACCTAGCCAGATGGGCAGGGGATAAATAATAAATTATTATTATTTGTAGACTTCCCATAGGCATCTGCTTGGCCACTGTGAGAACAGGATGTTAGACTAGATGTGCCATTAGCCTGATCTAGCAGACTTTTCTATGTTCCAGGTACAATGGATAATAAAACAGCTGGGTGAGGATCACTATTCTGATCACCTGGTTGATGGCTGGAGGCCAGCCATCATGTCCTAGCTGCACTTGTCGCATCTGCTTGATCTCACATCTTGATTGCGAAGATTGGTCCATGAGGGTGAACTGTCCCATAGCCACCCTTCCTACTTGCAACCAGTCCAGTAAATGGAACCTTCCTCCTCTGTAATGGTTGCCCATGCAGAACTCAGCTGGGAGGAGGATGGAGATGATACACACCCAAAAGTTTCCATGGCATATAGTCTAAAATACGCTACTCGCAAGTCTGAAATATTGGACATTTTTAGGTCTAATAGTTGAAGTACACACTTCATAATAGGAAGCCAGTATTCTGGCACACAGCCAATGAAAACACACCTACTTATGAACAATAGTTTACAGTACTGTATTAGGTTAGTGCAGGGGTCTGCAACCCGCGGCTCCGGAGCCGCATGTGGCTCTTTTACACCTTTGCCACGGCTCTGGGGTGGATACTAGCAAGGGGGAGGAGGCGCATTGTGCGCCCCGACACTCCTCACTGTGGCGGGCGCTGTACTGGCTGTGACGTCGCATGGGGGCGGTGTGTGCGTTAGTCACGCACCGTCCCGACGTCACCTTCCCGCCCGCCCACCCGCCTGCTACATTGTAAGGGGCATGTACGCTGGCCACTGCATTGAAAGGGGGCATGTACACTGGTCACTGTTTTGAAGGGGAGTGAAGAACACACACACACAAAAAGGTAACTTGTTAATTTAACGTTTATTTCTATGAGGAGGAGTAATTCTGAGGGGTCAAACAAAGAAATAATTTTAAAAAGTGACAAAAAAGTTATTTTTATAATGACGAGTTTTGCGGCTCCAGTTTTTTTTTCTTCGGAAACGGGTCCAAGTGGCTCTTTTTGTCTTAAAGGTTGCAGACCCCTGGGTTAGTGCATTAAGATTGTGGGTTGAACCCCCGGCCAGGGGTAAGCGAGGAGTCTATGTATGAAAGGTCAGCTGGAAAGGAAGGCTACTAAGAGTCAGAGAGCTGAGTTTTAGAACTCGGGAAAAGACTAACAACATCTTGAGATGTTGGCTGTAACCCTGAAGATATGATGGGGGCACAGCAGATTTTTGGGGGCTTGTTGGAGTGCTATACTGTGAGTTTCCACCAGTGCTTAATCTGTATATGTTGTGTAAAAACACTATCCTCACATGTGATTCCAGCAACAAATAATCAGAAGTATACTGTCTCTGACAGCACAGGTGTAACATAGCCTTATCCCCCATTAATTTGTCTAATTAATTGGAAAGCCATCTAAGTTAGCGGCAACCATTATGTCTTGTGCAACTGAATTCCATAGTTTAATTATGCACTGTGCAAATCACTGCTTTTACCCGGCAGATTTGTCTGTAGTTTTATGTTGAGTTTATTCCTTGCACTTTTATTACTTTATGTTTTTACTGTAAACTAGCCTGGGTAATCTTTGTTTGAAGGGGCTCTGCGGAAATCAATGAAGCAAACATACAAACAAAATGAAAGGTTCCTAAGAGGTCCCTGAAACAATTGAATTCTAAGGACAAAACTAGATATTACATCTTTATAGTTAAGAGTCCAGGCACTGGAAAAATGCAAATAGCATGGGTGAGGGGGGTGGGGCATGATAACAATCAGGATCATAGCAGTTGTGGAGGGGGGAATTAACCCTTTCCTTCCCCGCTGGGGTCCTGAGAAAAATCCCTCTTCCAAAGCTTGCATTTGCCTGTGGAGTGGGGAACCCCCAATTTAGTGCCAATGGGGGATTTCCTCTCCTTGTAAATTGCAACCAGCATTAGATTTCCCACTTTGCTGCAGTCCTGAGGGAAAAGAATGAAATTGCTCTTCTACGCCTGCTGTGAATCTGATAATTACCATCCACTCCCCAGCTGATGCTATTTGCTTGTTAAAACTCCTGCATGTTAAATGCAAAGATACATTAATGTCAAGTAGAGATTCACTCTCACCTTATCAGAGCTGGGCTCAGGCAGTCCTGCTTAGGTGAAGTATTGCTGTGAGTTTGGGGAGTGGGGAGGACATAGGTTGTACGTGAGATCCTTTTAACCTCTGGATCCAGCAAGCCTTAAAATATAAGCCAGACTAGCTTCCTGTGTTGAGGTGATAGCTTGGGTGATGGGCCTTTAAGGGGCACAAAGAAAAGGGTCTTTGTGTGAAATGGCAAATGGGTGCCCCCACCCCTGGCAAGCTCATGACTAGTTAGAAGGAGGAAGCCAAAGTCTGGAGTTGAAAATGCAGTGATGTGACCTGGAAGTGTGTTTGCTGTGGTTATGGGAGAAACAAGACCAAGCCAGGGAGCCCCTGGAATCTCTCACCGCTCAGAGACTGGGGTGGCAGGTAACATTATTCCAAAAAAAGAAAAGAAAAAGGCTCTGTGACTCTGTGATTGAACTGGACAGAAGTGAGAGGTGCTCTCTTTTATTGGCTATAGCCTGTGCTCCTCCTCGTGATCTCCTCCCTCCACGAAGCTTTTAAAATACAGTACATGTTTTCATTTTTAAGGGGAACTTTCGCAGCCAGTCTCCTTGGATGCTTACTGATGGGTGGCTTCTGGCAAAACCCATTTATTGCTTTGCCATTGTAACCTACAATCAGAATTGCAGCTGAATCTCTGTAGCCCTTCAGATGTTGCTGAACTGCCATTCCCATCATCCCTGGCCATTGGCCATTCTTCCTAGGACCGATGGGGGTTGAAGTTGAGCAGCTACAGCTGGAGGGCCAAAGGTTCCCTGCTCCTCCTCTACACTAGCTTGAGTAGTACAGTGGTACCTTGGGTTACAGACGCTTCAGGTTACACACTCCGCTAACCCAGAAATATTACCTCAGGTTAAGAACTTTGCTTCAGGATGAGAACAGAAATCGTGCGGCAGCGGCGCGCGGCAGCAGGAGGCCCCATTAGCTAAAGTGGTCTTCAGGTTAAGAACAGTACTTAACTCGAGGTATCACTGTACCGTACTTCTTCTCTGTGTACATCCAGCTAAGTTCCTTCCAGCTACAAGCTGTGCAAATTCAACAGTACGGGCAGTATCTAATGTAGTTTGTCCATTAGTGCATGGGTTACTATTTGTACAACAGAACTTCCCCTCTCTCTCTGCTCCTTCTCCAAATCTGCTCCAGAGGGTTGGAGGAAACCTCAGAACAGATCAAAGTGGTAATACATAAGGAAATGAGAAGGAAAGGAATTTAGACAGCACAGCTGGAAGTCATTGCACTTAAGTTAAGTACAGTTGTACCTTGGTTTTCAAACAGCTTAGTTCTCAAACGTTTTGGCTCCCGAAAGCCACAAACCCAGAAGTGACTGTTCCGGTTTGCAAACTACCGGTATTTTTGGAAGCCGAATGTCTGATGGGGCTTCCATGGCTTCCGATTGGCTACAAGAGCTTCCTGCAGCCAATCAGAACTTTGGTTTCTGAACATTTTGGAAGCTGAACGGACTTCCGGAACGGAGTCCATTTGACTTCCAAGGTACAACTGTACTTCACTGGATACCACCCCATAGGGTGTTTTTTTTGGGGGGGGGCAGAATGTGTGCGCTAAATACCCAAGCCTTAAATTGTGAGGAGGAAGTATGTGGATCGCTGTCCCCCGGGATTGCTCTTGTCTGGCACATTCATTACATATCTTTAGGCACCTGGTAAAAATGTTTCTCTTCAACTATGACTTCGGCTGATTACAAAATTGATGGCTTTTAAAATGGGGGGGGGGGTTGTTACTTTTTTGCTGTCGTGTTATATATTTTGTGTGTTGGTTTTGGCTTTTGAAGGTTGTAAACTGCCCTGTGATCTTTGGGCGAGGGGTGGAATATAAATTTAATAAATAATAATAGTGTGAGAATGGGAACGGCATAGGGATTTGTACTGTAAAAGTGACACTGTTGCAGACAAAAGAGAAAGAAATAGGAGGGCTGTTTTTACAGTGTCACAAATTTCTCTTTCTGCTGCTACAGAAAGCTACCCTCTAGAATCTGGATACTGTGCGTTGCATTTTTTTTAAAGGGATAAACTTGGCAGGTGAGAGTAAAAACAAAGGAATGAGTTGGAGTGCATGCGTACACGTGGTACGTTAACCATTTTATTTTCAAAAGAGGATCCTGAATGGCAGTGGTGTGTAATTATAATTACAGTTTTAAAGGGGCAGTGGATAATGACAGGCATTTTAAGGACGGTAATTATTGTGTTAGGCTTCCTAGTGAGAGAGTGTGTTTCGAGAGCAGCTTCTCAGTGCCAAGGCAAACCTGAATTACGGTTTGACCCCCAATCAGACATTGCACAGATGCACCATGTGTTAGTATTCTGGTGGTGAGTGTTTCCGTATAGCAATTGCCAGGGCTTTTTATCAGCCGGAATTCGGGTCCGGCACCTCTCAGGTGGGCGCCATTGCCATTGTAAGAGAACAAGGGAGGTGTTCATGGTGAGTTCTGGCACCTCTTTTTATAGAAAAATAGCACTGGCAATTGCAGCCACTTTCTCACTGGGTTTTTTTTTTTTAAAAAAATAATGTTTATTAAAGTTTTAAATGTTACTGGTTTAAGGTTGCGCATCACCATGCTGGCACATAAGAGCAGACATCTCAAAGTAATAATCAGAAGTTGCATGTCGTATTATGATTTCAGGCCATGAGGATAATAACCTCTCACTCAGCCAATGCTGACATTGCAGGTCCAGAATCACCACACAGGAATGATTGGTATACTATTACCAAGTGTCTTTGATTAGAATCATAGAATCATAGAATTGGAAGAGACCACAAGGGCCATCGAGTCCAACCCCCTGCCAAGCAGGAAACACCATCAGAACACTTCTGACATATGGTTGTCAAGCCTCTGCTTAAAGACCTCCAAAGAAGGAGACTCCACCACACTCCTTGGCAGCAAATTCCACTGTCGAACAGCTCTTACTGTCAGGAAGTTCTTCCTAATGTTTAGGTGGAATCTTTTTTCTTGTAGTTTGGAACCATTGCTCCGTGTCCGCTTCTCTGGAGCAGCAGAAAACAAGCAGGAAGTCTTTACTTTCTGGGGAAGGGGACACATTTATCGGCCACGAAACTGTAGCAGCTGTTCCATCCTCTTAATTTCATAGATAATAGTTTCATAGAATCGTGGAGTTGGAAGGGACCCTGAGGATCATCTAGTCCAACCCAAATATGCAGCTGTCCCATATGGGGATCGAACCTGCAGCCTTGGCGTTAGCAGCACCATGCCCTCACCAACTGAGCCATCCAGGTGTTTTCGAATAAGCTGATGCTACGGAGTCAAAAACCCATATTCCAAACCAGCCTAGTAATCCATAGAAGTATGCAGCATAAAATTGTTTTTGTTTTTATGATGCATTTGCTGTTTTTTTAATACAGTGGTACCTCGGTTCAAGAACAGCCCTGTTTACGAACTATTCGGTATATGAAATCCGCAAAACCAGAAGTAGTGTCCCGGTTTGAAAACTTTACCTCAGTCTAAGAACAGAATCCAAATGGTGGAAGGGCACCGGCGGTGGGAGGCACCTTGGTTTAAGAATGGTTTCGGTTTAATAACAGACTTGCGGAACAGATTAAGTGTGTAAACCAAGGTACCACTGTATTGTGATTTTATGTTGTGAACCACCCTGAGATTTATGGGTTTAGGGCAATACAGCAGCAGCAACTTATAGCTGGATTATATAGCTTTCAGGCTTGGCGGGGTCTAAAGGTAAAGGTAAAGGGACCCCTGACCATTAGATCCAGTTGTGACCAACTCTGGGGTTGCGGCGCTCATCTTGCTTTACTGGCCGAGGGAGCCGGCGTACAGCTTCCGGGTCAAGTGGCCAGCATGACTAAGCCACTTCTGGCGAACCAGAGCAGTGCACGGAAACACCGTTTACCTTCCTGCCAGAGCGGTACCTATTTATCTACTTGCACTTTGACGTGCTTTCAAACTGCTAGGTTGGCAGGAGCAGGGACTGAGCAACAGGAGCTCAGCCCGTCGCGGGAATTCAACCGCCGACCTTCTGATCGGCAAGTCCTAGGCTCTGTGGTTTAAGCCACAGCGCCACCAGCGTCCCTTGGCAGGGTCTACATTTTGTTAAAGTGCGGTGAAAATGTGCTTTAGGATTAACTGAGCTCACAACTCTTTCTGACCCAAATCCCCTCTTGGTTGCCCCCCCCTGGACCTTTCTTTATTTCAGCTGCCTGATTCAGAAGAGGGAGGGAAGCTTTTTTGTTATTGTTAAATAATTGGGTGCCAGAAACCCTTTGCTGATTTGCTGCAAATTGGAAGTAAAAACAAGTAATGGATATGAATCTATCTTCTGCCTACCCGCTCCGCTTGAAGTATGGTATGGCAAAATTTCCCAGTTTACAAGAGGTTATTTTTCCATTGCTAGCAGTGGTTTCTTTTCATCTCATTCTCTCTCATTAGCTATTGACTTATGGCACTGTGTAGTTGTCAGTCAACCATTAGTGCAGGCCCAGTTCAATAATGTGAGATTTAATCACAACATATACAGACTGATCCTAAACATATTTACTTAGAAGCAAGCCGCACTCAGTTCAAAAGGACATAAAGGGCAATCCTAGGCATGTTTACTTAGAAGTAAGGCTCACTGTAGAGCTTGCTTCCAAGTAAGTGTTTATATAGAATTGCAGCAGAGATTCCTTGTAAGTATACTTAGGACTGCTGCTAGCATCAGTTAAAAAACCAAGCCAAAGATACCTGGGGTGAGCTTTACTTCCACGAGACCACTGAAATTAATGAGGATACCCAAAGTAATATCTTGCAGCCTGTGGACTGTCTTGCCAGAGTGGTGCATGCTCTAGTTGCCTCCCGCTTGGACTACTGCAATGCGCTCTACATGGGGCTACCTTTGAAGGTGACCCGGAAACTGCAATTAATCCAGAATGCAGAAGCTAGACTGGTGACTGGGAGTGGCCGCCGGGACCACATAACACCGTTCTTGAGATCTGCATTGGCTCCCTGTACGTTTCCAAGCACAGTTCAAAGTGTTGGTGCTGACCTTTAAAGTCCTAAATGGCCTCGGTCCTGTATACCTGAAGGAGCGTCTCCACCCCCATCGTTCAGCCCGGACACTGAGATCCAGCACCGAGAGCCTTCTGGCGGTTCCCTCATTTTGAGGTTACAGGGAACCAGACAGAGGGCCTTCTCGGTAGTGGCGTCCACCCTGTGGAACGCCCTCCCTTCAGATGTGAAGGAAATAAGCAGCTATCTTCTTTTTAAAAGACATCTGAAGGCAGCCCTGTTTAGGGAAGTTTTTAATATTTAATGCTGTATTGTTTTTAACACTTGATTGGAAGCCGCCCAGAGTGGCTGGGGAAACTCAGCCAAATGGGTGGGGTATAAATAATAAATTATTATTATTATTATTATTATTATTATTATTATTATTATTATTATTATTAACCACCGGTGTTGAAGGATCATGAATTTAACTCTCCAGCGAACCCCCGCCATGCATTCTTAAGACTCTACAAGAAATTTAGCAAAATGCTACTGTCTTTCATTCAGGCCTTGCCTTTGCTTATTGGCAGTCCATCCATGCTAGTTATAAGTCACCACTAAACAAAGATTCTCAAACAAAGACTCACCCCTAGATAGGGATGCTGTAAAAATGGGAGTGTAAATTGCCACAAACTGCATGTTCATAGGAAGTCTGGAATGGAAATCATGCAAGCAAATAGCAGTGGTATTGACTATGGTGTTTTTCCTTTAAATCTGCAACATTATTTATTGTCATGTTCTGATGTTTTCTTTCCATTCGTACATGATGAATTACATCAGTTCTGGCATTGACATAGGTTTTAGAAGAAGCAAAACTGTAGCAGAATGGCAACAGTGCTGATTGCGATGAACGCAGGGCAGTATTCACTGTCTCCTTAAGTCCCAACCCTTAGAACATATTTGCATACCAACTCTGCCTCCATACCTGTGCAGGGCAAATTGTAGGAGTGAATAGTATCAGTAAGTAGTATTAAGGACTTGTTATTGTCAATATTCAGTTGGGGCTGGTTTACACTTTGTGTGTTGTACTTCGGCTCTGTATACCTGAAGGAGTGTCTCCACCCCCATCGTTCAGCCCGGACACTGAAATCCAGCTCTGAGGGCCTTCTGGCGGTTCCCTCATTGTGGGAAGTAAAGCTACAGGGAACCAGGCAGAGGGCCTTCTCCAAAGTCGCACCCACCCTGTGGAATGCCCTTCCATCATATGTCTAGGAAACAAACTGAGTTTTAGGAGACATCTGAAGGCAGTCCTGTATAGGGAAGTTTTTAATGTTTGATGTTCTACTCCTACCATGGAGGTAAAATACAGTGGTGCCCCGCAAGACGAATGCCTCGCAAGACGAAAAACTCGCTAGACGAAAGAGTTTTCCGTTTTTTGAGGTGCTTCACAAGACGAAAACGTCTTTAATGTGCATTAAACAGCATAAATGTGCTGTTGCAATTTTACATTCATTCACTCAGTTTGGAGAAGTCCTTTTGGAGTTCTTTACAATCCCTTGTATCATTAGCAAACTTGGCTACTTCACTGCTCACCCCTTAATCTAAATCAGTTTGCCGAACTTTTCATGTTGGTGACACACTTTTTAGACATGCATCATCTCGCGACACAGTAATTCAGTTTTACTAGCAAACCGGATGTTAAATTAACCCCTTTCCAGCCATTGGAGGAGCACGAGGAGCGTTCACGTGACACACCTACACACTGTAGCCGACACACTAATGTGTTGCAATACACAGTTTGAAAAGCTCTGGTCTAGATCATTTATCAACAAGCTGAAAAAGGACTCCACTTTCTACATCCCTCTGGTTGGAGAAATATCCATTTATTCCTACCTACTCTCTTCCTGTTTCTGCAACAGTTACTGATCCATAAGAGGAGAGTTCATTTTCTCCCATGACTGCTAAGCTTACTCAGGCGTCTTTGGTACGGAGTTGATTACAGGACATCAACTTTTAAAAGCTTGAATCGGATCCCTTTCAAAACAAGAGACAATAATTGGGACCTGTTTATATTGGCAAACATGAAGCCATTATATCCACAAGAATTTTTAAGGACACAAGAATCAAGAAAACCACTTAGAGGATGAAACCAATATTCTTAAATGGCTGAAGATGAAGTTGAAAATTTCTTTTTAAATTTATATTTAGTTTGTTTTTTTTATTGGACAGTATGCTGAAAAGTTTCAATAAAACTTTTTTTAAAGAAGAAAGAAAATACCCAGCAGTAAGGGATAGGTTCTTGGCTATTAAATGAGCTGCGGTTTGGGGGCAGGAAGTAATGCAAAATTAGCAAGCACATTTGAAGAATAAAAATTGGAATAGTGTAAATGCAGCAAACATGTTTGCAAACACTTTAAGTACCAGAAACTTATCCAAAAGTTAATCACTTCTGTATCCTGGAATGGCACAAGAGGGGAGGAAAATGGGTATAAATTTCACACACCCAACATGGTTGGCTGTTAGTAACACAAGGCCCTCAAAAAGGTGAGATTTAATATGGAATTGGGAGCCAAGGTGGATAAGCTTTGTAGACTATCCCATTCCATTTTTGATTGTTTAAATGACTTTAAGAGTAAAAAGCTGAACTGTTTATCTGAGGCCCTTCTTTGTGTGCCTTCATGAGAGGGTGGAAGGTGGCAACACAAGAATGGACCTTTTCTGCAATGGCTCCCCGTTTGTGAGATACTCTACATATATTTAGGCAGTATTCTCTTCAACCAGGTGTTGACTGAACACCCCATGGCTTTTTAAAAAATGTGTTGGGTGCTATTGGTTTTTATTATGCATATTGTATTCTCAATTTGTATTTTTCTGTTGTGAACTGCCCTGGGATGTTCAGATGAAGGGTGGTATACAAATTTTAAAAAGTAAATAAATATTAACATGTTGAGGGCAATAAGAATCAAAATATGAGAACTCAAGTTTTTTTTTAGGTGTGTGTATTTGGTGCAAGAACCAAATTTGGCATTGGATAGTGACAGCTGGTAGTATCGGCAGCAATCTAGGCTATGGGCTGGATTCACCTACTTGGTCTTGTTAGTGGAAGCTAGCACGATGACTCCAGTAGGGCTTTCCCCACCCTTTCCTCCCATGTACCCCACAAATCTGCTCGGGGTGGGGGGGAGAGAAACCCCATAATAGTTTGTGGGGAGAGGAGAGGAGATGGTTTTATCATGCAATCAAAAATGCTTATGCTGACTGAACAACCTCCTTAGTGCCATGCTGATTTCTACCCAAAGTGTTTATCTAGAGACCAAGTACAAGTTTGATTCATTGTAATTGTGGTCACAAAGTGTTTGCAGTGACTTAAAGAACTGTGTAACCTGGCAATGTATCTTCAAGACAGTTGGAAGCAGCAGCAACCAAAACCATACATAAACTGTTATTCAGAAACGGGCTGCTGTAGAAAAGTAGCAGCTGTGTTGAGAAGTCCACTAGGCTCAATGGCTTGAGACTTACGATGCAATGCTTTTTCCTAGACCAGGCATGGCCAAACTTGGCCCTCCAGATGTTTTGGGACTACAATTCACACCATCCCTGACCACTGGTCCTGTTAGCTAGGGATGATGGGAGTTGTAGTCCCAAAACATCTGGAGGGCCAAGTTTGGCCATGCCTGTCATAAACTCTTTCAAACAGACTAAATGGCACAGTTGTAATAGTTACACGGAAGCAACATGGGGACAATACAGTTTTAATTGATTTGTAGCACTTTTCTCCCAAGTGTTGCATGACAAGTGGAATGTGAAGTCTATGAAACCCACAAAATTCAGTATGTGGTGTCTACGTTGCAATTCAATTCACATTTTTCCCATGCTGCAACTCAAACTTGTCACCAACATTCATGTGAACCTACACAAAAATCTGAACATTTCCACTCCAATGGAAATAGAAAATTCAGCCATACATAGAACTTGAAAGCTGGAGTCAAATTTCAAATCTGGATTTGGAATTTCAGAATTAGAATTTTGCATTTTTAATGATCATGTGCATATTTGAGCAAACACTTTGAAATTCATTTCAGCGCTACTACTGCTTTAAAAATCCTTCATTCATCCCTACCCTTGCCCAAGTTCTGTTCCTTGAAACAATAAAACTACTTTTTTTAAAAAAGGAAATATATTAATTGAACTCAGGAAACACTTCTTACGAATCAAAGGACTTGAGCAGTCCCATTTCCCCCTAAGGAATATTCCTTATCCAAACATACAAGCTTTGAATATGAACGTAAACAGTCTTCATTTATTTATTGCTTATACCATGTGCTTCCTCTAAAGACCTCAAAGCAACTTACAGATGGTTCCCAGGTGGTCTCCCATCCAACACAGCTTTCAGAGCCAGATTATAGCGTTTATTCTATCCAATGTTAGGGAAGGATAGCAGCTTTACTTAATAAAAAATTAAAAATCAACAGCCTACTCGAGGTTTTCAGAGAATGTAGTGAGAACTTATGATGGCACAATCTCTCCTCTCCCTTATTAATTGCAGAATTGTAATTCAGGAGATACTTTCTGCACTGCCTGCTCCAATGTCTTCTTTAAAGGGCTTTTCTGGATAATACACCTTCAGGCAAATGTACTGGAAGTTATTGGGCTTATGCTGAAAAATAGGCAAGGCAAAGTTGAATGCGCTTTTGAGACAACTTTAAAAGAACTAGGCAACAAGGCCTGAGGTTGTAGAATGCATAAACTGGTCTTTGGAACATTTTCTTTTTCAGAACCAGCTCAACCACATGAAGAAACAGGCTTTTTGTGCCTCCATTGCTCTTGGAATCTACTGTATACTGAGATGATTCAGGCAAAGATGTCTGCAATGAAGCATCTTGTGACTCCTTAAAAAACTAACACACCAATATTGTGCATAAGGTATTCTAGCCTAGAGTTCTCTTCCACAGACGCGTGAAGTGTTGTTCTCAGATGGCTGATAACTGCCAACTGAGGATAACATTTCATGCATCTAATGAAGTGGGATCTAAAAGCTTATGTCAAAACACCCAATTTGCACATAAGGAAATTTAGCACCAAGGCTGAATCTATATTATTATGCTTAACCACCCTTCAGCCTAAGGTCCCAGGGCGCGTCACAGCATAAAAACTATTTAAAACAACTATAGTTTTGGGTGCCATTAGATCTGTGATGGCTGTATTATGCATACAAACCACCCATTTTATTATGGTCATCAGGTGATGAAAATGTATTCTGAAACGCCCCTTTGGACAACAGGCAGACAAAGCGTGTTGAAAGCCAACTCTTTATTTTGCTGTAAAGATACAGTGGTACCTCGGGTTACATACGCTTCAGGTTACATACGCTTCAGGTTACAGACTCCGCTAACCCAGAAATAGTGCTTCAAGTTAAGAACTTTGCTTCAGGATGAGAACAGAAATCATGCTCCGGCAGCGCGGCAACAGCAGGAGGCCCCATTAGTTAAAGTGGCGCTTCAGGTTAAGAACAGTTTCAGGTTAAGAATGGACCTCCGGAACGAATTAAGTACTTAACTCGAGGTACCACTGTATCTGCATTGCAAGTATAAAGGTTAGAAATTATGGTGAACATATTTTAAACTACCATCTCCCCCAGTACTGTCTACTGTTAAACAGCTGTGGTTTTGCTGTGTTTCATCTTCTACTCTTGATGCCGAAGATCTATTTAGGCGGTGACATGGGTTTGTTGTGGGACCCTGTGCATGCATGTGCTCTACATCTCAGAACTCAATTCCTCCTCTAAATGGCTGGCAGATCATCAGCTATTTACCCGAAAATGTATTGGTGTGGTTAACTATTAAAATAAAAAACCACAGGCTAAAGCAAAAAACCCCACCCAAACCCCACAAATACAAAACATCTAGCTTGAAAATATATTTCATCACAATAAGAACCAATTAAAGACCAACCCGCAAGTTAAAGGGCAATATTGAGTTCACCTCAGACCAAAGGTTTGCCCCCAAAAGAAAACTGAACTCAAAATTCTTGTATGTGACGCGATTCATGTGTTATTTTCACCGCCTTCATGCTTGGCTGCGGAAATTTCTGGAGCAAGAAGATATACCTGTCAGTAAAGCCGTACACACTTTAACTGCTTGTAGCACAAAAATGTAGTGTTTCTCAATCCAGAAGCATTCATGCTTGTATTCAACATGCTGCTTTCCATTTAGATTGATTCTAGATCTTGCTATACCTAAGGGTGGATGTAGCTACTTGAAACATGTTCTAAAGCCCCACCCTTTCATTAGGTTTTCCATGCCTTTTGCTCTTTCACATGACTCAGGCAAATGAAGTGGTGATTGTGGCTTTTGTATATGTCCACCTACAATGTAACTGGGGCAGGTGTGGCTATGCCCCTCACTGACAGGGCCCTCCACATCTGCTTTCAAATGGATACATTTGGGGGTAGGGCAGACTCAATCTGCAATGAGCTTTTATTTTTAGAATGAATCCGGTTTCTCTAAAAGTGCTTTTCGGTGGTGGTGGTGGGGAATAGGGAGAAGATCTGGATTTTGTGTGTATACTACACAGGGGAAAATGTACTCAAGTCTCTATTATTCTATAATAAAATGTGTGCATGCAGCTGGAAAATGTTGTGTGTACGCAGCCTAGAAAGTTGCCTAGGCTTCCAAGGTTATAACAGACACAAAACATTAGCACAAAATGCCTCTATGTAAGAAAGCCACAAAAACAGCCCACAATTCAATTCAGCATGGAATAAGTTTAACTCTGCTCAGTCTGATAAGGTTAAGCAAACGTTAATGTTGAGATTATGGCTAGTGTGTAAATTGGCAGTTTGATGTTCTCACACTTCGCAAAAAAATTCTTAGAGATAAAGATCCCCCCCCCCCCGCCCCCAATTATGGTTCAATGAAGATGCCGTCTTGGATTTGAAAATAAGTTGTGGAAAAGCCAACTCCTTGAAAAATCCTGATACAATGACCTAATGTAAGGGAATCCAAAGGGAAGTCAAAAAATTGAAACTGAAAAGAACTAAATTATGGCCTCTTATTTTCAGCTTTTTGTCAGCTTGAAAATTAAATGAGGTTCTAAAGCTTTGGACTGTATCACTTCTGGCTTCATGTTGGGGGTTGCATATTTTAAAATAATTATTTCCCCATATATAACTTTCCTTGCTTATACCATTGTATCAGAGATATCCTTTGATGTGCAGGAGTCTTGTGTGAAAAAGCATTTAAGAACTATGACTCTCCCCATACCTACACTCTGAAATGCAACATTCCAAAATTTTACCCTCTTTATTTTGCATGAGGATATAAACTTTCCCCACTTATACTGAGAGCACGGGACCAAATACAGCAGGCTCCACAAACCGGATGCCTGCCAAATGTCTAAAGACAATTCCCAAGAGTCTCAGCCAGCAAAGGGGGCAACAGGTGGGTGAAGGGCTGCACTACAGCATGGCTCCTTTGTGTGAAGCTGGTATAGTGCAGCGTGTCCTGACCTATATAGGAGAAGCTCAGGGTTTAAAGTGCAGCAGCTGGATTTCTTCCATATATCTCAGGGTATTTGTATGGGAGCAAGCTACCGTATTTTTTGCTCTATAAGACTCACTTTTCCCCTCCTAAATAGTAAGGGGAAATGTGTGTGCTGCTTATGGAGCGAATGCAGGCTGTGCAGCTATCCCAGAAGCCAGAACAGCAAGAGGGATTGCTGCTTTCACTGCGCAGCAATCCCTCTTGCTGTTCTGGCTTCTGAGATTCAGAATATTTTTTTTTCTTGTTTTCCTCCTCCAAAAACTAGGTGCGTCTTGTGGTCTGGTGCGTCTTATAGAGCGAAAAATACGGTATGTGGCAGCAACGCACTACCAACATTAACAGAAGGCCTCAGAAGCCACGTTGCCCACCACTCTTTAAAATATTGCAAATTAAATATTTATCTTACTGGATTATCCTCAATTTGCAAAAAAAGTTTAAAGTAATTTTATGATGCAGCAAGATTATTTCAACTCAGCATATTCTTCTTTGCAAATACACAGGAAACCAGATTTGTTAACACATTTACTATATTTACATTTTTAGGTAAAACATCTTATGTGAACATCTGCACATATGAAGTAGCCCGTAAACCTTAAATTGAGTATTATTTAGAACAGCTTACTTTACTTGTACTTTTAGGGACATGGGTGGCACTGTGGTGTAAACCACAGAGCCTTGGGCTTTGCCGATCAGCAGGTTGGTGGTTTGAATCCCCGCAACAGGGTGAGCTCCCGTTGTTCGGTCCCAGCTCTTGCCAACCTAGCGGTTCGAAAGCACGTCAAAGTGCAAGTAGATAAATAGGTACTGCTCTGGCAGGAAGGTAAACGGTGTTTCCGTGCGCTGCTCTGGTTCGCCAGAAGCGGCTGTCATGCTGGCCACATGACCTGGAAGCTGTCTGCGGACAAACGCTGGCTCCCTCAGCCAATAAAGCTAGATGAGCGCTGCAACCCCAGAGTCGTCCGCAACTGGACTTAATGGTCAGGGGTCCCTTTACCTTACTTGTACTTTTAGGAAACTGCCTCAGACTAAGCCAGGGATAGGCTGACTGTGGTTATATATGGTCTACCGCTCTGTGTGTGTGTGTGTGTGTGTGTGTGTGTGTGAGAGAGAGAGAGAGAGAGAGAGAGAGAGAGAGAGAAGAATACATTTATTAAGGGAGCAAACAAAACAATTAATTAAAAAGCCCCTCTAAAAACAATCATATATACTCATAGTTAATATTTGTAAGGTTGCTGGGATCAACATATTTCAGCCTGGGTGAAGAATCTTGTTTTTAATTTCCTCCCAAATGTTAGATAAAGGGGGACAGATATATCTCACCAATCTGGGCATTCAGTAAATATGGAATTGCAACCAAGGCGGCCCTTTCACGTGTGCACACCTACAGTATTTCACAGCCCCCGGGAGGAGTACCACCAACAGGGCCCCGCCTGCAGATTCTAGAGCCCAAAATGGTTGATGATGAGGGAGATGTTGATTTAGGAACTTGGGCCCCAAGCTGTTTAGGGCATTGTACACAATGCTAACATTGAATTGGGCCCTGTAGCTCACTGGCAGCTAGTGAGGTGCTTTCAGGACCAAGTTACACATGGTTCCACTGGGCTGTAAATGTAGCAGCAATATATTTTGCTAGCAGCAGCTTCTGGACTGTTTTCAAGCGCAGCTCCTACGTAGAGTAAATTGGAGTAGTCCAGATGGGTGGTCAACAGAGTATGGACAACCGAGTCCAAGCCATCCGAGTCCAGGAATGGCCATAACTAGCAAACCAACCCAAGCTGTGTCAGGTTGGCCTGGGCAGTTTTGGTGCTAAAAGCATACCTGAAGCCAACTTGAGTCTAGATAATCTGCTTCTTCCAGGCACACCTGATGCCAGATGGCCACCTTGCCCCGGAAGGGAATATTAGAAACTGATAGTTTCCTCAAAAAACTGTATCTCAGGAAGATCTTTTCAGGAGGGGAGTCAAATGCTAGTCAAATGAGTTGGGATCAAGAGGACTATTGTCAGCCTCACTGCTGCAAGTGTTCCCTACACTTCTTCAGGCTATACAACAATGGAAATAGACCCCACAGGCTGTAACAAGATGATGGTCTAGAACCTCCAATGGAACTGCACTAATTGTGGCATCAAGTTTGGCACAGATCCGAGCAATTTTGATCTCAAAGTGCTTCACATACCTCTCACAGCTGGCTGAGTGGTTGGTTGTTAATTATGAGATACTGATCTGAGCCAGCCAACTTACTGTTTTACAAAGCAAGAGCACACTTAAGAAGTGCCTTGCAGCATGTTATTAAGGTCCACCTAGTCCAGGCCCTCCAGATGTTTTGAGACTACAATTCCCATCATCCCTGACCACTGGTCTTGCTAGCTAGGGATCATGGGAGTTGTAGGCCAAAAACATCTGGAGGGCCAAGTTTGAGGAAGCCTGACCTTCTCCATCAAGAATCCCAGGAACGAGCAGGCACTAAGCAGTGTTATCAGATATTGGCTAGCGGTCCACTGACAAGACCATATTCTACCTTGTTCCCATCTCTGGACTAAGCCATACTGGAAGTGACTTGCACTCCTGGACAGCAGTTCTAAGCATACACACTGGTAAGTACAGTAAAAGCCACTTAAATCAATGGTACTGCTTTGTAAACATGGCTATGATTGGTCTGTTTGTAAAGTAGTTTGCGTCACATAAACAGTGCATTTTTCCTCCTTGAGGAACTGTTTGAGATTTTAGTGCAAACTATTCTACTTGCTGCACAGATCACAGAAGTGGCAAGGTTTTTTCCCCTCCCTCAGAGGTGATTAGGCTCACTAGTAATTTTGCTGCAAGAGATAGACAGGGCAAAGGTAAAAGGAAGCAGCAGCACGACATAATAGGCAAGAATGACTAGCAACTTGTAACTATTGCTTCCTGACAACCTGGACTTTGGTAAGTAGCATGCCACCCCTTATTGCCATTGCTGTCTTAGAGGCATTGGGTGTTATGATTTAAAATATTAAGTCTTTTCTGTTTTGTAAGCTGCTTTAAGTTATTTTTTTTTTTTTTTTAAAAAAAGGCAAGGTATGTTATACATTTCTGCCCTGGCTCTTTCCATTTATTTTACTAAACAAAAAACCTCTACTACCTGTTGTGAAGGCAGTGATTACCAAGCAGTATGTGTTGCTATCCAAAAGACAGGCAGGATTTAGGGTAGGGTAGGGTAGTGTAAAATGGCCAGATTAAAAGGATAAAGGGACAATAATATGACGGACATGAAGTTAATTCATATTAACGAGTCTTACGTCCAAACTTGGGAAAACTGGGTGTCTGAAATGTGTAAGGTATGTCTCAGGCACCATCTCTTGCAGTGGTGATCAGAATCAAGGGCATGGCATGTGTTCCCTCTGTCAAGAGAAAGCAAAGCATGAAGCAGATTTATTTAGGTTCTTTTTTTTCTAGCCTACGTAAAGGTTTACAGCTTTTCCTGAGACGTGAGGGGTTAATGACTTAGTTATGATGCTCTCAAGCCATCCTTTCCCCCTGCCTTTTGCTGCTGAACTTTAAAGGGCAGTCTGAACAGCTACTGATCATTCCTCCCCCCTCTTTTCTTTTTCTCCCAAGGCTTTAATATAAAAAACCCTTTCTCTGTGTATTTACGTAGCTTGCATAAAGAATGGGGCTATCAGTTTGCAAAGTTTTCTAAATTCAAAATCAAGAATTTCATTGTCGTTTTTGTATAAATTCTTGACATAGGTTAGCAGCTTCCATGTATGCTACCCATTTTCAGTACTTCCTCAGCTAATCCTTAATTGGGAACAAAACCAGTTACCTGCTGCAAGGAGTGAAGAACCCTTCCAGTTGCCCAGAGAGGCACCTGAAATACCTGCAGTGCACTGACACTGACTGATAACAGGAAGGCTTAGCCTTCTTAACTCCTTAAAACCAAGATGAAATATGCTGTAAAGCAGAACATAACCCCTTTGTCTTAAAACTGGGAGTTGCTCAGGAGCTTGATGCCTGGTATTAAAAGCCTTGGTACTGGTGGATTCTTTTAATTGTTAGGTTTAAGTAGATGTTTCCATCCCCTCTAATTTTCACCATTCTAAAAGTCTCATTAAATTATAGAATAAAGTACTGCCACCCATCCTGAACCCTCAGGATGGGGTGGGCTAAGCACAGAAATAATTAATAAAGGGCAACAGCAACATAAGGTATCTCGGCAAGGGAGACAGTGACTAGCACAGCCTGATAGTACATGCTTTCCAGATTAAATTGGTTAAAGAAGGCAGGGAGAGGAACACAAAGAGAATTCTGAATGATTCCATTTACAACTGACTGGCGATAAATTGTGATATGTGGCGGCACACATAGCCTGCACCTCTGCCAATCTGAGGAAGGAGAGCACAGAGATCTTCACAGGCAGCTTTACGCTGCAGGCCAACCACACTATGACAAGGGCGGCACTAACAAATGTGACTTTGCAATGCAAAAGGACCACTATAGGAAGCTTCGGTGAGTTGTTTTGACCAAAAAACACACACCAATATCTGATTACAACTGACTTTAATCCATGTAAAGGTGGTGGTGGGGGGGAGAGATGTAAACAACATTAAGGCTAGCATTGTGGCGGGTTGGACTAGATGGCCCTTGGGGGTCCCTTCCAGTTCTACAATTCTATGAAGTGACACCGAAAGAGGAATTGTACCCACCCCCAGATTTGGGGGTGAGGTCCTACATTCCTTCAGTCTCTGCACTTTAAAGCCTCTATCTGCTACCCTTCTCCTTTCAACTTACTTTAGAAACAGGAGTTGTCTCCTTCAGAGAAATTCTTTACATGCAAAGTGGAGATCTCTCCCCCCTCTCTCTCAAATAGCAACTTAAAAACTGGAAGGTATGACGACATGGCTGCGATGTGAGCAGCCAGCTGCTCTCAGGACAGCATGAAATAAGAAAAGAAAAAAAAAAAAAGTCTGCGAGGATCAATTATACTAGAGAACTTCCTAAATGGAAAGGCGTCGGCTTGACGTGGTGGGGGGAAAAAAAGATTTCTTGCCGGCCTCGCAGAGAGAGTGTTAAGGAAGCGATTTGAAAAATAAAGGCGGGAGAGGAGGAGGGCGCTGATTTTGACACTGAAGAGGACTCTTTAAAAATATTTTTAACAATAGGGAGGGGCGCATTTCAACTGGGGCGGGGAAGCCTATGCGTGTGTCTGCAAAACGGGGAGCCCCATGACAAGGATTGGGGGGTGTCGAGAGGATGTAAAGGCGCCGGGGGGGGGGAGAGGGTCCCCCTCCCAGGTTGCCGTGTGAGAGATCTCAAACTCTGCTAGAAACCAAGGCTGAGGGAAAGAAAGAGGCGGTAGCCGGCATGGCCAGGAAGCGAGCGCGGGCCCTTCTTCCTCCAAAGCCGAGACCTCCCGTCTCCTCAGCTAAGAGGCGAGGCGGGCGGGCTTCCCCGGCGGGACGAGGCCCTTCTCACCCACAGACAGGCGGGCCGCCGCCGGGTCGAGCCCGGCCCTCGTCCTCTCCCCTCACCGCCGCCCCTTCCCGCGGGTGTATCGGTTACAGCAGCTGGCACAGGTGCGGCGGGGTTGCCCTTCAGACCCGCTCCGCCGAGGGAAACCTCAGGGGCGCAGGCAGGGAGGGAGAAGAGCGGGAGTCGCCGCCGCCGCCGCGGAACATGCAGCCATTTTGGGCTTCGCCAGACAAAGAACTGCGACGGCGGCTGCTCGCCTCTGAGGCGGCGGCGGCGGCGGCGGCTGTCAACAGTGCCACCTCCGCCACGCTCGCAAACCCCTCTCCGCCAACCGCGCGCGCACCCGGCGCTCCTCCCTTCCCCCTCCTCCTCCGTTCCCCCAACCCCCTTCGCTAGGCCGCAGCCGGGCCCGCCGCCGCCCGTCCCCTTACTAAGCGCTCGCAGCCATTTGCCCGAGCTTTTATAGCGACCGGCCGTCCAATCGGGAGCCGGCGGAATCCCTCTCCGGCCGCTGATGTGATGCCTCGGCTGCCGGCCCGCCCCTCCCCTTCTCCCCCCCCTCCCTCGCGCGCATGCCCAGTGCGGGAAGGCCGGGGCGGGAGGGGAGCTGGGTGTATGTGTAAAATGAGTGAGTGAGGGAGAGAGGGGAGGGGTGGCGAGCGCGAGGAGGGAGGAGTGAGCGAGGAGGAGGAGGAGGAGGAGGAGGGGGGGGCCGGCAGGCGGTCGGTCGGGCGGGAGCCTCTCACAGGAACCCTCCAAAAAAAAGATGGCGGCGGGCTCGGATCTGCTGGATGAGGTTTTCCTGAACCCTGATGTGGACGAGAAGGTGGTGAGCGACCTGGTGGGCTCCCTGGAGTCTCAGCTGGCGGCCTCGAGCCACCACCACCAGCACCACAGGGCGCAGGAGCCCCTCAGGGCCGCTGGGGGGCTGCTGGGGAACCATGTTGTGAGCAGCAGCAGCAGTAGCAGCAGCCCGAGCCCGAGCCCTGGAGGAGTAGGAGGCGGCGGCGGAGGAGGAGGCGGAGGAGGAGGAGGAGGAGGCGGCAGCGGCAGCAGCAGCAGTGCTCATGTCCACACCGAGAGCCCCGGCAGCGGCACCGGCACCACCACCGGCGGCGGAGGCAGCGGCAGCAGCAGCGCCGCCGCCGCCGCCACCAGCGTCGCCAAGATGGGACTCAGTGGCCCCGAGATCACCAAGCCAGGTAACCTGGCGAGGCGACGGGGGGTGGGGGTGGGGGTGGGAAGGGGCTGCCCCCTTTCCTCAGGGGGCACAGGGGGCTCCCCTTCTCCCCTCCCCCCGTTCCCCCCTACTCCTGCCTCTTCCCCCCTTAAACCGGGACTGCTGGCTCCCCTCCTTGCTCTTTTCTCTTTCCTTTTCCTCTTTCCCATTCTCTCTCTTCTCCCCCCCCCCAGTTGTTGTTATGATAGGAATTGGAGTGTGCAAGGGGGTGGCTGGGTGGAGAGGGTCGGGGGCGAGGGAGGCCTTCCTTGAATGCCAACCTCTCACCCTCCAACCCCCCCCCCTCGCTCCCCTCCCCGCAACATACTATTTTTGGCTGGGACTGGCCTCCCCTCCCCCCCTTCCTACTACATCTAGAGTGGAAATGGATTATTAAGGGGTTTTGTTGTGGTTGTATATGTGTGTATGTATGGCAGTTCTCCTCTTTAACACCGTCTCCACCCCCCTCCTTTTTAATTATGTCATCCCTCCCCCCCCCACTTCAATCTCCTGGTAGCTGGGGTATTTGGGGTGCTCCTGATTGATCAGGAGGGGAGACCCTTGGCATTTGACTTCTGCGCCTCCCCCCTCCCCCCTACCCACTGCCTTGTCAAAGAAATAAGAAATTGTGTTGTTTACAGGGGAGATTCTCCCGTCCTCTCTCTCCCTCTCCCTCTGTATATATATATAATGCTCTTCTGGAGCTGTCTGAATTCTTCCTTGCCCTCCCCACTCTCTGTAGCCGAAGTGCAAGGATTTTTGTGTGGAGCGGGGGGCATTGTTATTAATCATGACACCAGCTTCCCCTGAGAAGAGGAAGTGATGGGGGGACGTCGGGGTCAGGAACCCTTTTTAAATATACCTCTTTGCAAAGGCCAGTCTGTTTGGCTGCTTCTCCTTCCGTTGTCGTCGGGGTTATACCTCAACCTTTTGAAGTCTCTTCTTTCTCCTTAAACAATATGCCAGGCTGTGTCGTTTGCTTCGAATCTGAGGACAAGCCCCTCTTGCCCGTGGGGTTGGGAGAGATGACAGCCCATCTGTGAATGTTTTCCCCTTTATAGCAAGACAGTGGACTGTGAGGGGTATCATAACATTTGGTCCTGTCTTTCATTGCATGGCTAGAGGAGCATTGTAAGGGAAAGAAAACAGTGCTTCTCTCCCCTTCCACCACCATGATTTACACTCCCCTCCCCCTCTATATATTTTTTCCCTCGCTTTTGTGTGACTGAAATATTACAGGGATGCTGTTGCATGTAGGACTCCAGGTTAGTAAAGGGGGATCTTGGAGGAAGAACCCTCCGGTAGCCCTGATTTGTGTGATGTTATCTGTCTGATTACAGTCCTCCTACTTGTGTCTTCTGAATACGGGGCCTGTAAAGTCAGGGATGGTGTAACACATAATGCCAGACTTTGCTAGGGTCAGTGGGTTTTCTGGGTGCAAAAGAAGCATCTTTGCTAGTATTTGTTTTCCTTTGTAGGAGCAGCAATCAAAGCAGCAGGGTTTAATGTGTGTATGTTTAAGAGGGAGGGTGAAGTCCTCTAACACTGCCTTGCAACCTCTTGCCTTCTATCTTCTCTCTGACAGCTGCTGTTCAGTCCCACTTTTCCACGTTGTTCCATTCAACAGGAAACATTTAGCCACTAGGTTTTCCTATAGCAGATGAGGGGGTTGTATGGAGGGGGTTGAAGCCTCTGGGCTGCCCCCTATTTACTTTTCTCTTTTTTTCCTCCCTGCAACTGCTAGAGCAGGCTTGCAATAGAGTATTATCAAACACAGTGCTATAGTGTCCAAAGAAGGAAAAAGAAACACATAATCAATCCCCTTAGGAGCTGATTTCTTATTGTGTGTGTCATATATATATATGGCTTTGGTTAATTATTAAGTTTACCGTTTGTGGGGGGGATGGGAACAGTGAGATGATTTTTTTTTATTTTCCGCTCTGGAAATATTTTCACCTTTTTCATGTCATTCAATATAGAGAGTTTAAGACAAAGGAGAAGAGTCCCACTGTTTTAGCAGAGTTTGGCAGATGTTTTCTTCTTGGCTTCTCTAGTCAAAAGACTTCTTGGCTTCTCTCTTATTTTTGTATGTTCTTGTCATTTAATCGCCTTTGTTTTATTTGCAGGAGCTGGTGGAGTGCAAGGGAGTGTTATCAATCATAACGCCAGGTCCCAGGGTTCTACTTTGGACGGGACCACCACAACCAGCACCAGCACCACTGCACCTGTCCAAGGCGGATCTGAAGCTGCTGTCACCCCAGGGACCCTTAGCCAGGGTAAATCAGTGGTAATCAGCACCATGGCAACAGCTTTATCTACCAGGAATGGTAAAATTGGGACCACGACAGTGCAGACCTTGAATGGGAGTAACGTAGTGATGAATTCTCACGCTGCTTTCTCGGCCACGCCTGTAACGGCAAACCCTACCGTAATCCCTGCTGTCACCCCTCTTGTTAACAATGGACCTGGAAATGTGGGGAAAGTCAGTACCGTTAACGCCGTCTTGCCATCCGCTTCAAATACCGTCATCCAGACTTCTTTCCTTGGCACTGGGGTGTCCTCCGCCTCTTCGCCCTCCCCAACGGTGATCTCCTCACAGCAGCCCCCAAGTATTGGAGCTGGGGGACCAACTGTAGCATTGGTGAGGCCACCCATTCACACGGCGGGACCCTCTGTGGCTGCAGCCACCCAGAACGGGAGCAATACTGTGATCAATTCGACCATCAACGTGGGGAGTTTTCCTCCCGCGGCTGTCGCTGCAGCCACCGTGGGGTCTGGTGTTTCCCTCCAGACCACCCTCGTGAACAGCCAGCCAGGTTCTGGGGTACCGGCTGCACCCACCACGCAGGTCATCAAATCAGAGTCTCCTAAAACTATTGTGCAGACAGTAACTCAACAGCAGACTCTGGCTGCTAGTGGCCAGCCCAGTACTACAGGGGGTAATATGATTATCGGGCAAACTATGCAAGCTGGCCTGCCCAACGTGGCCCCTAATCCTGGTGGGGTTCCTCCTGCGCCTCCAGGCACCCCCACAGGCCTGGCTAAGGGTGCTGCCAACACGGTGGCGCAGAGCCTACCAAGGACTCCGACGGCAACTACAAGTGGAATCAGAGCAACTTTGACTCCCACTGTTTTAGCACCTCGTCTGCCTCAGCCTCCTCAGAATCCAACAAATATTCAGAACTTTCAGTTGCCACCAGGTAAGGAAAGGCTTGAAGGAGTCGCCCCTCTTTCTTTTTCTGCGCTATTGGTGCCTATTGCTTACAATGAAGCAAATGTTCCGGATTTTACTGTAAATGCAGGGTTGGACAGATTGTACTGTGAAGGTCTCTTTGGACATGGAGTTACATGTGCTCTGTTCTGCATATTCCAATTAGTTGTAATTGGCATTACGCAGGTAGCTGTTCAGGAACCAGTTGATGGACATTTTGCAGCATCTGTAAAATTGAAATTGTTCTGGGTAGATTGCGCTGCTCTGATTGCATCTAGTCTGTTAGCAGCTTTTCCTTCAGGCTTTCCTCTGCCACCATGAGGGCTAGAAACACAACTTTGCTAAAAGAAGCAAAATCTGAGATTCTTTGGATTCCAGTAGAAGGCTTATGAGTTGCACAGCTTTAAATCATATTGATGTTTTCCCCAGAGTAGTACATTATATCCACATGGAGTTTGGTGTTTCAAAGGACCAGAGCATGCTGGTATTGAACCCTAGGAGAGAATCCACTGCTAGGTAGATTTTTACTTGAGCGTTAAGTGAGCAAAGCAGTAAACCTGCAGTACAGCAAAGTGCTTTACTACTGTGCTAAGCGAAGCAGATATGTCCTAGCATCTTCCTACTTCTTCTCCTCTGTTTCAGCCTGCCACTGTTGTCACAGAAGCAGCAAAAAGCAAGTACAATTTGGGAGCAGATCTGCTTCCTTTTTTCTCTTGATTAAAATGACACCAAAATGCTGTGCTTATGGCCCTTGATGGTTTTTAAAACTGGCATGTCTGGAATAGCATTCCAGCCTCATTCTGTCCTCACATCACCCTGTTGTGGGTAGTGCTGAAGCACATGTAGTAGTTAAGATCATGTTTTGGTACTAAGAGGCAACGTGGGAAGGAGCTTCTCTGGTCCAAGACCTAACGCAAGGCTGGATTAATTTCATTCTGCTTTTCCTTCCTTAAGTAGTATATCCTAAGGCTTCAATATCTTCAGTTTGTGACTTTAGTTGAGATGTTTTAAATAATTAGTAAAAATGGTGTGTCTAGCTTTCTCTTCTTACTGAGTATTACATGGGCAACATTCTCTTCCAGTTGTTGCCAGCCTTTCACAGTGATGCACCTTTTCCCTGACATTATTTTGTGGTGTAGAAATATGACAGCAGTAATCTGAACTGGCTGTTTCAGACCTTTACACCTGTCAATTCCACCTGAATTCCACTTGCCTATGAGAATATGCAGATCTAATTGACACTTATAGTTGAATATTAGTATTCCCCCCCAAAAGAATTTCTTATTGCAAGGTTGCCTTGCTACTGCACAAAGCACATCTAATTATTCCCCCCCCCCCTTATTGCTACCTAATGAAATCAGTGCGGTCACGTGTTCTGTGTGCTTCATTTCAGTGGATCTCCGAGTAGCAAAGCCAATATGTTGGTTGAAACATACTTGGCGAACTGCTTAGATTGATATGTTTATCACATAAGAGAGACCAGCAGCCCTATTATATTGCTGTACTGTACTTTTCTTCTACAGTAGCATTTTGTATGCAGCAGCTGATGCTCTTGCTCAGTTCACTGAAGGCTGCCTGTTGGATCCTCTATAGAGGCTGGCTAGATATTCAGAAAACTTAGGGTATTTGCATTGGACAGAAAGATACTGCATAGTAAGCTTAATTATGTCCACGGTTCAAGGCAGTCTTGAACTGTGCAAGAAAGCTTTCCACACCATGTAATTGCTGTTCTTCATTGCATTCTTAATTTGAAAGGGGGTGGGGGAGTATTCACTCTGCCTCTCCAAAAGTTCTGTCTTCATTTTCTTTCACATTATAAATGGCTTGTATAGAACAAGGGTGCTTAGCTGCTAAAAGAAGCAAAGTTCCATTCTGATAACAGAATTGCCAGGGTACAGTTTAGAAGGTAGGGAACATAGGAAGCTGCCTAATACAGAGTCAGACCATTGGTCCATCTAGCTGAGTGCGGTCTACACTGACTGGCAGCAGCTCCAGGATTTCAGACAGGTGACGCTTGCAGCCCTACCTAGAGATTCAGGGGATCAATCCTGGGATATTCTGTATGTGAAGCAGACATTGTACCATGGTGCTATGGCCTGTCCCTGTTCCAGTCCTCCCAGTCAATGTGTTCCAGACCAAATGTATCCCTATATTTCTGGCCCACACAAAACCAGATAAACCTGGGCCTTTGTATTGGGGATGAACAATGCATCATGAATGTATTGATTTTACTGCCACAAGATGTGAAGACGGCCACTAGGTTTCATAAGGCATAGATATACACAGGTTTTAGCCACGTGGTTCTGAATCTATATTCATTTTCATTTGTTTTACCTAGCCACTTTGATTAGTGCCTTTCAGAGGGGAAAAACAAGATTTTTTTTTGGTACTGTATAAATTAAAAAACATGGGGACAAGAAACAGGGGGTGACTGCTATCTTCATCCCCAGCTCTGGGGGTGGAATCTAACTGACCACTGTTGGAAACAGATTGCTAGACTAAGTGGACCTTGGTGTGATCCAGTTGTGCTGCTATTATGTTCTCATGCCTGCTAAAGGCACAAACCCATTTTTCCTAAAAAGAGGGCGACTCTTTGAACATCATTTCATTTGACGTCATTTTCCTAGTTAGTAGGAGTTGCAAACATATTGCAACAAATGCCCTCAAAACACAACAGCTTTTTCTTAACTGAAATCTTCAAGGGCAGGCCTTTGAAGCTTTGCTGAGGACCTTGCTGCCACTCTTTTTAGTTGCCTATTGAAATGTGAAAAGCTGCCACCGTGGGGCTAGTAGTGTTGCAGAAAGAAAATCTTATCTAAAAACAACTGTTGTGAATGATCACATGTACCTTTTCGATACATCCGTTTTGCGATTTTAAAAAGGCTGTCCATCTGCAAAAAATAAACGTGCTCCAGATCATGACAAGTGTGGCTTGCTCTCTAGAAGATTTGGACTTGTGGTTACAGCAAAATCCAAAAGTGCCACGCCACGCCTGTCTTGTGGGAGGAAAATTATGACTTCAGTTCTATGCACCCTTACTTGGAAGTAAGCTCTATTGTACTCAATGGGTTTACTGCTGTATAAACACCCAGAGGACCAGGCTGCAAATCACTGAGATGCAGTTCTTATACTGTACTCATGATTTTTATAGTGTAAAAAAATACTTTGTACGCATACCGTACAAAGAGGCTGTCAGTTTCATTGCTTAAATTATTTACAATATTTAATCATCACTTTTTAATGAAAATGCCCAAAGTGACATATAACCAAAGATTAGAATACAACAGTATGCGAGCACTTAAAAAGATAGAACCATTAAAAAGTTGCAATAAAACACAATTGCTGCTAAAAGTCAGATGGAATTAAGAAACCAAAATGTTTTTCAGCAACTGCCAGGAAGCATATTAACCCCCACAACTCTACTCTGCTAAGCAAGAAGGTCCTAAAGTTTGGGGGCTTGTCCATAGCTCAGTGTCAGAGAGCATATGCTTTTCATGCCCAAGGTCCCAGGTTAATTTCTTTGTACTAACAATTAAAAGATCTCAGGTTGAAGGGCTTTGAGTTTAGAAACTAATGTCAGAAATGGGTAATGGTGTTTTTTCTTATTTGGTGCTTGTACATGTGCAACCATGAAGGGGCACCCTGTTGTCTTTTAGGACCATAAGGGCTGATGTACTGGGGGGGGGGGGGATATGTAATGCAAGTTGCAGTATCAAGGGCCTATAGCAAGTTTGCTCCCAGGTAGAGGGATCTTCAGTATTTTATATATTTATTTGTTGCATTTAAATCCCACCTTTTCCTCCAAGGAGCTCAAGGTGGTGTACTCTGTCCTTGTTTAATCGCCACAACAGCCCTGTGAGGTAGGTAAGGCTGAGAGGCAATGACTGGCCCAAGGCCGATTAGCAAGCAGTGTTAGAAACTCAGATATATCAGCTAGGCTCCAAAATAGCCCTTAAACCAAGGTTACGGTTGCCTAAGACGGCTCTAAAGTTTTATTTTTCAAATAATGGACTGACTGTGATTGATTATCTGTTAAACATCTAGCTAGTTCAGATGACAACCTTGAGCTAGGTAAAGGGCTTTGAGAAAGGTCACTTGATCCAGGGACAGTCCACATATATATTGGCCTGTTCCTGCCCCTTATTTCTTAATAGTGATAGCTGCTGCTCAGGCTGCACAGAAAAAGCATTTTGGTTCCTGAAATTCATTCCAATTACATTCCAAAAACATAACACAGAGAATTCTACAGGATGTGGTATTTGTGTGTGAAAGCACTCCCGATCTAATGATCCCAAGGCATGCACCTCCAGATGGTGGAGATGTCAGGCATCATCCTGGCTCGTGAGCATCTTCACTTGGTCGCAAGTGGTTGATAGCCAGGTGCTGAACATGCCTGGCTAATTTCGAACACTGCAAGTGAGGATGTGGACCCAGGTCTCATATGTCCTAGTCTGATGCTCTGCTACCATTATAACATACTGCCTCTGGCGCATCCTCTGACATGGCAGTTTAGTTTGCTGAAAACAGGATTCCTCAGCCAGGTGCTCTTTTGATGTTTTGGACTACAATTCCCATCAGCCCCAGCCAGCATGGTGAGCAGAGTTGTGGTCCAAATCCTTGGGAGGGGTACCAGGTTGAGGACGGCTAGCCTGAAATCATAAATGGCATTTTAGATATGTGCATATTACCAAGCAGAGAGGCCCCCTTTAATGAGAACATGAATTATTACTAAGTTCCATATTGTGAAGCACCTGCTCCCAAGGAAGGCACTGAAAATCTAGCTGGAGTGGGATTCAGAAAAGGGGAAAATGTAGTTGTTTTGCCTACCTGCCTACTACAACGTGCTTGCTAAGTGTAGCAGTGCTCGTTGATGTGGGAGATAATGGGTCCAGAGCTACTTGGAGCTGAGTAGAGTGCATTGCTGGGTAGGTGGCACACTTCTTTCCCCCAAATGGAACAGGTACTTAAACATCCTGAAGAAATTATGGGCTGGGAAAACAACAATGCTGAGAACTTTTTTCACTAGTTGTCCAGAAAAGCTGCATTCTTAGGGTCCCCCCCCCAAAGGGCACGTCAAGCTAAGGAATACTAGCTACTAAGCATCAATAAATCTAAAATGCAAATTGGAAGCTATTTCTGGAGGCTAGAAATTTTAAACTCCTAGAATACTATCCCTAGAGTAGATCCAGGTAGACAGAGATAAATCATACATATATAGAATAGTTCATTTGTTTTCAAATGGCACCTCCCCTTTTGCTTGGAAAGATTCCCCCCCAACCCCCCCCCCAGCTTTGTATATTTTTATCTTTACTACATCTTGATCTGTTGGATAGAATAGGCTTGTAGCTGAGATACTGTTTTCTTGGTGAGGTTGGGAGGTTTCATTTTGCTTTATATGGTACCTAACTGGTCATGAGATCAGAACTGTCAGTTAGTGTGTGGTTTGTTTGAAGTCTCGCCTGGGCCAGAGGATTTAGCTGATTGGCTCATGCTATTTGCATTTTGATTTATCAGAGCCTGGTGTGAAGTCTTGGTTCCTGTACATTGTGTGGTACACAATGTGGGTTCTGGGTTAATATTTGGAGTGGGCGGGATGGCTCTGTTTTGCAGATGAATTTTTATCTAATTCTGAATCTTGTAGGGGGTTGGACTTTCATTCTTTGCTGAGTTTTTGTGAAGTGCAAAACCGCAAGATACTTGGGGTGGCACATAATACTATAAATCTCCGGAGCTTCTGCATAATGCCTCACTTATGCAAGATATAGCCATAAATCTGCACAAAGCAGCGTTAAGGTTTTCTTTCTGAAAAAGCTGTCACTCACTTCTAGGGCTGTCTTTTGAGTGTCCTCTAGTCTCTTCTGAGAGTACAATAAATTTAGGGACATAAGTTCATTATTAACATAACAACTAACATTGCGCATATTCCACTGAAGAAAGCATTTCTTGAACTTCTTGAAGTAGCAAGAAATTCTGAAGGATTGGACCCTGAAATATTTTAACATGGGTCAGTGAAGTTAGCAGAATGTTTGTTTGTTCATTTTTATCAGGAGCGCTCATCTCTTACAGTAGTTGCTCCATGCAATTATATTTTCCCATCTTTCTGTCCCCGTTTATCACCATACCCTTGCCTCCTCCAATACTTATCATACCTAAGCCTCATTTAAAAGTGATTCCCAAAATAATAATGCAATCAGGGCACCAGCTGCTATGTATGGAGATTTGGCCTACAGGTGTTATTCCTGTCCGGATTGTGGATTCCTCTTGTGCTAGCACAGGGCATGTGTAGGTAAGGATGTGATGATCAACCCCACATTTCTTCCACGAAGCCTTTGACTTAACCCTCTTAGCCCATATTTAAACCCCAGTTGAAAAAATACCTACTGGTAAGTACATGTAATTGAATTTGTAAGTATTAATTTCTGTTTATTTTCTCTCTGTTCTTCCCTTCCCTCTCTAGTCTTCATCATTGTCAACACTGTAAGCTATATAGTTTCAAATTTGCCTTTTCCTCCTATTTATTCTGTAAAACATTGTTTGTGACTCTGTATATTATTATTAGCAGTCATTCTCTTCCCCGCCCCCCATAACGAATTAACAATCTTTAGCTCTTTTCTCCAAAAGAATTGGGGTTAGTTTTTAATATCAAATGCAGGTGTACGGAGAGATTAAGTACCTGGTCCCTTGGGCTGCAAGAGGTTTCATGGTATGGTCTAGCAGTTGTTAATATTTTAATCAACTCAGTGAAGCATTGGCTCCTAAAAATTTCAGAGTGGCTGCTATGTATTGAAGATATGTTTTCAGCCCCGAACAAAGAATGATTGTGAATATAATGTCTTTGGGGAGTTAGAGAAGAAAAGATTGTTAAAAGATTTGTCAGGTTACGCCAAGTAGAAACCCATTGTCTCATTTAGATGGCTTAAGTTGCATGGTGGAGTTCTGATGCACAAAAGGTATCGTGTTAAACAATGGTCCCAAACTGGAACATGCAAGACAAAGTTCAGACTTTTTGTGAGAGAGGATTCTATGTGAACTGGGCACTTTCTATGGCTTCCTCAGCAGCACCTCTCTGTCTGTCTGTCTGTCTCTCTCCACCTAGCCAGGTCTTCCAACAGTCCTTGCCTCAACTGAATCACCAAACTGCTTCCACAGATTCTTCGATGTAAAGAACAATTTGTGTGTGCTTGGCATGGCGAGGGAAGCTATGAATATAGGCAAGGAAGTTATATGTTGTTTCTAGCAAACTGTAAGCAGCATCTCACTTGGTGAACCTTTTTAGTGGTTTCTCTTACACTCATTGCTCCCCACTCCCCAAGTCTTGCCACTTTCCTGAGAAATTAGATGATTGCTCTAGTACTGTATGCTATTTCTTGGACGCTGTACTTAACATGTGCTTATGGGTGACACTGCCCCAGTTGCTGTTCATGCTATTCCTGGGTCACATGGAGGCTTCTGACCACGTGGTTCTTTCTAATGGCGTGTTAAGCAATATACAGGTGAGAATCTTTGTTCACACTGGACTCTACATGGGCGCAACCATTAAAGAGATGCTGATCATGGTGGTACTGTGCAGGAATGCATAAAGTGAGTCTAAGGTGCCCCTGCTGCATTTGTCTCTTGATAGTAGGAAGTCTACGACAGACTAGTGGTTGAATTAAATGAGAACTTGCAGGCTGTCAGCTGCCTGCCTCTAGCTTAAAGAGGGGTCTGCAAGAAACACTTTGAGGTCAAATTAATATACCCCAAGCAGGAAATTCTATGCAAATAATTTGCATAAAAGTCCTTGTAGTTGATTCTCTGGTAAGGTAAAGGTAAAGGGACCCCTGACCGTTAGGTCCAGTTGCGGACGACTGGGGTTGTGACACTCATCTCGCTTTACTGGCCGAGGAAGCCAGTGTACAGCTTCCGGGTCATGTGGCCAGCATGACAGCTGCTTCTGGCGAACCAGAGCAGCACACAGAAATGTCGTTTACCTTCCCGCCGGAGTGGTACCTATTTATCTACTTGCACTTTGACGTGCTTTCGAACTGCTAGGTTGGCAGGAGCAGGGACCGAGCAATGGGAGCTCACCCCATTGCGGGGATTCGAACCGCTGACCTTCTGATCGGCAAGCCCTAGGCTCTGTGGTTTAACCCACAGTGCCACCCGCATCCCTTTGGTTCTCTGGTAGATTTTACTTAAACCTCATGGTAGTAGTAGCCCTGGTTTGTAAAAGGTGTGGCTCAAACAAGAGTGTGTGGGGGATAGCAATTTTCTTGACTCTATATTGAAGGGTTTAATTTTACACCATAGCTCATTGATTTCTGAAATGATGAGGCATGGTAATGTTTAAAGTGTAGCATGTTGGGTTTTGAAATTATTCCTATGATGCATGTTATTGGATCAATTGTCTTGGACGGAATGAGTGATGAGTTGTCAAGTTGCATAGAACTCTGCTTTTCTGATGCACAGGAATATGTTGCTGTTCAGCTTCAGAAAAAGTGTGTCTCAGACAAGCAGTATAAAAGGTATTAGAACGCTTTTGAACCCTATTTGCTTTTCTGTGGTTACCATGCAGCAGTCATACTTATAATTGCCGTGTTTGGTTTGGTTAGCAAGCTGATACTTTAATCCCACATTTTCCTCAAAAGAGTTCAAAGTGGCATAGGTGATCTTCCCCTTTTATCTTCACAACAGCCCTGTGAGGTAGTTCAGGTCGAGAGAGTGACTGACCCTATGCCACTCAGAGTTTGGTGGTTGAGTAGGGGTTTGAGACTCGGTAACTTCCCAGTCTGAGTCTGATGCTCTAACCACTGTGTGACACTGGCTCTCATCTGTGAGAAAGCAGCCTTCTGAGTTTTGCCACCTTCTATGCACACACTTGGCTTCACCATTTGGAGTTTGTATCCTCCACTTAAAAAAGCAAAGCAAAGCAAATTGAGGTATTAAATTGTTGTTTCTAGAGGCCTGGATTTTGCTTAGTAAAATAATCTTTTTTAGTACTAGATTCACACTCTGAAAGACATGCAGATACACAAATTTACAAGCCAATCATTACCTCAGCAATATGGGGACTAGCATCCTTGTTGTGAGTATCCCACCTGCTGGCTATAACCTGAGGCAAAACTCAGTTGTGAGTTTGAGATCATTATAGAAGGAGTTTTCCCAGTTCTGATCCACGCTAGGAGTGATCATCAATAGGGGCAGGGAAGAATTGTGCCTTAAGATGATTGCAATTTGAGTATTTGCCAAACATTAGACTTTGCAAATCATTTTTATGATTGGATGTGTCAAGTTTTAGACATATTGCCCATATCATAAGCTATATTTGTTTAAGTGGGGCATAAATGGGAGGGCAGGAGAGAACCCTACCTGAGTAAAAATAATAATAATAGTGAGGTGTGGAAGGATTCAGAATGGCTTTGATGTGGCAGCTGTTATGCGAATTGCCTTTAAAACATGGTTGTGGTAGAAATTACAAGGTGTGAGAAGGGCAGCTTGTTTGTCTTGCCTGTCTGATACTTGGTACTTAACTCATGATACTAAATAGTGCAGGGGCACTCTTTGGTTAAAGTGGAAGCTGGGCATACCTCTTGCAGGCAGGAGATTCTGCAGCACCTTGATGAGCATTCCTTGAAGAGGGTACAGGAAACCACCCATGCAATGTCCCTGACAGATGCTCCAGATCATCATCTGCCTGCAAGGAGCTACCTAGGTAGTGGAAAGACCACCAGCATTCCTAAGAGAGCGGCCACCTTTGGACGATCAAATCTCTGCTTATAAGTGCGAACATAATACACCCTTCACTCCCCACCTTGTTGTGTGAGTGGTTTTGCCTTTGAAGCAGGAAACTGTGATGATGAATGGTTTCTAAACAAGCCAGATTATATGAAGCCAAAAGGTTTAGAGTTGCTTTTAAGAAGCCGGCTTGTTTGGAAGCCATTAACTATTGCTTCTTTTTCAGATATGATGGGAAGCTGTGGTTGATGGCAGCTTCCTGACATGTTTGCTTGCTTGTGCAAAGGGAAGAGTGAGGTGGGAGCAAAGGAGCTGGGTTTTTATTAAGATGAGCTTTGATTGTCAGAACGTGGTCATTGCATCAGGTGTGGAGGTGCCCAGGGGGAAAGAGGTTGGTAGCTAAAAGTCAGTATAATCCCAGACACGCACCTGAAAATCCTGGTAATTTACCCCGACCTTCGCAGGATATTATTTACATTTATTGCTGTTCAGTGGTTTTGGTTCAGAAGGTGTCATCCTTTCTCAGAAAGAGATGCGGTACTGTATTAGCTGCATGAGTAAAAGGGCCACTAGGTGGTATTGTGAAGAGAATAGGAGAGGAGTTAACTTAATAGAAGTGGGTGCTTAAGTGAAATAAATTGCATGTGGGAGCAGGATCTTTGTGACATTATCATTAATTTCCCTAGGCCAGGGGTGCCCTCCAGATGTGGTGGACCACGGCTCCATCAGCACTTGCCAGAATGGCCAGTGGTCAGGAGTAGTGTTAGAAACTCGGATATATAAGCTAATTGCCAAATGGCACCTTTAATCTAAGTTACAACCACAAGAGAATGTCTAGGTGCCTTTTTTTTTTTACAGTGAAATTTATTATTATTAATTTCATTTCTATACTGCTTTATATTTTAAAGGGGAAAAAATCTCAAAGTGGTTTACAACACATTAAAACATCAAATAAAACAATCTAGGATAAAAAAAGTCGAGCTACAAGGAAAATATTTCAGATCCTTCTCCAAGTGATATTTTGCTTTCCCCATATTTATTTACCTACTTAATTTTTATAGCTGGCCCCATAGCAGAAGTACTCAAGCCAGTGTGGTATAGTGGTTAGATTGTCGGACTTAGGACCTGGCAGATCAGGGTTCAAATCCCCACTCAGTCGTGAAGCTCACAGGGTGATCTTGGAGTCAGTTGCAGCCTTTTAACCTACCTCACAGGGTTGTTGTAGGGATTAACTGAGGAAGGGGGGTGTGAACCATGTACTCTATGGAAAAAAAGATGAGAAATAAATGCAATAAATAAGCTCTTCTGCTTACCTGCTTAAGAAAGCTGGAGGGGCAAGCCAGATGGAGATGTCAGACGCCAACCTGGCATTCAGAGATCTCCATGTGGTCGCAACAGGACCTGCGCCAGTCGCAAAACGCACCTGGCTAGTTTCTAACACTGGTACCACATTGTGTACCCCTGGTGTTTAGGTTATTTTGGCTGGGCAGGGAGGGCAAAATAGGCTTTATAGTATTCGGCTGTTTATGTAAATTGGGCTCTTACAAACATTGGACTCTTACAAACATAATGGAAGTTATCTCTTTAGCCATGGTTAATATGCTTTTTATCGTCTGCTGTCTTCGATACAAGTTTCCCCCGCTTACAAAGACTCTCTGGAAGATCTCAGATATCAGGCAGGGATATAATTGATCAGGTGGTCCTTGAGATATCACGGACCCCAGATGTTAAGGGCCTTTTAAATTAATGCAAAGAACCTTTAATCTCGCCTGGTGACATGGGCAGCCAGTGCAAAATTTTAAGCATCAGGCGTTTGCTTTTTAACTACAGTTAACAGAGGTGGCAATGACACTTAAGGTGAGTAGGGAGAATTTGCCCTAGGTAGAAAGTATGCTGTACCGAGGACTACTTCCAGTCTCGTAACCAAAATTAAGCAATCAACTCTGTCATATAAAGGAAATGCATTTTAGGTTCATTAAAAATATGTCTTGATCACCACATATATTTTCAGAGTTACTGGAAGCTTAAACTAGCTGGTGTTTGTGGTATATTTCCTATTGCCCACCATAGAGAATCATAGAATTGTAGCACTGGAAGGGACTCCAAGGGTCATCTATTCCAACCCCCTGCATTGCAAGGATTTTGCCCACCGCCATCCCTGAGTGGGCTCGAACCGCCAACCTTCTGGCTAACAGCCACGCCAACACATTGCGCTACAGGAGGGCTGGATCAGATTTGCCTCATCTCATCTTGGTAAAACTATGCTAAAGTGCCTGACTTCCCTACCTGCAGGTTATGTATGAAGTCTCTGTTTATATCAGATTCAGGTCTGGCAAGCTTTGTTCACAACAGCAGAATGGAAAATTTCAGTGTTAAGTGAAAGATTTAACTTCTAAACAACTTGATGGCTCTAATCTGAGACTCCTGATGGTTTTCAAAAAGGAAGGGCATCCCCCCCCTCAAGCTTTGCTCATAGAGACTACAGCTTAAGATAGCACTTGAGTATCTGCTTAAACCCCCTTTTAAGGAGCAGTACTGTGGGCATGTCACTTCTTAAAATATGTATATGAACTCCTTTGTATACGTATTAAGGATATACTATATTTGTTCCCATTAGTTTTCAATCGAGCTGGAAATGCCACTGATGTGGATTTGCCTAATATGGATAAATAAAAGAGGGGTAAACAAATTACCAGCCTTTTATATTACCAATCCTTGGAGGTGCAAGCTGGGTGATGGTGGTGGGCAGGTGCAGGTGTTTTGCAGAGGGCGGCTTGCCTGCGAAGAAGATTCACCTTGGACTTTAATCCCACACACCACTTCCTGCATGCTGCCTGGTGTGCAAAGGGCCTGCACCTAAGAGATAGAATCATAGCATTATAGAGTTGGAAGAGACCTTGAGGATCATCTAGTTAGTACAATCCCTCGCAACGCAGCTGCGACCTTGCTGTTATCAGCACCACACTCTACCAAGATGAACTTACCTTTCCTGAGTCATGAAGCACAAAGAAGGAGCACAGGATAAAAAAATTCAGTGCCCCCCAATTCACCCAAGACTTTATTTATCCAAGGGTGGGAGAGGGGCAGCTCTTTATCAGGGGTCAGCAAACTTTTTCAGCAGAGGGCCGGTCCACTGTCTCTCAGACCTTGTGGGGGGCTGGACTATATATATTTTTTGGGGGGGGGGAATGAACGAATTCCTATGCCCCATAAATAACCCAGAGATGCATTTTAAATAAAAGGACACATTCTACTCATGTAAAAACATGCTGGTTCCTGGACCGTCTGCGGGCCGGATTTAGAAGGCAATGGGGCCGGATCCGGCCCCCGGGCCCTAGTTTGCCTACCCATGCTCTTTATTAATTATTGTACTTCCCTTCCTGCAGTGTGCATATACTGGCAGTTTAAATAATCTGTTTGTTTGATGACTTGGTTACACCTGTTTGATTACATTCATAGTCTAACTCAGACACATTCATGTACCCATTCATAGAGTTGTAGAGTGGAAGGGAGGGACTAGCTAGGCACTCCTAGATGATCCCACGTGGGGTCCTCTAGTCCAAACTCCTGCAAATCAGGAATCTTTTGTTCAATGTGGGGCTCGAACCCACAACCCTGAGATTAAGAGTCTCATACTTTACCGACTGAGATATCCTGAGTTCTTGATTGCAAGTTCAAAACTACTAGTCTGGTGCTGGTGTCATTCTGGAAAGTTGCCTAGTTGTGTGTGGGTTACAAGTAGGGCTCTGGTGTACAAAATTTGCTGTCTAACAAAACCTCAGCTTGTATTTTGAGGAATAGTGGTGGTTGAAGTCAAGTTTCTATCTCTTACGTGGTTGCACATAATACTTTCATGTGTGAGTGGTATATTGTTATTATTACATTTATATTCCCCTTTTCCTCCAAAGAACTTAAGGTGGTTCACAACAACCCTGGGAGGTAACTAAACATTGCAAGGCAGTGATTGGCTGAAAGTCACAGCCTTATCTCGCCAGGTAGTATGTGTATTGGTAAGCAGCTTTTGAGGGATTCAGACAAGGACTTTCCAGCCCATGAGCAGAGATCCCCTTTTAAGTGGAGATGCAAGTGCTCCACAGCTCTACCACTGAGTTATGGACTTTCCCTCAACTTCCCATCCAGTCACGCGTGGACAGTATCAATATTGTCCAATACCAACTAGAGATGTGAATACTCAGGGGAGTAAAGAAGAAAAATGTGAAATACTGTATAGAGGAAAATCCCCCCTCCCTGTTCTACCCATTTTTCTCTGTACCTTCATATCTTTAGTGTATTCGTTTATCTGATTATGGACTCTTACCTGGCAAAAACGGCACCATCCACACACAATAGTGAGGTATCTGCTTGCTGAACAGGAACACTTCATACTGCAATGTTTGGTTACAGCTCTGATGTGCCCTATTTTAAATACCAAGATTGAAAAATGACAACCCGTTTCCCTGATTGTGATTATTATTATTATTATTACTATTATTATTATTATTATTATTCCACACTTCAGTTGAACATCACAGGATGGTTTACAATATAAAAACACAAAAGTACGCAGCACGATAACAAACAAAAACAATTACCCACAGTTTGAAAGGCCATAAATTGTTTTATTTAGTCAAAGGCCTGGGGGAAGAGGAATGTTTTTGCCTGGCATGTAAATATGTCGTAAGTACCTACAAGTAGAAATCCTCCATTCTGACATTCATGAGCTTCACTTCCAGTCCCCTAGTTCATTCTGCCTTTTTCCTTTTGCGTCTTACATTCTTTCCCACCATGTTGTTAGTGTCCCAGATCTATGCAGCTGTGAGAGGGCTTTTTTAGTTCCACCTGTGCTGCTGTGTCAAGGAAACAGTAGTGCAACGAGATAGCGGTTCCTCCACCAACTTGAAAAGGCGATTGGAGGACGAGAGAGAAGCTGTGCAACTGCCACTGCAGTTTTCCCAGACAGTAGAATGAGCAGCTCTGTTCCTTGACTTTAAGGGCTGAAAGGAAGCTTTACATAGCATATAGGGACCATGGAGGTGAGGGAAAGGAAGGATAGAGGGGGAGAAAGAAGCAGCTCTCTGGGACTCTGGCAGTGCAATCTCAGGCCTCTTCCAAGGAACTACTTGTGCCACTTTGTAGACAGGACAGTGGAAAGTTTTAGACATATGCTAAACTTATCTTTAAAAATCCCCTCTCTTCTCTGCATAGCTGTGGTTTATCCCCAATGTATAGTCAAGGTCTCTCTTGCCCCATTTTCACGCAAGATATCAGAACACACTTGCTGTTCTCCAAGAAATGTGGCTTTTGTAAAGCCATATAGCGAGTGCCCTTGAAGCGCTTAGCTATTGACCTGAGTGCGCTGTAAGGAATTTGTTTATCTCTCTAGATGTAAATGGTATGCAAAATATTAATAGAACACTGAATATTGAAATGGCATTGCACTCCTAATATTCACCTACCAAAGTTTATTCTTCTTTAGACTCCACAGCTGCTCAGTGCTACTTGTGTCTCTGTCAAGTGTAATTGCTTTGAAAATAGCTTGCCCCACATTTTAAAGGCTTGACAGCTATGAAAGCAGCTCATTGTCATACAGTTCACCAGAAAGGTGTACTCCAGACATTAATCCTTCATTACAACAACCATAGTCTAGATTGTGTTAATTTAACTTAAAACCAACAACATTATAGTGGCAGCAAAATAAAAATAAACCACACAGTATAGTGGACAGAATGTATGATTTGGATACCAGAACTGGGAGACTTGGGTTCAAATCCCTGCTCAACCATGATGTTTGGCGGGTGATTTGAGGACAATCACTCTCTTTTGACATCCTTCACAGCGCTGCTGTGAAGATCATGGGATGATATTTGTGTAAGGTAACTTGAGCTGCTTGAAAGAAAGAATACAAATATGAAATGTATATTGCAATTGACAATGTGAATTTGGGAGCCACAAGGCGACTTCTCTTGGGTACAACCAGTGGTCTTAATCCAGCAGGTTTGTACCTGGCTGCACCTGCATGTGTTGGGCAAGACCTTTCAATTTGGTTTCTGTACACCAAAACCACGCACCCACCTACCACCTTCCCCAGGTTTTTGGGAGTTTCTTTTAAAACTTGAGGAGGCAGAAGCAATTGCTTCTCATGCTGCTCAGAAAGGAAGGCTGCTGTTTAGAAACAATTAAAAAAATCTCCCCATGCAACACACCTGTAACTCTTTCTGCAGATTTTTTTAGTTGAGGCCAGGAAATTGAGGAGATTTCTTCCTAGTCCAAACAGGAATGATCCTCGTATGGTTCCTGTATTATGCACAGAAGGTTGCTGCTGAAGCTGGAGAGGGAGGGCTGTTGTATTCAGCAGAAAGCATGCGCTGCAGGGTGGGTTCTGATCCAGGCATCACTCTGTGGTGGGGGGTGAAATCGGATGTAGATATTTCTGTACATCTCTGGATTAGGGGTTGTTACCGAAGCACAGTTGTTGTCCAGCCACAGCTGTTGTCTGGTGCCATCAGCTGTTGCACTGTGAACACACGCAGGGTAAAAGTGAAACAACTGTGGTCAGCTAATCCAGAATATTGTGCTGGCATGTGTTGCAGCAGGAGCAGCAGCTACCATTGCAAGACACGTGCAGTTGTGTTATGCAGAACTGTCATGTATAGGTCTGAACTGACCGAACAGAGGCATGTTTCAGCATCCTAGAAGCACTTCTGCCAGCATAGCCCTGATTTACAGTTGTGCAACTGTACGCAGTGTCAGATCTGGCTCCTTTGCTTTCAAGGGCAGGATGAAGTAAAGGCCTGATTTGCATCTTGGCAAGAGCAGATCTCCTAGTTGTTCAGATGAATGAGCAGGTTTGATCCAGTCGCTTTTATAGAGGTCAGTTGTATTGGTGCAAAGAGATTTCCTTGGTTGGTGTGGCTGGTCTCTCTAGGACTAGAATCTTTGCTTGACAGCCCTCACGTCTTCCAAGAGTTGCTGTGGTCTTGAGGCCTGACAGCACCTAATATTTTGCAGCAGTCCTTCACAATATTTTTACAAGTAAATTTAAAGACCCCCGGACAGTTAAGTCCAGTCAAAGGCGACTATGGGGTTGCGGCACTCATTTTGCTTTCAGGCCAAGGGAGCTGGTGTTTGTCCACAGACAGCTTTTCTGGGTCATCTGGCGCAACAGAACACCATGATGGAAGCCAGAGCGCACGGAAACACCGTTTACCTTCCCACCACAGCAGTACCTATTTATCTACTTGTACTGGCATGCTTTTGAACTGCTAGGTTGGCAGGAGCTGGAGCAGAACAACAGGAGCTCACCCCATCATGGGGATTCAAACTGCTGACCTTCCGATTGGCAAGCCCAAGAGCAGGGGTCAGCAACCTTTTCCAGCCGTGGGCTGGTCCACCATCCCTCACATCATGTGGTGGGCCGGACTATATTTTGGAAAAAAACAAATGAACGAATTCCTATGCCCCACAAATAACCCAGAGATTAATTTTAAATAAAAGCACACATTCTGCTCATGTAAAAACACCAGGCAGGTCCCACAAATAACCCGGAGATGCATTTTAAATAAAAGGACACATTCTACTCATGTAAAAACACTCTGATTCCCGGACCGTCCGCGGGCCGGATTGAGAAGGTGATTGGGCTGGATCTGGCCCATGGGCCTTAGTTTGCCTACCCATGCCCAAGACGCTCAGTGGTTTAGACCACAGAACCACACACGTCCCTATCTTTACTTTTACCTTTGCCTATTTTATTTATTCCTTTATCTTTACCTGTTTTTACAAATAGCAGACATTGTAGTGGGTAGGGTGGATTTTGCTGGCCACAGGATGTCACTGCAGCTACACCAACCTGTTATGTGTGCTCTCGCTCCAATGTAGTTGGGATACCGGATCTGTTTAAATCAGTGCTTTGTTTATATTTGCATTTCCCTGTATGGTCAGAACAGTGTTTTTCCCTTTCATGAATAGAAGAAATTATCTTTTATTTTGGGCTTTATAGTAAAATAAACTTAAAGCTCTTTTACAAGGGGTACGCTACTTTGTGGCATTTTCCTTGGCCTTAGTAAAAGTGTTACTATCCTGTGGCTTGGGGATTATTTCTCCAGCGGAAGGAGTTTCTGTGTTTTTCTGTCTGAATCAACTGAAACTAGAAAGCTGCATGATGTAAATATTATTTAAGCTAGTTGAGGCCTGATGTAGAAATGTAGCTACAGTAAAGTCTGCAATCCTGTACCCACTTACTTACTTGGATGCTACTGCTGAGTTGACGTTTTATCAGCTTGTCCTGTGAGAGACTTGCTATGGTTTCACCTGTGAGAAGTAGTGTCTGCACTAATTCAGATTAATTAAATCTTAAACCAAGCACCCATTTTTTCCATGGAGGTTAGGCACTGGGTTCAAAAAGTCGAGAGGTACAGTGGTGCCCCACAAGACAAATGCCTCGCAAGACGGAAAACTCGCTAGACGAAAGAGTTTTCCGTTTTGGAGGTGCTTCGCAAAATGAATTTCCTATGGGCTTGCTTCGCAAGACGAAAATGTCTGCGGGTTTTTTTCCTTCCCTCCCCTTTTTCTAAGCCGCTAAGCCGCTTATCCGATAAGCCGCTAAAAGCCGCTAAACCGCTAATAGCGCTAATCCGCTAAGCCGTCAATGGGCTTGCTTCGCAAGACGAAAAAACAGCTAGACGAAGAGACTCGCGGAACGGATTCTTTTCGTCTTGCGAGGCACCACTGTATAGGGACAGTTTGTTTTATGTAACAAGATATAAACTGGTATTATGCATTGGCCATGCTGAAACAATGTGGAAAAAGCATACTGTGTTAGAGACTGAATTTGTGGATGTTCATAATTACAAACTGGGAACTTAGAATAGTCACGTATCCAGCAAGGTCCATAGTTTGGTGATTGGAGCGTGTGGTTAGAATGCAGAAGGTCCCGGGATCATTTGCATGCTTAAACGATCTTTGATAGCAAGACTGGGGAAGGAGTTACTACTGGATGGAGGAAGATGAACCAGTGTGCCGACTTGGTATAAGAGAGTTTGTCTGCTCATATAAACACAGTTAGTCTTGCCCTAGGCAGACCTGCCAGGGATTCCATAACTTCTTGTTGGGCAACAACTTGTGTGGGATGGAAGCTGCATTTACACAAAAAGAGGAAAGGAGGGCACTGTTTACATATGCTTTTCACCTGGTGGTACTTTTTCTCTTGAAAGAGGGTCATTCTCATTGACATCAACTGAAGGTACCTAGGGGGCCTCCTTTACTCTTGTCTTCCAGTGAGCGAGCAGGGTCTCTGTACTGGAAACAGGTGCCTTTGGAAGAGACACTCTCATGTGACATTTACACGGACTAACAGTTCACATAGAAATATCCTGTTCCCACATACTCCTCTTTCAAGTGAGGCCAGGACAGGAGTTAAAACACACTAAAAGATTTTGTGACTAGGGCTTGAGTGTTATTTTAGCTGTAGAAGCTGTTTTCACAGCTGTGGAAGTCTTAAGTAGTGCTAATAAAGGCAAGACTCTATGAGAGATGCATACCGTTGTCAGGAATTGACCCAGGCACCTGTAGTTTTTTAATAAGATTTAATAAGAGTATTATGTACTGTAGGCCTCCCCCACCGCACTATCTGCACTCTCTCTAAGTTTGCTGAATTTTTGGTCTACAATATAGAGAAGTGCCAACCTTAGTGAAGGCTCTAGTCTAGTGCGTGAGATTTGGGAACAGAAGAACGTCACTGGAAAAATGAAAAGTTCATCCACTTTATAGAGAATACATTTTCTGTTGTCATGTTACAATTATAATAGAAGTCTGAAAGTCTAAATACGTTTATGTTCAAAGAGAGTGTAGTGGGTTGTGTTTTTTGTTGTTTTTTTACCACTTTCCATTGTAAAGTTGGCCTTGAACAATTATTTTGATGGCAATGATTTACTCACTTTAATTTTGAGGAGCATTCAAGTGCTTCTGGTCAGAATTGCTGCTTAGCAGCCATGCAGACTAGCGGCTTTGTTTTCTGCTAGTTTTTCATCCTGTGAAAGGCATTATTTTCATGACCTAGCATGGCTGTCCTATGCACAAGAAACAGGCTCCTTCTTTCAAAAGTGTGTATTGGACTTTGGAATGCCACCCCTGCCCTCTGCTAGTTGCTGAACTTAGATCTTTTTGTGGACTGTTTGACCCAATAAAAGCAATTGGCATTCACTTTTAATAGATGACTTAAGGGTCTTTGCTAAAGTTAGCATGGGTTTTTTTTTTTGTACCATTGCATCCCCACTCCCCAAAACCATACAACAGAAAAATTCCACTGCAGACCTAAAAGGAGAAGGATGATATGAAACAGAAACCAAATGACTGTGCAGTGAAATGTAATGTAATGTGCAATATTTCCAACTTCTTCAAAAGTCTGCAGTAAATATTATCATGAAAGAGAGCTTCATTTTCAGGTTAAAAAAAAGAGGGGAAGAAGAGAGGGCCTTCATGGAAGCATATGGAGCCAAGTGAAAGCAGCTAAAAAATTTAGAGGCTGAAGGAAGCCTAAAGTGAATAGGTATTATTCAGTTACAGATAGGTAGCCGTGTTGGTCTGCCATGGTCAAAACAAAATAAAAAAATTCCTTCCAGTAGCACCTTAAAGACCAACTGAGTTAGTTCTAGGTATGAGCTTTCGTGTGCATGCACACTTCTTCAGATACACAGTATCTGTGTATCTGAAGAAGTGTGCATGCACACGAAAGCTCATACCTAGAACTAACTCAGTTGGTCTTTAAGGTGCTACTGGAAGGAATTTTTTTATTTTGTTTTGACCAGGTATTATTCACAAATTGAACACATTACTGGTATATTTAATTGCTTTTTTTAAAAAAACTATTGCAACTTGAGTCTTGATTTTGGCACACACTTGCTACTTAGACTTAAATTGTCCAAAAATGTAAGTTGAAAACCTGCCCAAAGCTATGTGCTCTGCAGGTTCATTTTAAAACTTAAAGAATTACACGTGCATAACCGTGCCTAGGATTTTAGCCATGGCTACCATGCAGAGTAACTGTTGGGCACCAGGAAAATTCTGCACCAGGATAAAGTAAAGGTTCCCGTACGGGCCAGTCTTGCCAGACTCTAGGGTTGTGTGCTCATCTCACTCTATAGGCCGGGAGCCAGCGCTGTCTGCAGACACTTCTGGGTCACGTGGCCAGCGTGACAAGCTGCATCTGGCGAGCCAGCGCAGCACACGGAACGCTGTTTACCTTCCCGCTGGTAAGCGGTCTATTTATCTACTTGCACCTGGAGGTGCTTTCGAACTGCTAGGTTGGCAGGCACTGGGACGGGAGCGCACCCCGCTGTGGGGATTCGAACCGCCGACCATGCGGTTGGCAAGTCCTAGGCGCTGAGGTTTTACCCACAGCGCCACCCGCACCAGGATATTCATACTAAATAGGCCACAAGCAGCTAACTCATTCCACAGCCTGTGACTATCTTCAACCTGTCAAATTGTTGAACAGTCTTTTCCTGAGTAATTACATACATTTATTTGATGGACCACCATACACTTTATGTATCCAGTAGTTCACTGCTGTCTGCAGGACAGCTCCTCCTTCCGTTCACAAGGATACCAGAAGTCTGCTCCACAGTAACTCAAAGCAGGACTTTCAGTGTGGCTGCCCATGTTCTGTGGAACAGCATTCATGTCTAGTTACGACAAATGCCTACCACTCAGGATCAATAGAATACATTTTTGTTCAGGCAAGCTTTCTGAGTAGAATTTGCCATGGTTTTCCGATTTATATTGCTTTGTAGTTAATTTTCTGGGTTTATTCCCCCCGCTTTAAACTGTTTTTAGCTGTTTCTATGTGGCAGGCAGTGTTAGAAACTCAGATACAGTGGTACCTCGGGTTAAGTACTTAATTTGTTCCGGAGGTCCGTACTTAACCTGTAACTGTTCTTAACCTGAAGCACCACTTTAGCTAATGGGGCCTCCCGCTGCCGCCGCACCGATTTCTCTTCTCATCCTGAAGCAAAGTTCTTAACCTGAAGCAAAGTTCTTAACCTGAAGCACTATTTCTGGGTTAGCAGAGTCTGTAACCTGAAGCATATGTAACCTGAAGCGTATGTAACCCGAAGTACCACTGTTTAAGTTAGGCGCCAAATGTCTCCTTAAACCAAGGTTGCAGTCGCCAAAACGGAATACCTACTTGCCATTTTTGACTAAGACATCTTTAGGACATAATTTTCAAATAATGGACTGATCGGGGTGGATTATCTGTTAAGCATCTTGACAACCTTGAGCTAGGTCAAGAGATCTGAGAACTTAAAGAAGAAAAGTCACTTGATCCAGGGACAGTCCACATATATATTGGCTTCTTCTGACCTCTTTTTCTTAATGGCGACTGCTCCTTCTCAGGCTGCACAGAAAAATAAGATAAAATGTGTGAGAAAAGAACAACCCACTCTTCCCTCCTTTCCTCGGAGAAATGGCAGGATAGAAATTTTGTAAATATATACATAAATAATAAAATATGTGCACTGAAGCTCCCTCATCAAGACTGGTAGGTATATTGTTGTGGAGCTGAAGAATGCTGTGAATGCTAACTACCTTGAAAATATACCTCTAATGGAGAAACAGAAAACGATTAGGCTTGGGATAAATTGCTAAAATGTACAAGACTTAAAATTGGTGGCAGGGAGATTGCTGCTTTTATAAAAGTGCCCCCCCCCTTTCTCTTTACGTACATTTGGTTATACCAGTATAGGAAATCATGGTATGCTTATATACTTAAGTTTTGATCTCTACCCTCCCAACATTCTTCTAATCTTCATCTCCGTGGTGTACTGCAACCCACAGAAATTCAGAAGCTTAACATATTCATTATTCAATCGTAATGTTACTGAGACATGGTCAGAATCTTTCTGTTATTTGGGATTAGTATATGAGCATCAAACCACCATGAAAGCTAATATTTTAATGGCCAGCCTGCTCAAATGAAAATCACATCCACAGGGAAGTGGGAAAGGAGAAGGAGTTACGTTTTTATTGATATTGACAATCCTTGCTTTTTTTTTCTGGCTTGAAACTTGGTATAAATAATTACGTTGGCTAGGATCCAAAGAATTGCACAACTAGTTCTGTGCGCTCAATGGGGGCTTGGGCTTGAATTTCTTGAATGGCAGTCTCTCCTCTACCTCCCATGCCACAGAACGGGCCACTTTTGGAATTGAGGGGACTTTCCAAAGCCCCATGTGACCTGGAATTGAGGACTGCAGATCCATGAAAAAGTCAATATTACTCGGCATATCAAAGCCTATAGGGAGTTCTCCCCTTGCTCAGCTCTTGGCTTCTCGGGCCAACGTTGTTACAATGGGGCAGTATAGGTCCCTTCCTCCAGATTGAGTCTTCAGATATCTTGTAGTTGAATATAAAAGTGCAATCTTGCCTGCGTTATTCAGAATTTGTTCTCCTTGATGTGACTGCTGCTTGCCTTCAGGTAAGAGGCCTCTCTGGATATGGCATTGTAGACTAGGGATTGTGGGCCAGCAGGCTTGCTACCCTTACCCAAGGTAAGAGCCTGGGAGAGGGAAAGTTTGTTTTGGTGGTGGTCCTCCGAGCAAGCGACAGGGAGAAGTGTTATAGTGAGACTACAGTCTTCTGTTCGACAGTGTGGGATGTGCTTACTTTTGGCTTATTATCCATGGCCCTAATCTCCCATCTGTATATTGTGATATTGAGCGACGGTGCTAGTTTGGGTGGGTAGCAGAGAGTTACGAAGATATAGTGTGCCAGTTTCAATTGCGTTGCGCAGATTCTAGGTGTTTGCTACTGCCAATCGGATTCAGTCAAATGTTATGGTGAAACAGAGCTGAGTGCTGCCCATGTTCTAATGGCACCTTGCCCCAAATAAATAGCATTGAGGGTAAAATAGTGCCCTGCAGCGGGCCATAGCATAATTGTCAGGAGGCCAAAAAGCACTTTCCCAGTGACACTCTCTGGGCTCCGTCCTGTTGGTGGGAACAGCACAGAACCCCAATCCTCATTTCATGGAGCCAGTCTAGGAGGATAATAATAATAATAATAATAATAATAATAATAATAATAATAATTATTATTATTATTATTATTATTATTATTATTTATATCCCGCCCTCCCCAGCCGAAGCCGGGCTCAGAGCGGCTAACAATCGCATACCATTCACAGCATTGGTGGAGATATAAGAATTTGGCGTTTAGAGAGTTTTAATTTTTAAAAAAATGGAGAATACAAATTGAGCTAATTTTGTTTGTACTTTTGCCTAAATATTTCTTTTTGGTCTCTTCCCACCCTCATACCTGTTGGGTTGAAATAAACTTTCCTTCACATAGCAACAGCAAATATGAGGGAGTTTTGTTTGCCACATAGATATCCAGCCTTTCTTTTGAGGAGCTCAGAGTAGTGCACATGGTTTATCCCCACAGCAACCCTGAGGTTGGACTGAGAGAAGGTGATTGGCCTAAGGTCACCCAGATTGCCCCATGTCTGAAAAGGCATTTAAAACTGCTTCTCCCAGGTCCAGGATGATAGACATTTGTCTACTTACCGAGGAGGAAGACTGTCCCTGTAGGTGGCCAATACTGAGGAAATTTTACAGTGCAATGAGGCATTTTCATCTTACCAGAAGCATTTGATAAGTGCAAACCATCGTTCCAACAATTGAGAGAAGCTGAAGAAGAAGAAGAAGAAAAGAAAAAGGAAGAACAAAAGGAAATTATGCCACAGAGAAGTCATCAGGCATTGCAGACTCAAATTTGAGAGGACTGAGGACCCATCCAATATTTTGGAAAGGGGGTGGGTTCTCCCCCTCCCCCCTTTACCACTTCCTCCTGTAATTCTGATCTGCCTTGAGCTAAACATATGAACACTCTTGCATTGTCTTAAATGGCTTTTTGTTATTGTATTGTACTTATGTGCCACAAATGGTTTATGGTGATATGTATGGGCATTCGAGCTAGTACAAATTGCTGATGGCTAGTCATTTTTGTGAATTTGTAATTGGTTGCAGAAACAGGAATGAGTGGGGTGTGTGTGTAATAATCTATAGTTGCAGTACATTGGTGTTGCTGCCCAGCAAACTAAGATGCTGCGTGGACTGTTCTGGCATGTTTGATCACAGTGGGAATATGCTCAGAGACTTCATTGTACTGCTGATGGACTTACAATGTCGAAAAGGCAACTCTTCTTTTTCTAAGTCTAGCTTTGAACCTGATTGGCAGTGGAAAACGTTGAGCCAGGAGGGTATAACTTGGACTCTTTATTCACGAATCAGATTCCATAATAATGCACACTGTACATTGGACACCTCATCTGGGTCTGTCATAACCGTGCTGTCCCGATTGTCACAAAGACAAGTGACTTTGTCCTCAGAGTGCCTTGCAGGCTTCTGAGAGAGAGGTCCAACATGACTTTTGGCTGGGGTGGATGTTAGAAAAATCTGTACCATTCAGAAAAACTGCTTGGTGGCTATTTGGGGATGGAATGGAGGCAAAAAAGTACAATTTCTTGTCATCTTTGTTATGAGCTTGATTCCGTCTGTGTTCCAGATGTCCTCTGGCTTGTTTCATTATCCACAGCTCTCCAGAAAACCAAGGAGCAATGCAGGCTCCACTGTGTTAGAGAGGGCACTCAGGAGCAAATGTGTTCATAGCACAATACATCTTTCCAATCTGTTGATTCCAAAATAATATTTTGCTGTCATTTTTGGTTTCAGGCTTTCTGTTCTCCCAGGCATTTTAAAACTAGCAGTGTTCAAAGTTTTTAGTTCTTTTAAGCTGCCATGAATTCTCATTGGTTGGTGTTTTAGTCCTGTACTGCAGTTTTGTCATTTATTTATTTATCTAATTAATCTATATGATGCCCTGCACCCAAAGATCTCAGCATATTTGTTAATTGTCATATTTGTATTTTGGGAGCACAGCCATGGGATATGATTTTTAGAAATAATACTAATAAATAAGAACGTTTTGGCAAGGAGATAAAGCTTCTGGCTTGAAAGGCTATGCAAGATAAAGGGAGGCAGTCTTGTTTTGTGTTAGTAAATGTGCTTGTTGCAGGGGGGGGGACTGTCAGAGGGTCAGAAATAGTACCTCGCCTCCTTTTCCTCAGCATTCATTTTATGCAGTTTTTCTTCACTTACAGGAAGTGGCAGGTGTGTGACTGCCTTTCCAGGTGGCATGGCATATTCTGTATTTCAGCTGTGCATCTAAAAATGTAACAAGGGAAGGTTGCAAGTGCCTGTTTACCAGTGTGTATATCATGAAGCTGAATAACCAGGGAACAATTTGTTTTAGAAAGTTGGGTTAACAAGTGGTAACTTCCATGGCCTCATCATTTATTTCATATATTGCACATATTTTTCACTTTAGAGCAGGGGTTGTCAACCTGGTCCCTACCGCCCATTAGTGGTGGGCGGTAGGGGATACTATGGCACAAGCTGGATCCTCCTTCCACGGAGCACTGGTGGGCGGTAAGGAAACTTTACCATCAAGAAAAATGCATTAGTGGGCTGTAGGTATAAAACCTACACGCGGGTGTAGGACTTGCCGATCAGAAGGTCGGCTGTTCGAATCCCCGTGACAGGGTGAGCTCCCGTTGCTTGGTCCCTGCTTCTGCCAACCTAGCAGTTTGAAAGCACGTCAAAGTGCAAGTAGATAAATAGGTACTGCTCCGGCGGGAAGGTAAACGGCATTTCCGTGCGCTGCTCTGGTTCGCCAGAAGCGGCTTAGTCATGCTGGCCACATGACCCAGAAGCTGTCTGCGGACAAACGCCGGCTCCCTTGGCCTATAGAGTGAGATGAGCACACAACCCCAGAGTCGGTCACGACTGGACCTAATGGTCAGGGGTACCTTTACCTTTACCTTTTAAGTATAAAAAGGTTGACTACCCCTGCTTTAGAGTGTTCAAAGTGCTTCACATATGAAGTATTGGTTCATAAGTATTGACAAATTGTTCAGCATCCAATCTGCTGGTTTTTCAATGCTCGCTTTCCTCCCCATTAGTAGAGACCAGCTAGGTATAGTATGCAAAACTCTATGGCAACACTATCTGAGGTTTGTAGGTTCTCCAGTGTGGTCCATAGCAATAGTCGCCACACCACACACAAATTGCTGAACCATCTTCAGCCTGACAAAGCAGTGTCCCAAGCGAAGCAAAGGGGCTAGCTTACCCGTGACTGCTGTTGTGAGTCACAGCATCAGCCCCTCTCCATTCCATTTAAATTAGCAGCTCAGTGCCCCCAGCTCCCAGCCCCTCTAGACGGTCCAGAAGGATGTTATGGTCGATGATGTCAAAAGCCTCTGAGATATCCAGCAGAACTAGGAAATAGCTCTCACCTTTGTCCCTAGCCCACCGGAGATCATTGACCAGTGCGACCAAGGCAGTTTCAGTCCCATGAAGAGGCCTGAATCCCTGATGGAAGGGATCCAAATTGTCCACTTCTTCCAGGCGTCCCTGGAGTTGTTCAGCAACCACTCACTCAATCACCTTGCCCAAGAATGGAAGATTTGAGAACGGGCAATAGTTGGCCATATTGGCCGTATCTAAAGATGGTTTTTTAAGAAGCAGTTTGATAATTCATTTTCCCAGACTGTGTACTGCATTGCGGTGCTTCTGATAGCCACGGAAGCATATTTTTCTTCCTTCTGCTCTTCCCCTAATAAAAAGTATTAATCAGTATTGCAATTGTAGCATTTATCCTCTGGTTTGCCTGTCATTCTTCTCAGAACTTCCTGAGAAATGGCTGTTGTGGAGGCTGCTAGGTATCAAATGGGCTGAGCTAAAGCTGCTGTTATTTATTTATTTATTTATTTCTCTGCAGAACTACCCTGCTTTGAGTTTACTTTCCGTTCTTCTAAAATAAATCTTTGTTTTGTCACTTGGCTTGAGTTGCTTGGCTCATCGACGATCCTGATGTTGTATAACTGTGGGTGATCTTACGTACAAAAGTTGTCGCAAGCCATAGAGATGGAAGTGGCTGTAGACTGCCAAATATTTTGGAAGTGAATGTATATCCCCACACCCCTGAAAAATAATCGGCTTACTTGGGAAAAATAAGGGGGAAATACGAAGGAAAACACCATGAATGTTGGGTACAGAACTGGTAACATCAGTTCACAAGTATGTTTCTCAGAGTCTTAAGACCTTGCTGTTGTTGGTTCTTAGCAAGTCATTGTATCATTGGATTGTAAAATTGGAAAGGGACCCTGAGACTGTTCTAGCCTGCAATCTCAACTAAAGCATCAATGACAGAGGGACACCCAACCTTTGCTTCAAAACTTCCAAGCAGGAAAGTTCACAGCCTTCCGAGGGAGTCCATTCCAATGTCAAACATGGAAAAATATGTATCTCTTAGAGGCCTTTCTGATGATGATCCTTGAGCCTAGCGCTGACCTTGTATGTGTAGATATGAGAACCAATTTTGTCTTCTTTGTAATGAACGGTGGGCCATACATTGTAAATAAAACGAAAATAAGTAGCCAGTGATGGCTGAGTAAAACACTTGTTTTCGCAACTTTGTTTCTTTTTCAGATGTTGCTCTTGTAACATATTTTGGGGGAAATGATGAATGGAGGTGTTTGAGATATTGTCACAAGTGGCCTACAGCAAGTAAAAATGAGAGTTGTGACAGAATGCAAACGTCTATAATTAAAATGAAGGACCATTCCTGACCAATTTGGGTAATTCTTTTTTAACGGTGAGGCTATAAATTGGCATTAATTCAGACTAAAGAACTAGGCTTTTAAAGTCTCCACTGTGTCTGCTTCATTCTAATGGAAAGAATCAATTTGATAACTAATTAAAAACGTTTTCTCTCTCTTATGCTTGCTTTAAAATGGAGCTGGGGTAGAAAGCTACTTTAGTGCTCACATCTTAAATTCAACAAATTTGTGACACGCATGGACAGTACTTGAGACTTGGTTAAATGTGTTGCATTTTAAGCAATTACTAAATAGAACAAGCACTAAGTATGTCTCCTGGATGTTTCTTATTCAGAGTTAATAGGAACAAAAAGGGATTTTTTTATTTCTTAGGGGGTGATATGTCTGGAAATTATTTTTGAGAATGGGGTGAACAGAGAAAACATTTGGGAACGGCAGCCTTAACGTTTTGATCTTACAACTGCGTACTCAGAAGTCAGTTTTATTTGATTCCAGTGGCACTTGCTCCAAAGAAAGGTGTAGCCTAATATGCCTCAAACTGGATTCATAAATTTTATGACCCAGTCCTAAATATGTAAACTGAGACTTACGTCTGAGGTTCATGTGCACAGGACTCTGGCCCTAGAACTTCATCCACACACTACATTTTAGTCAAAGAACAGAAAAAGTGTATGGCAAAAGATGTAGAGAGTCAATGTGACATGTTTTCAAACATTTATATAATATAGGGTACTCATCAAGGAAGGCAGGATTGGATTATCTGGTGTCTTGTGGTTTGTTCTTCATAATATGAGAAATAGTTTTTGCTGTCCCTGAACTTGGTTCTGCTTAAAACCAAATAATTTGGATTAAAATAGTTAATCATTTGGACTGAAGCTTCTTTGTTTGGATGTGAAATATTATCTGGAGTAGACTTGCAGTTGCTTTTTATCAAGAAATTAAAGATTTATTACTTATACCCCCCATCTGGCTGGGCCTCCCAGCCCCTCTGGGCGGCTTCCAACAGGATATTAAAAACACAATAAAACATCAAACATTAAAAACTTCCCTAAACAGGGCTACCTTCAAATGTCTTCTAAAAGTCAGATAGTTGTTTATTTCCTTGACATCTGGTGGGAGGGTGTTCCACAGGGCAGGCGCCACTACCAAGAAGGCCCTCTGCCAGGTTCCCTGTAACCTCACTTCTTGCAGTGAGGGAACCTCCAGAAGGCCCTTGGCGCTGGACCTCACTGTCCGGGCTGAATGATGGGGGTGGAGACGCTCCTTTCCTTTCCTTTCTAAAGCACATTGCAATCCTTTTGCGACGGGGGGGGGGGGGGCAGCAGGAACCAGCGAAGTGAAGAGCTTAACTTTGGGGATGCATGTAGCAAATTCAGGTTCAGTTTTCCTTTTGGCCTTGAAGTTCACTGGATGCTTCTGAGCAGCCCTTTCTCTGCCCCACTTAATTTACGGGCTTGTGGTGAAAGTGAAATGAACGCCCCATGTCAGCTGCCCACGCAGTTTAGAAGAAGAGGGATACAGATTTGGCGAATAAAAGTCTGAAAAATGAACAGTGATGGTTATCTGAGCAACTTCTCCTAGTGACAGATAGGTAGCCGTGTTGGTCTGCCATAGTCAAAACAAAACAAATTCCTTCCAGTAGCACCTTAAAGACCAACTAAGTCAGTTCTTGGTATGAGCTTTCGTGTGCATGCACACGAAAGCTCATACCAAGAACTGACTTAGTTGGTCTTTAAGGTGCTACTGGAAGGAATTTGTTTTGTTTTCTCCTAGTGAGTTAGTTGAGTGCATTAGATCTGTTTGGCAATTTGCTGCAGGAATCTGCATGTGCTCAATGTTGGTAGCAATTAATAAATTCCTTGCTATATTATGTAAGGGGGGATTTGTGTGTGTATATACGTGCATATATTGTGTGTGTAGTGCTTTCCTTCTCTCTTTCTCCTGTTCCTAATTTCTGGACATAAAATGCATCAGCATCATTTAGGCTTGTTATGTTTGACCTTACCCTAACCTTAAGTCAGCCAGCCTGTCCTAGCAGTGACCCTTTTGCCTTGATCCTATTTTACTTGTAACTCTCCACTTGCTCTTTGTTTCGCTTGGAGCCCATCCTAAATTTGGAAACCTTATGCCTGCGATTGGCTTGGCTGTTAACCCTTCTTCCCATTGTGGTTATGGAGATTACAGTGATTAAGATTGTTTCCAAGTACCGTATTTTTCGCTCTATAAGGCGCACCAGAGCACAAGACGCACCTAGTTTTTGGAGGAGGAAAACAAGAAAAAAAATATTCTGAATCTCAGAAGCCAGAACAGCAAGAGGGATCGCTGCGCAGTGAAAGCAGCAATCCCTCTTGCTGTTCTGGCTTCTGGGATAGCTGTGCAGCCTGCATTCGCTCCATAAGACACACACACACACATTTCCCCTTACTTTTTAGGAGGGAAAAAGTGAGTCTTATGGAGCAAAAAATACGGTACTTCATGGGCAAAATCACCCCCCTTCCCCAAAATGTAACAAGTGATATTTTGAGCACAAGAAGATGCCAACTTCTGTGTTGTGCAGTGCTCTTCAAAAGGCAGAATGTCAAGGCTGCAAATTTCACCATAGATATTGTATCTTACGCTGGAATTTAATTTAATGTCTCTTAGGGAGTGAAAGTTGCCTGAAAAACAGGGTACTAATGCATATAGCAATCTGCAGCTGCATAGAGAACAAGAGTTGTTAATAGGGGCATATGTCTTAAGTTTGGGACTATGGCACCATCAGCCACAGCAAGCATTATAGAAAGATACAGAACTGCAGTGATGGGAGCCTCTGGGGTTGCAAGATAAGCTTGGAGAGCTGCTTGGATCATCTTGGCATGTTACTTTTGGAGGAAGAGTGTCCAGTGCAAGCAAGTACATTGAACATGTATGGGGAGCACATTCACAAGAACATTTTACCCTGCAAAATTTGAAGTTTTGTGGTGACTTCTCCACTTCAGAAATCATAGAATTGTAGAGTTGGAAGGGACCCTGAGGGTTATCTAGTCCAACTCCCTTATAGGGTTGTATGGTAAATTGTCCCTTATCTTGTGGGGCTAACATGGGACAATTTCCTGTGTCATATCACCACTGGTAAGGAATGCTAGTGATTTTTAAGCAGTGTAACCTGAAAATTGGCATTTTCTCTGTCTCCCTTTTCTGTGGAGTGCCCCTATATGAAGAAGCAACTGTCAGTTGCTTCAGACGTCTTGCGAAGAATTATCTTTTTAACAAGGCTTTACGTGTTTTACACATTTGAATCCTGGGAATTTCTGTTTCTCCCCACTTCCATATGCTTTTATGTGTGTTTATACTTTTATTGGTTTTAGGTTGTGTGTTTTTTTGTTTCTCATGTTTTAATGATAAACTATTGAGGGTTTTTTTTAGACTGTACACAGCTTTGAGTCTTTCGAAATATCAAGTGGCTTATAAATGCTTATAAGTAAATAGAATAGAAAAGCACCAGCAATGCTATTTGAGGAGCATTTCCACAGTCAAACCTCCTTCTAAGGTAGATTATTATCTTTGAAACTTAATGTTTTTGTAACATATCCTTATATTGCAATAGCAGCCACTCCTTTACAAGAAGTTTCAAACACTTTAAATTTAACATCATGATGAATTCATGTTCTATAATATTTTGAAGTGGGTAGCGGGTGCTGTAATTCTTAAAGTTATTAATGTAATCTTATAACATCAAGGTGTGTATGCCAGTTTATGTATATCCTCCTCTTAATTCAATGCAAGAAGAGCTTTGTTTTGACTTACAATATGATATTTTTGCCATATATGACTACCTCTCCATCAGTGTTCCAATGCAGCTGAAACAATTTTCAAAGAAGAATTGCTCACTATGTTGAAATTAAAGACAAATTTTAAATACATTAGTTAAATGACCAGTAAATTTGGATTGCACTCTTAAGCATTTAAGTAATTGAAATAAGTATTGCAGCATCACTATCTTTATTACAGTACAGCCCTAAGCATGTTTGCTCAGAAGTAAGTTCCACTGAGTTAATTTACTACCCAGTATGCTTGCTGAGAATCATGGCCTAAACAATTTAGTATAATCTGGATCAAAGTAGTTGTTAGTGTATCCCAGTACTCTGTTGCAGGCGTCTGACGCCCTTTCCCCGTGGCCTGAAATATGCATATTCTAGTTGTGAAATGTTTTTCAACCAGTGGTTTTCAGACTCCATTCTGGGGAATCCAGGGGTTCTTCAGAGAAAAGATAATTTGTGAGCTTTCTTGTTTGCTGCTGTTGATCTTGGCAGGAATGCTAAAGGTGCGTTTCAGTTCACGCAGGGCAGTGGTGAGCTCCAGGAGTCCCAGGCTGAATCTGCATGCACTGGAATATGCCCCATAATTCTTTGCAAGGTAGAGAAGTTTCATTGCTGACACTGAAGGTATCCTGAGCAGAAAAGGTGACACGGAAAGCTTGAAAGCTTGAAAAATACATCACTCTAGGAGAGATGCTGAGCCCTGAAGACTCTGCATTGATTTTATATGTCTTAGACATGTACTGTATTTTCGTATATGTTACTACACTTTCTAACTGGAGGCATTTGTGTTTTCCTCTAGCCCTGCCAATTTCACTTTGGGAGAATTGCTAATTCCTCTCTGAAGTCTTAGCATTGGTGACAGTTTTTTTGGGTTTTTTTAAAGTGCCACTTGATATGCATTTTCCAGAGCAGCAGGTGTTTGTTTTCCATTTTTTAGTATGCTGAAGATCTGTGCTGATTCAGTGTTTCGTTTTAGGCTTAATGAAGGCAAGAATATGACAGAGAAATGGGCAAAAAGTGTTTGTTTGCTGACTGTGTCATATTTATATGTTGGAATAAAAACATCAAATTCTGGGGATGGCAGGGGGCGCTAAAGTTTTTATAGTTAACGCTTGTGATTTGTTGTACTTGATGAGCAGAATCTAGGAAAAGTTCGGCACTTCTAAATCCTACAGATTTCAATGGGATTCATTTAAGCATTTTTCCATTGAGACCAGTGTGTGACTTCAAAGTGGTTAACTTTGCCCTTTGTGACTTATAATTACTAATTAAAAGAGAGCAGTTTTGATTTTTGCTGAGAAAGCTGCAGTGTATGCATATTGTATCATGATTAGAGAGAAAAACAAAATGATATTTGTTACCAATTAAACCTGGCTGTGGTTCAGTTTTCTTTCCTTCATTTTTCTAAAGATTCTGGTAAGCATATTCCAGAAAATCTAGTATATTAAGGCTGCAATCTTATGCACACTTACATGGGAGCCAACTCTATTGACCACAGTAGAATTTTATTGTCAATTACCAGTCTTGAAGATTTCAGAATTATTCCAGAAAAGAGTTAGGGGGAAGGTCATTCATTGGCCAAAGATCTTCCTTTATAACTACTTTTGCATGGAACACATGCTTTGTTGAAAATTATTCCCATTGGAGCTTTCTTTCTGTCATTCTTTTTTTTTAAATCAAGCCCTCATGGTTGCAGAGATATCCCCAAAGATATACTATGCATTGTTGGCATATTCTAAATGCTTAGGGCTTGAAGAGAAAGTAATATGAATCCTCCATTCAATGTTTTTCAAATATTTGTTTCTATAATGTTTCCCTGAGTTTCAAGTAGACCATCTGTAGCATTTGTACATTACACTTACTCAGTAGATGTTATAGTAAAACATCCCATTATTAGTGAATTTGCTTCATTTGCAGTCATTCAGCATGTTGAGCTTGGTATGTTAATTGCATGTCATGAGGTGAGGGGGGAACGTGATGCTCGTGCCGAGTATGTTGCTTACCCCTAAATTAGTGGAAAATGCTTAAGGCTGCTGGTCAAACATTTCAACTTTATCAGAATATCTGCAAGGAACATAGCTAATGTTTCTGTATAGTCTGTGAAACTGATGGAGCCGATGGCTTTTTCTTTTGCTGACAAGTGAAGGCTAATACAAATTTGAAACCTCCCTTTACCAATGCATGGCTACCAGTTTCAGAATATTAACTCAGATTTAATGATTAATGCCACTTTTATTTCTATTTGTTACCAATGATCAGCCTCTGATCAATGGATGAGCTAATGTCCTGGAGATTTTTTGTTAGCTAAGGCAGGTGTTGAATTTTGACGAGAATTTTTGTCGAGTGGAATGGGCTAGACGTCATTAGCTAAGTTACTTTCAGGGCTGGGGTGTATGTCTAGGTATGAATGGAGAAGATTTATGGTTAAATGATGTGGGTACTGCCAGAATCTAGAAGCAGGTGGGTAGGATGTAGGAGAAAGACATACAGTGGTACCTCGGTTTCGAACATCTCCATTGACGAACGTGTCAGTTTTCGAACGCCATAAACCTGGAAGTACCGTATTTTTCTGTGTATAACACGCCCCCGTGTATAAGACGACACCTATTTTTGGGGACTCAAATTTAAGAAAATGGGAGAAGTATAGTAAATGCTTCAGTTTTTGAACATGCCTCGGAAGTCGAACATGACACACGGCTTCCGTATTGAGTTTTCAGTTTTCAAACGTTTCATGACTCGAATGGACTTCTGGAACGGATTACGTTTGAAAACTGAGGCACTACTGTATTTAGTCATTCAAGCACAAAATAAGAATCATGTTCCAAGAAAATCTGAATTATGTGACATGTATACATTATGCAAATTAAGAACAATTGGGACTCATTTACACTGGACTTTATTGTGGATTTGAAACTGCTTATTTATTTATTTATTTTCCCCTGTGTCCACGCAAGGTCCTCATTGAAGTGTCAACCCATACTTTACCTCTGCTAAATTCAGATTTTCCCAATCCAGGGATAATCCAGTAAGGGAAGAAAACCCAGTATAAAATTTCATTTTGCCCCCTTGAAAAAAAATGAGGAGCAGAACTAAACAGCCAAAGAAAGAAGCAATGCCTCTGGATGGTACTGGGGGATGGTATGGATAATAATAAGGACACTCAACACATTCTGATTAAGACCTTATTCAGGAATGTAGGAGCATAGTTTTCCTAGGAGGTTTGCCTTGTAAATGAGTCCACCAAACATACTAGCCTGCAAAGTTTTTTCACTAGCCTCCTGATAGTTAGTCATGGGGAGAAGAGGCAGGTGGGTTTAAAGGTAAGAATGAGATGCTTGTTCAGGATTTTTGAGTGGACTGAAGAGTAGTGTAGGGATTTAAAGAGGGGCATCACATGGTCAGAGCCACAAGAAAGATGAATAATAATACCAAGTTAGGCAACTTATCCTGAGCTTGGTTGCATCTAGAAAGTAATGTTAGACTTTTAAAATTTGGGCAACTTCCTGTGGTCAGAGATAAAGGAGAGGTTCTCTGCTTTTTTAGTTGGGTGGTGTTCTTTCTGTGACTTTTGATGGATATTGCTATTGGCTGTGCTGATTATTGTAGAGACTCTCCAGGCCCCATGGAAGATAGCATAAAACTACCCTGTATTGCGTTATCTTTGTCCTCCATCTAACCCTGAACTGGTGGTTTGGGCTGATGGAAGCTCTCCAGAGACTTCCACCTTCCTTTAGTGCCCGAGATCCTTTGGTTGCGCACACAGAAGGATGAGCCCTGATCCTTTAAGTGCAAGGGAGCATTTAAGCAAGAGGGAGAAGCAGGGAGGACTCCTCTCTTTAATACATTAGGTTAAAAATGCTTTTAAAAAGTGAAATTGGAGAGCCTCGTGATATATTCTTTGTCAGATATCTTGTTTCTCCCTTCAATGTAGATAACGCTTGTCAACAGCACAAGCCATCCTTCTTCGCAGCCACGCTGAGCGTGTTTGTGCAGGCATGCTTAGACACTGGTTTTATTACTCTGCACTTGATTATTTGTGGCTGAATGTGTGAACTGGCTCCATAGAAATTTTGCCTTGTTTTCTGAGGCGATGTGCAAATTCTGTCTGTTAAATAGGGCTAGTTCAGACATGCATGCTCATCACTTGCTCCAATTATTATGTGTGAACGGGGCGTGACATATTTCTTTAGATGAGTTTCAGTGAATGAATGCTTCACTAACTGTGTTGGATTTGTTACATCCTAGTTCTGCCCAAAAGAACTGAGAACAGGTGTGAGTTTTGTTTTCAGCCCTTTCCCTACTGTAGCTGTTACAGCAGGTTAAGAGTGTAGATATGTGTGGTTAAACAGGGAACGGCAGCTTTATTTGCCTCGTCCTTTTTATTTTTCTTTTGGGATGTAATTCAGCACTGCGCCGTCTGTTACAGATGCACTGGAGGCCAGTTATGGTTTTTATAACCACTTTTGTGACTAAATCTGTTATGGGAAATTAATTTAGGAGTTAGACAATTTGTGTTCCCTTTTCTGACGAAAACCTCTGTTTAATTGGTTGGTGGCTTTTAAGGCTGCCCTAATAGAGATTGAATTTAATAGTAGGGTTTTTTTTCCTTCTGCTGTTGTTTTCACAAGAGAGTTACAGGGGAGAAGCTCAATGGCTTTTCTAGACAAGTAACTACATAAGTATGAAAACTCGCACATTGTCCTAAACAGAATGCTAGACTTGGACTGGGGAGACCTGCATTCAGATCTTCTGAAACACTCTAGGGAACTTCTGAGACATTCATGGTATCTCAACCTAGACTGCCTCTTGTTAAAACGAGGCAGCACCCATGTACACTTGTGCTCCTTGGAGGAAGAGTGGTATACAAATGTGGTATGTTTTTAAAAAAACCTCTGTCAGAAGCAAGCTAGCAGGAAATCACACTGTTGCTGCTGCCAGTGCTGGGCCCGGTGGCAGCGTTGGCCTGGATCTGCAAGGCGTGGGGGTGAAATCCTAGCCAAGCATGGTCATCTGGTGCTGTTGACTTGCATCTAGTAAGTAACTAAGTGCCTACTCAGAAGACAGCCACACTGAGTTCAGTGGGCCTTACTCCCAGGTAAGGATGCGTGGGGCTACAGTGTTTTATCTAGGCAGCCAGGGCTCCTCTGGATGACAAGATCTTTTTGCACCAGGTCAGTGAGGACCACTTGCTTTTTAAAATTCTCCCATATATACAAAACTCCCTGTGTGTCTTTTGGACTGTATCTGTAGATTTCCCCCTCTGTGTCAAATATCTGGGGTCAAATAAGTGTTGTTTACTTTTTATAATACATGGAGGATGGATCTGCCTCGGGAGGTTCTTGACTCTCTACATGGAAGGGCTGGGAATTGGATTTGGGCCCTTCTGCATTCAAGGCATGTACTGTGTCATTGGACCATGTCCCCCATTGTGCAGTCTGGTAATGGAAATATTCTTTGGTCAATTTGAGCTTAACTGTCCTGGGAAAACAATTGTGGAATCTCATTGAAACTCTTTTCACTGAACAATGTCCCATGTTGCATCTTCATTGATCCCGCATGTGGAATGACTTCCTGTTTCCCAAGGCAATCCTGACGGGCACTTTCTTCCCTCCCTTTCAGGCATGGTTCTTGTGCGTAGCGAGAATGGCCAGCTACTGATGATCCCTCAACAAGCTTTGGCGCAAATGCAGGCCCATGCGCAGTCCCAGCCTCAAACCACCATGACTCCTCGCCCTGCCACCCCTACCAGTGCTTCTCCGGTCCAGATCTCGACTGTGCAGGTCAGTTCACTGAGAAACGTAAGTAAAATAAAATCTTAAATTTCCTTACATTTGAGGGTATCCAAGCTGGCTGCCTCCAGGTGTTTTCCCTTGACATGCCCTGCGTTGTATTCTGCGTGCCTGCAAAGTATGTCTGCGCTGGCTCTAGGTGGCAGGATTCTCAGTCCACAGAGAGACCCGCATTTACCCACCAGCCTTCCAGTGAAGCTTTTATTCCCCCAAACAAGCAGCTCCTAGTTATATCCTTTGCCAGTGCTTCCCATCCTAGAGCTCCACTCCCTGTGTTAAAAGCGCTCCAGGTTTCCATGGCCCCAAATCTCGAATTTCATAGCTGAAGCGAATGATCCAAATGTGGCAAATTTGCAAGGATTTGCTTAACATGCATACATAATATTGTTTGCGTAGCTCGGTATTGCATTCGGCTTTTCATACTGTGAGCCAGTCGTAAAGGAAAGGGGAAAGAGTGTGTATCTGGAGACATGCATTTCCTGGCTGATAGTCGTGTCATGAAAACTCCCAGTGCCTTACGAGTGGAATTCCTGTCCAGAACTTTGTTTACGGCAAACACTTTCACTATGTCGAACCCTAAAGACTAGCAATGTTGCTTTCCTTCTTTATTTGTTTGCAAATTAAATCTGAGGCCTACTGCAGACTTTGTGCTTGGATATTGACCCACTTTTCTGTAGTTAGATGGAGATCAGTTTGTTAATTTCATCCTCCAAATCACTCCTCTAAAAAAAATAATGTGGAAGTTAATGGTCTGAACATGAAATGTGCATGAATATAATTGGCTGCTGTGGTCAGAAGCAAGCATGAGACTTCAGGACTCCGACTGAGGCCGATGCTAGATGCTTCATGGGTGGTGCATGCAACTGTGTTATCAATGCGCTTTCTTTTGTTTGGTTTTCAAACAAAAAGAAAAGGCCGTAGGAAGTTGCATTTGGAAGTGGATGAATGGTAAAGAGGTGCTTGACCCTGTCCCTTCCACTGTGCTTTTTGCTCAGAATTGCCCCCTAGGTTAAGGCTACCAGAATTTTTTTTCAATGAATCTGGGGACCCTTTAATTAATTAATTAATTAATTACTGCACGTTCGGGATGGTGATGCTGCAGCAATGGCAGTGACAGAGGGGTGGCCGCCACCTTGACCTCAACTGCCGTGTTTCCTCTTCCTCCGAGGCTTCTAACTCCTTTCTCCATGAGCATGGGCAGCCCCTGAGTTGTTGGTTCTTTGGTGGTGGTGGTGGGGAAGCGGTGCATGGTGGGTCAGGCATGGAAGGCGGAGAAGGAGGGCTGAGAGCGGTGGTGGTGGCGAGGCTCCAGCAGTCCGATGCCTCCCTTCCCATTGGAGCAGCCCCTTTCCCATTCCTACTTGCGTGCAAGCAGGAGGGGGTGGGGATCCCTCAGCTGGGAAGCGAGGTTTCACACTGCCTTTCGGAGCAGCCCCATCCCAACTCCTACTTGTGTGCAAGCAGGAGGGGGCAGGGATCTCAGGCAGCGTGATGCTTCCCTTCCCATCGGAGCCGCCCCAATCCCCTTCCTACTTGCATGCAAGCAGGAGGGGGCAGCTGGGAAGGGAGGCTTCTTGTTGCCTAACTGAGACATCTCTGCCCCCTCCTGTGAAGTCTGCCTTCACAGCTCAGAGATCCCCGCCCTGCTCCTTCTTGCACACAAGTAGGAGTTGGGAGGCTGCTCTGATAGGCAACATGAAGCCTCCCTTCACAGCATCTTCACCGATCAGAGTTTTATCTTTTTTTCTGTGCTGTATTCAGTGCTTCTGTACGATTTTGTTTTTATTGTTTTGTAAGCAGCTCTGGGAATGCTAGCTGTGATATAAATTACAAAAATAAGCAGCCCTACCTGCTGCCCCCCACAGCTGCCTTTCAGTAAAAGAAAACAAAAACCCATTGGTGATTCTTAGCTTGGCCCTGAGCTTCAGGATTTTGTGCTGAGTGCCATCTGGGGTATTCTAAGGCAAGCTGAAACCCCTGGCCTGAGTTTAGTGTTGCATGATTTCTGTTCACCTCTGGTTTTTTAAAATCCAGATTATGTGCTAGCAAACTCACATTCCTCAATTAACCTGCTCTTAGTTGTAGAAGTGTGCTTGCCTTAATTTCCATTTTTACAATCCACTCCAATTGCAGTATTTAAAAGTCTGGGTCATAATTTAAAAGTCTTTGGCCATAATTAAGGATATTGGATATGTGGCCATAGTTTAGGGATGGATAGATAGGTACTTAAAGTTGAAGCAAGGATGGGGAGGTGGGGCTACTTTAAGGATCTGAAAGTCTGGATTTGGATAATTAATCATCTCATGTTTTCTGATTCTACCTCAACTGTTTAGTTAATACCTATTAGAACAATGCTGATTTAGTCTTAGAGCCATAACATTTTTATGCAAATTCAGACAAGTGAATTATAACCATGTGATTTTTATTTTATTTTTTAAAAAATAATAAATTAATACATTGCAGCTTCAAATATTAGGATTAAAGGAGGATTTTTTCCAGCAGAAAATCAGCCTTTATCTCAAGGTTTTTTATTAGAGGCTTGGAGACCTGACATATTGCTTTTGGAATTTTAATAATAAAATAGCCTAATTAATAATGCCAGTTATCAAGTTCAGACTTCCCTGAAGTTACATCTTGTACTCTGTTAATCTTCACCGTAACTTTTGATGAAGATCTAACTTGCCATATCAATGTTGGGATCAAGATAGTAAGAGAAGCCCTGTGACTTTTCTGTGATTCCAGCCCTATAGCCCACAGAATCATGTAGAACATTGTCCAAAACTGGTTTGAAGTCCATATCATGATACTGGGTGTGTGTGTGTGTGTGTGTGTGTGTGTGTGTGTGCATTCGTACTCGTGTGCTATGCAGAAATCACAATGTGGGGAAAACCATGAAGCCAGTCAATGCCTCTACATAGCTCTATCCTTATTTCAGACATTCTGATATATATGATGATTAGCTGGTGATATATATCACAATGTTGAAAACCAGCTATCGTCCAGCCCTAGTGGGTTATAAACCTGTTGGTTTAAAAACAAACAAACAAACAAAAAAAACCCATGAAAAATCTAGACTAGATCCAAAGTTATGAAGATGTGCAGCTGAAACAACTCAAAGCTATAACTATTCGGGACTAAGTACTGGGTGTGGATTTGCTTTAAAGGATGCAGAACTGAAGAAAGTGCTGGGACTTAAAATTTCAGCCCAACTTACCTTAGGTTGGATTCTTGGTTAAACTGGGCATGTTATCTATTTATATGTGGCTACTTCTCTGTGAATGTACCTGGGATTCTTTTTTGCAGGCTCCTGGAACGCCTATCATTGCGCGGCAGGTGGCTCCAACCACTATAATCAAGCAAGTGTCTCAGGCACAGACAACTGTACAGCCCACGACAACGCTACAGCGGCCCCCTGTAGTTCAGGTAAGGTTGCCAACATACGTTTGCCGGCTAATCCTAAAACAGAACATTGGCTGAGACCCAGGGTGCTGTTTGGGCGCCGTTCATTTATATGAGAATAGATGATGGAGATGTAAAACTAAGTCACACTGGGGCCAGTGGGGCATTCTCCCAAGTAGGTGAGGGGACTCCATCAAACACGGTGGGGCTTACGTGTAGCTTGTAAAGGAAGAGTAAGTACAATAATAAGTGCAAACAGAAATTACTGAATAGTCCAGCCCTTACTGAGGTTTAAAAAGCTGGTGCATTCAAATGATAAAGTGTCTTAATTCAGAAGGGGTGTGGACTTTCTGCAGGAGCTGCACAACTATAGCATCGCTGAAGATTCTTTACACCTCTTAAATTATGTTACAGGTGGTCCAGATTAGTACTTGTGGATAGTTATTCCAGTTAGACTTTTGGGAGCCAGCGGATAGGTGGAACCAGCAGAGTTTCTCTTTCTGTGACTACGCTTCTAAACATTTCCCCCCGATAACAGCTTTTAACTGTGCAATTTTTTCAGTGTGTTTTGATTTGGACCGATTCTTCCTTGACATGTTGACTGTGTGACTGATGTGGGATGCAAACCATAGTCTCCCCCCCCCCCCAAGATTTTACCCTCATGCTTGTTCTGTCTGCATGCACAGTGCCCTTATAATAATTGGGAGTGATGATTAAGAAGCAGAAGCAAAATAGATTTATTTCGCTGCACCACAAGGTCTGTAGCCCGTTTCATAGGTCCTGTGTTCTGCTGCCTTCTACCTTTTGCACCAAAAACACATGCTTTGTTTAATCAACTTCCAGTGTCTTGAATTCTGAATGCATAGGGCTTTGTGCCACCTGGTGGTTGTTTCATTTAACTGCGCCAGACGGGTGGCCAGAGCAAATGTCTCTCTTTTTTTGGAGCCTGTTTTAACATCACTGTAAGGAGGGTATTGCGTCTGATAAAATGCATCCTCCCTTCATCTGCAGCTCTGTATAATTGTCTAATATCTGTGTATCTTTGCAGCCTCAGATTGTTCTGGGCAATCCTGCACAAACGACAGCATTAGGAACAGCAACTGCTGTGCAGACTGGAACGTCTCAAAGGGCGGTGCAAGCAGCCGCAATAGCCTCAGCTGCGGCCACAGTAAGCTCCCAATGACTGTTTGTTGCAAGTCAAAAGCCAGATCTTGCCAGCTTCCAAGAGAGGAACCCATTAACTTACCACCAAGTGCTCAGTGTAGCGCATACTGACTACTTTGCTGGCACAGTATTGACACTCCAGTTTGTACCTTATGGGTATGAAACTGCTGAGTGAGGCGAATGTGCTGTGATCATGTAAATGTTTGTGGGAATTATGGTAAACTTTCCTGTGCCACACGCATGCTGTAAAACAAAATAAGTACAAGTTCTGCACCAAAATAACCTAATTTCTGTGTTGGGGGCAGCTGGATTAAAGGATATAAGCAATTTGCTTATTTTGATCTTAATTTGCACAATTTATTCTACTCCTAGTGGTGATGGGAGAGGCAAAGAACTGGGCAGGACACTGAAATCTAATAATGATACAGCAATGGTAGAAAACTTGCTCAGCTTCTCCTTCTAAGATTCAACAGGCATTACCCCAGAAGCCATGAAACATATTTGTAGTAACAAGGGCCATAAACTTTCTTTAAGACAAAAACAAGGAAGCCAGGATCCTTGAGAATCTGGCATGTTTCCATTATCACATCATGTGTTTTTTATGCATGGGCACAGAATATCCACACTCCTGGCCAAATACAATTTGAATGGCAGTGTTGCCAATCGATAGGGTTGAAAGGGATTCTATAGTGTTCAGATTGAATTCAAATACATTTAAAAAACAAAACAAAAACCCTCTCCCGTCTCACTTTCTTTTCTATCTTTCCCTCCAATAGGAAACCATGGAAAATGTGAAGAAATGCAAGAATTTTCTCTCCACGCTAATAAAACTGGCCTCTTCTGGAAAGCAGTCTTCCGAGACTGCCGCTAATGTGAAAGAACTAGTTCAGCACCTGCTGGTAAGACAGACACCAGTTTAGTTCAGATCCTCATCTGAAACATAGCTTGGGTGACTGAGAATGAGTCTCTCCCCTCTCCTTTACCTTTGCAAATGAAAGCTTCCAATTTAAAATAAACCACAGTTCACATGTCGTCTAAAACACAAGGAACAGTGGTTTGTTCTAACTAAAATCAGTTAATAAGTCAGGATCTGAAACCATAGTTTAATCATTTGTTTTTAACAATTTCGGTTGGAACGAACCACTGTTCCTTGAGTTGAGGTGCGGCACAGAACCGCAATTTGTTCTAAAGCAAAACTTCCACATCCCTCCTTGCCATGTATGAAGGAGAAGATGGGGATGGAGGCCTTAGGAGCATGAGTCTTGCCATATCTCATCTCCAGTCCTCTGGATTGTCTGAACCAGGCCACAAACATACGGTTATGAAACGTAGTTTGAAAATAAGAGAGTAAAATGTTGACTTTCAATACTGTTAGGCGAAACAAAGATTTGAAAAAACAATAGACATAAGATACTTTTCATGTGTTTACTCCTTTTGCTTAAGAAGAAAAGGGTTGTTTCTTTTAGAAGTATAGCATACAAGCATAGAATTGTAGCGTTGAAAGGGACCGTGAGAGTCATCTAGTCCAACCCCTTGCGATGTAAGAATCTTTTAGCCCAATGTAGGGCTCAAAGCCATGACCCTGAGATTAAGAGTCTCATACTCTACCAAAACTTGGATGCTGCCGTACTCCCAACTCATCCTTGACTATTTGCCATTCTGGCAGGGTCTGATGGGAGCTGGGAGTTCAGCAACACTTGAGGACCACAGGTTAGCTGCCCCTGTTGTAATATCCAAAGAGCAAATTCTGAAGTAATGTACAAAGGTGTTATGGATGCGACTCAGAACATCTATTTTTAGATATAAGGCCAATGAGCAGGGAAAGCTACAGAGAAACAACCTGCTTCTCCACAGCAGCCTGTCGCAATTTTCCAGCTCTTATTGCTATCCATTCATTTAAAACATGTCATCTTTTTTTAAGGTGAATTAAGGAAATAATTTCGAAACATTAAAAAGATTGACTGCTTAAAATGAAAATATGGGAATTTTCCTCCCCGCCCCAACTTTTTATTTTATTACAACAGTCACATGTGTATGGAATAACAAAACTTAGGCAAGGTATACCCTAACAAGACAGAGTTCATTCATGTGAAATGAAAACCATAGAAGGCTTCAGTCATATGGATGTTCTCATTGCTCTCCAGTATTGAAAAACCACAGTATTGAAAAAGCAGAGGAATCAAAAACAGTCCAGTCAAAATAACAGCTCTACCATTTGATGTAAACATACACTTTTTTGCGACTTTTTGAAATGATTAGCATTCTGCTTATGAGCATAGAAAATAAGAGCAAATCAAGTGTATTTAAAAATGTATTTAAACTGAACTTGCTAGCAGATGTGTTATTTGTATTTTTATGTTGGATGAATATGTAGCATTCTTCTTGCAAAATGCCATAAATAAATTTACCCAGTTAAGTACAGTGGTACCTTGGTTGTCAAACTCCATTCGACTCCCAGAATGGTTCAGAAACCAAGGTGTGGCTTCCAATTGGCTGCAGGAGCTTCCTGCACTCAACTGGAAGCCTCATTGGACGTTCAGCTTCCAAAAAAACGTTCACAAACTGGAACACTCACTTCCAGGTTTGCGGCGTTCTGGAGCCAAAACGTCTGAGTACCAAGGCATTTGGCAACCAAGGTACAACTGTATCTTGTTAAGAAGATATGTCCTTCTTATACATTTAAATGGTTGAAGGCTTAATATCTGGAATTCATTATCTGGAAAATCTGAATCTGAATTTTATTCTTCAGGATGGAAAAATTGAAGCAGAAGATTTCACCAGCAGACTGTACCGGGAACTTAATTCTTCACCTCAACCTTACCTTGTGCCTTTCTTGAAGGTAACAACCTCTCTCCATTCTACTTGCATCACTTGGCAGAGAAGCCTCTTGCCCTTCTCAGTAAAGAAGCGGGAAACACTGGTACCAAATTAAAGTAATAAAGATGACTGACTACAAGAACAAAAAAATCTCTTTCTGTTCCTTCATAAAAGGAATCACAGGGGAATTTTCTTGATGTAAAAACTATAGAGTGCCGCTGTGACAATATTCTGTATGCAGAATATTGAATTACTGTGTTCACACAATCACTGCTGGAAATCTGGTAGACCTGGTGAGATGATGTGTGATCCTGGGTATACACATGCATTCTTGCTCTCAGCATCCCTTCCTCCTAAAAAAGGTGTATATGGAGGAACTATAGGAATTTAACATGTGTGAATCCCAAGTCATGTTGTATTGTGTGTGCAAGGTGTATGCAAACGTGCATTTTCAAGCTTGATATTATATCACTTGTTCTGATTTCCAACTAGCAATTATTGTGAAAAGCCCTGGGTATGTTGTGAAGCGCCCTGGGATCTGCGGATGAATGGCATTTTAACAACAACAACAACAACAATAATAATAGGAAGAATAAGAATTCTGTGAGCCAGTTCCATTGGTTAACTATTAGCCAGCTCCATACTGTTTGCAACCAAGTCAGATGGGCAGGGTACAAATAAAATATTATTGTTGTTGTTGTTGTTGTTGTTATTATTATTATTATTATTATTATTATTATTATTATTATTATTAATGCAGTATACTCTGCGTTTTTGTTTGGTTCCTGCTGATAATGTGGTAAAATCCACAGTATTTCCAGTCCGTCTTAGGGGATCTGCACAGAAATGTCAGATTTTGCACTCATGAGGCACTCCTTGTCTCAGACGTCAGTCCTTTGAGCATTCCTGTCAAGCCTGTGCAGTCAAGAGTTGCAGACTGCAGATTTTATTTCCTCTTCAAGGATGGGCTTTTCCCTGCTTTGAGGCAGATTCCCAAGTACTATTTTCATCCCAGGGTATTAAGAGGTACGCACAACTCGTAAGTTGCCTTTAGCACTTCTCACGCTGCACAGGCATCTTTACAACAACTCTGCAAGATGGGTTACCTTCACTTGTCCCTGCAAATGGGGGCGTCAGTGTGGTCAATTCAGTAATTGAAATGAATTGGAAGGCAAAGCCGGCACAGTTTTGGGCTATTGATTTGCCCCTCTCGTGAAATATTGTAGCCAGGTTGTTTGCTTGGCTGGAGTATAGAGTTTACTGTTCCACAGAGAAAGTTTGTCCCCTTTGGACAAGTAAGTATTACAAATACAACCTAAGATTCCTTGTTTGATAGGATCCGGGACCAGGAAGACCAAAGATACCAAAATAACTGGAGTAAATTTATTGAATATTTAAAGGAGAATTGTAAAGAGGTCAAGACACTAGCAGGATTGACATAATACCTTCAATGTATAATAGTACTATTGTGAGAATGATGTGCGCGATAGAAAGGGGTTAAAAATACCAATTGCAGGGGGGCGGGAGTCGCGACTCGGCAGTCAAAGGAAATGTATGGCATTAATATGGTTTGTTGGAAAAGAATATGTAAGGAAAACAATAAAAATTTACTTGGGGAAAAAAAGATTCCTTGTTTGATAGGGATTTTTATCTCTGGATAGCAAGACTTGAGATAACTTCTGATTCTTGACTGTGTTCCTTGTCTAACAGTATGCTACATGGGGTTGTCACTCACCACAAACTACTGCACATTTCCGATGCCTCTAGGGATAACTGAAACTTGATGCTAATTTTTTGGGTGTGTGTGTGATGCTTACACACACAGCAGTGTGACGTCACTTCCTCTTTTGTTCCCGTAGCGGAGCTTACCTGCCTTGAGACAGCTGACTCCAGATTCGGCGGCTTTCATTCAGCAAAGCCAGCAGCAGCAGCCCACGACGCAGCCCACGACGGCCCTGACAGCGGTGATGCTGAGCGGCTCAGTTCAGCGTACAGCAGGAAAGACCCCTGCCACCGTCACAAGTACCTTGCAGCAGCCGGTCATCAGTCTAACGCAGCCGACGCAAGTTGGGGTTGGCAAACAAGGGCAGCCCACGCAGGTGGTGTGTAAACCAAAATTAACCAATCCTACACTTTACCTCCCAGAAAACTGAATCCTTTCCTTCCTAACCCCAGTCAGTAATGGGCATAAACTGAATGTAAAACCAAATATCTTGTCGATATTTCGTGCATGTTTATCAGTTGGTAGAAATGTGTGTTGCTCCGTAGTCAATGGTCTCCTTTTCCATCATCTCAGGAACAGCATATTAAGGAGGTGGGCATGTAAAGCGTGTATGCTTGACCCTCTCCCTACCCATTTTTCTGCTCCAAATTGCTCCCAGCTGGATTTCAGCTGCAAGGAAAAGTAGCTTTGGTGTGGAAGGAGGAGGGGAGAGAGCAATTCAGAATGGAAAAGCTGTAGATGTAGAAAGAGTCAGTGATTCCCACCCCCCAAAGCTGTTTCTCTGCTTCACATGCCCTTTACCAATACCTCCTTTTTCTTGAGAAAGAAAAAGCTCTATCAAGGATATATTACAAACTTTTGTGCATTGGCCCTGAGCTGCATGACACAACTTCTGTCCTTACTCTAGCAGTTGCTGTGTGTTGTTGCCATCACAGCCTCTCTGAAAACCAAGAGTTTATTGGCAGTAGGTACAGGAGAAATTAAAGGGAGGTACTGCTTCGCATAGGCCCAAAGCAACTTCTTGGATTCATTTCTGCAAGATAGCTAGTAGCAGCAGGTAGCTTTTAAAAGTTCATGGAGAAAAGTTCTTCGAACTACAACACTTAAAACTTGCATGTTCAGAATCAGCATATAAATGATTTGCCAGAGGCTAGGGGCAAGCAGTAGGGGATAGCTATATCCATTGTACCATGATTGCAAGGTTCCTAGGAGCATTAGGCTGGCTACTGATAAGAGACCAAACAGCGCACTAAATGAATGGCAAGGCAGCTGTTGCGTATGTGCATTGATAACCTCTCTGAAAGAGGTTCTGTAAATGACAGTACAGTGGTGCCCTGCAAGACGAATGCCTCGCAAGACGGAAAACCTGCTAGACGAAAGGGTTTTCCGTTTTGGAGGCGCTTCGCAAAACGAATTTCCCTATGGGCTTGCTTCGCAAGACGAAAATGTCTTGCGAGTTCCTGCGGGGTTTTTTCCCTTCCCCCCACTTTTCCTAAGCCCTAAGCCGCTTATCAGCTGATCCGCTGATAAGCCGCTTATCAGCTGATCCGCTAAAAGCCGCTAAACCGCTAATAGCGCTAATCCGCTAAACTGTCAATGGGTTTGCTTCGCAAGACGAAAAAACCGCTATACGAAGAGCCTCACGGAACGGACTAATTTCGTCTTGCGAGGCACCACTGTATTCTTTAGTTTGATTTTGCTAGTGTCTAATGATTCAAACCTGTATTGGATTTGACTACCCGCACTTGCCTGTCAGCATTCCTGCTCTTAGTTACTTGAATAACTAAGCTGTTTCTCTTCCTGTACTTGCAGCTGTGAGGATGGGCTATTGTTAAACCCACTGCTCCTTTACTGCAGGGGAATGGGGCTTTATGGCAAGATACACTCATGATTCACAAGGTGTATCTAAATTATGCATTAAATGGGGAGAGGCTTCTGACAACCTTGTATCCCAAAGTCTGGCAGAGCAACATCACCCACTAAAAATAATGGTGTTCATTCTTGAAAAACTTTGGACAGGGCTGTAGTGGTTGTATAAAACAAGGGGCCACTCCAGGACTGCATAAAGCAAATCTTTTATCGTGCATCTCTAGACCCTATTAGGTTGATGTGGAAAATACCCTTTTCACATATGGCCTGCTTTAATTTGAGAGACTAGCGGCATAGTTAAAGGCAGTGCTATTTTTCTAGAAAAAGAGGTGCCAGAACTCAGCCTTAATGCCCTCCGTGTTCTCTTATGGCAATGGCGCCCACCTGAGAAGTGCTGGAATTGAGTACCAGTGAGATCCTGCTGAAAAAAAGCCTGGTTAAAGGGTTCCAAAAGCTGTCAGTTGAATTGGCATTCTTAGTCAACTGCAACTACTCTCAAACTTTTATTCATTTCTTACGTTTCTCTGCCACCTTTTCCTCCAAGGAGCTCAAGGTCAGTGTTCGAAACTCCTATTGTTCTAGGCTCATTTTGCGACAGGGAATTTAATTAGCACAAGCAGTTTCTGAGTTCTGGGTGCAGTACTGCGCCTAAGATTTCAGATTAAAACTGCAGAGTGGAAGGAAAGGACCCTTTTCTGCCTCCCCGCTTCCAGCTAATATCTGAAGGCTGGAGAAGAGACCCTCTTAAGAATATTAGGGGGGTAGGCATGGGAAGGACGAGGCCATGTGAAAAATTGGCATAATATTTTAGCTGCAATTCATTCATTTCCAGCTTTGTATTCATGTTATAAAAAAAGTGCACCTAGGCTTTCTTGTTCTTAGCTCGTTTATTGAAATGAATGTCTCTTCAAATGTTTTCAGGTTATTCAGCAGTCTCAGAAGCCAGGCACGTTGATTAGGCCACCACAGGTGACATTGACACAGACCCCTATGGTAGCCTTGCGGCCACCGCACAACCGTATTATGCTTACTGCTCCTCAACAAATTCAGCTAAACCCACTTCAGACAGGTAAGAGAGAAGCATTCTTGTTATTTATTATAATGGGATTTTTTTTTAAATTTAAAAAAACCAGCCATCTGATGCAGTGTCATAACATTGCACTTGGAAAATAATGTTTTCAGTCACAGGGCCCATTAATGGTACATGCTAGTTTTGGAGAAGTTTTTTTATCCGATTCTTGAAAGTCAGAAAACCTGCACAGCAAATGTACATTCTTTCTGAGCTAGCATCTCAGGTAGCAGATTTATCAGGTCATGGGGCAGGACTATGCATACTCTATGCTTAACTCCCTCTCCTCTTAATTCTGCTTCAGGTAAAGACTTTGCACCATTCTGCTGGTTTTGGTGTGTTTGTGTGGATTCTGAATTACAGAGCATTTTTCTTGATTTCCTTCCCTTGCAGTCCCTGTGGTAAAACAGACAGTATTACCTGGAACCAAAGCTCTTTCTACACTTTCAACTCAAGCAGCTGCTGCTCAAAAAAACAAACTCAAAGAACCTGGGGGAGGTTCTTTTAGGTAAGTAATCCTGTGCATTTGTGCAAAGAGATTTGCAGGAGGGGGGTGGCAGTCCTGGAAATGACACCTGTCCCTGCGGCAGATACTTTGTGTGTGTGTGTGTGTTTTGGTTATGCCTTATGTTGCTTTCTCAGTAGCTGCAGATTTGCAGCACCCAGGGAATAAATACTGATCTTTTAAATATCTTCTTATCTGGATTAGCAAATATAGTAGGCTCATTCTGTCTTCCATGCTGAATTGCATTTCTGTATTTATTATACTGCCCAGTGTCTCTCAAATCTTTCTGGAATCTGGGCAGGCACACTCCTAAATGCTTCCCTCTATATCAGGGGTTAGCAAACTCTTTCAGCAGGGGGCTGATCCACTGTCCCTCAGACCAGGTGGGGGGCCGGACTTTTTTTGGGGGGGGGGAATGAAAGAATTCCTATGCCCCACAAATAACCCAGAGATGCATTTTAAATAAAAGGACACATTCTACTCATGTAAAAACACGCTGATTCCCAGACCATCCGTGGGCCGGATTTAGAAGGCGATTGGGCCGGATCTGGCCTTAGTTTGCCTACCTATACTCTATATGCCTCCCCATGTTTGATAGGTTAAAGCACAGAGATTCTCATGTGTAGACGCCTTCTGGCAGCCTACTTTGATGGACTAGGCTCTGTCAGTTTGAGCAAAGGGGTTCAAAGAATGCTGGATCAGGCCCTCTTGGTTTCTCCTTTCTTACATCTCCTCCCACTTCTGTGAGGCAGCAGCGAAGGGGGAAATCCCCAGAAGAATCCATTCTCTGGTGGGGGGAGCAATGTGTCCTGCCAATATACCTTTTAAAAAAGAGAAGGAGAGATGGAATGGTCTGAAAGCCCTTCCTGATTTTAGGGGCAACAAAGAGAGAAGAAACCCCAAGCGAGAGGGGAACCAAGGAAGCATTCTTCTTTTCTTACTCCTCCATCTCAATACACCACTAATTTTCCCTCCCCACAGATATTAGGGGTGATGGAAGTGGTCTTCAGTTTCTACCAGGTGGCTTAAGTATGAGAGGGAATAGAGGAGCCCCGTATCTTAAGTCTCCCATGAAAAGGTCGACTTACATGCATTGCGTATAAAATGCACAGCTGGAACCGGGGAGCAGCGCATCTTGCTTATTCTTCTTTCCTGTGGGAAGGAAAGGGCAGTAGTACCAGCCTACAAGAAGCTAGGCTTGACCTGGATATCCTTTATATTTTATTTTGTTGCTGGGCCACCCCATCTCTTCCTCCTTGATTCCTGACCCCCAGTCTGTTATACCGTTCTATATATCTATTCAGCTGCCCATTGAATACAGTTCTCTGTTTTGCAAATTCCTGGCATTTTTGCAAATTTCCAGATTAAAAAAAATACTTATTTTGAATCTACTTTTCCCTCTTTCTGAAGGGATGACGATGATATCAATGATGTCGCATCGATGGCAGGAGTTAATCTATCAGAAGAGAGCGCACGTATATTGGCCACGAATTCTGAGTTGGTGGGCACATTAACAAGGTCGTGTAAAGACGAAACCTTTCTTCTCCCGGCACCTTTGCAAAGAAGGATACTCGAAATAGGTGAGTTGCTGTGAATCTCGGCAGCATAATAGCCCGATTGGTGATACGAAGCGACTCCACCCTTTTATGGTTCCACGTGATGATGTTACTGGTCCAGCAGTGGCGGCCCATATTGAGCACAGCTTAGATGTGACACACAGATTCATTCTATTAAGCAAAAGTGGATAGCGAATGAGGGGTGGATGGGACAAAGGCACCAGTTGTCTATGTGCTATCTTTAAAGGCCACTGAGAGCCATCTGCATTAGATACAGTGATTCAGAGACTCTTTTTATATACTACAGTGGTACCTCGGGTTACATACGCTTCAGGTCACAGACTCCACTAACCCAGAAATAGTGCTTCAGGTTAAGAACTTTGCTTCAGGATGAGAACAGAAATTGTGCCCCGGCGGCGCAGCAGCAGCAGGAGGCCCCATTAGCTAAAGTGATGCTTCAGGTTAAGAACAGTTTCAGGTTAAGAACGGACCTCCGGAATGAATTAAGTACTTAACCCGAGGTACCACTGTAGCTTAAAAAATATTCTCATGGTTTACACACAAGAAAAGTAGCTTCTGTGTTTCAAACATCCTGTTTTTAAAAAAACATGGACAACCTGGTTTCAAGCTATCAGGAACCCAAATTGGCTACAGCCTCCCTGTTGAGGATACATGGGATAACATGTATTTTACTGCTGCAACTTTGTGACTTGCCCTGTACAGAACAATTGCACCTAACAGGCAGCAAAGCAGAATGAATTTGTGCACACAAGTACAGACACACACACACACACACACACACACACACACAGCTGTGTATCAATCATCAGCTAAGCATAATTATCAGCCTTCTATAGCAGGCTACCAAGTGTTCCTTCCGTCTTTCCCTTTCTAGCAAACGTTATTGCCTGTTGTAAACAACTTTTCAAACTTGGAGAAATAGATTGTAATGCAGTGATTAGAGTTGTAGGCCTGGGCCTAGGAGATCTAGGATTAAACTGCTGCCTAGCCTTTGAAAAAAATCTGTAAGCTGCCTCGAGTCCTGTCAGGGAAAAAGGCGGGGTATAAATATAATACTAATAAATAATATTTGGTTAGGTCAGTCGCTAGATATTTGCCATCTTTAAAATGAGGGTCATAGTGTCCTTCCTCACACACCTCTTTTCCAAAAAGCAGCACAGTGAGATTCATGAAGCCCATTGCAAATAAAAGGAAATGAAATGAAACTAATTAATATCACTGTTAAGTAGTACACATAACTTCAATAGGTGCACAATCCACTTGGTTAGGAAACCCAAAAACATTAGCTGTGTTTGTGCCAAGTACTGTAGTAAATTGCTGAGCTTTGTTTGAGAAAAGCAGCTGCATGGGGCTTTTGGGTTGTAAGTCACATTATGTGAATTGTTTTGGGGGGCTTTTTGTGCATGCATAGCCATCACTTTGGGGGCTGCAGTATCAAGTGGTGTTCGGTAGGTAGGAAAGGGTCATCCCAGGTCAGACATCATGGGTAGAACTTTTGAATCACCATAAGCTCAGTGCTTTCCAGTGGAGTCGTTTCACACATTCAGTGGCAAGTCAACCAACAAGAAACCAACTATTGTGATTCTTTACATGAACTCTGCTCTGAATCGGCAATGGCTGCTTAGGTTTCTTACTTTGCTTTTGTTGGAAACACAGGTAAGAAGCATGGAATAACGGAAATCCACCCCGATGTAGTTAGCTACGTATCGCACGCAACGCAACAAAGGTTACAAAACCTGGTTGAGAAGGTATCGGAGACCGCCCAGCAAAAGAATATGTCTTATAAGGTAAATAGTCTTACCGACAGTGAGAAGGTTTGGCAACTTGTATTCTTTTGAGCTCTGGTTTAATGAGCTCATACGCAATCCCAGGAATTCTGTTTCTAGCCCGTGATTTACAGCTTTTGTAATAAATTATTATTATTATTATTATTATTATTATTATTATTATTATTATTATTACCCCACCCATCTGGCTGGGCTTCCCCAGCCACTCTGGGCGGCTTCCCAAAAAATATTAAAATACTATAATACATCACACATTAAAAGCTTCCTTAAACAGCCTTCCTAGCAGCAGAGAACCTCATTGTGGTGAACAAAAGCAATCCAGGCCTGAAGAAATCAAGTGTGTCTTGTAGACACGGTCTTTGCTGTGACAATGGAGGCAATATGGGAATAAAGCAACAACAGGAATGTTTTTGTGTTATTGAAACCTGCTATCAAGTTAAATTCTTAAATTTATTTTAAAGTCTGCATGCCTTTCATTAAATAGATAAATAAATGGGCAGATTTAAGCAATCGTTGGCTAGGTTTAGCTCCCGTTTGGTCCTTTTTGTTGCAAATTTTTGCACTTTGAAATGAAATCAATGGAGGTGCTGTCAGGTATGATGACAAATCAGATATAGTTATCCACTTCATTAAGAAGAGGGCAGTGCAGGGTGGATAAAATTGGGGGAGGGTGATGATGATTCTGAATTTCCTTCTAAAGTTTATATTTATGTACACACCCTGGTTTAATCCTGGCTTGAGGGCAAACCATAGTTTGATATATTCTGCTGAAATAGCAAATGAGAAGTGGAGGCTTCTAATCGCCTCCCCTCACGTACAAAGGAAGCAAGAAGGATAGGAGGGAATACACAAGCCTCACAACCTCGTAATGAAAAGCCATGGTTTGTCATTCTGGGTGAAGTGAATCTCTAGGGGATTTCTTTCTCACTGGCCAGCCAAATGACAGATTTTGTGTAAAACCTGCCATTGATGGATGTTCTTTTGACAGCTGTGTTGCCTTCAGCTCCCCCCCCCCCCAATTCTCACAGTTCCTTGAGTTGCAGGTGTATCACATGGTGCCATTTTCAAAGCTTCATTAACTATGAGCTGTTATAGTCTAAGAGGGAATAGAATGGGTGTGTAGTTTGGGGTGGCAATTTTTAAAATTGCTTCATTTCTATGTGCAAAATTGCCTGGTTAATATTCCCTCCTGTAGTCCTGCCCCCCCCCCTATATTCCCTGCCCCCCCTCCCTAATACTGCATGATACTGAATGGTGGAACTCATTGCTGCTGGAATTACTCCATGGAAAGGACTTAGGACAAATACAAATATAAAAAGCTATTAGCAGAGAAGGTCAAAATTGGACTTACTTATGGTTAAGAGTATCTTTAAACTTAATTTGGCTGAACACTGGACTGGACAGGAGATTAGGCAATGGTTGTCTTGATATTCGGTGCCATTACATGCTTTCTCAAAATCCACCTCCAGCCATTATCAGACACAAAATAGAGGAACTGATGAACCGCCAGCCTGATCTACTGGCTGTCCTATTTTTTCCGCCTTAGACCAAGCTCTGGAAATGAAATTGTGTAATATATTAAAAGAAGGATAAGCATCAGATATTCTTGAGTTGACTTGACAGGTTTCCATCACCTAAAGAACTGGGCTTTTAGGGGAAAAGAATCTTTTTGAAAAAGGAAGCTGAAAATATCACTTGAATGTTAATAGACCCTGATGAGATCATAGTAAAGATTGTTGAATTAAAAAAAACAAAACATCAACACGTTTTTAGCCAGCTGTATTGAGTTTAAAGATTAACTTGCTGTTTGAAGACGACTAAGTGAACATATTGAGCTGTGTGTGTGTGTGTGTGTGTGTGTGTGTAAAAATATATATATTCTCTCTTTTAGCTGTGCAGTACAATTGCACCCCCCCCCCATTTTTTCCTAATGAAAACCATTTCACCACATTTTTTAGGATGATGAAAGATACGAACAAGCAAGTGATGTTCGGGCCCAGCTCAAATTCTTTGAACAACTTGATCAAATAGAAAAACAGCGGAAAGATGAACAAGAAAGGGAAATTCTAATGCGCGCAGCAAAGGCAAGTGCTTTGTTGTTGCTTTTCACCCCTAATAGATTGACAAGTGTTGCATTTGATGTTGAAAGAGCCGCGGTTCTTTTGTTCTCCTGGCTGTGAAATTAGATGGGAGGCTCTTCTCCTAACCCTAAATGCCACACAGTGTGATACTGCTCTTTTGCATGCTGTCTTTAGTCCAGAACCACAAAAGGACTATATGTCGAGCTTCATCCACACAGTGCCCCCCACCTTTTTGGGGGGGAGGGTGTGTCAGTGTTCATCATCATCCAGAAGCCACTCCCAGCAATTTTGGAAATCGCCCCCAGCAGCACTCTGGTAGAGCATGAGGCTCTTAATCTCATGGATTCGAGCCCCATATTGCAAAAAAGATTCCTCCTGCGTTGCAGGGGGTTGGACATGGTCCCTTTCAACTCTACGATTCTGTGAAAACAGCTGGGGGATTCTGGTGTGGATGGGAATACCTCCTCAGGTCTAACCAGGCCTCTTGGATCCCAGCCTATAACTGTAACCCGGAAACTGAAGTGGAAAACGCTTTGTACTCCCTTGAACAGGGAGATTGAATCGAATAACATTTTGCACTCTCAATGATGGCTCAAAGAGAAGCAAAATGCCCTATCCAAATGAATTTTGTAAAACCAGGCACAAAAGGGGTAGCGTGGAACCTTCTGCTTTCTCCTTATGGAGGCGCAAATCCAGTGAGAGCTTTGCTGCTTGGTTTGAATCTGGACTGAGCCACGAAACTCCCTGGGTGACTCTAGGCCAGTCACAGTGGGTGATACCCAAGACTGCGTTAGTAGAGTTCCACTTGCACCATGCAACTTCCCCTTCCTCTCTTCTCCCTGCGCTGCCCCCAAGATCATCCTGCAGCCCCCAGAAGCAGATTTTGTGGGTGTGCAGGGCCTGCAGAGGAAGGGAAAATTCCATTGCACAACTGGAAATTTTACGCATGTTTCTCAGCCCACAGGGTTGTGAGGATAATAATAATAATAATAATAATAATAATAATAATAATAATAATAATAATAATTTCCCCAGCCACTTTGGGTGGCTCCCAACAGAATACTAAAAATATTAACATCAAACATTAAAAATAAAACATCAAACATTAAAAATAAAACATCAAACATTAAAAACTTCCCTAAACAGGGCTGCCTTCAGATGTCTTCTAAAAGTTAGTTTTTTATTTCCTTGACATCTGAGGGGAGGGCGTTCTGCAGGGCGGGTGCCACTACCGAGAAGGCCCTCTGCCTGGTACCCTGTAACCTCACTTCTCACAGTGAGGGAACCACCAGAAGGCCATCGGAGCTGGACCTCAGTGTCCAGGCTGAATGATGGGGGTGGATATGCTCCTTCAACGGATAACCCCCTGTATGCCACTCTCGGATCCTTCACGGAAGAGCCAAGATACAATTGTGAAAAATAAGTAACTGCTAGACTTCATTGCTGTGTATAATGCAGAGGCCAGCATCCTGTCTCATACCCAAAGCGTGAGACCCATTGAGTTCCACAATTTGCTAGGAGATCAGAATACCTATATTAGGTTCATTGGATCTGAAGTCATCCGGACACCAGAAATCACCAAGGAATTATCAAGAGGAAGGGAAAAACCCTCCATTCAGACTCCTTTCTTTCTTTCTTTCTTTCTTAAATAGAACTATGCCAGAGCTTGGGGTGGGTGCCTGGGTATTTGGCTGGACCCAGCCTGTTTCTTCCTCACTCTCCCAGCCACCAGTGTAGTATCTCATCATCTTAAATTTGAAAATCTGAACATGGTGCTAGTGTTGGGTTAGGACCTAGGAGACCAGGGTTCAAATCCCCACTTGGCCATGAAGCTCTGTGAGTGAAACTGGGCCAGTCAGTGCCTCTAATCCTCAGCTTTCTCACCTACCTCACAGGGTCGTTGTGGAGATTAAATAGGGAGGGACACCATGCATACCACCTTGAGCTCCTTGGAGGATTAAGTGCAAGATAAATGCAATAACTAATAACTCATTAATCTATGTTTGGAATATAGTTAAAATACGAAACATATGTTATAGCCAAGAACACATTTTTAAAATGTCTCTGATTTATTCTCTTTTTTCTTACTTTGTCTCCCCTCTCCTTCTCCCTGCTGCCACTTTGAAATTCTTCATCAACACAGTCTCGATCTAGACAAGAAGACCCAGAGCAGCTTAGATTGAAACAGAAAGCCAAGGAGGTATGTTTTTCCCCCCAAACTGCCTGTCGTATTTATCATCTCGGTGCTGCATTTGTTACATTTTCACCTGCATAATAATGACTGCGTTCCAAAACAAGCATAGGAGAGAGTAAAAACACAGAGGAAAACGGTGACTTTTTCTGTTTTGCCAAACACAGATGCAGCAACAGGAACTAGCACAAATGAGACAGAGGGATGCCAACTTGACTGCCTTGGCTGCAATAGGACCCAGAAAGAAGAGGAAAGTGGATTCCCCGGGCTCTGGATCAGGGACAGAGGTACAAGACTACAACTCTGTTTGTACATCATTGGATCCTAGACTTCTGATAGCTCTGGTACAGCTTCAAACTAAACTGAAATTGGAAGCACATTTCACTCTTGCCCAACACAGATTTTCTTGTTGTGGGTGTAAGAGTTAGAATTAGCCACCCCAAGTTTAACAAAGCGTGCACCACCTATGCAAGTTGCAAGTCTCATTGCTGGTACATTTTCCTGCACCACTGCTGCATATCATTTAATTACCCTTGAGTGCCTTATGCTATATATCTTAAATTTCTTTAAACCTATCTGCCATGTTCTTTCTTACAACTGTGTAAGTTCTGACAGGCATAATATTTTAAGATGCTTTACTGTTAAGTTTATCACAATGTCTTTGGACTGATAATTTCAAGATGTGTTGGAGCAGATTCTTCATCTGTCTTTTCTTAGTGGTGCAGAATGTGCAAAAAATAATAATCTTTCTTGATGTGAAACAGGATATAAAGTTGGCATTTTGTGTGTGAGATGTAACCTCTGGAATGCTTCATAATGGTTGTAGTTCCCTTAAACAAAGGGTTGGAGCCTCAATATATCCGATCTGCAATTCCAGATGCCTCACAGAAAACCTTTATTAATATAAAAGCAGATATCTCTGCCAATTTGTTTTCTTTATTGCTGTAGCAGCAGTGGAAGAAAATGGGCTTTGAAGTTCATCTTCTTCTGCATAGCTCTTGACAAAAATGATTTCCATGTTGCAGGCTTTCCTGCGAATAGCAATTTGGATAACACTCATTGAAACAAGTTTTCATTTTCTCTTCTAACAGAGGCTTTAATTAGAGGCAGAAATTGAGCAGATGCACTCTTCTAGTTCTGTAGTGTGTATTAGTGGAACCTGTTGAATTCCTGCCTGGGGCAGAATGACAGTTGCACAGTACTAGACAGTAGTAGACGGAGTGAGTTCCCGTTGCTCGGTCCCTGCTCCTGCCAACCTAGCAGTTCGAAGGCACGTCAAAGTGCAACTAGATAAATAGGTACCGCTCCGGCAGGAAGGTAAACGGCGTTTCCATACACTGCTCTGGTTCGCCAGAAGTGGCTTAGTCCTGCTGGCCACATGACCCGGAAGATGTCCGCTGGCTCCCTCAGCCAATAAAGCGAGATGAGCACTGCAACCCCAGAGTTGTCCGCCACTGGACCTAATGGTCAGGGGTCCCTTTACCTTTACCCCAAAGGCCAACAAAATTTATTTTGGCACATGGGGTAGAAAATCCCATATGCAGCTCTTTCCCCTCCCTGCAGTAAAATATACAACAGCAATGAATTAACTAAATTGTTGCCCAAAATCAGCTGCTTTAGGTAGTAGTCTCACTTTTTTGAGTTGAAGGCACAAAATGAAAGTGCAGAAGCTCATAAGCCTATCTAGAAATATCTCTGCAAAATTCCCCCTTTCTAGAAGCTGCAAGTTTCTCTGGCGTGTGTTTATATTGTTACTAGTAAATATTTTATAAATCTTACATAGCTTTTGTAAATCTGAAAAGCATTTACATAGGTTTTATACATCCATTTGAGTCCAAACACCCATATCTAAAAGGGCACTGCGGTGAATTCCATGGGAATGTGTCTGTGAAGTCCTGGGGAGAAGGGAATTGAGTTAAATCAAGCTCAAAGCTTACTTAATTTAAAAAACTTAAATTGCGTTCTCAGCAGTAGTAGCACGTAGAAAGATGTGGAAAAATAGGGAATGCAATAAAATTATCATTACTCAAACTTGGAGCAGTGATCCAAAATAGCATTCATTGTGTCTAAGTCCATTAGGTGTGCTGGGCAAATTTAGAAGTAAGTTGTGTTCAGTTGGGCTTGCTCCCTAGTTAAGTCATTTTAGGATCGGAGTCTAAAACAACTTACTTCCAAACCTTACCAGTAAACTTGCTCTCAAACCCAATCAGTCAGAATTATTATTATTATTATTATTATTATTATTATTATTACAATTTATATACCACCCTTTATCCAGAGATCCCAGGGCAGTGCAAAACATTAAGACCATAATTTATGCAGCATAATAAAAAACAGAATACACAGCATAATAATAAAACAATCATAACTGCCCCCCCATATACATTTAACATAGATTATTTAATTGCCAAAGGCCTGGGTAAAGAAGAATGTTTAGTTTTTATTGAGCAATAGCACCTACTCCCTGATTAGAGGTGCAGAAGTGATCTTCTTTTCTAGGTCATTCAGGATCAGGGTTTCTGCCTACCATTAAAGAGAAGGACTTCAACATACCCATTGCGTCATTTTGGAAGTCTGTGTCCAGCTGCTCCATCTTGTAGGCCACATTCCAGTGGTGGGTGGTGCCAGGGGCAAAAATGGGTGGAGCAATGGGTGTGAAACTTTCTTTCTTCGGTATAGTATAAATGGGAGGTTAATGTTCACACATCTCTCCATTCAGGCAAGCAAGAGTCTTAGCACAGTGCCAGCCAGGCAAAAGCAGCCGAGGACCCAGAGCAGGATTGTCTGGGGGAGGGAGCATGGCTTAGGAAGAGTCTCAATGCCAGCCAGAGATTTCTGGAGGGTGCCTTTGGACCCTGGACCAAAGGTTCCCCAATACCTGTGTATGGCATTGGTCCCCCAAGTACATTGTATCATGAAGCCCTAACACAATTGTTCCTCTCCAGTGGCAGGTCACTGCTAAGTGGACCTACATTGCTGTGTCTGAAAGCAGTTTGATTTAGTTCCTACATACAGTGGTACCTCGGGTTAAGTACTTAATTCATTCCGGAGGTCCGTTCTTAACCTGAAACTGTTATTAACCTGAAGCACCACTTTAGCTAATGGGGCCTCCTGCTGCTGTCGCGCTGCCGGAGCACGATTTCTGTTCTCATCCTGAAGCAAAGTTCTTAACCCGAGGTACTATTTCTGGGTTAGCGGAGTCTGTAACCTGAAGTGTATGTAAGCTGAGGTACCACTGTATCTAAGGTAGATTTAAAATACTATGCGGGCTATTAGGATCACACACACACAAACCTTCAGGCATACAGTAGAACCTCGTGTTACGTACTGTCCTCCTTGCGAACGCTTCGGGTTCCGAGCTCCGCTAACCCAGAAGTAGATGCACCCGGTTGCGAACTTTGCCCCGGGATGCGAGCGGAAGTCGCGTGCTGGCAGCACGGCAGCAGCGGGAGGTGCTATTAGCAAAAGTGCACCTCATGTTACAAGCGGTCTCGGCTTAAAAATGGACCTCCGGAACGAATTAAGTTCGTAACCGGAGGTACCACAGTACACATGAACATTTGACTTCATATGCCCTTCAGTATATGGAATCTGCTTTTCATTCATTAGAAATTCTTGTTTGCATATCAGCAAACTGTGATCAATTTAGTTACCTTAGTTTAATCTGTTACGGGATAGCCAAAAGTCCTAAATCGAAGCTTTTGTTTGCTTAATCAAGAACCAGCTGCTTTGGATCTAATTGACTCGCAGCTGTGCAGCTGCTGCTGCTGCTGCTGCTGCTGCTGCAGTTGACATTTTTAAACTGAGCTCCCCTTGTCTCTCTCTTGGTGCATGCACACATGTTGGGGGCGTTTTTCTTGCAGTTAAAACAGTATTACCAAAACTGGTTCCAATCAGACTAGCATGCTGATAATCCAAGGAATGTCGGACCTTAATAAGTCACCTGTAAGCAAAGCAAAAAAAGGAAAAGGGGGGAAAAAAGCCAAGAAAATGTAATTGCACAATTAGCTTGTGGATATGATGTTCAATATCCGAGATAATGTCAAAAACCCAGGTTTTACCTGGACAAATTAATTTGTTGCTCTAACTGTGCAAATTCAGCTATTTGAACATTTCTGGGAAGCTTAAAAATATATTGTGACAAGATTGCCTGATTAGCTTAAAGGCTCGCATAATATGCCTCATGCCATTCTTGGCCATGACCCAGTTTGACCCCACGAGTGACTAAGAGGTTCTTGTGCTATTCCTTCTCTCTGCCTCTCTTCACCGCACACTCCCTAGAGTTATTGAGAGGAGCTATCAAACAGGATGCTCCTTCTGCATAGTTTTAGCTCATACACGAGGAGGCAGCCCTTGAGTCAGTATTTGGGCAGATATATGCAATGTTTTTCAAGCCTTTTGGGCTTCGTTTCTACTTTTAAGCACATTGCTTTCTGGAAGGGGGTGGTCCTGTCTAAAGCAAGGGGCTTGGAGTGAAGAATTTGGCAGGGATAGATTTGAGGTATGTGAGCCTTTGGTCACACTGTTAGACGAGGCTGCACATTGAAGAAGGAGGGGGCAGATGGATTGTGATCCTGGGGGCTGGAGTGGTGAATGAACGGGACCCTGCTGGGGCACTACAGTGTATCAGGAAAGGAAGGGCTGAGAATCAAGAAGGTCAAAGAGTGGGAGGACAGTACCACTGTGCACTAAAAAAAAATAATCCTAATATTTTTCTCAAATATGACCCTGCTAAGGCAAATAGTACTAAACTGCAGCTGCTCAGCTTGTGCAAACTGCAACTTCAACTTGTACACCAATTAGCAGTCTTTCCAGGTGGTATATCTCCCTTGGTGGTGGTTCTTTTTTTAATATAGAAAAATCAGAGCAGAGACAAATTCTCTGGTCTGTATATGCCACCTGCTGGTCTCAGCTCATTACTGCCTCTCCACATGCATTCCAAGACAATGAGGAGATGCTGCAAAACCTCCTGTCTCTTCCGATGCGATAACTCATGCCTATTACAGTGGTGCCCTGCAAGACGAATGCCTCGCAAGACTGAAAACTCGCTAGACGAAAGAGTTTTCCGTTTTGGAGGTGCTTCGCAAAACGAATTTCCTATGGGCTTGCTTTGCAAGACGAAAATGTCTTGCGAGTTCCTGCGGTTTCCCCCCCCTCCCCCCTTTTTCTAAGCCGCTAAGCCGCTTATCAGCTGATCCGCTAAGCCGCTTATCAGCTGATCCGCTAAGCCGCTAATAGCGCTAAGCCGCTAAGCCGCAAGACGAAAAAACCGCAAGACGAAGAGACTCGCGGAACGGATTCTTTTCGTCTTGCGAGGCACCACTGTATATGTTTTTGTTAAGTTGACTTGCCTTTTAGTAATTATTTTACAAAACAAAAGCTATGTGCTGCTTCTGTAGTCTTAATCTGCAGATGAAGGGCGGTATGCAAATTCAATAAATAACGACAACTACTACAACAACAACTACAACTACAGCAACAACACAATATGAGAAGTGATGTAATCTTAGTATATGACTTCCAAATCTGTGCCATTATAGCCCCAGTTGTTCCTTTCACCCCCTTTTAAAAAATACAGAGCTTTTGCTAAATAGTATACTGTTAAACAAATTCGCCCTCAGTCATCGATAGTTATGTTTATTGTGGGTTGGAGCAGTTGCTCCTGCCTGACATTTACTGTATTTTTCTGTGTATAAGATGCCCCCATGCGTCACAAAAGCCAAAAAGTATCTGCTCAGCAGCCAGCAAGCGCATGGACAATTGCCGCAGCATAAGCCACGCCACAGCAGCCCTTGCCGCAGCCACCAATCACCCACCCAGTGGCCACTGTCAGTCTTCTGCTCACGGCTGCAACCAATCGCCCGTCTCCCTCTTTGCACTACTCATGTATAAGACGAGCCCCGATTTTGAACATTATTTTACAATAAAAAAGTTTGTCTTATACACGGAAAAGTACAGTATTTGCAGAATGGTCATGCTCTTAGCCAGAAGGGCTGCACTCATAAAAGGCTGTAAACATGGGGTACCAACTATTTGAATAGTTTTTCATATCAGAAGCTGGCTGTAAACTACCTAGGTTGGTTGAAAGTGTCCGGTTGGCTGCCCGGGATATATAGAAGCTGAGATGTGGGTGGAGGCCAGGGACTGAGGGAATTTTTTGCACCTTCCCCAAACAACTGCTTGTGCCTCAAGCTCGCCTTGTGCTTTGTGGCTTTTACAAGCACATCTGCGTCGGCTTCGAATGGGCTGATATCTTACAGCACAGGTTCAATGTCTTGCCACATCAATACATTCAGTTTATGACGCCAGTGATAGCGATGACCAGAGCTCCCCAGTCTCTGACCCTTAAATGACTCGGGCACTCAGCTTTTTACTGCCACTGTAAGATTTGCAAATCTTGGGCCCGCCGCTCCCTATTGGCGTTTGCTTAGGCCAGCCTTCGCCAACATGGTATCCTTGAGATATTTTGGACTACAACTCTCATCAGCCCCAGCTTGAATATAGGCCTGACTTCTTTGGAAGCAGAAAGCTGAGACTCTTGCAGCGAGCCAGGTATCTTCTGTTCTCTTCAAAGACCTCCTTCCTTGGAGGTTTCTAAGCAGAGGTTGAATTGGCCATCTCTCATGGATGCTTTAGCTGAGGTTCCTGCATTGTAGGGGGTTGGCCTAGATCAGGCATAGGCAAACTCGGCCCTCCAGATGTTTTGGGACTACAACTCCCATCATCCCTAGCTAACAGGACCAGCGGTCAGGGATCATGGGAGCTGTAGTCCCAAAACATCTGGAGGACCGAGTTTGCCTATGCCTGGACTAGATGACCATTGGGTCTCTTCCAACTCTACAATTCTGTGATTCTAAGTGCTATAGATGCACTCATAGGTAGGCCTTTGCTGGGCGATAACATCATGAAGCATTCTCACTATCGGGGTGGCGGCAAGGGGAATCATCCAGTAGTTGCAGGACTCCATTCCCTGAAGACCCGGAAATTGTTATGTGGCCTCATTTACCTTGTACATAATACTACAAAAATGAATGTTCAGTGCTCGTTAAAAAGACACCCCAGAGGATCGAAAATCACAGAATGTGCCTTAGTTTTCCTCCGACTCCTGTGTGGATTCCGTGTTCCCATGATGCTTTGGGTGTCTGGGGACAGAAGTCCCCTGGATAATGCTGCCCCCATGAGTGTGTCTTTATAATGACTTATGAAACAGATGTTGGTCCGCTGATGCTAAGGCAGACTAGCATCATTCTAAGAATGGTTCAGTTCTATGCCAGCAGGTATTTAATCTGTGCTGTTCATGTCTTTAGCGTTCTGCAAAATTGCATTAGCCTTTTACCTGCTGTCTCTATTCCCCACTTTATTTCTGTTTTAATGGTTTTGATTATTTTGCATCACTCTTTTTATTGTTACAAGAAACCTTGCACATCTCTCTTGATACACAAAGTTCAGGGTAGAAAATACTCCAGTAAAACAAACAAACAAATTGACCACTACGCGAGGTGGGATAAAAGTCCAGAGGTCTTCTAAAATGTTGATGGATGCTCACGCACCCTGGAGCCAATCTGGTGTAATAGTATATAAAGTGTTGTTTGTTTTAGGTAGGGCCAAGCTGAAACCTGTCCATTTAGAGAGCCTTGAGCCAAGTCATTTGTATTACCATAAAAGTCATGCAGAGAGTCCTGCGGTCTAATCACTTTACTGGGTTGTTGTCAGGATAAGAAATGAAAGCTACTCTACTGAAAGGGGGCTACAGAAATGGCAAGGAACATAGAAGGCATTTGCATAAGAGGCAGCAAACAGGAACTGCAGGTGGGAAGAACTAGCTATAATAACAACAACAACAGCAAAATATTTATAAGCCACTCATCTGACTGAGTTGCTCCAGCCACTCTGGGTGGCTTCCAACAAATTAAACACAGTAAAACATCAAACGTGAATAATAATAATAATAATTATTATTATTATTTTTTAAAATTTATATCCTGCCCTCCCCAGCCGAAGCCAGGCTCAGAGCGGCTAACAACAGTAAAAGTAACACAGTTTACATAAAATCACAATCAATTAATTGAAATACATTCTAAAATCAATTCATTCTAAAATCAGTTCAGAATCAAATTAATGGCAACCATTGGGCTAGAGTTCTATGAGTTAAAAACTCCCCTATCCAGTCCTTCCTTCAGGTGTCTTCTAAAAGTCAAGGATTGTTTATTTCCTTGACATCTGATGGGAGGGCATTCCACAGGGCAGGCACAACTACCTGTGTGCCTGTATGTTTCTGAGCACAATTCAAAGTGTGATGCTGACCTTTAAAGCCGTAAACAGCCTCAGCCCAGTATACCTGAAGGAGCGTCTCCACCCCCATTGTTCAGCTCTGACTTTTAGAAAACGTCTGAAGGCAGCCCTGTTTCAGGAAGTTTTTAATGTTTGATGTTTTGTTGCTTTTTTATATATATTCTGTTTGGAGCCACTCAGAGTGGCTGGGGAAACCCGCCAGATGGGCGGGGTATAAATAATAAATAAATTATCATCATCGTCGTCGTCATCATCATCCCAAGAGGGCCCTCTGCCTGGTTCATTGTAACTTCACTTCTCTTAGTGAGCGAATTGCCAGAAGGCTCTCGGAACTTGGACCTCAGGGTATGGGCTGAACGATTGGGGTGGAGATGCTCCTTCGAGTATATAGGGCTGAGGCCATTTAAGCTTCCAATTCCTGACATAGAGGGAACTTTCTAAGAGATTGTTGTTGTTGTTGTTTAGTCGTGTCTGACTCTTCGTGACCCCATGGACCAGAGCACGCCAGGCACTCCTGTCTTCCACTGCCTCCCGCAGTTTGGTCAAACTCATGCTGGTAGCTTCAAGAACAACCATCTCGTCCTCTGTCGTCCCCTTCTCCTTGTGCCCTCCATCTTTCCCTACATCAGGGTCTTTTCCACGGAGTCTTCTCTTCTCATGAGGTGGCCAAAGTATTGGAGCCTCAGCTTCAGGATCTGTCCTTCCAGTGAGCACTCAGGGCTGATTTCCTTAAGAATGGATAGGTTTGATCTTCTTGCAGTCCATGGGACTCTCAAGAGTCTCCTCCAGCACCATAATTCAAAAGCATCAATTTTTCAGCGATCAGCCTTCTTTATGGTCCAGCTCTCACTTCCCAACATCACTACTGGAAAAACCATAGCTTTAACTATATGTACCTTTGTTGGCAAGGTGATGTCTCTGCTTTTTAAGATGCTGTCTAGGTTATTCAGCTATATTGCTAGCTCAGAGAACTAACCCGTTGCCCTGTTCACACACACTGTATTCCACACAGCTTCCGCCGACACCGCCGCCAATGATTCTCTGAGCGCTTGGAAAATAAACTAACTTCTCTTCTTTCTGTTTTCAGGGATCCAGCACGAGTGTGGCAGTGCCAGGCAGCTCTGGAGTCGGAACAGCCAGGCAGTTTACACGGCAAAGGATAACGCGGGTGAACCTCAGGGACCTCATATTATGTTTAGAAAATGAGCGAGAGACAAGCCATTCACTATTGCTATACAAAGCATTCCTTAAGTAAAAAAAGTGGAGAACATCAAGGTATTTTTGGCGGAGAAGACACCTGGGGACACTTTTTTTTATATATATTTGCAGATTACGCCTTTTTGTAACGAGCATATGGGATACTGTTTAAAAAAAACACCCACCCCATCAACAAATATTCACCACCACCACTCTGAGACAACCACCTCTTTACAAGGAACCGTTTTCTAGTCCCATTTATTATAAACTCTTTGGTGTAAGAGAGAGATCCCTTTCTTTGACAGTAAGGAGACTTGCAAAGGCCTGAGGAGTCGATAAGAGGACAATTTAAAGTTTAACTCATCTCTTTGATTGAGTGGCCTTCTTGCCAAACAAGCCATATTATAGAGACTGATGGAACCGTTTAGCAAATAACCAGCTACTCTGTGTCAGATCCTGTAGCAATTTCAACATTAATTGTGCATTTTAGTTCAGTTTTACTTAACGAGATCGATTATATAGGTATATGTCTACAGCAGATGACCTCATTTTATTTTAGCTTTTAAATGGAGTCAGTTAGCAAAGCGAACTGATTTTAATAAATATTTATCTTTTCCTGCCCAAAATTGTTCAGATCCTAGATTACACTTAATTTTAAGCGTAACCTCAATTCTTTTAATCTTGTTATTATCGCTTATTAGAGGCAACCCCCCACTCTGAAGGCCCACAAAGGAGGGTTACTTCTGAATGTTGTATCAGCATCTGTAAAAATAGAAAAAGAAAAAAAAGAAATGCATTTTATTTGCTATAGTTTGTAAAGCTGTAAAGTTTAAAACAAAAAATGGAAAAAGGAAAAAAAGAAAAAACCTTTTCAGCATAAATATATTTTACTTGCACTGTGTTTTTTAGCAAAAGTGAAAGCTTAGATTAAATAAAAATCAAAGTTGAGAGGAATCATCAAAAAAGACAGTTTCTCAGTGTGAAATCAAGTGTTGAAAAATGGTTGGTGTATTTTGTCAGTAAATGTACATAATTTTTGGCACATAACATTTAAAAAAAATGGCTATGTAAACTATAATTATTTTGCTAAAAGACTGTATGCAAGCTATGGGCTTACTTTAAAGACGTCCAGAGCAAAATTCCCCTCTTTGTACCTATTTTTTTATTACAAATATACTAATTGGTTCTTTATATTTTCAGAGGTTATTGTATTAAATTGTCTATTGATAGTACTTTTATGACTGTAAATATGTCGGCTTTCTTTGTGTGAACTCTCATGTTAGATTTTAAGGGCAGGGGCCACCGTGAACACTTTTTGCGCAAATCCTGTTGAAACGAAGGGAGCTCTGCGACATGAACTGGCATTGGGTTTCAGCGGAGCCTTGTGCGAGAAGCGTTTCCGGTGGATTGCACCTTAACTCTTTTTGTGTGTAAACTGAATGCTGATCAGTATTTTTATCAAACACCCTACAAACTGTTACACCTTTTTATTTCGTCTTTTAGGGAATAAAAATCCTGTCTTTCCATTTTATTTTCATGTAAATTTTGCACAGTTCCTTGTTCATATGTAAATATTTTACTTTCAGAAATGAAGTTTTTAATTGCTATTGTTTTATATAGGATTGAAAGAAAATTAACTCCTTTATTAAAAACAAATTTATCTGTATCTGTGTATGTATTTTTGCTCTATAAAAATACTTCTGTTTCTGGATTTATTTAATTTCTCCCCGCCCCGTCCCTACACTGCTAACCCACTCCCTTTAAAAAAAAAAAAAATCGAAGAAATAACCTCTCTTGGTTTTAAGCAGTGTTGGGAAGATAACAATTCATCAGGGTGATCAGTGCCTGAAATAAAATTACAAACTGTATGCCAAGGAAACTCAGCTTCTGCACTTGGAATAAATTATGCTAGTTATATAAACCTGCAAATATGTACTTTGCCTAATCAGTTCTGTGTCTAAGATTCAGCTACTGTGGTATAGTGGTTAGAATACTGGATTTGGGAGAAGGGAAACTGGGTTCAAGTCCCTATATCAGCCTTTCTCAACGCCAGCCTGTAATATGTAGACTGCACTTCCACTTGAAGTTTCTGAATTGTAGAGCACATTTACAAAAGTCCAATTCAGATGTCATCGGAGCATGCAGTATTTGCTGTACTGCCTGGGCTTTGGGGATTTCTGGTTCCAAACAGCAGGCTGGGCATGGCTGCCCTGCTAAGCGACCTTGCGCCAGCCACGTTCTTCCAGCAGAATAGTTGGGGAAATATTTATGCCAACCTGAGCTCAGGGTGCAACGGAGGGAGATAAATCCAATAGGTAAGTTTGGCTGCTTGTTTATTTATATGATCAGGAAAGAGCATGCAAGAGGAGGAGGGGGAGAGAAGCACGGAGATTGGATAGAAACATGTAGGCTTCACGCAAAAAAAAAAAAAAAAAAAAAAAGAAAAGGGAAAAAGGCAGGGAAACAAATTGTAATTCTGGGATTTAAAAAGCTGAATCCTGTGTCAGCTATGTAAATGAAGTACATTTGCAATGTATGCCAATTTTCCATAATTTTGCTGGATGTTGGAAGAATGTAGTGTGATGGAAGGCCACCACCACCTGGGAAATGTGGCTTCTGATATTTTCCCAGGTACTACCTACATGATGGCAAGTTTACATTTATAGTTTTAGGAACTAGATACCTAAAAAAACTAAAAGCTTTCTAGGACATTTTCAAGGATGCTGACCTTTGGCCTAATATTATAGCCTGGATAGCTCAGTTGGTTAGAGCATGGTACTGATAACGTCAAGGTTGCAGGTTTGATCCCCACATCCGCATATTCCTGCGTTGCAGAGAGCTGGACTTAGATGATTCTCAGGGTCCCTTCGACTCTACAGTCCTGTGATTCTATGTGTTTGTGTGTATGTATTTATTTCTGTGCTTCAATAAGTGTTGGGGAATACACACAAGTTCAGGGCAGAGGTACCTGAGGGATGGGGATGAATAGCAAACCATGGAGGATGCTGACATTTATGATTGTGTCTGAGCTCCGTAAGACTTTCTTCCAAGTAAACCAGTTGCTTGAAAGGAACTAGTTCTAATTCAAGTTCTAGTTCAAGCTTATCCTGCCCAAAAATAAATTACCATATTTTTTGCTCTATAAGACTCACTTTTTCCCTCCTAAAAAGTAAGGGGAAATGTGTGTGTGTCTTATGGAGCGAATGCAGGCTGCATGGCTATCCCAGACGCCAGAACAGCAAGAGGGATTGCTGCTTTCACTGCGCAGCGATCCCTCTTGCTGTTCTGGCTTCTGAGATTCAGAGTATTTTTTTCTTGTTTTTCTCCTCCAAAAACTAGGTGCGTCTTGTGGTCTGGTGCATCTTATAGAGCAAAAAATACGGTAGTTCTGGTTCATGTTCGTTCTTTTACAAAACTGACTAGTTCAGTTCATGTTTGTCCAGTGAACATTTTAGTTCATAAAAAATTCATTCCTGGCAAAACAGTTTCAGCATTCATAATTTTACAAGCTGCTGTGCAGAAGTGTAAGGTCGAAGGGCTTCCTTTTTAAAAATTTGTGCCAGATGTACAGCTGTTAAAGGTACAAGACATCATTTTCCCTACAAGAGCATATCCTTTCAGCAAGGAAGAGACAGGAAATGCTTCACATTCCTTCTGAATTCTTAGCAGCAGTGATTAAGCATTTCCGTATCTGTCTAATAAGGCTTAGAACGTTGCCTTCACTGTTTGCTTTCTAACTTTATACAAGTCTGATTCATGCTTCTTTTTAATGAAAGCTAAGATTGGGCTTCCTCCTTTGGTGGTGGAAGACATTAATGCAAAGATGGACTAGAAATCATTCAAAGTTCTGCCCCAAAATGAACTTAGTTGCCAGATAGACTAAAAGCAATTATTTTCATTTTTCAAAATTAGTTTTCCAATATTATTCCAATAATAGCCCCATTATAACAATGCCAATTCATATCTAATTAATACAATTATTAATACAAATTAATCAAATACCGGATTATACATTTTAGTTAAAGTGGCCCCGCCCCGTGTGTTAGATTTGATGGCTTTAGTTACTTGGTGGCTTTGCATGTCTTCAGACACTACCCTGAAACGCACGTGATATCAGGTTATGCCAGGCATAGACAAACTCCGGCCCTCCAGATGTTTGGTACTACAATTCCCATCACCCTAGCTAACAGGACTGGTGGTCAGGAATGATGGGAATTGTAGTCCCAAACATCTGGAGGGCCGGAGTTTGCCTATGCCTGGGTTATGGTCTGTGTGTGTGTGGTTTGGAAGCTGCACAGCCAGGGAAAAAACAATGCTATCCAGGGTTGTAAAGACTGCATAGAGAATAATTGGGTGCACTCTTCCCACCTTAGATCAAATCTATGCTGCCAGGTGCCATAAGAAAGCGGCAGAGATAGCACAGGATAGTACGCACCCCGGAAACGATCTCTTTCAGCTTCTGCCTTCTGGAAGAAGGTATAGGGTTATAAAGGCCAGGACTAGCTGCCTGAGAAACAGTTTCTACGCAAATGCAATTATCTATCTATCATCTATCTATCATCTATCTATCATCTGTCTATCATCTATCTCTCTATATCTATATCTATCTCTCTTATCTATCTATCTATCTATCTATCTATCTATCTATCTATCTATCTATCTATCTATCTATCTATATCTGTCATCATCTTATGCAGAATGAGGGATGGGCTATATAGCTTGAAAGTAGAACAACTGTGTCACATGCAACAGGCAAATCTCCAGCATCTCTAGGTAGTTGCTTCCTGAAACCCTGGCAAGTCACTGCCAGTCCGTGACAATACTGAGCTAGCAGTGCTTTTCTGACTCAGTAGAAGCCAGTTTCCTGTGCTTTTCCTTCCTTGCACAAGGAGACTGGAATGGATACAGGTGAGTGGTGCATGTTATAAAAGGAAAGGGAAAATATATAATTATGCATTTACAAAAGCACAAATCCAGTGGTCTGTATATGCCATGTATATTCTTTTTAATGTACCTAAAATTGCTAGGCACTGTGCGAAATAGAATGGGGTAAAACAACGTCTGCAGCTATGCTTATACTATGAAGTGAAGACACGGTAGAGAGGAAATTGAGGGGGGAAAGAGTCACTTGGATGTAAAAACAAATGAGAGTTGGATGTCACCTGGAAATTTTATTCCTATTTTAGGGAGCTTCAACAGTAAAGAGAAGCAGGCAGGGGGTGGAGAGAGCAATCATGGGTTTCAAAAGACAGCAAATTGACTATAAACCTGCTTATTTTGCTCATTCTTCTAGTAATCTCCCATGTGGCAAGAAGCCTCCAGTTGACTGTAGCAGCTTAAGGTTTCAACAGCTGCTACAATCACTGTTGGACAGCCCCATCTCCTCCCTCAGTGGTGATTTCCTGTAATAACACATTTACCTGTTCTTCTTCTGTAAGTTGTAAAGTCACAAAAGAATGGGAGAAAAGAAAGGAATAGGGGTGAGTTCAGTCAAAACAATAAGCCACAAAATTTAGTAACTACTGTATTGTAGAATTCAGTATTCAGGCTTTCTAGCTCCCATGGCAGTGATGATAGCAGGATTTCTACTTTTGGGTGGGTGGGTAAGGCTTCCTTGTTGCCGTTTTTCTTTTCTTTTTTGTCTAGCAAGGCTGCTGTGCCTGTTCAGTCTTCACTGATTTGAAAAATTTGTTGCCATGCCTTTTGAGGTTAAGAACTTCCAAGGTTAAATACAATTATGAAGGAAAAAAAGCATTTAAAGCAATACAGTGGATTAAGAATGCTGCAAACCCGGAAGTAGGTGTTTTGGTTTGTGAACTTTACCTTGGAAGCAGAACATGTCCCGCTTCCTGTTGAGTGTGTTCCATTTGTAAATTGAGGCCCCTGATGCTATGGGAAAGCATGCCTTGGTTTAAGAACGCTTTGGTTTAAGTACGGACTTCCGGAACGGATTAAGTTCGTAAACCAAGGTACCACTGTACTGGAACAACAGAACAGCAATAAAACAGCATGTTTAGCTGAACAATGCCAAAGACTGCATCTCAGGCAAATAAAAAGGCCTGTATCCAGCCATCCACTTTCAACATAAGCTATGGTTTTCCCAGTACAGAAGTGAGAGCTGGATCATAAAGAAGGCTGATCACTGAAGAATTGATGCTTTTGAATTATGGTGCTGGAGGAGACTCTGGAGAGTCCCATGGACTGCAAGAAGATCAAACCTCTCCATTCTGAAGGAAATCAGCCCTGAGTGCTCACTGGAAGGACAGATCCTGAAGCTGAGGCTCCAATACTTTGGCCACCTCATGAGAAGAGAAGACTCCCTGGAAAAGGCCCTGATGTTGGGAAAGACGGAGGGCACAAGGAGAAGGGGACGACAGAGGACGAGATGGTTGGACAGTGTTCTCGAAGCTACCAGCATGAGTTTGACCAAACTGCGGGAGGCAGTGGAAGACAGGAGTGCCTGGCGTGCTCTGGTCCCTGGGTCACGAAGAGTCAGACACAACTAAACGACTAAACAACAACAACAGTGCTAGGGAAGCAGGGGCGGAGGAAGGGGGGTCCGGTGGGGGCAGGACACCCTGGGTGTCACCACTGAGGGGGGTGACAAAATGCCGGGTGGCACTCACCGTGGGGCCTGCAGTGGGCCTGCGCCATGTGTCCCTCCTGGGAGTGAAGCAGTGTCTTGGGCGCCTGCAGGCTCCACGCTGTCCGTATGGTCCGTCCACTGACTCCCCCTCAGCTGTAGGGTGGCAGAGTGGGAGGAGGCAGGCAGAGTCTTGAGAGGCCCTGCGGAGCGTCCTGCCCTGGTTGGCCCCGCCCCTGGGCGCAGGGCACGTGCGCTGCCCTAGGTACCTAATTGGCTTGCTCTGTTACTGCAGGTGAGCCTCTCTGGGGAGGGCGCTCCCATGATGGGATGCCAAAACCCAGAAGACCCTTTTCTTCATTTCCACCCATTTAACCTCTTGATTGGGGAGCAGGGCACCTCCAATGACCATTTCAACAATTAGCTTTGTTAATGTGGGGTCAGAAGGTCCTTTTGAGTATGGAGATACGTCAGCTGTAGTTCTCCCTGTCTCTGCATCTCGGCAACTGCAGCTGTTAGGCTCTGGTAAAAGGTAAAGGTACCCCTGACCGTTAAGTCCAGTCGCAGACGGCTCTATAGGCCGAGGGAGCCGGCGTTTGTCCGCAGACAATTTTTCCGGGTGATGTGGCCAGCATGACTAAGCCGCTTCTGGCAAACCAGAGCAGCGCACGGAAACGCCGTTTACCTTTCCACCAGAGTGGTACCTATTTATCTACTTGCACTTTGATGTGCTTTCGAACTGCTAGGTTGGCAGGATCAGGGACCGAGCAACGGGAGCTCACCCCATCGCGGGGATTCGAACCGCCGACTTTCTGATCAGCAAACCCTAGGCTCTGTGGTTTAACCCACAGCGCCACCCACGTCCCTATGTTAGGCTCTGGTACTGGTGTGCAAAGAGCTATAAAGCTCAGGACCAGGATGATAGTGCTGGCCATCTACTCTTGGGTTTCTGCAGCAGAGCTCCTTTTACTTTTTCCTGTATCTTTTACTTTTTTGCAGCAGCAGCAGCAGCAGCAGCAGCATTCCAGCTCTCTCTTAGTGAAATTCCCATTACAGGAATAAACACCACTGGGTTCTGTTTTTCAGAGTCTTTATTATTTACAAAACTTTACACTGGTCATTAATAAAAGGAAAAAAACCCAAAACAAATAGAGGAACATAATCTTTTTCGCTTTTTAGCCATCTGGCCAGAGAAATAATGCTGACTCATTCACATACAGTGGTACCTTGGGTTACAGACGCTTCAGGTTACAGACTCCACTAACCCAGAAATAGTACCTCGGGTGAAGAACTTTGCTTCAGGATGTGAACAGAAATCGTGCGGCAGCGGCGTGGTGGCAGTGGGAGGCCCCATTAGCTAAAGTGGTGCTTCAGGTTAAGAACAGTTTCAGGTTAAGAACGGACCTCCAGAACAAATTAAGTTCTTAACCTGAGGTACCACTGTACTCATTTACACTGACCCAGACTTAGTTGATTGCTTGCCATGATAAGGACACCTGTTGCTGGGGAAATTTTCCGTTGGAATATTTCAGCGTTGTCTTACTCCTTCTGTATCCAACTGCTCATTGTGCTCTGTAGGGGGCGGGGGTCTCCTGCAGATAGCATCTCATCAGGAGGTCTGCTCTAACTGTTAGGCACCCACCCTTTGGAACTCCTTCCCATTACACATCAGAAAGCTGATGTCTCTATTGTCTTTTTGGCAGCTATAGATGAATTTCCTTATATATCTGTACTGCAGGCTTGGGGAATATTTGGCCCTCCAGATGTTGCCGACCACCAACTCCCATCATTCAGCAACTCCTGGAAGGCCAAAGCTTCCTGCATGTGCTGTACCGAAAATGTTTTTACATATGGAACTGCTTTATAGATCCATGCTTAGTGTTGATAGGTTCGTGTTAAATTGCACGTTTCACAGGAAACAGTTCATGAATGGAAACGAATAAACAACAAGCTTTGCCTTATAGGAGAGCCAGCTCTGAATTTCTCATCTCTCCCGAATCTGCAGCCACTCAGTTTTCTTCTCTACAAGGAAACGGTTGTGATTCGAGGACCCGATCCCCACTTGGTGGAATAAAGACACGTGGACACAGCGTATAAGGTTGATGGGCGAGAAAAGGCCACAACTTTATTGATTACAGCATGTGAGAAGGTATTGGCTTAGGCATTGGACCACGGAAGATTTCACTCCACCCACTCGGAGAGGGGTGAGTCTGACGAGGGGTTAACTACCAGTCGGGGGAGCCTGTTGATGCTAATACAACTATAAGCTCTCCCCTGAGGGTCATGCCATGGCCCCCCGCCACACAGGCATCGGACAGGATCCACGAGCGCTGGATTCCTTTAATGGAATACCCAAAATTGAAGGGGTGGGCGATGGCCACACCTTGCCCTTCCACACACCAACAACACAGTCCAATGCCTAACTGCCAAGGAAGTTGTGACGATTGCTACGAGGTAGGCGTAAAAAACCAAAAGGCCGGCGCCAATTTGCCAGTTGGAAAAAATTCCTACCAGGCCCCCTGGGCAACCTGGGCGACCAACCATAGGTCCATAGCAAGGTCAAGAGAAAGCTAAGCCCTAAAGGGAGTGGTGGGTGGGTGACTCGAGGCGAAAAGGTGAGCGCAATGGGCAGAATGGCTGGTGCGGCTGCATTTGAGCAACAAACCACGCCCCCACCAAGCCCCCGGTTGGGTCTCAACCGGGGGCGTGGCACGCCAGCCATGTGAGTGGGGCAGGGGGCAGAATGCCCCCTGCATGATGCGGGAATCGTCTCCCACTCACAACACCTCCCCTCCGGAAGGAGGAGAGGCCTTGCGGCACCTGGAGCTTTTTAGTTTTGAAAAAGGTGAATAAGAGGTGTCATGATGGAAGCACATATAATTATTATTATTTCGTTCTAACGACTTCCCACCAACTCCTTATGCCTTTAAATGTTCGTTTGCTTATCACACTATTTGATTCAGTTTCCTGTTACTAATTATCAGAAATATTCTATTTTCTTACACTTATCCAATGTATCACAGATGTTTTTCAAAGGCTGCCACAGACATCATGTTATCCTTAAGGTATTTTTTTGTACATGCCCCATTTCCTAATGAAAGTTTGGTCAGTATAGTCTCTTACTTTTTCTGTTAATTTTGCCAACTCTACATACTTCATCAATTTATGTTGCTACTCCAACTTGGTTGGTACTTTTTCAGTCTTCCAGTTCATAGCTATTAATATTCTTGCAGTCACTGTGGCGTACAAGAATATTTCCTTTGCATTCTTGGGTATATCAGAGCCTAGTATTCCCAAAAGGAATACCTTAAACATTCTTTTAAGTTCCATGTAAATTACATTCTATAACTCCCTGATTTTCTTGCATGTCCACCACATGTGCAGCATTGAGCCTACCACTTCTCCACATCTCCAGCATTTGCTTGAGACGTTTTTATACATTTTGGATAATTTTAATGGTGTCAGGTACTAGCGGTACTGCAGCTTCATAAAAATTTTCTCTCAAGGTGTCTTCTATCTATTAAATCATAACCATAATATCATAATCTAACTACTTCTTTTACTCATAGCTGGGGTTGTCATATTTGACCCTTTTTGTTGTTGACCCTTTGGGGCAAATCGCAAAAAGAGAGAGACATTTTTGAGAAATGACACTGCCAACATAACTTGCCATACGTCTGGATTTTCCCACATATTTTGCCGATTTCCGCTCAGACACTGCTTCCGACTGCAGTATTCTGGGTATGTCCAGAAAATTTTGCATGTATGGCGACCCTACTTCTAGCTCAAGTGCTGCTCGCAAGTTCATCATACTATAATGTTTCTTTAGATATTCAAAAAATGGCAACCATTCTTCCATAAAACGCTCATCATTCAATTCTCTTCATTTTGCTGTTAGTTTTGCTAGTTCTCCACAGTCCATCATTTTACTTATCCATTCTTTTTTTGCTGGAATTTCATCTTCCTTCCATTTCTGCGCATATAGAATCCTATACGCGCATATAAACAACTTTAACCCAGAACTATTGTACAATGGGAACATAGGAAGCTGCCTAATGCCAAGTTGTTGCATCTCGTTCAGCATTGTCTACAATGGCAGGTGGCATCTCACCTGGGTTTCAGGTAGGACCCCTTCCCATCTCTCTCTGCAGTGGACCTTGGACCAGGCAACAAGGGGATGCCCAGGAAGTCACAAAGGTGGTCTGAGGAGGTTGCATAGGAGGGGCCAGTGGGCAATGAAAAGGTTGTTGGTTTTTCTTTATCTTAAAGTGGTCAATGATGATACGCAGGAACAGAGTTGGTTAATTGAAGCTCACAGGTGTATGTTTGCAGTTTGACCTACTTAGCTGTACACCTGTGGTCTCTAGACTATTTATCTAATTAAAAGGGGAGTTTACTTTCTGCAACGGATGCAGGGAGGGATGTGATAGGATAATTGATTATTTGAAACTGTATTTAAGTTGACTAAATGTTTTGTGAGCTGCTGGTGAGGAGGAGTGATGGCTTGCAGTGTTTGGCTGTTACGTTTTTGAAAATAAAACTAAGCAAAGATATTGCGGACAGCATTTTATTTCTAGTTCCAGTTGCTGTGTACACTCAGTGTTGGTGAAAAAGTCAAACAAAGGTGCCAAACAGGACTCTTAAAAAGGGCCTCCACAAACTCCCAGACCTATGAAAAAAGATTATTCCCCTCCTCCAGTTTATTCACTTCTGGGCCTACTTTCCAGAATATGGTCTGAAGTGGTAGGATGTGAGTTGGACCAGGACCTGGGAGGACAAGATTAAAACCAGCACTTGGCCACGAAGCTCGCTGTGAGTCCTTGGGTCAATAATTGTCTCTCAGGCTTGCATACCTACCAGGGCCCTTGTGAGGATGACACAGAGAAATGGAAAAAAAGGAGTACCATACTGAGCTCCTTAGAGGAAAAACGGGGATAAAAATGTATAGGGAGATGATGCCATTCTGCTTGTGTGTTTCTGATTCTAAAGGGATGAGGAGCTTAGGTTTGGAATCATACAGAAAAAGAAGCAAACCTAAAAACCAAAGGGGAAAAAAATATGGGGCGCAACCAGAATGTTCTGGCCCACAAACATTTGTTTTTATATGCAGGACCTTGGCAAATCCAATGTGTGGATGTCTTCTGGGACAACCTTGCCTAGTGGGTTGTGGGAAAGGTGAGCTTCTTCCAGAGAAAATGTGGCAACCTCATGTTAATTCAAGTAGCTGAGGAAGGAATTTCAAACTGACACTTCTGTATTTAGAAAAAGAGGAAGGTCATTGAAAACAAACAGGATACGTTTAAACAATCTCACTTTATCTGCTGGTGTTGGGGAATGGTGTAAGTTTTCTAAGTGGTATTGAAGCAGATTCTCTCTGGGTGTTTGCAGAAATAACTCAGCAAGATTTTAAGTTTAACAGTATCTTTACAAGATAAGAGAGTCTGCGTTAAACTATCATCTCCTGGAAGTTTCCACTGCTTTCAGACTGCAGGTGGTGCTATCAGCCTGCACATAAAAAAATAAGAGTAAGTGTACTCTGCATCAGAGTGCAAAAGTTATTTTTTCTCTATCAGTTACTCCCTGGCTCCCTTTTTGGTAAGAAACAGCTTTGCTGAAAAGGAAAGTTTGCCTAAAAAGGATATATGACAAACATTTCATCTGTGGTAACAGAGACTGGAACAGGAATGTTCAAAGTTTGATACTGCCATGGGAGACTTCAGCCAGAACGTTGTTTTCAAACAGTCATAAGAACATAAAAAGAACCCATCAAGTCCACAACCAGATGCCTATAGAGAGCCCACAAGCAGGACCTGGGGCAACAGCACAGTTCCCACTTCTCATGCCCCCAGCAACTGCCTTCATATTGCCTCCAGCAGTGGAACAACGGAAGGGAAATAAACAAGAATAAACTACACTAGCATCAAGTTTGGCACAACTTGCTCTCTGTTTTGGAGGAATGCTAAGGGGGACTGGGCAAGGTGTCTTCTTAGTCTTCTTTCTTCTTCTTTACTAAATTTCTATTCCACCCTCCATCCGAGGATCACAAGATGGTTTACAATATAAAAACACCAAAATACATAACATAAAGAGGTAAAAGACCACTGACAGTTAAGTCCAGTCACAAATGACTCTGGAGTTGCGGCGCTCATCTTGCTTTACTGGCCGAAGGAGCCGATGTTTGTCCGCAGACAGTTTTTCCTGGTCATGTGGCCAGCATGACTAAGCCGCTTCTGGCAAAACCAGAGCAGCACATGGAAATGCCGTTTACCTTCCCACTGGAGTGGTACCTATTTATCTACTTGCACATTGACGTGCTTTCGAACTGCTAGGTAGGCAGGAGCAGGGACTGAGCAATGGGAGCTCACCCCGTCGCGGGGATTTGAACCACTGAGCTTCCGATCAGCTCTCTTTCTCCCCCATCCCAGAGAAGAAAATTCCATGCTTCCTATTGGTGCCAGGATGCCTTTCCGAGACTGTCCTGCTATAATTTTATCTGATACTTGTAAGCTGCCTTGGGATTTCTCTCCGAGCCGAAGGAGAGTGCAGCAAAAATTTCAAATTGTACAAAAGCCAAAGGAGGCGAATGCAATATGTTAAAAGAGAGAATCCCAAGGAGATTGGAGCGAGGATCGTGGTTCTGGGGATGGGTGTGTGTGGTCCTTCCTTCCACAGATGCCTTGCAGTTGAAAGGGAGAGCTATGTTTTCAGGGTTGCTTCCTGTATTGTGTTTTTATTAAGGTGGGGAGTGGCTGCGGCAGATCAACTCTCTGCACCTGCAGGTGCGTTGCCTGAATGAGCGAGCCAAGTGTTAGCTTATTAGGTAGCAAGAAAGCTTTGAACAGGCTCTTGTTAAAGCATCAGTATCAGCAACAAAGCAGAGGAGGTTGGAAAGACTGGTTGGAGAAATGATGTCTTAGCAGGTCGAAACAACTTGTGAAAGCAACAGCAGACTTTAAAGAAAATAATGATGCTACACATTCATAGGAAGCAAAGGCAGTGAATAAAGCATACCAAGTCTTGGTTTTGGAACAAGAAGGTATCCGACGGAAGGGGCTGTAATAATCATGATCATAAACAAACTTGTCACATTCTGGTAAAAAGCTCTTAAGAACTTTAGAATCAAACAGGGACTCTCTTGCTGCAGAAGATATTTGGGTTTCTTCTTTTTGGCGGTGTAAACAATTGGGATTGTGGCTTGTTAAAGAGACATATAAGGTTCTTAATTATCAAACGGGGAAATTGTGATAGCTGTCTTCACTTACACAAGGTAAAAAAATGCAGATTGGTGGTATCACATTGATAGATTCTATTATTATGCCACAGTAAAATAAGAGCTTCAAAATTGGGATTGGGACAAATTCCAGCTGAAGTTAAGCACCCCGTCCCCCACTGATTTTAATGGAAGATTTAAGCATCTGTTTATAAATGTGTATAACAACAACAACAACAACAACCTTCCTGAAAACAAATTGAGATCAGCACTCAATAAGGAGAGAAAATAATATAATCGTCATGCAAACTTTGTTCAAGCAAATCAGGATGGCTGCTCAACAAAAAAGATCATCTGGAGGAGCCCCTGCTTAGTTTCAGCAAGGTAGTAGCCTTCAGACCATACTAGGGGGCAATCCTGCAACCAAAGTTTCAAAACAAAGATTTGATTCATTTTCCAGATTAATAAATTCCTCTGACTTTTATTTCTTGCATTAAAAAAACCTAACACCCTACCCATCACGGGGGTCTGTGTCTCCAGCTATCCCACTCCTTGCCCTTGATAGTCTTATAAGTCGCTGCAGGAAAGGGACCATGAGTAGAATAATAGAATCATAGAATTGTAGAGGACCCCAAGGGACACCTAGTCCAACCCACAGTTGTCCCTGGATGGGCTCGAACTACCAACCTTTTGCTCAACAGCCAAATGCGCTGACCCACTGCACCACCCGTGGACTAACATCATGGAAGGCGTTCTAGGGCTAAGGTGAAACTGTGAAGCTCCCTCGTTATTTTTGCTATTGGATGCTGCAGTTTGGTTACGTAATCTTGTTATATATATATATATATAGTAGTGAAATGCGATTTTTTGTTTTGTTATATTTTCTGTGCTATGAAGTTGTTGCTGTTTTCTTTTTTCTTTTTGCTCTGTTATTATGACATTGTTTTAATCGTGTTTGCTTAATGCGCTCCTGTCTCTTTGTTACGATCTGTTTCGAGCCTGATTTTGTGCGTGTAAAAGCGGCATACAAATAGAAGGAGCGCACGAGATTGAAGCACCTTTTTTTTTTCTCCTGAAGAAAAGCAAGCTGGCTGGATCTTCCGCAGCCTCCGCATACGCTCCTGGCAACCAAAGACACCTTCACCCTTGTCATACCCTCGTTTCAAAAGGGTTCTGCTGAGAGGTAATCTTATTTGTAATATAATCAGTCTGTTTACTGGTTGGGGAAATATCATCAAGTATTACTTTAAGATACTTAGGGGATGTGACATACTCTCAAGTAGAAGCCACCCCTTTAGAATGTAAAGGTATTAGTCGGCTGGATTTGCTAATAGAAAAAACAAGCTACGGTTTTATCAAGTCTGACAGTGGGAGAGCAGTTTATTACGCTGGCTGATCACATACACTGTTTCAGAGAGGAAGGGTATTAGAGAGAGATGGCACATCATTAGCAGTAAGTAGAGGTGTGTTGCCATCTGCATACATAAATCACTCCCAGCAAACACGGAACATGATATTTCCTTCTCTTGGGATTCAGAAAAGAGTGCAGGGTATATGGTGCCAGGGTCAAGGCAGGCGGGTGGGTACAGGAGAGGCTGGGGCAACTGCAAATGAGAAAAATCATGCATTTGGGAAGCCTGAAAGTTATTTTCACACCTAGATCCAGCCCTGGTTGAATTTTAACACACAAATGAGGACACCTGCCTTTCCCAACCAGATGTTTTGGACGACAATTCCTATCAGCCCCAGCCAGCATGGTTGGCTCAAATTCCACAAACTGGGACTTCCCAGGAGGAACAAATCCCTTCTTTTGCCTTCTCCAAGGTGGTGGGTCCCTCCCATCTCTAAGATTCTTTGAGATCTGGGTTTAGGATGTGAGGAAGTTCTCTCTTCTGAGGGCTTGGAGGCTGTGCACAGCACCAAAGAGGGGCAAATGGGGGCAGGTGTTCCCCACACAGACCAGCAGCTTGCTCCCCCCACCCATCTCTTCCATTGCTAGATCCATGCGGTTACTTAAAGAAAGGCACTTTTCATATGCAGATTATATATAGGAGTGTTCATGTGTTCTGCTGTAAAGAGAACAGTCATCTATTTGCAGGTGTCTTCGGTTTTGAGGGCTGTCCAGTCTGGCTTAAAGACAAGAGGCAAGATTCAACAAAGGGGCCCTGGTAGCAGAAGTTCGTGCAAGGACTTCTGCTAGTGCAAACAGGGCTTTTCACTCCCTCCTGCAATGGCAGCCCCATGCCCCCCATTGCCTTGGGGTGCATGTCAGGGGAGCCCTCGGAACCATGCACCGGGGGGAGATAATTCTGTCTGGCAAGCTGAAATTCTTTTTGCTGGTGGAATGATCTCCTATGTTGGATTCCTCCCATATAATGGCCACCAACCCAAGTCGATGGCCACCAACTTGGATTAGACAAATTCAGGGAGCGCAAGGCTATCAGTGCTACTAACTCTGATGCCAACACTTTGCCTGCTGGAAACGGCAGGAGGAGAGAGTGCTGCCACTGTGAGAACAGGATACTGAACTAGATCGGCCACTGGCCTCATCCAGCAGCCTCTTCTCACAATCTTAGAAGGGGAGAACAAGGAGCCTTGAAATTTCCCATTAAGTGTTAGCAGCACCTGATCAGAAGACAGAACAGGCACACAAGTCATGTGGTGTTTTCCCCAATATGGAGAGATGTACGGTACCTTATTTCTACTCAAATTCTAGAAATTATTTCCAATTTGTGTCTAGACATTTAAATCACCATATATTTATTTTTAACATTTGTACGCCACTTCAGCCTTGAAACCTCTGAGCCATTTACATAAAGCACAACACATACAGTAGAATGGTTAGTAGAAGTCAGAAAAGCAAATGTCATGCAAATTGGTGCCCTGTTATGTCTTCCTTTTTTGGCGATGCAATTCTTCTCTTCTTCTTTTTGGCAATGCATAATTGACCACCCTAATGATAACTGAAACATAAGCTGGAAGTAAGACTCTAAGTGAGCTCACTCTGGCAATTTAAAAGCAGCAACAAAATCGATAGGATTTGCAAAGCTTGCCTTCCTCTGAAATGCACTTTGCCGGTTCTGTGTGCATATATACGAATATTTCTGGTGCTGCCACTAGAAATATTTGGGAGGAACAGGTGGTGGGGCTGGTCCCCCAGGAATTGCCTCTCTTCCCATCTCTATTTCTCACCCATCAGACTTTGGTAACAGCAATACTAACGATTAAAAGGCTAGTTGTGAAGGTCTCACACTCTGAAGCAACCATTTGGCTGGACTTTACAGACCTTTGGCCCTGCATCATGTCTGATTTTTAAAAAAAACAACAACCAAAAAGAGACTTTGGGTTCAGAAGGCATGGCTGTGTGTTGGCTGAGAGACATTCCAAATTAGTATGCAGAATCAGAACAAGCCTCCCCGCCCCTCCAGACAAAGGAAAATGTTACAAATTTTCATGTCTGTTTGAGACATGAATCTTGATATATAAGGAATCCAGACTAAATGAATCAATAAAACTGTAGGTAACCATCACCATCATTTTTTAATTTTTTGGAGGGTAGACCTTGTAAGTGCAACTGTTTAGGCATCGGACAGAATTTACTTATTTATGGACACATCATCAATAGGTCTTTGTCTCTGATGCTTCAGAGGCAGTAGTGTAGCCAATCTGAATTGGCTGAAGCAAAGTTTATCAGGTGTCTAATTATAAGGATAAAGCAAAGCAAGGTACAGCACCAGATTTAGAGTGGTGCATGGAGTTCTCCACCCTAAGACCCCTCAGGGCACTGAGTCAAAGGGGGCACACAATTGAGAAGATCCAAATTTTGACCTTGCACAGGGCACCATATTATGAAAGATTACTATAGTCCACTTCTTTCTCCAGACACAATCTCAATACAAATTGCTCCCTAAACAGCAGTTATCATTACAAAATATTCCCCCTCCCCATGCTAATTGCTCTGAAGAGGATAATTCCTACTGAGATTATGGCTGGGGGAGAAGGTGCAAACCTCCCCCCCCCAGCATGCTGTAGTGTCAATGCCCCCGTCATGCCTAATTTTTGTGTGGGGGAAACTCACAATATGATTGCTACTCATGTCATTAATGCAACATTTGGTTAGGATCTACCTTAGTATTATTATGATCATACCTATTTCAGATGGTGGTGCTGGAGGAGGAGGAAGAGGAGGACTAGGGCAGAGTGTAGTTTGCCCAAGGTCATCATTGCAAAGGTGAGGTTCGAAACAGGGACCCAGAGGTGGTTTTAGGGTAGTGTGACTGGTTCTTCACACTGGGCACCAAGCTGAGAGAGTGCTTAGTAAGCACTTGGCCAGCTATGGGAAGGAGTTGTCAAGTAGGTGATGCTTTCATTTGAAGACAACATTTGAAATCAAGAAGACTCAAAGCATCTTGTGTGTGTGGCTGAATTTTATGTTATTTTATTTGTTAAAATTGAGTTTTCTTGGCAGGGATACTGGAGTGGCTTGCCGGTTCCTGCTCCAGGTGGATCACGTTTGGTCAAAACTCTCCACTATGAAGCAATGACAAACCTAGACAGCATCTTAAAAAGCAGAGACATCACCTCGCCAACAAAGGTCTGTATAGTTAAAGCTATGGTTTTCCCAGTAGTGATGTTGGGAAGTGAGAGCTGGACCATAAAGAAGGCTGATCACCAAAGAATTGATGCTTTTGAATTATGGTGCTGGAGGAGACTCTTGAGAGTCCCATGGACTGCAAGAAGATCAAATTTATCCATTCTGAAAGAAATCAGCCCTGAGTGCTCACTGGAAGGACAGATCCTGAAACTGAGGCTCCAATACTTTGCCCACCTCAAGAGAAGAGAACACTCCCTTGAAAAGACCCTGATGTTGGGAAAGATGGAGGGCACAAGGAGAAGGGGACGACAGAGGACGAGATGGTTGGATAGTGTTCTCAAAGCTACCAGCATGAGTTTGACCAAACTGCGGGAGGCAGTGGAAGACAGTAGTGCCAGGCGTGCTCTGGTCCATGGGGTCACGAAGAGTCAGACACGACTAAATGACTAAACAACAACATTTGTTTTTAAAAAATCAATATGTTAAATTTATGTGTATCTTAATGTTATCTTCTTTTAGGGTTAAACTCCCACACAAAGAAATGGGAGGAGGAGGAGGAGGAGGAGGAGGAGGAGGAGGAGGAGGAGGAGAAGAAGAAGAAGAAGAAGAAGAAGAAGAAGAAGAAGAAGAAGAAGAAGAAGAAGAAGAAGAAACAGAGGAGGAGGATAAGTCACTTTTGGACAGGATCATCATGGATCCTGTTCAGCAAGTGGATCCTCTTCTCCTTTTTACCGGCTATGCAAAACTCCAGTGCGGTTGAAATGTGCTAAAGAAGAATGTGTTAAATATGAGTCTGCAGCAAAAGGAGTAACTCAGCAGGGAGAATTTCTGCAAACCTGGAAGAATCGGTTTCTGCTCCTCTCTGACAGTTTTCTCCCTTGCCTGGTCAGCATTACGTTTTAAGAAGGTAGGTATATTCTGGCAGGTTTGACATATGGGTGGCGGTATGATTAAGAGTGGCAGCTTTGTCAAAATGTCAGTCTGGATGTGGTGGCTTTTGAGATGTGGGAGTTGGAAAGTGACAGACGGAGATAGAGAAGACAAAGGCGACAGCAGCTATCTAGTAACTAAAATGCCCGGCACCATTCACTTTTAGAAACAACCCTGGGTGCTCTTTTATTTTAAAGTTTTTTGGACTTGGGGAAGTGAGTTGTGAAAAGTTTGAACAAGATTTTCTTCCTCCAGTTTGAAAAAACACACCCTATCCCTTTCCCGGGTCTGGTGTTTCACTGCAGATATATATGTGCAATAGGAGGAATAAGCTTCTGCAAAGCCCAGTGCTTCTTGGATGCAAGGAGGACCAAACTGAGAAAAACTGATGCATCTACAGTGGTACCTTGGTTTAAGAACAGTTTGTTTATGAACAACTTGGATTAAGAACGCTGCAAACCCGGAAGTAGGTGTTTTGGTTTGTGAACCTTGCCTTGGAAGCAGAACATGTTCCGCTTCCTGTTGAGTGTGTTCCATTTGTAAACTGAGTTCGCCGCTGCTATGGAAAAGCATGCCTTGGTTTAAGAATGCTTTGGTTTAAGAACGGACTTCGGGAACAGATTAAGTTCGTAAACTAAGGTTCCACTGTAATGAGGAAAGGTCACCACAAGTGAGGTCAGAAAGACAGTCTAGGAACCCCGGAGGTTCCCCTCTGACTCTCTACTTTCTCCATATGCAAACCCACAAGACAAGGTGAGTTTTATCCTACAGCTTCCGACACTTGTTTCAGGCTGTTCTCTTCCCCTCCCCATTCGAGGCCTTAAAACATTTATTTGGCATGTGTAGCTTATTTAGCTGCAGGAATCTATGCCACTGTTTTACTTATTTTTAACTGGTCTGTTTTAAAAGTGTGATCTAATGTTAGTCTTAGAGTAGACCACGGAAATCAATGCACTTACTTACGGTAAATCTGTTGATTTTGATGGGTCTGTTCTGAGCAACATTAGCTGTGTTTAGCATCCTAATAAGTTTATCCTGTTGTCGTTTAGATTGCCTAATTTGCAGTCTGTTGAGAATCACATTCCGCATCATGTGTACTAGGTACCCAAAAGACAGCCTATAAATAAGTGCATATCTAAGTAGCAAAGGAGTTATCACAGTCAATCTGCCCACAATGAGATCGCATGATTTGCCATGCTGCAGTTGTGTCATTCAGATTTTCTTTGGCCCCAAACTGAGCCCCTCACATGTAAGTGGTTGTGTAGATAAGACTGTGAAATGGGGAGGACTAGTATTTCAGTGTGTAAAAGAGCTCTGGGATACATTAGGTAGGATAACAATTTTACGATGGATATAAACCCCTGTGCTTCAAGATAGAAGCCAAGCACTAACTGCTGGGGTCAAGAGGAAACATCTCCCTGGGGCATCTTAGCACATAATTGTCCATTACAGAAGTTTTACACCTTTCTTCCAAACTTGCCTGCACACTAGCTACTGATAAAGAAAAGGTTCTGCGGCAGACAGTAGACGGTCCACTGGTCTGGCCTAAGATGGGCCAAAAAAAGGAGAATATATGCATTATTCCCACCACAAAAAAGAAGTCAAAATATGGTGTAGATTTGCATAAAAATTTGCCTATGCTAATTTAGATGCCCATTTAGAAATAATGACTACAACGCAATGTATCTCACCACATTCACATATTCAATTTAGATTTCTGCTTGCTGTTCAAGCTATGATTCCAGGATGGTTTACAATGCATTAAAATGCACAAGAGCAGTACAAATACAATTTATGAAAGCAGGAAAAAAGAAGCAAGATCCCCCAAACCTGGGACAACTCTGGGACTTCCAACAAGGGCTCCTTGCTTTTTACTGGTCATTTTGTTGTTGTTGTTGTTGTTTAGTCGTGTCCGACTCTTCGTGACCCCATGGACTAGAGAACGCCAGGCACTTCTGTCTTCCACTGCCTCCCGCAGTTTGGTCAAACTCATGCTGGTGGCTTCGAGAACACTATCCAACCACCTTGTCCTCTGTCGTCCCCTTCTCCTTGTGCCCTCCATCTTTCCCAACATCAGGGTCTTTTCCAGGGAGTCTTCTCTTCTCATATTGGAGAATTGTATTGGAGCCTCAGCTTCAGGATCTGTCCTTCCAGTGAGCACTCAGGGCTGATTTCCTTCAGAATGGAGAGGTTTGATCTTCTTGCAGTCCATGGGACTCTCAAGAGTCTCCTCCAGCACCATAATTCAAAAGCATCAATTCTTCGGCGATCAGCCTTCTTGATGGTCCAGCTCTCACTTCCATACATCACTACTGGGAAAACCATAGCTTTAACTATATGGACCTTTGTTGGCATGGTGATGTCTCTGCTTTTTAAGATGCTGTCTAGGTTTGTCATTGCTTTTCTACCCACAATAGCCAGGGCAAAAGGTCTGCCAGGTTAGCGTATTAAGAATGCTGCTTTATAGAAGTGAGTTATAAGTGACTTGAACCCACCAGGAGTGATGCCTCAGTGCCTTCTACATGCACTGTGTCAGGAAGGTTTTGGGCATCACATGGCAGGACTGAGTTTCAAGCAAAGATGTGCTCTCCCATGCCCACATTCCCAGCATGTACACACTCCTGTCTCAGTGACGTCTATGCTGACTTGGTCATGTACACAGAATGGAAGATGGCAACGTCCCCAAGGATGTGCTCTACAGGGAGCTGGCTTCAGGCACAAGACCGGCTGGCAGACCAACTATATGTTACAAAGATATCTGCAAATGTGATATGAAAGCTGGCAACGTCAGCCCTGCCATGTGGGAATTCCCTGCCGATGACTGCAGTGCTTGGAGACAGACAGTCAGGTTGTGTATCCACAGCACAGCAGTGACCGGAGAAGAAATGATCACTGGGAGGAACTCAAAGAGAAGAAACATCAGGATGCATGTCTAACAGTGAAACTGGAGGAGAATAAGAATAAGAATAAGAATAAGAATAAGAATAAGAAGAAGAATAAGAAGAAGAAGAAGAAGAAGAGGAAGAAGAAGAAGAAGAAGAAGAAATACCCCAGCTGCAACAAAACATGTCTCTCCCATATCAGTCTTTACAGCCACAGTAGGCAATGTAATTCCACCAATAGTTTGACTTTACTCCTGAGGGCTCACTCCTCCATTGTTTCTTGAGATGAATGGATACCAACAACAACAGGCATGACAAAAATGTGAGCTCTGATCTTACTTCCAGGAACAATTGCGGGGGAAACTGATGAGGAGACATGTGAGTCCGTGTGGTACAGATGCTAACTGCTGATGGGCAATTTCGAGGCTCCTGCTCTCCCTCCTCATGGTTCATTATCTTCCCAAAATAAATAAATTCAAAAGTAGACAAGCTCTGGTGCTTCTGATAATCAGCTGTTCATTTTGCTCAATGTGCTTTGGAGAAATCTGCTTTGTCAGGAGCTGCAAAACCATTCAATTTATTAGTTTCAACAAATCGGGACCCATTAGGTCCAAACATTAACCATTTTTTCTTGAAGCAGCCCCATGGTTAACTCTAATCTCAAGGTGACACTCCCGCTCCCACTAGGATTTTGTTAATGTTTAGACCTAATGAATCCTGATTCGTCGAAGCTAAGAAACCAAATTGTTTGAAATTGAGCAAATATGTGCATTTTTATGCACATTAAAAACCCTAGGACTACTCCACTCCAAAATGAGTGCAACTATCCAAGGATGGCTGCTATTTGAGCTGCGTATTATTTGAGAAAGTGTGAATTAGGTTGGTTTGCCTTTAAATACGAACCCTTTTTGATTCTCCCCCATCCCTAACTGCAGTGCCCCCCATCTTCTTCGGCAGTAAACATCATGCTTTAATTGGCCAAAGAAGCCACTTTGAGGAACAAGAAGGAAAAATAGAGAGAGGGAGGGAGAGAGGGAGATGGAGAGAAAACAAAACACAAGGCAGATTTTGTTGTATAAAGGAGGACTTAGTTGAGATTCATGTTTCCAGAAAACTCTTGCTCTTCACTTTTTAATGAGATACAGTATGTGAGAAGCAAGGTTATGTGTGTGTGAGAGAGAGTGTGTGCGCACGAGGAAGAGAGAGGCATCTTCGTGAGGCTCCCACAAGTATTTCTTTAGCATGTTTAATTAAACAAATGGGAGGAAAAAGGAATTCCCCTTTCTCTCAGGCGCGGTGGTGTCCATGTTCCTTCTCTCTCAACAAGCTGCTAGACCCCTCTGGGAGAACAGCCTGAGGGCTCCCCGAGCAGAGCACAACTCTTTTTCTTGTAAAAGCCACAGATACTGCCTGCCTCATTGTGCAATGCCCCTCTGTGAGAAGTCTCTGTGGTCCTACACAAGAAACACAGCTGTGGTGGGGGTTCAGCAGTTTAGGCTGCAATCCTAATTCTATTTAAGGTAAAGGTAAAGGGACCCCTGACCATTAGGTCCAGTTGTGGCCGACTCTGGGGTTGCGGCACTCATCTCGCTTTATTGGCCGAGGGAGCCGGCGTACAGCTTCCGGGTCATGTGGCCAGCATGACTAAGCCACTTCTGGCAAACCAGAGCAGCGCACGGAAATGCTGTTTACCTTCCCGCTGGAGTGGTACCTTTTTATCTACTTGCACTTTGATGTGCTTTCGAACTGTTGGTTGGCAGGAGCAGGGACCGAGCAACGGGAGCTCACCCCGTCGTGGGGATTCGAACCGCCGACCTTCTGATAAGCAAGTCCTAGGAAGCCAGGAGGACTCACTGTCAAGTAGACATGGGTAGAGGATTGCGTTGCAAGATCCTCAACTGTTGTGCCCTGTTGGGTTCTGCTGTAAAGTCTGAGGCCAGGCAAGGACAATCTCAGTGCCCTGCAATGTCCTGCATCTGTTGTTTTGTTGTTTATGTTTTGATTATATATATTATGGTTTTTATGTTGATCTTTTCTGTGAACCGCCCTGAGACCTCAAGGTATAGGGCGTTATATAAATTTAATAAATAATAATAATAGTAGTTGTTATTCCTGCATTGCAGGGAATTGAACCAGATGACTCCCAGGTCCCTTCCAACTCTACAATTCTATGATAATTGTGGACTGTTTTTTTTCTGAGATGCGATGGAATCCCACCAGCAACCTTTCACTCAGCTCATTTCTAGGGAAAATTCCTGTGCATGCTGAAGGTGATAGCCTCAGAGAACTATGGAGTGGAATAGAAGCAAATTTTGGTCAAGAACTGCTGGCTCATTGTTATGTACTGAAGTTCTCACCCTGGGCCAGCAGGGGGATACTGTCCACATATAGGTCCACATATGCAAATAAGGGATCGAAAGTGACGTTCAGTGATTGGATAGTTACAGAAAGTTGTTACAGTTACATTGTAGTGGAGCTCTATACAAGCAGGCTGGCTGAACCCTTCAGTTCAGTTCTGTTCTGATCTGTGAATAAACATGAGCTGTTTGGAGAATCGCTGTGTTGTCTGATATGTTCACCCACAACTTAACACTCATGGCTTTAAAAGGCCTGATTTTTTTGGGTGAGGTCCAGATTTTGCCATTCCAATTTCAAACACTTCCCCCCCTTTCTGTCTGAACTGATTTCCCCCTTTGGATCACTCTGGATCCCATATTCATATTTTTCAACTTTCTTGTTGAGTTTACAGGACCCTGTTCCTTCAATCCCTTCTTGGACTGGTAGTTATAAATCCCGTTCTTTCTTAATCTTGAAGTTATATAACTGGGAATTTAGTAGTTTTCTTTTAGCTAGTTTGTACTGGAGGAAGTTTCAAGAGGATGCAATTTACGTCTTAGTAATATACATGATTTATTGGGTAATTATTTTTATTTGCCAATCCCATCTTGCTCTTTTCTGTTTAAACATCGCTTTTTTTCATTTCATGTATACATTATTTTTATTCTTTATTCTGTTTGTTCTTATATTTACTGCTGAGTTTGTATATCTTCCTAATTTCCCTGCTTTCATTTAAATAAATCTTTCCCACTTACTTTCATTTCTGGCCCAATCTGTTTTTGGTTGCCACCACTAGTTCCCCGAGTCAAGCTCAACGGAGCTAAAATCAAGGACCTATTTGCACTGACCTCTTTATCTAATAATAATAATAATAATAATAATAATAATAATAATAATAATAATAATTTATTTATACCCCGCTCATCTGGCTGGGCTTCCCCAGCCACTCTGGGTGGCTTTCAAAAAAATATTAAAATATTGTAATACATCAAACATTAAAAGCTTCCCTAAACAGGGCTGCCTTCAGATGTCTTCTAAAAGTCTGGTAGTTGTTGTTCTCTTTGACATCTGGTGGGAGGGCTTTCCACAGGGCGGGTGCCACTACCGAGAAGGCCCTCTGCCTGGTTCCCTGTAACTTGGCTTCTCACGGGGAGGGAACCACCAGAAGGCCCTCGGATCTGGACCTATAACCCAGAGTTGCATTTTAAATAAAAGAACACCTTCTACTCATGTAAAAACATGTTGATTCCCGGACTGTCCACGGGCCGGATTGAGACGGCAATTGGGCCACATCCAGCCCCCAGGCCTTAGGTTGCCTAACCCTGCACAAGACTCTGCAAATAAACAAGTTAATTGTGCAATGAAGTGCCCTGCTTGCAGGTTTTCCATGGGCATGTGGCTGGCCGCTGTGACATTAGAATCCTGGTTGAGATGGGCCCCTGAGCTCATCATGTTCTTATGAACCAGGTCTATGCTTCCTGCCTTCCGTCACCTTTTGGATTCTTCTGTTTTCATCCCATTCCACCCCTCTCTCTTGCTCTCCTTCCTTGATGGTTTCCCATCATGCGTGGTTTTGGGGTTTCAGCTGTTAATGCAGAGACTTTCTGGAAACCAGTTACAGATAGGTAGCCGTGTTGGTCTGCCATAGTCAAAACAAAACAAATTCCTTCCAGTAGCACCTTAAAGACCAACTAAGTCAGTTCTTGGTATGAGCTTTCGTGTGGTATCTGAAGAAGTGTGCATGCACACGAAAGCTCATACCAAGAACTGACTTAGTTGGTCTTTAAGGTGCTACTGGAAGGAATTTGTTTTGTTTTTTCTGGAAACCAGTAAGGCCAAGATATGGAAAGCAGAGACTTCTTTACTAGACTCCAGCAGGGACACCAGTTATAACTGTGGGAAGAAAAGAATGATGCATTGTGATCCCAACTGGCCTACATTTCTTTGCCATCCTTCAAAACACAGCTAACTGGAGACCGACACTTCAACCTTATCTGGGAAAATAAATAAACAAGCAAATAGATGCACTGAGTGAAACATACACCAGCCCAAACTCTCCTCTTGTCATTTTAATTGAATTGTGTGATCTTGGTTTAGTTTGATAAAGGGGGGGAGGGGGAGTAATAATAATAATAGAGAGTTAATTAGCAGTTCACAAAACCTGTGGGCTGAGAACAGTCTGCCAGCCATAACAGGGACATCTCATGTAGATTACATTAATTTAGTAACCGTGGGTTGCCTTCCTTCCCGCAAATGTGGGAGGGAGAATAGCATAATAAACTATAATAGCCTGAGATGCAGATAGGATTGTGACCAGGGAGGAGGTCAGCTGCATGAGAGCAGCCACCTGCATGTTAACAGCTCCTGATGGTTTCTCCTTGCCTTGGAGAAAGGTGAGGGCGGGCTTGGTTATGTGGGACCTTTTAAGAAAAAAATAATAAATTGAGATTCCTTGCTCCCACAAAATAAAGCTGAGCAGGTTGGAATGGGAGGGGAACACAGTCAAAGCTCCTGTAGCAGTGGAGACGAAGAATGGTCAAAAATGCCTACCCTTCAAGTGTCCCTGTTTTCCCGGGACATTCACAGAATTGCAGAAGCAATCCTGGCAGTCTGGGATTGTCTCATTCTTCTCCTTCCAGTGTCACCATCTCTGAGCATGGGAGGAGCTTGTTCTGGTGCTCACAGCCACTGATTATCAAGGGAACCTTCGTGAAGCGGGACCCTCATGCTCAGGGGAGGCATTTCCTCGCCGGAGCAGACGCATAGGGCATGCACGATGCTCTTGCCGGCTTTTCTCTGCTGCTGCCAAAACTGCCACCACCGTCATGGTGGCATGAGGCACAATGCAGACAGAGGAAGCAAGCAAGCAAGGAGGGAAGAGAATGAGCAGTTGCCAGGTATAGGTTGTGGCAGGAGAGGCAGCCATCTGACTTGCACATCATTTGGTGCCATGCTCCTGTGTGAGCCAGCCAGCCAGCTGACACACGTCATGATTTTCTGCTGGAAAATATTGGAGGGTATCAGGGCCGGATTTAGGTTTGATGGGGCCCTAAGCTACTGAAGGTAATGGGCCCCTTTATATGTCCAGCTGTCCTTCCTCAACAACAAATCAACCATTTTTTGCTGTTTTTTTGTGTTGAATATAAGCTATATGGTAATTTATGGACATAATAGATATCTGAAGCCATTTGCACATGCAGAATGTAGGCACCCTATATATAGAAATGAGCAAACCAGTGATATTTTAGGGAGCAGGCTAGCAGGCGGGGCCCATTGCTTACATCCTAGGAGCCTACACAACACAAAACACTGTTGCTGTATGTAGGTTTTATTTAATTTATTTTTTATCTTGTTGTTATTTAGTCATTTAGTCGTGTCCCATGGACCAGAGCACGCCAGGCACTCCTGTCTTTCAATGCCTCCTGCAGTTTGGTCAAACTCACGCTGGTAGCTTCGAGAACACTATCCAACCATCTTGTCCTCTGTCGTCCCCTTCTCCTTGTGCCCTCCATCTTTCCCAACATCAGGGTCTTTTCCAGGGAGTCTTCTCTTCTCATGAGGTGGCCAAAGTATTGGAGCCTCAGCTTCACAACCTGTCCTTCCAGTGAGCACCCTTCATGGATCTCTGCCTTGCCATGGCGAAGGGGCTTGAATAACCCAGAGAAGCTATGAACTATGCTGAGCAGCACACCCAAGATGAAGAGGTCATAGTGGAGAGTTTTGACCAAACGTGATCCACCTGGAGGAGGAACCAGCAAGCCACTCCAGTATCCCTGCCAAGAAAACTCCATGGATAAAGACAAAAGGCATTTTTTATCTTATATTTTGGAAATGTACATCCAGTTTTTTCCCCTTTAATTTTTTGGGGGGCCCCCAAGAGAGTGGGGCCCTAAGCTATAGCTTGTTTAGCTTATACCTAAATCCGGCACTGGAGGGTATGAAAATGGGATTCTGAAAAAATTCAGAAGCACACCCACAGCCCTAAGTGGAATGCACAATGTCTCAAGAAACTGATACCCATTCACAGCTCTCATGCGGACCTCCAGGAAGTTGTTCACAGGAGAATGTGGCCTGTTCCTCACTCCTGTGTTATGGGGCTTGTGATCTAGCCAGCCCAAATTGTTTAGGCATGCTTTTCCAGCTTGTGAGCCACCACTTGGCTACCCCTGTTCTTGCAAAGTGTGTTTATTCTTGGTCTGTGTGCCTGGAGCCAGACCAAACACGACACCGTCAGATGTATATCAAACACAATTGCCATACTAAAACCTCAAATTTACCGCCATGGCATCGCCAAGCTAAAATTGTTTTGTGGATATTTTATTTCATTGGGACTTTGTCACTGCTAGCGTTATGATTTGGTGATGAATCCTGGCACCCTTTGTATTATGTCATTGGTTCTAAACTGTTAACACACACACACACACACACACAGCATGAGCGAAAGGGAGGCTTTTTGTTTTATTTTTATTTTAAAAAGCATTTTGGAGACCGAGAGAGGAAAAGAAAGGAATGATAGCAAAAGCAAAACAGACTGCTCCTGGCTGTAGAGAAAGATATGGAACAGATAGAAATCATAAGGGAACGTTAGAAGGATGTTGGAATGAACTTTTGTGGTTTTAGCAGTAATGTTACAAAGGAGTATGTAAAAATGGATTGTTAATAGGTGAGAATGTAAAGTTATAATATATTAAGATAAATTATTAAGATAAAAGCAAAAATGGAAAGGATTTGCTGAAATCGCTAATTGAACTAGAATACAAAAAAGGGAGGTGTGAGGAGGTCAGGGAAACAAGCAAATGAAAGACAAGACATGGAAAGGTTGATTTGTTTTTAATTGTTTTTACTTTTCTGTATTTTGTATTTTTTGTATTTTTTTCTTATTTTTTCTTATTCTTGTAACTTTTTTGAAACTTTAATAAATATTATTAAAAAAAAAAAAACAGATAGAAATCATAAGAACTGGTTTTATCCAGCACAGGAATGGCAGAGGTAGAAGAGAGATGGTGGCCGAGGGGGGCGACACATAGTGTCATTTACCCCAAGCTGCACCCCCCCTTAGGGATCGCTGTGGAACTAGGCTTTGCATCCATTTTCTTTTGCAAGCTCATGGAGAGGGTGGGCGATATATTGATGTATCGTCCAAAACCTCTTCAAAGTCCCTATTGTGTTATTGGTTTCATAATTTTTGACCTGGCAATATATTGCAAATCATGATATACGTGTGTGGTGTGTTGTATGTGTGTGCTATGCAAAAATTATGATGCGGGGAAAACCGGGAAGCCAGCCAGTGCTCCATTGCGTGGTGAGTTCCCGCCTCCCCCGGGTGGAAATAAAGACACATGACACAAATATTTAGGTTAATGGGCAAAAAATGGCGACAACTTTATTGGTTACAGGAATGAGCGGTATTGGCTTAGGCATTGGTCCTAACTGACTATCCGGCTTCAGCCCGATTGCTTGAAGATCAGGAAGGGTTAACCACCAGTAGGGGGAGTCCTGCTGATGCACGTCAACTAGGAACTCTCCCGGGGTCACTGCTCGGGGCTGTGCCTTAGGCCCTCACCTCCATAGGCTTCGGACAGGGCCACGCCCCCCGGAATCCTTTACCGGACTATCCTCCGATATTCGGGGGAGGTGATGGCACTTCCTCCCCCCTTCATCTACATGACAATACCCCTACCAATGCCTAACCGCCAATGCCGAGGAAGTTGTGATGATTTGCTACAAGGTAGCTGACAAAACCAAGTGGCTGGTGCCAATTTGCCAAGTGGAAAAAATTCCTACCAGGCCCCTTAACAGCGACCAACCGAGGTCCATAGCAAGGTCAAAAGGAAAACCTAAAGGGCGGGAGGGTGGGAAACCCGCTGAGCTGAGGAGGCAAAAGAGGGAGATCCCCGGCCACGCCAGTGTGATATTGTGCAAGCCACGCCCTCCCTAGGCCAGCCGATTGGCTGGCCAAGGGATGATGCGGCCGGTGATCCCCTCAATTGTGCAGAGGCTGAGAGCCAGCCCCTGCGCATGTGGAGAGGGCGTGAAGCCCGCAACTCCACCTCCTCTCGAGTTCAGAAGTTATACCTTGGAAGCCAAACAGAATCCATTCTGGAAGTCCATTTGACTTCCAAAATGTTCGGAAACCAAAGCACGGCTTCTGATTGGCTGCAGGCAGCTCCTGCAGCCAATCGGAAGCCACGGAAGCCCCATCAGACATTTGGCTTCCAAAAATAGTTCGCAAATCGGAACACTCACTTCTGGGTTTGCAGCATTTGGGAGCCAAAACTCAGAACTAAGCTGTTTGAAAACCAAGGTATATTCTGATGTTTAGCTGGTGAAATATCATGATGTTGAAAACCAGATATCACCCAGCCCTACGCATGGATGAGTTTAAGGCTTGTAGAGGTGCTGCGAAGGCAGCCATCTTCCCCTTCCCGATGACAGAAGATGGGGGCTTCCTTTGATAGCTTTGATTTAGATTCCATGGCCACACATTTCAGGGATGTTCGCAAAGCCAGTTCCCATCCCTTCCTGCTCAAAAATTTTAAAAAGCGAAAAGAAGGATCCTGTCCACTACACCTTCCTTGCTTTTAGAATGAGCAGAGAGTTTGCTGACAGACCACTCATTTCACAGTGTAGCAAATTACAGCCATTCCTGGCTTTGTATCAAATGGCACTGAGATATCTGCTTATCCATTCCAGGTGTCTGCCAGGACAGGAGCTGTTCCTTTTCAAACCATTCATAGCCACTTATTTTTGCAGGAGCTGTTCACAGTGCGCTTGTCATCACAAACTGGGCTGGCTTGTTTGGTGCAGCAAGAGGTTGAGCAGGAGAAGGCAGGGAGCGGGAAGGGGGAGCAGGCCTCCTGTCGCTGCTTCGAAGACGGCTATTAAATCATATCCTTGGCAAAGTTTTTGCCTGCCGTTCGATGGCTTTTCTGGAGGCCATCCAGGGCCAGAAGAAACGCATCTAAGAGTATTAAAAGAACTGGCAGATGTGATCTCAGAACCACTGGCAGTCATCTTTGAGAATTCCTGGAGAACAGGCGAAGTCCCGGCAGACTGGAGGAGGGCAAATGTTGTCCCTATTTTCAAAAAGGGGAAAAGAGAGGACCCAAATAATTACCGCCCAGTCAGTCTGACATCAATACCAGGGAAGATTCTGGAGCAGATCATTAAGCAAACAGTCTGTGAGCACCTAGAAAGGAATACTGTGATCACCAATAGTCAGCATGGATTTCTGAAAAATAACTCATGTCAGACTAACCTGATCTCGTTTTTTGACAGAATTACAAGCCTGGTAGATGAAGGGAACGCAGTGGATGTAGCCTACCTTGATTTCAGCAAGGCATTTGACAAGGTGCCCCATGATATTCTTGTAAAGAAGCTGGTAAAATGCGGACTTGACTATGCTACCACTCAGTGGATTTGTAACTGGCTGACTGACTGAACCCAAAGGGTGCTCATCAATGGTTCCTCTTCATCCTGGAGAAGAGTGACTAGTGGGGTGCCACAGGGTTCTGTCTTGGGCCTGGTCTTATTCAACATCTTTATCAATGACTTGGATGATGGACTCAAAGGCATCCTGATCAAATTTGCAGACGACACCAAACTGGGAGGGGTGGCTAACACCCCAGAGGACAGGATCACACTTCATAACGACCTTGACAGATTAGAGAACTGGGCCAAAACAAACAAGATGAATTTTAACAGGGAGAAATGTAAAGTATTGCACTTGGGCAAAAAAAATGAGAGGCACAAATACAAGATGAGTGACACCTGGCTTGAGAGCAGTACATGTGAAAAGGATCTAGGAGTCTTGGCTGACCACAAACTTGACATCAGCCAACAGGGTCACGCGGCAGCTAAAAAAGCCAATGCAATTCTGGGCTGCATCAATAGTATAGCATCTAGATCAAGGGAAGTAATAGTGCCACTGTATTCTGCTCTGGTCAGACCTCACCTGGGGTACTGTGTCCAGTTCTGGGCACCACAGTTCAAGAAGGACACTGACAAACTGGAACGTGTCCAGAGGAGGGCAACCAAAATGGTCAAAGGCCTGGAAACGATGCCTTATGAGGAATGGCTAAGGGAGCTGGGCATGTTTAGCCTGGAGAAGAGGAGGTTAAGGGGTGATATGATAGCCATGTTCAAATATATAAAAGGATGTCACATAGAGGAGGGAGAAAGGTTGTTTTCTGCTGCTCCAGAGAAGCGGACACGGAGCAATGGTTCCAAACTACAAGAAAGAAGATTCCACCTAAACATTAGGAAGAACTTCCTGACAGTAAGAGCTGTTCAACAGTGGAATTTGCTGCCAAGGAGTGTGGTGGAGTCTCCTTCTTTGGAGGTCTTTAAGCAGAGGCTTGACAACCATATGTCAGGAGTGCTCTGATGGTGTTTCCTGCTTGGCAGGGGGTTGGACTCGATGGCCCTTGTGGTCTCTTCCAACTCTATGATTCTATGATTCTCTGAGGCTGTGCACAGGCTGGTTCTGCTTGCGCATTGGTAAACTGAAGCATTTGTCCCAGGAAAGGAGCAGTAGAGGAAAAGGCCCCAGAGGATGGGGTCACTCAGTGCTTTTGGCATGAGTGAAAAACAGCATCCCTGCCAACCCGGAGCTCTTTGTGCTTCAGCCCACATCTGGAGCTCCCATTTGGAGTGTGTGGCTTTCCGTCTTCACTTTAGAGAGCCAGCATGGTGTAGTGGTTAAGAGTGGTGGACTCGTAATCTGGTGAACTGGGTTCACTTCCCCGCTCCTCCACATGCAGCTGCTGGGTGACCTTGGGCCAGTCACACTTCTCTGAAGTCTCTCAGCCCCACTCACCTCACAGAGTGTTTGTTGTGGGGGAGGAAGGGAAAGGAGATTGTTAGCCGCTTTGAGACTCCTTAGGGTAGTGATAAAGCAGGATATCAAATCCAAACTCTTCTTCGTTTTAATGGAGGAGGCAGCTCTGTTCATATGCCTCTTTCGGAACAGAGCAGAATGGTGGTATTATAAGGCCCATCACTGAATTCTCAGTTTTCACCATTTTATTTTAAGAGCACACTTCTAACCTTTCATGTTTTAGAATGGAAATACCTAACAGAAGTCTTCACAGAAGTATTGTGTCTCTTTGGATTGCTGTGGTATTGGAGTTACAGGTAGGCGTGTTGGTCTGCCATAGTCAAAACAAAATAAAAAAAATTCCTTCCAGTAGCACCTTAAAGACCAACTGGTATGGTATTGGAGTACGTGTTGTTGATTCTTCACTTTTTTAGAGTAAATTTGCCTGAAGATTTATATGAAGTTGGGGCCAAATTTCATGTTGTTGGCTAATACTTCTATTAGGTACTATGTTTTAGCAGACTTAAGAGGAAAAGCCACCTGGCACTCTTGACTCAGGAATTGCAGGTCTTAATTTTTGGTTCATGGGCACTTGTGCAAACTGGATAAACCGCTGCTGGATAAACACATAAACACATGCAAGCACCCAACACCCACTAACTCACCCTACCCATCAGCAAATTGGCTTGGGAAAAAGTTTTTGCTTTTCTCATGGGGTGTGTGTGTGTGTGTGTGTGTGTGTGTGTATAAGACAGACAGACAGGGGCACACACACACACACACACACACACACACACACACCCCATGAGAAAAACAAAAACATTTTCCCAAGCCTATTTGCTGATGGATGGGCTGAACAAATTAGGCCTGTGAAAAGACTTCTGTTGAAGCAAAACAAAGCTTCTTTCAAGCCCAGCTGCATTGTGGAAAGGGCAGAACAGTGTTGGTATAAGGGAAAGTCTGTGCAGGAGCACCCAAAGGTGCTGCATTGACAACCCATGCTTTTACTTCCTTCTTAATAAGAAACGAACCTCCTCCTGCCTTTGATGTTCTGGCTGAAAAGGGAAAGGCTATGGACCAAATGAGAAACACTACATTCATTTCTAAAATGTTATTAAAATTACTATTTATTTTTTTTTTGCAGAAAAATCACTCAGTACATCAAATCACATCAAAGTAACTATGATGGCCAATTATATCCCTGTTGCTTATTGTTTGAAAGTTGTTTTGGGATTGACTGAATGGGAAAGTGGCATAGAAATACAGCCAACCAATCAGTCTATCAAATCAAATGATCTTATAAAGTGGCAATTTCTGTTTCACATTAAGTTATGTTACCAACATCCACCCACCAGTCCTAGGTAGGTAATAAACACTCTTTGTGGGTCGTACATGATGGGGGTATGGGGAGAAAATCTGTTTGGCAAGGTACATCAGAAGTTGTGCAGGGGCTGCCTTGATGAAAAGCCCGCAGTCTCTGTGTGGCTCTGTGCTATATTTATCTGCAAAGCACTTTTGAGCTCAGACAAACCTCCAATCTGTGGTTGCAGAATCAATACACTTTATTCATCACCTCTGGGCATGCCATCTTTTCTCTTATTAGCACTTGCCATTTGACAATCTAATTAAGGTCACCAATCAGCAAAAAAAAAAAAAAAAAAAAAAAAAAAAAGCTACTTAGAGAACTATTTTCTCCCTCCCCATTTTTAACCAGCAGAACTAATAACCTTGTAAGTTGCCAAATACTCTTCATTAGATCCTCCCCCTCTGGCAATGCTTCGTGACCTAGAAAAACAGGCAAAACAGAAGCTGGCTTTTATCACAATGGAGGTGGGTCTAAATGCCAGAAAATGTGATATCGCCTGTTTAATGAGCAGGTCTCACTGTTCTCCGTGTTTACAAACCACTGAAAAGTGTCAGCGGGAAGTGAATCTTGTGCGTGACACAAACACCCCTACTTCATCTATCCATCTATCCATCTATCCATCTATCCATCTATCCATCTATCCATCTATCCATCTATCCATCTATCCATCTATCATCTCCATCTCTAACACAGGCCTGCTTCTCTCAATATCTTCTCTCCTTGACTACACATACCTGGAACAAAATACACATGGATCACATATACAATATGAATTCCCCAAGGGGTGGAAATCATTATTAATACAATAGGAATAGCACAGGGTGGTGTAGTGGTTAAGAGCGGTGGACTCGTAACCTGGTGAACCGGGTTCGCGTCCCTGCTCCTCCACATGCAGCTGCTGGGTGACCTTGGGCCAGTCACACTTCTTTGAAGTCTCTCAGCCCCACTCACCTCACAGAGTGTTTGTTGTGGGGGAGGAAGGGAAAGGAGAATGTTAGCCGCTTTGAGACTCCTTAAAGGGAGTGAAAGGCGGGATATCAAATCCAAACTCTTCTTCTTCTTCTTCTTTTTTTCCCTTTTTTTTTTTGCTGCTCCATCACTACTTCTAAATACATGGAAATGCCTTCAGAGAAAGGATCAAGGCTCTGCTCACCTGTACTTGAACGGAAAGAAAGCAGAGAGCAATACGTTCATGCAAAACTCATATCTGATGTTAGTAACGTGACATTTGTTCTTGAGAATGTGTGCACTAGACTACAAGAAGCACAAAAAGCAGCCCAGTTCAGCTGAAAAGGCAGAGGCCACCCACTTCTTCTAAAATGTAGGAGCAAAAGTAATGAATTATCCATAAAGGTTGCATTCTCTCTTTCTGACTCTCACTTTAATAGTTTTTGCTGGCCTCTGTTCCTTGTCCCTTTGGGGCTTCATAGCATCATAGGAAGAAGCTACTGTATGAGATATGTGGCTGGGATTGTTATTCACAGAATTGTAGCATTGGGAGGCTTGTCTAGTTCAAACCCTCTGCTATTCAGGAATCTCAACTAAAGCATCTATGGCAGATGGCCATCCAATCTCTCCTTAAAAACCTCCAAGGAAGGAGAGTCCATCAACTTCCAAGGGAGTCTGTTCCACTGTTGAACAGCTCTTACTGTCAGAAAGTTCTTCCTGATGTTTAGTTGTTATCTCCTTCCTTGTAACTTGAAACCACTGGTTGTGATTCAAGGACCCGCCACCCGCTTGGGATAAGAAAGACACATGGAAACAGTATATTAGGTTAATGGGCTAAAAAAGGCCACAACTTTATTTATTACAGCATGTGAGAGGTATTGGCTTAGGCATTGGATAAAACAACAGAGCGTGACTCCACCCCCTCAGGGAGGGGTGAGCCTAACAAGGGTTAACCACCAGTGGGAGGAGTCTGTTGATGCAAATACAACTGAAAGCTCCCCCTGATGTCACCGGGGGCCGTGCCATGGCCCTAGCCATCAGCAAGGGCGTCGGACAGGATCCACGACCGCCGGATTCATTTACCAGAATACCCTTAAAGTGGAGGGGTAGGTGATGGCCACACCCTGCCCTCCAATACACAAACATATTCCAATGCCTAACCTCCATTACCTAAAAGTTGTGACGATTTGCTACGAGGTAGGTGAAAAAACAAGTGGCCGGTGCCAATTTGCCAGTTGGATAAAAATTCCTACCAGGCCCCTTGGACAACCAAGGCAACCAAGCACAGGTCCATAGCAATGTCAAGAACCAAGCAATGAACTAAAGGGAGGGTGGGTGATATGACGAAAACCAGCAGCAGAATGAAAGGGGAGTGCTGCCGCGGCCATGTTTGAACAGCAAAACCCCACCCCCAAGCCTCCACCTGATTGGTTGGCTATCTGGGGGCATGGTGCAGAAGCCAGGCCAGCTGGGCAGGGGCTGGAACGCCCCCTGCCAACGCGCGAAACGGCTCCTGCTCACAACTCCTCCCCTCTGTAAGGAGGAGAGGCTTTCAGGTCCTACTCTCTGGAGCAGGAGAAAACAAGCTTGCTCCATCATGGCTATCATATCTCCTCTCAGAGTCCTCTTTTCCAGGCTAAACATACCTAATTTCCTCAATTGTTCCCCGCAAGGTTTGGTTTCCAGACCCTTTATCTTCTTGGTTCTCTGCACACATTCCAGCTTGTCAACATCCTTCCTAAATTGTGGCACCCGAAACTGGGCACAGCACTCCAGGTATGGTCTGACCCAGGCAGGATAGAGTGGCAGTATGACTTTCCTTGTTCAATACACTGTACTTCTATTGATGTAGTCTGGAATAGCAATAGGATGTTTTTGTTTTGCTGCAGCAGCACGCTGTTGACTCATGTTAACAGGTTAAATAAACTCTGGATGACCACCACTGTCAATGAGCAACTCAAATTCCAGGGAGCAGCTGGGCTTTCTAATGTGTATCCTGAGTGCTTTTGCTATGATCTCAGTTTTACTGTCAGATATCTTAAAACATTGGGTTGTATCTGGCACTGGGCACACAGAGTTCAGCTCATGTAGTGGGACTCTGCTCCCCATGTGCCCCCAAATTCTTGTCCATAGGGGCCTTCATCCTTGTTATCTGGAGATAAAAACTGATCATATTTGTCAGGGGTTCAGAAGGAGAGACACAGGAGGGGGAGCAAATGGAGAGTGAGGAGGAGGAGTACGAGGGGGGAGCAGGCAGTGACAGTGGAAAGAGTTATTCCACAAGCCTCTCCAGCGAATCGGAGGACTCACAGAAGGGAGCGCCGATGGCCAGGGCGAGGGGGGTTCCAGGGGGGAAGCCCCAGGAGGAAGGGGCCAGCGGGGAGTCCCTGAGCAGCAGTTGGAAATCAGGACCAGCTTCCCCACCAGAGCACAGTGGGGAGGGGGAGTCCCAGGAATCGGGACCAGTGCTCTCACCACCAGCGGGAGGAGAGGAGTCAGGTTTGGTCACGCCCACATCAGGAAGCGGGGAAACGGTCAGGAGGAAGGTTACCGGCTGGGCGCGCGCGCCAAGTTCAAATGTACAGGCGAGCGGCACAGCAGGGAGCCCGGGTAGGGAGCCAGGTCCTAAAGCCCGCCGGAAGGAAGGGGAAGACCAAGGGGGGTCAGCGTCAGAAGAGTCCAGGAAGGAGGAGACCCCAGAGGGCAGAAAGACCCAGCGAAGGAAAGAACAGCGTAGGAGGTGGAGCCGGGCGAGGATCTTAAACTGGTGTGGGAGGAGCAGTGAGTCAGAGGGGACTTAGCCGGTCTAGCGTCGATACGTGGGTCTGCGCGCCCAGAGCCTTGAAATGGAAACTAAACTTCAATAAAGACTTTGTATATTATATCCACCGGGCGTTGGTCCTCTGTGAGCTGGGATCTAGAGGCAGACCTGACAATATTAATTTAGGTGTTTATATTAGAATTAATGGGCTATTCATATTGTTAATCTCAGCTGGCAATGTTTCCTTATCTCCCCCCTTCCCCCTTTTTGGTATATGTTCAAATAAAGCATATATTAGGGGGAAGTGTGCACACCCATACCCATATGATGTACATAAATGCATAACATTAGGCTTGCAAAAAATGTTCAGATTAGGATGACTATATGTATTAAGAGGGTTGGCCAATTGGTGCGAAAGGAGGATAGAACTTTTTTTATGTACGCTACAACAGCAGCAAGAATACTCATTGCAAAGTATTGGAAAACACAAGATCTACCCACCCGGGAAGAATGGCAGATGAAGGTGATGGAATATATGGAATTGGCTGAGATGACTGGCAGAATCCGGGACCAAGGAGAAGAGTTGGTGGAAGAAGATTGGAAAAAATTTAAAGTTTATCTTCTAAAATATTGTAAAATTAAGGATTGTTAGAAAGATGTTGGGAAAAGAAAATTATGTGGTTTTAGTAGAAATGACATAAAGGATTAAGTAAAAATGAATTGGTGAAAGAGAGAATGTAAAATTATAGTATATTAAGACAAATTATTAAGATAAAAACAAGGTTGGAAGGATTTGCTGGAATAACAAATTGAAGTAGAATACAAAAACGGGAGGTGTGAGGAGGTCAAGGAAATAAGTAAAGGAAAGAAAGCTATGTTAAGGTTTGATCTGTTCTTTTTTAATTGTTTGTAATTTTTCTGTCTTTTTTATTTTTATTTTTTCTCTTTTCTCTTTTTGTAATCTGTCAAACTTGAATAATTTTTTTTTAAAAAAGACTATATGTATTAAGAGAAATGTTGATAAATTTTCATTATCCACACCCCCCTAAAGTTTGCAAACTGATGTGGAAATTGGGTGAACTAGATTGGAAAACTGAGAAAAACCAAAATGGTCCATCTCTACCTAGAATAAGCTGATAATTTAAGATTCTCACTTCAGGACCCACTAAGTCATGGGTAGGCAAACTAAGGCCCAGGGGCCGGATCCGGCCCAATCATCTTCTAAATCTGGCCTGTGGACGGTCCAGGAATCAGCGTGATTTTACATGAGTAGAATGTGTCCTTTTATTTAAAATGCACCTCTGGGTTATTTGTGGGGCATAGGAATTCGTTCACCCCCCCATATAGTCCGGCCCCCCACAAGGTCTGAGGAACAGTGGACCGGCCCCCTGCTGAAAAACTTTGCTGACCCCTGCACTAAGCGCAAACCAGGCTTCAGGACCAAGGACAGATCACAAGAAACTACGCCTATCCAGCCCAGCACTGTCTACTCTGACAGATGTCTTGATCCTAATACCAGCTTCTTGCTTCTAACTGGAAATGTCAGGGATCGAACTTGTGACCTTCTACATCCAAAATGTGTGCTCTGCTGCTGAACTTTGGCCCCTATGTTCAGTAGGCAATGGAGCAACTGCTTGCTATGGGTTCATGATGCAGCAACAATTTATGCACAGATTCAGGTAGGTATCTGTGTTGGTCTGATACAGTTGAAATACATAAGAAAATAAAAAAAATTGTCCAGTAGCATCTTAGAGACCATAGGAAAACCACACCCATTGAGTCAATCACCCATCTCCTATTACCTTTCTGAGAAAAACCCTACCCTACCCTCCCACAATATATAAGAGCCTGCTGACTTCTGTTTCAGTGTATCTGAAGAAGTGTGCATGCACACAAAAGCTTATACCCAGAACAAACTTAGCTGGTCTCTAAGGTGCTACTGGGCAATTTTTTATTATTTTTTTTTAATTCATGCATGGCAACTGAGGCCAGTCTGAGGCACCTGGGCTCCTGGCTGAGGGCTAGATTTAATGTGAAGGAGGAGGACCATGAAAAAGCATGTCCTGTTGTTAAAAAAATGTTAATAGCAGCCATTTTGTGTGTGCATGTGTGCATGAACATGCATATTTATGTATGTGGGATAGAGGAGTTCAGATCCGGGTCACAGTTCCACAGGAAGGGAGTTAAGCTTTCTCTTGCACCAATTTCTTGAGGAACATTCCTATCTGAGGCTGCCATTTTGCAAAATATCAAAATATACAGGCTTCACAAAACTATTATTTTATTATTATTAGTTATTAAATTTGTGTACCGCCCGATACCCGCAGGTCTCAGGGCAGTTCACAGGATAACATCACAACATAAAAACATGAAATACACACTCAAAATAAAAACAAAATACCCCCCTCCCCAATGTTTTTCCCATGAAGCAAAGGCCACCCCCTCTTCCCCTCACAAACCTATCATTCCCAGAGTTCCCTGGGAAGAGGGATTGGATTTTAATAAACTATTGTGAGAATTATAGCTCTCTGAGGGGAATGGGAGCTCCCAGAATTCTTTGAGGGTAGCCATGGCTGTCTAAAGCGACCATAAGTGCTTTAAATGCATTGTGCGAATTTGGCCTTAGATGCTCTAGAAAAAGAACTACGCTGCGGCAGCGACTTCAAAAGAAGAGGTCTGTTGATGGAATAGTTACTGAGTTGAGTTTGGGCCATAGGCAAAAGCTGACAATGAGAAAGCCATTTCCGACCTGGGAGGAGAGGGGGTTGCGGGCAAAACCCTCCTCCCACACACGCGGGGGCGGGACCTGGCCCCCGCATGAACAGGGAATCCCCGGGCGTGCCTTCCACCCCGTCCGCCAATCGGCGGGCAGGGGAGGTGGGGCCTAGCCCATTTAAGGCCAGGCACGCCTGGGGACCGCCCTCTTTCCCCTTTCCCGGCTGAGCGGTTTTCCCAATCCACCCACCCTCTAGGATTAGCTAGCTTTGACCTTGCTATGGACTTCGGTTGGTCGCTGCAAGGGGCCTGGTAGGAATTTTTCCAATTTGGCACACTTCGAGCCTTTTGGTTTTTTCGCCTACCTCGTAGCAAACGTCACAACTTCTGCGGTATTGGCGGTTAGGCATTGGCAGGGGTTAATTGTTATGCAAATGAATGGGGGGAAGGAAGCACCATCACCTTCCCCAATGGAAAGGGTAGTCCGGTAGAGGACTCCGGGGGGCGTTGCCTTGTCCGAAGCCTAGGGAGGTCAGGGCCCCCAGCACACCCCCGAGCGGTGACACCCGTGGGATCCTAGTTGGTGTACTTCAACAGGACTCCCACGGCTTGTGGACAACCCTTCCATGCCGGGTAGTTGATAGGAGCCATTGCCTAAGGCCAATACCTTCCAATTCTGTAATCAATAAAGTTGTGGCCTTTTTATGCCCATTAACCTTAAATAATGTGTCCAGTGTCTTCATTTCTCATGGGGGAGGGGACTTGCCACGCAAACAACATTTCTAGAAGAAAGCCTGATATCCTGCTGACGCCTTTGCAAAGTGCTGGCCCCTGGAAAGTATGCTCCATACCTCCATATGGCTGGTGCACACCAACAGTTGCACTTGCCCCCTTAAATTCTCCTATCTATCAACGCCCCCCCCCCCCGACATAGGCACATACAGCAGGTGCTGCCAGCTTGTTACCCATGACATCAGGCCTGTTCTTTCCAATTATTATGATTTTTTTTTATATTAAAAAATTGAGATGGTTCCATCTTTCAGCACTGTGCTCCACTTCAACAGATGTCTCCGTTTTCGTGTGTGTTGGTGTTTGAAAATTACGCTCGCTGCGGCAAAAAAAACCTCACATGGAACTTGTCAGAGCAACTCAACATGATCACAATAAAGTGCTGATTGCACTTCACGTTAGCTTCCCTCTGCCAGAGTCAAAGCGCTAGCAGAACCCTAGAGAGGCAGCAGACTGTAACTCCCCCGGCTTTGGGGAAAAAACCAAACCCCCTTCATTTTACCCTCTTGGCTTGCCTTTGATTTCATAGATTATTTCTGGCCATTGGGCTGAAACTTGGCACAATTTCAGAAGAGTTTAATGCGGCGCATCTGAAGACACAGCACAGGGAGTTCTGAAAGAGTCGTAGGTGGCCTGGCACTGGATAGATCTTCCCCACTAGGGGACCAATCAGGAGTTCATGGTTGGGATTGAGTGGTTTGTTGGCAGTGTCTTCTTCCCAGCGCTATATGTTTGTATATCTGGCTGCCGGGCTCCTCTCCTGCCAGGCTCAGCAGCACAGCCACACTGAACCCCACAGGGATGCCTCTCCCTCCTGACTGCCAATGTGATGCTATTGATTGTTGTATTATTGATCACAGCGGATGTACTTGCCAACTGCAATCGCTCGTGAAAGTTTCATGGGACCCTCAGAGGAAGAATGTCTCGATCCGATTCTGGGGAGCGTTTGAGCACATGGCTTGCATTCCGAGGATCCCAGGTTCACTCCCTGGCCCCTCCGGGTCTGGCTGGCAGACACTGTCCTCTGAAACCCAAGAGAGGCATTGCCAGTCAGGATAGGAGGAGACCTACCTGTGGCCATCGTAATGTTGTTAGACTCCAGCTCCCATCAGACCCAGCTAGGATGGCCACCAAGGATTATGGTATTGTTGCCCTCAGGTTCTGCTTGTGATCTTCTCGAAAGCATATGGTTGGTACTGTGAGACCAAGGATTCCCTTTTTATTTTTATTTATTTATTGTGGCTTAGGGCCCTCATATTTACGGGACCGCCTCTCCTGGTATGCCCCGCAGAGGACCTTAAAGTCCATGAATAATCATAGTTTAGAGGTCCCGGGCCCTAAGGAAGTCAGATTATCCTCCACCAGGGCCAGGGCCTTCTCAGTGATGGCTCCGACCTGGTGGAAGGCTCTGTCCCATGAGACTAGGGCCCTGCAGGATTTAACTTCCTTCCGCAGGGCTTGTAAGAGAGAGCTATTCCTCCTGGCTTTCAACTTGAACTTACCCTGATCTTTTATTCCCCTTCCATCCCTCCCCCTCCCCTTTTTATGAAGATTACCCGCTCTGGGATCCCGCAGCTAATTCTCCCCTGGTCTCCTCGCTGGCCCAGATAGGACTAATTTAGCCAGCTCGCCCTGGTGATCATCTAATGTTTATTGGATGGATTTCCCCCCTAAATTTATTTTTGAATTCTGAATTTATTATTCATGTTTTCTACTGTATTTTATGCTGTTTTTTGTTGCATCAATTAAGTGTTTTAAATTTGTTGTTAGCCGCCCTGAGCCTGGTTTTCTGAACCGGGAAGGGTAGGGTATAAATAAATTTTATATTTATTTATTTATTTATTTATTTTATTATGTTTTTATTTATACTTTTCAAATTTATACATTTCATTATTTTTACAATCAATTTAACATTTCAAAGTTTGACTTCCTTCCCCCTCTTTCTGGGGTTCCATAAATTTATTTTTTAAATATCTTCTGCATGTCCAAATTCATTTAACTTGCTCATTTAATTATCTACTGTAAATATATACTCTTATAAAACTGCAGGTTATTACAGTAATCCTGCCAATGTTTTTATCTGTAAACAATTTATCTGTAAACAATTTACAGTGTTTTTATCTGTTTTTATCTGTTTACAATTTATCTGTAAAGATAACAAACTTTCTATAAAAGAATGGAAATGGTTTATTGAAAGTTTGTTATCTTGATTTCTTATTTTCCCAGTAAGTTTCACCATTTCTGCATATTCCATAAGTTTTTATATCCATTCACAGGAGTGCCCAAACTTTTTTCAAAGAGGGCCAGATCTGATGAAGTGAACATGCGTGAGGGCTGACCAAAGTTGTTGACTTTTTTTAGGATTGAAGTTGGAGCTTTTTTTACAATTTTACCCCAAAGTTACTGAGTTTTTAAGGATTTTACCCCAGGACATATACTTCCTTGGGGGCTGGATTAAATTGACCAGCGGACCGAATTAGGCCCCCCAAATAGACTTCTGCTTCTTTTCACTTTTGGGCAAGTAAATTCTTGCTGCTGTAGTAACATACATAAATAAATTTTGATACAATTTAGGTAGTTCTGTCCCTATAATTACGATACAATAATCTTTATTGTCATTGTCCCATACAGAACAACGAAATTGAAAAAATCTACACCAGACATCCCAAAACCAACAAGCTTGCTATCCCAGCTATCCCAGCCTGGTTAACCCCTTAAAAACTCTGATACCCCATAATTAAATACAATATACTCACACAGAGACTACCGTACACTGCATTTAAAACCAAAATTGCATTTGGATAGAAACTGTTTCTCAGGCGGCTAGTCCTGGCCTTAATAACCCTATACCTTCTTCCAGAAGGCAGAAGCTGAAAGAGATCATTTCCGGGGTGCGCACTATACTGCGCTATCTCTGCAGCTTTCTTATGACACCTGGAAGCATAGATTTGATCCAAGGTGGGAAGAGTGCACCCAATTATTCTCTCCATAGTCTTTACAACCCTGGACAGCATTGTTTTTTCCCTGACCGTGCAGCCAAAAGAAAAACTTCTGTTTTTTTGAACATCCTTTTCAATTCAATATATATCATTTCCCAGTAAGCTCTAACCTTACCACAAGACCACCACATTGACCCTTGACCTCACCCAGCATGGCACTTCTCATGTTTTTACATTTCCAGACACCCCTCTCACCATCCTGGCCAACCTCCTCTGCACATTCCCTAGCTGGCCAGTGTCCCTTTTTTGAAAAAAGCATGGCACCATAACAACAAAAGGTAGATTGTCTTCTAACCTGAGTCATGTCACTGCCCTGCAGAGGAACTGGTATCATTTCAGTGTGATCAATCTCTAACGTGCAGAGCTATGATCAACTGTCTGGCCCCGAACAATTATTGTCTTTGGGAGAGAAACATAGTACAAGATCAATGTCTCCTGTTCTTGAAATAGAAACTTGTCTTCCCTTCTGCCTTTATATAACAGCAGGAGAAATCATGACCCTAAGATAATGCCCTATTTCATGGACATTATCTCTGATATTAGATTTGGCTGGTGCCAAGTAAAAGTACAGCTTGAAGCTCTGAAGTGATATGTATGGCTTTCGTTCCTTCTGTGGCAGGCACACAGTAACTAGAATATGTTAGCAATAGTGGCAAGAAAACAGGACCCCTGGAATGAACTGAACTAGCAGGAGAGGACAGGGTGGGCAGCCAGATATAAACATGTTTTTACTAATTCCCAGCTGGAGTTATTGGCACAGCTGCAAATGTAAATGATAGGCCTGTTGATACAAGGGTATTCTGTTACTTTGACACACTTCAACGCTGGGGCAGGGAACCTGGGGTCTTGGGGGCTGAATGCTCTCTGCTCTGCCAAATTCTCCACAGCTCATGCTCCTCACTGGCTTTTTTTCACCCCAGGTGTTTCTTTCTAGCTGGAATGTGTCCCTGAATTCTGATAATGTCTCTTGCTTGTCTGGGTGGATGTGGAAGGGCACCTACCGGTAGTTAGGGAGTCATTCATCAAGAAACAGGGAGAAGATTCGAGAACAGTTGTATTTAAGTGGGAGTGGCACTCTGAGCATGTGCAGCTTCAGTTGGAAGTGCCGATAAATGGAGAACTTTCGTTTGTGCTTTTTGCAGACGACTGACCAATGCTGTCTGCAAACGGCTGTGTCATGAGTGCTGACAGATTGTGTCTGCCTGCGTCGTTGCTAAAGAGAAAGAGGGACTGAAACTTAAGCATGCCGTTACAGCTATTGCTATAATGATTGTAAATAGTGCTATTGTGATGCATTTATGACCAGTCAAGCAATAAATCCCTTGACTGAGTTGTGAGTGTTTCATCTCAAAGTGTAACTTCAGGTGCTGACCACTGCTTCCAGAAACTCTGCTAAATGGACAAAAGCTTCTAACGAGGTGCCTACACACAAGTATTCTCATGCAGCGAAAGAGTGATGGACTGTGACCTTTAATACACCTAGCCTAGTGCGCAAAGGTGAGATTTGCACCTGTGGCTCCACTCACTTTTGTGCCTGATTCTGGCAACCAGCTGGGAGGCGTCCCTCGGAGGGTGGCCCAGAAGAGAAAGAAAAAGAGAAAGAAAAAGTTGCTCTTGGGCTGAAAAAACGGTACCCCTGCTTTAATGTCAGACTTCCATGTGAGAAAGAATCTTGTGCATTGAAACCACTTTCCCAAAAGACTAGACCTTTTCCTGATAAGGAAAGTGGTAGGATAATGCAACGGAGAGTGTGGGGGTAGCAATGCTTTGGTGCCATGCCATCTAACCACCCTGGAAAGAAAAATAATGAATGCTCAATAAGTAGATACCCTGAAAATATATATATTTTCCTGGCTTTTTTCTGGCCCACGTAGGACCAGTCTGGATAGTTGGCCTTGGTGAAGATTTGACGTTTTCATCCCCAAAAAGTTTTTGATTTGAGTTTCTACTGAAATGAGGTAGCATTTTAATGTTCTATTCTAATCTTCTTTTTAAGCTGTATTTTAATCAATTGTTTTATACCTGGTGTTAGCAGCCCTGAGCCTGGTCTTGGCTGGGGAGGGTGGGGTATAAATAAAACAACTTCTTCTTCTTCTTCTTCTTCTTCTTCTTCTTCTTCTTCTTCTTCTTCTTCTTCTTCTTCTTCTTCATATCAGGGTTAATGCTCAATAAGCAGATGGACTGCAAGCCCCCCGAGTTGCCTCACAAGGAGCAAGCAGCAGCAGTTCTTTCCGGAGCAAAAGTACATAGCAAAACATTGGAAGTTTCATCATAGCAGATCAGATTATCTGCCCATGTCATGTGTCCTGAAGCATTGTCAGGCTCCAGGATGGAGTGGCCGGCTGAGATGGACAAGGAGCGGCAACAGGAGGATGACAGGAGGCTGAGACAGGAGAACAGGGGCTGGAGCAGGTGGGCACTTCTCTGCCAGGATATAGCAGGAAGTCTGGAATTAGGACTCCAACCACCCTTCTTCCATCGCATGGAGAGGAGCAGAGCAATGGAATCTTGCAAGGGAAGCTGGGGAGAGCATCAACCCATCGCTATGGCAGAGGAACAATCTAGTCACCTCGTGGGGTCCCCATCACTGGGAACAGACTCATTCTCCCTGACACAGCGATCACCTGCATGCCTGACAGTTTTGCAAGACACACAAAGCTGAATGTGCCAACCTGTTGGGACAACCCTATTGCTTCTGCACAGTTCTCAACCCATTGCCCTGATCTTGGACTCTAAGCTGGAACTACTGCTGCTGCTAGCCTGATCAGTCTCATGTTTCACGTCACTCAGCTTGAGGATAGCAGTGCTGTGACTCACTACCAGCTGCTGAGCCTTCACCTCTACTCTCCCTCAATAAGGATCTCTTTCTTACTCTCAAGTAGGAGCCTTTGCCATTAAAGTCTGGGTTGGAGTCAGGGCAGTCCAGCATTGTCTCCTCTGATCAGCAGTGACTTTCCAGGGTGTAAGGCCTGGACATTTCCCAAAATCTGCACTCTGATTTTGTAATAGGAGGTTCCAAAGATTGTACCTGAGTACCTACCACATCCAAAACATATGCTCTAACCTTGAGCTATGTCTTTCCTAAGGGTGAGGTTAGCACCTCTAGAATTTGGGCACTGTCTGCGATTGCCTAGCTTGCTGGACTCACCCTGCTGCATTCTTCCCACGGGCTCCTCTCCTGTGCACACACATTCCCATCACTAGGGGGATTTTATGAGGCCATCTCATTTGGTATGCACTTGTCACATCCATAACTAGAGATGCGCAGTGACAGGCATCTTCCCTCTAATGGAGATCTGATGTTCTCTTTTGCAGCACTGCTCAATGGGCTTATATAATTCCATAAAATCAAAATGATTTTATATTATTAACTAGATGGGCCTTCGACAGGCTGCTTTAACCATGGATAAGTGAAAAGGAGATACAGTGGGCAGGGGGGCAGGGGAGGGAAGTGTGAAGAGAGAGGAAAAGTTGGGGGTGGAAGCAAAAGAGGAAGGGAAAAAGAAAAACATAAGACTGTAAGAAGAGCCCTGCTGGATCAGGTCCCTGGTTCACCTAGTCTAGCATCTTGTTCTCACAGTGGTCGACCAGGTGCTTGTGGGAAGCCTGCAAGCGGGGCATGAGCAAAGCAGCAGCCAGGCTATGTGCAGCTTAGGGCTCATCCACAGTTACTTTTTGCCCCTTGCTTTCTAGGCGCAAGTCCACTCCATGTCTGACCACTTTCCCCCCCTCCACCACTTTCCCTGGGAAAACCTGCTCTTTAATGCTGATTCGGAACAAACAGCAATTTAGATTTTCTGCAGATTCCCGTTTGCTCTGATTCAGCAGTAAAGAGCGGGGGTTTTGCCAGGAAAGTGCTGGAGAAACAGGAAAAGAAAAGAAAAAGTGCTCAGGCATAGATGTTTAAAAGGGCAGACTTGTGCCTCGAAAGCGTGAGGCAAAATGAAGTCTTGATGATCCCGAAGATTCAGAGGCACAATGCCTGACAGTGGTGGTAGAAACTGCATGAAAGACATTGATGGATGCAGAGAAACCCAGTCCATCTGCCTGTTCCTGATGAAAGGCCCATGAATGAAAATTGTCCTCAGTAGTCAGATCTCCTAATTTCTGCAACAATTTGAATTTTTTTAAAAAGACCGTCTGAAAATTCACCAGTATTTAGTATGAATTATTTCTATTAAACACATTTTTTGGGGGGTGGGAGCATGTTTAACACACATTTTCACAAAGCAATTGCCCTTAATATAACATATTTTTGGATGCTGTTTTCCACTAATGTCTGCATTAATGTGCACATTTTCCTTGAAATATAATGCATTTTTGTAAACATGACCTGGCTGGAGAACTGCATTGAAAGTTTGGAGAAGGGTGAATTTCAAAAGAAGCCTGAATTTCAGTTCATGTCTTGTTTCAGAAAGTGAAATTAGGAATGTTCACCTTTAAATGCAAACTGAATGCAGTTTCCTCTCCACCCCTAAAACTGCATGTTGATGGACACAGAGGAGCCCAAATTCTGTGCTTGCTCCCTACAAAAGGTCACTGAGTGAAATGCATTCCCTCCAGCTGCCTGAATCATGCTGGATTTTAGGCTGCTATCTGATGTGAGAACTTGCTCTTAAGTATTAGCTGTGATTACTATCCATAGTGTCAGATCCAGCCCAGCAGTGCCAACAAGACGGGAGTTTTTTGACATCAATTACTGTGGCTCTGTCTCCTCTCTGGGTTTCACAGCAGCCCACAGAGCACATTTCCAAGAAGCAGAGATGTGAATTGCCAGATGTTATGTAAAGCAGCACATTTCAAGGCAAGATGCCGAGATGTTATGTAAAGCAGCACATTTCAAGGCAAGATGCCGAGTTGAATGACTGGCTCCATTGCTCCAGAAGAAAGCACTGGGCTTTAGTATATAGAAAAACGGTGATCGGTGAGGAGATTAGGAGTGAAGACCAAACATTTTTCCAGTATGCCACGGTGGCGGCTAGGATCTTAATAGCGCAAAACTGGAAAACTCCCGACATGCCTACGATCAGAGATTGGCAAGTGAGACTGTTTCAATACATAGAGCTAGCGAGATTGACACAAAGAATTAGGCATCATAATAATGCAAAATTAAAAAACGAATGGAATAAATTTATATGTTATATTGAAGTTAATCTGGGAATTATTAACATAACAGCAGACGGTATGTAACACCTGCGATGTACAGAATTATTGTAACGATAAGATTATAGGATTACTTAATCCTAAACTGAGTTGGACGGAGGTCCTTTGTTTGTAAACTTGTTAGATTCTGATGTTGATTTTTTCTGCTTTCTTCATTTTTTACCTTTTTTCTTTTTTCTTTTTTTTCCCTTTCGTTTCTTTTTTTCTCTTTTACTCCGGTATGTAGCTGTTTTTTCCCCTGTGTTCTCATTTTTTATTTGATATTTATCTGTCAAAGTGTGTGTTGTCCATGATATATTTTAAAATTGTTCAATAAAGATATTTGTAAAAAAAAAAAAGTATATAGAAAAACATTATCATGTATGGGAAGCAAGGCTCCTGGAACAGTTCGTGGAAGGCCAGCGATCCTGCTGTTTGTAATGAAAGACAATGTCTTTGGGGCTTTGTAGAGAAATGCACACTTGGTGAGGCTGATGTGGGAATCCAAGGGGTCTTGGAGCATTGCTGATGAAAGTCACCTCAGCAGATAACTGACTTCTCCTGAGATTTACGTACTTCTGGCACAGAAGAACACCTCTTTAATTTAAATTTTGATATCTCGGTTGCAGTGTACAGAAATGGAGAGTTTGGGGAATGGGGTGGGGTGAGGAGTCAGAAATGGACCTTCTCAGTTCAGAAATCCCCGAGCCACTGGGAGTTGAGCTCAGTCCCACTCTGAATTTTGCCCCAGCTCAAAATAGCTCAGTTCTAGCCTTCTTGCCAACCCATTTCCCACCTCCTCCTTTACCCATCCTTTCCTAAAAGCACTGGGCCACAGTTGTGGGTGGTGGAGGAGCAATGGGTTGAAGGATAATGGGTGCTGTGACTCAAGTTTAGTGCTGCTTCTAAGGTACAGGTCACCAGCCTTTTTGGGTCCATGACTACATTTGCAAATTGGAAAAATCATTGTGAGCACCACACATGAGGACACATGCACACACACACACGCATGCACACACACCTCCCACCAACAATGAGGCACAAAAAAAGTGTTTTTGCTTTTCTTTCAAGTTGAATTGGGAAGGAGGCTGATTTTCCTGCAGAGTGAAGCTGGGAAGGGAAGAGTTAATATTCCCTGCCCAGCTGAAGTCTCCCAGAAGATCCAATAGCCACTACATCAACCATGCTAGAAAAGAACCTTTTGTTGGAGCCTAATTGCAGTGGGGGAGGGACCAATATCTTTATTTGTGAGGGGACCTAGTTGCTGGGAAGGGAAGAGTTAACCAAACATTGCTCTTTTCCATTGTAACTGAGATTTTTAAAAAAGCATTCTGATGACTACTGTTTCAATTAAAATGTAGATTTCAGATGGTTGAAGTTTCTCTTTCTAAGAAACAAAACGAAATGAAAAACAAAACAAAACCTTATTGCCTTTCAATTTCTCTTGAGTTTTGTATTTAAATTAAAACTCTGCATGGGAGATATTCTCGACAAACTGCCTTGGGAGGAACGTAAATATGATCAAGCAATTAAGCCCATCAGCTTATAGGAATGATGCCAAACTGGTTGGCTAAGTTCTGAAACCACAGCTATCTCCTTTGGAAGCCATGTCATCCAGGATCCCTGACACTTCCCCCTTAAATCAAGTGTGGCCATGCTTGGTGGGACTGATGGGATTTGTAGTTCTGCAGGGGCCAGAGGTTCCCCACATCTGCCTTAGATGGTAGAATTGAAGGGTAAGGCTTTAATCACCAGGGACTGGCATAGGAAACCAAGGAGCTGTTCTAGGTGCTGAAATTCTATAGGGCTGGAAGGAGGAAACCATCTATTGCCTGTCTAATGTAGGAGTTTGAAGCTATGGTTATTGGTGTAAATCATATTATGCCTACAGTATAATGCCCGGACAGAGCTTTCTTTTTACATTGGTGTTGCCTGATAACTGTTGGTGGACCAGTCCCTTTCTTCTAAAATAAGTGCACAATCAATCCTAATATGTTACAGATAGGTAGCCGTGTTGGTCTGCCATGGTCAAAACAAAATAAAAAAATTCCTTCCAGTAGCACCTTAAAGACCAACTGAGTTAGTTCTAGGTATGAGCTTTCGTGTGTATGAGCTTTCGTGTTTGTGAAGAGTGTGTGTATCTGAAGAAGTGTGCATGCACACGAAAGCTCATACCTAGAACTAACTCAGTTGGTCTTTAAGGTGCTACTGGAAGGAATCCTAATATGGACACTGTGCTGGCACAGGGAGGAATCACTGCTGGACTCAAGAGACCCCTGCCTTTCCATCCCTCCCCTGGTAATTGCAGGGACTGGGGCATCTGTGTGGATCTTCTGCATGGGATCCCAGGCTCCCTTTGACCCGGTGCAAATGGATCTTGAGGCTTGAGAGAGTTGAAATGGGGATGTTACAGAATATGAGCATGTGCCTCACAAGGCCTGTAGTGACCCAACACACAAAGGGTTGTGGGTGTTACCATAAAGAAGCAATGCAGAAGCAAGCAGCAGCTAAGTCAGCTGCAGGTGGCTGGAAAGCCAGACAGGATGTTGATGTTTGTGACTGTTACCATGGCAAGAAAGGGGCAGTCCATTCTCCGTATTGAGCACCGGACGTGAGCTCAGTGTGTGTCACATGACCTGTACAGGATGTACATGGGTGGAGTTACTTCTCTCTGCTGTTGTTTGTGAAGAGTGCAGACATCTTTAGCTAAAGACAGAAATAAAGGCATGTAGATACAATTCTGTCTGAGTCTGATTCCCCTCCCTGGGGAAGCAGTAGGAGGGAGAAGCAATGGTGTGTTTTTCTCACAATCTGGGAAAAATCGCCGATACAGACCTCGTTTGTTTAACCTGCCGGGAGTCGCAGGGGGAGGTCAAAAGGAATTCAGCCGGTGCCTGGAGAGGTAGGCACATTCCTCTGACCGAGGCAGAATTCCAACAGTGGGTGGGGAGCATGTCTCTCTTGCGGGAATGGGTAACCTGTGGCCCTCTAGACCTTGTTGAACTACAACTCCCATCAGCCTCGGCTGGTATGGCCAATGGTAAAAGGATAATGGGATGTGCAGAGGCAGATTTAGGGGAGTGCGACTGGTTTGGTTGCACTGGACATTGGACCCTGGGAGTGCCATAGGGGTGCCATAACCATGCTGTCGAAAAGAAGGCAAGAGGTGGGGGTGCTGAATTTTCACATCACACAGGGTGCCACTAAAATTTGAGGTGCAGTTTTTTATTAATTTTTGTATGTTATATGCCATCTCACAGAAACATTTTCCTAGACTGGTTCTTCAGATCATAGCATCTCCCTCTGAGGCACAAAGCACTAACTGAGTCTGTTTTAAAGCCTAGAGTGAATTTAACTGACTGGGGTGTGATTGACATTATCTGATTATTATTATTATTATTTTTTAAGTTCACCTTGATGAACTACAATGCAGCAGAGGTGTATGTGTGAGAGTGTCGCCTTGTGTAGCCACAAGATACCCAAGGCAGAGCGCTGATCCGGCAACCTGCTGCTTCCATGGTCATTGATGGCCCAAACAAATTTGCCAAAGGAAAACTACAGCATCTGCTGAACAACTGAATGATGCTGTTTTGTGGCACAATTCTTAATGGCCTCAAACATTTGGTGAGCTGCCTTGAACGGAGAGTGTCTGCAGCCTCCTCCAGCCAGGCACTGATGGGAATTGTGTGCTTGAAGAACAGAAACGAAAGCAAATTTATAATATATAATGTAATATGTGATATCCACTTTGACCTCTGTGCAAGGCAATTGCCTCCATAGCAGGGGAGATCTAATTAGAGTCATACGTTGGTAGACACCAATCTTTCCTGCTCCTCTTGCAAGTGTGGAGCTATCTATTACTCAGTGGGTACTCTAGTTCTGAGCAGCTGCTGTTTTTGTATTTTGTCTTAGTTTCTGCTTCATTATTGAGATGTGGCCTGTCTCCGTGCTGAAGTGTGGGTGTAGCACTCCTCCTGGCACACTCTCCTGTCATTGAAGATCAAGAACCCTGCCCTTGAGAATGGCCCAACACAGGGTTCAAGGATCAGACTTCATTTCAGACTGTGCACCATACATCACAATCCTACACATGTCTACTCAGAAGGAAGTTCAAATGAGTTTAATGAGACTTAGGACTCAGCTACATTCATAAAGATAAAGTGCTTTATATATGTTATAACACTGTGACAACCAGATGGCGCTGTGGAGTCCCATCTTTTGCCAACGGGATTTCCCTGTATGACGTTTACATGCGTTTAACTGAATCACTTTTTTGACGTGTCTGGATTCAGTCTTCTATGTATATGTAGCTTTGCAACACAATCTTATACTTGTTTGCTCAGGAGTATCCCATTGAGTCCATGAAGCCTACTCTCAGGTAAGTTCGTATAGGATTTCAGCCTTCATAAGCCTTTGATCAGCCATCTCTTGGATCAGGCTTCAGCTGATGGAATTAGTAACAGCAGCAGCAACAATGACAATTATACCCCACCCATGTTGCTGGGTTTCCCCAGCCACTCTGGGCAGCTTCCAGCAAAATATAAAAACATAATAAAACGTCAAACATTAGAAACTTCCCATTACAGGACTGCCTTCAGATGTCTTCTAAAAGTTGTGTACAGTGGTACCCCAGGTTACAGATGCTTCAGGTTACAGACACTTCAAGTTACAGACTCCGCTAACCCAGAAATAGTACCTCGGGTTAAGAACGTTGCTTCAGGATGAGAACAGAAATCGCATGGTGGCAGCATGGCGGCAGTGGGAGGCCCCATTAACTAAAGTGGTACCTCAGGTTAAGAACAGTTTAAGGTTAAGAACGGAACTCCAGAACGAATTAAGTTCTTAACCCGAGGTACCACTGTAGTTGTTTATCTCCTTGACATCTGATGGGAGGGCATTCCACAGGGAGAGCACCTCTGCTGAGAAGGCCCTCTGCCTGATTCCCTGTAACTTCACTTCTCGCAGTGAAGGGAACCATCAGAAGGCCCTTGGAGCTGGACCTCAGTGTCTGGGCTGAACGGTGGGGGTGGACACGCTCCATTATATCATAAGGTGAAATACAATGGATGGATGCAACCAATGCCAGAATTTTGTTGCTTGAAGTAAAGCTCTTTTCTGAAAGGGATTTCCTTGAGCAAAGTATCCTGCAATAACATGGTCCTGCATTTTATATACTGCTTTAAGAAGAACAGTGTATCCAAACTATAGACCTGCAATGGAAAAAGACATCTCAGCCATCATCACCTTTATAGGAAATTGAGAGGACAGGCAGCTGAAAACTGAATTATACGGAGGTCTTAGCTGCACAAAAATAAATAAATGGTACAGCTAAAAATGGCATGGGCGTATGAAATTGTCCTGGGAGTGGTGATGGAAATATGTCCCTATCACTGGCTATTAGTAATGATTATTGTTCATGAGTTCCTATGGGAGGAAGGACGGGATAAAAATTCAATGAACAGCAACAGCTATGTCAGGGGTTCAGGGAGAGAGACGCAGAGTGAGGGGGAAGGATTCCAGACTGACGAGGAAGAGGATGACAATGACCCAAGATTGTCCATGAGTCCGTCCAGTGAATCGGAGGACTCCCAAAAGGGAGCCCCTCTGGTCAAGCCAAGGGGAGCTAGAGGGGGAAGCAGTCAGGAGCAGGGAAACGAAGGGGGAACCCCCAGTGGGAGTTGGAGAGCGAGACCGGCTGCTCCGCTGGAACGGAGTGAGGGGGGAGGAGTGACCAGTGTGTCAGAAGGAGCAGAACAGGAAGCAGAGAGGGGAAGGAGATCAGGGCAAGACGTCCTGCCGGAAGGGGAGGAAAGTAGTATCGAGGGCAGTGTAACTGTCGAAAGGGCGCCAAGTTCAAAATGGGAGGCGCGCGGAAATGAAGAGAGTCCTGGGGAGGAGCCTGGTCCCAAAGCCCGAAGGAGGGGGGAGGAGGCGGCAGAGGATTCAGCCTCTGGAGAGTCCCGAAGGGAGAGAACACAGGGGGGCAGAAAGACCCTGCGGAAAAGGAAAGAGAGAAAGAGGTGGACCAGTACAAGCCTCTTAAACTGGTGTCGGGGCGGGAGTGACTCAGAGGGGACTTCGGCGGTCTAAGGGTAACAGACGTAGAGTCACAGACCTCAGATGTAAAGCTAATAATGTTCTTCAATAAAAGCTTTTGTACATAAGCTGCAGTGGACTTTGGTCTCTTGTGAGCTGGGACCACGGGTGACTCTGACAAGCTACTTCCAGGTTCAGAGGCAACAGGCAGTATTCGACAAACAAGTTGCACTAGGATTATCCCTAGCACAACTGGATCCTCCCCTCCCATTCTCTTGCCCCTGCACTGCCCCTAAATCTGCCCCAGATGGTTGTGGGAAACGCCAGAGCAGATTTAGGTGTGCGTGGGAAGAGGAGATGGGGAAGCATTCCATTGCTCATGGAGAAAGCCTTGTGCCAACAGAATGTTCACCTTAAAGGTAAAGGTAAAGGGACCCCTGACCATTAGGTCCAGTCGTGACTGACTCTGGAGTTGCAGCGCTCATCTCACTTTATTAGCCGAGGGAGCCGGCCTACAGCTTTCGGGTCATGCGGCCAGCATGACTAAGCCGCTTCTGGCGAACCAGAGCAGCGCACAGAAACACCGTTTACCTTCCCGCCGGAGCAGTACCTATTTATCTACTTGCACTTTGACATGCTTTGGAACGGCTAGGTTGGCAGGAGCAGGGAGCTCACCCCATCGCAGGGATTCAAACCGCCGACTTTCTGATCGGCAAGTCCTAGGCTCTGTGGTCTAACCCACAGCACCACCCGTATCCCTTCAATGTTCACCTTAGTACTCCCTTAAATAAAACCCTCTGTATATTTGAACACCAGTTTTTGGAGGGCAACACTGTTTGCGGACTTTCCATAACTATCTGGCCAGACCCTGCGATGTGATCCAGCAAGGCTCTTCCTATGTTCTTATGTCAGGTGTTTGTGGAGCTTTTTGTTTCCTTATTTAACCCCCCCTCTGTTTTATAAAACTTTTGAGAGCTACATCCAATGATATATTATACATAATGCTGCCTTGAGTGCATGGATGTTAAATCTTGTTTTATACACTACTTTATATTAATATTGTATATTATGTATGGTACAATATATTTTTTTATCCTGCATTTCTTGCTTCTGTTTGCAAACAGCTGCAACTCTCTGACCCAGATTTTCATTTCCTTTCAAGGCTTTTAAACACAATGAAGAAAAATGTACAGTAAGTTAATTTTTCTCATGGTTGGAGAATATATATATATATATATATATATATATATATATATATATATATGAATCTTATATATATATTCATATATATGAACTCATATATATATGAATCTTTTCCCTCTTTCTTTGACAAACTTCACTTTCTGAAAACTTTAACATCACCGACATCCTGGATTTTTAAGCAGAGAGGCAAGGCAACAGTTAACGAGATTGTCCTTTAGCTTCCGATGTCAGCAAACATTTGAGATTTTCATTGCATGCTTGGTTCAGTTTTCATTCTTTTCCAGTCAAATTTAGCAGCTGAAACTGCAGAGGCCTGGGCAAAATTGACTTTATGTATTCAAGATGTGTCAAGAAGAAGAGGCTAAAAGGTGGTGGCAGTGGAGTGAAAAAGTCAGCTTTATTTATTTTGCTGAATGGTAAACATATTTTATTTATGCATGCAGAGAACTGCTTGCCTGAGATTCTCCACCCCCCCCACTACAAGCCCAGGCCTCAGCTGGGCTGACACCATGCACCAAACAGACTCTGTGTTTGGCTTATTTCCCCAAGAATGAAGCACTCTCAGAATTGACGGGAATGCACAAACACACAAATATTCAAGACGCCTCTTGAATTAATGGGATGTGACAGGGATTAATCAATTAATAAGTATAATTAATTGATTATAAAGGCTTGAACTCGGGTTAAAACCTGCCCTCTTATTAATGGATAGCAAGCGAAGTCGGTGGAACACTTTGAGCTTATCCATACTACAGAGTTGCAAGAAATGACCGTGTATATGTTCTCCCCATATAGTTAAAGGTCCGTATAGTTAAAGCTATGGTTTTCCCAGTGGTGATGTATGGAAGTGAGAGCTGGACCATAAAGAAGGCTGATCACTGAAGAATTGATGCTTTTGAATTATGGTGCTGGAGGAAACTCTTGAGAGTCCCATGGACTGCAAGAAGATCAAAACCATCCATTCTGAAGGAAATCAGATCCTGAAGCTGAGGCTCCAATACTTTGGCCACCTCATGAGAAGAGAAGACTCCCTGGAAAAGACCCTGATGTTGGGAAAGATGGAGGGCACAAGGAGAAGGGGACGACAGAGGATGAGATGGTTGGACAGTGTTCTCGAAGCTACCAGCATGAGTTTGACCAAATTGCGGGAGGCAGTGGAAGACAGGAGTGCCTGGCGTGCTCTGGTCCAGGGGGTCACGAAGAGTCGGACACATCTAAACGACTAAACAACAACATGTTCTCCCCACACCAGTAAAAAGAAGTTTCAGTCTGAGCAAAACCATGCAACAACAGCCCTAAGTATATTCTTACACACCATTTTATGTATGTCTTGCTCTTAAAAAAGAAAAGCAACACTAGCTGGAAGTGTGCATTGATGTGCAAATTTTACCAGATCATTTTAATAATGGATAGTGCATCTTTTAAAGAGCCTCTTTTTGGTGGAATGGCATGCCACTTTGTGGAGTTGAAGTATTTTGCTGACTAGGAAGGGTCCCATAAATTTCCAAACGCGGCACTCATTCACCACCCATTTATAATTGCTAAAAATGATTGGTCTCCTCTTATGAAGACTCTATATTACGAACATCCCTTAGAAAGCTGCTACCTTTGATGTGCGCTTCAAAGAGAGACCATGCAACAGTCTTGCTCACTTTGCAGGCAGTCGTGAGCCTACATTACAAATGCTTTCCATTAATCCCACATGCCATATTTTAAAAGATGCCGAAATTAACTGCTCATCTCTTTTCCTCCATTAGGTAGGGGAATAATCTGGCAAAATGGTTGCTAATGAGGCCTTTGAGCTGTGTGCAATATGAAAAAGCATTTCACGGAAATTAGGTTTCTCAGAGTAGCGTATTTATAATTAGTTGATTTCCTCTGTTTCAGAAAAAAACAACAACACATCACCCAAGTTGATCATTATGTCTCAGTTAACTAATTATTATTATTATTTTATATATTGCCATCAGTGTACATAGCACTGTATGCAGAAACATCAACAAAAGGCCAAGTGTCTGCTGGAAGTACCAGGCAGTCTAGATCAGGGTTTCCCAAACTTGGGTATCCAGCTGTTATTGCACTACAACTCCCATCGTCCTTAACTAGCAGGACCAGTGGTCAGGGATGATGGGAATTGTAGTCTAAAACAGCCAAGTTTTGGAAACACTGATCTAGATGATGACACTGGGCAACACAGGAATTTAGAAAGTTGTTTTATATTGAGTCAGACCCACTGATCTATCTAGCTCAGAAAATAATAATAATAATAATAATAATAATAATAATAATAATAATAATTTAATTATTATTAAACTTTATATCCCACGTTCATTAATTTCAATGGGTCTGCTCTCAGTAAAACCTACTTGCCTGCCACCCCTTGAATTAAAATTCATCATGGAACTTTGGTTAGCAGAAAGAGCTTAGATTAATCAAAGTTTGCCTTCTTTCTTTCCTGATGACACTTAGCTTGTGGTTTTCATTACTTTTTAATGATTAGAGCTTGATATACTAAACTATTAATATGCATCTTAAAATATATCAGATGGACGCTATGGGAAAAAACTCCAAAGGTTTGCATTAAAAATGTAGCCTGCTGGGCTTGCACGATTTTTTTCTGCATCTGTTTGCAACCTATAAAGTTGGACATTTGGTATATATGAGGGATGGATGGTAGCCCTTGCCCACTCCAATTTGTCTGATGTATTCCACCATTTTGAAGAGGTAGGTATGAAGCTAAAGTGGGCTAGCTGATTTTCCTGTTGTGTCATGCTAATCCAACCCATATTTCCATTATAAAGAAGGAATTATTTCCCAAATATCAAAGGAAGACACAACAAAGAGTGCTTGTTTACTGTGCCAGGATAAACATTGGTCAAAATCTGCAGCCAGAGAACTCAAATTTAGTAGGACATTCTTCTAAAATAAAATAAAATAAAATAAAAAGGGAGCTGGAAATTGGCAACATGACCAATAGGGAAGCTATTTGTGTTCCTTCAAATATTCTGCCATTTTCAGCTTTTCAGAACCTTTCATTCTCTTTACACTTGAGATAAGCTTTTGAGGTTCATGGGACGATTTGGGCTGCATACATGCTAAACCTTTAAAGCACACTTTCTCCCACCCCAAAGAATTCTGGTGACTAGTTTGTTAAGGGTTGGTGGGAACTGTAACGCTGTGAGGGCTAAACTACAGAATTCTTTTAACGGAAGAAATAATCTTCTCTGCATGTACTTTAAAAGTATAGTGTGTTCACACTCTAAAACCAATGTTTATTTAATTTCCTGTATTTTAATTAATTTTCTTCTGGACAATCTTGCTGACTGCTAATCACTTCAGGCGTTTGCAGTTTATTAAAGCTCCCAGATTCTCCCCTTTCACTAATGTCCAGTCCATTGTTAGTAACGAGATGTCCTGCTCCCAAACAGGAATGGGAAATGGGGGAAAGGAGGCTCAGTCAAGCTGCTATTCACAATTTGAGTTGGTGTTTCTTGTTTGTTTTTAAAATAAGTGCATCAGTGCTGATTTGGCACGTCAAAGAGAGAAGAGAGGGCACAGTCAGCAAAGCATCTTTTTAGAAAACCAGTCAGTGCTTCTGAACTGACAATCCAGTACTATTTTCCTGCTTATGTGATTATCTCTGAGTATGGAAAATGGCCCTGGCATGCTTGCAGTTGTTACTTGTGTTCTATCTTTACATCTACTTCCTCATCCTTTTTGGACTTGGTCTCATTTCAGCCAGTTCGAGAAGCAACAGTGAAATACTTTTGCTGGCAGAGAGCAGCCCAGAGCACCTGTCAACAACCTTGACAATGCAGAACGCTTTAAGTGAAAAAGGCCTATGACAATCAAAAGGTTAATGCGGACAGGAAAGATAACAGAGCCTGATCCCTTCAGACTTCTTATGAGATATGCTCCACTGACTGATGTTGTCTGCTAAGAGGTGTTCGTACTGCAAACACAGAGTGAATGAAAATGCAGCAACAGTGGCAGAGCACAAATGGTACAAGGAAGGAAGGTTGTGTGAGCAGGATTTATGCTAGCAGTGAAAATGAGAAATGTGTCTCGGAAGAAAAAGTCTGTTCAAGTCAGTATTCTCTCGGTCATTACAATATCAAGGAAGAGAATCCCTATGGGGAGCCTGAAAATGTCTTCTGTAGAATTCTTGGGAGCTGAATCTTTGAATGGATGCAGTACACATCATATGGAATCTGCCCTTTCTCCTCTTCTGATTTGTTAGTGAGAGCATCATAAGCACCCTGCTGAATCAGACCCAAAGACCTTTCTGGTCCAGCATCCTGTTGCCTATCATGGTCAACCAGGTGTGTTTGGAAGCAGGACATATGAGCATAAGAGCCCTCTTTCAGTTGTGTTCCCCAGCAACTTGTATTCAGCCACTGGAGGCAATATAGTCCTCATAACTAGTAGCCACTGAAAACCTTCTCCATGAATTTGTCGAATCCAAGTTGGGTAGCAAGTTGACCAACCCACCAGCCTGTGATTGTAACTCAGCCATCCAGGTCTTGTCTGCCCTGAATGTGGACCCAACTGTGATGGCTAAAACTGTTGATTGACTAAAGAATATAAACGGGCGAATCACCTGCCCCTACCACCAACTGATTAAGTGACTCTGCTTATATAAATGACATATAACCAAAACCTCAAGATAGATACATTTCCGAATTACTGAAGTACAAAATAATGGCAAGCAGGGACTTGCCCTCTTGCAAGCTGCAAAGCACTATACGTATTGTAAGTCTATATTAATAAAGAACCAGATAAAGAAAAAAGTTATTTAGCTTTTTGCTAATTACATCATCTATGGCCGTTTAAACTGTGTGTTCTTGTTGTTTTTTGTTACTATGTTATGCATTTTTGTGCTTTTCTGTTGTGAACCACCCTGTGATCCTCGGATGAAGGGCAGTATAGAAACAACAACAACAACAACAACTCTTAATGGGTTATCATAGTCCATGTTCCACAATGCGAAATCATTGTAGCTGCAGAGATCCTGCGATTCCTATCCCATTTATGTCAGTGTCCGTACAGACCCAACAGGATTGTAAAACATTTCTCATCCTGGGATCAGCGAGAGGACACAGACAGCATTAATGGGTCCTCAGCAGTGGGGAGTAATGTACATTTCATGTCAGCCTCTTGTCCTGGATCTCCTGGGTTGAGGTTGCCACTGTGCTGAAATGATATTTGGTTGTTGCATGGTGGATTCTTGACTGCATGTATCTTACAAGGACACATCATGTAATGTCAAGAGAAGCCACTTTGATGATGTGCTCAGAAGCTAAATATTTAATATGGCTGTATATTTATTCTGTGGTGCATTTCAATCTTTAATTTGAAATATACTCAGAAACATGAGAGAGAGATATATATCTACATACCTTTTATATTGTTTCATGCCTGTGAAGTCATTTTATGTGGCCTGCTTCTTAAGATTTTACATCCCTTTGCCATGATGCACAGGCTGAGAAGGTAGTAAGCAAGCATTCAGGATGACAATTAAGGGCATACAGTGATCCTGCATAGGATTGGGCTTATCAGTATTCTTCAGTGCATGACTGGAATAAAAGGTAGTCAGCATCTTGAGGTTGCAAAGTGTTAACTTCCACACAGAACCGTACTCCTACTGTTCACTCCTATTTTCTCCTACTGTGGCAAATTCCTTCATTTTCTTCACATGGCAATGGTGCCCACCTTAGTTCCAAAAATGAGTTCCAGAACTGAGGTGCCAGCCCTGCTCTCTGAGGCCGCCCCCATAGAAACCCAGTGGGAAGAATTCAACATCACGTTGTTCTGATCGCTTCATCATCAGCACAAGTGCTCCAGATTGCCAGATGGAACAATCCCTCCTTTGCACCCTCTGCATGCTGTTATTGGGGTTCTCCTGACCCCCTCAGAGCCTGTGTGTGTGTGTGTGTGTGTGTGTGCACGCACACACACACACACACACACACACACACACACACACGTGCAAGGAGATGAGAGGGAAAAAATCTCCATTGTGCAAGTGGAAATCCTTTGTGTAGAGCTTGTGCTGATGGGGACTTGTTAGGTGAATCCTGCCCAGCATCTCCAACTCCCAACCTATGGAGATGACCTAAGGGGATAGTATAGTTGATGGCATCCGAAGCCACTGGGAGATTTAGTAAGTGTCAGGAATGTGGCCCCCCAGAACACAGGGGATGAGTTAGACACAGAGAGTGAATTAAGTGAATGAGGGACCGGCTCTATAGATGAGAACTGGCTGTCAGAATTGAGAAAGGGCAGTTCGACCCCCCTCACAGAGAGGAAGAGTTGGAAGGCAGCCAGAGCATTGCTAGGCAATCAGCAGATAAGCAGAGGTCTGAGTCCGGGTCGAATTGGACTGACCAGGAGGGGGGAGGTCAGCCTTTTGATCCCTGATCCAGGCTTCTGGATAAAATCAGAAGGCAACAGAAGGGCAAGAGGGGAAAGATGGAAGTCTGGTGTCCTTCCTGCTGTGGGAGGGGTGAAATTTCAGACTGACCAACAAATGTAAATGCGAGCAGGCAAGATACTGGGCTCTGGATGTGTCTTTTTGTAAAATAAACGTACATAAAACTACCGGAGAGTCATTACTCCTTATCGGGCTTGATTGCCTGCCAGAGATCATTACAGTAAGAGTAACAGGGTTACACTTCTCCTACCCCTCTCCTGTTAATGAGACCTGGCATGGCGACCAAGGCTGTTTATGTCCCAAAACTGGTTCCCAGACTGAAATGGGGCTAGATAACCACCTTCTCAATCACCTTGCTTGAAAAGGAGTATTAGTAACTTGGCAGTAGCTCAAAAACTCTAAGTCCTTTGTGTGTGTCCTTTGGTGCTGCATGCGTCCTGCATTTCTAGGTGACTTGATTGCCCACTAATCAGCCCACCATCTAACTCAAGTCGTAACAGTGTCAACTTATCCTTGAGTCTTGGAAGATGTATCACTAGCTGGCCATGTGATTTCTCAAGAGCAATGATCTATAATGAGCAAGTTTGGCAACTCCCATCCATTCGGCCCAAAGCAGGCAGTTTTCGAACCTTCCTCGTGCTGATGCCTCCTGGAGTTCCTTTGACTTATTGCCTTCAAAGTAAAATAACTGTCTCTGTCTGAGCGCTGTCACCAAGTTCCAAGAGTGTCAGCTTGTATAGCATAACATCAATCATGCTCGTTTATTTTCGCTCGGGAAAACAGATCCAGAATGTGACCCAAGGTGATAGAAACTCTGAGGAATGTGGCTATCTAAATTGCTTGCCAATATCACTTGAAGGAAATATTAAAGCTTCTCATTGACCTGCCTCCTTTTTCTTTTAGAATATAAGGTTCTCAGACCCTGGAAACTTCTGCCATCGTGTTTCATGTTAAGCACCCCGCTGTCTTTGGTAAACTTGACTCAGACAGAACTAGGTTTTCCTTGTCAATGACAGTTGATTGAAGGTGAGTTGGCAAGGCGATGTTTCTCCCACCATGAGATCACCCCATGGTGAGATCAGCGTGGAGCCGAGTCTTCTGAAAAACTTCAGCATGCCCTCATATCTCCCATCACCACATAATTGATATGTCTGGGTTTTGAGGCTAGACATTTAGCTGGTAGTTAGGAAGGCGAATGCATAGAATTATAGAATTGTAGGCTTGGAAGAGAACCCCAAGGGTCATCTAGTCCAACCCTCTGCAATGCAGGAATCACAGCTGAAGAACCCATGGCAGATGACCATCTAACCTCTGTTTACAATCCTCCAGTGAAGGAAACATCATCACCTTCTGAGGCAGCCCATTCTACTGTCGAACGGCCCTTGCGATCAGAAAGTTATGCCTAATGTTTCATTGTGTGTATGTTATTTTCACAAACAGATGCATTCACATGCACAATTTGCCCGAATAAAGCTATGGTTTTCCCAGTAGTGATGTATGGAAGTGAGAGCTGGACCATAAAGAAGGCTGATTGCCGAAGAATTGATGCTTTTGAATTATGGTGCTGGTGGAGACTCTTGAGAGTCCCATGGACTGCAAGAAGATCAAACCTCTCCATTCTGAAGGAAATCAGCCCTGAGTGCTCACTGGAAGGACAGATCATGAAGCTGAGGCTCCAATACTTTGGCCACCTCATGAGAAGAGAAGACTCCCTGGAAAAGGCCCTGATGTTGGGAAAGATGGAGGGCACAAGGAGAAAGGGACGACAGAGGACGAGATGGTTGGACAGTGTTCTCGAAGCTACAAACATGAGTTTGACCAAAATGCGGGAGGCAGTGGAAGACAGGAGTGCCTGGCGTGCTCTGGTCCACGGGGTCATGAAGAGTCAGACACGACTAAACGACTAAACAACAACAACAACAGTGGTACCTCAGGTTAAGAACTTAATTCATTCCGGAGGTCCGTTCTTAACCTGAAACTGTTCTTAACCTGAGGTACCACTTTAGCTAATGGGGTCTCCCACTGTCACCTTGCCGTCGCCGTGCGATTTCTGTTCTCATCCTGAAGCAAAATTCTTAATCTGAGGTACTATTTCTGGGTTAGCGAAGTCTGTAACCTGAAGCATCTGTAACCTGAAGTGTCTGTAACCCGGGGTACCACTGACTATGCATTTCTGAACACGTGATTTTGCTGGAGAACTGCATTGCAAAATTCAGGGTGAATCTTCAAAGGGTGGCTGTGTTGGTTCTTGTGCTGTTTCGGAGAGCACAAATCAGGTGGGTTCTTTAAATGTGAACTGAATAGAATTTCCCCCTCATCCCCAAGTGAGTGTGCTTTGCAAAGGGACAAAGGGTCAGTTTTGGGGAAGGGCTTCATTACTGCAACTGCCCCTGAGCTCAAATGCAGCTGAGGAGCACTGACTCGACCAGGCAGGTCCAGAATGTTTCGTCTCTAATTAAATGCAAAAGTACATGAAGGAACCCCTTTGTCAAGTGATCTAATTAGCCTGGAAACACACAGGGCGGTTTGAAAAGAGGTTCTCTTTCTAAGTTCCACCAGGTAACGCTCAGTGCCCAAGAGAAGGCAAGGGTTAGGACACTTCAAAAGCAAGCAAATGGCAGGGAGGTGGTGGTGGTGGGGTCAGGTGGGAGAGGTTTCAAGCCACCTGCCCAAGCTGTGTAGGAATATATAAAAAGGCTGCTTGGAGCTCCTTGTTCCAACCTCCCCTTTTTATCTCCCTCATTATGGGCTGGGAAAAAAGAGAGCATGGAAAAGAAAGGAACAATAAAGGAAAGAGAAACCTGGTTCAAGAAGCAACTTCTGTCTCTTTCAAGCCATGTTACAGCAGGAGGAAGAGCCATAATGGATTCTGGGTTATCTCAAAGAGTTGGATTTGAAATTGTTTTAAAGATAGGCAGTTTTAAAAACTTTTTAATACATACAGTTCCTTTATATATGTCTAAGAGCATAAGAAGAGCCTGATGGATCAAGCTAGTCCTGACCCATCTAGTCCAGCATCTTCTTTTCCCTGTGGCCAACCAGATTGTTGTTGTTTAGTCATTTAGCCGTGTCCGACTCTTCGTGACCCCATGGACCAGAGTACACCAGGCACTCCTGTCTTCCACTGCCTCCCGCAGTTTGGTCAAACTCATGCTGGTAGCTTCGAGAACACTATCCAACCATCTCGTTCGTCCTCTGTCGTCCCCTTCTCCTTGTGCCCCCCATCTTTCCCAACATCACGGTCTTTTCCAGGGAGTCTTCTCTTCTCATGAGGTGGCCAAAGTATTGGAGTCTCAGCTTCACGATCTGTCCTTCTAGTGAGCACTCAGGGCTGATTTCCTTCAGAATGGATCGGTTTGATCTTCTTGCAGTCTATGGGACTCTCAAGAGTCTCCTCCAGCACCATAATTCAAAAGCAATGATTCTTCAGCGATCAGCCTTCTTTATGGTCCAGCTCTCACTTCCATACACCACTACTGGGAAAACCATAGCATTAACTATACAGACCTTTGTTGGCAAGGTGATGTCTCTGCTTTTTAAGATGCTGTCTAGGTTTGTCATTGTTTTTCTCCTAAGAAGCAGGTGTCTTTTGATTTCATGACTGCTGTCACCATCTGCAGTGATCATGGAGCCCAAGAAAGTAAAATCTCTCACTGCCTCCATTTCTTCCCCTTCTATATGCCAGGAGGTGATGGGACCAGTGACTATGATCTTCGTTTTTTTGATCTTGAGCTTCAGACCATATTTTGCACTCTCCTCTTTCCAACCAGATAATTGTGGCAAACTGGCCAGCACAACCAGAGCATAAGATCACTCTCCTTATTCCAGCTTCCAGCAACAGGAACTGTATTCAGAATCATTACGGTCTCCGCCATGGAGGCAGAGCATAGCCATCATAGCTAGTAGCTATAAATTGTTGGAAACTGGTCCCCTTGGGAAAGGCTGGCTCCTCTTCCCAGGCTCTCGGGGCCTGTTGACGGTGATCTACCCTGGCTGGCATCCTGACAGACCAGGAAGATCTTGAATAGGCGACACCTCCCTCATGAAAGGTGCACACCCCCTTCCCCCTTGCATAGCAGCAGGAGAAAGAAAACAGTCAGAAAATAGTCTATTTCATTGCTACTTTTATTCCTGACTATACACTGTACAAAAGCATGTCTTCTCACTCAGAATCCTCCGAGCAACTTACTGACTCCTCCTGGACACAAACAACAGGAAGGTTTCATGTTACACTGAGAACATAACTCTGAAAATCGCTTGGAACTTCCTGTCCAACGCTTAGACCCATCATGTGATGTAAACATTGAGCTGGTTCGCAGCTGCTTAGTACTCATATCATAACATCAATAGCCTTCTCCTTCATGAATTTGTCTAATCTTCATTTAAAGTTGTCCGAGTTGGTGGCCATCATTGCCTCCTGTGGGAGCGAGTGCCACAATATAATAATAATAATAATAATAATAATAATAATAATAATAATAATAATAATAAATTTATAGCCCGCCCATCTGGCTGGGTTTCCCCAGCCACTATGGATAGCTCCCAACAGAATATTAAAAACACGATAAAACATCAAACATTGAAAAATTATTATTATTATTATTATTATTATTATTATTATTATTATTATTATGTCACTTTGAAATGCTTCACAGGAAGCAATTCATAATCGAAACAAACAATTTGAGGGAGTAAATTGATAGGTGTTCTCTCCCTCGCCTCTCAATTATACACCTGCAGTGAGCTTGTCTATTTTTAAAAAATATTTATATTTTATTAAGGTGATTTCAGTTAAAAGAAATAAAGTGATACGGGGGAAAAGAAGGAAAAGTGAGAGGGAGTAAAACAGCAACAAAGATACATATAAAAGTGAAGAGAGATAGCACACGATATACGTTATTCCCATACATTCTTCTATCAATTGGTATAGTATTATTGTCCTAGTGCTTCTGTAAATGGTAATAGGCCACTAAATTTTGTATAAACTCATTCCAAATGTTATCGTATTTATTTATCCATACAGAGTCTGTGCCTGTAAGCAGTCCGTTCATAAATTGCCAGTGACGTCATGTCATCAGTTCCTTGACTGATGTGTATCATATCTTTATTTTCTGATGTGTATCATATCTTTATTTTTCCAGTTCCTCAATATCAATCTCTTGGCCCCCATTAGGGCATGGCAAATCCATTCCTAGGGAAGGCAGCACAATCAGGAAGAGCTTTAAGGGCCTCTGCAGGCACAGAACCAAAAGACCCTGGGATTTACCACCGATACATGAATCCAGCAAAGGACTGCCACTTGGTTCTAAAAATGATGTTGCAGAAAAAAGCAAGCAAACTACAACAAAGCTTCTTAAAAATTGCTGGAAATTATGTGTATGGAAGATATGGATGACAATTAGGTAAGGGGAAAGAAAGCACACTTCAGGCCTGCTGAGTTTAAGGGGGCAGAACTTCCTGGTGGAACTTTGTTACAGTCTTGTTTCAGGAAGTGTAAATTAGGTAAGTTTGCCTTTCAATGTGATAGGAACTGAATTTCTGCCCTATCACTACTCGGAAGGGGCACCATTTGTTTAGCAAAAGGTTCTGTTGCACCCTCAATTCTGGGACTCTTGTTTCCATTGTAGTCAGCCTGGTCAGCCTGGTGTGCATCATTTTTGTTGAAAGCACTTGGCAGCACAGTCTGGAACACTTGTTTAGTCGTTTAGTCGTGTCCAACTCTTCGTGACCCCATGGACCAGAGCACGCCAGGCACTTCTGTCTTCCACTGCCTCCCGCAGTTTGGTCAAACTCATGCTGGTAGCTTCGAGAACACTGTCCAACCATCTCTTCCTCTGTCGTCCCCTTCTCCTTGTGCCCTCCATCTTTCCCAACATCAGGGTCTTTTCCAGAGAGTCTTCTCTTCTCATGAGGTGGCCAAAGGATTGGAGCCTCAGCTTCATGATCTGTCCTTCCAGTGAGCACTCAGAGCTGATTTCCTTAAGAATGGATAGGTTTGTTCTTCTTGGATAGGTTTGTCCTTCTTCTGGAACACAGCAGATCACAAAACAGTGGTTCATCTCTGACTTTGATGCCTGCTTGGCCCCGATCTATAGTGTGAGCCCATATTTTGGGGGAGGGAAAAACCTTGCATGTTCCAATCTCTCTGCCAGCCAGGCTGACATAAGGCAGCTGCTACTGTCATGAGTTTTAAGAGGCATGGCTGTTTTGTTGAGACATGTATACTGCAGGGATGAGGCTTGGAGGAGGAGGACATTTTCTACTTGCTACAGAGAGTGTGAAAGAGACTTGAAAGACCATCCTTCATAAAATGCATATACGGAAAGGATCATTTCTAATTACCCTACAAGCAAAGGCTGTCTGGCATTGCATCAAACTTTGTTTTATCCATGACATTTAACTATGCCATACAAGAACAGAAGAAATAAATAAAAAAATAAGATCAAACCTATCCATTCTGAAGGAAATCAGCCCTGAGTGCTCACTGGAAGGACAGATCCTGAAGCTGAGGCTCCAATACTTTGGCCACCTCATGAGAAGAGAAGACTCCCTAGAAAAGACCCTGATGTTGGGTAAGATTGAGGGCACAAGGAGAAGGGGACGACAGAGGACGAGATGGTTGGACAGTGTTCTCGTAGCTACTAACGTGAGTTTGACCAAACTGCGGGAGGCAGTAGAAGACAGGAGTGCCTGGCGTACTCTGGTCCATGGGGTCATGAAGAGGCGGACAAGACTAAACGACTAAACAACAACAACAAATTTTGTTCTGGGTATAAGCTTTTGTGTGCATATACACTTCTTCAGATACACTGAAACAGAAGTCACCAGACCCTTATATATAGTGGGAGGGTGGGGTGGGATTTTTCTCAGAAGGGTAATAGGAGATGGGTGATTGGCTCGATGGGTGTGGTAAACCTGTTGACTACTGTTAATGACTGCAATTAGTCCTACATCCTCCCACTATATATAAGGGTCTAGTGACTTCTGTTTCAGTGTATCTGAAGAAGTGTGTATGCACATGAAAGCTTATATCCAGAACAAACTTAGTTGGTCTCTAAGGTGCTACTGGACAATTTATTTATTTCGTCTGTGTCAGACCAACACAGCTACCTACTTGAATCAAGAACAGAAGAGACAGAGATGTGAATGGAAAGCAGAAATGATGGATAAAGTTCTTCCAAACCGGGTCATGAACTACAGGCTTTGTGACCATTGCTACATGAGATATGGTTAACAAATGCAAGAGCTGATCATTGGTGAATGCCAGTTAAATGGCTTTTCCCTTTCATCCAGTGGAGGCTGCCCTCACTTGCTTGCCTTTCTACATACAACCAGGGAACAGCACTGCCTGTTAGTTTTCTCCTCTCTAGAGTCACTGTTACCTTTGTAGAATTCATCACAGAGGAAGTTGAGGACCAAATTTGTTTTGGTTGGTTCTCCCTGGCATTGGCTCCACCAACTCTGCCTTCCACTTCCACCACTCCCAATTGGCACCAGTTGGCATACACACTTCTTCACTTCCTCAATTTCTCCCCATAACAATCTTATGAGGTAGATTAGGCTGAGAAACTGCGACTAGCCCAAGCTCACCCCATGAGTTTCATGGCAGAGTGGGGATTTGAGTTCTGGTCTCCCAGGTCCGAGTCCAACTACACCACAATGACTCTCATGAGTCAGTAATTAATTAAGTTGTGCCTCTACAAGGCCTTGTAGAGGCATGACCCAGGTCTGGCATACTGTGAAACTCTGATATGAAATACAAGCCACATTATGTACCATTTCAGGTAACTCAGTAACCTGAATCTGCTGAAAACTCAACTCTGATTATGTATCTGTTCTTTGACACAGGAATAAGTGCTGGCACTCCATACCTGAGGTCAGAACCTCTGTCTCCTGTTATGGAGGAAGATCTAAAATGCAGTGTACACGACACATTTCCAGAATAAAGGTACAATAACATGGATGCAATGGACAGGACTTTTAGGGTTCATAGTAAGAGGTGATGGTGATGTCTTACCGGTCTGGAACATATGATTTGGGGAGGAGAAGGGATAAGGGATCCTCCATATGACCTGTTTGCTCAGCATTCATCCTGATATCCTTGCACAAAGCTTAGAGGTTAGACTATGTCTATGATTTGTTTGTGGGGAGGATATATGATGATGAATATTCAATCTGATTTGTTTGTGTAGTGTTCATTGTTGTAAACCATTTTTTTTTCATCCCACACTTTTCTAATGCACTTTTCCACATTTCCTCATCACTTTCCAAGTTTTTTTAAAAAGTGGATTTGTTGTGTTGGGGTGACAGCGCTCTTGAATCCACCTTAATCACACCAACCTAAATTCCCATTGTTCGGTCCCTGCTCCTGCCAACCTAGCAGTTTGAAAGCATGTCAAGTGCAAGTAGATAAATAGGTACCACTCTGGCGGGAAGGTAAATGGCGTTTCTGTGCACTGCTCTGGCTCTCCAGAAGCAGCTTAGTCGTGCTGGTAACATGACCCGGAAGCTGTCTGTGGACAAACGTCGGCTCCCTTGGTCAGTAAAGCGAGATGAGCGCGGCAACCCCAGAGTTGTCCGTGACTTTACCTTTAAATTTCCTGATATATGTGTGCATCCCCGCTGCAAAATACTCCAGAGGCTATTGGTGGGTATTATTAGCCACAACACCTAAAAGGAACCTCCATATCCAGAGGATATCAAATGCTAGTGACAATAAACAGATGCTTTGGGGAAGCCCAGGGGAAGTGAATGAAGACATCAATCAATAAAGGACAATCCACACTCCTCAGTTGATTGATGTCTTCATGGGCTGTGCATGGGCTTCCTTGAAGGATTTGATTGACCACTATTAGAATCAGAATTCTAGACAGGAAGGACCTTTGTTTCCTCCAACAGAACTCTTATGACCAGTTGCAAGGAACTGTGTCTGGCTATGATAAAGGATTTTGTAAGAAATGACCAAACAAAGCTATTTAAAAGGAGGACTTTATTTATTACGCTGGAGATTGGTGCCAACACACCAATTCAGCTTTTATACACAATAAATCAGCAAAGCTCTTATTCGTTTCTGAACCAAGATTGCAGTGGCACGGAAAACACTGAAAACATCAACTTTCTTCCCCTTTTGTTTTTTATTTCTCTTTTTCTGTATTATTATTTTTTGGTACAAAACTGGTACAAAGAACAATACAAAAAGAGTTGTGCTGTTTTGATGGGTTACAAAAGAACATTTGAGCTCAGTTTAACTTGTGCACTATTTTTCCCCCTTGAGCTTTATGCCACCCTTTCAGCACCCTGTTTTCCAAACATCAGAGATACACAAAGGCTCCTTCTGAATCAGAAAAGGATAATGAGAAAACAAACAGCCTCTCCTCTAAAATAACCACAATCATGCGGGCTTTTCCCCACTGGAAAAGGAAACATGCAAAATAAATATGAAGAAACCATCCTCTGTTGCACATTGATATTGGTTTTATGCTCACCGCTTTGATTGACAGCGGCAAGCAAGAGCTAAACTATAAACACAGTGAGCAAATTGGAGGTGGCTTGGTCCAGTACCTAATATTCACTATCTCTGCCAAACAAAGGTGCTTTCTGAATTTTGACAAAGCTACAGTGTCCAGTTTCTCATTTTTTAAATGCACACAGACTTTTAAAAAATGTACATACTATTTTCACAGACAGTTCCTCTGAAGAATTCCAAACACCCTTTTAGAATCTAGCAATACTTGGAGCTGCAGTGTGTTCTTCAAGCAAATTGTACTACGTCAACTGTCCAAGTAGTATAGCAGAAATCAGCAACAGAAGTCCCTAGTGCTAAATCTGCCCCTTGAATAGAGCATGATTGTATCCCACACCTACAAGTTGCCACCCCAAGGGAAATATGAGTACGAGGAAGGTGAGGTGACCTTGCTTGCAGTCTCTTTTGGAGAATAAGGACATGTTCTGGTCCACCACCTCCCATTCTCTCCTCAAAAACAAATCTCTATGTATAGCAACCCTATGAGCATCTTTCAGGTTGTGCAAAGGGGTAAATCCACTTTTTAAAAACCACACCCGTGCACTATATACATTTATTCATCTTAAAGCATAAAATAAAAAGCTTAAGCTGGAAGAAGCTGTTGCTCAGTGGCAGAGCACATGTTTGATATGCAGAAGGACTTGGGTTCAATCCCTGGCCTCTCCAGGCATCCCCAGTCAGTGTAGAGCAAGCAATACTGAACCAGATGGACCAATAGTCTATTTAGAATAAGGCAGCTTCGCTTGCTCCAATCATGGTTGCCAGATTTGCACAAGTGCTTCTGTGACCAGGTGACTTGGTTCATTCATACAGGGTCCTCAGCTGAATGCTGATACAGAGATCTGAACTATATCCCTTCTCCTCCTCGCAGATAATTTTCTTGATCCAAACCCAAACCAATGTAATGAAATGGGTTCTAGTCCAAGAAACCTTATACCAAGCTGTTCGTTTTTGAACAGAGGTTGGATGCTTTAGCTGAGATTCCTTCACTGCAGGGGGTTAGACTAGATTACTCTTGGGGTCCCTTCCAACTCTACGATTCTATAATTCTACCAAAGTGCTACAAGACATTTTGTTGTTTCTGCTGCAATAGACTAACATGCTCCCTTCTATAATTTCACAGGGTTGGTGTGTCAAACCAAGAAACTTGCTCTGAGATCCATTTATTCCAGTATTTCTATTTCGGGCATTCGAAAGGATACTGGTATTTACAAGCCACAGTGTGAAGATGCCTGGTGGTGATGTTTCTGTTATTAGTGATAGTGATGCTTTTATTAACAGTGAACACTGTAGCTCTCTGGCCCAAGGTGTACTGTGGGATATGATCTGGTAGGACTGGAATCTAGAAGAAAGTCAGGAGAATTCTCCGTGGTAGACGGGAGGTTAAGGATGTTGACCTCTGCTTGAAGCTTGGAAGACCCTTGGCTGGCTTTTCTAGTTGAAGTAATTGCTTTGTCACCTGCAGAGGCCAAAAGGCAATGTCTTGGTAAGAGATCTAGGGGGATAAGTAGAAAATATACACTTTCTGACTTGGATAAAGGGCAACTCTTCATTGTGTTGGAGGCTGGTTCCTCTTTCTGTGTTTCCTTGTAGGACTGACCTAGCTCAGGGCACCATCCTATGGCCCTCTACGACATTCCAGGGGCCACAGGCTATTTCAGGCCTCCTGCTCCAATGTTGGAGACACAGGGCTTCTCCAGAGTGGAGGGCCTCAGTATGTAATTGAGGCAATAATCGTGCATTAAGGGGGAATGTATATTTGACCTTCCACAAATCGTTCCACTTTATTCGTTCTTCTACAATGCTGCCACAATGTTATTGTATTATATCCATTTGGAGGGCACAATAGCATAGCAAAAGCCGGAGACTCCCCCAGCATTTCTGGTATGAGAAGTTGAAGGATTTCAGCAGGAAGTTGCAAAGCATGCACTGACTAGAAATGAAGAAGAGAAGAGTCTGGACTTGATATCCCACCTTTCACTCCCCTTAAGGAGTCTTAAAGTGGCTAACAATCTCCTTTCCCTTCCTCCCCCACAACAAACACTCTGTGAGGTGAGTGAGGCTGAGAGACTTCAGAGACATGTGACTAGCCCAAATCACCCAGCAGCTGCAAGTGGAGGAGCGGGGAATCGAACCCAGTTCCCCAGATTACAAGTCCATTGCTCTTAACCACTATACCACGCTGGCTCTTCATACTGGCTCTGAAGCAGTATGTCCACTCTGAAACTCTGGCAAATGCAAACATTATTGAAAGTGAGATTGCATATAACAAAAAGGATGTGTGTTGGGGACATATCAGAAACATACCAGGGGAACACCGGGAAATGACTAGGATCCAAATGATGCTAAGGCATCCTAGCCTCTTGACATACTCAGGAGTGTGCCCAAATCTCTCCCTCCTGGTGCTTTCAATAGGAGAGGAAATGTAAAAAAAATAAAGAATAAAGATTTAAGCATAGGACACTTCAGTCTGTCACTATTCTCAGGTGAGATTCAATCACACACTGGTGAATTCAGGTTATACAATTATAGCTGATCGGGAGGTCTTGCACCTTCTTCCCTAAAATGATTGAACTTCTTGTAATAAGGAAAGTGATGAGAAAATGCATGGAACAATGCTTTCTTTTATGCAATGGCACCTAAACTCCCCGCGAATAAATCAGGACGAATGCTTGGTAAACAAGTCATCTGTAAGCACACACAGAAATGGATGGAGAATTGTAAAATCATTCCTCTGCCCTTACTTTTGCCCTGAGCCTGGCTGATCACTGGATATTATAGAAGAACTGCCCCGCAGACCAGCCACCTTAGGATTTCAGCCTTATAAATTGTATTTGTTAAGAACAAATTCTAGCAGTGAAGGCAAACACATGATGCTACTCGTCTTTGTTGGCCATTTGCAGTATGGTAGCGCTGCAGAGAGCTTGCTGGGGAGATCATGCATTAAAAAGAAAGGGACTCAAAAATAACTTAAACAAGGTTTTAATTACAAAAAACAAAAACTCCTTATACACTAAATACATTAACAACAAACCAGACCCAACCACCAACCCAACCCCCAGGGTAATGGGAGAGCTAGGTGCTGCTCCTTATATACTACATGCAAATGCTGACACACCTTTAATCAATGCAACTCAGCAGCACCTGCTATGTTTCACAGCTGTAAAGCTGGGTCTCGTTATCTTGCTCTGGCCCTTGCTCTGGCCCCTTAAAGTCATACACATTAGGTGGAACAATGATGAACCTTTACATTTAAAGAAACCATTCAACAGTCTTGGGTATGCTTCTACATTTCCCTATCCTTTTGTTTCATAACCCTTATGAATAGGGATGCAAATGAAGCAAAGTGTGCCATTCTTTTCCACTGAGTTATTATTTCTTAAAAAGCCGTTGCTTTGTCATTATCCACAGTCATGCTCTAGCAAGATGGCCTTGACCGGATGGATACTGGAATCAACAGGGGAAACCTACATGACCTGAAGGTGTTGCTGTGTAATGCCAGGTCAATGAGGAATAAAACCACTGCCATCCACGACCTGATTGTGGATGGAGGACTTGACCTGGCATGTGTGACAGAGACCTGGTTGGAGGAAGCAGATGGGCCTGTCCTTGCCGCTGCTTGCCCACCAGGTTTCTCTTACGCACAGCAACCCAGGTCATGTGGGCGGGGAGGGGGGGTTGCAGTGATTTTTAGGAAGTCACTAGCTTGCACCAGGCGTCCTACTGGGAAGATCCAGTTTTCTGAGTGCATGTTCTGGAAGTTGGGCAATAGGGGCAGTACAGGATTCCTTTTGGTGTACCGACCTCCCCGCTGCACCAAGGATTCCCTGTCTGAGCTGCTTCAGGTCGTGGCGGATTTTCTCCTGGAGACACCTAGTTTGGTTGTCCTAGGGGATTTTAACATCCATGCCGACACGACCTTACAAGGGGCTGCTCTGGACTTCGTGGAAAGCATGGCCTCCATGGGGCTGTCCCTGAATAAGTTTGGCCCAACTCATAGTCATGGACATGCCTTAGACCTGGTGTTCACCTCTAGTGACGTGGGTGATCTGACACTAAGTAAAAGTGAAACAAAAGAAGTGCCATGGTCAGATCACTTCCTGGTGCAACTGGACTTCTCCGCGACCCTTCCCCTCTGCAGGGAGGTGGGACCAATTCGGATGGTCCGCCCCCGCCACTTAATGGATCCAAATGGTTTCCAGAGAGTGGTAGGGGATGCCTTATCCCATGTTGATGGCCTTTCAGCTGATTCCCTGGTGGCCCGCTGGAATGCGGAGTTAACCAGGGCTATCGACTGTCTGGCTCCGAAGCGCCCTCTCCGATTGCATGGAGCCCGGACAGCTCCGTGGTTTTCTTCGGAGCTGAGGGCGATGAAACAATCGCTGAGACGGCTAGAGCGTCGGTGGCAAAAAACTCACTCCGAATCTGACCGGACACAGGTTAGAGCTCAACGTCGAGCCTACCAAGTGGCGATAGCGACGGCGAAGAAGACTTTCTTCACCGCCTCTATTGCATCTGCAGAAAATAGTAGCAGGAGACTTTTTCAGGTGGTTCGTAATTTAACGGAACCACCTTTACCACCGGGGCTTTGTAAAGACCCCAAGATCTCCTGCAACGATTTTGCAAAGTTTTTTGCAGATAAAATCACTCATATTCGGAAGGAGCTAGACACCACCGTGGGAGCAGGGCTGGGGCGGGAGAGTGCTAGAGCTCTGTCTGGTCAAGTTGCATGGAATCGATTTCAATCCATTACCCCCGAGGATGTGGACAGGCTGCTTGGACGCGTGAAACCAACCACCTGTCTCCTGGATCCTTGCCCATCCTGGCTAATAAAAGCAAGCCGGGAAGGGCTGGGCGATGGGCTCTGCGGGGTGGTGAATGCTTCCCTCTGTGAGGGAGCATTCCCAGATCCGCTGAAAGAGGCGGTCATCAAACCGCTTCTTAAAAAACCATCTTTAGACCCGGCCAGTATGGCCAACTATCGCCCAGTCTCAAATCTTCCATTCTTGGGCAAGGTGATTGAGCGCGTGGTTGCTGAACAACTCCAGGCACGCCTGGAGGATGCGGACCATTTGGATCCCTTCCAATCGGGATTCAGGCCTCATCATGGGACTGAAACTGCCTTGGTCGCGCTGGTTGATGATCTCCGGCGAGCTAGGGACAAAGGTGAGAGCTGTTTCCTAGTTCTGCTGGATCTCTCAGCGGCCTTTGATACAATCGACCATAACATCCTTCTGGACCGTCTAGAGGGGCTGGGAGCTGGGGGCACTGTTATACAGTGGTTTCGCTCCTTCCTCCTGGGCCGTGTTCAGAAAGTGGTGGTGGGGGATGAGTGTTCAGACCCCTGGGCCCTCACTTGTGGGGTGCCTCAGGGTTCCGTCCTCTCCCCCATGCTTTTTAACATCTATATGAAGCCGCTGGGAGAGATCATCAGGGGGTTTGGACTGGGTGTCCATCAATATGCAGATGATACCCAGCTCTACCTCTCTTTCAAATCAGAACCAGTGAAGGCGGTGAAGGTCCTGTGTGAGTGCCTGGAGGCGGTTGGAGGATGGATGGCGGCTAATGGATTGAGGTTGAATCCTGACAAGACAGAAGTACTGTTTTTGGGGGACAGGGGGCGGGCTGGTGTGGAGGACTCCCTGGTCCTGAATGGGGTAACTGTGCCCCTGAAGGACCAGGTGCGCAGCCTGGGAGTCATTTTGGACTCACAGCTGTCCATGGAGGCGCAGGTCAATTCTGTATCCAGGGCAGCTGTCTACCAACTCCACCTGGTACGCAGGCTGAGACCCTACCTGCCCGCGGACTGTCTCGCCAGAGTGGTGCATGCTCTAGTTATCTCCCGCTTGGACTACTGCAATGCGCTCTACGTGGGGCTACCTTTGAAGGTGACTCGGAAACTACAACTAATCCAGAATGCGGCAGCTAGACTGGTGACTGGGGGCGGCCGCCGAGACCACATAACACCGGTCTTGAAAGACCTACATTGGCTCCCAGTACGTTTCCGAGCACAATTCAAAGTGCTGGTGTTGACCTTTAAAGCCCTAAACGGCCTCGGCCCAGTATACCTGAAGGAGCGTCTCCACCCCCATCGTTCTGCCCGGACGCTGAGGTCCAGCGCCGAGGGCCTTCTGGCGGTTCCCTCATTACGAGAAGCAAAGCTACAGGGAACCAGGCAGAGGGCCTTCTCGGTAGTGGCACCCGCCTTGTGGAACGCCCTCCCATCAGATGTCAAAGCGATAAATAACTACCTGACATTCAGAAGACATCTTAAGGCAGCCCTGTTCAGGGAAGTTTTTAATCTGTGATATTTTAGTGTATTTCTGGTTTTTATGGAAGCCGCCCAGAGTGGCTGGGGAAACCCAGCCAGATGGGCGGGGTACAAATAATAAATTATTATTATTATTATTATTATAGCAAGAGCTAGGCACTTTTACATCCCATTGGTTTCAATGAGAGCACTAAGCACATGTTTGCCCATCGTTACTGAAGCAAATGAGACTTAAAATTAACTTTGGTTGGATTGTACCTGTTCTTATCACCACTACTCACTTTCTAGCTACCTGCCCACTGGCTCCAGAAATAGCACAGTTGTTATATCTTTGCATGAAACTACCTTATAGAAAGCCAGACCATTTGGTCCATGTACCCAGTGCTCTAGGGACGCGGGTGGCGCTGTGGGTTAAACCACAGAACCTAGGACTTGCCGATCAGAAAGTCAGTGGTTTGAATCCCCGCGACGGGGTGAGCTCCCGTTGCTCGGTCCCTGCTCCTGCCAACCTAGCAGTTCGAAAGCATGTCAAAGTGCAAGTAGATAAATAGGTACCACTCCGGTGGGAAGGTAAATGGCGTTTCCGTGCGCTGCTCTGGTTTGCCAGAAGCGGCTTAGTCATGCCGGCCACATAACCCGGAAGCTGTACATCGGCGCCCTTGGCCAATACAGCGAGATGAGCGCAGCAACCCCAGAGTCGGTCACGACTGGACCTAATGGTCAGGGGTCCCTTTACCTTTACCTTTACCCAGTGCTCTGAGTGGCAATGATCCTCCAAGGTCCCTGGCAGAGGTCTTTCCCAGTTCTACTATCTGAGACCCTTTTTACCTTGAGATGTCAGGGACTGGAACCTTCTGCCTTCAAATTACGGACTCTCCCACCAAGCTAATGCCTCTCCCACAAACCCTTCCTGCAGCTCTCTAGCTCATGGGATCTAACTAGCCTGGAATTTGGTTACACACAGTACTATTTCTGTAGAAAAAGAGGTGATGGAATGCATCCATATAATGACAATGGTGCCCACCTGAGAGGTATTGGAACTGAGTTCTGGTGAGGTCCATCTGAAAAAAAGCCCTGGTTACATGGCAATGAATTGATCAGTTTCAGCATATTTCCAAGGTTGCATTACACAGAATATAGATAAAGGCTCCCAAATTACCAGCGTTTCTAATTTCAAAGCACTGGCACATTTGGGCTTAGTTTTCAGAAAAATAAAGGCTCATTTATTGCAAAAATAGAAGTGTCACTGCATCTTCCAGGACATGGGTTATCACATAAGTGACCTATGGTTGTCTGAACATGGAATCTAACTGGGGTTCTATGCATTCAAAACCTACAAGGCAAGGAAGCACCAGGGAAGCATCAAAGCTGATGCCAACATAAATCCAATGGGAACATCATTTCCTCCCCCTCAACATTTGATGACCACATCCTTAGTGAATGTAGATATATAATCAGTTCCCTCACCTTTAGGATTAGCTGCATCTATCAATGTAGAAAAGTCATGAATCATTGAGATGCCAGTCTTCTAAAAAAGAAAGAAAGAAAGAAAGAAATGGCAAAAAAGTATCACCTATGAAGGCCTCTCTGCATAAGGCATAAACCATTAAGTGACACTTTCTGCCATGGTGTTAATGCTCTGACATGCCATGGTGTTAATACTCTGACATGCCCCAGACACATGTTCAGGTTGCATTTGTTTACCTCTTGGCTAAATTGACATCCTGGGATATTTTCAAGGGGGCTGTAAACAATGTGTTTGCAACCAACCAACTGCAGAACAGCATGTCAACCAATTCCATAACATGATAAGAAAGTCACCTTGTTATCTGGTTATCCATTTCCTTGAAAGGATTGCTTGTGTATGAAAGTCTCTTCAAAGTCTAGTAAGAGCTGGCTTACATCATTGTGGCTGCTGCATAGTCATAAGGATATAAGATAGGTCCTGGTGGATCAAAGCAATCCATTTCTTCAGCATCTCACAGTGGCCAACAAATGCCTATGGGTAACTCAGCAAGAAGGACCTGAGTGCAGTAATGCTCTCCCCACTTGTGACTCCCAGTAACTGGTATTCAGAGGCATATTGCCTCTGACAGTGTGCTTAGCCACAGAATCAAGGCATGTGGTGGCTGTTTTGAAGTGGCAAACTCTATAAATTGGGTGCTTGTAGCCTCACCACAACCAGTGTGCAAAGGGAGAGGATTGCTGTGGCACGGAGAAAAGTGTGCAGTTATCACAGAGAGCTACCACACACAAACACCTGATTACCAGTTACCACATGGAAGCTCTGCTAAAGCAGAACCTCCACATGGCAAATATAATGCATGCTCATATTAAGAGTGTTGATGGAATTATATGGCATGCTAAATACTTACCTTTTGCTAGCTTCAGCTTTTTGATCTACAAAGCAAGCCCCAGCTTCTGTTCCTGTTTTTAGAGTGAATCATTACTAAATACCACTACCAAAGCTCTTTATACGGAGTCAGATAACCTGTACATCTAGCTGATTGTTTTCACCAGGGATGGAGAAACCAGTTGCTGCTGGGTTCCACCTCTCATTGACCAGAGAGGTCAATGGCCATGAAGGCTGAGGTGGTTAGAACTTGGGAATCCAATAACAGCTTTAGGGCACCATGGTCCATATCTCTTCTCTCACTTGCACTGACTAACAGTGCCTTTTCAGGGTTTCAGACCCAAATCGCTCCCAAGTCCAACCAGAATATGCTGCAGATTTGAATCTGGGAACTTTTGCAATGCATAGTATGTGCTCTACCACTGACCTATGGACTTTCCCATGGAAGAAGCAGTCAGAGCTAGGAAGCTTCTGAATGTTATCTGGTGTGGTGCTCTCCACTGGAGCCAATCAGATGCTCCAATAATTTTTTGGGTGGGTGAGTAAAGGTAAAGGGACCCCTGACCATTAGGTCCAGTCGTGACCGACTCTGGGGTTGTGGTGCTCATCTCACTTTACTGGCCGAGGGAGCCGGCATACAGCTTCCGGGTCATGTGGCCAGCATGACTAAGCCACTTCTGGTGAACTAGAGCAGCGCATGGAAACACTGTTTACCTTCCCGCCAGAGTGGTACCTATTCATCTACTTGCACTTTGACGTGCTTTCAAACTGCTAGGTGGGCAGGAGCAGGGACCAAGCAACAGGAGCTCACCCCGTCGCGGGGATTTGAACTGCCGAACTTCTGATCGGCAAGTCCTAGGCTCTGTGGTTTAACCCACAGCGCCACCCACGTCCCTATAGGGTGGGTGAGTACTTGGTAGTAAAAGGCTCATCTAGAAAGATTTGAGACAGGGGCCAGTCAACATGAACTCTATATTATGCTTGTATAGACTAAATACTTTCCAAAAGGGTTTCTGGATTCCGCATTCAAGCAAAATAGCATCCTTTATGAGAGGTGGTTCTGGTTATGGCAGCAAAGCATGAACATGGGATAGTTACTAAGAAACACTGAAGCTCTTCAAAATAAAATTCCACCAGTTTTTTCCATGAACCAGATAATGTTGCTCTGTAGTACATAATCATTTATGGTCTTGAGTTTGATACTTCCCACCCATTGTAATTTTTCTTCTCTTTTTAAAAAAGTAAAAGCAATACAAAATAGCTAAAGATCACATGGCTGCAAAAAGGAAGAGGGAGAAATGTATACACGGGGCATGCAATTCAGAAAGAGAGGGGGATGATGTCTGTTTCATCATTTAAGAGATCAGGTAAACTTAGTGCTTGAAGGACATTGTAATGTCAGGTTAAGGGGAAGGAGTGATGGTATGAAGAAGATACTTTTCATCATGTGTAAGTGCCAGAGTGAAGAAAAATGAGGTCCCAACCTCAAAGCAAGTCTTTTCAGCAGGAATTGGTATTATTCGGTTGACGGGCATTATACTTCCTCCCGGGAGAGACATTGGTGGACATCCAAGTACTGTTTCACATAATCTATCAGAAAGTTCTCCTGCAGGGTAAAAATGGGAGCTGCCTGACAGCCCAGCCTCCCAGTGGATTGTCATTTGTTAAGCTTCCCTGTTTCCCAAGGATGCCCTCTGCACAGCTTTGCTTTTGTCAAGATACTGAAGTACAAAGTCATGTTGGTTAACCATAGCACTTTCCCCCAATAATCCTGGGAATGGTAGTTTGATGAGGATTTGGTTTAATAACTCACAGGCATCGTCACAGTGGTTCCTTGGGAAGAAGGAACAGCCGTGAAACCAGTTTAAGACCGTTTGTGTAGATAGGCCCACAAAACCTTCATTGGTATCTTCCAAATCCACAATCCCAACCAAAGAAAAACCAGTTAAACCAGAATACTTCAGTTTAAGTCTATTTGCAGTCTGGTTCTCTAATGAGGAGAGCTACTTGTGTGTGTGTGCAGCTTGCGCTTAGCATGAACATCCTTTTCACACCAATTTAGCACATGCCGGTAAAGTGGTTGGCAGCCAGCTGTTCTTGCACACCCACATGGATGAGCAGGTCTCGATCCTTGCGCTAGGTACACAGGAAGCTGTGCCCATCTAGCCCAGAACTGTCTATTTTGGCTGCTGATGGTTCTCCAATAGGGTTTCCTTTCCAGGAAGAGGGACACCTCGTCCCAGCGTCCCAGCCCCAGTCTAGTGCAAAGATAGGTTAAATTGCCCAGTGACTTATTAAAGTTGGGAGTTGGGGTGCAAATGACTTAAATCCAAATGCTCTGGCTTAAGTGGTTGATGGAGTCACAGGCCACGGTCTCAACAGTAGCACAACCAAGTTATGTGCAAGCAATAGCATCCCCTCTCCTGCCATGTTTGCATAGTTAACCCTTTCTTTTGTAATTTTGGGAGTTTCAAAAGTAGCTTTTTGATATAGCCTGCTGTTTAAAGGGTACAAGGTGGCAGGGCGAAGGGGGAGAAGTTATGTGTGTGGGAAGTCTATATGCACCAAATGTGTGGATTGTGGCTGGTTACCAAATGGCAATGAAATTGCATCCCCAGTGAGTAAAATCATGAAAGATAAGACAGAATGTTCCCTCCAGAATACTTTTTTTTTTTTTAAAAAAAACCACATTCCATTATCAGACACGACACATTTCAAATGCTCGTTAATTTACAGAAATTGCATTTTATAGAAAATATGATACAATGAAATATAAAATGCGCGAGGAGCACTTTCAAAGTCTATAGACAAAGGAGCTTGCATTCTGAGACAGTCTTTTAAAACAACATCCACTTGAAATACATTTCTCCTCGCTCTTTCCCCTCCCTTTTTCAACTTCCAAATGAGAATTAATTTGTGGATTGGAAAAAAAAGAAGGGGGGGAAGCAGGATCAGCCCCATCCCTCATGGATAATCTGATATCATTTCCCTAAAACTGTGCACATTCTTGGATTTAACAGAAATAATATCTAAGCTCTCCTACATTTTCCTCCTCTTCCTCCAACCTGCTGCAGCAGGACATCTTTCTTATTGTTTAACTCATAGATAATCCAAGATTTCATAGCACAATTAAGTGGCTCATAATCCATTAAATGTGGTTTTTACATTACACAGCCATGCAATCTAAATAATTGTACAAACATTAGACATAAACCTCACTAGTCCAAATCATTAAAGGGGAGAAAAAAACCTTTTGTTTGATTAAAGAAAGCACATAATCTAGATGGTTTTTTTAAAAAAATAAAAAATAAATACTGACCCTATTTAAAAACAAAAGGTAGTATGCTACCATTGATAACAGTGAGGTCCCATCAGAATGCAGCAAATCAGTGGCTGAATTGTCACCATTTAAACACATTAATCACAAGATACCTATTTATACCTCTGGCTCTCTGTTCTCATCCAATAGGCATTGGTTACACAACAAAGTACCTATTCATCAGGACAGACACGAGCTGGTTTACATATAGTTGCATCAAGCTGGCTCATGACATTCAAGAGATGCTCGTGTTGTAGGCCCCAGATGGCATATTGGTGATCCCCAATGCAATTTTGGTACCTGGTGGCCCAACCAAATTTTAATCAAGGGAGAAGCACACAGGTTGTACGACATATAGATAAGTCACACGCCAACATTTCATCTCTCTTTGGGTTTCACATGCAATGTCCCAACCATGCTCAAGTGGCAGGTCTTCATATCTGGGAAGCCTTTAATTCTACATGGCGCCAACTTCAATACAGAGCCTAATCACATGCGAGGGGCCAGTTTGTGTGTCGGAACACACTTTGCCTCCCAGATTACTGTCTGGAAAATAGCACCCCTTACGGACGTTGACCATCTCTGTAGGACAAAGGGCAAGTATTTAGTGGTTCTTTCCCAGAGAGCTGGGATGGAGAACTTGTGGCCCTCCCAGATGTTGTTGTGACTACAGTGCCTATCATCTGTGACTATTGGCAACAATGGCTGGGATTTGAAGGAGTTTAACAGCATTTGGAGGGCCACACCTTCCCCATCCTGTTGTAGAGGCACAGAATGATACTAAAGACATCTCTCTTGGGGATATCATTAGTACGAATAACCCAGCACTGTATCCAATAGTTCTCAAAATGTGAAGCTGGCCACTCTATGGCGGTGCAGATTCTCGCCACAGGAAATGCAGTCTCTTCTTGGACTCCACCCTGTGGATATCATATGAATTATGAAGTGGTCTCATCATGAGTCAGACTGTGGCGTATTATCTATTCTGGCTGACAGCAGTTCTCCAGGTTGACGCATTTCCTAGGCATTTCTCTAGGCAAACTTTGAACGCCAGGGGCTGAACCAAGACCTTCTGTACGCAAAACAGGTTAATTATCACTGAGCTATGGCTTCTCAAGGTCTATGTTAGACTGAGAAAAATAATAGCTCACTACCATTCCTTTCAAATAATTGCAGAAAGGAATGCTGTAGTGCTTACTCTCTCTTGAGGATCAAAAAGCAACTTCCCTCCTTCTGTGTGCTTTCCTGAGGGTCTTTATTGGACGTACTTACACTTCTTTCCTTTTATTTTTCTGGTGTCTTCCCTGACTGAGGGCAAAGGAGGCTGTCTTAATTTTGTAGTAGGCTTGATCTGCCTGTTAATTTTTGACATGATTATAGTTATTGCAACATAACTGTCTCCCATTGTTTTTATAACGTTAATCTTTTCTTAATGTTCCTCAGTACATGGCAAGAGCTGGTGCTTTCTATGTTCTGGAGAACATTAGTTCTAGTAGGCCTCAGGAGAACATGATCAATGCCAGACCACACCATGTGAGCTGTATTCAGAAGCAAAACTCATCATGTGGCAAATGCCTGTTGGATATAATTTTAGCACATACAAGCAGTTTTGAATTTGAGATTTGGACTGGGCTGACTATTCAAGCAGCCCAAAAGTTTGTCTGGGATACCAAAGTTTTGTTGAGTACCAATATGTGCGAGCAGCTCAAGGGTCCTGGGCTCCATTACTTGGATCATGTGCAGTACAATTGATTTGGGCAGAAATGTTTCTTGAACCATCCCTGACCAGCACCTCACGTTGTGGGGACTTAACTCTTCAAAACAAGGACCCTCTGAAGTACCTTCCTTTTGACAATGGAGCAACATACAAATAAGTGGTCAGGTAAATACGCTAGATTAATTGCTATGCTCTTTCAGTCTGCGTGTGCTTTTAAAATTAAGTTCATTGGTTTTCCTTGCTGATTAATGGAACAGATGTGGGCAAGTATATCAGCTGACTTGACGCAATAAACCATAGACTAAAACCATTCCGGCCTGCAGGCCTAACTAGTCTCCTCCTTAAAAATCTCAAGAGAACAAATGGCGTAACCCTAGTAAGACAGTGGCTTTTGCTGGGTCTACTTCTGATGGTGAAAGAGCCCGCAAATGATTTCAAGGGCCTCAAACACCTGCTTCTATTGGCACTGAAAACTGACCTATAGCAATGGCTATATTAATATTAAAACTGACCTATAGCAATGGCTATATTAATATTAAGTTTGCAACTCTTCAAAACAGAGATGGGCAATTTCTTCATTTGGGTACTTACTGATTTCCCGTCCACCAACCCACCTACCAAATGGCTTATATCTACATTTTGCTTGTGTTTAGCTCCACCTACCTGCTATGCTATGGAAAGGGTGGAAATTCTGGGCAACATCGCACAGGCTTCAAAACAGGTAATCTGGGGCTGTACACGATGCAACTCAATGCATTGGAGTTCATGTGGCTGAACCATGTATACGAGCCGCCCCATTTTATAATCTCCAGTGACAGAGCTTCCACAGCCTCCCTAAAACTTTTTCTTCAGTTGCCCACAGTTCTGCGTTCCGAACATTCGCTCAGAATTCCACATTCATCAGGGTGAACATCTGATAAGAGACGTAGTACCTAACCACGGTGGATGGGATTCAGCAGGTGGAGGCAGCTTCAACGAAAATAAAAGGAAGAAAAACAACTCTCACACACAAGCGGCCTTTGGTCTTGTCATCATTTACTGTTGGGCTTATGCAAGGTCTTTTGTGTCACACGCACCAAAGGCTAACCAATGCTATTGTTCTAGGAAGCTACATCACGTGTGACCAGGTCACAAAGAGAAAACCCAGGTCGATAGTTTGCATCGGCTAAACAATGAATTATATATACACAACAGGTTTACTCAGTTCACCATCTGCTTTAGGCCAAAAGATAGCAGTTTTCTTTTTTGTGGGTTTTTTTTTGTTTTAATTCAAAGCATCTTTCTTCCTTAGTTTCCCCCCCACCCCACAAACAACTTGCCCACTTTTTTTTAAAATAGCAAAAAGGCCCAAAAAGAGAAACCATTCCATAGTTCCTGGTTTTTGTTTTGTTAATTCCTTCCCAGCTAGAACTGGCATAGGGTCATATAGAGTGTGGTGTCCAAGACGGTGGAAACGTAAATTATTTTTGTTTGTTTCTTTTGAACACTCCTGAGATTGAGGGAATCTGATACGTGTACCAAAAGGCACTTTCAAATATATATATCTGTATATATATTTTAAAAACAGTGCTTCTGTTCTAAGAAATTCAAGTTAAGACAGAGTGCCTTTCACTCCCTTTAGTCATAAAGTGGATAGACCAAGCAATATCCCTGCTGACACATCGGGAAAAGGAAAAACAATAATTTTTTTTTGGGGGGGACAAAAAAACACACAACCGCAGCAGAGACGAGTGTTCATGCTAGACAGCTCGATGTTCTTTAAAAGGAGGGGGGGGGAGAGAGAGAAACAGAAATAAAGAAAAAAAAGAGGAAAATAAACTTTCTAAGTCACCACTCAAAGGAATACAGTCAGCAGGAGATATTAATTTTAAAAAAGCTGCCACTTCTGTACAGTTCTTGTTTAGTCTGCTTTCACTCCTTTCTTCCTCAACACTGGGTTTCTTTTTTTACTTCTTCATCTTCATCATCATCATCTTCTTCTAATGCTATAGCTTTCCTTTCTTTCTTTCTTTTTCCTTTTGCAAAACAATAAAGTGAGGTCAGTTTAGTCGTCCTCGCCTCCCCCGTACATGTCCGCCAGTTTCTTGAACCTTGGCCCCCAGTCGTTAAGGTAGTCGTAATCTTGATCTCCGGAGCTCGAGGAGTTAAGTGAGCTGACGGACCCTGCTGTTGAACCACTGCCCTCATAGTCAAAGACAAGAAGGGAGTCGTACGGTGGGGCCGTCGGGTCATTATCTGCCGCTCTCAAGCCCTGGAATGTCAAAGGAGAAGAAGGAAGAGGTTACCTCGCGCCGGAAGCATCATTCGTAGGAGCAACCTAAATGTGGCTCTGTGGCACAGAGCTTAATGCAGAAGGATTGCATCCGGCAAAGTCCTCCCATCTGTATCAGGACTTCAGCCACCTTCGCACCATTCATTTGAGGCAGTCACATGGCACTTTAAGCAGCTGTGGCTTTCCCCTAAGGCATTCTGGGTACCGTAGTTTGTCAAGGGTGTGCTGAGACTTGTTAGAACAGGCATAGGCAAACTCCGGCCCTCCAGATGCTTGGGACTACAATTCCCATCAAACCTAGCTAACAGGACCAGTGGTCAGGGATGATGGGAATTGTAGTCCCAAACATCTGGAGGGCTGGAGTTTGCCTATGCATGTGTTAGAAGCATAGCTGTCAACTTACAGATTTGAAAATAAGGGACCAGCAGCCTTGAAAATAAGGGACCAGCAGCCAAAATAAGGGACTTGCAGCCTCACCTGTTCCAGGCACTCCAGTCTTCCTGTCCTCCTGCAGTCTGGTCAAACTCATGCTGGGTAGCTTCGAGAACACTGTCCAACCAACTTTGTAACCAGAGGTTCAGCTGAATAGAATCTGAATCACATGCACCACAAGGCCTATGCAGCCTCAACTTAAGATGGCTCCCCGGCCTGGCTTTGCACTGCAATGTTTGCAGCAGCACGTGCAACAAAATGGCGTCCAGCATTCAAACCCCCCCTCAGCTTGCATTAACTAGCCACACAGAAGGCATGCAAGTTCCACCCCCCAGTCGTTCATAGACTTCTTATTGGGTGAGCAACACAGCCAAGCAACACAGCTGGAGCCTCCCTCCTCCCTGGCCGGCAGGGAGGGAGGGAGAGGAGCTGCTTCTTTGAAATTTAAGGGACATCATTTAAGGGACATTTAAGGGACATCCATCAATAAGGGACAGCAGCGGGACATGGCGCTGGAATAAGGGACTGTCCCTTCAAATAAGGGACACTTGACAGCTATGGTTAGAAGGCCCCTGTTCTCCTCACAGAGATACAGTCTCCAGAATCATTTAACAATAAATCCCTCTTCCCAAGGAGCTTAGGGAATCGTAGCTTCTGGGATGGGAATGGGTGTCTCTTAGCAACTGCCATGAATATTTAAAATAGCACCATACTGTTACTTAGCATGGTGTGTATGTGGGACCTCCCCTTGTGCAACGGAACTTCCCTTCCCTTGTCTCTCACTGTGCTCCCACCTAAATTAACTCTGGGCGGTTGGGGAAACCCCCAGAAGAGATTTTGGGTTCAGGTGGGAGAGGAGAGGGAAGGGAAGTTCTGTTGTGTAAGAGGAACAAGATATTGGTGGGATACAACCCTATGGCCATATCTCTACACTGCACATGTTTATGGTTTTTTTAAATTAAAAAAAAAATCATTTAACTGTCAGAGTGTCCCTTAAAGAATTGTGATAGCTGTACCTTTGCGAGACTACAGTGCAACCTTGGTTCTTGAATGGCTTAGTTGACAAACAAATTGGCTCCCAAACGCCGAAAACCCGGAAGTAAGTGTTCCGGTTTTCGAATGTTTTTTGGAAGCCAAATGTCCAATGCGGCTGTCGGCTATTGTTTCCGGGGCGCCTGTGCCACTTGGAAGCTGCGATTTGGTTCGCGAATGTTTTGGAAGTCAAATAGACTTCCAGAATGGGTTGAGTTCGAGAACCAAGGTACCACTGTACTGATATTCCTAGCTTCTCTTGCAGAGTTACTGTTGCCAGGGTTTTGCTGGTGACAGCAAAGAGCTGTTAGACCAATTTAAGTCTGCAATGCAGTATACTTGCCTGTGAATAAGGCCCATTTAAAGGTGCTGGACTTCCTTCCAAGTAAACATGCACGGGATCATGCTGCATATATATGTAGCATCAATCCAACTGCACCTGCATGAAACCATGCATTTGGTTCTGTGCTGCTAAGACAGAAACTGATCTGCCGCACTTGTACGCCTTTGTGCGAGTGTGAGAGAGAGGAATAATTCATTCGCGTTCTCATAAATCAAATTAGCAGATGCTAGTTTGGGCTACTTATTTGATGAAGATTCTCTCTCTCGTCCCCTGCTCTCTCAAAGGAGAGGGGATAAGCTCTGTAATCAGCCCTCTTTTACAAGAGTGGCACTTAAAATCAACGTGCTATCTATTGCTACTAGTCACGATGGCTATTTACTAGTTCCAGCATTAGAGGCACCATGAATACCAGCTGCTGAGAAGGACAAGTGCAGAGAGAATTATTACACTCATGTTTGGCTTGTGGGCTTCCATCCCACACCTGGTTGGGCATGGGAAATAGGATCTTGGACTAGATGGGTCTCAACTAGGGCCAGGGCCTTCTCAGTACTGGCCCTGACTTGGTGGAACGCTCTGTCACAAGAGACTAGGGTCCTGCGGGACTAGACATCTTTCCGCAGGGCCTGCAAGACAAAGCTGTTCCGCCTGGCCTTTGCTTTGGACTCAGTCTGACCCTTATGTTTCCCTCCCCTTATGGTCTTGATTTATCGGCTACTTTTAAAATGAGGCTGCATTTTAACCTGTATTTTAAATTGCCCCCCCATTATGTTTTTACTGTGATTTTATTGGTGTTAGCCGCCCTGAGCCCGGCTCTGGCTGGGGAGGGCGGGGTATAATTATTATTATTATTATTATTATTATTATTATTATTATTTGCAGCAGGGAATTGAGATGGTACCACTCAGCCCAGCCTGCAAATTCCATGTGTTTATTCCAATGATCAAACAGAACCTACAGCTCTGTTTTGAACTTAGCACTGATTTATAGATGTTGAGAGCTGGGCCAGCAGGTACTGAAAAATCACAGGGGAGGGAAGTGTTCTTGTGCTTGAAATCTGCTTACGGGTTTCTTACAAGCATCTATTTGGTCACTGTGAGAACAGGACGCTGAACTAGATGGGCCACTGTCGTGATCCAGAAGGGCTCTCCTTATGTTCTTGTGTGAGGGAATGCCATCAGATGTCAGATAGTTCCATCCGAAATGGAAACGGGAGCAGAAATGGTCACAATTTACATGCTCATCTGAGGTCAGAAACGGAAATCAATGGGAGCGAATTCGAGCGGTATTCGCCACCATTGCATTTAGAATCTGCTAATGTTATTGTTAGGTATATCGGTTGGTTGCTCGAGAGCAATCAGGCAATATGCCTCAATAGTCTGTTCTAAAGCTTTCTTATTGGTGGTGAAAACCTTTAGAATGCAGAGTGCCTCTATTCCGTGTCTTGCTCATTCACTGGCAGAATCTGAGAGTGGGCGGTGCTTAAATCTTCCCCAGCAGAGTAGTTTCTTGACCCCCAGTCTGCGCCTCCCCTCTCTGCACGGAAGCCTACTGCGCACGGACGGCTTGGGTAAAGGAGGACCTTCCTCCTCCCCGCTTTGCTCAGGTAAGGTGTCCTGGCACCGCCTTGCCTCCTCCAAGCCCTGCATCTCCTCTCCACTAGAGGTGTGGGTGAGGAAGTGCTGCTTCCTCCGCTGAGGAAGTGCTGCTTCCCACGATCTTTCGGGGCTCTCTGTAATCCATCCGGCTTTTCCCCTCTCGCCCCTGAGCCGATGGCAGTTCCCTGACAGTTATGTAAAATTATGTTACTTTCTGTTTTGTTTTTGACATTTCCCCTCCATTGAAATGCCCTACATCATGAATTATTTTAATTTTGGCCACAGCGGATAGTGAGATGAATAATGTACATTTTAGTGGAAGCTGAACTGCAGTGGAATGGGAACAGCGCTGATTGAGATGAACACAGGGCAGGATGTAAATCGCTGTCTCCCTACTTCAACAGGCACAATCCTTCTCCCCTTTATATGCACTGATTATGTGTGTGATTATTGTGTGAAAAGAGTAACAGGGGGCACATTTTTGATGGGTGAGAGCCTCGCACGCAGCGTGAGGAATGAGAAGCATGAGTTTAAGGAGAGGAATTCCTGCCAGTCTCCAGACGCATGTAAATGGGGTTGGTGTGCACCACAGAGGGCAGAGAGGAAGAATTTTTTAATGATTAAAAACCGAGAACGAAATGTCTCAAGAGCAGGAAATGGGATATAATAACAAAATTAAATTGCTCCCACATTGATGTATCAGGCTTTATGAAATGGATCACATTTTCGCCTCAGAGGAAATAAAGCATCGATTGGTTTGCAAACACACCGCCTGTCTTTTCAATAGTAAAAGGATCAAGTTGGCAAATTAAAGAAAAATATTAAATGCACAGTTTCGAGAAATGCACGGGGGAATTCATTCCTTTTCCGGAAGGCTCAAGTTCAGACAAGCAAGCATGGGAGCCTGCATGACTGTGATTGCAAATGTTCCACAGCTATTGCTGCGGAATCTGGGGCTGTTTCTATTATTCTTAATTTAAAAACATGTTTCCAAGCCAGATTGGTGGCGAAGAAAATTGTGGTACTGATAAACATTTGCCAAATACAGTTGCAGTGCCTGCTCAGGGAGTTATCCTGTACTTTTGGCAAAGCCCTGATTCTCCACTCCCTGTTGGCACCTGCGTGAGTTGTATCACTTGCTGATTTCTTCCCTCTCCCTCCCTGTGGTGATATTTCCACACATGGCCACTGGACCCACATGGGGGAATATTGGCACTCTTGAAGGGCAGTGGATTGCACTTATTGGTCCTGTCCAGGGGCTCCTGTTTATGCATCCCAATTCTCATGGACCCCAAGAATGCAATCTGTACCGCGAAAGAACAGAGAGTACTGGTACTTTATTACATTCACACCCCACCTTACCAGGTGGAATGTCCATGGTATCATGTGAGCAAAAAAAAGACAGAGATCTGCTGAATGAGGCCAAAGATCCTTCTGGTCTCACACTTTGCTCCCTGGATAAAGCAATATATCCTTTCATAACTCGTTGGATGTTGAACTTGTTGAATGAAAGTCATGGATGTTGTAACATAGACTATGATGCATGGGCTAAACTTTGGAACGAGAGTCTAAGATTCACTGCATGCTCCACTTTAAAAGAGAATGTTATGAAAATGGTCTATCATTGGTATCCCACTCCCACCAAACTGGCAAAAATGTATAGGACAAGTAGTAAAACCTGCTGGAAATGCAAGGAAAAGGACAGCGATTTTTACCACATATGGTGGTCATGTAACAAAATAAAAGAGTTTTGGGAATCGATGTATAATGAGTTAAAAAAGATGTTTAAATATACTTTCCCCAAAAAGCCGGAAGAATTTTTGCTAGGTTTGGTGGGAGAAGATATTAAGAAGACAGACCAAAGATTATATCTGTATGCAACAACAGCAGCTAGAGTTCTGATAGCCCCAAAGTGGAAGTTACAGGAGATTCCGACTGTAAGGGAATGCCAGATAAAGCTGGTCAAATACGCGGAAATGGCAAAATTGACACACAGAATTCGCAATCAGGAGGAGACGAAGTACTAAAAAGAATGGAGTAAATTTATGGTTTATATAAGTGAGAACTGTAGAAATATGGAAACGTTGGCAGGATTGAATTAAATCTTATGTCACGGTGTAATTTTTAACCAATGAAACTGTGAATTATAAATTGGAATAAGAAAACTTGCAGAAGGGAAGGACGGAAGTCAACAGCTCTATGAAGCATAAAGTAGGATATATGTAATAAGACTTGATGTTTTTGTTGGTTGGTGTTGGTGTTCCTAAATGTCAATAAAAAGCATTTGGGAAAAAAAAGTCATGGATGTTGGCCTTTTGGAACACCTATTTAAAGAGCATAACTCATTCACAAAGTCTCCAGTGCCCCTAGGTTTGGGGGTGGGGTTGAGGTTTCATAGCTCTGTCACCATTATTAGGTTTCTCGTGCGCTCATGTCTCTTAGGAGCTCTGTGACTTCTACCTCCCATGTTTGATGGCCATCACTACATGAAGCAACCCATTCCCCTCTTTGCTACTTTGCAGTGTGTATGTTGCGTATACCATTTTGATTTGCTGTTAAAATGGGATTTTATTGCTTGATTTGATTTCAGATAGGCTTGCTTGATGCTAGGCAATCTGCTGGAAAGTCGGAATAGAAGTGCTGTGATTAAGCAAGCAAATAAATGAATAACACTGTGTGGCATTTCAGAGTACGCAGGAATTTTGAGGCGCATGGTGCAGTTCTACTGCTGAAGCCAAGTAGGTTCAGCCTTGGATGGTAGACCACCTGGAAATGATGGCTGAGGTTCAAAGGACTATCCAGGGACTTGGGCATGAAAACTTCAATTTTTAGTAATTTCTATTGAACCTTGACTATGGATTTAAGACTCTGTTGATGAATGTCTTGGTTAAAAGAGTTCTATACAGCTCCCTCCCTGGGCTCTCAATAAAGACCTGCTTCAGGGTTTCTGCTAGGCTAAGGGGAGAGTGGGTTGGTGTTAAGTGGACATTGTTCATTGAATTCACCATTCTTGAATACAAATGCACCCTTGGAGCAGCAGGACTTCCACGACATGCCACGCACTGCTTTGGAAATTTGTCTCAGTTCCGAAAGACTTTTTTCACGCAGCACGGAGAGCAAATGTTCGAATGTTTCATATCTAAAGTTTCCTTGGTGTGTACAGAACTAGCATTGGAGATCTTCGGGTTAAGGCCCATATATAAGTCTCGTTGGAGGATAATTTTGGGAGAATATCGGAGTGTACTTGTAATATATGATAATAAACAACTGTTTGCCACATGGAAACCTACTACTGTTTCGGTGCTAGATTAAAAACCTTGGGTTGTATCCAAAGAAGTGCTACACAACTTGTTCTGTTAGTGGAAGAATTTCTGCTTGCACAATGGAACTTTGGAACTTCTCCCCTCTGTGAGCTCCCTAAATCTGTTCTAGCCTCCGAAGCAGATTTGGGGCAGGCATGTGGTGTGTGTGTGTGTGTGTGTGTGTGTGTGATGTTCTGTTACCCAAGTGTAATTTTTTGCACTTATGGAATGAGTGCATTGGATATTGCCTCTAATTTACCCAAGCATTTTAAGCATTGATTATGCTACTGGTCTGCTCTATTGTTTTAAGTGTGGTAAAATATACTTTCTTTCATGAATTTGTTCTTGTTGTACTCTTTCTTGGTGGGCAAAATTCAGCAAAAGCGTCCCACCAGTGCAAGCCCACACAAGGATTTCTGCAAGTGCAACATGGTTTTCCTGCTCTCTTTCCCTCATGCACCCCCAATTGGCTATGAGGAAGGTCTGGAGAACCCCTGGAACAGCCTGCAAGGGAAGGGAAGGGCAGATCATTCCATCAGGTGAGTGGCGGGAGTTATCTGCTTAGCAGTACGTTGAATTCCTTCTAGTACGCTTAGCTCAGCAATGCCCATTTTACACTATGTGCTAGTATATTTAAGGGTTAAGGAGGGTCCAAAAATATTTCCCCAGTGCAACCCTAGACACAGTTAAAGGTAAAGGTAAAGGGACCCCTGACCCATTAGGTCCAGTTGTGGCCAACTCTGGGGTTGCAGCGCTCATCTCGCTTTATTGGACAAGGGAGCCGGCGTACAGCTTCCAGGTCATGTGACTAGCATGACTAAGTCGCTTCTGGTGAACCAGAGCAGCGCAAGGAAACGCCGTTTACCTTTCCGCCGGAGTGGTACCTATTTATCTACTTGCACTTTGACGAGCTTTTCGAACTGCTAGGTTGGCAGGAGCAGGGACCGAGCAATGGGAGCTCACCCCGTTGCGGGGATTTGAACCGCCGACCTTCTGATCGGCAAGTCCTAGGCTCTGTGGTTTAACCCACAGCGCCACCCGCGTCCCTAGGCACAGTTACCTGGGAGTAAATCCCAAATAAATAAACTGGAACTTACATCTGAACAGACATGTTTAGGACCTTGCTGTTAACGACTAAAATAGTAACAATTTTTTGGGAGGAAAAAGCTATTGGCAAAAATTGGCAGGCCCCGTTTCACACATGCATCTAATTTTGAACTCTGTGTAAGTTAATTGCACCAGTAGCCTTTGCTGGTTATATGAGCCTCCAGCAGCCGTCCTGGGAAGCCTTCAAGAATGTACCTCATTAATAAAGTCCCCGATGTCCCCAGGATGGGGGATTACAGGTCTTATAGGATACTGGGGCTCAGCAACAACTGGTCTCTCGTCTACCCGTCTGACTCCGTTTGCCTTGTTCAAGACGTGATCCATACTCTCTGGCTGCTGAAGTTGACTTAAATCATAATCCTGTAACAAATGGAGAAGCAGAGAGTGAGGCTCAGGCGGCTTTTCACTGAAAACCCTTCAAGTGCCTCTATGCTGCAGAGGTCTGTAAATAACCTCACTGGCTCAAGTTCAACTGGAATTGATGCAGAACCATTCCACCATGTGGCATTCGGCATTGATGCCTGCACCTATTTAAACATACGTGACTCATGTGATATTGATTGTTTGCTGGAGGCAGCTGAACAGTGCTCCAAGGCACATTGGGGAGCTAAAGACAATCTAGCATTGCCCTTTAATAATCAGTTATTCAGCTCATATTTGGACACCTGTTGGCAAAGATCTCAGAGTGAGTTGAGGAGAGGAACAGAGTCCAATGTACCTGTTTTGCTACCTTACAGGCTTTAGGGTTGAGTTAGCCGTCCAAGTTCTGATCTGCAGTTTATTTAGAATAGCCACACTGATTTCCCAGATTGTCGTTGGACTCTGCAATCCCTTACACTCTTTACTCAGCAATCAACCCTGTTAAGTTCAATAAAGCTTGCTACCAGGTAAGCAGGTATAGGATTGCATCCCAAGTAAAATAAACCCAGATTACAAATTAAGTGCAAACTGGCATGGCAGGTTACAGAAACCTGGCTCTGGGGAGGGCTGCATGTCAACTATGAATGTTGTGTTATACAGAGTATTGAGCAGCCCTAAACTTATGTTGGACCCTTTGTGGATTGGGCATGAATTCCGTAAAGTATGGAGTGCTGAAACCTCAGAATCCAGCAAAAATTAGTTTGCAAGCATTTCAAATAGGCTGTCCTCAGCAGCATATGGAAGTTTACGAATTGCAGCACAACCAAGTCCTGTCTTTGGGCTGATGTTCAAGTACCAGTCAACGGATGGGGCAGGAAGTCAGTTCAGCTTGAGTTTTAATGTGGACCTACTTAATTCACACTCCGTGAAACAAGCCATGAACCGAAACAAAGCTATTATTAAAAATTCACACTTCTGTGAATCTTGTGGCAAAATTCTCCAGCAAAATAATGTGCACATTAAGGTCAAGTGCACACAAAAATGCATATATTAGTGAAAGTAACATAAAAAAGCCATTGTGTTAGGGAAAATTGCTTGCAAAAGTGTGTATATTGGGGGGAATTATGGCAAATCTGTGTATATTGGGAGAAATTCACATAAAAAGGCTGGTGAATTTTCACAAGGACCTTAAAAACAACAGCCAGGAACTGATACAGAAATGCGGAAAACTAAACTTCGGAAAAATGAGAAACTGAGAAAAACCAAAATTGCCAGGCTTGTCCATCCTTAAATACAACATGTGGCAACCATGGAGTTGTTACAGAGTGGTCTAAACTGTGAGTCTACATGTAGGAAGTTGAACCATGAAGATGCTCTCCTCACCTGGTCTTCTTCTCCACCTCCTTCCTCATCATACTTCAGAATATTATCCCGAACATCATCCTCAGGGTCGATGAGAAGCTGTTTTGTGTGACGCTCCTTTTCCCGGCGCTTCATCCACACCACAAATAGCAAAACCATGGCTGCAGGGAGAAACAGAAACACAATGGAAGAGACACAGCTGAGTGAGATGATTAACTGTCCCCCATGGGCTAGCAACTCAGCCACAAGGAGGGCATTAAAAGTGCCCTCGCTTTTTCTCTATAATTGATTATTATAGAGGTGATGGTATATCTGGGAGTGGAGCTTCAAAACTCAAAACAGACGGGAGTAATAAATGCCCCCTCTTGTGCTATTAGGAGCCATGTTTATTAAGCCAGAGTTAAGGGTTGAGGTCACTGTAAATAGTTCCATCACCTGAACACGGAATACCATCAAGGTGCATATTTCAGCTAAACAAGATGGGAACAAACTGTACAGCTCCTTGTTTTTAGCGTATCACACAGCACAGCCTGAAATGGGAGACAATCACTTCCTGGTTAGCAGAAGAGCAGCTATGAGGCGCTCTGTACATGTTAACCTGCGCTGCAGCTTAGATACTGCTATATGTTTATGTGATTTTTTAAAAATTTTCAATTGACAGCAGCCTACTTCATCAGAGGCAGGAAGTAGACTGACATGGTAGTGGGTTGGGGGTTCATGGAGAAATGATGAGATGCTCAAGTTCATGGGGATGCCAAAGAGAAACTTCTGAAGAGCTGGAGACCTGGACAAAAATATTACATGTAACCTAATTTTCTTCTGCTGCATGAAAACTATCTTGGGGAACACTTGTACCAACAACAACAACAACATTATTATTCTCCTGGTATGCCCCACAGAGGAACTTACGGTCTTAAAATAAAAACATCTTGAAGGTCCCAGGCCACAGAGAGGTTAGGTTGGCCTCAACTAGAGCCAGGGCTTTTTCGGCTGCGGCTCCAACCTGGTGGAACCCTCTGTCACAAGAGACAAGGGCCCTGCAGGACTTGACATCTTTCCGCAGGGCCTGCAAGACAGAGCTGTTCCACCAGGCCTTTGGTCAGGGCGCAGCCTGACTCCCTCCTTTGGCAATCTTTACAAAACTTTAGTTTATGGTTGCCATCAATTTTGATTTTAATTAATTTTTATAATGTTTTTTATAATGTTGCACTGTTTTAGTGTTGTTAGCCGCCCTGAGCCGGCTTCGGCTGGGGAGGGTGGGATATAAATAAAATTTATTTTTTATTATTATTATTATTATTATTATTATTATTATTATTATTATACCCCATCCATCTGGCTGGGTACCCACGGGAAAGACCACCTGCTTGCAATATCACTTGAATCACCTGGGGAAATTCTGCTCACGGCACCACACCCTACAGAATATCACAAGGGGCTTTTCCTGTTCTTTCCTTGTACTGTGGAATGCCTCTCCCCGTGCCTCATGTGAAAGAACGACCATCAGTTGCTACAGATATATCTGTTTGCCAAGGCTTTCCCTGACCCGTAAGATCAGACCCTGTTCATCATTATCAGAATTCCTGTTTTTCGTTTGTTTAGTAATATGATTTTATACTCTCTTGCATGATGGGCTTTGTGTTGTATTTTTGCTTTAATGCCATTAAATAAAATGTTGAACAGAACTTGGAGATGTTTAAAATATTAAGCAATTTATAAATGCTTTAAAAAGAGACAGGTAAATATGTCATGGGGACACTGAGAAACAGGTTTGGGGCTCATGGTCCCTGTTCCAGTGCTTAGCAATACCCAAAGCACCCAATGAAGTTCTCTTTGCTAGACTCTAGACCAGGGGTCGCCAACATGGTGCTGTCCAGATGCTGTCAGACTCCAATTCCCAGCAGCCCCAGTCAGCATGGTTAATGGTGAGGGAGGATGGGATCTGTAGTTCAACCACACCTGGAGGGCAAGCCACTTGCTACCTTCCTAGAGGGCATGGAAACACCTTAGGATGTTCTTCCAAAGAAAACCCAGCTGTCTATTTTGTTGACTTCAATCTGTAAAGGGATATCATTTGCTTACGAAGGCATTCCAGGGCAATTTAACTCCACCGTGATTCCTGGGACGGTGTTTAAAATCTAGCTGTACGACAGATATGCTGGATTTCATTTTAAATTAATAGTTGTTGCTTGCCGCTTTGATTGCTTTGGGAATTTCTACTGTGGCATCCCTATTACGGTGTTGTTACCGGTGTGGCATGTTGCTTTGCGGCACGGAATGTGATGTACACTTCAGAAATGAAAGAAATGTAAATATTAAGCTGTTGCTGGCCTGACTAAGCAACAATGTTGAGGGGAAAAACCAAATGGCGTTCTATTGCTTTCTGTAGTTTGATAAGCACCCTTATTAGTTAGCTTGATCAATGAGCTTTTCCTGATCAATTATATTTGATTAATTTATACACATTTGATATGATCCTTCCTCATGTACATTGTGCTTGCAAGAGTATCCCCGTAAGGCTGAACAAAGTCCTATATTTCTCCACTTCTTCCTGCCTAAGTGCAGAACCTTACATTTGTCCCTACTGACATTCATTTTGTTAGCTTGCAGCCAGTTCTCCAATTTGTTAAATTCATTTTGAATTCTGATTTTGTTTTCTGCAGCATTAGCTACCCCTCCTAGTTTGGTGTCATCTGCAAATTTGATGAGCATCCCCTCAATTCCTTCATCCAAGTCATTTATAAAGACGTTGAACAACAACGGGTCCAGGACAGAACATCATGCCATCTAGTCCAACCCTTTGCATTGCAGGAATATCAGCTAAAGCACCCATGACAGATGGGACCACAGTGTCTCTCTCCCTGGGACCAAGGCAGCCACAAGCAAAGCATTTCACCCAAAAGAAAAGTGGCCATTTTGGAAAAGAATTGTTTTTGTTCTCAAATGCATCCAAAGAGGCACACCAACATGTTAAAACCAGCCAACCAACATGTTAAAACCAGCCACGAGGCCAGCTATTTCTATAGGCTGCTTCCTCTCCCCCCCCCCCACCCTACTCTCTGGAAAGAATAAATCCTTTTGAATTTGCAAGTTGTTGCAGCTGGGCTAATTTCATTTTAATGATGTGCGATTCTCTCAGAAGGAATGCAACAGAGGCTGGATAAAACATTAGCTCGCATAATCAAATTTGGACTTATTCTCCTCCTCTTTATGGGCTTTCTATATTTCCAAAATCACATTAACAAATGCACTGTGATACTCTTTCAGCTGCTCTACTTGGAAAGCAGATCTGAGCGTCTTTGAACTCTTTACTGAAAAGTGCTGGTGGGTTTTGCTGAAGGAGAGAAAGCAAATCGAGGAACTGCAGATCTGGTTTGGGCCAGCCTAGATAAACTTCCGTCTCTTCTCTTTGCTTGAAGAGGAGCTTAGTGAAATTAAAAGTGTCGACTGCTGCTTTCGCCATCAGAAGTTGTCCTACCCATTTCCTACCCGCCTGGGGAAATGGCCACAATTAGTATGCAGAGCCAATGCAGTGTCAAGGTTGGAGAATTGGACTATGGTTGGGGAATGCCCAGGTTAAAATCCCTCTACCTCCATGAAGCACATTGGGTCTTTGTGTGTTCAACACTATAAGGCAGTTATGGAGACTGGTCTGTAACTGTGGATGGAGCAATGCCCCATGAACCTCAACTAGCCCTCACCTGCCTTGCCTTGCTACAGACCCCCAGTCCAGGGGGTTCTGCCGCTTGCCAGTTTCCTCCTCTTAGTTCCAGTGCCACCTTAATAGGACACAGCAGTTGGAAGGATGGGGACCAAACTAGAATTAGTAGTCTCTGCCTTCAATGGATTCTGGCTCAACCTACTATTGGTCTCCTTACTTCCCATCCTATCAGTCCCAATGGGGAGCAGCCACTGCTGTAAGGAGGGCATAGCTGTCAACTTACAGATTTGAAAATAAGGGACCAGCAGCCTTGAAAATAAGGGACCAGCAGCCAAAATAAGGGACCTGCAGCCTCACCTGTTCCAGGCACTCCAGCCTTCCTGTCCTCCTGCAGTCTGGTCAAACTCATGCTGGTAGCTTCGAGAACACTGTCCAACCAACTTTGTAACCAGAGGTTCAACTGAATAGAATCTGAATCACATGCACCACAAGGCCTATGCAGCCTCAACTTAAGATGGCTCCCCGGTCTGGCTTTGCACTGCAGTTTGCAGCAGCACGTGCAACAAAATGGCGTCCAGCATTCAAAAACCCCCTCAGCTTGCATTAACTAGCCACACACAAGGCATGCTAGCTCCACCCCCCCCAGTCGTTCTTAGACTTCTTATTGGGTTAGCAACACAGCCAAGCAACACAGTTGGAGCCTCCCTCCTCCCTGGCCGGCAGGGAGGGAGGGAAAGGAACTGCTTCCTTTGAAATTTAAGAGACATCATTTAAGGGACATTTAAGGGACATCTATCAATAAGGGACAGCGGCGGGACATGGTGCTGGAATAAGGGACTGTCCCTTCAAATAAGGGACACTTGACAGCTATGAAGGAGGGTGGGGAACCTCTGCTCTGTAAACGGCCTTCCAGGCCTCTCTATTTGACCTTCTGGGCTCTTCCCAGGCCACACCATTCTTGAGTGCTTTTGCCTGGCTGGAATTTGTCCTTGAACTATGATAAGGTTTCTTACTTGCCTTGAAGGAGGATGGAGAGGTATGTGTGGGTAGAGAAAGCTCTGACTTTTGCATGGCTGAAATGTAACCAACCATACAATGGTAAGAGTTACTTTGCTCTGCCCACTTCTACATCAGACCCCATCCACCCTTAGCAGATGATCCCCGTAGGGATGCTTGCAAGGGAATGGGACCATTAGGCCAGAACACAGGTCCCCAGCTTCTGCAATAAGGTCATACTCCTATATGCTGGTCTTGAGGTTTTGCCGTGGATAATTGCTTGGGTGCTAAAATGCTACAGAATGGCATTGGGGGAGACTTTATTTCAGAATAATGAGGAATTATTAAGTATTTATGCTAAGGGAGCTCAATTGGAATAGGAGTGTGTGTGTCATCCTGAGTATGCCTCTAGTCAACAGGTTTGGAGGTTTGCTTAATATTGTTCCTAAACCCTGCAAATGCAGAGACGGCGGAAGCATAATGAGAAATCTCCCCCAGGCTCAGACTGGCTTGGCCTGGGAAGAAGCCAAGCTCCTTCGCACTCACCCAGCCCTGCTAAGCAGGAAATGGTTCAGCTTGTTTCTGAATGAATTGGAATTAGGCTGTGTAAACGACATACATTAAAAGCATATGGCACACTCCCCAAGAATCCTGGGAACAAGTAGTTTGCTAAGGCTGCTGGAAATTATTATTGTATTATTATGTGGGGTGTGTGGGGTGTCAGAGGAGTGGTATTATCTCTGGTAGGGGGCATATCATGCTCCTTCTGGGGTAGCAGCAACCAGGAAGGAAGGAAGAAGGAAGGAAGGAGGAAGGAGGGAAGGAGGGAAGGAAGTGTGGCCCCACTTCTAGTTACACAAAATGCCAGGCACAAGTAACACCTGGGAAACACAATTTCCCGAGGAGCAACTGAAATGGCAAGGGCATATTTCCGAGCCGCAAAGTACAGATTTCAGTGGCATCGCTACACAGCAGAAAAAGTGCAACCTGCTTCTAATTACTTTTCAGGGTTTTTTTGTCTTTTTTTTTAATTTTAAAAAATGGTCACCCAGTTTCAGTATTTCCTTTCATCAGCATGTCACCAAATGCAAGATGGAACACAGAGAGAATGTCTTTGGATGTGCACACTCCAGCAGATTCATATCCAAAGAATCCATTTGGAGGAAGGTGTTTGGCAGGGAAAGCCTCATGCTTGTTGTTGATGTTTCTCTCCCCCCCCCCATTCCCCCACTCCCTTTTCTCTTTTCCAAGGGCTTTCTGCAATTTCTACCCAACAAAAATTCACTGAAGTGAGGACAAGAAAACCGGACAGCTAATTACAGCCTCCATATGTCAGTTGGCCGGCCTCCCTTCTTTTCTAGCAAAACAAAATTGTTTTCAGAGTGCTTCGCATTTCTTTACCACTTTCCCTCCAGGGCTTTTTTTTGGGGGGGGGGAAGGAATAAAACAAAAATGTAACAAAAGAGAGAGATTTCCTCCTCCCTTTAAAAAAGCTCTGTTATTTATGCCAACTATTGAAGCCTTGCCTACCCACCCCACTTTGTCTCGCACAATAAGCAAACTGCCTGATATGAGAAAACAATATTATAATGGCTGGTTCCCCCCCCCCCGAAAAAAAAGATATATCTTCTTTTTTGGTCACACTTATAGAAAAACTGTCCCATTAACAGCTTTACAGCTTTCTTGAAAAAGAGGCTTTCAAAAGTGTCAATAGCAGATCCAGCTCAGCCTTTTTTATCCGCTCGCACAAATACACAAAGCTCTATTACTGCTGCTAGGCCTGTTTTTGCTCTGCGCAGAGCTTTCTTGAAGCCCATTGTCTTCCTCAGTCACAGTTTTCCCTCTATTGCATTGCTTTTCTCTCCAGTGTCTTAAGAGTCACAGCTTAAGATACCAAGCACTTGGCGGCTGATGAGGCATTTTGCTGGCGGATAATTTAAATGCCTTGGACAGAACTGACAGGGGAGGTGTTGAGGCTTCAGGGCCAGCCCTGTTACTAGGCAAGGTGAGGTAGCTGCCTCGGGAATAGAAAGTAGCCGCAAGATCTTGGTGGTAGGAGGCTTATCTATTCAGCTGCATTATTTGTATATTTATTAATTTCTATCCAACCCTCCCCGCCTGAGCAGCTTGGACGTGGGGGTGGGATGGCTGGGGGCGAGGTTACCGCCAGACCTGAGTTATGGCAGTGCTGTGTGATAGCTCTTTATCAGGGCTAAATCCCGCGCCCTTCCTAAATTCTGAAAATAAAAATGTAAGTAGGAAAGATCTTCCTACCCCCCCAATCCCATTTTTCACCACCGATATAAGCCTAGGGTGGCTGCCGAACATTAAAAAGTCAATTAGAATGACAATGAATGTAAAAAAATATGTGTTTGCAATAAAATCTGTAATTTAGAACAGGGTAATGGATTTGAAAATGGAAAAAGGGTTCTCCTAAATCAAATGTCTTTCAGCTGTAGTTAATTTCAGTCAACAGAATTTTCTCAAGTGTTTAAATCATACTTTAGACTATGATTTATATGTAGAGTATGCGGGGGGGGGGGAGTAAAAAGACATCTTGTGCTTTATTGCTCCTGTTCCTTCCCATGCAAATTTTTTCCGCTGTGCAAAACACAAAGGGGGAAAAAAGGCTTTAAGAAGCTTTATTACATTCAACATTCTTAAAAAGCAGATGTGTATTTACTGCTCATTATCATCACGTCACTATAAAATTAGCATGTGTATATTAAAAATTGTGCAGGAAATCAAAGTGCTTATTTTGCATGTGTAAATTTGAAGGCTGTTGTCTGTTCCACGTAGGTCTTTTTAAAAAATGCCTGAGCATTTTTGCCATTCCTGGGATGGGACAGTATCTTCAGAGAGAGGTCTATGAGATGCTGCTAAAATGCTTCGTAACATGTAGTGGTGCTTACTTATATCATGATGGCAGAGTTCTCCAGCCACTCTTCCTCTAATTGGTTGCTGCTGGTGGGAGTGAGGAAATGCATAACACGATGTCATCACAATACAGGTAAGCATCTCTAAGGGCCATGGCGAGAGATTGGGGCCACTCACCGTTGGGAGATGGGAAAGACTTAACATGGGCTTCTGGTGCTTCTGTTTTTGTAGGTTTCCGTGTTCCACACATAATGTGCAGTGGCACCCTTAAACGGATACCTTAGGGCAGGGGTGCCTAAACTTTTTTAAAGAGGGCCAGGGGCCAGGTTTGATGAAGTGAACATGTGTGAGGGCCGACCAAAGTTGTTGAGCTTTTATGGGATTTTACCCCAGGACATATACTGCCATGGGGGCTGACTTAAATTGACTGGCAAGCCAGATTAGGCCCCCCAAATGGACTTTGGACATACCTGCCTTAGGGTCTGCCATAGAACGGAAATGGCTTTTTCCACCTACCTCTGTTCTCCAGCCCTTGGGAGCCTTGACTTTGAGAGCAGAAGAAGCAGTTGGGGAGAGAGAAGAGGAGTTCAGGAATATTTCTTAAAAATAATTTTATATGTTGTGTGTCCTTGTTGCTCAGTTTGAGCCTTTTACATGGTTTTGCATGTTTTGTGGTATTTTACGCGTTGTGACTTGCCATTATTGATTATAGTTTAATAATTCTCCATTGCAATTTACAAACTGTTTAATTATTGTTTGCTGATATTTAATTTTACCATTTACTTTTATATTCTAATGGATTATTGAATATTTCTGAATTTGATATGAGTTGTTTATTTTCAAGTTACTGTGACATTTTCGTATTGGATCAGATTGTTATTATTACGTGTGTGATCTTTGCTGTCTATTTTGTTTTTTTTTTCAGCTTGTAAACCGCCTTGTGCATAGTAACATACAAATTAAAAATGAAATGAAATGGAAATCTTGCCTTCAAATTGTGAATGCTAACCAATTAGGCTTCCTACTGCCATCCTGACACTCAGCATTTCCTATTTGTAGCGATTAGTCATGGCAATGAACTCCTGAATAGTTAGAATAGTCATGTGCTACCTGTTTGAAAACTGCAGCTCTTAAGTGGCCACAGCATCTTTGCAAGGGATGAAGATCGGGAGAAAACCAGAGTCACTTGGCCACACCTCTGTCATCTCTTAGCAACCTTGAGTAGGCACCTACAACCACTGTAAACAGCTTAGAGACTGATTTCGTATTAACTGCTACATAAATATATTAACTAAATACATTTATAATAATAAATAGAAAGGGGTGGGGCTTTGCATTTCTGAAGAGCTAGCCCAAAACTGCTGATCTGCTGTAACCTTGAGATAGCTGGGAGCAGAACTGTGCTGAATGACCGAGAAGATAGTGCCTGAGTGTTGAATGAGGTTGTGGCTCCAATGTGACTCTGTTTTTATGACTGAGAAAGTATTTTATGAAAACGGTGGGCTCTGTAGTGTCTTTGTGTGTAAACAGGGACGCGGGTGGCACTGCGGTCTAAACCACTGAGCCTCTTGGGCTTGTCGATCGGAGGTTCGGCAGTTCGAATCCCCGCGACGGGGTGAGCTCCCGTTGCTGGGTCCCTGCTCCTGCCAACCTAGCAGTTCAAAAGCACACCAAAAAAGTGCAAGTAGATAAATAGGTACCACTCTGGCGGGAAGGTAAATGGCGTTTCCGTGTGTTGTTCTGTTTTCGGTGTTCCGTTGCGCCAGAAGCGGCTTAGTCATGCTGGCCACATGACCCAGAAAAACTGTCTGCAGAGCGGACAAGTGCCGGCTCCCTTGGCCAGTAAAGCGAGATGAGTGCTGCAACCCTAGAGTTGTCTGCGACTGGACTTAACTGTCAGGGGTCCTTTACCCTTATCTACATCAGCTGATACCTAACTGTCTCAGTCAGAAGCCTCTAGTCAGGACTCTCATGGCAAACCTGGGTCTCTAAACTAACGCAAAGCAAGGAGGAGGGGATCTGTAGCATAAAAGCAGCAAGAAGGAGGGTGTGCTTTAATGCTTCGCCCACTAAGTTTCCATTGAATACCATTGGGGGGGGGGTCAGAGTTTGAATGCAGTAAAAAAGGTAAAGGTATGCAGGCGGCACTGTGGTCTAGAGCAAACAACTGAGCCTCTTGGATTTGCCAATTGGAAGGTTGGTGGTTCGAATCCCTGCGACGGGGTGAGCTCCTGTTGCTCTGTCCCAGCTCCTGTCAACCTAGCTGTTTGAAAGCATGCCAGTGCAAGTAGATAAATAGGTACCACTATGGCGGGAAGGTAAACATTGTTTCCGTGCGCTCTGGTTTTCATCACGGTGTTCTGTTGTGCCAGAAGTGGTTTAGTCATGCTAGCCACATGACCTGGAAAGCTGCCTGTGGACAAACCCCGGCTCCCTTGGCCTGTAAAGCGAGATGAGCACCCATAATCGCCTTTGACTGGACTTAACCGTCAAGGGTCCTTTACCTTTTTAAGAGCTTGTGTGCAGGTACTTTTGAACTGCAACACTTACTTAGTAAAATGATGATGCATATCAGGATAGCAATGATGGCTCCTGTTCCTAGCCCAGCTGCGGCAACGGCTCCTATGGTGGTGCAGTCTCCGTTTTCATCACAAGGGCACACCTTGACCTTAATGACGGACGTGTTGAACAGAGGAGGGTTTCCAGAATCTGTCACGATGACCGGAACATCATAGACACCAGCTTCCAAGTACATTATTCGTAAACTGAGTTGGGCATAGTCACCTGCGGGGAGCAAAAAGGAGATAGCTGCAGCACTGAGGGAGTCATATAATCGTGGGGTTGGAAGGGACCACGAGGAATCTTAAGATGTCCACAATGAAAAGTTCCTCCCTCCCCATGACCTATGTTAAGAATATAAGTAGATGTTTGCTGGCTCTGGTCTAGCTCTCTGTTCTCACAATGGCCAACCAGATGGCTAAGGAAGCCCACAAGTAGGCTTGCGGGATAAATTCAATTTGGTTTGTATTTAAAGGCAAAACTACTGTACCTAGTTCACATTCTACAACACGCTATGAGAACCAAAACACAGTCATCCTTTGAAATCCGGACGTCTTTGAAATTGTTATGGAAATGCAAGGAACTGAATTGAAGTTTGTAGACGTGAGAAACTTAGGGAGCCCATACTGATAGATTTCCCCATTCCCAGCTGCACTGAGTGAGGTTTATGATAAGCCAAGCAATGAGGTCAGTTACAGCTGGCTGATTTCAATAGCCTCTCCACTTCCCTCTTCCTATGACAATGAACGAGCCGTCTTCCTACTTTCCCGTCCTCAAAAGCTACTTCCTTGTTAAAGGAGAAAAGGAGGGTGACTTTTATGCAATTACAGCCGGAGGAATGATCATTGATCCTGATTGTGGCTTGTGACAATAAAAATGGAACATAAGGAAGACTGATAATAGCTTCTCCCCCTGGGCTATTACTGATGATTTATTCCCAGTTCAATCCTGATAACGGTGCGTAATTATGAACTGCATTAAAACCTAGAGGGCGGGGAAGCCCAGTGCCAATGAAAGCGCTTAAGAGTTCTGCTCAAGGCCCAATCCATGCAATTTCTTATTAACTACCTTGCCTATAATGTCAGCCAGAATGTGGGGCTTAAAAAATAAAATAAATCAAAGGGAAAGGACTAAAGGAAATTTGAAAGGGTGAAGGCTGATCCCCTCCATTGCTTGCGTTGTGTGCCAAGCTGCAAAAGCCTTTGGGTGTTGCCTGCCTGGTTTACCATTTAGCCGCGTAATGGTCCAGTTCTTCCTGATGGCAGATGGCACACTTGGCAGCTCAAAGACAAAGGGCCCGATGTTTGGATCGATGTCAGCGTCGGCGGCTGTGATGTTGATGACATTCAGGTTTGGCTTTTCACAGATCTGTGCCTCCTTTGGCTGGAGCTCAGGAGCATTATCATTGATGTCAATTAGATAGATCTGGAGTGTGCCAGTACCGCTGGCCGGGGGGATACCTAAATGAAGGAAGGATCATTTCCGTGAGTGATTGTTAAGGTTGACATGGAAGTCGCCAGGCAGAAAGAGGGACCTGCTCTCACCATGGCCCCCTGTTTAGAAAGTACAGGAAAAGTCAACTACAGTTACCAAGGCATTGGGGCACAGCCACTGAGAGCAAAGGCTAAAGCATTTCAGACTTTTTAAAAAAGTACAGTACAAATACAAACAGGAGAGACAACATGATACCTTATGAATGGTGTGGAGTAGGTGTATTGAGAAATGGTTTTGGATTTGGTTCAGAACAGTCAAAAGAAAACATTTCTTCCCACAACTTAGGTCATATCCATACCACTATAACAGACATAGCTTCCTCTAAAGAGGCCTGGGGAACTGTAGTTTGCTGAGAGTAGGAAACCCCTCACACAGCTACAGTTCCCAGCAACCTTATGGAATTTTCCATCCCTAAAAGTCATGAAGAAGTTATTTTATGGCAGAAATACTTAGAGGTTACAGTCGTACCTTGGAAGTCGAACAGAATCCATTCCAGAAGTCCGTTTGACTTCTGAAATGTTCAGAAACCAAAGCGTGGCTTCCGATTGGCTGCAGGAAGCTCCTGCAGCCAATTGGAAGCCGTGGAAGCCATGTTGGACATTTGGCTTCCAAAAGAACATTTGAAAAGCAGAACACTCACTTCTGGTTTTCGATCGTTTGGGAGCCAGAACATTTGACTCTCAAGGCATTCAGGAGCCGAGGTACAACTGTATCTGTGTCGATTCTAGTTTGGTTTCAGACCTAGCCATGGTACCGAAACTGCCCCTGGTTGCCCATCTGATTATGTTTGTTGGGAGAAAGGGGTAATGAGATCCTGCTTATTCTCCTTGATCTCTCAGCAGCTTTTGATACTATTAACCATGATATCCTTCTGGAAGTTACTATGAAACTCACTGAATCTTGGGTTAGACACTGCCTCTCAGTCTAATGTATCATATTTACTTGAGTCTAATGCGTCATGGAATCTAATGTGGACCTCAATTTTCAGAACCTTGAAACCAAAAAAGTATTTGCTGGTGAATGTAAATGTGCCATCGTATCTAATGCGCGCCTTAATTTTTGCAACGTCATTTGGCCAAAGCAGGTGAGCATTGGATTCGAGTAAATACGGTATTTCAAAGGGTCATTGTGCTGATATAATGCAGTTAGGAAGGGAGAACAATGTATGTCACTTTGAGCTCCTTGGAGGAAAGCTGGGATCGAAATGTAATAGCAAATAAACCCAACCCAACCCAACCAAACCAAACCAAACCAAACCACAGCAACCCAAGATGAACTGGAGCTAAAAGTAGTACAAGCGACAAGTAAGAAATAACCACTCTCACATTAATAGGAAGTGAAAATAACGAATGTTGAAAACATTAAGTCAATAAAAGATTTTAAAAGGGTTATAAGTCCTGGGAGGGGGGGAAAAGGTCTTCACTGGGCAACAAAAACACATTTAAGTAAAGGTAAAGGGACCCCTGACCATTAGGTCCAGTCGCGACCGACTCTGGGGTTGCGGCACTCATCTCGCTTTATTGGCCGAGGGAGCCGGCGTACAACTTCCGGGTCATGTGGCCAGCATGACTAAGTCGCTTCTGGTGAACCAGAGCAGTGCACGGAAACGCCGTTTACCTTCCCGCCAGAGCGGTACCTATTTATCTACTTGCACTTTGACGTGCTTTTGAACTGCTAGGTTGGCAGGAACAGGGACTGAGCAACGGAAGCTCACCCCGTGGCGGGCATTCGAACTGCCGACTTTCTGATCGGCAAGTCCTAGGCTCTGTGGTTTAACCCACAGCGCCACCCGCATCCCTTAAAAACACATTTAAGGAGGTGCTAAGTGAGCATCTATGGGGGCAACATTCCACAAGTTGGGGGCTATGACCGAAAAGGCCCTATATCATACCTCAGCAGAACAGGGGCCCCAGAGGAGGGCCTTCTTGGATCCTTATAAGGCCCAGATAGACACATAGAAGAAGAGGTTTAATTTCAGGCTACCAAGATCCTAAGCCATGTAAGGCTTTCTAGGCTAAAGCAAGCGCCTTTAATTAGGCCCACAGATGAATCGGAGGCCTTCATCTCCTGCTTTGAAGCTTCCAGAGGCATCTGTTGCTATTGGCAACAGAATGCTGGGCTAGGCAGATCTTGATCTGACCTAACAAGGGCAGTTCTTCGAGTCCCAGGTAGTATCGCAGTGAAGGACTTATAGCCACGTATAACAAAGGTGCAAGCTTTCCCCCTTCACACCGCTGGAGTGATGAGAGTAGCTGAAGGCATCAACCATCTCCCAGGCATGTAAATATTCAAGGTTCAAAAAGCATCCTTCAAGAGCAGACACCAGCGGTTCTAACACTGGTCTCCCTCCCCACAGGGGTCCTGCAAGATCAATGGCTAAGCCTCTAACGAAGGGTCAGCTGTGCCAAAGCTGCCAGATCGGGCTCTCGGCTTTGAGTTTGACTTTTATAAAGGTTAAAAGCCATCACTGTCCTGTACAATCCTTTGCAAAACACACACACACACACACACAGAGAGAGAGAGAGAGAGAGAGAGAGAGAGAGAGATTCTTCAACTCCCCAGATCTGAATGCTTCAGTAACTTCCCTCTAGTTAGAGGGGGGAAACACACCACTTTTAAATTGTTCAATATTCTTCTTTTCTCCCATCTCCCATCCCCAGTGAACTGCAGACAGTTTTGTTCCAGGCCTCTACCCTGACTATTTCCTCCAAAAGCCTTGCCTGAGTAGTTTTTTTTAAAGCTCATGTTCTTGGCTGTTTTTTTTAATGCTTTGAAAAGAAGAAGAAATAAATAAAGCAACCCTACTCTTTAAAAAAAAAAAAAAGGAACGAAAAGAAACCTTCCACTGATTCTTCCTGGCTATTTTTATAAAGCTTTCCGTCTTACTCTCCTTGTTTGTTTTTGCTGACTGAAGAGTCTCAAAATCCCCAACGAAGCCCTTCCAATCCCTTTCTGATTATTGTTACGTTAACTCTGCCAACCTCAAGGTCTGGTAACTGAAGAAACTTTTCATTCAGCCTGGTGGCCCTGGACAGAAATCCTTCAAGGCTCTGTGCCTTGATCAGGCACTGAGTTTGCTGAACAGTAAAGCGAAGCCCACGGGTTTTTCCACGACTACCTGCAACCGCTGAGTTAGTTATCATTATGTAGGAATGCTCAAGTGACTCTTCGTCTTACACAGTGCTCAGGTTATGGCTGGCGGGGGCTTAAATCTCATCTATTTATTTTATAACTCACAAACCTCTGAGTTGTGCCTCTAAAAAAAGAAAACTGTCCAAATGTGATGTACATTTAGAGGTGAAACAGTGAAAACAGACATCAAAAACACACCTGAGTTTAAAATAGAACATTTGTTTTTGACTTGAACTCAGTTACCAAAACAGTCTTTTAAAACTCGTTTTATTTACTGTTAAAAGGCATCTCTCTCTCTCTTTTTCAGCCTGCTTTTCGCTGCCCCCACAAAAACTTCATCTTTTTTACCTTGTTTGTCATCTAAGTCCTAGATGCTGATGACAGAACAGAAGTCTGCAGCAGCTCCGAAAGTGCTAGTTTTAAGCGAGATCACAGGGCAAAATACACAGAGGTTTATGATTCGGGGACCCCAATGGTCAGGGACCAGGAAATCTTAGATGGGCACCACGAAAAACCAATTTCACAGAAGCAGGCAAACTTCAGAACCCATCCCTTAAAACAACAGGTAAAACACCAACACCCCACTCCAAACAAATAAAACAGACATCATTTCCAAGAATAGGTGGCTTTCCCTTCCTAAAACAACCAATTCCTCACTAAACAAACAACCCCTTCATTTAAAAAACAACAACACAAAACCAAAAACATTATTTTTTAAAAATAAATTGTATTAAAGTATTATTAAATAAAAATAAATATTGTAAGTCAGTATGTATTGGTTGGTTGGCATCTGCCTGTCTCAGGAAACAATGGAGTGTGTCTTTGGGGGTGAAGTCAAACCCTGGGGAATCACAGAGCCTGTTGTGGCTGCAGAGTAACTCCTAACTGCTGCTTCACACATTGTTTTTGCTGCATGAGCAGCACTGAAGTGACCTCTCTGGGGTGCAAACGGGGCAGCGGGTATGCAGGTCCCGAGCTGCCCAGACAATAAGACCCCCTTCTTGGCCTCTGTTATGTACTGAGTTGAATAGGATCCAAAATGCAGCCGTCTGATTGGTCCTAGAACAATAGGATCCAAAATGCAGCAGTCTGATTGGTCCTAGAACAATAGGATTCAGAATGCAGCAGTCTGATTGGTTCTAGAACAATGCAGCAGTATGATTGGTTCACAGGAGCCACCCAATCCAGCTCCAGGTGGAAGTGAATCCACAACCTGATTGGCCTACAGAAAAATCCCGGAATTAGCCAATCACGTGCAGCCCATTGTGTAAATAATGTATATAAAGCAGGTATTTTGGGGGAACATTGATTCCTCCTCACCACTATGAGCTGAATAAAGAGCATGACATCCACTCTCGACTCCGAATATATTTCAGCCTCACTGATGTGGTCCAAAGGAAAGCAGAACAATACGTTTGGCACCAGTATATATTATATTGCTATGCAAAAATATCAATAAATTCTGATCCTCACTCCACTGCTACAGTGTGAGGAACACAAGCTTTCTTCCAACACAAGGCAATTGGTCATTTTCCAAGGTGGATCTGATTGTCCGTAAAGCCCTGTTTAGGCATTAAGCCTATGTGTTCTCCATCTCAGGTAAGGGGAGACCAGGACCACTCTTGTAAGTCCCACCTCTTCAATTGCATTCCTCTCCAGGGCTCTGCAGCCCTGTGCATCCTGCAGGGTCAATGGCTGCTGCACAACGAGCCCGCTGCACCATTGTAGGCTCCCCACACAATTCAGAACCTTGACTGCGAGCCTAGGCAAGATCAGGAGGCTCTCAGCTGCAGAGATGTCCAGGATCCAGCAAATGGAGAGCTACAGGCCTGGGTGGCCAGGATCACTGAGGAGCAGGCAGGGGTTAATTGAAACATCTCCGCCCTCTTTGCTGGAGGACACATGAGACCAAATGCTTAAACAGGGCTTACGTATACCACCAGTGGTTTCTTGACCCTGGGGGAGAAAAACAACACCCAACTTTGTGTGGGATGTGGCAAGGGTGCTGCGAGACAATGTTGGATACCTCCAAAGGTCTTGTCCGATGCCTCTGATCTGAATAATAATAATAATAATAATAATAATAATAATAATAATAATTTATTATTTATACCCTGCCCATCTGGCTGAGTTTCCCAAGCCACTCTGGGTGGCTTCCAACAAAGTATTAAAATACAGTGGTCTGTTAAACATTAAAAGCTTCCCTAAACAGGGCTGCCTTGAGATGTCTTCTAAAAGTCTGGCAGTTGTTTATCTCTTTGACATCTGATGGGAGGGCGTTCCACGAGGCGGGTGCCACTACCGAGAAGGCCCTCTGCCTGGTTCCCTGTAACCTGGCTTCTCTCAGTGAGGGAACCGCCAGAAGGCCCTCGGCGCTGGACATCAGTGTCCTGGCAGAATAATGGGGGTGGAGACACTCCTTCAGGTATACTGGACCGAGGCCGTTTAGGGCTTTAAAGGTCAGCACCAGCACTTTGAATTGTGCTCGGAAACGTACTGGGAGCCAATGTAGATCTTTCAAGACCGGTGTTATGTGGTCTCGGTGGCCACTCCCAGTCACCAGTCTAGCTGCCGCATTCTGGATTAGTTGTAGTTTCCGGGTCACCTTCAAAGGTAGCCCCACATAGAGTGCATTGCAGAAATCCAAGCGAGAGATAACTAGAGCATGCACCACTCTGGCGAGACAGTCCGCAGGCAGATAGGGTCTCAGCCTGTGTACCAGATGGAACTGGTAAACAGCTGCCCTGGACACAGAACTGACCTGCGCCTCCATGCACAGCTGTGAGTCCAAAATGACTCCCAGGCTGCACACGTGGTTCTTCAGGGGCACAGTTACCCCATTCAGGACCAAGGAGTCCTCCATACCCGCCGCCTCCTGTCTCCCAAAAACAGTATAGTGGTACCTTGGGTTAAGTACTTAATTCGTTCCAGAGGTCTGTTCTTAACCTGAAACTGTTCCTAATCTGAAGCACCACTTTAGCTAATGGGGCCTCCTGCTGCTGCTGCACAATTTCTGTTCTCATCTTGAAGCAAAGTTCTTAACCTGAGGTACTATTTCTGGGTTAGTGGAGTCTGTAACCTGAAGTGTATGTAACCTTAAGCGTATGTAACCCGAGGTACCACTGTACTTCTGTCTTGTCAGGATTCAACCTCAATCTGTTAGCTGCCATCCATCCTCCAACTGCCTCCAGACCCTCACACAGGACCTTCACCGCCTTCATTAGTTCTGATTTGAAAGAGAGGTAGAGCTGGCTATCATCTGCATATTGATGGACACCCAACCCTGGTGATAGGATTATAAAATCCCTTCCCTTTCATCCTCGAATTGTTTCTGATTTCCTGAAGGAGCATCTCCTCTTCTGTCCTCAGCTTGGAGCATAATAAGGAGAAGAAACGTACAGCAGACTACCTATTTCTCCTGCCCCAGCTTTCTACTGGTTTTACACACTCACGTATGGTGAGAGTCTACATCTTCCCTCCCATCCATCTCCTATTTGTTTCTTCATCATAGTCTGGGACAATTTCACGCATTTAATTTATTCTGGCAATCTCCTGTCCCAGCTTCATGAGGTCTTCCTTCCTCTCCCTTTCTACTTTTTTTTTTTTTTTTGCTTTTTTTACTTGAAAACCTGGGGGAAAAATATATATCTAACTTACCCTGACAACTCTGTCAGGGCAACATTCCCATTTATGCATCACATTCCAGAATTATTGAAGCATGGATGATGCAGGACTTGGGCCTACCGTTGTCAGCTGCCAGGAATGTAGCCTCGTAGACGTTGTTCTTAATGTAGGCTGACTCGCGATCAAGGATGGCAGCGGTGGTGATCTGACCATTTGTGGCATTAATGTTCAGCCAGTTTGCAGGATCTGACAGCTTGGAGTATCTGCGGAGAGCCGAGAATAAATACATGGCAGTCTCTTCCAATGACATGTCCTGAATATGGCTTGGAAATAAGGCTTGAGTAGTGTTTTGGCATTATTGGTTTTCAGACTCCTGGCTCTTCATTTCGAAAGAGCACTTAGACATTTAGTCAGGCCTAAAGTGCATGTTATGTGTAAGAGCCCCCCATGACTGGAACTTGCAAGACACACACACAACAGAGTTCTGGGAAGCTGCCAATTTATTGGAACTGTGGCAAGGGCTGGGAAGGAGTGGACAAATCTCTCTATTTTGGTTCCTCTCAGTTGCTCATTTTTCCAATTCTAAATTCAGTTCTCCACATTTTCCATTCACCGTATTTTTCGCTCTATAAGACGCACCAGACCATAAGACGCACCTAGTTTTTGGAGGAGGAAAACAAGAAAAAAATATTCTGAATCTCAGAAGCCAGAACAGCAAGAGGGATTGCTGCGCAGCGAAAGCAGCGATCCCTCTTCCTGTTCTGGATTCTGGGATAGCTGTGCAGCCTGCATTCGCTCCATAAGATGCACACACATTTCCCCTTACTTTTTAGGAGGGAAAAAGTGAGTCTTATAGAGCAAAAAATACGGTACTTTTTAAGTCCTCATGAAAATTCACCACTATTGTAGAGCACGTTTATCCCAATGCACCAATTTTCGTCTGCAATTTCTCCTGATATAATGCCTTTTTGTATCTTATCTTTACTAAGATATGCAATTTTAAATGCAAAATTTACCCTAGTTATCTGCATTTTTGTACACATTACTTGGCTGGAGAACTGCATAGCAAAAATTGGAGAAGCGTGAATTTCAAAGGACAGCTGTGTTTTGATTGGTGTATTGCTTCGGAAAGCACAAATTAGGTAGCTTTGCCTTTAAAAGTGAAATAAATCAACCCCCCCCCGCATTCCTATCTCATTGTACTCTTTCCCAGTTCAGAACTGTACTCCCCCATGACTGTCTGCCCTGAAGAGAGAAATTGTGTGAAATGTATTTTCCCACCCACCTCCATAGAGTAAGCAAGAGCCTGAGGTTGAAAATTTGATGTGGAACAATTCTCAGGTTGCATCTCATTTTAAAAGAAAAAGAAAGAAAGAAAATGTTTGGGGAGCCAATAAAGGATATTATGCCTAATGTGCAGTTTGCTCTTTATTGACAAAATAGGACCCTATAAATGTTTGGCAATTCTTATTTTGACCTTTGTAACTGCACAATTTTCCAGGAAAGTCTTCATGCCCTGTTGTCAGGCTTTGGGGGAATTGGCTTCCTCCCCCGTGGCAGTAAATAAGAAGTGATCAAATGAAAGGAACGTCTTACCAGTTAGATTCTTTAATAATCACAATGAGAGACAAAGAACCTGTCTACCTAGAATGGCGGTGCTCCCAATTAAGGGATGCTCCCCACTCTATCCCTATTAATCTATGTCACTCCTATGTCTTGTAATCTGAGTTTGTACCTTCTGTGCTTTCTGTTCTGAGACTTTCTGAGTTCTGCTCAACCTTGGACTGAGCGGAGGAATGCTATCCAGAGACTGTGAATCAATCTGTTAACTCTCTCTCTTCCAGTGTTTCTTCTCCTAGCTGTTCCCCATCCAGTATTTCCCAGCTTCTGCCTTCTGAACTGTGCCCCTCTGCAAACCACTGTTCCAAATCTATACTGTCCCCCTGCTCCTGGGAAGAGTCAGGATCAGGGGGAGGGGGTGGCTCCCACCATTCCTCCTCATTTCAGCCCTCCTCAGCATGGTCCCTGACACCTGTGGTAAGTGCTGCTTATGGCATGGATACTGCCATGCTAGTGGTAGCAAAAGCATTATTTAGTAATACATGAACAGTAATATAAGCGATCTTCTTGTGATATGAAATGGGCACGACCTGTATATGATTGTGATATAATGTCTACAATAAGGATGGAGCTATGTAGAGGCATTGGCTGGCTTCATGGTTTTCCCCATGTTGTGATTTTTGCATAGTGCGCATGCGCGTGCGCGCAACCCCCTCCATGATTCATGATATATTTCCAGGTTAAAAATTATGAAACCGACATCACAATATGGACTTCAATATGGTATTCAATGATATATTGCCCAGCCCTAGTTAATACATGCAGAGACGCAGCAAAGGATCGTGATCAAGACTGTTCAAATCAAAGGAAAGGAAAATGAAAATAATAATAATCTAGAACTTTCATCTAAAAAAATAAAAGTGCATGCATTTCCAGACACTCTTTATTAGAACTTGTGGACATTCAAAGAAGCTGAACGTTGAAAGACTCAGGACACACAAAAGGAAATACTTCTTCATCTTGATGGCCAACAACCTGGATAGCTTTTGAAGAAAATTAGGCAATTCATGGACGATAAGGCTACCCATGGCTATTAGCCACAACACCTGTCTTCTCCCACTACAGTTGCTGGAAGCTACCAGAGGGGAGATCGCTGTTGCACTCAGGGGTTCTCATGGGCATTGTGAGAACAGGATGCTGGACTAGAAGGGCCAGCAAGAATTGTTGAACTCATGGGGAATTAAACTCTGGCCCTTTTTTTGCTGTTTCGACTGGGCCACTTGAATCGGACCTGTGCAAAATGGCTGGGAAAATCATCCACAAACAACGAAAGAGAGACACAGGCCTTCTAGCACTGAAGCTTGCAAGCGGAAGGAAAGCCGTTCAAGCAATAGCACCACCACCCAATTGTTCTTCTGCTCTTGGACCAGAAAATCCTAAGTTGGGTCTTTCCCACTCCACACAGCTGGGATGTACAGCCTGCATTTGATCGGAAGGCAAACAGTTTTCCGTCTGCACACCTCAGTGCCGCTACGAGCGAGGAAGGGAAATAAGCACCCTTCAAAAGCCCGGGAGCTTCAGAATGAAACAACTAAGAAAAATGGCCTTGTTAGCGGAGACATTCCCACTGTCCTTAAAGGTTTCACTGCCTGTCCAAAGCCAACAGGCAGAGGCAGTGAGTAACCACCGTCATTTTCTGCTCCAGACAGCTCCATCCCAGGTGAAATATCTCAACCCTCTAATGATTATAAAATGTCACAAGTGATGTAAGTTTAATTGGCCCCGGCTCTTGTTCCACAGTGTGCCCTCCTGCTATGCCAAATACATCTAGCATTTGCAATAAAGGAGCAGACAGATAACCAGTGAGGCTGGGATGCAGGGAGGAGAGTTAGAAACCCCCTTTTCCTTAGGACTCAGCTGAGCGTACTGTGGAGAACACGGGTCCTTCTCATTCAAATGGTATTTAAGCTCACCCAGCTGTGTGTTGGGTTGCAGTCAGCAGCTCAAACGGATGGTTCAGTGGCACTCTTGTCTCTGGAGTATATGCGTCTCTCAGCCACCATAGGGCATGAGAATGTAAGAAGAGACTGCTGGATCAGACCCAGGACCCATGAAGCCCAGCTCTCTGTTCTCACAGTGCATAACCAGATGCCTATGTTGTCAGCAGCTCCCGGCTAGTTGCTCGGGAAAGTATAAAGACAAGGAAAAGTTTCTTACCGTCCTTTTATATTTCAAACTTTACAGAGAGAGGCTATAGAACCCAGCGTCTTGGATAATGGCGTTGTCCCGAGTGAATCTCCACTCCCCACTTCTCTCCTTTTTCCTCATTAGTCACCTCCTCTATGGGTGCCACTAAGGCCATCAATCTTTGAGCTCTTTGCTCTCCTACTTTCAAGGCTCGCCAGGTTCTGGGAGATGCTGGGACTGGAATGCTTTCTAGTGACAACATGTAAGCTAGTTTCTGCTCTGGCTCTGTCTGCTTCTCCTCTCCCATTATTTCCCAACTTTCCCCTTCATCTGCCTCTGAGCTGTGACCTCCCGCAAACCTATGTTGTAAGTCTATACTGTCTTCTTCTTCCTCCTCCCTGGAGGAAGATGGGGAGGCAGTCTCCACCATTCCTCCTCCTCTGCCCAGCTCCTAACAGGGAAGCACAACAGCATTGTCCCCACTTGCAATTCCCAGAAGCTGGTATTCAGAGACATATTGTCTCTGACCACAGAGGATAGCCATCATGGCTAGTAGTCACTGGTAGCCTAATCCTCCATGATTTTGTCCAATCCTCCTTTAAAGATGGTGACCATGGTTTAACTATGAGATGGTATAACTACACTTTCTTGTGTCTGTCCTGAATCTTCCAACCTCCAACTTCATCAGATGACCCCGAGTTCTAGCATTATGAAAAAGTATGGGGCAATTAATACACAATAGGTGGAATTCAACATCATGCAATGACAATTGTTCTGTGAGTACAAGCATTTCTGTAGGTAATAGTGTTTAGCTGTGTCTTGTGTCTGGAGACAATAAACGCTTTGTTATTTTGAACCATGTGAGAGAGGAGTTTTCCCCTTAACCGGGGACTCTGGGAGAAGCTGTCTGCTGGGAACAGGAAACTTCTGAAGACTCAACCAGGGCTTGGCTGATACATCACACTGGTTGAGGTGTGGTAAACTACCAACTGACTTTCACAAGTCACCAGCAACCAACAGGGTGCCTATTTGACTCTAACCCCCATCACTCCCAACCAGCACGATCAATGGACAAAGGCAGTGGGTGTCCAGCAGTATATGGAAGGCACCATGTTGGCTATCCATATAATATATATTCTTGCAGATATTTCCCTCCACATCTGCACATGATTTATGGTTAAAAAAACAACAACCCTCTTAGCAGGGTGATCCTATGATAATGCTACCCAGTATTCAGAGAGTTCACCCCAGAGCATTTTATCACCATGGTAGAATTGACTACACTACAAGCATCTAGGTCACAAAACCCAGATTTGAGGCACACCATGTGCTAAATCATCTTCAGCATCCATATAGACAATGGGTAGTATTAAACAGACAGTGCCCCTTCTTCCCTGATACTTTCCAAGGAAATGCAATGTTTTAGATGGGGGTTCCTTCTCACCTTACAGCTTGCTGCATGAAGCGGTCAGGATCCACAGCTGAAAAAGTCATCAATGCCGTCCCCGTAGGTACTCCTTCCTCCAGCCTGATGAGCTTGTGGTTTGTGGGGAAGTAGGGTGGTTCATTGACATCGGTGACGGAAATGGTGACTCCTGCAGTAGACTGGAAGGACATTTGGATGCCGCTGGCCAGGGGAGCTTGGTTGGACACCATCACTGTCAGCATAAAGGCTCTGTTCATCTCATAGTCAACTTCCTAGGAAATGCAAAGAAATACACAAAAGAGACAGAAAATTTGTGCACGTGAACTACAGACTGGAAATATGATAATCACTAGCTATCTCATTATCTCACGGGCATTTCAGAGACATATTTTAACTTTCAAGGGCAATTGCCACGGTGATTTTGAAAGAACGCCTTTTTAATGGCAAACAAACTTGACTGTTTACTTGGCATGTGTCCCTCATGGTTGAGTACCTGCATTTGTCACATGGTCAAATTGCTTTAGCTGATGTGGGACTGTCACTCCTCCAAAATGCTGGAAGACAGCACTTCAGAATAACATGACCTACGCTGTCCGGTCTGGATAGATTCTTTCCCTGCATCCCACAACTTAAGTGTCTTGGGAAAGGCTTCCAAAGGCAGATATAGCTCTAGGTTTGTGGGGGTAGTTGCCAAATAATCCCTGCTGGGCACCCTTCTGCCTTAGCAATCCTAGGTGGTGGTTGTGGTGCCACAAGACAACAGCAGTGCTGCAATGAGTGTCAGGTGACTGTCAGCTGCTGTTTTCATTTCCCCACAATGCCACTGGAGGGAGACTATGTTGGAGACATTGTGGGAAAAGTATCTGGTGGCTCCCAGACCTAGCTATGCAGCAATGACCTTTTTCCCTCCCTAAAGTGGGGGAGCAAGGCAGGCATCTGATATGGGTCCTGCTGGAATCCTAAGCTCTGTCATCTGCCCAGTGATGCTGTTTCTTGTGGCCTGCCCAAGTGGGTAGCCATATTAGCCTGTTGCAGGATGGATAAAAATATGTCTTGTGGCACCCTTAAAAGGTGATTCGTACCGAGGGGCCCGCTAGGGGCACCTTGAAAGATGGCGGATATTAACATCTATCCAGCCCGCACATGGTAATTAGAGGCTGATTATGGGGAGTAAATCAGTCTCCCTAACATCTTTCCAGGGGGGAGAGATGCAGTTTTCACCCGCTGTTGCCATAAATCACCCCCAAGTTCAGAAGAAGGAGGGGGTGAGGCACTGGGTGCATAACCCTTGGCGGGCCTCGGAACTCCTCCAAAGCTGCTTCCAGGAGCGAAACTAGTTGCGTTACTTAAAAGAAAAAAAAATGATGAAAGAAAACACACATGCTTCAAGAGAGGCAGGAGGTCTTGATCTGCTAACAATCGTACCACCGAAATGAAGAAGACTGAGACGGAAGATTACATCAAGTACTACAGACAAGCTGGTATGTGGATTGGAGAGCAACGGAACTGAAAGGGGGGGTGACTTTTTATCTTTCCCCCCTCTATGTGATTAATTAATAACCCTCCCTCTTAGAAGATCCGTCACAGCAACTAATTGGCAAATGGGACTGAAACAAACTGTGTGGGAATAATAAGATAAAGCTTTTACTTTGTAAAGGACTTGGAAAGAAGAAGGGCTCTCTTTTGTGACGCAGTTAAAATGGAGATTCGATATGAGACCTGTGTTGCAGGAAGGTTTGCCTTTCTTGGGGAAGGGCGAGCCGAAGATTTATTATTTTCGACGAGATTGCGATCTGGAAGGGGCAGCCCTCCTGGAAAAAGACTAATTTACGATGCAACAGGTCGGGAAAGCTAAAGAGCGAGCTTTTCGACTGTATTTCATCGGAAGACAAGATGGCGATGGCTTGCTTGAGCAGAACTGTTCGGACTATTGGGATTTACGAGAGAGCAGTATAAAGTCGACACAGAAATACAAACAAGACTTTTTGTCAACCCACTTGCGGAGCAATTTGAAGGTGAAAGGAAAGGAAAATGAGGAATGACAAGCATTGAGAAGAGGGGTCTGGAAATATCATTCTTAATATGAAAGTAGCAGAAAAGAGTTGAGGATTGGACTCCTGCTGATCGAAAAGCATGGGTACCCCCCACAAAAATTTATAATTTGGAAAATAATTGGACTACATATGTATTGTTATAATTTGGACTAATTGATTTGATGTGTTTAATTTGGTAATATGAAACTTAATAAAAATTATTTAAAAAATAAAATAAAAGGTGATTCATACTTATTTCAAAAACAAGTCATGGCTCTTCAAGTGCTCTGCCAAACAAAGCAATACAAAGGAAAATATGAACAAAATAAAACTGTCAAAATAGTGCGCATTCAGTAAAATGCCTATAGTATGCATTTTTGCACATATTATTGATTGTCTGCACAAACCCTTGGAAGCAAGATAGAACACACAGCCAGCTTTATCTGGCATAGCTGATTGAACTGCAGTGTCACAATAGTAGTATCAATAATCACTACTGTTAAGATTTGTGTAACAAATTTATATACTGCACAAAGAAAAATTTACCTAAGGAACATAAGAATGACAGAAAACATGCATTAAACAAAGAATTGAATTCAAACTTATATAAAAACCATTTGGTCACTCAGATAACTAATAACACATGGTTGCCTGCGCTTTGCAGAAAGCTTGATTTGCCACGAATATTATTAATATTTATTTATTTTATTATCCATGCTTTCATACCAAGATGGCTTATGTTTCCCCACCCCCAAAAATCAATAAAACATATATGCATAAAAAAATCAATTAAATACTAGTGGATACTGGTTGGTTAAAAGGGGTGGAAATCGTATTATGAAGGCCTGTCTAAATAGTACAGCTACCACTGCCGATGTCTAAATTGTCCCTCTGATGATGATTATGATAATGGTGAAAATCAAGAAACCCTTTTGTCATAATTCTGTGCAAATCTAAATAGGATTGAAATGGCGGTCATAGTAATGCGCAACTCTTTTGCCAGTGTAATTTCAGGTTTCTCGGGGAACCTTCTTTTTAAATCTGGGCTCCCAACCTGGGGGTTAATCTGAGTTACAGAAGACCAGGGCTAAGATCTGAATCATCCTTTCAGTGGGAATACTGCATGCATAACCACACATAAGGACTTTAGCCTGTTTAAATGTGCCAGATCCACAGAGGCAGTGCCAGACAAGTCGCTCACCCCAACATATTTAAGATGGAAGTGTTAATATGATAGATATCACTTCTCTACTTAGAAGTTTAACCTGTGAGACAAAGTTCCCACACCACCCTTGAAAAGCACTTCTTTCCTGCTGTGTGTCCCCCAATATATTTTGTGCGTTATCCACCAATTTGCTGGCCACCTAATTCCTGATACATTTATGTCATAGGGCTTAATAGTCAGAACCCAACCTGTACATTTGCACTGTCAGAAGTCAGAAAGCATACAAATCTATCTATCTACTATCTTCTTCAACAGCTCAGGAGCTCAGAGCAGAACACAGGATATTCACTATGAGCACATGGCTTAATAAAAACTTGGTGGTGGCACGTTTGAACAGACCGGCATAGATTAAGTAAGCTTTCTCTAATATTTATTAGTTCACATCTCAAGGGGCCAGAACGGTGCTGTTATGTCAGGCACTGAAAACAAAAGTTACATGGCTAGGAGGCATTTAAGAAAGAATAGCTTACTGCAAGTAAAACATCTCAGGAGGAAAGGTTTAATTTCTCTCCCCCCTGCTTCGGTTAACCTTGAGTGGAGTTATCAAAATAGAATTTGCTGAAACAGTTGGGTTGGAGACACTGAATGGAATATAGGGTTTGATAGCCTACTACGACCTGAGTAAATTCTCCTATAACATACATCGAAAGCACTCTTATGCCACTTCAAACTGTCATGGCTTCCCCCAAAGGACCCCCCTATTCCCCTCCCAGAGCTACAATTCCCAGAGCTCCCTGGGAAGAGGGATTGAATGTTAAGCTACTTTGGGAATTGCAGCACGTTCATAATCTATCACTTTGCTCACCCACAGGGAGAAGCCCTTTGCACCTCTCCTGTGTTTCAAAGATCTGGGAGGGTAGGGGTCCAGTCTTGGCACTCAATGAAATGTGGGTATGCCTAAGGGGCCATGTTCAGTGTAGGAGAGGCAGAGCCGGTGCAAACAGGAACTGAGCAGGAAGAGCAAAGCGTCTCTCAAGCACTATGGACTTTTGAGGAAATGTATAGTAAGACCTCAAGAAGCACTGGCAAGCACACTAGCACCAATGGGCACTGCGTTGGCGACCCCTGTTGAAAACTTCATGGTACTTTGCTCCAGTCTATGCCAGTATGTCTATGGGACACGGGTGGTGGTGTGGTCTAAACCACAGAGCCTAGGGCTTGCTGATCAGAAGGTCGGTGGTTCAAATCCCCATGATGGGATGAGCTCCCGTTGCTCAGTCCCTGCTCCTGCCAACCTAGCAGTTTGAAAGCATGTCAAAGTGCAAGTAGATAAAAAGGTACCACTCCGGCAGGAAGGTAAACGGTGTTTCTGTGCGCTGCTCTGGTTTGCCAGAAGCAGCTTGGTCATGCTGGCCACATAACCCGGAAGCTGTACGCCGGCTCCCTCGGCCAATAAAGCGAGATGAGCGCCACAATCCCAGAGTCAACCACAACTGGACCTAACGGTCAGGGGTCCCTTTAGCTTTTACCTATGCCAGTAATTGGTAATTAGTAGCAGAGAGTTTTCTACATGGAGAATGTCCAATAATATGAACATAGTCTGCAGCCTGAATCATAGAATAGTACAGTTGGAAGGGACCCAAAGCGTCATCTAGCGGTCCAACCCCCTGCTATGCAGGAATCTCAACTGAAGCATCGAAGACAGATGGCCATTCAACCTCTGCTTAAGAACCTCCAAGGAAGGAGAGTCCACCATCTTTCGAGGGAATTCGTTCCACTGTCAAACAGTTCTTACTGTCAGAAATTTCTTCCTGATGTGTAGTCAAAATCTCCTTTCTTGCAACTTGAAGCCATTGGTGTGAGTCCTACCCTCCAGAGCAGGAGAACACAAGCTTGTTTCCTCTTCCCTCTGTGACAGCCCTTGAGATATTTGAATATGTCTATCATATCTCCTCTCAGCCTCCTCTTTTCCAGGCTAAACAAACCTGGCTTCTTCAACAGTCCCTTATAAGGCTTAGTTACCAGAGCCTCGATCATCTTGGTTGCTCTCCTCTGCACACATTTCACCTTGTCAACATCCTTGTGGTACCCAGAAGGACCACAACAAAGTGGTGGAGCATCTGCACCACACACTAAAGGTCCTTGGCTTCTCTAGGTAGGGGCTGAGAATGTCCCTTGTCTGAAGACCTGGAGAGCTACTGCCAATCTGTGTAGACATCATTGAGTTGGATGGACCAACGGTCTGACTCAGCCTACGACGTCCCATGTTTGTTCTCAGGGAGGGCAAGCATAATTTTCATAATAATTACTAAATAATAATAATAATAATAATAATAATAATTCCATAATTTCCCTGCTTCGGGCCAACAATCCCTCCTGCCAAATGTGAGGAAACCCTCTGAGAAATTAAAGCTTTGTGCTGACTGTTTATGATGAGTCGACTATACATTTTGTCCCATTGTATCCCAGATGTCCTGTTTAGTGCATATTATTTCATTGTGTCTCTAAAAGCTTAGACAGGTCCTTCCTTGCGGCTTTGGAGTTTGAGAGGATTGCTGTGACCTCTTACTAGTGGAACTGAGAGCACATAATGCAGATAAATCGGGCTATGTCTGAGAGTTATAATTTTATTATTACAATATATATAAATATATATAATAAGACTAATAAAGTACCTTTTTGTTCTAAAGGCATCTTTAACTATCGGGAACAGGCTACAACTTCTCGCTGTTATGCCAGGAGAATGCCTCCATTTCAAAACCATTTCTGTAATCCACGTAGGGTTCATATTAACATTTTATTGAGCCAGATGCCACAGGGTACCTCTTGCAGCACTTGGAGATTCTATGTAGGCCCTATGTGGAATGGAAAAGCCAGACTCCCCTCTCCTCCTCGTCCCCACCCCCACCCCTGTTTACAAGGCTTGCGAGGGAGATAAGTATCTTGCGCCACCAAGGAAATAGCTTTCGTTGAGATGAAAAAACAAAATTGAAATTGTACATCATTCGTTGCCTCTCGGCACACAAAGTTCGTGTGGAAGACAAACTTACAGGGAAAGCCAGTTAAAAGGGCTGCAGCAACACAGGTTTAAGTGAGCGATCCAGAAGTCTCTGAAGAGTTCTTTGATTGATGTGGTTTTTCAAAGTGCACCATCCAGCTGTTTGGGATATGCTGGGTCCTCAACCCCACTTGATCAAACCACAGCAAATTTGTCAATTTAGATTTCTCTCTGCTTTTTTATTTTGCCTTTTCTGCATCTATTCACTTTTGTTCTTCTTATAGACACATGTTTCTATTTATTTAAGGCTTTTTAATTTATTTACAGTGGTACCTCGGGTTACATATGCTTCAGGTTACATACACTTCAGGTTACAGACTCTGCTAACCCAGAAATAATGCTTCAGGTTAAGAACTTTGCTTCAGGATGAGAACAGAAATCATGCTCTGGTGGCACAGTGGCAGCGGGAGGCCCCATTAGCTAAAGTGGTGCTTCAGGTTAAGAACAGTTTCAGGTTAAGAACCGACCTCTGGAACGAATTAAGTACTTAACCTGAGGTACCACTGTACTATTGATTATATTTATATCTTGCCTTTCTTCCAGTGACCTCAGGGTGGTGTACATGGTCCACCCCCTCCTAATTTTATTTTCACAACAACCCTGTGAGGTAGGTTTGGCTGAGAGACCGGGACTAGTTCATTCAGTGAGCTGCAAGGCTGAGTGAGGATTTGAATCCTAGTTTCCCAGGGCCTGGTCCAACACTCTAACCAGTACTCTTTGCCTAATATACACATTTTTGCAAGGGATTTCACTGTGATAAGGTACATGTGTTCATTATTTTAGCTAATATACAAATTGATAGGTACGTTAACTTTGCTCCAATGTATACTTCTTTTCCCTCCTCTTTTGGATTAAGGACTGTACTGCAAAATTGGCTGAAGTGTGAACTGGAAGAGACAATCCTTAATATAAAAACTTCTGATGAATGCTAGTAAATACCGTACTTTTCCGTCTATAAGATGACCCCATGTATAAAATGACCCCTATTTTGGGGGACTCAAATTTAAGAAAATGGGGGGAGATGGCACAGAGTTGTTGAGCTTTTTTTTAGGGGGGATTGATGAAAGTCGCTCACCTCCCGTCCATCCCATCCTGTCCATCCCATCACCGGCAGAAGCTGCCAATTGCCCACCCAACTGCCAGAACGCCAGCCAATCAACACCACCCATTAACGCAGCAACCAATAACACGCACAATAGCCACTGACAGCCTCGGCAGCAACCAATCAAACTTCCACCCTATGCACTACCCATGTATAAGACGACCCCCACTTTTTAGCACGATTTTTAAAGAAAAAACCCTCATCTTATACACAGAAAAGTACGGCAAGTCCTTTTATTAAGGGTGGGTAAACAAATCATGGAATTTTTTTGACTGTTATATATGCAAATATATATGTTATGTATCATATATAACAGAAAAAGTGGCTTTCATCCTAATTTCAAGGATGATTTCTTGGAGAAATTGTTCCTGTTTGTCGCACGAGGCCTCTAAATGGGGAGAAAGGCAAGGCTTGATGAACTCAAGATGCCAAAAATGATCAAGGGGCTGTAGAAATTCCCGTTGAGGAAAAAGTGATGACGTTTGGTGCTTTTTCCTTCAGAAAAAGGCAAGAGAGGGACAACATGATAGAGCTGTGCAATATTATGTATTGTGGACTAAGAGGACGGGCGGGAGATTTCCTCCATCTCTGGCAACATTAGAACTTGAGGCTATTCAAGGAAGACGAATGGTGGGGAATTCAGAGCAGATTAAAGGAAGTATTTCTTCACATGGCAAAGATCTAAACTGTGAAATCCACTCTCCTACAAAATGTAGTGATATCCACCAATGTGGATGACACCTACACTTCTTTTGATTGTTCTCCGAGACATGGAGGGCAGGCAGTGGCGTAGTGTGGGTTGTCAGCACCCGGGGCAAGGCAAGTAATTTGCGCCCCCTAACCCTGGATTTGCGCCCCCTAACCCTATCCCTATCCCTAACCCCCAGATGTTGCGCCCGGTGCGGCCGGCCCCCCCTGCACCCCCCACGCTACGCCACTGAGGGCAGGTAAAAGGAAAACCAGGACATTCCAGATCAACTCAGAAACTGAGATGGCTTCTGCAATCATTTTTAATAATTTCCATGCAATTTTACACACATTCCTATTTACCAAACAAAACTAAATTATATTAATTTAGCTGAAATATCTTTTGAATTCCCAAGTCATGTTACAACTTTTTCTTTTTTTTTAAGCACCCCTCCTTTTTGGAAGTTGAAAGTTGAAAAATGCAACATGCTACAATCAAATATTCAACAAGAGTTCTTATTATCTCACCCAAAACCTTATGTAGTAGAGTAGAAGGGACCCGCTTTTTAGCTGAAGGGCCACATTCCCTCATAAAGAACTTTCCAGGTGGGTGGGACCAAAGGCAAAAGTTGGGGAGCAATGTATGGTAACTCTTACTTTGGGAAGTAGCTTGCATTCCAACCATGCAAAAGTCATAGGGAAGATGGGAAGCTGCCTTAACAGCAAGTCAGACCATTGGTCCATTCAGCACAGTATTGCTTACACTGACTGGCAACAGTGTCTCTCCAGGGTTTCAGGCAGCAAATATTTCCTAGCCCAGTCTGGAGAGTCCAGGGATCATAGAATTGTAGAGCTGGAAAGGGCCCTGAGGATCACCTAGTCCAACTCCTTGTCCCATATGGGGATCGAACCTGCAACCTTGCCGTTATCAGCACCGTGCTCTAACCCAGTGTTTCCCAACCTTTTTTGGGCAAAGGCACACTTGTTTGATGAAAAAAATCTCGAGGCACACCACCATTACAGCCCCATGACGTCAGCGCGCAGCGTCGCGCCGGGAGGGACGCACGAAAGTGTAAGTTTCAATTTTTTCCCCTCCCCTCCTGTGTAAAGGGGAATGCACTCTGCTAAGTAAAGGCACTTGCCACAGCAGCGTCAACGTCACAGCACCCACCGGCACCCAAGAGAGAAGGGGTCTCAGCAGCCCTTTTGCCAGGAAGAGGAGCAAGAACGAGAGGAGGAGGAGGAAGAGGAAGAGAGTCCCCCCCCCAAAAACATTCTCCTTTTGATCTTCCTTATTTGCAATTCCTCATTGCAAAACAGCGGTTGATATAGAGCTGATTTTTTTGTTATTACAGTCCCCACCCCCTCACCTAGAAAAACACCCCCTGTCAATTTTATTATTATCATTATTATTATTATTCCCCGCCACTCTGGGAGGCTGAAGCCCTTTAAGGCTTCCTTCTGTCCACTCTCTGTGAATTACCTGCCCGGAGCGGGTTTCTGGGGGGGGGGGGCGCTGCTGCCGGTGTCCTCCCCGTCGAGTCTCGCCTTGCCCTGCGCGTGGCGGCCGCCCTTTCCCACACTCTGCCGGCTGCGCTGCCAAGCGGCTCGGCCTGTCAGCGTTACCGGGCTCGGCGGGCGGTAATTCCCGAAGAAAGCCGGCGGCGCTTGAAGAGCTGGCAAGCCCCCATTTGCATGTCTGTTTTCCGCAGCCCTTGGAGAGGATTAAGTTCCCTCCTTCCTGCCGGGGAACCTCCAAGCTTTGGGGGTGGGGGGGGGAGGAGGCAGCAAAGCGAGGCAGGAAGGAGAGCGCGGCTTGGCTGGGTGAGCTTTGGCAGGGGCAGGGAATGAGAGCCGCGAGGCGGGCGCTGCGGGCGGAAGCGCTGCCCGCCGAGCTCGCAGGCAGCCAGGCAGGCAGACGGCGAGAGCCCCGCGCTGGGCGACCTCTCCTCGCCGCCGCCGCCCCGCCTCTCGCCGCCCGACTCGCCCGCCTCCCTCCCACGGAGGTAGGCTGGTGTGCCGTGGGAGGGAGGCGGGCGAGTCGGGCGGCGAGCACACGCGGGGCGGCGAGCGAGCTCCCTCCCACATCCCATTGCCGCTCGCTTCGGCCGGCCTACTGGGCTGTCGCAGGCGGAAGGCCTGCGCATGCGCGAGGTTTTCGCGCCTTCCTCCAGTAGGCCGGCCGAAGCGAGCGGCGATGGGATGTGGGAGGGAGCTCGCTCGCCGCCCCGCGTGTGCTCGCCGCCGCCGCCCCGCCTCCCTCCCACGGCACACCAACCACGGAACACAAGGCAACGTTCCGCGGCACACTAGTGTGCCGCGGAACACCGGTTGGGAAACACTGCTCTAACCTACTGAGCTATCCAACAAGGACCTTTGGCAAAAAAAGCAGATGCTCTACCAGAGGTTTCCACACATGTCTCCATCTGGGCAAGCAAGAGACATCAACAGAGGTCAAGGACACAATTCAGTTGGGCAAAAGCTCTAGAGGGCGACATGGAGCAGAGCCCGAGAGGGGTGTTGCTTGGACAGGGAGCATGACCTAGGGAAGGCATCCCAAAATTTGGCCCTCCAGAAGTTTTGGGACTACAACTCCCATCATCCCTAGCTAACAGGACCAGTGGTCAGGGATGATGGGAATTGTAGTCCCAAAACATCTGGAGGGCCGAGTTTGGGGATGCCTGGCTTAGGGCATCCAAAGAGCCAGACAGATTCAGACTCCAGGCCCTCGGTTCCCTTCCCTGTCAGAGAGTGATTCTCAGGCAGCAAGGCTGTTGGATTCCATGGGAGAATTCTGAATGGATCGGTAAAATGCTACCATTGATGATGAAGAAAGATGCAAGCAACAGAAGATTGTCGTATAGGTCATGGATTGAATCCAAGATAAGGGCGATGAAAAGGAATGAGGTTTTAGGTATGTGTGTGTGTGTATGAAGGTTGCAGGAACCACAGATGGAGCCAGTTAAAATGACTTTAAAAATAATAATTGCTTAACCAGGTAGCAACCGTGAATGTCCCCAAGGTCAATGCAAGAACAAGCTCACAAGCTTCTCCCTCCATCCTTGTGGCATTTCACGGATGGCATTGTTTTCGGAGGCAGGGCAGTTTGTTAGGTAGCAGCAAATGTTCTTCGCCCATGAATCAGTCTCTCACAATGCTGCTCTTTCAACTTTAGCAGCGCAGCATAGTACATTAAAAAAATTGCTGCTATGGGAAGGTCACACTTTTCAAAAGATTGAAAAAGCTCTGTTCTCAGCAACATGCTTGCAAAAAAGAAGATTCTTTTCGAGAACAGTGTATCGGACACACTGCGCAAGTTCTTGCCAATCAGAGCAGCCTATTCATTCGCACATCCTTTCTTGTCTTGATGGTCTATGCCACAGACTCTATGGAAAACAGCTGCAGGAATCTTATCTGCTAAATGATTCGCTTGATGCTCTCTGTGCATAATAACACAAGGGGAGAGAAGGTGTTGACCCGTGCTGCTGATTTTCTAAGCAGCGTTTTCAAACAAATAGCAAATGTGGGTTTCTTTCTGGAAAGACAAAAGGCAACAATCACCTCCGCATGCAGGTTAATGGTATGGGCATTGCGCTCGGGGTCTAAAACTTAAATGAGATATTATCAGGTACGCATAGTTGCCATTGGTGTTGGTAATGTCTCATTTTGAAGTGGAGGTGAGATGCAGGACAACCAAGTAGAATTGGCTGGATCCAGAGTTGGACTTGGTTCGTGTAGACCCAATGAAATCAATAGGGTGAATTGGTCATGCTAATTTAAGGGCCTATTCAGTGAGAGACATGGCTTAGGAAGAGGAGCTGTGGTGGGGCAGGTTCTGAGGAAAGCCCTGAGGGCAAGCTAAAAATTGGAGGTAGAGTGTTGCACCCACGGTCTCCACCGTTGCAAAAGTCCTTTATGGTCCAGACCCCTTCATTAGAAGATCTTGACTAACTCTTCTACAGACAGAAATCTCCCCATAGATTACCCACGACAGAACTCCAAATGGGATGAGTAGAAGGATAGGGCCCCAAATGAGGTGAGCAGCACAATGTACATACCCTCACAACTGTTACCAACCCTTCATTGGTAACGGGATCTGTCCTGATGGTGAAGTGACCAGAAGGGTCTCCACTGATAATCCGGTAAACGGCATTCCAGTTGGGCGAGTGAGGCTGATCTCTATCCATGACTGTCAAATTAGCGACCACAACTTCCACTCTGTTTTCTGGGACCTCACCGGAATACTGAAAAAGAAAAAGAAAGTGCTGTTAGAAGCATGCATGTTTGTGTGTTCATCACATCTTCACATAATGGAAGACCAACTGGGATGGTACAGAAAACGTGTGAGCCCAGTGTTTACTTTTTCAAGCGCCCTTTTCAGACAACCGAGTGAACTAATGGAGTGTGTGTGTGTATCGGGGAAAGTGCCCAATGTCTCTTCAATGCGTGTTCACCTGGTTGTCTGTACGCTTGGAAGCTCCAAACCATCAGAGTTTGAAGGTTCAGCAAGTGCATTCCCAAGTGCATTCCCAATCTGCCTCCCCTGTTTATTTTGCTAATTAATTAATTAAGAGTTTTCTATACTGCCCTCCAACAAAAATGATGATACCGCGGTTTACAACAACCAAGGAAATATTTAAAAAAACACTTAAGAAATAAGAACATTGACAGTAATTATCATAAAATACATAAATTGGCACCGTGACTTAAAAACCTCTCAATGGTCGTCTGAAGGACAGTTCTCTAATGGGAGGTCTGTCAAGCCCTAGCCCAGTTTAAAGATAAAGAACCACAAGGAGGGAGACTGTGAGGGGCCATGAAGTTGGCCATCAATAGTCAGCAACTGAATAGCAGACTGAGAAGGTCCACAGGTCATCTGGTAACAGTATCTCCCACTACAATACAGTGGAGGCTGGTCCAGTAAGCCAAATGGGGCGTTGCCATGCCAACCTCAGCCAGTCCCACCTTGCCAGCCTTCTTACTTACAACCAGTCTGTTATGTACTAAGCTTGGATCCTAGAACAATAGGCAAATAGGATCGTAGAATGCAACAACTGATTGGCCTGCAGGAAAAGACCAATCAGGCTCCAGGAGGAAAGCAGAACCAGCCAGTCAGACAGGACTCATTGTGTAAGTAATATATATAAAAGCCTGAGGTTTGGGGGGAAATCACTACAGGTCTCCAAGTATATTTCACAGTCCAAAGGGTCATTCTACCTGTCAGGCTTCCTCCTCCTCACTCTCATTGTTGTTCTTGCGGAAGTTGGTAGGGAGGAGGAGCTAGAATTAGTTGCCTCTGCCTGCCATTGGCCCTAGACCCACCTACTGTTGCCCTTTCTGCCTTCCAGTGGCTTAGGGTGCCACCTGGGAGGGAGCGAAACAGACGGCAGTACGGATGCACATTCAACTGCCTAATAGTGTCCACGACTTTCAGGAGATTGCAGCCGCAGAGATAAGACACGAAGAGTTGTCCCGTTGTCCGGAGAGGTTGCTTCCTGGTTCGCATGGAGAAGCCATTTTCAATGGAGTGTCGGGATTCACAGAATGCCGTGTGAGATAGTAAGTCTGCAGGCTTGAGTTTGCTAGCTGATGCAACTGGCTGATGCAATCAGCCTGCAATACTTTCTATGGAAGTGCTGCGTCAGAATGACTCGGCAGTAATGTGTTGACAGTTGATTGGCTGTCATCGGTTTAAAAGGGAAACCCGTCCAGCAGTAAAAGTGGTGGTGTAGAGGAGTGTGGTCAGAGAGAGCGAGAGAGAGAGATTTAGAGGTCTTCCTATTTGCCTTAAGGTGCAGCCAGGTACTCTGTTTGACTGTGTGAACTGCTCGTGTAGCCTGTAGCCTGCAGATATTTGTATATATAAAGGTAAAGGGACCCCTGACTATTAGGTCCAGTCATGGCCGACTCTGGGGTTGCGGCACTCATCTCACTTTATTGGCTGAGGGAGCCGGTGTACAGCTTACGGGTCATGTGGCCAGCATGACTAAGCATGGCGAACCAGAGCAGCGCATGGAAACACCATTTACTTTCCCGCTGGAGCGGTACCTATTTATCTACTTGCACTTTGATGTGCTTTCGAACTGCTAGGTTGGCAGGAGCTGGGACTGAGCAACAGGAGCTCACCCCGTCGCGGAGATTCGAACTGCTGACCTTCTGATCGGCTAGTCCTAGGCTCTGTGGTTTAACCCACAGCGCCACCTGCATCCCTATTTGTATATATAGCTCACAATAAATATACTGCACTGAAGAACCTGGAACTCTGAGCATTTCTGCTAAAGCGCCGTGAAGAATTCACGACATGGAGCCCAGCGATGGAAGCGTGCAGCTGTATTGAGGCAGCATTGGGTGTTGAAATTTGGCACCCCTTAACAATTTTGCACCTGGGGCAACCGCCCCTGTACCCCTCGCTTCAACCAACTGAGCTATTTAGGAACTTGGGAAGCTGCCTTATAGCAAGTTCAGTATGGTCTACGCTGGGGTAGCACATCGCCAGAGTTTCAGGGGGGAGTCATTCCCAGCCTTATCTGGCGATGCCAGGGATTGAACCCGTGGCCTTTTGCATGCAAAGGAGATGCTGTACCAAAGAGCTGTGAGCACACACAAAAAGGGTGTGTGTGTGGAGAATTCTTCGAAGCTTGCATTAGACTTTCACAGGAAAACTGTACTTTTATCTGTATTCAAAAGCTAATAAAGAGAGAAGCCCTTTCATCAAACTACTTGACTTCTGGGGCCTTGTGTATTGCACAGAAACTCGCAGAGTCTGCCTTTGAGAACACAATAGCCTTTCATCTGTAACCCAACACTCCTGTACGCTCCAGCCCTGATACTATCATCTTGTTAGGAAGAAAACTTGTGAATTTATCCAAAATGGGATCTCATCCCAGTCTTAGTGATGGAGCTCCTGTGCCAATGACCTTTAAGAGCTCTTTGGCTCAACAATAGAAGATCTTTATCTCGCAAACTCTTGGCAGGGGTGAGGGTGGAGAGGACACTTTAAAATTCTGATCTGATAAAAATAAAAATAATAAAAAAGCAAGCAGGGGCTTCCGTTTTCAAGTTTTGTCGAGTTTGCTTTATCATCAAACGTACCTTTGTTTCGGGCCCGAGGAATGGATAACGTGAAACAGGAGCCACCCCAACATTATTTGATTGTGGAGGGTAACCCAATAGTGCTGCTTCAGTGAGAAGTGTTTGATTATTTTTTTTTGTAACCAGCTCAATGTAGAATCACAGAGTTGGAAATGACCACAAGCGTCATCTAGTCCAACCCCCTGCAATGCAGGAATCTTTTGCTCAATATAGGTTTTGAACGCACAACCCTGAGATTAAGTGTCTTGTGGCACCTTATGTCAATGGGTAGTTAACTAAATCTTCCCTTGATTTCAAGCAAAATCCAGTTTCTGCACCAAGGTAGCCAAAATAAGCTCAGGCAGGAATATGTTGTGCAAATTAAGCGCATTATTCTACAATTATGTTTTTGTGCTTTTGTTTTGTTATTGTTGCTTCTGGCAAACACAACAGACCAAAAAGAACAGTAGTCTCGAGAGCATTTTGGACTGAGAATGTGGAGAATTCCTAAGCATTCCTTTTAACCTCTAGAATGCGGTAGGAAACCTGTGGCCCTCCAGAGGTCATTGGACAACCAAGTCCCATCAGCCCCTGCCAGCATGGCGAACAGTCAGGTGGGAGTTGTAGTCCTGCAAGATCTGGAGGGCTGAAGGGTCCCTGTCCCTGCTCCAGAAGCAGTTATCTAGAAAATGTACCGTATTTTTCGCCCTATAGGACGCACTTTTCCCCCTCCAAAAATGAAGGGAAAATGTGTGTGCGTCCTATGGGGCGAATGCAGGCTTTCGCTGAAGCCCGGAGAGTGAGGGGGGTCGTTGCGCACCGACCCCTCTTGCTCTCCAGGCTTCAGGAAGCTATCCGCTAGCCATGGGAGACCCAGCTCTCCCACGGCTAGCGGAGAGCTTGTCTGCACCCAGAAGCTTGGGGTGCGCTGAGCTCAGCATGCCCCAAGCTTCGCGCAGTGCTCCGCTAGCTGTGGGAGAGCCATGCGAAGTCGCGTGGCTCTCCCACAGCTAGCGGAGAGCTTGCCGTGGGAGAGCCACGCGACTTCGCACAGCTCTCCCACGGCTTGCAAATAGCAGCCTGTTCTGGGGGCTGGGGTCAGGCGAAGCTCGGGCTTCCCCCGCCCCAGCCCCACATCTGGGGGGAAAAATATTTTTTCCCCCTTTATCCCCCCCCCAAAAACTAGGTGCGTCCTATGGGCCGGTGCGTCCTATGGGGCGAAAAATACGGTAAGTCTATTGCTGTGAAGTAACAGAATCACAGAGAATGAGTTCCGAAGTGTCAAAAGTTATTGGAAAAATGTCCAGAAGTAGCAGGAATCAGTATTAAGTCTGTACATGAAAACTTGCTGAAGTATACACTCTAAGATAAGATTGCTTTTATCTGTGCTCGGAGCGGAATGCATTTTCAGTTTCACCCATCGCTGAGAGCACACCCTCAAGATCACTTTAAGCACAATAGCTATCCCATAACACTTGAGTTGGATGAAGCATGCATTAGGCTGGTACAGTCATAGTAAGTGGATAATTTTCATCTCCCACCGCCCTTCAAGGAAGAACAGGATTCTAACCCTTTTTTGGGGCCCTAAATGCCAACCCAGGAAGTAGTAGTAACCCCAGATGGATTGTTTTGGATGAAAGGATATCCGATCCTAAGTGTGCAGCTGTGGATTCTTAGGCTGACTCCAGACTGTCACTGTTGTGTGGGAAGGACTCAAAAACATATTGAAAATTCAGGTTAGCCCCAGTAAAGTGGATTAAAGGGTTCTCTGGCACAGCTGATTCACGTGTCATTGTTGTTTTATTACTCTTTCCAGTTACGGAAATGATCGAGAAATGCATTGAAAAGTGTGTGCTAAATGAATGGGAAGAAGCGTAAGCACCACACAAGCAAAAAAGGATGGATGTTCATTGTCATCCTGCAAACAAATCAGAACAAATGCTCCATAAAGAACAGTCATAGCGTTACCACCGTGGAAGCGTTGCAGAAGCAAATCAGGATAGGTTGGCCACTTAACTCATCACCAAAAGAAGAGGAAACAAATCACCCAAAAAGAAGACAAAAGGGGACTCTGATTTGCTAAATACATTTGCATATGCTTATTTATATCCATAGATGTAAATCTAGCATATAACTGAACTAGAAATACAGTGCATCTCACCAAGCTGACCAGGTGAATTGTGTGGTTACCTGGTTTTCTGTCCAGGTGCTAATTGTTGACCAGCCTATGATTTCATATCCAAATTTTTAAAATCATTAAATGGACCGAAGACTGGGCAGTTCTTCAAATGAAGGACTTCAAATGAACGACTGCCCTCTGTAAAGTGAGACTCATACATTAGGAAGCGAGGAATGCCACTGAGAATTGTTTGCCCCAAATGCATTAAATATTAGCAAATAGTATGTTTGGAAATGCATACATTGGGATAAAATACAGCGTTAAATACAGACTTTATATACTTTTTTTGTTACGAAATGCGTAATTTTTTGCACACTTTTTTGTGTGTGGAGTTCATGCAGGAGGGGCTGATATGTTTGGATTAGTTTTATTTAAACATAATTTTCTGATGGAAAAATCCAAATTCTTTCCACAGTGTCATTTCACTGACTTTGGGGCTATTTGTAAAAAAAAAAAAAAGGGGGGGGGCTGTGGATTTAGATAATAAGGAATGAAATCTTCAAGAGAGTTCTGATTTGCACTCTTCTTTCTCAGGCATCGATTCAATTCTCCATCTCCATGGGGAGCACCGTTTTCTTGTTCTGCTCCAAAGCCTTTTGAATATGTTCTTCTAGTAAAACCGTCACACCCTTACATGGTTGCAAAGGGGATGGAGAGAGAGAGGTAGGGATGAGCAACAGGCAGCGCTGGCATCTGTAAATGGGCTCATTAGTTAAGGCTAATTGTCTCATTAGAAAAGGGTGTGTGCATAAATGCAGAGATAATTTATAAGATATCCCAGTTGGGAACAAAACAGCTTTAGCCACCCTTCCCCAAACTGATGCCCTCCAGATTCTTTTGGGCTGCAGTTCTCATCAGCCCCAGCTAGCACAGCTGGAGGGCAACCAAGTCAAGGAATGTGGCTTTAAAGGGAGCCACTTAAATTAGAAAGACTGACATAAATAGCTGCTTCAAAGCTGGAAACTTCCTAGCTGAAAACTGTCTTCCATAAGGATGTTTTTTACTTTGCTTATTCATAGTTCTTGAGCTCCCAGTATGTTTCCAAGCACAATTCAAAGTGCTGGTGCTGACCTTTAAAGCCCTAAATGGCCTCAGTCCAGTATACCTGAAGGAGCGTCTCCACCCCCATCATTCTGCCTGGACACTGTGGTCCAGCTCCAAGGGCCTTCTGGCGGTTCCCTCACTGTGAGAAATGAAGTTACAGGGAACCAGGCATAGGGCCTTCTCAGTAATGGCGCCTGCCCTGTGGAACCCCCTGCCAGCAGATGTCAAGGCAATAAGCAACTATTTTACTTTTAAAAGACAACTGAAGGCGGCCTTGTTTAGGGAAGTTTTTAATGTTTGATGCTGTATTCTTTTTAATATTCAGTTGGAAGCAGCCCAGAGTGGCTGGGGAAACCCAGCCAGATGGGCGGGGTATAAATAAATTATTATTATTATTATTATTATTGTTGTTGTTGTTGTTGTTGTTGTTGTTATTTTATTATATAAGAAGCTACCTTCTGAGCTACAGCTCTACCTCTGAGCTACAGCCCATTCCAATAGCAACTTCACAATAGCAACTTCCCTGGCCCATGTTGTTGAACCAGCTAGGGAAGGAGCACCAACCTTGGGAAGTCCCAGGTCCAAAGGATTTCAACTTGCACAGCTTGGAGAAAATAATAATAATAATAATAATAATAATAATAATAATAATAATAATAATTTTTTATTTATATCCCGCCCTCTCCAGCCAAAGCCGGGCTCAGAGCGGCTAACAACAATAAAAGTAACACAGCATTCTAAAACCCATTCATTCTAAAATCAATTCAGAATCAAATTAATGGCAACCATTGGGGTAGAGTTCTGTGAGGATTACCAAAGGACGGGGTCAGACTGTGCCTTGGCCAAAGGCCTGCTGGAACAGCTCTGTCTTGCAGAGCTAATATGTATTCACATTGGATTCCTATAAAGATGTCACGTCCCGCAGGGCCCTAGTCTCTTGTGACAGAGCTTTCCACCAGATAGGAGATTCCAGTGAGCTACAGCAAGGGGGAAGAAACAACTCTGGCTCCAGTGATCCAATGGTCCAACTCACCAGATGCACAATGCCTTCTATGATGCCACACGACACCCAGAGATTAGCATAATATATGCTGTGAACCCCAGAATAAGTTGCGCCATGATGGCGTCTTTGTTTGTTTCTTTATAGTGATGCTGTTGGAATTTGTAGAACAGGTGTTTGCTTGGATCGGAAGACTCTGTGCCATTGGAGTCTGCCAGCCAGGAGAAACAGTTTGCTTTATTCTGCCAACAAACACTGCTTTATGATAGCAAAGATGTACCCCAGACTGCTGTTTATAGGAATCCAATGTGAATACATATTAGCTCAATAAAGCTACTACCTGTGGTTTGCTTCCTGACTAAAGCGCAACGCGGGGAAGGTTGGAGACCATTTAATTGAATTGTGGACATTTTTGTCGGCAACATCTGGCAACGTTACATCTCATTGCACACATCTAGAAGAGCAGCGCCTTGGCACAGGCATCTCATTTTCACTTTGGACATTTTATCCTCATTATTACATAATACATATTACAGGGGCATTGGCTAATGGATTCCTTCCTCCTGGCTCCACACATATTAATGGAAAAGTGAAAATTGCAGAGAGGTTGCATTGAAGGGAGAATACCACAGCAGGGGGATGTGTAACATGGGCAGATGTTACAAATGAAATGGTTCATGACAAATAGGCTCAGGACAAGCTGACAGGGTACCTGGCATGGACTAGGCTGCACAGTACATAAGCTGTGTAACAGCCCTGGAGAACACATGGCTGCCATGAAATTTAATGCATGGTCCATCAAAACCACCTTGCTTGAAGATCAAATATTAACCACAACTATTCATGCTATCAGGAATATCATGCCCTCAAATAGTCAGGTGTCTATCCTTTTCAAGGCAAAAAAGAGACCACCCCCAAAAAAACAAGTAGTCATTTTGACATGCTCTGGAGACTTCCTAGATGCTGCCATCATGTCCTGCTGTTGCTTGCAAATTAAATGTGTTTTATAATGGCCTGATAAGGACCTGTGAACTGTACAAAATGTTGAGGTGTTCATTGAAGGGAAAAAGAAACTAGAGGTGGGGTACATGTTTGCAAACCCAATGGTCACATAAGGCGAGAGAGTCTCATGAGTGAATGAACCATACCTTGTCTTTAATAGCATGGTGGGAGTGTTGGGAATCATTCTGCAAAGAAACAGTAAAGATGTTTGTACCTTTAAGAACAGTTTCTGTAAGCTCTGGGCAAATTGGGTATAGCTGGCCATGACTACAAAAGGAGGAAAAAGCTGCAGTTTGAACTTTGCCTGCAGGAAAAACACCCACAAGCTTTGCTGTTTGTTGTTTTATAACAAAAACTTTATTTGATTTGGTTTTACACCGGTCTTGTGGTGTCATAGTCTCTGTCATCTGCCACCAGAGGAAAACCCCCCTCTATAACAGGGAGGAGTGTGGAAACTTGTTGGGACCTCTTTGTTGCTTCTGACCAGTTTTGAATTTCTTTCCCTGCTCATTCTTGAGCATCGTCTGCTGCTGGACCTGAATAAAGATCTCTTACTTTCAAGTAACAGCTTTTGTATGTTACTTGTTACTTTTGTATGTAGCTTTTGGGTGTAAATGCATTAATAATATGAACTGATGGTTCCCCCACTTCTCCTTGTGTCCCCCATTTCTCTCTCGCTCTTTCTCTCTTGAGTTTGCAACAACAACAATGGTTAAAGGTCACTTACCAACTAAGGTTTATATTTGGTTTATAAGCCTTAGTCAGCTTTAGCCTTCCATCTGAAACTGGACTTCCTCCTTAAGGAGTCTTCACCACCCAAAAACTACTGAGCTGTGACTGCAGAGTGTAAAAAATATATATTAAACTGCTCTCAAAGCTCAGCTGCTCTCACCGATTCTTTTAACTATTCTGGGACAAAATAGGCCAAGGTTTAAAAGATCTTCTGCGAAATGCTTCAGCTCTAACCATGGTTTATTAACTGTGGTTAGCATGTTGTTGTTGTTATTGTTTAGTCGTGTCCGGCTCTTCATGACCCCATGGACCAGAGCACGCCAGGCACTTCTGTCTTCCACTGCCTCCTGCAGTTTGGTCAAACTCATGTTCGTAGCTTCGAGAGCACTGTCCAACCATCTCGTCCTCTGTCGTCCCCTTCTCCTTGTGCCCTCCATCTTTCCCAACATCAGGGTCTTTTCCAGGGAGTCTTCTCTTCTCACGAGGTGGCCAAAGTATTGGAGCCTCAGCTTCAGGATCTCTCCTTCCAGTGAGCATTCCGGGCTGATTTCCTTAAGAATGGAGAGGTTTGATGATCTTGCAGTCCATGGGACTCTCAAGAGTCTCCTCCAGCACCAGAATTCAAAAGCATCAATTCTTCGGCAACCAGCCTTCTTTATGGTCCAGCTTTCACTTCCATACATCACTATTTCACTTCCATACATAGACTATGGTTAATGTTACCCATTGCTTAGCATGGTTATGTGCTAATCAGGCCAGTGTTGTGATTTTGGATTTTGCTTACTTGAATTTTGAGGGTCCTTGGCTCTGACAATGCAAAGGCATTTGTGGATGATGTACTTGTTCGAGTTTTAAGTGGCTTGAGATGGGGACATGAAAGATCACATTTTGTCACTCTGAAATTTAAACAAGTAGGTTTATATTCCAATTTGAGAAAAGCAAATGTATCTGTCTTCCTTTTTTTGGCAACAGGAAATTGAAGTCTACTAGTTTTTTTAAAAAATGAAATGCCCTAATCTTTGGCAATTTTAAACTCCAGGGTCTGAAAAATTCATTATTACTAACTCCCATCAAGGGGGTTCATGAAGCCAAAATTACTTAATCATCTCCATTTAGCTTCGTGTGTAGACCTCAATTTGAAAAAAATTATCTTCTTGAATTGTTATTGCAATTAATTTTCTCTTCCTTTTTTTTCCTACAGCAGACTATGTTACAGTAATTAGATATTTTATAAAAATGAGTTATATTCATTCAAGATAGCTGGCTTCACTTTTACATTTGATTAATCATATTACCACCGAGGTCTGAGGTTTGTCTCCAGGGAAACTTTAATGACCTCGTTTTAATTCTTCTTTTAACCATAGAGAAGGTGTAAATGAACAAATATAAAACGATATTCTCCCCCCTTCACAATCTCAAGATTAGATCTTAGGGAGCGTTGGGTTGTTGTCCCCCCCCCCCCCGCATGGCTGACCCATTTTAAAAAGACAATCTACCAATTCTAATTAGATATAGGGTGCATTCAGACCTAAATAGAGACTTGAACTATCTCTGATAACTAAAGTTCAGCTTCATCTTTATGGATGAAAGGATTTTTAAAGGAAGGTTTAGTGTTGAAGACTCTTGTGCCTGATATGCACACAGCTTCACCATCTTCAAAGGCTGCCCTATTTATGAATGGAGGAAATACATTTGCATCTGTGGATGTGCTTCCTTTGAAATGAATGGACAGGCCATATATACAAGAGCTAAAATGTACACCAAGCTGCTTTTTACTGACCTACTTCACATTGGAAGGGAGGGCTTTTGATGCCTGCTATTGATGGCTACAGTTGGAGGCAGCTACGATTCTGAATACCAGTTGCTAGAAACCACGGAAAGGTTTCTTGCAGCGATCTGATTGGCCACTGCGATAACAGTGACGCTGGATCAGATGGACCATTTGCCTGATCCACAGGATCTTCTTATGTCCTTACGTCCTGTCTTCTCCTTTCTCCCTAACACACCTTGCTCATAAGGTGTACCTGTCCCATTGATGGGACATGGGTGGTGCTGTGGTCTAAACCACTAAGCCTCTTGGGCTTGCCAATCAGAAGGTCGGCAGTTTGAACCCTGGCGATGGGGTGAGCTCCTGTTGCTCTGTCCCAGCTTCTGCCAACCTAGCAGTTTGAAAGCACACAAGTGCAAGTAGATAAATAGGTATTGATGCAGTGGGAAGGTAAACGGCATTTCTGTGCACTCTGGTTTCCATCACGGTGTTCCGTTACGCCAGAAGTGGTTGAGTCATGCTCGCCACATGACCCAGGAAGCTGTCTGTGGACAAATGCCAGTTCCCTTGGCTTGAAAGTGAGATGAGCACTGCACCCCATAGTCGCCTTTGAATGGACTTAACTGCCCGTCCCACCTCAAACACCCTCGGACATTCCATGTTTAGGCATTACATTGAATTCAGTGTACCTGAGTGTATAATAAAAACCCTTTAATTCTACCCCACTGGATGTGGTTCCACTAAAACTACCCCTCGCAAAAACAACAACAACAAAAAAACACCCCTACCTTCCTCCCATGGAAAACAAAGATACAGCTATCTGGATACTTTCCTTATGTGGTAAACAACACCTGTGGGGGGCAACCCAGCCAGATGGGTGGGGTATAAATAATATTAAGATTATTATCACCATTTGTAATGGGAAAACTGCAGGAAGAGAAAGTGTTAAGAAGTACTTTACCCTACTTTAGATGCCAGCCCACATATGTGCATTTTGTAAGACAGTGGTGTCCAAACTTTTTTCAAAGAGGGCCAGATCTGATGAAGTGAAGGGCCACGAGGGCCGACCAATAGGCCGAGCTTTTTTTAGGACTGAAGCTGTTCAGCTTTTTTTTAAGGATTGAAGTTGTTGAGGTTTTTTTTAGGATTTTACCCCAACAAATGCCTGTTGTAAGAGGAAAAAAGTTGAGCCATAGCTACTCCTGGCTGCAACTTAGCCTTAAGCCTCACTGAGCTCAGTGGGACTCACACCCTGGTAAGCCTGCGTAGGACTGCCGCCTTGGAAACCGAAATTAAAAGCCCATTATCCCTTGCTTTCTGTGCGCTGCTTTGTGACAAAGAAATGTTATTTCCCATGGAGTGTGCTATGTAGCTCCATTAAGTCAACATCCTTGGATCTAAGCCAAATCAATCTAATCGCCTCTATCGCTGCAAACAGTTATGTGGACATATGTCCTACTCAAACCAATGAGATTGATGCATGCGCAGACCAGAAATAAGCTGCAGAGTTCAATAGGATGCAATTAGCTTAAATTCAAATATGTCAGTTTAACTGGGTTGTAAATGAGGCTGTTAATTACTCGAAGTTGTTGGAAATGACAAAGTTAACTCCTCTCCCCCATTCTTCTAGAAATGTTATTGAAAGAGACGAAAACTAATAATTTTGTTATGGGGGTGTGGGGAGGAAACCTTTGCAAATTATTTGGTCAGCTTTATCGGAATAATTTGCTGAAATGTGCACACAAATGGGGACGTTAAGCATCAGTCACTTTGAGTTACTTTGAAGTTAGCGGTGAGGAGTATATGGAAAGCCCTCTGCAATTCTGGCAGCTGGGAGGAAGAGACACAACGGCGATAGAGCTTCTATGGAAGAATAGTAATAACAATCCTGTTTAATTTTCCGCTAAAAAGCAAAGCTCTGCTGCAACACATCAGGAGATCAGGGCATGGTTTGGTTGAGCATACATAATATACAACAGATAGTATTGTAGCTCCTTGAGATGTCAATCAGAGATGCCTGTTGGCCCCTTTTCTATCTGACTGTTACTTTAATGACAAGGGGTGGGACTTACAGAGCCTAATTTCCCCCTCCCTCAGTTGCAAATGGCAAGCCACCTGTTCTGCTATGGTCTTTTATCCAACTCTAGCTCAAAATAACAATTTCCAAGAGTTGCGGTCATCTTTCCTTCGCTGTTTTCTTTTTTCCAAAACTCTATACTGACTCCAAGGGTGAGCTAAGAGTGGTAGCAGAATGCATGGCTAGAGGCCACTTTTACTACTTAGTCCCTTTGCAGCTCAAAACCACACTCCCCACGGCTTTCTCCCTGCAGCAGAATATGATTCTAAGCTAAATTATGACGAGAGGGTAAAGAGTTGACTAGCTTCTCCCTGCTCACCTTCCTTCAGCTCATATGTAGCCAGCCTAGGGGAAGAATTGCTGGGGGAGAACCTGCTGAGGAAAGACTCACAAAACTCCAGGTAACTTATAGTTTGAATATTGCAGCAAGTTGCCCGGAGGCCAGTGCAACTGTCCATCTAGAAGAATATTGTCTACCATGGGAAAAGTGCTCTAGTGTCTCAGGTAGGTACCCCCTTCCCAAGGGATGGGTGAATCTATCAATTATGATTTTTCTTAGTTTCCCTTTCCCCCCAGTTTTAGGTTCAGTTCTCCCCATTTCCACATCAGTCTCCAATTTTTTTTAAAAAAAAGTCTTCATGAAAATTTGTCAGCTTTTTAAATTTCTCCAATATACAGAGTTTTGTCTCCAAATGTTTCTAATGTACACATTTCTGAAGAGCAATTTCCCCTAACGCAATGCACTTTTGCATGCTATTTTCAATAACATATGCATTTTTATGTACAATTTATCCCAGGGTGTGCATTTTTGTGCAAATGACTTGGCCGGAGAACCAAACTGCAAAATTGGGGGAAATGTGAATTTTGAAGGCTGGCTGTGCATTGTTTTGGAAAGTGAGAATTATGAAGATTGGCCTTTAAATGAGAACAACACTGCATTTCTTCCCCATCACCTGTTTCTCAATCCCTTGAGCTGGAGATGGCAGGGATTGAGTTTGAGACCTTTTGTGGGCAAAGCATGTGTCCTGTCACTGATGTGAGCCATGTTAGAGAGAGAAAATATCCACAGTGCACTTTGCAAACAAGAACACTAAACCAGAAATTATAATGAAACAGAAGTGATGGCATTCGCTAATAAAAAACAAAAGAACCAAAGTGGCTTACGGATAGTTTTGGCTTTAGCATGGTTCCAAAATTTAAATATTGGACTGTCCAGGGACATCGGTTGGCTATCAAGATTTACTTCTGCTAGATTCATCCAAGCAATTGGAAATGCTTCTGGCTGTGGGGAGGAAGGAATCTGGTGGCTAGGGCCACAGCCCATGTAAATATACAGAACAGAATTGTGGAGCCAATATTTGTAATCTTTAGAAGTGGGGAAATCAGTTTTCAAAGATTATCCTGTGTTATCTGGGGGGAAACCAGCCCCCCTGGAACATAGGAAGCTGCCTTATACTGAGTCAGAGTATTGGTCTGTCTAGCCCAGTTGTGTCTACACAGACTGGCAGCTCTCCAGGGTTTCATGGCCAGGGATGCAGGGGATTGAACCTGGACTCTCTGATGTGCAAAGCTCTGCCAATAATCCTTCTCTGAGACAAAGGAGGTTTGCCATAGTATCAGGAAGTCACCAGATCCTCTTGGCTGAAGACGCCATAGATTGAACATTGGAACCTTCTGCCTGTAACTGAAGTGCTTTGTCCCTGAGCTATGGCCCTTGTCTCTAAGCCAGGGGTGAGGAATCTGTGGCCTGGCCAGAACTCTTATGGCTGAGGCTTACGGGAGCTGGAGGTCACCCACCTATTGCCCTAAAGAGATGATAATGAAGGTCATGGTGCCCAGTGGATTCTGCTGTTGTTTTCAGTGGTGAATATTATTGGGAGATAAGTCATCATTTAAAAAAAAATGTTTAGGGAAGTATTTAATGACTGATGTTTTAATGTATTTTCAGTCTTTTGTTGAAAGCTGCCCAGAGTGGCTAGGGAAACCCAGCCAGATGGGCAGGGTAGAAATTAATAATAATAATAATAATAATAATAATAATAATAATAATAATTCTGGCAAAGCACACATTATCTTGTACCTGGTCAAAATGCTGTGAAGCACCCTTGTTGGAGAAATGTTGCTTATTGTTGAATATTGAGAGTGTGAGGAAATTAATCAAAGATAGAGGTTTTGGCAAAGACTCCTGTTTAGATCTGGGAATCATCCAAGGGACTTATTTTTCTAAATGGTACCATCTGTTGGAAGCGGATCACATCCAGCAAAGGTATTTCCACGAGTTGTCAATTTCCTCTACAAGGCTGCATTTCTAGACAATGCTGTCTGCGTATCTCGATGGCAGATGTTCTGGCATGCTCAGCCCTTTTCCAGATACAGACCAAATACTTGGAGTGGGGGCAGGGCTGGCTCAGCCCCCACCCTTGAGTTCCTCGCTGGCCCCGTTCCACAAATGCCTGTGCATTTGGCAGGACAGGTAAAAAGGGGAACTGAAGTGCTTACAGTTGAGCGCTTTCACGCTGTGAGCTGCTATATTAGGCATGGGCGGGGGAAATCTCCAGCCATGGGCCAAATTAGGCCCACCAGGCAGTCCTAATTTTGCCCACAAGGCCATTTTCCATCAGCCACGTTCACCTGCCTCACACCTGCCATCACGGCCACATCATCACCCCAATAACACAGGGATGAGTTGCATCAAACAATAAGCTGAGATGAGATAATGGATGACAACCATCTGTGTGAGCAGATCAGACCTTCATCACTCATGCCAAGGGTCTTCCTCTCCTGCCCCTACAGCCCACTGCACCCCCCCCCCAAATTGCATCCATAGGTTTGGGGTACCACCCAGAGCTAATTTGGGGAGGAAGGGGGAAGAAAGGAAAAGGTGAGTAGTGTCGCACAAGGGGGAGCTTGCTGACACAACAGTGGATGTCACCCCACTCTTTTTCATTTTCATTTCCCCAATCACCACTTTTGTCCTGAACCTCCTAGTTTTACAATAAATCAAATAGCTTGGAAGCATCACAGATTGTGTCTGCTGTGTCCCCTGCCACCTGCCCCAAAAGGAAACAGTGCTCCTTAATTCTAAGTGCATGGAAACAGCCTGCAAGTTCTCTATGATGAAGGAAAGGCACTTTTAGGAGTCATTTCCCTTTATTATAAGCTTAAACTGTCTCCTTGGGGTGTGTGGGGTGTCAGGAGAGGTGTATTACCTCTGGTGGGGGACATGTTATGCTCCTTCTGGGGTAGTTCGTTCACCTTTGGTTCCCATCCTGCACTCAGCTCTCACCTGTGGCTCTTTGAAGCTGTCAGCATGCAACAGCAGCCACAACCCAGGAATGGTTTCAACTGGCCTGCTAAACCGGGTAAAGGTAGGATCAGTTCCTGGCATAGGCAGTTAAAAGGACGGTGGGGAAAACCTCTGCTGCAGACCCTGAAGAATCTCTGCCAGGCAGGTTAGACAATATAGGGCTAAATGGACAAATAACCCAGCTTTCTATGGAAGAGATTCTTCTCCCCTCCTATACACCATTGCACATTTGGCAATCAGAGATGCTCGACCATTTAGAAAGCTATTTTGGAGGGTATGGTTTTGACAAGTATTCATCCGGCGACAGCCAGAACAAGACTAAGAAGGCATTTTCTATTCTCCTTGGCCTTGGCCATCAAAGAGCAGCTTTCTTCCCTCCCCGCTGCATTCCCTCCCCTGCTGCTGCTGAACCAACAGTTTTGCTCCTTTTAATTATTTACAGGAGTTTTTCTCTGGACCTGAAATGCAATTAAGAGCAGATCGTCCATTTCAACTGAAAAGCGCTGAATTCTTTCTTCAAACCAAGCAGGCTGATTTGCAACTTCCAGGATTGGTTGTTTGCGTCGAACTGAGAGGCGCAGGAAATTAAGGGTGCAGTCTCTGGCATCAGGTGAGGAAGGGCTGTGTCAGAAACACGGTGAATGCCACCATTGAGATAGGAAGACGACTCTTACTCGGTGCAAGTCAGACAGCCATATTTTGCACCTTGCTGCTAAGGCAGTGAGGAGAAAGGTCTAAGGCACACCTGGGGGAACCCTGCAGCCCTCCAGATGTTTTGTGCACTCTAGCAATGTCCAGAGGGCCACAAGTTCCCTATCCCTGTCCTGACTTCCATGTAAAGTAGGGGTAAGAAATCTTGGGCCTGGGGTTCAAATGCTGCCCTCCAAACTGAACTCCCATCACTGGTCCTTTTTGATACCCTCCTCAAATGCTTTCGCTTGGCTGGTGCGCATCCTTGCTGGGATGGAGGATGGAGGGGGATGTCAGGAGCTTGGCCTACACTCGAGTAGCACCCTGGGAAAGACACATGCCCAACTGGCATGTTCTCTCCCTCCTGGTCAATCGTTTGGGAGCTTCATTAGCTTTCTTCATCTCGAACATCACAGCAACCGATGCCAACAGACATCGGCACACTTAGGGATCGGCAGAGTCTTCGCAGTTCACGTGAGAAATCTCAGCAACTCAGCATTTTAGCTAATCTACTTTATTTACATATCAACACACGGAGCACTGCAACATGGCTCCCCTCTCTCTAGCATCAGACAGCAAAGAGAAAAAAAACGAAGGACCATAGTCTCACTTCATGGAACACAGTAACACAAACATCCTGTCTCCGTCACTTCCCACTCTGTGGAGTCAAACACATACCGTCCTGTTATAGACAACAATCCCATGACTGTAGTCATGGAGCAGGAATTCTAAGAGGGGATCCCTGTCTTGCTTCTATTCCCCCCCCCAAAAAAAGTTATAAAAAGCTGCCATCTGATGTATTATGAATTGTCAGTTTTCCCTATACTGTAATTTCTGCAGCACGTTGCAAAGTTCACAAATCCTGAGTGCATTTGTTTTTTTTTACATATACGCCACAGATGTGGATTTATTATCACAGTTACTGTAGGGTTTCGTTTCGTTTTATTTAAAAAGAAACCTGGCTACTCTTCATCCATATTGGTACTTCTTTTGTCTTTGTTTCCCTCCCAAGCCACTTCATTAATTGCTTGCCTGATACCATCCTTAGCATGAAACGGCTTTCATGCCTGGTATCAAAAAGTCTATGTAGAAAGCTTCTAATAGATGCTCAAGGCAGTTCACAAAGATTCCCCCACAAACCCAACACAGTAACAGCTGAATTAAGACCACATATTCCTCCAATAGCATACCATGTACCATCCAAATCAAAGTGCCTCCTAAAAACTTAAAGAGATGGGAGTTCCAGAATAGATGTATCTGTCAATTTTGGTTTCTTTCAATTTTTCATTCCCTGGCCCCAATCGTAAGTTCATTTTGCTACATTCCACATCAGCTTGTGAATATATATCTATATATATATATCTATATATATTCATTCCTCAGGAAATTCAGTAGCAGTTTAGCCCACATTTATCTTTAAAAGCAAGCTTTTGCAAGCAATTTCCTGTAGGTATGTCTGTATGTCACTAATATATGAGTTTTATGCATACTTTACTATATACTTTTTGGACACATGATTTGATTGGAGAACTGCACCCCCAAAATTTAGAGGACTGCACATTTCAAACAATAAGAACGTAAGAAAAGCCTGTTGGATCAGGGGACCCAACGAGTGCAAAGTCTTGTTCTCAGAGCGGCTAACTGAGTTTCAGTTCATATATTGTTTTAGGAAATGCATGTCATGTAAGTCCACATTAAATGTGAACTGGAATGAATGTCTTCCCCATCCTTGTTGCAGAATCCTGAAAGCACAGTAGAAATGGCTCAGTTCCATGACCTGTCATCGTACATCTCAAGCCTAGCTATACTTTCATTCATTTTAACTGAACTTACTTTCAAAGAAGGGTGGTTTAGGATTACATGGAGCAGACCGTGTCCGCCATTTTGTTTTCACAGAGACCACCCAAACACCTCTCTTAACCTCACAAGAACAGCACAAAAGCAATTGTTTGTTCCAGCATCTGCAACTCGGAACATTTTTCAGCACAGAAGCAGTTGTGGCTATATCCCTTTCCTTCCTCCACAATTCTTCCCTGTGGCCTCATCAAAGTCTGCTTTTCTCTTCATGCACAGACTTGCGAAAGAAAATCCAACTTGTGATTAGGCAGGGCAGCAACTGAGAAAATGGATATCCGTAGCGTGGTTGCTTTTAAATAGGCTCCTTTTCTGCTTTGGATTCAGACACTCAACGGGAGTACCTCAAAGCGATGCCAAAGGGCGAAATTTAAAGTAGCTTTTAATAAGACCTCCTAAGGCTTGGAGAAGTGGAACGGACCAGTGTGGTGGTGTGTTTTTTTTTTTTAAAAGGAAAAGGAGCTTGATTGCAAACGCTCTCTCCCACCCGTTCCTGCCCCGCCACAAATCCACAGCTCTACTAATCACAAACACTTCAGCCTGGCTAACATATTATTTTCCTTACATGGGCTACTGAGAAAGGGATAAAGAAAAAAACCAGAGAAGTTCTGCACAGTAGGCAAATTTAAGCTAACTTTTAATTAACATTTAAGGCACAGAAGTGTGATCATGCAAATTTGTCTGCGTCTCCTCTCGCTTGCTTGATTGTTCTTGATTGAATATGATAAAAATAGACTTTATTTGAGTTGTGTGTGGGCATGGATCCCCCTTTCGGTCCCATTCCTCTCTGATTAAGCATTTGCTAACTTTGAGTGGATGTCCTCCGAAGGCGAAAAACCGCGTCGTAGGCAGAACTGAATGGCATCACAGGCTTGAAGTTCTGGAATCAGCATGACCACGCAAGTTGGATAAATAAGCTTCTTTCCATCAGATGTGAAAAGCCCTTGATTAAAAGGGTTTTCCTTCACAGTGCCAGCATCAGCCTATGGAGGGAAGGAGTGCCATTCCATGCCTTGACTCTTCAGTTCGCATGCAGGTATCACTCAGGGGTGCAACATTCACTCAAGGCTAACACCACTCAGCAGGTCTGGTTCTCCTATCAGCACTGGGAGGGTCAGCACATGGAAACACAGCGATCTCACAGCAAGACATGAGCACCACACACAGCCTTATCATCCCCAAGATACAGAACAAGACCCAGGAGCTGGGGGACTGCTGGGCTGGATCAGGCCATGGGCTTGGAGTTCCCTGGTCCTGTTGTAAGTGATGCCGAATTTAGTGCTGCTACAATGCATTTTGATTGGGTTGCATGCAATGCTAACTCTACTCACCCACTGAAATGAATAGATAAGACCAGGCACCCCCAAATTCAACCCTCCAGGTGTTTTGGGACTACAATTCCCATCATCCCTGACCACTGGTCCTGTTAGCTAGGGATGATGGGAGTTGTAGTCCCAAAACATCATCTGGAGGGCCAAGTTTGAGGATGCCTGAATAAGACTAACTTACAGACTATTCATTTCAGTAGGCCTAAAACTTAGTTGCATGCAACCTATTGTGTTTTGTTTTTCTTTTTGAACACTCTAAAGGGCTGGGTTTTATCATTCAGGTATGCAAGAAAAAAATGGCAATTGGCTACAAAATAATCAAGTGCAATTGCTCTGAGTGCATACTTCTTTGGATGAGCACTGGCCCAGAAAGAAGCCTAAAAATAGTTTAATAATAATAATAATATAAAAGAGCATTTGTTGTGGCTACTTTTCCCCCCTACCTCATAATAATCCTATCCAAAGGAGTTCCTGAGGAATAATACATGTGGCACAGCACACAGGCTGAAATAGGATTCCTGCTTACTCTTCAAGTCGCGGAAGATTCAGAACAATGATCTCTACTAACTGACTGAGGGAAAGTGGGATTCTCCCCCTCCAAGAGTGCAATCCTAACTTGTTCTACTTAGAAGTCAGTTGAGGGCAGACAACATAATGAAAAGAAATACTAGGTGCTCCTTCAGATAAGATGAGATGCAAGCAAAGCAAAAACACCACCATTCTCTGGTGTTGATGTCCTGCATAATAATAATAATAATAATAATAATAATAATAATAATAATAATAATTTATAATAATAATTTATTACTGATACCCTGCTCATCTGGCTGGGTTGCCCCAGCCATTCTGGGTGGCTTCCAACATAATAGAAACACAGCAAAGCATTGCCTATTTATTATCTGTGAAAAGTAGCTGGGAAGAGATACCTAAGGAGAATTAGGCCTGCATGATCCTTTAAGCATCAAGGGGTTCATGGGATAAATATGCCCCAATTTACATATTAAGATAATTAGTTCTTTATCTTCCTTACACAGACACTTCCTCCTATTTGACATATAGCTATGGGGACAGGGCTTAGCTCGTTGCTTCATTCATGCAATCATTTCCGTCAAAATTATTGGGAGAGGGCATTGTTTCATGTTAGTGGTTTCTCGGCCATTCTTGCTGGCTATTGCAGATTCTCATTGGCTCTTAATTTAGTACCTTTTATGTGAGTAAGTCTGTCTTAAATGTTTCCGCTCCACCCTTTAACCAGGAAAAATATATATCTAATAATCATAATAGTATTTGTTTGCCTACAACCATAGTAGGCCCCATGCTAAGGTGCTTTTTAGTGGTTAAGTTACCCTCTGTTGTGGTGCTTATATTTTAGTGGAGTGGGGTAGGACTTGGGATATAAATGCAATAAAATAAAATAAAACTGTCAAGCGCGGTGCTAGGCATGTTTCTCACAGACTGGGAGCGACCACTGAAATAGCCTGTTCTTGTGTAGGCACCTTCCATACCTCCTGAAGATGAGGCCCCTGAAAAGGGGCTTCTATGAAGACTGCAGGGGGCATTTGTGTACAGTGGAAGCTCAGGTTGCGAATGTGATCCGTGCGGGATGCGCATTCGCAAGCCGCAGCGTTCACAATGTCTGTGCATGTGTGGGTTGTGATTCGGCTCTTTTGCACATGCGCAAAGCACGATTTAGTGCTTCTGTGCATGCGTGGCTGCCGAAACCTGGAAGTAACCCGTTCCACTATAGTGGTACCTCTGGATGCGAACGGGATCTGTTCCGGAGCCCCGTTCGCATCCTGAGTAGAACGTAACACGTGACTGGGCATCTGCGCATGCGCAGGTCACATTTTGCCGCTTCCGCGCATGCACGCGATGCCATTTTGAGTGTCTGCGCATGTGCGAGCGGTGAAACCCGGAAGTAACACGTTCTGTCACTTCCGGGTTGCCGCTGAGCGTAACCTGAAAACTGTATATATTTGTACCATAGTGTGTATTACATACACAATAACTTAAGAAGAGCTTGCTGGACCAGGCCAAAGGCCCATTTAGTCCAGCTTCCTATTCTCACAGTGGCTGACCAGATGCCTGGAGGAAACATCCCTGCAGGATTTGCTCCCCTGCTGTGGTCTTCAGCAACTGGTGTTCAGAAGCATTGCTGTGGAGGCAGAGCCTTGCCATCATGGCTAGTATCTATATTCTCCATGAATTTGTCTCACCCTCTTTTAAAGTCATCTGTGTTGGTGGCCATAACTGCCTTCTGTGGCAGCGAGCTCCATAGTTTAACTATGTGCTGTGCGAGGAAGTATTTTATTTCATCTGGCCTGAATCTCCTAATATTCAGCTTCACATTCCTTACTTTGTGCCTCAGAAGCTCATCCACCCGTGTCTTGTGTCTAAAGCCTCGTCCGAGTTATACGAACAAGAAAACCAGATTGCGTTTCTCCAGCTGCATGGCTTGACTGTCCCAGTTGACCACCAGCACAGCCAATTCCTTTTTTTGCTCCGGTCCAACTGCTAAGTTTTACATAGCAACGTTAATTCCCGCTGTAGAACACGTGGGGCTTAGCAGCAGTGTATTGCAAAGCCCTCCCGGGCTATGTTTATATCCTGAAACTATTAAGCTTCAAGCCTCCTGCTTTGATTGACAGGTAATTTGAGAGCAAGATAGGATGTGCTTTTGTGCGCGTTAGTGGTGAGCTCAGCCCTTGATTTCTCCTCCATCGGCGCTGTGCCAAGTGCAAGCCTCCGTTGCCATCTTCCAGCCTCTTTCCTTCCCCCGCCGTAACTCAGAGCAGAATTGCTTCAAATAGAACTGTGTGGTTTTCTTGCCGCTGAAACAAATCCTACTCTGAAAAGACACGATGGGGCTGCGGTGGTGGTAGTGTGGGATATCATAAGAGGGAGGGAGAACAGAGACAGGGCTTTGTGTCACTCTTGCATTTCACAACATCCAAAGCTGGCCATGGTTCTGATTGCAAAAGTCAAAGAGAAGCACACCTGTCCAGCAGGTGGAGGTGAAGCAATTTGCCATGGATACATTGCAGGATGAAGTCAAGGTACAAAACCATTCCCCACTTCCCTCCAGCTGCTGGATAGAGCAAACATGTGCCTTAAATTCTGGCTGGGGTAACCAAATGTTAGGGACGCCGGTGGCGCTGTGGGTTAAACCACAGAGCCTAGGACTTGCCGATCAGAAGGTTGGCAGTTCGAATCCCCACGACGGGGTGAGTTTCCGTTGCTCGGTCCCTGCTCCTGCCAACTTAGCAGTTTGAAAGCACATCAAAGTGCAAGTAGATAAATAGGTACCACTCTGGCGGGTAGGTAAATGGCGTTTCCATGCACTGCTCTGGTTTGCTAGAAGCGGCTTAGTCATGCTGGCCACATGACCTGGAAGCTGTACGCCGGCTCCCTTGTCCAATAAAGCGAGATGAGCGCTGCAACCCCAGAGTCGGCTACGACTGGACCTAATGGTCAGGGGTCCCTTTACCTTTAATCAAATGTTAAATGAAATACTCTTACTATGACTTGCCAGAAATTGCTCACCTGCTTGGATAAGGACCATAGCTTTGTGGCAGAGTGTCTGCTTTGCATGTGAAAAGTCCCAGGTTCAAGACCTGGCATCTCTAGGATGCCCCCGCCCCCCGTCCAAACCCCTGGGGAGCTGCTGCCAGTCACCACAGAAAATTCTGGACTAGGTGTACCAATGGCCTTCCTATACTTAAAGCAGCTTCCTACATTATCATTTGCTTAGCACATTTAGGCCAGGGTTCAGCAAACTTGGGTCTCCAGCTGTTTTTGGACTACAGTTCCCATCTTCCCTGACCACTGGTCCTGCAAGCTAGGAATGATGGGAGCTGTAGTCCAAACACAGCTGGAGACCCAAGTTTGGGAAACCCCGATTTAGATCCTGCCTTTATCTCACCATGGAACTCAACGCAGGCACATCTGAAATGTCAAGGTGGACTCACATCCAAGCACCAGTCTGATCTATACTGGCTTTCAGGGCTCTGATAATGACCTGGGATGCCAGGATTTCTTGACAAGAAGTGCAGCGCCAGATTTAGTGTGGTGTGGGTGGTTTCTCTGCACAGGGAGCTGAGCAAAGGAGGCTCAAAATTGAGAAGATCCATCATTGAGAAGATCCATTTGGTGGCATCCGATTTTGGCCACGCTCAGAGAGCCTTGCTACCAAAGATTACCAAAGTCCACCCCTGAGAGGTGGATCTGCTTTTTTGGTCCAGATATGACAGGTAGGATTCTAGATGCCCCACATCCATCTTTCATGGCAGGGGTGGCTAAGCTGTTGCTCTCCAGATGTTGAACTACAACTCACATCATTCATGACCATTGGCTATGCTGTCTGGGGCTGATGGAACCTGACACCTTCCCTGTTTTAATTTATGATTGTAATTTGGTTGCCCAGAATAAAATGTGGTTTGCTGTATCATTTGCATCCTTGATTGCTTTTTGGAAAAATACAGAATATGTGGGAGATAGCAAATGCTTAGGTTACAGTCCTTCCTTGGGAGCAGGGGCCATCCAACAAATGTGGGGCTCATGTCTGAGAAAACATGCCCAGGACTCGGCTATTAATATTGCTAGAACAAGGCTCTATTTTTGTGCCTACCTGGAATGGATTTCTGACTATAACCAGGAGGCTGATTTATTTTAAAGGTCACTTTTGCTAAAGAGCAGTAGTTTATATAACTGTAAAATACCCTCAGGTTTGAATTATGGAAAAGAGCAATGGGGAACGTGCAAAGCTGTTTCTGGCCCTTGCAAAAACTTTCTGCTCAGTTCTCAAATTTAGAGAAATGGGTGAGTTGTCCTTTATTCCTGCTCGAGGGGGAGGCAGCAGTTTTTGATCCGTTTAAGCTGGATTCTAGGCAGAGATGTCTTGGTGACCGTAATGCCTTGTGGGCTTGCATGCATGTGAGGACTTTTAATGCTCAGCGGACCTTTGAATGCCGCCTCTCAAAGATTTCTCTTCCTAAAGTTGTTGAATAGGCAGGGTGCTCTAACAGGGGGCAAATGATTTGCGAAATCAAGCCCCATGATACCCTTCTCCCTTTGCAAAGCGTCTTTCAGAGAGGGATGCTTTGAAGCAATGAAGAATGTATAGGGAGGGATGCTCTTAACCCTTCAGCTGCCAGGTGGTCCCCCAATCTTTCTTCCAGTGGCTTCCTTCGCACCAAGGTTCCAGGCTGGTGCTTGGGAGGGAAACATGGGTCCTGAATGCTGAAGTGAGTACAGTGGTACCTCAGGTTAAGTACTTAATTCGTTCCGGAGGTCTGTTCTTAACCTGAAACTGTTCTGAACCCGAAGCACCACTTTAGCTAATGGGGCCTCCTACTGTCGCCGCGCCGCTGGAGCACGATTTCTCTTCTCATCCTGAAGCAAAGTTCTTAACCTGAAGCACTATTTCTGGGTTAGCGGAGTCTGTAACCTGAAGCGTATGTAACCTGAGGTACCACTGTAGTGGGTAAAAGAAGTTATGGGGAAGATTCAGAGGAAACCAGCTGGTTGGGGAAGGGGTTAAGCATTCCCTTCCAAATATGGGAGTTGTTTTAGGGAAAGAAAAGCACACATCGTCCATGGCCACCTTGCTACAATAAGGGAAGCTCAGTCCCACACTGAAAGTTGCAAAGGGTGAGGCTGAAAAATGGAAGCACCTTTTGCTGAGGAAGAAACCTTTCGGGATCTGGAAAGGCAGGTTTGGATGAAACACTATCACTATTCATTTCAAATCCCCCCCCCATGTTTTGCAGAGGAAAGGGGATGTCAAGACTTCATTGCAAATGGCTTCAGTGTAACCTATAGTTTGCCTCACAACTTTGCACCGGGAAAAGTGAATAATTGGCTCTACTAACTCATCCTGTCATGACCCTGGATTCCCTTCCTCCAGTCGCTTGGAACTTAGGAACCTGCCTTATAAAAAGCCAGACCTTGCTCTATTATTAATAATAATAATAATAATAATAATAATAATAATAATAATAATTTATTTCTATACCGCTTTATATTTTTAAGAAAAATCTCTATCCAGCTCAGCACTGCCTCCACCAGCAGTTCTCAACCTGTGGGTCCCCAGATATTGTTGGACTACAACTCCCATCATCCCTGAGCTCTGGCCTTGCTAGCTAGGGGTGATGGGAGTTGTAGTTCAACAACATCTGGCGACCCACAGGTTGAGAAAGGCTGGCCTACACAGATGGGCAGCATCTCTCCAGGGTTGCAGGCAGGGGTGGTGTACCCCAACCTTACCTGGAGATGCCAGGGATTGAACCCGGGAAGCTTAGCATGAATGGCAGATGTTGTCCCACAGATCTATTGCCCCTTCCTTCGCGAGGATGTGGACTCTGAATCAGAAGGGGAATGGCCCAGAGGACCAGCCCCAGAAGATGGTACCACTGCCTCTCTGGCCTCAGGATGTCATAATGCTGTCCTCATAGAATCATGGAATTGTAGAGCTGGAAGGGACCCCATGGGTCCAACCCCTTGCAATGCAGGAATCTCAACCAAAGCCATCCAACCTCTGCTTAAAAACACCCAAGGAAGGAGAGTCCACCTCCGTCCACTGTTGAACAGCTTCTGGAGGAAGAACTGAGGGGAGACATTCCATCAGGCAAGGCCTCCATCCACCTGCCTTGCCCCACTCTCTGCTTCTCAATGTGTATTGTATTGTTTTATGTACTGTGGCTTGCCGTTGTTTTATTGATTATAGTTTAGATATTATTGTAACTGTGGAATGGATTTCTGTTTAACTTTTATATGTTGATATTATTATTTTATACTCTAATCATGGTTGAATGTTACTTTTTTGATGGAGGTTGCCTATTTTAAAGTTATGTTTTATTATCACATTTTTGTATTGCATTAGATTGTTATAAGATGTACATTTTTTGTTTCTTCTGTTTGTAAACCGCCTTGAGTATTGTAAGATAGAAAGGCGGTATACAAATTAAAAATGATAATGATAATGATAATAAGTTCTTTCTGAGGTTTAGTTGGAATCTCCATTCTTCTAATTGAAGCCATGGTTCAAGTCCTACCCTCCAGAACAGGAGAAAACAAGCTTGCTCCCTCCTCCATGCGACAGCCCTTGAGATACTTGAAGATGGCTGTCATGTCTTCTCTCATAGTGGATTCTACTGCAGAAGCTGCAGTGGTACCAGAATCTCCCCTGCTCTGCAGGAGTAGTGGATGGCAGGAGAGGATTGTTTAGTTGTTTAGTCATGTCCGACTCTTCGTGACCCCATGGACAAGAGCACGCCAGGCACTCCTGTCTTCCAGGAGTGCCAGTGTGGTGTAGTGGTTAAGAGCAGTAGACTCGTAATCTGGTGAACCGGGTTCACGTCTCCGCTCCTCCACATGTAGCTGCTGGGTGACCTTGGGCTAGTGACACTTCTCTGAAGTCTCTCAGCCCCACTCACCTCACAGAGTGTTTGTTGTGGGGGATGAAGGGAAAGGAGAATGTTAGCCGCTTTGAGACTCCTTAGGGTAGTGATAAAGCGGGATATTAAATCCAAACTCTTCTTCTTCTTCACTGCCTCCCACAGTTTGGTCAAACTCATGTTCGTAGCTTCGAGAACACTGTCCAACCATCTTGTCCTCTGTCGTGCCCTTCTCCTTGTGCCCTCAATCTTTCCCAACATCAGGGTCTTTTCCAGGGAGTCTTCTCTTCTCATGAGGTGGCCAAAGCATTGGAGCCTCAGCTTCAGGATCTGTCCTTCCAGTGAGCACTCAGAGCTGATTTCCTTCAGAATGGATAAGTTTGATATTCTTGCAGTCCATGGGAGGGGATTAGGCCCCTTTAACTGGAAAGGTTCCTTCCAGTGAGGGTGGGGCCAGCAATTGAGATGCAGCTGTGCTACTATATGGGGCTCAGTCTCAGACTGATTGTTGCTGAAGCAACATCTGATCCCTGTCATTATTGCATGCATAATAATATGCTGGTTGCTCCTTATGCCAGAAAGGACAGCAAGACATCCAATTTTTCTTAGGAAAGGCATTTTTTGTGTGTGTAGATGGTCAAAATCATTATCTTTTTAAACTGGAAGGGCAAAGGAGGTGTTTACTAGGCAGGACCAGCCCTGCTATTAGTCAGGGTGACACAGCTGCTTTAGGCAGTGGAGGGGAAATGGACACAGCTGTGTGTGCCCTAGAGTATGCCATGGGGCAGTCCCATTGCCTGTGCTGAATTAAGAATCGACTGCCAGCCTAGTGAGCTTCTGTGCAAGAAATGGGAAGAAGCAACATCTTGTCCTTTGCCTCAGGCAGCAAAATGACTTGGGCTGGCGCTGTTACTGGAGACTGTGCCCTTTGCATTAGCTGTGGATACAACTACCACAGAATATTCTTCTGTAATGGTAAGAAGTTGGTGATCATTTCTGTTTGAATTTAGCTCTTTTGGGGATCTATATCTGCAGCCTTGATGACAAATGTCTCAAAATTGTTTGTAAACATGATATGAATCCACTCTGCTTTAATTCTGCAGATATTTTTTTTTAGTGATTTTGCTTTACGGCTGTGGTCTTTGGCTGATTCTGGTAAAACTGAACTAATTCAATAGCGAATAAGGCGTTAAGGAGAGTGAGTCATCTGTACATTATGCAGAATAAAAGCAGGGATTTCTATATTGCAGTATTTCTGTATTACAGATACTGATGCCAGACAGCCGGTAGTTGCTTAAACTCTACTTATTGCATTTACAAAGTATTTACTCGGGCAGGAGTCAGACCTTATACACTTTGGGTTTTTATTTTTTTAAATAAAAAATGGCCACTAGATGTCACTACTTTTCACTGAAATGAAGGTTAAAAGGGAAGCCTCTCTCTCTCTCTCTCCTCCCCCCACCCCATTTTTCCTGGCAGTTTAAAATGTTTTACCATCTTAACCCCTGCTTTGAGTCTTAGGATGCTGTGAGTAGTCTGTGCTGCAGTGGAGTACGGAAGATGCTTACAAGGCAAGAACCAGTTTAGCTTACTGGTTGTGCTTGGCTGGGGAGTCTGTGGCCATGCAAATATGACTAGGCTACAACTCACATCATCCCTTCATGCACCTCCTCCGCGAGAGGAGTGTGGCGACATGAGAAAGGGCCTTGTTTGTGGTGGCTCCCTGTTTGTGGAATGATCTCTCCCCAGGGAGGCTCACCTGGGACCTCCTTCTCCTCGTGGCTGGTGGAGTGAGGCCCATGCACCCTGGGCTGGCGCACTCTTCCATTTTTCCCCAAGACAGATGGACTACCTCTCTGGTCATGCAGACGGATAGGAGTGAAAAGCTGAACAAGATTTGGAAGTCCTCACGCTCCCCATCCCTAACTTTAAATGAGGAACATATCACAGTGTGGAATGTGTGCAGCTCTGCTTAAAATCCCCCACAGCTCAAAACATCACAAAACACTGTGAACATCATAAATAAAATGAAATAAAATAAATCCACAGCAGAAGACAGTGTACTTACAAACAAGTGAGAAAGTGTAAATACCAAATGTGCCTTTCCAAAGCATTACCTTTGATCCAGATTCTCACACTAGGTGAGAACTCTCTTATGAAGGCACACTCAGATCTGTTTGGATGTTCAAAAGCTATGTATTTACAACTTCCACAAGAAAGCATTTCCATGAGAGAACGATAGGGCGCGGGGAGTCGCAAGAACATAAAACGAGTCCTGCTAAATCAGAGCAAAGGACTGTCAAGTCCAGCATCTTGTTTAGCTGTGTGAAAACGATTGTCTAAATTCATGCTGCAGAACGGGCTTTGCTTCCTATTTGCTGTCTTAACTGATAACTGCATTTGGGCTGAGGAAGAAATATTCTGGAACAGAGATTTTTCCAGAGTCTGGTAGATCCTGTCAACATCTGGAGGCTTTCAAGCCAGGCACATGCAGGAAGACAAATAGGCCACTAGGTTCACACCATGCATTTAAAGCACTATGATATCGCTTTAAAGAGTCGTGCCTGCTCCCGGAGGATTCTGGGAGCTGTGGTTTGTTAAGGGTGCTGAGAGTTGGTAGGAGACCCCTCGCAGAACTACAAACCCAGAGAGGTTTAACAATTAACCCCTCTTCACAGGGAACTCTGGGAACTGTAACTCTGTGAGGCGAATAGGAGCTGCCTGGCGCTGTGGGTTAAACCACAGAGCCTAGGACTTGCTGATCAGAAGGTCGGCGGTTTGAATCTCCATGACGGGGTGAGCTCCCGTTGCTCGGTCCCTGCTTCTGGCAACCTAGCAGTTCGAAAGCACGTCAAAGTGCAAGTAGATAAATAGGAACCGCTCCGGTGGGAAGGTAAACGGTGTTTCTGTGCGCTGCTCTGGTTCGGCAGAAGTGGCTTAGTCATGCCGGCCACATGAAATGGAAGCTGTGCGCCGGCTCCCTTGGCCAATAAAGCAAGATGAGCGCCGCAACCCCAGAGTCGGCCACGACTGGACCTAATTGTCAGGGGGCCCGTTACCTTTAACAACTCTCAGTACCCTTAGCAAACCACAGCTCCCATATTTCTTTGGGGGAAGCTTCACCAGTTACCAAAGCACTTCAAATATGTGGTGTGAATTGTGGCCTAGGATGTTTTAATGACCCATCAGAAGCTTCTTCACATTCTGAATCCACTCTGATGCTTGGTGGATAATTCCCCGCCACCACCCTCAGTCTGCAACAGTATTTCTGGAATGCAACTAAACAGCTCTGCCCACTCCTAGTTTTCACACATAACACAGTCTTTTCTTTTTTTTTTTTTAGTTCTTTTGTATCTGTGTACGTTAAAACCTAGACTTTCTTCTTCTTCTAAAGCTTTTTTGCAACAAGATTCTCTCTCTCTCTCTCTCTCTCTCTCTCTCTCTCTCTCACACACACACACACACACACAGTGCAGAAGAGTGGATCCCAAGTTTTGTTGGTGTTGGGTATGAAAACCAAGGTGGCCATGCAATCTGATTTATAGAGGACAGTTCTCAAGAAGGAGACAGATTAAAATTGCAGAGTTATGAAAAACTAAAAAACAAAGTGCGAGATTGGCTTCATTATTACCAAATAATGGAGGCCTATAATTTGGACAAGAAAATTGGTTTTCAGGTGGAAAAATCAAAACTGGAAATAGAATTGCTAGAACCCAAAACTAAGAATTTGTCGAGAATGTATAACTTGCTGTTGAAATGGAATACTCAGGATGAAACGGTTAAATCTGCAATAATTAAATGGGCACAAGATGTTGGACATAATATCATGATGGTTGACTGGGAACAGTTATGGACCACAGGTATGAAGTTTACGGCATGCAATGCCTTAAGAGAGAATATAATGAAAATGATATACAGGTGGTACATGACACCAGTCAAGCTTGCAAAAATCTATCATTTGCCCGATAATAAATGTTGGAAATGTAAAGAGACTGAAGGTACATTCTTTCACCTTTGGTGGACATGCCCAAGGATTAAGACTTTCTGGGAGATGATCTATAATGAAATGAAAAAGGTATTTAAATATACCTTTCAGAAGAAACCAGAGGCCTTTCTCCTGGGCATGGTCGGCCAATTGGTGCCAAAGAAGGACAGAACTTTTTTTATGTATGCAACAACAGCAGCAAGAATACTCATCGTGAAGTATTGGAAGACACAAGATTTACCCACCCGGGAAGAATGGCAGACGAAAGTAATGGACTATATGGAACTGGCGGAAATGACTGGCAGAATCTGAGACCAAGGTGAAGAGTTGGTGGAAGAAGATTGGAAAAAATTCAAAGTTTATTTACAGAAACATTGTAAAATTAAGGAATGTTAGAAGGTTGTTGGAATGAAGTAATGTGGTTTTAGCAGAAATGATATAAAGGATTAAGTTAAAATTGATTTATTAATTGGTGAAAGACGAGAATCACAGTATATTAAGATAAATTATTAGGATAAAAACTAAGCTGGAAAGGATTTGCTGAAACATCTAACTGAACTAGAATACAAAAAAGGGAGGTGTGAGGAGGTCAAGGAAATATGTAAAGGAAAGAAAGCTATGTAAAGGTCTGATCTGTTTTTTTTTAATTGTTTGTTTGTATTTTTATGTCTTTGTTATTTTTCTTTTTTATTGTTCCTTTTTTGTAATTTTCAAAATTTGAATAAATATTATATAAAAAAAAGATTTATAGAGGACAGTTCTCTATTTGAAGGTACCTTTGCTGTGAAAGTCTGCCTGGCATAAAGGTAATGATCCCTGAGCAGGGAGACTAGTACCGTATTTTTTGCTCTATAACACACACTTGACCATAACACGCACATAGTTTTTAGAGGAGGAAAATCTGTAGGCATGCCACCCATAGGCATTCCCTCCATAACACGGACTTTCCCCCTTACTTTTTAGGAGGAAAAAAGTGAGTGTTATGGTGCAAAAAATACGATATTTACCTTCTGGAAAGCAGCCTGAGTGGACCAAGAGATCACCCAGTTACAATTTCCTCACTATGTTGAGATGTACTGTATGGAATTATGGTAATCATGTCCAATTTTGACTCTATTCATATAATTCAATGGGCTAAGTTCAAGGTGCTGGTTTGGGTGTATAATGCCCTACTCAGCTTGAGACCAGGATAGGTTAGAGATAATCTTTCTCCTTATATATCCAGTTAAAACGTTTTAAGTGCAATATACAATGTGACACTAGATGGTGGTGGCGAGCCTTATGGAAAATTCAATGTACAGTGGTACCTTGGGTTACAGATGCTTCAGGTTACAGACGCTTCAGGTTACAGACTCTGCTAATCCAAAAATAGTACCTTGGGTTAAGAACTTTGCTTCAGGATGAGAACAGAAATTGCATGGCGGTGGCAGTGGGAGGCCCCATTAGCTAAAAGAGGTACCTCAGGTTAAGAACAGTTTCAGGTTAAGAATGGACCTCCAGAACGAATTAAGTTCTTAACCCGAGGTACCACTGTACTTTTAAAAACGCGTTTAAAAAAAAAGCATTTTCAGAATTTTTTTATGTATGTGTAGATTCCACCTTGGTGAGGGGCTCCTGCAGAAACCATCTTGTCAGGAAGTCCATTCTGCACAATATAGGAATTAAGTCTTTAGTATTGTGGCACCCAGGGGTGCCGGTCTACTGTGAAACTGATGAAGCTTAAAAGCTTCAGGGGCTCTAATCCCAGAGGGCTCCCAGAAGCGACTTTAGTCCACATTGCTTAAAAAAATTGGGTCTAGTTGACCCAATTTGAGTCGCACAACTCAAACTGGTTAATTTTTTTGTTGCCTGTGTTTCAACAATCCCAAAGTTTGAGAGTCAGTAGCACAGAGGTTGTAAAGATGTGGTGATCTGCTGCGGAACGATTCCATTGAAGAAGATAAAAGTAGTTACCCAGACTTCATTGCTGGTTGCGAAGGCCCCCCCCCCCCATGGCAGTTCAAGCTTGAGGGCCCCCAAAATGTAGGTCTGCCACTGGCGGCACCTACCTTTTGAAACTCCCTCCTGTTATATATCAGATGGGCACCATCTTTTCACCTGCTGAAAGTTTCCCTCTTCCCACAATCCTTTTAGGTAGACATATTTCACAGACTGCATCCGTGTTGGAACCAGGTGGGTTTTACTCAGAGTAGCCCCATCAAAATGGATGGACCTTGACTTCGTCACATCCACTGATTTCAGCAGGTCGACTCTGAGGTAAACCTAACTGAATACTGCCCATTGTTTTTAGACATTTTTATTGTTTTATCAATTGTTTGTTTGCCACCCTGGACTCCTTTAGGAAGAAGGGTGGGATATCAATTTAAATAATAATAACAACATGCCATTTTAATGCAAATATGTGGCTTCTTTTGTCTTCTTTTTCGGCAATGTGTCTCCACTATTTGTTGGTGGTGCCTAAGTGACCAGAATAGTGAACAGAAGAGGAAGAAGAAGAGAAGGGAGAGGAAGAAGAATATAATGGAGGAGGAGGAGGAGGAGACGGATGTGAACATCTCATGACATGGAGAGAATATATATTTCCACAATCTTTTCATTTTCTCAGTATTCCACTTCAGAGCAAACTGGTAGCCAGATAGCGAAGCTTCTTCATGAATCATTTCTCACATCTCCCTCTCTCTCTTTCTCCCCCAACCCCCCAATTTTTATTTGCTGAAAGTCTTTGTTACACAGTTATCTATCAAGTTCTTTCTATCTGCCAAACCGGCAAACGGAGACGAGCCGTATCAAATGTCCATGAATTACAAACACGTTGTGTGTCCATACATCATTGCGCTGATGTATTGATACTTACGGTGCTGGCAGTGAATTCGGGTGGGTTGTCATTCACATCTGTCACCATAATGATTGCCGTCGCCGTGTTCGAGAGACCGTAGTTAAGATTTCCTTCCATATCTGTGGCCTGAACGATGACTGTGTACTGCTGAACTTTCTGGAAGGGGAAACAACAAAGGGGACAAGAATGTGAAATGTTTTTTCTGTCTCTCTATACTTTTCTGCAACTTCATTTTTAAAAGAAAAAAGAAAAATATCACCCTGTTGAGATCTATCTCCTCTGCAAAATGTTTTCTTAGGACAAACTTTTGTCTCCCCTGTAAACACAAGAGACAGCAAAAAAAGCCTCATTCTTTCTTTCTCTCTGTCTCTCCTCACAATAAATGATGCATTAATATCTAGCTGGTTCTAATGGAAACTTTTCTGAAAATAGTAAGTTGTATGTGAGGTGAATAAAACTTGCAAGCCATGTTTACATGAATCCTGTAAGTCCTATTTGGGTGTTCAGTTTCCTCACATGGTTAGAATTGTATGAGGGAGAGCTAGTTCAACTATCTCGATCATCGTGCCTATGGCTACTTCCAAATAACATTTAGCGATGAGTTCATCTGTCAAATTCAGTTTCTCCCCCCCTCCCTTGTCTTAATTTCAATTCTCCACGTTTCCACATCAGTTTGCATTTTGTTAAAAAACCCAAACCCCTCATGAAAATTCATTGGCATTTTAGTGCAAATTTCTCCTAAAACACTTGTTTTTGCACACCATTTTGCTTAATGCACCCTTTTTATTTTGCAAAGCAATTTCCCCCCCAAATAATGAATTTTTATGTTATTTTCATTTTCTTTTTTTTTGTTTACGCTTTACCCTTGCATATGCATGCATGCATGCCTGTATTCGTTCATTTATTTACTCATCTGATTCCATCTCCAAATTGCTTCCCACAAAACATCTCAAAGCGATTTCTCGGTAAAAACATTAGCAATAGAAACAATTACGCAATTTCATATATGCAAAGCAAATGTAACAATTAAACATAAAATGTAGAAAAAACTTTGATATGTTAAATAACCAGTAGCAATTTCATATTGATAAAAACCTTGCCTCACAGGACTGTTTTGAGGATAAAAAGGGCCAGCCCTATCTTTAGGCAGGTGGAGGAAATTGAATATATGTTGGCTCCTCCTCAGCCGCCTGATCATTCCACTCTGCTGGAGACCAGAGTTTTGTGTGCCACTAAAATAGCCTGGTGCAGGTGAGAATGTTGCCTCCTTGCCAGTTCACAGTCGACTTCTGGTCCTGTAAAGGGGTAACATCCATGGACACAGACCTAAAATCTCCTGGAAAACACTAGCTATAAAATGTGATAGGGTGAGGGGAAGGGTGGACAGAGACTTTTTGTTGTGGTATTGTTTTTCCCCTTATGGAAGCCAAAATAAAAAGGGAGAATTATCAGAGCAATTATCAGGCAAACAACTATAAATACCTGCAACACCAGCTCAGTGAGTTCACTTAGGCAGATGAAAATCCATTAAATGAGCTGCTAATATTGATGTGGAGCTTTAGAAAGGGAAGGGAATCTTGACGCAACAAATGACTTATTGGCCTTATCATTTCAAAGTGTCTCCTTTACTAGGAATCGCTGAAAATTGAATTTCCTCAGAGACCCAGGATGTCCCATCTGCTATTGACTGGGATCATCAGCCACAGATGATTAGGAATGAACAAAAGCAAGTTTTATTTTTGAAGCTGTTCAGGCCCACAAAGCTGAAAGCAGCCTCCTAGAAATGTCTGGGGACAAGACGCTGGAGAAAGATCGTCTCCTGAAAGCCACTCTCCCAATGCTAGTCTTTGGACTCAGTCCTGGAGGTGGGATTGGAACCAATGTAATACAGGGCCCCCAATTCCCATTCCCCAGAGCTGGTCCACGAGGATCCCATGGCAAATGGCATCAAATACCAATGGGAGCTCAAAAATATAAAAATAATGTCAGCAATACAAAGGAGATGGTGTTGGACTTTCGGAGGAAGAGAGGGGAACTAGCCCCGTTGTACATCGGGGAGGGCTGTGTGGAGAGAGTCTCTTCCTTTAAATTCCTAGGAGTTTATCTCAGTGAAGAACTTACTTGGAAAATAAATACAACCCAGGTGGTTAAGAAAGCCCAACAGAGACTCCATCTCCTCAGAGTATTGTGAAAGAACAATATCAATCAACATTTGATGATCTCTTTCTACCAGTCCACAATAGAAAGTATCCTTTCATACTGCATCACGATGTGGTACGCTGGTTTGACATAAACTGATAGGAAGTGCCTACAGAGGGTGGTGAATACAGCACAAGATATTATGGGCTGTCCCGTGAATCCGCTGGATGAAATAGTGGAAGAACGTTGCCGCAGGAGAGTGAGGAAAATTCTCAGGGATGAGTCACACCCTGGCTGGCACTTTCTTGATCTCCTGCCCTCAGGGAGAAGATATAGAAGCAGGATTAGTCGCACCAACAGGGTAAAGAACAGCTTCTATCCATGGGCTGTTAGGCCGCTGAATGAAAAGATAGCAACAGGGCAACTGACTTTCGGGTTTGGTGGGTGTGCGTCAGTAAACAAGGGGAATTAAGACTAAGAGAGCTGAGGGGGGGGGTGCTCGTGTAATCTCACTGTATACAAGTTGTACAAGTGAGAAAGGAAAGGTCATTCATCAGGGTGACCATGGTCAACTCAGTTTCGTGGCCGGGCCTGAACCCAAATTGGAATGGATCTAAGTACAGTGGTACCTCGGGTTACATACGCTTCAGGTTACACACTCTGCTAACCCAGAAATAGTGCTTCAGGTTAAGAACTTTGCTTCAGGATAAGAACAGAAATCAGGCTCCGGCGGCGCGGTGGCAGCAGGAGGCCCCATTAGCTAAAGTGGTGCTTCAGGTTAAGAACAGTTTCAGGTTAAGAACGGACCTCCGGAACGAATTAAGTACTTAACCCGAGGTACCATTGTAATCTGCATCCTCCAAGAATATTTGCAGCTGTGTCCACCACCTTCCCCCCAAAGCAGGTATTGGCAAAAGGTCCCATCCAAAAGGTCCAGAACCAGTTTCTTTAGGAGTGGTTGCAGCACTGCTTCTTTCAGTGCAGCACAGAGCACCTCCTCATGCAGCAAAGGGTCAACCACACTCTGGACCCAACCAGACAGCTTCTCTCTGCTAGGGTCAAGGGGGTATGTGGAGATCACTCTGAAATTGAGCAATTTTATCCAGTTGCTCACAGTGGGTCTTACATGTGGTTTTGGCTCAAGCACATTTTGCGAGGAATTTTCCCGTATATCATGCGTTTTTCTATGTCGTTTTCACAAATAAATGCATCTTTATGCACACATTCCCTTAATATATGAATCACAATATTCAGGTAAGTGTGAATTTTGAAAGACGGCTGCGTTTTGCTTTACATATTGTTTTGGAAAATGCAAATTTGATAGATTTTCCTTTAAATGTGGACTGAATCAAATCCCTCTCCAATTCCTATTTGGTACAGCAGGCCCACGACTTACATGCATTTACCTTGTGCACATTCAGCTTTATGGGTGTTGCAAAAAATATATTAAAAATTTAGAAGGGGGTAGGATTCCAAGAAAAATGGCATTGACAACCCTGCTTGCCATTTAACCCGATGGGTTTTGAGTATACAAGATTTTGGGTTTAGGTATGAACCCCAGAACTTAACCCGGACAAAACTTCTGTCTACAACAGAAGTTAAGTGGGAGGGGAAAATAATTTCTCCTCTCTGCCCTCCCATCCATCAAAGAACCACAGCATCTCTCTGCTTTCCTGCTCAGCTTCTTCCTCCCATTTAAACTTTGCGGCGCTCTCTTCTACCTTGTTTTCAGCATGACCCCTACAAAGCAGTGTCTGGGCTCAGAGGTCGTCACTTGCAGATTTATCACTCGGAACAACCTGGGACTGTCAGAGCCGTTTGCTGCTCTTGTCTCACTGTCTTGCCTCCAGCTAGGGCACCGCAAAGACAGCATGGTTTCTGTGTCAAAAGTAATTCGGGAACCCGTGATGCAGTTATGCAAACTTTCATCTGAACCTGAAAGCTGAACTGCAAGAGAAGGTCACGGAAGTCTGAGAAAAAGACTTTTTGATAGCAAGGCTTCTAAGTGCTTGCTCCGGCGAAGCCCCATTGCACTGCATTGCATTGCATTGCAGAAGGCCTTGCTGGGTGAAGCTGTTTGAAGGTGGTTGTCCCAGTAACATGGCCTTCTGTTCTGCAGCCCCCCCACCCCCTGACTTTTGCTCTTTTGGCTTGTCTGTTATTCAAAGAACATTACAGGAGAAAAGGCATCCAACCGCTGACCCAAGATAAGATATCTGAAAAGTTTCATTTTAAAAAAGTTTTTTTTTTTTAATTTCAAAAACTTCACTATCTTGCCATTCTTGTCCTCCCAGCCCCTCCACCCAAATCCAGGTCATTTATGAAAGCTCTGCTTTTTTGAACACTAATAATGATATATTTATACAGTGGTACCTTGGTTCTCAAACTTAATCCATTCTGGAAGTCCGTTCCAAAACCAAAGCGTTCCAAAGCCAAGGCACGCTTTCCCATAGAAAGTAATGCAAAATGAATTAATTCGTTCCAGACTTTTAAAAACAACCCCTAAAACAGCAATTGAACATGAATTTTACTATCTAATGAGACCATTGATCCATAAATTGAAAGCAATAAAGAATGTACTGCAGTCACACAATCAATCAATCAATCAATCAATCAGTAGCTGAACTGGGTTCCACACACTCACAAAAACAAAGAAAAAAGCTGCAAAAACCAAAACTCAAAACGAATAGCAAAAACAGACAGACCTAAGCGTAACACTCAAAACGGAAGTGTAGCACTCAAATAGGAAGTGTGGCCCTCAAAACAGAAGCGTAACACTCAAAACAGAGCACGTTTGGTTCTGAAAAAAGTAGGGAACACTTACTTCCGGGTTTGCAGTGTTTGGGTTTCAAGTTGTTTGAGTACCAAGATGTTGGAGAACCAAGGTACCACAGTATATGTATCTGTGCAGTGCTAGCTAGGAAAGGTCCCTGCATATCCCAATAACAACATAAGAACCAATGCCTCTTAGGAACATAGAAAGCTGTCAGTGGCCCATCTAGCTCAATACTGTCTACTAAGACTGGAAGAAACTCTTCAAGGTTTTAGATCGGGCATTCCCAGCCATACCCAGAGACGCTGAGGATTGAACCTGTCTCTGCATGCATGACAGAAGTGCTATCAATGAGGTACAATCATTCCATAGACACCTACAGTCTTGCAAGACATCTAAGCCAGGCATAGGCAAACTCGGCCCTCCAGATAACAGGACCAGTGGTCAGGGATGATGGGAGCTGTAGTCCCAAAACATCTGGAGGGCCGAGTTTGCCTATGCCTAGTCTAAGCAGTGGGAAGGGGTAGAAGATAGAGTGTAAACCAGCTAAACACAACTTTATAAAATTGAGCTACAGGTGATATCCATGCCGGAACATATTCAGGACTGGAAAGGTCACGTTACCAAACTAGACCACTGGTTTCATCTGGATCAACATTACCTACCATTGTCTGACAGCAGCTAGCCAGGGTTTTAAGCAAACGTCTTTCCCAATGCAATCTGGTGATGCCAGGATTGAACCTAGGACCTTTTCCCTGCACAGTATGTTCCCTTCCATGGAGCTATACGGATCTCGCTTTGGAGAAAGAGTCATCTTATGGACCAGGGTTGATGTAATATGCAAGGACAAATGGACTGGATCCAACAGTGTTTCAGTGCTTTTTCACTAACATAAGGAGAGTGGAGGATGACGAAGGAGTTGCTATGGCCTGGAACAACAGCCTGCAATCCTCAATTACCTTCAACAAGGTAAAGACTCAAACATGTTGAATGTGACAAAAAAGAAAAGTGGGGAATGCACCATTGTCTTGAGAATTCTGTTTTTTGCCTCTCTCCAAAATTCCAGATACAGTCATACCTTGGTTCTTGAATGCCTTGGTACTTGTACGTTTTGGCTCTCGAACGCCAAAAACCCAGAAGTGTTCTGGTTTTTGAATGTTTTTTGGAAGCCGAACGTCCGACACAGCTTCCTGCAGCCAACCAGAAGCCACACCTTAGTTTTCAAACATTTTTGGAAGTCAAATGGACTTCCAGAACAGATTATGTTTGAGAACCAAGGTACGACTGTATGTGCAAACTCTCATTGTGAGGACAGTTCCCCGTTATAGGAAATGCGAAAGAGATGAATAAAGCTAAGACTGAGATCAGTGTGACACAAAGGAGCAAGGATTGGCATGATAGGTGCTCCATGAACTTCAGTTCTTCTGGGAAGCCACTTTGAGAAGATTGCATTTGTTGGGATTAGAGGGGAATTCCCCTTACAGCAGCAGCTTCTACATGCCCCCAACCTCTTCACCACAGCCAAATGACCTTTTGTGGCGCTGTGGTCTAGACTACAGAGCCTAGGGCTTGCCAATCAGAAGGTTCGAATCCCCATGACGGGGTGAGCTCCCATTGCTCGGTCCCAGCTCCTGCCAACCTAGCAGTTCAAAAGCACATCAAAGTGCAAGTAGATAAATAGGTACCACTCCAGCGGGAAGGTAAACAGCGTTTCTGTGCGCTGCTCTGGTTCGTCAGAAGTAGCTTAGTCATGCTGGCCACATGACCCGGAAGCTGTACGACGGCTCCCTCGGCCAATGAAGTGAGATGAGCGCCGCAACCCCAGAGTCGGCCACGAATGGACCTAATGGTCAGGGGTCCCTTTACCTTTACCTAATTCCCATCCCAGCCTGAAGATGAGGATAAGAGGAGGGAGGGTGAGTTCCTCCTTCCTTCCAAAAGGCCAACCAGCACCACTCAGAAAGTGGCCTACAGGCTGCCAGTTAGTTGATGATACCTAGCTCAGTAGGTCTCATCAATGTTGCTACTGAGATCTTTGGCTTAACAAATTCAGCTGCCTAATGGATATCAGTGTAGTTGGAAGTGCAATGACATTTTATCCTAAATAGGAAGTAATGGGTGAAAGCATAGAAGGATAAAAACAAAAAAGAACACCTAGTCTGTGCATTCAGGAAATTAAAGATACCCCTGAAAAGCAGAGAATACCCCAATTATTTTGAGAAGTGATGAAAAATAAGAGGTGATCTGTAAAATATTAGCCATCAAATGCTATTTCATTTGAATGTCTAGAGCCCGGATTCATAAGGCATAGCAATTTCAGATAAGCCTCTTCAGTTATCTCTAATTAAATCACCAGTGAGGCATGCCCCAATATGTGAGAAATTTGAACGAAGCTTCCCCCCTCCCTGAACACTAACTTTTTCATGCTTGTGTGTTAAGCTGATTTTATTGAGCCATTCAGAAAATTACCATTTCAATGTGTCTTTACAATTTGTCACAGCATTTCTCTGGGAAAATCTCCACCCTCCCGCCATTGAATTTTTTTTGGGATATCATATAGTTATTAAGGCTGCTTGACAGACGAAGAAAGGGCCAATGTCTGAGGCCCAGAGTTTGCAAATACTCAGGTATAACTCAGGTGCTTAAGGACAAGCACATTAAGAGGTGACTTGTTCTTTGAAGGTTCTATAGAACTTGTACAGTCATACCTCGGGTTACAAACGCTTCGGATTGTGCGATTTCATAGAATCATAGAATCATAGAATCATAGAGTTGGAAGAGACCACAAGGGCCATTGAGTCCAACCCCCTGCCAAGCAGGAAACACCATCAGAGCACTCCTGACATATGGTTGTCAAGCCTCTGCTTCAAGACCTCCAAAGAAGGAGACTCCACCACACTCCTTGGCAGCAAATTCCACTGTCGAACAGCTCTTACTGTCAGGAAGTTCTTCCTAATGTTTAGGTGGAATCTTCTTTCTTGTAGTTTGGAACCATTGCTCCGTGTCCGCTTCTCTGGAGCAGCAGAAAACAACCTTTCTCCCACCTCTATGTGACATCCTTTTATATATTTGAACATGGCATCGCGCTGAACCCAGAAGTACTGGAATGGGTTACTTCCGGGTTTCAGCGCATGCGCAGAAGCGCTAAATCACGCTTTGCGCATGTGCAGAAGCACCGAATCACAACCAACACATGCGCAGACGAACGGGTTGCGGGTTGCGAACTCTGCAGGTTGTGAACGTGCCTCCTGCACGGATCATGTTTGCAACCCGAGCGTCCACTGTACTCTCATTTTGCTTCATGCCCTCCCTCCAAAGCCAGGTGTTATTATGGGTATGCTATAGTAGCATTTCCCAACCTGTGGGTCATGACCCACACATGGTTGATGAGGCCCCTGCAAGTTGGTGGTAGGGCTTTTGAAGTAAACCCCAAACAATTGCTTTTAATCCTTAACAAATATGATGAATGTCACTTACAACGTGTATCCAAACCTCTTACAACTTGCAGTGGAACATCAGAAAGTCTTAAGACTTATGTTTTAACACTTGGGAACCAGTCTCTGCTGGCTGGTGGCACATGTGGTGAATGTTCACCACAAGGGAGTTATTTTGAGTGACTCTTACAGCTCCCTTCTGGGTATCCAGCAATCAGATAGTTGGCGTTCTTACATTCCCATAAACAAAACTGTGAATAACTTTGTAAGTCAACAAATTTTACATTAATAGGGGTGTTACGTACTTTTTTGCTCGGGTGCCTCAAGCCATGGTTATAAAATTGGCAATATTTCAGTTAGACATGTACAAAACTGACTTCTGCTGAAGACTTATGGTCTAAAAATCATGTGATGATAAATCAATGGGCCACAACACCAAGCAAATTTGGGTTGGTGGGACGCCATATTGAAAAGGTTGGGAGCAACGTTAACAGCAGCCATAGGGCTTCAGACAAATCAAAAATTAAGATTAGAATGGCAATGTTTCGAGGAATATATGGAAAAACACTGCTCTGAAAAGAATATGTTGATATACATGGATTATGTATGTAAAGTATAAGTGAGAAAAATAATTAGAAAGGGGTATAAGAGGTGCATTATCCAAATAATGCAATGACAATATTTAAATTTGAACCAAAGGAAGTCAAGTCGTGGTGGAGGGAAGTCATGGGGGTATGTAGGGTATATGTTTGTAGTATAGGGGGTATATGTATGTTTTCTTTTTGTATCAGTATTTGCTTGTTTGTTTTATTTTCATTTTTCATATCATTTATTGAGAAATATATTTTTTTTAAAAAGAAAAGGTTGGAAACCACTGTACTACAGCACAACCTGCAGGAGGGAAATCTCAGGCCTGGGGGCAAAATGAAGCCCTCCATTCTCCTCTCTCAGACCCCAAGATTCTCCTTTGGCCACGCCCCTTCAGTAAGCCACACCCTCACCAGCCCTTCTTCAAACTCTGCTCCTGTGTTTTGCCTGCCTGGAATGTGTTTTTCAACTGTGATAATAACTTCTGCCTCCCTGATGGATGGTGCACGGTTTATATAGAAACCACTGAGTTTTGCCTAGGTGGAATGTGGCCATCTGTGAATCTGTTGCTCTGCCAACCCTGTACACAATGGGCATGTAGTCCCTGGAAGGGAATATGGCCCTGGTGTAGAGGCCTCAGAGTCAGCCCAAGTCATTTTAGACCTTTGGCTGCAAATTGGGCAGTTCACCTGGGCTCCCAAACACACTCAGTTCTTTAATTTCATTTGTATATTTAAGAGACTTCAAAGTCACCAATAAATTTTGAAGGATATACCGTATTTTTCACTCTATAAGACGCACTTTTCCCCTCCTAAAAAGTAAGGGGAAATGTGTGTGTGTCTGATGGAGCGAATGCAGGCTGCGCAGCTTTCGCTGAAGCCAGGAGAGCCAGATGGAACGATTACACCTTCTCCCACATTCTGTTCCAGGGATTCTTCCGATCTCTCCAGAACTGATTTCGGGGGGCACAGAGGGACGGGGTTAATCCCCATTTTATGCAAGTGAGAGTCCATGTGCTTAGCTTCTGGTGAAAGGACTTGAAGTGTAGGTAGGTTCCCATGAGGCAAGACGCAGTGATAACAGCAAGAACCTTTATTGAATTAACAGAACTGGGCAACAGGGGCAAAGCAACTGCTTATATACATTTCTAAAGGCCTGGGCCACTCCCAATGTGATTGGTTGTATAAACTTCCAAGCTGCAAATCATAACTGAGAGGCCTAAATCCTGAAATGTTCTGTGATTGGATATCATGTATCGAATCAGAACATGGGCTCAGAATCCTTAGTCCAGACTCAAGCTCAGACAAACACAGACCACTGAATACATAACAGGACTCATTAGTTGAATCCCTCCCAAAGAGTTGCAGCCAATGCTAGCCCTACTCAGAGTAGACCCACCGAAATGAATGGACATGACTAATTTAGGTTTGTTAATTTCAATGGCCCTTCTCAGAGTAGAACTTAGTTGAATATGACCTCATAACAATAATGATATTGGTTTAAAAAAAAAAATCACCTTTTTAAAAGGCAATTTATAAACCTACCACAAATCAGTTAAAAATAGTTTTAAAAACAGCGTAAAAACAACGGAAGATAGGGTGTTCCCTCTTTAAAATCAAAGTAAACATCTAAGACCAAGACAACTTTTCATCCAGGTGGACAAGCTAGGCAAAACAAAAATGTCTTCAGTTGTTTTCAGAAGGTGCAGTTAGTGGGTGCCTGTCATATTTCAACAGGGATGCTTTTCCACAGAACAGGGGCAGCCAAAAGCTCTACCCCACATTTCTCTGGAGCAGTCTTTAAAGAGAAACTACTCTGCAGAGTAGAGTGATTTAACTGGGTGTATAAGGGATAGTGCATTCTCTCAAGTAACCTTGTACTGAACTGGATCTAACATTACATGTTAGCGACAAAACCTTGAGCTTAATCTAGCAGACGACTGGTAGACAGCGCAAATCCCCCGAACAAGGTGTTATATGTTGGTGGCATTTATATTAAAGGTTCCTATCACCCTCCATGCCTAAATTTTATCTGACTGATTTAAAACTGATTGCAGCAGTCTCGTGAGAAGAAAACTAACAAATACTTAAATGCATTCGTACAATATCAGAGGCGATGATCCCCTTTCCTCCTTCTCTATCAGCTGTGCCAGGGATTGGCATCAAGGGGACAGGGGGATGAGAATTCCACGTAATCCACCTGATTACAATTTACGATTTCTGGTGTGGTGCTTTTAAAAAGGACAGTCATTCAATATGCAACATTTAGATCTATCTTATGTACTTATCTTCATCTTGATGCCATAAAGTCTAACTCTTAAATAATCTTTTAACACAATTCCCTGATCATTTAAAAAAAGGTAGATTAAAGATTTGTTCGTAACGTTTTGCGTTTCTTTTTTTTTTGCAGCCTAGTGTTTAGCACTGAAACTGGTCTGCTGAACAATGACATGTAAATACCAGTTCCGGTTATCCCTCTATACCAGGCATGGCCAGACTTGGCCCACCAGCTGCTTTGAGACTACAACTCCCATCATCCCTAGCTAACAGGACTGGTGGTCAGGGATGATGGGAATTGTAGTCCCAAAACAGCTGGAGGGCCGAGTTTGGCCATGCCTGCTCTATACTATACTTGCACTTGATTACCATCCGGCCACACCCCCATTGGAAGATTGGCGCTTCTGCATCACAATCCTGAATTTGCATGAAGTCAGGGCAGCGTAGGGGGACGAAAAAAGGAGGCAGTTTGCACGACAGCAGTGGTTACGGCATGGGAGCAAAAGGAGAGACACTGAGTGGGGAAAAAACAATTGTTTAAAACATGGGTAGGCAAACTACGGCCCAGGGGCCGGATCTGGCTCAGTTGCCTTCTAAACCTGGCCTGCAGGCGGTCCAGGAGTCAGAGTGTTTTTACATGAGTAGAATGTGTCCTTTTATTTAAAATGCATCTCTGGGTTATTTGTGGGGCCTGCCTGGTGTTTTTACATGAGTAGAATGTGTCCTTTTATTTAAAATGCATCTCTGGGTTATTTGTGGGGCCTGCCTGGTGTTTTTACATGAGTAGAATGTGTCCTTTTATTTAAAATGCATCTCTGGGTTATTTGTGGGACATAGGAATTTGTTCATTTCCCCCCCAAAAAAATACAGTTTGCCCCCCCAAGGTCTGAGGGACAGTGGACCAGCCCCCTGCTGAAAAAGTCTGCTGACCCCTGGTTTAAAACAATGGATGGATTGCAAAGGGAGAAAGATTGAGGAGGTTTTTATTTTTTAAAAAATAAATTAACAAGGAAAAACACCAGAAATTGGTACTGCGCAGAAGCTAACATGTAATAGCTAACCTGGTTACAACAGAACCTTTCCCAACTTCCTTCATGCTCTACTCAAACCTCTCTCATTGTTTAAAACTGCCGTTTCCCCTCCCGCAGGCTGCATCTAGTAGGTATTGCAGTGTGAATGGGAATTGCCCCTTCCACTCAACAGCTGTCAATCACAGACCAGTGCAGAGGCCAGATGAAACAATTCATTTTGGTTTCCCAAAGGCCAGGGGAGGGCTAGTGAATAAGGGGGAAGATTGATATCCCAAGGTTGGGAGCTCAACATGCTGGGAGTTGCAAAAGAGAAGCCCCTTTTTTTCTTTCACCCAACCATCCTTCTAACCACGGAGAGATACACAGCAGGACCTCTCCGCCTGATCTTTGTGGACTGGCAGAATCATATGTTTAGTCATGTTTCGATATCCTGGTCTCATGCCATTTAGGGTAAGCCGTATTAAAAATGTATCACTGAAGTTCAGAGAGTTCACTGGCGGACTAGTGAGCATTTACTCATGAGCATAAACCTTCTTCCCCCTCCTACTGTCCCCAACCACCAGGGATTGTCATGGCAATCAGGCGATAATCCCAGGTGATTAATCACCCTGGAAAATTTGTAAAAACAAACAAACAAACCACCAAATAAAATGGAGGCAAGTGTGAATTTCGAAGAACCGTTGTGTTTCAGTTTGAACATTGTTTCAGAAAATGCAAATTCAGTAAGTCCGTCTTTAAATGCAAACTAAATCAAATTTACTTCCCATATTTACCCACCACTGCAGCCCCTGTAGAATATATGGTGATCCAATTTTGGGGCTGAAAAATATGAGCCACCCCTGAAATGGGGCTACTGATTGCTTCCCCTGACCGGTAAATAAATACACATAGGCTCTGCTATCTGCATGCTTGCTATATGATTTTCTGTGAATGCATCGTCTTTGTTAAGCAGGACCTACAAGTAAATAGATAGATTGATGAAAGATAGAAAGACAGAAAGATAGATAGATAGACCTCCCAAATGTTTTGGAAAATCAGCTGAACAAGCTGATAATAGATCTTCTTGAGCCCCTTCGTATTTGTTTCCATTTTCTTCATTTTTTAAAATAACCTTCACTAAAACATGGAACTTTGCCATATCTAAGGTTAGCAACAGAAAGTGTGCCCTGTCTTATCAGATACTCGCTCTTGATTAGGAGATGCAAAGAGTGGGGATGGAGGCCGTATCTTTTGTTTCCCGAATCTTTTCCGTTTAGGACAATGCTATTACGTGCCTGCAGGAGTCGGAGAATAAGAAGAAGGTGGGGAGGGAACAAAGTGCTGGACCTGAGTATGAAAAACCGATGCTGTTAAAATCCAAAGAATTTGCTCGCACCTAAATAGCGCCTTTAAATTCACCTCATTCTTCAAAGTTGACACAAGGCCTGGTTTTCTAAATTGCGCATCTATCGTTAAGTTTGCATGTCAGCGATATCTATTTTCTGGGAGTCTGCAGCTTGACTACAAAAAATTGTGTGTGTGTTTTTTTCTTAAATCCAAAACTTGGCAAGCACACAAATGCTCAAGGAAAAATGGGTAAGTGCAAGGGGGGGGGGGAGAGGCTGAACTGATTCAATATTATAAGTGTAAAGAGGAATGCAGAGGGTTTTTTTGTTTTTTGTTTTTACAGTCCTTTTAAAAAGTGGCCCTGATCCTTCATGCGGGTGGAGCGACAGACACTTTTGCACAGTATATTAACCTCAACGGAGACAGCAGGCTCCTCAAGACGGATGAATTCCTTAATATACCATGGCATATTTATCACAAATAATATAAAATTATGCAGCCCTCTTAATGGCAAAAGCATAGGGCACCATCCAAAGCGCTCAGTGCCACTAGCATAAGGATTTATGCTTGCGCAAGGGAACTTTCCCCTCTTTCCTCCCTCCACCCCAGTGCATCCATGCCCTCCCCAAATCTGCTATGGAGAGGTTTTTTTTTGGGGGGGGGGAGAAACCCCTGAACATACTTAGGGACGGCATGGGGAGGAGAGCAGGTGTGTTGCATTGCACAAGTATAAATCCTTCTATTAACAGAATGGGTTACTAGGCGCTACATTGGATACAACCAGTATTTTTCTACAAGAAGTGCTGCTGCGAGTGGAGTGGGGGCTTTCTCAGTTAAGGGCTGGGAGGTTTCTTCCCTGTGCCTCAGCTCTATGGGTCAAGGAAGCTGCCCTGCCTCTCTGGCTGGAAGGACAGAGCATCTTTCCCATGTGTCATCTGTTAGCAGGGATGCAGAAGAGCCCCAGCAAAGCCCACTTGCAAGGAGACCCTCTCTGGAGCCTGTGTAGATGATGTCTGGTCCAGGCTCCGGGGAGGGTCTCCTTGTGAGGTGGAAGTGCAGTGGGGTTCTCCTGAGGTTCGTTAGGTGCTTCCCACCTGAGAGGTGCCGGAGCCCTGGATACGACCCTTTGAATCCAGCCAGTTTAAACCTATTCAGTGTTACAGAAAGAAACTTGCACCTGCCCTAGCAACTCAAAATTCCACAATGGGGTGCAACTGATTTGGCGTCGGGGTATAGAATCACAGAACTGCAGAGCTGGAAGGGACCCCCAAGCGCAATCTAGTCTGACCCGCTGCAACGCAGGAATCACAGCTGAAGAATCTCGTGACATGGCCACCAAACCTCCATTTTTCAGCTTCCTAATGTTCTTCCTGGGATGTGGGTGGTGCTGTGGGTTAAACCACAGAGCCTAGGACTTGCAGATCAGAAGGTTGGTGGTTCAAATCCCCACGATGGGGTGAGCTCCTGTTGCTGGGTCCCTGCTCCTGCCAACCTAGCAGTTCGAAAGCACGTCAAAGTGCAAGTAGATAAATAGGTACTGCTCCAGCAGGAAGGTAAAAGGCGTTTCCATGCGCTGCTCTGGTTCTCCAGAAGCGGCTTAGTCATGCTGACCACATGACCAGGAAGCTGTACGCCGGCGCCCTCGGCCAATAAAGCGAGATGAGCACCACAACCCCAGAGCCGGTCACGACTGGACCTAATGGTCAGGGGTCCCTTTACCTTTACCTTTAATGTTCTTCCTAATGTTTAATTGGAATCTCCTTGCTTGTAATTTGGTACTGTTAGGCATTGACCAAGGTAGCCAAAGCCCAATATCTTTTAAGGTAGTATTTGGCCAAGGTAAAACTGCAGCGGAAGGGAAACAGTGATGCATGTGATCCATTTTTAGGCAGGGCATGAAATGATACCTAGTTACGTCCCCACAGGAATGTGCCTCCTTGAGAAAAGAGGAGCAGAGGCTATCGTTTTCCCCTGTTTTTCCTTTCAGGGAGCACAAACTGTTAAGATGACTCCGAAATCTGCATTCATGTCAGTTCCAGAGCCATAAAGAGCCGCATGCTCATTTTTAGCACAAAAGTTCTAATTCTTGGAACTCCGCATTCAAAGCCATATGCCAGTTTCTGCACCTGCAGATGCACTGAGTAAACACTCTCTTCTATAGCATACAAATCTGAATTGAAGTCCCGTACCAATCAATATGTTCAATGCGCTTGCAATTAAAAACAATTCAAAAATTGTATCAGAAATGACCAAAATATTTGTCCCTTTTTATGCAGCTCCCCAGCTTCCCAAAATTCTGATAAATAACTCTGCGCAATGCTAAGACTTTGAATTAGTACTATGCCAACTCCAAGGGTGCACAGGAAAATGTTTTTCATGTTGTCGTTCCATTCATTTTCATTATCAGACTTCATTTGTTTTGCTATTGATTCGTTAATTCAGCATTCATTTTGTTATACCCATGCATTCCCTCCCCTCCTCTTTTTTGGCAAGGTGGGGCATAGATTCCGGCAGCTGTCTCCTAGAGGCTGCCATTTTATTCTTCCAGAAGGTATGGCCTCCATAAAAAGAAAATGGCAGCCTTCCCTGATTCTGGCTAGAGAAAGTAAGCCCCCCCTAAACTTGTATGAGTATAAGCAGAAATGAATGTTCTAAAAACACAAGAAGAGCCTGCTGGATCAGGCCAACCAGGTGCCTCTGGGAAGCTTGCAATCAGGATTTGAGCACAAGAGGAATTTCCCCTCCTGTAGTTACCAGCAGCTGGTATTCAGAAGCATTCCTGCCTCTAACTCTCAAGACAGAGCATAGCCAGTATGAATAGTAGTGAATCAGTGGCTTAGCATTTCTTGCTGTTGTCCGGGTGCGTGCGCATACATGGGGTGCACTGCCAGAGCCACCCACAGGAGCCAAGCACGGCTGCACTGGGCCACGTGCCTGGCCACGAAGTGGGGAGCCTGGGCCAGCCAACTGCTGTGAAGGGTGCACTCACAGCGCCCCTGTGAGCGGTGGCGCTGTGGCCTAAACCACTGAGCCTCTTGGGCTTGCCAGTCCGAAGGTCGGCAGTTCGAATCTACGTGACGGGTGAGCTCTTGTTGCTCTGTCTCAGCTCCTGCCAACCTAGCAGTTCAAAAGCACACCAGTGCAAGTAGATGAATAGGTACCGCTGCAGCAGGAAGGTAAACAGCGTTTCCATGTGCTCTGGTTTCTGTCACGGTGTTCTGTTGCACCAGAAGCGGTTTGGTCATGACCCGGAAAGCTGTTTGTGGACAAACGCTGGCTCCCTCAGTCTGAAAGCAAGACGAGCGCTGCAACACCACCGTCAACTTTGACTGGACTTAACCATCCAGGGGTCCTTAACTTTTACCTGCTTTGAGAAACTTGCAAAAGTGGCGCAGTGCTGGCAGGGTACACGCCTGTTGCATCCTTCTTAAGCTGCCCTCCAGTTGGAGGGTGGCATGAGGAATGTGACCCCCCCCAAGAAAACAGTGCCCAAGATTACAGCCCCCCAGTCCCACCCATGCTACACCTTTGTAGGTAATCTATATCCTGTCCTTCTTCCCCAAAGAGTCCAGGCAGATGTTCAATTAAAACCATGCACATAGCTCAGTTCTTCCTTGCCCTGGATGTGTCATCTGAATAGGACTTTATTCTGGTGGACTGGCATGGCAACAGATCTCTATCATCATCACACTACTTAAACATGAGACAGCCCCCCTACAAAGGTGGGTTGACAAAGAAGCGTGCAAGAGACCTTGGCGATGTTCAAGGAAGCAAATAACTCTTTCCTATCATCCAAGGGGAGCTTTTGGGTAAAGGTGAGCATCTCTTCAAGGTAACATCATCCTAACGAAACCAACAGTTGCCAGGAGATGCCCTCTGGTGAAGATGTCAGGGCTGAGTTCCTGCTGTCTGAAGTTTGTTTATTTAGTTGTCATAATGGTTGCAGCTGTCGGGGGGGGGGGGGAGACTAATCAGGAGACAAAGATGAATGGAGAAGACTGTAAGAAAATGTCCTTTTCTACACTGCTCCAGTGCAAATAATCTCTGTCTCCAGCTGATGTGTAGCATCACTTTGATTCCCTAAAGGGAGCACTCTAAGGTGTTTGTGTGAAATCCTAGCTGCTTGATAACGTGCAAAACAAAAATAAACCCAGCCCCCAAATTTCAGCCTTTTGCTGTCACATCCTGCCAGATCCATTTTAATATGCATGGCAAACATATTAATTCATTCTGAAACTTTTTGTTTTGGTTTTAAAAATATGAATCCTGAACATCTTTAGACCCAAGAAAGCTATTTGCTTTCCTGCTTTTAGTTGCTACAGCTTTTTTTCCAGACTGCAATTTTGGCTTCCACTTGGCCGCCTATGCAGGTCAGGGCAGATTTGGTTCATACATCGAGATGAAAAAGATAAATGTAGGTCAATGAGTGCTTGTAATATGGGCTGCAAAGTCCAACATACATCTTGGGTGCGTGTTGCAACAAGGAGGGGGGGGGAGTCATCTTTCACTAAAAAAAATAAAAAATTGGTGAACCTACTCACCCATTGCAACCTCAAGCTCGACAGCTTCACTTCAAATGATATGCACTTTCCTTGCAATGCAGGGATGCTGGAGGGCAGGAAAATGCCCACTATGTGTCAACCTTGTAATTGCTTCTTGCAGAAAGAATGGTACAGAGACCAGTGGACCTTTTGCTTCCTCAATGAAAGGGGCCATAGCTCAGTGCTAGGTGTCCTGCTTTGCAGGCAGAAGGTCCTGGGTTCAACCCCTGGCATCTCCAGGTAGGGCTGAGAAAAAAATCATATATAGAACCATGGAGAGCTGCTGCCAGTCAGAGTGGTCAGTACTGAGTAAGATGGACCAATGGTCTAACTCAATATAAATGCAGCTTCCCATATTCTTGTAGCTCTATTTTTAAAAGCAGTATAGGTTGGGGGAAAGGATGTAGCTCCATTGCAGGGCATCTGCTTTGCATGCAGATCGTCTCTGGTTCAAACTCTGACATCTCCAGGTTGGGGTGAGAAGGACCCCTGTCTAAAATGCTAGAGATCTGCTGCCAGCCAGCGTTGGGAGTTAGATGGACTAATGGTCTTGCTTGGTATCATAAAAAGGGTAAAGGGATCCCTGACCATTAGGTCCAGTCGTGGCCGACTCTGGGGTTGCGGCGCTCATTTCACTTTACTGGCCGAGGAAGCCAGCATACAGCTTTCGGGTCATGTGGCTAGCATGACAAAGCCGCTGCTGGTGAACCAGAGCAGCACACGGAAACGCCGTTTACCTTCCTGCCGGAGCAGTACCTGTTTATCTACTTGCACTTCATGCTTTCGAACTGCTAGGTTGGAAGGAGCAGGGACCGAGCAACGGGAGCTCACCCCGTTGCGGGGATTTGAACCGCCAACCTTCTGATCAGCAAGCCCTAGGCTCTGTGGTTTAACCCATAGCGCCACCCACGTCCCAGTGCTTGGTATCATAGAATCATAGAATTGTAGAGTTGGAAGGGACCCTGAGATTTATCTAGTCCAGTGCTTCCCAACCTTTTTTTGGGCCATGCCCCACCGAAGTATCTCTAAAATCCTGATGCCCCCCATAACATATAATTCTTATTATTCAAAGAGTGAACTCGTATTCATGTGGAGGAAGTCTAAAAGGCCATTAACTGTTAATAAGTCATTCTCGAATTGCCCCCCCCAAAAAATTGAATTGCCCCCGTGGGGCGTGTGCCCCACGTTGGGAACCATGGATCTAGTCCAACCCCCTGCAATGCAGGGATATGCAACTGTCCCATACGGGGATTGAACCTGCAACCTTAGAATCATAGAATCATAGAGTTGGAAGAGACCACAAGGGCCATCGAGTCCAACCCCCTGCCAAGCAGGAAACCTTGGCATCATTAGCACTGCACTCTAATCAGGATCAACTCTATGTTTCCATAATATGAGTTGTGCATGCACTTTTTTTTAAAGGCAGGATCCTATACTATGGTAAGAGAAATTCTGCGTTAAGCAATGCTGAATTCTGCATAATACATGTATTAATTTATTATATAATTTCCCCCTTGGTTTCCTTCCAAGATGGCGCTCAAGGGAGTCTCCTAGACTGGCACAAACCAGACACGGACCTGCTTAGCTTTGGCATGGTGGCAGTATTATCTGAATCGGTATTCATTTATGTAGAAAGCTGCATAAAGAGCTTAAAGCAAGAGCCCTCTAAGTGGTGCATACCATAGAACTGTGGATAAAACACAGCTAAAATCCACACAAAAGTAATAAAAACCAAACATACATTAGATAACTATCATTGCAACACAGATAAAATACAGTGGTACCTTGGGTGATAGACGCTTCAGGTTACAGACACTTCAGCTTACAGACTCCGCTAACCCAGAAATAGTACCTCGGGTTAAGAACTTTGCTTCAGGATGAGAACAGAAATCGCGCGGCAGCAGCAGGAGGTCCCATTAGCTAAAGTGGTGCTTCAGATTAAGAACAGTTTCAGGTTAAGAAAGGACCTCCGGAATGAACTAGGTTCTTAATCCGAGGTACCACTGGAAGTAGCATATATACAATGAATATAGGTAACTGAATAATATGAATGGATAGGGTTTCTGGAATTAAAAAAAAAGTTTTCAGCAGGTGTCTAAAACAACATAGTGGAGGGCAGTAGCAGAAGCCATGGTGGGACTGTGCCATTTCATCTCCCGCCAGATAGGTCACTGTAACCACACCAGAATGGAGGGGTGGGTGGGTGGCAGACAGGTTTGGCGCAGTGCAAACATGCCAGCCGATCTGGTCCTCCTGCTGACACATTTGCACCATGCTGACCTTGTCACAACTTCACCCATCCCCACCTCCATTCTGGTGTGCTGCAGTGACCCAACCAGAGGGAAGTCTGAGCCCCACAACACCAGTCTGCTACTGGTGAGGGCACCTGCCCAACATCAATAATGTCTTTATCCAATGCATGCGTTCTTCCACTGAGCATTTGCCTGTCCCAGCATATTCCACCAGAATATATGTGTTAGACCAGGGTTTTCCAAACTTTCTACTACCAGGGTCTACTCAAGTTGGCTGAACATTACTGAGGCCCACCAGTCACAAAGCAGGGGCAGAGCCTGTCACAAAATGGTGGCAGATGCAGGCGGAGTTGGGCACAATCAGCAGGCAATTACTGGCGTCACTTTCTACTGATCCATCTTTGAAAATTGCTTCTTTATTTTTGCCATGGCATTTTCCTTGGGGCAAGAAGTTCCACAGCTCAGCTTTCCTCAAGCTCAGCTTTCCTCAAGCTAACTGCATACATTTGTTCTGGAGGTATTGTCACTGAACTTCTCCATTTTAGGCAGAGGAGATAAATAGGTACTGCTCCAGAGGCTCTTAGTGGAGGGTTGTTGTTGTTTTTAAATAATACTTTCCCCTTCTCACCCCACATGGCTCTCAAAATATTTTTACTCATCTCCTGTAATTTCATCTCCCGTTCTCCTTTGACATTCAACTTGTATGATATCGTCCACCTACCAAACTGCCAGTTTCTTTTATTTTTCTCTTAGCCCAAACAACAACAGCAGCAACAACAACAACATTCTACTTAACACCTCCTCTCAGTGGCAGAGTGCATGCCCACGTTGCCCGGGGCGGGGCACCCCCCTGAGGGGAGCGGTGCACGGGGGTGTGTGTGTGTCTTCCTGCATGCCACAGGATAGGAGAGGGGCAGGAAAGCTTCTGCCCACTCTCGCCCTGCTCTCCACTACTAGGTCAGGCCTGGCGTGGCAGCAGAGGCGGAGCTACTGCAGCCGTGGCACGAGACACCTCGCAGTCAAGGAGGGTGTGTGGCAACATTGCCGCCACCTCTCCTGCTCTCCACCGCCTGGTCAGACCTGACCCGGTGACAGAGCTGCTGCAGCCTGGCGCGAGGTGTGCCACGACCAAGGAGGGTGGGTGGCAGCACTGCCACCCACTCACCTGCTCTCCTCACCTGACCCAGGGGGGCAAAGCTGCACCAGGCACAAGCACCACGGCCAAGGTGCAGCTCCTTCTGGTGTGGAGTCAGGATCAGATGAAGTAGCTTGCTGCAGGGATGCCTGTATGTGCCTCCTCTCAAAATTGCGCCCGGGGCCACGACACCCAGGGCTCTGCCTCCTCTGGTCCTTTCCTCAGAGGATGGAGACCTTCCTCCCCCCCTCCCTCCCATCGTAACCTTCTCTGCTTTCCAGGCACCTTTACTCAACCTGCAAGGAGTTGCAGGGGGTGGTATCTGCCCAACACAAAGCTGTTTCATGGCTAGGGAGTAGAGCAAGCAAATGAGGAGGCACTGGGCAGGTTGTGATACTGAGTGAGCCCAGTGCCACTGTTTGAGAAACACTGTGTTGGCAAGTTTAAAGAACCCCCCTAGATGAATCACGGTTCATGCTACATTTCCACCATGCCCTGGACAAAACTGTTCTGCAAACGTTAAGGAAAGACGAATCTGGAAGCGCTGTATCCTGGTTAGAAACAGCCCCAATTCACAGCCTACCCCATTTTGACCTAGCAGGGGCATTCTGTTTAGGTAGGATGCAAAGGGATTTAGATTCCGGTCCAGGGTCCTTCGTAAGCAGAAGCTGCAGATGGTGATAAAACTATGTGTCAAGGTTTTTGCGAAGTGGATTTGTAGCCCTGTAGGGAGAAAGGTGAAAGCATGAAATATGTTTAATTTTATCGTGTGCTGCAGTCATATTTGTATCCAAGAGGGGAAGGGGCACTCTTTGCCTCTGAGGCAGCCAGGCTCACGTATAGCACTATTTTTCTTCCATGTGTCCTATTTATATGGCTCTATGTGGCTTCAGAAAAAAAATAAAATAAACATCTCTATTTTCAGTAGCAAATGTCAGCCCATTTCAGGTTTCCACTGGCAGAAGAAACTGGCTTAGCTGTAACAGTTCCCCTGTTTCTTGGGGTGATCCATTATTAAATCAATGCTCTTTAATGCGGAATGCATACTGAGCCTGGTTGGTCCACGAGAGGGGTAGACATGGTGGGAACAAGCACCATGTGACACATTGCTTGGTCTTCTGGCCAGTCATTGCTGGATCCAAATGCTTGTTTGAAAGAACATCTCTTTCCACATTAAAGTTCTCACCACAGCTGCTAATCTCCTAGATAAAGGAAAAGGAAAAGGGACCCCTGGAGGGACACAGGTGGTGCTGTGGGTAAACCACAGAGCCTAGGGCTTGCTGATCAGAAGGTCGGTGGTTCGAATCCCCAAGACAGGGTGAGCTCCTGTTGCTCGGTCCCTGCTCCTGCCAACCTAGCAGTTTGAAAGCACATCAAAGTGCAAGTAGATAAATAGGTACTGCTCCAGCAGGAAGGTAAATGCTGTTTCTGTGTGCTGCTCTGGTTCGCCAGAAGTGGCTTAGTCATGCTGGCCACATGACCCAGAAGCTGTACGCCGGCTCCCTCGGCCAATAAAGCGAGATGAGTGCCGCAAGCCCAGAGTCGGCCATGACTGGACCTAATAGTCAGGGGTCCCTTTACCTTTACACCATTTACCTTCCCGCTGGAGTGGTACCTATTTATCTACTTGCACTTTGATGTGCTTTTGAACTGCTAGGTTGGCAGGAGCAGGGACCGAGCAATGGGAGCTCACCCCGTCGTGGGGATTCAAACTGCCAACCTTCTGATCGGCAAGTCCTAGACTCTGTGGTTTAACCGACAGCACCACCCACGTCCCTTAATCTCCTGGATAGACTATTGGAATTGACCCTATGTGGTGCTGCCCTTGAAGAAGGTCCAAAAGCTGCTGCTTATGCAAAATGTGAATGCTCAGTTGCTGAGTGGATCACTGATCCTGAAGAAGTTGAACTTGAGACCCAAATACTCAGATGCTGTTGAGTTGCAACTCCCACCAGATCCAGACAACATGGCCAATGGACAGGGATGTTGGGAGTTCAACGCCTGGAGGGTACCAGGCTGGAGGAAGCTTTGTGACTAATCCTTCAACTTAAGATGGCGCAGGGGTAGAATGAAGGAATGGGATTCTAAACAAAATGTTTCCCGCTCCCCCCTTCCTGGAGTCTATTGCATAGCATCAGTTGCTTTTCACATCAAACAAAGAGGGAAGCACTCTACTTTTCTCATCTTGACAGCAAAGAACATCTTCTACCTGCATTTGAATAATGTGAATATATTAATTAAGGTTGATAATGGTTCTTAATGATATCCATCAGCAATGGAATGAGGCTATATTTATCTTTACTTTTGTAAAAATGAGATGCCTAAATATAATTCCCCATATTATGAAGGCCTGAAGCTATGCAAACTTTCTGTCTTTTATTAAGCATGCTTTGTACAATGAGAGTTTTAAAGAAACAAGTATTTTCTCCAGGGGCGGGTGGTACATTGCACCATGCTTATTGGGAAATATCAGCATGAAACGGGCTGTTCATGGCTACAGCTGAAGCTGCTGCTAAGGACAGCTGGACAAAGCACAATTTCAATTCTATAGAAAAGGGTGTTGGGTGTTCTCCATACACAGCCCATGGCTGCTTGTGTATGAAGGGATGGTATAGTTCCATCTTCCATTCAAGAGTCTGAAGATCTCTGCATTCAAAAGGCCCAGGTTAAATCTCTGGCCATCTCTAGGTAAGGCAAGAACTGGGATTGTTCCCTCTCCGAAACACAGAGAGGCTGCCAGTTGGTGTATGCCAGCCTGTCTCATTTGCAAGGATAAAATCCAGTCTGAAATCCAGAGGACAGGTGTTGCCTATCAGTGCAGGTAATACTCAGTAAGATGGACCAATGGTATAACTCAGTACATGGCAGCTCCCCTGAGCATCAGACACCTACATGCTACCAGGATCTCAGTGGCAGTGGTGGACCTTAGGGTCTTAAATTTCAGTGGCACTCAGGGCAACACCAAAATTTTCCCTGGCCTCTGACGCTCCATTCTAAATAATAATCATGGCATCCCCTGCGGTGCCCAATTCAGCTGAAGCAGTAATGTTCCCCTAAATCTACCTTTGTCCGTGGCCTACAAGGCTTCCCCTGACTCTATGATTTTAACATTTGACTGGTCAACTGACATTCCACTTTTCGGTTCTTCACATGTGAGACTCTGTGATCAAAGATTCTAAATGAGAAATTTTATTTTCCTGACAGGAAGATCTGGCAAATGCTGCTTCTCATTATTCTGGCCAGGGTTCTGTCAGAACAAAATGCAGCAAAACTTTATTTAAACATTTGCAGATGAAATAAATCGAGGACGGTTGTCTAACAGTGCATTGGTAATTACCCCATACATTAATCAAAAAAGACAACACGCCTTCTAACGAATGCCTTTTCTCACCTTTGGAACAGTTTTGGAGTGTCTTGTTCACCTACTTATTAGTCCATAAATATTCTAATTAGGCTCCTACTCCAGATGAATAGGATTAGCAATAAAGACATTTTAGACTAGGTACAAAAGAGATACTCCAAACTTCCCTGTCTTGTCTACCGCTCTCCTGACATTTATAATCATGTAGAAATGTTAAATTTACATAGCTTTGCCTAGTTAGACATGGTTGTAATTATCCCCCCTGCCCAAGTATGTCTCCCCACTGTCAAAATAAGAAGACAAAAGCTGAGAATGGAAATGACAACTGGTGGGGAGAACACCTTTATAACCCCCTTTCTCAATATGAAATCTGACATTTTATGTTTGAAATTAGTGTTCCTTAAATCCCAGATACAATCAGTATGAATCAACACATCAGAGAGGAATACACAAACAGCCATGATGGCTATACATTGCCCTCTATGGCTGCAAGCAGTTATGTTTCCGAATACAAGTCGCTGGAAGCCATGGGAGAGAAGAGCACTCTTGTGCTCAGATCTCGCTTATGCGATTCCCACAGGCATCTGGTTGGACACTGCGAGAATAGGATGCTGAATGGGTTACTGGCCTGATCCAGCAGGCTCTTTTTGCATTGGGTAATTTGCATATTTTTTGGAGAATGTTTCTTGAGTAGGGTTACCAGATGTCCCTGATTCCCGGGGACACCAAGACCAGCGAGCACCTTTACTCAATCTCTCTCCGCCCCCCCAACTTCTTTTTCTTGGGCATTTGTGTGTTTGTAGATGGGCTTTTCCGCCTGCCTTGTGTCGAGGTGTGCGCCCGACAACTTTGGGGTTCCTCCCCCCTAAAAAAAGTCAAGAACTCTGGGCAACCCTTTTCTAAAATAATAAAGCATGATTTTTTTTAAAAAAAGTGTCCCCAGATTCCTCGAAAAAAATCTGGTAACCATATTCTTGTGTGTCTGGGATATGTTTTGTATTTGTGGTATTGTGGAAAATCTCCCTATACAGTCAAACCTTGGATCCCAAACGCCTCTGTTTTGGAACGTTTCGGCTCCCGAACGTCGAAAACCCGGAAGTAAAGCTCCAGTTTTCGAACCTTTTGTGGAAGACGAACATCTGACGTGGCTTGCGCTTGAGTGCAGGAAGCTCCTGCAACCAATCGGAAGCTGTGCCTTAATTGTCAAACATTTCGGAAGCTGAATGGGCTTCCGGAACAGATTACTGTACGTTTGACAACCGAGGTTTGACCGTATTGAGTCAGAAAATTGGTCCATCTAGGTCAGTTCTTTCTATACAGACTGGTGGTAACTCTCCAGGGTTTTAGATAGGTATCTCTCCAACCCTACTCAGAGAAGACAAGGACAGAACCCTGGTCCTAATTAGCAGCTCTGTGATTGCTTGATCAGTTTGCAACCCAGCCTACATTTACTTGGTACAGAGAAATGCCAAAAGGGGATTGTCTGATGATGTGTTCATGGGTTCAAGCTGCATCTGTTCATCGACCTTGTCATTGATACATGCCATAGAAGTTGAGCAAGTCGGTCTTTCCCCCCAAACACTGATAGGAGACGCTTCAGCTGCTAAGTAGATGTGAGCATCATCGGTGTTAAGGGAGATCTGCTCTGCATATGGATACAGACACATTTTTTCATAAGCTCCAGGGATAAACTTTCATTCATTCTGGGACTGCATCTTAGTTCAAGTTTAAAAGCAGATCAATACCCTTGTCGCAAGTAAAATAGAGTCGGATATAATCAACTCTTGTCTTGTTCCTTTCTAATATAATTTTCCACCATATTAACAGCCCTTTATGATAGCTCGCCTTCTTTCAAACAGATATAATTCAAAATCACTACATAGTTGAATTGGATTAATTTTGTGACGTGCACCCACATGTACACACACACACACACACACACACACACACGAGTCCTTTCTCCAGCAATGGAATGGTTCATTTCATTACCCAGCAAGGATTATGCATCTGTTTCATGGGTCAGTGATAAGGTAATATAGTTAAGGCCAGGGCTGCTGGCACACAGAGGAGTGATGCACAGCGCCTTTCAAGGGAGATATTCCCAAAATTAAAGGAGCCAACACATTTTACTGCCCAAATAAGAAAAGGGTGCATAGCTTGGTGTTGGTAGAGGTTGGGGGACACTTTTAAGGGCTGCATTCTCTCCAGTGGAGATGGATTTAGGGCAGTGGGACAAGTTCCAGCACACTGGGTGCCAAGCCTAGCGTTTGCCACAGAATGTCACAACTATGACGTAGTGAACTGAGCAGAACGGAAGGCGAGGGACGCCACAAATTGTGGCCTTGCACAGGGCGCTGCTTACATTTGAAAGACCAAAACTTGCCCCTGCTTCCAGGGGTTGTAAGTGATTGGTGGGGCCAGAGGCAAAAGTGGGTGGAGCAATGGTTTACTTATTTGTTTCATAAAATTGTAAAAAACGAACAAACCTCAAAGCGATTTACGAAATTTAAAACAATAATGAGACTCTTTGTACAACTGGCTATATTTCAGCCATGCAAAAGCCAGAGAGTTCTACACCCACACACCCACCCACACACACACTCTGTCCAGGTAATCAAGAAGAATTATCGCAGTTCAAGAACACATTCCAGTCTGGCAAAAGCACCCTGAAGACAGCTTGAAGCAGAGCCATTGTTAGGTGTAGCTTGGGGAGGAGATGTGGCCTTGGGGAGAGTCCCAGGGGTTGGACAGTGAAGCCCTGAGGACCACATTTGGACCCCGAGCCTGATGTTCCCCACTCATGTGGTGGAGCATTTCCTCTGCAGGCAGAATTATTTGTTTGTTTGTTTATTTGTTTGTTTATTATTCCCCACCTACCTGGCTGGGTTTCTCCAGCCACTCTGGGTGGCTTACAACATATCTAAAACATGATTAAAAACATTAATCCTTAAAAATTTCCCTAAACAGGGCTTCCTTCAGATGTCTTCTAAGAGTCAGATAGTTGTTTATTTCCTTGACATCTGATGGGAGGGTGTTCCACAGGGCGGGTGCCACTACCGAGAAGGCCCTCTGCCTGGTTCCCTGTAACTTTGCTTTTCACAGTGAGGGAACCAAGAGAGGACCTCAGTGTCTGGGCTGAGCTCAATGGAGTCGCTCCTTCACGTATACTGGGCCGAGGCCATTTACGGCTTTAAAGGTCTGCACCAACACTTTGAATTGTGCTCGGAATACCCCAATTCAGTCTTCTGCATCTGCATTTACTAAGCTGAGGAAGATGTCGCCGCCTGACATTTTTAACAGTGGTCAGCTGGAAAAGACAGTTTTATCAATCATTCTTCCTGCGCAACTTGATAGAAATAGGTAAGAGGACAGAGGGGACACTCTTGTGGGCAAACTTTGCAACAGGAGAGCTCCCATTGCTCTTGAGCTGCTGCTATTAATTTCAGTGAGGCTTGCACAAGAGGAAGAAGGTGGATTGTGCCCCCTTTGTTTCCTCCGGTATTTTCAGACCCACTTCCTGCCAGCCGAGTGCCTGTCATACATTTCACACTAATGCCATGACGATAAAGGCATTGTCCTGCGATGATGACCAGTCGCCGCCCGATTGCTTCTTCAACAACTGCCGTGCGACCCTCCAGATGATTCTTTCAGATTTCATTTCAGCTCGGAGGGCGGCAGAGAGAATTCAGAAAAGAGCTCAGTACCTCACATCGCTTGGCTTGTTTCCTTATTTATAAAACCTGGGGAGCCACTAGAGAACATTTCAGCGGTGCTTAAGGAACTTCCAAACACGGGATTACGGCTTGCGTCCTGGGCTCCCAGTGGAGTATAACCAATGCCTGGCTCGAGAAAATGTCACAATTTATCAGGTAATTGCCTCCTGTTAGATGATAATGCATTAGCAGTAGGCTTTCAATAATATCACCTCAGATCATGACATAGCACTCTTCCTGAATAGTAATAATCTTCGCTTTCAGAATAAGTGGTGGCGTGCAAGCCAGCTGCTGGAATATCTGTCAGAAGCAACACAAGTGCACTAAAAACAAAGTGCTTGCAGTCGCTGGTTTGGTGTACAGGAGGGAGGGTGGGTGGAAGTGAAGGGGAAGGCGAAACAAAACGCAATAGCATTGTGAGGTTATTCTGCTAACATATGCATCCATCCAGCTACTGCATTGTTGTGATTATTATGATTATTGCTATTACTATGACTATCATCATCAACATTTATGAATCACTTCCTATGAAGCATCTCAGAATGATTTGACTGCATAATAAAAGCATATATAAATCAGCTGTATACATAAAAACAGTTTCACATCAAATGCAGGTACTTGCAGGGGTAAAAAAAAATCCACTTAGGTTTGTTGAAAGAGAACAGTGTCTTTTTTGTTTTTTCCCCCTTTTAAATAAGGACATCTATCTATCTATCAATCTCTGCTGGATCTTGTCCTTCCAACAAGGAGCTCCAGGGGTATTTGCATGGGTTTTTTGCTCTCACAACAACCTCATGAAGGAGTTGATTTTGGGAGAGAGTATGGGTGCCTCCAGATGGGGGATTAATTTGCACATGTATTGCTGTTGAGTTACAACAACAGGGTTGTTGTTGTGGTTGGGGTTTGTTAAGCAGATTTTCCTCAGAAAGGGTAAATCTGGCATTGTACAGGCTGAAATGTTGATGTCAACAGCTTCAAGTTGGTGCTGCAAAAACACTTGCATGCACGCAGAGTACTGATGCCACAATAAGCAACCATCTGGAAGCACCCTGAGTGTCTCAGCTGGGACGGATCCAGCAGCTCAGAGGCAGAACACAAGGCGAAGATGATTTTTTAAAAAAATGAAAACCTTTTTCTTCATGGTTTGGGGTAGGTGGGGAGAAGTTGGTGCCTGAAACTGGGAGAAACTTGGGAGCGGTAGCCACCTTAGTGCTCAAAGGCCTAGGTGCAAGATGTATGGTTTTGTAGCAGCCTGCTGTCAGATACACTGGCAGGCACAGAACTTTCCCCTTCTCTGAGAGCTTCCGATAAGAATTATTGAGCCTCTGGCAGGTTTATACCCCATTTAATTTACAACAATGTACAGAGAGCAGCCCTAGGCCACCCTCCACCAGAATAGCAGTTGGTCACTCTGAATCCCCTCTCCTTCTGCAACAAGAAGCACGCCAGTGTCCAGTTTTTCATCCCCTGTACTTCCATTGTTCTTTAACCCTTTCAACCCTCTGAGTTCAGGAGGAGGGAGGGAAATCCCCCCCCCTCAAATGAAAAGCCTTCCAAACACTCCCTATCTCCTGGTTGCTTAGCTGCTATCTCAAAACTGTGCAACTCTTCCCTCAACTGTGTGGCCTCTGAATCTACTGCTGGGAATGTTGAATGAAGTTTTTTTTGGGGGGGGGGGAATTCCCCCCTTCTTCCTCTGCCAGAGGCTGTGCTGTCTGTGACTGTGTTCCTCCATCTTCAGAGTCAGACCAGTCTCTGGCATGGGACTCTGACCAGCCCCTGACACCTGCATTCTGCCAGTGAATGATGAACATCCTAGGGATACAGTTTTATGGTCTGTTTCAGGTACGGCAAGATGGAGCAGGCCTCTGCAGAAGATAAGAGACTCTGAGGAAGCTAGAAACAGCCTTCTGACAAAGGTACCACATAGCCTTTCCATCCTGCCCCTTCAAATTTCAATGAAGCTTATTCTTGCCACAGTTTGGAAGGGGAATATTTCGAATTTTATATGCCCTATGTCAGGGCTGAGAGACCTGTGGTCCTCCAGATATTGTTGGACTACAACCCCCATGATCCTTGCCTATCACTGCTCTGTTGCATAAGGTCAGCTCAGCCCTTCCACTGCAAAGAAAGAGGCAGCCATGTCACACAGCTGATCTGAGATGTCTTGACATGTCAGCAAATTGTTAGGTAGTTTATTTATGTATTGTATTTTTTGCTGCCAGAGAATGATGCTTGTGTGGTTTTTCTGCCTCAGGTGCCAAAATAACTTGGCTGGCCCTTGGGTATTATGCACCTTGACATGTGTATGTGTGTGTGTGTGTGTGTGTGTGTGTGTGGAGGGGAACCACACATGTGCCATCTGTTCTGCCTCAGGCAGCAAAATAGCTTGGACAGCATTTAGAATATGGCTTGGCTTACTTGCATTATTCACGTCTGGGCTGCTTCTTCATTGGCTGGAAGACCCGCTGATGGCCTCCCACCCTAGGGCCTGCAAAGGCTTGAAGCTATCCTTGGATACACTGAGGCTGTCTGCCCTGAAATCCTCCTTTGCTTCCTTGCAGGTGAGCACCAGGAATGCAAGCAACTAAGTGATGCAGAAGCAGTGTGCCTGTTGACTGTCTCTCCAGGGGTGCAGAGAATGAAACATTGCTCCTGTCCCAGACAGCCTGAAGCCATTTCTGAATCTACAGGAAAGCTGAAGGATGGGATGCTAAAGCCATTTTGATAGACAGCTGTGTGGTAGCAATTAAGGCTCCTTGTTTCCGGCTACATCTGCCCAGAGGAGAGGACATCTTGATAAGCTTAGGATGAGCCAGTCGAGCTATAAGGAGGATGAACTGTTTTGCCAAGATTTTGCTGGTGCCCGTTGCCTTCCTGCTGCGAACATCTGGTTGTCATTTCCTCTTAACAAAGCTTGCTTGTGGCACAGGAGGAGGAGACCGTCTCACCCACTGTGCTCCTGCCTTCAATATTCAGAGGCTGCAGTGTGTAATGTGAGCAGCAAAATGAGGGAAAGTGTCACCCAGTTACTACAAATGCCCTACAGGTGAGGATACAGCAAATGAAGACATCCAGATAGTGGCAACTCCAGGATGTGTGTGTGTGTGTGTGTGTGTGTTTAGGGGACAGAAAAAGAAATCTCATTGAGCACTTTTGACTTGGAAAATGTGTGGGGTGCAAAACTGGGATTTTAGTCGCCATGTTGACCACTACTTGCAGATTGAAAAGGGCAGGGTTGTTGGGTCAGGGGTGCTGTGCCATGGAGTCTAAGAAAGTGCAACTTGTTTGAAGCTGGCTCTGAACATGCTTTTAACTTAAAGAAATGAAATAATGGAATTGCATATTCTCCAACATTGATGAGAATAGGGACGTCCTATTCCATTAATAGATCCAAGCTCCGAGGACCTTCTGGCATTTCCCTCGCTGCGAGAAGCAAAGTTACAGGGAACCAGGCAGAGGGCCTTCTTGGTAGTGGCGCCTGCCTTGTGGAATGCCCTCCCATCAGATGTCAAGGAAATAAACAACTATCTGACTTTTAGAAGACACCTGAAGGCAGCCCTGTTTAGGGAAGTTTTTAATGTTTCATGTTTTATTGTATTTTTAATATTTTGTTGGAAGCCACCCAGAGTGGCTGGGGAAACCCAAGCCAGATGGATGGGATACACACACACACACACACACACACACACACACACACACACACCACCCATCTGACTGGCTTGCTCCAGCTATTCTGGGCAGCTTCCAACATTTATAAAAACATAATAAATTATTAAACATTTTTTAAAAACTTCCCTATACAAGGCTGCCTCCAGATATTTTCTGAAGTTTGTACAGTTACGTATCTTCTTGACATAGGAATCGCGTAAGTCCACAACCTCCAACATTTCTCTGCTGAAAATGGGGACGTCCTCCGGAAAAGCGGACAATCCAGGCTCAAATCAGACACTGGTATGGCTTCTGTAAATCCGGGACTCTTCACAGAAAGTAGGGGCACTTGGAGGCTCTTGGAATTATTCAGAGGTTTTAGAAATTACTGCCCTTACTCAGTAACTAGTTTTGCTGGAAAGCTGTTTTGAAAAAGCAGCATTCCTACCTGCACAGCTGACACCTCCCACTGCTGAAGCTATCACTTCTCTCCACATCACTATTGGCTTTTGGTTGGTCATTTGGAGAACAGCCCAGTCCATCACCTTTCAAGGGGTTGGAAGTGGAGCCTCTATTTGCAGATTCCTTCTCTTCTCCATGGGGTGAAGACATTTTTTCTGCCTGAGGCAGAACACCAAATCCCCCCCCCCTCCAGCGGAGGTGGAAAATCCCACAAGCACCTCTTGCTGGCAATAAAAAGACCATCACGGTTTAGGAAATAACAACTGGCTGCCACCTCGTGACATCCAAAATCAGTTGCCTGAGGAAGCTGTCTCACTCTGTTTAATGATAGGACTGGCCCCATGCACAACTGAGGTAGCATATGTGTCTCTGGTTGGAACGAATCGAGTTGACACACACAGTTGACAATGTACCAGGTTGCATTCTGTTTTATCTGTTCTGCTTCATTGCCACACTCCCCACCCCAAATCCTGGGGGAGGAGAAGGCTCAAGGTAGCTTGCAACGACCTTTTCCAACTTGGTGCCCTCCAGATGTTTTGCAGTGGGGACAGCTGACAAACTGCCCCTCCTAATGAACAGACTCCCTACAATGGTACTTAACCTGGGTGATTTCATTCTGAAGGACAGGTTAGCTGTGAAGGCTGATTCAGAATGTGCTCCATATTTGCATTATCAGAGACCTTCTAAAAAAACTCCCCCGAGTTATATTTGCTCCTGAAAGTGCTAAAACAGCTTCTTAGGGGCCAAATACATACCCTCCAGCATTCCTCCGATGAAAATAAAAAGGTAAAGGGACCCCTGACCATTAGGTCCAGTCGTGACCGACTCTGGGGTTGCGGTGCTCATCTCGCTCTATAGGCCGAGGGAGCCGGCGTTTGTCCACAGACAGCTTCCAGGTCATGTGACCAGCATGACTAAGCCGCTTCTGGCGAACCAGAGCAGCGTACGGAAACGCCGTTTACCTTCCCGCCGGAGTGGTACCTATTTATCTACTTGCACTTTGACGTGCTTTCGAACTGCTAGCTTGGCAGGAGCAGGAGCTCACCCCGTTGTGGGGATTCGAACCGCCGGGACATCCTATTCAATAATAATAATAATAATACCTTATTAAAAGTTGTATAGTTATTTATCACCATGACTTGGGGATAGCATGACTCTATAACCTCCAACAGTTTTCTGATGAAAATCGGAACATCCTAAGGAAAACCAGGATCAAATAAGAAACCAAGATGGCTTCTGTAATTCCATGATTGTCCTTGGAAAAAGGGACCCTTGGAGGGTCTGCAAATAGCAGCTGAGGGTGGGGATGCAATTTCTGCAGAAAACTGGGATGCAGAAGCAGGTTCTGGACTGGAGCCCTGTGGCTACTTTTACTTCAAAATAAAGGCTGGCCAATTTTCACACACTTTTTTTTTTTAAAGTGGGTTTATCAGAATGTGTACCTTGTCCCTATGCTATGTAGTCAAAAGGGAGCAAACTTTAAAACCGTAAAGCTGTGGTTTCCAAACGTGTAGCAATGTCTTGCCTATGTGAACATTTCTGCCTCTGGACCACCAAGGGTTAACAGACTAATCCTGTCTTTAAAATGCTAATACCTAACAATGGTCTGTGGATAAGTTAATTAGTGGAGCCAGCTTGTGTTTAATTATTTCACTTGACCTGGTGCAGCTTTATACAATAATCCCTTTAGAGAGGCGGATGGGGCTATTGGAAAAAAAAATATGTGATTTAACCAAAAGAAAACTTTAAATCATTTTTTGAGCCGAGCAGGTACTTTTCTCTAACTTGAAATTGGAAGGGTACACTATTTTTCCACCGCAATGCAAGCTCATGTGGGGGAAGAAAAAGTAGATTTAAACTGCTAAGATTATGCTAAAACCCGGTGAGCCTTCCAGTCGAATACTTAACATTTCCCCCCCTTATTCAGCTGGGATTTTATTTATTGAATAATGTAAAAAGCAACCAGCTGTAGACAAGGTGGAGGGATTTGTGTGTATGTGTGTGTGTGTGTGTGAGAGAGAGAGAGAACAATTTGAATCAAAGTGTAGCACCCAGGGCTGGATGTGAAGTTACTCAAATGCACATGGAAATCAAGTGGTCTGCAAAAGTGGAGGTGCTCATAGAGCGTCCTGCCAGGTGGGTTGAATCTGCTAGCTGGGAGGGAGGGTGTCCTGGCTCCCAGCTGTTGAAGAACAAGAACTCTAGGGAGAGTTCTTTCCAAGGTCTTTAATGTTTAGGGTGATGCTGGTTAAAGACACAGCAGGCAGTTAATCTGAAGAACAGTTATACAAAGGCACGGAAGGTGTCTAGCTAAGAAGCTGATCCGACACTAGCATAATGGCCTCGGTGCAGAATATCTGAAGGAGCGTCTCCACCCCCATCGTTCTACCCGGACACTGAGGTCCAGCGCTGAGGGCCTTCTGGCGGTTCCTTCACTGCGAGAAGCCAAGTTACAGGGAACCAGGCAGAGGGCCTTCTTGGCAGTGGCACCCGCCCTGTGGAACGCCCTCCCACCTGATGTCAAAGAGAACTTTTAGAAGACATCTGAAGGCAGCCCTGTTTAGGGAAGCTTTTAATGTTTGATGCATTACTGTATTTTAATATTGTGTTGGAAGTCGCCCAGAGTGGCCGGGGAAGCTCAGCCAGATGGGCGGGGTATAAATAAATTATTGTTGTTGTTGTTGTTGTTGTTGTTGTTGTTGTTGTTGTTGTTCCCCATGCTATTCTTTCTAAAGGAATGGGGCAGGCTCTGCTTAGTGTAGCAAGTGGTTCTCCTCCTAAAGAGAGCAGCCTAGAACTCCACCTTGAAGGCAAGATCTGCTCCATCAGTTCATGCCTTCTTTGGTGAGTTGGCACCTAGGTGATGGGTGTGTGTGTGCCTCTGCCCCCTCTGGAGAGGCCAGGATATACACAGCATCAGGGGCACCAACTTGTCCCCCATATTGCTGAGGCACATCATGTGATTTCACGTGACGTGTCCTGCCCAGTGGGACATTCCGTGGGGAGGCAGAAGCAGAACGTGGCACTGGGCTCTGCCGCTCGGCCTCCCCACGAGGCATCGGGCATGGGGGGGGGGAAAGGAGGTAGAACACGACACTGGGCTCCCACGGCTCCTGGGTGGGGGCTGGGGCACCCGTAGGGCACCCAGCAGTGGCGGGGGATGTCAGCCCCTTCAATGTTGTGGGGGAGGGCCCCTGCTCATAGTGCCCTCTAAACCCGGTGCCAGTGCCCAGCATCCGACAACTCCAGGGTGGCATGAGAGGCACTGTGGAAGTGTCACAGATAGGCTCTGAAGGCTGTGGAGAGAGTAGCAGGGCTTGGAGAGGGAGGCAGGGCTCGGGGCTCTTGCCTTGGAGACAGGTGATTCGAGGGAGCAGGTTGAGAAGATCCCATACACTTGGACCCTACCCAGGATACTTATTATCAGACTCCCCCAAGTCTGGAAGAGACCTCCTCAACCTGCTGGAGCTCTCCTCCACATACCCAACAACCCTGGATTGCCCTGACTTGGCCAGCCCAGGAGAGAGAAGGTGAGGCAGTAGGGAGGTCAGCATGGTGCAAGTAGCCTTTCAAGTTGGTCAGATTGGTTCTGCCAGTGCGTTTGCCCCATGCCACCCTCGCTGCCCTCTCCCCCCACTCTCCCTCCTGGGAAGCAGCAGTAACCAAACTACCAGGAATCTGGCTTATCCAACTTATCTGGTGAGCTGCTTCTAGGAGGAACCATATTCAGGATCATCAGAAGCTTGGTGGTGAATGGGAAAAAGGATATATCAAACAGCAACTTACTGAGATACAAATGTACTGTGTGAGAGACCTAGGGGCCATCCAATATATATATACATAGTTTTGACCCTTCCACATGAGAAGGGAAGAAAAGCTTGCTGGATCAGACCAATGGCCCATCTACTCCAGCATCCTGTTCTCACAGTGGCCAACCAGTAGAGCCAGATGAAGACCTTTGGAGGGCCTGAGCAATGAAAATATTATGGTGGCCCCATACGGAATTCAAAATGAAGGCAATACATAATGTACAATTAAAATCCAACTGGCTGTATAGTTCACTCTGCCTTAATGTGGGAACACAGATGCAAATGATTGGAAACCCTCCAGGCATCTCTATCTGGCCACTGTTATTTTTTCCTAGGTCTCATCATCTCCCATGGACTGCAAGAAAATCAAATGTATCCATTCTTAAGGAAATCAGTCCTGAGTGCTCACTGGAAGGACAGATCGTGAAGCTGAGGCTCCAATACTTTGGCCACCTCATGAGAAGAGAAGACTCCCTGGAAAACACCCTGATGCTGGGAAAGATGGAGGGCACAAGGAGAAGGGGACGACAGAGGACGAGATGGTTGGACGGTGTTCTTGAAGCAATTCTCACAATTTCTGCCTATTGGCTATGTTGCCTGGTGCTCAGGGCCATCTTACCCATAGGCGCTAGGGATGCTGGGCATCCAGGTGCCAGGCTCTCAGGGGTGCCAGGCTGAGAGTCCAGGGCCTAAGAGTTGAATCCACGGACATGCCTTAGACTTGGTGTTTACCTCTACGGATGCTGGTGATCTGACATTAACTAAAAGTGAAACAAAAGAAGTGCCATGGTCAGATCACTTCCTGGTGCAACTGGACTTCTCCGCAACCCTTCCCCTCCGCAGGGAGGTGGGACCGATTCGGATGGTCCGCCCCTGCCACTTAATGGATCCAATTGGCTTCCAGAGAGTGGTAGGGGATGCTCTATCCCAAGTTGATGGCCTTTCAGCTGATTCCCTGGTGGCCCGCTGGAATGCGGAGTTAACCAGGGCTATTGACTGTCTGGCTCCGAAGCGCCCTCTCCGATTGCATGGAGCCCGGACAGCCCCGTGGTTTTCCCCGGAGCTGAGGGTGATGAAACAATCGTTGAGACGGCTAGAGCGCCGGTGGCGGAAAACTCATTCTGAATCAGACCGGACACGGGTTAGAGCTCAACGTCGAGCCTACCAAGTGGCAATGGCGACGGCGAAGAGGGCCTTCTTCACCGCCTCCATTGCATCTGCAGAAAACAGCAGCAGGAGACTTTTTCAGGTGGTTCGCAATCTATCAGAACCACCTGTACCAATGGGGCCTGGTAGGGACCCCAAGATCTCCTGCAATGCTTTTGCAAAGTTTTTTGCAGATAAAATCGCTCAGATTCAGAAGGAGGTAGACTCCACCGTGGGAGCAGGGCCAGGGCGGGAGAGTGCTAGAGTTCTGTCTGGTCCTGTTACATGGGATCAATTCCAATCTGTTACCTCCGAGGATGTGGACAGGCTGCTTGGACGAGTGAAACCGACCACCTGTCTCCTTGATCCTTGCCCATCCTGGCTGATAAAAGCGAGCCGGGAAGGGCTGGGCGATGGGCTTTGCGGGGTGGTGAACGCTTCCCTCCATGAGGGAGCCTTCCCAGACCCGCTGAAAGAGGCGGTCATTAAACCGCTTCTTAAAAAAACATCTTTAGACCCGGCCAATTTGGCCAACTATCGCCCAGTCTCAAATCTGCCATTCTTGGGCAAGGTGATTGAGCGGGTGGTTGCTGAACAACTCCAAGCACGCCTGGAGGAAACGGACCATTTGGATCCCTTCCAATCGGGATTCAGGCCTCACCATGGGACTGAAACTGCCTTGGTCGCGCTGGTTGATGATCTCCGGCGGGCTAGGGACAAAGGTGAGAGCTGTTTCCTAGTTCTGCTGGATCTCTCAGCGGCCTTTGACACCATCGACCATAACATCCTTCTGGACCGTCTAGAGGGGCTGGGAGCTGGGGGCACTGTTATACAGTGGTTCCGCTCCTTCCTCCTGGGCCGTGTCCAGAAGGTGGTGGTGGGGGATGAATGTTCAGACCCCTGGGCTCTCACTTGTGGGGTGCCTCAGGGTTCTGTCCTCTCCCCCATGCTTTTTAATATCTATATGAAGCCGCTGGGAGAGATCATCAGGGGGTTTGGACTGGGTGTTCATCAGTATGCAGATGACACCCAGCTCTACCTCTCCTTTAAATCAGAACCAGTGAAGGCGGTGAAGGTCCTGTGTGAGTGCCTGGAGGCGGTTGGAGGTTGGATGGCGGCTAACAGATTGAGGTTGAATCCTGACAAGACAGAAGTACTGTTTTTGGGGGACAGGAGGCGGGCAGGTGTGGAGGATTCCCTGGTCCTGAATGGGGTAACTGTGCCCCTGAAGGACCAGGTGCGCAGCCTGGGAGTCATTTTGGACTCACAGCTGTCCATGGAGGCGCAGATTAACTCTGTGTCCAGGGCAGCTGTCTACCAGCTCCACCTGGTACGCAGGCTAAGACCCTACCTCCCCGCGGACTGTCTCGCCAGAGTGGTGCATGCTCTAGTTATCTCACGCTTGGACTACTGCAATGCGCTCTACGTGGGGCTACCTTTGAAGGTGACCCGGAAACTGCAATTAATCCAGAATGCGGCAGCTAGACTGGTGACTGGGAGTGGCCGCCGGGACCACATAACACCGGTTCTGAGAGATCTGCATTGGCTCCCAGTACGTTTCCGAGCACAATTCAAAGTGTTGGTGCTGACCTTTAAAGCCCTAAACGGCCTCGGTCCTGTATACCTGAAGGAGCGTCTCCACCCCCATCGTTCAGCCCGGACACTGAGATCCAGCGCCGAGGGCCTTCTGGCGGTTCCCTCATTGCGAGAAGTGAGGTTACAGGGAACCAGACAGAGGGCCTTCTCGGTAGTGGCGCCCGCCCTGTGGAACGCCCTCCCATCAGATGTCAAAGAGATAAAGAATTACCTGACGTTCAGAAGACATCTTAAGGCAGCCCTGTTCAGGGATGTTTTTAATATGTAATGCTGTATTGTTTTTAATACTGATTGGGAGCCGCCCAGAGTGGCTGGGGAAACTCAGCCAGATGGGCGGGGTATAAATAATAAATTATTATTATTATTATTATTATATAATCCGAGGAAGAGCCCGCACATCAGTTGGAGTGCCGCGATGGGCTCTTCTGCTGTGGGTAGCTCTGCGCTGTGATTTCGGGGGCGACTGAGCCAGCAAGATGCTGAGGTGGCCGGCTGGCTCTGCTCTCCTGCATGCCTGGGACTGGGCAACTGGGGGGGGGGCACCAGGTGGATCTTTGCACCCCGGCACCGCATATGCTTAAGACAGCCCTGCTGGTGCTGATGGGAGTTGGAGTCCAGCAACATAGGGACTCCACTGTGTTGGCTATCATGAATCTAAACTATTCATTTACAAATGCCTATAAATGCAAACATTAAAATGCAGGTTCAAGGAGGTCCGATTCAGAAAAGGACCTGGGAGGCAGATGAGGTTTCAAGCCTTTGCTTAAATTGGGATGGGTTTGGGCTCCTGTGCCTGCTGACTGGAAGCTTCTTGCCTAGTGGGAAAGGCCATTGCTCAGAGATAGAACATCTGCTTTGCAGGTGGAAGAAGGTCCTGGATCAATCCCTGGCTCCTCCACATGCAACTGGGAATGTCCAATGTCTAAAATTCTAGAGACCCACTGCTTATGAGTGTTGACAATACTGGGCTAAATGATATGACTCAGTGTAATGCATTCCTGAGTTCCTATGTGCAAAATGTGATCCAGATTCTGAGTGCAGCAGGGGCCAAGCCCATGCAATCCCCACCACCATGACATGGACTTGACCCTGATCCATCAGAAGTGTGGTGGATGCCATTCTGCAAGACTAAATAGTGCGTGTGTGTGTGTGTTTAAAGCTGCTTCTGTCTCCTCCCTCCACAAACCCCTCACGTCCTTGCATTACGGCAATTAATTCACCAGAAGGTGCAGAGCACATTTCTAAGAGTATTAGCTTGGGTTACACAAAGAAACTCCTTTTGCTAATGAGTGACATTATACACGACACTAATGTGCTATTAAAGGTCATGGTTGCACATAATGACAAAATCAAAATGGAGCGAGGTGAGATTATTTTATACACTTCTCGTACTAACACCATCTCCCAGCCAACAGTTTAAATCTATGGCTGGCTGAATTCGGTTTAGCGCTAATCAGCTGTTTCCTTTGACAGGAAATGTTGCTGCAGAAATAGGGACAATTTCCTAGCAGAATAATTTCAACCGTTTGATTATTTTAGTAATGATACCCAAGCTTATTAACATATAAAACCTTTGTATTTATGTTTTTATTGCACAGGCCCGCAGAGTTAAAAGCTAGCAGCAATAATGCCATAGAAATGAATGCCGTTCATAGAGGTTTGCAGTTCATTATATGCAATGAATGTTCAACTTCACAAATCTCTTGGAAAGGGGCAGGACAAATAAGCAGCAAATAAGCCATGTGGAACAACTCATGAAAATGAGAGGAAAGGGTCAATTCATATCTCCTCTTGGAACAGGACCTATTTTTTGTGGGGAAATGGAGAACAAGCTCTTGTGGTCTCTGAATTGTTCATTTCTCCACTGGAACACATGCTGAAACCCAACGATCATTTCCCTTACTCCATGGGGCAAGCATGTAAGAGCAGAGCATCTTTGTCCCTTCTCTCTTGCTTCTTCATGATTTCTCTCTCTCTCTCTCTCTCTCTCTCCCCCCCCCCCCCACAATCCCACAACCAAGGATGGAAATATTAAAACCCGAAATAAAAATAAACGCAAGGCCGCCTTGCAACAAAGGTGTCATTTTCCTTATAGCCATTTGTTCTCATTTGACAAGAGACAACCTGCACACTGTGGGAAGTCACAGATATGTAACTTGGTTGCACATCAAGGTCTTTCTGGAGAAATTCTGCAACAGATGGTGTAACACGCCTGCTTGAAGATGAGGGTAAATCTTTAGACGGGCAAAAAACCAGAAGGAGAGGAAACTGATAGGGAAATGGCAACAGCCAAAAATAACCACCAGCAAAATAGATGAGCATAAGAAGAGGCCTGCTATATCAGGTCAATGGTCCATCTAGGCCAATATCTGGTTCTCACAGTTGCCAACCAGATGCCTTTGGGAAACTTGCACGCAGGATGTGGTTTCTAGCAACTTGCATTCAGTAGTGTTACTTCCACCTTGGTCTGATACTCCCAAGTCAGTGTTTCCTCCTTCTCTTCCCAGCTTAAAGAAAGCATAAAATGGGCATGGAAGGAATTCACTTGTTGCAGAGGGAATTTCTAGTAGAGATCAACTGCAGGGCCAGGGTCAAGGGATGGTGAATCCCATGAGCAAAATGCCTAGTTGGAATGATCAGCTGCACTTCAGTGAATCAAGAGCCCCAAGTCCAAAGTCTGAGACCTCATGTACTTAAAGGATTACCTGCTCCCAGAAACCAGAGGCCTTCCTTCTGGGTATTGTCGGCCAGAAGGTGTTAAAGAAGGACCGAACATTCTTTATGTATGCAACAACGGCAGCAAGGATACTCATCGCAAAAAACTGGAAAACTCAAGATCTACCCACACTGGAAGAGTGGCAGATGCAACTGATGGACTATATGCAACTGGCCGAGATGACAGGCAGAATCCGTAACCTGGGAGAAGAGAAGATGGAGGAAGACTGGGAGAAATTCAAGAAGTATCTACAAAAACATTGTAATTTGGTTGAATGCTAAGAAGGATGCTAGATTATAAAAAACTGGCCACCACTAAATTAGATTTGAAATTTGATGATAAGTGAGACTAAAGAAAATATAAAATTTTTTGGAAGAAGTGCTAGATTATATTTGAATGAGTGGACATGAGATTGTAAACAAGTTGATAATTTGTTTGGAAAAAACTTTTAACGATGTAAATGGGAGCGGGAGACGTGAGGAAGTCCAAAGAAGTGATGAAATTATGTCTGTGATAGAAGTAAGACTGTTTATTATTTGTGCATTTATATTTAAAAACTTTAATAAATATTTATAAAAAAAAAAAAAAAAGGATTACCTGCTCCCATACTCCAGGGTTGGGGAACCTGATCTCCTCTAAATGTTGTTGGTCTACAACTCCTATCATCCCTGATGGCTGGGGCTGGTACAAGTTGGAGTCCCACAAGATATGGAGGGCCACAAGATCTCCATCACTTTACAGTTTGAGCATCCTCCAGCTGCCTCCATTGTCTAAAGTGAGACAGGTGGAGACTAGGGAGAGTTAGTTTAGTTATGGCATACAACCTATAGTCTTTGCGATGGAGTCTTGCCTGGCGCTCTCATTTATGTCCTTTTGGCTCCAAGTGGGGTCCTGTTTATTCTTCCAAGCTTTTAATCTGCAGTGGGAACTGTTCTGATGCTTTGTGGTTTTTATGATGCTATTTATTCTGGCTTTGCCACATTCGGACTGTCACTATTTTGAGGTGGAATTCACTTGCATACTGTCAAATTCTGGTTGCACAATTAAAGTTGATTTGCACAATAAACCTGTTTTCCCCAAAGACTTGAGTATTTGCAATATGGAAAGTGATGGGAAAGTGTGAGATAAGACTTGCTATGATGCAAAGTCATCTAACTCCCCACGGAACATCATCCTGGCTTGTTTTTAGATTTTTAAATATTACTATTCATTATCGTTTATTTTATTTTCTTAAATTTAATCCCCACCTTTTCTCCTAAATGAGCCCATATTATTAGTAGGATTTATAAGATGCCCTGGAAATGCTTTTCATTAAACAGCACGAGGAAGATATACCCAACCAGTCTTGCTAGAACGTTGGGATTTTGTTAATAATAAAAGCTAAAACGAGTGAGCATGTCCAAACCCCTACAATGAAATAGATTATCTGATTTTGTACAAAACTTTGATCTAGCATTATTGGTTCCTTCCACCAGTGTATGTGGGATAAGGAAATATGATGAAGAAATCTTCAGTTCCCCACCCCCTCCACATTCATAACTAAACAAGCTACTAACTCTTCTACCAGAAAGCTATCCTTTTTATCTTTCACTTGGTGGAGAAACCCAATCTCAGAGTGCTGCAGTTTCTGAGAGCCAAGCAGCGGTAATCACAGAGCTGGGGGTTCATGCATTTTTAAAAAGCGCTATGCGCGACCCTGCTCCAGTAATTTTTGGAAGAATTTTACTAGGGAAATTCCATATGAAGAGATTCAAAAGCCTCTGACTCTTTGGTTTTTAAGAGGAGATGAATGTGCTAGTAAAGACTATGTGTTTAAAGAAGATTGGGGGAAAGTGAGTGCCATTCCTGCTACAAGCGACACAGAGCTGAAATACTTATTATCTCAAATAAGTCCTGGTGGCATTTGAGAAGTCTCAACATTTATTGCCATGCCAGCAATACGCATAGAAATGCAGTTGCTTTCTCTGCTTCCCCCTCTCTCTGTGTCCTCCCTCCCTCCACTTTTTATGTGCTCAAAGTCCTCTTTTATAAAATATTTAGTTCAAGCTCTCCAGAGGGCTGGATCGCCTTTGCTGTAGACCGGATGAAGCTTTACAAGGCTGCAGAGAAATATACCCAGCCGCAAGAGAGATCAGTGCAGTTGTATCCAAGAATGCTGGGAAATGCTATCGGTATCTCAGCTGTTGGTAGGAACTATGGATGGGGCAGAAATTCAATTCAGTTTGCATTTAAAGACAAAATTCAAACTTTCCGAAACAAGTTGAAAACCGAAACGCAGCCATCCTTTGAAATTCACACTTCTCCAAATTTCCAGATGCAATTCTCCAGCCAAATAATGTGTAGAAAAATGCATATATTAGTGAGAATGACATACAGAATACATTAGGGACAATTGCTTTGCAAAAATGTGTATATCAGGAGAAAATTGCACTGATGAATTGCACTGATGAATTTTCAGGAGTACTTATTTATTTTTTTCAAAAAAACTCAAACCAAAGTGAAGAACTGAAGACTGTTTAAGTTTAAGTTTAAGACTGAAAAAATGAGAACCTGAGAGAAATCAAAACTGACTGATTGGCCCATCCCTAGTTAGGAACCCAGAAAGATGGCTTAATATTGAATCAGATGGATAGCTCAGTTGGTTAGAGTGTGGTGCTGATAACGCCAAGGCTGAAGGTTCACTCCCCATATGGGACAGCTGCATCTTCCTGCATTGCAGGGGGTTGGACTAGATGATCCCCAGGGTCCCTTCCAACTCTACAATTCTATGATTCTATGACCATAGGCTCATCTAGGTCAGTATTGACCACATTCACTGGCAGCGGGTCTATAGGGCTTCAGACAGGGGAAACCCACAGTCCTACCTGGTAATTCCAGGGATTGAATGTGGGACCTTGTGCATGTAAAGCATGTTCTCTGCCATTGGGCTTTCCACCCATCTCCAACCTTTGACCTTGGGTGATCACTGTGGTCCTCTTCAGTGCCACCAAAGACATTCAAACTCTCAGATACAATTAAAGTGGTGGCACAAGAAATTCATCGGGTGTTTCCCCAATCATTTAATAAGGGGTAGTCATTCAGTTAATAGTAATGTGGTGATAGTTTGCCATAAGGAGAACTTGAAAGATGGTCTATCTCAACACACAAGGCATGTGTTGTGCTACCAAGTCAGACAATTGGTCCATGATCTGAACTGACTGGCAGATGCTCTCCAAGAGTTTCAATCAAGGATCTCTGCCAGCTCTAGTTGGAGATGGAGGGAGTTGAGCCTGGGACCTTCTGTATGCGGAGCAGGTGCTCTACCACCCCATCAAAGCATAGATGACCACGAGATGCCCATCCTTCTTCATCTGCTCTCTGTGCTGCAAGTCCTGTACCACATCCCCAGCTCACAGCCTTCCTCCTGTCACGAAGTAATCTGAAATATCTCCTTACTCCATAAGCTGCAGGATAGCATAACAAAGAAGACCAAGGATATCATCTGTTTCAGGGAGTCAGCTGAGAAGCTTCTCTTCCCTGCAGTTGTTTCATGGCTCAGGTGCACCAATTTAACATGTGTCGTTCCTGGAAGCCACATAATCCCTCCAAAGAAAGCCCATACAGATCCCTTTGTTTGTCAGTATCAGTGGCGTGAAGAATAATCTTGCCCAAGCAAGCTGTGCTGCCTTTGCAACCCTAGGTGGGATGACACCATCTGTGGTTTATTCTGCACAGCTTCTTTTTAAGATAATTTTTTCTTTGCTGGATTGTGAAGCATTGAAACAGGAGGACATGATGGTGCTATAATGCCAAGGCTGTATACACAAGCATGTACATTTGAAGTATGTTTGAAGCACATGACTTTCTCAAAATAATCCTGGGAATGGTAGTTTACCCCCCCCAATAGAATTATAGTGTTGGGGCGTGTGCAGAGTGCCCATTCGACATGCCAGCAGTGGCGATGGAACAGAAAAACACCAGACAGTTTGGGTAGGGTCAGGTCCTTTACTGACAGTATAATGCAGTTCCACGGCTTATAGGATACATGTTGTTGTTTAGTTGTTTAGTCGTGTCTGACTCTTCGTGACCCCATGGACCAGAGCATGCCAGGCACCCTTGTCTTCCACTGCCTCCCGCAGTTTGGTCAAACTCATGCTGGTAGCTTTGAGAACACTATCCAACCATCTCGTCCTCTGTCGTCCCCTTCCCCTTGACCAGCATCAGGGTGTTTTCCAGGAAGTCTTCTCTTCTCATGAGGTGGCCAAAGTATTGGAGCCTCAGCTTTGGGATCTGTCCTTCCGGTGAGCACTCAGGGCTGATTTCCTTCAGAATGGATACGTTTGATCTTCTTGCAGTCCATGGGACTCTCAAGAGTCTCCTCCAGCACCATAATTCAAAAGCATCAATTCTTCGGCGATCAGCCTTCTTGATGGTCCAGCTCTCACTTCCATACATCACTACTGGGAAAACCATAGCTTTAACTATACGGACCTTTGTTGGCAAGGTGATGTCTCTGCTTTTTAAGATGCTGTCATAGGATACACACAGTTGTAATATACAGTCCTTCCAGCAGCATACAGATTCCCACGGGAATCTGGTCAGTCACTGTGAGAACAGGATGCCATTGGCCTGAAATATACTCAGAGTCGCAAAGTGATTTCATGCTCTTTATTCAGCTCATAGTGGTGAGGAGGAATGAATGAATGTCCCCTCAAAGTATCTGCTTTATATACATTATTTACACAATGGGCTGCACATGATTGGCTAATTCCAGGATTCTACTGTAGGCCAATCAGGTTGTGGATTCACTTCTATCTGGAGCATGATTGGGTGGTTCCTGCTAACCAATCATACTGCTGCATTGTTCTAGGACCAATCAGACTGCTGCATTCTGAATCCTATTGTTCTAGGACCAATCAGACTGCTGCCATTTGGAGCCTATTGTTCTAGGACCAATCAGACTGCTGCAGTTTGGATCCTATTCAACTCAGTACATAACACCCCTCCCCTCTAAGTTCCAGTCCTGCCCGGAAGGTCGCATTCATAGTCCTCAAGGTACGCCGGTGGCCTACGTGTGCATTGCGGCCTGGGGTGTTCCCTGGTCTGGGGTTCAGGTTCTGGCTCGTGTTCCAAGGATGGGGCTGTTTGGTCTGGCGCAACCGGCTCGCTCAGTCGTGGTTCTGGTTCCGGTGTCCTTTCGGCCTCGCGGGTCCTCTCTGTATTTACTGATTCTGCCTCTCCTGCTTGCCCCTGCTGCTCTATGGGCCTCACTGCCCCACTGTTCCCTTGGGACTCCTCTGACCTGTCCTCCTCCTCCTGGTTTTCTCCCGGGAATCGTCGCCGTATCTGGTCGCAGTGGCGGCGCCAGCATTGCCCCCCATCTGTTAGCACCTCGTACGACACGGGGCCCGTGACCCTGGTGACTGTGGCAGGTACCCATGCAGGGCCTGCCCCAAAATTCTTTGCGTACACTGGGTCCTGGGCCTCGAAGGTCCGGGGGTTCCTGCCTTCCCCCACCACTACCTCATCCTGAGCTCTATCGGGGTGAAGGCGGTCCAATCTGATTGCAAGGCGCCGACCCATTAGTAGTTCAGCGGGGCTCCGGCCAGTCGTTGAGCTGGGGGTGCTGTGCTGTGCTAGAAGGAATGTGGCAAGGCGGTACTCCCAATCCCCTTGTGTCATGCGGCGAAGGGTGTCCTTGGTGGTCCGCACCATGCGTTCTGCTTGGCCATTGGTGGCAGGGTGGAATGGCGCCGAACGGATGTGGCGGATGGCGTTCTGCACTGTGAAGGTTTGAAATTCTCCTGATGTAAATGCAGTCCCGTTGTCTGAGACAAGAGTGTCAGGGAGCCCGTGGGTTGCAAACAGCCTGCGTAGTACCCGGATGGCTGCGGACGTAGAAGTGGACGGTACCAGTGCGACTTCCAGCCATTTGGTGTAGGAGTCCACCACTATGAAGAATGTTTTCCCCTGAAAGGGGCCAGCGAAGTCTACATGCAGGCGTGACCATGGTGCTCGGGCGGACTCCCAGGACTGGACTGGGGCCCTTGGGGGATCTGGGCGGGATTCCTGGCAGGCCTGGCAGTGTTTGACCCAGGCCTCTATCTCTCCGTCGATCCCCGGCCACCACACATAACTCCTGGCAAGGGCCTTCATTCTTACTACCCCTGGGTGTGTCTCGTGTAGGGCTGTGAGGACCCTTTTGCGGAGGGGCTGGGGAACAACGACCCTGCTTCCCCATAACAGGCACCCCTTGTGGGCTGACAGTTCATGTTTGCGGGTTGTGTAGCCGGCGAATTCTGGCCCGGGGCTGCGGCTGGGCCATCCCCTCCACACCCAGTCCAGGACCCGGGAGATGACCCTATCTTTCTTGGAATGGTGTGCAACTTCTTGTGCCTGAATGGGGCGGTCAGGAAGCAGCTCCAGGCTCATAACCTCTTGTGCAGGTGCTGGGTCGGGGCCTGTTTCCGGTAGTGGTAGCCTGCTGAGGGCGTCTGCATGGCCCATCGCCTTTCCAGGGCGGTGAATCAGTGCATACTGGTAGCTGGCAAGGAAAATTGACCACCTGAGGACGCGAGGAGACAGCACTTGGGGGGTCTGCTTTTCGGGGGCAAACAAGCCAAGCAACGGCTTGTGGTCAGTCACCACGGTGAAGGGCCGCCCGTACAAGAAATCATGGAATTTTTTTACTCCCTTCACGATTGCCAGACCCTCCTTGTCGATTTGCGAGTAGTTCCGCTCGGTTTCGTTGAGTGTCTGGGAAAAGTATGCTACCGGTACCTCTCTTCCATCCGGGAGTTGGTGTCCCAGGACAGCGCCGATGCCATAGGGCGAGGCGTCGCATGCTAGCACCACCGGCAGCCTCTCGTCGAAGTGTGCCAAGACCGAGTTTGAGACAAGCAAGTCCTTGACTGCCTGGAATGCGGCCTCCTGGCGCTGGCCCCACACCCAAGGGGCCCGCTTGTCCAGGAGTCTGTGTAGGGGCTCCGCTACCGCCGCCTTGTGGGGAAGGAAGGAATGGTAAAAGTTCAATAATCCCAAGAAGGCCTGAAGTTCAGTCTTGTTCTTGGGCGCTGGGGCATCACAAATGGCCCGTACCTTGTCCCCAGTCGGGTGAACCCCTTCTGCATCCACCATAAATCCCAGAAAGTCCACTTGAGGCACTCCTAGTAGACATTTTTCCCGCTTCACCTTGAGACCCGCCATCTGGAAACGGTGCAGAACAGTGCGGAGGCGGTCCTCAAACTCCTCTGGTGTGGGCCCGGCAATCAACACATCATCAAAGAAGGGGGTGACACCAGGAATCCCTTTAAGGAGAGAGTCCATTAGATTCTGGAATATGCCTGGTGCCACGCTGACCCCGAATTGCAGCCGCTTTACCCTGAACGCTCCTCTGTGCGTCACAATCGTCTGTGCCTCTGCTGTGGCCTCATCTACTGGCAGCTGTTGATATGCTTGGGCCAAGTCCAGCTTGCCAAAAAATTTCGACCCAGCCAGGGTGGCAAGGACATGGCTGACCACTGGCACTGGGTATGCATGGGCCATGAGGGCCTTGTTTATGGTACATTTGTAGTCTGCGCAGATGCGGACCGAACCATTAGGCTTGACGGGTGTGACGATTGGGGTTTCCCAGGGGGCATTAGGCACCGGCTCCAGCACTCCTTGCTCCACGAGTCGGTCCAATTCCTCGTCTATACGGGGTTTCAGGGCGAATGGGACCCGGCGGGCCTTGAGCCTGACTGGTCGTACTGCGGGGTCAAGCTGTAGAGCAATGGGGGGGCCCGTATACTGTCCCAATTTCCCATCGAAAACCCCCGGAAACTCCTTGCATATGGCGTCCACGTCCACTTGTAAGCTCATGTGGTTCACCCCGGTGATGGCTAGTCCCAGTGGTCCAAACCATGCCAACCCCAGTAAGCTAATGTAGGGGCCCTTGACCACAAGCAAGTCCAGTTGCCGCGTCCGCCCTCGGTATTGCACCCTGAAGGTCCCCACCCCCATTGTGGGGACCTTACGTTTCTGGAAGTCCCGGAGGGTGAATGGGGCCGGCCTGAGTTTGGGACCCCCAGTAGGACACAGTTTCCTTAAGGTCCTTGCCGAGATTATGGATAGAGTTGAACCCGTGTCCAGCTCCATGCGGCATGGGGCCCCCTCTATCTGTACCTCTACATAAATTTTCTCTACGTTGGGGTGGGGCAACTGGTATACCTGGAAGTCTGTGAGCTCCGTCGAGTTGCCTTGGTGCGTTGGGCCCCGGGACCTGGGGCTCTTGGATTGGTCATCTGATGCCTGGCTTCGGGTGGGCCGAGCCCGACACACCCGGGCGATGTGTCCCAATTTTCTGCACTGCCTGCACTCTGCGTTGCGGAAACGGCAGGTCCTCATCTCGTGACTTTCTCCACAGCTTGCGCAGTTCCCTCCTTCTCGTCGAGGCAGCTGTGGTATGTGGGCTGCTTGAGTGCGCTGCTGTACTCGGTGCACCTCCTCCCTGTCGGATCCCGAGTCGTTGGTGAGGTCTTCGTGGTGGACCCTCGGTTGGGACGGCTGGCTCAGCCGTGCCTCTTGCGTCGACCTCTCAGCAGCTTCCGTTGCCAGGGCCTCCTCCAGAGCGACCTGGAACGTTAGGTTCTTCTTAGCGTAGAGGCGTCGTTGCAGCTTCTCATCCTTCAGGCCACCGACGAGGCGGTCACGAAGCATGTTCTCCAGCTCTGAGAAGTTGCAGAACCGGGCAGCTTGGCGGAGAGAGGTCACAAACCCAGTTATGGTTTCCCCAGGGGCTTGCCGCTTTGCGTAGAAGGCATTTCGACGAGCCACCACTGAGGGCTGTGGCGAAAAGTGCCCCTTCAGCTGTTCCATTATTGTTTTGTATGGAACAGTAGCGACGTCTTCAGGCGCAAGGAGAGCCCGGGCGATTTCAAATGTCTCCTCTCCGCAGACGCTGAAGAATATTGCCCTCTTCTTGGCGTCTTCTTCATCGGTGACCCCTTTGGCTTCTAGGAGGAAGGTGAAACGGGAGGCGTACGCTTCCCAGTCTCCAGATGCTGGGTTGAATGGCGAGAAGCTGCTGTCAGTTGCCATTCTGAGTTCCTTGTGTCCCGGAGCTGAAGCCTGGATACACGGTGCGAGGCAGCGGTGCGGCAGGTGGCGGTGCTGCGGTGCTGTGTGTGGCAGTCAGCTCAGCGGGATCCCACCTTCGTCGCCAGTGAAATATACTCAGAGTCGCAAAGTGATTTCATGCTCTTTATTCAGCTCATAGTGGTGAGGAGGAATGAATGAATGTCCCCTCAAAGTATCTGCTTTATATACATTATTTACACAATGGGCTGCACATGATTGGCTAATTCCAGGATTCTACTGTAGGCCAATCAGGTTGTGGATTCACTTCTATCTGGAGCATGATTGGGTGGTTCCTGCTAACCAATCATACTGCTGCATTGTTCTAGGACCAATCAGACTGCTGCATTCTGAATCCTATTGTTCTAGGACCAATCAGACTGCTGCCTTTTGGAGCCTATTGTTCTAGGACCAATCAGACTGCTGCAGTTTGGATCCTATTCAACTCAGTACATAACATGGCCCATCCAGCAGCCTTTGCTTATGTTAGTGTGATCAGAAACCCTACCTTTATACACAGGGTGTATCTCCACATGAGAGGGAGGTAGCTTAGTTTCACTCCAAAGAAAAGGCTCCCTATGTTTAAACAACTATTTAAATGAATAGCTTGAATTTCAATGGATCGAAGTCAGGGTGGAGCCGACCACTACAATGCCATTGTATATATCTCTCTTTTTTAATTGAGGTCCATGGGCTTGGCAAGAAGGAAAGCTGATGGAAATGTTGCATGTGGAGCTCTGAAATGTGTTTTGTTTGTTTATTAAAGCACAGCAGTGGAAGGTCTGGGTTTGTTTGTTTTTAAAGAATACTGTGGATACAACCCAATTACCAGGGAGAAAAGGGGTCAATACTAAGCTGTAAACTTAAACAATAACAACAATAAGAATAAAAACCACTTGGCCACGTCTTGATTATTTTAAAGTCAGAAAGGTACAGACTTCAGTTTCCCTCACCCACAAGAGATTATGGAAGAAAGAGAAATAATTTTTTATGTCACATACAAAAAGTCCCTTAGACCCCCTCATCTACAATTTGGCAACCTTAACTCCCTCTGGAAGAGCTCCTGTGCCTGTAGATTTTATCCGCTTTGGTCAAAAAGACTTTTAAAAATAGATTTCCCTCATTTTATACAGAGCAACTTGGAACCCCAAACACAGACTGAAGTGCAAAAAGTACAGTGTGACTCAGAAGCAGACTGGAATGTTTTAAAAATGCACAGACACAGATATGGTGCAAATCTCAGGGCATCTGCACACTCCTAGTATATTTCTGTATGCCTTCTGCAACAGCTCTAAAAATTCCCTTCCACCAAAATGTCTAATAACACTCCTCTGTCCCTCTTTCTCCTGGCTGTGCATTTTCCTTGCTAATCCATATATTGCTTGCCAGTGCCTGACATTTCCTCTTTAATCTTGAAACATTCCTTAACAAACTACTTTCTCCTCTTTTGCCCTTTACATGTTTCAGCAGCAACATTTGCTTTCAACCTCTTAATTTTTTTCTTTTACACTCGCCTGTTTATTTCAATGCACCTTTGAATCTCCCATTGATGAAATATCATCTGAACATCCTGAACTACAAACTACCTACTTGCCTAACAATCCCTTCATTAGCTCAATGGAAATGACAACCTTTTGTCCTGCTTCGGCATTTTACGCTGTCATGCGAGGACGGAGCTTAAAGCAGGCTGCTGCGAAACCAGCTCCCTTTAATATATTTTTAAAGAACTATAGTCCAATTATCACTATCTTCTTTGGGGATCCATTCAATTAAGCACAGTCATAATGAGTGAATGGACACATGGCTCTGTCACCATATCTATAGCCTCATTAATGGGAGCCAGGTAATATAGCTTTAAATCCATCAGTAATTCATACAATGCTTCCTTCCTTCCTTCCTTGGGTGGCTTTTTCTATCTTTACTTATTTAAGACAAAGGTAATATTTCAAGGGGTTAAAGTGTTTTTTCCAACCATGGTATGGGCCTGACTTTATTCAGTTTTGCAAACGGCATGGCATGGCAGTATTTGAAACTGAATGCTGGTTCAGCCATGAGCCCCTAGCCCCCATCCCGCTATTGATAGGCAGACCGTTTATAGTAAAGGATGCTCTAGTGATGTTTCATCAATGGGAGGTAATTGCTGCAAGATGGCCTCTTGACAGCTGGGGATCTCTCTGTGAATTTGAATGGGATACCCATCAGGGTTTAAAGAAGGTGGCATTTCTCCATCTGAAGGGAGAATGGGCTCGTGTTTCCATTTGGGAAAGAGAGATAGGAGGTAATGAAGAGTAGAGAGTTTTTTAAAAAAGGCAAGGAGGTTGGAAGAGAGAAAGCTTCTAGCTAGAGTTAGCTAGTACTGGCGGTGTACTGATCACATTGCTCTCTGAGGCTCTACCACATAGGTAGGCAAACTAAGGCCTGGGAGCCGGATCCAGCCCAATCACCTTCTAAATCCAGCCCGCAGACGGTCCGGGAATCAGCATGTTTTTACATGAGTAGAATGTGTCCTTTTATTTAAAATGCATCTCTGGTTATTTATGGGGCATAGAAATTTGTTCGTTTCCCCCCCAAAAATAAGGTCTGAGGGACAGTGGACCGGCTCCCTGCTGAAAAATTTTGCTGACCCCTGCTCTACCATGTAAACATGCCTATTGAACAGATGCTTTGCTTGCAGAAGGTCTCAGATTCAATTTCTGGAATCTACAGTTAGAGGGCATAATGTAGACCACTGTATTAGGCTGTGCCATCATTCATTCCTTACTTACACATAAAAATTCTATTCCACCTATTTCTCCAAAGCAAAGCGACTATTTCTCCAGCCAGCAGCAAAAGCAAAATAAAGAAAAGATAATGCCCGACCCACAGATATCACTTCAAATTAGTAAGCTAACAATGCCCAATGTGTTCAACAAATTACATCAGCACAAAGATAACACAGAACGAGGTCTTCTTCAACCACCTGGGGCCTGATGGATCTCATGCATTCCAGAAGGTGGATGCCATAACAGAAAATGTCCTGCCCCAAGTTGACACCAGCTTTGCCCCCTGAGGCCCAGGCAATCAGAGAAGGGTCCCAGGTGATGAATGAACCATATCGGGGAGACCATAAGTGTTGGTGAAATGCTTCTGTGTACAGTGGTACTTCAGGTTAAGTACTTAATTCATTCCGGAGGTCCGTTCTTAAACTGAAACTGTTCTTAACCTGAAGCACCACTTTAGCTAATGGGGCCTCCTGCTGCTGCCGTGCCGCTGGAGCACGATTTCTGTTCTCATCCTGAAGCAAAGTTCTTAACCCACGGTACTATTTCTGGGTTAGCGGAGTCTGTAACCTGAAGCGTATGTAACCTGAATCATATGTAACCCGAGGTATACCACTGTACATATAGGTGCCTGTGCACATATAGGTGCCTGTTTCCTTTCTTGTGCAAAGGAAACAGCCATGCTGTCCACTGGGAGCTCTCACCTCTTGGGGAAATGGAGAATATGTAACAGATTCTGCAGCTTCTAACCTGCAATTAATCAATCTGTTCAAAGCCATTGACCAGAATAATACTCTGCTGGAAGGCAAATGTTGTTCCCAAGCCTTGCTAAACGAAGAGCAACACCTTCAGCTTTTCTGTGGCTGCTGTTCCAAGTAGTGACAGTAAGCCTCCTACTACCATAGGAAGCTGTCTTGTACTTGGTCAGGTCAAATCATTGGTCTATCTGGCTCAGCTTTGCCTACACGGACTGGCAGCAGCTTTCCAGGAGTTCAGGCAGGGGTCCCTTCCAGTCCTAACCTGGAGATGCCCAGGATTGTACCAGGGACCTTCTGCTTGCAAAGCAGGTCTTCCACTGAGCTACGACCTTCTTTGTTAAATTGCCCTGTCTGGGGATGAAGCCAGTGCAAGCAATTTTCTCAGGCTCTGTTCAGTCGCTAACACTCGCAGCCTCTTTAACATTCTCCACCTACCCAACTGACTTACCCAACATGAGCCGATTCTGCTGCCTAAGGGTCGATTGTAGCTGACAAGTCTGCTTCAGGCAAGCCAGAGAGCTCCATGCGAGTTCCACCTGGCACCCCTCCTGTTTTCTCTTTCCAAATCTTTTTGACGGCCCATCAGGTCCCCCACTGCTGGCTGCTGACTGCTGACTGGCTGTCAATGTTTCCCTCAAGTTCTCTGAATTCACCAGTGGCCACCTTCCTCCTGCTCAGAGGCGGCGTTCAAGGATTTCCGCTCTGAGGCTTGGCGGGGATGTGTCAAAGCAGCCCGGAATCCTTAAAGCCTTTATGCAGCCTCCGAGCAGAAAAAGGCAGCCCGAGGTGTTTGAAAGAAAGAGACAGAAACAGTGGTGCGGGGAGGGCGGGAGCGGAGAAAGGAAAAAGCAGGGAGGGTGGGAGAGCAAGAGTTTGGGCAGCTGCCTCTCCTTGGGAATTTGGAGGCATTGAGGCAGCTTGCAAGGATGGGAAGAAAGGGGGGGGGTGCATTACGACTGGCATCTCCCTGCACATTAGATTTTGGCACTTTAGATCCATGGCTTTCAAAGAAGGAGGCAGGACTCTGAAAGTTACTGCAGTCAGTGCCAGAAGAGGCAGAGTCTCCTCCTGAACTCTCTGACCCTTCACTTTCAAGCAGGAAAAGCAAGTTTGGCACAGTCAGTACATGTCTGACAGCCATAGCTCTATGCTGCAAAAAGGGGGGGGGGGGTTCGTGACCATCATCAGCACCATTATTTTGTCATCTTCACTATTTATGAAACTTGCTAGTCACTAGCTGTGACTCACAACCCATTTAAAAACATAAGCACAACTAAAAATATATTACTCTACGAACCACCCTTATTCTGTGAACTGCCCTCAGGTCTTCTTGATTAAGGGCAGGATATAAATTTTAATAAATTTTAATAAAATAATAATACTATTTATGCAAAAAACGCATGCGATTCATAGAAAAATACACAAAGCAGCCCTGCTTCCCTCAAGCAACAACATCATAACGGTTTGGTGGCACATTTATAGGAAACGACACCATCATAGTTGATCAAAAGCCTAGAGGAAAGGTACGTTTTCACCTGGCACAGAAAAGGTGTCAGGGAAGGTGCCTGGCAGAACTCACTGGGGAGAACATCCCATAAATCTGAAGCTGCAACTGAAAAGGCCCTTGAATCTGTCATCAGCCTCTGAACCTCTTCCAAAGGAGGGACTCAGAGAAAGACTTCAGGAAAAGGGACCCCTGACCATTAGGTCCCGTCGTGGACAACTCTGGGGTTGCGGTGCTCATCTCGCTTTACTGGCTGAGGGAGCCAGCGTACAGCTTCCGGGTCATGTGACTAAGTCCGGGTCAGCATGACTAAGGCGCTTCTGGTGAACCAGAGCAGCACATGGAAACACCGTTTACCTTCCAGCCGGAGTGGGACCTATTTATTTACTTGCACTTTGATGTGTTTTCGAACTGCTAGATTGCCAGGAGCAGGGACCTAGCAATGGGAGCTCACCCTGTCACGGGGATTCGAACCGCCGACCTTCTGATCGGCAAGCCCAACAGGCTCAGTGGTTTAACCCACAGCTCCACCTGTGTCCCAGAAAGACTTTAGATTGGGATTTAATGGTCCATGTGTATGGTGGAGATGCAGCACAGGGGAGGATGTGTTTAACCCATCCCCTATCAGCATCACACCCATATCTTCCTTGCCCACACTGGAACTGGGGTTCTGGATACACATTTGTCATATCAAAAGCGGAAAGTGGCTGGGAGGCAAGTTGCAGGAGGGAAAGCAGTGCATGGGAGAAAGGGTTAAGAGACCCTCTCCCGCCCACTGATTCTCCTCTGCAAATGTCCCCTCTGCTTCAACTCAGAGGCACATCAGGGGTTCCCAGATGCATTCCAGCAGCTGAATATTTAGTTCAGATAAATTACCCTAACTTAAATAAACTTAAGTTAGGGTAAGAGGTGCCTGGGCTTGTTGGGTACGAAGGCAAGCGTTGGAGGCAAAGGCCCCCACCCCAGTGATGAGAAGCCATCATGCATGCTCATTCTGCTTCCCATTGAACTCTTACCTCTCTGTCAAGCCCAGCAGCCACCGTGACGATGTCTCCAGTCTCGCTGTTAATGGTGAACATGTTCTGCGATGGGCTCTGTGGGGTTTGTGTCACGATCCGGTACCTCACCATCCCGTTGGCTGTAGTGACATCGTCCGCATCGTTGGCCGTCACTGTCATCACGTAGGTTCCTTCACACAAGGTGGAAATGACAACAGAATCAATCACCATCTGAAATGGAGTATGCCTGTGTGTGTTGATGAAAGGGAAGATTCCGTAGAAGCTAAAGAAGATCAGGAAGAGCTCTCTAAGCACCTAGGTTGTTTGATTAACTGATGTTAACTGTTGGTTAACTGTTGTTCTCTGCTAGCCAACACGTGAATGTTTAACCTTAAATCACATGGGAGGCTATTGAATTGCAAATTGCCATCTTGGTCTTTGAAACACAATATACACCAGGAGGCTTAGTTTGGTCAGAATCAAGTATACACTTCTGGAGTTAACACTAAATACATTACTTCTGGTAAATGAGGCACTGTAGCTGCTAGAGGGCTATAAAAATTTGGGTCCTGGGCTTTATCAAAAAAGAGAAGAGGACACACAGAGAAAACTTCTGCCATTGCTATTGCTCATGAAAGTAATCCCCTTCCAGGGAGCCATGAAAAAGCAAACAAATTCCTCCCTCTTGAAAACATCGACATAAGAAGAGGCTTGCTGGATCAGGCCAATGGTCCACCTAGCCCAGCATCCTGTTCTCACAGTGGCCAACAAGATGCTTGTTGGAAACCTGCAAGCAGGATTTGAGAAGAAGAGCACTCTTCCCGCAGGAGAGTGAACACCAGCAACTGGTATTCAGAAGCATTGCTGCGTCCAACAAAATGCTGCCCCACTTCCACAGGGGTTGTGAAAGCGGGGCGGCATTTTTGGCAGCGCTTGGAAACGTGGCTCACTAGCGGAGCATCCATTTAACCTTTAGCAACCACCACCACAACAAAAAAGATGGTATTCACACAAGAATATCAATGGAGATGGCAGGCAGAGCTGTTGCATTAACCTGGAGCACTTTCCTGAGCACACAAAAAAACATACTTAACTTATCTCCCAGAAATTTACAGAGGCAGCAAGGTTGCAGGCTGAAAGCAGCTGAAATTATCAAACATCCCTGGGCTGAATCACGTAGGGAATGCTATCGTACTGGAGTGCACTGAAAGGAACAAGCCACAAAGAAGCTGGAGATGAAAGCTTCAGGGTTTGAGTTGGCAGAACCTTCCAAGATAGTCTGTTGCCTGGAAGGACCCCCCCCCCCCCCCAGCTCATATGCTATAGTTCAGGGGTGGCCAACTCCCAAGAGACTGTGATCTACTCACAGAGTTAAAGACTGGCAGTGATCTACCCCCTTTTGGGGGGTTCAAAGTTGTTGAGCTTTTTAAGGGAAAGCCCTGTTTTTTTGGGTTGAGATCAAAGTTTCTTTTAGGAGACCCAAACTTGTTGAGCTTCTTTGGGGGGAGCCAGTGATCTTCCAGTGATCTACCACAGACGTCCAGTAAATCACAATCTACCTGTTGGGCGTGCCTGCTATAGTTGATAAGGGACACAATACACTGAGCAGTTATTTTGCACAAGGCTCACTGAAACGAACACGCATGGGCACAATAGTCAATTGTGCTGCATGTATCAGTTTTGCTCACTTTGCAGCCCTTAACGGTACTCAAAATCCAGGATCAGAGGTGACCACATCTCCCCATCTCACATAGGACTGTTTATGGAGCCTTCTTTGTACTTGGGGCTCATGGGGTTAACCCAGTTGGACAGAGAACCAAATACAAACCAAGCATTGGACCTTCCAATCTCTCACAATGACAATAAAAACAAATAACTACATAAATAAAGGGCCTGCCCGTGAGACGCTGACACAAAACCCCCGTACAAACACTATGCAAAGGTCATCACCCCCAACCCTCCCTCTCCCCTCTCAATTTCCCCAATGTCTATGACAATAGTGTCTCAAACCGAATGTAAATGAGCTGTGAAAAATGACTCTATGAATTGAAAGTGGGGATGCTATATGTACTTTCCCTTGTTTATTTGTTTGTTTTGTATCACAAAAAATCTTTGATAAAATCTAAATAATAATAATAATAATAATAATAATAATAATAATAATAATCTTGGACATCTTAGCAGGGCAGGGATTTTCACAGAGGATAAGGCCATCGATGACCTGTAGGTGTGATGGCTATGCTCTAGCATCACTTTTGGAAGCAATATGTCTCTGAATACCAGCTGCGGAGCATTGCAACATCCCATAATCACATGGTCAGCCACTTTGAGAGCAGGGTGCTGGACTAACTAGACAGAGCTCTTCTTACACTATTATGTACACCCCCATTTGTCCTTTCCCTGAGAAATGGATGCTTTGTCCCAAGGTAAATGCTCCATAACTTTCTCCCTAAGGGAGAAATACTTTTCATGTCATTCTCCCTCCCCCCCCCCTCTCACTCTCTCACACACCTCCCCCCTACCCAATTTTTATGCTTGGACGAAAACTTCTTTGTCACTCAGCTTCCTATACAAAGCACCATGCACTTCCACCATGGATTATTTAAGTAGTTAGGAACAAAGCACACCCCATTTAAGTAACATGGGCAATGGCGTCTTAAGACACAGCTGCAAGGACTACTCACTAGTTCTCTATCTACTTTTGCAGTCTACTGAAACTGAGATTTCCTCAGCACTCCTACTGGTTTAATCCTCTCCTACGTGCAGGAGAGGGGACCACTGTAATCATTCCACCTAGCCACCTGCCACTGCTTTCCTTGTTCCTCCCATAATTTGATATATCAGGAATAGGGATGGATGAATCTGTCCATTTCGGGTTCTCTCGGTTTCTCATTTTTCCAATCTTCAGTTCAGCTCTCCATGTTAGTTTGCACTGATTAGCATTTTGTAATGTGAATTTCTCCTAATGGAAATATTTTAGCATGTGATTTTTGAGCAAAGTACACATTTTGCAAGGGACATGGGTGGCGCTGTGGTCTAGGGCTTGCTGTCAGCAGTTTGAATCCCCACGACGGGGTGAGCTCCCGTTGCCAACCTAGCAGTTCAAAAGCACGTCAAAGTGCAAGTAGATAAATAGGTACCACTCCAGTGGGAAGGTAAATGGTATTTCTGTGCGTTGCTCTGGTTTCACCAGAAGCGGCTCAGTCATGCTGGCCACACGACCCGGAAAAACTGTCTGCGGACAAACGTCGGCTCCCTCAGCCAGTAAAGCAAGATGAGCACCGCAACCCCAGAGTTGTTCGCGACGGGACTTAACTATCAGGGGTCCTTTACCTTTACCCATTTTGCAGATGAATTTTCCCTATTTAGCAGTTTGGTACATTAATTTCACCAGTATAGGTATTTTATGGTGAAATTTACCGTCTGGTATGCATCCTTGTGTACAATGGATGGAGAAAAATTCGGAGAAGCACAAATTTTGAAGGGTGAATTAAGTAGGCTTGTCTTTAAATGTGAACGGAATCAGATTTCTTCCCCATCCCTAGTGAGGGCTCCTCCTTTATTCTAGTATCTTCTTCCACTATCCTTTGATGTATCGGGAAGGGACTTGTGCCTCTCTCTGTTTTTATTCCACCCCACACTCACTCTTTTCCCCTGCTCTGTTCACTCCTCCTTCCCACAACTCTTTCAGTGCCACTTTTAATACTGTCGCCGCTCCAGGCACTACAAGCCTAGGTTTGATATTCTCATTCTGGCACTTCCTTTGGCGCCTCTCCAACCTTTGTGATGAAAGAGCAACACTTTTAAAAAATCTTTTTTAAGAAATGTTCTGCATTTGCATTAGTCTAGATTTACACCGGATGTACCGAAAACCACTTCAAGCATGACAAAATCCCTATTTGGGGCAATGCTCCTGGCTTGCAACTCAAGAGTGGATTAGGATGTGTGACAACTGCACACATGTGTATTTTATTGTGTCAGTGCACATGCCGTTTCCAAAATCTAAGTGCTCTTCCTGAGAGCACCTTTATCGCTCAAGTGATAAATGACCTTCCTTGAATTCAAGGGGGTAATGGGCAAACATTTATTTTTCTTTCTAAATGGGTTGGTCTTGATCAGCGTTCGCCTCTTGATATTTCCCACCAACATGAGAACTGCTAAAGCTCTGGTCGATGAGCTGAAAAGGTTTCCTGGTTGACTGTTGCCTCTCCTGGCACCTGCTGAAAGCCACATTTGATGGATCTAGGATTGATTCCAGTTGTTGTTGTTGTTGTTGTTGTTGTTGTTGTTGTTGTTGTTGTTGTTATTCTAGATCAGGAGGAATGCTTTGTCATTCCCCTGGGCTTTTATCTACACAATGACCTTGTGAAGTAGGCAGAACACAAAATCAAGATTCAAGATTACCTTAATAAATTGGAGAACTGGGCCAAAACTAACAAAATTGATTTAAATAGGGACAAATATCAGCTTTACACTTAGGCGAGAAGAACCAGCTGCACAGATATAAGATGGGGGGCACCTGCCTTGTCCAAAGTACACGTGAACAGGACCTAGGGGATTATTTCATCTTTTCTAAAATGCTGAGCCTGTGCTGGACAGCACAAACATTGTATGAATCAGAAGTCAGCAAACTTTTTCAGCAGGGGGCCGGTCCACTGTCCCTCAGACCTTGTGGGGGGCCCAGGACTATATTTTGGGAAAAAATGAACAAATTCCTATGCCCCACAAATAACCCAGAGATGCATTTTAAATAAAAGGACACATTCTACTCATGTAAAAACACACTGATTCCCAGACCATCCGTGGGCCAGATTTAGAAGGTGATTGGGCCAGATCCGCACCCCCCCCAGGCCTTAGTTTGCCTACCTATGGTATCTGAAGAAGTGTGCATGCACACGAAAGCTCATACCAAGAACTGACTTAGTTGGTCTTTAAGGTGCTACTGGAAGGAATTTGTTTTGTTTTGACTATGGCAGACCAACACGGCTACCTATCTGTAACTGTACCTATGGTATGAATGTTTTGGATGTATCGTTTTAATTTTAATTCTGTTATGAAGAAAGTTCTTCAGGTAAAAGTTTGAATAACATTTTTCTGTTTAGAAAATGATTTATTCCAAAAGGAGTCCATTCTTGTACTTCCAGGTGCTTCAAGCTGCACAATATTAATTTATGGAATAAGGACAATATTAATTTCTGTAATAAGGACAAAGGCTAATTCTGGATGGCTGTGATAGTTTCACAACCACAGCTCCTTCTTTTGGCCAGCAGCCCTGGCGAAGCAGGGCTGTGCCTGACCCACAGAATGCTTGTCATTTTCGTCATTAATGTAAGTTAATTGCCAAAAATTATGTGTCCAAAATGGAAGGAAGACCCAAGGGCATGCAGTGTGGAATTATGACCGCCTCTGAAGTTCTAAACTCTTTGAACAGCTATCACCCATAAGCTTTATTTTTATAGCTGCATTAGAATTGCCATTAGACCAAGCTAGGTTAAAGCAAGATTGATGTTCATTAGTTAGACTTAATGCATGTTAAAACAGAGAGGTAATGGGGCATTTATCAAGAGGCCAAACCCTCGTCTAAAAACCCTTCCACTTTGCTCTTTATGCCTCCAAGCAATGTACAACCTTTCCCCAACAACACTTTGTCTAGTGCTGTGATCTAAACATAAAACAGTGATAATTATTCTTTACTGAGCTGCACCTTACAGTTTATGTTTATAAATTCTTACTATTGCCAAATCATTAAAGGTTGGTTAACCTTTTCCGTCTAATTTCCGAACTACACGATAGTTAATTTAATCATTCCCCCATAGAAAAAAAAATTCAATCATTATGGGCAGACATGTAGTAACAGCCATATTATATTAGATCTTCATTAACCTGAGCTAATAATGTCTTTCCGTTGATGGAAAGTTTCCCTTCTGGCGATTTTTCCTCCTGAATATGTGATGTTTTGCGGAACGGATAGTGTGCTTATGAGCATTTGAGGGGAAAGGACAGAAGTTGAGTGTGGGAGAGGAGCTTCGCAAGTATGTAATGGGTTCTGAAATGAACTCCAGTTCAGCAATCCCTGAGTCCTAAGGTCATAAGAAGAGCCTGGTGGATCAGCTCAATGGCCCATCTAGAGCAGCCTCCAGGTCTCACAGTGGCCAATCGTATCCCTGTGGGAAACCTGCAAGCAGGACCCAAGCACAAGAGCTCTCTCCCCATTCATAATTTCCAGCAACTGGTCTTCAGAAGCATTACTGCCTTTCACCATGGAGGTAGAGCATAGTTATCCTGGCTAGTAGTCATTGATAGCCTTATCTGCCATGATATTTTTTCCATCACTTTGATCATTTTGGTTGCCATTTTTGGAATCTTTTCCAACTCTACAGTGTTCTCGTATCCAGTGCTATTTTTCCAGAAAAAGAGGTGCCAGAACTCACCATGAACACCTTCCTCGTTCCCTTCGAATGGCAATGGCACCCACCTGAAAGGTGCCAGAACTGATTTCTAGAAAGTTCCAGCGGGGGAAAAAAGCCATATGCATATCCACTTCCACTTGTGATTCAGATTTGAGTGGCTCAGTGCCAGATCTTTCGTTAGTTCTGTTTTCCTCCTCTTCGCTTTCCCCACACATTTTCACAAACTTACCATATTGCAAGAGGGAGGGGAGGCAAAAGTTGAGGGTTGGTATCTGAGTTGTCTCTCACTATCCGCAAGGAAGTTTTCCAGATTTGCTCAGAGTAGGGACTGGGGGGCGGGAGGGGAGTAATTTGATTCAGTTCACATTTTAAAACGAACCTACCTAATTTGCACTTTCCGAATCAACATGCAAACCGAAACACAGGAACCCTTCAAAAATTTGCATGTCTCTGAATTTTGCACTGCAGTTCGCCAGGCATGTAATATACAATCAACTGTGTATATTAGGGTGAAAAGTGCGAAAAATGCATGTTAGTGAAAGAAGCCTGCAGAAATGCATTATATTAGTGAAGGGTGCTTGCCAAAATGCTTGTATATCAGGCAAAATTTCATATATCAGATGAGGAGAAATTCGCATTAAAATAACAATCAGTTTTCACAAGGACCCCTGACAAGAATTCACAGCCTGATGTAGCAATGTGAAGAATTGAATGTAAGACTGACAAAACTGAGAAACAGAGAAAATGAAATGGATATATTGCATCATCCCTCCTGAATTGCAAAGGAAGTGATTTATTGACCAGGAGGGAATACCACCCCCCACTGTGGTTTCCAGAATTCCCACTGCCATGGGGGATGCATTACTCATATTCTTTTATATGGAAGCCCTCGAATAGCTCTACCCATTGATTTCACCCATGATGATTATATGGAGTCTCCACATTTAGGGGAAGTATGTGCCACTAGATACCATTTGTTGGGGAACCACAACAGAAGATGCCTATGGCCTTCTCCTCTTTCTCATGGGCTTCCTAGAGGCATCTTACTGATCATGATGGGAAGCAAGTTGCTGGACTAGACTACTGGCCTGATTGAGCTTGTCTTGTCTTTTGCTCTCACTTGATGCTGATTGTTATAAAAATAGGTCTCTGCAATAGGACGGGTGCCAAGGAGTCTGACTTGAATTAACACTGCAGTAGTGTCTGTGAGACTGGGGCGGGGGGAACCCCATCCATGCCCCACTTTCAGCGCCGGATTACCAAATAGGCAGAGCAGGCACCAGCTGATGGGCCCCACGCCTCTTAGGGGCCCTGCGACAACGGATTGAAATACTATTGATTTGATCTTGAAAGACAATTACAATCAAGCTTTCTTAGATCAATGTTATCCCACTAGAGAGCGTGTACAAGGAACCTCCAGATACGAAGCTTTCAAAAACGTATTAGGAGATAATTTGTAAGGACCCCCCCCCACTGATATTTTGACTTCCTCACGGTCTCCACGGGGTTTAATCTGGCACTGCCCCCCTTTGAGTGCATTTGCCTGGCTATAGTAATACCTCTTCCTTGACTGGTTTGAGAACTCTCTCTATCTTTGTGTGTGTGTATGTAATGGTTCTAGGGGGTTGCTCGTGTGTAAGCTGGCGCCACACCTGGCTGGGTTACCTGGGTGAACCCTTTCTGTCCGGACAGCCACCCATCCGTGGCTGTCTCAGTTGCTGGCAGAATCCATCAGTGGGCGTTTCTTGAACTTCTTCCAGCAAAGAAGTTCTTTGATGCCCAGTCTCCTCCTACTCTCCCTGCGCGGAAGTCTTCTGAGCAGGGAGGGTGTGGGCAGCGGAGGACCTGTGCTCTCCCCGCTGGTCTCCTGCGAGGAGTCCTGGAGCCTTCTATCCGATTCCCCCATCTGCCCCCCTCCTCTACTGGTGCTACGCTGATTTCCTTCCCCAGCGGATGGGCTGCCTCTCTCCCTACTGGGACCCTCTCCGGCATCCCTCTGGAGCCTTCCCTCTGCCTCTGGCTCCGATGGCAGTTCCCTGACAGTGTAGGAACATCTGACTTGTGTGTGCCATGGTGAAGCTGCATGGTCTGGCACCGGGGGGCAGAGAGCAGGCAGGGGGGTGGCTGGTGTGCATTCTGGGGGCCGTGGTGCGCTGCCTGCGGGGGCATGGCATGTGTCCTGGGGGCATGGCACTATGGGGGTGTGGCACCCAGCGCAGTGGGGGGGGGTGCAGCGCTTGTCCAGGGGGCAGCCACAATGGTGGCCCCCTCCCCAATGGTGCCAGGGGGGGTGCGCCCCTCCGCTTCCCCGTTCCCCTGCCAGTGTGTGTGTGACTGAAATGCAGCCTAGGGAACTGTGCAAAGGCAAGAGAAACATCCATTGCTCCACCCACATTGGCTGTTGGACCTGCCTACTGCTAGCATACGGCCCTCGGAAGGTTGTCCATGAGACCATGTGGCCCTTAGCTGGAAGAAAGCTTCCCTACCCTCTTCTATAAGGTATACAAAATAACCTCAACAAATGCTTTTAATATAAAAGGCACTGCTTTTCTCTCTCTTGCTTTGCAATTTAAACTTAATAATATCCCTGCAGGATTTTATACCTTGCTGTGCATCATGTTGTTCCCCTTATAATCTCCTGGCCCCTTGGTTGCAATTTGGGTGCACAGAATGAAAACATCTGTATCTACATTTAGATACGATTACACATATATGGTTGACAAGGTATGGCGCGAGCGGAGGAAACCAAATAATAGCAATTCATACCCTTGTCTGAAAAGACGTCAAGAAAAAAGAATGGGAACGGGGCTGCCCAAATAACAAGTAACAGCAATCATCAAGAATTTTAAAAAGTCATGCATAAGGCAAGAAAATGAATGAAATGCCTTCCATTCTTCTGCAGAGGCAATGAGTTGAAAAGAACTTTTGTAAATACAAAAAGCTTCAGCACCAGGAGGTACTATGGCCTCTGCGGAGCTAGGAGGATCAGGAATTGGTCCATCAAGCTCAGTATTGCCTATCCCAGGGGTAGCCAATATGGTGCACTCCAGATGTTGTGGACTACAAAACCCATCAGCCCCAGCCAGCATAGCCAATAGCCAGGAATGATGGGAGTTGTAGTCAAAAATGTCTGAAAGGCACTGTGTTGACTATGCCTGACCTAAACTGACCAGCAGTTGCTCTGCAGGGTTTCAGGTCCTAGAAGGAAATGTGGAAGATCTGAGACCCTTTGCAGGCAGAGCACCACCAGTGAGTGCCATATGTATAAAGGTAAAGGGTAAGGGGACCCCTGACCATTAGGTCCAGTCGTGACCGACTCTGGGGTTGTGGCGCTGATCTCGCTTTACTGGCCGAGGGAGCCGGCGTACAGCTTCCGGGTCATGTGGCCAGCATGACTACGCCGCTTCTGGCGAACCAGAGCAGTGCACGGAAACGCTGTTTACCTTCCCGCCGGAGCGGTACCTATTTATCTACTTGCACTTTGACGTGTTTTTGAACTGCTAGGTTGCCAGGAGCAGGGACCAAGCAACGGGAGCTCACCCCGTCGCGGGGATTTGAACCGCCGACCTTCTGATCAGCAAGTCCTAGGCTCTGTGGTTTAACCCACAGCACCATCCACGTCCCCACAGCGCCACCCACGTCCCCTCCATATGTATACCCCACACATTTCCATGCTTGAAGCTTCGCCTTCCCTGTAAGATATATTTTGCAGTGCTCCACTGCTATGAATGTTCCTCAGCAGCCACTATCCTTTGCTGGCCACAAGGGCAGCAGGGAAGACTGAGAGCATTTCAGCTGCATGCTGCACTGGCAGCATTTAGTAACAGTGGCTGAAGTCCTTTCCAGGTGTTCAGTGACCACATGAAGAATGTGAGAATTGGGATAACACTCATGGTTGCTTGGAGAATAGGTCAGTGGGCACCATCTCCGCTGCGCACTTTCCCTGAATGTGTGAAAAGGGCAAGTGACCTTTTGTGTTTGCCCGCAAACTGTGAGACATGCCGGAGAAATGCAAAAGATTAGAATCTGAATCTCCAGGGGCACCCAGAAATTGAATTCTGAAATGTTTTGTTTTGTTTTGTTTTTCGGTGTTTATTTTTACATTTTTTAAAAATTAAAGATTTTCTTGTTTTACAGAAGTATGTGTAATGTCTCTCGTATTTTTTCCATGTAACATTTTTACAAATCAGTTTCATTTGTTGAGACATTGGGGGGGGGAAGGGGGTGGAGGGGGGAAAGATGGGTGGGGGTCGGGTGGCGATGTTTCTATTTTGCTTAATGTATGTAGGGTTTGGTGTCAGCGTTGCTCGTGCTGTTCATTTGTGTTTCTTTGGTGGTGAGAGAGGTTGGGGTTGGCCTAGGCTGTGATTGTTCCTTTGTGATTGGCTGTGGTGATCTTTGTTTTCGTGTGTGAGTGGGGTGGGTGGGTGTTTCGGATCAGGTTAGCCATATTGATTTGTATGCTGTTGGTGGATTATTGTCATTGTCTTGTTGGGCTGTGTATGTGATAAAGAAATGTTGATATATTCCAAGATAGGAGTTGGCGACGCCTCTGTCATATCTGACCCCTAAGTGGCAACATCTGTCTTCCCAGATGCCAATGCCAAAAGCAAAGCCAGAACATGAACAAACAGCAGCATCTGTGGCAATGGAAGGCAGGGGCTGGCTATTTTGGAGATGGAGGCCTGGGGCCTGCTTGCACCCAACTCCCTTGTTAGTTTTTCCCCTCTGACAAGTTAGACCAGCTGTCTTGTTGCCCTAGCAGGGATTCCCCAAACCAGATCTGCTGCAAACCCAGGATCTAAAAAAACACAACCAACAATTTACAGACAACAGTAGCAGCCTTTTGACACCACGCACGATCGAGCTCCAATTGGAAACTCCAACCATTCTCATTCACTGTTATTTGTTGTAATCAATGGCAGATTTTGACCTTTCAAGCAGCTAACCTAATTAATAAAGGACGTCACTTCCTAACTGCTGGAGATTATCAGCTTCATGAAAGGTGCGGTGAGATGCCTTAATGAGGATAAAAAAGAACAAGCTGGCCTGAAGAGATTTTTTGGGGAAGAATGCAAGACGAACCCTGTCGTGAGCGACTGAAGTGATGCCTTTCATGTTAACAAAATTAAGTGCTTGGTTAAGAAAACAAACAAACCTTTTCTTTTTGCACAGAAGTCTGCCGAGTTGTGATCACATTGTTGGGATGTGTGTTCTGCGTGTTTTGTGGAGGTTGATAATCATAACTAATTAACCATGCAGGAATCGCAGGAGAAGGACTGGAGTGTGATAACGATTCATGGCAAAGCACAATCTGTATCTTCAGAACAAGCCTCATGCATGCTGGCAAAGCCACATGGCCTCCATTGTATGGCAAGTCAATGAGGACATCAGGGGTGACTGTAGGGCCCCATAACAGTCAGAAGTCCTGGGCCCTAAGGAAGTCAGATTATCCTCCACCAGGGCCAGGGCCTTCTCAGTGATGGCTCCGACCTGGTGGAATGCTCTGTCCCATGAGACCAGGGCCCTGCAGGATTTAACTTCTTTCCACAGGGCCTACTAAGACAGAGCTATTCCACCTGGCTTTCAATTTGAACTTAGCTTAATCTTTTATTCCCCTTCCTTCCCTCCCCCTCCCTTTTTATGAAGATTACCCACTCTGGGATCCCACAGCTAATTCTCCCCTGGTCTCCTCGCTTGCCCAAACTAATTTAGCAAGCTAGCCCTGGTGATCATCTAATGTTTATTGCATGGATTTCCCCCCTAAACTGATTTTTTGATTCTGAATTTATTGTTATTCACGTTTTATGCTGGGTTTTTTTTTGCATCAATTAGGTGTTTTAAATTTGTTGTTAGCCACCCTGAGCCCAGTTTTTTGAACCGGGAAGGGTGGCGTATAAATAAATTATTATTATTATTATTATTATTATTATTATTATTATTATTATTATTACAAGGAAAGGGTTGTGGTTCAGTGGCCTATTCTGCATGCAGAAGGGCCCAGATTCTATCTTCTGGAGTTTCCAGAAGAGGGTTGAGCAAAGACCTGTATCTGGAACCTTTGAGAGCAACTGCCAGCCAGAGCTTACAATGCTGACTCAATGACAGCAATCAACTCTGGTTTCCTTCGTTTGAGACAAGGCTTGGAGTGTTTGTGAGTGTGTGCTTCTAAGCACTGAGGGCAAACCTCCAAAGGAGACGAGCGTTGCTGGTGTTATTGCTTATGTGAAGAATGTTGTAATTAAAATCCTTTTTGCCTTCTCTAACTTGGTGCCACGGCAGTAGCTCTGCTTCCCCCCACCCTGGCTCCTTTCTACAGTCTTCTTCTTGTTATTGATGTCCCTTTTAAAAAATTAAATAGCTGGGAGTGAGATCTACACGTAGCAAATTAAATTGGAGAAATCTCATAAAAATAAATATTCTGAAGAATGCCAGGAACGGTGTTTTTAAAAGAAGCCAAAAAACAAAACAAAAACAAAAAAGAGAGGAGATTATTCTATTAGTTCTCCTGTTGTTTATTTATTTATTTTATTCCTCTGCCGGCGGAGATCCCCCTGAGAGATTAAAACTGTGGACTAATGCACAGATGGGGCGAGATACTTGAAAGTCATCTGGATATTAAGAATTTAAATCTTTTAGCCTCAGCGATTTGAACAGAAAGCCAATTATGGGCCTGAATTAGTTTTCAAATTAAACTGCAATTTAAAGGTTTGTGAAATTAATCCTTTAAGGCATAGCCTTGCATTTCTACATAAGCTCACACAAAGATCCCAAATCTCCTGCCAAGTCTTCTGGGGGGGGGAGGGGGGAGGGAAGAGGTGTTCCCTTTTACCTGCTAGTGCACTTAATGAAGAAATCGCACCGCATACTGCCACTTGCGTTCCTGGTAAAAGGACACAGAAGAGCATTGCCAAACGACTTGGTAAAATTATAGGAGAGAAGGAAATGAAAGTGTCAGAAGCAAAAATTGCAGAGCAGTCGGATGTAAGAAGAGGAACTGGTCATTTTCAAGTGCAGGCATCAGGTGGACTGTGAAAACAGCTCACTTCCCTGACGAAAGCTGAAGCTTCCCATTAATTGCAAGAATAACAAACCCCCCCTGGGGAAGGGGCTGTAGCTCAGTGGCAGAACACTTGCTTTGCAAGCAGAAGGTCCCAGGTTCAATCCCCAGGCAGGGCTGGAAGAGAACCCTGTCTGAAATTCTGGAGTGCCTTTGCCCATCAGAGTAGACAGTATGAAACTAGATGGACCTTTGTACAGTGGTACCTCGGGTACCAGTTTGAGTCTGACCAAACTTTTAGCTTATAGCTAAAAGCTGGAAAGGCAGAAAAATTCCATCAGTGAAAGATTGGCAAATTAAATTTTGTGAATACATAAATCTGGCAAGACTCACAGCTTACATAAGGGGACAATCGGACCAGAAATTATTAAAAGAATGGGGTTGTGCTAAAGAGTATATGAAAAAACATTGTTCTGGAGTAAGTATATTGGTATGTAATGAATGATGATTTACAGGGTTAAAGAAAAAGAAAAATGGTGTAAAAAAAAAAAAGTACAAAGGTGGAAGTAATCTAATTAGACACAACAATACAGTAAGAGTAATTTTTTTCAGGTCTTAGAACAAAGGAAGGAAGTCAATTTGTGTTTATGTACGTAACGATATGGTTTTTTTCTGTAGATGTGTGCTTTTTCATTTTTGTTTAGTTTTGTTTCCTTTGTTTTTTTCCCCCTTTTCCTTTCTGTTTTTTTGTATGTTCCAGTTTTTTTTGTTTGTATAGTATTATTTTGGATTCAATGTTTGTAATTTTTGTTATGATTCTACATTGAAAAAAAAATGCAAAACATAAGTTTACATGGCAGGCCTCCCCAATTCCTTCCATTATGGGGTTCTGACCATGCACCGAGCACTCATGGTCAGTGGGACCCAGCGTAAAACCCCTCTACTGGGGCCTTGCTAACACTGTCACATGAGAGGTGCGCTACTGCGCTATCCCTCGTTTACACTGATGGACTAAAGCCGGTCGATCACAGGGGTGTCACAGGTCGATCGTGGTACTAAGTTAAGTAATAGCCAGTGTGTTTCTTACTGATCCCCCCCCAAAAGCTGAACAACTTTTGTCAACCCTCCCCTATAAAAGCTCAACAACTTTGGTCAATCCTCCCCTAAAATAAGCTCAACAACTCCAGTCAATGACAATGGGTAGATCACTGCCAGGTTTTTGTATCCTGGGAATAGATCGCAGTCGCTTTGGAGTTGGATGTCCCCGGACTAAAGGATTCTGCCCAAGGCCTAAAACCGCCAAAGTTGTGACAACTGCAACAGGGAAGGCAAAACCTGCAGAGCAGGGAAAATTCCTTCCTGGCTCTGGGAAACAGTAACCATCATGCGACTGTAGCAAAGCCTGTAAACCTGAAAGGAAAAAGTGGACTAGACTGCAATTAACAATACGCCTTAAAGGGAGGGTTTAAAGGTAAAGGTAAAGGGACGCCTGGCCATTAGGTCCTGTCGTGACCGACTCTGGGGTTGCGGCGCTCATCTTGCTTTATTGGCCGAGGGAGCCAGCATACAGCTTCTGGGTCATGTGGCCAGCATGACTAAGCCGCTTCTGGCGAACCAGAGCAGCACACGGAAATGCCATTTACCTTCCCGCCGGAGCGGTACCTATTTATCTACTTGCACTTTGACGTGCTTTCGAAATGCTAGGTTGGCAGGAGTAGGGACCGAGTAACGGGAGCTCACCCCCTCGTGGGGATTTGAACCACCGACCGTCTGATCAGCAAGTCCTAGGCTCTGTGGTTTAACCCACAGCGTCCCCCCCAAAAAGGGAGGGTTTGGTGGGTGACAAACTGAACAGAATGGCTGACCAGCGATGCTGGCAGCCCCCTTTTTTTGCTCCTGGCTCTGCTCCCGAGGCTGCAGCTGATTGGCTGGTGGGGCCTGCCATGGTGACCTGTAGCCTATGGGGATGGCCATGGGGATGGGGCAAAGGCAGGTGTGGCCTCGTGGGCCAGGGAAGCCGCGCCAGGTCGCAAAGGCCACCCATGTCAGGACTGGTGAGTGGTCATTCACACCAACAAAGATCAAAATGTACTGCCGGTTCCCAGCAGAAGCCTTGCGAATAGGAAAACCTTGTGAACAATTATGAATACATGACAGCAAAGCTCCTTGGCAGTTTTGTGGCGGGGTGGACTTCTGCATAACATCTGACTAGGAATGCTCTCGAGGAATTTAGTCTCTACCCATTTCGGTTTGACTGTCCTAGGCTAGTGACCAGATGGGAAATGAGCTACCCACAAGCCTTTGCAATTCCTGAATGGTTTGATTCAGTTCTCGGCTCAGAAAGCAGCAGAATGAATCCATAAAAAAGAAGGAAAGAAAAATGTTTAAAAATACACATTTTAATGCAAATTTTGTGTGGATGAAATATAGACTTATAGGTAGGGATGGAGCTTTCTGAAAATCTTGATGTTAGACTTATTTGCATGGATTTCTCCCTTCTCATTCCTATCTTGCTGTTTAATCTCAATGAAAGATGAGTCTCCCTGCAACAATTCCACTAAAAATGGAAGTAGCCAGCACATACACAGAAACATACCGTACTACAATGTTTATATATTAGGTAAAGGTAAAGGGACCCCTGACCATTAGGTCCAGTCGTGGCCAACTTTGAGGTTGCGGCACTCTTCTCGCTTTATTGGCCAAAGGAGCCGGCGTACAGCTTCCGGGTCATGTGGCCAGCATGACTAAGCCGCTTCTGGCGAACCAGAGCAGCACACAGAAACGCCGTTTACCTTCCCGCCGGAGTGGTACCTATTTATCTACTTGCACTTTGACGTGCTTTCGAACTGCTAGGTTGGCAGGAGCAGGGACCAAGCAATGGGAGCATCACGGGGATTCAAACCGCCGACCTTCTTATCAGCAAGTCCTAGGCTCTGTGGTTTAACCCACAGCGCCACCCGCGTCCCGTTTATATATTAGTATATATCTAAAATTACGCTGCGAAAATATACAACATATCCTTCTTCCCATTCTACTTGCAGGTGAACACATTCAAAATTGACCTGCACTAGAAACAGACTGGCTCACCCCTTCTGCGCTTTTTATTTCTTTCATAAAATGTATGCTTGATTGCTAAAAATAAAGAACCCTCAAAGCAGCTTACGGAAAAGATAAAACAAAATTATAAAAACGGGGGAAAATAACAACAAGAATTTAAGATTTTTGAAAAGTTAAAATAACAATGGGCTAGAAACAGGTTTAAAAAATCCACATCACTTTCTAAACACGATATGGGTAGGTTTGTCTAAACAAAAATGCTTTTGGCAGGCACCGAAAAGAGGATGGCGAAGACACCTCCCTGATATCAATAGGCAGGGAGTTGCAAAGATTTTGTTCTTACAAACATGAAATGGGTGTTATGTGGCATCTGTAACATTCTGCTGATGGGAGTGGTTGAGTTGGCATATATGGTTTAAGGAAATCTTTCTTCTATTGTTGCAGTATGACTTTAAAGGTAAAGGGACCCCTGACCATTAGGTCCAGTCGTGGCCGACTCTGGGGTTGCGGCGCTCATCTTGCTTTATTGGCCGAGGGAGCCAGCATACAGCTTCTGGGTCATGTGGCCAGCATGACTAGGCCGCTTCTGGCGAACCAGAGCAGCACACGGAAACGCCGTTTACCTTCCCACTGGAGAGGTACCTATTTATCTACTTCTGATCGGCAAGTCCTAGGCTCAGTGGTTTAACCCACAGCACTACCCGTGTCCCTTCCAGTATGGCTTTAGCTATGCCCAATTTGCAACAAGGAGCATCTTCTGGGGACGGAAAGTGTACCTGCCACCTGTACGCCACTGAAAGAGGAAACTGTGGAATCTGGAGACCTTTATCTACTCTTGAAAGGAAACTTCTGCAGCCGGCAAAGAACTTTGCTGATTAAGACTGCTGGAGGGTCCAGTGGGAATTTTCAGTTCTGGCTTTGCAGCTGCTTTTTTTTTTTTTTTTTGTGAAACTTAGCTATGTTCTTCATAGAGAGGCAAAGTTCAAAGAAGCAGAACATTATTTGAGGAGAGTAAAACATGGCCTTTTAAGATACACTTTCAATCAGCAGCAGTGCATTAAATCAAAACAGCTCGGGAAAAGGGGGGGATGCTGATTTGGGGTGTGTGTTTTTAAAAATGGTTCATGTTCTGAACTCGTTTCAAAAGCTCAGCAAAGACCAGTGTTTAACACATAATAAAAAAAAGCGAACACTAAAGGCTTCATCTGCATAACCTCACACTAATGACATGAGAAGCAGTTAGGGAGAATTTATTCTTCAGCATTTTTAAAGCCGAGCAAAGGGAGTTCCTTTTTAATGTGAGCCGGGGGTGCAATATATAGCCTTTGCTTACATGGGCTAGCAGTTTAATTCCACAAGGACTATCTTGCTTTCAATATAATAATGTACTGTTTGGCATTATAAAACGACTACTCTTCCCCCCTTTCAATAAAAGAAAGAAATAATTTCTTAGAAATCACAAAGGCAACCATAATATTCATGGGCCTCCCTTCCACCTTTATACCAGGAGATTTTAAATTCACCTCTATCCAAAAGTCTGAGGGTGAGTAACTCAGCTGAAGCAAATCTCCCCACCCCACTCCCCAAACTCCTCCTCTGCAATTCTTGTCTGGGAATTTTGAGGGAGAATATTCTCCAGTGTCTGGCATTTTGACATCTGATGGCATTTAATAACCGATTTCAATATTTGATATGAACTGACAGTTGGTATGATGGTATTTGATAGCTGACAAACTGTGACAGGAAACATCTGACTGTCTTCAGTTTTTGACATCTATCTTGCAACAGCAGTTCGTTATTTTTGTATTAATGTAGTTAATACCTTTATCCAATTAGGTGATAGGCAGACCTTGATTTTAAAGCATAATGTCAATTTTCAGGATTCAATTCCATCCTCACTAACTACATTTCAAAACAGAAAATCTGCAAAATTTGAATGGGTTAGAACCTTTCAAATTGCTCTGTGCAAAAGCCTCTGTTGTAGGAGCTACCTTGGCATATTGTGCATTGAAACAAAGCTGAAGAGTTGCACCCAGCTTGTCTCTATAACCCCTCCCAACCCTACGTTACCCAATACACAAACTTGTACACACTTCAATTCCCAGCATTGTTGGTTGTCAACTGTCCAGAACTTCTACTGACCAAACTTCCCCAGGAAGGGAAGTCTAGTGATCAGTATTAATGTATACATGGGTAGATCTTTTCAAAGTAGGGTTGAATGACCACAGATTTCAGATTATTCACCACTGTACCTTCCCTAAACGTGACATAAATAAAAATAAGAATAAGAATAAGAATAAGAATAAGAATAAAAATAAATAAAATAAATAAAATTTTATTTATATCCCGCCCTCCCCAGCGGAAGCCAGGCTCAGAGCGGTTAACAATAAAGTAACACAGCATTCTAAAATCAATTCAAAGTCAAATTAATGGCAACCATTGGGTTAGAGTTCTATGAGGATTACCAAAGGAGGGGGTCAGACTGTGCCTTGGCCAAAGGAACAGCTCTGTCCTGCAGGCCTGCAGAAAGACGTCAAGTCCCACAGGGCCCTAGTCTCTTGTGACAGAGCCTTCCAACAGATCAGGGCCACAGCCGAAAAAGTCCTGGCTTTGGTTGAGGCCAGCCTAACCTCCCCGTGGCCTGGGACCTCCAAGATGTTTTTGTTTGAAGACCGTAATGACCCAGCCAGCAAAGTTTTCCCCATAACCTAAAGTGCATCTTTTGCATCAGTGGGCAAAAAAAGAGTTAATTGTTCTGGATAAAGAAGAAACCAGAATAAAAGGACAAGGCTGAGCCAGTTGGCGCCCACACTTGCAGCTGTCAAGGCACCCATAGGCAGGACCATCTGACTGCATGACCTTGTCTTTTTCTCAAAGGCATAACATCACCATTATTGCTGTATGTGCAGAATGAGGGCTTCTCATGGCTCGGTCCCCATGAAATTTAGCAAAGGTAAGGAAGAGAAATTCAATACCCAATATAAACCTTTTAAGAGAATACAGATTAAGTAACGGGTTGGTTCTGGGGAAATACATCAAAGGAGAATGTAATTGCTTCTGAATAGGAGAGACAGTTTTGTACCCATATTACGGTTTGGGATAGATAGTAAAACAACAAGAAAGGAAAAAATCCCACCCAAGCCCATAGCTCTAACCAGAGGAGCAAGCATTTTGTAGTCAAAGGTATCCAATTCTGATTTAATAGCTTAAAGGCTTATCCGGATTTTAAACAGGAAGAAGCTGCAATTTACTCTATCTATCATCCTAATGAGCAGAGCTAGTTTAACATCTGGTAACTCTTTTCTGTATTGATTTGTTTTAGAGTAAGACAGAGGAAGTTTGATTTGCCATGGAAGTGTCAAGAGGACATCAGCTCATTTCAACGTACATGTGAACTCATAGCAGTTTTTCGCCCGCTGAAATCCTGATGGAATGTGGGATCCTTCCTGCACTAAGAGCATTTAAAGCGTGCTGAAAACATCTGCATGCACCTGAACGTCAAAGGAATTATCCAAATGCATTCCAGAAACCCAGAGCTTGCTGCCAAAGCTCCTCCAAGACGTGCTCTTGTAAAATAGAGGTCTTGCAGGAGAAGGGCTTGCTGTATACTATATAATCACTAAGGCTCGCTCAGGTTACTTAGTGGGTGGTCAGTGAGTTCAATCATGTCCTGAGTTTAAAAACTAATCTGAACTTACAGGCAATGTATAAATTGACGGTTATATGTTTCAACCTTTAAACACCTGCTGAAATTTTTTTTTTCTGTGCCAACAGGCTTATGCAGGCAATTATGGAAGTATATTTCCATAATAGGTTGGTGGTAGTTCCTGACTTTTATTTTTATTTTTTAAAATTATATAGATAGAATGACTGGAGCGCACGTGACATTCAGAAATGGGAATATGTCCCCCTGGGTCCATTTCTGGGCAAGAGTTTTGGCACCACCATCTCTCCGTGGGTGGTGACTATGGAAGCTCTGATGCCATTTGCACTGCCGAATCCTATCCAGGATCCCAGGCCACTGCCCTACCTCTGCGATGATCAGCCTTATACTTTTGACATCAACCTTCTCGTTGCTATTAAAGGAGATGGAATGAGCAAGCCTGCTAATATTTGCCGCTCAAACTTTAAGCACATGTACTGGACCATGAAACAGCAACTGGCTCACCATACCGTCAATGGCTGCAACCTCAGACCTGGAGACCTCCTTGCCTCTGGAACTATTAGCGGGCCTGATCCCGAGAACTTTGGTTCCATGTTGGAATTGTCGTGGAAAGGAACAAAAGCCATTGACCTTGGTCATGGCCAGTCTCGTAAATTTCTGCAGGATGGAGATGAAGTCATTATAACAGGCTACTGTCAGGGAAACGGTTATCGCGTTGGCTTTGGTGAATGTTCCGGAAAAGTGCTCCCAGCCAGACCTGTCTGATTGTTTTCTTTGGAGGACATCCCAGAGGGGAGAAAGAGGAAGAAGGGCCCTAAATGTTCTCTCTTCCATTTTTTAAAAAATATTTCTGACTTTGCTGTTTGTGGGCATGGAGAAATTGAAGATAACACTGTTGGGGCTCTCTCTCCATATTTCTAAAATGCTGTGGAGGTTTCAAAAACTATGGAGAACGCTTAATTGTTGGCATTTTTACTAACAGTATTTTTTAAACAATAAATAGTGAATCTAAAAAAAAAAAAAATTATATAGATAGCTATAGAGATATAAAGTTGTAAACCACTTTGACAATTTTAGAAGATAGTTAGTTAGTTAGTTAGTGTGGGCATGTAAGGGCCCAATATTCAACAATTCTGTCCACAAATCATACAATCATACAACTGCAGACAGGCAGAATTGAAAAGGACCCCAAGGGCCACCTTGTCCAATCCCCTGCAATGCAGGAATCTCAGCTAAAGCATCAAAAAAGCAACAAGGGATGAGGCCAGGAGTGGGGGGACTCAGACTTTAGGCAGAATGTGCCCCCCTCTGGCCAGTCTGGCCATTGGCGCTCTCCCCGGGCCACACTCTGCACTGGCCTTGCTCAATAAACTCCTTGATTGCTGATCTTAGCTGGTTGTGTCCTTGAAAGGGTGACCATGCTTGTCTGGCTGGAGAGCAGAGGGGTGTGTGTGTGTGTGTGTGTGTGTGTGTAGAAATCTGTGACTTTTGCATGGCTGGAACACAGCCTACTCTACCAACGTAAGCATGGCATTCATTGCTCCACACATTTTTGTGGCCCCAACCACCACTCTCACGTGGCTCTGGGAAGGCTGCCCATGAAGAAATGCAGTCCTCCTCCAGCTGAAAGAAGAAGGTTAGGGCAAGAGTGTTGTTAGCCCAGAAATGGAAGCAAGAAGAAATTCTGACAAAAGAAGAATGGCAGACAAAATTAATGGACTATGCAGAATTAGATAAAATGACAGGAAGGATTCGAAACCTGCGGGACCAGAGATTCACAGAAGACTGGAAGAAATAGATGAACTATTTGAAGAGCAACTGTAATCAACAATTACGCTAGTAGGACTACAAGAAGTTTTGTAAGGAGAAATATATGAAATATTGCAAAGTAGAGCAAGAATAGAGATATTAGTTATGAGATTTAAATGTAATAGTGAAAATAAGAAATGTGTATTAAGTGAATAGATTGGAAAATTTTCAGATGTGATTGATGGAAGTAAAAAATAATAATGGTACAAGATATGAAAGTCTGTTTAATTATTGTTGAAAATGATATGTTGAAAACTAATAAAAAATTATATAAAAAAGAAAGAAAGAAAAAGGTTAGTCCCCCCCTAGACTAGATAAAAAAGGAGATGGCGATGTAGGCAGTAGAATGAAGCAGGTATGTGGGCTGCCCCACAACAAGCTACAGGTAAGGAAGAGCACTTTTGAATGTTGTATGAGCTTAAAAACAAAACAAGCCCCCCCCCCATGCAGCCGACCCAAACCTTAGCACTTCTCTGAGGCAGGTTCTAGCCTGGACATTTCTGGATTTGTGTCAGGGAATGGCTGGATGAAGAAGAATGGTGGAACCTTGCCTCCCAAGAGACCTCCAGGGAGGGCTCCAAAGATGACACCTTAGAGCCTGGAGCTGGTGGTGGGTCTAAAGTGGTGTGGTTTGCTCTATCACCTCATTCTGCTGCAGATGTAGACCCAGTGTCAGCACAACAGCAAAACAAAGCAAAAGAGAAGAGGTGTGGACTTCCCCCCCTCAAGGCATAAGTCAAAACAGTTTGTCCCTGCTACGCATTTTGGTGCCCTATTCCAATTCCTCAACCGGCAGAAAGGCAATCAATCCCAATTGCCTTTCCTCTTGTTAAAAATGGTGTCCTCCGGAGGTTTTTTATATGACAACTACCCCAGGCAATGGAGAAGTTATGACAAATGTTTGCTGACACAATCCAGGAGGCATGTGATATTTAACCCTTCCACCAGGTAAACAACAGTGGAAGACAAATTTATCAAGGGAAAACAACCTCATTAAGTCTGCCCTGAGATCTTGATTTCACAGCATGTTCCCTACTGTTCACGAAATAACCTACATTTCTCCTAAAAAAAATACACCAAACACTGAATTCCTTCACATTTGTTATTATTAAAGCTCCTGACAGATGAAATTTGCTGTCAATTAGCTGCCTTAAATTTCTCAGATGGACCGATTTAATGGACTAATTACTGGAAATAATTGATTTATCTCAATGCAGGTGGTCACATTTTGAAGACGATGAAGGCAACAGTTTCTCTTGACTAAGGAACATAGATGGTTTAAAAAGAGCATTTTGAAGAGCTAACGGGGTGGATAAAAAGCGGAGACCTCACATTGCCAACAAAGGTCCATATAGTTAAAACTATGGTCTTCCCAGTAGTGATGTATGGAAGTGAGAGCTGGACCATAAAGAAGGCTGATCGCCAAATAATTGATGCTTTTGAATTATGGTGTTGGAGGAGACTCTTGAGAGTCCCATGGACTGCAAGAAGATCAAACCTCTCCATTCTTAAGGAAATCAGCCCTGAGTGCTCACTGGAAGGACAGATCATGAAGCTGAGGCTCCAATACTTTGGCCACCTCATGAGAAGAGAAGACTTCCTGGAAAAGACCCTGATGTTGGAAAAGATGGAGGGCACAAGGAGAAGGGGACAACAGAGGACAAGATGGTTGGACAGTGTTCTTGAAGCTACTAGCATGAGTTTGACCAAACTGCGGGAGGCAGTGGAAGATAGGAGTGCCTGGTGTGCTCTGGTCCATGGGGTCACGAAGAGTCGCACACGACTAAACGACTAAACAACAACAACAACAGGGTGGATATAAGGTACGGAAACCCTTTCACAGTGTAGCGTTTCATCATTTTTTGCTATAAAAAATATATTTATAAATTGTGGCACGTGGGTGAGTGACAGTGGTGTGGGAAGTTTGCCAAGATAGAAAAGAGTGGTGGCGAAACTGGAGGAGTTGAGGGTTGGCATTGGCAGCCTGGAGTTCCCCTGACACCACTGCCACCTTGGTTTTCTCCATTATGATAAGGGGAGTTCCACCAGCAGGACTGATTCACACCTTTCACAAGCCACTACTGAAGCTTGGCTTATTGGGTTAGGTTCACAACACCTGGGAATGCATCCGGGCCCAGTCTCTCTCAAAGATTGCAAATCGCTCCGTTCCTTGAGCCGGTACATAGATATTCTCCATAGAAGTTGGTCCATTCGGGCAAACTGGGCATTGTCCCACCAATCTTGGACTGCCCTCGGCCAGCTCCCACCTGCCTGCCTTCCTCCTTACAAGCAGCCCTGGCCTTCAGCCCTTAGCATCAGAGTTGACTGTGTAGAACTCTGCAGGGAGGAGAATGAGCACAAAAGAAGGATTAATTGGCTCTGCCAATTACTCCAGTACTGGCTCCAGTACTAGTTACTGTTGGTCTCCTTGCCTTCTGCCCTACCAGTCCCAATGGGTATCCGCCATGACTGGATGCTCCGAATCACTGATTTTCAACTGATGGGGAGTGATCCAAGATCTAAGTCCTACCTAACTTACACTGAATTGCATTACTTGCTATCTGAGACCCAGAAGTGGTTCACACCCCAGCCTAAGCTGCTTTATGCAAGTTTCAGCTGCATCATTTATTCGGTTTTGTTTTTAATTTCCTTCTGCATTTTAATGAGAAGGGAAAAGAGAGAAGCAGAAAAAGAAGGAAAGCCTCGAATCATAGACCAGGAAGGGAGAAATTAGGCTGTCTAAACTAGGATTTTGTGTGATGCAGGAAATCCAAGGGAGTCAATGCATCCCCAACAAATGGCCATTCAGCCTGTGTTCAACTGATGGAAAACTCACCATATTTCCAGGTGATTGCCTCCATTGTTGAACTGCAAGGACAGGGATGGTCCATGTGGTGCTCTGCAGATGTTTGTGTCCCTCCAGATTTTGCTGTGTTACATATTCCATAATCCCTGACCTTTGGCCATGCAGGTGGGACTGTTGGAAGCTGTACTCTAACAACAGCTGGAGGGAATTGCATTAAGTCTCCTCACTCAAGGAAAGTCCTTTAGGAAAGGAACTTTTGCATGGAATTCAAAGGTAGGGGCTACTCAGCACTAGGCACAGGTCAATGTGTCCATTTTGGCTTCTGTCAGTTTCTTGATTTCCAGTATTATTCTCAGTTCTACATGAGTTTGCCAAAATTAATAATAAGAATAAGAATAAGAATAAGAATAAGAATAATAATATAATCCTCTCAAAAATTCAACAACACTTTAGTGTGGATTTCTCCTAATAAACACATTTTTTATTTGCAGTTTCCCCAATTTTTTTTGATTTTTTATTTTTTGCAAATCAGCGTTTCCTAATATAATACATTTTCATGCATATATCCATTTTTATGCACATTTCACACTAGTATATGCATTTTTGTATATATGACTTGGCCAGAGAACCGCATTGTAAAATTTGGAGAAGTGCGGATTTCAAAGGCTGCTTCTGTTTCAGTTTTCAGAAAGTGCAAATTAGGTACATTTGCCTTTAAATGCAAACTGAATCAAATACCTCCCCACCCCTAGTCAGCTCACACAGACCCCAGAGTTACTTAGTACAGCTCATGCCAGGCCCATGCAGAGCTTGTCTGAAACCCAGGGCAGGAGTCTTGAGCATGAGATGTGCGGCCTCAGCGCTGCCGCCTAATCTGATCTGATGCTACACACAATTATGCAGTAACTCAGGTCCAGATTTTACTATTGAAGACTTGCAGTGCATATAAAAAAGGTAAAAGGTAAAGGACCCCTGGATGATTAAGTCCAGTCAAAGGCGACTATGGGGTCACGGTGCTCATCTTTCTTTCAGGCCAAGGGAGCTGGCGTTTGTCCACAGACAGTTTTCCAGGTCATGTGGCCAGCATGACTAAACCACTTCTGGAGCAACGGGACACCGTGACAGAAACCAGAGCACACAGAAACGCTGTTTACCTTCCCACCGCAGCGGTACCTATTTATCTACTTGCACTGGCATGCTTTCAAACTGCTAGGTTGGCAGGAGCTGGGACAGAGCAGCAGGAGCTCACCCCATCACAGGGATTCGAACCGCCGACCTTCTGATCGGCAAGACCAAGAGGCTCAGTGGTTTAGACCACAGCGCCACCCCCATCCCTTGCAGTGCATATGGACAGGCATAGGCCTTTTGCCCATCACCGTTTCATCCATTACATCATTGGTCCGCTGGGAGGCAAGGAGCATTCATGGCATAACAGTTTAAGTCCAGTGAAGCCCCCAGCCAGCTTAGCCCTCCGAAGCCCAGGGCAAGTGTACCCCTGCCTCTGTATGGGTCTGGCCTGGGCTTGTAACGCCTAAATAGGGCTCTTGACTAATAGCATCTATTTCCTTGCACTAAAAGAATCTTGTCATTTTTATGATTTGGCATGAACGGGTCGAATGCTGTTCAAGGGCTGAATGTGTCAACTGCTCTGGAATTCCTCCACACCCCCTCTTGTTCTTTAATGGACGCTCTATATAGAAATAAACAACAATGCCTAACATCCAAGGATGGGCAAGGGACAACAATATAAAACAGCACTTTATTATCTAAAGACTTGCAGCAGTTCCACGGGCAATTCCTACCGTACCTGGTTTGGATCCTTCATCAACGGATCCGTTATAGACTTGGTTTATGAACTCTGGCCTGTTGTCATTCATGTCAATAACGTAGATGTAGAGATCAATGGGGTTCTCTACTTTGTTTCCATTCATATCCACTGCATGCGCTCGAAGCTGTTAAGAAAAAGAGAGGAAGGGAAAAACCACGTCAGTAATGGGATTCAGCACTTGGCGAGGCTATGTGTCATCTTCTGTCATTTAGACTCTTCGACAACATTAGGATTTATAACTGTCATAATAATGGAAATTTTCTATGGGGTTTTCTATAGCAAAGCTATCCAGCTGATTTTGGTATGCATAATAATATGAACCTTGAAGTTGTGCTGCAGTTTTAGCGGCCTGCTTGAATATCTGTGTTCTGGACAAACCTCATGACTGGTGCAGCTGTACATATGAAAAAAGCTGCTTTTTCTATAAAAGAGAAAAAGGAAGAGGAAGATATTTTGACTTTCTTTAAGCAAATCCCATCATAATAATGGGGAAACCTGACCTCATTTATTGAAAGTTCCACTGGATTTGCACTAAACTCTAAGTGTGCGGTATCAGTTTTGGGGGATGCTATCTGGGCTTTGGATTTCTCAAAAAACGGAGGACACATTGTCATACTTTGAAGTCCTGTTGGGACCTAAGGGTTCTTCCTCCTTCCTCCTGGTTTCTGTATGGCAGAGTTACACTGTGCCAGCCTCACCAGTAGGTTACTTAGTCTCTTAGGCCACTGCATCAACAAATGTCCATGCACAGGAGAGCGGAAAATGCCTTTATAGAGACAGATTTTTTTATTTCTGCAGCCCAAACCCAGAAACGATAAAGGCAAAAGCAATCAATCAAGAAGAACGGAAAACTTCCGGAACTTTTTTCTCTGCCAAGCCGTTATCAATACAAATATTAAGAACACATCTTTTCCTTAGAACCACCATCTGTTTTTTCATCCTAAAAAACCCATCTTCCATTTTCTCAGATGATTACTCATTGTTCTGTCTATTTATGTAGGTAGTTTTTTTTTTTTTTAAAAAAAATCTTTTTCCTGTTCCTAGTGGGCCATTTTTGTGGTTATTCACACTGATACTAAAAATGATTGAACACAGCATGTCATTTCAGCTGAGGACTCAACAACTAATTGCAAATAAATAACGTGTTGTCGTAGGGATGTGGAGGAGAACTTTGTACAATCCTTTTTTAAAAATAAAAATAAAAATTAACTGGTCTAATTTTCACCTCCTGTATGGGGATACATGAATCAGAACAATTATTATCCTTCCAAGAGTCCACTTCTCTGAATGTTGCAATACAGTTCTTGGCTCAATCAATTTAAAAGTCCATCTTTTAGGATAAAATCTGCTTCAAAACCATGTATTTTACAAACCAAATTTTGTGCAGGTTTAATCCTGAAATGGGATGGAATGGATTTAGGAATAAACACATGCAAAACTGATGTGTACTGGAAAGAAACTGACCTGCCCATTTCCACTGATGCAGAAATATCTGCATGTGAGCAGCCCAACTTGCACCACCTTTGTAGTGTGGGAGCTGCTACTTCCACAGCTCCTTCAAATGCCATCAAGGTGTGTGGCATTTGCCCTCCTAGGTGACATCATGCTGGGTCATAAGGAAAGGGTTAAATGAGTGTGAAGTGATTGGCCAGTGGGAACCCAAGGGGAGGAGTTAGAGTTAGAGTTTGCGTTGTTAAGGAGTCAGTCGGGTGTTAGAGAAGAGAGAGGGGGGATAAGTCTGTGGGTTGGGATAGTTTGATGTGAGTGAGTGAGAGAATCTGTTAGGAGGAGTCAGTTAAACAGTTGGTATAATCAGTTAGTAGGTAATATGAAGGTATAGGTCAGTAAAGAAACTAAGATTAAGAAACTGACAAGAAAAATTATCTGAAACCATAAACTTGTTAATGCTTATAAATAAACTTGTTTAATTGGTTTAATGTTAACAACTGTCTGGACTCCGTGTGTACCCAAGAGAAATGGGTTGGTGGCAGCGGGGAAGCAATCACAGTGGTGGCACAGGGATCAATAGACTGTCAAACGTCCAGGGACCCTTTGTGATCGCCACAAGGTGATATCAGGAAAATCCTGCTGATGCTGCTCCTATCCAAGTGGCTTCAGGGGGCAGGGAGGATCAGGAAGAGGAGAGGCTCTGGAAGAATGAGAGGTCTGGTGGGAAAGGCATTCCCCTACCTTCTCCTGTGAAGATGCTGCCGCTGAGTGCCCCCTTTTCCTCCTTTCTCAGCCTTGTCACTCACACTTGCCTCTTATTCCTGCCTGATGCCCCTCTCCACTGAAAGCCCAAATGGCTCTGGGCTCTCAACCTGACCTGCAGCAATCTGGGACCCAGATCTCTCCAAATAGGTCCACATTGGCTCAGGGTTTGAGCCACAGATAAATCTAGTGACCAGCCCTTCTGATTATATAGCATTCAACACACTGAGGCTGAAAACCAGGACCTGCGTCTTCCAGGCCACTCTCCCACACAAGTCATGTGACCGTTGTGAGAGCATAAAGCCCAAAAACATGTGCTTTTGGGCTCCGGGCTCTTGTTAGAGATATCACACATACAGGATGTCCTGATTTACTCAGGGCAGTTAAGGGGTATGTGGTTAGTAATGCGACCTTGAGTGTATTGACTTCCAAGGAAATTCCACTGAGAGCAATGGCACTTCTGGATGTAAGCAGGTCTGGAATTTGTTTAATACACCCTCATAATGAAGTACTTCCATGCTACTGAACTGTCTCCACATCCATGGTACACATTTTAAGGTTGCACAACTGACAGTGTGTAGTAGGTTCTAAGCATGGATGGGCCACAACGGTACTAAGATGTTCGGTATTTTAATTTTAGGACCTTCCCTTGGATTTCCCTTTTACCTTGTTCCATTTTCTTTCAGATTTTGTTTGATGAGTTTGCAGCTCTTTCTTGGGGAGATACAGCCAAATGACACCAATCAAGAGTATATACAATATACAAACACTTAACAAATATATTGGATGTCTTGAATTCCATTGCGAATCACTTTGCCTACATTGAATCTGAGCTTTCATTCTCTTGTCCATCCACCAACATTTAATGCAAATTTAGCTCACAGGCTACATAATTTACTGTCACAAGATGGCCAACTTTAAAAGGGGTTTAGACAAATTTATGGGAAATAAGACCATCAAGGGCTGTCATCTATCATGGCCATGTGATACCTCCTGCATCAAAGGCAGTAGGCCTCTGGATTCCAGTTGCTGGGCAGCACAAGTGAAGAAAATGCTGTTGCATTGAGGTTCTGATTGAAGCCTTCCCCTAGACACCTGGTTAGCCACTGTGAGAACAGAATGCTGGACTAGATGGGCCATTGAGCTGATCCAGGAGGTTCTTCTGGTCCTGAGTTTGGAGAAATCCATTTGGAGCTCTCTCTAGTCTGCTCAGAATTTCAGCCTTTGAAAAAGGCTGGTTTCACCTGCAAAGTTGCCCACTTCGCATTCTATCCCTGACCCTGAAACATTTTATAAATACGCTAAATAATATTAACAGGAGGGAAAAACACACACACACCTTTATGTTCTTTTCCCTTGGTTGTGAAAGGTTATCCATTTATTCCTAACCTCTTGTTTTAAAATCCATTAACTGGAATGGTAGGAGCTCTGGTTTTCTCATCCCAACATTGCTATGTTTCTTCAGGGTTCTTTGGTGAGGAATTTGTTAAAAGGAAAGGTTAAAAAGCTAGCGAAGGGAAGCATCCCTTTGCAGAAGCCATGCTGCCTTTTCCTAAGCGAGGCTTATTTTTCTAAAGGTTTAACAATTCTAGTCTTAATCATGCTTTCGACTGATTTACTAGAGACAGAAGTTAGGTTGACATGCCTGTAATTTCTTGGATCCCACCTGGCTACTTTTATAAATTGGTTTTACTTTGGCTACCTTCCAGTCAATGGGTTAAGAAGGTATTTTTTTTATGGAGAAGTTGCATATTTTAGTTAATAGTTCAGCAGTTTCATATCTTAGCTCTTCAATAATCCTCAAATGCCACCAATTCTCCATGACTTGTTATTTTTAAATGTCATCCTTTGTCACCTCTATTTGACACAGTTCTTTTGATGCATTATCTGAGGGGGGAAAGTGGTTTTCTGCACATATTTCCCCAGCGTGTCTTGATGTGAAAACACAGGAACACAATTCACTCCATTTCTCTTCCATTTCCCCCTCTTCCCAGGCCATGCTCCTCTCCCCAGATCAGCCTCTCCCCTCACCAGCCTTGCTCTGCATCATTCTTGAATGCTTTTGCCTGGCTGGAATCTGCCCTTGAACTGGGATAACATCTCTTGCTTGCCGGGGTGGAGGTGTACATGTAGAGACTTAGGGACATAGGAACCTGCCTGATATTGAGTCAGATCATTGGCCTATCCAGATCAGTATTGTTTTTGCTTGGTGGCAGTGGTCCTTCAGGGTTCCATCCATAATTCCTTCTCACCTCTACCTGAAGATGCTGGAGAATCAATCTCAGTCCCAGTAGGGTCTTCTCAGTGATGGTTCCGACCTGGTGGAATGCTCTGTCCCATGAGACCAGGGCCCTGCAGGATTTAACTTCCTTCCACAGGGCCTGTAAGACAGAGCTATTCCGTCTGGCTTTCAATTTGAACTTAGCCTGATCTTTCCCCCCCTTCCTTCCCCCCCTCCCATTTTTATGAAGATTACCCGCTCTGGGATCCCATAGCTAATTCTCCCCTGGTCTCCTCGCTGGCCCAAATAGGACTAATTTAGCAAGCTAGACCTGATGATCATCTGATGTTTATTGGATGGATTCCCCCCCCCCCCAAAACTGATTTTTGAATTTATTGTTATTCATGTTTTATAGTGTATTTTATGCTGGTTTTTGTTGCATCAATTAAGTGTTTTAAATTGGTTGTTAGCAGCCCTGAGCCCAGTTTTCTGAACCGGGAAGTGTGGGGTATAAATATTTATTGTTGTTGTTGTTGTTATTATTATTATTATTATTATTATTATTATTATTATTATATTTTATTTTTATTAAGTTTGTATACTGCCCTTCATTCTAAGATGGCAGGGTGGTTCACAGCACAAAAATACAAAATAAAAATATGAACAAAAGCAAACCAATAACCCTCCTTTCACAGACACATTTAAAATGCTGTAGAATGTTCATCAACCAAAGGCCTTGTTGAAGACAAACGTTTTTGCCTGGTGCCTAAAGGTATGTAATGAAGGCTCCAGGCGAGCCTCCTTGGGAAGAGTATTTGACAAGTGGGGAGCCACTGCAGAAAAGGCCCATTCACATGTTGCCAACCCCTTGTGGTGGAGTCACATGAAGAAGGGCCTCAGATTATGACTGCAGGGTTTGGGCCGGTTTACATAGGTTTACATTATGGTGCTGGAGGAGACTCTTGAGAGTCCCATGGACTGCAAGAAGATCAAACCTATCCATTCTGAAGGAAATCAGCCCTGAGTGCTCACTGGAAGGACAGATCCTGAAGCTGAGGCTCCAATACTTTGGCCACCTCGTGAGAAGAGAAGACTCCCTGGAAAAGACCCTGATGTTGGGAAAGATGGAGGGCACAAGGAGAAGGGGACGACAGAGGACGAGATGGTTGGACAGTGTTCTCGAAGCTACCAACATGAGTTTGACCAAACTGCGGGAGGCAGTGGAAGACAGGAGTACCTGGCGTGCTCTGGTCCATGGGGTCACGAAAAGTCGGACATGAGTAAACGACTAAACAACAACAACAACAGCAGCATCATAGGGAGAGGCGGTCCTTGAGGTATTGCAGTTCTGAGCCGTTTAAGGCTTTACAGATAAAAACCAGCACATTGAATCGGGCTCAGAAACTAATTGGCAGTCAGTGCAGTTGGGCCAGGATCATTGTAATATGCTCAAACTGTTTTGCCCTGGTGAGCAACCTGGCCACTGAATTCTGCACCAGCTGAAGTTTCCGAACCGTTTTCAGAGGCAGCCCCACACCTAACATATTGCAGTAATCTAACCTAGAGGTTTCCAGAGCACAGATAACAGAAGTTAGGTTTTCCTGTGCAGGTAGGGGTATAGCTGGGTCACCAGCTGGAGCTGACGGAATATGCACAAAATTCACATTTAAATACCTATTCTTAGAAAGTATCCATTTCTGAAAGTATTTATTCTCAAATTGTGCCTTAATATTTTTTGAAAATATTTTTTTGAGTGGCAATCTGCACTGGAGGTGTGAAAGGCAGTGAACACCTGAGGCTGCAAGCCCAAACGTGTCTTCTCAGAAGTAAGACTGACTGAATTGAGTGGGGCTTACTCCTACGTAGGTGAGATTACAATTACAGCCATAGTTTTGATTTGGGTTGTTTTTTTTCTACAAATTCCTCCCGAAACAGCATGAAACCCCATTGCTCCATGGGAAGGGGGTTGTTCTATGTTCATTCAAGGTGCACAATATCAAGTAGATAACTGCTCAGGCTGTGATAAGCTGGATACACAATTTCAGAAACGTTAAAGGGGGAAAAGTTGGGAGAATGAAAGCAGACCACAATCCTCGGACCACACGGTAAGATGCTTTTAAATGTATATTTAAAGCAAACTTTCTAAATGGAGATTCTGATCCCAGTAGCTACTTGTCTTGGGTTTGAAATTGTTTTTTTTATCCATGTAATTGCTTTATCTGTTTTTATAGATGTAGTGGTTTTGAATTGTTCTTACATACCCACTTGCTTTATCTAAGCATTTTGTGAAAATGTGCTTTGAGATGTGCCACAAGTAGAGACTTATTAATCAAATAAATAGCTAGATAGCTAGATAGATAGATAACCTGGTGGGTTTGTAAGGAGATTCCATTAAAAATCCACCTGGAAGCAGGGCAGAATGGGAGATATGAATGGGGTCGTATCGACTAACATGGATAAGTCACAAAACCAAAATGTTACAAAAGACGGCAGACTACCAAAGACCTTTTTTGAAATGACAGACAATATGGATTGGATTGACATTTGGAGGACCAAGAACCCCCTGGGAAGAGAGGGAACATTCTTCTCTGAAGCCCAACTGACTTGGACAAGAATCGACCAAATATGGATAACTAGAGGTCTGGCACCCAAGGTTAGAAAAGTGGAAATCTGCCCAAAGACCTGCTCCGACCATAATGCATTGAAGATGGATATGACACTACTGCCAACCGGTTCCTTTAGATGGAAGATGAATGACAATTTGTTCAGAGATCAGGAGATTATTAAGAAGGCCCAAAACGCTTTGAAGGATTACTTTGAGATAAATATGAACACTACGGTGGAAAAAAGAACTATCTGGGATGCAAGCAAAGCTGTGATGAGGGGGTTCTTGATACAACAGAACGCTGTAAAGAAAAGGACACAAAATGGAAGGAAAGACAAGATCCTGCAGAAAATCAAAGAACTGGAGAAGAAGTTAAGATCTAACCCGAAGTCACAGCCGATTCTGAGAGAAATTAAACATCACCAAGCACAATATTCTAAATTGATAAACCAGGAGATAGAGTGGAAGATCAAACTAATGAAACAAAAAACTTTTGAATCGGCAAATAAATGTGGGAAACTGCTAGCTTGGCAGTTGAAGAAGAGACAAAAACTAAACACAGTCACAAATCTAGAAATTGAAGGAAGAAACATTCAGAACCCCGCGGAGATTAGAAAGTGCTTCCAGAGATATTTCAAAAAATTATATACTCAAGGGCCGCAAGACGAGGTTGAGATTAAACAATTTTTGGAAAGAAATGGATTAACAAAGTTGTCACAAAAAACCAGAACAATCCTGAATAATAAAATAACACGACAAGAGATTGAACAAGCCATTCAGAACATGCAATTGGGCAAATCTCCAGGGCCAGACGGTTTGACCTCCAAGTATTACAAGACATTAAAAGACTACTTGATCCAACCAATGATGGAGGTCTGCAACGAAATTATGGAGGGGAAGAGGGCGCCGGAATCGTGGAAGGAAGCTTTTATCACATTGATACCAAAACTGGAAACTGAAAAGACACAACTTAAGAACTACCGTCCCATCTCCCTTTTAAATGTGGATTACAAAATATTTGCAGATGTTTTGGCAAGCAGATTTAAAAGAGTTTTAAATGAGGTAATCCATAAAGACCAAGCAGGCTTTCTTCCAGGTAGACATATGTTTGCTAATACAAGGAACGTTATTGACATTTTGCAACTTTTGCAAACAGATATAAACACAAAAGCAGTGCTAATTTTTATAGATGCGGAGAAGGCCTTTGATAATATTTCTTGGAAATTTATGAAGGGAAATTTAAAAGAAATGGGAGTGGGACGGGGGTTTGAGAGCGGGATTGACGCAATATATTCAGAACAAAAGGCCAAATTGATAGTTAACAATGTGGTTACAGAAGAGTTCAAAATTGAAAAAGGAACACGACAAGGCTGCCCGATTTCCCCTCTGTTATTTATTTCGGTTCTGGAGGTGCTCTTGAACATGATCAGAGGGGACCGGTTGGTGGAAGGGATTCAGGTCGGAGCGAAACAATACAAACTTAAAGCTTTTGCAGATGACCTAGTTTTGACCCTGCAGGAGCCAGAATCTAGTACGAAAAGAGTATTACAACTGATTCAGGACTTTGGTCAGGTGGCGGGATTTAAATTAAATAAACAGAAAACTAAGGTGTTGGGAAAAAATTTGACAGATACAGAGTCAGAACGGTTTCAGAGAGAAACAGAACTAACTGTGGTTAAAAAAGTAAAGTACCTAGGGGTAAATATAACAGCAAAAAATCTGAGTCTATTTAAGGATAACTATGAAAAATGTTGGTCTGAAATTAAGAGAAACTTGGACAGTTGGACAAAACTGAAGCTTTCTTTGTTAGGCCGAATTGCTGCTATTAAGATGAATGTATTGCCAAAAATGTTGTTTTTGTTTCAAACACTACAGATTGTGGACAAGACGGAGTGCTTCCGGAAGTGGCAGAAAGATATTTCTAAATTTGTCTGGCAGGGCAAAAAGCCCAGAATTAAGTTTAAGATATTAACTGATGCGAAAGAAAGAGGGGGCTTTGCCCTGCCAGACTTAAAGCTGTACTATGAAGCTGCAGCTTTCTGCTGGCTAAAAGACTGGCTACTTCTCGAGGACACTGACGTACTGGATTTGGAAGGTTTCAACAATGCTTTTGGTTGGCATGCATACTTATGGTACGACAAAGTTAAGATCAATAAGGCCTTTAAGAACCATATTGTTAGGAAAGCAGTATTTAATGTCTGGACAAAATACAAAGACTTATTGGAAAACAAGACTCCGAGGTGGCTTTCGCCTCTGGAAGCTAAGGCCCGAAAAAGACCCAATATGGAGGCCAGATGGCCAAAATATTGGGAAATATTAGAAAAAGATGGAGACAATTGGAAATTGCAGAGTTTGGAGAAAATGAAGGATAAAGTGCGAGACTGGTTACATTACGCTCAGATTAAAGAAGTTTTTAAAAATGACAAAAAGTTAGGGTTCCTGGTGGAGAAATCGAAATTAGAAACAGAATTGTTAGAACCAAAGACTAAGGTACTATCTAGAATGTATAACTTGCTGTTAAAATGGAATACACAAGATGAAATGGTTAAATCGGCTATGATAAAGTGGGCACAGGACATTGGGCATAACATAATGTTTGAGGACTGGGAAAGGTTATGGACCACTGGGTTGAACTTCACCGCTTGCAATGCTCTGAAGGAAAATGTAATGAAAATGATATATAGATGGTACATGACCCCAGTTAAACTTGCCAAAATATATCATTCGTCTGATAATAAATGTTGGAAATGTAAAGAAAATGAAGGAACATTCTTTCACCTCTGGTGGACATGCCCTAAGGTGAAGGCCTTCTGGGAAATGATATATAATGAACTGAAAAAAGGTATTTAAGTATACCTTCACTAAGAAACCAGAGGCCTTCCTCCTGGGTATTGTCGGCCAGAAGGTGTTAAAGAAGGATCGAACATTTTTTATGTATGCAACAACGGCAGCAAGGATACTCATTGCTAAAAACTGGAAAACTCAAGATCTACCCACACTGGAAGAGTGGCAGATGCAGCTGATGGACTATATGCAACTGGCCGAGATGACTGGCAGAATCCGAGACCTGGGAGAAGAGAGGATTGAAGAAGATTGGAAGAAATTTAAGATGTATTTACAAAAACATTGTAACTTGGTTGAAAGTTAAGAAGGATGCTAGATTATAAAAAATTGGCCACCACTAAACTAGATTTGAATTCGATGATAAGTGAGATTAAAGAAAACATAAATTTTTTGGAGAATTGCTAGATTATATTTAAATGAGTGGATATAAGACCGTAAACAAGTTGATAATTTGCTTGGAAAAACCTTTTACGATGAAAATGGGAGCGGGAGACGTGAGGGAGTCCAAAGAATTGATGAAACTACGTTGCGTTGGAAGTAAGATTGTTTATTATTTGTGTATTTGTATTCAAAAACTTTAATAAATATTTATAAAAAAAAAAAAGGAAGCAGGGCAGAATGGGTTGAGTCCTGTTCCCTCTGAGAACTGGGATGGACCAGATTACAGTGTGTCCCTCCTTCCCTAGAACTGATTTGCAAATTCATGTGGAAAGCTCAGATCAGGTTAGTTCATATCGGTATCCGCAAAGACTATATTTGCCAAGCATCCTTCACCGGAACCTCTGCTTGGGGAATCCCCACTTGCCAGCCCAGCTCTTGACACAAATGTGCCATTAAACAGATGTGTCAACCAGGGCTTGTCTGCGTGTATCACGGCAGCAGCTTTAAGTGAGATTACGAGACACTTGCTCGCTGAATTGCTTTTTGCTCGAGTGCAAACCGCGAGCGAATGCATATGTATGTGGGGCAGTGCAGGCGACACGCCGATAGGCTTACAGTGCAAAGAAATTACTTAACTCCTGGAGATTTCAAAGAAGAGCTATCAAATATAATTAAAACTTTGTCTGGGAAGGGAAGGGAGGATGGGGAGGCAGATGTGAAAGGATGAGATATCGGCTTTGCTCTCTGCTTTATCTCAGAAAGGAGGTGTTTTTTCTGAGCTGAAGATAGAGCAAAGAAGGAATCCATCGCCATTTCAGTTTGAAGATAATAACTTTAATTCTAGCTGAGAATTACTTTTCCCCCCACCCCAAGGGCAATCTGCCCTTTGCCCTTTGACATTATTCAATAGCTGCATCTAACACAAGTGGGGATTGCTAAGCAGGGAAGCAGCAAAGCTGTAAATACACAGGTGGGGAATGGACGTATCATACATATTTCATTATTTTAGAATTACAAAGTACAAAATATACATTTAAGGACTAAAAATGAGGCTCGGTTTCTTCTTTGTCTTTTTTTAACAAATGCAATAAATGCACTCTTGTCATGGTGGACAACCAGATACCTCTGGGAAGCAAACAAGTAGAACTTGAGCCCAATGGTAATTTCCCCAGTTTCAATTCCCTAAAACTGACATTCAGAGACACACTCCCTCCAACAATAGAAATGGAACATAGCTATCAGAGTTAGTAGCCCCAACCTCCATGAATATGTCTGATTCTCTCCTAAACTTACCCAAGCTCATCTTATAGGAGTGAACACCATCGTTTAACTCTGTGCTGTTCAGGACTGAAGGGCAAACTGGGTGGCAGGATGACGGACCAAACTAGAAGTCAGGACCAAAGATTGAGCAAGGCTGCAGAAGCACATGAGGGCACAAGTGTCAGGAATGAGACAGCTCTCAGTGAAGATTTGCAGTTGGCTGCAAATCGCAGCCAGGAACAGAGAAGCTCAGAGGTTAATCAGGCTGAGCAAAGGATACAGCAGTTAGAGGCAACTCCTCTGGGCAGTGGAATGCAGGTTGCCAAGGGAACATTGGAGAGCGGGCTGGAAGACAGCCAAAACTCTCCAGACATGCAAAAAGGCATGAGCTTACACAGTGACAGCTTGTCAGGACAGGAAGAGGCTGGAGCTGAGCCAATCAGCGGAGCGCACCCCGGGCTTCGGGCAGATATCCGCAATCCTGGGGAGACCGGCGCGACTTCCCGCTGGGCAACCTAGGCTTGCGGATAGCAGCCTGTTCTGGGGGCTGGGGTCAGGGGAAGCTCAGGCTTCCGCAGCCCCGCGCCTGGGGGGAAAAATATTTTTTTTCTTTATTTCCCCCCCCAAAAAAAAACTAGGTGTGCCCTATGGGCCGGTGCGCCCTATGGGGCGAGAAATATGGTAACTATGCTTGCTGTGTTATCAAGCCGGGAACCTGGACTCATGACATCAGGCTAGGCTCAGGAGAACCCGTGAGCTCATTTTGTACTCCTTGCTATCCAGATGTGGCCCAAATGCCCACCCCCTGGGAGGTGGAGTCAGTACAAGCCCAAAAGGTGCTACCTGCAGTTCAGTAGTTTCCCACATGGGAACGGTTGCACATGGATCCATTAGAGCAGGTAGCAGGATGGCTGATTTTTGTCTCTCTGAACCACAGACCTCCATAGCACATTGCAGGCTACTTTTGAAGCTCAAGCTACATGGGGTTCAGTTGCAACAATCTTCGCTATGCACCTAACTGTACTACCATCACAGGCCTGATTTGCCTTGTTGGGGCAATGGACATACCCTCCAACATTTCTTCAGTGAAAATAGGGGTGTCCTATTCAACAACAACAACAACAACAACAACAACTCTGGGTGGCTTCCAACATATATAAAAACATACTAAAACATTAAACAGACTTCCCTATACAGTGTCATCTTCACATGTCTTCTAAAGGTTGTATAGTTATTTATCTCCTTGGCTCGGGGTGTGTGTGTCAAATAACGCCATACCTTCCTACATATCTCCTATGAAAATAGGGATGTTCTAAGGAAAAGCAGGACATTCTGGGATCAAATCAGAAACCGAGGCTGTAAATCCGGGTATGTCCCTGAAAATAGGGACACTTGGAGGGTCCAAATGGAGGCAGCAGACAACATTGGAACTCAGGGGGAAGGGAGACAACTTAGTGGCAGACCAGAGGATCTGCTCTGCATGGAGGTGGTCCCAGGCCCAAATCCTGACATCACCAGCTAGGGCTAGGAATGCCCCCTGCCTGAAACCCTGGAAAAACCCAGTCAGTGTACTGAGCTAGATGGGCCAGTGGTCTAACTCTGTCTAAGGCAACTCCCAATGTTTCTAACACATGCACATGGAATCTACACTCTGCTTGTGGGCTTTCCTGAGTTACTGAAGACAGAATAAATCACAGAGAAACTAGAGGCAGAAAAAAATGCTCAGAAATGCATTATTCATAATGACTGCAGACTCTGTATGCTTGGTGTGCAGAAGCTGGGATTTTGTGCTATGGAGAATTCACTACCTGGCTATTTTTCTGTGATGAAGTGGACTTCCTTTAGAATAAATACAAGAGGCCACTGTTGAAAATGACGTATTTGTCTAGATCGACCATTGGTCTGATCTTGTCAGGCTGCTCTTAATTAAAAGATGAAGGCCTGGAGACTTAATGAAGTCCAAAGGCTATCAACTTGTCTATGGAATTAATTAAAATCCATAGACTGGAATGATTTTTTTTCCTGTACTTTGCAACTGGCACCACCACAGGAAGGCACAGAAGGTTAAAAAGGAAACCCTTGCAATTTCTGATGTGGGCTGCGCAAATATTTATCCGCTGGTTTTCCTGTTCAGAGGTTTGGGCCACAGCTACTGACTCTTAATCCAAGAGGTGATCTTGTTAGACTAATCAATTGTCAGTGTTTTTCTAAATGTAGGACATAGGAGAAAATGGGCTCCCAAATAAGAATGGACAATCAGCATTCTTAAGGTTTCAGACAGGACTCTGGTGTTCTGTGCAGCTTAGAGGCTTGGACTAAAATTGTCAACCAAAAGCTTTACTTTTCTGGTTTTTCACCACAACAGTTACTAACACTGGGCTTCAGTAAAGCAAATAATTTAATTAGACAGCACCTATATGATAGCAAAGGGACGCGGGTGGCGCTGTGGGTTAAACCACAGAGCCTAGGACTTGCTGATCAGAAGGTCGGCAGTTCGAATCCCCGCGACGGGGTGAGCTTCCATTGCTCAGTCCCTGCTCCTGCCAACCTAGCAGTTCGAAAGCACATCAAAGTGCAAGTAAATAGGTACCACTCCAGCAGGAAGGTAAATGGCATTTCCGTGCGTTGCTCTGGTTTGCCAGAAGCAGCTTAGTCATGCTGGCCACATGACCCGGAAGCTATACGCCAGCTCCCTCAGCCAATAAAGCGAGATGAGCACCGCAACCCCAGAGTTGGTCACGACTGGACCTAATGGTCAGGGGTCCCTTTACCTTTTATATGATAGCAAGCAACAGAATAATCTGGCCACAATAAGGAAATTTTGCCCATGATATGATTATAATCATAATCATAAATAATTATTTCCCACCTAGTCATTTTGACACTCAGGCACCCTATTCGCAGAATTTAACAATTCCAAAATAGAGACGTGCTTTCACTTTCACAAGATTGAATATACTGCCTTCGGCTGTACTTGAGGGTCGATTTCAAAAAATTCCACTGAAAAAATGGTTGTCCCTGGGGAGGGGGCAGTACTGAGTCAGTGGCTCATGTGCTTCTGGCTTGCACTCTTTACAAAGATTTGAGGAGTGAGGTTATTACCCCTCTATTATTGTCCATGCTGGGTCACTCAACCAATGCTACTGTGCCCTTTCTTCTAGCAGATCAAGGTGATCAGGTGACAGCAAAAACTGCAAGGTTTTTAGCGGGGTCAATTAGAATAAGATCTGTTACTTGATTATTGATGTAAACCCCAAAATGTATTTTCTATGGTTAAGTTTTTACCTCTGTCTTCAGTACATTTTATTTTATTTTATTGCTATGGCTAGTGGCTGATGCAAATAAAGATTCTATATCTATCATCTATCTATCATCTATCATCTATCTATCTCTATCTATCTATCTATCTATCTATCTATCTATCTATCTATCTATCTATCTATCTCTATCTCTATCATCTATCTATCTATCTATCTATCATCTATCATCTATCTATCTATCTATCTATCTATCTATCTATCTATCTATCTATCTATCATCACCTATCCTCTCTATCTACAGTGGTACCTCGGGTTACAGACGCTTCAGGTTACAGAATCCGCTAACCCAGAAATAGTACCTTGGGTTAAGAACTTTGCTTCAGGATGAGAATTTGCTTCAGGATGAGAACAGAAATCACAATGCGGCGGCATGGCGACATGGCGGCAGCAGGAGGCCCCATTAGCTAAAGTGGTACCTCAGGTTAATAACAGTTTCAGGTTAAGAAGGGACCTCCAGAACGAATTAAGTTCTTAACCTGAGGTACCTATCTATCTATCTATCTATCTATCTATCTATCTATCTATCATCTATCTATCTATCTATCTATCATCTATCTATCATCTCTCTCTCTCTCTCTCTCTCTCTCTCTATCATCTATCTATCTATCATCTATCTATCTATCATCTATCTATCTATCTATCTATCTATCTATCTATCTACCTATCATCCATCTATCTATCTATCTATCTATCTATCTATCCATCCATCTAGATGCATGGCAGAAGCACCATTCTTACAGTTGTTCCTGCTCTCGGTAGCTTTGTCCAAAGCTCTTGAGTATCATTCTCATTTTGGGCAGTTTGTCCGTAGCTTGTGACTTTTTGAATTACTCTGAGTTATGTAAATCTATATCTTTTTTAGTTCTCTTTTCCCCCAGTGATGCATGAGAACCTGGTAATGTGTGTTGTACCTTTGGTTCCAAAGATCTCCCTTCAACATTCGTTGAAGATTGAAGTATTGAAGATTTTGCCAACAGTTCTATTCCAAGCAACTTCCATTACACATCAACCAAATTAATTCGAAAATTACTCTATTCCCCCTTGGTACACACAAAAAATAAGGTTGGTGTTAATTAGGGAAATGGATGATGAACACGGACAATTAAAAAATACACACAATGATATAATAATTGTGATCACGAAGCAGTGCAATTAGGTTAAAAGGAAAGCATTTGTTGAAAACTAGGGATGGAATTAAACAGAACTCTGATTAATATCTACACTAATTCTGATTTTAATTGATTTGGAAATTGGACACCGAAAGGCAACAGTAGGACGACGCGAATCTCTGCATGTGCTCAAAGAGGGTTTATGTGAATCTGCTAATCTAGGTATCTTCATTGCATTTCATGCCTGTAGGAGACCCTCCAAGTGTCCCTATTTTCCAGGAACAGTTCCAGGTTTACAGAAGCTGTCCTGGTTTCTAATTTGATCCCAGAACATCCCTATTTTCATCAGAGAAACGTTGAAGGATATGGAGTTCTGCAACCCCCGAGCCAAGGAGATAAATAACAATACAACCTTTAGAAGACATCTGAAGGCAGCCTGAGCTCTGTGAGTGCAGCTTTGAAGCACAGAGTGTTTGAGGACTGGGACATAGCAGGGAAACCAAAATGCTTGTTTACAAAGCTATTGTATTACCAACTTTACTGTACGCTTGTGATATATGAACCACTTATATAAGCCATCTCCAACTCCTCGAAAGATTCCATCAAGGCTGTCTCTGAAAAATTTTGCACATTGCTTGGGAAGACAGGTGAACTAATGTCAGTGTACTGGAAGAAGCAAAGATCACCACTGTTGAAGCAATGATTCTTCAACATCAACTTTGTTGGACTGGTCATGTTGTGCGGATGCCTGATTATCATCTTCCAAAGCAACTACTCTATTCCGGACTTAAAAATGGAAAGCGTAATGCTGGTGGTCAACAAAAGAGGTTTAAAGACTCTCTGAAGGCAAATCCAAAGAAATGCAGAATAAATGTTGAGAATTGGAAAACACTGGCCTGCAAGCACTGTAATTGGAGAACAGCCTTTACCAAAGGTGTCATGGACTTAGAGGAAGCATGAACTCAGGGCGAAAAGGGAAAACGAGCTAAGAGGAAGGCACGTTTGGCAAACCCTCACCGTGATTACCGTATTTTTCGCCCTATAGGACGCACCGTCCCATAAGGCACACCTAGTTTTTTTGGGGGGAAATAAAGGAAAAAAATTATTTCCCCCCCCCCAGGCGCGGGGCTGGGGCAGGGGAGGCCCGAGCTTCCCCCGACCCCAGTCCCCAAACAGGCAGCTCTCTGCTCTGTGCGCACTGACCCCTCTCGCTCTCCAGGCTTCAGCGAAAGCCTGCATTCACCCCATAGGACGCACACACATTTCCCCTTCATTTTTTGAGGGGAAAAAGTGCGTCCTATAGGGCGAAAAATACAGTAACTCCCACCTGGAAATCTATGTCCTCACTGTAGAAGGACGTGTGGATCTAGTATTGGCCTCTACAGTCACCTACGGACACACTGTTAAGACTGTGTTCATGGAAAACAATCTTCCTTGGCTATGAGTGATCCCCAAAGAAGAAGAAGAAAGAAGCTGAACCCCCTGCAATGCAGGAATCTCAGCTAAAGCATCAATGAGAGATCGCCTTCCTCTGCTTAAAAACCTCCAAGGAAGGAGAGTCCACCACCTCTTGTGAGAGACCATTCCACTGCCGAACAGCTCTTACTGTCAGAAAGTTCTTCCTGATGTTTAGTTGGAATCTCCTTCCTCGTAACTTGAAGCCATTGGTTTGGGTCCTACCCTCTGCAGCAGGAGAAAACAAGCTTGCTTCATTTTCCATGTGACAGCCATTTAGATAGTTGAAGATGGCTATCTTTTCTCCTCTCAGTCTCCTCTTTTCCAGGCTAAACATATCCAGCCTTATGATTAAATGATTTTAATGTATTGCTAGATGGCTAAACTCAAGATCTACGATTAAAGGAAGTTCTTTTTGGAATTATAAACTCAACGTTTTCACCCCTAGCCATGAATATATCATAATGAGATAGAGGCACCCATTTCTAAGCAACCTTGAAAGCCATTGTCTTAACTCAGTATATTTATTAATGAACGCTTTTTATAAAGTAGTCCCAGGTCGCCGAAAGTCGTCATTATGACAGATAAAGTTATTTCTTTTGGACTGCGAGTTTCTAATGCTGGAATCCTAATGACTCCATCAAAGGCATTATTCTGAGACCATTTCCCCCAATTATCCCCCAGTTATAATGGTCTGCCACCAGTGAAACATTACTGACAGCTCTGAAGCAGCACAAAGCCCAAGTCTCAAATATTCCTTTTGCTTCATATTTCGCCGGGATCACTGGAGAAAATAATTGCTTTTGTTCAAGGGGGATAAAATAACTTTCCCTTAGATTCCCCTTTAACCCTGGGGAAATCTCTTCTTCCCTCCAGCTAAGGAGGTAATATAGTTTAGTCGTCCCTCCACCTCTGTCCACAAGCAGTGCCAACAGAGTTCAATGTGTGACAAAGCAAACACAGCTTGGCGGGATCAGTGCTTGCCATGGAACTCTTTAAGAAGATGAAGTCAGTGCAAGCAATCAAATTCATAGTTACTTGATTGCATCCATTTGGAAAGCCATTTGGCTCAGAGGCTCTGCTCTGCGTCTACCGATTGCCAGCACAGGAGGCCAAAGACTTCAGATATTTTCTGGGGATCACAGGAGGTCATTCAGTATGTAGGATGCAGACAGGTTTTTGCATCCATGTGTGGGAAGCAATAGATTTTGAGCAAGGGCTATAGCTTAGTGGTAGGGACGTGGGTGGCGCTGTGGGTTAAACCACAGAGCCTAGGACTTGCTGATCAGAAGGTCGGCGGTTCGAATCCCCGTGACGGGGTGAGCTCCTGTTGCTCGGTCCCTGCTCCTGCCAACCTAGCAGTTCGAAAGCACGTCAAAGTGCAAGTAGATAAATAGGTACTGCTCTGGCGGGAAGGTAAACGGCATTTCCATGCGCTGCTCTGGTTCACCAGAAGCGGCTTAGTCATGCTGGCCACATGACTGTACGCTGGCTCCCTCGGCCTATAAAGCGAGATGAGAGCCGCAACCCCAGAGTCAGCCACGACTGGACCTAATGGTCAGGGGTCCCTTTACCTTTACCTATAGCTTAGTGGTAGAGTCAATTCCTGCATTCAAAAGGTCCTGGGCTGGCTGCAAGTTCATTTCTAGACCCAATTCAATGTGCTCACTTTAATGCTTAAATCCCTGAATGACTCAGGCCCCAAATATCTGAAAGACCACCTCCTTCCTTATGGAGCACCGCCACCAAAATTCATCAGGATTTTAGTGCAAATGCTCCTAATATTGTATGCAATATTGCCTATATATACTCATTTCTGCAAAGCAATTTCCCCCAATACAATGCATGTCTATATGCTATTTTCAGTAATATATGCATTTGTATGTGCAATTTTCTCTAATATATGTGTTTTCTACACATTTGGCTGGAGAACTGCACTGCGAAAATTGGAGAAGAGCACATTTCAAAGGGCGGCTATGCTTCGCTTTGCAAAATGTTAATTCGGTAGGTTTACCTTGAAATGCAAACAGAATTGAATTAATCCCCCATCCCTATATAATGAGGATCTCTCTTGCAGCCTCTTTGTAAGAAGCAAACCTCGCCCAGGTGGCTCTGATTTCCAGAAAGCAGCTGACTATTTTCTTCAGACTCTTGTATTTCTTCAGGGAAAACACAAAAACCTGAACTCTGGTGTACTGAGATTGTTGTAGCAGATGAATGTTGGGAATGGGAAGATGGAGAAGGCTGGACAGAATTTTGGGTGCCAGATGGGCAGGTGGCAGACAGGATGTTGGCAAGACATTTTGGTTTGCAAGAAAATAGTAACAGGTTTGCAGTATCAAGAAGGAAGAGGCACAAAACTATTGGTAAGGTTTTGGTGAGTCAGTGGTTGATAAACTTGCGATTACTAGAGCAGAATTGAAGGATGAAGATAGAAATATAGTACAAGATAGGAAGGGATAAATGCTTTTGAAAAATGCAAGCACACAGATGCAAGTTGCAGGGGGGCCATAGCTGATTTGTAGAACATCTACCTTGTGCACAGGAAGGTCCCAGGTTGAAATCCTGGCATTTCCAGGTAGTGTAGGAATGGCTCCTATCTGAAACCAGTACTGCTGCTGCCAGTCACTGTAGACCAGGCATGGCCAAACTTGGCCCTCCAGCTGTTTTGAGACTACAGTTCCCATCATCCCTGACCACTGGTCCTGTTAGCTAGGGATGATGGGAGTTGTAGTCCCAGAACAGCTGGAGGACCAAGTTTGGCCATGCCTGCTGTAGACAATCTTTAGTAACGTGGACCAGTTTTCTGACTCAGTGTAAAGCAGTTCCCTATGTTTCTAACTGTAAGTGGAAAAACTGGGCACTCCATAAGCCTTCTGCATATTTTCTGATGTGATGAAAACTCTTATGCCAGACAGATAGTCACCTCTTTGGGTTGGCATGCCTTTAATATCTGAATATAGCAGCCATCAGGTTCTTGGCTCCAAAGTGAATGTAATAAATGAATAAATGATAAAAGAAATTTTAAAAAAACCTGCAAAGTACTTCAGATACCAGACTTCTCATGCAAGCAACCAAGAGAAGCCTGATACGGACATATGGGCTTCCTATGGGAGGCCATGCAACGTTTAAAAAGGAGCAACAAGTGTCATGATTGCTACATGAGACATTTTAGTAGATAATACTGATCGCCACAGATCTTCCTCTAAGACAGAGGTGGCGAAGGGGATCCAGCTAGAAGGCAGGATCTCCCCCACCTCTCATGGGCCAAGTTTGATAGGTAAGGAGCTATAATCACCTGACATCACAATGATCATTTTTTTGTCCATTCGGACAATCAGCTGATCACTGTGGCTTGAAAAGTACAAAACTGCTTTGGCCCAGGCACATATTTAGCTACCCCACACCTGGTGTCCTGGGGGAGGTGGCTGTGGTTTGGTGAAAACGGTCTGACATGTCAAATGGGGAGACCTGGAAGATGTAATGAGGTTCATCACTCCTGCCATAAGATGTCATTCTGGTTATTTATCTTCTTCCTAATCAGCTAGATGCCTTGTTCCACTGGTCTGGATGTTTAATCACCAGCTCTGGTCAGGGATCTGACCTATGAGGAAGGGAATGCTCTAGCAAAGACCCATAGTAATGTTAAGAACTGGTCCTTGAGCTAGTTTTGTCCTCCTCCCTCCCTTTCATTTTTCCTCATGTGCCAGAGACTCTCTTAGAACTGATTTTTGAAAGCTGCTCTGAAAACCATTTTTGGGGGGTGGGGTGGGGTAGAGGGCAGGGTATAAATAAACCAGGAGCTCACTCGTTTTCAGCCTTTCCCTCAAATAATTTCTAAAGCACAATTGTTGCCCTGCCCTTATGCCCCCAGTTAGGAGCTGATGGATTGGTTTCGGTGCTGTCAAAACTGTGTATTCTGTGCTTAATTCTAATTGTGATGTGCTTTGAGATTGTCAGCTCCAACAAGAAGGTAAGAGAAGAAAATATTTGAGGACTGAAAGCCTCAAAATACTAGAAGCTGCATGCTTACGTGATAGGATGCTCTTTCTTCTCTATCCATCGGACGGGTCACGTACATTCTTCCAGACACAGGGTCAATGTTGAAGACTTCCATAGGTGGTTGGTCAGCTCCCACACCAGTGATGCTGTATCTTATGTGGATCTCGCTGTCCTTATCTGAACGTATCTGAATAAAAGATGAAAGGGAACCATGAGAGAGCCTGGAATGCAAGGCAGGCGGGAAAGAAAGTTCATGGTGACATGCACACAAAGCTATCAAGAGTAGAGAAAAATAGCCTATTATTCTACACACATGTGGATTTAGGCAGGGAACAACTCAGCAACCTGTTCACAAAAGACCAAGGAGATGCTTGTTTCAGGAATCTTTCCAACATCTTCTGTGACACAATGCACGCTGTGTGCTTACACATTTCAGCCATGTGTGGACTCTATGTTATTTAGCCGAGCCCCTGAGATCACAAACAATTTCTGTGAGATCCACAAGCCACTGGCTCATGGGTCCCATGGCATGCATCAGTAATAGTGCCCAGTGGATTCCAGAAAGGCAAATGGGAATTTGGGAAACAAAAGACGCAGTCACTGCCAGACTGGTCTGTTTTAACAATATGTGAAAATGCACATACACAATCTCTTTATCTGATCAAAATATTTGCATGTTGCCTGCCCTACAGCCATATTATCAGGGCAGCTTGCAACAAAGAAAGAAGCAAATTAAAACTGCATACAATAAATCAATATAACCTGTGAAAACAGCATATCAATAAACCATAATACAGATATATATAAAGAGGCAGATTATGAGACTTGGGAAAATAAGAATGACATCAAGGTAGATGCTGGGTAAGCCTCTCTGGAACAGGTATTCCATTGCTGGAGTGTGACCACTGAAAAGGACCATTTTTTAAAAAGGATCTGATGCACATCCCATGGAAGGTGCACCCAGAGAAGATGGAGCCATTCAGAGGATAACACAGTTTCCTTTCTCTTCTCCACTGCACAAAATGGCTATCAGCCCTGATTTGCCAGAAACTTCTGAATTCCAGTTTGGATTTGGAGTTTGGATTTGATATCCCGCCTTTCACTCCCTTTAAGGAGTCTCAAAGCGGCTAACATTCTCCTTTCCCTTCCTCCCCCACAACAAACACTCTGTGAGGTGAGTGGGGCTGAGAGACTTCAAAGAAGTGTGACTGGCCCAAGGTCACCCAGCAGCTGCATGTGGAGGAGCGGAGACGCGAAACCGGTTCCCCAGATTACGAGACAACTGCTCTGAACCACTACACCACACTGGCTCTCACAGTTGCTAGAAATTGGAGAGGGGAGAGTCCTGTTTGGCTCACGTCTTGCCTGGTATGCCCCACAGAGAAACTTACGGTCTTCAAATAAAAACATCTTGAAGGTCCCAGGCCATAGAGAAGTTAGGCTGGCCTCAACTAGAGCCAGGGCTTTTTCGGCTGTGGCTCCGACCTGGTGGAACACTCTGTCACAAGAGACTAGGGCCCTGCAGGACTTGACATCTTTCCGCAGGGCCTGTAAAACAGAGCTGTTCCGCCAGGCCTTTGGCCAGGGCACAGACTGACTCCCTCCTTCGGCAATCTTCGCGGAGCTCTGGCCCAATGGTGGCCAGTGGCTTGAATTTAATTAATTTTATAATGAATGATTTTAGAATGTTGTTTGTGCTGTACTTTTGTACTGTTTTATTGTTAGCCGCCCTGAGCCCGGCTTCCCTGGGGAGGGCGGGATATAAATAAAATTTATTATTATTATTTATTATTGTGGTCCTCCCACGGGCAACCATCTGGTTGGCCACTGTAAGAATGCAGGATGCTGAACAGGACAGGCCAGTTCCGAGCACAATTCAAAGTGTTGGTGTGGACTTACAAAGCCTTAAACGGCCTCGGCCCTATATACCTAAAGGAGCATCTCCACGTCCATCATGCAGCCTGGACACTGAGGTCCAGTTCTGAAGGCCTTTTGGTGGTTCTCTCACTGTGAGACCTGATGCTACAGGGAACTAGACAGAGGGCATTCTCAGTACTGTTGCTCACCCTGTGAAATGCCCTCCCATCATATGTCAAACAGATAAAACAACTATTTGACATCTTGAAGGCAGCCCTGTTCAGGCAAGTTTTTAATGGTTGATGTTTTACTGTGTTTTTTATATTTTGTTAGAAGCTGCCCAGAGTGGCTGGGGCAACTCAGTCAGATGGGCGGCATATCATCATCATCATCATCATCATCATCATCATCCAGGAGGGTTCCTCTTATATTCCTAAAATAGATTTTTACCAGCTGAGAAGTTAATACTAGATGAAGCACTGACACAAACTGATTGATGGCTTTGACTCAGGGTAAGAAAGAGAAGATGCATCACTCACCATAAAATGAGGACCTACTGTATGAAGATACAGTGGTACCTCGGTTTACAGATGCTTCAGGTTACAGATGCTTCAAGTTACACACTCTGCCAACCCAGAAATAGTACCTCGGGTAAAGAACTTTGCTTCAGGATGAGAACAGGAATCGCACGGCGGTGGCGTGGAAGGCCTCATTAGCTAAAGTGGTGCTTCAGGTTAAGAACAGTTTCAGGTTAGTGGAGGCCAAGGCCAGAAAAAGACTCAATATGGAGGTCGGATGGCCAAAATATTGGGAAATGATAGAAAAAACAGGAGACAATTGGAGACTGCTGAGCTTTGAAAAATTAAAGAATAGGGTGCAAGATTGGTTTCACTATGCTCAAATTCAAGAAGTTTTTAAGTCGGATAAAAAAATAGGATTCCAGGTGGAAAAATCGAAACTAGAGACAGAACTGTTAGAACCTAAGACCAAGGTACTTTCGAGAATGTATAACTTGCTGCTTAAATGGAATACTCAGGATGAGATAGTCAAATCAGCCATGATAAAATGGGCTCAGGATATTGGGTACAACATTATGTTTGAAGACTGGGAAAGGTTATGGACCACTGGAATGAGATTTACGGCATGCAATGCCTTGAAAGAGAATATTATGAAAATGATATATAGGTGGTACATGACCCCAGTCAAACTTGCAAAAATTTACCATCGATCTGATAATAAATGTTGGAAATGTAAGGAGGCTGAAGGGACATTTTTTCACCTTTGGTGGACTTGTCCAAAAGTGAAGGCCTTCTGGGAAATGATCTATAATGAATTAAAAAAGGTGTTTAGGTACACATTTCCCAAAAAACCAGAGGCCTTCCTCCTGGGCATTGTGGACCAAAGGGTGATAAAGAAGGATAAGACATTTTTTATGTATGCATCTACAGCAGCAAGAATACTTATAGCAAAATATTGGAAGACACAAGATCTTCCCACGCTGGAAGAGTGGCAGACGCAGTTGATGGACTATATGGAATTGGCCGAAATGACTGGCAGAATCCGGGATTTGGATGAAGAGACAACGGAAGAAGATTGGAAAAAATTTAAGGATTATTTGCAAAAACAATACAAGCTATATGAATGTTAAGAATCTGCATGTTTTGGAACTTAGCTCCTGCAACTAGATCGAGAAAATAGGAAGATAAGTTACACTTAAGAAAAAGTTGAAATTTAAGGTTATTATATTTTTTATTTTAAGGCATAAATATTAGATAGAAGGCACCTTAAAATTAGAAGTACAATATTTTGAAAGATATAAATAAGACACGAAACAAGGTAATAATTTGCTGATATGTTTTATTGTAAAGAATGCAGGGTGAGGGAGGTGTGGGGAAGTCCAGCTAACAATTTAAAAATGTACTTTGAAAGTTGGAGTATTATTTATTTTTCTTCTTTTTTCTTCTGTAAACTGTAAACTAAAAAAAAAAAGAACAGTTTCAGGTTAAGAACGGACCTCCAGAACGAATTAAGTTCTTAACCTGAGGTACCACTGTGTGGGTTTGTTTAAACTGTGCCTATGCTAATTTATCTGTATGGGTGCAGATTTAGAAATTACTTTTGTTCTTTAAATGCAATATGTTTCACCATTGTCTGCTGTGTCCAGGCAGCATAAAGCCCTTGTGTGCAGTGGGACAGTCCCTCAAACAGGGGACCCCCTTGAAACAGAGGTTTATCCTCTGTAAAGTAGGCCATATTGCCACCCTGTTTCGACTGTGCTTGCAATTCACCGAAAGTCAGTTTCAAGGCCACCTCTGCCACCCCATCATGCATATTTTCCCAAGGAAAATAAAAGCAAATAAACAACAAGCTCTGCAAAGATAATTTCATTCATGTTTCCAGCCACCAGATACAAGACAGTAAGTAGGCCGGTTGAGACGTAACTGTGGCAACCTTGACCTGTTATCGCTCTGTAATCTGAAGTTAATTTTCTGATCAGCAATGTAAAGGAGTTCTTGTAAGATCAGGACTATTTCTGAAAGGGGTAAGAGAGGTGCAAGGTACAAGGGGGAAACAAACCATCTTGACACCCCCCTCAGCTTCAGAAAACAGTCTGATGAGTATTGTGGTGACAAGCAAATGCTTTCTTTGACGTCCCCCCGACCAGGTTTATGAAAGAAACAATGTGGAGGGGTGGGGAAATGGGGGTGGAAAGAGAGATAACCGAAGCCCACTTTACAGCAAAAGAAGATTGAAACTTCACATCTCGATGGCAGCCACTTTTCGGGGGGAGTCGGGATGTGCTGATGAAGATGCACATCCATGTGCAACAGGCACAAAGGAGATGGCTAGGTAAATAAATAAATAAATAAATAAATAAATAAATAAATAAATAAATAGCAAGCAGGCAGGGAAACAGATAAGTTCTGCTCTGGCTGAATGGAGGCAGCTCTGCAGGTAGAGATGGCAGGGACATTTTGTCCTTCAGAGCAGAGGTGAGTCAAGGAAGGGATGCAGGAATCCCGATCTCCATCACTGGTGTCTTTTAACTTCAAAAGCTATCAACCATTCTTACAGTCTTCAAACAAAAACATCTTGGAAGTCCCAGGCCACAGAGAGGTTAGGCTGGCCTCAACCAGAGCCAGGGCTTTTTCGGCTGTGGCCCCGATCTGGTGGAACGCTCTGTCACAAGAGACTAGGGCCCTGCGGACTTGACATCTTTCCGCAAGGCCTGCAAGACAGAGCTGTTCCACCAGGCCTTTGGCCAGGGCACAGCCTGACTCCCTCCTTTGGCAATCTTCACAGAACTCTAGCCCAATGGTTGCCATCAATTTGATTTGAAGTAATTTTATAATGAAATGATTTTAGAATGTTGTATTATTTTATTGTTGTTAGCCGCCCTGAGCCCGGCTTCAGCTGGGGAGGGCGGGATATAAATAATTTTTTTTATTATTATTTACAAGTCGGGTGTCAACTGATCAACATATTTTTTGAAAAAATGTGTTGTTCTCAGTGTCTCCTAAAGACTTTTCATTCATTTAGGCAAGCCTAGCCGGATGCGTAACGTTAAGATGTTATTTTATTTTATTATCCATATTTTAAACAACTGCTGATTTTACTCACAATTTTTAGGTTAACTTGCTTTTTATAAATTATTTCTTTATGAGCGCTTTGTATGCTATGTAAACAGCTTAAAGGTTATGGATGATTAAGCGTTATAGAAATCCTGCTGAATAAATAAAAATAAATCATATCATTTTCCTTTTAACTAATTAATCAATTGGTGAGAGTGGATGCTACCCAAACTTCAGTAGAAGAGTTTTTTATGAGATACTGAATGATTTTTAAGATAACTTTCAGCTTAATAAACATGAGCTTCCATTCATTGTTCAAAGAAAGAGCATATTTCATATTTTGTTTGTCATTTCCCACTGTAGTCTCACACCAGGAATAAAACAGTTCCGGTAATTAAGAACTGTGCTCTCAAATCATCACCCCATTGATTAAGGGCCCCCGTAATTCATTAACTAAAACTTAGCTGATTGATCTACTGATTAAACCACTTGAATCTTGCAACCTTTGTTATTTATTAATTACACCTGTACCACACTCTTTCTCAGAAGACCCCTAAGGGCCAAGCCGTATTTAACAATAACTGGCATAGGGTGGGAGTTCAGACCAAGGTGGCGGCAGGGTTTTCATCCTTTACTCCACTGCAGTCCCAATTGGAAATGCTTCTCCCTGTGCCAGTTATTTGCAATGGGAGGAAAGCATCCATTAGACAACAAAAGAAATAACTTCTTCACACAATGCATAATTAAACTAGGGAACTTGCCTTCACAAGAGGTGGTAGTGGCCACCAACTTAAAGGTAAAGGGACCCCTGACCATTAGGTCCACTCGTGGCTGACTCTGGGGTTGCGGTGCTCATCTCGCTTTATTGGCCAAGGGAGCCGGTATACAGCTTCTAGGTCATGTGGCCAGCATGACTAAGCCGCTTCTGGCGAACCAGAGAAGCGCACGGAAACGCCGTTTACCTTCCTGCCAGAGCGGTACCTATTTATCTACTTGCACTTTGACATGCCTTCAAACTGCTAGGTTGGCAGGAGCAGGGACCGAGCAACAGGAGCTCATCCCGTTGCGGGGATTCGAACTGCCGACCTTCTGATTGGCAAGTCCTTGGCTCTGTGGTTTAACCCACAGTGCCACCCTTACGGCCACCAACTTTGATGGCTATAAAAGAGGATTAGACCAATTCATAGAGGATAAGTCTATGGATGGGTACTAGAAACACTTGGTATGTTCCACCTCCAGTGTTGAGGGGGGGGGGCATCCTTCCTGAGTGGCAGTTGCTTGGGAACCACAGGTGTGATGTGTGCTGTTGTGCTCATTTTCTGCTTATGGGCTTCCCATACGCATCAGGTTGGTCGCTGTGAGAAGAGAATGTTGGTCAAGATGCATCTTTGGCCTGATTCAGCAGGCTCTTCCAGCAAAAAAAATATGAGGCTTTCAAGTTTATTATTATTGTTTGTGTTGTATTAGCAAAGACGAAGCCAGAGAATGAGGCCAGCCTAGTATTCTCTGCTGATTCCAAGATATAGAATATAGAATGAAGATATAGAATGAATCAACACTTGAGGGAATAGCTATGGGAGGCTGTCATGAATGTACTTCTACAACACCACTTATGGGTCACAAACCATTTGGAGGAAAGACAGAAGGGTCTGGCTAGGCCAAGACTCTGATTGGTGCAAGGGGAGGACAAATGAGAGAGAGTCATAATGGGAGTTGAGGTCAATTTCTAAAAGCAGCCAAGGAATATAACGCAGGCAGTAGGAATAACAATGCTGAGGAGTCAGAGAGATGCTTGCAAAAACAGTTATGTGATGTTGGGACTTAGACAAATCTGAATGACTCAGTAACGGGGTCTTTTCACTGTTTTGTTTGTGGTGGGCGAACCCACATGAAAGGCATTGAAATCCAGGAAGCATTGTGCTCACCCTCAATTGCCATCCTTGTCTTTGTTAACTGCTTTGCGTGCAGAATGTCCCAGCTCCGATATGCAGCCACATCATCATGCTGCAATCTTGTACAATCCTGAGATCTTTTTCATATGTACTATTGCCAAGCAGGAAACACACACACACACACACACACACACACACACACTCCTACACCTGGTGCATTTCATTCCCCTCCCCTAACGGCAGACCTTCTTATTTGTCTCTGTTGAATTTCATTATAAGAATATAAGAAGAACCCTTCTGGTTCAGGACAGTTGTCTATCTAGCTGAGCAACCTGTTCGCATAGTATCCAACCAGCTGCCAATGGGAAGCCCACAACCAGGACCTGAGCACAACAGCAACACTCTCCCCTCTTGCAGTTTCCAGAAATTGATATTTTGTTTGCTTCCATCCTGCTTTTTCTATTGCATTTTGAATTTTATTCCTATCTGCTGAGGTGTTTGCTGTCACCACCAGTTTATGTGAACCACAAATATGGTAAGATTTCCCTCTGCCCTTTCCTCTAGAAGTCATTGATGAAAACTGTTGCATCCTCTTCTACCTGTAGGTAGGCAGAAGTTCATGGTAGGGCAAACTATACCCTGTTATAAATTCTGCTTCTGGCATTTGTGGAAGGCAAAGGTTTTGGCTAATAGCAAGATTAAAATCAACTGCTGAACTTCAGAGTCCAGGGCTGGTTATTTTTTAAAAAACAACAACAACAAGGTTCATTACTGCTGTATTAACAGATTTAATTTCAGAGCTGGAAGATTATAGTCCTTTAGTTATCACTTAAGACTTAAAAGTTTGAAGCAAGGAAAGTGTAGCTCAAGGAGCTTCCAAGTATTTAAGGCTCTGAGACATGATTATGTACGGTCAACGGATAACACGCTTGAAATATATATATATTATGAACCTAGTCACCGAAATTAAAATTACTTCAAGATGAGGCTATACAAAAATGGTGAGACAATCCGATTAATTTATTCCAAATGGGGAGAGTGGCAGAGTGCAGTCCCCAGCCCTTCCTCCCTGCCCCTGCCAAAGGATGTTTAAGTGTAACAAAGGGAGTCAAAACAGCACAGGAGTTTGTAAAATCCAGAAGTGGCAGCAGAAAATCATTTTGGATCTTTATTTTTGTACTTTAGGGCATCAGCTGGCAGTGTGGCTTGACACTGCTTCAGTATTAAACTCCGCATTACCACATGTCATCTTAGAAGAGCTGATAATGTGACTACTCCTTGGACAACTCATGAGGCTTTTCACAAACCTCTGTCAAACCAAATCTCTCTCTCTTGATCAATAACGGTGCACAGAGAAGGGGGCTATTTGCAGCGTCTAAAAGGGCTGGATTAGCAGAATACTGTAAATACAGATGGCAGGGACTAATTCCAGCTCTTAAGCAGTGATCATGCAAATCACTTAGGCATGCGAACAGCTCCCTTGAGTTCAAAGGGATTACTCACATGAGCAGAGTAGCTTGTGCACCCTGCATATTAGCTGAAATCAAGACTTATTTTGTGCAATCAGGGCAGCCTGGCTTGGCACCATGCATGCAAACCCAGTGGCTTTGGCAATGATAAGTGCACGGCAGCTGATGTTGTCCTTAGCTCCCCTGCTGATAAGAATTCCAGTTCCTGAAACAGCAGTGGTAGCTGGTGCCATTATTGGGACCGGTAGGGCGGAAGGCAGGGAGACCAGCAATTTTGGAGGCTAAGGCAATGCATACACCCTTCAACATCCCGGTGAGGAAAATTAGGACACCACGTCAGTCGAGGCCCTGCTCCCTCTCACTCAGATCCCCCCTATCTCTCTGCTCCCTCTTCCTTCACTGTCTCCCTTGGGGATTACAACTCTCACCTCCTGCATCATCACGATGATGGGTCCTTAAACACCTTCGCCCACTAACACTGCCCGCCACCTGCCAAGTCCAGAAGGAGGAAGGGGTGTGTGTGGCACGTGGACACAAAGTGAGAGCACAGCAGCAAAATAGTCTGTATTTGGCCCCACCCTCTGATGGAAGCCAACCGATTCATGCCAGAGTGTGAGACACAAAAACAGTGCATATTTTTTTTGGTCCCACACTCTGGTACAGCCAGAGTGCAGGAGGCAAAATGGGACATCCCGGGGGGTGGGGGTGGAATCAGAAGCTGGGGTGGCTTCTGTAATTGCGGGATGTCCTGCTCACCGCACAACTGGGTGTTAGGGAAGAAGGGAGGCAGGCAGTGGGGGAGAGCAGGCGGGGGCACAGCTGGTGTGCATCCTGGGGGCAGGGTGAGCCACCTGTGGGGGCATGGCACCCAGTGTGGGTGGGGGGACAGCCACGATGGCACCCTGCCGGGATCATGCTGCTGGGGGCGATGCTTTCCCCTCGCATTCCTCTTCCTCCACCAGTGGAGGCAGGTGGGTGCTGGGTGAGAGTAGACTGAAGTTGATGGGGCAGTGTTCCTGTCAATAGCTCATCCTACACTCAAGTAGGACCCTGGTGGAGACACATGCCTGACTGGCATGTTCTCTCCCTCCTGGTCGATCGTTCAGGAGCTTCTTTAGCTTTCTTCAGCCCGAACATCAAAGCAACCGATGCCAACAGACATTGGCACACTTAGGGATCTGCAGAGTCTGCACAGTTCGTGTGACAGACCTCAGCAACTCAGCATTTTGGCTAATCTACTTTATTTATATATAAACACACACGGAGCACTGCAACATGGCTCCCTCTCTCTTCTAGCATCAGACAGCAAAGAGAAAAAGGACAATAGTCCCACTTCACAGAACACAGTAACACAAACATCCTGTCTCCGTCACCTCCCACTCTGTGGAGTCAAAACATATACCGTCATGTAATAGACACAATCCTATGACTGCAATCATGGAGCAGGAATTCTAACAGTTCCATTCATGCTAATGGACCAGCTTCCACTGTGCAACAGAGAGCTGATGTACATGACCACTGGAGGCACAAAGGCAGACGGAAATCCAGCTCAAAGCACTGCATGCACTGACTTCCCATCTGTGGCATCTAAGGGTATCAATAAGCACTGCAAATGCACTATTGGGATGCTAAAGTGATAGTTTACCTATGAATTAACTATCTAGGGACATGGGTGGCGCTGTGGTCTAAACCACTGAACCTCTTGGGCTTGCTGATCAGAAGGCTGGCGGTGAGTTCCCGCTGCTCTATCCCAGCTCCTGCCAACCTAGCAGTTCAAAAGCATGTCAGTGCAAGTAGATAAATAGGTACCACTGTGGCAGGAAGGTAAACAGCGTTTCTATGTGCTCTGGCTCCCATCACAGTGTTCTGTTGCACCAGAAGCGGTTTATGCTGGCCACATGACCCAGAAAGCTGTCTGTGGACAAACGCCATCTCCCTCGGCCTGAAAGTGAGATGAGTGCCACAACCCCATATCGCCTTTGACTGAACTTAACCACCCAGGGGTCCTTTACCTTCTTTAGTTTACCTATGAATGGGAAGAGAGCAGCTATGTCCAAGCAGATAGGAAAATCTGAACCACACTGATATGGTGAGAGCACTTTTCTGGACCATGGACCTTGCCTCCCTATCAGTGGAGAAGCTTCTCTTTCTCCACCTGCACTATGCAAAATCACCTTGCACACTTCTCCATTCCACTGTTGATTAATAGCCAACGATCTGAATTATACCAACTCAGAGGCTCATCTTATTTGTGATGTGATATTGCACACAGACACCCTGCCCCCCAAAATAGGTTGGCACTTTGGGAAATAAAAAGAAGCATTTTTGCACCTTAAGGAAATCAACAAGAATGGAAGTGACTTCAAGAAAGCTTCTTTGCCTCTTTCAAGTATCCGTGAGTTTTCGAGTAAGTGACATGAAACACTGGTAAATGGAAGGCAAATAAGCTTTAAATTGCAGGAGATGAAAGGCAATATATGGAATGGAAGCCCAGGGCCAGGCCAGTTAGGGCACAAGAAGTTTTCAGGATTTGTTTCATTGGTCAGCACTTAAAGGAAGCACTAAAGGAAATAAAAATGTCCTTTTCTGTATTAATCCACAACTGCCACTCTCCCCTTTTCACTCCTGCCTGAGTCTGTAGATTTAGTACTTAGTTGCTAAAAATACACTGGCAGAATTTTATTATCGGGATTTGTTGTTGTTTTATCTGAGACTTAAAGGCGTTCACCCACATTTGTACAAAATCTCTTATTTCACTGTCAGGTACAGCCTCGTGAGAGTTTTAATTAAGGGTGCCACTGAATGTCAGCATGGGGGAAGACTGGAAACAAACTCCACCATTTCAGAAAAAGCTATCCAGCTATGATCTGAAGAAAATTCCTTACTGAAACTTGCCTTTGCTCGTTATGACCTTGCTGGGGGAGTCATCTGCAACACCTTGCTCATCAAATATGCAGATAACACCAAACTGGGATGGGTAGGTCTTGCCGCAGAAGACAGAATCAGGTTACAAGATGACCTTAAAAGACTGGAGAACTGGACCCAAACTAACAAAATGAATTTCAATTGGGACAAATGTCAGGTTCTATACTTAGGCAGAAATAAACAGCTGCACAAATATAGGATGGGGGACACCTGCTTTGCCCATAATACATGTGAAAAGGATCTAGGGGTCTTAGTAGACCATGAGCTTAACATGAGTCAACAGTGTGATGCAGCAGCAAAAAAAGCTAATGCTATTCTAGGCTGCATCAACAGACGTCTAGTGTCCAGCTCAAAGGAAGTCATAGTACCGCTCTATTCTGCCTTGGTCAGACCACACCTGGAGTCCTGTGTCCAGTTCTGGGCATTACAGTTTAAGAAGGATATTGACAAGCTGGAAGGTGTGCAGAGGAGGGTGACCAAGATGACCAAGGGTCTGGAAACCAAGACTTATGAGCAATGGTTGTGGGAGTTGGGTATGTTCAGTTGGAAAAGAGGAGACTGAGAGGAGACATGATAGCTTTTCTTTCAATATCTTTAGGGCTGTTATATGGAATAGGGAGCAAGCTGGGTTTCTCCTGCTCTGAAGCCACAAACCAATGGCTTCAAGTTACAAGAAAGGGAATTCCAAATAAATATCAGGAGCACTTTTCTGGCAGTGAGAGCTGTTTGCCAGTGGAATAGACTCCCTAGGAAGGTAGTGGAGTCTCCTTCTTTGCAGGTTTAAGCAGAGGCTGGATGGCCATCTGCCAAAGATGCTTTAGTTGAGATTCCTGCATTGCAGGGAGTTGGATTAGAGGACTCTTTGGGTCCATTCCAACTCTACAATTCTATTATTCTATGTTCCAGGATTTCCACCGCTGGTTGTCAGTGCTAATCCAGGGGAATTCCTCTGAGCCATCCTAATGTAACTGCAGAGGGGAATCTGTTTATTTTGTCAAGACGATTAATCTTTGATTCTTTGGGTGTGTAATATTAGTGGCAGAGTGGCACTATTTATTTCGATCTTCAATTTATTTATTGCATTTATTCATTGCTTTCCATGAAAAAGTCTCTAACACCTCCAGATATATAAAATAAATAATTGTGCTTGTCACTCCTTTATAGAATGATAATACAATAGAACAAGAATATCTGAAGGGTTTCACCCAACAAGACTCAAAAAGGGCATATCTAACATACACTTTCAGGTCAAAGGGTGACAGTCTTTAGGTATTAAATCTCTGCCAACAACTCAAAAAAAATCTAAATCGAAGATAAGCTGTCTCTTGAAGTCAAAAGCTTTCTTCTTTTCCCTGCTTTCACAGCAGCAGCAACAAGAATCAGATGGAAATCCTACCATAGGTATCAGCTTACCCAGTCACTGTCTGGGATACTAATCAGGGATAATATTGAAAGTTTCTGACTATTTCCATAGGAAAACTTATTCCAATAAGCTATCATTTTGCTATATGTACTAAAGACGCCAATTTTAGTAGATTTGCTTTGGTTCTTAACAATGAGGATGGCAAACCATACTGTGTCTAGAATATTGTCCCAAAATACTTATTTTTAATGGATTTAGCACTTTTGGGGGAGGGGTCCATATGACTTCAAAGCTGTGCTCCATAGAACAATTGCCCTACTGCTGTTGTCTGAAAAGATTAAAAACGGGATTTGTAGAACTGAAGAGTTGGAAGGGGCTCTGTGGGTCTTCTAATCCAATCAGAGGGTCATCTAATTCAACCACCCAACCTCTGCTTAAAAACCTCCAATGAAGGAAAGTCCACCACCATCAAAGAGAGTCTTTTCTACTGCCCAACAGCTCATACCACCATAAAATGTTAGGATTGCCCTACTCGTGTGTAGGACCCTGGCAGAGACACATGCCTGGTCGATCATTCATGAGTTTCAAAAGCTTTCTCTAGCCCAAACATCACAGCGACTGATACCAAGAAGCATCAGCACACTTAGGGATCCCACAGAGTATTTGCAGTTTGTGTAACAGAACTCAGTAGCACAGCATTTTGGCTAATCTACTTTATTTACATATAATACCCTCGAAGCATTCTGACTCAGCTCCTTCCTCTTTCTCATCAGACACCAAAGAGAAAGAACAAAGGACAATAGTCCTACATCACAGAACACAGTAAAATAAACATCCTGTCTCCGTCACTTCCCACTATGTGGAACGAAAACATACACCGTCATGTGATAGAAAACAATTCCATGACTGCAAACACGGAGCAGAATCCTAACATAAAGCTCTTTCTGATGTTTAGTCCAAATCTCATTTCTTGTAACTTGAATCCATTGGTTCAGGTCCTTTCCACTGAAGCATGAGAAAACAAGCTTGTTCTGTCTTCCGTGTGATTCCTTTAGATAGTTGAAGATGGCTGTCATATCTCCTCTCAGTCTCTCCTCTTTCCCTCACTAAGTATACCCAAGTGAGTTGTGGCCCTTCTGTATATTTGATCTAACTTGCTTTCTAGGTTCAGTTTCATCTATTCAACAGGAATGGGCCTAATGCAAAATAAGATTCTGCATGTTTTTGTCCAAGTCCTACATGTTATCCTAGCTGAAACCAAACTACACAAATGCCATCACAGTGGGTTCTTTTTTAAGGCTTCAGGGAACTATAGGAAAGCCCGGGATGCTCACATGTGTAGGAAAGAGACATGCAATTCCTGAGCTTGTCTGCCCCAGCTCTGGGAAATTTTCCCAACACAAGCAGTCTAGTTTATGCAAAGGCTTTGAATGCACCCTTTGTTAGCTCTCACCTGAGTCTTGGCCTTTTCTTGGCCTTTAAGCCAGTCATTCTCAGACGTTTCCTCCCCATGAAGAAGAAGAAGAGTTTGGATTTGATATCCCACTTTATCACTACCCGAAGGAGTCTCAAAGCGGCTAACAATCTCCTTTTCCCTTCCTCCCCCACAACAAACACTCTGTGAGGTGAGTGAGGCTGAGAGACTTCAGAGAAGTGTGACTAGCCCAAGGTCACCCAGCAGCTGCATGTGGAGGAGTGGGGAATCGAACCTGGTTCACCAGATTACGAGTCTACCGCTCTTAACTGCTACACCACACTGGCTCTCCAATTGCCAAGGGTCTTGGTGGAGTACTTAATGATTTTTCTGCCTGTTATAGCAGTTATGACGTCCTGTGCTAGATGCTGTATGATTTTAAATTCTATTTTATTGCCTCTTTTATTCTTTATATGTTGTATTACCGTTTGAATTCCATGGAATTCAGATGGTAATGCAATAAAATGCAATGTAAGACATAAAAGAACAATACAAGTGCAAATCAATACAGATATTTAATTTGATGGATGTGCTGTCTCCTGCCTTCAACTACAGACATGCCACAGACCACCTGAATGAAGCCTAAGGACCACGAGACCACAATTTGGGAATCCTTGTTTTAAGCATATGGTGAGGCCAAAAGCTTTCCCTGCCAGAAACCCTTCCTGGGATTAGTAGTCAGGAGGTGGGAAAAAACTGTTGGTGAACCAGAATCAAAAGACATTTTAGAACTCTTTCAAAATTAGCTTGGTAACTTGCTTTATCTTTATAAACGCCTTTGAAGTAGTTTTTCAACAACAACAACAACAACAACAATCATGCAATGTATAGAATTTTATGGAATAAAGTTCCAGGGGTCAGCAAACTTTTTCAGCAAGGGGCTGGTGCTCTGTCCTTCAGACCTTGTGGGGGGCCAGACTACAGTGGAACCTTGGGTTACATATGCTTCAGGTTATAGACTCGGCTACCCCAGAAATAGTACCTCGGGTTAAGAAATTTGCTTCAGGGTAAGAACAGAAATCGTGCTCTGGCGGCGTGATGGCAGCAGGAGGCCCCATTAGCTAAAGTGGTGCTTCAGTTTAAGAACAGTTTCAGGTTAAGAACGGACCTCCGGAACGAATTAAGTACTTAACCTGAGGTACCACTGTATATTTCTTTGGGGAAAATGAACGAATTCCTATGCCCCACAAATAACTCAGAGATGCATTTTAAATAAAAGAACACATACTACTCATGTAAAAACACACTAATTCCCGGACTGTCCGTGGGCCAGATTTAGAAGGCGATTGGGCTGGATCCGGTCCCCGGGCCTTAGTTTGCTTACCCATGGAATAAACCAACTAACTAACTAAATTGTGGGCAGGTTTTTAGCCTTCTGCATTGATGTTTTTAATTATGCCCTAATTCTGATTTGAGCTGAAGTCTGTTTGCCTGTCACCAACTCTACGTTTGGCTAGAAGGAACCACTTTTTATATGCAAAAACAAAACAAAACAAAAAAAACTGGGAAAAGGAGAAGCTTAAATAGCTCATGTTTCTTCTCCTGCCAGTTCTCCATATGTACAAATTGCTCACAATTGCCGCAATATGTTGGGGCGAGGGAAGTGAGGTGGGGGGGGGGGTACATGCCAATCCTCAATATGCTTATTTAGCATCTGAACACAGCTTTGGACTATTTAAACATGGGATATGGCTTTGGTCCTTTACTCGAGAGAAAACAAAGGAAAGTTCTTAAGTTGCGCAAAAGTTGGCCAACAGCAGGAGGCTCACCAATGCCAACGTTAATTAAGAGCATTTCGAACAAAGCATAGCTTATGTGCAGCGGGTTATGCTTGTAAGCATTTGAACTTTGAAATTGCTGTGGCAGGCAGAATGACTGCAAACTTCCTTTAATGAGACCAAGGGAAGAAGAAAAAACACACACCCCAAGAGTTGCTTTGGAAGGGCATTCCATTCATCCGTCTTTATGGCCATATTCCCAGTCATTTGTGCTTTTTTTGCCCATCCCTTAATGCTCAAGATGTCTTCCCTCTTTGATCATCCTTCTTGCTTACAGACTGCTGCTATGGGACCATTTTTCTCCTCTAATTAGACAAATGGGAGGATCCGCCTGCATTTCCTGCATCCTTAAGCACCCAGGAAGGAACTGTTCATAGACACTTGTCAACTTTCCCAAAGATTCATAAATACGGGGACATTCCCATGGGCCATCTAAAGTCAACACTGCTTCATTCATGACAAGCCTCCACCTTTCCCCCTTTGAATGCCCCCAAGGAACACGATTCCACAACTCCCCTAATCAACCTGATCCATTGCTAAATGCTCAGTTCTGGTGGGATGCTTTCCCCCAATGCTTTCTTTAACTCTAGCTGACTTAATTTCAAAACCCTGTAAGCTAATGCATTAGCCCAAAGTTGAACAGCGAGATTCGGAGCTGAACAGGGTTTTCAACCCAGGATCATGATCCATGCTTTGTTCCATATGCCTGGAGGCTTTTCTAGACCCACTTCATCCCCTCCACCAAAGGTGCTCCTGGAAGTCAAAAGACCCCTAGGAGCAGCATCTGACCCTGCTTCCAACTAGCTTTCATTCAGAAAGTCATCCGGAGGGGGTGTCACTAAAATCCTGCATTTCTCAACTGTTTTTTCTGGGCAACAATAACTCCTGTCCTGGAAAAGAAAGAAAGAAAGAAAGAAAGAAAGAAAGAAAGAAAGAAAGAAAGAAAGAAAGAAAGAACTGGCTTCAGGAAGTCTCTCTACAAGGGCTGAACCAAGACATACACTCAAGGAGGACTGAGTCGCTTCAAAACTGGGGAGCCCCTTCTCCATTGCCTGGTTTGATTTCTCCTAGTGTTAGGCTCTAATGTTCTCTATAGCATGCATCCACTATAGCTATGACTTCTCTCATTGGCTAAAAACAAGGAAAGGTGGGAGCAGAGGCAAACCTAGTCTCCCTTGTGCCCTCTCAAGTAAATGTATCAGTGTCCCACACCTCGGTCCCTCGTGCCCTTGGCAAGGAGATGTATCGGTGCCTTCCAAGCTGGGAGAGACCATGGCCCAGAAACTTTTAAAAAATTGCTTTTCATCACTTTTCGTGCTCTGCCAGTGACTTCTTCTGTGGCCATTGGGGTTGGGGCTGCTCTATTCTGCCTCCCCCCCCTCTTCCACTGGTCCAGGTGTCTTCCTGCCTGCCTGCCTGCCTGCCTGCCTGCCTCCCTCCCTCTGCTAGCTGCTTCCTCTCCTAGCCACTCTGAACCAGAGTGGAGAGACATGATTTGTACACTTACACACAAACAACAAACACCCCTGGACCTGTGCTCTTGGCGGACCCCAACTTGGCAACCCCTAGGTACACCCCTGGGTGGAAGCAGGCTTTTTGCTCACAAGCTGGTTAGAATGCTGCCTATACATTTTGCTTCAATTGCTTTATTCATAGAGACCTACTTTTTCTTTTTAAGTGAAAGCCACACACCTGGCCTCTCTGCTGACTTTGGACCTGGTACATCCGTATCCCCTCTACTCCTGCGCATGCCAGCTCTGGAAACATTTTTTTCTCCATCCCACTCTTTCCTTGTATAAGGAAAGAGATCCTTCTGTATGCTGAAACCTAGCCAAAATGACGTTTCACTTCTAATAGGAGGTGATCATTTTATTACATAGTTTCCATAAGCATATCTCCTCGTCTCTTTTCTGCAACATGGAAAGAGACAGGTAGATAGCAACCTCCCAGCGATGCCAGACGCTTTTCCTTTCCTTTCAGTTATATTGCCAAGGAGGGAGAGGGTTTCATCACAGAAGGAAAGGTGCTTTAAAGGCAAATGACTCATCTCCAAAAAATGGAACAGCTCCACCAAAGCAGATCATCCCGACACCTGCTTTCACAACTGATGTGAAAAGGCATTACAGTGAATCACCCCAGCCCTAAAATCCACCTAACCTCTAGCGTTAAAACCAGAAATGATGAAATCTAAGTGAAGAACTAGAAGCTCAGCAGTGGGGCATGAGGAAGAAGGAGTAGCAGTGCCTTCTTGCTAGCTGCAACACTGCATTTTTCAGGGTGGGAATGGGGCTGGTGGTGGCAACTTGCAGTTGGGTACCAAGAACCCAAAGCACCTCCAGCATCTACACCGCCTCATGCCTCCCCATCACTTTCCCAGCAAGGACAGTGCTGGAAGAAGGACAGCACTGCTATCACTGTGCTGCTGCAGCCATTAACACAGAAACAAAGGAAGGCAGATATTTAGCATTATCGCAATCATAATTGGCATGTCCAGTGATGAATGCAACTCCCTTCTAATGAAAATTACCTGACTCCCCCAAAAGCAAAATGTCACATTGATGGGGCAAGGCTAGGCTGGGAGTAGGCCTTCCCAAATATTGTTCCAGGCAGCCCAAGGCAGGAGACAAAGCTGGAGGCTGGAGTGCCAGCAAGTAAAAACCAACTAAATAAATCATGATTAGGCAGAGAAGTAGGATGTGGCAGCACACCTGTAGGAGGTCATCCCCAAGAAGGTGGAGCTCCCATGATCTTGCTGACATTTCCCCTCAGCTCTGTCAATGCAGCATCACTGGTGCTGGGAGGCAGCTACTGCTGCCTACCCACCTCCTCAGGTGTGCCAACTTGAATAAAATATTGGGGGCTCCAGGTAAGCCCCACCCTGCGTAACTGATCACATGACACAGCATGCACACACCATCTGAATGGCGATGCCCATTTTATTTTTATTTTTATTTATTTTTATTGGGGAGGCTGAAGCAAAAATATGTCAAAGACTGGGAAAATGTGAAACTGAAAGAAACTGAAAGGGGACGGATTTTCCTGAGCAGTGATGCAACACCAGGGGGCACTATGGGAAATTAACATGGCAACCAGACCCAGCACATTTTGGAGCAGTGCTTTCCACTATCAGGAAAATAGAGCTGAGGAGAAGACTCTCCAGAGGTCATTTGCCCAGGTCCTCCTTGTATCTGGATGTGAGCATGGTGAAGCAGAAGGGAGGTGCAAGAAAGGAGCAAATCCCAATGTCACGAAATGGAAGTGAGAAAAGGAGCAGAATCTTCAGCAAACAGCCCTAGAGTTCCAAGAGTGAATGCTTAACCTTCCCGTATTGAGCGTCCCAGGAGCTCAATAATGAATGACAAGAGCAGCATCAAGGGCCCTTACAACCACACTTGCAGCTCCGGAAATGTCAGCTCCAAAATCTATTATGATAGGGCACGATCCAGCAAAGTTAAGCACTTTTCATTGATTTCAATGGGAGAGTTAAGACAGTCTGTTTGTGCCTGGAAAATGAGATAAGGGAGCCTGCCCTAATTTGCCTGGCACAGGAAGTTATGAAAGTGACAAGCTGACTGCAGCAATAACAAGCCAAGGTTGAAAACATCTCATGCTGGGTTTCAGAGAGTTCCTTCTCTGAGTCCTTTACTTTCTGAACACTAGTAATCATGGAACATATCCTGTGTGTGAATTGCACACCTGTGGGGCAGGAGCAGAGGAGTGCTTCTAGATCCACAATGGGTCAAGTTTTCAATAAGCACAGAATCTAGAATGCAACGCAGGTGAGTTTTAGTAGATGCATGAAATCAGAGAACTGTAAAGTTGGAAGAGACCACAAATGTCATCTAGTCCAGCCTCCTCCAGTGTAGGAATCTTTCATCCAATGTGGACTTTGAACCTATGGCCCCGAGATTAAGAATCTCATGCTGTACAGGTGGAACCATTTTTCAGGATATAGATGGGTGTTTGTGCAGCAGGAAGAAATGGAGGGAGAGGGAAGAGTTGGAACCCAAAATTAGAGATGAAGAGTTGCATCAGGAATGAGGATGTAGGAGAAATAGACCTTGGAAGTGCAGATCTTTGCAGAACGCCCACTTCCCCACTCTTTTCTTTACAACCATGCCCTGCTTACCATATGGAGCTGTGTGCCCCCTACTCTTTCTGTCTATATGTATTTGTGCTTGTGTACAACATGCAGGAAATTATTAGAGGGGTTGCTTTGCCTCTTAGTTGATGTGTTTAAAGAAATTTGCTGAACCTCAATTTAAGCAAACACACACACAGTTTTAGTAGAGTCAGATAACTACAGCTGTTCTTTCTCTTTCAGAGCCTGCTCAATTTTAGGTCTTTCCAGTGGGAAAAGGATGCTCCAGTTGTCCTTCGTTAAGAGGGATGAAAAGGGGCACTGGTTAATTATTAATAAGGTTCAGCAACCTTCCAGAAACTTCCACATTCCATGCTGCAAAGGGATGGTCATTTTAAATTCTGCTAACTAAATGCTAGGGAAATGGGAGGCACTGGGGTCTAAACCACCTAGCCTCTTGGGCTTGCTGATCAGAAGGTCAGCGTTTCAAATCCCTGCGACGGGATGAGCTCCCGTTGATCGGTCCCAGCTCCTGCCAACCTAGCAGTTTGAAAGCACACCAGAAAGCGCAAGTAGATAAATAGGTACTGCTCCAGCAGGAAGGTAAATGGCGTTTCTGTGTGCTGTTCTGGTTTTGGTGTTCTGTTGCACCAGAAGCAGCTTAGTCATGCTGGCCACATGACCCGGAAAAACTCTGCGGACGAACGCCGGCTCCTTCGGCCTCTAAAGCGAGATGAGCGGCACAACCCCAGAGTCATCTGCAACTGGACTTAACTGTCAGGGGTCATTTACCTTTACCTTTTACCTAAATGCTAAACTCACACAAGTGAGAAAGGGGAAGGATATATATAACAAATAATACCCCACTCTCCAAATCCAACCCAACACTTCCAACTCATGCAAGATGAAAGCCAGCAACTATTTGGGTCAAAGAACTCTGAAAACCTTTTAGCCCTTCGGTCCTTCCACTCTTGCCTTTGATGAAACCATTTGCAGGTGGGATCCTTTGTACCTGCTCGTCTTGCCAAAAGAGACTGGGGAGTCCATAAAGCTTCAAGGATGTCTGCTTCCCTAGTCTGCTTCACCGCTTGTCATTGTTATGTTGCAGTTCCTTGCTCTACTGAAGAAAGGGATGGGTGTGCTACTCTTTTTCCATTTCTGTGGATGTTCCCAAGAGATACGGCAGTGATCTCAAAATCCCAGGGGCCTACAGCCACAGGCTTATATTTGTTCCTGAACCTCTGGCAAGCAGGCTTCCACGCTGGCCTTTCACAGTTTCATTGTTCCTATTTGGATAGTGCAGGTAGGCACACATGAGATAAAGCTGCCTACAGCAACAGCAGGCCAAGCCTGAAGAACAATATTTTCCCCTTTTTTAATGCTCAGATTTCCAGCTTATACTGTGGACACTCTTAGCTCAATCAGATGAGTCCCATGAGCAGGGTAGGCAGCGGGCAGCATCTCAGGAGAGCCAGGGAGAAGGATTTAGGCATAAACAATGGCATCCCAAGTGACCCAATAATTTCTGCATTACCGAATATAGAGGAGATAGCAGCTCATCCTTTAATGTGCTGTGGAGAGAGTTCTCAGGAGGGAAACATTACCCGCCTTCAGAGCAAAGACCAATACTCTGAAAAGGCAAAAATCTATGTCAGGGGAAAACATTACAGGAGTAGAATGAATGTTCACAAAGATATAGGGGCTCGGCACTCTTTGGAAATTGCTAAGGGCAGAACTAAACATTGCAGAGCAAATACAGGGATTCTAAGCCCACGTCCCCCTTGTAAGGCTAGCACAGGTGGGGTGCAAACAGGCATAGAACTGAGGCGAATATTTCTCCCCCGGACTGCCACTCCTCCCTGCAGCTCCTTTTCTGACTGATTTTCTCCAGCTAGACTTCGGTGGTAGTGCAAGAATAATAATCAGACAGGGAAATAGTCAAGTACCATCAACCAATGAATGTTGTTGTTGCTTAGTCATTTAGTCGTGTCCGACTCTTCGTGACCCCATGGACCAGAGCACACCAGCCACTCCTGTCTTCCACTGCCTCCCGCAGTTTGGTCAAACTCATGCTGGTAGCTTCGAGAACAATATCCAACCATCTCGTCCTCTGTCGTCCCCTTCTCCTTGTGCCCTCCATCTCTCCCAACATCAGGGTCTTTTCCAGGGTGTCTTCTCTTCTCATGAAGTGGTCAAAATATTGGAGTCTCAGCTTCAGGATCTGTCCTTTCAGTGAGCACTTAGGGCTGATTTCCTTCAGAATGGATAGGTTTGACCTTCTTACAGTCCATGGGACTCTCAAGAGTCTCCTCCAGCACCATAATTCAAAAGCATCAATTCTTTGGCGATCAGCCTTCTATACAGACCTTTGTTGGTGAGGTGATGTCTCTGCTTTTTAAGATGCTGTCTAGGTTTGTCATTCCTTTTCTCCCAAGAAGCAGGAGTCTTTTAATTTCGTGGCTGCTGTCACCATCTGCAGTGATCATGGAGCCTAAGAAAGTAAAATCTCTCACTGACTCCATATCCTCCCCTTCTATTTGCCAGGAGGTGATGGGACCAGTGGCCATGATCTTCATTTTTTTTTTTTTATTATGCTGAGCTTCAGACCATATTTTGCGCTCTCCTCTTTCACCCTCATTAAAAGGTTCTTTAATTCCTCCTCACTTTCTGCCATCAAGGTTGTGTCATCTGCATATCCGATGACACAACCTTCCAGTAATCTTAATTCCGGCTAGGGATTCATCCAGCCCAGCCTTTCGCATGATGAATTCTGCATACAAGTTAAATAAGCAGGGAGACAATATACAGCCTTGTCGTACTCCTTTCCCCATTTTGAACCAATTAGTTGTTCCATATCCAGTTCTAACTGTAGCATCTAGTCCCACATAGAGATTTCTCAGGAGACAGATGAGGTGATCAGGCACTCCCATACTTCCCCCAAAATGTCACACACACATACACACCCCAATTCACATTACTTTATTTTGGAACCCATGTTGGTTAATAACAAGTATTTCTACCCTTAGCAAATCCAAGAATTTTGTTCATCCCTGAACAAAACTTTCCTTGTGATGCACTTCCATAGGGGCCGCTCTCTGTGGTGAATCGATCTATGTGCCCATTGTCATTGCAGGGGGTTGGAATGGATGACCCCTGGGGTCCCATCCAGAATTCTATGATTCTGTGAAGTGTGAATCTTGAAGGATATCTGCATTTCACTTTGTGTCTTGTTTCAGAAAATGTGGGAGTGATGAAGGTTTGCATTAAAATGCAAACAGAGCAAACTTTCTTCTCCCTCCCTAACTCACGTTTGCATTTGCTGTCTTCTAGTGCAGTATAACCACAAAAGCAAAGAACAGCAACACCCCAAACAAACCCACCTCTGCCACCATTCAAGGATAACACTTGAGCCTTCAGCTGGGATTTATGTGTTTACCTCCTAAACCTCCTCAATGAATGAAAGCTCAAGAGCGCTAACTCTGGAACTGAGCACAGCAAGGGCCTGTTAGCTATTTAAACCGCTCTTTCACTTCAGCCCCTATAAGTGGAAAAATAGACCTGGTTTCTTTCGGAGATGCAGGAGTTAATTATGCCCAACTCTGTCAATCATATAATATTACCAAGGGCAGCAAAACCAAGACCCCCACACTTCAAAGGACTGACTTTTTTATTTCCCTCTTTCCTCATCAAGAGATGAGATTGTCTCTGTGCCTCGCTGGCTCCTAAGATCCCTTCTAATGGAATTTCCTGGCTCCCATACCAATGCAGAGCTTTAAATAAAAGCCAAACATATTTTTATCATCTTAAGGCACCAGGATAATAATAATAATAATAATAATAATAATAATAATAATAATAATAAATTTATTTATATCCCGCCCTCCCCAGCCGAAGCCGGGCTCAGGGTGGCTAACAACACTAAAACAGTGCAACATTATAAAAACATTATAAAAATTAATTAAAATCAAAATTGATGGCAACCATAAACTAAAGTTTTGTAAAGATTGCCAAAGGAGGGAGTCAGGCTGCGCCCTGACCAAAGGCCTGGTGGAACAGCTCTGTCTTGCAGGCCCTGTGGAAAGATGTCAAGTTCTGCAGGGCCCTTGTCTCTTGTGACAGAGTGTTCCACCAGGTTGGAGCCGCAGCCGAAAAAGCCCTGGCTCTAGTTGAGGCCAGCCTAACCTCTCTGTGGCATGGGACCTTCAAGATGTTTTTATTTGAAGACCGTAAGTTCCTCTGTGGGGCATACCAGGAGAGGCGGTCCCGTAGGTACGAGGGTCCTAGGCCGTATAGGGCTTTGAAGGTTAAAACCAGCACCTTAAACCTGATCCTGTACTCCACTGGGAGCCATTGCAACTGGTATAGCACCAGATGAATGTGATCTCACAGCGAAGACCCCGTAAGGAGTCTTGCTGCGGCATTCTGCATCCGCTGGAGTTTCTGGGTCAGTCTCAAGGGCAGCCCCACGTAGAGCGAGTTACAATAATCCAGTCTGGAGGTGACCGTCGCGTGGATCACAGTGGCTAGGTCAGGGCAAGAGAGGTAAGGAGCCAACTGCTTAGCTTGGCGGAGATGAAAAAATGCCGCCTTTGTTATAGCTGCAATCTGCGCCTCCATGGAGAGGGAGGTATCGAAGATTACACCCAAACTCTTAACGGACGGTGCTGGCACTAATTGCACCCCCGCAAGAGATGGGAGTTGCCCCCTCAATCCCATATTGGCCCGTCCCAGCCAGAGGACCTCTGTCTTCGAAGGATTTAACTTCAACCGGCTCCCATGTAACCATCCAGCCACAGCTTCCAAGCATCTGATCAGTGTGTCTGGGGCCGAGTCAGGATGGCCATCCATCAACAGATAGAGTTGGGTGTCATCAGCATACTGATGGCAGCCCAGCCCAAAACTCCAGACAAGCTGGGCGAGGGGGCGCATAAAGATGTTAAAAAGCATTGGGGAGAGTATCGCACCCTGGGGCACACCACACACCAAGGAGTGGCGGGATGACAATTCCCCCCCAAGCGCCACCCTCTGTCCCCGACCAGAGAGAAACGAGCGCAGCCATTGAAGGACTGTGCCCTGGATCCCCACGTCGGCACGTGGCAATTGAAGGATGCGTTTGTGGCAATTATGTGTTGTCCAAGAAACCAAGATGGAATGAACCATTATGCTTTTTTTAAACAAAACAAAACAAAACAAAACCCCAAGCTTCAGAGAAAGGGTCAAGTGAAACTGATATCTCTGTAAGGAGAGTGCTATAGAAACAATATGAAATACTTAAGAAACTTTACAAATCATTGCCTATGCTATTAGGAACCAGTTTGGCTACTTGACCCAATTCTCACACTAGTAGTTTTTTATTCACTTTCTATTTTATTTCTTTCTCCGTTTGTATACCACTTCCCATCAACCAAAGGTCCTGAAAGGGTCTTGCAACTGAAACTAAAAACATCACATGCAATCATAACCTATCAACAGATAACGCGGTCCAAGGAACAGCTTAAAATAAACATCCACTTACAATAAACACTGTTATCGCTATCTTCAGACAGGAGATTTTAAACTTGTGTTGTAAAAGAAGTGTTTTTCACAGCATTTTGAAAGGTGGAGAGGGAGGGAGCCACCACTAAAAAGGACCTGGACTGTGCACTCACCAATTTAGGCTCTTGCTGCTTTAAAATTATAGAACAAATGGGATCCACCTGTTGTTACGAGATAGAATCATAGAATTGTAGAGTTGGAATGGACCCTCAAAGGGTCATCTAATGCAAAACCCTGCAATGCAGGAATCTCAGCTAAAGAATCAATGACAGATGGCCATCCAACCTCTGCTTACAAACCTTCAAGGAAGGAAAGTCCACAACCTCCTGAGGGAGACTATTCCACTGCTGAACCGCTCTTACAGTCAGAAAGTTTTTCCTGATGTTTAGTTGGAATCTGCTTTCTTGCCATTGAAGCCATTGGTGCGAGTCCTACTCTCCAGAGCAGTAGAAAACAACCTTATTCCCTCTCCCATGTGAAGCCTTTGATAGCTTTCATATCTCCTCTGTAGATAGCTTTCATATCTCCTCTCAGCCTCCTCTTTTCCAGGCTAAACATACCCAGCTCCTTCAACTGTTCCTCATAAGGCTTGGTTTCCAGACCTTTGATCATCTTAGTTACTCTCCTCTGCACATGTTCCAGCTTGTCAACATCCTTCTTAAATTGTGGTGCCCAGAATTGGACACAGTATTCCAGGTTGGTCTGACCAAGGCAGAACATAGAACATTACTTCTCTTGTTCTGGACACTATACTTCATTTTGAGAAGTTCTCCCACCCCAAAAATGTATGCATGAAAAAGCATATATTGGAGCAAAGTGGGCATGAAAATGCATAGTTATGAGTTTTTTGGGGGGTCAGTCTGGATGGAATTCTGGGTCCCCTTACAGAACCTGTGATCCTGATTCCATGGGGGTAGAGTACATAAGACGAGGAAGCTTTCCAAACCAAGTTAATGGCTTTGGCTTTCTACTAAAATATCATGATCTAGCATAACCAAAGAAGTTGCTCTATGCCATAGAATAAATGAGTGAGCCGTTCCTTCAACCCCTTCACCTGGGTGGACACCATGTGATCCTAGGTAGAAGAAGTTGGATGTGAGCTGAGCTGCAAAACATATACGGAGCTGAAGACATGTGTTTGCTTTGTTTTGAACTTTGGGACTTCCCTGGAAACCAATGGGGAAGCAAGAAGTGTTATTGCTGCAAGCTCCTCTGTCTTAAGCTCAGGTTGCATATATGGGTAAATAAAACCATATATTCTAAAAACACCATGATTTCTGCTAACCCCTGAAACTGAACCCAGGAACCCCTGAAGTCTCTTGCCGCTCAAAGATTGGGGTGGCATGTACAGAGAAAATGACATTCTCAAACGCATTACGTTAGAGATGTATGCTTGCAAAAACATGCATACTGGGGGAAATGCTCTTGAAAACTCTTAAGATTTTTCATCAGGGAGGAAAGACAGCAGCTAGAAGAAGTTGCCACTGGAATCTGCCCTACATGGAAATTCAGAGGCACCACTCTCAAAGACTTTCAGAGAAGCCCAGAGCCAGGAGAGACCCCTGTCCAGAATCCTGGAGAGTTGCTGTGAGCCAGTGTAGACAATAAAGGACCCCTAGATAGTTAAGACATCACCTTGCCAACAAAGGTCCGTATAGTTAAAGATATGGTTTTCCCAGTAGTGATGTATGGAAGTGAGAGCTGGACCATAAAGAAGGCTGAGCGCCAAAGAATTGATGCTTTTGAATTATGGTGCTGGAGGAGACTCTTGAGAGTCCCATGGACTGCAAGAAGATCAAACCTCTCCATTCTGAAGGAAATCAGCCCTGAGTGCTCACTGGAAGGACAGATCCTGAAGATGAGACTCCAATACTTTGGCCACCTCATGAGAAGAGAAGACTCCCTGGAAAAGACCCTGATGTTGGGAAAGATGGAGGGCACAAGGAGAAGGGGACGACAGAGGATGAGATGGTTGGACAGTGTTCTCAAAGCTACCAGCATGAGTTTGACCAAACTGCGGGAGGCAGTGGAAGACAGAAGTACCTGGCGTGCTCTGGTCCATGGGGTCACAAAGAGTCGGACATGACTAAATGACTAAACAACAACAACAACAAAGACAGTTAAGTCCAGTCAAAGGTGACAATGGGGTGAGACACTCATCTCGCTTTCAGGCTGAGGGAGCTGGCGTTTGTCCACAGACAGCTTTCCGGGTCATGTGGCCAGCATGACTAAACCGCTTCTGGCACAATGGGACACCGTGACGGAAACCAGAGTGCACGGAAACGCCATTTACCTTCCCACCACAGCAGTACCTATTTATCTACTTGCACTGGTATGCTTTTGAACTGCTAAGTTGGCAGAAGCTGGGACAGAGCAATGGGAGCTCACCACTATTGCATGGATTTGAACTGCTAACCTTCCGTTCAGCAAGCCCAAGAGGCTCAGTGGTTTAGACCACAGCACCACCCGCATCCCCAAATAATAGATGGAGCAAGGGTTTGACTCAGTAGAAGACAGCTTCCTGTGCACAAAACAAAATAAAAACCTAACTCAAAGCACCTTAAAAGAGGCATATTCAGAAAAAGGGAGCGATGGAGATGATAGGAAAGGAGACAGTAAGAGCAAACCATAAGTAATATTCTTACTTGCACCCTTTTTTTGCACACCCATTCCTCACTATGTACTGTGATGGATTGCAGCCATAGTTCCCAAGAGGAGTTTCCAATCTGTCACTAAATGTGTAGTAAATACAGAGGAGAAAAGTGTTTGCGATGAAAAAAGGCTCTTGTTGAAAGTCTCCTCACTGAGAGAGAATGTCTCACTCCAAAAAAATAGAGGAGAATCACACCCAGATGTTGTGGGGGGTGTTTGTTTTGAATGACAGAAGCATTTAAAAAGGATCGCCCAGAACCAATTTGCCCCCTTCTGGAGCCTTAATGGGAAAGGCAACCAAAATGTTCAGACTAGGATACCATTTGCAAGGAGTGTCCTCCCCCCAGAGAACTATAATCTTGGTCAGCAGGAATTCAAGTGACATGACTTGAACAGCGCCGGTGCAAGGCTGTGAAAGAACGGAGTGAAGAACTGTCAGCATTTTTAACTTTGCAGGAACATTCCCTGTCGCTGCAGTGTGTGAACATGTGAATTAAAAAAAATGAGAGAAAGACTTGCATTTCTCTGGGGAACAAGGCACGGGGAAAGGGGGAATTAGCAAAACCAAATCCGCTTGCCAGATGCTCACACTTCAAAATAATAAGGCATTCATGGACCCAGGGCTGAATGTGGCCCTTTAGATATCTGTGTCTGGCCCTCAGAATTCTGCTCAGGCCACACACCCTCCCCAACCCCACCCTCTTCTGACCCTGATTCATACCCTCCTTAAGTTTTTTTGTCTGACTGGAATGTGTCCTTCGATCATGCCTCTTGCACCCTTAGATGGGCGATGGAGAGGAGTGTATAACCCGCTAGCAATGGATGATGGGAGTTGTAGTCTAACTGCATTCTCCCACCTCTGCAACAGGAGGCCTATTGCCAGTCATGGCAGAAGTCTCTGCAACAGTCCATGGAGATCTTTCTTCTTCTCTTACCATCGTTGGTTGGATACCTTGGAGCCATTTTCGATTCTCTCAAGAGCAAAAGGCTGAGGCATGAGTCCATGGACGGTGCCAACATTTAGGCAACCCAGAAAGAGCTTGCAGACGAAACTAGCAATTGATACGGCCTCCCAAAGGCAACAGTGTTCGATGTCCTTTCTCTCTCGTTATGAATGCTTTTAATATAAGCCTGGTCCCGCTTTTTATGACCCAGTATGTCCCTTTCTGATTATTTGGAAAGTTGCAGAAAAAGAGCTAGTCAGCACTTTGGCGCTCCCCACAGCTCATAAGCGATGGATCCAAGACCATCAAAATGAGCTCCCTCAGAGGACTCCTGTTGTCATCTCTTTCTTCATAACCTCTCTCTCGAGAGAGAAGGAGTAACGAAGCACATCAATAACCTTTTTCTCTAACTCCTATGAAGGGGTGACGACGACTCATTCCTTTCACGGGCCAGCCATAGACACTGGGGGCTTGATTTTACATTCCAATTTCGGGTGTTGCCATTGAGCTGGCTAATCTATTAAGGCTACATCATCACCACCACCACAATCACTCCCATTATATTTCTATTCCACCTTTTTTCTCTAAGGACCTCTAAGGTGGCGTTGCATGGTTTTCTCCCTCCTCATATAATTCCCACAACAACTCTGTGAGGTAGGCTATGATGAGCGGCAGGGACTGAGCTTCACAGCCAAGTGGGGATTTGAACCCTGATCTCCCAGGTCCTACTCCAATGCTGTAACCACTACACTACACCGCCCCTTGGTGCTGGTCGGAGACAGAAGATGGTTAAACCTCTCCATCAATTGCCCTGCTGGGTTTTTGCCAGCAGGGCACAAATGAGAGCAGAGGAGTAATTTCTCACTCATTGTTTTTTTTTTTTTGGTTTATAGTTTCATTCCCATTGGGAAACAACAAGGATTGGAGTAGGCCAGTTTCTGGGCTGCTCTAGATCTCACCTTGGTTTGAGCAGCATGGTAGGTAGATTTCTCATAGCCAAGCTTTCCCTTGGAGCTGTCCAGCATGCTCTCAATGTACCCCACCAGACCCCCCTTTTTAAAAAACAGGTGATCTGTGTTCCTGCTCTCCCTGTTGCCCAGGTGCTGCTAACTGCTAATGAGAATCCCTCAGGTCCCTGCAGTTCTTCTGGTATGCTTATTTCATTTTAAACTGTACTATGGGAATAGAGGACTGTCAAGTGAAAAACAGGACACCTAGGTACCCTGGTAGAGACAGAGGAAATTTATTCCCACTCACATAATACGGAAAGTTGATTGGGGGCGGGGGGAGGGGGAGAGGCTCGCCCTGATAAATCAAGTGGCAGTGAAAACTGATCAAAGGAAGTACTCCTCCAAACATCACATGATGAATTTATAGACTTTAGTATTTCAAAGCACGGTGAAAGCTTAGAGACCGTTAAGGAAAAAGCAGGCAATTTCATGGAGGCCAGGAGAATCAATAGCTACTTACTCAGGTAACATGGCTAGTACTATTTGATTTGGTAGTTACATACTGCTTACTAGTCATAATTTCTAAGCAGTGTACAGAATTATTATTATTATTTTTTAAAAAAATCATACCAAGAACAATTAAAAGAAGAGGAAGAGTTTGGATTTGATATCCCACTTTATCACTACCCGAAGGAGTCTCCAAGCGGCTAACAATCTCCTTTCCCTTCCTCCCCCACAACAAACACTCTGTGAGGTGAGTGGGGCTGAGACACTTCAAAGAAGTGTGACTAGCCCAAGGTCACCCAGCGGCTGCATGTGGAGGACCAGGGACGCAAACCTGGTTCACCAGATTACGAGTCCACAGCTCTTAAACACTACACCACAATCCACCATAAAACCAGAAAACTACCTAAAAATGAGCTTGTACCCAAGAACTGGTTCCTGAGTTTGCTTATTTCCTCCTCCCTCCTAATCCATTTTCCTTTCGTGCCATGTCTTTTGGGATTGTAAGGCCAACACCAGGGGCTGCTTTGCTTTTATTGATTTGTAAACCACTCTGAAAGCCTTTATTTTCTTTTTTTTTTTGCTGAAGACCAGGGTAAAGCATGTTTAAATTAATAAATAAAGCCTTCTTCACGTTTTGAGGAAGCATACCCCTTGGTACATGGGAGGGTCTATATAGGCCTTAGCCATCACATTAAATTCCTGCATCATAGTTCAGTCAGTCAGTTTTAGACTCTGAACTTAATGGTCACACCCACACCCACACCCTATATCTTTAGATAGAAAAGCGTATTACTTCACATTTCAAACTTCCTTCAAAATAACCCGGTGAGGTAGCTTAGGTTGAGAGATTGCGACAGGCCCCAGGTATTCAGCTAATGAACTTCAGACAGAACCAGACAGAGGGCCTTCTCGGTAGTGGCGCCCACCCTGTGGAACACCCTCCCTTCAGATGTGAAGGAAATAAGTAGTTATCCTATCTTTAAAAGACATCTGAAGGCAGCCCTGTTCAGGGAAGTTTTTAATATTTAACGCTGTATTGTTTTTAATACTTGATTGGGAGCTGCCCAGAGTGGCTGGGGAGACTCAGCCAGATGGGAGGGTTATAAATAATATATTATTATTATTATTATTATTATTATTATTATTATTATTATTATTCATGGCTGAAGGGGGGATTTGAACCCAGGTCTCCGAGGCTCTAGTCAAACACTCCACACCACACTGGTTCAGCAGGGTATGCAAATGAGCTCTAAGGCAGACCAGGCCCAGTCTTCCTGCTGTCTTCTAGAGAGATAGGAGTTCGATGATAGGAAAGCTCTGTTGCTGAAATTAAACAGTGTGCTTGAATTAAAGTGAATAACCTTTGCTATTCTCCTCTCAACTTTATATATCTTGCCTTCTCCAGCAGTGTCAAATGAATGTCAGCAGGGAAGATCATTCTTCTATTTATTTCAGATACCTTCACCGGGATCCTGAACTGCTCCCCCCTCCTTTTCCTTTTTAAGAATTGCCAATTACCCACATACCAACTGTCCCACTGATGCTCTGATCTCACCGTAGGAACATTTAGTTCAGAGATACAAAAACTCTTTCTCTGCCCCCCTCCACCTCTCCATATTGCAGCAACCATTCTATGGGTTCTAAAATCAGAGCTGGCATAAGGAGGTGCGTTGCAGATGACCTCCCCATAAAAGCTCCCAGACTCAGCTGCCTCTGAATTTCTGCCCTCCGCCACCTTGCAAGCTGACAGTAGGTTGGGGGCAAAGCAGGAATGTAACAAACCCCGCAGCGCATCTTTCAAAGAAGTGTGGAACTTCCAGAATTAGGAGAGATACAGAAACGCAGGCCATCTGGCGGAATATTGTCTATGCAGACTGGAAGTGGCCAACCATGGTTAAAGGCAGAGATCTGATGTCCACCTGGATGTGCTGGGGACTCAAAGCAGATGGGGTACCACTGAGCTGCAGTCCTTTCCCTTAAGAGGGGACCACATGCATACATTTTGACATTGGTGTTGTCTGTTTGTTGAGCATGGAATTCAAATCCTACACAGATGTTGGTAACTGAGCTGGTTTATTAAGAGCAGGGGTGAGGAACCTCAGGCCTGGAAGTTCACAACATAAAAATGCAAGATAAAAAACACAAAGTACATAACAAAAAGAACACAAACAAACCAATAGTTCCCCCTTCCCTATCCCTTTCCACAACCAGGGCTTTTTTCAGCCAGAACTTGCCGGAACTGAGTTCCAGAACCTTTCAGGTAGGTGCCATTGCCATTGAGGGAGGTGTTTGTGGTGAGTTCTGACACAGATTGTGCTTCAGGGAACAGTGGATAAAGAAGAAAGTGTGCTTGAATCATTTTTTGAACTAGCAGGATGTTAGCAAAGTGGGTGGGTGGGGAACTGAATAGGGCTTCTTTTGGAGCAACGTCTGCTTTTCCTAGGAGCTCCCCTTGGTGCTGATCCGCACCCTGTTTCCTGCTTTGCCTGCTGCATAATTCCCACTGAGTGACCCCCTCCAATAGTCTGGCTGGAACAGAAGACAGGTTAATGAAGTTGCTGCTGTGTTGTACACAGCCCTATTGTCTGACATGACCTTCTTATCCAAAGCACCCCAGAAGAGTTACTGCCTGCAGCTGAGTGGCTGGATAGACTTGAGCTGGGCATTGGAAGGAATGAGCAGTAAAAAAACCCCTCCTGACCTCTGAACTTGGCTTCCATGGCTGGCTGCTTCTCACAAATATTGGGTTGCCATGGCATCGGAAACTAACCTTCCTGGGCATGCAGCTGGAGCCTGGGTTTTATAATTCTCTTTTTTGAAAACAAAATAAAAAGCCTGTGTTCATATTATTTTCATTGCAAAGTCGTGATAAAACATTTTTCACCTAAACTCGGCCATCATTTGGGACTATAAATGTGCCAGCCTTCCCGTGGCATTGTCTCCAATATGAACTGCGGAGTAATATTCTCAGCATTATATGCAACCGTTATTCTATTAACATGATGGAATGACAATTGCTTTTATGATGTGAGTGTCTCTGTTGCAGGGAATGAGGCTCCAGGAAGGAATAATAAACACATTATTCATAGAAACATTGGGGAGTAATCCTCTGGTTTTGCATACTGTGATGATGTAAAAAATAATATGCTGAAAAATCCTGACAAATTAAAGGTATGCTGGATTACATAACAGACCGATCCTTTAAAAATCATGGAGAAAAGAAGCAGTGGTCAGCGTCTGTATCTAGGGATGGGGTTGGAAATTCACAGGACTCCAGTCATAAAACAAAAATATAACAGAATTATTATATTACATTTATATGCCATCTTTTCCTCCAAGGAGCTCAAGCTGTCATTCATGTTTCTCCCCCCCTCATTTAATCCCTACAAAAACCCTGTGAGGGAGGTTAAGGTGAGAGGCTGTGGGTGTCCCAAGGTCACCCAATGAGCTTCATGACAGAGTGGGGATTTGAACCCTGGTCTCTCAGGTCCTATGGGACGTGGGTGGCGCTGTGGGTTAAAGCACAGAGCCTACGACTTGCCGATCAGAAGGTTGGCAGTTCAAATCCCCGCGATGGGGTTAGCTCCCATTGTTCGGTCCCTGCTCCTGCCAACCTAGCAGTTCGAAAGCACGTCAAAGTGCAAGTAGATAAATAGGTACCGCTCTGGCGGGAATGTAAACGGCGTTTCCGTGCGCTGCTCTGGCTCGCCAGAAGCGGTTTAGTCATGCTGGCCACACAACCCAGAAGCTGTACGCTGGCTCCCTTGGCCAATAAAGCGAGATGAACGCCACAAACCCAGAGTCGGCCACGACTGGCTGGTCAGGGGTCCCTTTCCCTTTACCTCTCAGGTCCTAGTCCAACACTCTTAACCACTACCCCACACTGACTCTCAGAAATAAAGATCACTCTTGTCATGTGACAGGCAGGGGGGTCCTGAGAACCATGACTACCGTTTGATTTTACAGGGTGACCTTGTGGTCTTCATCACTGTAGGAAAGAAAACTCTGGAAGTCACTTATTAATATTTGCTGTGATGAAGAGAAAAAGCAGCGATTTCTTTCTTCACTCTTTGCTAGCAAATAGTTTTTGTGCCCCCTCACCCAGTTCTGGTTCCTTTGTCTTATAGGTGTACTTGTGTGTTCCATTCACACATCCAAAATTATTGGAACGCAAACTGTCTCACCGATGCACCTATGTAAAGAAAAGATAAATGCCTCTAACCTAACTGGATGCAACAGCCTGAGCTGGAAGTAGCCCTGAAAAATAACAGGTAGTCATTCTTTCAGCTATTTGAATGGATGAGACTAAATCCAATCCCATTCTCCCCCAGACAGCTGGCTAGTCATATCACTGATCTTCTGGCTAGCGAGAGAGCAATGTGAAGTGTACAAAACAACCCTTTGCAAAGGCAGTTCTGCACCCAGTACATGAGATATGCACAAAAGAGTGTTTCTGCCCCAAAGCTGGATTGGGGAGCAAGTGAACTGGTATCAAACCAGGGCATCAAAAGGAGATTCTGCACAGGCTTGCCAAGCACCAACTATCAGCTGAAAGTCTGTGCTTGGTAAACACCAGGGAAGGGGCTTTGCAACTGACTGAAGGTACCTGCAAAGCACCTTTTGTCCAAGACCCATTTTCCTCATGTCGTGTATGATGTCATTGGCCATGCTTCCTTGGGCTGATGGGAGTTGTAGCTCAGAAACTATGGAGGGTCAAAGATTCTCAGCTTTTTTCAGCCAGAACTTGCCAGAACTGAGTTCCAGAACCTTTCAGGTAGGTGCCATTGCCATTGAGGGAGGTGTTTGTGGTGAGTTCTGACACAGATTGTGCTTCAGGGAACAGTGGATAAAGAAGAAAGTGTGCTTGAATCATTTTTTGAACTAGCTGGATGTTAGCAAAGTGGGTGGGTGGGGAAATGAATAGGGTTTCTTTTGGAGCAACGTCTGCTTTTCCTAGGAGCTCCCCTTGGTGCTGATCCTCACCCTGTTTCCTGCTTTGCCTGCTGCATAATTCCCCCTCCAATAGTCTGGCTAGAACAGAAGACAGGTGTAACACCACTAAAACCAGGCAAAGTCTTGTTTGTGCACATCGCTTTGAGGAGACTGTAGGGAAAGTGTGTTGCCCCAAACAGAACTATTCTGAACCTTTTGATAAATGTTTGGGACATGGAAATTGCAGCCATCTGACTTCTAGCCATGACCTTGGTTTGCTTTATCTGCCAGCATCTCCAAACAGAAGCAGGAGCAGTGATGAGTCGATGTGGAATGTGATAAGGACGCAGATGGAGATACTGTTAGAGATAAGACTGCGGAAGCTAAAAACAGAAAACAAAATCTAAAGCAAAAGGCAAAACGGATCGGCTTGCTGCCTACTTAGCAAGACCATATTTAAATCCTGATTGTAACCGTTGTTATGTTTGGTTTATTTGTGTTTAATTTTAAAAGAGTGCCATTGTTTAGCATTGCCTTAAGAGTTCTATGAAAATAACTGCTTGGATTTGCCTGCCATTCAACACTTCCATATTAATGCAAGTCTGTTAGCATTTAAAATTCATTACACCTTCTCAGAATTTAATCCAACTGCTGTGCAATTTGTTTGTTTTTTCCTCATTAGCATAACATTATCCATTGCATTAAGTCTCTCTGTTCTTATTGTAATAACTGTTGTTTTCAAAAATCTTATCTTAGGCTTGCAACAGTTAGGTTGCAATCATATACACACCGACTTAGGGGTAGATCCCATTGAACTCAATAGGGCTTCCTTCTAAACAGAAAGGTGTGAGATTGCACTGTAGCATTCTTGGGGGCTGCATTTGGCCCCCTGGGGCTGAGTCTCCCCTTTCCTTGCTTCTGCCACAGCAAATTTTTAGCCGTTATTGTTACAGGCAGAGGGTCTTCTCGGTAGTGGCACCTGCCCTGTGGAACGCCCTCCTGTCAGATGTCAAGGAAATAAACAACTACATTACTTTTAGAAGACATCTGAAGGCAGCCCTGTTTAGGGAAGTTTTTAATGTCTGATGTTTTATTGCTTCTTCTTCTTCTTCCTCTTCTTCTTCTTCTTCTTCTTCTTCTTCTTCTGCTGGGAGCCACCCAGAGTGGCTGGGGAAACCCAGTTAGATGGGCAGGGTGTAAATAATAAATTACAGTGGTACCTCGGGTTACATACACTTCAGGTTACATTCGCTTCAGGTTACAGACTTGGCTACCTCAGAAATAGTACTTTGGGTTAAGAACTTTGCTTCAGGATGAGAACAGAAATCGTCCTCTGGCGGCACAGCGGCAGCAGGAGGCCCCATTAGCTAAAGTGGTGCTTCAGGTTAAGAACAGTTTCAGGTTAAGAACAGACCTCTGGAATGAATTAAGTACTTAACCCGAGGTCCCACTGTATTATCATTATTATTTTAAGGTGCCACAAAACCCTTTGTCGCTTTTAATTAGACAACATTAACATCGAAACACTTCACAATATGACAATTAGGGATCTTGGGTGTTTAGAAAGTTTATAAACTAACACCAGCTCCCTGTTTTAATTTTTACTAAAGTGAATCAAATAATTTAACTTCATCCTGTTCTGAAACTTTCTCTCTCTCCCCCCCCCCGCCCCGTTTCACATATTGTGTACAGGGTAATGATCTCTCTCGCACACCGAGCTATTGCATTTTTAACATACCACTTTAGACTCAGATCCTCAGAGTCCGTATGTTGCTGAGTTCCCTGACAGAAAGCCAATGTTTGCGAAGGAAAACATTTTCACCCTCTCCCAGGGAGAACTAATCTGCTCATTGCCGTGAACAGTGATCCTTGACTGCTTGATTTAACCATGGAAACCTTGTCTAGGAAACCAAATTTCTAACTCATGCAACATAGACTTGGGCCTTGTCAATATTAGGCTGTTGCCACATCTGGGTCGCCTAGCTCCCCTTTTGTGTTTTGCAATTTGCCACCAGGCGACTCTTTAAACTTTGCATTGCTCCAGAGTTCCTGTCTTTGTAACAACACAAAATGTGCCCTTTTCGATGCAAGCTAAGAATGTGTGCTCAGAGACAGGAGAAGGAGAAAAACAGGAGAGGCAGAAACCAAATTGGACAGCAATATGTTGCAGCACAAAGAGTGCTCCCATTCAGGGTTGCAGCCAGGCCCCCTTTCCAGGTTATCCTATTTTGTATCCACCCTGGTTTTCCTTAAAAAAGAAGAAGCCTACACCAGTGAGCATTCCAAACCCAACTAACAAACTACAACTCACATCATCCCTGGCCAGTGGCCATGATTGCTGGGGCTGATGGGAACTGTAGTTTAGCAACATCCAGATGATTCCCTACACTTGCTGTGTCTGAAAGGCTTTTGTGTTCTGTCCAAGTCCAGTTTAAAGGTCACTTGGTCACAGTCTCTCTGTCTCTCCCCTCACTATGGGGAGATGCATTGTATTTCTATTTAAATTACTGGGTGGGAAGCAATGTAGCACTAAGGAGATGGTTCTGTCAGAGTGAGCATTTCTGATTGTCCAGTCAAATCATCTCTCCTTTCCTCCCCCTGAGTGGTGGTTGAGGGGTTATCACGACCCTCCAAAGCAGATTTGGGGAAGGCATGGGGTGGGGGATGGGGAGAAAGAGGGAAGCCCTCTTGTGCTAGCTGGAGTTCTTACATACTTACATACCTGGCTAGTTGAATCCAGGCCACAGTAATTATTTCTAAATGTATACACATGCATATAAATCAACATTTGTAATTTTCATGCAAATCTGTGTCCTCTTTTTGGGGTGATGTGCAAAAAAACCACCCTAGATATCAGACTTGAAGCTGGCCCTGGCTAAACCAACCATAACTGTGCACACGAGAACCTGGGACTTCAGAAACAGGGAGATTGTCAAGCATCTAGAAGAACACAATACATAGCAACACCCTTGTGCAAATTAAATGAAACAAAGCATGTTTTCTATCTTACTCGTAATCCTGTACTCAAAACAAACAGGAAAAGTCAGTTGATCATTATGGTGTTGGAAGCCAGCAGCCAACAGAAGGAATGATGCGCTCGCCACAATATATTGAGGTGCTTCAAAAGAGAGTTATTCCAGAGCTGGAAAAGAGGTATCCTGACGGTATTGGGATATTGCAGCAGGACCTAGCCCCCTGTCACACATCAAAAGTGATAAAGAAATTCATGACAGAGCAGCAAATACAGGTACTTGATTGTCCAGGGAATTCCCCAGACATAAACCCCATTGAGAATTTGTGGGCTATATGCAAAAGTCGCCTCCGTGCTGTAGACTGTACAACTATGGACTTCCGGGTTAGCGCCATCGGCGAATGGCAGAGTTCCTCCGACCAGAGGAACTGGCTCCGTGGAAACTGGGTCTTCCCGCCGCGGCGAAGGTGGGGACCTGCTAGAAATCCCAGGTGGAGGAAGCCTGGGAACGTGGGGCTCGGCAGAGCACCAGGAACGCCTCCCCTACTCGCGGGGAACCCCATTTTGGGGCTCCGGAGCGAAGTAGGGTGAGCGGCGCGGTGCTGCGAACTGATTGCTACTTTTACGGAGGGAAGCCGCATAGCCATTGCCGGAGAGCGCTGACTTTTTCCTGTCGACAATGGACTCTTTTTCCTGTCGACAATGGACTCTAAACAAGTACCCGTGAGTAGAAACGGAAAATTGGATCAAGAAACATTCTAATTTGGCACCGAAGCGGGAAGGTTCAAAACAGGAAGTCCGCCTTCCGCTTTTTGTAAACAGACTGAAGCAAAAATCTTGTAAGCTAATAGCCTGGAAAATTGTTCTGTAAAGGTCAAAATTTCATTTATAACCACTAAAACCCCCTTAGAAGCAGGATAAAAGGGGGGGGGGGAAATCTGACTGTTTAAGCCTGCAGGAGAGGGAGTAAAGAAAAATAAGGTTCCACCGTCTCAAACCTGGGAACGGGGGTCAGAGACAGAAATCGTTGGAGACGTCCATTGACTGTGAATGGAGCATTTTGACAGATAGCTAAAAAAAAGAAACAAACTGATTCCAATGTTGCCTTTTGCATTCTAAAGAAACAAAATATTTGAAAATTGAAAGTAACTTTCTTTTGTTGGACATGTTTTAAAAAGACGGACACAAATAGAAATTGTTTCCTCTAGAGGGAGCTTGTCAAATTGTTGCTGCAGCTTATTTGGGGACTTCACAGCTGCGAGATTAAGATCGGGGAAACAGACTGCGACTGTGAATAAAAATGTGTTTGGTAGAAGTCTTGGTGCTTGCTTTTTGCAAGACGAGCGCCTTGTTGGAGCAGTTGCATGAGAAGATGGATTTGATGAATGAGAAGTTGGATTTGATGACTGTTGTAGTCAGGGAATGTGGACAAACACGGAATACTGACACAGAAATCATACAGAGATCAACTCAGGGAACTGGTTCGACTGGGCAAATGCAAGGGCAGATGACAATGGAGGAAGTTGTGATTGTACCTCAAGCAATACAAATGGAGAGATCCGAGGCCCTGCAGGAGTATAAGCCGCTGTTTTGGAAGATTGAATTTGGAATGGGCCAGAGGGAGTCTGGAGTTGAGGAGGCTCTTAACTTTGGAGGGACTTTGAAATATGCTGTTAAATATTTTTTGGATTGTACTGATGACTGTGGGGAGTGGGACTGTGGGGAATGGGCCAGTCTGATGAGGGGAGATGGAGATAATTATGGGTTGAAATTCCCCAGAGACCTACTCCTCAATGAGTATAAACAACAAGAAGAAGATCTGCAGAAGGGGCATGGAAGAGATTTAAGAGCCTCAGACATAAGACTACCAGGTTGATGGACTAGATGGAATGGACAGTAAGGACTGACATAACCCGAGACCAGGAAGAAGGGACGTTGGATGAAAATTGGAAGAGTCTATAAAGAATTTTTTTTTTATTTTGGGAACTAGTGTAAAATTAATGAATATTAGGGAAAATGTTGGAATGAAACTGTCTGGCTTTAGTAGAAATGATATAAGGAGTTATGTATAAATAAGCATTAAGTTTTAAGCTTTAAGGTATTTTACGGTAAGATAAGGTTAAATAAAGTAATGCAAATTGAATAACAGAATATGTTGAAAGATGGAAAGGATTTGCTGGGTTAATTAATAGGTAAGGATTTGCTGAAACTGCTAATTGAATTAGAATACAAAAAAGGGAGGTGTGAGGAGGTCAGAGAAACAAGTAAATGAAAGACAAGACATGGAAAGATTGAAATGTTTTTAATTGTCTTTATTTTTCTGTATTTTGCATTTTTCTGTTTACTTTTTCTTTTTCACTTCTGTAACGTTTTTGAAACTTTAATAAATATTATTTTTTTAAAAATAGACTGTACAACTATGGAGAAGCTCATTCAGGCGCTGATTCAAGTGTGGTACAGCCATACCTTGGGTTACAAACGCTTCAGGTTGCGCATTTTTGGGATACGGACGCGCTGAAACCCGGAAGTACCGGAATGGGTTACTTCTGGGTTTCGACACTTGCACATGTGCAGAAGTGCTAAATTGCACTTTGCGCATGTGCAGAATGCCGAATCGCAACCTGCGTGTGTGCAGACATGGCGCTGCGAATTGCGGATGCTGCGGGTTGCAAATGTGCCTCCTGCACGGATCACGTTCGCAACCCGAGCGTCCACTGTACAGGGATCCAAAAATCAACACTGACTGCTCAAAACTCGTAGACTCCATGCCAAACCATGTTCAAATGCTGCTTAAAAATAGCGGAGGTCATATCCGTTACTAATGTACGTATATGTGAGTTTTGTACAATAAACTACTTTGTTTGTTTCAATTAATTTGCACAATTAATTTGTACATTTTTCCTGTTGGGTTACAAGTTGTTCAGGCTTGGATTAGTATCTGCAGCTCTGGGTGATAATCTGGAATTGTTTGTTCTGCATGGAATTGGCTCCATTTCTTTGATTGTGGCACCAATCAATCACTCAATCAACAGCTGTGGAGTCTGGCACAGTTCCCCACCCCCAGCAAAGCTGTTTCGGGGAGATGTGAACCAATGTTTCCAGCTCAATTGCCAACTGACCGGAAAAATGGCCTCGCCTGCTGTGCTGCCATTAATGGAGCTTGATCTGCAGAAACCAGCCATTGATGTTTTTCACTGCTTTGGAGCTGGACCCAATCACCTGCTCATATGTGTGGATCAAACTTCTGTTCAAGGCAGAAGAGCCAGGAGCTAGTAAAAATTAAAAAAAAATTGGCAACCCCGAAAGAAAAAGCAAGAGAGAGAGAGAGAGAGAGAGAGAGAGAGAGAGAGAGAGAGAGAGAAGGTCCTTTCTTTCCAGATACACAGCAAGGAAGAAAGGTTTGTAATTAGATGTGCATTTTAAGTAGCCAAGGCGCAATGGGGGGCTTAGAGCATTCATATAAATTATACCAATCAGCAATGAAAGGGAAATAAATAAGGACATCAAATGTGACACTTTCTTATAAGTGATGTATACCAGTACTAAATCATGGCAAACAGTGGCTTAGAAAACAAGGACTGAAATGTCATCGCGAAATGAATTTTCAGCACCAGCCTTGCTAGATCTGTAAATGCATATGATCATCTTAATGATGTATGTTCAAGAGACATGATGAATCGCTGTGTTAAAGGGGGACTGTGGAATACGCAGACATTCTGAGATTATTCTTTAGAGAAATGAATGGCATATTGTAAACGAATCCAATGAACGGTAGCATTAAGTTTTACGCATTTGTTGCTGCTAGATCAGGCAGTTTAACAAAGGATGCAATGTTTTCCAGTCCAAGAGAGGGGGATCTGGTCCCACATTTGCACCCTTCCCCCCCCCCCAAAAAAAACCAGTCTGAATTTTAATTTGCTCCCCTTTTACTTTGATGATGGTGATAATTTTAAAAAGGTGCAAAATAGTAAGGGCCAAAAGCACTGTGTTTTTGAGTCGTGGTCAGTACTGTGGAAATCAGGGATCTAATCATAAACACAGTTACAATAAAGTAATCCCCACTCGATTTATTTCTAATTTTGAGAAGGAATGCATATGGCTGCAATGTAAATTAAGCATATGACCCAGGTTCCTGGGCTATATTCATACCATGAATTTAAAGCACTATGCCACTTTCAACAGTCATGGCTTATTCCAAAGAATTCTGGGATTTGTAGTTTGTTAAGGGTGATGACTGTTGTTAGGGGGTCCCTATCCCCAACCCACCATAGAGCTACAATTTCCGGAGTTTCCTGCAAGAAGGGATTGACTGTTAAACTATTAATTACGAATTAAGCTCGATTTACCAGCAAGTCAGTTTGTAGTGAGTTAGTACAGAGAAAGAAGAATACAATATTTGATATTAGATGATGGGAAGAACTCTGTTGGATCAATCCAAAGGGCCCACCTGTTATCTTGTTTTTACTTTATTTATTAAATCTATATCCTGCCCTTCCTTCCTAAGAAGGCCTGGGTTGCAAACACATTTAAACAGTACAATTAAATATGGAATACTCAATTTAAAGACAATTAAAAGCACCCAAAACATTTTAAAACAATTACATACCCTCACAACTAATAATTTCAAGGTTGCTGAGAACTGTATCATTCAGCCATCAAATGACTGGGTAAACCGGAATGTTTCTAAATTCCCCCTGAGCATTAATGAGGAAGAAGGATGCACTATAATAGGGATGGTATTCTGCAAATGGCCACTGAGAAGGCCCTGTCATGAGTGAACCCCAACCAAGTAGTGACCAATAGCACATCTTGTTACAATGGCCAATTAGATATCCCCAAGCAGGACCTGAGCACAACAGCACTCTCCATACTTGCAATTCCCAGAAACTTTGATCTTTTTTTGCATGCCAAAGCATAAATGAACACAACTTTGGCACTAGGAAGAACTATACTCAGAAACCCACGGGAAAACATTTCAATATCCCGTGATGCTCCATTGTGGAGCTGACAGTTGCCATTGTGAATCCTTGTACTGGTTATCCCTCTTGAACTACTTTATGCACTGAAATGTGGCTTGATACTGGCAGCTACCAGAGCAAGAAGAAGAAATATGCAGAATTGTGGGCTCCTGCCCATTGCATTAAGTCTTTCCTGTGCTGTGATGCATTCCCAGGCTCCAGAAAGACCCCTGAACAAAAGGGAAAAAAGAGAGGGGGAAACCTTATAACTCAGTGTTGTGGAAGGGAGAGAGGAGCTATTGACCATAGCTTGTTTAATATTATCATTTGTGTCCTGATCCGATTACTCAGAAGCAAATCCCACTAAATTCAATGGGACTTACTCCCTAGTAAGTGTGCTTAGGATCTCAGTCCTAGCCACTTCAAGCAAATTATGCAATTATTATGCAATTACGGGGCTAGCTCCATAAACCTATGACGGTCATAATTAAAATCACATTCACAGCAATGGCATGTCAACTGCTTAACGTTTTCTTCATTGCAGTTTGAAGAAAACTGAGACAATATCAATTAGCCAAGCCAAAAGTAACATTTAGTTTTAAATACATTCATAAAGATGATTTTTATGGGTTACGGGTGGAAGAAGTTAGCATTTTCTGACACGCAGTTACAGAAACCCTGGTTTCAGTAGCAATGTAAGGACATTATTCCACATAGATTCAGGATGGGCAATAAGATAATTGCTAAGCCGATATTTTCTTCCATTCCTTACTCTCTCATCAAACCAATTCTTGATTCCTGTGTTGCTTGAAAGCTCAGGGTTCACAAAGTTGTAGTTAAAAAAACACCAGGGCAAACAGGCAAACAGCACTCCCTCAGGAGGTGGTAGTTTTGGAGGTTTTTTAAAGCAGTGGTTAGATGGCCACCTGTCATGGGTGTTTTAGCTGAGATTCCTGCATTGCAGGGGGTTGGACTAGATGACCCGTGGAACCCTTTCCTACTTTACCATTCTATGCCTAACAGCCAACTCTGCCCACTACTGCCCACACCAGCTGGTATGCAGTCCCCAAGCACCTACCCATTGTCAAATATGCCCACCCTGGAGTAGATAGACCCTCTGTCTTATCCAGTAGAAGAAGAGGAAGAAGAGTTTGGATTTGATATCCTGCCTTTCACTCCCCTTAAGGAGTCTCAAAGCGGCTAACAATCTCCTTTCCCTTCCTCCCCCACAACAAGCACTCTGTGAGGTGAGTGGGGCTGAGAGACTTCAGAGAAGCGTGACTGGCCCAAGGTCACCCAGCAGCTGCATGTGGAGGAGCGGGGAAGCGAACCTGATTCACCAGATTACAAGTCGGCTGCTCTTAACCACTACACCACACTGGTTCTTGTGTAGGGGTCTTGTGTCCTCCTGCTTCTTTTAACACTTATGTTTTCCTTTCTGGCAATATTTGTTTATTTCATTTGTGTTTGTGATGTTTTGATACACCTGCAAAGCACAAAATGGTCAAAGGGAAAGGTTTTGAAACACGGCACGTCTCTTGTATTTATGCATTCATCTTCCAACTTTGTCCTTTCCCACTAAAGTTGTCTGAAGGTCACCTGCTCATCCAAAGCCCCCAAACCCTTTACCTCTGGCATTCCAAAGGCAGTGTTGCAAGAGGGAGAAAATATCCAGACACAAAGGCTGCATTTTAAAACAACAGAACTCGACACCATTTATGGAAGCCAGGTGCAAGGAAGCATTCAAATGTTACCTCTTGCCCAAAGAATCAATTTGTGCATTGTTTGTTGTGCAGCCTGTTCTATTCTTGGTGTGCTTAGTACGCAGTTCAAAATAAGTGACTACTTTTAGACTCCTTTTTTTTTTTTTTTGCAAATGAGAAGAAATTAGAGGTTTGATCAAACAAACAATTATAACGACCATGATGTAATTATGATGTGCTATCTATAGACAACAGAGTGGGCACAGATAACCTGTCAGGAATGACTTCCAATCTGAAGGGTCACTTATCACAATCTAAGTATACCCATGAAGAACTCCTTCACCACATGTTTGGGCTGTGCTCTAGGAACAGGTTGGCAACATACAGAAGAGAACATGGCTTCTACAACTTGAGAGTTCTATTGAGAGCTAGACGCCTTGAAATTACTGAACCCAAGACAGCCATGTTGCTTAACTACAGTGGATCTACAGTGGACGCTCGGGTTGCGAATGTGATCCGTGTGGGATGCACGTTTGCAACCCACAGCGGTGCATCTGCGCACACGCGGGTTGCGATTTGGCACAATTTAGCGCTTCTGCGCATGCGCGACCGCCAAAACCCGGAAGTAACCCGTTCCAGTACTTCCAGGTTTTGGTGGATCCATAACCCAAAAAAACTCAACCTAAAGCATCTGTAACCCGAGGTATGACTGTACTTTGTGGAAGACCATCATTGGATGTAAAGGTAAAGGGTAAAGGGAACCCTGACCAGTCGTGACCGACTCTGGGGTTGCGGTGCTCATCTCGCTTTACTGGCCAAGGGAGCCGGCATTTGTCCACTTCCACAGAAAGTTTTTCCAGGTCATGTGGCCAGCATGACTAAGCCGCTTCTGGTGAACCAGAGCAGCGCATGGAAACGCCGTTTACCTTCCCGCCAGAGCAGTACCTATTTATCTACTTGCACATTGACGTGCTTTCGAAATGCTAGGTTGGCAGGAGCAGGGACCGAGCAATGGGAGCTCACCCCGTCGCGGGGATTCAAACTGCCAACCTTCTGATTGGCAAGTCCTAGGCGCTGTGGTTTAACCCACAGCGCCACCCGCGTCCCATCATTGGATGTAGGTAACCCTTAAAAATGGTGCACAAGAGCGAACTTCAGCAACTGTAGCCTATCTGGGAAACACCTAGAGCAGAGTGTGGTGGAGAAAGGCACTTCTCCTTTCTTGTCCCCAACATCTGGGGCATAGTCAGGGCCAGCCCTGTCATGAGGCAGAGTGAAGCAGGTGCCTTCAGGTGGCAGATGTTGAGTGCTGAGGAGCAGGCAGAGCTGTGCACACCACAGGGTCTAAGCTAGCCTGCTGCTTTCAGGTGGAGAACGCTGTCCAATTGCCAGTGCTGAACTAAGACCCAGCTGTCATTCTGGTTGGCTTTTGTACATGGAATGAGGTGGTGGGTAGGGAGGGAGCACCATTTTGTCCTTTGCCTCAGCCAGCAAAATATCTCGTGCCAGCCCTGGGGATAGTTTTCTGTCTCAAAAGTCCAATCTGGGATACATGGATCTGGTTTTCAGATTATTTGAATTCTGGCCAAAGCATTCTGGCCTAAGCATTCTGTTTGCGTCATAATTTTGGTTTTGCTTAAGCCCAAGCAGTGGAACATGGATGGCCACTTTTGCACCATTCTTTCCTCTGGGAAAGGATAGTGGAATCAATTTATCTAAAAATGTATAGGCCGAGCAGCCTTTGGGACCGCATACCTCTAGCAGTGATAATTCCATAGGAACATCTAGGCAATGCTCTTCTTCCCACAAAATCAGCTCACAGCATAGGGAAGAAAACAAGAATTTTGCTTCTCACAAGCCCTGTGAATAGTAGCTTAGGAAGACAGGCCACCCTAATTCTGCAGGAGGAACTAATTTCTCAAAGAAACCCGTAGGCTTCCCAGAAGCATCTTTTTTGATCACTGGATTCTGAGATGGACCTTTTGTCTGACCCATTAAGGTTTTTCATAAGTTCTTCAGAAAAGCTGTGTGTGTGTGTGTGTGTGTGTGTGTGTGTGTGTGTGAGAGAGAGAGAGAGAGAGAGAGAGAGAGAGCCTCCATTCTATCCAAACAGGTTGAAGCTTCCCCGCCATTCCTATTTATCCATTAGCCATTTTAGATCACCCTTATCAATGATCAGACTCCACCTGAAGAGAGTACTCATCTAACATGCAGGCAAATGAAGGAAATCTCTCCACTCGGAGAAAGAGCACAGGGCGCTGAGCCGAGTGCGTGCAGGATAGTAGTAGTAATAATAATAATAATAATACCTATATTTATATGTGTACCTGCTGAGAATATCCATAAAAAGCAACTGTACCAAAATGAATTTATGTGAAAATAGGGGTGAGGGTGGTGCTGTGGTTTAAACCACTGACTCTCTTGGGCTTGCCGACTGGAAGGTTGGTGGTTTGAATCCCCGTGATGGGGTGAGCTCCCGCTGCTCTGTCCCAGCTCCTGCCAACCTAGCAGTTCGAAAGCACACCAGTGCAAGTAAATAAATAGGTACCACTGTGGCGGGAAGGTAAACAGCATTTCCGTGCGCTCTGGTTTCTGTCACGGTCTTCTGTTGCACCAGAAGTGGTTGAGTCCTGTGGCCACATTACCTGGAAAGCTGTCTGTGGACAAACACCGGCTCCCTTGACCTGAAAGCAAGATGACTGCCACAACCCCATAGTCACCTTTGACTGGACTTAACTGTCCAGGGGTCCTTTACCCTACCTTTTACCTTTATGTGAAAATAAGATATATTTAGGAGGCATGCCAAGTTTTCAGAGCACCATATTCCCAAAGTCCACCCCTGCCTTCCCCAAAGTTTGTTTAGCAATAGCAGAGGTCAGTATCTCATTAGCATGGGTTTTGGAGTCACTTCTATTGTTACAGTTGTCTTTCCACTAACTGATTCCTTTGCCAACAAACAAGGAGGGGAAAAAACCTGCCTGTCTATAGCTGTCATAGGTAGGAGACAGACAATAGTCAAGAGAAATGAAAGTAGTTCAGAAGAGGTATCACATCACTTAGTACACAGACACAAACACATTGTTGCCTCTGATCAAACAGCTTTTACAGCGTTTTGAAGCCATATACAAAACCTGTTCACCAGAGGACGCAATGGGATGAGAGTACATACTATGGACAGCCTTTCCTCTGTAAAGGTATTTCAACTCTCTGTCTGTCTTCAGGCTCAAATCACCAGCTGCGGACGGCAGATTTGGAGAGCTGAGTTCCTAAGATAATAACAACATGTGATATGACACACACATAGCCAAGTTTGCTTGATTCTAGAGAAGGTGAAGGCACATAGAGGGAGATTAAGGTAGGAACCTAAATAAATCTGTTTCAAGTAGAATCAAGACTCAGCTTATTCCCTATTGCTGTGCCTTGTGGTTTCTGCTGTAGCGCTGAGGTGGGTGACTCAAAGATTTGAAGTACAACAGAGAGCTGGGCAGTTGTACCAAAAGAAGAAGCAACTGCAGGAGTAGACAATTACTCTAAAATGAATTGTAAATGTTAGCTTTCAACCAACTATATTAATGTATGACACATATGGGTTTAAAATAGCTCAACTAGTACAAATGGAGTATAATCCCATCGTGACAATTACTCCATCTCCAGCTGTTTCGGCACTGCTCAATAGAATCTTTTTTTCCTGGCAAAAGGAATATTTAAATGCTACTTTATCAAATCCTTTATCACTCAGTTGTAAATGCCATTCAGTTACCAAAGCATTTCATAAAGGTAGTAATTACAAACAGCTTCAATATTGCACATGTATTTAGGGAAGAGAGTCTTTGAAGAATTTCTAAACGAGATTTGCTGGTGTGGTCCAAATTGATTTTATTTTGTTTTTTTGCCTTTGGTCTCCTTTGTAAATTAAATATTGCCTCTCTTGTTTTTGTTTTTTGTGTGTGTTTTAGAAATGTGATTAGCCAGGAGGGGATAGGATTAAGACCATACTTCAGGTTGCTCCTTTAAAAATGCCACACAGATCAAAGACTATACAAATGAAATAAACGTCAGTTGCATATGAGAACAGGGATACACAACTCCCCGTTTAATTTAGCCTTTCCAAGATGTTGATGAGATCGCTTTAGACGAATTTGTTTTCAATATCATGATGGCTCATATGGTATTTTTTGTTTTTAAGACAGTTGTCTTCAACATCTTCAGAGGTAGGATCTGCCTTTAACTCAGACTTCTTACTTCACATTAAGGTTTAATGGTCCTTCTCTCTATTCCTCTTCCTGCCCCTCCATTCTATCTCCCATCACTCCCCCTTCTAAATACCATATTTTTCACTCTATAAGACTAACTAGACCACAAGACGCACCTAATTTTTGGAGGAGGAAAACAAGAAAAAAAATATTCTGAATCTCAGAAGCCAGAACAGCAAGAGGGATCGCTGCGCAGTGAAAGCAGCAATCCCTCTTGCTGTTCTGGCTTCTGGGATAGCTGTGCAGCCTGCATTCGCTCCATAAGACGCACACACATTTCTCCTTACTTTTTAGGAGGGGAAAAGTGAGTCTTATAGAGCAAAAAATATGGTACTTAACAAAAATGTGACACCTGGAGCAGGCAAGTGTTCTGGCCTGGCCATGCCTTCTTACACCTGGGTGGGCTGTAGCTCAGTGGTACTGCACCTGCTCTGAACCCAGAAGGTTCCAGGTTCAATCCCTGACACAGGATATGAATATTTCAGGGTGGAGGGAAAGGAGAAAAATGAAATTCTGAGTGCTGGAAGTCGGCAAACGGTGTAGGCTCCTGCAGCTGGGAAAAAGGAGCTATCACGTTTCCCAATTTGCATTCCCTGAAAATAAAGCTCTGCAGTAAAACATAAGACATGAAGATACGCCACGCCTGTGGAGAAACAAACACTGCAGAACCGAACATGAAAAAATCTCCTCTGCTGGAATCCATGCAGCCTTTTAAAACCAGTAAACCTTTATAGAACATAAAACATTTAGATGGCATTCATATGGCTGCATCTTAAATAGTGTAAAATAAGGGTAGGTTTGTTAGTTGCACATTTGGAACCAAAGCACTACTGAACCACTCCTGCCCACTCTCAGCTGCTGAGAGTGGAGACGCATTTTCCGGGAGTCAGTTGTCTTGTCTATACTGCCCCGGCAGCTTTCTTTGTACAGTGGTACCTCGGGTTACAGATGCTTCAGGTTACAGACTCTGCTAACCCAGAAAGAGTACCTCGGGTTAAGAACTTTGCTTCAGGGTGAGAACAGAAAAATAAATAGCAAAAACAAAAGCGCCAAATACAGTGGTACCTTGGTTCTTGAGCTTAATCTATTCCAGAAGTCCGTTTGACTTCTGAAATGTTCGGAAACCAAGGCGCGGGTTCTGATTGGCGCAGGCGCCCCGGAAACAATAGCCAACAACCGCACCAGACGTTTGGCTTCTGAAAAACATTCAAAAGTCAGAACACTTACTTCCGGGTTTTCGGTGTTTGGGAACCAAGTCATTTGGAAACCAATGCGTTTGAGAACCAAGGTACTACTGTAGTAATAATAAAGCAGGTTTGAAGAATCTAGTCAAAATGTGAAGAAATGCAAATGCAAATTTCTCCCCAATTTGTACTTTGGACAGGTTCTCCTAGCCCAGCCTACTCTGACTGACAACAGATCTTTAGGCTCTCAGGAAGACTGTGATCCAGCACCTGCTACCAGAGATTCCTTGCCCCCGGGGACTGAACCCATGTCTGGCATGGAGCCTCTTGCAATGCTCCCCTCTGTTTGCTTCTATCATCCCAAACTCTGCTTGGAAGCCTTTGTCATTTGCAGCTGACAGCGTATGACTAGCCTTGTGCATTTTAAGCAAGAAGCCATTGGATATGCAAAGAGTAATTGGCCAGAATAAGGCCATTGATGGGTTTCCCTCCTGCTGCCCCTTTGCACCTTCAGCAATGCTTACTGGATTTTAAAAGAGGTTGACTCATGCTCACATGAAACCCTTTGCAGACTCCTGCAGCCTGAACTGCACCTCACTTTTCTATTATTGCAGTTACAAGACGGAAGATTCATCATTAAGAAGCAGTTTGAGAAATTACATCTCAGATGGGAAGATTGAGAAGAGGGAAAAGGTTATGCAGATAAAGACTGAGGAGCCAGTTTTCTTCTTAATGGGCCTGACCTGCAGGTTTCTTCAGATGCTTAAAAACCTTTTATTCATGTTCTACATTTTCTCTCTTCTTCCATGCATTTGAAAAGCACTGGAAGCCAACTGGAGAGAGGGGGTGGTGGGGCATGGAGAGATCTGTAACGCTTAGATGAGGAACGATGGACTTTTAAAAACTTTGTTTTTTAAAAAGGAAGCATCTCCGAAAGCCTCTGATCAGAATTTGTCTGGAAGAAACCACGCATTTGATTGTTAGAAATAAAAGTCTAGGAAAAAGGAATTGATCCTAATGGTAAATATTTTCCTCTGCTTTGTGTTCTGGTGTGGAGGAAGAGCAGGCGGCCACAGAAATTTTCGGAAGATTAAAAGAATTGAGGAAATATCAAACCAAAGAGTTGAGCTACTGGCATGTCTGCTGAATTTTGTGAAGGTTAATGTGCAGAGAAAACCAAGAGAGTTAGTTTTAGAGCGACACAAACTTTGGACAGGAAAAAGTGAATCAAGTATGAAATAATAGTTTATCTTGTTTTTGTCTTGTACAGTATGCTTGTGCAGGATTTATAAAACAAAAACATTGATTTATGCAGAGTTGAAACGCTTAAAATTCCTCGCTAATATTACCACCGACTTTCCGTTCCTCCTCCCTGTCTCTCATCGCCACCTTTGTTGAAATTTAAACTGTAAGCTCTTGGAGCAGGACTAAGCATGCTGTCTCAGAGTACAGACTGCCTTTGGGGGTGGGAAATGATTAAAAAACCCAAAAAAACTAGGCAGGGGGAGAGAAGAAATGGCTGGCTGAACCCCATACTGCAGGGTTCTGTGTTAAGTCCCCTCCTTGTTTATTCTGATGTCCTTGCAACATTACCGACTTTATATGGCAGAAGCGGGGTGGTGCTTGTTGTGTTTATTCAAAACAGGTCCCACATATTTATTTTCTAGCGCTCCATACCCTCCAACACTGGAATAAGGGAAATCAGGAGATGACCTCAACGGAGGCTGCACCCCCTCTCACTCCAGCCTCAACCCTTCTTGGCTCCCTCCCTCCCTCGCACCTTTGCCCACTTCTGCGGCCTCTGCCTCTACCATCCATGTGGAAACCAGTAGTGTTTCCATAAATGCAGTGCCAGCGTCCAGAAGTATGTCGGCTGGAAAGTCATGGCGGAAGGAGGAAGAGTGGTGATGCATGGGGGCATGGTAAGTTTGACTTCCTTTTTTGGGTACCACGCTCTGTTGTGAGCCAGCTGACTTGCACCACAGCGTGGTATGAATAAATGCAAGTGTTTTGGTCCCTTACTCTGGCATGGGAGCCAACGTCTGGGATTGGGATCAGAAGCTGGGGCGGCTTCTCTAAATCCAGGGTGTCCCGCTTAAAATGGGACAGTTGTGCAGTATGGAGGTCTGAGTCTGCCCTAGGGGCAGTTGCCATGACCTTCCTGGCACTTTGAATTATGGGAGGGAGGAAGAATGTAGAGTTGGGTCCAAGAGGATGCAGTCCATACTGTCAGATCAGGAATTTCAGTTCTGGGGAATGAATTCATCATGGATTGGTACATGAGCTTCCTTTGGGAGCCATGAAACAGGCACACTTCTTTCTTTAAGCTTCCATTTTAGCTTAATGCCATTTTTTTTTTTAAAAAAATGGCTGTTCTATAGCAAGGGAGGGGAAGCCTTTTCATTCCCAGGGGGCACATTCCCTTCTGGGCGACTTTCTAGCAAGGCACATGCCCAAGGTGGGAAGAGCAATGAATGCAGGTGTCACCTTTGGTTGCACACACACACACACACACACACACACACACACACACACACAGACACACACACACACCTCTTTTCTATCCCTCACCCAGGCAAACAAAAGGCATTATCAGAGTTCAAGGACATCATAAAGCAGACATTTCCACCCTTCCCATAGGGTGAAGCGATGACAAATGTCTCTTTGTAGAAGAGCATAGTGGCATTTTATGCAGCTGGCTTTGCAAAGCTTGAAACAAATCCAAGGAAACAGATTGTTATCTTTTAAGGTTAGAAATCAGACCTTGCTTGTCTGAAGTGCAGATATCTTAGCAGCCTGCTATGACCTAATACTAAAAACCCCAGCAAATGCAATCTCTGTCACTAAGTTAAGAGGGATCCTTGCCTTTCTCTCTGTGTTCTCTATTGGCTTTTTTTAATCTATTCACTGCAGTCTCATGCCATTATTAAAAAGGCACTATCAACATATCTCTATAGCTTTCACCATCGCATTTCTCCATTATTATTTCTCATGAAGAATCTGACGCCTGAATTTCACTTTTCTTTCTTATGCACCCTCCCCTTCTTCCAAGCGGGCTGTGATGTGGCAGTTACTGTAGAAGGGCTGAAAGAGAACAACAGTATTGAATGCATGATAAGCATGGCATTGGGGATATTTCCAACATAGACTGAGTTGTGCCATAGTTGTGAGCCGCTTTGCACTTTAAGATCTTCAGAAGAGATCCTGTTGAGGGCAGGGGAGTCAGGACTGGCAACCAGATCTAGGATGCAGGGATCATGTGGCAGCAGCCTCTGGGTGGAATCCAGGAAGTTTGACTGCCTAGCTAACAGTGCAATTCTGACTCCTGCTGAAGGTGGTTGAAAGGGCTTAAGATGGGCCAGGAAAGCCCGTATGTTGGCCAGACATTGTTCAGCATGTCTTCCTTTCAATCCCCTGGTACTTAGGTGCAGATCTACTCCACAGTGCTTCAGCTGGTCATAGAGATTACTGCAATGCATCATACATAGGGCTGCCTCTGCAGATTGTTTGGAAACTTCAGCTGGTGCAAAATTCAGCAGCCAGATTGCTCACCAGAGAAGGAGGAGGAGGAGGAGGAGGGTTTGGATTTGATACCCCGCTTTATCACTACCCAAAGGAGTCTCAAAGCGGCTAATATTCTCCTTTCCCTTCCTCCCCCACAACAAACACTCTGTGAGGTGAGTGGGGCTGAGAGACTTCAGAGAAGTGTGACTGGCCCAAGGTCACCCAGCAGCTGCATGTGGAGGAGCAGAGACACGAACCCGGTTCCCCAGATTACAAATCTACCGCTCTTAACCACTACACCACACTGGAGCAAGACGGTTTGAGCCAATTACAACAATCCTGGCCCAAATGCACTAGCTGTTGATTTATTTCTGGGCCCAATTCAAAGAGCTGGTTTTTTTTACCTATAAAGCCTTCAATGGCCCAGGACTGCAATACATCAAGGACCACCTCTTTCCATATACGATACGATACAATACAATACGATACGATACGATATGATACAATATCTTTATTGTCATTGTCCCATGCAGGACAATGAAATTGAAAAACTACATAAAACTCCATACGATACGATACGATACAATACGATACGATACGATACGATATGATACAATATCTTTATTGTCATTGTCCCATGCAGGACAATGAAATTGAAAAACTACATAAAACTCCATAAAAACTCCATAAAACTACTACAAAATTACATAAAACTAAATAAAACTATATAAAAACTAAATAAAACATTCAAAAACCCCTAAAAAAACTCTGAAACCCCATTTTAAAATACACTATACTATAGAGACCCCTTATGCTGCGTTTAGTACCAGAATTGCCTTTGCGTAGAAACTGTTTCTCAGGCAGCTAGTCCTGCCCTTTATAACCCTATACCTTCTTCCAGAAGGCAGAAGCTGAAAGAGATCATTTCCGGGGTGCACACTATCCTGCGCTATCTCTGCCGCTTTCTTATGGCACCCGGCAGCATAGATTTGATCTAAGGTGGGAAGAGTGCACCCAATTATTCTCTCTGCAGTCTTTACAACCCTGGATAGCATTGTTTTTCCCCCTGGCCGTGCAGCTCCCAAACCTACCTGGACCTTGCAATCATCATCTGAGGCCCTTCTTCATGTGCCCCCTCCATGGAAAGTCTGGAGGGTGGCAGCACAAGAGCGGGGCCTTTTCAGTGCTGGCTCCCCATTTGTGGAATGCCCTCGCCAGGGAGGATCACCTCGCACCTTCATACTACACCTTTAGGCACCAGGCAAAAATATTCCTCTTCAACTAGGCTTTGGGTTGATTAACATCCTATACTCTTTTAAATGTGTTGTGAGAGGGAGGGGGGTTTATTGGTTTGTGGGGTTTTCTTGTTCTTGTCTTTAGCATGTCTTTCATTTTTGAACCTTGTATTTTTATGTTGTGAATTGATCTGAGATCTACGGACAAATGGCAGCATACAGAGTGGGACCTTAGTTTACAAACTTAATCCATTCCGGAAGTCCATTCTTAAACTGAAACAATTCTTAAACCAAGGCGCGCTTTCCCTAATGAGGCCTCCCGCCGCCGGTGCCCTTCCACCGTTTGGCTTCCATTCATTGACCGAGGTAAAGTTCTTAAACCGGGACACTATTTCCGGTTTTGCGGAGTTCGTAAACTGAATCGTTCATAAGCAGGGCTGTTCTTAAACTGAGGTACCACTGTAATAAATAGAGGCCAAACTGGGGTGGTGTTGGAGCTGCCAGACTGAAAGTCCGCTCCCTAGGATTGGGCCCTGTACTTACTCCAACTTTGATCTGGCACCAGTATTCTCCCTGTCACCTGAAAGCCTTGTCACGCCAGACGAGGAGAATTAACTGGTGGTAAGGTAAAGGTAAAGGTAAAGGGACCCCTGACCATTAGGTCCAGTCGTGACCGACTCTGGGGTTGCAGCGCTCATCTCGCTTTATTGGCCGAGGGAGCCGGCGTTTGTCCACAGACAGCTTCTGGGTCATGTGGCCAGCATGACTAAGCCGCTTCTGGCAAACCAGAACAGCACATGGAAACGGCGTTTACCTTCCTGCTGGAGCGGTACCTATTTATCTACTTGCACTTTGTGCTTTCAAACTGCTAGGTTGGCAGAAGCTGGGACCAAACAACGGGAGCTCACCGCATCGCGGGGATTCGAACCACCAACCTTCTGATCAGCAAGTCCTAGGCTCTGTGGTTTAACCCACAGCGCCACCCGCGTCCCTCATAACTGGTGGTAGGTGGAAGCAAAACTGCTTCAGGGTTCTAGCACTAAGACTTGCTTCACCGTAACTTCTGCTAATGAACTGCATGTCATTTTCATATCTGAGTCACCACATATCCTTGGGATAAATCTGATGTGCATCTTACCATCCAACACAGGCACTGGTCTGCACGCACTTTCTTACTAACCAAAGAGTTAGCTCAGTCAATAGCATTCCATTCGTAACTGGGAAGGGGAGAGAAATTTGGAGTTGACTAGGTGCCATCAATTTTGGCGTTGGGCAGCAAGTTCTTAAAGAAATGGGAGTGCCTGATCACCTCATCTGTCTCCTGAGAAATCTCTATTTGGGACAAATCGTGAGAGATTTTACTTTCTTGGGCTCCAGGATCGCTGCAGATGGTGACAGCAGCCACAAAATTAAAAGACGCTTGCTTCTTGGGAGAAAAGCAATGACAAACCTAGACAGCATCTTAAAAAGCAGAGACATCACCTTGCCGACAAAGGTCCGTATAGTTAAAGCTATGGTTTCCCCAGTAGTGATGTATGGAAGTGAGAGCTGGACCATAAAGAAGGCTGATCACCGAAGAATTGATGCTTTTGAATTATGGTGCTGGAGGAGACTCTTGAGAGTCCCATGGACTGCAAGAAGATCAAACCTATCCATTCTGAAGGAAATCAGCCCTGAGTGCTCACTGGAAGGACAGATCCTGAAGCTGAGGCTCCAATACTTTGGCAACCTCGTGAGAAGAGAAGACTCCCTGGAAAAGACCCTGATGTTGGGAAAGATGGAGGGCACAAGGAGAAGGGGACGACAGTTGGACAGTGTTCTCGAAGCTACCAGCATGAGTTTGACTAAACTGTGAGAGGCAGTGGAAGACAGGAGTGCCTGGCGTGCTCTGGTCCATGGGGTCACAAAGAGTCGGACACGACTAAACAACTAAACAACTAAACAACAACAACAACAACAACAAGGAGGAAAATGCTGTGGTTAATTCTTCACTTCCTTGCAACGTGTGTTCTAGGGTGACCGAAACGAACATATTATGTACATATTATCTACTTGTGTTCCAGGAGCTAATTCTGCTGGGAACCCCTAGAGAGTGTTGCTGAATGCACTAACCTTTCAGCCTTTGTTAGCAACAAGCACTTGAAGAATCTAAGCCGCTTCTTGTTTTCTATCATCCAGCACAATCTCTTTTCATCAGAGAAAGACTGAAAACATCTCTGCTGGGTAGATTTGATGCTCCCAGAGGCAAAATCTTTAGAGGGGAACTTTGCATACCATCCAGCACTATAGTGTTTACCAGAATGTGGGAAGGAGATCAAAGCCACCTTTTGAAAGGTGTGATCCAGGGACAATGTTGAAATCCTTCCCTTTTCCTGCAGCCCTTGGCTTGGTTTCCATTCCTTTCTCTGCTTCCTGGATAAAATAGCACCCACAGTCCCTGGAGCAGGGGCACAAATTAACCTGTAAGCATTTTTTGGCAGTCTGAAAGAATCCCTCGAGGTTCAAAACCATGGCAATTCCTGGCAATTCTACTCGGCCTCCGAATGCATATCATGCACAAGGCCTTTGCTGTCATATTTACCATTTGCATAAGATGGTATTTGGCATTTCCCCCCACCCTGAGGAGGAGGGAAAAAATATGCGAGAGGAAAGGAGAAAGAAAATGTAGATTACTGGAAAACTGTCAGTCTAGCTTGTGTTTCTGCTCAGATGAGAAGGATGTGGATAAATAATGCCTTTGATTGCCTTCTGAGAGGGTGCGGGTGTCAGAAGTGTTCAAATTGCATCAGTTTCTTTCTGTGTTTCTTCTGCCAGGCATAAACAATGTGGACCTTCTTTACTTTGTTAAGAGATGCCTTTAATTCCACATGGTAATTTGCTATTTGATCAGAGAAAAGGTGCCCTGAATGAAAACTCTTTTGCTGGTGTCGGAAGAGAGTATAAGGGGCCGCCGCCACCCCTTCTGCCGTTCCTCATACCAAATGCTCATTCTAGTATCATGAGGTCTGAATTAGGGGGATGTGTAGAGAAACAAACACACACAATCTCACACACACACACACACACACACACACACACACAGATAATTTACTTATGCTATTTACTTATCCTGTATCCCCTATGCTTGAGGGGGCTTGCAAACAACTAAATTAAAAATGAAATGGCCGTCCCCATCACATAATAGTAAAACCACCACAACAACAATTATAAACAAATCCAGTTACCACGGAACAAGAGCTCACGACCAGCCAGTCACGATGATCCATTTCCAAATGCTGTCTTTGAAATGTAGGCTCTGCAGTTCCATTAAATTGTTCCATTTTGGGGCAAGGGTCATAGCTAAGTGGTAGAGCATCTGTCTTTCATGCCTTTCAACCCCCAGCATCTCCAGGTAGGACTGGGAGAGACCCCCTTTCTGAAATTCTGGAGTGGCAAGTATTCAGAGTAAAGATTCTGAACCAGGTGGTGTGAGACCTAATATTTAGGAACACAGCATCCTGTGTTCCTAAATAGCTCTGACCCCACTTGCCTGCCCTTATGCCTGAACAGCAACATACAATGACTTTTCTTTTTGCCTTCAGATACTTCTTCAAAGCCTACATTTCCCTGTGAACATTCCACTTAGCCCTTTAATTCTCACCCCTAACTGCAATGTTGAGGAAGTATGGCTCGCTGCCTTTGCCCTCGCTTCCTGCTGCATTTCTTCTTGCTTCCCCTGTGGGCCAAAGCCAAGGGCCTCTTCCAACATTGGTGGGCCCCCAGCTACCACTTTTTAAATTTCCCATCGTGCCCCAGGTTGCTCTGGGGTACCGTGAGAAATGGAAAATGGCAGACCGCTCTGCTAGTGGGAGCCCTGTGCCAGGTTTGGAAATGGGCCCTGATGGGGTGTTTGGGTCTCAGGACCTGCCTGAGAATGATGGGTGCTGTCAAAATTCCTGGCCTGTGGAATGTGGATGAGGGTTAATATTATTTTGCCAAGTTTAAGTCTCTCATAGTGGAGCCTGCACCCCTCCAGATGAAAGTGGTTGGGGATTTGTAGTCCGACAACATCTGGAGAGGTGCAAGACCTACATTGGCTCCAAGTATGTTTCTCAGCCCAATTCAGAGTGTTGGTGCTGAACTTTAAAGACCTAAACAGCCTCGGCCCAGTATACCTGGAGGAGCGTCTCCACCATTGTTCAGCCCGGACACTGAGGTCCAGCTCCGAGGACCTTCTGGAGGTTCCCTCACTGAGAGAAATGAGGTTACAGGGAACCAGGCAGAGGGCCTTCTCAGTAGTGATGCCCGCCCTGTGGAACGTTCTCCCATCAGATGTCAAGGAAATAAACAACTATCTGACTTTTAGAAGACATTTGAAGGCAGCCCTGTTTAGGGAAGTTTTTAATGTTTGATCTTTTATTGTGTTTTTAATACTCTGTTGGAAGCTGCCCAGAATGGCTGGGGAGGCCCAGCCAGATGGGCAGGGTATCAGTAATAAATTATTATTATTATTATTATTATTATTATTATTATTATTATTATTATTATCATTAACATCATCATTATTTCCCTAACCCTTCTGTAGACCTTTTGGACAAGGGACCTTTGTGCAAAGACCCCTGGCACTTGTGGACAGAAAATGTTGGGTGTAGCCCACTGTCTCATGAAAACCTGCAGAAAATTACACCAAGCATGAGGCTTTGGGGCTGAAGGGCTTTTCTATCCAGCGCAGGATGTACTAAACACCTCCTTCTATACATAGGTATTCAGAAAAGAGTGAGTTGTTCAGAAACCTTCAGCTGGCTTAAATGTTTGATGCACCCGTTCAGCAATGGGGATTGTGCTGAAGGGATGTGAAATGATATCATTTGGTTAAGTTGATCCACTGTGATGCAGACAATGTTCACTGCTTGATAGAACATGAGAAGCCTGGTCTCCAAAGAACCTGTGTGTGTGTGTGTGTGTGTGTGTGTGTGAAGAATCTTGCAACAAGCCCAATCATGAAACATAGAGAAATTCTTATAGAAAGGCTTGTGGAAGGGAAATTACAATATCTGTTCAAGAAGTGGCAAGGATATTGTATTGGCATCTGGGAGGCTTTAAGGAACAGGGAAAGTTTAAGGACTTAGAGGATGGATTGCAACCGACTGACACTGGGATTTCACCACCCCATGATATTGTAGAGATGGAAGAGGTTCAGAAAAGGACAACCAAAATGCAGCAAAGGTTACAATATTTGGGACCTTGGGAGGGGGGAGATGAGGAGGGATAACATTTACTCACGGTGTTGAAAAAGTGGGTATATATAAATTTCCACCCCGCTCTTGTGCTACTAGTAACAGGGGCCACAAATGAAGCTGGTTGGGTTTTTTTGGGTGGGTGGGTGGGGGGAGAACAGACCTCCTGACCTCCTGACCAAAAAGTATTTCTTCATAGAGTTAAAACTATGAAATTCCATTCCCACAAGATGTAGTGATGGTCACTGAGTTGGGTAGCGTCGCAAATTTACATTGAAATTTGGGACGATCCTTTATTATACAGATTTGGTGGCAACCCTAATTCAGGGCCACATCTCCCTTTGGGGAAACCTTTTGGGGGCCAAATACAAGGGGTGGGTGGGACCAGAAGAACAGTACACAGAACTATTCACATATTTTTTACTTTTGTACTGTAGGCTAGTTTCTACACCCCACTCTATCCTGCATCCAGGCCAACAGAGGTATAATCAGGTTACAAGGACACACATCACAGCCGAGACAAAACAACAACAACCCTTCAAGGAGGCTTCAACGCAGGGCAAGTCAAGGATGTGACCTGGGAAAGGTCCAATAGGACCAGATAGGGAAGCCTAGAGGGTCACATCCGGGCCCCTCACTGCTGATAGAGGCTAAACCAGCGTTTCCCAAACTTGGGTAGCCAGCTGTTTTTGGACTACAACTCCCATCATCCCTAGCTAGCAAGACCAGTGGTCAGGGATGATGGGAATTGTAGTCCAAAAGCAGCTGGAGACCCAAGTTCAGGAAACACTGGGGTAAATGCAGGTAGCTAGGAAGTTCTGTAGTAGTAATAATAAATAAATAATAAATAATAAATGAAGTAGTAATAAATAAATTTTATTTATACCCCACCCTCCCCAGCCAAGACCGGGCTCAGGGCTGCTAACACCAAATATAAAAACAATTGATTGAAATACAACTTAAAAACAAGATTAAAATACAACATTAAAATGCAGCCTCATTTCAGTAGGAACTCAAATCAAAAACTTTTTGGGGGATGAAAACATCAAGTCTTCACCAAGGCCAACTATCCAGACTGGTCCTACGTGGGCCAGAAAAAAGCCAGGGAAGTCCCCAAATAGGAGTTCTATCACAGAAGGAGAAAGGAAAAAGGAAAGAAGGGGAGCGGATCAAGTTGATTCCAAGCCAAAGGCCAGGCGGAACAACTCTGTCTTACAGGCCCTGCGGAAAGAAATCAGATCCTGCAGGGCCCTGGTCTCATGAGACAGAGCGTTCCACCAGGCCGGAGTGAGTGTTGAAAAGGCCCTGGCTCTGGTTAAGGCTAATCTGACTTCCTTAGGGCCTGGGACCTCTAGGATGTTGCTATTTATGGACCTTCAGGTCCTCCGTGGGGCATATCGGGAGAGGCGGTCCTGTAGGTACATAGAGGACATCCCGTAGAGATGTAGGTAGGTCCTCCGTTGTTCCAATAGCTCAGGGATGGGGAACCTGCAGCCCTCCAGATTTTAGGTGAAATTCCAGCTTCCATCAATCCCAGCCAATGACCAGGGATGATGTGAGTTGCAGCCCACTAACATGTGGAGTGCTACAGCTTCCCATCCCTGTAGCAGTTAAATCCCCCCCCCCCCAATACACATTAAGAATGCTAATTAAAGTTCACACCATTTTACACGGAGGGGGAAACATAGTATGCAGAGAGGAGCAGGTGATGGCGCTGGCACCGAGTGTCGAATCGAATACAATATCCATCAAATCATATAGAATTAGAGTAATCATCTGTTTAATTCGATTTAGCTTGTAGCCGCTAAATGAAATGCGCGTCATGTCCCACAAATGCATCATCATCGCCTTGTAAAATGAAATACATGCAATATTAAAATGGAGATAACATTTATTAAAACCATTATGCAAAGAACCTGAGATGATATTTGAACGGCTCGCAGGGTGTGATGACTTGTTATGGTTACTCAAGCAGCTTAGATATTTATTCACAGGCTAAGCAGCTGCACTTTTTTTTTTCCCGATCAGGGAAAGAGAAGGGAGGAAAATGCATGTTTCTAGACCTTTCTCCAAAGGCTCAGTTATTAGAATTACAAAGCCCAAAAATTATCCTGGTGGGGAACATTCCAGAGAGGGAATGCACAGTCCCAGCTGAGGGGCAACGGCCTGTGTGTATTTGTGTTTTAAGAAGAGGGGTGTATTTGTGTAAGGGTGTGAGAGGAAGTGGGGTTTGTGTGTGTGTCACGAAGAGTCGGACACAACTAAATGACTAAACAACAACAACAACTATGGGATGAGCTTTACAAATGGAATGTACTTTTCACCTGCTTAGTTCATTGACTACACACTGTATATTGTGATGTTATGTTGTATATTGTGATGTATATTGTCACTGTCTCATGGACTGAGTTTCTGCCACATGCTTTTTTAAAACTTCTGGATCATTTTGTATTTTTAACAGGTCTGGGGGGGGGGGAATCCATTTGTAACAAGGTTGTATTATATAAATACAACAAACACACTTGACGTTTGCAGGGCCTTACTAGGACCAGTGTATTTTAAAATATTTCTTTCTTAACAGAGTTTGGTCACTGCAGCTGCAGCAGTCCATCACAATGGCCCAGTTCACATTTAACATTAAGAACAACCACAAAGATCACACAATCCTTCCCCCGTCTATTTGCCATCTCAATACCTGGGGAGTAAGCCACAATTTGGCTTAGCGTTGTGTCCGAACCTGGGCTCATGGTTTCTCTTGTTCCAGAAAAGCCACAGGTGGTAAACCAAGAACAAACCTTCATTGCATCTTGTGGTTCATCTGCTGCCCAAGGTTTGATGCAACCCAAATCATGGCTTAGCTCTAGGTCACATGTCAGCAGCAGGACAAGGGGAGGAACACAGTGGCCACAATCGTGGTTCTGGGCATGCTCACATTTGCTCAATTGCACATGGTTAGTGATAAATGTGAACTGAGTCAGGGCCCTGGTTGAAACACAGCTACACCATGACATAGCATTGTTAAAGGTAAAGGTAAAGGGACCCCTGACCATTAGGTCCAGTTGTGGCCAACTCTGGGGTTGCAGCGCTCATCTCGCTTTATTGGCCGAGGGAGCCGATGTACAGCTTCCGGGTCATGTGGCTAGCATGACTAAGCCACTTCTGGCGAACCAGAGCAGTGCACGGAAACGCCATTTACCTTCCCGCTGGAGCGGTACCTATTTATCTACTTGCACTTTGACGTGCTTTCGAACTGCTGGGTTGGCAGGAGCAGGGACCGAGCAATGGGAGCTCACCCCGTCGCGGGGATTCAAACCGCCGACCTTCTGATCAGCAAGTCCTAGGCTCTGTGGTTTAACCCACAGCACCACCCGCATCCCAGTGTTACAGCATTGTTACAGAGGCATTATTGGAAGGTGGTGGTGGCAGGTCCCACTGGCTAGTGACTTTTTCCAGTAACCCACCCCTAATTCCTGAAAGTTTCTAGGATCTCTTCTACTCACCTGAAGAAAACAAAACCCCCTCCCCATGTTTTGCACCCTGAAAATTGAGCTATGAAGGTGTGTCAGGGGGTGGTGGTGTATTTTGGGCTCTGTTATACTTGAAACAAGCCTTTGTGCTGATAAGCGCAGAAACAGAATATGAACGGTGGCTATGGGTGATGTGCCTATTTACTCAAAAGTAAGCCCACTGATTCCCTGGAACTTACTTCCACTGAAGACTGCTTACACCAGCTGCCTGAAGGAAATAAATTACAGATACATGGGGAAATCGTGCATTGCTTATATTGGTCCACCAAGCCAAAACCTTGAAACTTTTCTACACAAAGGTTCCACGTGCATTTATGCATAAATAAATAAACAAATACACCTGCACTCATTTGTTCCTTTTCCTGCAGCCCCCTTCTTCTTTGCTTACTCTTCCAAAGTTATCCCTGGGCTCACCTGAATCAAACATTTTGCAAGAAGGGTTGTTTTGCACATTTTTAATAAGTCTCTGTTTTGCCATCAGAAACATTTGCCAACAGTGCACATTCTGTTTGCCGACATTAACAACAGAAATTCCCTTTGAACTAACACAATCTCAGCAGGTTGGATGACCTGCTGCAAAAGGAGGTGTCTCTCCTCCCCCCCCCCCCGCTTTTGCTGTCTTTTTGCAAACAAGGAAGAGCTTAATTCCTTCGAAACAGCAAGCAAAACTTTCATCCAGAGGTTCCAGCTTAAGCACATCCTAATTATTTTGACTAATCACTGCAAGTCAAAGTGAGAGATCAGCGCTCTGGCATGCACAGACAGACTGGTACCTTTGCAAGGTCACTGACAGTGGTAACTGAGACCCATTGGGACTTGGTAGGGTGGAAGGCAAGGAGACTGACTGTAGGTGGAGACAGAACCATTGACCGGGAGAGCCTATGGATCCTGAACTGGCCTCCACAGTCACCTATGGACACACTGTTAAGACCGTATTCATGGAAGACAATCTTACTTGGCTACAAGTGATCGCCAGCGAGAAGAAAGACAAATGTGAGATTTGTCTCCATCATCTGTCAGCATCGCCCTTGAGCCAGTGTTACCAACTGGACTCATGCACTTCAACCCCGACTGGGCTAGGCGATCTGGGTAGCACTTCCAGAGACCACCTTCTACACAGGAACAGGTCAAAGTGCTGTGGACTCACAGCTTAGAGTTGTGAGCACCGGATTCACTTCCACAATACAGTCGTCGCACAGCAGAGTATAGCAGAGTCTAGCAGTGTATACACGACTCGGAGAGCAGCTCTGTAGAATATCTTCTTTTATTCTATAACTACAACTATAATACAAAACTATATACAGAGCTAAATAGATCTAAGCATAAATGAATGCTGCACTGAGTGTCTGCAGCTGCTCTTAGCAGCAACCTTATCTCTACACACGATCTCTAACACTCAGTCTCTCTCTCTCTCCGACACACTGACTGACTGACTGACTGACTGACTGACTGACTGATTTGGTGCTGGAGCTGAATAAGTAGAAAGCAGAACACTGCTCCTCCTCTCTGGAGAATCAGCAGACTCGTCAGGAGATTCTTGGATATGGGAGGGGTGAAATCTCCTCATCATCCTCCCTGCTGAATTCTACAACAGGCAACATTTACCCAGCAGGCCTCTTCTTAATAAAGTTCTTAGTAGATTTCCAATCCCAAATCAATGGCAATTTTTTGTTGTTGTTGTTGAGCCTTTCAAAGCTCTGCTCAGTTACACAGGAACATAGGAAGCTGATTTTTTACTGAGTCAGACCATTGCTTCACCTAGCTCAATATTGTCAGCATTGACCAGTCTCAAACCCTGAGTGAGTTAGGGACTTTCCCTAGACGAGAAGACAGGCTCCAGCAGATTGAACAGACAAGAGCAATGGGTGTGTGTCTTGTGGGATGTAAGAATCAGGTGCAGTCATGCTAGAGTAGGCATGAATGTTGTCTCAGTCCTCCAGCCGGAACATCCTGCTTTCCAGGACTGAGACGAAACTTCCTATGTGTAACTTGAGATGGGCGTGGCCTCTCTCCTGAAGTAGAAAGAACCAGAAGCACAGGTTGGTGACCATCTTGTCTCTCTTGTCTCTATCAATGCCATCTCAATAACAGTACTACTAAAATGCACCCTTGGCTCCAGGGCAAGAGAAGAAAAGGGGGCTTTCTCCCATAAAGAGATAGTCACCACATTTAAACTATGTTCTAACCTTATAAGTCTGCCTTCTGGGAACCTCTGTGTGAACAGATGATTACTTGTGAGTAAACATTTTATATTTTACAGAAGACTGTGTAGCGTCTCATTTTAGGAGGGATTATACGGGGGAAATACCAGGAAATATTTACAGAGTCTCTAACGAGTCTGAGCAAGCTATCTGCTGTGCATGTGTTTTTAAAAAGGGGAATGTTAACTCTGCTGATTTTGTTGAACTTGTAAAGACAAGTTGGGATAGGATATCTTAGACAATATATCCTCCCCCGCATCCCTAAGCATTCCCACATGTCTAATGGTCAAGAAGGTCATTTCTGCATGAGCTGCAGAGGGAAGTGAGGGACAGATGGGGCTCATCAACCTGGAGAAGGAAAACTCTCATCCTGAACCTCCACTGCCTTGAGGTGTATCTTCGGGAGAAGAAAATGCTAAGCAGTAAACCCTACACAAATCTGGAGTGGAGTCCCTAAGATGCTTGGATGGTGCCATATATGCCTCTTTCCAGCAACTCCTGCAGCTCAGCTAGTGCCAAACATATTGCTCTGCTTTCCTTTGGACCATATCAGCAAGGCAGGGAGAGGGATATTGTCATCTGGGCAGCCCAGGACCTCTATACACACTGCCCAGGCTTGCACTCCAGAGAGATCACTTCGATGCTGGTAACAGAGCAAAAACCACAGTTTGCCTTGACCCCTGGAGGCACACTTCATCGTCTTTTGAGACAGATGCCAAGAACAACAACAAAATTGGCTCTCTCTCCTGGAGATGCTGGTGGGGACCTTATGGACTACCTGCTCCCATGTGAAACTACTCTCACACATTGGTCGTCTACAGAGGCCCTCTTCCTGTTTCTTTTCCAATCAAAGGTCTGGAGCACGCTGGTGTGGGCTGGGACCTGCCTAGAAGAGGCAGCAGAGTTATGAAACTCGCTCCCCATATGAGATACAGCCTGCCCCCTTTCTCACTTGCTTTTCGATGTTGGGTGAAGACAGTTCTGTTCCAGTAGGCATGTGGGATCAACACTGAGTCATAGCTATTGTGTAATTTCCAGTTGCTTTTGTGGTTTTGGGTTGGGCGCATTATCCTTTTGAATCTCTCCTACTGTCTGATGATACGGTTAAGGTTATACACGGGGTTTTTTTGGTGCAAGCTATTTTGTAGCGCCTGTATTTGTCACACAATAAAAGCAGGATGGTATATTAAACAGATACATTTTCACTACCCAGCTGCAGGGAAATTTGCTTTTCAGAGAAGCTGCCCAGCAAGATTTCTCTTCTTTCCCCGCTGCTAGCTTTGATGAGTCACAAAATGCTGAAGACTTTCTGACCAGGCAACATCTCGAGAAAGGATTCAAATCAGCTGCGGAAGATGCTGAGAAAGAACACAGTGACATTCGGCATCCTCTTCCTCCGCTAAATAAACAGCAAAGCCGGCTCATTGTTAGGGAACAGGGGGAGAAAAGGCTGCAGCAACAGGAGACGTTTGCTGTACAACAGAATGAAAATACCCCGGGGACACTTTGTCCTCCGAAATCTCTCACCTTCCTACATTCCCTCCCTTCTGACATTGCTGTAGATGGCTGTTGCGAAGAATAATGTGATTGCTGTATTTGTCTATTTCTATATATATTTGACTCTGGGTCTTTCGCAGGCAGCTGGCAAAATATGTTGTAGCGCCTGGCAGATATTATTTTGGAAGGCGGCAAAGTTAAGTTTGTCAAAGTAGGGCTGGCTTCACAGATAAGGCAGGGGAAAGGTTGGAGGGCAGGGGTTCTGGTACAAGAGGAGCTACAATTCCCAGAGTTCCCTGCGAAGAGGGATTGACTGCTAAACTACTCTGAGAATTGTAGCTTCATGAGAAGAATAGAGGGTCTCCTAAGAATTATCAGCACTCTTAACACACCAGGGCTCCCAAGATCCTTTGGGGGAAACCATGACTGCTCAAAGAGGTATGATGTTGCTTTGTTCTGTGAACCGCCCTGAGACCTCTGGGTATAGGGCGGTATATAAATTCTAATAATAATAATAACAATAATAATAATAAATGTACAGTGTAGATGGGACCACAGCTCAAGGACACATTCCAGCTAAACAAAAGCACTCAAGCTTGGGGAGAATTACATGGGCCAGTGTCACAGTGCTGCCGGGCAAGGAATGTCCAGAGTGAGGAATTAACTCTTTATTGTCAAAAGCACACTTACAAGTTAGGGAAAGACATGTCCACCAGTCCTACATCTCTCAGCTACTCCTAGGTGTGCACTCATTGAGGCAGTTTCCCCCACCCCCTGCCAACCTCAGCTTATATATATATATATTTCCAACCAAGCTGTGTACAAGCAGGCAGAGACTATGCCTGCATGTAACCTGCTTCTGCTCCTCCCTCTTCAACCCTCTTCTGGTCCTGGGAGACAGTGGGACAGGAGAGGTGGAGGTAGGAGAAGGAGGAGGTGTAGAAGCCCTTGGTGTATCTCTTCCTTCTCCTGTACCTATACTTCACTCTCCAATCCTGCAGCTTCTCCTGCCTCTGACTCTCATCTCCTGGCTGTTACTGCCTCCCCTAGATCAGTGATCCTTTCTTCCAAGTCAGCCTTCAACCCCACTTCTCCTGATGCCCACTCATCAGAATCCAGCCACCACCTCTCCTCATCCAGTCAGTCCCTGACAGCTAGACAGAGAGGCTTGGGGGGCCATATGCAGCCCTCAAGCCTTAACTTCCCTGTTCCTAGGGTTCAGGGTTGCCATATTTGCACAAGCACCAACTTCCCCAGTGATTTTCCTAGCGGCACGCTATGACAGCTCTTCAGCGCAAAACTTCAGGCCATCTTCCCAAATGAGTCGCCTTCTTGGAGCAGCTCCCTGGGAAGAGGGATTGACAGTTAAGCCACTCTGGGAATTGTAGTTTTCGTTGTTTAATTAGGCTTCCTTGTTCATATTGTTTTTATCCAGTGGTGTTTAGTTTAGGCCGTTAAATTAGCTTATTTGTATGGTCGCGTGGATTGATTGGATGGGATACTTCTTGATGTTGGGATTTATCATTGCTTCAGATGCTTCCAAACTGTTATGCCTCTTGCTCATCAGATACGTTGCGAACCACTTTGGGCACAGTTTTGTGCAAAAGAGGCATAGAAATAAGCAGACGGGCCTCCCAATAAGTTCTTCCTCAGTCCTCTTGTTCATTTGCCCTCTCAACTATTGGGCAGCGTAGCTAGAATTCCACAACAGGCAGAGTTGTGATATGAGACAACAGGGCATGGGAAGGGTGGAGAGTAGCCCTAAGTGTCTCCTCCTCTGCTACATCAACAGATTTAAAGGTACTGGTCCAATGTCTGGGTTACAAGGTCTACCTGAAGTCACACCAGCAGCCTCAAAACAGTTAAGTATCCTGAGATGGTCTAATTTATTCTCCACCAAATGGGAGTCCACAGCCCATCCAGATTAAGTCCCAGCCCGGTTTATGCATGACAAACTATGAGGTGCCAATCAGCCCTTTCTGCCTAAATAATAAAATGGATGATGATGGATCCTGTCACTTTAAATACAGTCAGGCATGTTATTTTCTCCCCCCCCCCCTGCATCCCAATCAATCTGTTTTCAGCCTTCCAGGGGGTCATGACACTCTTGTGTCAAGAAGCCCTAGGGATGCTCAGTCAAATGGAGTCGATGTGTGAAAGATGGATTGATTGTAAGACACAACTAGCTAGAGAAGAGGCTGGAAGGGAGGTAGAAATATATATACAGCCAGAATCTCCAGACTCATTTTCTTTCTGCATTTGCAATAAATAAGTGTGTGGTGGGGATAAAATGAACCTTTATATAGCTGATAGCAAACCCATGTCTTTCTGTATGCATCCTGGATTTGATGGTGGGGTTTTTTTTTTTTGGCATTTAAATAATGAATTTCAAGAGGTAAAGGTCAGACATTGTGTTTCCATGCCAAGGAGAGGATGTCAGCGCTCACAATCTCTGTGGAACATTCTGCAATCCAACCAAGGCAACATATTCAAGTTGTAGCAAAACCATGTTTTCTAATATGCCTCTGCCTCCCGATAGCACAGAAGAAAATTAAAAGGTGCTCTTTTTATTCCATTATGGTAAAGCGGCTTTCGGGGAATCTCAGCAAATCTCCAGCTATAGATATAAAAAAAGGAGGGCCTGTCTGAAGTTTGACTGGAGTCACAGAATATTCCTATTCTGGCAAAATTATCCTAATACGACAGCCTCAGATCCTGGTTTTGTGCACATCCTCACCCGCAACTGCATTTTGAGCCTGAAAACTCTTTCATGGAGAAGAAAAACAACCACCCTGAAATGTACTTCTATAACAAACTGCCCTAAGAGAACTCTTTAAAAAATGGTCCTCAAGATACCACAGTCCAAAAAGGAAACTATATCATTGCACACTTACTTTTCATTAGTTATATGGTGTCACTGATCTGGGGCTTAAACAGCAAACATCCTTGCTTGCAGTTGGAAATCAGGATCAAGAATAAATGTGTTCATGCTGGTTCGTACTAACATTAGTTAGCTTTGGGTAAGTGCCATAGCTCAGTGATATGACATCTGCTTTCTATTAAGAAGGCCATGGGTTCAATCCCCAACACCTCCAGAATGGTTTGGGTATGGCTTTCAAGACATTACTGAGCAAAATGGACTAATGGTTGGACTTCGTACACAGCAGCTTCCTGCCTTTCTCAAATACATCCTGGAGTCCACTGCCTCCTCAGAGACCGGATCTAAGGAGAGGAGCTGTCCCTCAGACGTATAGGTAGTGTTTTTCATGCAGAATTTTCCAGACTCAATCCCAGCCATCTCCAGGTACAGCTGCTAATTTTCCTGGTCCAAAATCCTGGAAAGCCTCTGCTTTGTCAGTGTCCACAATGCTGTGGTGAACAGACCTATGGTCTGACCTGGTATAATATAGTTTTCTACATTCCTAACCTTGGGCCAAAGGGACACAGGTGGTGTTGTGGGTTAAATTACAGAGCCTAGGACTTGCCGATCAGAAGGTCAGCGGTTCGAATCCCTACGACGGGGTGAGCTCCCGTTGCTTGGTCCCTGCTCCTGCCAACCAAGCAGTTCGAAAGCACGTCAAAGTGCAAGTAGATAAATAGGTACCGCTCCAGCAGGAAGGTAAACGGCGTTTCCGTGCGCTGCTCTGGTTCGCCAGAAGCGGCTTAGTCATGCTGGCCACATGACCACAGCTGTACGCTGGCTCCCTCAGCCAATAAAGCGAGATGAGCGCCGCAAACCCAGAGTCAGTCATGACTGGACCTAATGGTCAGGGGTCCCTTTACCTTTACCTTTAACCTTGGGCCACCAAATTGCTTCCTATCATGGAGCAGCAATTGTGTACTTTTCCTCATGCATTGTATGGATGTACACATCATGACCCTATTTCAACAATATCCCCCCCCCCACTGCACACCTTTTGGAGCAGGAGCAGGAATAGCTGTAGACTATGGGAGTTGTAGTTCAACAACATCTGGAGGTCCACAGGTTCCTTATTCCTGCCCTATAATATACTGGACGAGGAAACAGCTGGCTGGAACCCTGAAGAGCACTCCTGCTAGGTGGTAAGGAATACAGTGGCATAGCTTGCATTGCCAGTGAACAGGGCCACATGGAGGAAGGGAAATGGATGGAGTACTCATTCAAATTTAACTCCCTAATGGTGCTCACGTCACCCAGGAGACCGCAGTCACAGAGATAAGAAAAGAAGAGTTGTTCCATCGTCTGGAGAGATCACTTCCCAGAGAAGCTGTTTTCAACGGAGCCCAGCAACGAAAGCACACAGCTGTATTGAGGCAGCATTGGGTGTTGAAATTTTGCATCCCTAACCATTTTGTGCCTGGGTCAATCACCCTGTGGCACCCCATACTACACCACTGAAAGAATATACTGCAAAATTTGTTGCAGGTTCCACTTGTCTGCATCTGAATGAGGAATTCTAGATTATCTCCTCAATGCAGGGGGCTTTTTTTGGTGTGTTTTTAAGCTGGTCACAGCTTTCCATTTTCTGCCCAACCTCCCACAAGTATATTTCAGCTTCCGTCAGTTTTGTGCAATGAATTTGCCATGTGCTGTTTGCGTCCTGAGAACAGTAGCCGCGCCTGGTATTTATAGAATGTTTCGACACATCTAGTGCTTCAAAGCGCTTCACAAAAGGAGATAACTCACTAGGACAGCCAGCCACCTATCTATTACAAAATAAATAAATCGGTTTTAAGTTCAGACTTCAAAAGGGAAGCGGTAGCTGGCCTACTCAAATCTCAGTGGGCAAGGGAATTCCGCAGAGCCAGTCATAATAGCAAAAAAGAGCATGTTCGTGGGGTGGCACACTGCTCCCCTTGCCCGGTATAGATTAATGAACAGCAGGAATGGAAATGTTAATCATTAAGAAAAGGTTAAAATGTTCTTGCTGTGCAAGAGCGCCGCATAAAAGGAGGCAACAACTGTTCGGAATACACCACATCAACGCAGAGATCTTGCAACGGCTAACTTCCAACTGGGAATATATTAGGAAGGAGAAACAACAACAGAAAAGGAATCCTCAGAGGATAAGGCGGATGCAAAAACAGCAAGCGGAAATCAATCGGAACCAGGGCACGGCTCTGGTTGCTTGCTGTAAACTTCAATTTACTCTTTCCAAACTGAAAGCCAAATGCTGTGGGGTTGGAATTGGTACCGCATAGCCTTGCCTACCATCCTTTTACCACATTTATAGCTGGAGTATGGCACTGTGGGTTAAACCACAGAGCCTAAGACTTGCTGATCAGAAGGTCAGCGGTTCGAATCCCTGTGACGGGGTGAGGTCCCATTGCTCAGTCCCAGCTCCTGCCAACCTAGCAGTTCGAAAGCACGTCAAAAGTGCAAGCAGATAAATAGGTACCGCTCCAGCGGGAAGGTAAACGGCATTTCCGTGTGCTGCTCTGGTTCACCAGAAGCAGCTTAGTCATGCTGGCCATATGATCCGGAAGCTGTACGCTGGCTCCCTCGGCCAATAAAGCGAGATGGGCGCCGCAACCCCAGAGTCGGTCACGACTGGACCTATGGTCAGGGGTCCCTTCACCTTTACCTTAGCTGGAGTATCAGTCAACTAAACACAGGCTGGAAGCAACTACACATTGTGGGAAACTCCTTCCAACCTGAATGTTAATGGGAAGAGAGGTTGCTTCTTGAGGTATCCAACTTGCATCTGATTTGGTGTACATGTGCTACGTGTGCTTCATTTTTCTCCCCTCCAAAAGCCAGCGCATGCAAATTTAGCTTATGTTATGTTGGTGTACAGTCAATGCGCATGTATAGGAGAGGTAAAAAGATTAGGCCTGAGGCCTTTGCTCCCCTGCTATCTGTGGAACAGTGTTCAAAATTCTCCAGGCACCCAACAGGTACATTTTGCTACTGGTGCACAGGCCCAATTGCGACTTACATGGAGATTTCTGCCTGCTAGGTTGGTAACCAAAGTTTAAAAATCTCTGCCTTAGTCCACAGTTAATACCATTTCCATTTCCACTGTGTGTGTTTCTCCTTCTTGTATATCAGGACAAGTGAATTGTTTTAAAAGCAAGCTACAGTCAAGCAATGTAGTTTAGGGTTGCCATATTCGGGGTTGTCGAGCTAATTTTTTTTGGGGGGGGGGAGCAGGAAGTTGTTGAGCCATACATCCAGATTTTTCCCAGACGTTTCAGCGATTTCCGCCCAGACACTCTTTCCGATTGCCGGCTATGTCCAGGAAATTCTGGGTGCATGGCAGCCCTAACAACAACAACAACAACAACAACATATTTATACCCCGCCCATCTGGCTAGGTTTCCCCAGCCACTCTGGGTGACTCCCAACAGAATATTAAAAACACGATAAAACACCAAAAACTTCCCTAAAGTTGAGACAGAATCCTAGAACTGAATCCTAAAATGGTGTCATTGGAAAAGTCCCCAAGCATCATCTGGTCCAACTCCCTGGCAAACAGACATTCTCCTGTAACCTAGGTTTAAGGTGCCCTTTGGTGCCTACCTTATATATCTGAGTTTCTAACACTGCTGGGGAACCCAGACCCGGCTCAGTTACCCATGCCTTAATTACTGCTGGGATGGATTGCTGCAATGCTCTCTACACGGACCTGCCCTTAGAAACAGTCTAGAAACTTCAAAGGTTCAGAATGTAGTGGCCAATTTGCTATCTGGAACTCGAGAGATGTCATTTGCACTGGCAATCTCTCTCTGTTCCCAGGATTAATGTCAAGTGCTGGTTTAAAGCCCTAAACAGCGGTGGTGAAACTCTTGACCCGTCAGCCAAGTTTGGCCTGGCAGGGGGTAGTCGGTCTCTGTAGAAAGCAGGCTTGAAGTCACAATCTATCAGGCATCAGACAGTGACTTCCAGACTGCTGATCAGTGGTGCCTGACTCTGATAATGAAGGTTGAATAATTAGCAGATATTTAATATGCAGACAGGGAGTGCAGTCTACCACCTGTATTCAAAGTGCCACTGCATTCCAAGTTTAACCCACCAAATCTGCTACATGGCCTCAAGAACACTAGTATTGAGAAACTCTTGAGGTCTGGTTTACACTTCTCACAATGAAGAGGGCTGATGATCCTTCAAAAACCTTGGAAGGATTCCATGAAATCATAAGGATGACAAAAGTGCAAGTAAATATCTTTATTAATAAACAGTGGGGGGAAAGCAGAAAGCTCATCCCAACACTCTTCACACACCCCAAGATTCCCTGAGGTGGCATTATGAGGATTAATTAATCTCTACAAAGCACCCTGAGATCCTGGGGGGGGGGGGGAGGCATTATGAGAGGGCAAATAATTATTAAAGTCTGATTAATCATGTAAGGGGATGTGGGAGGTTGCACACTTTGGTTTACAAAAATCACCAAAATAAAGAAAAAAGTTAGAAGTTCATAGAATCATAGACTTGGAATATAGGAGGCTAAGTATAGGAGAAATAAAATAACCAAGATTGACAGACTCACCTATTCCTACTCCAAAGTAAGCTGCAATGAGCTCAGTGGGAATTATTCTATAGTATACAACTGCAGTCATAAGTTTATCCTTTGAGAACAGGGTGCTGGACTAGATGGGCCTTTGACGTTGTCAGATGCGGGTGGCAGTTGCTCATGAGCAACCAGGCAGGACTCCGACCTGTCTTTTACAGGTTTTATTGGTGCAAACTATTTACAGACTCTTGAGAGTCCCATGGACTGCAAGAAGATCAAACCTCTCCATTCTGAAGGAAATCAGCCCTGTGTGCTCACTGGAAGGACAGATCCTGAAGCTGAGGCTCCAATACTTTGGCCACCTCATGAGAAGAGAAGACTCCCTGGAAAAGACCCTGATGTTGGGAAAGATGGAGGGCACAAGGAGAAGGGGACGACAGAGGACGAGATGGTTGGACAGTGTTCTAGAAGCTACTAGCATGAGTTTGACCAAACTGCAGAGGCGGTGGAAGATAGGAGTGCCTGGCGTGCTCTGGTCCATTGGGTCACGAAGAGTCGGACACGACTAAATGACTAAACAACAACACCACATTTACAGTGCAAAAACACAAAGTTTATGTCTGTCTTAGTCACTTGCAGAATCTGGGAGTGGCCCCTTCCGGTTTCTTCCCTAACATAAGAACTTTGGCACTGCAAGCCTCCTCCTCCCCTCCTTACATTTCACCCCTCTGAGCAGGCTGGGCAACGGAAGGGGCATGCGTCCCTCCTAGCCAGCCTGGCTATGTGAGGCGCTGGGGCTCTCAGCAGCATCCTTGAGCCCTTTCCCCACTTGGCTGGCCCCTTTCTTCTCTCCTTCACTGGCGGTGTGGCTTTCCCCACCGCTGGAGGAGGAGCTGCTCCTCACAATTTTTGGAGGCACTCTGTATTCCAGTGGCCCCCCTGCCTCCCTCCCCTGTTCCAATGGCAGTCCCCTGACAGACATGATCCAGCAGGGGTCTACTTATGAGTTTAACTAAGCAGAAATACCCAGGTGGACATGATTTAGTGATCTTGCTAGTGAAGTGGGAAGGTGGGATTCATTATAGAATTGGAAGGGATTTCACTCAGAAACCAATCTCTCCCTTGTCTTTTTCTGTTTTGTTTTGACTGGAGAGCACTCAAAAAAAATCTGCAGGGCAGAAGGATTGCATGTTTGCTCCTTCTCATTACAGCAGTCGTCATTAGGCTAGGATGATGTGACTTTTCTCAGGGCTCCATCACCTGAATTTATCTTGGCTAACAGCCGCCGCCACTGATTTCTCTTCTGCCTAGAATGTATGTTTACCTATTCAGAGGGTGAATCAGATGCAGAAGTGAGCTGAGAGTCAAGTACTCCCGGCAAGAAGACCAGTGATTCTCGAATCACCAAGGAAATGATCACATAAACAAGAGCAGGATTATTCTCTTGGGTGAACTCAACACACCATTCTGGACAAAAAAACAGTGACCTGTGAACGACCCAACACAGTCAGTCATGGCTTTGACTGAAAGCCGCTGGAACTCTTAAGTTTGTGCAGGCAGGAATTATCATTGGATAATGCTCCTCAGATAGCAGTGTTGAAACCTTAAATTGTACAAGCAACCAAAGTATTATAAAATATAAGAAATGGCTTGCTGCATAAGGCTCTGAGTCTATCTGCTTCAGTCCTCCGTTTCCTAGCATCACCAACCAGAGTCCCCTGGGAAGCAGGGCAAAAAGGAAACTTCCCAAGAAAATATTTATAAGAGCTATTCATCCGCAGCATCCAGTTTTCAAAGATACACTGCCCACGAACACGAAGGCCCCATTTAGCTATCAGTGCTAAGAGTTGTGAATAAACATAACTTTTCTTAAGTATGCCTGATCCATTTTCTTTAAATAAAACCCATCTAAACTAGCCTGTAAGTCTTCGTCGTTGCTACCGAAATGGGCCTTTGAAGGAAGAGAAACTGCTGCTCTTCGGCTGAAAAAAAATGCCCCCAAGGCAGCTTACAACAGCAATGAAGTGCAATATTGTTTTAAAAAATATTCCGAGCACAATTCAAAGTGTTGGTGCACCCCCAGTATACCTAAAGGATCGTCTCCACCCCCATTGTTCTGTCCAGACACTGAGGTCCAGCGCCGAGGGCCTTCTAGCAGTTCCCTCCCTGCGAGAAGTGAGGTTACAGGGAACCAGGCAGAGGGCCTCCTCAGTAGTGGCGCCCACCGTGTGGAACGCCCTCCCGTTGTATAGCAAGGAAATAAACAACTACCTGACTTTTAGAAGACATCTGAAGGCAGCTCTGTTTAGGGAAGTTTTTATGTTTGCTATTTTATTCTGTTTAATATTCTGTCGGGAGCCACCCAGAGTGGCTGGGGAAACCCAGCCAGATGGGCGGGGTATAAATGATAATAAGTATTACTACTACTACTGTTGTTGTTGTTGTTAAAAAAACATCAGCAACAATAATGAACCAGATAAAATGAGCAGAAATAAACATGAAGAACTAGAGGCTTAAAAAATAATAATACAACTATTCTCTTAAAATGCACTCCAAATGGTACACACACACACACACACACACACACACACCCATTCACCAGTAAACACACCACACTTTTTCTTGTGGAAACTCAGTGAGGTTGCATTGGAGCACTGAGGCAGCCATCACATCCTGCCTTATGACAGGGATGCCTCTGTGCCCTTTAATACTGCTAGTCAACCAGTATTTTCCTGTGAAACTGCACATTCCCAGTTAACCATCACAAGACTCAAATAAAATAGTAATCTTCAGACTCTGGCACGCTCCATCCATAATCCACCATCTTTGGCCCTGGCTACACCCTTGACTTGCAAGATTCTGTTCTTGTTTCTTTCCTTATCCTTAGGTTTCGATCCTAGCTCCTAGCTGCCCCAAACGCAACTTCTGAGCTGCCCAATTCCCCCAGTCTCAACCCTTAACACATCATTTCCTGCCTAGGCTCCACCCACCCTGATTCTGCTTCCTGTCTATGGACCTAGTTTTTCAAAATCAACATCTGGCATCTCTAGTCCTCATTAGCTCACAGGGGCCAGGATTATTTCTCTGAAACTCCATTTTCAGTCTGGGCTATCCGGAGTCAGGTTTGCTATTTCTGGCGTCTGTCTTCCTTCTCCTCTAAAATGGATTTTTTTTTTTAATAGCTACTGCAGAAGGCCAGCATGTTGCAGAGTAACAAAACCATTTCCCTCCTCCTGCCCGCCTTCTTCATAATATCACATCAAATTGCTGAAGTAGTACCATATGGTGCTTGAGTACCAAGCCAGAACAAGTTGTTCAGCTTGTCATAATCTGGAAAGCTGCAGGAAACTTAAATAATTTCTCTGCGAAGTGGAAGAACTCAAGGCACTTTGCATTTCCCCCCTCTTCCTCCCCAGTTTTTTTCTTTGATTCACACACAATTTCCTGGCACTTGCCATCAGCAGAAGTGAATGTGTGCAGTTCCCAAAAGGGATGATGTATATATTTAAAAAAATACCCTCAACAAAACCATTTTCTCCCCCATTGAAGCTTTCTGATTCTTCAACAGCAAAAGGGATGATACAAGTCCTCATCTGCTGTCTGGTGGGTTTTTTGTTTAGATTTTTTTTTAAAGAAAACCTTCCCACTCATGAGAAACACCATCTTTGCTCAAAAAAGTATGTATTAAACTTATATGGCTCTCTCTAAAGGCAAACCTAGGTGGTGAGAAAACACGACAAACAGTATCCAATGAAGTCATTCTGTCTGCGCAAGGCATTCCGGTTGTGCAATGAATTCCTGTTTTTTTGGGGGGGGCATCCAGTACCCTCCCCAAATTTCCAGGGGGTTGGGGAACCCCAATAACAGATTTAGGGGGGTGAAAGGGAACAAAGAAGGGGGAGGTTCCAGCGTACAAGTGGAAAACCTTGCTCAAATGGAACAAGTTATTTAGATACTGCCATATATGTATAAATTATGGGCTGGATTTACTAATTGCGCTAGTGCGGTGGTTCTCGGGGTGTAGTGCACTACGTTCTGGCAATTGTGGCGGGAAGATTCAAGGGGGGAGAACCATGTGTGGCATCCTGGAAGAATGCTGGGATATGAATGTTGTTCTCATCATTATTAGTAGTACAGTGGTACCTTGGTTTGCATACGTTTTGGATTACAAACACGTCAAACCTGGAAGTGCGTGTCCCGGTTTGCAACCTTTTTTTGGATTACAACCCATTTCTGGGGGGATTACGAACAATTTGGGGGGGGGAGGCTCCATTGGCGAAAGCGCACCTTGGGTTACAACCTGTTTTGGTTTACAAACAGACCTCTGGAACAGATTATGGTTGTAAACCAAGGTACCACTGTAGCATTGATGGTGTTAATAGTAGTGCAGCCATAAAACCACTAGCAGATTAGCAAAGCTAAGCAGGGACATGTCTGGTTCCAAATTGGATGGGGGACCGTGTGCTCAGATTTCTGCACTGAAGGGGATTGGACTAGATGATAACATTGGGGTTCCTTCCAACTGCACAAGTCTATGATTCGATAGTCTATGAATAATAATGATACGGTCGTCATTTTATAAGAAAACCATAACCCACTATGTGTTTCCAAAAGCTGCTTCATGCCCCCAACTCAAAACAACAACAATCCACAACCCATGGAAACCAATGAAATTTGGGTATTGTTGCAAATCAGGGGGGGGGGGGCATTTTGTGTCAACCCTAAATACTGGGAACTTAGGCTGCAGACAAACCATACATTTAAAGTACACAACTTCCTCCAAAGAATCATGTGGACTTTATTAAAAAATGCTGGGGATTGTAATTTTGTGAGGGGCAAACTACAATACCTAGCATTCTTTGAGAGACATCATGGGTTTTAAATATATAATACAGTGGTACCTCGGGTTACATATGCTTCAGGTTACATACACTTCAGGTTACAGACTCCACTAAACAAGAAATATTACCTTGGGTTAAGAACTTTGCTTCAGGATGAGAACAGAAATCGTGCTCCGGCGGTGCAGCAGCAGCAGGAGGCTCCATTAGCTAAAGTGGTGCTTTAGGTTAAGAACAGTTTCAGGTTAAGAACAGACCTCCGGAACGAATTAAGTTCTTAACCCGAGGTACCACTGTATATAATTTGCATCTTCTCTACTGTCTATGTTTAGAATTCAGGTTTTTGGGAGTGACTATCGATCAGGGCATGACTTGGAGCGCAAATACCACTGCTCTGGTGAAGAAGGCCCAGCAGAGAATTTATTTCCTCAGACTTTTAAAGAAGAACAATCTGAGTGAGAGACTGCTGGTGTCCTTCTACCGAGGTTTCATAGAGAGCGTTCTTACATACTGTATTTGTGCCTGGTTCTCCAGTTGTACAGCTAGGAAGAGGAAGGGGCTCCAGAAGGTCATAACCACAGCCCAAAGGATTATTGGTCATCCCCTCCCATCTTTGGAAGAACTGTACGGTTCCCGTTGTCTTAGGAAAGCAAACAATATCCTGCAGGATGTATCTCACCCGGGATACAGTCTGTTTGTACTACTGCCTTCTGGCAGGAGATACAGAAACATCAAGTCAAGGACAAACAGACTGAAAAATAGTTTCTACCCAAGAGCTGTGGCCTTCTTAAATGCTGTAACTCGATAGTGTGACCTGGGAGTTTGATGGGTGTGGGTGTGGGTGTGGCTGGAATGTGGTTTGTTTGGTTGTTGTTGTTGTTTTGCTTTTGTTGTTTTTAAGGGATGGCATCCAATTTCGTTGCACTTGTGCAATGTTGCACTTGTGTAATGACAATAAAGAATCTATCTATCTATCTATCTATCTATCTATCTATCTACCACTGTATATAATTTGCATCTTCTCTACTGTCTATGTTTAGTCAACAGAGCAGGAGTAAACCACTGTATTTCTTGCCCCTGGGTTTGGGGACCTAAGTGGGAGATTTGGAGATGGCATTTGCTGGCTTCAATTGGCCCCTGACCAGGCCCTGAAATAAGGAGAAACACTGTATTACAGGCTTCCTCAACCTCGGCCCTCCAGATGTTTTTTGCCTACAGCTCCCATGATCCCTAGCTAGCAGGTCAAGGATGCTGGGAATTGTAGTCTCAAAACATCTGGAGGGCCAAGTTTGAGGAAGCCTGCTGTATTACGTTGCATTAGTCTTATCATGAGAAAAGGTCTACAATTTTGATATTCATCTTTGCACTGAGCAGAAGAGAAATAAAATGGGGGGGGGGAGAGATGATGTTTCATGTACGATGGGAGGATATAAATACACTTCTTTTTTAACCCACCTGTGTTGTTGTCGTGTTTATTTGACATTGAAAAGTTGGGAAGTAACCCAGACATATGGAGGCTGCCGAAAATAAATATATTAAATTCATTAAGCGCATCAGCCCCTTCCTCTCTTGATGGAAGAAGTGGAGTGAAAATAAGAGATGCTTTGCCAGTGATGTGTGCACATTAACGGTGGGTAGGATGGAGGAAATTAGTCACTTCCCCGTCATATATGTTCATAGCGATACAGGTGAGATTATAAAAATAAATACAGGGAAATTCACCAAAGGAATAATACCGCTGCAAAAGGGAATAACTGAGGAGCATGGCAGCTACATGTCCCTGCTCCCCACAAAAGCCACAAGCATTTGGCCCTGATTCAGAGCATGCTTGATGCGCTCCATGAATTGCTTGACATACTCCTGAAAGTAATCCTCCGCACCCACAAAAACACACAGTTGCATCCAGTGCTTTTTTCCCCGGGGGTACGCAGGGGTACACATACCTCTAAACATTTTGTGGATCTTTGTACTTTTGTCCATTTACTATATTTATTTCCCCCGATTTGAACTATCAAATGGTGGTTTTCTTGAGTCAAAATGAGAGTACCCCTAAACATTTTTTAAGAAAAAAAGCACTGGTTGCATCACCCAGATTACTGTATTTTTCGCTCTATAGGAACGTGGGGGGAGCTCTCCCTCTGCACTTCGGAGGCTTCGCGTTGTTATCACTGAAGTCAAGGAGCCTGCATTCGCTCCATAGGACACACACACATTTCCCCTTAATTTTTGGAGAGGAAAAAGTGCGTCCTATAGAGCAAAAAATACGGTAACTGCCCCCATGTTTTTACACTCTCTCCACCTCTGTTCTGTGGGGGAGCGATCTCAATAAAGGAAGGGTTGCCTTCTCTTTTATTTTTAAAAAAGCCTTTGTTAATGAAGTCATTGCTTCAACAGTGGAACAGTCTCCCTCGGGAAGTTGCACAAAGGTAAACTTTAGATTCATTGCTCTGCTCGCTTAGCCTCTGACCCAGTGGCGTGCAGCGATTTATTTTATTTTTTTGGTAGGGGAACAGTTAGAGCCAGAGGCACCAGCTTGCGAGGGCAATTGGGAGTGTGGAACATCATGTGCACGAGCATCGTTCCTCCCTCCCCAAGCCGGGCAGAAGCTCCCCAGACTTTGGGAAGGAAGCACCAGGCTTTAATATTTTAATACTCTAATTTACTGGGAACATTTAGGGGACTGGCTTTGTCCCCCTAATCCACTGACCACACGCTGCTGTAATGTTGAGTGGGGGGAAGGCACCCCTTGGGGTTAAAAAAAATCCCCACCTGAAGTGTAGGTGGGTTCCCACAAGGCAAGACACAGTGATAACAGCAAGAACCTTTATTGGATTAACAGAACAAGGCAACAGGGGCAAAGCAACTAATTATATGCATTTATGAAGGCCTGGGCCACTCCCACTCGCAATGTGATTGGCTGTCTAAACTTCCAAGCTGTGAATCATGACTCAGAGTTTAAGGGCCAATGGCAGAGGACGAAATCCCAAAATGTTCTGTGATTGGATATCATGTATCGAATCAGAACACAGGGGCTCAAAATCCTGGGTCCAGACTCAAGCTCAGGCAAACACAGACCACTGAATACATAACACCACCCATCCCTACAAGTGAGCAAGGGTGGTCACCTGGGACAGCGTCCCAACTCATGGTGTCCCTCCATCAAGGGTTTCAGCCATGGCCTACTTGAAGTGGACAGTGTCTCCTGTGTTGTGTCACTGAGGTGATCTCAGTCCAAATGCTATTTCATGGGCACTCCAGCTGAACATGGTCACTTTAGTGAGGCAGGCACATAGCATTTGCCCCATCAAGACTGAGGGAGTTATATGACTTCCTCAATGTGCACCATGTTCCTATATAATAATAACAATTTATTATTTATACCCCGCCCATCTGGCTGGGTTTCCCCAGCCACTCTGGGCAGCTTCCAACCGAATATTAAAAACAATACAGCTTCAGACATTAAAAACTTCCCTAAACAGGGCCATCTTCAGTTGTCTTTTAAAAGTAAAATAGTTGTTTATTGCCTTGACATCTGCTGGGAGGGCGTTTCACAGGGCAGGCGCCACTACTGAGAAGGCCCTCTGCCTGGTGCCCTGTAACCTCACTTCTCGCAGTGAGGGAACTGCCAGAAGGCCCTCGGTGCTGGACCTCAGTGTCTGGGCTAGATGATGGGGGTGGAGACACTCCTTCAGGTATATAGGACCGAGGCTGTTTAGGGTTTTAAAGGTCAGCACCAACACTTTGAATTGTGCTCGGAAACGTACTGGGAGCCAATGAAGATCTTTCAGAACCGGTGTTATATGGTCTCAGTGGCCACTCCCAGTCACCAGTCTGCTGTAGGCCACATCCAGTTCCAATTAAAGGAACTGTAGTTTGGGAAGGGTGTCAAAAGTTAAGAGGCCCCTATTCCCCTCCCTGCTTTTGAATTATGGTGCTGGAGGAGACTCTTGAGAGTCCCATGGACTGCAAGAAGATCAAACCTATCCATTCTGAAGGAAATCAGCCCTGAGTGCTCACTGGAAGGACACATCCTGAAGCTGAGGCTCCAATATTTTGGCCACCTCATGAGAAGAGAAGACTCCCTGGAAAAGACCCTGATGTTGGGAAAGATGGAGGGCACAAGGAGAAGGGGACGACAGAGGATGAGATGGTTGGACAGTGTTCTTGAAGCTACTAACATGAGTTTGACCAAACTGCGGGAGGCAGTGGAAGACAGAAGTGCCTGGCATGCTCTGGTCCATGGGGTCACGAAGAATCGGACACGACTAAACCACTAAACAACAACATTCCCCTCCCAGAGCTACAGTTTCCAGAGTTTCCTGGGGAGAGGAATTTGTTGTTAAACCATTCTGAGAACTGTGAGGAGAATGGGGGATGCCTAACAACTTTCAGCATCCTTAGCAAACCACGACGGACTCATGGGCCAGCCAAACAGAGACCTTGAGGCCGTTCCCAGGGATCTTGGGCAGTTAACTTCCAAACGGATTCCTGCATCGCAGGAGGGTTGGGCTAGATGACCCTTGGGGTCCCTTCCGACTCTACAGTTCTATGATTCGATGAAACTACAGCTACCGGAATTGCCCTGGGGGAATTCTCCATGACTGTGGGGATCAGCGCTTTAAATTTATGGAGTGAATGTGGCCCTGGTCTTTTCTTAGCTCCGAGATTGTCACTTCCCATCTGGTTTCCTTCCTGGGAAAGTCTTTGTTTCCCGGCATGCACTGGTAAATGTTTCGTGACTAAGAATGCAGCAAAACGTCTCTGTCTGCCTCTCCCCACCCACATAGAAATGAGGCAAGTGGGAGGTAAGGACTTGTTTACTTCTCAGATATACGAACATGCATGAGTGGACACAGCAAGTGAGAGATTCATTATCTCCTCCCGCTATATTTTTCTTCTACTTTCCCTTCCATTTTCCTGTTCGTGGGGGCAAGCTCCATGAATCAGCACTGTGACTCTCCTGCACACCTCCAGCTGTAAATCTAGGCACTGTATGATTCAGCAGCAAGTGGATGATGAGCTTGGGTGTTTGTGCACAGATATTGCACATATGCGATGCTCACCTCTCCTGCCTGTGACAGCTGGGCCAGAGTCAGTCCCAAAGAGAAAGTCTTGCCTTCCCTGCAACAGCATTCCTGAATAAGGATGCTCAAGTGTTGCTTTTTTCTTTTCTTTTTCCAAATAATCTTTATTAGTTTTTCAATTAGATACTCCACATACACATATTGTATTACATTTTACATTTATACTTGCTCTTCAGAGCTGACTTCCCTCCTTCCTCCTTCTGGTTTTTTATATCACATATAATTTTATCGCATTATTTTCTTCCATTTTATATACTGTTATTCATTTTCCATATTTGTCCATAGAGTATCCATAAACAAATAAGTTCTCATGTTTATACAATTCTTGCTTTCTGTCTGTATTCATTTACCACTACTGTTAGTTATATTAGTTTCCTTATACATTTTGCTTCTTTTTATTTTCTTTATCCATCACTTTTCTTAATCTTTCCCGTTATGAGATTTGTTTCCTATTCTACTAGTTTTACTATTTCATCTTATCTTCCCTATATACAACATAATTTTTTCCCATTCTTTTTGAAATGTTTCCTCGCCTGTTGTCGAATTTTCCCTGTTAGTTTGGCTATTTCTGCATATTCCATTACCTTCTGTGGCTTTTCTGTTTCTTTTTCTTTTTTCAATCAGTCTGCATTTTAAAGTGAACTAATCTGATTTTAAGCCAGCTAATTCAATTCCTCGGCTAATATGTGGATCAAGAGACAGTCGTCCTTAGGTTCTCGCACATCTCTAGGTTTTCTAGTGCAGTTCTTGGCTAGCTCCCTGCTCCCAACAATCCCTAATACTCCTGTCCATCCAAATTGTGCGTGGCAACAGGAACAAGGAAGGAGGAGTTCTTTGATTTTGCTCGCTTTTCAGTGACCTGATTCCCACTTCTTGGACCAATATACACACTGACCTTCAATATTCTAACTTCTCTGAACTTTGCAATGCCGTTCTCCCACCAAACAATGTGTACAATGTGTACTATATTGGCGGGGGGGACATGTGCATTGAAACGTAATTAGTGGGAATAAATGCATTATATTAGGGGAAATTGCTGAGCCTGGACAGCTCAGTTGGTTAGTTTGTGGTGCTGATAATGCCAAGGTTGCAGGTTTGATCCCCGTATGAGACAGCTGCATATTCCTCCTGCATTGCAGAAGGTTGAACTAGATGATCCTCTTCCAACTCTATGTTTCTATGAGTGTGTTGGCTAAAACTGCATACAAAATAGATCAGCAAAAAGATGCTGATGATATTTTCCTGAGCTGTTTTTTTAATCACAACTTTCTCTGAAAGTGTGAAACAAAATTTAAGATTGAATGAAAGACGAGAAACTGAGAAAATGAAAATTGACAGATTCATCCATCCCTAGATGGGACTGAATCCATCCTGTCCTGTTTCCATGTGAAATTTGTGCAGAAATGCAGTTATTTCTGTAACAAAATAAAATAAAAATAATAAATATTCTTACAAAGCTGTCCAAGGGCTGCAGCTTTGCCTCTGATCCCCCCCCCGCCGCCTTTTTAAAAAAACTCCAAAGCTAGTTGATGCAGACTGTGGTCAGCTGGCTGACCTGTTTTGGGGCTTTTTGTAAAGAGGCGAAGAACCAGTTACCAGACGGGAGCAGCTGTGTAGCCCTTGGAAATACAGGACTGTGGATTCTGAAGTGAACCAAACCTATGATCTGCCTGGACTGAATCAGGTTAGTCTGTTTTTGAATCTGATTTATGCAGATTCATCTCCCATTTCTCCTCTGGACCCAGTGAGTGTATCTGGAAATGTAATTTGTGACTTATTTTTCATCTACCACACCCAGAAAACACACACCCTTCACTGATTTCGGTAGGATTGCTTTAAATGATTTTATCCAAGTCTCCAGTCAGAGAAATAAAGAGTGAATTTACCCAGTGGGGGAGGGGGAGCATAGGGTGTAATTAGCACCCTCTCTTTGATGAACAGGTTCCCACATCTTTAAGTGAACCTGTTTCCTGCTTTCAAAATGGTGTTTGATGTTGCTAACACAGGGAGGACTTCAATATCAGATCACATCAGTGCAGAATACAGGGTTTTAAAAAAGGAAATGTTTATTAACCTGGGATCAGAGAATAGCCTTAGATCCTACATTAGCATCTCCAAAGACTCTTAAGTATTTTCACCCAAATTTTACTGCCGGGAAAAAAAGGAAGGAAGGAAGTTTGAAATACTTCTCCATCTTGGCTTCTGCCGTTCATTATATATTTGGTAAGGACTCATCAAATCTGATGGGATTCCTCCTTTGGTCAAAGTCTGCATGCTTCTGAATTCTAGTTGCTGGAAACTACAGGACTTTCCTACAGAGGAAGGGCATCAACAGTGCTGGTAAGCTTTTCCTATTCCCACCAGGGGTGATAAATGCAATGGTGTGCTGGCTGCATTCTTCTTCGGGGTGGAGGTTCTTAACTTCAATGGGTATTCATGCGTCTACCAGTTGGGTGCACAGCAAAACGTTCTCCCTCTCCAAGGCTACAGAATGCCAGTGAGTCATGGTGATTTGATTTAATTTGATTTGGAGATGAGTGAGGTGTAGGGGTCGTTTGCAAAATCAAGAGGTCTCAGGCCTGTTTAAAAGACGATGGGAACACCCCACTGGTCGAAGCTAATGGAGAGCAGCTAGGGGATGTCTGCTGATTTCTTAGAGGAGGTTAAGGGGTGATATGATAGCCATGTTCAAATATATAAAAGGATGTCACATAGAGGAGGGAGAAAGGTTGTTTTCTGCTGCTCCAGAGAAGCGGACACGGAGCAATGGTTCCAAACTACAAGAAAGAAGATTCCACCTAAACATGAGGAAGAACTTCCTGACAGTAAGAGCTGTTTGACAGTGGAATTTGCTGCCAAGGAGTGTGGTGGAGTCTCCTTCTTTGGAGGTCTTTAAGCAGAGGCTTGACAACCATATGTCAGGAGTGCTCTGATGGTGTTTCCTGCTTGGCAGGGGGTTGGACTCGATGGCCCTTGTGGTCTCTTCCAACTCTATGATTCTATGATTCTTACCCTGGGTGACTCAGCCTCTGTAACTCAACCTCCCAAATGGAGGTTTAGGAGTGAATATACTTAGACAAATAGGAGCCACTGCTGATCTCTTCTAAGCCTTGTTCCTGAGGTAGCATTGCCACTGGAAAGTTTAAAGGGGAAACACTAGATTATTGTACTGGAATGAAGCCTAAGGCTTCAGTCCTACCCTCCCCCCTTACCTGGGAGTGATGGTGGTGGTGGTGGTGATATTCCCTGCCCATCTGGCTGGGTTTCCCCCAGCCACTCTGTTTAAGCTCCACTGAATTCAATAGGACTTATTTCTGAGTAAACATGGTTAGTATTATACTGCACTACTGTTTTCTGCTTTCGGTGATGTCTCAAGAACCAGTCCAGCTCCCATATGATTTCACTTCCTTGTTCATCCAAACGTGTTACAGAATGTTGAAAAACCTGCCATATATCTCCTCAACCCAACTTGCTTCCTCTGAGGATTCCTACTGAAAACACAATATCTTCACAGAGAGCTTACTTAATAGGATTCAAGTGGCCTTATCTCAATACCCTGGCATTATTGTTCTTAAATCATTGCTACACCGGCCATTGTGACCAAGTCAGAGGGAGCTTCAAAATTTAACTCACTTTGGATGAGATGCTGAAGACTCTTGAACACTGAATGTGCAATATGTATCAACATGGCACTGTGAAGTGTAGTAGTAATAGTAATAGTAATAGTAATAGTAATAATAATAATAATAATAATAATAATAATAATAATAATAATAATTTATTATTTCTACCCCGCTCATCTGGCTGGGGTTCCCCAGCCACTCTGGGCGGCTTCCAACAGAAGGCTAAAAATACATTAAAACATCAGTCATTAAAAACTTCCCTAAACAGGGCTGCCTTCAGATGTCTTCTAAATGTCATATAGTTGTTTATTTGCTTGACATCTGATGGGAGGGCGTTCCACAGGGTGGGCGCCACTACCGAGAAGGCCCTCTGCCTGGTTCCCTGTAACTTCACTTCTCACAGTGAAGGAACCATCAGAAGGCCCTCGGAGCTGGACCTCAGTGTCCGGGTTGAACGATGGGGGTGGAGATGCTCCTTCAGGTATACAGAGTGTAAGGCAAGCCTTTTATGATCCAGACACAACAATATCTGGGAGAGGTGGGGAATAAATCTGATTCAATCCACATTTTAATGCAAGCCGACCTAATTTTCACTTCTCAAAGCAACATATGGTTCAAACTGTAGCTCTCCTTCAAAAACACACTTCTCAGCATTTTGAGATTCATGGAGGGCAACACTATCAGCAACTACTAGTCATGATGGTTATGCTTTGGCTCTATGGTTGGAAGCAGAATCAGGGTTGCTTCCGAATATCAGTTGCTGAAAACTGCGGGGGGGGGGGGGAGAGTAGTCTTGTGCTCAGGTTCTGCTTGCTATGTTTCAAAAAGACTGGTCAGGTTATGGCTCTGAATGTTAAAGATACAAAAGTTTTATATACATAAAATGCTGTGATCAAATGCATTGTATTTAAAATGATTGTAAAGAGAAGTTTAAATTAGGTGGGAACTTTTTACTTTAGCTAATACAGTAAAGCCAAGCAGCTATCCTCAGCTGGAAGTTGAAACCTGAGAAAGCCCTTTCCGCCCCTTCCAGCGGAGAGGGTGTTGCGTGCAGGATCCTCCCACATTCGCGGGGCTTCCCTTGCCCCGCGAGATTTGGGGGAATCCCCGGGCGTGACTGCACCCAGCCCGCCAATCGGCGGGCGGGGGAGGCGTGGCCCGGACTATTTAGGGCCAGGTACGCCCGGGGATCGCCCTCTTTTCCCCTCAAAGATCACCAGATCAGATTATTGGGAGAAGGAGCTTCCAGAATAATTGAGGCTCTCTCTGGGATCAGAGAGAGATGTTCCTAGGCTGTATTAAAGGAATAAACCGCTTTGCCTCTACCTGAGTGCAATACATTACTTTGTTCTTAGTAATATTCAATTGCAACTAGTTTTAAGAATGCTCTGCAGTAAAGCCTTTGGAGGTGGAAAGCTTGTTCATTTCTACACAAAGTCCAGATCAGAGAATGATTCCGTTGAACAACTATTAACACTGAAGCCTCTTTCAGGGCCAAAACAGACAAGGCAGCAGGATACCTAGGCCTAGAACTCTCACCATTTCCCCCTAAAGCTTAAGAGCAAATAGAGACAGAGGAATAAATTGGGTCAGGGCCACGTTGCTGCAGGAAGATTTTCATTTGTACCATTTTCCTGAGACTGCCTAGTCTAAATCAAGCATTCTCACCACTGCACCATTGTTGTTGTTGTTGTTTAGTCGTTTAGTCATGTCCGACTCTTTGTGACCCCATGGACCAGAGCACGCCAGGCACTTCTGTCCTCCACTGCCTCCCGCAGTTTGATCAAACTCATGCTGGTAGCTTCGAGAACACTGCCCAACCATCTCATCCTCTGTCGTCCCCTTCTCCTTGTGCCCTCTATCTTTCCCAACATCAGGGTCTTTTCCAGGGAGTCTTCTCTTCTCATGAGGTGGCCAAAGTATTGGAGCCTCAGCTTCAGGATCTGTCCTTCCAGTGAGCACTCAGGGCTGATTTCCTTAAGAATTGATAGGTTTGATCTTCTTGCAGTCCATGGGACTCTCAAGAGTCTCCTCCAGCACCATAATTCAAAAGCATTGATTCTTCGGCGATCAGCCTTCTTTATGGTCCAGCTCTCACTTCCATACATCACTACTGGGAAAACCATGGCTTTAACTATACGGACCTTTGTTGGCAAGGTGATGTCTCTGCTTTTTTATATGCTGTCTAGGTTTGCCATCGCCTTTCTCCCAAGGAGCAGGCGTCTTTTAATTTCGTGACTGCTGTCACCATCTGCAGTGATCATGGAGCCCAAGAAAGTAAAATCTCTTACTGCCTCCATTTCTTCCCCTTCTATTTGCCAGGAGGAGATGGGCCCAGTGGCCATGATCTTTGTTTTTTTGATGTTGAGCTTCAGACCATATTTTGTGCTCTTCTCTTTCACCCTCAATAAAAGGTTCTTTAATTCCTCCTCACTTTCTGCCATCAAGGTTGTGTCATCTGCATATCTGAGGTTGTTGATATTTCTTCCAGCGATCTTAATTCCGGCTTGGGATTCATCCAGCCCAGCCTTTCGCATGATGAATTCTGCATATAAGTTAAATAAGCAGGGAGACAATATACAGCCTTGCCGTACCATACTGCACCATACTGACTCTCAAATATCTCTGTAAGCCCTGATACGCCATTACTTGCCCTTCACAGTGTTGCTGTTCAGATCTGTGGGTGCTAAATGGTTGGGTTTTTATAACTGTTGGGATTTAATTAGAACTGATATGTAAGGATGGAGGGATAGCCAGACCCAAGTGTGTATATGGGGTGGTGAGAAGTGTGGTGGACCCACTCATAATCAGCACACTTAAAAGCTAGTTAAATAGGCGTACTTGCAGGGCTGTGTATTAGGGCAGTCATCCTAGCAAATCAACAAGTGTAAATTGAAAAGACTAATTTCCTTATGAGGTGACTGCCTGGGGAGGATAGACCATTCGAAGTTCAAAGCATCAAAAGTGCTAAGTGTGAATAAGGTGTGGAAAGCTAATCCCCTTTGAGGTAATGAGCTTTAGCACATCAAAGGAGGGACCTTCCTCCAGGTTATAAAACAGGCCAGGACTTAGGCTAGCAGTGGAGCTATGGGGTTGGAGTTGAGAGTGATACAACTAGGAAGCAGTGATGGAATAAACTGGTGTGCTTTGGGATGGTGATGATATGAGCCCCTCCCATGGAGGTTGTAAAAAAGGTAAAGGTAAAGGGACCCCTGACCATTAGGTCCAGTCATGGCCGACTCTGGGGTTGTGGCACTCATCTCGCTTTATTGGCCGAGGGAGCCAGCGTACAGCTTCCGGGTCATGTGGCCAGCATGAATAAGCCACTTCTGGTGAACCAGAGCAGCACACGGAAAAGCCGTTTACCTTCCCACCGGAGAGGTACCTATTTATCTACTTGCACTTTGACGTGCTTTCGAACTGCTAGGTTGGCAGGAGCAGGGACTGAGCAATGGGAGCTCACCCGTTGTGGGGATTCGAACTGCCGACCTTCTGATTGGCAAGTCCTAGGCTCTGTGGTTTAACCCACAGCGCCACCCGCGTCGTATATATGTGTAAATAAACCATATATCATAAAAACGCTATAGCCTCCATTATGCCTAGTTTTCCAAAGGAAACACAAATGCTGGGTAAGTGCCTGAAACCACTGGAGTCTTGCACACCACTTGGCAGAGATCGGGGTTATGTGTAACAGCTAGGTGTTCTTAGCCTCCCATAAGCCAAATCGCAATAAGACAGAGTGCTATTGATGCAGATGTGATAATGTTATGATCACATGCCCTGAAGTGGCACAATATTGACACCCTCCCTGGCTTTTAGATTTCATGATTTGGATTTCGGTTTGGAAAGGAGGATACAAGAGGCTTGAAAATCAGTACGGCTCCTTCTCTAATTACTGATTAATCACAAGTGAAGGTTGCTTAAATAATGATTCATGGGGAGAAGAAGGAAGTCTCATTAAGAACAAGAGGTTAAGAAGAAAAGGAAAAAAATCCCAAGACGTGTGTTTTTACAACTCTATGCAAAGAGAGAGAGAGAGGGGCCAAAATGTAGTATCAGCACATTATGAAACAGGAAACTATTGCCAAGATTTAAATTGTGCATTCATGTCTAATCATACAGTGTAGAGGAAATGTTCTCTCAAAAGCGGCAGGTAAACCATAAGATGTAATTGAAAGGGAACGACAGAGAAATTCTTTTAATGGCTTCAGAAATACATAATAGTGTCACTGTATCCCCAAGACGCTTTACAAGGCCTAGCAGCTGTTTCGTAAATTCTGAATTGCCTCTTAAAAAAAAATAAAAATCTAATGTGCAGAAAACTGCGCCATAAACATAATGCTTGATGCAAAATTATTTGGTAGAACCTAGGCAGTTGTTTTAAAGCATGCATCGATCTTTGAGTTCCTATTTAAATGCCCGCCTTCCTGCAAAGCCAGATGCTACCCTGTAGTGCTTTCCTGCCAGCAAGCTGAATCCATATGCTTGCCAGGGGTGTGTGTGTGTGTGTGTGTGTGCGCGCGCGCTGTTGTAAATAAAAATATGCCCTTTTCCCTTATGGGGTATCCAAGAGCCCATATAGAGTCCTTACATAGGTTCCCTATTGGTAGGAGAAAATAACAGAGGCCAACCAGAGAATATTGAGAAGCAAAGCAGCTAGTAAGCTTGATCTTTATTGATCTGTTGCAACAGGGTGCTCCCCTCACACGCAGGAGAGGAAGAGGACCCCCCAAAATGCTGTGCAAGGGCTTATAAAGACTTTTGAAATTCCCATTCTCTAGATCAAGACCACCCCCAGAAACATTATGCATGCATCACAGAAGGGGTGTAACCTAAGACCACCCCTCAGATACATCCCACCTACATCACAGAAATTAAAATGTTGTTTTTCTCCTGTCACAGTTTATCTCCTGTCTAGCAGGTTACTTGATTGGATTTCCTGGGGAGCCTGGCCATTCTTTTGTAGTGGCAAAATACTTATTTCCTGGGCCAGGTCACAGGCTCACACCTTATTCAAACAGACATATCCTTGAGACAGGATTTGTGAGGAAAGAGACAATGGGGAGGCTTTTCCAGTTTAACCTTGCAGAGAAAGGATTTGGTCAGTTTAGGAATCAAAATGGTTCCAGGTTGGTCTTCCTGTGTTGATCTACGTATGTGCCGTTATGAACATTGCCATATATCTAAGACCATAAAATTCCTATCACAGTGCTCGCGTGTGCACATGTGTGGATGTGTACATTTTCACTCGTGCAAAAGGCATTGCCAAGCTGTACTTTCCATCAGCGACAGAAATCTCTTGCCTTGCCTCTCTAAGTTCTCCTCTGTCAAATGCATAAATAACTATTACAGCCTCGGGAAAATGATTTATGTGCTGATGATATCTGATTCTTTTTGCCCCTAAATGATTTTGTTGTTAGATGCTGCAGAATGCTATTACCAGTAAGTAAATTGTATCATCAGTTTCCTTTAAATCATAATCCTCCCGGTGGAAGGGAACCTAATACACCCCTCCCCCCACTGCCACTCTTTAAAATACATGCAAACATCCATACAAGTTCACACACACACACACACACACACACACACACACACACACACAGATCTATAACATTTCAAAGAATGGTGCTGCTTCCTTTGTAGCTTCCTATGCCAGGGGTCAGCAAACTTTTTCAGCAGGGGGCCGGTTCACTGTCCCTCAGATCTTGTGGGGGGGCTAGACTATATTTTGGAAAAAATAATAATAAATGAATTCTTATGCCCCACAAATAATCCAGAGATGCATTTTAAATAAAAGGACACATTCTACTCATGTAAAAACACACTGGTTCCTGGACCGTCCACGGGCCGGATTGAGAAGGCGATTGAGCCGGATCCAGCCCCCGGGCCTTAGTTTGCCTACCCATGCCCTATGCTATAAAGGAGGTACACAGATGCATGTACACAGCTTGTTTGTTCATCTCCGGGGAAAGGGGCATGGCTCACTGGTTGACCTTACATGCAGAAGGTCTCAGGTTCAATCCCTGGCCTCTTCAGGTAACACTGGGAATGTCTGATGTCTGAAACTCTGGTGAGCCACAGTCAGTGTAGATGGACCAGTGGTTGGACTTAGTAGCAGGTCCTCTTCTGTGTTCCCCATGACTGGTGGTTCGATGTTGTAGAGCTGAGTGCAGACCCTCCAAGTGTTTCTACTTTCCAGGGACTGTCCCAGATTTAGAAAACTGTCCCAGTTTCTGATTTGATCCCAGAATATCCCACTTTTCCTTAGGACATCCCTATTTTCATCAGAGAAATGTTGGAGGGGATGGAGTTATGCGAACCCCAAGCCAAGGAGATAAGTAACTAGACAACCTTAAGAAGACATCTGAAGGCAGCCCTGTATAGGGAAGGTTTTTTGTAAATGTTTAATGTTTTAGTATGTTTTAAAATAGGTTGGGAGCTGCCCCAGCCACTCTGAGCAGCTTCTAACATATAACATGTTGTTGTTGTTATGGAATAGGATGCCCCTATTTTCATCAGAGACATGCTGAAGAGTGAGTGAAAATAACCCCCATTTGGAATCTGCAAATAGGGGGATGAGGAAATTCAACCTATCAGGTGGAGTGTTGCAAAATGTGTGTGTGTGTGTGTGTGTGTGTGTGTGTGTGTGTGTAGAAATTCAACAATCTTCCTCGCATCTCCTCAGGCAATTGGCCTCCATTTTTATTTTCCACCAACCCCCCGGAATGATACTTAACATAGTTTCAAGTAGCATTCTCAGGGGGTAATGACAGTGAGGCTGCCATCCCCCCCAAAAAACTCCCATGAGTGCCCCTTGGAATTATGCTGTGTCCATGATTAGGGATGGGTTGATCGATAGTTTTAGTTTCTCGTTCTTCCAGTATTAAATTCCATTCCCCACATTTCCACATCAGTTTGCTTCATTTTTAAGTCCCACGTGAGAATATCACCACCATTTTCATGCAAATGTCTGCTAATATGCGCATCTTTGCAAGCAGTTTTCCCCAAAATGCATTTTTGTATGTTATTTTCACTAGCCTATGATTGTGCACACCGTTATCCTAGTTTGTGCATATTTGTGACAATTATTTGGCTGGAGATTTGCACTGAAAAACCTGAGGATACAAATGTTTTGAACGATGGCTGTGTTTCAGTTTGCGTATTGTTTCAGAAAGTACAAAATAATCATTAAAGTGACCAGTGGCTGGTCAAGAATATGCATGTGCAGCAATGATTAGGATCTGTGTGATGAAAGCAAAACAAAACACATTTTTGCTTTTGTAGGTAACTGTTCTGAGCATGTGATGAGGTGGAAGATATTGCTGGAAAAATGTTGCTTTCCCCCGCAACAGGCATTTTCACGCCTCTGCAGCGGTTGGCTTCTTCATCTTAGGTACAGTGGTACCTTAGGTTACATACACTTCAGGTTACATACGCTTCAGGTTACAGACTCCGCTAACCCAGAAATAGTGCTTCAGGTTAAGAACTTTGCTTCAGGTTGAGAACAGAAATCGTGCTCTGGCGGCACGGCAGCAGCAGGAGGCCCCATTAGCTAAAGTGGTGCTTCAGGTTAAGAACAGTTTCAGGTTAAGAACGGACCTTCGGAACAAATTAAGTACTTAACCTGAGGTACCACTGTATTCAATATTGGGCTACGACTTTTATTTCTGGCCAAAAAAAAAAAAAAAGTTTAGTAAACAACCATAAAGGTGCATCTGTTAGCTAAAACCCACTATGAACTAGCAGAATAGTAAGATGAGGTTCATAAAGTGAAGGATTTGGAGGGGGAAGATACCCTCCCTGCTTTGTCAGAGGAAAATTAAAAGGTGCTTATTTGTGTCGCAAAGGTTTCTGAAAAACGGGTAGACGATGCACATGCATTCTCTCACACAAACACATATCCACCCCTCCAATTTTAGGTGCCTGAAACCTCCTTGACAGCTCCACTGGGATAAACACCCATTTCTGAGCAAACAACAGAATGCCTGTAAAGACCGCCTTGAGACAGTCACCCAAATTGTTTAGTTACCCAGATTGTCATCAGCGATTGTCTAATTATACAGATTTTGTTTAACAGAGGTTCCTAACAAGTGTCTGTCAACTGGAGCAAATTAGACACAAATACCAAATGCCATCAAAGACATGATCAGCTGTCCCTCGGGAGTTCTCATCAAAAATTGAAATGTCGAGAGAAGGATTGTATCCCCAGTTCGAAGGAAGTGTTAGCCAACAACGCTCCTGCGGCTCATCTTGGAAACACAGAGGAAACGGCACCACTGGGTGAGAGGAGAAGCATCTCCACAAAGATTGACATGGTGTGATACCTTTGGCTCTGGAAGTCAGCCGCTATAACAGCTTGAAGTCCAGTGCAGTTGAAAGCAAAGAAAATGGGCTGATTCCTTCAAATTAATGCGTGAACTCCAGCCACTACTTGCTCACAGTGTCTTGGCAAAAACCAGAAGACCTGCTGGTCTTCTCCCACCTGGCTTGGGAGGGCCAAGGGACCTGACTGACTCCAGCTACAAACTCTATGGTTTCCCCAGTAGTGATGTATGGAAGTAAGAGCTGGACCATAAAGAAGGCTGATCACCGAAGAATTGATGCTTTTGAATTATGGTGCTGGAGGAGACTCTTGAGAGTCCCATGGACTGCAAGGAGATCAAACCTATCCATTCTGAAAGAAATCAGCCCTGAGTGCTCACTGGAAGGACACATACTGAAGGTGAGGCTTCAATACTTTGGCCACCTCATGAGAAGAGAAGACTTTCTGGGAAAGACCCTGATCTTGGGAAAGATTGAGGGCACAAGGAGAAGGGGATGACAGAGGACGAGATGGCTGGACAGTGTTCTCGAAGCGACCAGCATGAGTTTGACCAAACTGTGGGAGGCAGTGGAAGACAGGAGTGCCTGGCGTGCTCTGGTCCAGGGGGTCATGAAGAGTCAGACATGACTAAATGACTAAACAACAGCAAATAACTCTGGGGCTGCTGAGGCCAGAGGCCAGAGACCACCTGGGCTATCTCTTAGGGACACGGGTGGCACTGTGGTCTATACCCCTGAGCCTCTTGGGCTCGCCAGTCGGAAGGTCGGCAGTTTGAATCCCCATGACGGGGTGAGCTCCCGTTGCTCTACCCCAGCTCCTGCCAACCTAGCAGTTTGAAAGCATGAGTAGATAAATAGGTACCACTGCGGCAGGAAGGTAAACGGCGTTTCCATGTGCTCTGGTTCCCGTCATGGTGTTTTGTTACATCAGAAACGGTTTAGTAATGCTGGTCACATGACCCGGAAAGCTGTCTGTGGATAATTGCCGGTTCCCTTGGCCTGAAAGCGAGATGAGCGTCGCAACCCCATAGTCGCCTTTGACTGGACTTAACCGTCCAGGGATCCTTTACCTTTTTTTACCTATCTCTTAGTGCAGACCGAGGTCATCAAGCTTGAGCTTCTATAGCCACCACCCAGCATGAATACCAATGGCTGCAACAGCAGCTGATATGTTCTATGTTTATAATGCTTATTCTCTCTCTGATTGTGATGTTTTAAATGTGCATTTTGTATTTGACTTCCTTTAGTAATGTTTTCTTTTGAAATGTTTAAGATAAAAGGGTTGTTGTTGTTTTGTTAACTTTGCTGCATTAAATGTGCATTATGTTGATGACCTCCTTTGTAATATTTTACTTTTGGAATTAATTTTAGTTTCCTGCTAATGATTGTTGCTTTGAATGCATACTTCATATTTGACTTTCCTCAGTAATGTTTCATTCTAGATTGATTTGTTCGATTTTTTTTGTAGGTTGTAGATAGCTTTGAGATTTTTTCCTTAAAAATGTAAGGTGGTACTATTTTTTTAAATTATTATTATTATTATTATTATTATTATTATTATTATTATTTATATACCGCCCTATACCCGGGGGTCTCAGGGCAGTTTACAGAATAAAATCAAGATATAAAACCACAAAATACATAATAAAAATTAAAACAACAACCCAATAACCCACCCCCCACAAAAAACACACACACTTTACACCTTTGGTGGACGTGCCCAAAGATTAAGGCTTTCTGGGAGATGATTTATAATGAAATGAAAAAGGTATTTAAGTATACCTTCCTGAAGAAACCAGAGGCCTTTCTCCTGGGCATGGTCGGCCAATTGGTGCTAAAGAAGGATAGAACCTTCTTTATGTATGCAACAACGGCAGCAAAAATACTTATTGCAAAGTATTGGAAGACACAAGATCTACCCACCCTGGAAGAGTGGCAGATGAAGGTGATGTACTATATGGAATTAGCGGAAATGACTGGCAGAATCCAAGACCTGGGAGAAGAGTTGGTGGAAGAAGATTGGAAGAAATTTAAAGATTATTTGCAGAAACACTGTAAAATTAATGAATGTTAAAATGATGTTGGACTGAAAATAAGTGGCATTAGTGACAAAAGTTAAAAAGAGTATGCAAAAATGAATTAGAAATTTGGTGAAACTATTGGGTTACAATATGTGAAGATTTAGAGTTAAGATAAATGAAAGAGCGTAAGGATTTGCTGATTTGAATATTTTAATGGGAATACAAAAAGGGGAGGTGTGAGGAAGTCAAAGAAATAAGTTAATGAGTTCAAAGTTATAAAAAATGGATTTGTTTTAACTTTCTATTTTCTTTTTCTCTATTTTTCTTGTTTTTTGTATCTTGTATTTTTGTTTGAGAGTTTTCTTCTGTTTCTTGTTTTGCTATGCATTTTTGTATTTTGGATTTTGTAAAATTTTAATAAATATTACTTAAAAACACACACACACACACACACACACATTTTAAAAGGGTATAGGATGTAAATCAGATCAACCAAAGGCCTGGTTAAAAAGGAACATTTTGCCTGGCGCCTAAAGGTGTATAATGAAGGTGCCAGGCAAACTTCCCCATGGAGAACATTCAACAAGCAGGGAGCCACTGCAGAGAAGGCCCCGTTCTCGTGTTGTCACCCTCTGAACCTCTCAAGGAGGAGGCACATGGAGGGCCTCAGAAGATGATCTCAGGGTCCGGGCAGGTTCATATGGAAAGAAGTATGATGATGATGATGATGCCCATTTTTCGCTTTTTTTTTTTTTTTTAAAAAAAATACCCTACTTTTCTGCTCAATTCAGTGCCACCCCCGCCTCTCGTCTTCTGCAGTTTGTTATTGTTGCAGCGCCCCCTGCAGTGCCCTCTCGGCTTGGCACCCAGTGCAGGTGAAATATTCCTCTCCATCTTAAATCTACCTCTCCCCTGAGATGTGGTCCTCCCTTTTAGACCAAGTTGGACCCATGGTTCATCTGACTCAGTATGTGTCTACACATGGCAGCAACTCTTTCCAAGCACAACCTGGAGATGCCAGGATTGAAGCTGGGGACACCCCCCGCCCCACATGCAAATCCCTGAGCTATATAGGCTCTTCTTGTTGTTTGCTCAAGGTGGTTAGAATGGTCTCAACTAGGGCCAGGGCCTTTTCACTACTGGCCCCAACTTGGTGGAACGCTCTGTCACAAGAGACCAGGGCCCTGCGAGACTTGACATCTTTCCGCAGGGCCTGCAAGACAGAGCTGTTCTGCCTGGCCTTTGGTTTGGACTCAGTCTGACCCTTATGTTTCCCTCCCCTTATGGTCTTGATTTATCAGCTACTTTTTAAATGAGGCTGCATTTTAACTTGTATTTTAAATTGGTTCGCCCCCCATTATGTTTTTACTGTGGTTTTATTGGTGTTTGCTGCCCTGAGCCCGGCTCTGGCCGGGGAGGGCGGGGTATAAATTAAATTTATTATTATTATTCTCTCCATATTGCTTCTTCCCAGAACCTTGTCACAGTAAGAGAGACGCAGCAAATCAGGATTCAGTCTCCTTCTGCTGTGAATTCAGTGCTAGCAAAGAAGCATTTTGTGCCACGGAAAAGGAAGCAGAGAGAGACACCCGTTTGTGGCAGGTGTTTTAAGAGCTCACACTCTGCCCACGCACAGCGCTGCAGCAAATGGAGGGCTAAATTAAATCTCTGAAGATTAAATTAATGATGGAAATCTAAAATATTAATAAATTCTAATTGAATATTCTCCGATAAATTATCGAGCCATTCTCGGCAATTTGGTTCCACTTGCGGTTCTTGGGGAACTTTCAACTGCATAAATATAGCTATTAAAGCAATTCAGGAAAAGAGGAACATTCCCCCCCCCCCTTGCTCAGACAAGAGAATTCTAAATACAAAAGGGGCTAAAATTTCTTTCAGATGATTGATTAAATGATAGAGTCTGAGACAGCTGAAATCATTAAACGACGTTTTTCTTTTCAGTCCCACTGGCTGCAGCAAGGACAGCGCAAAATCCCCATAGGTCTGAATACAAGGAAGTACAATAGGTATAATTATAATATAGTCCTGAATGCTATTGTTAAGAGGAATTCAAACAGTGGATGCATTATTCATTCCATAGTGCAAAGTACGTATGTCTAATGTCCAGTAAACAGCAGCAGTGGAGTTCTGTTGCTGATCGTCTTTCATTTGAAAGAGCTCTTAGCAGATTTCAGGGTGGTAATTTGCTCGCGGGTGGAAAAAAACTGGAAGAATCCATGTCCGCAAGGGGTTCCAATATCAGCAATTGTGATACTGACGTATTTGCGGAAAAGCAATATATCCAGCAATTGCTGGATGTGCAGAAAGCCCCAGATTTAATCTCTGACATCGCCAGGAAGGACTGGAAAAGACTCAACTAACTGGATCCAACTAGTTGGTCTCGTCACCAGAAGTCCTGTGCAAGAGTAATAATAATAATAATAATAATAATAATAATAATAATAATAATAATAATAATTTATTTATACCCCGCCCATCTGGCCGGGCCTCCCCAGCCACTCTGGGCGGCTCCAAACAGAAAATTAAAATACAATAATTCATCAAATATTACAAGTTTCCCTAAACAGGGCTGCCTTCAGATGTCTTCTTAAAGTCAGATAGTTTTTCATTTTTTTGACATCTGGTGGGAGGGCATTCCACAAGGAAGGTGCAACTATTGAGAAGGCCCTCTGCCTGGTTCCCTCACTTCTTGCAATGAGGGAACCGCCAGAAGGCCCTCAGTGCTGGACCTCAGTGTGCGGACTGAATGATGGGAGTGGAGACGCTCCTTTGAGTATATTGGGCCGAGGTCGTTTAGAGCACTTGCATAATGCGGCTTCCCCCTCTCCTCCCTTCATGCACTCCTACAGAGAGGTTGTGAAGAAGATGGGGAAGTGTGGTGTAGTGGTTAAGAGCAGTGGACTCGTAATCTGGTGAACCGGGTTCGATTCCCCGCTCCTCCACATGTAGCTGCTGGGTGACCTTGGGCTAGTCACACTTCTCTGAAGTCTCTCAGCCTCACTCACCTCACAGAGTGTTTATTGTGGGGGAGGAAGGGAAAGGAGATTGTTAGCCGCTTTGAGACTCCTTAAGGTATTGATAAAGTCGGATATTAATTCCAAACTCTTTTTCTTCTTCAAAGGGCAAAGTGCTTGTCCTGGTACAACCTTGGGGATAAATTCCACTCTCCATCTGAAGCTCCCGAGAGCTGCTGCCAGCTATTGTAGACCAGGAATGTCCAGCTTTCAAGAGGCTGAGATCTACCCCACACTATAAAGAAACTGGCAGTAATCTACCAAAGTTGTTGAGCTGTTTTAGGGAGCCAAAGTTGTTGAGTTGTTGTGGGTTTTTTTGAGTGAGGGGTCCGTGATCTACCACGGACACCCCCCCCCACGATCTACCAGTAGATCATGATCTACCTGTTGTACATCCCTGCTGTAGACAATACTGAACTAGATGGACCAGTTCTGTGACATTATAAGGCAGTTTCTTGTGTTCTTGAATGCCATACATTTGTTCTCTCTGTTGAAACCATCTAAGTTGGTTATCATATCCTGTGACAATGAATTTCATGTGTGGGTGTGCTTTACAATACTAATAAAAAAGAAAGATTCCAAATTCTGATGTGTTTCAAGCTGGCCACATCATTAAATGGAGGATTGTTAGAAATTATTTTAGCTCTTCTCTTAGGAATAATCGAGTAAGGTGTCCCCAGGGATCAAAAGAATTTGTTTCTTTGCACAACTATGGCAGCTTGAGTGGTATACGCTCAGAAATGGAGGGAGGGAACAGTACCAACAAGGGAGAAATACGCCGGATTGGCAAGCTTAACCACTAGAATAAGAAATTGAGAAGAAAAAAAGCATTTTAGGAAGATCGGAAAATGTTTTTAGAATATTTGAAGAATTGTTGTAAACAGGTTAAAATGGTAGGATTAGATTAAATTCAGCAGTATAAATTAAGCTGGGATAAAATGAATAATCAAAATATGCAGCAGTAATGTATAACTGACAGAGCAGTTCAGCAGTGGAACAGACTCCCACAAGAGGTGGTGGGCTCTCCTTCCTTGGAGGTTTTTAAGCAGAGGTTGGATGGCCATCTGTCATGGATGCTTTAGCTGAGATTCCTGTATTGCTGAGGGTTGGACTAGATGACCCCCGGGGTCCCTTCGAACTGTAAGACTCTATGACTCTGTCAACTAGAATGAACCATGGAAAGAGGTAAGGGAAGTCGATGACTAATATATTGTTTTTTGGTGAATGTGAAAATTTTGTAACAGTGAAAATTATAATTTATTTTTTTAAAAAATATTTTAGACACTGCTCCTAGGAAGGCTGATCACTTTTGACTTGTACAAAGCTCAGGTTTTGAAACCTGCTCTCTCTCTGGCAATGCTGTGGTCACTTCCATTGACACTTTCTGGTCATCTTGGATCACATCCATAAACCAACTGGGGATGACATAAACCATAATGATTTCTTCATCCTTAATATTTATTTACTAACGTTCTTTGATCTATATACAGAACCCCTGCCGTGGGGCACTCCAGTACAGTGGTACCTTGGTTCTCAAACTTAATCCGTTCCAGAAGTCCGTTCCAAAACCAAACCGTTCCAAAACCAAGGTGCACTTTCCCATAGAAATCAATGCAAAATGGATTAATCTGTTCCAAACTTTTAAAAACAACCCCTAAAACAGCAATTTAACATGAATTTTACTCTCTAACGAGACCATTGATCCATAAAATGAAAGCAATAAACAATGTACTGCAGTCACACAATTCATCAATCAGTAGCTGTGTTCCACACAGTCGCAAAAAAAAGAGCCGCAAAAACAAAAACTCAAAATAAATAGCAAAAACAGACAGACTTCAGTGTAACACTCAAAATGGAAGTGTAACACTCTAAACGGAGCACGTTTGGCTTCTGGAAAAAGTTCGCAAACCGGAACACTTACTTCCGGGTTTGCAGTGTTTGGGTTTCAAATTGTTTGAGTACCAAGGCGTTGAGAACCAATACAAGGTACCACTGTAAATCTACTCCATGAGAACTGATGTTCTATGCTTGTTTTCTTAAGATGCTTTCGGCAAAACGAATCCTGCCCCAGTGCCAGGGATCAGGCCCAGAGGCCTAAATTCACACCTGTTCCAGCCTAGCTTTATGTCCCTAGTTGTTCCCAGGAAATGGGACTTAATCGCAAGCACATTGCAGCTAGATGAGTCATTTCTCTTTCTCCCTCTCTTCCCCATTAATTTATGCAGGAGTTTTGTACATTTTGTGCTGATAAGAAAGAAAGAAAGAGTTCTTGGTGCAATTCTTTGCTGTAGAAGCTGAGATTGAAGCTTCAATTACCTGTGACTGACAAAACAAGCATAATCTTAATCACCATGGTGTTGGGTCCAGGTTGCATCATCAAGTCGTATACCGCAACGTGCATTAGGTACTGCTAACAATATTACCAGTTTCTGGAAACTTTACACTTTTTTTATATATATACAGTGACCACTCTGCAATCTTAAGCAACCACACACTCCTGCAGTCCTGTCCACCATGCAAAATGCTGGACCAAACCTTGGGTTTCAAAGCATTTTGTTCCATTTTAACTTCCTTTGTTATTGGAAGCCACAACCAATTGTCCCATGGGGTGTCCACTGAGAGCAGTTTGTCTGGGACCCACCAAAACTTGGAACTGGGCTGTGAAGCCAATTGGATTTGGCTATATGATGAGACAGGGATGCGGGTGGCGCTATGGTCTAAACCACAGAGCCTAGGACTTGCCAATCAGAAGGTCGGCGGTTCGAATCCCCACGACGGGGTGAGCTCCCATTGCTCGGTCCCTGCTCCTGCCAACCTAGCAGTTCGAAAGCACATCAAAGTGCAAGTAGATAAATAGGTACCGCTCTGGCGGGAAGGTAAACGGCGTTTCCGTGTGCTGCTCTGGTTCACCAGAAGCAGATTAGTCATGCTGGCCACATGACCCGGAAGCTGTCTGCAGACAAACACCGGCTCCCTTGGCCAATAAAGCAAGATGAGCATTGCAACCCCACAGTCGGTCATGACTGGACCTAATGGTCAGGGGTCCCTTTACCTTTCCCTATACAGTGGTGCCTCGCAAGACGAAATTAATCCGTTCCGTGAGGCTCTTCGTATAGCGGTTTTTTCGTCTTGCGAAGCAAGCCCATTGACAGCTTAGCGGATTAGCGCTATTAGCGGTTTAGCGGCTTTTAGCGGATAAGCTGATAAGCGGCTTATCAGCGGATCAGCTGATAAGCGGCTTAGGGCTTAGGAAAAGGGGGAAAAAGGGGGAAAAAACCCGCAGGAACTCGCAAGACATTCTTGTTTTGCGAAGCAAGCTAATAGGGAAATTCGTTTTGCGAAGCGCCTCCAAAACAGAAAACCCTTTCGTCTAGCGGGTTTTCCGTCTTGCGAGGCGTTCGTCTTGCGGGGCACCACTGTATGATGAGACTATTGAGGGCAAACGCTGGCTCCCTCGGCCTGAAAGCAAGATGAGCGCCGCAATCCCACAGTCATCTTTGACTGGACTTAACCTTTTACTTTTTTTACCAAGGGAGAGGGAAGGTGGTAAAAAACCTTGGAGGTTTTCCCCTCCCCACCCTCCTTTTCAAATGCTCAGGAGAAAAACAGCCCTTTAGATTTTTTCCAAGCATTTTAAGGCAACACATGAAAAGCACAATTTTTTTTAATACAAGCTGGGATGTGTGTGTGTGTGTGTGTGTGTGTGTGTTTTGTGAGTGGGAGGTTGCTTTTCCACATCACTAATTTTGACTCCGCATTAATAAATCTATATTGTCAAGCAGTTATTTCTCTTAATTGTCCATTAGCTTGAGAGAAAGCACAGCACTGACATGCACGTGATAAAACAGGTATTCTGGACAATTTTTCTTAATTGGCCATTAGCTTAGGAAAAGCTTTTACTGGCAGCCATAGCAACAGCGCACATTTGCTGCATGCAAGGTACACAGAGGTGTCTAAAAAATAAGTTTTAAAAATTAGTCTTAAAAGGCCTACATTCAACAAGGATGGACATATTTGTCAATTTCAGTTTCTACTTTTTCCCAGTCTTGCCTCAGTTCACTCCATCTCTGAATCACTTTGCAATTTATTTATATTTTGCAGATTTTAAGAGACGTCTGCAGAAAATTTGTATGCATTTCCATGCATATTTCTTCTAATAGATGCACATACAATTTTCCCCAACATGTTCATTTCTAAGCTATTTACCCTCATGCAATGCATTTTTTAAACATTGGTTTCTGCTAATCTATGACTTTCTGTGCACACATATCTCTAATATATGTTTTATTTTGAGCCTACTTTGGTTGTGGGGAGCAAATGTTGAAGGATTTCAGTTTGCGAATAGGTTTGCAAACTATAATTTTGGTAGGTTTGCATTAAGATACAAACCAAACTTAATTTCTCCTCTCTCCCCAATCCACCTTCAGAAAAATCCACATGCCAAAAACTTTCTGTGCCTTCAGCCTGACTGACCTGAAACATGATGCATGCAACATTACTCTTTGAAGAACAGAGGATTTTCTCTAAAACGTTACTGAGAAATCCCATGCTATTTGTTGGGAAAGCCAAGATTTCCACGCAGAGAATGCCTTGTTTGATTCATCCTTTGGCTCAATGACAAGAGTTAAGCTCTGCTTTAGCCGGGGGATTTTCAAGATGCACACTTTGATAGCCTCTTCTGTGACAAGATATCAGCAGCTGATGAACCTTAGGACTTAGCCAAGATTTTGCATTGTTTTTCCTCTGTGGCTTAACAGTGTATTACAGATGATGCTATGTTACATATGATGTTGGCGTGCTTTTTTAAGAACAACAACATCCCTCTCCTCTGAATGCATAGATTTGAATACCCTAAGAATTCTCTTAGGATTAGACACTGATATTGGTAGACTTGTGGTTTCGCCTGGTGCCTTTATTGTATATTTGTAGGCACCAAGCGAAAAAGTTCCTCTTCAACCAGGCCTTTGGCTGATTAATATTCTGCAGACCTTTAAATGTGTTTGTGGGAAGGGGGAATTAATGTTCTGCTGTTTTGTTTTACTTATTTGCTTTGTTTTTATCCTGCATTTTATTCTGTGTACTGCCCTGAGATCTTATATAATGAAGGGCAGTATAAAAATCTAAATTATTATTATTATTATTATTATTATTATTATTATTATTATTATTATTATTATCAATGACAAACCTAGACAGCATCTAGATCTAAAATCAGCCCTGAGTGCTCACTGGAAGGACAGATCGTGAAGCTGAGGCTCCAATACTTTGGCCACCTCATGAGAAGAGAAAACTCCCTGGAAAAGACCCTGATGTTGGGAAAGATGGAGGGCACAAGAAGAAGGGGACGACAGAGGATGAGATGGTTGGACAGTGTTCTCGAAGCTACCAGCATGAGTTTGACCAAACTGCGGGAGGCAGTGGAAGACAAGAGTGCCTGGCATGCTCTGGTCCAGGGGGTCACGAAGAGTCGGACACGATTAACGACTAAACAACAACAATTATTATTTTATTTTGCTCATGGTAAGGAACAAGGAGGAAGCCACAGGGCACCAAGTGTAATAAAAGAGTATGACTAAAGCAGTATCTTGAATGATGCTAATGGTATTCTTGGAATATGCACCTGCGTGTAACATTCAGCTGAGAAGCCACTCAAGCATTGGACGTTTCTTGGATATGATTATTTCCATTTATTTATTTAGTACAAGAACTGCAGGGGGAGAACATCTTTGGAGGCCCCTCTCTGGATGCTACATCCAATGACAAGCAACTGGTGGCCACTGGGAAAAGGAACTTTTTGGTGGTGGAGTGATAAAGATAATGTCTCTTTCCCCTCCGTCATGACCCAAAGTGGCTTGCCAAAACAGTATAAATATTAAAGCCAGTTGTAGTAAACAAAACCAATAAAAACTGTGAAATACGTCTATGTAGATAGAATACAGATCCTGCCCTACTAAAAGAGGCCACAACTACCTTTCAAATCAAGGACCAAAATCCCAGGTAAAGAGACATGTTTTTACCTGGCACCTTGAAATAGATAAAGATGGTACTAAGCATGGGGAGAACATTCCACAAGCAGGGTGCCACCACTGAAAAGACCCGTTCTCATGTTGCCGCCTTCTGGACCTCTTGTGGAGGTGGCACATGAAGAAGGGTCTCAGATGACAATTGCAGGGTCTGGGTCAGTTCACGTGGGGAGAGGCGGTCTTTGAGATATCGGGGTGATAAGCCGCAACAGTCTTTATAGGTCAAAATGAGCAATTTGATTTGAGCCCAGAAACTAACTGGTAGCCAGGGTAGTCATGCCAGAATTGGTGTTCTGTGTTTGAACTGCCATGCCCTGGTCAACGATCTGGCTGCTGAATTCTGCACCACCTGCGTGGCTGCTTTTGAACCACTTTCAAAGGCAGCCACCCATATAATGCATTGCAGTAATCCAGCCTAGAAGCTACTAAAGTGTAGACCATGGAAATGAGGCTCTTCCTGTCTGGATAGGGGTTTAACTGGGACAGTAAGCTATGTATCTACTTCTTCAGAGGAAGTGTAACTCCATCCAGAGCAGGCCACATCTAATCCATCCAGTCTAAAAAGACCCACTAACTGTCTTATCTGCATTAAAGGTAAAGGGGTAAAGGGACCTCTGACCATTTGGTCCAGTTGTGGCCGACTCTGGGGTTGCGGCGCTCATCTCGCTTTATTGGCCGAGGGAGCCGGCGTACAGCTTCCGGGTCATGTGGCCAGCATGACTAAGCCGCTTCTGGCGAACCAGAGCAGCACACGGAAACACTGTTTACCTTCCCGCCAGAGCGGTACCTATTTATCTACTTGCACTTTGACGTGCTTTTGAACTGCTAGGTTGGCAGGAGCAGGGACCGAACAACAGGAGCTCACCCCGTCGCGGGGATTCGAACCGCCGACCTTCTGATCAGCAAGCCCAAGAGGCTCAGTGGTTTAACCCACAGCGCCATCTGTGTCCCTTCTTATCTGCATTAAGCTTCCATTAATTGGCTCTCCTCCAGTTCATTACAGAAACAAGACACTGATCTAGACCATTCACCGCAGCACCTGCAGATGCAAAGAAACCTGGGAACTTCAGTTTGTCAATGGTGCTGGGAATTGTAGTTCTGCAAAGGTGAAACTATACCATTTCCAGGTTTCTTGGGAGAAGCCCTGCACTTTAAATGCGCTTCAAATGAATGGCATGCATGCAGCCTAGAACTGAGCCTGAGGGAGAGAAGGACTTTCCTGTTCATTTTGACTGGCGACAGAAAATGATAGGTGTTCTGCTTTTGTTATGCCTTTGTCCAGCATTTCCTTAGTAAAAAGAAAGGTCCTTTATTACCTTTTAAAGGAACACTTGCTGGGCCTTCACTCAACAAACATTGTTTGACTGCAGGCAAATACCATCTGTTGTTTTCCCCCTCATACAGTTAGAGGTTAATGGATACTGAAATGTTAAGTTCCAAACAGCAAGATACATTGAGAACACTGGGCTTGTGATTGATAATTCCACCTCTCTTTTTTTCCTAGGCAGTTGTTTCAAGGATGTTCAAAGAGATGCTGGAACGTTCGTAGCCAAGCAGAGGTGGGCTCAAGTTTCCTTTGACTTCCCTTGCTTGAACCAAATGGTTCTGCTCGAGGCAAAGAGAAGCAGGTATGCAAATGGGCAGACTGTCAAACGCAATAAAATAGCATAGAAAGTAAGTGCTTAGGGAGGAGTCCAACATGGACATTCCATTGAAGCATGGATTTTTGTCGGAGCAATGGAACATTCTCCTCCTTCTTCTCCCCCCCCCCACACCTGTTGGAAAGGTTATTTCAACCCTTTGGAGCAGATTATGGGAGGACATGGGGTTATGCAAGGAACAGAGGAAAGGGAAGAAGTCTCACTGTGCACAGAGAAGAGGGCAATTGATGGCTACTATATGCCTTCTTGAGGGACGCGGGTGGCGCTGTGGGTTAAACCACAGAGCCTAGGACTTGCCGATCAGAAGGTCGGCGGTTCGAATCCCCGCGACGGGGTGAGCTCCCGTTGCTCGGTCCCTGCTCCTGCCAACCTAGCAGTTCAAAAGCACATCAAAGTGCAAGTAGATAAATAAGTACCGCTCTGGCGGGAAGGTAAACGGCATTTCCGTGCGCTGCTCTGGTTCACCAGAAGCGGCTTAGTCATGCTGGCCACGTGACCTGGAAGCTGTACGCCAGCTCCCTCGGCCAGTAAAGCGAGATGAGTGCCGCAACTCCAGAGTCGGTCACAACTGGACCTATTGGTCACGGGTCCCTTTACCTTTATATACCTCCCCAAGTGTCCCATTTTAAGCGAGACATTCCAGATGGACAGAAGCTGCTCTGGTTATCAGTTACTGGAAACCACAGGAGGGGAGAATGCTCTTGTGCTAGGGTCCTGCTCGCCTGTTTCCCACATGCATCTGGTTTGCCACTGTGAGGACAGGATACTGACCTATATGGACCATTGGCCTGATCCAATAGGCTCTTCTTATGTTCTTCTGTTTAAACAGAAATCCTTCCATTGACAGGACTTGTTGGTAGAACACTGTGCTTGGATTCCTGGGCTGTGTTCACACTTACTGCATTTCTAGAGCTCGGTTTTAAATCTGTGTTCACAACACATTATATATTTTTAGGCGTCAGGTGAAAACATTCCTCTTCAACCTGGTCTTTGTCTGATGAATATTCTACAGCCTTTTAAATGTGTCTGTGGGAAGGAGGGGCAGGTTACTGTTTTGCTGTTTTGTTTTTAATTACTTACTTGTTTTTATCCTGTATTTTATTTTGTGAACCACCTGAAATCTTGTAACGAAGGGCAGCATATAAATCTTCATCATCGTCATCGTCGTCATCGTCGTCATCATCATCATCATCATCTCTAGAGTGGATTGGCAGGGGGAATGTTTCATATTTCCACCCCGAGTTAATGCCTTTTGCATACATTTATAGGCACAGAAAGCTCTACAGTGGTACCTCAGGTTAAGTACTTAATTCGTTCCGGAGGTCCGTACTTAACCTGAAACTGTTCTGAACCTGAAGCACCACTTTAGCTAATGGGGCTTCCTGCTGCTGCCACGCCGCTGGAGCCCAATTTCTGTTCTTATCCTGAAGCAAAGTTCTTAACCTGAAGCACTATTTCTGGGTTAGCGGAGTGTGTAACCTGAAGTGTATGTAACCTGAAGCGTATGTAACCTGAGGTACCACTGTATATGGCCAGAGTGTTGGACTAGGAGCTAGGAGACCAGACTTCAAATGCCCACACAGCCAGGAAGCTCACTGGGTGCTCTCGGGCCGCTCATTCACTCTCAGCTTGGCATACATCACAGGGTTGTTGTGAAGATAAAATGGGGAGGGGAAAACTATGTATGCCACCTTATTTGCCTCCTTGGAGGAAAGGTGGGATATAACTGGGGATATAACTGCAACAACCACAGGTAAAGCAAAGGTAAAGGACCCCTGGACGGTTAAGTCTAGTCAAAGGTGACTATGGGGTTACAGCGCTCATCTCGCTTTTCAGGCCAAGGGAGCCGGTGTTTGTCCGCAGACAGCTTTCCATGTCATGTGGCCAGCATGACTAAACCACTTCTGGAACAACGGAACACCGGGACAGAAGCCAGAGTGCACGGAAATGCCGTTTACCTTCCCACCACAGTGGTACCTATTTATCTACTTGCACTGGTGTGCTTTCGAACTGCTAGGTTGGCAAGAGCTGGGACAGAGCAAAGGGGAACCCACTCCATTGTGGGGATTCGAACAGCCGACCTTTCGATCGGCAAGCCCAAGAGGCTCGGTGGTTTAGACCACAGCACTACCCGCATCCACAACAACCACAACAACGTACATGTTGGAATGACTGTGCATAGGTCAGAGAAGGAGTTTCCTGCCCAAAGTTGCTGTCTGAAATGAATCGTAGCCTCTCCTCTGTTGCATTCTTGGCGTACTGGTTCATCAAGACCCTCACATCAGATGCAGCTGAGGCTCAGAAAGTAAATTCATGGAATGAAGAGGGATTGCAATTGACAAATTTGCTGAATACGTTTGCTGAATACGTTTGCAAGAATAACATGGCACGTCTTGTTTCGTTTACCATATTTTCCCAAAGAACGAAATGCTTTAATGAGCAGAGAATTACTGCTCATCCCAGCAGAACTGGAAAGGGGGCTGTACTTCGGGCTTATGTGGGCGCCATCCAGCTTTATTCACCTTGGCAAGGATTGAAACTTCATTCAGGCGGAGCCTCGCTCAAATACTGACAAGCAGCTAATCAACTTCCCATAAAATGGAACTTTCTGTATTCACAATAGAAAGCCGGATGATGGGGGGAGGGAGCCAAAAAAAGATTTGCCCATGAATTTCAAATTAGTTTGACCTATAAAAAAATGGGAAACAGGATGCAGGCAGCTGCAGGGAAGGGAAATTCAAGCACACTGTAAAATGCTCTCTGTGTTTGTGCCTTGCTGTTGTTTATGAATGGGATAACTCGGATTCTCTCAGTTTTGGTTTGCTCATGGTTCTCATTTTTAAAATATTAAGTCTACTTCTCTACATTTCCACATAACTTGGCAAAAAGTGAAATTAAGTCATTAGCAAAGATTCCTTAGCATTTTGGTGTGACTTGCAACTTTTGCAGAGCAATTTCTCCTTCAATAATGCATTTTTATAGCCTCCCCCCATGAATATATACATTTTAATGAACATTTTACCCCAGCATATGAATTTTTGTACATATCACTTCACTGGAGAACTGCACTGCAAAATCTGGAGAAGTCTGATGTTTGAAGAACGGTTGTGCTTCAGTTCTTGGGTTGTTTCACAAAGTGGAAATCAGATAGGTCCACTTCTAAATGCAAATGAATCAGATTTCTCCTCCATCCTTAGTCATAAGAGTTGAACCTCCTCTCTCTCTCTCTTTCTCATGCATACACTGATTTCATTGCACATGAATGGCAAATGGAGGTTCAGAGAGATTGTCCCTTTCAGAAAAGACAGGTCAGTAGGAAGCAGCTGTTTATTTTAATTCTCGCGGTAAGTTGCCGTAGCAACATGGTATAAATGAAGAGAATAAATAAATGTAAAGAATAAATGGATACATAAAATTACTGCATATGTGGAAAGCTCATTGAAGCTTTGGAGAGAGACACCTGGGCTACAGGTAGTTTAACTTCCAGGCAATGCCACAATCAATTCAAGGTTTCTGATGCCTGACAAACAGGAGTCTTCAAAACCAGATCAGAACTGTTCCCCTAGATCTTTCCGGCAACAGAATACCCTGGGGTGATGATTATCACGAGGATCTGAAAAAGCACTGAATGGTGCTCTCTGAAGACATACAATTTTGTCCTAAATGGTACATTAAAGAGAGTAGCACTTTATGGGTCAAACTACACTTGATGTCAGATAGTTCACAGTTCTTGCTCATGCTATTTAACTTCAAGTGAAAAGCTTCATTTTGAAACCTTTAAGATAACGTTTTAGTTTCCTCTTAATTATGTTGCTTTGAATTTATACTGACTTTCTTTTGCAGTATTTTGTTTGGGATTGTTTTATTTGCTGTTTTAATGTAGGATCCTCAAGGATCTCTTTACAGGGAGCTGGCTTCAGGCACCAGACCAGTTGGCAGACCATTACAAAGATGTCTGCAGACATTACATGAATGCTGGCAGCATTAATCATGCTGTGTTGGAATCCCTTGCGAATGACCCCAGTGCCTAGAGACAGGCAGTCAGGTTGTGTATCCACAGCAGTGACCAGAGAAAGAATGACCACTGGAAGGAGCACACTTTCATCTGCCCCACCCAGTGGCGAAGCGTCTTTTCATGTGGAGTTGGGGCATGTGCTGCACACCAGCCCAAGCCCTTGCACCTGCCCCGAGCTACTTTCCCCGAAACCAGAAGCTCTAAAAACAGCAAAACCGTATTTAAAGTTCATGGGCAATTAAAATTCCATAAATGGCTGGGTCAAACCTCAAAGGAAAGAGAAACATATTCAGTAGGCACCTAACATCATGATGCCTAATTTCAGCTGATGACCAATTCCAGAAGGCTGGAGCTGAAACACTAAAAGCATGGTTTCTAGTAGCCCCTATGCATACCACCTCTGGGGCATGTGCAGGGCTGGATTTAAGTTTGATGAGGCCCTGAAGGTAATTGGGCCCTTTATATGTCCACCTGTCCTTTGTCCACAACAAAATGTCACTGTTTTTTTGTGTTGAATATATGATATACGGTAATTTATGGACCTAATAGGTACCTAAAGCCATTTGCACATGCAGAATGTAGGCACCCTATATATAGAAATGAGCAAGCCAGTGATAATTTAGGGAGCAGGCTAGCAGGTGGGGCCCATTACTTACATCATAGGAGCCTACACAACATAGAACACTGTTGCTGTATGTAGGTTTTATTTTATTTGTTTTTTATCTTATATTTTGGAAATGTACATCCAGGTGTGTTTTTTTAAAAAATTTTTTTTGGGGGGGGGCTCCAAGAGAGTGGGGCCCTAAGCTATAGCTTGTTTAGCTTATACATAAATCCAGCCCTGGGCTTGTTCTGCTTTCAACAGTGCTCCATCTGTGGGGTGCAGTTGTTGGACAAAGGTGGTCCCTTAGGTAACTTGGGTTCAGAGCAGCTTATAGTATAATCAAACTGCCTGGTGTTGACCACACAGCGTTTGGCTTACCTCTCTCACCTTTAATTATGTCTGTTTATGCCTCATACATGCAGAAAATAGAATGTTTAAGACTTGGTAGCTGTGAGAGTCACAGTTTTAGTTACACAGTGGAAAGCATACTGGAAATTATTTTATGGGAAGAAGGGGTTAACTAAAGAATTATGCTCCACTGCAGCCCAAGGATTATTCTCCGCTGCCACTTTTTTCAGTGCCTCTGTGCACATGACAGAGTCAGCCAATCATGGAATCCATACCTTACAGAATTAATTACTCAACTTAATTGCTTAATGACTGCTGGCAATTCTTAATTGTAGTTGCTTTCTGAACTCTCTGATGCAGGATAGCTTACCATGAGCATGATCAATCCCTGCAGAATGTTTACGAGTTCTGCGCTACACTAACCATGACAATTTCAACTTGTACTCCAATCAGACTCCGAGCATGTGTCAGCTTCTCAAAATTTAAGTTTGGATACTGATAATTTAACTATTCAAGCTGATTTTTAAAATTATTTTTAAAGATGCTTCATCAGTATTCTTCAATCCACATTCCCAAGTTATCATCACAATAGCCCTTTTGGGGAGATAGGACCCAGTGCTTAAAACAACAACACATGGGGCGGGGTGAAGTGGGGAGAACAAAACAAGCTTTACCCCTCCACTATCATCATTCCCATCACCCTCTACTCATGGAGGCTGCTTTTGTGAAGGAGGAGAATCCATGGAGGTTCCCTGCGCATTTCACAACTCTGGCTTTCCAGGGTTCCAAATTTCCCAGAGAGCCTCTGCACATCCAGGAAGCCCCTTGCTTAACACAGGTGTGCTCCATGAGATGGGAATGATGACAAAGTAAGGCAGGCTAGAACACTTGTCTCCACATGGTCCTAATGCCCAAAGAGGCCTAGTGTCTTCTTGTTCCTGACTCACTAAAGATGGAAATGCAAATGTTAGCCATTCTAAAATGGAGGCACTGCTATTGCATTATAAGCTCCTGTTCAATTATTTCCCTTCTTTGTGTTTTTTTTAATCCATGGGTGAGCAGAGACTATTACTGCATCAAACTGGAATGGTTGGCAAGATCAGACACCAATCCTACCCAGAAAGTGGGAAGCTGTCCAAGGTCTCCAGCCATGGGATGCTTCCTAGGAGCTTTTGTTGACCATTAGATAGCTGCAGTGCCTGCTAGGAAAGGGAAGCCTGACTTGCCCAGCCTTTTCATCTTCTACATGTGGCTTAAGGGAGCTGCCAGGACACTGCCAGGTACTGACGACTGCATGGTCTTCCTCCCTCCCTACAGATGGTTTGTGTGATGGAAGGGTGAGAGGGTCAGGTTCCACGATTGCAGGAAACTTGGGTAAAGTGTTCCTTTGGTGGGGACCCTCCTCTGGCAGTGGACCAAAGCAGAAGAGCCATGGTGGTAGAGCTCTAAGCAGCACTGGCTAATGTTGTGTAGAACCTTTGAGTTTTTGTTTTGGTTTGTTTTTACCATTCAATAGGATTGGAGTTGGGGTTGACGCAAACATGCCTCCAAAATGGGTGGCTAGAAAAGGGAGGTGGGTCAGGTGTTATTTATCTTATGAGGTGACCTGGTCTTTCCTTCTTCCCAGTGAATTCCTTGAGGACATTCACAGTGTCTCTTTTTAAATGGGCTTCCAGCCTGGGAGCGCTTCCTGGAATGACCACATCGCCATGTGATCTTTTGTCCCAGTAGCTCTCCAGGGGGCCTGGGGGAAGGCAGAAAGAAGGCTGCATGAGTGGGCCTCTAGCACTCAAGACACCCCAGTTATATTTCATGTGTCATCCAGGAAATGCATTGGGTTAAGGAGAGTATACATTTTCAGATGTAATTTATGTTATCAAGACTGCGCGTACCTCGGAGGGATTTAACAAACCACTTTTTGCTTCCGAGTGTCATGTGCTTAGCGAGGCAATGGCTAATCAGTATGGAGCAGGTAATGACAGCATTCATTTTAATCTTGGAAAGGACTCGGGAAGTATTGTTTCCTGACAAGGCATGCAAATGATGCACCCTCATTTTGTCCAATTATTTTCTAAAATTTCTTGCAATTACGTTGCAATTTTCTTCCAGAGGACAACTTGACAAAATGTTTGCCGGTGGCTTTTACTTCTTCCTTCATTTGTTTTACACAATATTTGTTTTGGGAGGTTTGTTTTTTTGCTTCCAAAATAGAAAGCCGGGTAGATGCAAGATACACAGCGTGGGTTTCTGTTTTGCTTTGGCTACTGACAGCAAACATATCCATATGTACTCTGCGTCATTCAAACTTCCCTGTGCCATCTTGTAAGTGAACTGGACTATAACTTAAAAGTCTCTGCTTGTAGCCTGTCATTTCCAAGCGCACCATTAGTGATGCTGATGTCATGGAATGATCACAAACTTTCTAACTTGCTGAAGGGGGTAAAGGCCAGTTACAGAGTTTTGACAACTATGCACCTAGTGGGAAGTTTGTTGGGATGAGCCATCAAACAGGGCCAATTAACAAGGGTGAGTAATGCTATGAGTGCCAGCTGGCAAATGCCTCTCTGGGAACTGAAGGAGTTAAGCAAAAGAGGAGCAGCTGACAATGAAAGGCAAGGAACAGAGGAGGCCAAAAGCTTTGGGAGAAACCTCAGGCCTGAGGTTGAGTATGGCACTCCCCAGGCCACATACACCCTCCCCAGCCACACACTCCTCTTCCCAGGCAACACCCCTCACCACTGCACCCACCACTTTGCATCCTTCTTGAGCATTTCCTCCTAACCTGGAACGAGTCCTTGAGCTGCAGTGCAGCCTATAACCAAGGCTAAGCACAATCCACTGAAACAAATGCAGATGGGCGGGGTACAAATAATAAAAATATTATTATTTATTATATTGCTTTCTACTTCAGCCATGCATTCCCTCCTTCTGTTTTTTCCACCATGCTGGCTTTTGAACTCTAAGTGCCTATATGGAGGGACCTGTCTCCAGGGGCGGAGGAAGGGGGATGTGGTGGGGGCAGACCACCCCGGGTGTCTTCGCTGAGGGGGGGGGGTGACATTTGGCAGTCAAGGGCGGGTGATGTGCTGAATGTCCGCACTGGAGTCTTGCTCTGCCCCCATGGGCAGCTCACTCCAATCCTGGCTGCAGGGTGTGTGCACTGCTCCATGCACCCAAGTGGCTATTGTACGCCAGGGAGGGCACCCTCCACACCCCACGCCCCTTAGGAGTGCGCCCACCCTGGGCAGCACAGGCATAGGCTCTTCCACTGCCTGTCCCCTTGTACTGTGTAAAATGTCATGTTCACTGTCGTCACCATATAAAAAACAATTAAACATCAAAAATAAGAGTAGGTGGATAGTAAGCAAGTAAGAAAAAGAGGAGTCCATGATGGGATTTGGTTCTGGAGCATGTAAGGTAATAAAAGAATCCATAATGCCTCTAAGCATGTGCAGAGTGTCTCTCCCCCACCCCATGTAACCACTAGCCTTGGATCAGAGTGCAGAACTTCAGCTGAATGGCTACAGCTTCCCTGGGGTAGCAGAGCATTACAGATTCACTGCAACTGTGCTTTGATAAGTGTTCCTGTTCCTGTACCATTGATCTTGAGACTCTGCTCTGCTTAGGGTGCCTCTGTGTGGAGAAGCTGTATACAAATGCAAAGAATGGTAATAATACAACGGTACTTACAGTTCTGAGCATCTACAAAAATATGGAGCACCACTTGGAATTGCAAACAGCCTATCTCTAAAACACAGCCAGCCATCTCCTGACTCACGACAAAACTACATATTACATTAAACGTCTCGCTGTGCCTTTAAGTGCAGGTCTGTGTGCTGTCACACAAATTGCCAGCCTGATGGATCAGGACCCTGACATGGGGGTAAAGGGGCTTTAACTGCTGGCCCCTTTGCTATGGCCCTGATCTGTATCACAGCAAGGTGTGTGTGGGGAGAGCTAAAGACCCCTCCCTCATCCTCTTTCTAGTGTCTCAATATGGGTCACCTCTCCTGAAGCAGCTATTTGTGTTAAGTTATGGAAGGGGAACCTCAGGCCAGGGGACAAATGTGGCCCTCCATGTCTCGTTATCTGACCCTAAGGACACTCCTAGGTCAAAAAAGCACCCACCACTGGTGCTGCTTTGCATCCTTGTTGAGTTCCCCTCTTCCAGGCTGGCGTGCATCCTTCAACTCTGATTATGCATTTCACTTGCCCATATGGAGGAAACTAGCCCACTGTACAAAGGTAAAATGCACACTCATTGCTGCACCAACTTTTGCCTCTGGCCCTTCCCAGCACTGCCATGTGGCCCTTGGAAGGCCTCCCAGAATAGAACGTGGCCCTTGAGCTGGAAAGAAGTTCCCCATCCCTGTGTTAAAAAACAAAACCCACTTAAAGGCACAGGTATACTGCTAAAGTCGCACTGAGTTTGGCCTTCGGCGTTGGAGAAATGAGCTTCCTCTCTGAAAACGACACCTCAAACAAGCTTTGGGAAATGTGCAGGGTGCCATTGGACTGACAATCAATCATGGGTATCCATTATTCAGCCGTCCCACTCACCCTAACCAGCTGCTGTGGGAAGGGTCCTCTCGAATTTTCTGGCACGTTGATCGGCGGGATGACCCAGTCTCGCTTCTGCCGCCTCAGCCCATGAGAATTCTGCTGATGGCGCCAGGGCAGGAGAGTGTCGCTCGGCTGCTGCAGGAGGTCTGCTGATGTGTTCTTCTTTCCTTTCTGCTGATTTGGAAGGGGGGGGGGAGGAAAACAGGTATTGTTTTGATTTTGCTTAGTTTCATTTACAAAAAAAGGAAGACAAAGCAACAATGCAATGCATGTAAGGAAAAATCAACTCCTCGGGACCACGTTGAGGCTCATTTGGGTTGAGAAATAACTGGGGGTGTGTGGGGGGTGTATTTTTGTTATTACAATGAAGCAAACATTTCTGCATTACAAAAGCGAGCGGCACTCCTATTGACAACTTCATTTTTCCACACGTATGGAGCTGTCATTAGACAATCAAGCCTTCTTCCACGACGGATTGTCTTCATTATGCCAACTGCAGGAAGCTTTATCAGCCCCTTGGAGGATAAAATCTGCAGATTCCTAATAAATATAATAAATCACAGGGACGAAATGAAACAAGCTGAAAACACCCCTGGCGTTACCAGTGGTAGGTCTGGGTCCATTACGCAGTATTAAGCTCCTCGCTAGCCTGGAATTTTAAAGCACTGCTGACTTATTTGCAGTCATCATGGAATGAGATTCAGGCAGTCTGAATGCTGTCTAAAGAGATCCATCATCTGGTGGACACTAGGTAGAAAGGAGGGTCCAAAAGAAGATTGGTACATCTTGGAGCTCTGCTTCAAACTATATTTACTTCCACACAGATCTCTCCAAATGATGACTGTAAAAACTGTGATTGGCATGATTATGTGTGTGGTCTTTCGTCAGTGGTTCTGGTCCTTAAAATGGGAACCCCATGTATTTAATTTGGCACCTAGCCTACTAAGCACCATGGGACCATGTGTGCCAAGGGCTCAGCACCCTCTTGAAGTGGAGAAATGAATGTAAATGTGCAACATTAGCCCTTGTGATTGGCAGTATATTATTATTATTATTATTATTATTATTATTATTATTATTATTGACATGACTTTGGCTTATGAACCAGATGCAGCTAAATACCAAATCAAAGAGTGCCAGGCCTCCCAGAACTATGCAGGCAAAATCAGGGGTGGAATGTCAAGCAGAGAAAAAGGTGAGGTAGGCAGCCTCTGCAAAGAGCAATGCTTTAATTGTGCACTCCTTTTACCAGCAGGGGAACACATACACACAGTCAAACTGTGTAGGATTGAATCCGACACTCACCAGCTAGTGAGTAGAGGATTCAGTCCTGCTAACTGCAGGGTGCTTCACAAGGAGCACCCGGCAGGATTGTATGGAAGGCTCAGTTCTTCTGACTGAAGGGTGCTTGCAACTTGGCAAGCATGTTCCCCACAGGGAAGGCACTTGTGAAGCACCACCCAGCAGAACTGCACTCTCTGCTCACCAGCTCAACCCCAATTAAATTTTCCCACTCCCCATTGATACAGGGCCACATCTAGGTCAAAGGAAGGTTCTGGAATGACCTGATCAACAGGACAGTGGCTTCTGTCTGCTTGTCCTGTTCTGGTATCACAGAGAAGTCCACAGGGGAAGAGAGCAAGGGATGTTGCCTGCTTCAGGACCAAGGAGAGCTCCTAGTGTGTGACTTGCTCCATAAGCATTGGAAATGAATTGAGGCCTTATGAGCGTCTGACTCCTGTTCATATCTTCTAGGCTCCTCCTCATTTTAGAGAACAAGGGTGCCTTAAGGGGCAGGCCAAAGTTCAGGCAAAAGCCCCCCAGTCTTCATGAATTCCCCCCTCCCCCATGAACTCAAAATCTCTCCACTACCCAGTCATGCCCTTCTCAGTTTATGTTTGGGGGAAACAAAATGCAGATTTAGATGGTGTTCGTGTTTTCTTCTAGACTATGTTACTTTGCATTTGCCATACTGATTTAAGCAAAAGCCTGTGGCCATACAACCCATATGGCTTAACTGGGCTTCTTTCTTTAAGGAGATTCAAGGCTTCAAGCTCACTTGAGAACTGGGATGGGGAAGAGGGGCATTGGCTCTGAAGCCCCGGGAAACCAAATCAGAATCATTCCTCCATTTCTGAGCTTGCCCTGAGCTGTTTCTTGGTGCTGATAATGCCAAGGTTGCAGATTCGATCCCCGTATGGGACAGCTGCATATTTCTGCATTGAAGGGGGTTGGACTAGATGATCCTGAGGGTCCCTCCCAACTCCACAATTCTATGATTCTATGAAAGGATGTTATCATGGTTCCCACATCAAATATAAGGATTGAGTCCAAGTGAAAATCATTTGTTGAATATCACCCAGGGGTGTTACAGCTGTACTTTCAATACAAATCTCATATTTATAAACCAAATGTGCTAGTTATCAGACCACAACTTCTGTAAGGGGAAGAACTACAGGCTAAAAAATCAAGCATGTGTCTTACTGGCAGAAGGTTCCAGGTTCACTACCTGATATCTCCAGGTAAAACTATCACATAGCACTGGGATGGGGAAACTGCAGTCCCTGGCTGTTATCATATTCCAGCTCCCATCACTTCCAAACAGCATGGACAGTGGTCAGGGATGATGGGAGTTACACATGGGGGGGGGGGTTTCTCATGTCTGATGTAGCAGATGATGTGAAAGACCTGTCTGAGAGTTTGAGGAGTCTAAGTCAGGACTAACAATGTTGGGTTTGATGGGCAGTTAAGTCTGAATTGGTATCAGGCAGTTTCCTACCACTGCCCTCCTAGTAATATGGCAACAGATTTACAACACAGGTGCTAAATGCTTTCCAAATCTTAAGAGTACAAAGTCTTGCTTGTCTGTGCTTATCTCCTTCCTCTTACATTTTGAGCTTTTCTAGCACCCATTCTTAATCTTCTTCTTGAATATACTCATTAATAAGTGGGACCAGGAAATGTAAAAAGGCACCCAGGAGCTCGACATGCATTTATGCATCCACGAGACCTAAACAATCCACATTTGCTCCATGGAACGGACCCCTTTTAAAAATCAGTTTGCAATTCCCAGCTGGGGGATCTTGAGAGAGCAGAAGCTTAGGTCAGTTTTGATAATTGGCATGCAAGAGTGAGAGACAAATTACGAAGGGACGGTAAAATAATTTGTGCTCTAGCAAGTTTACACCAGGGAATGTATGTGGGCTAAAGAGAGACTTGAGAATTAACATGACTCCCAAAGCCCTCTGGATGCAGAAATAATTAGTATCGGCTCAGCAAGACCATCCTGGTCCTTTCATTCTTTCAGAAATATTTGATGGCTAGTGAGTGGAACATAACTCTTTGTCACTTGTAATGAGGTTTTCTGACATTAGCATAGATTGCCAACCAGACTTTGAGGTTGGCTGTGTGCACTGAAGCTAAGGGGCCAATTTGGGCATTTTCAAAAGGGTCTCCCCTCCTCGTCCACTGGCTTGGTCCTCTCCATCACTATACAAAGAGGAAAAAAGTGTGATATCACACTGTTTTCCATCATGCTTCCAGTTTTCAGCTCCAAGTAGGGAGGGGAGAACTTAGTGGGATGCTAGAAGCCTATTGTGCTTTTTCTAAAAATGAAATAAATAGAACTAAATAATTTCCTTGCAAGGGGAGCTGGCTTACTTATATGTATTGATCAGATGTTTCTCATTGCTGAGATATATTGGGCTGGAAATGCACCACAGGACCCAAAGGGAAATTTCCTTCAACTATGCTCTTTCCAAGCCCAAAGGACATTGGGATGTGCTGCTTGCAAGATTTCTCATCACACTAGGCAATATCAACCCCACAGTTTGCACTGGAAGTGGGTAAATACAAGTGTCTCTCTGCTTCCCACCTGGTCCAGGTGCATGAGATGACCACATCCCACCTTCAAGCAACTGTGCTTCTGAATAAGCTGAAATTCTCCCATTTACCAGGGGCAGCCTCTATTTCAATCCCTATCCTTGATTTGCCTCTTAGGGGTATGTTGTAGGTATCAAGGTATTTTGTTTCATTTTTTTAAGTTACAGATTATACATCTGCCAAGTGTCCCTTGCGTATTTCACAGATACCATTTCTTTTGCCAGATTAAACATACCATTAAACTTTTTTTTCTTAGTAAATAATACTTATGGTGAGCTTGCTAACACATATGCTGCAGAAGTCAGTACAACAGAGATGGGGACCCTCATGGATACAACTTCCAGCATCCCTGCTCACGTTGTTCTTAATTCGAGTCAACTCTCAGTTAAGACTCATCCATTTTGCTGTCTACTTTTTTTGTTTAAAAAGTAGAGACATCACCTTGCCAACTCAGGTCCGTATAGTAAAAGCTATGGTTTTCCCAGTAGTGATGTATGGAAGTGAGAGCTGGACCATAAAGAAGGCTGAGCGCCAAAGAATGGATGCTTTTGAATTATGGTGCTGGAGGAGACTCTTGAGAGTCCCATGGACTGCAAGAAGATCAAACCTCTCCATTCTGAAGGAAATCAGCCCTGAGTGCTCACTGGAAGGACAGATTGTGAAGCTGAGGCTCCAATACTTCGGCCACCTCATGAGAAGAGAAGACTCCCTGGAAAAGACCCTGATGTTGGGAAAGATGGAGAGCACAAGGAGAAGGGGACAACAGAGGACGAGATGGTTGGATAGTGTTCTTGAAGCTACCAGCAGGAGTTTGACGAAACTGAGGGAGGCAGTGGAAGACAGAAGTGCCTGGCGTGCTCTGGTCCATGGGGTCACGAAGAGTCGGACACGACTAAACGACTAAACAACAATTTTGCTGTCTGCTGGCTCTCAGCCAGCAGCACTTGGGCCCATCTCCCCAAAGTACGTAAGCCACGTTTTGTGTTTGTAACACACAACGTGTTGTAAAGCCTCCCTTCTAGGATGTGTACTGTGAACAACTTGTGAGTCAACTGTTTGTATACTTATAAAGACAGACTCATGAGTCTTTATTGTATTTTAAGAGGGAGAAAAGGAGACACCAGGAATAATCCATTTTGGGAAGCCAGATTGGGTTAGTCATCTTGTAAAGATTCAAGCGAATCTAATCAACTAGCTTCTGTGAATATAGAGGGGATTTGCTCTGCTACTTTACTCACTAGTGTGAGTGAAGGAAGGATAATACTTAACAAATATTTCCTTACCTATTATCCTAAACATCCCCACACAAACTGTCATTGACACCACTATCTGGCTCTACAGACATTGAAGCTCTGGTGTCAGTTGTGCCAGAGTATTTGATGTTTCTGTGGTGGTGAGGTGAGGAAATCCACAGCATTGTCTCCAATGTCAAAGAGGGAGCTCTGGAGGGAAGCATGTCTGCTGGGATGCCCTCCATAGGATTGCAGTGTCAGGGAACCAATCCAAGCTTGCACTCTGGTGCATTTATCTAGCATAAAAAATAATATTACAAAAAGCACAGAGACTACATGAGAACAAACATGAATCACAAACCTTCCCTTTCAACAAAGCCTCCTTGTCTCCACCCCCAATATCTTCATGTCAAACCAAAACAATAACTCTCTTTCATCTTCATTTGTTGACAATGTGTTCTCATAGCATTAATTTCTCCCATGGTGTTTAAATAAGTTATGCATGTTCTCTGGTGTTCAAAAGCTAAGTAAACTGTGTGAACAAAACTGGTGGTGGGGCTGAGTGCCAGATCCATTCACTTTTCTGTAAAAAGAACAAGCTATGAAAGCAACAGAAGAAAAGGGAGCATTATACGCAGACATAGAGATTTTCTTTTTCTACAGGATCCTGCAGTTGTAATAAACCTGGGGTGGACTAGATGATGCTTCTCCATGATCTGGACCATGTATATATATATTGAGGGCCTCCAGAAGCCCATGCAAATCTATAATATTTGGATGTGGCCCAAGTCAGGGGTCACCAACCTGGTGCCCTTAGGTGACAGCATGCCCATCATTACGTCCTATGCAAGGTGCGGCTCAGATCAACATGTATCAGAATTTGCAACGATTGCTCAGACATCCATACATATACATTTCACAGCAGGATGCACACACCAAAAAATACAAGTGGGTCTGCACTGTGAGCACTACAAATCCCACAGTGACGCACATCCTAGGTTTGAAAAATGGTGCATATGCCTGTATGGAACCACACAATTTTAACATGTCCTCACTGGGAATACCTGGCTCTCTGGGAAACTTTTTGGGCAATCCTTCCTGCTCTTTTATCCAAACCAACTTCAGTAGAACAAGTCCCTGGGCTACAGGATTCATTCAAATCCCTAGCTTCACATCTCTGTGCCTCTGGTCCACTGCTTCCTGGCCAACACCTGCCTTGACATCGCAGGTGCACAATCACAGGCTTGATGACCCCTTGTCTATGGACCTCGGCATTGGCAGACAGAGGCTAGGACAGAACTGCATTTTTCTCCGAGATAAAGGCTAAAGTGATCTAGTTAACAGTTGCCACTACCTCGGAGAGCAATGCAGAAAGACTCCAAAAGCCACTGCCTCCTCATTTGGCTGAGAGCAGAACCAGTGAGTGTGAAACAATACCAGCTTTCACCTTACGCTACAGTTAGCAGTAACCAGTCCAGCCAGCTGGCAGTTCTCCCCTTCCAGCCAACCTGCTTTTGTTATTAGTCAGCCCCTGGCTAGAGAGACATCTGGACATTATTACCCAGCCAAGCATGGACCACCAGTCCATTTACATAATACAAGATCAGATTTTGTGTACCAGCTTAACGGCGCCTTTTGGATTGCTGTAGCTTTTTTCAGGGGACAGAATAAACCACCATTGTGAACCTAAGTGATGGGGTGTCTTAATGCATCCCTTGAAGGCCATTAATTTTATAGTTATTAGCTCCATAAAGGAAATATTATATGTTCTGCATGGCGATGCACTGCTTTGACTCCATGAAGAAATTAGGAATGGAGGAAGGGTTTTTTTTTTAATAAAATAAATAAAATAAAATAAAATAAAAATAAAATAAATACCCTCCCAAAAACCCACCATGTTATTCCTGACATTTTTGTTTCCCTGCCATTAAGCTTTACTCTTTTCAGTTCCTCTTCATACGTGTTTATTTGTCACATTTTTTAGCAACTTTTCAGCAATATGTTCTCATGGCAGCTTTCAATTAAAAGAAGAAAAAACCAGCATCAAACCTAACAACTGAAGGAATAAAAAACACAAGGGGAAACCTCCATCCCAGCAACATCCGCCAATAAAAAAAGAACAGTCAAACTATAAAACAACAATTAAAACGAACTGTATGAGAGCTGTGTAACATACAAAGTCTTTGCTTGGCAACAAAAGACGTCAAAGTAGAGGCCAGGAAAGCATTACTGTGGAGGGCATTCCAAACACCAGGGCAACAGACATATGCACACACAATTATGTTTTGGAAAGCAGTTTGTCCATCTGTTCTCCATGGGTTTGGCCGTCATTCGAGATATCATCACCAAACTTGGTAGAAGGTGTTGCTGAGCTGGGGGCACAGGTCACTGTCAATGTTTGGATGCTGACCGCCATTTTGAATCAAGGTGGCAGACTCAGCAGTGACTTTGGTGTGACATTTTTGGCAAAGGTTTGGATGCCTCTCAAGACACAGTTGCCAAATTTGGTGTGAGGGCTCATAGATGTTTGGGTGCTGGGTGTCATTTCAATTCAAAATGGGAGCTAGTGAACTAAAACATGACTTTTACCTCTCTTTGGCCATTTTGTTTAGCATAGGTTTGGCGACCTGTTGAGATATTGTCGCCAAACTTTGCATGAAGGTTCCCTCAGTGGGAGAAGATCACCTTCACTGATGTTTGCATGCTGGGTGCCATTTTGAATCAAGATGGCAGATCAAAACATGACTTTGGCATGACTTCACCTGATTTTTGGCGTGATGGGTCCAAACTCAACAACTGCACTATCCATTATTATTATTTATTTCACATATTCCTGGGCACCACAGGGCGCTCCCTATTGGTGTGGGGGGGCGTGTCTGATGGGATTAAAGGCAGCTTACAGATAAAGACAAGAGTTACTAAAAGCATAGAAAAAACAATAATTTTTAAAAATCGTGTAAACATTAATAGAAACAAAACTATATACATATATGAAATCTGCTTAAAACATACAAATAGTTACAATAAAAAAGTACAGCACCGGCCCTTTCATGAAAAGCAGTCAGTTCCCAAAAGCCTGTTGGGACAAGACGTTCTTCACTTGCTGGTGGAAGGACAAAAAAGAGGGAGCCACTCTAGCTTCTCCAGGGAGAGAGTTCCAAAGTCTGGGAGCAACCACTAGGAAGGCCCTCTCCTGCATCTCCATCCAGTGTGACTGTGAGGGTGACAGGACCGAGAAAAAGACTTCCTCTGAAGATGTCAAAATCCATGCACGTTTGTATGAAGGAAAGCCATTCCACTTCTGAGTGGGATGGTGTTGCGGTCAGACCACGTGGCCTCCACACACAGAGGGCGCTGGGGAAGCCCCGCCTCATGGCCCCCGGCCAGCCAATCCGGTTGGCCGGGGGTGTGGCTTACTCCTTTTAAACCACAGTGCCGCAAGGGGGATCTCCCTCTTGTTCCGGTTTCTGTGGATCTCCTGCCCTGCCTCCAGCCCGCTTTTCATGCATTCATCCTATTAGCCTTGCTATGGACCTCAGTTGGTCGCCTGTTGAAGGGGCCTGGTAGGAATTCTTTCCACCTGGCAAATTGGCACTGGCCATTTGGTTTTCTGCCTACCTCGTAGCAATCATCACAACTTTGTAAGGTTTGGCGGTTAGGCATTGGTAAAACCTTGTTCGGGGGAGGGGTGGGGTGGCCATCACCTGCCCCTCCATACTAAAGGGTATTCTGTTAAAGAAATCTGAGGGGCATGGTATCTGTCCGAAACCCAGATAGGGGCTAGGGCCATGGCATGACCCCTATCGGTGACCCTGGGGGAGATCCAAGTTGATGTGCATCAGCAGGGCTCCCCCTACTGGTGGTTAACCCTTGTGAGACTTCCTGCAGGTGGGCAGGAGTCAGATATAGTCGGTTCAATTCCAATGCCTAAGCCAATACTGCTCACATTCTGTAACAAAGTTGTGGCCTAAATTTTGCCCATTAACCTAAATATGGTGTCCACGTGTTATTATTCAACACAAAAGTGGGGGGCGGTCCAGGGTCTTGACACGCAATATGGTCTTTCAGATAGCTTTGACTTAAGCCATGTACAGCTTTATAGGTCATAACCAGCACTTTGAATTATGCCCGGAAACAGACTGGTAGTCAGTAAAGCAGTTCTAGTAAGGGAGTCATAAGAGATGTTATCACAGTTCCAGAACGCATCCCAAGCATGCCAAAATGTGCTCAAGGAGGCTGCAGAGCAGGACTGGCGAGGACTATGGGTTGAGGAAAAGGGGTCTGGGTTAGCATCTTTTGGGCCAGACCAAGAGGGTGGTATTGAGCCCACAAAACTGAGGTCACCAGACCCTGCACCAAGTTCATGGTGGTATTCAGGACAGGGCATGTACACATTCCCACCCCCAAACTGCCAGTGCTGGATTCATTTCTCAACCAGAATGGACTCCTTCATTACAGAGGAGCTCAGTTTCCTGCAATACTTAAGACAATGGCTGAGAAGGTACTGGATTTGCTGTTTTAGAAAAGTTTCCTGCTTGTAGATACTCCAGGGTACCTACTCAGGAGCACATCCACAAACCGTGTGGAGAGATGAAATGCGAAGAATTCAATTGAAGTTAGTCCGACAACAACAACAAAATACCTTTGCTTGCTAGGTTTTTTTTTTTTTTTTTTAAAAAAAATAATGCTAGTGGAGAAACAGAGTGATGTATGAATTCTATTCTACATGTACAAGACATTCAGCTGCCATTGGCAACTGTAAAGGTAACAAACAAGATTCTTTTTTATCTTATGTATGTATGTTTATATCCATTTTTAGCAAATAGGGTGAGATTTCATTTGGCATTGTCATGCAGAAGAAATGAAAGGTTTGTGGACCGAAAGCAGAATACACACACACACACACACACACACACACACACACACACACACACACACACTTGTTTGCTTAAATAATTACTGTGTTTGCATTTAGGTCACTGCCGAATTTGCCAGAACTGAAGCATCAGCAACCCTGAAAATCTGCAGTAACAGTAGACAAAACTACCATGTCCAATTTATTTCAGACTTTGATTTGCTTCTGCCTATTGATGTTAAGCTGTTCTCTTTGTCAGGGTGTCATCCCCTCTATTTCCTAGCATGTTCCCGTCCCCCTGTTGAAAAGCTATAATGGCTACCTATCAGCCATATTTACAAATAGTTGTAAGCTCCGTGGTGAATTTAATCAAGGGCAGCTTCGCATCGCGTCCTATTAGCATCAAAACACAAATTGCTATTCATGAACGATTTGTGTCAAAGTGCTCCGAAAAACTGGCATTTTTAGCTGCAAGATGCTCTCCTGAGCACAGGGCTTCAGCAAGGGCATTAAATTAATGTGTTTGCATAAAATGTGTTTGCTAATTGACAAAGAAATGGGAATTGGGCATCTGACTTCTACTTTAAAGATAATGAACAGCATTGGGAAGGAATATATGCACAGGTAGACAAGATCACCTCTTTGCTCCTAAAAAAAAAAAAAAGTATCATAATTTCGGAAGCAAACAGGAACCAATCCTAACAGGCGGCTTGAAGTGCCAGATCAAACTGTTTGATCATCGGCACTTCCAAAGGCAAACAGAGGCTGTGGCACATTTGCGACCTTTATCAAAACAGGCGGCACACAATCAAGAATGCTATGTTTGCTTAGGAACTCATTAGATAAAATTACCTCCCCATTTACAGAACAGTATACAATTGCAGGGTGGTTTTTATTTTTTATTTTCTGTTAATCAGCTAGTTAAGCAAGAAATTCATTACTTTCTGGGAGGGGTGGTTTCAGTTAACAGGAGGGCTGCATAGAACAGTTCGCATTAGAGTCAATTAGTAAGAAAAATTGTCAATTTTGGCAAGCACGCAGGATTCGTTGGTTGACAGACGGGGAAAAGACTGAGTGAGAGACTAACACAGACATCTCATAATGACCAAAAAAAGGGGGGGGGGGGAGAAGGAAGGGAAGGAAAGAAGGCAGGTGATAAGAGATTTGCAGAATGTTCAGTGCAATTGCACTTTGCAAATCTGGTGTGCTATAAGGGGGTGTTTATAAAAGTCAGAGGTGGCCAGTTTTTTTACTCTTAGAGGACATTTGTTTTTGCAAATAAGAGTTTGGAGACCAGAAGTACATAATTTGTTTCAGGTTCTGTAATAACGTTGGGCTCATCTAGCACAATGGTCTTCCACTGGTCTAGACCTGACTCCCAGGCTGCAACATGGAGGCCATATTCATGTTTTCACATTTGTCTTGTATGTAATAGTGCTAATAATGCACATTATTAATCCTCAAATGGCAATTCACAGAAATATGCATCTTATTAAAAAATGGCTCGTGCCCTTCTCCTGCCACATTGCAGCACTCATAGGAGCTGTTATAATGAGTGCCTCGTCAGATTAACGCGTCTTAGTCTGGACACGCACTCCGTGCTCCTTTGGCTTGGTCAGCCTAAACTGGAATTCAGCATGGCAGCAACAGCTTTGCTGTAACCCATCTGATGTGAACTTGCAACCCAATGGTGGGTCCCAACCTGCTGGTTGAAGATCTATGATCTAGCAGTAGGGGTTTGCTGGTTATGGAGCATCAGTGAAACAGCAGCATTAGATACAAAATCCAATGAGAAGTAGGGATAGTAACATAAGATCAGCCCGGTTTGATCAGCTGAACAGCCCATTGAGCCCAGCACATTGTTCTCAAAGTGGCCTATGGGAACCCCACAAGCAGAACCTGAGTGCAACAGTGCTCTCCCCACCTGCATCAGATGGACAGGTGTAATAATGTGGCCCTCTCCATCAGCATGTCTGAGGACTGCTTCCTCTTGGCTTCTTCTCTGGCACAACTGCCTCCATCAGTGATCATTTCTCCTGCAGACGTGCATTCATAAAAGGCATATGCTCTTCTGCTATGGCTATGGCTTCTCTCCTCAACGGAAGAATGCACCAGCACTACGGATGGTTCGAGGTCCAGCTCCGAGGGCCTTCTGGCAGTTCCCTCACTGCAAGGAGTGAGGTTACAGGGAACGAGGCAGAGGGCCTTTTCAGTAGTGGCGCCTACCCTGTGGAACGCCCTCCCATCAGATGTCAAGGAAATAAACAACTATCTGACTTTTAGAAGACATCTGAAGGCAGCCCTGTTTAGAGAAGTCTTTAATGTTAGAGAAGTCTTTAATATTTTATCGTGTTTTTAATATTCTGTTGGAAGCCGCCCAGAGTGGCTGGGGAAACCCAGCCAGATTGGGGGGATGATAAATATTATTATTATTATTATTATTATTATTATTATTATTATTATTATTAGGTTGAACGGTCTTCTAGTTTATTCCTTAGGCTTCTGCTGTAATTTGCTTGAAGGCTGCAATCCTTTCTCATTCACTCCTTTATAACTGCTTTTTAAATGTTTTTGAAAGAGATGTTATTGCACTGCATTGCTTTCATTTCTTCTGCTCAGTGCGAAACCACCTACATTGCATGTCTTGAGCCCCATTCAACTCCAGTAATCTCTGGTTATAGCACTATAGATAGCAAAAGGTGGGGAAGACCCTTCCCCTCCCCTTCTGGAAGGCTGCGGCTGCCCATCAAGGAAGACATTACTGAGATAGAGACATCAACCACCTGCCTCCATCTAAAGTAGCTTCGAAAGGGTACTGTAAACATAAAGCACACAATCAAAGCAAAATTAAGCATGCATAAGTACCATTAATTTAAGTGAGTGAATAGAGCACATAGTTAAATCTCTCTTATTGCAAGTAATATGATTTAATGGTGCTTAACTTTGGCTGGATCACACCCAAAAATACAGTTCTAAGTCTAGCTGTGTTGCAGAAAAAAAACAACAACTCAATAGTACCTTAGAGATTAGCTAATTTGTTGTAGCATGGGCTCTCGTAGGCAAGAGTTTTACTTCATAAGATGAATGGAAAGTGAAAATATAGGCACCCAGAAGTCCAGAGGTGACATCTCAATCCATGAGGTTGTCTACCACCGTGGCTAGGTGATGGCCCAAGCAAGAGGAGGTCATAAATTGCAAGGGTTCCAAGCAGATGGTAAGGCAAGATCAGAACCTTGGAGAGGGTTCTAGATATGCATTTCAGAACCACAGTTGGTGATCATAGAGCTGAGGAGGAACATGCAAGTTGCCTCAACAATGTCTTGGGGCACCTGGCAGATTTTTACACCGTAGGCTTAGGATTTATGAAATTCAGGGCCCATTTCCTGAATTCTGCATCAGGGCATTTAAAGGCCTGGTGTCTTCTTGTGCAGCCATTTGCTTCGACTAGGCCCTGAGTTTTTAGTCTGGGGAGATACCGCCACAAGGCTCCCCTGATCCTCAAAGGAACCTGTGGACCTCTGCTATCAGAGTCTGGGGGCAGAGTTGTCTCCTTGGGATTAAAGGGAAGAGCTGGGGTCTCGGGTGTCTGCTGCTGCATATAGGGCAGACCAGAAAGAGGAGGCATCTCCTCCTTGGGGCTGCCAGTGGAAAAGAAAGACCCTGCCTCCAAGGATTCCTGGTCTGCAGCCATGACAAGTGGTGTGTACTGTTATGCAAGTGAAATGAACAATTAAGAATCATGATTAAAATAACATAACATGTTTAAAACATAGCCTTTTCTCTTTGCGTCATTTGCCATAGTTGAATGTCCTGGTAATATCTGGGGACTTTACAATCATTCTGAGCTTAGATTGCTGTTAGCAGGGCATGAAGTGAATGATATGAGCCGTCAAGACAATGTTGAAAAAGGACTCAGTCTGAATCATGTAGTAAAAGTTTCCAAATGTCAAAAGTATTTCTTAAATTTTAAAAAAAACACCCTAGAATTGCACTTTTTTTGTTTTTGTTCCTAAAGTTGTCGCTCGCTGTGTTGGCAGTCATGAAACACATTGTCAAACGTCTCCTAAGATGAAATTTAGAGACCTTCATATTTACCATCTAATTGCAAAGCTTCATCTGAAAACTAGATTTCTCCCATGTCAGTTAACCTGAAACAGGAATACAGCTGGAGAAGGGGGCAGAGAGCGATAAGAGCATCTGTTCCAAGCACACCTAGAGAAAGTGTGCAAAATGGAAAGCAACATTTATACAATAGCCTGAAAGTTATTTGGGAGGAGGATCTCAGTAGCACAAGCGGAAGCATCTTTCCAATGCCATTTGGGTTTGTCAGAAACTTCATGTCAGATGGGATGAGCCTGGGATATAGGGTTGTTGTTTTTTATGTCAGTGTCTTACATTCTGGAAGAGTTGCTATTGCCATGAGAAATAACCTAATGGAGATCCACCAAATGACCTGCTTATTGAGCATTCATCCTGATTTAATTGCATAAAGCTTATATTGTGGTTAGACTATGCCCACACACACAGCATACATTCAAAGAACTATTATCCCAGTTTAACAGTCATGGCTACCTTCAAATAATATTGAGAACTGTAGTTTGCTAAGGGTGTGACTCCTGTTTGTCTCCCAGAGCTACAATTCCCAGAGTGGTTTAATATTCAATTCATCTAGCAATTTTCACTCCGTAAGGCGAACAGGAGTTTCCTAATAACTCTCAGCACCAGTAATAAAATACAATTCCAATAATTCTTTGGGAGAAGCTATGATTGCTAAAATGGTATAATCCTGCTTTAAATATCTGACCCAAATGTGGCCTATGTCCAGTTGTTCTTGAGCATTTGTTCTGATTTGTTTATGACAAAGAACATTCATTTGGAATAGTCTTCCCTGTATCATTCATTTTTCAAAGCATTTCCATTTTCCAAACCACAAAAAGCGTTGTTGTTTTTCTCCTTGGTGCTCAGGTGGCAGAGAGCTTTCATTTCCATTGTGCAAACCTAATGCTTTGGTATGTGCTTGAATTCCTCCTGCAAAATATTGACAGTCTGGAGGCACCCATTGTCAGCTTCTCCCAACTGACCCAACATTACCAAAGCAATGTCGCAGCAGCGCTGCTAAGCAAGCATCTGCCAGAAGAGGCCCTCAATATGTTCTAGAGGTGATGAGAGACCTCTTTATGGAGCAACTCTTTTGGCTGTTGAACCACACCTTAAGCAGGATGGAGAAGTTCTGCACAATCAAAGAGCTGCAAGCAAGTGAGTTCAAGACCCATTCAAATTAATTGACCTAAATTAGTTATATTCCTTAGTTTCAAGAGGGTCTATTCTTAGCACAACTAAAGTGGTTGTATGCAAACCAAAAATAGCATCTACGGACATTGGTTCTATGCTCTCCAGTCGACAAGAGAAGGAAAATGTGACTGACGGGAACAGAGGAAGTTGCCTTATATTAAGTCAGACCAATGGTTCACCTAGCTCACTGTTGTGTAAACTGACTCCAGGGTTTCAGGTAGGGAATCTCTCCTGCTCCTACCTGGGGATGATGGAGATTGAACCTGGGAGCTTCTGCATGCAAGGCTATTACTCTACCGTTGATATAAACTATGGAACTTGCTCCCACAGGAGGCAGTGATGGGGGCCAACTTGAGAAGTGAAAAATTCAGAGAGGGTAAGGCTCCCAATGGCTACTGGCCTGTTAAGATATTCCGTTCCACCTTAAGAGGAACAGGCTGTTGTGTGTCACATGCCTGTTTACACTCCAGCACAGCTTGCTGTGAACTTCCGTTTTGTGTATAGCTTTTGCTTATGTTGCTTGCTTGGACACGAAAGGGAGAAGACATGTTTTACCCTTTGTCTGAATAAACTGCTTGTAAATATGCTTCACACAGCCTCTATCTGCCCTTCTGTTGTGAAGAGTTTTTTACTCTGCTGGCTTGCGTGCTCAGCTTCTGAAGCTTGAGTCTCAGTTACATGCTGATCCAAAGACTGGAGATTGTCTGCCAACCGGCCGGTGCGCTAGAGCCAGCTGGGGGCCTTATTCCTTGGAAGCATCCCAACATGGTCATGATGGCTATGCTCTGCCTCTGTGGTTGGAGGCAGTACAGTGGTACCCCGGTTTACATATGCTTGAGGTTACATATGCTTCAGCTTACAGACTCCGCTAACCCAGAAATAGTACCTCGGGTTAAGAACTTTGCTTCAGGATAAGAACAGAAATCATGCTCTGGCAGCGTGGCAGCAGCGGGAGGCCCCGTTAGCTAAAGTGGTGCTTCAGGTTAAGAACAGTTTCAGGTTAAGAACGGACCTCCGGAACGAATTAAGTACGTAACCAGATGTGCCACTGTAAAGCTTCCGAATACCAGTTGATGGAAACCACAGGGGATGAGAATGCTCTCATGCTTGGGTCCTTCTTACAGGTTTCCTAAGGGTTTCTGGTTGGTCTTCGTGAGAAGAGGATGCTGGTCGAGGTGGGCTGCTGGCCTGATTCGACAGAACTCTTTTACAGCCCAGTGCTTTAAAAACAACAACAACACCCCGCAATGTTTCAGGTTGTGTTCCTTCCTATAAAGCTCTTCTCAAGGTTACTCTTAAAACTCCTGCCTCTGGAAACTTGCTTATATAGAATCTCATATATTTTAACCATGAGGAATCATCACAGCAGTGATTGTGTATGTTGTGTGTTGGTGTTCTTTATGGCGCTTTTGTTTACATCAACTTTTTGATGCGGCATAATGTGACATTGGCAGGCAGAAATAAGAAACAGGGAAACTGGAGGTCAAAGGGCTGCGATCAGGAAGGGTAAGAAACATATATCATGAGCAGGCGTACCTGGGTCTCTGTGTTTGTTTTCTTTTGTTCAAGAGAAGTGATTTATTAGTGCATGGGTGGCTCGGTTTTATGAAAGACAGGCAGCAAACAAATTTCACCTTGGGGTGAGATTTTAATACATTTCAGGACCTTGACAAGATTAGCATATTATCTCTTCAATGCCTTATACCTTGAGCAAATGAGAGCTCTGTCAAAGTGAACATATTTGTGTGTTAACAGATCTATTTATGAGTATGGCTTGCCTGGGTGATGTGGCAGAAAGTACCTCACATATAACAAGATGGATGTATATATCTGTCTTAGCCTGGCCTCAGTTGTTTATGCTCTGATGGCCTCCCATCTGGATTACTGTACTGTGCTGTAAATGGGGCCGCCCTTGAAGATAGGCCGGAGGCTGCAGCCAGTGCAGAATGTGGCTGCTAGGTTGGTAAGTGGGATAGCAGGATGGGGGTGTTATGTACTGAAGTTCTCACCCTGGGCCAGCAGGGGGATACTGTAGATAGTTATGCAAATGAAGGGTCGAAAGTGACGTTCAGTGATTGGATAGTTTTAGAAAATGGCAACAGTTACATTGTTCTGGAGCTCTATATAAGCAGGCTGACTGAGCTCCTCAATTCAGTTCTGTTCCAGCTTACAAATAAAGAGCTGCTTTGGAAGAATCGCTGTGTCGTCTGATATGTTTGCCCACAACTTAACAGGGACCATGAGACATCAGACCTGAAAGCATTGTGCTGGCTACCAGTGAGCGACTGGGCCCAATTAAAGATGTTAATACTAGCATATAGTGCCCTCTTTGGCCTGGTGAGGTTGTCTCACTCATTATTGACTTTCAAGAGGAATTTTTGGCTTCATGGGCAAAAGTGTACCTACATGAGACAACTCTGATTGGTGGGTGGGACAACCTACCTATCAATTGTATGGTAGCATCATGACATCAGCTGACCCACCCACCTGTCAAAATCTATTACACAGTGATTGTTTGGGTGTTTGGGTTGACGTTTGATTCCACAGTGGTTCCCAAGTGATCAACAGTCAACCAGCTGTTGGGAACTGAAGGATCAGCCCTCTGTCAGCTGCAGAAGAGCCCAAGCCCACCTTCCCTTGCCAATGCACCCTTTAAAACTCCTGATTACACAATCAGCCATGTTTCTACCTGCCCCACATCTGATGTGGGGTCTCACGGGCCAAATTTGCACCCCTGCTGGACCACATCTGATCCTTGACCTGGAGGTTCCCTTCCCCAGCATAGGACACATGGTGGTTGCTTAACAAAGATGTAACTCCTCAACAACCTATCTAGTATTTGTGGTTTTGATCAACTGACTTTCCTTAAGCCAGCAAATACACGCTTCCTAAGATATCCACAAGGAAAGCCCTTATAAGCCATGCCCAGCAAAAAGAGAGAAATAAAAAGGCTTCCCCTTTTCCCTGGGAATGCAATTTCATTCAAGTGTATCTTTCATAAATGCTGACATGAGCTAGAAGGCCAAATTATTCATTTCATAAACAAGGTTTTCTCTCTCTCCCCATTTCTTCCTTTTGCAGAATATACCCACAGGCGCCATCAACACATTCAACTGTAAAAATAGCCAGTTGGATGAGAACAGTGTGAAAAAACTTTTATCTTAAGTATTTACTGTTATTCCAGAATATCACTCCACTTTCGTGGAGGGGGGGGGAGAGGCGGTAATTCAGCACTCTGGTGGTAAATCTGTGACCTCATTTGCATTTTCTAATTGAATTGCTATCAGGTTTCTTGCAAGAGTGAACAACCAAAAAGAGAAAACGGGGGGGGGGGGTCCACCCTGAAAAGTTCTTACAGTTTCATAACACCACTTGGATTAGCTGGGGGGAGAGAGAGAGAAAGCTTACTTTATGGGTCTGTTTAGCATGAAAAATATTGTTAGTTCATGGAATGCCATAGACTTTGCCATTGAACAGACAGCCTCAAGAAGCTGGGATTTCTCCTACATCAGCTGCCATTTGAAGTGCCCCACAATGTCTTGGAATGTTGCTACATCAGGCATTGTAGGGAATTTTCAATGACAGACAACGTTCAGATCTAAACCCCATCACAGGGAGCCAGGATTAATGCTAACAGGGGTTCCTACTGAACTGCTTGTGCCCAGGCTTCTCCCCACAGATATTGCCGCCATTCTGCTTAAACATATCCTGAAATGTTTGCTGGGGAGAGGGATGAAAATACTATGCTTTGTTTCAAGGGGGGTGACCGGGACGCAGCTTCTCATTGGGCAAGACGACAGAGTCCAATTAAAGAGCAAGAAATGGTGAATTATTTAGCTTATCATCAATTTATCATCACCACCATATGGATTTTCTGCCTTAAGCACCAACATGTTTTGGTCCATCTCTGTAAGTGGAAAAGGTTACTTGGCAACTAATAAACAACTGCATCTCCTTTAGGCAATGTGAAGCAAAGCAAATAACACCACATGCACGGTCAGTTATCTCTGGATTTACAAAAAATTATATAGGCTGTCCAATGATATTGTCCCCTGGTCAGGTCACTTTTCTGGGTATTGACACTTTGATATTGTAGAGCACGCCACTAAGGCAGGCATAGGCAAGCTCAGCCCTCCAGATGTTTTGGGACTACAACTCCCACCATCCCTATCTAACAGGACCAGTGGTCAGGGATGATGATGGGAATTGTAGTCCCAAAACATCTGGAGGGCCAAGTTTGCCTATGCCTTCTCTAAGGCAAGGATAGAGAACCTGTGCCCCCCCCCATTACTCTGAGCCAGTATGACTTATAAGGGGTGATGGGAGTTGTCGTCCAATCACATCTAGGGGGCCACAGGTTCTCCACTATGATCATGCAGCTCTGGAATCAACTGGCACTGGGAAAACATGGGCTCAATCTCAAACAAGGTGCTGTAGGTTGTAGGTCAGAGAAGTTCTATTGAGATTAATGAACCTAAGTTTAGCATGTTCATTAATTTTCAGCAGGTTTACTCTGATTAGGACTAGCATTAATGAGCTGGAGGATCAAGGCCACTGACTAGACAGAAGTTGAACCCTGAGAAGACCTAGAATTGCTATTTTATTATCATCCTTGCTGGAAGTTGCAAGTGGGCAAAGAGTGCTGTTGCTTTCAGTCCCAGCTTGCAGGCTGGCCACTGTGGATGCTGGATTAGATGGGCCTGATCCAGCAGGCTTATGTTACATCCTTACTATGTTCTGATTATTGAAGAAGGTTTTGCTTAATCAAGTGTGTGTGTGTGCTATTTGCATGCCTATTAAGACATCCAATCCTCCAATTGCATCATGCAGAACTACAGTCTAACTGTAGATTCACCATATGAAGAATTCTTTGTCTACTCTTGTCCTCAGAGAAACATGTGAGAGGAGACCTAGCATGTAACAAAAAGCATATTTTAATTACTGCAAAAAACAACAAGACAACAACTCTGTGCATAACCTTCAGTGGCCGCTAAGTGTGTGCATGTTTGTTTTAATTCTATTGGATTTCTGAAAAACAACATACCAGATCAATTTCCCTGAACAGACGTGTCAGGGTCAGTGCTTCAAAAGCACTGGGATTTTGACTTGATAATGTTTAGTTTCAGTGCTGTTTGATATCCTTCAAATAATCCCATGAACCTGTTTCATTTCTTTTGCAAACAAAACTCTTGTTTTGTTCATAAAAGCGAAGCAGGAAGCTTTAAATGAAGCAGAAGCTCAGCCTCCCACTATGATGACACACAATAATACAGTCTGTGACCTTGTCATTAGTCTTGTTTTCCACTGTTTTTTCACCCTCCAACTACACACTAATAAGGCTTTTAAGAAAAGAATGATGTGAATTTAAAAAAGCCAGAGTTCTCTCTGTCTTGAACCAGAGTTCAGCTTGTATTAATATTCTACAAATTTCCAATCAAATATTTTGCTAAAGTTGAAATGCACTGCAGCTTGTATTCTTTTCGCCAGGGAGAAATTTTAAGTAGCTCACTCGAGACGACAGTGTGATCTGTAATACTGAAACGAAATGTGTTCCTATTTGCAGAGCATAGGGCACTCCAGCTCAATTGCAAAAAGCATGAAAACAGTGTTGCTCTATGACGGACTCAGTTTCAATAGAATCATAGAAGCATAGAGTTGGAAGGGACCCTGAAATTCATCTACTCCAAACCACTGCAATTCAGGAATATGCCGCTGTCTCATGCAGGGATCAAACCTGCAACCTTGCCATTATCAGCACCATCAGCCAGTGTGGTGTAGTGGTTAAGAGCGGTAGACTCGTAATCTGGTGAACCGGGTTCGCTTCCCCGCTCCTCCACACTTCTCTCAGCCTCACTCACCTCACAGAGTGTTTGTTGTGGGGGAGGAAGAGAAAGGAGATTGTTAGCCGCTTTGAGACTCCTTAGGGTAGTGATAAAGCGGGATATCAAATCCAAACTCTTCTTCTTCTTCATGCTCTAATCAACTGAGCTATCTAGACACAAAAATTACCCCTTCTTCACTCCCTTCTTCACTATCCCACTCAGAGGACGTTGTTCCCCCATCACCCTCAGACCCAGGGGATGGCTGCCCTCTAGCTACATGGCCACACAAGAATTGCAGACTGCTCACCAAGGGTGGCATGATCACTGGAAAAGAAGGCCTTCCCAAACTCCAGATAACATCTCCAAAAGCTCAGCTAGCAGTTCCTATTGGGAGCTGTTCAGGGTTCTGATTTGCCTTGCACTGCCCTGAGCTGACCTGAAGCAGCTTTGGGTATGCATATATGGGTATGATGTTTAGTGGGAATCTCTTTTCTTGTAACTTGAACGCATTGGTCCAAGACCTACCTTCCAGAAAAGGATTGACAGATGAATGTTCTGTCTCTGACTGAAGACCTTTAGGGTGGTAGAGTCACCAGGTATCTGATTAACATCTCTTACCATTAAGCAGTTTAAAATAAAATCTACAGGAGGAGAAGGAGGAGTTTGAATTTGATATCCTGCTTTATCACTACCCGAAGGAGTCTCAAAGCGGCTAACATTCTCCTTTCCCTTCCTCCCCCCAAACAAACACTCTGTGAGGTGAATGAGGCTGAGAGACTTCGGAGAAGTGTGACTGGCCCAAGGTCACCCAGCAGCTGCATGTGGAGGAGCGGGGAAGCGAACCTGGTTCACCAGATTACGAGTCTACCGCTCTTAACCACTACACCACACTGGTGTACAGTCTATAACATAAAGTTGCTATATCTGACCTGGCCTCTGGAGTGAGCGGAAAACAAGTCTTTGCCCTCTTCAGATATTTTAGAGTATTATGCCATCCTGCTCCCCCCAACCCCCTCAAGTCTTCACTTCCGCAAGCTAAACACAACCTGTTCCTTAAGTCCTTCACAAAATCCCCCTCCCCCGCCCCGTCCCAGAGCCTATGCAGTCATTGCTTTCCCTAAAGGTCAGGATGAGCTGGCAGCTAATTTTCTAAAAGCGGTCCCTCCAACCTGACAGTCCTCCATCTCTAGATAATAAATCTTCAGGTTGGAAGTCTGGATTACTTCTTCAATAGCAAATGGCACGTCTGCAAAGCTACAGGGCCAAAGAGTGGGATCAATGAAGGGAAATTTATTGCCGTGGGATTCTCTGCTGAAGAGCCTCAGGTATACATATTCAGATGTCGGCAACACAGGCAGAGTCAGAGTCAATGTAAAAAGAGGGGCTTGGCGGAAGCTCCAGGAGCAGAGGAGAATTAAGCTTCCCTTTCCACCCATTTGTCTGAAGGCTGTATCTCAACCAAAGGGGACGATACATCACCACAAAAGAGGACGTGAAGGCAGGAAGTGGGTGAGAAATTCTCCCCAGTTCACCAAAGTTCAATCTAAAGGATGATCGAGTGGCCTTTTAAGAATAAGGAAGAACCCAGCTCAAAAGTCAATTCCCCCCTTTAGCTACATTAACCTGAAAGCCTGCACACGGGGAATAGAATTCACAGCCATGAAATGATTCACAAGGGTCTCACTACTGCGTGTTGCTATGCCTGTTTGGAAAAACATGCCTGGTCTGATTTATTTATTTATTGCTCACATCTCCCGCCCGCCTTGTTCCTAATGTTTGGATGGCCAACAGCAAGATGAGGTACCATTTTGGGATCGATCCAGAGCCCTAGGTTCTTAAACAAAGACTAAAAATAGCAATAACACCCTCCTTCACCCCAGCCTGGGTTTATTCCTGGCCACAAAGGCTGTTGGGAAATTGAGCAAACATCGTAGCCCTTGGTTTGCTGTCTACTATGAATGCAGGGGCAATGGCTGTTGGTGGATGAAAAGAGGCAGGAAACCGTTCCACTGTTCATTGATTCTATTGAATAATTGCTTCCTCTCTAGACACTTCCCCCTAGCCTAGCTAGCCTAGAGAGCCAGTGTGGTGTAGTGGTTAAGAGCGGTAGTCTCGTAATCTGGGGAACCGGGTTCGCATCTCCGCTCCTCCACATGCAGCTGCTGGGTGACCTTGGGCCAGTCACACTTCTTTGAAGTCTCTCAGCCTCACTCACCTCACAGAGTGTTTGTTGTGGGGAAGGAAGGGAAAGGAGATTGTGAGCCGCTTTGAGACTCCTTAAAGGGAGTGAAAGGCGGGATATCAAATCCAAACACCTCCTCTTCCTCTTCCTCTTCTTCTTCTTCTTCTTCTTCTTCTTCTTCTTCTTCTTCTTGAAATGGACATTTTTGGTTGATTCAAACATGATACAGTCTGTCTTGGATTGTACCATTTCAGACTGCAGGTGAAGGATCTGTTTCTGGGATTTATTTATTTTTAAACACCCCGCAGGTCATGGAGAGTTAGCACATTAGGGAGAAGAGTCTATATTGCTTGTTAACATGGAGACCTTTTAAATATACGATCTCCACATTCCAGCCAAGATATTAGCATGCACTGTTTCTGCACATTTTAATTGACCATTAGAGATTGTGGAGGCCTATAATGATGTACAAGGTCCTTTGAGCACAGTGCCCCAAGCCTTTCTGGGCTATAGGCCAAAATACTAACACCCTGCACCAAGGCCAGATTAAGGTGGTGGTGGTGAAATTCCCATAATAAGCCCCCCACCCGCTGCCCCCACAAAAGCTTGAAACAATGTGCCACAAAAGAGTCTTGTGGCATCATAAAGCCAACAAATTTATTGGCAATTCTCCCCCTCCCCTTCTCTGAATTGCTATCATTGTTATTTTTACCTTGTGTCCCTTGTGTTGTGATTTTTCTCCCACCAGTAACCTGACCATAGTTTCCCAGCTTTCTACGGCCTGGTGGTCCCATGCCGTCACCATAAATATTGTCTGCTCCGAGGGGATTTGCACCTGTTGGGTGGCGTAGATAGTCCCATCTGTCCTCACCTTGAAGTCCAAGTTGTCGGTTTCGTATTGGATTCCTTTACTCTCAGAGCAGCCGCTAAATTTCACTGGGGAAAAGGAGACAAAAGAGAGGGCGGTGGTTATTGAAACTGTTATTATGCCCTCGATGTGTGCAGCACTTATCAGGGTAATGTAAGCAACAGCAACAAAATCAAGATAGGTTCCTGCTGTGAGGACCTTGCATTCTAAATATGATGACAGAGGAGAGGCGAATAGAGGGAAAGTAAAAAAAGAAAAGAAAAAGGGGGACACTTGAGAGAAAATGCAGTTGCACTTATCTGGGGTGTGCTTTCATTGGCAAAGAGGGCTATGACATAGGTCAGGGAAGTATGGTATAAAGTTAGAGTATTGGGCTGGGAAACCCGGGTTCAAATCCCTTCTCAGCTAGAACGCTTAAGAGGTTACCTTGAACCAATTGGTGGCCCTCTCAGGTGGCTTGTGTACCACTTAGAAGGGCAAATGAAAATGATCAGGAGGAAGAGCACCTATGAGGATAAGCTTTATTGTCTGCACACTGTCCAACATTTTTGGATCCGAAACCGGGACACGTGTCTTCAGGGATGCGCTTCCATTCATGTCACATGACCTGCACAGAGTTCTAGCCACCAAACAAACTGGGGGGGGGGGCTAGAACGTCGCAGCACCCAAAATGGCTGCTGAGATGTCACGTGAAAAAATGTGATGTTCCATTTTTGGGGGGCGCTTGGGAGGTCTGTGTTTGGGACACTTCAGTTCACAAAAAAGATAGTGATATGACTCTGAGTGAAGTGTAGGTGGATTCCCACAAGGCAAGGCACAGTGATAACAGCAATAACCTTTATAGAACTAACAGAACTGGACAACAGGGGCAAAGCAACTGCTTATATGCATTTCTGAAGGCCTGGGCCACTCCCACTCCCAATGTGATTGGCTATCTAAACTTCCAAGCTGCGAATCATGACTCAGAGTTTAAGGTCCAATGGCAGAGGCAGAAATCCTGAAATGTTATGTGATTGGATATCATGTATCAAATCAGAACACAGGGGCTCAGAATCCTTAGTCCAGACTCAAGTTCAGGCAAACACAGACCACTGAATACATAACACTGAGTACCAGCTGCTGGGAATCACAAGTGGGAAGAGGTGCTGTTGCCCCCGGATCCTGCTTGCACACTTCCCATAGGTATCTGGCCACTGTGAGAAACCGGATGCTGGCCTTGAGAGACCTTTCTCATAACACCAGAACAGATGGACCGCCAATGAAGCTGGATATTGGAAGTGTCAGGACAAATAAGAGAAGGCACTTCTTCACACTGCGCACCCACTGGGAGCAGTCATGGTCACCAATTTGGATGGCTGTAGAAGAGGATAAGAGAAATTCATGGAGGCTGTCAATGGCTACTAGCCATGATGGCTATGCTGTACCTCCACAACTGGATGCCACAATGCCTCCACATACCAGTTGCTGGAAACCGCAGGGCTCTTGTGCTCAAGTTCTGCTCCCTGGTTTCCCACAGGCATCTGGTTGGCCGCTGTGAGAACGGGATGCTAGATGACCCATTGGCCTGGATCCAACATGCTATTCTTATGTGAAGAGGGAAGGGAGAGGATGCAGCACTGGGCTGCCATTCTCAATGATGGACCCCTCTTTTAATCATCACATCTGGAGCCAGCTTAACTTCCATGTTTCAGTATGTAGCTTTTGGGTTCTTCAAGGGCATCTGGCTGGCTCCTACGAGAACAGGATCTTGCACTAGATTGGCCTTTGGCCTGATCCTGCAGACTTTTCTTATATATACTTATCCAGCAGGGTTCAACCTAAGCTAATTCCCACAATTATTGCGAGGACAAAATTGCCATGGCGGCCACTTACGCTGAAATATGTTCTTTTGAGAGAAAGGGCAAGGCAGATCTCTGATCAGCAACTTCACATAAAGAGGAGGTTGGGGGAGAGAGCTGAAGGGAGAAAGGAAAAGGAGGACGAGAGAGTTCAGATGGGAAACAAAACCCCATAAAAGGACAGTGGCTGGATGTCAGGCCATTTCTGACAGTGTGCTTGATGTTCTCAAAGAAACATCAAGGAAATTATATAACGGTGTATTTGACCTTTCAAGAAAGCTCTTGAACTTTACTACCATTCCCAGAGAAACTGCTAGTGGCTATTTCTAAAAAAGTCCTTTCTAAAGTTTCATTACATCTGAGAGGCAGTCGATCCCCACTGCTATGAGTGGATTCCTCTCCTGCCTCCATTATCCACTGAAAATGATGAGAAGCAATTAGCCACATGGCTGGTCTGTCATTTTGTGAAGCCTACAGCTATCTACCTAGTCTATGGGATGCTTACGCATGCCTTCATGGCAACTTAAATGTCCATAATCATTCCGTTAACAGATTTTATTTTTTTTACTTTTGGGTCAGACGACAATGAAAACGCCACCACTGAAACCGAATCCTTCTCTCCAACTCAGACATACACTGTCAGTCTGCTTGACAGCCATCTTGCCCTTCCTTATGAAAGAGATTTGAGACACTGTGACACAATACGTACTAAGGAAATGCAGCTTAAGTAAATGCCATCCGATAAACGTGTTCATACTGTAGAAACTACAATTGTGTTTTAATAGCACGTTAATTGAAAAACAACAACAGAGGCCTCTGCAGATGGTGGGGAGGTGTGTGTGTCAGCAACAGGCTGGATGAGAAACAATGGGAGCCACCAGTCCAAGAGCTCCCTGGGGAGGACTCTGAAGATGACACCTTAGAACCTGGAGCCTGGTGGTGGAACACTAGGCAGCAGGAGTGAAGAGCTAGGAGCTGATAGAAATAGGAGACAAGTGATCAAGGAGAGTCCAGGATAGGATTAGAAGCTGAAAGTCACAGAGTGCACACAGACAGTCCCAGTTCTGCTGCCACCTCCCCCTCTGACTCCCGGCTCAAGGAGGATCCTGCACGCTGAGCAATGTGCCAGACAGGTCCAGAGGAGGAGCCCACCTCCTCATCACAGCCTTCGTCTGCTTGGGAGGAATCCAGAAGGAGAGGCTAGAGGGGAAGGACATGCCTAGGGATTAGTTTCAGCAACACCTACACTGAGTTCGCACAAACCAGGGACATTGCTGTTTTGTTGTTTCTCTGCTAATGAACAGCTAATTGCATTCCGTGCCTTCTGCGTGTGTGTGCCTGCCCTGTGGATGACCTGCCTTGTTGACAGCTCCTTGATGGGGGCGGGAAAGAAACTTTATATTTTATCCTTAGAACCATTATGTGCGGTAGTCTTCATCCAGTGCTAGTTCTAGGGCTATGATGCACTCCCTCTCATGTAAAGCAGGGTGAGGGCAAAGCTTTTCTATGGCAGATAGGTGGCTAGTGGAAGCTTACCTCAAAATGACAGAGTCAGACCTACAGGACCCTGTTCACAATTAGTCCAATGAGCAGAAGATAAGATTTTACATTTGCCACCTCCTTTCTCTTTCTCTGTCAGCTAACTTCCTTCCCAGTGGCACTAAATTACCACATATGTTGAAAAAGCCCTCTCTCATATGAACAGTTGCTGGTGGTATATAAAGGTAAAGGTAAAGGGACCCCTGACCATTAGGTCCAGTCATGGCCGACTCTGGGGTTGTAGCGCTCATCTCGCTCTATTGGCCGAGGGAGCCAGTGTACAGCTTCCGAGTCACGTGGCCAGCATGACTAAGCCACTTCTGGCAAACCAGAGCAGCGCACGGAAACACCGTTTACCTTCCTGCCGGAGTGGTACCTATTTATCTACTTGCACTTTGACGTGCTTTCGAACTGCTAGGTGGAAGTTTTTAATGTCTAATGCTGTATTGTTTTTAATATTCAGTTGGAAGCTGCCCAGAGTGGCTGGGGAAACCCAGCCAGATGGGCGGGGTATAAATTATTATTATTATTATTATTATTATTATTATTATTATTATTATTATTGGGCAGGAGCAGGGACCGAGCAACGGGAGCTCACCCCGTCGTGGGGATTCGAACCGCCAACCTTCTGATCGGCAAGTCTTAGGCTCTGTGGTTTAACCCACAGCGCCACCCGCGTCCCATCTGTATATCTATAATGGTGGCAAAATAGCCACATTCAGGCATCCAGTGCCCTCAAGGGATTTTAAGTGTGTTAGGGAGAATACGCAACGGTCTGGCCCTGCTGCCACTCCATATACATAGGCTAAAGGTCCATAGCAGGTTCAGGTATGTATGTAGACTCCCTATGCAATTTAGAAGCCCAATCATGTGGGCATCTAAATTGTATGGAGAGCATGAGCAGCTTTGGCTCTTCCACTCATGGACCATGGTGGGACTCGGCTGTCAGGGATGAAATAGATGTGGTGGAAACAATGGGTTCAGCTCCACTCTCCCAGCCCACAGGATTCATGTTTGCCATGATGCCCAAAGAGAGCTTATATAAATGTCAGTCAGTCAATCAAGATATATTAGTCAGCAAACCCTAATACTTATGTTAATGTATGATGCTCTGGATTTGAACCCTGGAGGCATCTAAGGTACTGAGGTTAAATGCATTTGGCTAATATCTTTTTTTAATCCACTGCTTTTTACTCTGAAAGCCATCTCACAGCTCCACTTTGACTTGCAAAACTGCCTGGTAACATCCAAGAGAATAACTTGCTTTTAAAACATTTACTCTCAAATGGACAGTCTCAAGATGATTTGCAGCTTCAGCTTGCTTCAATGATTTATACATAGTTTGGGGGCTCAGTCTGAATATTTTTTGTATATATTTGATACTGTAATATTTTAATGTTATACTTTTGTTTTGTTTTTACCTTGACCCCCCCCCCTTTCTTTTAAATAAGCCTTACTGCAACCAGTAGTTTGGTGTGAGTAGACTATGTCTCTAGCGACAGTTAAAAGATAGTTTTGGCATTTGATTTGCAGATGCATTGAGTGAAGACTAGACACAGACTAGCGCATATATTTTTAAATTACTCTCTTCTGGCTCATTTTAATGGCAGACATAAGTGATACCTTCTAGACTAAGAGCAGGAAGAGACAACAGTTTCTAAAGTCATGAGCAGTTGCTGGAGAAGCATTTTCCATGGGACAAGGCCTCATTTCATTTGCCCCATCCTCAGTTAGGGTGGCCATACTTAATAAAGGTCCAGAGGTTGAGTCTAGCTGTTTTTGGCTGGTTCTCTGTTTGGGAGTCTATACTGTATGTTATTTCCAGGTATGGATGGTATCTGATGGCAACTTTACCTGCTAGAAGGAAACACAGCAGCATAAGAGGGAGGGGGATAATTTTCAGCTACTCCCCCCCCCCCCCGCCCGCAGTGTATGTTAAGTACTGGAATTTAATTCCTTGAAATTGTTAATGCTTCTATGCATTAAAAAGGTAAAGGAATCCCTGACCATTAGGTCCAGTCATGACTGACTCTGGGGTTGCAGAGCTCATCTCACTTTATTGGCTGAGGCGTATAGCTTCTGGGTCATGTGGCCAGCATGCCTAAGCCGCTTCTGGCAAATCAGACCAGCGCACGGAAATGCCGTTTACCTTCCCGCCGGAGCGGTACCTATTTATCTACTTGCACTTTGACGTGCTTTTGAACTGTTGGTTGGCAGGAGCTGGGACCGAGCAACGGGAGCTCACCCCGTCGTGGGGATTCGAACCGCCGACCTTCTGATCTGCAAGTTCTAGGCTCTGTGGTTTAACCCACAGCGCCACCCGAGTCCCATTCTATGCATTACTATGTGTTTAAATCTGATCGGTTGGTAACTGAATTCTAGAGAGTTCTCATGGGATTGGTTAACGTTGGTCACATGGGAAGTATCTGGTGAAGGAGAGACTTATGTGAAGCAAGATGACTGTCTTTAAGAATCCACTGTGAACACTGCTAAGTTGAATTGAGTGTTGGAGTCCTTCTTCTCTGTCTGAAAGAAAGAGAGCAAAGCTGCAGGAGAAGGTAAAAATGGAAATATCTCATAGGAGCTGCAAGGCATATAATTGAGATACATAAGGGTGAAAGTGCTAAGCTCCGGAAAGAGAGGAAAACACAGTTGTTTGGAAGTTAAAAGAAGAGACAGTGAGCCGATGCTTGGAGAAGCATGCAAATATTATGTTTTAATTCACCTATAAGTTTCTGCAAGAAAAGTTTTTGAATGTTAAAATCTGGACACTGGTCCAAAGACGTGTGCCAGTCATATATGTGATTTGAGCTTCTCAGCTGCATTTTCGTTACCCTTTCATCAACACTGTACCCCTTTAATCCTACTCCAGAGGGTTGAGGAACCCTCTGAAGCAAGTTTAGGGTGAGTGTGGGTTGCTGCAGGGGGCACTGCTGCAAATTGCTTTTATTCCCTTCTGGATATGGATTCTCTTCCATCAGCAGATGGTCACTGTTGGATATCTCCTTTTGTGTTTAGCCCACCATTTTCTGGCATCAAGCAGAGAACTTTTCATTTGCTCAAGGTGTGTGTGTGTGTGTTGAGACAGAGAACAAAGTCCCAGGTCTTTCTTTTTCTTGTCTGCTGCCAGCATCGTTGGGATGCTTATTTCAGAGCGTGCATTTCTGAACGTTTTATATTGCTGTCATTTCATGCCACCATTAGCCCCCTCCCTGCATGCACTCACAGGTTGCAGAAAGCTATGCACTCTCGTGATGTTAAAAACCTACCAGTAATTCGAAATACTTCTCACTGCTGTTCCTAGGCTCTTCCAGCATCCGCCCCCCACCTTGCAAATATTTACGAGGGTGGAGTAAAGCAAGTCCACTTTAATGAAGTGGATTGTACTCCTCTTAGGTCTGAAGAACCCAGTTTTTTTGTGCTGATGAAGATAATCTTCCACAGCCCATTTGTTTGAACACATTGAAATATCTGTAGATGCGAACATTCATTCATTTATTTGGTAGGCAGATGCCTTTGGAACTGTCACCTACAGAGGGGTGGAAATGACAAGCCAAGCCAAGAGCAAGTGTCACATTTGACTGATAAACAACGATGGATAATGTCCTAGGTTTTTTTTGTGTGGGGTGGTTGTTAGTGGGGGTATCTATGCAATTACTGTGGGAGAATTAGGTTTTAAGCAATTTCACTGTCACAGCTTGCTCAATTTAATTACAGTTTATTCCAAAAACCCAGGAGGGGAAAAGGTGCTTCGCTGTTTTGTTCCGTGAAGCGAATTCCACCCCACCACAGCCTTTGCTTTCACCTTTTTATTGCCATTTGGCATGTGAAAATGATCTCGTACACCTGCGACGTGCAAAGCATCTCAGTCTTGACATTTCCGCCCCCACAATCAATGCCTCCCACCTCTGGCACTGGGGGGTGGAGTGGGGGGGGAGAGAGAGAGAGAGGAAAAGATTGGTTTCTATGGACTAGGTGAAATAGGCATTTCTGGACCCCTTCCTAAACCTGTACATTCAGGAAACGGTATGTTTCCATTAAACTTGTCTGTCATGTCTTTGGACTATTTTAAACACAGGTTGCAAAAATCAAAGCACTGGGTTTCCCAATTGAACTCAACAGCTTCGAAGATCAACCATGGAAGGAAAGGACCAATTCCTTGTAGATTTTGGGGTGCTGATTCACATGTGCATGAAAAGGGCTCCCTGATTCTTATAGCATCAAAACAAAATAAAAAAATTCCTTCCAGTAGCACCTTAAAGACCAACTGAGTTAGTTCTAGGTATGAGCTTTCGTGTGCATGCACACTTCTTCAGATACCTAGAAATAACTCAGTTGGTCTTTAAGGTGCTACTGGAAGGAATTTTTTTATTTTGTTTTGACCATGGCAGACCAACACGGCTACCTATCTGTAACTGGTCTTATAGCATCATTCGTCACTCCCTCCAACAGCGCCAACAGGATTGGACTAAAAACACAACACTCCACAACAACAACAATAAAAAAAATTAGCCCAATTAGGATCCAACATGTCCAGCAGCCACATAATTATGAGTGTCAGTTGGAAAAGAAAACTGGAAGGTCGGTGAAATGGAGTATACTGGGGGAGGGGGGAACATGGATAGCTGGCTGGAACCTTAAACAGGAGAACTCCTGTTAGGTGAGGATACACACTGCAGCATTTTGTTGCAGATTCTCCTTAAAAGAGCAACTTTAGAACACTGTTCAAATGCTTGGGAACATTAAAGTCTCCAAGTTATATGTTATCTTACAATCCTTACAACAGTCCTGTAAAGTAGGTGTGGACCTCTGAATATGTGCAGGCCTCCATCACATTGTCAGGTGTCCTCATCAGATTCCTAAATATATGGAAGAGCTGTCTATATGTAGAGTCCGTTTTCATATTAACAACAGCAATAGATGCACAGGGTTAAATACAGTGGTGCCTTGGTTCTCAAATGCCTTGGTTCCCGAACACCGAAAACCCAGAAGTAAGTGTTCCAGTTTTCAAACTTTTTTTTTTAAGCCAAATGTCTGATGCGGTTGTCGGCTATTGTTTCCGGGGCGCCTGCACCAATCAATAGCCACACCTTGGTTTTTGAACATTTCGGAAGTTAAACGGACTTCCGGAATGGATTAAGATTGAGAACCAAGGAACCACTGTATTTGGTGCTTCTGGATTCGCTATTTATTGTGCGTTTTTGTTTTTGAGGCTTTTCGGTTAATTTGTTTTTGTGACTGTGTGGAACCCAGTTCAGCTGATCGATTGATTGTGTGACTGCAGAAATGGAAAAAAGTCCTCCCTCCAAACAATGACCATCATCAAAGCAAGTAAGGAAAAAAATATTTTTAATTTTCATCATCTACAATACTGTCTTATTTGTTTTATAGTACAGTACATTGATTATTGCTTTCATCTTATGGATGAATGGAGTTAGAGAGTAAAATTCATGTTAAATTGCTGTTTTAGGGGTTGTTTTTTAAAAGTCTGGAACGGATTAATCCGTTTTGCATTACTTTCTCTGGGGAAACCGCTCCTTGGTTTTGGAATGCTTTGGTTTTGGAACAGACTTCTGGAACGGATTAAGTTTGAGAACCAAGGTACCACTGTATATATACACTTTAGCAATACTGAAAATACTTAAACATCTGCTTAAGCCTCAGCAGGTTGCTCCAATATGCTGCTCTTGAGTCTTGTGTCACCGTGTTGATTTCTGTGCTCCATTATCTGAAAATGACTGCCTCGAAGACAAAAGGCCCTCTGTGATTTGCTAATTATTTCTATTAGTTTAAAACAACGCTAGCTAAGGACAGGGGAAGCCAGGAGAGAAATCAACTCTCCTTTTAGAAACAAGCTGAGGCCCTTGGTTGGTACTGGGCTTCCCTTGTCAGGAGGCAGAAGGACAAGAGAAGCCACCAAGGGCATCTTATGGGCAGGGATGCTGTTTCAGGTGTCCGGAGGGAGGGAAAAGGGATTGCAGGAGGGAAGGGCTGGAGAATTTGTGGTCCACAAGCTGTGGCTGGGTTCTGTCTCCCATCACCCCGAACCATTAGCCTTGGTGTCTGGAACTGAAGGGAGTTGGATTCCAACGACATTTGGAAGGCTACTGGTTCCCCAGCATGCCCTCCTACATACCTCAGATGAAAATAGGGACAACTCTCACTCCCTCACAACTGACCCTCCTTGATGCTCCATTTTTTGCCCCTGTCCCAGAGCATTTCCTGTCAGAAGAAGGGTGAGTTCCTACCACCACTTCACCAATGGGACACAGCACACACACCCTCTGCCATCCTACCCCGTAATCCTGATCTTCTTTAATTTTATGGTAGAATTGTTGTACCACCGTGAATGGTGGTTTTTATCTATGTATTCTTGTTTTGTTCTATCTTGTTCTGTTTTGGGGTGGGATATTGAGTGGGGTGGGGATTGGTTTTTGTTTGGGCACAATTGTTTTTTGGTTGTTTTGTCTTTCTATTTTGTAAATGGAGGTTATTATGAGGCTTGGGATTGCTACCGTGGAGGGGCGAGGGAGGTATGGCGGTGGGGGCAGATGTTATAAGCGAAGGGGATCGAGATACAGATATGCTCGTACCCCTTCCAATCTGCGCCCCATCCCGAGAGACGAGGGTAGGGTGAGCAAGGATTACTCACCTCCTTCACTGGTGTTGTGCAATGCCAGGTCTATAGGCAACAAAACCGCCACCCTGCGAGATTTCTTTACCTCGCAGGGGGTCGACCTGGCTTGTGTGACGGAGACCTGGGTGCGCGAAGGGGTAACTGTTACCTTACGAGAGATGGCGCCCCCGGGTTTCTCCGTCCTCCACCAGTCACGGACTGTGGGCCGGGGGGGAGGGGTGGCATTATTAATCCGGGAAGATTGTTCTTTCAGGGCTCTACCATCGCCATCGATCCCCGGCATTGAATGTGTTGGCCTAGTGTGGGGCTCCGAGGAGAGCTTGGCTGTCTGGCTGGTGTACCGGCCACCTAGCGCACCAGCAGCCACCCTGTCAAACCTGCTGGAGGTGGTGGCCGGCTGGGCCTTGGAGTTCCCTAACCTATTGGTATTGGGAGACTTCAACTTCCATGCTGATGCCACTCCCTCCTCACAGGCTCTGGACCTGGTGTCTTCCATGGCGACACTAGGGCTCTCCCAGTTTGTTTCGGGCCCCACACATCAAGCAGGCCACACGCTGGATTTGATCTTTGGCGCCGGTATAGATGTGATCATGTCTCCTCCGATGAAGGTGCCATGGTCTGATCACTACGCTCTGAAAGCTAGGATTGACTTTCCACCCCCACCCTGCTTAGGTGGTGAGCCGATTTGGGCTCGCCCGCAGAGGCTGATGGACCCTGATAGATTCCGTCAAGCCTTGCGGGACCTTGCTCCCCCTGGCGACTCATTGACTGAGCTTGTTGAGGGCTGGAATACCCAGCTCCTGGCAGCCATCGATGAGATCGCACCTAAGCGCCCTCTGCGACCCCGCAGAAACCGGGCTCCCTGGTTTACCGAGGAGCTTCGGAAAATGAAGCGGGACCTCAGACGGCTAGAGCGAGTATGGCGGGGTGCCCGTGACGGAGCCTCAAGAACATCTTATAGGGCTTTTATGAAAACCTATGAGATGGCAGTGAAGGCCGCTAAGAAGTCCTACTTCTCGGCCTCCATTGCATCCGCTAGCTCTCGCCCGGCGCAATTATTTAGTATAATTCGGTCTTTAACGTCCCTTGAAGGACAGCCAAATTTAAATAATAATCTGACACACAGCTGTGAGGCATTTGCGAGCTTTTTTGCGGAGAAGGTCCTGTTGCTCCGCCATGACCTCCCTGCCAATTTGGATACAATAAAGGAACTGGAGGCCCCTCGACTGTCCTCGGGTCCAGTATTGGACCACTTTGACCGAATATCTCCAGCCGATGTGGACAGACTCCTCCGAGCTGGAAAGCCCACCACCTGTCCTCTTGACCCGTGCCCGTCATGGCTGATTAGAGCGTGTCCAGACGAGGTGCGGGCCCCCCTGGGGGATATCATCAATTTGTCCCTTGGCACCGGGATATTCCCAGGGGAACTGAAGGAGGCAGTGGTGCGTCCGCTCTTAAAGAAAACATCATTAGATCCCTTAGATCTATCCAATTACCGCCCGGTGTCGAATCTTCCATTCCTGGGTAAGGTGATTGAGAGAGCGGTTGCTGAACAGCTTGGTAGGTTTCTGGATGAAACATCTGCTCTGGATCCATTCCAGTCCGGCTTCCGCGCTGGCCATGGGACCGAGACGGCTCTGGTCGCCCTAACAGATGATCTCCGCAGGCAGCTGGATCGAGGCGGGTCGGGGCTGCTGATTCTTCTAGATCTGTCAGCAGCCTTCGACATGGTCGATCACGAACTCCTGGACCACCGCCTTGCCGACGTGGGGATCCAGGGCACAGTCCTTCAATGGCTGCGCTCGTTTCTCTCTGGTCGGGGACAGAGGGTGGCGCTTGGGGGGGGAATTGTCATCGCGCCAGTCCTTGGTGTGTGGAGTGCCTCAGGGTGCGATTCTCTCCCCGATGCTTTTTAACATCTTTATGCGCCCCCTCGCCCAGCTTGTCCGGAGTTTTGGGCTGGGCTGCCATCAGTATGCTGATGACACCCAACTCTATCTGTTGATGGATGGCCATCCTGACTCGGCCCCGGACACACTGGCGAGATGCCTGGAAGCTGTGGCTGGATGGTTATGTGGGAGCCGGTTGAAGTTAAATCCTTCGAAGACAGAGGTCCTCTGGCTGGGCCGGGACGATATGGGATTGAGGGGGCAACTCCCATCTCTTGCGGGGGTGCAATTAGTGCCAGCACCGTCCGTTAAGAGTTTGGGTGTAATCTTCGATACCTCCCTCTCTATGGAGGCGCAGATTACAGCTATAACAAAGGCGGCATTTTTTCATCTCCGCCAAGCTAAGCAGTTGGCCCCTTATCTCTCTCGCCCTGACCTAGCCACCGTGATCCATGCGACGGTCACCTCCAGACTGGATTATTGTAACTCGCTCTACGTGGGGCTGCCCTTGAGACTGACCCAGAAACTCCAGCGGGTGCAGAATGCCGCGGCGAGACTCCTTATGGGGTCTTCGCTGCGAGATCACATTCATCCAGTACTATACCAGCTGCACTGGCTCCCGGTGGAGTACAGGATCAGGTTTAAGGTGCTGGTTTTAACCCTTAAAGCCCTATACGGCCTAGGACCCTCGTACCTACGGGACCGCCTCTCCTGGTATGCCCCACAGAGAAACCTACGGTCTGCAAATAATAACATCCTCAAGGTCCCAGGCCTCAGAGAGGTTAGGCTGGCCTCAACTAGAGCCAGGGCCTTTTTGGCTGCGGCTCCAATCTGGTGGAACGCTCTGTCACAAGAGACTAGGGCCCTGCGGGACCTGACATCTTTCCGCAGGGCCTGCAAGACAGAGTTGTTCCACCAGGCCTTTGGTCAGGGCGCAGCCTGACTCCCTCCTCTGGCAACCTGCACAGAATATTGCTTAATTGGTTGCCACTAATTTAATTTGTTTTTAATTTTTATAATGAATATTTTGAATGTGTGATTATTTGATTATTTGATTATTGTTAGCCGCCCTGAGCCCGGCTTCGGCTGGGGAGGGCGGGATATAAATAAAATTTATTATTATTATTATTATTATTATTAGAAGAAGAAGAAGAAGAAGAGAAGAGTTTGGATTTGATATCCTGCTTTATCACTACCTGAAGGAGTCTCAAAGCGGCTAACATTCTCCTTTCCCTTCCTCCCCCACAAGAAACACTCTGTGAGGTGAGTGGGGCTGAGAGACTTCAGAGAAGTGTGACTAGCCCAAGGTCACCCAGCAGCTGCATGTGGAGGAGCGGAGATGCGAACCCGGTTCACCAAATTACGAGTCTACCGCTCTTAACCACTACCCCACACTGGCTCTACCACACTGGTAGATTTACAAAAAGAAAGAAAAAAAGGACACTGATAAATACATTTTAGAAAGGGGTAAGATTAGATGCAGATGCACAAAGCATTTTCTTTTTTAATGAAGACTCCTTGAACTCTGCTCCCCCTTTCTTCCTGCCCAGGGCAGCCCTGTCCTCTTCCTGCCCCTCAGAATTAGCACATCATGGGGGGCTGGGTCACAGTGGCGACAGCTTCTCCTCTTCTTCACCTGCTCTCCAGCAGCCAGTACAAGCTGCCCAAGGAAGGAGGCCAGCAGCGGCCATGGAGAGGCAACAAGATTGCAGCTGCTATTGCTCAGGAGAAGCACCGGTTTGTCCTCCTGGGGGGGCTTGGCGGCAGCAGCATTGGCTGGGAAACAGGGACACTCTGGGATCATATCAGAAGCCAGGGTGGCCATGATAAAATGGGCCATAGATATTGGTTACAACATTGACTTTGTAAAGTGGCAAGAATTGTGGAATGTAAATATGAAATTCACGGCGTGTATGGCACACTAAGGGAGAACCTCTGGAAGATGATTTATAGGTGGTATCTCACACCAGTAAAATTGGCTAAGATTTATAAACTGAAGATTAAGAAATGCTGGAAATGTGGAGAGGGGGATGGTGAGCTCTATCATATGTGGTGGACATGCAGTAAAGTAAAAGGCTTTTGGGAACTGATTTACAACGAACTTAAAAAAAAAATTTAAGTATACTTTTCCCAAAAAGCCTGAAGCTTTCCTGCTAGGAATAGTTGGCAAGGAAATCAAAAAAGAGGACAAAAATCTCTTTCTATATGCCACAACGGCCGCTAGAACTATGTTAGCCCAAAGCTGGAAAATGGAATTAATACCTACTATAAATGACTGGCAGATCAAGATGATAAATTATGCTGAACTAGCTAGAATAACAGGAAGACTAAGAGACCAGAATGACCAGAAGTTTCATGAAAATTGGAACAAATAGCTGACGTATATAAGAGATAAGTATAGAACTTCGATGACTCTGGCAGGGTTGGAACAACTCTAACAGTGTTTGGCAAAAAAAGGATATAAAACACGTAACTTTAGAAATTATCTGATACTTACCAATGAAGTGAAGGGAAATCCGAGGCTCGGCGGAGCCCAAAATAACTGTGTACTATATATATATGATTCTTGTAACAGCTATGTTATATGCAACTTATGTAATCTAGACTGTATATATGTATTATCGATGGAAAACCAATAAAAATTTATATGGGGGAAAAAAGAAGAAGAAGCCGGGGTGGCTTTCATAATTCTGGGACTGTCACTGGAAAATCAGGACTCTTGGAGGGTACGCAGTAGAGGGTGCAAGCATTGACAACCTGCTCTTGGAGATATTCCAAATTATATTGCAAAACAAACAAACAAAAGCAACAAGGGATTTTACCCAAACCTGGTCTGGCTCTTTTTCTATATCTTTGCAAGGTGTCGCAGACGCAAATAGAGATGGGGGAGTTTGCATTTTGGTTCAGTTTGCATTTTAGTATGAACCTATCTAATTTGGATTTCCCCAATCAATAAATGCACCAACATGCACCTGCCCATCAGGAGTTGCACTTGGAAGTTTGCAACACAGTTCTCCAGAGAGAACAATGTGTACAAAAATGCCATATGCTAGGGGAAATTGTGCGTGTGTGCGCATGCACACGCGCGCGCGCGCACACACACACACACACACACAGTATCTATTTGTGAAAATAATGTCAGAATGCATCATATCAGGGGACGATGCTTGCACAAATGTTGGGGGAAATAAACAGGCAAATGCACACAACTTTCAATGAGGGCTTTTAAAAAAGTTTTTGAATCGGAGGAGCTGAATGTAAGATTGCAAAAAAGAAAAAAAAAGAAAAAGAGAAACAGAGAGTAACCAAAACTGACAGATGCATCCAAGTTTGAGGCTTGGATTCTGGCAACAGGAGCCAGGCCATCTCTCTTATGACTGGGATAGCACTCAGGTGCAAGGAACTTTTGGTCTGATCCCTGCTGTGACATTTGTGCAATTAGGTAATTTTAAACTTAATTCTAGACTCTGCGGTCTGAAGGAGGGGGGCTCCCTCTTTAGATAGCAATGTGCATTGCTTCACTTACTTCGAAATACTGCCTTGCTGCAACTGAGAACCTTCATGCTCATTTTGCAGAGCAGGAGCTGAGACGTTTGTCCCATGAGACCAGGGCCCTGCTCTGTCATGCTCTGTTCCATGAGACCAGGGCCCTGCAGGATTTAACTTCCTTCCGCAGGGCCTGTAAGACAGAGCTATTCTGCCTGGTTTTCAATCTGAATTTAGCCTGATCTTTTATTCCCATTCCTTCCCTCCCCCTCCCCTTTTTATGAAGATTACCCGCTCTGGGATCCCACAGCTAATTCTCCCCTGGTCTCCTCGCTGGGCCAAATAGGACTAATTTAGCCAGTTAGCCCTGGTGATCATCTAATGTTTATTGGATGGATTTATTGGATTGATTTTTGAATTCTGAATTTATTGTTATTCACGTTTCATATTGTATTTTATGCTGGTTTTTTGTTGCATCAATTAAGTGTTTTAAATTTGTTGTTAGCCGCCCTGAGCCCGGTTTTTTGAACTGGGAAGGGCGGGGTATAAATAAAAATTTATTATTTATTATTACCTGGTGTAGACACTGCTTCTTATGAGCTAAAGCAACGGTGCTAGCCCTTGTAATAAACACAATAGCTTGCCTTGAAAAGAAAGCTAGCAATCAATCTTAATGGGTGTAAACTCTTCTTCTTCTAAATCACAGGACGCTGGTGAAATTACTTTCCTTCTGGCTTTAGGGGATGTTGTGTTCGCATCGTGCGCTCTAATTCTTGCTCCGGACAGGAGATTGGGCTGCATGACCTACAAGGACCTTTTACAGCGGCATAATTCTATTTAGAAAGCTGAGAATGGCTGCAATTTGCAAGGGAAGCAACTTTTGAATTAAAGAAGAAAGGGGGAGGGGGGGATATGGCTGCCTTTACTCAAAGCTCAGATCTCACCGGACTCAGATCTATGTTCCTTTGACCAGCCTAAAGTCTCACGAACCACTGTAGACAGTTAGCGTTCAAAGGCTGCGGCGTCTGTAATTAGGGTTCGAGATAAACAGCAGAGCTTTGCATTTTATCAATTTTACATGGGGGTTGGGGAGAGGGGAAACCGTGTTTAAAAATATATGTGCGTATCAGCCCGTGGAACGCTTCACTGATGCTTATCAGAAGCTTATGCCAGAAGGCGCATCAAATGCCCCCCAGAGAGAAAGCAGGCATAGTACCTTCATTAGCAAGAGTTTTCGGTTTAACCCTTTACCCTCATCATTTTTAATTGCTTGCTCTGTGAAGGGAGGGCGGGTGTCGAATTGGGGGAAGGCAGCCCAGGTGATGAATTGAGTAGTCCAGCGAGTTCGCTCATGTGCCGCATGTTGTATTCAAGAATCGTGCGGAAGAACACCGCCTTTCCATAACTGTGCATTTCTGAATCAATCCTTTTTGAAGCATTCATTCTACCACGCTAACAGCCAGGCCCAAATATTTAATAAATTAATAATAATAATAATAATAATAATAATAATAATAATTTTATTTATACCCCACCCTTCCCGGTTCAGAAAACCGGGAAGGGTGGGGTATAAATAAAATTATGGGCCAGCGAGGAGACCAGGGGAGAATTAGCTGTGGGATCCCAGAGCGGGTAATCTTCATAAAAAGGGGAGGGGAGGGGAGGAAGGGGAATAAAAGATCAGGCTAAGTTCAAATTGAAAGCCAGGCGGAATAGCTCTGTCTTACAGGCCCTGCGGAAGAGTTCCTACCCCACATAGACATAGGAGCCAACTCCTAGGGGCCAAGGGGTCTTCACCCTCCCAATAAAATATTTGAGGGAGCCGAGCCACCCAAAATTGATAGGCATTGCCATTCAAATAGTGTTCGTGCAAAGCATCATGTGATCAATTATGTGGGGCAGGGCTTACCTGCTCCCCCATATTTGATTCAAGTTGGCACCCTGCACTTAGACAGCCATCTTTGGAACTCCCTGCCTAATGAAATCAGTTCAGCGCCTTCACAGTACTCTTTTTAGCACCTGGTAAAAACCTTTCTGATTAGACATGTAGAAAATGCCATGTGGTTTAATCTGGTTTTAGCTTTTTGGTGATTTTAAGTATCCTTTTGGAGATCTTAAATAGTAGTTTTTATGGTTCTTCACCAATAATTTTATTGTTTTATTATTTTTGTAGGCTGTATTCTAATCAAACAGTATATACTTGTTGTGAGATATAAGTATGATAAATTCACATCAGCAAAAAAAAAAAAAAAAAAAAAAAAAAGGAACACAGATTTGCAAGTGCTAATTTATGGGTGTATGCACAAATTTATAAATGTTGACTATAAGTTAAATACAAATACGATACATCCCATAATATGGCATGTGTGCTGCTCCATCTGCTGCCCAGGTACTAACTGCTGACGGGCAGTTTAAGGCCTTTCTTCCTCTCTCTTCTCAGAGTTCTTTATTTTTAATCTGGACTTGGCATGTTAGTCCTTTAAATGAATTGCTCCATTAAACAGAAGGCTGTGCTCTGACAACTCTTCAAATAGAGGACTAATATCTGTAAGGAAGATCACATAGCCACTGTATGCTGACCCGCTTTAGAACTGATGTTCCAGGTCAGGTATACCATAGTTTGCTAGAACAGGCATGAACAATGAGCCTGAGTTCTCCCAATCTTCCTTGAATCCATTGAAATAAGCAGCATAAATAAATAAATAAATAAATAAATAAATAAATAAATAAATAAATAAGCAAGCAAGCAAGCTAGATTCACTGTAGGGTGCTCTCTCAGTGTGCAATGAGATGAGAAAGGGGCAGGAGACCCATCATTTGACAGTGGAATGGTCTCCCTCGGGAGGTTGTGGCCTCTCCTTCCTTGGAGGTCTTTAAATTCTATGATTCTATGACCTTCTGTATTTTTCTTTTTAAAAAAATGATCCAGGTGGTGAATGTTGGATCAGTGGTTATTCAAACTCACAGGAGAATTGGAATGCTGAACTAGAATTATGATAGATTGAATATACAGAATGGGGAAACATACCGTATTTTTCCATGTATAAGACTAGGTTTTCCCCCTAAAAAATAATGTCCAAAATTTGGGTGCGTCTTATACACGGCGGACATCTCCCCCCATTTTCTTAAATCTGAGTCCCCCAAAATTGGAGGCGTCTTATACATGGAGACGTCTTCTAGACGGAAAAATACGGTACATCACAAAAATGAGGTGCAAGGAGCCGTGTTTCCTGTATTGTGGGGCGGGGGGGTAGGACTAGATGACCCTTCAGATACTTTCCAACTCCACAATTCTACGATTCTAAGCCTTCTCCAAAGAAGGCCTTTTTTCCTTATTCTGTCTCAGAAAAAAATTGAGCCTACACTGCCCCCAACTTTCGCCATGTATCACCCAGCCTGTGATACAACCCAGCGCCTGCATTAAGTGATACTCATTCCAGTAGAAGCAGAAGGCTTTTATTTTGTAAGTAAACACAAGACATTCAGTTCCCTGCCACTCTCCTGGGATTGGATTGTACGGATTACAAAGAGCTAATGATGTAGAGTTTAACGGAAGACACAAAAACTCAAAGGATAGGATTTAGCTCTGCTTTTGCCTGGGAGAACACATTTAGCTCCATGAAATTTTTATCACCTCTAAATGCACCCTTCTTGCAGGTAGAATCTTGGTGGTTGGGTTTTGTTTGTTTTTAATTGCACTTGGAAAACTAGTTGGCAATCATCTCCTGGCTTCCTCTTTTTTCTCTTAACACAAAAACTATTGAGTCAGCAATAGGCTATTACTGTATTTTTCCATGTGACTCAAATTTTTGTGACTCAAAATTAAGAAAATGCACTGTGCGCTATCTGTATGTAAGATGACCCCTTATTTTAAACTTCAAAATTTTAGGAAAAATATAGTCTTATACACGGGAAAATACGGTATATTTGAAGTTTAGCACCAGTGTAAAAAAATAACCTTTTGTTTATTATTGCAGGCCCATCAGGTTATGGGAAAACCACCAACCCACAAAGTGTCTCAGCAATATGCCAATGGCTACCGATATGACATCCCGGTGATGGAGGAGAGAAAGGATGCAGTGAAAGGATGCAGCCGATAAAATCTGTGATCCACATCACATAGGAGGCTGCCTTAGGCTGAGTCATTTAGTTCAGCATTGACTGCACTACTAGCAACTCTCTAGGGTTTCAGGCAGTGAGTTTTTCCAGCCCTTACCTGGAGATGTCAGGCACTGGACCCGGGACAGACACTCTGCCACAGTGTTTCTCCTTCTCCCTTTCCCCTGACCAGCTGCAAAGGCCAGGGCTTGCCACCACACAGCTGGAAGGCAGGCATTAGTGGAGAAGTCACAGGGTGCCCCACTCAACCATGCAGAACTGAACCTGCCTTTCCCTAGATCAGCAAGACCAGTCTAATCCCAAGGAGGAATCTACTACAGGACAGACCCAGAAGATAAAATGAAAGAACGCTCTGCCTCATGAGACCAGGGCTCTGCGGGATCTGATTTCTTTCCGCAGGGCCTGTAAGACAGAGTTGTTCCACCTGGCCTTTGGCTTGGAACCAGCCTGATCCTTTTCCTTCTGCGATGGAACCCCTATTTGGGGACTTCCCTGGCTTTTCTGCCCCACGTAGGACCAGTCTGGATATTTGGCCTTGGTGAAGATTTGACATTTTCTCCCCCCCAAAGAGTTTTTGATCTGGGCTTCCACTGAAATGAGGCTGCATTTTAATCTTGTTTTTAAGTTGTATTTCAATCAATTGTTTTTATACCTGATGTTAGCCACCCTGAGCCCGGTCTTGGCTGGGGAGGGCAGGGTATAAATAAAATTAAATAAATTAAATTAAATTAAATTAAATTAAATTAAATTAAATTAAGTAAGTAAGTAAGTAAATAAATAAAATATACACCACTTATTGTCCCCTTTAGCTTCCAGTCAACACCACTCAAAACACAAGCTGGAAAAAGTGATATCTCTTTCATACTCTATGGGTGGTAAAAACTGTTCTTGTCTACAGGTAGAATCATAGAATTGTAGAGTTGGAAGGGACAGGGTCATCTAGTGCAACCCACTGTGATGCAGGAATCTCAGCTAAAGCATCCATGACAGATAGTCATCCAACCTCTGCTTAAAAACCTCCAAGGAAAGAGAGCCCACCACCTTCTGAGGGAGTCCATTCCACTGTCGAACAGCTCTCACTGTCAGAAAGTTCTTCCTGGTGTTTAGTCGGAATCTCCTTTCTTGTCATTTGAAGCCATTGGTACCTTCTGGGGCGGGAGAAAACAAGATTTCTCCATGCGACAGCCCTTGAGACATTTGAAGATGGCTATCATCTCTCCTCCCAGTCTCCTCTTTTCCATGCTAAACATACTCAGCTCCTTCAACTGTTCCTTGTAAGGCTTGGTTTCTAGATACAGTGGTACCTCGGGTTACATACGCTTCAGGTTACATACACTTCAGGTTACAGACTCCGCTAACCCAGAAATAGTGCTTCAGGTTAAGAACTTTGCTTCAGGATGAGAACAGAAATTGTGCTCTAGCGGCGCGGCAGCAGCGGGAGGCCCCATTACCTAAAGTGGTGCTTCAGGTTAAGAACAGTTTCAGATTAAGTATGGACCTCCGGAATGAATTAAGTACTTAACCCGAGGTACCACTGTAGTCTCCTATCCTAAAGCAGCTCCTCACAAAAAAATAGGCCACAGGGTGAACCAGACTCAGAGAAACAAACACAAGGGCCAATAGAACCTGTAATAAGTCCAGATACCAACTGAGTCAACACAGCAAAGCACTTAGAGTGCTAGAGACTAGGGCTCAAATCCCAACTCAGCATCAAAGCTCATGGGGTAACCTTGGACCAGAAACTTTCTTTTAACCTAGTCTACCTCACAGGGTTGTAGTGAGGAGGAAATGGGGAGGGAGAGAAGCAGTACACCACACTGAACTCCTTGAAGGAAAGGTAGGATAGATAAGTAATAATAAATAAGTATCCACCCTGGTATAACTATCATGGGACCCAACAACATCAGCCATAGACCCAGGTTCAATTCCTGGCAGCTCTACTTTCCAGGTACAGCTAGGAGAGATCTCTGTGTGAAATCTTGAAGGGTTGCTGCCAGCCAGTTCAGACAATACTGAACCAGATGGACCAATGGTCTGGTTCAGTATAAGGCAGCATCCTTATGCAACATCTGCTTGTGTCTAGACTTCAGCTATAGAATTGATGCTTTTGAATTATGGTGCTGGAGGAGACTCTTGAGAGTCCCATGGACTGCAAGAAGATCAAACCTATCCATTCTGAAGGAAATCAGCCCTGAGTGCTCACTGGAAGGACAGATTGTGAAGCTGAGGCTCCAATACTTTGGCCACCTCATGAGAAGAGAAGACTCCCTGGAAAAGACCCTGATGTTGGGAAAGATGGAGGGCACAAGGAGAAGGGGACGACAGAGGACGAGATGGTTGGACAGTGTTCTCGAAGCTACCAGCATGAGTTTGACCAAACTGCGGGAGTGGAAGACAGGAGTGCCTGGTGTGCTCTGGTCCATGGGGTCACGAAGAGTCGGACACAACTAAACGACTAAATAACAACAGACTTCAGCTGCATTTTCTGGCTGGACAGCTCCACTGCTGTCTCTCAAATCCTCACCCAGCCTGAAACATGCTCCTTGCTATGGTTGGACAGCTTCCTTGCCGTGCTTGTAAATGGGCAATCTAAGCTCTTGAATATATATATAGACAGGGAATGCACAACTCCAGCTCTCGATTGGTAAAGCACATTTGCTTAGGAGACGTGAACAACTGCTATGTTTACTCCTTTCTAATCAAGACTATTGAAAATCTGGAAGAAATTTAACCAATTATATCTCCTTGGTTAAGCTCTCTCACTCTTGAGTCAATGAATCTTCTGCCTTCGTCAATATCTGTTTAGTAAACTGCATGCCAGAAGCTTTCTAATGAATACGATTAGCCTTACATGCAAACAGAAAAGTACTTAGGGCAAAACAAGGCAGTTTACACATCAACTTTGTCTCAAGTCAATTTTTCTCTTTTGGAGAAGTCAATAGTGGACATTATGCTGATGGTCTGAGAAGATCATTCTTTGGCTCACCAATTTTTTTCCGGAGTTATTAAACAATATTTGCCCGATATGTCATGGGTTTCCAAAACAGGACCATGATTTAGCTTTGGATATTTATTCAAATGAAGCTAAAACCAATGCATGGGATACAAATAGCATGATAAAGTGCAGCTGTTATCATAAAGCACGCTTCGATTAAACTAGGTTGTACCAGCTCCAAGGCTGAGAACAATAGGTCCTGTGCTGCTAATAAGAAATTGAACCACCTGTGGCCTATTGTTTTAACTGCAGGGACCAGAAATATCCAATTTAGACTTGCATCTGAGATCATAAGAGAAAGCATTACGGTGACCCAATTAGGGATGGAGGAGGAAACTGCTTTTAAAGGATTTCTGCACAGAATTTTGTGCCTGATTGAGCCTTTCCTGCATTGGACCACCTCTTTCATCAAGAACCCATTTAATTTTGAGCTGCTCGCATATTGCCATTTTTATTTTATTTTAAAAGCCCGCCTAATTATATGCAAAAGTATACGCAATATATTATACATAAATAACATATAAGAGAGTTAAGCCCCATGTGATGCAATATTACTGCAGCATAATTTTGTAAGTAGCAATGTACAAGCATTTTTATAGTCATATGAACAGCTGTATGTATCTGTTTATGTCCTGGATACTTTAGGGAATCTGGTGTGCGTATTCATGTACAGCAGTAATGGGAGGAGATGGGGTGATCCAATTATCAAAGATCAGTGGTCTTATTTGACACAGTTTCTCCTGATTCCTCCTGTCCTACCTTCCACAGTGTTCTAAGGACCCCCCAAACCATGGAACTGGATTTTTTTTGGGGGGAGGCTAAGGGGTGGATAGCAGAAGGAATAGGCAACAATTCCTTTCCTCTCTCTTCTGCTGATGGCAGATTCTGCTGGATTCAAGAGCCTTCCATCAGCCCAGAAGACCATATTCTTGACATCCTGGCTTCCAAAGACATCTGGGAGGACTGGTGTTGGAGAGTAAAATCCTGAAACTAGACAGCTAAATCCAGCAAAGGACTTCTTACTCGCCCTAAATCTGCCCATCTCCCAACGTCCCCCATTTGCCTGAAACCAGTTTGACTCAAACAGATGTTGCTTAAAGGAAGAAGACTTATCTCTCACATTTGGGATGGGAGTAAGAGCACCCTGGAGCGGATGACTTCCATAGAGACTAGATGGAACCCCTGCCCCCGCTCCAAAAAGATGACTTATAGCAGCAAGCAGGCACAAACTCATTCTGAATATGCTGGTTAAAGCAGCCTCCTTTCTCCACATAGAACTGCTATTTACCCTGCAGTCCTAACCCCACTTAGGGACGTGGGTGGCACTGTGGGTTAAACCACAGAGCCTAGGACTTGCCCATCAGAAGGTCGGCGGTTCGAATCCCCGCGATGGGGTGAGCTCCCATTGCTTGGTCCCTGCTCCTGCCAAACCTAGCAGTTCAAAAGCATGTCAAATTGCAAGTAGATAAATAGGTACCGCTCCGGCGGGAAGGTAAACAGCATTTCCGTGCGCTGCTCTGGTTCGCCAGAAGCGGCTTAGTCATGCTGGCCACATGACCCGGAAGCTGTACGCCGGCCAATAAAGCGAGATGAGCACCGCAACCCCAGAGTCACCCACGACTGGACCTAATGGTCAGCGGTCCCTTTACCTTTACCTAACCCCACTTAACTGGAGTAAGCCCCATTGAATTCAACAGGACCCACATTTGGAGAGGCATGGTTAGGATCACAGCCTGAGTTAGGTGTTTGCTTGGTTTTATGTCCTCCATCCTTTGCCCTATAACGGAAGCATTCGCTGTAGATTCTAAAAGGCTGATATGCTTAGGATCAATCATTCTGCCTTACTGGGATATAAAATGCATCTGGTCAGATGAAAAAGAACACAATGGGACAATTTTGAGATGGAAGCCATTGCGTTGCAGTAGGGTAGACACCTTATTAAGGGTCCCTGTCCCCCCAACCAGATGAAAAAAACACTTTCTAACCTACCTGCTCTTATGCACATATCTATGATAGTCATTTGTGGCTTAAAATGAGGGGAAGAGCCAATTTGTATAAAGATCCATTGTCTAGTGGTCTGGAGATGATTCCTGCTAACCACTGAAATCCAGGTAAGTGAATATTTACAAGCCTGTCTCACGACATACAATATTTAAACACAATGTTAGCATATGCACAGTGGATCTAGGCCAGAAGTTGCTACAGGAAAACTTCTAGGATAACTTCTAGGATAGCACTCTGCCTGGCCATCTGCCCTCACTAAGCCTCTGAGCAGCTGACAACTCACTTTTGCTTTATGATATGACATTTGATGTCTACTTTCTGCAACTGCTCAGTTTCACCTGCACTGCTCTCCATGCCATCCACCCTTAAGCAGGGGCATACTTTGGAAACCTCTCACAAAATGGCACCCTACGCAGGGCCAAAATTTGCCACTCCCAAATAGATTTCCTGATGGTTCTCTTCTCTAAATCCAGCACTGCCTTACATACCTTGAGGTACTCACACGTTCAGTAAGTCCTCAACTCTTGCGGCGGTTACATTCTGGGGGTCGTGCCTAAGGCCCAAATTGTGCAGTCAGAAGACATTGGGTGCAGTGACAGGTCGGATTGCCAAAGTCTTTTCCCCAGATGCTGGCCCCCTTTCTTTACCCCTTTTTATTCTTTCATTTTTTTGCCAAGTGCATATAGCTGAATGTGCACAAGTTGAATGTGCATAAATTGTAAACTTACCGTACTGTACCTGTGAGTCCACCCATAGGTTTTCTGTATTAATTAGTGCTTCACAACAAGGGGGTGACTGTGTGATTGCAGTGCAATCATTACAGCAATAAGAAGGCATGGAATTTTTAAAAAAGTGATCCAGCTTAAAAGGGTGTGAAATATATGATACTCAGAGTTGAGTGTGAATTTCATGCTCTTTATTCAGCTCATAGTAGCAATGAACGAAACTTTTCCCCAAAAATAGCTATATATACATTATTTACACAATGGGCTCCGCATGATTGGCTAATTCCGGGCTGCTCCTGTAGGCCAATCAGTTTGCAGATTCACTTCCTCCAGAAGCCTGATTGGCTGCTCCTGCAGGCCAATCAAGTCGCTGATTCACTTCCACCTGGAGCTGGACTGGGTGGCTCCTGCGGACCAATCACACTGCTGCATTCTGCATCCTTTTGTTCTAGGGTTCAGCTCAGTACATAACAGGGTGCTAGCTTGACACATGTTTAAAGGTTCCATTCAGAAGTGTTAGCTCTTTGCAGCGGAACCATTCCAAAAGCATACATGCTATTCGTGCTCGCCTGAGGGATATTCTGTATTCCAACCCACCTCAATCAAAAGGTGGGTTAGAAGATTTGGGAAATACGTCAGCTCTCCCCCAAACCCTTTTTCCCCCCTTTTCGGACAATTCCCCTTTAGTTCTTGATTCTATTTACAACCCCAAAACAAATAATTCCACATTTAATATGGCTGCCTAAAACTAGAACATGCCACACTGTAACATTTTGTTGCAGCCCTAGGATTATTATTTTTAAAACCATTCATCACCGGTGCTCAAACTTGCTTTCCTTAAGTTCCTTTTTTTTTTTTTTTTTTTTTTTTGCTGACCAGGCTTATCGCATCCTTACAGCTACTCTTATGCAGCAGCAAGGTTGCATTAAATGGTTATCCCGGCTGCACCTTTCCCGGCAGGCAATTGCAGCCTCCTTCATTATGGGTGAGTCTGCAAAGGAGATAAGGTGCTCCGTGGGTTGTCAGACCACACAATTTACACCCCAGTAGGCTATATAACCCATCTATGGTCCTGGAGCATGGCACGTGGAATCACACCACCTCCTCGTTAGAGTCATCAGGTTTACTGATAAACTAATGAGATGCTTTGCAATTAAAGGTTTCAGCTAGCAGGGAAGCTCTTTTTGCCTTCGCTCTGGCCAGCCTGGGTGCTTTCCTACCTGCCAATAAATAATCCCACACAGCTTCTGGCCTTGTTGCAGGGCTTTCCATGATTAACTCTGCATAAGTTGGCCCAAATGACCTCATGGATTAATCAATGTGTTCCGTCTCTCGGAGAGCAAAGTTCAAGCTGTAGGAGCTACCTCCGATAGGGCTCCGTGTTTTAATTATGACTGGAGTATGAAGTAAATAAATCCCAGTACAGTCAATTTGTCAGTAAAAAGAAAAAAAAGAAAAGAAAAAGTCTCCCGTTTTGCCATTGTAGCACTAACGATTTATTTTTATTTGGAAAAGCACAGGCGTTTGCTAATATATTTATAAAACTGAACATTTCAGACATCAATATATGTACAGGAGGCTGGCTGCGGATGTAAGCCTTGCAAGCAAATGGTAACAGCAATGCTTCAGAGGTGAATAAAATTAGGTAAAATATGAACTGCCCGCATCTAGACAGACAGCTCAAGGCCTGGCCGTTTATTATGTCCATGACAGGCATCAGAACTGAAATGGATTTGCTCCAAAAGCTGTAAATTTTGACATAAAGTCTCTTTGAATATTCAAATATTCACCACATGTTTGCTAGCTGAACCAGGCAGCCCGCCATGTTTAACAACAGGGCTTATATATGGTTGTTGGTTTCTGACAGCATTCGCTAGATGGATGACATGCAGCGGTGCTTTGAAATGGATGGTCTTTGATGGCTGGCATGCAATAGCATGCAGTATATAGCTAAAAGAGATCCAGCAAGGTCTCTCCCCAGCCTGCCCTCTCACTCAACCAGATGGGAGGTCAGAGAAAAATCCCCGGCAGTTTGAGACTTGGTCTTCAAAGCATCAGATTAGGGCAGATGCTTTGATTTAGGGAATAACAAGCAGTTCCGAGGCACTTCATTCCTCATCCCCACCAATCCTCGAAATGCATATTTTTATTTTTACAATAGATCACTTGAGCTTCCCTGCTTTCTTTTCTTCCAGTCTCCCAGCAGCCCCTATAAAATGAAGCACTTGGGATGAACCTCCTGTTATTTTGCTTTGTTTTGCTCCGTAGCTTTTTTGCTGTGCCAACTAAATCCTTGGCTTTCCCCACTCACCCTCCGGACACCAAGAGAAAATAAGCAAACATACACCCATAGGCACGACAGCCAAAGTGTTTGGGGGCTGGGGTTAACAAAATCAAATCGCCAAAGAGGCACACGGAAGCATCCTGATAAGTTTCTCCCCCCGCCCCACAACACCTTCCTTTAATTTACAATTTGAGATGAACTGTTTGGCAGCTCGATACGCCTGGCACCGCGTCAGCGTCGGTTTGCTGGGGCTGAATCCAAACACGAACCTGAACTTTACCAGCTCCGCTCGTTTTTGTAAACAGATTCCCTTTGCCTGCCAAGCGCTTTCCGAAAGGACACAAAAGACGGTGGCTCCCCCCCCACACACACAAAAGGGGGGGGGATGCACAGCCCTCAGCACACATTCTTTTACTTAATTAAAAAAAAAGAGAGAGAGAAAGCAGGAGAGAGGCACTTCATCATTTGAGTTTCGTTGAGAAGCATGGCAGCGTTCCTGCTGCAGCTTCAGTTGTGCCTGTGCCATCCAGCTGCACCCAGAAAGGTTGGGATAGAAAGCATACAACTGGGCAATATTCAAAGCCCACTTCTGCCAAATGGTAGACCTGCAGCCTCTGTGGACCTCCTGGTGTTGGTGTGGGAGTCTGGGAGCTAAGGTGTGCTGCCTTGAAGATCTGGAACACAGCTTGATCTGGTAGGGGGCCTCCCCCCCCCCAGGTTAGCCATGGAAAGGATATCGATTTGGTTCGCATTTAAAGGTGAACCTGCCTCATTTGTGCTTTCTGATACAGTATGCCAACTTTTCTCAAACTTGGGTGCCAAAATGTTGTTGGAGTACAGCTCCCATCATCCCTGACCACTGGTCCTGGTAGCTAGGGATGATGGGAATCGTAGTCTAACAACATCTGGGCACCCAGGTCTGAGAAAGGCTGCAATAGGCTAAGGGAAATGCGGCCATCCTTCGAAACTCACACTCCTCCAGGTTTTACTGTTCTACAGCCAAGTAATGTGTGCATAAAATGCACATGCTACAGAAAAAATGGGAGTAGAAATGCATGCATCAGTGAAAGTAACATATAGAAATGCATTATACAAGGGGGGATAATTAATAATAATAATAATAATAATAATAATAATAATAATAATAATAATAATAATAATTATTATTTATTTATACCCCGCCCATCTGGCTGGGTTTCCCCAGCCACTCTGGGCGCCTTCCAACAGAATATTAAAATACAATAATCTATTAAACATTAAAAGCTTCCCTAAACAGGGCTGCCTTCAGATGTCTTCTAAAAGTCTGGTAGTTGTTTTTCTCTTTGACATCTTGTAGGAGGGTGTTCTACAGGGCGGGTGTCACTACCGAGAAGGCCCTCTGCAAAAGTGTTTATGTGCCTGGAGATGCACACCTACAGAGTCTCAGGTAGCTCACGTAGCTAAGGTTTTAGGCTCAGACCAAAATTTCAAATTTCAGAGACGCCCTGTGCAATGCCAAAATTTGGCACCCCTGCCTCTTGCCTTCAATTCAACATGATTGCTGTGGTACCCCCTGTGGTTCCCCCAAGGCTCCATGCCCAGTGTAATAGAACAGCTCACCCTCCTCAAAATCTACCTCTGACTCCGCTCCCATAGTCCCTAATATAGGCATGAAGACTTGTGGTCATCCAATTTTGTGTGCCTTCAATCACAAGTCTGTTCTGTCCTGTTTTCTGAGGATTTCTTTTAACAGTTGCGAAAAATTCTCCTTTATACTGTTACCTGTTTTTGTTTGCACTTGCCCTTAAAATAAGCATTTTCTATGCATTTTCCCCAAAATACATATTGTGCACATTGTCTCCCTCCCCCACCAAAACTTATGCATCATTGCATGCATTAAAACAAAAACTTAATTGCAAAATTCAGACTGTGCAATTTGATGGTTAGCTGATTGTTACAAGCCTGGAAGCTATGAATTAGGTCAGTGCACTTTAAAACCCAGACTGAATGAAATTCACCTCTATCCTAAGAGATGAGGGGAGTTGTAGTCCAACGACATCTGCAGAGCTACTGTTTCACCATCCTTGCCCTAATGAGTGTTATGTTCAGCAAGGCTGAACGTATGGAATATCAAAAGTTTTGCCTCAATTTGACAGGGGCTTAATTAAAAAAAGGAGCAGTTCATTCAGCTTTTAGGGTGGGGCAACTGACACTTGAAGCTTTCCTGCTGCAGCTGCTTCCAGTGGCAGCTGAGAGCTACTGGATCTCGGGTAGGTTTTGTCCCAACACCCCAAAATTTGTCCCCTGAAGAGTCCCAACCCTTTACACAGCCTGCAAATGAGATCTTAAAAAGGGTGTGTAAGGGTGTGTCAGAAAAACCCTGCAATGTGCATTGATGGTGTTGCAAAAATGACAATGCAGAAATAATTGGAGTGGATTGCAGATCCTGCTTCCCTTTGGCTGAATCCTGTTTGTTTCTTTTCTGTGTGTTTTTAAAGAACGTAACTGTTCTGCTGTCTTTGGGAAAATCCTCCCTTGCAATTGCTTTCTGAGCAGGAAACTACATATTTTCTTGCTTCAAATTGTTGTTGTGTGTTAAAGCTGCCCTCTTTCCGGAGTGCCTGAGTTGCACAATACACCCAGATTGCGGCGGATATTACAGGTTATCAGAACACCCTGCTGGGTGCATGATTGCTTGGACAACCCCGTCACATCTGTGCTTTGCCTTCAGAAAGCAGCCCAGGGTCAGGGGGCCTCTCTCCCAGCACTGCACACTGCCGAGTTGCAGTTTATCAGACGGTGCTCTTTGTCCTGAGGCACCAATTGCCCATCATTTGTTTCACATCAGGCTTTTGCCATTAGATATTGCTGTCAACGATGGGCATTTCTCCCGAGCTGTCAATCACAGGCAGCACAACTTTAGGGGACATGCGCAGATCCTCCAAGCAAATCATCAAGCATTTGCTCACATCTGTTGAAGACCTTTCTTGTAGAGCTTCTTTAAACTGAGTCGGAATACTGGTCCATCTAAGGTCAGCGTCATCTGCTCTAACTGGCAATGGTATGCCATGGTCATCTTGTTGTTGTTGTTTAGTCGTTTAGTTGTGTCCGACTCTCCGTGACCCCATGGACCAGAGGACGCCAGGCACTCCTGTCTTCCACTGCCTCCCGCAGTTTGGTCAAACTCATGCTGGTAGCTTCGAGAACACTATCTAACCATCTCATCCTCTGTCGTCCCCTTCTCCTTGTGCCCTCCATCTTCCCCAACATCAGGGTCTTTTCCGGGGAGTCTTCTCTTCTCATGAGGTGGCCAAAGTATTGGAGTCTCAGCTTCAGGATCTGTCCTTCCAGTGAGCACTCAGTGCTGATTTCCTTCAGAATGGATCGGTTTGATCTTCTTGCAGTCCATGGGACTCTCAAGAGTCTCCTCCAGCACCATAATTCAAAAGCATCAATTCTTCGGCGATCAGCCTTTTTTATGGTCCAGCTCTCACTTCCATACATCACTAAAGGGAAAACCATAGCTTTAACTATACGGACCTTTGTTGGCAAGGTGATGTCTCTGCTTTTCAAGATGCTGTCTAGGTTTGTCATTAGGCCAGAGATATTTCCCATGACACCAGAAGATAAGAGGACCCTGCTAGATCATTCCAAGGACCCATCTAGTTCAGCATCCTGTTCTCATAGTGGCCAACTAGCTGCCCCTGGGAAACCCACAACTGTAAGACCATTCTCTCCACCTGCAACAGGTATTCCAAGGCATATTGCCACCAACTCTGGAGGCAGAACTACTGGAGGTCCAGCTACTTGAGATCCTTTAACTCAGAGATGGAAAACCTGTAGTCCTTTAGACTGTTGGACTCCCAACTCCCACCAGTCTCTACCAGCGTGGTCAATGATCAGGGAATGATGGGAATTGTAGTGGGAGAACTGTTCTGCCAACAGTTTCCTTCTTTCTGTAGTCATTTTCCACTTTCTCCACCACCGAGCTTTAACCCTCAACATACACACAACGTTCTTCTGATTCAATGCAGCTATTAGTATTGTTGTCATTGTTCCTAGTTTCCAGAAAGCATAATGATGAGCTTGAAAGCGTATGAGTTCTGGGCAGCATGGATGTCAGAGAATTCCAACCAAAACAGGCATGGGAGTGCTAATTGGTGATGTTTGATTTTTTTATGGAAGAGAAATTAATCCAGCGAATATTATTGCTTTTTGAAGTTGTTTCAGCCTACGGATGATGTGTCACTGATTATATCCCTCCGCCCCATTTGCTTTGAGCTTCCTTTGCGTTGAAATAAACGGGGCTGCAATAATGCAGTGACCCTGTAATTTATGTAATTAATTACATAACTTGCATAATTTTGCCACAGCAGACAGCGAGACAAATATTGTAGGTTTCAGCAGAAGGTGAACTGCAGTGGAATGGAAACAGTGTTGCATGCAATGCCTCCAGGGTGGAAGAGGAAGTGATGCCTCTCTACATGCTTAATAGTCCTTTGGGGGTCAGTGTTCTGTGTTCTGCATGGCTCTTTGCCCATCCATTACCAGCAGATGCAGAATGAATTGTGCGAATTGGAATGTACATGAAATCTCTTAAACATCTCACAGAATCCCCCTTCTCTTGGCAAAGAATTGAAATCCTGGCACACAATTTTTTTTTATAAAACACACACACAGAGAAAGCATGTCTCCTTGAGGACTTAGCAGACATTCAAATGCAGTCAAAAACCATTGCTCTCCTACTGATTACACCAGTATGCAGTCTTTGCTGTCTCTCAACTGTTATCCATCGGCTCTGCTAAGACAAGCCAGATTGCTTGCTTGCTTATGTATGTATGTATGTATGTATGTATGTAGTATGTATGTATGTATGTGTAAGCATGTGGGTTGGGAGTGTCTTGTTCCAATTTCATTTCAGATGGGCGGGGTATAAATAATAAATTATTATTATATTATTATTATGTAAGCCTCTCTGGGAGTCTTTTTGGCTGATAAGTGAGGTACAAGTGTTACCAACAAACTCAGCATTTAAAATCAATTTTGTTGAGCGAGTCACCCAAGCTCTCAAATGACACCAACGTTGGTTTGCTGCCAGCTATTGATTATTTTTCGTTTGTTGCATTCTTTATTTTTATTTTATAATGAACGGAGGGAGGGGGAATAAACGAAGGCAGCATTAATGGCTCGCAAAGGATGCCCACATGAATCATTCATTGCATGTTGTTTTGCATACCTTACACTTCGGGAGGGGTATAATTTCGCACGCCAACAAAAAGGCCCACTTTGCAGTGCTCTGCATTTTCCCTCAAAAATCGCAGGTGCGTGAGCGCGCTGCTACCAGACTCTGTCGAGCGACTGCCTCCTCGCTTGCCTCCTCTTCCATCTTTCAGAAACACTGACATTGCTACATTCATCCTGCTGCAGCTAAGGGCCATTTCACACATTACAGAGAGACAAATCTAAGTTTGCCACTGACTGTAAACGCAGCAGGAAAGATGCTGGCAAGCGGGACTCCCTGAGGAGTGTGCTTGCATGATGCATGCCTTTAAATTAAAAACACCTCTTTGTTGCATTCACACTTAACTCAGTTGGAGCTTTTAGCTTATATGGCAGTTGTCAGGTTTATTTAGATGCTTGTGGTTGTTGTTTTTTTAATCTGTACTTTACATATATATCTATTTTACATATTTCTTATTTCTTTATTGCTGTAAATGCACGTTTCTTTGCTGTCGGATGCCTCAAGTGCTCAGAGAAGAAAAGTGAAATAAAAATGGAAACACAAAATTGTTTATCAATTTATGTTGTTGTTGTTCAGTCGTTTAGTCGTGTCCGACTCTCCATGACCCCATGGACCAGAGCCACGCCAGGCACTCCTGTCTTCCACTGCCTCCCACAGTTTGGTCAAACTCATGCTGGTAGATTCGAGAACACTGTCCAACCATCTCGTCCTCTGTCATCACCTTCTCCTTGTGCCCTCCATCTTTCCCAACATCAGGGTCTTTTCCAGGGAGTCTTCTCTTCTCATGAGGTGGCCAAAGTATTGGAGCCTCAGCTTCAGGATCTGTCCTTCCAGTGAGCACTCAGGGCTGATTTCCTTAAGGATGGATAGGTTTGATCTTGCAGTCCATGGGACTCTCAAGAGTCTCCTCCAGCACCATAATTCAAAAGCACCAATTCTTCGACGATCAGCCTTCTTTATGGTCCAGCTCTCACTTCCATACATCACTACTGGGAAAACCATAGCTTTAACTATACAGATTTATCAATTTATAGGCTGCTTAATTACCAACATTTCTTCGTGGTGCACGTAAAAATGAAAAAGCAATGGATAAGATCAATTAGAAATGATCCTAGCAACAAAACAGTCTTTGCAATGCACCTGAAGTTCAACATGGAGAGGGACTGTCTAATCTCAGCCTGGAGGGAGTTCCAGAGATACAGGCCCACAATGCTGAATGCTGTGAATATGAGCCATGCATCTGAGCCATGGGGGGGGGATCACTAACAGTGGATCCCCCAGAGATCCCAGTGAATAGGCAGGGATCCTTGAGGCATCCTAGTTCTAAGTTGTTAAGGGCCTTGTAAACTGATACAAGAATGTAGAGTTTGGTCCAATCAACTAACACTTGAAGGCAAGCTCCATTCACTTTGAACGATCAAACCCGCAGATCACGTCAGGATCCTGCCTCTGGGGTGAGCACCCCCCTCCTGGCCCATCACTTTGGATGGGCATTGCCTGGAAAAGCAGGCGGGAATGGGTTTAGAAAATAAATTTAAAAAACAAGAGAAATCATTGCAACCACTGACAGTGATGCAGAGGAATACAGATGCTACAGCTGCATCCCCACTAGAGCTTGCAGTTCAGGTTCTCCCCGATCTTCACAAAACTCCAGCCAAGTTTTAAATGTGGGCTCGACACGTTTCAATGGAAGCAACTGCATCATGCTGGAGTTAAGGCATTTCTGAACAGATGCCTTCTCTTTATAGAGCAGGGCCTTTTGGTTGGAAAACGTGCACATTTATTTGCAACCGATGAAGACTTTCCCGATTTAAAACTCAGTCTGCCTATCTATTTATCCATCTAACTACTTTGCCTTTCTTCTCTACATACACATAACTGAATATACTCAGAACCCATTGATGTAGTTGCAGATTTTGAAGCGTAGTAACTCATCATACTATCTTATTTTGATTCAGACCACTGCTCCATCTAGCTCGGCATTGCCTAGCCCAGGCATGGCCAAACTTGGCCCTCCAGCTGTTTTGGGACTACAACTCCCATCATCCCCAGCTAACAGGACCAGTGGTCAGGGATGATGGGAACTATAGTCCCAAAACATCTGGAGGGCCAAGTTTGGCCATGCCTGGCCTAGCCTGACTGGCAGTGAGAGGTTGCAGCTCTCCAAAGATTTCCTCCACCTTTTCAAAGTGTTGGTGCTGACCTTTAAAGCCCTAAACGGCCTCAGTCCAGTATAACTGAAGGAGCATCTCTACCCCCATTGTTCAGCCCGGACACTGAGGTCCAGCGCCAATTCATCTTGCCTTGGCCACAAAATACTGCACCAGCTGAAGTTTCCGGTTGTATCAGCTGAGCAGGGGTAGGGCAGATCACAGGGAGAGGAGTTTTAGTATCCCATCCCCACTGACCAGCTGATCGGTTAGCAATTTTGCTGTGGCAAAGAGGAGGCTCTGTGTGTTTGGCCACACATGCACGGGTGTTTGGTCTGTGCCTGTTTGTGTCTGTGAGATAGGGAGTGAACACAGCCACTTTTGCAACACCCATTGCTGATGCAAGTTGTTCTAGAGAGAATGTGAGCCCCCCCCCACCTCCAATCTTTGACATTCTCCCTGGTTTTTGGAGTTCTGCTTGATTATATCAGCTCATAATGCATCTCCCATAGGGATTTACACCACTGGAGTTTATAGTTTCTGCAGCAGCTATTAAGGAACATCTCCATCTACAGAATCTCAAGCTACAGGGAATTAGGTTTGGGGAAAACAAGACCAAGCTGCTGTCTTACCATTCGATGTTTCAAGACAGGAAAGCTGCCTCATCAAACCAGATTTAGGACAAAAGACAGAGGAGGCCAGAGGAGGAGGAAAAGGATCAGCCAGGAAGGCCTCAGGAAGATTTCAGGCACAATCCCTACTGAATTGCAGTGATCTCCCAGCACACATTCCACTCCCTCTCTAGGGCTGAGAAACTAAATTGCATCTGCTTATAACCACATATGAAGCCATCCCACAAAACCTTAAAAAACTAACAGAGTTGCTACTTTGGGGATGGTTTGCCTCTTTGGGTATTCAAGTGTTCAAGTGGGAAAAGGATCGTTTAAAATAAAAATGATATAGCACCATTTTTAGGCTTCTCTCGTTTATCAGTATGTTGCTGTGTTTATACACAGCATATCCTCTCCAGGCATGCCATCCCTTCAGGGGTGAATATGTCCCTCTAGATCTCTCAATATGGCCCCAGGGCCTTTCTCTCTAGGTGTCACTCCCCTCTCCCAAGGCCACACCCTTCACCTGCCCTGCTTCCCCCACCCCTCCTGGGGAGATTTTGCCTTGCTGGAATGTGGCCTTGAACTCTGATTGTGCCTCTTGCTCATCCAGATGGAGGATACAGAGAGGTGTGTGTATGAGCATGTAGAAACTAGCTGGTTGGCATCCATCTGTCTCGGGAGACAATGGGGGGTGAAGTCAAACGGTTAGAAGGTTGCAGCACCTGCTGTCTCTGTAGACTTATAACTGCTGCCTCCTGTGTTGCTTTTGCTGTGTTTGTAGTACCAAAGTGACCTCCCCAGGTAGGTCCTGTATGAAGGTCCTGGGATGCCCAGACGAGAAGACCCCTCTCTCAGTCTCACTGATGTGGTCCAAAGAAAAGCAGAGCACCAGGTTGGCTGCAGGAGTTGCGGGATGGAGGCATACAAGACACCATCCAACCACCATATGGCCTGCACTCCAGATCTGTGTACTCTGTAGCCTTTTCTTCTCCTGAAGATGTCCCACAAGGCATATAGGCACACTGCAGCAGAAGTTTAGGATCATCGTTTTCCTTCTCCAAGATGGGCTACCTTCCCAGGTTGATGAGCCCCATCTGTCCCTCATTTCCCTCTGCAGCATATACAGAAACCACCTTCTTGACCGTTGGACCCACTATTGGTGTCATCCACTTCATCCACCAGAGCCTGTCTTCACATGCAGGGAAAGTCCCTAACTCACCAATGGTTTTGGACCACTGGCTACCCTCACCTAGCTTAGCCTGCTAGTCAAAGCTGTTCCCAGGGCGTGGCCATTGTCACATGCGGACAACTTCTAGGAGCCACAGGTGAGAGCTGAATGCAGGGCGGAGGCCAAAGGTGGACAGAGTACCCCAGAAGAAACATGACATGTCCCTCACCAGAGATACTGCTGTAGAGATACTGGCCTACTGTACAAAGGTAACTTTCACACCATTGCTCTGCCCACTTTTTTCCTCTGACATGTGGCCCCCAGAAGGTTGTTTCCAAGGGAATTTGGCCCTCAGGCTGAAGAAAGGTTTCCTACTCCTGCTTTGTTGGTCCCCTCTCCCTGTCAACATTTAAATGGTAAGCTCCTTGGGGCAGGGAGCTGGCATTTCCATCCATGCCGCTGTCTCAACAGAGTCTAAAGCTCTGTGTGAATTGATGGTGCTGTTTAAATAATAGATAGCAATAGCAGCAGAAGCATATTTTAATCGTACTTGAAGCAACAAAACGAGCAGCTTATGCCTGCCTAGAAGGGAAACAACAAAAGTGGTGAGTTGATGGCAACACGTATATTGCTTGCTTGCAAATGTAAAGCAGTTATGTCTGAGATCGCATTAAGATGCTAAGATGACGGAGGCCTTGATCATTAATTTTGGATAGCGCTGCCCATTAAATTATCTCTGGGAAAGCTCTCTGCGCTTCACCTCCACTCCCTTCCGTCTCAGGGATGCTGAAAGCAAACACTAATTGCTGATGCCTCTCCACCTTCCCTAAAATACTTGGGAGGAGGGTGTGGATGCATGCTCGAGTGCATGGGTCCATGTGGCAAAATGGAATTGCAGCGATTAGCAGCACCCATATCATTAGGAGAAACTATGGAGGTCTTTTGTTAATCATTCAGAAATAATATGATAAATATGCAATGCAGAAGTGTTTGCAGAATAAAACATGAAAAAACTAAGTGGTGCAAGATTGAACTTGTCTCAGAGAGAGAGAGAGGGAGAGAGAGAGAGAGAGAGAGGAAAAGAGGGGTTACATTAACATAATAGAATTCAGTGCAGGCGGCCATCTGTTTTAATTGAGCAAGCTTATTCGTACTATGCTCTGCACCGCTAATCTTGTTTAGATTAATGTTAATGTTCTATTAAAAGGCAGTTTATCATCTCACAATGTGAAGTTAAAATAAGCACACCCAGATTCTGCCGTTAAGGCAGAGGGAGAAAATGGATAGCTCATTACCCAGCTATTGATCTCCCTACAACACAACTATTAAGGCTGGGAAGTTTTGCTGGAAAGTAACTCATGATCTTCTTCCTTAAGGTTGAGTGTAAATGAACACAGATGAAAAGTTTGGCTTCCCTAGTTAAAGATTTAAGACAGGCTGCTTGGCAAAATGGGCTCAGATATGTACTGAGGCTGAAGGGGGGGGGACGGCGGGGGGAGACAGAAGGCGAGTACAGACGGGATCTAATGGCCAGTAAATTCTTTCAAGTCATGAAAGTAGAAATCAAGACAGTTTTCCTTTTTCTTTTTTTCACCCACTGTCATAGCTTATGGTGAGAAAACAGTGTCTTTTCCCTCCTTGTCTGTATTTTAATGAGAAAGCCAGGAGTTGACCATTTCTTGGAAACATGCCTATCATTAAGAACAATCCCAAAGGCAAAAGAAAGGAGCTCGGTCTGCGAGCCACAAAGCACATCTGACACCAGAATCAATATAACAGAGATCAGCATTATCAGCAGTGGCAACGGGTATCATTTTCTGCAAACATGGTGGCTCCTGACAGTCTTTCTCGGGACCTCCGAGAGCAGAAGCAAAGTCCTTCGGGGGGGGGGGCAGAACAGTAAGTAAGCTTGCTCTCTTAGGCAAAGTCTGCAGTAGGCTTCCACAACATTAATCTGCCATGCACAATGCAGTCTAAACACCGTGTTACTGAAAAACATGGGACTGCTTCCGAAGACAATTCGGTGCAGAATTCTGTGGCCAGGTTGGACGCTGGGGCAAGGCAGTCTGAGCGTATAAAGCCAACCCTGGACTGACTGCTCTGACTGCCAATTAGTTTCTGGGCCTAATTCAAAGTGCTGGTTTTCACCAATAACGCCTTAAGGACCGCCTCTCCCCATATCAACCTACCCAGACCCTGCAATCATAATCCAAGGCTCTTCTTCATGTGCCTTCTCCGCAAGAGGTCCAGAGGGTGGCAACATGAGAACAGGCCTTTTCTGCAGTGGCTTCCCATCTGTGGAATGTTCTCCTCAGGGAGACTCACCTGGAGCCGTCATAATATAGGTGGCACTCAAAAACTATCCTCTATAACCAGGCTTTATGGCCTTTAGCTATCTGTGGTCTTCTAGAAGTGGGTAGCTTTAATGTATCTACATGGGCTTGTTGGTGGGTTGGTTGGTTTGGTTGTTAGTCACTTGACCCAATCTAGTTGTATGTAGTTGACTACTTGAGTAAGAATATGGGTGCCCATGTCAAATGCACATCCTGGTGTGAATAACACATCATGGCTGGATGTCATTTATATCCTTTTTTCTTCTTCTTAGACCATTAGTTTCTCTTGCAACACATGTACCATCTTGGGATGGAACTGATCAGTGAAATGCAAACGAAACGAACCACAAGGGGAAATAAGATGAAAAGTCAGCTGCAATGTCACAAAACTACCCTCTTGCACTATTAGCAAAGCACTCCTCTCTTCCCCAGATTTCATTCCAAATCTGAACCCAAAGGGTACAATTTAGTACTAATTGTGCCTATATGTACTGGAAACAAATCGAAATAGCACTAAACAGAGCAACCATCAAGCAAGCTCATGTGCTCATTGCATTGCAGTAGAAACGCAGGGATAAAAATAATTAACATCCCATTTTACCTTCATCCGAGGATTTCATAATGGTTTGTGGACATTTAATAAACGCCACCATGCGTGTGCTTTAGAAAGCGGTGACTTGGAATAAAAGGGGGGCATAAACGGCCGTCGCAGATAACTACCTGACCATTAAGCCTCAGTTCATCGCTACAGCTAAAAGAGCTAATGTGATCCTTGGGCAAGAATCAGGCAAGAATGTTATCGAGAGGAAAGAAGGGAGAGAGCTTTACCGCCATTGCAGCATGCCATGCATGATGAAATGGCAGCGTTAAGAAAATAACCGCTTTAATGTTCCAGTAGACACCAGGATATGAGCCCATTCAAGGGGTCTTGGGGGAAGAATTCCGTCTGTACAGCAACACAGAGAAAGGGACTATCGGGAGGCTGGCTGCACCAGCAACTAAGTCTCTCAACATCCACAATGTGGAAACCTCAAGCCTAGGGGACTGTACACAGTTCACATCCTCTCCCAACACCAGCCCTGATTTGCACCCACCTCTAGTGTTTTTGCTTGGCTGGAATGCAGCCTTAAACTCTGATAATGCTTCTTCCACGCTTAGATGGAGAGGGGGGTGGATGCACACAAGTGCATGTAGAAACTAGACTACTAAGGTAGAGCTCACATTTGTCGCTCTCCTCACGTTATACTCTGCCCCCTCCCCTACCAATGGTATAGGAAGGCCAGATTTTCGCCTTTATTTACTTTCTGGTCCCCAGCAAAATGTTCCCTCCACGCCTTACAATCATAACCACAGAGACCGACACATAATAAAAGGCTTCCAAAAAACATCCTATTGTTTAAATCGGAAGCAGTCAACAAGGTGCCCTGCAGACAATGTTGAACTCTAATGCCCATCCTTCTCAGCTGGTGGACCTGATAGCTGAGGCTGATGGGAGCTGTTATTCAACATTATATGGGTGGGGGCACCATGTTGACTACTGTCAATTTAAATCACTGTGAGAAAGACAACAGTTATAGCAACCACCTGAGGAGATGCATCAACTCATTTTCCAAGTGACAGGAGCAAGTTGGCTAGGGTTGCCATGTTTCAAACAGTGAAAATTCAGACAAAAACATTGTTGAGCCTTTCTGGCTAGGAAAACTTCTCTAGGGAGGGAGTTCTGGAGATATGGTGCCACCACCAAGAAGGATCTTATCTCAGGGGGCAGCATCTACAGCAAGGTGCTCCAACCCATTGGCCCACGAGGCCATTTTTGGTGGCCCTCAGCAGCATTCAAGAAAAAAAAATGAAATCCTTTTTAAAAATAAAATAAAATAAATGGTTGGCTGTCATGCATTTTTAATGAATGCACATACATCTATTTGTGTATTAATGGTGTTTAATAATTAAATATACTAATTCTATTGTGTATTTAAATATATATATCTAATTAAATATATTCTGTAATATTAAATATATTGTGAACACATTAATTCGCAAAATGGAAATTTAATTCAGCGTGTGTTGACCCACGGTGTCGAAGTCCTCTTGGTCTGAGAGGTTGGCTGGCCCTCATTTACAGAGTCCCCTCCAACATCCATCAGGCATGAGGATATTTCTATAGGAGCAAAGGTTTTCCTTCATATAACTAGGGCTCTGGCTCTTTAGGGCTTTATCCTCTCACCCAAGACCCCAGGAAGGCAGAGCATTTGCATATAAATACATATTCATGTGCACATTTCCTCTGTTATGCAAATTGTCATGACACATATTGTGTTAGCTTCAGGCAACTCACATTCTGAAATGAGCAGTGGCCCTTTGGCTCCTAGTCTATTCCTGATTTGGACCTCCTCGCCGAACAAGCTGCCCACCCATGGACTAACCTTGTGTAAACAGCATACCAATTTTCTGATTATCCAGATGCTTCGCTTGTCCCCATGGCCAATCAGATTAATGAGTTTGCAATGTAATTATTTCACACGCACACACAAAAATATGCATGCAAAGCAAACAGATCTGTGCAAAGAAGCGGGTCCTGGCTGCGTCTCCTCCTGGCACCCCCAGCCGCGGCAGCTCCATCTAATTCCTAAGGTGCATTACGCTCTTAGCCCATTTAGGTAATTTGTCGGGATGGACGGAATACACTTTATGTAATCAGAGGCCGGAGGAATTAAAAGAGCTGGCGGAAAGGATCCTGGGAAAATGCATGCAATGTGGAGAATGGGAGCAATCAATACAAAGCATCACACCTTGAGAGCTCTACCCTCTGGCCAATTCTTTCCCCAGAGAAAGCTATCCAGAAATAATAATCGGGGAGATGACAGCTGAATGATGGAGGCACAACAGGATATCTATTATTTATTATGTGCCCCTCCAACGCTCTGGGCTGTGTACAGAATCCTGACAACGCTACAAAAAAGTAGAGGTCAAAAGGCAACCAAACCTCAGCAATTTCCCACTCTCCCCCCCCCCATTATGCCAGTGGGGAGGGGAGGTTTCTATCTGGCTACTACTCAGCCCAAAATAAGCATTGGTCCTATTGAGTTCAACCGGAGAGAAAATCCCAGGCTTAAGTATCTCTGGCAGAAATCAAATGGGCTTCAAAGAGCTTAGCTTTGGCTGAATCACACCCAGTAATAGTTCCCCCAGTGGTTAATATCTTGGGGACCTTAGACCAGGGTTTCCTAGTCTGGGCACCATGGTTTGGTTTAGGAAACCACAATAACATCCTAAAAGCTGTGCATGCCCAGGAAGCGATGGCTTGTTCCCAGGCCAATAAACAAAGGTGTATGGGGGTGGGGGGGGAGATTATGTTATCTCATCCACACCACAGAGTTTTCTAAATTTTGCACATGGCTTGGCTTAGCTTTGTACCCAAATCCAGGCTGGCTTGTCCCCCATGGACAAACCACAGGTGGTAAGCCAACAATAGACCTCGGTTACAGATTCAGGTTGGTAGCCGTGTTGGTCTGACGCAGATGAAATATAACAAATAAATAAATAAATTGTCCAGTTGCACCTTAGAGACCAACTCAGTTTGTTCTTGGTATAATAATAATAATAAAAAATAATAATTTATTTATTTATTAGACTCCACCCTTCCTGGTTCAAAAACCGGGCTCAGGGCAGCTAACAACAAATTTAAAACACTTTAAAACACTTATTTATAAAAGCAGCATAAAATACAGTATAAGAACATGAATAACAATAAAATTCAAAAATCAATGATAATCCCCAGGGCTAGCTGGCTGAATTAGTCCACTTGGGCCAGCGAGGAGGCCAGGGGAGAATTAGCTGTGGGGTCGTAATCCGTGACGGAGGCACGTCCGCAAACCGCAGCGTTCGCATCCTGAAGCACCACGTCTGCGCATGCGTGAGTGGCGAAACCCGGAAGTAACCCATTCTAGTACTTCTGGGTTTCCCGTGGTCTGCAACCCAAAAACACGTAACCTGAAGTGCCCGTAACATGAGGCATGACTGTAAATAGTGGGAGGGTGGGGTTTACAGCTCATAGTTTGTTTGGAGTAAGACCAGAAACCTATCCTGGGTTGAGACGTAACCACAGCTTAGATCTCAGTTTTATGGTGGCAGCTGGACCAAGGGAGGAGTAAAGTCACTATAATCTACACTGTGTTTACCAGAAAGCCTTGCTCATTCACACTATGCGATAGCTTGGTCCCTTGCGATGTGTGTACCATGCCATTTTTGTCACTTTGCGAAAATATTTCGTATGCACGTGAATTTTTGATGCAGCAAGAGCTCAGCCAATAGGCAAGTCCTCATATTCAACCCATTTAAAGGGGGAGTTGCCAATAGTGTCTGGAATACCACAACAAGCAACTTAGACTTCAGACCTAAGCACCCTTACTAGGGAATAAGCCCCACTGAGGACAGCCAGATTATGGGGACCTTGAAGACATAGCGCAGGATTGCACTGTTAATTGCCCACTACTGATTTAGACCATTAACCCTCTTTTCTGCCAGCTGCTTTTCCAAGACAGATTGAGGAACATGCGACTTGAGCTAAACGAACCCTGAGCCAAATTTGCCAAGGCATTGTTATCTTCCCTGGGATAAATTATGCATTCACCCATTGTTTGAAAGTTTGGAAATCACCGTTGGTGGTAAACTTTTCACTAGAACACACAGATGGTCCTGCCTGATCCTGTTAATGAAAAAAATCTCTCACGCAGCTACAAAAACTGACGCGATCATCTGTTTTTCAACATTCTGGGGGAAAAAAGAATATCGAGCGAGGTGTAAGGTGCGATACAAATGAGAATAATTAGCTTGTGCCATCTGTGGACATTAAAAAAAAAAAGTAGGGGGAGAAGAAGAAGATGAAGAAGAAAGGAGAGTCTCTTTATTCCAAGGTTTTCTAATGGTAAGCATTATATCTTCAGCAAACTATGCAGTTAATAACTTTTCAATTTATGGCGACCTTCTGCTCTGATTTACTTAAGGAACTAAGATACTTGCTGCGCCTCACACCTTTCCCACCTTATAATTAGCAAGTAATAAAAAATGCCATTAAAAAGTAATAAGTCTGCAGCTCTCCGACAACCCACTGATTAATTCTACAGTTTGCAAAGCACTTTGGAGGTTACTTGGCTGAACCTCCAGTTTTTAACCCAGTTCTCCGGAAGTAAGGAAGTCTTCCTGCGCCACAAAGTCCAGAAGCCTAGCGATGGCTGTTGAGAGGTGTCCTTTGGGATGACAAATATCAATGCAAGGCTTTTCAAGGTTCATGAAGGGGTCGCGGTGGGTCTTTGGGGGGCAAGCGTTCAGTCACAGTCTCTTGGCGGTATGAAGGGCCTTGGCGCCACGCTGATATTTACTGAGCTGTGCTGTACCGTGGCTAAATGTCCGATGGAGACCCTGTGTTGAGAACTAGGTCTTGACAGCACATTTCTAAAATGCTGCAGGAGGCTGTGATTACAAGGGGAAGCAGTGAGTTGGGGAGGCATACTTAACTCTTTCCTCCCTTGGCTTTTTTCTTCTGCAATCCCCCCCCCATACCTGCTTTTCCTCCTATGAACACCACAAGCCTAGCCTCCCATTCTTGCAGTGGCCAACCAGATGCCTGTGGGAAGGTCCTAGGTGCTTCTAAGAACCACACCTGGGAAAAAGAAGCTTGGGGAGGGGAGTGCAAGGCAGAATCAGCAGGTAAGAGATGGGTAAAGCATTCATTTTCTCTCCTCCAAATTGCACTCTTATCTAGCCCCTTTTTTGGATGTTCTACAAGGTCCAGGCTTAGCAGACCAGTATCATTTGCTTAATATCTACTTTGACTCCGACTTGTACCTTTTCAGAAATGCTGTTTTAAAAGAAACAGCTTCCCACACCACTCCCATTTTGTACCACCCTGAGGAACTGGCCAGCACTGTAGAAATATCCACAGGTGGAATCCCTTTGCTTCTCATTCCAGCACGCTTCACAACAGTACGGGCACATAGTCAGAAATATATTGGATTGCGGAAGCCTAAGGGTGCATTGAAATGGGAGTTTGCAATCCATGCACAAGAGTCAGACTCAGCCAGGGCTGCCAGACATTAACCAAGGCAATGTGGGACCCAAAAGTGGCAAGCCACGCCAAGGTATGATAAGATAGGAAATGTCAGGGGATTGTTGAAACATTTTTCAGACAGGGCCTAAAGGCCTGGAATCATAATTTCTAATCACATACGCTTAAAAAAAAAATAAAAAGTAGAAAGGATTTCCCATTTGGGAGCTGCCCACAGGTAATTTGTCTGTTCCCTGTGAGAACAGGATTCTGGTCAAGACAGGCCTTTGGCCTGATCCAACAGGGCTCTTGGGATCTTAGAAACCAGGAACATTGGCCTTTAATAGGAAATCTATGCTGGTCTTCAAATTGTAGCATACATTATGCATCCTACTTGGGAGATGTTCCCACAGAAGAATATGCGCAAAACACCCTGATGTACAAGGACTGTGCATGAAAAAGATCTTAGCTGCCACTCTCATGCTGTTTTAAATAGTATCAAGAAGAAGAATTTCATATATTATTGAGGAAACATGCAACACTTCCTTGCACTTTTCTACCAGGCTGAAGCCATGTTTGGCCTTGTACAATCACCATCAGTAAGTAGTGGTACATTTAACTAGTTCACATTCTCCCTTAAAAAAATACATTCTCTCTTTTATGATGTTGGGTCTGCAATGAACTTCATGCTGGCGTATGCATATAATCCTGAGTATTTGTTTTCTCCGTTTACTCTGCACTACCACAATCTGAAGAAGGGTGTTGACGAGTGGAGCTGAATCCCAATGAGATTTTCTTGGGAAGCGTCCAAGCCAGGCTGTGGTCATTGGTGGTGCAAATCCCAATACAGATTCGAGAGAATATGTTTTCCCATGGACCTTGAGGTCCATCTGGTGGGAGTTGAAGGCTTGAGCCAGAGCAGGAATGGAGAGCCTTTGTGCCTCCAGATGTTGTCAGGCCACAGTTCCCACCATCCCTGACTGCTGCTCATGTTGTGAGTCCAGCAATATCCACAGGGCCACATGGCCAGCACCTGATCCGAGTCGGAGAATTACAAAACTGTGCAAGGGAGCTGGACACTAAGGAGCACAATAACCAGCAAAGCTTCAGAAGAAATTGAAATACTTCTGTCCTCACTGCCAGTTCCTTCTCTTCCTGGCTACCTGCTGAGTTATCTGTTCCTCCAGAGTAGACTCCCTGGCAACAGAGGCTTCTGGCAGCCAAACCAATGCTGATGCTGAGCTTCCCTCAGGTCTGCTACCATCTTTGCTATGGAGGTTCAGGGGGTGAAGGGGGGGAACACATTATTGAGGCAGTGTTCAGGATGAGAGGGGTTTATTGGAGGCGGCAGACAAAACATCCATGTTCTAAGGCATTTGGAGCTGCCTCAGGACTTGGGTCCATGCCTCTGCCTCAACAGAGTTCTTCCTGGGGTCTGTGTCAGGCAGGATCCTGACCGCTGGATGCTGAAGAAGCCCACAGGCACTATCTTCTGCTCCACTGACCGGGGGGGGGGAGTGGCCAGGCTCCCATTAATAATTATAGGTTTTGTGTTGCCAGTCAGTCCCACAAGCTGATGCCCCATAGCCTTTCTTAGTCTGACAGTCCATGGCCATTTACGAGGCTAGAGCCAGACTGTCTAGGTCAAGCCCTGGAGTCCATGACCAGATGATTCTGTGGAGAACCATTCTCCCCACAATTAGGCCACTACCAGACTGTCACCATTTTGCAGGTAGAATGTATAAGAAGAGCCCTGCTGTATCAAGCCAGTGGCCATCTGGCCCTGCCCCCTGTTCTCACAGCAGCCAATCAGATGCCTAAGGGAAGCATTTGGAATCTGTGGTGTACAGTCAAATTCCTGTTGCACAATTAAAACAGAGCTGGCCTTCTTGTGCAAAAATCCCTCTTCTGCCACCCCCAACTACGCTTTTCACAGTAAGGAAAGTGATGGAGAAATGCACCAGAAAATATGGGATGACAATTGCTTAACAACGGCCTCGGCCCTGTATACCTGAAGGAGCTTCTCCACCCCCATTGTTCAGCATGGACACTGAGGTCCAGCTCCGAGGGCCTTCTGGTGGTTCCCTCCTTGTGAGAAGTGAAGTTACAGGGAACCGGGCAGAGGGTCTTTTCGGTACTGGTGCCCACCCTGTGGAACACCCTTCCTTCAGATGTCAATGAAATAAATAACCTTTTAGAAGACATCTGAAGGCAGCCCTATATAGTGGTACTTCAGGTTACATATGCTTCAGGTTACATACGCTTCAGGTTACAGACTTCGCTAACCCAGAAATAGTGCTTCAGGTTAAGAACTTTGCTTCAGGATGAGAACAGAAATCGTGCTCCGGCAGTGCGGTGGCAGCGGGAGGCCCCATTAGCTAAAGTGGTGCTTCAGGTTAAGAACAGTTTCAGGTTAAGTATGGACCTCCGGAACGAATTAAGTACTTAACCCGAGGTACCACTGCATAGGGAAGTTTTTAATGTTTGGTGCTTTGGATGTTTTTATATATATGGAAAGCCACTTGGAGCAGATGACAACCCAGTCAGATGGGCTGCTTGTTGCTGTTGCTGTTGCTGTTGTTTAACCTCACCACAAAACTGTGTGGAAACAAAGGATGCTCCACAAGCAGAGCATCTGAAAGTGGCCTCCGTCTGATGGCAACCCTGAGTTGGTTTTGGATTCTGCTTTCCTGTTGCTGCTGGATGATTCACTTGCCCGAAAGGAGTTGGGTTGTTGTTCTTGTTTTTTGCCGCACACGCATTCACCTGCTCTCTGCTTGTGACACACTGTGGTTGGCCTGGATTCTCCCTTTTCATCACACATCACAGATGCCGAGGTATCTTTTGAACTGAGGCAGTATATAGGCAGCCAGCAATGTTTTTGGTTTTTTTTCCTGGTACAGCTTTAACCAAAAGAACAAACACAATCTTGGCTTTTAAAATATCCAAAGGACAGCAGCGTTGCAGAGTAAATAAACACTAAGTCGGGCATCTGTGTGTCTCAGAGTTGAATGTGCTACGTGGTTTCATCAGGGCTTAATTGAAGATTTGGCTTGAATTTTAGGACCACAGCTTAATAAGAAAGGGACTCTGAGCATACAACGAGTACTGTTCTGCCACAGCACACAATTGGGATGACTGGGTAAGGCTGAAGGAAGTGGATCGGATAGGGTGACCATGTGACCTACTTTAGAGAGGACAGTCCTCTGTTTTGACAGGCAGTCAGAATATAGTCCCCTTTATGAAGATGGCCTCAATTTTAGGACTGTTCACATCAGAACTATTAACAGTTTGGTACTCAATTAGGTTTTTTTTTCTTCCCCCTCCACTAACATCTGTGCTGCCAGTCTAGATGGGGTTGAAGAAAGGGTTAAATTCTGCTCAGCCTGAAAACCACCAGGGATTTTGCAAAAGGAGCAGAACTTTGATAAACATCTCCAGTCTTGCATTAGACAAAAGCCTACATGCTACATCAATCCAGGCACTTGCCTGCAAAAGGTCTTTCAGCATATCCTGAAGGTCAACCGATACTGAATACAGATTTGATGTAAAAGGATAAGGAGATGGCCCCATCAAGTCGAACTCAGACCAGGTTCCACATAGGCTGCAGAATTAGGGTGGTGTCCAACTAAATAACTACCTGTGCAAGGATTACTGCCAGAGCAATGGACTTTCCCCTACTCTCCTACCCCCCTGCACCCCACAACCCCAAAATCTGCTTCAGGGGATTGGGGGAGACCCCAAAACAGATTTAGGGGTGCAATGGGTAGAGAGGAGGGGAGAGAACAATGATAAATCCTAGATGGAATGTTCACCTTCGTGCTACAACCCTAAGGGAGTACAGCTTTGTGATGGTGCAATGCAGTATCTTACATCAAAGTTCAGCAGGCCACCTGTGTGTCTGTTTTCGAAAGGCTGCCTTCTATCTGAAGATGCTTTCTGCTTGAAGGTTTCCCAGTTTGAGTCTGGATAAGAAGGGAGAGTGAGCAAGAGCCTCAAAGTTGTCCATCTGCAGACTAGGCTGACGCTAAAGCCGCTTGGTGTCTTCCTCACTAAATTAGAGCAATTCTTTCTAAGCATGCCCCAATAGATATACAGTACATTATCTATCATCTATATCTATCATCCATCTATCTATCTATCTATCTATCTATCTATCTATCTATCTATCTATCTAATCATCTTTCTCTCTATACACACACACACTCATTAGAGATACAATAGATATACAGTAACAAGCATACTTCGTGAAAATTGGTATCCTTTTTGTCCTATTTTTGTGTGATACAAAACCTTGTATTTGGCAATGTACAGCTGGCCCCATCCTAGGACAAGATCCCTGGCAAACATCACAAACCCCCAAACATCAAAGAACCCCACCAAGAAAGGGGTCAGATAAAGCAGAGCAGAGGGAGACAGAAAGAAGTGGTGGAAAGAATATCAAGATTCTTATTCCTCATTGGTTGCTGAGTAGCATCTTGAAGCCAGCACTTCTGGTAGAGGCACTGCGCACCTTACAAATTCAAGTTGTCAGCTAAGGTGTTTTAAGTGGATGTGTGAAAATGTAAAGTATACATTTGATACATTTGCAATGCAGACCAGCCCAATTCACAGTTCTGGAAACAATACATTAATATCCTTTGAAATTCACACTTCTCTGAATTTTGCACTGCTGTTGCACCCGCCCCAAAATGTGTACAGGAATGTTTACTTTTGTGGTAACTGTGCATAAAAATGCATATATTAGAAAACATACCAAAACATACCATTCGTTATAAAAAGTCCCCCCCCCCCAGATTATGAGAAATTGCATATGGCACAGAATATGTTAACAACAATGTAAACAAAAATGTCAATTACTTTTCATGAGGATTTTTTTTTTAACCCTACAAACTGATACAGAAATGTGGCAAACTCAATTTATGACTATGAGAAAATGGGAGAGCCTGAAACTGACAGATTACACCCAACTCTACCTGAAGAACATTGTAGCTGCTCCACGAGAGCATTATAGATCTTTCAGCTGAACTCCTTCAGTTACAGGAAATGTTAACAAAACTCTCAGACTTATTTATCTATTCATTTATCACTATCCTAAACTAAACTTCAAGTGGGTCATAAGTTCCTGAGAAATTGCAGAAATTGCAAAAGAAAATCTGCCTCCAAATTCCACTAATACACACGTCACACTCCTTTTTCGTTTCCGTGGCTCCCTGACTAAAGCCACCCTCTAGAGATTTCCCACCGCTGATTGATAGCGTGTCAAAGTGTCCCTTTTAAAGAGTCTCTGAGGCCATTCTGCTGCCTGCTGTTTCCTTCCGCTAAGTGCTGTCTGTCATGTAGCAGCAGTGAGATTTGGAACGATACAGTTGTGGGTCATCCCACAAACCCCTTTTGCAAGCCTTTTTAGCCTCACAGTGTATTCAAACAGAAAAGGTCAGCCGTGGGCATTAGCAAGTTTCCTTTGCATGGGGGCAATATTTTATTTTATTTTATTAACAGACATGAACATTTCGGAACCTAGTTTTGACATCATTGTGCCTTAAAAAAGCAACAACCACAGAATTAAAGTGTTGAAATAGATCCTTGGTGGTCACCTGGTCCAAACCAATGTTCCATGGAGGATCTGCAATGCATGGTGTAACTACAGCATCCCTGAGAGAGATGGCTGCCCAGTATCTGCTTAAATACCTCCAGCAGGTGAGAACTCACCACATCTCAAAGGCGGTCTAATCCATTGTCAAGTGGCTGTGATCACTGGGAACAGCTTTCTAATCTCTAGATCACGGTGGACCAATTTTCCATACTGAGCAGGTCACAAGAGTACTTCAGCATGGAACCCACAGGCTGCACGCTGCCTTGTTGCAATGAGGGAGGGGGGGAAGGTAAACAGTGTTTCCGTGTGCTCCTTTGGTTCGCCAGAAGCGGCTTAGTCATGCTGGCCACATGACCCAGAAGCTGTACACCGGTTCCCTCGGCCAATAAAGCGAGATGAGCGCCGCAACCCCAGAGTCGGTCATGACTGGTCCTAATGGTCAGGGGTCCCTTTACCTTTACCTTAGGGTTTAGGAAGGAGGCACAAGGCTCTGGCAGGGTCTTAGAGCACTCCCAGCTCCTTCCCAAAGCTGAGAAAGTATTCACTAAGCTTTGGGAAGAAGGTGGAAAGACTCTATGACCCTGTCATAGCCCTCATGCCTTCTTCCCAAAGGCAAGCGCCTCTTTTGAGGGGGTGCCAGCACAAGGGCAGAGAAGAGTCATCAAATGTTGACAAGGGTCGTGTGTTGGACCGCGGTGCTTTAAAACAATACAAAACTACTTTTTTAAAACAAACAAACAAACAATCTCACTGTGAAAATAATATTTTCCCATTTGGGAAAAGTGGGTGACATTACTGAGAGCCGAGGATCTAAGATATGGGGGCCAAATGCAGCCCCCACCAAGCCTCTCTTATCGGATCCTCAGAGTATTTTCAGGCCACAACTGCCCTTCCTCCACCCCCATCATTCTACCCAGACACTGAGGTCCAGTGCTGAGGGCCTTCTGGCGGTTCCCTCATTGTGAGAAGCCAAGTTACAGGGAACCAGGCAGAGGGCCTTCTCAGTGGTGGCGCCCACCCTGTGGAATGCCCTCCCATCAGAGAACAAAGAGAACAACAACTACCAAACTTTTAGAAGCCATCTGAAGGCAGCCCTGTTTAGGGAAGCTTTTAATGTTTGATGTATTACTGTATTTTAATATTTGGTTGGAAGCCGCCCAGAGTGGCTGGGGAAGCCCAGCCAGATGGGTGGGGTATAAATGATAAATAATAGGGACTTCCGGGTTAGCGCCTCCGGTAATGGCGGAATTCCTCTGATCGGGAGGAATTTGCTTCGTAGGAATCCGGGTCTAGCCACCACGGCGAAGGCGGAGACCCACTAGAAATCACAGGCGGGTGAAGCCTGTGAACGTGGGATTCGGCTGGCACCTTTTGCGCCTCCCCTACTCGTGGGGAAACCCGGTTTCGGGGATCCGGAGCGACGTGGGGTGAGTGGCGTGGTGCTTCGAATTGACTGCTTCTTCCACGGAGTGAAGCCGCATAGCTGTTGCCAGAGAGTGCTGACTTTTTCCTGTGGACAATTTAATCTTAAAGCAACTACCTGTGAGTAGAACGGAGAATTGGATTTTTAAACGTCTTAATTTGGTGCAGAAACGGGGAGGTCTAAAACAGGAAGTCCACCTTCCCCTTTTGTAAATAGATTGAAGCAATGAGGATGCAAGCTGAAGTCTCGGAAAGCGTATTGTAAAGGACTAAATTTCCATCAGTAAAAAATACTAAACCCCCCTTGGTGGCAGGAGAAGAGGGGGAAAAATTTTGGACTGAGTATACCTGCAGGAGAGAGTGAACAGAGTTAATATACCACCGCTCCGATCCTGGAAACGGGCTGCCAACAGGACTGACCGTGATTAGAACGTTCACTGACAGTTAGTTAAATAAGTGGAATACATTGTTTCCATGGTCTCCGTCTGCGTTTAAAAAGGAGTAAAAGTAACAGAAAATTGAAACTAACTTTATTGTTTGAATTGAGTTTAAAAGGACTAATACAAATAGAAACTGTTTCCCTCCAGAGGAACTGTTTCGCTCTAGAGGAAGCTTTTGAAAATGTCACAGGAGTTGAGCTGGGGGAATTTCCAGCTGCAAGATAAAAAACCTGTGAGATTCTGGGGACCTTGAATCGGTTAAGAATGTTGACAGAAGAGGCCTTAGTGGTTGTATTATGTAAGATAAGTGACTCACTGGAACAGCTTCACAAAAAGGTGGATGTGGTAACTACCAAAATTGACAATTTGGGATAAAAAGTGAACACCAATATAGAAACTATTCAGAAACTGACACAGGAATCAACTTTGACATGGCAAACTGCAGAGAAGGCTAGGGAGAAAGTTATTGCCGTTGAACCTAAAGTAACACAATTGGAGAGAGAGAGAGTCCCAGCCTTACAGATGCAATTTGATGACCAAAAGTTGATGCCTGCTATGATTGAATTTAAAGAAAATCAGATTTCGAGGATCAGAGCCCTACCTGAACTGGAGAAGGAAAGTTTGATAGATTTCCTTACACAGGAATTTGATGACTTTTGGGACTGGGACTTGGGTCAAGAAGAGATTAAAACTGTGAGGGCTCTTGGACTTGGAAGAGGAGGGAAAAAAGAGAAGAACAAAATAAGAGACTGTTGGAAATACTAGAGGAACTTAGAAGAACAAGAGTGGAAATTTTGAAAGACGTCCTGAAATAACTTTCGGATCTTAGATTTAAGTACGGAGATTTGGTTGCCCTGTCGAGAAGGAATAAAATCATCTTTAGGTAGGAGTTTCCCCGAGATCTACTCTTTAGCCTCAAAGGAAGGAAAATGAAAATAAGATCAGTGGAAGACAAAGTAAAGTTCATGTATAAATATGAAGAAGACTCGCAGAAGGGACTTGGAAAAGAGTTAAGAGCATCGGACAGAAGATCACCAGGTTGATGGATTATAGGGAATTGGCGGATATGACTGGCAGAATCCAGGACCAGGGAGAAAAGTCGGTGGAAGAAGATTGGAAAAAGTTTAAAGACTATTTATAAAAATATTGTAAAATTAATGAGTGTTAGAAAAATGTTGGAAAGGAGCTATATGGCTTTAGTAGAAATGTTACAAGGAATTAAGTACAAATAGATTATTAGAGTATTAAAGGGAAAATAAAGTTAAAATATGTTAAGACAATTATATATTAAAGGGAAAAATAAGGTTAGAATATGTTAAGATAAATTACAGGACAGAAAACAGAGGAAGATGGAAAGGAATTGCTGAAACAGTTAATTAAAGTGGAATACAAAAAGGGAGGTGTGAGGAGGTCGTTGAAACAAGTAAATGAAAGTTAAGATACTGAACTTATTAGATGTGTTTTAAATTGTGTTTGTTTGGTTTTGCTAATTTAATGTTTGGGGGTTGGTGTTGTGTGGTGTTTTTGTTTTTGTATTGTATTGTATTGTTTTGTTTAATTCTTTGTCTTTCTTTTGCAGTCTTTAAAATGTTAATAAATATTATTTTAAATAAATAAATAAATAATAAATAATAAATAAATCTTCATCATCATCATCATCATCATCATCATCCCATAATGCCTTTTGAGATAGAGGATAGAGAGGGTTGTGGGTGGGCTTAGCAGCCAGCCTACACCCATGGCTCCACCCACTTTCAGTTCTAGTCTCGCCCACCACTGGAACATGGCCCCAGAAGTGAATGTGACCTTCTGAACCCCAGCCTACTGCCTGATCCTTTTAACTGGAGATTCCAGAGGTTGGACCTGAGTCCTTCTGTATGCAAAGGACGAGGTGTCTTCATGGGCTATTTCCCTGTCCCTAGAGGGATCTGCTGGTTATGAAGTGTTTCCTACGTGCTTCAAAGATGTCAAATCACAGCGAAGGTATTTGGGATGGGTTGAGCATAACAGTTTGGGGACATTGCGCAGAATATAAAGACCATCATCATATGCTAGTGAATTAGCAGAAGTGTTTGTTTGATAAAACTATCACCCTCACCGAAATGCAGAAAAGAAATGTTAATTTAATTGGATTGCTTTGTTTCCTATTTATCTTAAACACATCAACAATGACGGTCGCACTAGACAGCATTCCTTAAAAAGAAAAGAAGCCAGACTAAGAAAAGCTGCATTTCTTTTATTCTCTTTGATTTAAATGTAAATTGCCAACTATCTTTACAACCAGAAAGTGTGTGTGTGTGTCTGTGTGTGTTGAAAGAGTGGTGGGTGAAAATATATGAGAATCCACAAAATACATGCTAAATGTTATGGTTCTCGCTTGCTTTATGGTGCCGCTGACAGATGTCGGCCAAGAATGGTAAATTCCAATCAAGTGAAACTGAAGATTAATTGCAAAATCCTTCAAAGCACTTTTTTTTTTTTGAGAGGGGAGGAGGGAGTATGGGGAGTGACGGGATGGGTGGGGGGAGGAGGGAACGGGTAAGTATACATAAAGATGCAGAGACTCTCACAAATTTACATCACCTATAATTAGATTTGCTGAATGCTACACAGTCGGAGGACTCAAAACTACAAAAAGTGCCTTTGTGTGCAATAAGATGCACGCACAGATACATGAGATGTGTATAATTATAAACAGTTGTTGTGCCTGCCCATGTTTAATTCCTATAAAGCAGAATCAAGGCAGCGACAGCCTTCTAAGTAAAGCAAAATGATTAACTGAAAAATAAGGAATGCTGACAAGGACACACAACACACACACACACACACACACACAGAGAGAGAGAGAGAGAGAGAGAGAGAGAGAGAGATACCTTAATACTCATTGTTGAATGTGCTCAGAGCCCCACTCAGACATTTTGATAATATGATCAGTAAACATATTTGGGGATGAGTGCAAAACATTCACTTAAAATCATGGAAGGGATCCCATGGACCATCTAGTTCAGTAATAATAATAATAATAATAATAATAATAATAATAATAATGATGATTTATTATGTATACCCCATCCATCTGGCTGGGTTTCCCTAGCCACTCTGGGCGGCTTTCAACAGAATATTAAAATACCCCCTGCAATGCCCCCAAACGGGGATCAAACCTGTGACCTTCCTCATTTTTATGTTCATCCGCCTCTGTAGGTTGGAAGGGGGCTATGGCCACATTCACACAATACATTTGAAGCACTATGATGCTACTTTAACCAGTCATGGCTTCCCCCCAATAATTCTGGAGCGGTAGTCTGTTAAGGGTGCTATGACTTGTCAGAAGGTCTCACACAGCTAATATGCTCAGAGTTTCCTCGAAAGGGGCATGGACTGTTCAACCTCTCTAAGTTACCATTTTTTTTTTGCTCTATAAGACTCACTTTTTCCCTCCTAAAAAGTAAGGGGGAATGTGTGTGCGTTTTATGGAGCAAATGCAGGCTGCGCAGCTATCCCAGAAGCCAGAACAGCAAGAGGGATCGCTGCTTTCACTGCGCAGCGATCCCTCTTGCTGTTCTGGCTTCTGAGATTCAGAATATATTTTTTATTGTTCTCCTCCTCCAAAAACTAGGTGCGTCTTGTGGTCTGTTGAGTCTTATAGAGCGAAAAATACGGTAAATTTGTAGCTTTGGATCCAACATGGAGCAGACATGCCCCAGTGTCTCCAGCTTCCAGGATCTCATTCACACAACTACCATATGCACTGACCCACTTGGCTTATTTTTCTCCATCCTAGGATGACATGGCACCCAGGAAGGTGAGGTGAGAAAACACTCATCCATTTGTCTCTATGGCAACTGAGCTGACTCTTTAAAATGTGGACGATGGGTACTTAGCTGAGCAGCTAAGACCATTACCTTGACAAAGGTTTGCTCTTATGGATTCTACAGAAGAGGGTATCACAGATAGCACCCAAACTGTATGTAGCACTACACATTCTTTAGCATGTGAAAGAAATTGTGAGTTTTTCTTACATCAACTCCATGCTGGAAATCATATTGTAAATGTGTTTGCGTTCCTCAGTAAAAGCAGAATTACAATATTACATGTTACAGTGTATTTAACAAAAAGGCATCCACACGCATAACATACACAAACACTCGCAAAGGCACAGCTGATATCCCTTCAAAAGCAAAATTACAGCTGACAATCTTTAGCTTTTATTGTTCCATATAGCCTATATTTGCCAACTAGCAAAAAGGAAAAAGAAGAAGAAGAAAGAATCTGCCTATCAGCGGGATAGCTGGATTATTTCAGAATTAGCTAAACAGTTTCCCCTCCTTCCCTTCCTCTTATTATTAATGGCATATGCATATTTAATTTTAGAACTGTAAATCGTATAATTAAAGCTCTGCCTGAAGAGATTATTATGTTTCGAACACAGCTCGGCATGGTAGAAGGAAATGGGAGAAAGGGAGACTTTCATATTTCTAAATTTAATTCAAAATCTAGACAGGTTCGAAGAAAGGAGCAGCAGAGATGGTCTTTGCTAGAGGGACAGATTCACCATGGTCCTTCGATGCCTGAGGGAGGGTAAATAGATTGGCCTTATTTCGGAAGCTCTAGCCTTTAAACATTATGGAGGTTTAATCTGGGTCTCAACTCAGCATCACATAATGCACACTGCAATAAGGCACTGTTCCCAAGTCATGTACCCCCTTTTGAGACTTTAGTCTTACAGGCATACCCTGTCTTGGGAAAAGATTTGAATTGTTTTATGCAGCTAAAAAGGGACGTGGGTGGCACTGTGGGTTAAACTACAGAGCCTAGGACTTGCCGATCAGAAGGTTGGCGGTTCGAATTCCCACGACGGGGTGAGCTCCCGTTGCTCGGTCCCTGCTCCTGCCAACCTAGCAGTTCGAAAGCACATCAAAGTGCAAGTAGATAAACAAGTCCTAGGCTCTGGCAGGAAGGTAAACGGAGTTTCTGTGCGCTGCTGTGGTTCGCCAGAAGCGGCTTAGTCATGCTGGCCACATGACCCGGAAGCTGTACGCCGGCTCCCTTGGCCAATAAAGCGAGATGAGCGTCGCAACCCCAGAGTCGGCTACGACTGGACCTAATGGTCAGGGGTCCCTTTACCTTTTTATGCAGCTAAAAGAAACCTCCAATGGTAAGTCTGCTCACCTTTTCCCGGTTGGCGGTGTTGCGGCCAGATAGCCGGGTCTCAACAGTTTACCGGCCAAAGGAGCCGAGGGACATCAGCTCTCTGCTGTGTCATGCTGGCCGTGTCATTGTTGCTGGGGTTCTGCCCCCGTGGGACAGCACCAGCCAGTTAGCTTTCAGGATGGGTGTGGCCGCTGTTTAATGCAGCTAAAAAACTCCCCAAAGATAACGTAATATTTAAACAATCTGCCATGTACTCTTTGGAACCCCAGGGGGTACATGTACCACAGTTTGAAAAAGACTGAGGGAAATGCTAAAGATTGTTATGAGGCACATGACCTTTGGCATAAATGTACAATTCTAGTTTTACTCAAGCTCTCGATAAATGAAAAAATTGTCTTCCCAAGACAGCTTGCTTGTGCATAATCAGAGAGATGGCCACTGTAATGCAATCGTCTAGCAACCAGAGATGAATTATTAAAGCCTGTTTTGTTATGTGCATGGCAAAGTCCACTCCTGGCCTATTCTTGAGGCTGCTAAATAATCACCTATATGGGACTGGAACTACTACGTCTCCACTGACACCGAGGAGATTGATCATTTTTAAACAATGGCAACAATGCAGACTCCTGGCCCCTTTTGTCATTCACTTGCATAGGAGGAGGCAGCAAAAATCCATTCCCCATTCTCTCTCTTTGTTTAAGGCAGCGATGAACGTAGAAAGCCGCCTTTAATGGGCAATTCTAAATGTGTTTAAAGGTCGTAAAATTAGACACAGGAGAAATATTGAAGAAATGAATGCCCAAGAAATAATAGTCATATGCGACATATACACGTTCACACTCTTTGAAAACATCTCATTATGGTTTCTTAAAATATCAAAACCATGCCATCCAGGTTCATACCTACAGTCGTGAACCATATGAATGGAACGAAGACTGTAATATTGCAAAATTCCACAAAAATATGAAATGATATAGAGCCAGGACAATTTAAATTTCACATCTCCTTAAAAAGTTCATATTGCTATAAAGCAGTAAGGTTTTCCAGCAGATATCCTTCATCAGTCCTCCATGGCTCATCCAACATCTTACATAATATCTTTCATAAAATATACACTCACACTCTTTAACTCCAGATTAATCACTATATCACTGGTTCCAAACTGACAGTAACTAACGAGATTTAAGCTCATGCAGATTTGGAGGAGGATTATACAAGTGCAATCCACAACTTCCCCAATTAAAGGTTTTGTTTGTTTGTTCATTTGGTTTTTTAAAGCAGGGCTAAAACAGACTGATATTTCAGACAACAGAGTTTCTGTCAGGTACAGTGGAACCTTGGTTGTTGAACGTAATCCGTTCTGAAAGACTGTTCAACTTCTGAAACGTTCAGCATCAGAGGAGCAATTGCCAGCTGGCAAAATCAACTGAAAAAAATGGAGAAATGCGCCTGAGGCACTTTCAAAAATGGAAGAATTCACTTCCGGGTTGTTGGCCTTTGAAAGCCGAAATGTTCGACTCCTGAAGCGTTCGACAACCAAGGTTCCGCTATAGTACTAGAGAAGGCAGATCATTGGTCAGATGTGGCACGGATCCTGTATTGCACAGGTCAACCTCTAATCACTCTAACATCACAGTGATATTCTAATACTAGGTAGGAATAGCCTGGAACCAGAACTGAATAAGAACTCCTCACAGGATGGTTCCACCCAAATCCCTAGAATGTACTAGTACATAGGGGAGTTGGCATACCTTGGAGTACACTGCGAGGCTGCCATCTGGCTATATGCACTGCAGGGGTACCTGTAAATTGGGGGATATTTGCACTTTGATAGCACATGCCCCACAGTCCCAGACTCTCCATAATCAGCCGCAAGACCAGAACCAGTGAGGAGCTCAAACTGAACCCTGTACTAGACGCACACATCTACCGGCAGAAACATTTGAACAGTACTCTGGAGCAGGGATGAAGAATCTAAGCCTTTGGAGGGGGATCTTTCTCAGTTGCAAACTTGCATCCCAACATGGGCAACATTTTTGGAGTCTGCATGCCAGTGGTGGGTGGAGCCAGAGGCAAAAGTGGGAGGGGCAAAAGATGTGAATTTTACTCTTCTGTACTAGGCTACTTTCCACCCAATGAGAGGACAAAGGTTTCTATATGCAAACACACCTCTTCATCCCTCCAGCTGCCAGCAAGCAGAATGACTTATCCCATTCCAGCCAGAAAAAAGGATGTGAGGAGGCCAGTCCATCAGCCATGCCTGCCACCTGAAACAATCATCTCATCTTGCCTGAAAGACCCTCAGTTTCTGCTTAGATGTTGATGGAACAACATCACCATCTGCCCATCATCTCCATCTCCGAATCCTTGGCTAGACTTTTCCCCTGTTACTGTGGTATACCTTGACATGGACCTGATCCCTGTCCAGCTGGTCAACTGTCCACTCCTGTTGGTAGAATAATGTATCTAAGCACACCACTCAGAGTTGGTAGAACTGGGGCAAGTACAAAGAGATAGCTTTGTTGGGTGGGTATGGCCATCCTAAAATGGCCACACAAGCCCAACTGGGGGGCCTGTGGACCTGATTTGTCTCACTGGTTCCCTACACATGATCTAGAAGATGCATGATTGGCACATTGGACCAACACTGATCCATTAAGGTACTGACTTCCTATCTCCAGCCCAGAGTACAAGCATGTGTTTTCTCACATGTAGGGCAAAGAAAGCCCTACAGATACACCAAACAAAGCTCTGTGAGGTCCCTGTGACTGGCTGACAAGAGTGCTTGGTGGCTGCATTTGTTACTGACTTATTTGTCTCCACCACCTTGAAGCCCTCTGCTTCCATAGGTAAACTCCATGAGTGTTGGAAGGATAGCACCAGAATAGCATGCAGCCAACAACACACAGTATTGTAACGATTTGTAGGTTGCAATGCCAGGCCATTGCAGCAGGAAGTCTTGAATGCTGAGTAATCCTGATCTGTGAATTACAATGTTAATCACTTGATCAGGCCAATTTATTATGTACATCTGACCTGTTTAGAACATTCCGTCTCCAGATGAATGTTTTTCGCTATAAAAAGCCAAAGATTTGTATTCTGACTCTAAGGACATAATTGTGCGGACAAAGTTAATCTTAAATGCTATTATGGAGGCAAGTTAATACGCTTTCTCCCAATGTACTTATAATCCACATTTTGCCAGTTAATTAGATGAGTATATGCTCCTCCATCCCACTATAAGTGACACAATTAAGGAACTGGGCTTTTTTGTTTTAATTACAGCAATGTTTTGACATATTTTGACAGCATCAGTTTTCTACAGTTTGCTTGTCTGTGTAGTGGTGGGATAGAGTTATCTGTTTACAGCCTATATAACCTTTATGAAAGAATCATACGGTCAGCCAATTAAAACTCAGAAGATTGAGAAGGTCGATGCTCAGCCTCTCCCACGGTATTTCACATTAAAATGTAAGTAGATCATTCCTGTGGCAGAGGCCATAATGAGAAAACACACAACAGCATGAAATGCAATGCTTTCTTTCTGCCCTTGAGATGATGTTGAACTAACCCTAACCCATAATCCTTGGCCACAGGCCTAAAGATGGTGGAGACATTTGATAGGGTTCACATTTAAAGATGAACTTTTCTAATTTGCACTTTCTAAAACAATACCCTAACTGAAACACAGCCATCCTATTACAGGTAGGTAGCCGTGTTGGTCTGCCATAGTCAAAACAAAATTAAAAAATTCCTTCCAGTAGCACCTTAAAGACCAACTAAGTTAGTTCTTGGTATGAGCTTTTGTGTGCATGCACACTTCTTCAGATACAGTATCTGAAGAATCTGAAGTATCTGAAGAAGTGTGCATGCACACAAAAGCTCATACCAAGAACTAACTTAGTTGGTCTTTAAGGTGCTACTGGAAGGAATTTTTTTATTTTGTACAGCCATCCTATGAAATTCACGTTTCTCCAAATTTTGCAATGCAGTTTTCCAACCAAGTAATGTGTCCCAAAAAAACGAATGCACATTTTTTAATGCACCATGGTAAAATGCACATTTTCCTGAAAATGACACGAAAAAGTGCAGTACATCACATTGGGGATTTTTTTTTTTTCAAAAATGTGCATATTAAGTGAAATTGCATGCAAAATCTGTATTTCTGGAGAAATTGACACTGAAATGCTGTTGAATTTTCATGAGGACTTAAAAATCTGGAAACGTATGCAGAAATGTGGAGAGCTAGAAAAAAAAAAAAAGGCAAATGGACAAAACTCGAAATGGACAGATTCTCCCATCCCTCTATAGGCAATGCTGGCTGAGGCTGATAGAAGCCTCTCCTTCCTTGGATGCTTTTAAGCAGATGTTGGATGACCATCTCTCATGAATGATCTAGTTGATGTCCTTGCATTGCAGGGGGTTGGACTAGATGACCCTTGGAGTCCCTTCCAACTCTACAATTCCCTCCCCAATCCACTGCAGGGTGTGCTTGTGTAAGTGGTGGCAGTCTCCCTCCTTCCAGCCCAGAACAGCTTTACTAGCCTCATTCTGCTAGTGGAGAGCTTCCCATTCCACCTACTGATGGGCTTTCTTTTGGTAGCAGGCTTGTTGGACTTCCTTCGCCAAACGAGTTTGCGCAGCAACTGGGGCGATGGAATAAAAACTTGCCCGCAATATCTTTGCTTACCGTGCTTTATTTTTACATAATAATCAAACAGCTGCAACTCACCACACTACACCAGCCAGTACCATACAAAGCATTTGGTCAACTTAAATACAGTTTTCAAACTAATCCATTACCCTATCACAATGCCGCATTCGGTGCAGCAGGTAAACTCCCCCTGCTAATTAGTTAGATTGTTAGGATGCTACAGGTGTGTTGAATTGTCAAAAGCTCACAGATGTGCTGGCATGCAGGTTATACAGTCATACCTCGGGGTAAAGACGCTTCAGGTTGCGCGTTTTTGGGTTGTGCACCGCGCTGAACCCGAAAGTACCGGAATGGGTTACTTCTGGGTTTTGGCGCTTGCACAAAAGCACTAAGTCGCACTTTGCGCATGCTCAGAAGTGCCAGATTGTGACCCGCACATGCACAGACGTGGAGCTGTGGCTTGCAAACACTGCGGGCTGCGAATGTGCCTCCCGCACGGATCATGTTCACAACCCGAACGTCCACTGTAATTACAAACACACACACCTCTGTGTAGCACCACTGACCACATCAATATTAAGACAACCCCCAAAAATGGGTATTCCAGGGGTAGAGAGGGGCGGATATGTCTTGGCATCAGATGCATCCCCAGTGCCATCAGTTGACAGCATGGGTCCAATTCGGTTCCAATCTCTATGACAGCTCCAAGCTGGTGTGGTCTGGAATAGGCTTTTGCCTGCCTCCTTGCTTGCTGTCCTGGCCAGAGTGAGTGACAGGCCTGCAGATACGGTGGTGTCTGAACGGCTGCACCAAGCCCCACTACTGCCCAGACAGGGTTTGAATCGTTCTGCAAAGCTCCATGACAGATGACAACAAGGAAGCCTCTTGGGCTCTTGCAGATCTGATCAGCTAATCACAGGCATCGGAGCACCCAATTCTTCATCAGCTTTTCCTGCATGAGCACCATAGAAATGAAGGCCGATTGCATAAGCTTATTCCCTTAAAGAGAATCTATCTCAGACAATTTATAGTGGAATCTAGGTAAGTATGCATGCCATTGCAGCCTTATTGGAGGCTTTTGCCCAGGCATCCGTTAAAGTTTTTATGACTCCTCCATATGGGAATTCCAAATGTGAAACACTAAAAATAAACTTCCAAGTTTGTTTTATTGTGCTTGCCCGTGACGAACAATTGCACACTCAAAAGGCAATGGGTTTCACACTTTACAGTAAAAAAATCCTCCTACATAAACTGCTTTCCTTATAGCAGCTGTTTTCTGTGGCTGTTGGATTCCTTTTTATAACTTGCTGGCTTGCCCCCTTGGCAAGTTCTTCCACGGGTGTTACAAAATAGGAAACAGAAACATATTTTATGGGCATATGATTTGTGAACTGGCAGTATTGGCAGGATTATATTTTAACAAAAAAATGTACTGGATGCTGGAGAGGGATAAAAACCCTTGGGTCTCTGATGAGTACAGATCTAACTGCAGCGAGAGAGAGAGAAAGAAAGAGAGATGTTCAGAAAGCAATTATTTGAGGGTGGATGTTTAGAGCTTTCCTTGCAAGGGGATATAAACTATGGAGCTTGAATATTTTGCATTAGGACCTCTTTCTGGGTATAATGTTTCGGGTCCTTTTAATCCTGAGTCAGAGGCCAGATTAGTTCAAGACGCCTAAAATTCCTCCATTTGGTCAGAATCTTCTGGCTGGCTGTAACTGATACTGGTTCTGACGATGGATGATGGTGAATTTTGGAAATGGGTGCAGTGGTGGAAAGCTCTTCAGTTTGGAAATCCCGAAGCAATTGTTATGGGCTGAACCCAACCACCCTGCCTAAATTTTGACTCGACTCATAATTAAATGACATACTAGCTCAGTGCCAATCCTCACATTTGCCAGCTTTCTTCTTACCCACAAGAGTAAGAGGGTGGGTGCAGAATTTAAGCTTATGATTACTTCTACTTTATCTCAATGATTCTTTGCTCTTTGCAATGAAGGCTTCTTCTGCTCTGAGCATGCTCAGTTGCTTCCCCTGCTGATATAAACGTCCTGGACCACTAAAGCATGGGGCCAGTCACACAGGCCTCTTAGATTAAGCTTATTCCAGCAGAGGAAGTGCACAAACAAACAAACAGTGATCTCAAATGAGCAGAACTGTTTGTTGCCCAAAGTGTCTCAATGTCATTAGAGTCACATCCTGCAGCCATGAGGGCAACCAGCTCATTTGCACACACTGATGAAGCCACGGGACATGGGAGGTCTCCTAATTAGCTATATTACTTTGGCTAAGGAGATGATTTAATGAAACCTTGGTTATTTAAACAGCCGGAGGATGTCCAAACAGACAATCCAATTAGCAATCAGACGGTTCAATCAATGAGATTTCTCCTTACAGAAACCAGTATAAAGAAATTACTAGGGACACCTATGATACGGCTTGATTTTCAGGGAATTCCTGGGAGAAAAGGGGATGCACTGAAATTAAAGTTTCTAAGAAGAGCCTTCTGGAGCAGGCTAGTGACCCAACTTGTCCAGAGCCCACCAGAGTCTATGAGCCCACCAGGAGGACCTGAGCAGAAGAGCACTCTCTCTATCTGCAAGCCCTGTTATGCAGAGGCACAGCCTCCAAGAATGGAGGCAGATCTTAGCCGTCAGGGTTAGTAGCCCCTGATAGCTTTATCCTCCATGAATTTTCCTAATCCCCATTGAAAGCCATCTAAATTGGTGGCAACTATTGAACTGTGTAAAAGAGAACTTGCATCGTTCGTCCTGGATCTTCCAACATTCAGATTGTTCCTTGCTCCCTTTTCTCTTTCTGTCATACGCAGAAGATGTGACACACAGCACAGGGTATAGCTCCCCAAAAGGCCAAGCCAAGTTGAGTTCCTTCTCCTCCCCCACCCCCAATTTGTCATAATGTTAACAGACTATTACTTGTTACAGATAGGTAGCCGTGTTGGTCTGCCATAGTCAAAACAAAATAAAAAAAATCCTTCCAGTAGCACCTTAAAGACCAACTAAGTCAGTTCTTGGTATGAGCTTTCGTGTGCATGCACACCTCTTCAGATACACTGAAACAGAAGTCACCAGACCCTTCTATATAGTGAGAAGGTGGGGAGGGGTATTACTCAGAAGGGTGGTGGGAATGGGTGATTGGCAGATAGCTGTGATGAGCCTGTTGACGACTCTTAACGACTGCAATAGGTCTTACAGGAAAAAGCAAGGGGTGAAAAGGTGAAAAATGGCTTTGTCATGTATAATGAGATAAGAATCCAATGTCTTTGTTCAGACCAGAACACTTCAATCTCCCAGGACATTCTATACAAGATCTCAAAGTAGCTGTTCTATTACAAAGGAATTTCAGAAATAGACTGGAAAGAGAAGCTGCTGAATTGCAACTTATTACCAAACTTAAAACCATGGAGAGACCTGGTCTCAACAAAGACATTGGATTCTTATCTCATTATACATGACAAAGCCATTTTTCACCTTCTCACCCCTTGCTTTTTCCTGTAAGACCTATTGCAGTCGTTAAGAGTCGTCAACAGGCTCATCACAGCTATCTGCCAATCACCCATTCCCACCACCCTTCTGAGTAATACCCCTCCCCACCTTCTCACTATATAGAAGGGTCTGGTGACTTCTGTTTCAGTGTATCTGAAGAGGTGTGCATGCACACGAAAGCTCATACCAAGAACTAACTTAGTTGGTCTTTAAGGTGCTACTGGAAGGAATTTTTTTATTTTGTTTAGATTATTACTTGACATTCCTCATGCCATGAGTGCCTCTGTACTGCATCAGCCAATGATGTAGAACAGGGGTCAGCAACCTTTTTCAGCCATGGGCCAGTCCACCATCCCTCAGACCATGTGGTGGGCCGGACTATTATTTTTTTTTTTGCGGCGGGGGGGGGGGGGATGAACAAATTCCTATGGCCCACAAATAACTCAGAGATGCATCTTAAATTAAAGCACACATTGTACTCATGTAAAAACACCAGGCAGGCCCCACAAATAACCCAGAGATGCATTTTAAATAAAAGGACACATTCTACTCATGTAAAAACACACTGATTCCCAGACCGTCCACAGACTGGACTGAGAAGGCGATTGGGCTGCATCCGGCCCCCGGGCCTTAGGTTGCCTACATAGAGGATCAGGGAAACCCACAATGTGGTAATATTGCACCACACAATTACATAAACCATAGTTATTTCTGCAGACTAAATTATGCAAATTGGCAGTTTGTTTGTGTGTGTGTGTTTCTCTATCTATTCACGCAATGCAACCTTCCTTCCATAAACAGCCTTACAAAAACGTAGTCCTTTTGGCACAGACCTGATCAGTAGATGAAAGAGGAGTTGAGAAAGCTGCAATAAGGTGTGGGCATTCTGGGAATGGGACACTGAAGTATATAAACCATTAAGACCTTACCCAATAACTTCTGGAAGGATTTTTACAGCAATTGTCTGCATATATTCAAGATTTTCTCTGTGGCAGTGAGAGACAGTTGTAACTGGGGCTTTTTTTAATTAAAAAAACCTACAGTTCTCATGATGTTAAGACCACAGTTATGCACCCAACTTGCTCAAATATTGATACAGGGGTTGTTTTTCACTCTGCTGTGTGAATTTCTTTATCTGTAAAGAAAGCCAGACTGACCTAACTTTCTCTTCCGCCAGATAGCCACAGTTATGTTTACAAAGTACATTGCTAATCACTCCGAGCAAGTATCAGCTTAATATCATTAGCTTTGGCAATCTGGAGCTGGGATTTCAAAGAATTATTCTTTTTCTCCTAGACAACGTAGGCCTCTTTTTGATCTTTCCACAAAGCCAGGCAATTGGGGGGGGGTCCTCCATATTTTCTGCACCTATCCAAAGAAATTTATCTTTCACACCCTGCCTCGTGCCATATGTTGGAAGCCAAACGAGTGAAGGATTTAGCTGTCAGCCTCTGAAGGCACTACAGGCCCGGTTCCAACTCCTCAGAGCATCAGATCTGAAAAGTATGACATTTCACTTTAGCTTCTGTCAGCACTATCTGCAGTGCATCACGGGCACCGTGCGGAAAATATTCTTGATCGGCAGCTCATATGCACTGGATAAAATGTTCATTAATCTTTTGCTATTTTTTGTGGTGAACGGCTGAACTTTTTTGTATGTGTGATGCAAGAAATCTCTCATCTGGCTAGCACTCCCAGGAAGATAGGAAGCTGCCTTAGGCTGAGCCAGAATAGTGGTCCATGTAACGCAGTCTTGTCCACACAAGGGCTGAGAATGGCATTCCCTTCTGGGCAACTGACTGGGAGTCACATGCCAATGGCAGACATGATCATTTGTTGTTGTTGTTTAGTCGTTTAGTCGTGTCTGACTCTTCATGACCCCATGGACCAGAGCACGCCAGGCACTCCTGTCTTCCACTGCCTCCCACAGTTTGGTCAAACTCATGCTGGTAGCTTCGAGAACACTGTCCAACCATCTCGTCCTCTGTCGTCCCCTTCTCCTTGTGCCCTCCATCTCTCCCAACATCAGGGTCTTTTCCAGGAAGTCTTCGCTTCTCATGAGGTGGCCAAAGTATTGGAGCCTCAGCTTCAGGATCTGTCCTTCCAGTGAGCACTCATGGCTGATTTCCTTCAGAATGTTGAGGTTCGTTCTTCTTGCAGTCCATAGGACTCTCAAGAGTCTCCTCCAGCACCATAATTCAAAAGCATCAGTTCTTTGGCTATCAGCCTTCTTTATGGTCCAGCTCTCACTTCCATACTTCACTACTGGGAAAACCATAGCTTTTACTATACTATACTATAGCTTTTTACTATACTTTTTGATCATTTGTAGACATCCTCTTTTGTAAAAACAGCACCTCCCCTTCCCACAGAAAGCTAGCACAGCAAAGAGTAGGTTAGTCTATAACTTTTCTCCAGACATGTGCCAAGCTTTTCGTTTGTCATTTAGTTGCTGATCATTTTCCATTAGTGCAGTCCACACACCTCTTCCACCTACATGGAAACCAGGTAGGGCCATGGAGCGTACTGATTCTCAGAGGTCAGAAATTGCATCATAAATTGGTTAAAGATGAGAGACACATATGATGGAACTCCAAAGTTTATCAATGAGCGGGAACACTTAGATTTTTGAAAGCTCAATAGATTTACAAAAAGAAAAGAAAAATACAGAATTGCGACTTCCGGGATAGCGCGAACGGGTAATGGCGGATTCCCTCCGAGCTCTGGAGGGAATCGGCTCCGCTAAGGACGGGTCTTGCCGTGCCGGCGACACGGGGACCCTTAGAAACCGCAGGCGCTGAAGCCTGCGGACATGGAGACTCGGCGGGCACCTTAAGCGCCCTCCCCGACCCGCGAAGAGCCTTTTTAAAGGCTACGGAGGGGACCGGAGAGTGGCGTGGAGCTGAGAGTCGATCGCTGCCTTGGCGGAGCGAAGCCGCGAGCCATGACCGGAGAGCGCTATCTTTCTTCCTGAAATTTGGACTGAAAAAACAACTCGTGAGTAGAAGGAAATTTTGGCACTAAAAGTTTTATCATTGAATTTGAGTACGAGCGGGGGATGTGTTAAAAAGGAAGTCCACACTCCCCCCCCCACCAAAAGACTTAAAGCAAGGAGAGGAGCACTAAGTCGGAAAGACTCTGGTGTTGAAAGGAGAAAGAACACTTTCATAAATTGGTTGAAAAAGTTACTTGTGCTGGAGTGAAGAGAGGGGAATCCCAGAGGTTTTGCTTTTGGCGGACCCCCCCCCCCGAACCCGGGCAGTGCCCTGCTTGGGAACCCGAGAGAAAAAACAAGGTGTTTGACAGCTGTCAAAAGAGCTGTCAAACGGACGTCAGCTTGGAAATTGAGTTAAAACTGTGTTATAACTATATTGTTGGGACTAAAAGTGTTACATTAAATTGACTGGAAACAAACTAATTCTGAATAACAAAGTAACGAACTGTTGGAAAAGAACTATGATGGAAATCCCCCTGGAGGGAACTAAAGACATTGCAATGGCTGCGGAAGGAAAACTACTGGCAGAGATAAAAAAAATGTTTTCCCTGGTGGGAGCTCTGCAAGAGCAGAGCTTAGCCATGAGAGATCAACTGATGACCTTCAATCTTAAACTAAACAAATCTGTTGGTGGAGCTAACCGGATGGAAAAAGAATCTGCAGCTGCAGAAAAAGAGACAACTTCAGAACTGGGGGAAAAAGAAGAAAAAGAAGAAGGAGTTCAGGAGGAAGAGAGCAATCAAATATCTGTAACTTTTGGGAGGAAAAGAAGTGAAAAAGACAACCAATGGATCATAAATCTGCAAAGAGAGAGAAAGATGGAAGTCCCTGGAACAACTGAAACATTAAGCTACGAAAGAACGAATAAGTATGATGGAGACTTCTTCTTTAAGCTGCAACATGGGAGATCTGTTGATCCTGGACAAAGACTGTTTTTGTTTGAAAAATATGAGGAACTGGTGACAGAATTCCTTCGAGAAGAGAAGATCAATAAAAAGGACTATAAACAAAATTGCTGGAGAGTGATTAACGGGGGCCTAAGGGCCTCTGATGTGAGAAATCCGGGTTAAATCTGTCTTTTTTCTCTTTGGGATATTAATGTGGGAAGGGGCAAATACCGGGACAGAGGGGGAGGGGAGTGCAGAGTGGTAAAAGTCTGGGGTTTAGAATAGAAATATTATTGTTTTTTGATTTAATATAAAGAGTAAGGAATTTGTGGGAGAGAAATTAGGCCGACCTTAGAGAAACAACTTAATATGTATAATGGGATTTAAAGTAAAAATGGATAAAGGATAAATTATAAGAAAAGATATGAATAATATTTAAGAGATTTGAACAAATAACTTGCTGAGATATTTAATGAAATGGGAAGGTGGCTGGGGGGGGTGGGGGGAAGTCACTGAAAGAGGGTAATGATTGTAAGGGTATGAAACTACAGATATTCTGTTTTGTGTTTTGTGTTTATGATATATGTTTGTGTTTGTTTAAAAAATTTTTTGAAAATCCAATAAAAATATTTAAAAAAAAAAAAGAAAAATACAGAATTGCTCATGCATTCCACAGTGCACCATAAGCATTTTTTTTTTTTTTGCTAAATAGAAGCTTTGGGATATACAACTGGGCAAACTCTCTGCCTCTTGCCCCAGCACTGTAGCGCTGGCTCTGACATTAGGCAAAATGAGCCACTTGCATCAGACAGTGGGTGCTGGGGAGACTGGGGCAGGAAGTGCTGGGGAGGTGCTGGGAGTGCAGAGCCGTGTGCTCAATTCACCCATCACTGCACCCCAATTCAATGTTCAACTGTCAATCAGGTTTATTCTTATTTATTTATTTATTAGCCCTCATCCAGTTCACCTCTGAGTCCAGGTTTTCACGACTTCTCCTGATTCAGAGGTTACAGAGAAACAGAGCTTGGTCCCATCAGTGTTTTGATGGCATCTCACTCAAAATCTCCTAATCCCCGCTCCCTACAGCTTCATATAGCTATTATATAGCACTGGCGACAAGATGGTATCCTGCAGCATCTCACAGCACAACTACCAGGGGGCTGAAAGACAACTACCCAACTGACCCTGGGGGTGCTTATAATAGTTATTATTACTTATATCCCACCCATCTGACTGGGTTGCCCAGCCACGCTGTGTGGCTTCCAGCAGAATATAAAAGAAAAAAAAATGAAACACAGGACATTACAAACTTCCTGAGCCACCTTTTCAGATAAGACTAGAACCTCTGTAAAACAGTGTCTCCACTACCCATCCCACAAAGTCAGCTCAGAAGGAAGCCATGGTCAATGCTATCAAAAGCCAACAGAATTCAAGTAAGAATAACAGGATTGCACTCTACTTACCCTCCTCCCAAGAAAGGTAATCTTTCTGGGTGACCAAGGCCAATTCATTCCCATGACCAGGCCTGAACGCAGTTTGAAAGAGGTCAAGGCAATCTGCTCCATCCAGGACTACTTGCAGTTCAAATTGGCTTCAAATGGTGCAGGGACACCATCTTGCTTTTCACCTCAGGTAGCAAAATGTTTTGATCTGGCCCTGACTGTCCCCATCCTCTGTGATGTCTCAGCAGCCATTTATGCTGCTGATTCAGTGGTCCTTGGAGAATTTCAACGCTGCTCAGCTTGGCTGTTGCATTTCTGAAGAAGGAAGCTTAGCGAGCAGGGATGGGGAAACTTTGGCCCTTCAAAGTTGGACCCCATCTCCCATCAGCCCCAGCCAACATGGCTAATTTTCAGGAATGCTGGGATCTGTAGTTCAGCAACACCTGGAGGGCCCTGGGGAGTAGGAGACAGGGCTAGGATTCATGCCTTCCACCACATCATGAAGGCCTGATGGTGCTTTTCCACTACAGCTGGTTTCCCTTTGTGCCACACATTTGTTGGGAGCGTTTCTTGTTGCTGTTTCATCTCTATGTGAAGGTGTTCACTGAATTATGCAATTCGACTGAAATCCTTAAAGCAGCTTGCTTAAAAATAGCCTTGCTGACAACCCTAGAAACATGCCAGAATAAATGTTGTGAGAGATCACAGTTAAGCCTGCTTGAAATATTTTTGTTCTTGTTTGTGTTTCATTTTCTATAGCTTTATTAGTATATAAAGAAATGCATAACAACAACAACAACAACAACAACAACAACAACAACAACAATAATTCCAATTATCATCCTCTTCATAGTTAAGCTCAGGCATTTGGTACAGCAAACCTAAATGGGATCAGCAGAGTACCCACATGTTAGGTGATGGGTGAGCAACTCTGTATTGGCCATCAGAGGGTGGACTTGTCCACCCACCTTGACCCTTCCTCCAGCCCTAGGAGTCTTCAGAAGGGAGCTGCTGCTAGAACAACTGGAAAGGGTGAGAGGCTCCAGAAGGGAGTGATTTCCAGAGGAAGAACTGAGAGGGGAGAGTGTCTCTGTGGTTGCCATCATGGGATGATTGGTTTCACTGGTGTTGCCCCATCCTTCAGCCCAACAGCCTTCAGAAGGAAGTTGCTTAATGGATACTTGACCTATTAGTAAGTTGTGTGCTTCATGGCTGGAGGCAGCAATGCTTTGGAATACTAATGGTGCTTCTGTACACCAGTTCTTGGAAACCACAGGGGGCAGGGGAGAGAGTGCCTTTGTGCTCAGGTCCTGCTTGCAGGTTTCCCACAGGCATCTAGTTGGTTGCTGTAGCTTCCAGGTCAAGCACAAGGAAAGACTCATATACAGCACATTGCAGCAATCCAGTCTTGAAGTAACTGATGCATGAACTATGGTGGCCAGGCTTCCATGGTCCAGGAATGGCCAACCAGTTGCAGTTGATAAAAAGATCCTTCTAGCCACTGAAGCTACCTGACCCTCCAGTGATAGAGATCGATCCAGAGGCATCTCCAACCTGCGAACCTGCTCCTTCAGGAGGAGTGAAACCACATCCATGGCAGACAGTTGTCCAATTTCTGAGACACAGGAAGTACCAACCCACAGTTCCTCTGTCTTCCTAAGATTCAGGCTCAGCTTGTTTTTCCTCATCCATCTCACCAATGGCCATCCAAGCGATGGGCCAGGGACAGCACAACCTCTCCCGATTCAGACGTCATGGAGAACTAGAGCCCAGTGTCATCAGCATACTGATGGCACCCTGTCTCCAAACTCCTAATGACTGCTCCCAGTGGCTTCATGTAGATATTAAATAGCACTGGAGATCAGATAGTGCCCTGCGGCAACCCATGAATAAATAAGCTAAGTTTCCATTTGCACATTGCTCTGTGAGGTGTGGATAAGGTAAGATCATAAAGACAAAATTCACCAAGTATTCCTTATTTAAATAGATTAATCCAAATCCCTCCCGGATCTCCCGGGTCTCCTGGATAAACCAAGCTCACACCAGCCACTGAACATGTAGCCACCGCACATTCATCAGCATCAACCTTACTGTATGCTTGTGAAATGTGGACCACTTATAAATGCCATCTCCAGCTCCTTGAAAGATTCCATCAATGATATCTCCGAAAAATTGTAAACATCACTTGGGAAGACAGGGGAGCTAATACCAGTGTACTGGAAGAAGCAAAGATCACCAGTTTCGAAGCAATGATTCTTCAACATCAGCTTTGTTGGACTGGTCATGTTGTGTGGATGCCAATTCTCATCTTTCAAAGCAACTACTCTATTCCAAACTTCAAAATGGAAAGCGTAATGCAGGTGGTCAACAAAAGACGTTTAAAGACTCTCTCAAGGCAAATCTTTTAAAAATGTAGTATAAACACTGACAAGTGGGAAGCACTGGCCTGCGAGCGCTCCAATTGGAGAACTGCCTTTACCAAAGGTGTCATGGGCTTTGAAGACACTTGAACTCAGAACAAAAGGGAGAAACATGCTAAGAAGAAGGCACATTTGGCAAACCCTCACTGTGATCAACTCCCACCTGGAAACCTATGTCTCTACTGTGGAATAACAACAACAACAACAACAACAACAACAACAACAACTTTTTATTTATACCCCGCCCTCCTTGGCCAGGCAATACAATAAAATGTAATAGGGGGGAAAAAGAAACCAGTTAATTAAAATACGGCTTGAAATATGGCTTAAAATGCAGCCTCATTTTAGTAGTAGCTCATAAATCAAGACCATAAAGGGAGGAAACATTAGATATTCACATGAGCCAACTATCCATGCTGGTCCTATAAGGGCCAGCAAAAAAGCCAAGAGAAAATTTATATATCAAATCCCATATAAGGGGTCAGAATGAGTCCATGTTGAAGGCCAGGAAGAACAGCTCCATCTTGCAGGCCCTGTGGAAAGATGTCAAATCCCACAGGGCCCTGGTCTCTTGTGACAGAGCATTCCACCAAGTCGGGGCCAGTGCTGAAAAGGCCCTGGCCCTAGTTGAGACTAATCTAACCTCCTTGAGGCTCGGGACCTCCAAATTGTTGTTATTTATGGACTTTAAAGTCCTCCTCGGGGTATACCAGGAGAGGTGGTCCCTTAGATACAAGGGTCCTAGGAAGGATGTGTGGATCCAGAATTGGCCTCCACAGTCACTTACGGACTCACTGTTAAGACCGTGTTTATGGAAGACAATCTTACTCAACTACGAGTGATCACCAAAGAAGAAGAAGAGCCACTGGACATTCATCAACATGGTTTGGAGGCATCAATGTGGAAAATGCAATCTAATCATGCCTAAGCTTTGAAGAAACAAAGCCAAGCTCTTCAGATATTTGAAAGTGACTATCATATCAGCTCTCAGTCTTCTGCACCTTGGCAGGCCAGAAGTGGCCTGCAGGTCAGCTATTCCTGCTCTGAACTTTCCATGGTCAATCTGGCTGCACGATACAAAAAGAAGCCCTTTCGTCTGCCACGTTGGACTGTACAGTTCCGTTTTATCTGTGCCTAAGCCATCGTCAGTGGAGCAGAACCAACGTGCTTATGGGGAAAGCCGCTTATGCCGCCCGTCTCTCTGCAAGTTCTCTTTCTAAAGCGCCATGAAATAGACACACAATGACGCTATTTTCAACCTGTGTTCCAGTCTCTCTAAAGTGAGGACGGGAAATGAGGACACATGTCAACAGAATCAGCTCAGGCCCGTCACGCAGGGACACAGATGGGGTTGTCTATTCTGCACTGTTTCAGGATTGATGGGAAATTGGGGGGGGGGCAGGGTGCCAGCAGTGGGCTAAGGAACACAGGGAGACTTATACCAGATCATGCAACTTGTCCACTTAGCCCCATATTACTTACTCTGGCTGGCAGCAGAATGTGCTCTGCATTTGTGAGGATTCACTGCCATGGTATGTGCTCTGGAAAGCCACTTCCGAGCTAGAGAGGAGGTGGGGTTGTGAGCTTCACGCCTCTCCCCCACCCTCGCGGGGGCTGGAGCCAGCCCCCACGATGCTAGGGAATCCTCAGACACGTCATCCCTGGACCAGCCAATCGGCTGGCCCGGGGGGCGTGGCCTCATGCATTTAGGTCTGGCGCGGCCAAGGGTCTCCCTCTTTCCTGTGCCGCAGCTAGCCAACTTTTTCCCCTTCCCTCCCACCCGTTAGGTTAGGCTCTATGACGATGCTATGGGCTTCGGTTGGTCGCCGTCAAGGGGCCTGGTAGGAATTTTTCCATTTGGCAGATTGGCACCAGCCACTTGGTTTTCACCTACCTCGTAGCAATCCGTCACAACTCCCCGGTATTGGCGGTTAGGCAATGGTGGGGGTATGGATCTTTTGTTATGCAGATGAAGGGGGGAGGGAGGAAGTGCCATCACCTTCCCCCAAAACAAAGGGTAGTCCGGTAAAGGATTTCGAGGGGTGTGGCCTTGTCCTAAGCCTATGGAGGTGTGGGCCCACGGCACGCCCCCGAGCGGTAACTCCGGGGGGAGCTCCTAGTTGACGTGCCTCAGCAGGACTCCCCCTACTGGTGGTTAACCCTCACTGGTCTTCCAGCCAGCGGGCTGAAGCCGGTTAAGTGTTAGGACCAATGCCTAAGCCAATACCACTCAATTCCTGTAATCAATAAAGTTGTGGCCTAATTTGACCCATTAACTCGAATTCTTGTGTCTCGTGTCTTTATTTCTGAGGGGGGAGGCAGGAGACTCCACGCAACTCCCTGCCTATTGACATTATGCAGCTGCCTTCACTCTACTGTTTTCAGATGCCTGCCGAAAACCTGTCGGTTTCAGCAAGCCTGTGCCAATACTTGATCTATTTGCATAGTTACATTTGTTTAAAAAGTGTTGCAGGTTGGGTTTTTTTTTTTTTTAAGCGATTTATTTATTTATATTCATTTAAAAATATTTATATATCACTTTTTTTTTTTTTACAAAAGGGTATTGTACAACAGTAAGCCATATATATAAAAAAATAGGAAATTGGCTAAGTATTGTAGAAAGTTGTATTGTTAGTTGCCTGTTGGAATAGAAAGCCTTTTCGCAGGTGTTTAAAAGCAGAAACAGAAGGTGCCTTCTGAATCTCTGTTGGAAGAGAATTCTACATGGGCAGATGATATTGAAGTCTTGGTTTCTTGTTGCTGTCAAATGAGTCTTTCCAACTCGGGGAATGACCAACAATCTCCTGCAGATGATATCAGTGATCAACCTGGGATTTAAGGGTTTAGGCAGTCCCTAATATGCCCTGGTGGGACGCAGGTAGCGCTGTGGGTTAAACCACAGAGCCTAGGACTTGCCGATCAGAAGGTTGGCAGTTCGAATCCCCGCGACGGGGCCCACACCTGCTCCTGCCAACCTAGCAGTTCGAAAACACATCAAAGTGCAAGTAGATAAATAGGTACCACTCCGGCGGGAAGGTAAACGGCGTTTCCGTGTGCTGCTCTGGTTTGCCAGAAATGGCTTAGTCATGCTGGCCACATGACCTGAAAAAACTGTGGACAAAAGTCGGCTCCATCGGCCAATAAAGCGAGATGAGCGCCACAACCCCAGAGTCAGTCGTGACTGGACCTAATGGTCAGGGGTCCCTTTACCTTTAATATGCCCTGACCTAAGTTGTCCAGGGCTTTGTAAATTATTAGAAGGTTTTAGGCATCATTATTTTTAATTGGTCTCTATGTTTTAGCAATGGATCTGTACACCGCCTAAAGAATTTTATTTTTGAGCAAGCAGTATAAAAATTATCAAGAAAAAACGAGAAAAAAACATCCTGTTCTGTCATTCTGTCAATGAAATTCATCCCCGTACTTTAGGTATTTTTAAGTAAAAATATGTACACAAACATTACAGCCTGATACAGCCTCCCACAAAAATAATATTAGGGTAAACCTGCACTTGTGAGCACTCAGCAATGTGAAACTGAACTGCAACACCCCCAGGGATTCTCTAGCGCAGAACATGTGGAGGAAAAAAACACACGCCAGGCTTTCATTATCTCCCTCTTTCATACTGAGTTAATTTCAGGAGGCTTTGCAAGCTTGGAACATGTGAAGTCGAAGGATCTAATGAACAACTATGTATGGGTAAACATGGCTAATTAGGCACCATCAAACCGTTACAAACTGACAACTACAATTTTCATTTATTGATGTGGTATGCATCTTCTGCTCTTTGTAAACAATAGCTAAAAAAGCGGGGCAGAGGGGTGAGGAAAACTTTTTGAACTATTAGGTGCAGGATGCATAATTAACTCCTGGTAGCAGAGACATCACCTTGCCAACAAAGGTCCGTATAGTTAAAGCCATAGTTTTCCCAGTAGTGATGTATGGAAGTGAGAGCTGGACCATAAAGAAGGCTGATCGCCGAAGAATTGATGCTTTTGAATTATGGTGCTGGAGGAGACTCTTGAGAGTCCCATGGACTGCAAGAAGATCAAACCTAGCCATTCTGAAGGAAATCAGCCCTGAGTGCTCACTGGAAGGACAGATCCTGAAGCTGAGACTCCAATACTTTGGCGACCTCATGAGAAGAGAAGACTCCCTGGAAAAGACCCTGATGTTGGGAAAGATGGAGGGCACAAGGAGAAGGGGACGACAGAGGATGAAATGGTTGGATAGTGTTCTCGAAGCTACCAGCATGAATTTGACCAAACTGCGGGAGGCAGTGGAAGACAGGAGGGCCTGGCATGCTCTGGACCATGGGGTCACGAAGAGTTGGACATGACTAAACAACAACAACAACAATTCACTGCCCCAAGAAGTTGTGATGGCCGCTAACTTAGATGGTTTTTTAAAGGGACAAAGAAGAAGAAGAAGAAGAAGAAGAAGAAGAAGAAGAAGAGGAGGAGTTTGGATTTGATATCCCACCTTTCACTCCCTTTAAGGAGTCTCAAAGCGGCTAACATTCTCCTTTCCCTTCCTCCCCCACAACAAACACTCTGTGAGGTGAGTGGGGCTGAGAGACTTCAGAGAAGTGTGACTGGCCCAAGGTCACCCAGCAGTTGCATGTTGAGGAGTGGAGACTCGAACCCGGTTCCCCAGATTAGGAGACTACCGCTCTTAACCACTACACCACACTGGCTCTCCACAAAGGGAAACTGCAACAAATTGTTGCAGAATGTTATGCTCCTATTCACTGTTGGCAGCCTTGTCCTCCCCCATGAGACTCCAGTCCATCCCCCTCCCTCCTAGTTTTGCATTTCCCTCCCACAATAGCACTATATGGCTACTGAGCATGAACAGTTCTCATAGAGTTGGGTCCCCCCCCCAAAAAAAACTGGTTTGTATGTGCGTGTTTGTGTTTGTGCGTGCTTTTCCAGACTTGTGGATCCCCCCTGTGGAGTCTTCATTGGGGGTTTTTAAGCAGAGGTTGGGAGGCTATCTGTCATGGATGCTTTAGCTGAGATTCCCGCATTGCAGGTGGGGTAGGCTAGATGAACTTTGGGGTCCCTTCCAACTCTACCATTCTGCGATTTCACTGCTAATCTTTCAATGGGACTTCTATTTCTTCATATGCAACCAAGAAGATTCTGCTCCCAACCACATAGCTGGCCAACATTATTTTACTGTCTTAATACGCTCATTTATTTCTCCAAACAATGAGCGGACAAAGAGTGCAGAAGTCTGAATATGCTAGGTTTTCTTTGTTGGTGAAAAGATTACCCTCCCTCCTTTCAAGAAGAGATGCCTGAACGCAGTAAGGGCAAGGGGTGTGTGTGTGTGTGTGTGTGTGTGTGTGTGTATGTTTACCGCTGGCACAAACAGCTAAATCCTTCTTTATCACAGACCATGAAGGAATGTAATCACACTCATAAAATGAACACCCCCTCATAATAGGTTGGAGATGAAATGCCAGATAGTAGAAGTATAAATCTGGAAATCCCATACTCCCAGAATGCCAGGCCCTGCTGCAGATTTTTGTCAGAGAAATGAGGTTGTTTTGTGTGTTCCCGATAAAGTCTATTGTGAATTTATTCAAGCAGCTAAGTAAGACAGCAGTTGCCTGGAAAGGCAAAACGCCCATCAGGTACGCAACTCCAGGGGCTACACTCATCCCACACGACTTTGATCCATCTTCACAAAGATAGGAGAGCTTGTTGCCATCTGCTATCTTCGGAGATTTGTTTTCTAATAATATCACCAATTGACGGAGCACTTTGTAGCAGCAACAATGAGCGTTTATGGAGAAGGGTGGGGGAATAATCCGCTAAATACATAGTGAAAGCTTCTCTCTTCGGAGATGAAAACAAAGAGATTTGGTAGGGGCAACTCTCACATGTGTCAATATCACTTGATTTAATTGGCACTTGTGCCTGGGCCACTGAATGTGGGATCCGAGTCCCTTGAAAAACTCCCTCAACTGTTCCTCCTAAGGCTTGGCTTTAAGACCCTTGATCATTTTGGCCACCCTCCTCTGCACATGTTCCAACTTATCAACATCCTAAATTGTGGTGCCCATAATTGGACACAGTATTGTGGCGCTGTGGGTTAAACCACAGAGCCTAGGGCTTGCCGACCAGAAGGTCGGTGGTTCGAATCCCCATGAAGGGGTGAGCTCCCGTTGCTTGATCCCTGCTCCTGCCAACCTAGCAGTTTGAAAGCACGTCAAAGTGCAAGTAGATAAATAGGTACCGCTCCGGCGGGAAGGTAAACGGTGTTTCTGTGCGCTGCTCTGGTTTGCCAGAAGCGGCTTAGTTATGCTGGCCACATGACCCAGAAGCTGTACACCGGCTCCCTCAGCCAATAAAGCAAGATGAGCGTTGCAACCCCAGAGTCGGACACGACTGGACCTAATGGTCAGGGGACCCTTTACCTTTACCTTACCTATTCCAGGTGTGGTCTGACCGAGGCAGAATAGAATAGTACTATGACTTCCCGTGATCTGGACCCTATACTTCTGTTGATGCAGCCTAGAATAGCATTAGCTTTTTTCGCTGCTGCATCACACTGTTGAAGCTTATGTCCTACTAAGACCCCTAGATCCTTTTCACATGTACTACTGGTAATCCAGGTGTCCCTCTTCTTATATTTGTGGAGCTGGTTCTTCCTGCCTAAGTGTAGAACCTGACATTTGACCCTATTGAAATTGATTTTGTTGCTTTTGACCCAGATCTCCAATCTGTTAAGGCCATACTGAATCCCAACTCTGCCTTCTGAGGCCTCCCAGTTTGGTGCCATCTACAAATTTGATGAGCATCCCCTCAATTCCTTCATTCAAGTCATTCATAAAGATGTGGAACAGCAACAGGCCCAAGAAAAGAACCTTGTGGCACCCCACATGTCATTCCGCCCCCCCCCCGGAAAACAAGGAGCCATATATGAGTACTCTTTGGGTTCAGTCAGTCAACCAACTACAAATCCACCTAACAGTTACCTTGTCCAGTCAACATTTCCAAGCTTCTCCACAAGAATATCACGGGGGATTCTGTCAAAAGCCTTACTTAAATCAAGATACACTATGTCCACAGCACCCCCCTGATCATTGTGTTAGATCAGCGATGGCTATATTACATCAGTGACCTGCTATTTCAGCCACTGAGGGTACTTCAGATTAACTGTTAACTCCCAAATTGCACACAATCTCTCATTCTTTAGCCTTATTTATTTCAAATTCCTCCAACCGCTTGCTTCAAAAGTAATCTTCATTGGGACTACTCCAGAGAAAATGGAGCACAGACGTTCTCCAGACAAGTCTGGGTCTCTGAAATGCAGAGAAATCTCTCTTCTCAGCATGGGGGAGAGAAAACCCAGAATAATCAAACCTTGTCCTTCATGCATGGAGACCGGCAGCCATTAGTCTCCATTGGCAGACCTGAAGAACAAAAATTTCTTTTTGATTCCTTCTGTACACTGTGCCAATATTTTATGACCCACTGCAATAACCACAAATTGCTAACATTTATTAATCTCGAAAGTTTTTCCCTCTCCTAAGCATGAGCTACAGTACAGCATGGGTCTTCTATAGGGGGAATCCAGCTCACAGAGCAGGGGTCAGCAAACTTTTTCAGCAGGGGCCCAGTCCACTGTCCCTCAGACCTTGTGGGGGGCTGGACTATATTTTGGAGGGGGGGAAAGAGAACGAATTCCTATGCCCCACAAATAACCCAGAGATGCATTTTAAATAAAAGCACACATTCTATTCATGTAAAAACATGCTGATTCCCAGTCCGTCTGTGGGCTGGATTGAGAAGGTGATTGGGCTGGATCCGGCCCCCGGGCCTTAGTTTGCCTACCCATGTCACAGACAACTGAAATGGAAAGGATGGTGCAAAGGAGCAGAGAAAGCGAAATTTGCGTTACCAACTGCCAAGCAAAATCTGAGCTGGACTTTTCCAGAGAGAGAGAGATTCACTCTGACAGGACTCCTACCTGTGGTTGTGCAAAGGTCTGCAACCAGAGCCACTCCAACCTCAGAACTGTGACATCAGAAAGGCCAAAAAAAGGGAGGTTGTGTCAGGGGCATGTCATGGGTGCACCAGGAGTGGCTGTGAATCTGCATGGTCCAAAATCCTCCCATTTGCCTGTGTGGTGGTCAGAGTGTTGGACTGGGACTGGGGAGGCCAGGGTTCAAATCCCCGCCTAACCATGAAGCTCATTGGGTGACCGTGGGCCAGTTACTTTCTCTCAGCTTAATCTACCTCACAGGGATGTTGTGAGAATTAAAGTAAATGAGAAAACTATGCACACCACCTTAAGCTCCTTGGAGGAAAAGGTGTGATATAAATGCCGCAAAGAAAGAAGGCAGGAAGCAACTAACCAGTCTTGGGTGCAACGGGAAGGAAAAAGTTTTCGGAACATATCAGTGGTAGAAGGCCAAAAAAAGGAAGAGGAACCTCATTTTCCTATTCCCAATGCAAGCTAACAAGGCATTAGAAAAGGCAGCTCTTATTCTGCCTTGATTCCTCCCTTTCCCATAGGATTACTCTTTTAATCAATTAATATAACCAATTAGCTGATGAAGCATTGCAGCATAACCCAATCTTGTAGGCACTGGGACAATTCAAACTTTAAAAAATCACCCCACGTGGCGCTTTTGTATCAAATCAAAGAATACCCACGTTCTCTAAATTTTCTAAATGCAAAAGTTAGCAATGCAGCTATGAACAATATTTTATTTTCCCCCCCTTTTGCATCACTGAATACTTACCGAGCAGAAGGTACTATCTGTGATAAATGCTACCTGTCAAAGCTTTTACTTTGATCATGCTTGAAGGAGGGAGGGGGGCCAGAGGAGGAAGGATTTCTAAATCATTTGCTTGGAAATTTTTAATTCTTAAGTGGGTTGTTTGTTTGCCTCAAAGGGAAGCTCTAACCTATTTTACATTGTCAACTCTATTTTTAAACAAAGTTCTTCTTTGTACTTTAAAGCTTCCCCCTAAAATACTTCTTAGGCTCATTTTGTAAAATTAAAACGGGAGAGATGTTTTTAAAACTATCACCTGCATCAGCAAACTTCCTGGCACTTTTATTTATCCGCTGGCTACAGGAAGCAGAAATCTGACTGAGGGCTCCATTTGCTCAGATTAAAAGCATCCTGCTAATTCTGTTGTTTTGCGTGGCACCACGACAGATCAAAGTGAGTCAAACATCATACAGCGCTGATCTTCGAGGGGTGGGTCAGGATCCACTAGTGCGCCAGGACCTGATCCAAGGTGAGAAAAAACAAGAGCCCAATCACTCTGCAAAAACATGGTAAGGGATTAAGGGAATGGGTCTCCAAAGGCATGGTTGGGTTAAAAGTGGGTGGTGGGTTTGAAAAGGATGGAGGCTACTGCCATACAAGAAAATTTCCTCTTCTCTTCACGTTGTCTGAGGACCAAACTATATATTGGGGGCATGGATTCATGACATGATCTCATGCTTAAAGCTCCACCAGCCCAGCTGCACCTTGTCAACTTCTACTAACATATGAACATAGACAACTACCTTACTCCGAGTCAGACAATGGGCCGACCTAGCTCACTGTTTATCCACACAGACAGGCAGCTGTTTTCCAAGGGGTCAGGTGGAGAACATTCCCAGATTTACCTGGAAATACCGGGAATGGAAGCAGGGACCTTCTGTACACCATGCAGGTGCTCTGCTACTGAACTATTATTTATTTCCTTTATATACCACCTCTCTTTTCAAAGCATCTCAAGGTGGTGTAAATGGTTCTCATCTTCCCCATTTCCTTATTCCCATCTTTCATGATGGGCTCTGAGTGAACTCCAGGCATGATGCTGGCACATTGCATGCCTCATGCAATAAAACATTACAAAGGGTATGAAGAGCTGTTGATCCTGATGGCAGCAACACACTCCTGGTGCATACAGCAGATCACCCAAATGTCCCTATTTTCTACGAACAGTCCAAGATTTACAGAAGCCATATCGGTTTCTGATTTGATCCTGGAATGTCCCGCTTTTCCTTTGTTGTTGTTGTTTAGTCGTTTAGCCGTGTCCGGCTCTTCGTGACCCCATGGACCAGAGCATGCTAGGCACTCCTGTCTTCCACTGCCTCCCACAGTTTGGTCAAACTCATGTTAGTAGCTTGGAGAACACTATCCAACCATCTCGTCCTCGGTTGTCCCCTTCTCTTTGTGCCCTCAATCTTTCCCAACATCAGGGTCTTTTCCAGGGAGTCTTCTCTTCTCATGAGGTGCTGGAGGAGACTCTTGAGAGTCGCATGGACTGCAAGAAGATCAAACCTATCCATTCTTAAGGAAATCAGCCCTGAGTGGTCACTGGAAGGACAGATCCTGAAGCTGAGGCTCCAATACTTTGACCGCTTTTCCTTAGGATGTCCCTATTTTCATTGGAGAAATGTTGGAAGGTATGAAGTTATCTGACCTCTGAGCCAAGGAGATAAGTAACTAGACAGCCTTTGGAACACATCTGAAGTTTCTTAATGTTATTATGTTTTTAAATATGTTCAAAGCTGCCCAGAGTGGTTGGAGCAACCCAATCAGATGAACGGGCTATAAATATTATTATCATTATTGTGAAATAGGACATCCCCATTTTCATCAGATAAATGTTGTAGGGCATGCATATTACAGGGATGGGGAACTCAGGCAGAAATGTGGCCCTCCAGGCCTTTGAATCTGGCTCCCAGATTTCTCCCTAGGCTACATGCCCTCCTGAGCCATTTGCCTTGCCTAGCCCTCTCCTTAAGCATTCTTGCCTGGGTGGGATTTGTCCTCAAGCTTGAAAATGCCTCTTGCTTGTCTGGGTGGGGCACAGAGGGGCATGTGTAGAAGTTCGCCCACTGTGCAAAAAGTAAAATTTGCATTTGTTGATTTGCCTACTCCACCCGCCCCCCTCTTGCTGGCATGTAGAAAGGTTCCCTACTTCTGACGAAGTAGTCAGTCAAGAACTCAAGGATCTGACGAAAAACGTCTCTAGGCACAGTGGGCGGGGGGAGATGGAGAGATTCAGGAAAAGGTGTGCCCTCTTATTTTATTTACAGAGAGGTGTAAGCCTCCTCAAAACCTTAAGCTACTTTCACTGGTTGTCTCGTAGGCGAGCGAAACAGATGTGAAGAAGGCTGCTTTCTAACACTGGCGCTTTCGCAGCAGGTCTGCCAACTGTCGATAAATTTATGAACAGTTTGTAGATCTACGGGAAGTTTTGAAGGGGAGGCAAAAGAGAGAGAGGGGGGGGAGGGAGGGGGGAGAGGGAGAGAGAGAGAGAAGCAGCCCAGGAAGGCAGAGAGGAAACATATTTATTGAGGACAAGCTGGCAAACTCTTCTGGTTATAGGCAAGGGAAAGAAGTGTGAAGTTGCAGACTCAAGCCACAGCTGTCTCTTTCCACGAGGGAGAAAAAGAAAAAGAAACTCAGACATAGTCAGAAAGCCTGTGCTCATAAATTATATCGTGATAAATACAACCACCAGGTTTTCAAGATCGCCACCCAAAAAGAATGAACAGGCGTGGTTCTTGGTGGAACTTCTGGTCCCAGATATAACCCTGCTGGGATTCAGTGGCATTCCCAGAAACCTGCTGAGAATTTTTTTAAAAAAATCAGTTGCTGTGGCTGTATGAATCATGGCCACTGCATGTCAGCTCCCACTCACACATGAAGGAGAGTTGTTTCAGACACCTTGTGCCCCCATGCCATCCTGGTGGGTTTCTGCAGTAATAGTGTGGGAGTTATAAATCATAATCAATCAATCAATCAATAAATCATCAATCAATCAATCAATCAGAGTATTGAACTAGATTGCCCTTTGAAAAACTTCCAGTACTACAATTCTATGCAATTTTTTTAATTTATTTTTTTAAGAAATCAAAGTCATTTCAGATACAAATGTGACTGCATGAAGCCAAGCCATAAAAGCAAGGACAGGCCTGAGGGAGTTTTGATGTGGGGACCCTAAATTTGAAAATGTGCCCAGTTACCAAATTCCTGTGAGGACACAGGAGCATCCCTCTTACCTTTCAGATGAACTCATTGCTTTCCTGTCCTTGAACACCTCAGTAAGGGTTAAATTATATCAACAGAGTGAATGAAATTTTTGTTATGCAAATAGAAGCTGGCACAGCTTCTGAGTTGTGGGGAAGCTTTAACTCTTTCTCTTTCTGCCATGGTTCCCAACAAAACCACTTCTTTGAAGCTTTGGTAAGAGTGAGTTCTGGTGAGAATGTGGCCCAAGAGGAACACATTAAGAAGCCTGCATTTCTCTTGTGTCAGACTCCCCTTGTTGAATTGCAGCTCCAGTGGCTGAATCTTATAATAATGAAAATTTTCCCGATCAAAAATCACAGACATGCAATATTGGATTCTTGTCTCATTACTCGTGCTAAAGCTATTTTTGGTCAACTGCATGCTTTCCCAGGCTTTTTCCTGTAGGTCTAATTACAGTCATTAACAGTCATCAACAGGTTTACCACACCCATTGAGTCAATCGCCCATCTCCAACTACCCTTCTGAGAAAAACCCCACCTCACCCTCCCACTATATATAATTTTTTTTTTAAGTAATTTTTATTAATTTTACAACATAAACAAAAAACAGACAAACATAACACGACTTCCCCAAACCTCCCCTTCACTGCATCCTTATTTTAAAAATTTTTAGCAATCCTTCATCCCTTTTTATATTTAATTCTCTTTAAAGTTTTTTAAATTTCAATTTTTACAGCTGTAATTCTTTATATCCAATCCCTTGACATCTTAACATTCCGAAATTTTACAACAATTTTTAAGATAGATTTTGAATTTTTTCCAGTCCTCTTCCACTGTCTCTCTCCTCTGGTCACGGATTCTGCCGGTCATCTCTGCCAGTCCCATAAATTCAGTCACCTTGGTCTGCCATTCTTCCAGAGTAGGTAATTCTTTAGTCTTCCAATACTTCGCCAAAAGAATTCTTGCTGCTGCTGTTGCGTACATAAAAAATGTTCTATCTTTCTTTGGAACCATTTGGCCTACCATGCCCAAGAGAAAAGCCTCCGGTTTCTTTACAAATGTCCACTTAAGGATTTTCTTAATTTCATTATAGATCATTTCCCAGTAGGCCTTAATCTTCGGGCAGGTCCACCAAAGATGATAAAAAGTTCCTTCGCATTCATTACACTTCCAGCAATTGTTATTGGGCAGATGATATATCTTTGCAAGCTTAACTGGGGTCATGTACCACCTATAGATCATTTTCATTATATTCTCTTTCAAGGCACTACATGCCATAAATTTAATACCTGTGGTCCATAACTGCTCCCAGTCAGCAAACATAATATCATGACCAATATCTTGTGCCCACTTAATCATAGCTGATTTAACCGTTTCATCCTGTGTGTTCCATTTTAGCAGCAGATTATACATTCTAGACAAATTCTTAGTATTGGGTCCTCCCACTATATATAAGGGTCTGGTGACTTCTGTTTCAGTGTATCTGAAGAAGTGTGCATGCACATGAAAGCTCATACCAATAACAAACTTGGTTGGTTTCTAAGGTGCTACTGGACAATTTTTTAATTTATTTCGACTGCGACAGACCAACATGGCTACCCACCTGAATCTAGATATGCAGTGTGAGTCTGCTCTCTCAACCTCTTCAGTGAAGAGGTCAGTGCAGAGATCAAGGTTTAAAACCCATGTAAACAAGATGTTAGACCTCACAGAATCCTGCAAAGGTAGGCAATTTTCACATACCCCAAATCCCATATAAACAAGCCCTATATTTTAACAATCAGGATTCTCTCCAAAACTATACACTGAATGACTTTCTTTGTCAAGTGCTTCCTCCCTCCTTCGTTTCATTAGCATGGATTTACTCTCAGTCTGCATTCACTTTATTTATTCCTGATAGTTTAAAGAAGGCATAATAATGAACCTATTCCTGAATTTTTGGTTACACTAAAAATGCATATCCATGAGGTACTCTTTTGAGTTTCCTATTTTTGTTTGAATTAATTATTTGCTAGGCTCTCGCATGAATAATGTTGCTAAGAGGAATCCTTGACTTTGCTTTTCTATACATTTTCAAAGAGCATGGTGGCATTTTCTTTCCTGAGCTGGGAGCAGAAAGTTCTGAATCAAGCTGGAATACAAATAGCACAGCAGGAAAGAACAAACTTTGGAGGAAGAGTTTCTACTTCCCTGATTTTCTTTTTTCTTTCCCCTCAAATACAGATGTGTTTGGCCCTCCAGACATTGATAAACAACTCCAGACATTACTGGACTACAATTTTCACAAGGAATATCTATCTATCTATCTATCTATCTATCTATCTATCTATCTATCTATCTATCTCACACAGATGTGGAAATGCAGAGCACCAAACTTAATATCAGAACCATGAGAAACTGGTAGAAGCTAACATGGACAACTTTGCCCATCCCTAATCAGGAGACCCTTCAAGTCCGCCTCCAGTAAGAGGAGGGCAGGACTCTAGCACCTTTTTGAGTTGTGCAGAAGAGGCAATTTCAGTGAGAGTGGTGTGTTGGCGATCACTTGTAGCAGAGTAAGATTGTCTGCCATAAATACGGTTTTAAAAGTGTAAGTGACTGTGGAGGCCAATTTTGGATCCATACATCCTTCCACAGTGGGAACAGAGGTTTCTGGGTGAGAGTTGATTATGGTGAGGGTTTGCCAAGCGTGCCTTCCTCTTACCATGTTTTCCCCTTGCATCCTGAGTTAAAGTGTCTTCAAAACCCATGAGACTTTTGGTAAAGGCTGTTCTCCAATTGGAGCACTTGCAGGCCAGTGTTTCCCAGTTGTTGGTGTTTATACTACATTTTTAAATATTTGCCTTGAGAGAGTCTTTGAACCTCTTTTGTTGACCACCAGCATTACGCTTACCATTTTTAAGTTTGGAATAGAGTAGTTGTTTTGGAAGATGATAATCAGGCATCCATACAATATCACCAGTCCAATAAAGTTGATGTTGAAGAATCATTGCTTCGACACTGGTGATCTTTGCTTCCTCCAGTGCATTGGCATTAGTTTTCCTGTCTTTCTAAGTGATGTACAATTTGTTCTGGAGACACTGATGGAATCTTTCGTGGAGTTGGAGATGGCATTTAGAAGTGGTCCATGTTTCACAAGCATACAGTAAGGTTGGTAGTACAATAGCTTTGTAAACAAGCATTTTGGTTTCCCTGAGAATGTCCCAGTCCTCAAACACTCTGCACTTCAGTCGGGAGAAAGCTACACTCACAGAGCTCAGGAAATGCTGGATTTTGGCAGTGTAGACCAGGCAGTGTAGACCTGCCTGAGCTAGTTGGGCCAATAATCTGGCTTGTTATATGTCATCTCCTTCGGTTCCCGTGAAGGTTGGATGGGCAGGGCTGCTCCTGCTTCCTGCTCCAGCTGCCAAAAGGAGGCTGAGGGGTAGAAGAAAGGAAGATCCTTCCTGTCAGAATGGTAAAATGCTTACACAATTTTGCTCAGCGTCCAGTGACTTACCAGTTGACCAGCCTGGTCTCGAGTCCCTAGGCAAAAAACATGCTTCTTCTTTCTTTCTTTTTGCCTAGGGAAGACTGGAGATGTGTGAAATTTCTCAGCAGGCCTAATTGCTCTTCCGATTCCACAGCATCATTGCTAATATCACATGCAATTAAACGAGAAATGTAGAGTGGCAGCCCAGCACAGACTACCAGTGATTCGTTCGTACAGTAGAAACTTTGGGATGACAGTGGCAGGGAGCATGGGAGGGTAGAGGAAAAAAAGGAATGTACAGTAACCGTGACCTGGGGAACCAGCAGAAAGCACACGGCATACAAAATGCTGGGAAAGTCTGTTCACAGCCGGCGTTTCATTAATTTTTGCCAGGGGAGGAGATTGCTTTGTAAAGCTTTACTACCTCTCTGTTTGGGGGCAAGCTGAAAAGCACAAGCTAGAGTGCAGCCAAAACTGCCAAGTTTCATACAGTAAAAAAAAGGGGGGGAGGGAGGGAGAGGAAAAGAGAGAGGGTGGGGAGGGGAAAGAAGGGGAAACGGGAAAGGAAGGAGAATCATCCTCATGCAAATTCCTTCTGGCAAGCCACAGAGAGATGTGCAATCAGTCAGAACTCAAGGCTGAGCAGAAGACCTTTTCAACAAAGCCGGTACTCAGGCAGGGGGAACAGGTGAGTTTCACACAGTAGCAGGTGCTGCGATGAGCTTCTTGTACAGTTCTGCTTGGGATCGCTGCAGCAAGGCAGCCACCAAATGAGCTGGCTTAGCAAAGGAACTTTTCAACAAAGGATGAGGGAGCAGGTGGGTTTCAAGCCGGAGTAGACTCTGAAATGAGACACCTGTAATGCTCCGCTTGGGATGAACAGTGGCGTTGTCCTCCAGAGTGAGCTGTGTGGAAGAAGTTGCCATGTCCGATTTGCCCATCCATCCCACTATTGTTTATTTTGATTGGCAGTGTCTTTTCGGGATCACAGGCAGAGATCCTTCCCAGTGCCGGATTCCCACATAGAGTGAGTAGGCAGCGGCTTCTGGGTCCTATGCCTTTTAGGGGCCCCGCAACAACAATAATATTGATTTGATCTTGAAAGATAATTACAATCAAGCTTCCTTAGTTCAGTGTGATTCCACAAGAGCGCATGAACAAGAAATCTCCAGATACGAAGCTTTCTGCTAGTTAGTATGTCGCAAGTTCCTGCCGACTCCAGATCATAGTAGAATATTCGCAAGTAGCCGATGAGCCCCCCAAGATTTTGACTGCCTAGGGGCCTCCGCAGGGTTTAATCCAACACTGCTCCTTCCTATCATGCCTTCCTGATCCAGGGTATATCCTAGGAGCTTCTGGATGTAAGTCCTGTTTTCCTCCTTCTAGATGTCAATAAGAACACATGCAAAAGGGTGACAAATTAACAGAGAACTTGCCTTCCTCCTTTAATGGCATTTCATTTTTCCTCTTGGCTTTTTAAGGCTTCTACTTACTGAGGTTCAGCACCTTAACAGCAGTCTGACTCCATATATTAAGATGTCATCTGGCTTTCCAAAAGCACACTAGACCTACGCCAGATATTCACCATATCCACGGGCACGATTTATTTATAACCTACCCTGTCCTTAGTTAACAACATTTTATCTCAGTCACCGTGGGGAGGTGATGGGGAGAAACAAGCATTTTGGAAATTCCTATGGAACAAAGAAATCTACAGAAATCCCTTCATTATCAGCACTCAATCACACAGCTGACAATCAGAGAACGAGACTAAAAAGAGCCCTAAATGACAGCCATTGAAAAATTAAAATACACATGACACAAAAACAAGTACACAGAGAATAAAGTTTCAACAGAATGATTGATAGTATGGAGAGTTCAACAGCAACAGAGACGGGTTTGTTACATTGCAATGCCTTTTATTATTTTGAAAGGTTTTTAATGAATATGTCGCAACTCGCATTTTCTGAACCAATAGGCTTTTGACTTAATGGATTTAGATCTATACTCCATTGTAATAATAGGGATAGGTTAAGTTAACAGCCCCCTTTCAGCTCATTCAACAACACAGCAAAAACTAATGAATTGGGGTAGCATTCCTAAATTACAGATTAGGGAAGATAAGCTAAGATACTGGTTTGCTTTAGGACCAGTTGATACATATCCAGATTTTGCAGGCATTGCCTTCTCATTCTGGATTCTTATTTCTCAGAAATGCATGGAATCTGCATGAGTTTTCTCCAACACAAATGTCATTCGCCTTAGTAGCTCATCCATCTTTTCCATAGCACAATACTGAATTCAAAACTAAAGGATGTCAATTTTTTAATTGATTCTTTTTACCTCTTAATGTTTCTTTTTTGAGGTTTTGGGTAAAATCTCAAAGACTAAAGCTTCCTTGCTCCACCCCTCCCCCAAATCCATAAAATCTATAAAAATATGGATTTTAAACCAAAACGCTTTAAACATGGAACAAACCTGAGTCCTCCAGATACACCATGTGCCACATGCAAGAATTCCCTAAAAAATTGATTAGCAGATCCATGGTTTTCAGCTCTACTAGAAATAAATCCCCAAAAATAAGTGGTCAGAGAATGATTTGAAGGCACCTAATGTAGCTTTCCTGCCGGCACTAAGCATCTGTGTTCTTCATGCTGCCTAGACATACTGGTGTACACGTTACCAGTTTAAAATGTAGCTAGGTCACTCTTTTTCTCAATTTGTATCAAACCTGGTTTGGAAGGGGAAACACATTGACAGGACAGAGGCAGGATAGAGGTGGATTGGGGCTAATGTAAGCAGCTGTGGGAGTTAGCTGGATGCAGAGTAAACAGGAGTGTGTACAGAACCGCATTTAACAACCATATGTGTCAGGGAACTGCCATCAGAGCCAGAGGAGGAGGGAGGGCTTCAGAGGGATGCCGGAGAGCGTCCCAGGAGGGAGAGAGGCAGCCCATCTGCGGGGGAAGGAAATCAGCGTAGCACCAGTGGAGAAGGGGGGCAGATGGGGGAATCGGTGAGGAGGCTCCATGACTCCTCGCCGGAGACCAGCGGGGAGAGCACGGGTCCTCCGCTGCCCACACCCTCCCTGCGCAGAAGGCTTCTGCGCAGGGAGAGTAGGCGGAGACTTGGCGTCAAAGAACTTCTTTGCTGGAAGAAGTTCAAGAAACGCCCACTGACGGATTCTGCTAGCGATTGAGACAGCGACGGGTGAGTGGCTGTCCGGACAGAAAGGGTTCACTCAGGTAACCCAGCCAAGCGTGGCGCCGATTTACGCACAAGCAACCCCTAGAACCATTACAATATGCAAACTACTCTTGAATGCCACAGAGCCAAAAGACACATAGCAATATACTTCTCTTGCTGGCAAAATGTTTTTGCAGACCATTGTTGTAAAAGAAAATGCATACCTTGTTGTGAAAGAAAATGCATACATTTTGCAGACCATTGTTGTTTTGCAGACCATTGTTGTGAAAGAAAATGCATACATAGGTTGCTGGTGACTTTTAACCAATAAGTTTAAAAAGAAGGAAATTTTGGTCTCATTCAGTGCTCTCTGTTCATGAATGCAAAGGGGTTTTTTTGTGCTGGCAGATGGTTAAATTTTAATGCTGTGCAACGGAGGAATCCAACGCAGAAGTTGCGGTAGTGGAAACTCATTGTGCAACAGATACAATGCAAGAAAGGAAATATTCACAGTATACATTTGAAGCACTACGATACCACTTTAAACAGTCATAGATTCCCCCGAAGGATTCTGGGTGCTGAAATTTGTTAAGGGAGCTGAGAGAAGTTAGGAGACCCTTATTCCCCTCACAGGACTACAACTCCCAGAGTTCCCTGAGAAGAGAATAGACTATAGCACTTAATGCAGCGCAAAGTTTCCATTTTTGAAACAAACAAACAAAAACTAACTAACTAACAAACACCTTACTAGATTGTCCTTAGAAATGGTAGATCCAGATTAAATGACATGGGGTGTGGGCAATATAGTATTGCATCATTGATGATGACATGTGTGAAATTTTCATGGAAGTGTTTATGTTCATTGACTTTTGAATAAATAAATAAAAATGCAGCTATTGGAGAGCACGTATTAAGACTTGTGCATCTCATTGTCAAGACCCCTGTATTTCTTTTGTGCTTGTATGTGTGTTTGCGGGGAGGGAGTTAGGTCATATCTGATTATAGTAAATCTTCCCCATCTCCTCCATTCCATCTGTCCATAATGTTAACATACACTTTAAGGAAAGAGCGGTCTACATTGTCTAATGCACCCTTCCCCTCAATTTTAATGGATTTGGTTCTGCCTGCAAAGTCTTAGGAAAAGGGTATTTTTGAAGCCGGCTGCTATGTATTCATGAACAAGCATAATAGCACAGGTAATGTGCATCTGCAAGTATCAGAGGGTAAGACTCACCCTTTAAAAATAATGGCTACGCTCAGATAGTACTGGCCAGGGAGTGAAATACATAAAGCCTTTTCATGTACAAGAGGCATTTATGGATTTGCAAGATAGTATATCTGTTATTTCTCCCTCCCCCTGAGGACAGCATCTTTTGAAGTAAATAATTCACTTCAAAAAGAGAGAGAGAGAGAGAAGCGGGGAGAAAGCGAGAGTAACATTTATGAAAAATCAGCAATTGTCTAACCCCTTCTTGCCACCTGCACAGCAATTTACCCTTATTTTAGGCATTGCACTTCATCTCAGCCATTCAGTGAGATTTTGCTGTTATGGTTTTGACTGGGGGGGAGGGCAGGAGGGAGAAGAGAAATCGTATTAAATATTCTGAAGGGAAACTAAGCCAGACTGCATACAATTTGAAGGTAATTTGTATTAAATTATGTCTCCTGCTTCGCTGTGTATGGTGGGAGACAATGTACATTGGCAAGAACAGCAGTTGCTCTAAGTTTCTCGGAGGGGAACGGGAAAGGCTTTCTAAGGAACAAAGATTATATATGATCTGAAACGCCAAGGAACCTGCAATGAAGTTGATACTATCTAGAAAGGGCTGCATCTTGATGACATTCCTTTCCCAAAGGGCTGTGTGTTCCTGAGAGTGACCCTATGTCCTACTTTACAGAGGACAGCCTTCTTTTTGAAGGATTGTTCTGTCTCAGAGTTTCCCAAACTTGGGTCTCCAGCTGTTTTTGGATTACAACTCCCATCATCCCTAGCTAGCGGGACCAGTGGGAGTTGTAGTCTGAAAACAGCTGGAGAGAGACCCAAGTTTGGGAAACCCTGCTTTATCTGAAGGGTTGTCCCAGTCTGGTTGAAAGGCAAAGATCATAAGCAGTGAGGAGAAGAAGGTCCTTGAAATGGTCCACCCATGGTTAGATCTCAACAGCGGATTTAGCAGGCCCTTAAATCACCTAGTCCAAGTCTTCCCTTCTGTGATGAGATGGACTGCATGTCGGATTTGTTTTCAAATTTCCATCTCTCTGCACATATTGTATTTTTTATGCATTCTCTTTTGGCATAAGAGGCTACTCTACTCTAGCTAGATTAGACCAAAGGTCTAATTAGTCCAGTATCTTACTTCACAAAGCAGCTAACTAGAAAGCCCACAAGCAGAGCTAGAGGGGAACAGTCATCTCTCAGTGGTGTTTCCCCAGGGATTCGTATTCATTCTCTACCAAAGGCTGGGAAATAAATGGTGCTATCAAATAACTAAAAACTGAAAATTCCAACCTCAGAGAACTGCAGCTACCACAGACGCAAACGCAAGCCACCCAAGATCTCTACACAGTTCCTATTCACCTGCCTAGCAACTGTTTGTGTGAACTCACCCCACTGAAAAGCACTGTGCCTGAAGTGACACCAGCGGTTTGTTATCTGAGGAGTTGTGTAGGCATACCTTCCAACATCCCACAGATGAAAATAGGGACATTTCTCACTCCTCCCCAACTGAACCTCCTTGGCCCTCCATTTCCTGTGGTCCCCTCCTGCAGATCTTTTCCACCACAACTACACCAACGGGACACAGCTCACACGCCCTCCATGAGGAAACCGCTCATTCCCAGTTTTTATTGTATTCTTTCATAGGTTTACAAAAAGAAACACACACACACACACACACACACACACACACACACACTGTGATGGCCTGGGACTTGGGCTCAGACTCCAAACCAGAGTAGTCTCAGTCTGCACCACATCCTTTGCCTCAGGCATCATCTGAACCAAGTCTGGGGCCTGAACCTGAAGAGTCCCAGTCTGCACAGGTTTCCCTGCAACAAACACCAGCTGGGCCGAGTCAGGGGCCTGAGCCTGCCCTGGCTCCAGATACAGGGATTACCTCGTTGCCTTCAGCTAGGCCATCACTTACAGCTGCTCCACTACCGGTTGGGTCAGGGGAGGCTGAGGCGGCCCCTGGGTCTAGTAACCCAGAAACTAAGGTCTGAGAGGAGGAGAGACCTGAGTACTCGCAGGAGGAGTGCTCGCCTTTGTTTTTTTTTTTTTTTTAAATAATTTTTATTAATTTTCATAAAACAAAAAACACAAAATTAAACAAACAAACAAACAATACATGACTTCCCCATGCCTCCCCTTCCCTGCACCCCTGTGTCCAAAATTTTTAGCAATCCTTCATTCCTTTTCAAAATTTGATTTCCTTCATGATTTTCTTAACTTAAATATTTCCAACTATAATTCTCTAATTCTTAACCCTTGACATTTTATCAGTCCGAAATTTTGCAACAGTTCTTAAGATATGATTTAAATTTTTTCCAGTCCTCTTCCACCGTCTCCTTCCTCTGATCACGGATTCTGCCGGTCATCTCTGCCAGTCCCATAAATTCAGTCACCTTCGTCTGCCATTCTTCCAGAGTAGGTAGTTCTTGCATCTTCTAATACTTTGCTAGGAGTATTCTTGCTGCTGTAGTTGCATACATAAAAAAGATCTTATCTTTTTTTGGTACCAATTGGCCGACCATGCCCAAGAGAAAAGCCTCCGGTTTTTTTACAAATGTCCACTTAAGGACTTTCTTAATTTCATTATAGATCATTTCCCAGTAGGCTTTAACCCTTGGGCAGGTCCACCAAAGATGATAAAAAGTTCCTTCACATTCATTACATTTCCAGCATTTGTTACTGGGCAAATGATATATCTTTGCAAGCTTGACTGGAGTCATGTACCATCTATAGATCATTTTCATTATGTTTTCTTTCAAGGCACTACATGCCGTAAATTTAAGTCCTGTGGTCCATAACTGTTCCCAGTCAGCAAACATAATATCATGACCTAAGTCTTGTGCCCATTTAATCATTGCTGATTTAACTGTTTCATCCTGTGTATTCCATTTCAGCAACAAGTTATACATTTTAGACAAATTCTTAGTATTGGTCTCTAACAGTTCTGTTTCCAATTTTGACCTCTCTTTCTGAAATCCTAGTTTCTTGTCCTGCTTAAAAGTTTCATTTATCTGATAGTAATGTAACCAGTCTCGAACTTTGGATTTTAATTTCTCAAAGCTCTGTAATTTAACTTTTTCGCCATCATATTCTATAATTTCACTATATTTTGGCCAATTAGAGTCCATGTTAAGTTTTTTTACCGCTCTAGCTTCCATTGGTGACAACCATCTGGGTGTTTTATTTTCCAACAAATCCTTATATCGATTCCAAACATTATATAGAGCTTTCCTGACAATATGATTTTTAAAACCTTTGTATATCTTTGCCTTGTCATACCATAGATATGCATGCCAGCCAAAATTGTTATCATACCCTTCCAAGTCTAAAATATCTGTGTCTTCAAGAAGTAGCCATTGCTTCAACCAGCAAAAAGCTGCTGCTTCATAATAAAGTCTTAAGTCCGGCAGCGCAAAACCCCCCCTTTCTTTTGCATCAGTTAAAATCTTAAATTTTATTCTGGGTTTTTTGCCCTGCCAGACAAATTTAGATATATCTTTCTGCCACTTCTTGAAACAATCCATCTTGTCTATAATTTGCAATGTCTGGAACAGAAACAACAATCTCGGCAATACATTCATCTTAATAACAGCAATTCGGCCTAACAAGGATAATCTCAATCTAGACCATGTGTCAAGATCTTTCTTCACTTCTAACCAACATTTCTCATAATTGTCTTTAAACAGGTTCATATTTTTGGATGTTAAATTCACCCCCAGATATTTCACCTTTTTTGTTATCTCCAAACCAGTTTCCCTTTGAAAGCTATCTTTTTCCCCCATCGTTAGATTTTTTTCCAGTACCTTTGTCTTTTGCTTATTTAGTTTAAAACCAGCCACTTGACCAAATATTTCAATTAATTCTAAAACTCTTTTTGTACTGACTTCTGGCTGTTGTAATGTCAGAACTAGGTCGTCTGCAAATGCTCTTAACTTATATTGTTTAGCTCCGAGGTGTATTCCTTCAACCAGCTGATCCCTTCTAATCATATTCAACAACACCTCCAGGACCGATATAAATAATAGAGGGGATATTGGGCAACCCTGTCGTGTCCCTTTTTCTATTGGGATTTCATCCATAACTACACCATTCACAATTAATTTAGCTTTTTGCTCTGAATATATTGCACCTATACCGTTTTCAAAGCTTTGGCCTACCCCCATCCCATGGAGATTCTTCCTCATAAAACTCCAAGAAATATTGTCAAAGGCTTTCTCCGCGTCCACAAAAATCAATACTGCTTTTCTATTTAAATCAGTCTCCAATAGTTCCAAAATATCTATAATATTCCTTACATTCTCTGACATATGTCTCCCTGGGAGAAAGCCTGTTTGGTCTTTCTGAATCTCCTCTACCAACACTTTTTTAAATCTTTTTGCTAAAATGTCTGCAAAAATTTTATAATCCACATTTAAGAGTGATATAGGGCGGTAGTTCTTAACTTGATGTTTCTCAGTTTCTGTCTTCGGTATAAGTGAGATGAATGCTTCTTTCCACGATTCGGGAGCCTTTTTCCCCTCCAAGATTTGGTTACACACTTCTTTCAATGGTTGTATTAACCATTCCTTCATTGCTTTGTAGTATCTCGCCGTCAGTCCATCTGGCCCTGGTGATTTTCCCAATTGCATATTCTGGATGGCACCCTCAATTTCCTGGTTCGTAATTTTTTCATTTAAAGTCCTTTTATTTTTTTCCGAGATCTTTGATAGTCCATATTTTTTAATAAATTCTTCTATCTCTTGTTCATCTTTCGGCCCTTGTGCGTATAATTTCTTAAAGAAACTTTGGAAACAATTACTGATTTCATTTGGTTTGTTTACAAATTTCCCCTCTACTTCAAGGGACGTCACAGTATTCAACTTTTGCCTCTTTTTCAATTGCCATGACAGCAATTTCCCACATTTGTCTGCTGATTCAAAAGTTTTTTGCCTCATTTGTTTTATTTTCCATTCTATTTCTTGGTTCATCAGTTCCATGTATTGGGTCTGGTAGTATTTTATTTCTCTTAAAATCTCCTGGGATTTTGGTTTTGACCTCAGTTTCTTTTCTCCTTCTTTCATCTGATTCCAGATTTTTTCTTTCTTCTCATTTTGTTGTTTCCTTTTTATCGAATTTTGTTGAATTAGAAAACCACGCATGACAGCCTTACTTGCGTCCCATATTATTCTTCTTTCCAGATCTGTTCTAAGGTTTATTTCAAAGTAATCTTTCAGAGTTTTTTGGGCCTTTTTAAAAATTTCTTCATCTCTAAAAAGGGTGTCATTCATTCTCCATCTGAAAGTTCCAGCTGTGAGGAGTGCTCGCCTTTGGGCAAAACAGGGAAGTGAGTCACCGGGGGATCAGGACCGGCCGCTACCCTGACAAAGATAAAAGGCTGTCGGACCCCGGCCCAGGCTGCGGGAGCAACATTGCTGTATGCTAGATCCTGACTGAGATTCTGTACCTGTCCTTGCCTGGTATCCTGCCTCGTGTCCTGCCTTGGCTCTGTCAGACTGACTCCTAGCAGAACCTTCATATTCTGAACGGGTCCTGGACCGCGTTTCACGGGTTACCCCCGGGCCCAGCACACACACACACACACACACCAATTTATAAACTATCAAAGGAGCAATGCTAGACACAGATGCACAAAGGACTTTTTAAAATTAAAAGAATCAAGACTCTTTGATCTCCGCTCCCCCTTTCTTCCCACCCAGAGTGGCCCTGCCCTCTGCCCGCCCTTCAGAGCTGGTGCATCATGTGGGGCTGGGCCTCAGTCATGGCAGCCTCTCCTCTTTCTCACCTGCTCTCCAGCAGCTGCTACGAGCTGCCCAAGGGAGAAGGCTGGCAGCAGTAGCCATAGAGAAGCAACAGGATGGCTCCTCACAGCTGCTGTTGCCACCGCCATCATCGTCACTTGGGATAAGCACTGGCTCATCCTGCTCCCCAAGCTCAGCGGCAGCAGTGCTGGTGGGGGAAATGGGGGCATTCTGGGATCAAATCAGAAGCCAGATTTCTTTTGAAATTCCAGGACTGTCCCTGGAAAATCGGGACACTTGGAGGGTATGTACGTGTGAAGACTCGGTTCCTAGACGCAATGTATCTCTGGGCGGCTTCCAACGCATATAAAAACATTAAAAAATGCCGAACGTTAATAATACCAGCCTGATCCAATGCAAAAAAAAGTGTCACGATACCTTAAAAATAAACAACTTATATCAAATAAAGCAATATTCAATAATCCATTCGATTCAAATATTAAACAGTAAAATTAAATATCTGCAAATAATAAACAGTTTGCAGTTTAGCAATTCTTCTATCGTAACTAATAAGTGCAATCAGTGAAAGTAATGGCAAGTCGCAATGCATCAAATACCGCAAAACGTACAAAACCATGTAAAAGAAACAAGGACAGGAATATTTTTTAATATCCCTGAACTCTTCTGATTAACAGGTGATTAACAGGCCAGCTTTTATATGTCTGCCACTAGCTCCAGCTCCAGCATCAATTTCCAGGCCACAATAGGCCTATATTATCAGACTAGTGTCTGGAAGTCCCAGCCCAGACATGTCTGAAGAGCCACATTGTGTCTCCTGCCTAGAAGCCTCTAAGCGCTTTACAGTCCCCATGCATGCCATAGAGCTGAAGTATGCGTTGGACACATGCTGGCATTTGCAGAAGTTTAATATGGCTTAAAGCACGGCATCTGTGAAATGGATGATAACTTGCAGCACTTGTACGGTTCAGCATATTCAGAGGTTTGCCAATCTGGTATCTGTCAGGGTTCAAAAGTTAATTAAAAACCAGCAGGCAAGATGTATGTATGTATTTATTTATTCCTTGGATATATATTTTTTTATTTTGTTTTACTTTTTACACATTTGCAGTACGTAGCCCATTCAGCTCCCTTCTTGGCAAATGTAATCTCTTAATAAGTATAATTTCAAATGATCCTGCAGGTTTCATGCCTCCCAAAAAGATGTGTGAGGGTTTCGTGTTTACTGTTCCTTCCGCTTGTTTTTGTTTTGTTTTTGGTGTGTGTGTGTGTGTGTGTGTGTGTGTGTGTGTAACGGATCGCATTGTCAGAAACGGATATGTGATTTTGATTTGCCCCCTAGGCATCGAGGTAATTTCCCCATGCTATTTCCTCCGTGGGCATCTTTGCAACACATTGTGAACGGATTTTGTGATGTCTCTTTGAAAGCGCTGCATGCACAAGACATGTGGAATCAAACTAATGAAGCAACCTCTCTCTCGTTCTCTTTCCTCTCTCCCTGGCTCTCAATACTCTTCTCTGACGCTTCCTCAAGCTTATACAAAAGAGGTCTCGGATCGGACACTGACAGACAAATATTAAAAATAGAAAGCTCTTGGAGTTGGCCCGCATGTTCTTGAGATAATGAGGTCTTAAGAAAGACGTGGATGTTCACCTGGAACATTAGATCTGACATCCCTTTTGAGGTGAAAATTGCTAGGCTTTCTGATGACCTGCTTCCTTGCCAGGTACACACAGGGGGAAAGGCTAAGGGCTAAAAGAGGAAGAAAAGAGAGGCAGAGATGAAAGATTTCAGAGAATCGTAGCATTGGGAGCGAACTCCAAGTCCATCTAGTCGACCCTGCAATGCAGGAATCTTTGGTCAAACTCACAACCCGGAGATTTAAGAGTCTCATGCTCTACTGAAAGACAGCCTTGCTGTTTTCACATCCCTAAGTATTTTAATTTATGATTTATATTAAATTTATGAAAAAGGGATGGTACCAGAAACGTGTTTGTGAGAACAGAAGTTGCTGCTTTATGCAGTGTCAGATCTTTGGTCTGTCTGGCACTAAAACTGCTAGCGCGTTTACAAAGCTAAGCACTTAATAGAAACAGCAGCAATTTTTGCCTGGGGGAAAGGCATTTCTCCAGTCTAGCGACTGATGGGGAGCTGTGTGCAGAAGGGGCTGTGGTGCAGGTGCTACTGTATCTTCCCAACAGGTGGGTCAGTGTTGCTTGCCAGGAGGGAGAGGTGGCGGGGAAGTTCTCACAGTGTATGGAGGTTGGCTCCAACAGTGCATTTCCATGGCATCAACCTCCTTACCACCTACCCCTTCCTCTCTTCCACCTGGGAAACATCAGCACCCTACTTGCAAGGATGCCCCGTATCCAAGGCCAGTCCTTTACTCCTGAGGAGTGATTCATGCCTCAGGAGTCCTTGCCTTTGATTAGACACTTCACCAAATGGGCTAGGTTTCCATGGCACATTTACAGGACCACCTTTCTGTCTGGCTGAGGACCTGATCAGCCTTGATGACAGAGGATGAACTCATCTTGGGGGTATGGATGGCTCCTCCTTAGCCTTGTTGCAGGATCCTGGCTCCTCTCCCCCTAATTGAGTCTGGCCCAGGGTTTGGTGTAAGGCCAAGGCCTCCTGGCCCTCCTTTAATGAGGAGTCCTATGGCTGACTCCACAGGAAGTAAGTGGGCCACACCTAGTGAGTCAGTTTTGTCTCTATGCCAAATATGGTTGTAGGAGTTGACTTCTCGTGAGTATGGCAAACATCTGAGGAATTCAGTCTTTCTGAATCCCTATGCAAAATGATCTCCCTCACTGCAAGAAGCCAAGTTACAAGGAACCAGGCAGAGGGCCTTCTTGGTAGTGGCACCCACCCTGTGGAATGCCCTCTCACCAAATGTCAAAGAGAACAACAACTACCAGACTTTTAGAAGACATCTGAAGGCAGCCCTGTTTAGGGAAGCTTTTAATGTTTGATGCATTACTGTATTTTAATATGTTGTTGGAAGCTGCCCAGAGTGGCTGGGAAAGCCCAGCCAGATGGGTGGGGTATAAATAAATTATTATTATTATTATTATTATTATTATTATTATTATTATTATTATTATTATTAATCATCTGATACACCCCTGTGCAGGTCAGAATGTAGCTGCCCACCAAACTCCCCATTTTTCCAAACATGGCAATGTGGTTCTCAGCAGCTTAAACACATACACACACAAAGACAGATACACACATGAAATACCTTTCCATTCTATTTTTGAGAGAAAACTTACATTTAAATTCACATTATAAGAGAAAACACACATTTATACACATTTTGAAGGTTTTTTTAAAAAAAATTGCCAGTGAATATAGAACAGAATGGAATTATGGGTAAAAACGTTCAAAAGCAACACGGGCCAGAAAGAGACAGGTTCACCCACCCTATTCCACCTTCCCCTGCTGCGAACACAAATTATGTCTCTTTTTTCCTTAAAAAGAGAGAGAAAGGGGAGGGAAAGTGAGGGGGGAGGAAGAGAGGAAGAAGGAAGGGGGGAGACCTGCATTTTTTGAACTGCTTAGAAATATATATTCATCTGTATTTCGCTGTTGATTATGAAGGAATTGTTTGGCCAAAATCCTAAACGGTTCCAGTGAAGAGTAATATTGATGTATGAGCAAACAGTCACAGCAAGAAGGCAAGCAAGCTTCACAGAATTAATTTTAATTATTATGCCTCTATTATACAATTAGATCTTTTTTGTTCCAACATTATTTCATTTATAAATTTTAATTAAAAAGCCCAACCCTCCACAGCGCTTACATCTATGCAGGTATTAAAAAACCCCCAGTAATAAGTATAGATTTCCATATATATCTGCTGTTAAAGGGGAAAGCAAACAATAGAGTCATCTCTTAGACGGTTTTTAATTTCTCAGCAGGAATAAGCACTCTATCATTTGAAAAGTGAAAGATAAAAATGGCATAATGTGAGAAGAAAACTCCTTTTGTGCACTTAATATGCTATTTTTACATAAAATAAAAATTTTCTAGTGCACACTGACCTCCCTGACTACTGAAATCTCCTCCCTCTACCCCTGTGGGCACATTTGCATAACAGATATATTGTTGCCAGCACCATTCATCCACTGCAATCTACTTTATATTGACAACAACAGAATGTGACTTTCGGGGGAGGGTCAAAGGCCTTGCGGGTGCCAGGAAAAGCCTCGCTGAGCACATGACCATTTTTGGGTGCCACACGGGTGACCAGTGCTCAACCAAGTAGGACTGCCAAAATTCTAGGTAGGTAGGTTCCCACAAGCATATATATATTTCTCATGTGAGCTGAACTTCATCTACCTGAATATTTGAGGTAGCAATAAAGAGGAGTGCAAGGGACATGGATGGTCCTGTGGTCCAAACCACTGAGCCTCTTGGGCTTGCTGATCAGAAGGTCAGTGGTTCAAATCCCCGCGACGGGGTGAGCTCTTGTTGCTCTGTCCCAGCCCCTGCCAACCTAGCAGTTTGAAAGCACACCAGTGTGAGTAGATAAATAGGTAACGCTGTGGTGGGAAGGTAAACGGTGATTCCGTGCGCTCTGGTTTCCGCCATGGTGTTCCATTGTGCCAGTAGCAGTTTAGTCATGCTGGCCACATGACCCGGAAAGCTGTCTGTGGACAAACGCCGGCTCCCTCGGCCTAAAAGCGAGATGGCAACCCCATAGTCGCCTTTGACTGAACTTAACTGTCCAGGGGTCCTTTACTTTTTACCTAAAGAGGAGTGCAAAAGGTATTTGCCTCCTACCAGGGTAATAACCAGTTCATTCCCATGTAGCAGGAACTGATTTCTCAAATGTGTTCAACGTAGGCCAAGTTCTCTCTGAGGGATGCCTGGGGCAGAATTTCCATTCAGTTGTTGTTGTTGTTGTTGTTGTTGTTGTTAGAATTTATATGCTGCCCTATTCCCGTACGTCTCAAGGCAGTTCACAGTTTGCATTTAACGGCAGGACAACCAGATTCACACATTTTGAAACAACCACAGCCTTCCTTTGAAACTGGAACTCCCTTATTTATTTATTTTTCAAAAAAGAAAAGGAAAAAGAAAAGAACCCACAGAGTAGGGCCATGGACGGCTCGGGCTCAGCCTGCTCTGCATGCCAGGGCCACTGCCAGCCCAAGCTGGGAAAAGAGGTGCAAGGGCGAGGGCACTCTGCACACTGCAGCCGCTGTCACTTTAAATAGTCAGAGCTCGCTCCCCCAAAGAATTCTGGGAGCTGTAAAACGTGCTGAGAGTTGTTAGGAGACTCTTGTCCCCCCCCCCGAACCCGAGCTATAGAGTTGCCTGGGAAGAGGGATTGATTGTGAAACCCCTCTGGGAATTGTATCTCTGTGATGGGAATAGGAGTCTCCCAGCAATGCTCAGCACCCTTAACAAACCACAGCTCCCAGAATTCTTTGGGGGAAGCCATGATTGTTTAAAGTGGTATGACGCCACTTTAGATGTATGGTTTGAATGTGACCTTGGACTCACCAGGGTCAGCCTTCCTCAACCTCAAGAGTTTTTGGTCTCCATTCCCATCAGCCCCAGACAGCACAGCTGCGTTGTCTGGGGCCGTGCAGAGCTGCAGTCCCAAAACATCTGGCTGCATCAGTTTGCACTATGCCTAAGTTTAGATTGGGAACAGGGGCTTCTCTTCGGCTTTGCAAACTGCTGAGCATATTGATGGTGGAGGAAATAATCAATGGCAGCTTGGGAATTGGATTTTTACATATGCTCCTAAATTTACAGCATATACAAAACTAACTTGCATTTGCACATGTATGGAGATTGGCATCCACTTTTCAACCAATAGTGTTCTCCTATCCACACACCCCCTGCCCCCACCACCGATGCAACTAATTTATGGAGGTTTGTACTTTGGGATGCTACATTATTCCAGGCCTGTGCCAAATCTCTCAGAGCTCAATAGCCAGCCTGCCGACTTAAATTAAAGGATTCATCAAGCCCCTTTTTTATTCATCCACAATCTGAATGTGCCCATTCTTTTGCACTGCCTCCTTTCCCGCCGCTGCCCTTTTCCCCCCTCTCCAGTTCAGTTCAGCTTGAATTTCATTACAGCTTTTCTTCCCTCCATCTCTTTGTAGGTCCGCATTCATCACATTTGTTCTGAATGGCAAAGTCTCCCTATCTGCAGGGAATGTTGACAACAGATTGTTTCACAATTAATTGAAAAGCAAAACCTGGACATTCTCAATCACCTGCTGATGGGAATTCCTTGGTACAACCTCAGTAAATCAACGGTGCGTAGCTGCAGAGAGGAAAGGCAGCTCCGAGCGAACAGCCAGCGGTCGCTCCAACCATATGAGTGCACAGTGAAAATCAGGGCTTAGGTGGGAGTAGAGAGCCTTCGGAAGAAATATCCCTCTCCTCTACCAAAGCTTGCGTGGGACCAAGGAGATGTCATTTAGCCTGGCGGAGACAGCTCAGCAGGGTTGCCAACTTTTGTGTGAGTTTTGCTCTTATGCATTTAACATCAAACCCAAGGATAGCTATTACACACGGGGAAAAAAGAAAGACACAGAGGTTTGCATATGCTAAGGTAAAGGTAAAGGGACCCCTGACCATTAGGTCCAGTCGCGGAAGACTCTGGGGTTGCGGCGCTCATCTCGCTTTATTGGCCAAGGGAGCCGGCGTACAGCTTCTGGGTCATGTGGCCAGCATGACTAAGCTGCTTCTGGCGAACCAGAGCAGTGCATGAAAACGCCCTTTACCTTCCCACCAGAGCGGTACCTATTTATCTACTTGCACTTTGACGTGCTTTTGAACTGCTATGTTGGCAGGAGCAGGGACCGAGCAATGGGAGCTCACCCCGTTGGGGGATTCGAACCGCCAACCTTCTGATCGGCAAGTCCTAGGCTCTGTGGTTTAACCCACAGTGCCACCCGTGTCCCAACATTAAAGCTATATGCATATATTAAAATCTATTAAAATCATACAAAGTGTCTTAATGCTTACAGTGAAGGACAATATGATAGTGTCTCCTAATTCCATGCACAGAAGCTAACTAAATTGGAAGCTTCCTCATGGTTACAGGATGATATTATGCATCGTATAACAGAAAAAACATGGCTGGGGGCTCATATGACTGCCCCAAGCACCTCCAGCTTAAGGTGGTTGCCTCACTCTGCCTAATGGTAGGGCAAACCCTGAGTCGCTTGTCTGACCGTGAATTAACCTCCAAGCGTAACAGCAACTTGCCCCATGGTGTACCGTGACCCTGTACTAAAGACCCAGGAATACATGTGTTCATTGGGTCTATGCATGCACATGAATCTGTGTACACATGTAGGCAAGAACATTAAAAAAACAAAACACCAGCAACCTTTCTGACACTCTCTCACCGCAAATTTGTTGCATCCTCCTGACATTCAGCAGAAGGTAATGAGGATGCCCATTTCTTAATACAGTCTGGATAGCTGACATTCACAGTTGGCTATGCACTGAAATGCAACGTTGTTGAGCTGCACTGAGCTCCTTTTAATGCGATGCACACTCAGTGCTCCTTCAAGTGCACATTCCCATCGCCATCTGGTGCAGCTAGACCAGGACCAGGTTATGGAGGTCTTGTCCTGCAGTGCTGGTGGGGAAACGAAATGGCCAGTGCAGTCTAGCAAGGCATGGAGTGTTGGCCCAATAGCCTTAGCAACTGGAACACTTTCCCTCTGACACTCATTCACAATTATAATTATAAATTGAAGGCATTCGCAGATGACTTAGTATTGACTTTACAAGAGCCAGACACTAGTACAAAAAGAGTTTTAGAGTTAATTCAAATCTTCGGTCAGGTGGCAGGATTTAAGTTGAACAAACAAAAAACTAGAGTTTTGGAAAAAAAAGTAACAAATTCTGAAAGAGAGAGCTTTCAAAATGAAACTGGGTTAATGGTGGCAAAGAAAGTAAAATATTTGGGGATTAATATGACATCTAAAAATGTGAATTTATTTAAAGACAATTATGACAAATGTTGGACAGAGGTAAAGAAAGATCTAGAAATATGGTCGAACTTGAAGCTTTCCTTGTTAGGCCGAATTGCAGTGATCAAAATGAATGTACTGCCTAGAATGTTATTTTTGTTTCAGACATTACAAATTGTGGATAAATTAGATTGTTTCAAGAAGTGGCAGAAAGATATATCTAAATTTGTCTGGCAGGGCAAAAAGCCCAGAATAAAATTTAAGATACTTACTGATGCAAAAGAAAGAGGGGGGTTTGCCCTGCCGGACTTAAGACTGTACTATGAATCGGCAGCTTTCTGCTGGTTGAAAGATTGGCTACTTCTTGAGAATACAGACATTTTGGATTTGGAAGGATTTGACAATAGGTTTGGTTGGCATGCATATATATGGTATGACAAGGTTAAAGTTCACAAGGGTTTCAAAAACCATATTGTTAGGAAAGCATTATACAATGTTTGGATTCGATATAAGGATTTGCTGGAAAATAAAACTCCTAGGTGGTTATCACCAGTGGAGGCTAAGGAGGTGAAGAAACTTAATATGGAATCTAAATGGCCAAAATATTTTGAAATTTTAGAGCAAGAAAGTGGCAAATTCAAATTACAGAGTTTTGAGAAAATAAAGTCCAAGGTACGAGACTGGCTCCATTACTATCAAATAATGGAGACTTTCAAACAAGACAGGAAAATTGGCTTCCAGGTGGAGAAATCGAAATTAGAAACAGAATTGTTAGAACCCAATACTAAGAATTTATCAAGAATGTATAATTTGTTGCTGAAGTGGAATACAATAGATGAGACAGTCAAGTCAGCTATGATTAAATGGGCACAGGACATTGGTCATGACATTATGTTTGCTGACTGGGAACAGTTATGGACCACCGGTATTAAATTTACGGCATGTAATGCCTTAAGAGAAAATATTATGAAAATGATTTACAGGTGGTACATGACCCCAGTCAAGCTTGCGAAGATTTATCATTTGCCCAATAATAAATGTTGGAAATGTAATGAGACTGAAGGTACCTTCTTCCACCTTTGGTGGACCTGCCCAAAGATTAAAGCCTTTTGGGAAATGATTTATAATGAAATTAAGAAGGTACTTAAATGTACCTTTCATAAGAAACCAGAGGCATTTCTCTTGGGCATGGTCGGCCAATTGGTGTCAAGGAAGGATAAGAGTTTTTTTATGTACGCCACTACAGCAGCAAGGATTCTAGCAAAGTATTGGAAGACACAAGAACTACCTACACTGGAAGAATGGCAGACGAAAGTGATTGACTTTATGGGATTGGCAGAAATGACTGGCAGAATCCGTGACCAAGAGAAAGAGACGGTGGAGGAAGATTGGAAGAAGTTTAAAGTTTATCTTAAGAACTGTTATAAAATTGATGAGTGCTAAAATGTCAAGGGAAAGGAAGATGCAGAATTACAGCTGAAATTGTTTGATGATTTAAGGTGAAATTGAGAAAAGTAATAAGTTTAATTTTAACTGGCAGAAAGGGTTGCTGAAAAACTTTAAAATAAGGATGCAAAAAGGGTGAGGTATGGGGAAGTCCGAGAAAGGAGGCTTATGAAAATGAGGTTAAGAAACTACATTTGCATTTTTGTTTGCATTTGCTGATGCTTCTATGTTGTTATTGGTTTGTATTAAAATTGGAAAATTAATAAAAATTATTAAAAAAACAAACAAACACAATGAGGGCAGTGAGCTCTACTTGTCCTCCCTATCTTCAGTACAAATCTGATTGGCTACCTGGTGAATGTCACCACCACATTCATCCTGTGATCACTGATTGGTTGGAATCACGGTGGAAGAGAAAGAAACTCTAATATCATTATATTAAGACTTCAGACAGGCATGAGGGGGAAAACCTAAAGGTCTGGCCTTTTACTGCTGAGGAAATTGCTATGGTTGAAGAAGATTTTAAAAGGGCCTTCATTAACCCACAAAACCCCCAGAAATTGTTTGAATGGGAAGATTTGGCACAGCAATACTCTTTTTCTTTTTAACTTTCCCAAAGGTATTCAAAACCCATCTCATCAGGACAAAATAGGGATACTGATACTAATGCTGGTTAGTTGCAAGTTTCCGGGGCGGCGGCGGTGGGGGGGCTGTGTCTACATTCTGTTGCATGTTGAAGATTTTGCGGGTATCATGAAAATCAGTGCATCTAAGGAAGTGATTAAAACAAAATAAAACTATGTTGCCTCTATGCCCCAGTTCAGATGTTGACTAACAATATGGAAATGTCTCCTGTTCTGTGCAAAACGGTTTATTAAAACAAGAGTCAATATCATCCTATATATTAAAACATCATGCCAAGTGTCAGAATAGTAACGGATCTGTCAAGCTTCCCCATTACAAAGCCCTATTTCAAGCCATAAAAATCCCCCTTGGGCTGAAAATTGGCATACAAGCAAACTTGAAAGGAAGCCATTCTGTGGGGTTTGAATCATAAGAGTGCAAAGAAAATTGATTTAAAATGTTTGAGAGACTTTTTGTGCTCATATAGCTGTCAAAAAATGAGATACATGCTTTAACATCCCCCCCACCCGGGGGGGGGGGAATGTTAGCTTTTGTTTTGTTTTTTGTTAAGTCCCCACTGAAAAAGTCAAAATAAAGATAGGGAGAAATGGTCAGACTGAAGAATCAGGGAAGATCAGCTGTAAATGATTGGGATAGCTCAGTTGGTTAGAGCAGTGTTTCCCAACCTTGGGCCTCCAGCTGTTTTTGAACTACAATTCCCATCATCCCTGACCACTAGTCTTGCTAGCTAGGGATGATGGGAGTTGTAGTCCAAAAACAGCTGGAGGCCCAAGGTTGGGAAACACTGGGTTAGAGGATGGTGCTGGTAACACCAAGGCTGCAGGCTCAATCCCTGTATGGGATATCTGCATATTTCTCCATTGCAGGGGGTTGGACTAGATGATCCTCAGGATCCCTTCCAACTCAACAATTCTATGATTCTATGAAGAACATAAGCATACCTCTGCTGGATTAGGCCAAAGGACCATCTACTCTAGCATCCGGTTCTCACAGTGGCCAATCAAATGTCTCTAGGAAGTGTTAAATCTCCAGGAACATAAGGAGTGATGTCTGCTGTCTACAGAAAAGTGATGTGATGTTTGCCAGGAGGTCTTTGCTCTATCTGTGTCAGCAGAAGCAGACTCAAAATCTTGTCGTTCTGGGGAGTTATCTTCTTAGGCTGGGGTGTTAAGAGGCCAGAAGAGGAGTTCATCTCTATCTCCTAAAAGGCAGCATAGGTTTTTTCCCCTCCCTGTCTCTAGGAAGCTCACCAGAAGGACAAGAGCACTATAGTGCTCTCCCTCCCCACCTCTGAAACTGCAGGACACCTACGTTGTTTGGGTTCCCCTTCAGCAACCATATGCCACTGATTGGACCCAATTTAGGAACCAGGTGGGGAGTTAGGGACCCAACTGAAACTGGAAAATGGTGGGTTGTCCTTCCAGACTAAGGAGCACCTTCAACGCTACGTGTTGCACCACCGTGTCTCAACTAGGATGCTCAGAGCAGGGCAGGCTCTTTCTTAACCAAAGTCAATGAGGGGTGACACACTGGATTGACATCGCAGCATATGAGGAGGGGGATTTCTCCCTTGTTCTGCTTCCAAGATCTCCTGGTGGCCCTGGGCATCTCCAGGTATGTCCCAGGAATGTTCTCTGTCTGAAACCTTGGAGCGCCACTGTCAGTCAGTGCAGGCAATACTGCACTGGATGGACTGAGTGGTTGGACTCAGTATAAGGAATCTTCCTATGTTCCTCTGCTATATCCTCCAGATATGTTATTTAGTTACTTAAAATTTCAGCTTTAGGAGCAAAGAGTAGTGTCGGGAAGGGGTGATCTTTTAATGGGGGGCGGGGACCAGAATGGGAAAGGAAGAGCAATCCCCCTCCCTGCATACTACAGTGGTGCCTCACAAGACGAAAAGAATCCATTCCGCGATTCTCTTCGTCTAGCGGTTTTTTCGTCTTGCGAAGCAAGCCCATTGACGGCTTAGCGGATTAGCGCTATTAGCGGCTTTTAGCGGCTTATCAGCTTAGCGGATCAGCTGATAAGCGGCTTAGCGGCTTAGAAAAAGGGGGGGAAAAGGGAAAAAAAGTCAGAAAAACTCGCAAGACATTCCGTCTTGCGAAGCAAGCCCATAGGGAAATTCGTTTTGCGAAGCGCCTCCGAAACGGAAAACCCTTTCGTCTAGCCGGTTTTCCGTCTTGTGAGGCATTCGTCTTGCGGGGCACCACTGTATAGTCCTGCACATTCCCCATCATGACCAAGCTCCACAATTTTGGGGTCATTACAGAGAAGGCCCTCCTGCAACTCAGAGGGAGATGGCACTGTAAGAGCCTCTCCTGGAGATTGAAACATCTTGACTGGTACATGGGGGGGGATGCACTCTTGTGGGTATGGGGGGGGAGCTGTTTATGGCTTGAAACACAAAGTTGGGTAGCTTGAATTGGGCTCAGAATGAAATAAGCAACCAGTATAGCAGGATGGACATTGTGCTTGTCAAAAGGCAGTGATGGCAATCAGCTTGGATGGCTTTAAAGGAGCAGGAACATCATTGGAGCAGGGTTTCCCAAACTTGAGTCTTCAGTTGCTTTTGGACAAAATTCCCATCATCCCTGACCACTGGTCCCACTAGCTAGGGGTGATGGGAGTTGTGGTCCAAAACAGCTAGAAACCCAAGTTTGGGAACCACTGTTTTAGAGAATATGGCTATTAATGGCTACTAACCCAGATGGTGCTGTGGGTTAAACCACAGAGCCTAGGGCTTGCTGATCAGAAGGTTGGTGGTTCGAATCCCCGTGACGGGGTGAGCTCCCGTTGCTCGGTCCCTGCTCCTGCCAACCTAGCAGTTCAAAAGCACCTCAAAGTGCAAGTAGATAAATAGGTACCGCTCTGGTGGGAAGATAAACGGCATTTCCGTGCGCTGCTCTGGTTCGCCAGAAGCGGCTTAGTCATGCTGGCCACATGACCTGGAAGCCTTACGCCGGCTCCGGCCAATAAAGCGAGATGAGCGCTGCAACCCCAGAGTCGGCCACAACTGGACCTAATGGTCAGGGGCCCCTTTACCTTTACCTTTAACCCAGATGGCTATGTTCTACCTCTACAGTCAGATGTGGTATGTTTCTGAATATCAGTTGCTGGTGGGCAGATTGCTGTTGCTTTCAGGTCCTGTTTGCATGCTTTCTATGGGCATTGGGTTGGCCACTGTAAGAAACAGGATCCTGGACAACCTAGGCCATTGGCGTGATCCATCAAGCACTTATTATGTAAGGTCAACATCAACCCAATGCCTACAGCCTCTCATTTCTCACCTCTCTTTATGCTATGATATTAAACCAAGGCTCTCCAAGTAAGAGCGGGTTTCAGACATAACTAACTTGAAGAACTCTATTAGCCTTTGGCAATTTGAACTAGGATTAAACTATGTATACATCAAACTTCAGCTGCAGGATGGATACATTTGTGTTGGTGTAAAATCTGTACGTGAGCAAGGTCATATGCCGTAGGGAACAGGAGCTATTGGAGTTCAAAGCCTGATTGTTCAAGGGCACTTAGAAATAAGGTATCTGAGTTGTTTAAGGCAACCAAAGTATCAAATAATGTTGAGTGCCATATGAACATCAACTCATTTCGGGGCAATAAAGTGGACCTTTGGGAAATAAATAAACTGGTTAATTTATCACACAAAGAAGCGCTCTGGGTATTATCCAGTGTAATTTTCACACTGGTGAAGAGGATCATAAAACAAAAAGTGATTCAAACAACCCTTTGCGGCGTTTGGTTCATTTCCCTTCCCCTTGCAGAAATCAATACAAACTTTTGATTTACCTTGAATCTGCTCTCTCTCCAATGCACCTTGTGTGCATAACTCAAACATTCAAAAGCTTCGCATCTCTACAGAAGGCAAGGTAGGTGTTTGTGGCACTCCTTCCTAGCACGGCACACGGAGCGAAAAAAGCACTTATGTTTACTCATATTAATTTGAGTGCTGGTATTACCAGACAAGAAAAGATTATATTTGTGCTCTTTGTTTGCTTCTAATTTCTTTCAGTATTGAAAAGCGATTACCATACCAAAAAAAGAAAAAAGAAAAATCTCTTTGCAGTATGAATGCAAACAAGAGGTCAAGAAAGAGACAGAAAAAGCTCGTTGCACAGATGTGCTAGATTTTCTTCTTTGTCCCAATTTGCATTCTCCAACTGGAAATCAAGCAGGGCTTGGAAACTTGGCTGTATTAAGAAGAAGTTCGGACTTGATATCCCACTTTATCCCTACCCAAAGGAGTCTCAAAGCAGCTCACAATCTCCTTTCCCTTCCTCCCCCACAACAAACACTCTGTGAGGTGAGTGAGGCTGAGAGACTTCAGAGAAGTGTGACTAGCCCAAGGTCACCCAGCAGCTGCATGTGGAGGAGTGGGGAATGGAACCCGGTTCACCAGATTACAAGTCTACCGCTCTTAACCACTACACCACACTGGCTCAACTAAGTCATTCTGATAAGGGCAATTAGAGAGTATATGAGAGATGCCTCACTAGTGTTTAGTGTTTTGGACTATGGAATCTAAAAAGATAAGAACATATGAAGAGCCTGCAGGATCAGTCCAATAACCCATCTAGTGTCACATCCTGTTCTCAGAGTGGCCACCCAGATGCCTGTGGGAAACCCGAAAGCATGGCTTGAACATAAGGGCATCCTCCTCTTCTGTGGTTTCCAGCAACTGGTATTCATTACTGCTTCCAACTATGGACAAAGAATCTAAGACAAATCTTTACACTGGATGCTGCTGAAACCAACATGTGCTATTGACATTGCCAGAGTTTGTATAGTTTGATAGCTTGCTATCCAAAATGTCAGGAGTCCAGTCCCCGGCTGATAACACAGTGAACGTAGTTAATTTAAAAGGATGATTTATTGTCAAAACAAAATAGATAACTCCAGACGGCTCCAGCACAGCCTCCGCCATTATCAGTCATGATGATCCTTCTGAAAAATGCTTCCTGCAAGACCAGAAGCAACTGAACTTTTGCTTCATACGTCTTTTGTTTTGCTTCGTATCTTGCAGCCCTCCCATTAGTCGAGACCTCGGTCTGAGGGGGTTAGCTCCCTCCTCTTCCCCATTCTCTGAGAGGCTGTCTCTTAACTCTTTCCCACCTGTTTGTGCTTCCGGTGAGCGTTGACTGCGTTCCCATTCACTCTCCGCCATTCCTTTATCAGCTGGCATTCCAAGGAGTGAGGGAGTTGGCCCTAGCCAATGCCTATCCTGCATGGCAGTTAACCCTCTCTGTTCCTGACAGCTTTCTTCAATTGGCAGCAACCCTTCTGTGGGAGCTGGCTGCAAACCTTCCCTGGAAGCTGGCTCATTCATGACACAAAACAACTCATAATCAGAGTATGCTCACTAAAATTGATAAACTGAAGTTACTTACATCTTTTGATTTCACTGTGTCTGCTCTATGATTGGATATTGCAGGTATCAGCCATAGTTTCCTCAGTCTTCCCCTAATATTGAGCTATAAGCCAAGCTGGAGAAAAACTCCTATCTCCTACTCCTCCAATTCCTAGTTGTTGCTGTGGCATCACCAGTGGCAGGCAGGCAAGGAAGTCTTTCTTACTTTATTTGAAGTTTGGACATGCTGTTTTCAAGGTGCCCAACATCCATAACTAGGGACTTCGGATGACTTGGGGAAATCTCACTTTCCAGGGTCCCTGGAGCATAAGATACTGCTGCAGCCATGCTTCAAATGTCATGAAGGAAAAGGGGAAAGTTGCCTCTATGACCATAGCAGCAGCCAGAGAACTAAATTTAGGAACTAATGGAGAGAAGACTGGAGTTTCAGACGCTATCAAACTTTGGATCATGTCATAGTGAACATGATGAAATCTGAATAAGCATTGGGATTAATCAAATACAAATCACTCAATTTGCTGAAACCAATCCTGTTCTGAATTGGGAGTGTGGGGTGCTCATCACCTATCACTGAGTGTCCTAAAATCCATTACTGCATTAAGATGGCAAAGCCACATCTGTCAGAAATCAGACAAGAGTTTCACAGACAGCAAATTATATGTTTCACCCAACCTCCCAAAGCTCAAAGACTTGAGGCTGGGGGAAATCATTTGTCCTAAAAATTCAAGTTATTTTTCATTATGCTGAAAGACTACCTGTGAAGAGTCTTGATCCAATTAGCATAATTAGCATAATCCAATATAATAATGTCATTTGAAATTTATGTTGTTGTTTTTTAATGATATACAGTGAACTTTACCAATGAACTGGATGCTCTGTTATTTCCAGAGGGAAAATGGTGTATGTGTTAACCATCACTTTAAAATATGCCAACATTATAAATGTGTACATTTCACTACTCCGGAGCAGGTGGAAGGAGAGAGAAAGAGGACGAGACCCACAAAGTTTATAGCTGTTAAAACTGCAGAAATATCACACATCCTACAAGCTAAGCTGCTGCTTTTCCCGAGAGCTGTCAAACAACCATTACATGGTGGGTTTAATTAAGGAAAATAAATGATAAACTATTCCAAATTTCAGAATATATTTCTCGCTTGAAAACTCTAAAATAACAACAGTATGTGTTTGTGTGCTCATGCACTTGTGTGTTTATGGGAAAAGCGAAAACACAAAATTAATCATCTTCAACTTGGAAAGAAAAGATGAGCAGCACCGTATCTATCTGACAGCCAACATCTGTAATGATTATGAACTGGCTTATTAATTACCAATACTGTGATGAGACCCAAGTCGCCATCGATCTGCTGCATCCAGAAAGTTCGCTTGCAGAAGGAATGAATCTTAAGGTGCTTAACTGTTGCACCTGCAGACATTTAATTATTACACAAGGTAAATCATTGCAAGAACAACATTTAATTTCAGGGTTAGTTTATTTACTAGAAAACCACTGGGCATCCCAACACAAAACCCACTAGTTCTTACAACCCCATTGTCTATTAATAAACCAAACTTCCTAAGGAAAAGTGAATTTCAGAACTAACCACGACCTCAGATGCCACATGTTTTTGTATAATGTTCCCAATGCTGCCATTTATAAGGTGCGTTATGGGCTAGAAATGAATGTTGAGGGTTGTGGTTTAGAGGGAAAGCTCATGCTGCAATAAGGCAGTGATGATGGTGATAACACGTGGTACCCAACCAGGGCATCCTATTAGCATAAGGATTTCCACTTGAGCAATAGTACTTGACCCTCTCCTCCCCTCAAATGTGCCTCACAACTAGAAAATCTGAAGTCCGGGGGGGGGGGGATAGGAAAAATCCCATCTCCCCCAAAACCAATCAAACCAATCTCCCCCTGTTTTTTCCTTGAAGCTTCTCCCCCCCAAAAAAAAACCTGAAGAAAATAAAGGCTAGTGAAACATTTTCTTTTAGAATGATGAACAATTTTTTTAAGGCCAGGCCTTCATATATTTACTCCCCATTAAATGATTTCTAAAACTGTGTAACAGGAAGACATGACTGAATAACTCCTCGAAAGATTCCATCAAAGGTGTCTCCGAAAAAAAATTACACATCACTTGGGAAGACAGGTGAACTAATACCAGTGTACTGGAAGAATCAAAGATAAGTAATGATTCTTCAACATAAACTTTGTTGGACTGGTCATGTTGTTCGGTTGCCTGATTATCATCTTCCAAAGCAACTACTCTATTCCAAACTTTAAAAAAATGGAAAGCGTAATGCTGGTGGTCAACAAAAGAGGTTCAAAGACTCTCTCAAGGCAGATATTTAAAAATGTAGTATAAACACCGACAACTGGGAAGCGCTGTGCTGAGAGTGCTCCAATTGGAGCACAGCCTTTACCAAAGGTGTCATGGGCTTTGAAGACACTCGAACTCAGGACACAAGTGAGAAACGTACTAAGAGGAAGGCACGCTTTGCAAATCCACCTCGTGATCAATTCCCATCCAGAAACCAATGTCCCAACTGTGGAAAGACGTGTGGATCCAAAATTGGCCTCCACAGTCACGGACTCATTGTTAAAACTGTTTTTATGGAAGACAATCTTACTCAGCTACGAGTGATCACCAAGGAAGAAGATGATAGATGATAGATAGATGATTGATAGATAGATGATAGATAGATAGATAGATAGATAGATAGATAGATAGATAGATAGATAGATATAGATAGATGATAGATAGAGAGGGAGAGGGAGAGGGAGAGGGAGAGGGAGAGGGAGAGGGAGAGGGAGAGAGAGAGAGAGAGAGAGAGAGAGAGAGAGAGAGAGAGAGAGAAATATAGTTGATATAGTTGATATAGATATAGATGGCATGAGGATTTCTCCTTTGGGGAAGGGGAACAGACAGATCAGGCTTCACTCTTTTCTGTGGCTGTGCACCACAGCTTTTCATGTTGGTGACACACTTTTTAGACATGTATCATTTCGCGACACAGTAATTCAGTTTTACTAGCAAACTGGAAGTTAAACTAACCCCTTTCCAGCCCAAAGAGGAACGCAGGGAGCATTCGCGCGACACACCTACACACTGCAGCTGACACACTAACGTGTCATGACACACCGTTTGGAAAGCTCTGCATTATACCTTGACATCACAATTGGAGCATATTTCCCCTGTCAAAGAATTGTGGGGACTGCAGTTTGTTAAGCATTTCTGGGAAATGAAATTTTGTAAGGGATAAACTGCAGTTCCCATAATTTGTTGAGGAGGAAAATGTGCTTAGACTGTGCTTTAAAGGTATATTCTCTCATTCTTTCTCTTGTTTAGGGATGGGCAAATCTGCCAGTTTTCGGTTCTTTCAGCTTCTCTTTTTTCTTTTTGCAGTTCTACATTTAAAAAGAGAGACATCATGAAAATTCATCGTTTCAGTGCAAATTTCTCATAACATGCATATGCTTGTATATACTTTTGCCTGGTAGCTTGGCAAAGCAATTTCCATCAATTTAATGTATTTTTGTTATTTTCTCCTATACATGCATTTTAATGCACACTTTACTATGGTACAGTATATGAATTTTTGTATGTGCAATATGGCTGGGGAACAGACCTTGCGAAATTTTGAGAAGTGAGGATGCCTGTGTTTCAGCTCTTGTACCATTCTGAAAACTGAAAATTCACCAGGTTCTCCTTTACATGCAGCCTGAATCAAATCCCCCCCCCATCTCTCCTCTCTTTAGACAGAAATTAATCTCAGTGAAGGAAACAGTAACATTTCAAATAGCCTCGCTCTCTCAGGTGTCTCAGGACTGTCTCTTTTTATAGACTAACACAGCTGCTCTGCTAGAACACATCCCATAGGAATTATGATCTATACCGCTATGCATTTTGCATTCAAGGAATGATACAGAAACCGAAGGAGAGAGTGACAGCAGGGCATTGAACACAATGGGTTGTTTCAGGTCATCCAAGTTCCATTTCGGCGTCGCAAACGCTTAAGCGAAAGCCGGCGCTGCTCCTGTTTGAAACCCTTTCTGTTCCTTCCACAGACAATGTTGTGTGGAACATGTAAAAAGCTCAGAAACAAACACACATTTGTTACGCAGCAAGCTCTGAAGATCTCGTGCTGAATGCTTTGTAGATTATTCCTCAGCGTTTCTGGGAGGAAGCCAACACACACACACACACACACACACACACACACACACACACAACAACACCCATCAAAAACCCTGAACTGAACACCAGAGATAAATAGCACCAAAAATCTGTTTATATTTCCAATCCATCTACCCTTTGCAGATGAAGCTCTGGGAGTCTCTTGTCAGTGATAATACCATGTGTATGCATGAATCCATGATATACAAAGACACATCTTATGCATTATGAAGACACTATTTATGTGCCATTTCGGCATCATTCGTATGCTACGGGAAACTCTTGTTCTTTGCAATCAGAGGGCCTGGTAAAAATGATACCACTGTGCCATGTTTAATTAACAGAAAGTTAGCTAATGGAGTATTTAATGCCACACCCTTTGGTGACTGACACTCAGGCCGCATCTGCACTGTGCCTTTAAAGCTGTATCACACCACTTTGGCTTTCCGCAAAGAATCCTGGGAATTGTAGTGTTTTTTAAGGGTGCCACTCTCCTCAGAGAGCTACAATTCCCAGTGTGATTTTACAATCAATTTTCTCTTTCCAGGGAACTCTAAGAACTGCATTTCTCTTAACAGGTCTCTTAACACCTTTGAGCACCCCTAACAAACAACAGTTATAGGACAGAGATGGCTTTGGTCACCTTGGTGGATAACCTATGTCAAGGACAATGTGTGTCCCTGTTCATTCTTCTGGAACTCTTGGTGGCTTTCTTGCTTCTCTGGGATGGGACTTGGAGGTATTTATAGTGGGATGTGGGTGGCGCTGTGGGTTAAACCACAGAGCCTAGGACTTGCTGATCAGAAGGTCGGCGATTCGAATCCCTGTGACGGGGTGAGCTCCCATTGCTCGGTCCCTGCTCCTGCCAACCTAGCAGTTCGAAAGCACGTCAAAGTGCAAGTAGATAAATAGGTGCCGCTCCTGCGGAAAGGTAAATGGCGTTTCCGTGCGCTGCTCTGGTTTGCCAGAAGTGGCTTAGTCCTGCTGGCTACATGACCCGGAAGCTGTACGTCGGCTCCCTCGGCCAATAAAGTGAGATGAGCGCCGCATCCCCAGAGTCGGCCACGACTGGACCTAATGGTCAGGGGTCCCTTTACCTTTATAGTGGGAGTACCAAGAAAGTGATACTGGGGGACTTGTGTTCAATGCCTTGCCTTAGTCATTGGTCTGTGGGGTCCCTCAGGGTTCTGTTTTGTGTCCCCCCCCCCCCGATATTTAACATTTACATGAGACTGCTGGGAGATGCTGTCCGGAGTTTTGAAGTTTGGTCTCACCAGTATGCAGCTGACACGCAGCTCCCTTTCGCCCTTCCACCTACACCCAAAGAAGCTATCTGGGTTCTAAACCAGATTTTGTCATCAGTAACAGGCTGGATGAGAGTGAGCAAACTGAAACTTAATCCAGACAAAGCAGAGGTGCTTTTGGTCAGCCAGAAGGCAGAACAGGAAAAAGGGATTCATCCTGTGCTGGATGGGATAACACTCTCCCTGAAGACACAGGTTTGCAGTTTGAGGACACAGCCCTGAGCATGGATGCCCAGGTCTCTGTGGTGGGACACAGCGAAAGCTGCACCCATTCCTTGAGATGCCTGATTTGGCCACAGTGACCAATGCCTTAGTTACACCCTGGTTTTTTTTTAATAACAATTATTATTATTATTATTATTATTATTATTATTATTATTATTATTATTATTATATTTGTTTCCCGCCCTCCCTGGCCAAGGCCAGGCTCAGAGCAGCTAACATCATAAAAACAACACAATCTGCATAAAAACAGACATCAGTCAATTAAAATACATCTTAAAATTAATTCAGACAAGTTAAAATCTGGGCAGGTGGAAATTATCAGGTTGGAATTGAGAGTGGTTAATACTTGGCAGGACCAATTGTTTCCACCGATTATATAAGGACCTGTGAGTGGGTTGATGGTCTCCTTTGGGCTTGTTTTATACAAAGGAAAGTAAGTCAAACTGCATCCTGCCCCAAGGCCTGGTGGAACAGCTCTGTCTTGCAGGCCCTGCGGAAAGATGTCAAATCCCACAGTGCCCTGGTCTCTTGTGGGAGAGCGTTCCACCAGGCCGGGGCCACGGCCAAAAAGGCCCTGGTTCTAGTCGAGACCAGTCAAATTTCCCTGGGGCCCGGGATCTTCAAGGTGTTGTTGTTAGTAGACCGTAAGGTCCTCCGTAGGGCATACCAGAAGAGGCGGTCCCACAATGTGCTCTACATGGGGCTGCCTTTGAAAAGCGCTCAGATACTTCATCTGGCTCAAAGAGCTGCAGCCAGATTGCTGACCGGTGCTGACAATAGGAAGCAGACAATTCCCTTCCTAGAACACCTCCACTGGCTACCAGTCTGATTCTGGGCAGAATTCAAAGTGCTTTTCATGACCTATAAAGTCCTACACAGCTTAGGTCCAAGATCTCTGAAAGACCATATTACCCCATACAAACCTGCCTGGGTTTTGAGATGTTCAGAGGTGGACCTTCTCTTTGTCCCACCACCCTTAAGGGCATACTTGGTGGGAATCCAGGAGATGGCCTTCCTGGTGGCTGCTCCCAGACCTTAGAACTCCCTCCCTAGAGAAGCTAGATTGGTTCCTTCCTTGTTGTCCTTCCTCTGGTAGGTGAAGACTTCCTTATCCAACAGGGTTTGGGGAATGGGCTGCTTTTAATAAAAGGCCCAGTGGAGTGCTGTTTCTATTGTAATTATTTGTATGATTTTAATAGATTTTAATATATGCATATAGCTTTAATGTTGGGACGCGGGTGGCGCTGTGGGTTAAACCACAGAGCATAGGACTTGCCAATCAGAAGGTTGGCAGTTCCAATCGCCGCGACGGAGTGAGCTCCCGTTGCTCGGTCCCTGCTCCTGCCAACCTAGCAGTTCGAAAGCACGTCAAAGTGCAAGTAGATAAATAGGTACCGCTCTGGCGGGAAGGTAAACGGTGTTTCTGTGCGCTGCTCTGGTTCGCCAGAAGCGGCTTAGTCATGCTGGCCACATGACCCGGAAGCTGTACGCTGGCTCCCTCGGCCAATAAAGCGAGATGAGCGCCGCAACCACAGAGTTGGCCACGACTGGACCTAATGGTCAGGGGTCCCTTTACCTTTACCTTTATAGCTTTAATGCTATCAAAGTTTAATTCTTGTTGTTTTTAAAAATGATTGCTTATAATGGTCCCCCCCCCACCACACAATGCCTTGAGTCCCATCAGGGGAAAAGGTGGGATATAAATCAACCAATCATTCAACTCCTGCGAGTCTTTGAGGAAAGCCATGACTGTTTAAAGTGGCATGATACTACTTAAAATGTATAGTACAGACGGGCCCAAGCTTTGATGGCTCTGGAACAGAAACATTCATGGAAGGTGGTTAGTCTTTCATTTGTTATTGGGCAAGTGAGTTAAACAGAACACCCATGCAGAAACAGCAGAACTATAAATACCAGATCCTTCTATCTGGCCAGATGAACCACTTCCTATGGGTTGCAAACAACAACAACTGCAGCCCGCACTTCCACAGAGGCAGTTGCCATAAGGTCTCATGGACCAGATCATGTGGCAGTTATATATGCCAACAGCAAACCTCCCAGGTGTATACCTGCCAGCTGATCCAGTCATCTTGAGAGGAAGCAGCTGGTTCCAGATGTCACTGCAGCCATTTGTAGCCCGCAACTATGCAGATAAATATCTGGGGCATTCTATCGAATAACTGTTATGCACAAGGAAGCTGGAGGCGGCTGAGGACCCCCCAAAACCACCTAAAAGAACCCCTTATTAAAGCAACATTTATTATAGGACACAATGAGTACAGGATCAGTGGGTATCTTTAAACCTGTTTGCAAAAGAGCCTTTGGCTACAATCCAGGATGTTGCTAAACACGCTTAAGCCCCACTTATTTAAATGGGGCTTAAGCGTGTGTAACTGTGAACTGGATTGCAGCCTTTGTCAATAGCTAATGTTTACTGGATATATACGTCATTGGGTTCTAACCGTTGTGTGTTTGCAATCTTTGGAATGTGCATGGTACCATTAATGAGAAATCTTCCCCAAAGAGCTGAAATCTGAAAGGGGGGAAATAGAGTGTTTGCAGTTGCTTTATCTCTGTATTTATGCAATCTTGTTTATGATGCTGTTTCTGGCTTCCTCCACAGTGATGGGTGAGGGAGTGGGGAGGGAAAAAAAAAGACAAATCTGCAACAGAAAATAAAACACAGGACCTTTGTCATCCTTGGCACGTAGCAAATTTGTGTTTGATTTTGAGCTTCTAAACATTTCAGAGGCATCGCTCTGGAAATAAATGAAAATGGCATGTACAACAGGAATAGGTGGTTCCCCCCCCCCCATAACAAAATAAAACTGAAATAATACTTATTGCTGTAGGCTATGATCCTAAACCCACTTAACTGGGAATAAGCGCCACTGAGTTCAACAGGACTTTCTAAGAGACATATATAAGATTGTGCTGTTAGGGAGCTTCCTGCATTATTTCAACACTGCTTATAGCAACCCCTGGATGCGGGTGGCGCTATGGTCTAAACCACTGAGCCTCTTGGGCTTGCCAATCAGAAGGTTGGCGGTTCGAATCCCCGCAACGGGGTGAGCTCCCATTGCTCGGTCCCAGCTCCTGTCAACCTAGCAGTTTGAAAGCACGCCAAAAAGTTAAAGTAGATAAATAGGTACTGCTCTGGTTGGAAGGTAAACAGCGTTTCTGTCCACTGCTCTGGTTTCGGTGTTTCGTTGTGCCTGAAGTGGTTTAGTCATGCTGGCCACATGACCCAGAAAAAACTGTCTGCGGACAAACATCAGCCAGTAAAGCAAGATGAGCGCCACAACCCGAGTCGCCTATGACTGGACTTAACTGTCCGGGGGTCCTGTACCTTTTTTACCTACCTAGATAAACTTAAATAACTTAGCTGCAACTGGACTTAACTGTCAGGGGTCCTTTATCTTTACCTTTTCTTATAACAACCCCATAAAGTAGGTTTGTACAACCACCCCCATATCGCAGATAGGCATGCTGTGAACAAGAGACAGACAATGGTTTGCCTAACACAGCAGTGGAGAACTTTTCCAGCCCAATCCCTTTTGGGCAACCTTCCAGAGACCACATGCCAAAGGTGGGTGGGGCCAGAGGCAAAAGTGGGTGGAGCAACACGTGTGACCCTTACCTTTATACAGTATGTAGTCAGAGGTTTCTGCACACACCCTCTCATCTCTCCATCTCCCATACAGGCATGCAAGAGGCATTGTGACAATTCCAAGGACCCACAGAAGCACTCAAGGAGGGTGTGGAGCAGGGACCGTGGCCTAGGGTGCAGGTTGTGGCTTGCGGAGCATCTCAGGGGCCAGGTAGAGAGACCTGCAGGGTGCATTTAGCCCCTGGGCCTGAGGATCCCATCCAGTGGCCTAAGGTCAAATTGAGAATTCAAGATGGACCCACAATTGGAATCAGTTCAGCCTGTTAGCCATTGCACCACAGTAGTGCTCAGGGTTCCTGATTGTGGTCAGTCTGGTAAGCATGCTTGGCTAAATGTCCTCCTCTTCAGGCTGCCTCAGTCAATGCAGACAGCCTTGGATCTGGAGCAGGCAGGAGCAGCACATAGAATCATAGAACTGGAGATTTGGAAAGGACCCTGAGGATCATCATCCAACCCCCTGCAATTCAGGAAGCTGCAGCTGTCCCATGCAGGGATCGAACCTGCAACCTTGGCATTCTGAGAACCAGTCACTAATCAACTGAGGGCAAGCTGTGCACCTCCACAACAATTAGACATTTATACCATGACCTGGTACCTCCTACATGATAAGACATTTATAATGCTTGGCGGTTGGCTATATTTGCCTTCTCCATAAAGATACGGAGGGAATTAATGTAAATGTTTCCTCAATGTTTTGACTATGCAAATCACCATATGCCTTATGCATGATTCTCATTTGCATCCTATGGTGAAAATAAATGAGAGCTCCGTTAAAAATGATGCCACGGCACACCAACAAACCTCAAACTTTGGCATAATGGAAAGCCTTCTCACAAGTTACCATGGCTGAGCCGCTCAATGTTATTAGCACACGTTGCATAATGGGAGCAGCCAAACAAACGGCACCAAATTAAAATCTAGATTTCAGTAGGACTAGCAATGTGAATAATCACATGACTCCCTGCTGCAGTTCAGTGCAGACACAAAGCTTGGCACTATTGGGTGTGGAATGAAGCCATTGGAGGATTCCTGCTTTGATTTCTTCCTCTTTTTTTCAGAAAAGGAAAGGCATTGGCAACTCACAGGGCTTCAGAAATAGGGTCTATCATTAGTAGACCGTGGGAGGTGAACTCAGAAGTGGCAGGGGGGCTGGGAATGCAGAAAGAACAACGGGAGGGAGACCTGCTGCAAATGGATGTTTCTTTTTCATCACTCCTACAATGTATTCTGCAATCAGGAGCTGCAAGCAAGTACATACATGCAAATGCCTCTCTTCAGAGTAACACAGAGGCCAAACTAGACAAGCCGGTGGGACAGCCACATTTAGACTACTGCAATGCATTGTCTGTGGGGCTGCCCTTGAAGGCAGTTTGAAAGCTGTGGTTAGTGCAAAATGCAGCCTCCAGAATTTTGACTGGGAGAGCTCAGTGGGAACACACACTATCAGTTTTGAGGAATCCATACTGGTTACTGGTCTGAGCTCAACTCAGTGTGCTGGTGCTCACCTTTGAAGTATTTCAGGGCTGGGGACACAGGAATCTTAAAGATAACTGTCACACATATTGACCTATCCATGCACTGAGGTCATGGAAGTGGCAGCATAGAAGAGGGCACTGCCATCTTTGCCATTCCTTGGTTGCAGAACTCCCTCCTCAAAGAGGATCGCCTGGTCCACCCTGGATTCTCTTTCAGGCATTAGGCTAAGACCTTTTTATTCTACTGGGTGTTGTAACAGTTTGCATTTTAAAATAATACTGAGAACATGGTGCTATATTTTTAAACCATGGAATCGAAGTGTTTACTTTGTGGTTGAATTGCTAATCCAATTTGTGCTAATTATATTATTTGTTCACTCCTGCTAATTGGTTTATTGCATATTTTTTATTATTGTGCTTTATTTTAAATTACGTTGAAAAGCTCCCTGGAATAAAGATTACCAAGGGTGGTGTATGAATACCGGGAAACAAACAAAGAAACAAATGAATCCATGACTAGATCTCCCACAAATTTGCTACGGCTTCAAAGATGCTGCGTTGGACCCAATCAGCTTTGGTAAGCCACTTGCCTTGCACTCTCTCCTGTGGTTTCCAGCAACTGGTATTCAGAAATACAGTACTGCTGCCTCCAAGGGTGGAGATGCACCGCTGTAGGGAAAGAGTTCCACATGCACGGAGCTGCCAATGAAAAGGTCCATTGCACTACTGGTTAAATATTAAGAATAACTTCTTGATGGGACCAGGCTGCCAGGAATGTGGCCCTCTAGAGCGCAGGGGAAGAGTCAGACTCAGAAACTGAACTAAGTGAACAAGGGACCCACTCTGCAGATGAGAGCTGGTTGAGAGAGTCGAGAAAGGGCAGGTTGACCTCCCTTCCCGGGGAAGACTCCGTTAGCTCTCAAGAAGAGGAAGAGTTGGAAGGCAGCCAGAGTGTTGCTAGGCAATCAGCAGATAAGCAGAGGTCTGATACCATGTCAAGTGGGGGGGGGGCGCCAGCCTCTCAGTCCTTGTTCTAGGAGACTGGATAAGATCAGAGGGCAATGGAAGGGCAAGAGGGGAACGGCAGGAGTTTAGCGTCCTTCCTGCTGTGGGAGGGGTAAAGATTCAGACTGACCAACTATCATCAATGTGAGCAGGCGAGAAGCCATGCTCTGGATTTGTGTGGGGTTTTTTTGTTGGGGGTTTTTTTTTTTTTTGGTAAATAAATGTACATAAAACTGCCGGAAAGTTATTACTTCTCATCGGGGCTTGCTTGCCTGCCAGAGATCATTACACAGGCTGCCTTTGGCAGGTGGTGGACTTTCTTTTGTGAAAGTTTGCTAAGCAGAGAATGGCTAGCTGCCTATAAGGGATGCTGTAACAGCAAATTTCCTGCATCAAGAGCAGCCTGGACTAGATAGCCTTTGAGGTTCCTCCCAGCTCTGTGAATCTATGATTGCACTGCAAATTGGTTTCTCAAAAGGCTACGTTGTTGACTTGGGATAATCTGTTAATGGCTATTGTGGATATCCCTCAATTTTGCAAACCAGTCCTTAATTGCCTCATATTCTAGCTCAATGCCTTTGTAGGGCTCTAATTTGCTGACGATATGCTTTATGAATTTTCAGTTTTACGAACTCTTCCTTAATTTTATGAACTTCTCAATCCTCAATCAGCTCATAAAGATCTTGAAGTGCCTATTTTACTAATTATCTCCTAAGCATCTTGTTTAGCAGTAGAGATCCCCCCCATCTCAAACACACCTTAAATCATGCCTAATGGGTTTCTATTGAATGCCCACAAATATGACAGCGATGTCAACATTAAGGAATTGCTTTGCCATATATCACTGCATAGTGTGGGTGGGTGTGGGGGGAGTAGTTGATTTAAAGGCTGAGGATCTTTCATCATGAACATCAATCACAGTGATGCTTTGTGGGAAAATCTTTCAAAACACACAAACATCTATTCACCAGCATGGCTATTCACCAGATTTCAAAAACATTAGAATGTTTCAAATGCTTGTGATTTATCATTTGGCATTTGTTTTTGTGACACCCCTCCCACCCCACCCCACTTTTCAAGGCAAATAAGGAAGCCTGATTGGTTCCCTGGCAAGGAAAAGAAAAGAAAACCACAAACAGGAGGCTGCTGGCCCATTTGTGATCCAGTCTGAACTGTGGGGATTCTGTGTGAATGGGCTTCTCCTTCTAATGTCAGTCATTTGCATGGATTTGTCCAGAAATGAACTAGGGGGCTTGTAGGATTGTGGAAGTTTGGTGTGCACATCCAAACAGCCACACCCCAAAGAAACAGCTGGATTGGGCTATTTATTACAGTTATAGTCTGGTGGTTCTTCATACCCTATAACAGACCCTCCAAGTGGCCCTATTTTCCAGGGACAGTCCCAGATTTACACAAGCCATCCCGGTTTCTGATTTGATCCTGGAATATCCTACTTTTCTTTAGGATGTCCTTATTTCCTTTGGAGAAATGTTGGAGGGTATGGAGTTATCTGACCTCCGAGCCATACGAAGGCAGTCCTGTACAGGGAAGGGTTTTTGTGTTTAATGTTTTATTATGTTTTTATATACGTTGGAAGCCACCCAGATGGGCAGGGTACATCATCATCATCATCGTAACAACAACACAGTGGTACCTCGGGTTAAGTACTTAATTTGTTCTGGAGGTCTGTTCTTAACCTGAAACTGTCCTTAACCTGAAGCACCACTTTAGCTAATGGGGCCTCCTGCTGCCACCACGCTGATGGAGCACGATTTCTGTTCTCATCCGGAAGCAAAGTTCTTAACCCGACGTATTATTTCTGGGTTACCAGAGTCTGTAACCTGAAGCGTATGTAACCTGAAGCGTGTGTAACCCGCGGTACCACTGTAATAGATAAATGGAGGGAATTTTGGCACAGCTGTAGGATAATCAGAAACTTTGGATGTGTTTCCACAGCAGAGACTGAGGCAGTTCATTTTGAAAGGAGGAAAAGGCTTTGCTCATTAATAGTACAGAACTGTAGAAAAACTAGAACCCACCCCCCTGTACAGGGCTTGAATTCTTCACTGCCAACCTCAGCTTCCCCCTGCCCAATATATTAACTCTCAGCTCACCCCCCCCCAGCCAAGCTCTGCTTCTGAAGCATAGCTAGTAAGATGCTGCAATCAATTGCTGCATCTAAGAAAACATGCTGCCGTACATTTCTTCTCTCTCTTTTTTAATTAACCAGGTTTAACTAAACCAGTCTCTTTGTGCCTGATAATCTCAGAGGAGAGGGCTCACCCACCTGACCACCTTGGGAAAGTAGTTCTCTTCCAGGGTCTCTACATATAAATCACATCACCCTTTGGAAAGATGATTGTGGTGAGAGCATTCTTCTGCATCTCTGCTAATTATTCATCAAGCTAAGAACACCAGTAAAACCTAGTAATGTCCATTCTTCTTCTACAATAAGCACTGTGATGTTCCAACACAGACACAACTAAATAAAATAAAAATACATGGGAAACAATGGCCTATTTTGCAAGTTGACAAAAGCAAAAAAAAAAAAAAAAGTTAACTGATGACTTTGATCTGGGAACTTTCTTCAGGGATACTTGCATATCCAGTCATTGTTCAGACTCGTCTTCAGTTTCTACCAAAGAAATAAATAAAATGTTCTTGTTCCTAAGCAACTTCGATGCTGAAGCATGAGTCACGTCAGCCAGGGGGGTGGGAAGAGAACAAGCTGCCCTTCTGCGACTCAGAAGGAAGGCGATTGAAAGGGAAACATTTAGCTAGAGCAATTATGTTGGAATAGAACACAATGGAGATTTCATAGAGGAACATCTTGCTCTACAATCCCAGCAGGAGCTGAAAGATGCAAAGGGGAAAGGGCTCCAGGGAGAAGATCTGCACACAGAAAAAGAGACTGTCAGTCAGTGTTACTGAATATCTATACATACTGGTAGATCAGGTGTAGAGAACCTGTGGCCCATAGGCCTCATTAGACTTGCCAAGCCCTGAAGGATGGCCTCCTGGGCTGTTTGGGGCAAACGGTGCCCATGTTCCATGTGCCTGACATGATAGATCACATCAGGTGCTGGGAACTTCAAGCCATGGCTGAAATAAAGAAGTGTGCTCTCAACTCTTCATCCAAACAGAAAAAGCTGGCATTTTTCATACTTGGCACCTTTTTCTGTCATCCTGAAGTCAAGTTGGAGATGCAAAGGATTTCTCTCTGAGGCGAGACCTGAGCTTCACCCACAAAGTAAAAAATATGAGTCGTCTGAAGTCATTGTGACATCAGGTGATGGTCAGATGGATCGCCATACCCCCCCTGCTCAGGATCTGGACCACTGGTTGGAACTTGTTCCCCATCTCACTCTGCAATAGACAGATAAGGTTGCTGTGGAGAAGAAACACCTGCTTGTTCCCCTCTGGACATCGTTGCCAAATCCTGCCCAGAAAGTCCAGGAGTTTCATGGGAACTCTCCTGAGGTGGATTGGCACAGCCCCAACTAATTCCCCTTGCCTTTGATACCCTGTTCCCTTACCTCTTCTCCATATTGGTCAGGAATCTTTAGAGAACAGGAAGCCACAATTCTGGCCTGGAAGCATAATTACTGAGAGCAGTTTAGAAAATCCAATTAGTTCTTTGGGTACCACACTATCCAGAGGTCAAGGGTGATCTATAAAGGTACGTCCACCTTCAGCCAGCTCAACATTGCCATTACCTGGACTGGTTATGTCAGAAGGGATCGTGCTCAACTACAGCAGACGCTTTGATATGTATGTATTTTTCCTTCAAAAAATAAGGTTTTAAAAGATGTTTTGAGAAGACGGCAACGTTGGAACATTCAGCAATACGAAAGCTGCTAGATAACAAAATTCTGATTCACACATTATCCTGGGATACGTGGATCAGTATCAGAATTTGCAAAGACTGAATTCCTCAAGTATATATTGTGGATGTGCGCGGGCACACACACACACACACACACACACTACATACAGTACTTTGAACAGTATTCACATACTCAATCCCTCTTCAGGTGTTGCCTCCCTGCATGATATAGAACCCTCAGAGTAGAAGCAGGTCTCAAGCTTCAGACAGCTCCTCTCCAAATTGCACAGGCAATGTGGAAGGGGGTGGAAATATGTTCAGCCTCGTGCAACCCTCACACGTCACCTTGCCCCAGTTCCTCAGTCCCTTGAGATGGCTACAGTCTAGTTACAAGGCTGCTGACCACTTCCATATCGTCCAGCCAACAGCACATAGACCCATCGGTCTGTAGACCTTGGACAGCCTTGTGCCTTTCTGAGCAAGTGGAATTTCCATTAATGTTCTGTGGCACAAGCTAGGAAAGGCTCTTATTGAAGCCAGAGCGCTTGCAGCCACTAGTTAAAACCAGTTTCAAAGACAGCAGCTTATTTCTTTCAACACCCTGCTCTTAATTTGTCATATTTAGCTGGTTTTACGAGTCAGCTGTAAGAAACCCACTATATTTCTGCAAATAGATGTGCTCTGTACTTTAAACTGATATGTCATTTATCTCGTAGTTAAGTGCCCTATGAGGTTATGCAACTCGTCTTTGGCTTTGCAAACAGGTATTTTTGGAATGCTTGCTCTGGCCATTGGCTACTTTATATAAAGCAGTTGAGTCACCCGAAAAAAAAGAAAAGAGAAATGTTTATACCTTTGATCAAGAGACTTTGAAGGGCTCATTAAAAAGCAGAGGCAACAGATAGTTCTACGGGTACACAGACAGGCATGATTTGTGTGGTGATACAACAGAGGAACCACACTCGTCATGCTATTTTGTTCAGATACATTATATTCTACCTTCAATTGAGCTAAAAGTTGCCGAAGAAGTGGGAAATGCACAGTACTGACTGGCCAGAACCAGTTCAAACACAACCCCTGTATGCAAAATATGTATATTGTACACTAAATAACTCAATGCAACACGTACTATAACACAATACAATGCAAACTCAAATAATATAAGCAGTGTCTCAAATCAATCTTGGAGAGTTATATATAATATTACAAATTACTATTCAATGTCACCGAGTTCAAGAGTTCAACTGTAAAGTACTGAAGGCCAGAGTGCAGTTTCTCTGTGTTAAATCTTGTAGATAAGAAGCTGTGTATGAGGAGGACAAGACATCTGGGTAAAATCTCTGTTTCGTCCCCTTCCTTCAGGCTGGTCCAAGAACATTGGTCCAAGAGCTGAGTGCCCACTCAGGAGCTGATCCAGTAGTGAGCATTGATTTGCCTGTTCACCATTGTAAAGTGGCCATGGCTGTCTGCTAAACGGCAACAACAACCAAAGACAGAACTGAGATGTGAGAACAAGATGGGCCTGGACCTGATCCAGCAGGTCTCTGGTTCTTACTGGGAAGTCTAGAGCATGTCTTGCAGATGTTGCTGAACTACAACTCCCATCAGCCCCAGCAAGTATGACCACTGGGCAGGAATGCTGGCAGTTGTAGTTCATCAGCATCTGGTGGGTCCAAGGTTCCCCACACCTGACCTAAGGAGTATTCACTTCATTTCAAAAAAACAACAACCATATGCCTAGAATGTAAATGAGCAAATATCCACCACCATCCAAAAATAATCACTCAGAAACTGAATTAGTGGTGACTGTTGAAGTTAATATTCCACTGTGTTGGCATGCTTTCTGTAGTTTAATATATTTTTAAAATGGTCTGATTTGCAATGTTACTTGCTTTACACCAAGGCAATAATGCCACTAGTGGCAGCATGCCTTTCATCCTTTTTAGAATGCTTGTTTATTTCTTCTAATTTAGAGCCAAACTATAAAATATTAAGGAGTTATTAGTTTAAAATATAGAACGGAAAGCGTCTGAAAATAGACCTATACTGTAGCCAAAGCATTCACGGCTCTTCATACATTAATCAATAGTTCATATATAAATAATTAGCACCAAGTTCACTTGGTGATGAAAGTGGAATTTCTTTGAATAGAAGGGAAAATATGAATATGAAAATACTGCTCATTCTAAAGTTCATTCTAGAGGCTCTTCCCTGCTGAGAAGAGGGCAATAATGGATTTGTTTTTTCATGGTCTGAAGCTTTTATAACTTTTTGAAAAAAATATATTTGTGTTTCCTTTTTTTCTTTGAAACATCCAAAAATGAAAGGGCACTGGAGTTTCTTCCATTCTGTCTTTCAAGGTTTCATCATAAACAGAAGTTCTCAAACTTAGTCATACTAAAATGTGGGTCTTCTTGTTCATAGGAGGCTCAGTGTATACTGAAAGAGACCCTTGGTCCATTGAGCTGAGTGTAGCTAACCCTAGATGGCAGGTCTAAGATGGGGTGTATCCTAGACCAGGGCTGTCTGGCAGGACAAGATGGTGATGTTTACATGACCTCCCATCATAAAACTCCTTCCTTGGAGGTTTTTAAGCAGAGGTTGGATGGCCACCTGTCATGGATGCTTTAGCTGATATTCCTGCATTGCAGGGGGTTGGACCTGATGACCCTTGGGGTCCCTTCCAATTCTACAGTTCTATGATTCTATGAAAAGTCTTCCCTTAGACATGTGTGGGCGACTCCCTGGTCCTGAATGGGGCAACTGTGCCCCTGAAGGAGCAGGTGCACAGCCTGGGAGTCATTTTGGACTCACATCTGTCCATGGAGGCACAGGTCAATTCTGTGTCCAGGGTCTCTGTCTACTAGCTCCATCTGGTACGCAGGCTGAGACCCTACCTGCCTGCAGACTGTCTCGCCAGAGTGGTGCATGCTCTAGTTATCTCCCGCTTCGACTACTGCAATGTGCTCTACGTGGGGCTGCCTTTGACGGTGACCCGGAAACTACAACTAATCCAGAATGTGGCAACTAGACTGGTGAATGGGAGCGGCTGTTGAGACCACATAACACCGGTCTTCAAAAACCTACATTGGCTCCCAGTACGTTTCCGAGCACAATTCAAAGTGTTGGTGCTGACCTTTAAAGCCCTAAACGGCCTCAGCCCAGTATACCAGCCCCATTGTTCAACCTGGACAATGAGGTCCAGCACTGAAGGCCTTCTGGCGGTGTGTGTTTAATACGCAGGAATATCCAACCCCCTAGGTATAGGAGGACTGAACCTTTTCAACCGGAGAGTCAAATTCCCTGTTGGTCAGCCCTCCCAGGGTTGCACACCAGTGGTGGGCATGCCCAAAGCAAAAGTGGGTGTAGCCAAAGTAGGTGTCACCACCCCACACCTTCCGTCCCTCCCCCCATCTCTCATACACATCCACACATACAGACTAAAAGCTCACATATGGGGAAAACTTACTCACCCTTGCAGCACACCTATTCATGCAGCTCCATCACCAGACAGCACAGCACCTGGTGACTACTTTTCATTTTTATATGTATTTTAAAAAACCCTTTCAGAAGATGATTTCACACATCTCTCACACTAAGCCTAATTTGACCATAAGCTTCTGGTGAAAAAACCCCACCTTCTTTCTAGTACAGGGACAGTTTTAATGGCTCAGGGATGCCTTAGAAACATAGCAAGCTGCCAGAACATTGGCTCATCTAGCTCAGTCTTGTCAACACTGATTGGCAGTGTCTCTCCAGGAGTTCAGGCAACGACTTTCACAGTGCTAACTAGAGGTGCCAGAATTTCAACTCGGGACCTTTTGCATCCAAAGCAGATGCTCTGCCACTGAGTTACAGCCCTTCCCCAAGAACCACGGCTGCACCTTCGTCTCCTTCGCCTTCCCCAGAGAAGGTACCAGCACCACACCTTCCTCCCCATCGTTGTTGTATGGTGAGAAGGAGGAACTCAGCAAGAGGAACCTACTGCTAGAGACAGAAAGGCAGCATAGAGCACTGAAAGAAAACAATTAACTCTTATCTCCTTCACTTTTGACCTCTTGCAACTACGGTAAATTCTGGGTGTTCAGCATAAAAATCTAAACAGCGTTAGCGATCGCAAGGCCCACAATCCCCAGCAGTAAGACTCCCTATGTTGTGGCTGCTTTCAAGGATCATTCAAAAGCCCTCTTAAAAAAGAATCGTTGATAAAAGAAGAAAGTGCACCACAGGCACTACACATTGGTCTACTTGACACATAATGCCAAGCCAAACCATGGTTTGGTTTACCACTATATACAAATATGAGCTAGCAGTCTATTGGCCACGCTGAACAAACCTTTGCCTTAGCTCTTAGTTTGTCTGCAGTGAGACAAACCATAAGCTCAGATTTGGACATAACGCTAAACCATGGTTGAGTTCCTGGTAGCATGGCAGAAGTAGAATTGGAGGAGATGGTGGGTCCAGGAAGTTGCAATGTTTGCTCGTACATGCTATGCCATAGTTTGTCTTAGTGTTAAGTGCAACTTGGGGCATAAGAGAAGTGAATTCCCCAACCCCTTAGTTTCCTGAGTTGCTCACTCAGCACATGAACCCATCCACCGAGAGAAGTTAGGGCAGTTTTGTCACCTTTCCCAAGCAACTAAGCTATAATTTCTCAAGGGACAAAGAAACACCTACTCCATAAGACCAGCAAAGTTAATAGATCATCATAAGCCTATTGGCTGAGAAGTGAGCTTTCAGAAGAGAAATAGTGTCTACCTCATATATTTTCAAGGGATTTGTCCTCTGGCTCTCTCCTCTTCTGTCAGCTTTATGTTTTAGAGATGAAACTGTATGTCTATATTATTTCGCAGCTTGTTAACTAGCAGCCTTAGGAAGACATACAAACTATAAGGGATTATTTCCTCTTAATAGTACAATTTTATCTCCGCCATATTTTAATCAGAAAGAAATACTGGAAGAACATTTGAGAAAAGGTTGTTTAAAGGGGGTTGAAATGAGAGCTAGTGCGGCATAGACACAATGATGATGCTCTACCTCCACTGCTGGGTAAATTATGCCTCTGAATACTAGTTGCTGAAGTGAGGAGAGCACTGTTACACTCAGGTCCTGTTTCCAGACTTCTTGTAGGCATCTGGTAGGCCATTGTAAGAACTCCCATCATCCCTGCCCATTAGATGGCCTGGCTGGGGCAGATGGGAGTTGGAAACCAACAATATCTTTAGGACCAGAGATTATCCACACCTGGTCTGCAATAAAGTCTCCTTTACATATTGCCTAGGGCAGTGGTGGCCAAAATTGGCCCTGCAGCTGTTTTGGGAATACAATTATCATCATCCCTGACCACTGCTCCTGTTAGCTAGGGATGATGGGAGTTGTAGTCCCAAAACAGTTGGAGGGCCAAGCCTGGCCACCACTGCCCTAGGGTGATGTAATTCCCTATTGCTTCCTTTGTGGATGTCCCAGTTCTGCTCTAAATAACAGGCACATCTTCTACCAACATTGTTAGGGTGGAGAGCATGAAGTGGGTGGGACCTTCACAGTTAAGCAATATATCACCAGCACTGTACATTGCCTGCCCAAATTATAAAGTAATGGTTGCCTTTGGAATTATATATACATGCAGTGCATGTGTGTGTGTGTGTGTGTGTGTGTGTGCATTCACATGTGTGTACCTAACTGGTAATAGAATGGCGGTTGCCCCGGGTGCAAAAACTGTTAGGCGCAAAACTGCAACACCTGGTGCTGCCTCAATATAGCTGTGCACGTCTGTCGCTGGGCTCCATTGAAAGTGGTTTCTCCATGTGAACCAGAAAGTGACCTCTCCAGACAGCAGAATGACTCTTCTTTTCTTATCTCTGTGGCTGTGATCTCCTGGGTGACACAGATGTTGTTAGGCAGGTGAATGTGCATCTGTACTCTGTGTCTGTTTCCTTCCTTCCCTCCCACTACCCTCCACATGGCCCCAGGTGCTGGCAACCCACGGTACGCCAGTGAGATCTGGTAGGGTTTTTTTATGATTCCTTGAAGAATAATTTAGCCTTGTCTAAAACCTCCATTGTTGGAGGCCATATTCTTCTGAATACCAGTTTCTAGAAACCACAGGAGAAGAGGGGGCTCTTGTGCTCAGGTCCTGCTTATGGGCTTCCTACAGACACCTGGTTGGCCACTTTGAGAACAAGATGCTGGACCAGATGAACCACTCCTCCGATCCAGCATGTTCTTCTTGTGTTCTGATGATACCCTCCAGATGTTCTGGACTACAGCTGCCATCCGCCCCAGTCAGCAATGGCCAGCTGCAGGTTGGGGGAGGCTGGGAAAAAGGAATAGCACCACATACGAGACAGCACAAATGAGAAAGTGAAGCTAACTGACATGCCTCTGTGTTGCATTGGCATCTCAGACAGGGCATCTCTTATTATGAGGTGCCCTTAGAGAGTTCAGCTGGATGGAACCGCTTAGCGCAGCAAATGGATTTGCTAAACTGAGAAGAAGTTGGCCCTTTTCTGAACACAGCAATCTGTGCAACTGCACATAGGGCAGGCTGTTTCCTAATTGTTATGGACAAGGTACAAAGCTTTTTAACAATGGTCAACAGCAAGTGAAGAAAAAAAGGAACTTAAGAGAGGAAAGATTGGGTTTTATGTGAAACTGAGATTAACTGCTCCCTTCCCCATCCACCTCCCTATAGCATCCTATCCAATGTGATAAAGCTTCACGGGTGCTTTTAGGAAGGTAATTACCTCTAAAACAGAATTAATGTAGCTCAAGTGAAGTAACTGACCTGCGAGCTCAAGTGGCATAAAGGTTATCTCCACGATAGTGACTAATACAGACCTTTCTGACCACAACCTGATTCTGACATTTAAAGCTACTTCCCAACATTTATTTTTTTTCACTTCTTTGAACACTGGCAAGATTTGCTCTTTCACCATGGCAATAACAGCCCAGACCTGGAAAACATGTCTCTGCTATACAGGTGAGCCAGCTACAAGCTTTGCTTTTAGAACAGCACTCTCCCAAAAAGCATTTCACAATGTTTTATTCACAACATTGTCACCTCGCCACCTCAGCTATCGCAAAGCTCATTGCTATAGTTCAATTAATCGAGGCCAGAGTGATAATGCTTGGATTTGTTTCTTAGCAGCGATTTGCGATGTTCCAAGGTAGACCAGTGGGAGTAAAGTACATTAGAGAAAGGAGAGGTAATCCATATTTCTTCCTCATGAGCTATTTGCTGTCTTCATTTAGCACATCAGTTGCTAAATACCACAAACTGATTGTTACAACTTTGTGGGCACATAAGTTGACTGGAAACTCGGGTGCCTTTGATGTACCCTTCCATTATCATCATGTCAATTACTTCAGACCTATTATTTACACTGTTGCTTGCGGACCATCTAAAAGTCCAATGCCTGCCACTACTGGACCATCAGATAGATAGATAGATAGATAGATAGATAGATAGATGATATATGCAGATAGGCAGGTGTCAGGGACTGGGAAGAGGAGGAATGGTGGAAACTACCTCCCCATCCTGACCCTTCCAGAGAGAAGGAAGAGGGAGGCAGTATAGGGGTTTGAGGGAGGTAGCAGCTCAGAAGCAGATGAGGGGGGAAGCTGGGAAATCATGGGAGAGCTAGAACAACACCCAGCTGACACGTTGTCACTAGAAAGCATTCCAGACCCTCCCATCTCCCAGAACCCAGTGAGCCTTAAAGAGCTCAAGGACAGAGGGCACACAGCAGCACCCATAGAGGAGGTGATGATGATGATAGAGGAAGTGGGAGAGACAGGGGTGGTGGTGTGGAGATTCACTCGGGACAACGCCATTGTCCAAGAGGCTGGGTTTTATAGCCTCTCTCTGTAAAGACCGATTTTTTTAAAAAACCAAAACAATTTTTCCCCTTGTCTTTATACTTTCCTGGGCAACCAGCCAGGAGCCGCTGACAGCATCCTGGCAGCAGGTATGCCATCTGGTGCTGATGGGAATTGTAGTCAAAACATCTGGTGACAAATTTCCAATTGTCCTCTTTATTTCCATTGTGGTACTTATTGCCACAATGTCAAAATGTCAGTTGACCATTGCTGGGGAAACCTAGCCAGATGGGTGGAGTATACATAATAAATTATTATTATTATTATTATTATTGCATGTGTACGCATATATTAACCATCTTCAATCATTGTGTCTAGGAGCTGTGGAGTATAGGGAGTGATGGTAAAAAAAGAGCCCCATTTCACTGGGAATCACAATTCCACACATAGTCAAGTGAGCACCGGACAAAACGAGTTTCGCTTAGGAATCTTGGCCTTCTAGAACATAAAATTATTTCACTACTGACCATAAGTTTACATTGGGTGCCTTTAAATGAACACACCCCAAAGCAAACCCAAGTCCACGAGAAACCACAAGACAGAAAGCATCTCTCCATGATGAAAAAGAAAATAGTAAAACACAGCAAATTGTACACAGCAGAGCGAGAAATCAATTAATTCAACAAGACATAAGATGCTAAATTATTGTACCAGTAGATGTAGCCAGTGGTTATCATCAATAGCCTGTTGAGTAATTGCCTTTGCTACTGCAAGAATACAATGTGGTGCCTGTTATGTATTTTAGACACTTTCCAGACTGTACTATAATTTTATTGATTACCAGATCAGCGGCAGGGGGGTCAGTGAGCAGCATTATAATTTAATGTCGATCTAGCATATTCAATTCATTGGTTTTCATGAACTCTGAGAACAGTTGCCAAGTTTCATACATTGCACTGAAACTACTTGGAAAAGCACCACATGTGTATAAATCATGTTGCCCAATATCAAATCAAGAGTGCATTTTCTTAATCTACTCTGAAGCAGTGACCAGCTCAAGATTTCTAGACACTTGCTAGAAATCCATCTTTCCCCACTTCAGCAATTCCTCCTCTTCAGCTTTCAGGGGAGCAAAACTGATGGGGTCATTGACAATGATGGTGGAAAAACCAATGCTGTAATCAACGTGAGGCTGATAATGTTTTCCTCCTTAGTACGCCAGGAGACACAAGCATCAATGGCTGGGACTCATCCAGGCAGACCTAATTACCAAGTCAGGAACTAAGTCTCTCCAGCATTCTCACAGTTGAAATATGGAGAGCTCACTCCCATGCCCATTGGGAATATCCTGGAAAGTGGCTTTCCCCTGCCTGGACAGAGAAAGATTAACTTCTGTAGTCTGTACTTTGGAATTCTTAGCTACCACCTTCCAGCTTCTGAAATTTCTCCAGGCATTGTCCTGTTACTTTGAGCCTGTACTCAGACTAAGAAAAATGATGCATGTTGCAGAAGTTTGTGATTGGAGGATGCAGATGAAGGACTCTATAAATGGGGAATGGTTTCGAGGGCTCAATATGTTTCCCAGCAAAGGAAGGCGAATCATGAGGGGAGTGTGTATTGTGGACTTCCCAAGTTTCTAGGACTCATCATGCATCAGAAATGCAAGGAGACCTGGAATTCAGAATGAGTCCAAATTAGCTCCATTTAAGTGAGTTCATTCTGAAGTGTCCCTTAAGACACCTGCAATCAATAGAAATTTTATTTTTTAAATGAAAACTGAAAACTTGCAATATACTGCATTTGTCTGAAACCATGGACAAAACATCTCTGATAATATTTTCCTTCCAGAAGCATACCTTGTATTTTCTAATTGTTGAACGCTGGACTGGACGTCTCATTTTCTTTTTAATTGGAAAACTCGTTTTGAGTGGGAAACATATAGGGTTGTACGCAATACTAGTGCTATTCATTCCATTTTGTTGGCTATTTTCTGAGTCAATGCCTCCCCCGCTTTTTTTGTTTGTTTGTTTCTTTAAAACACTGTTTTGATTCATATTGTGTTACATTTTAGTGTCTCAAAAGCCCCCTTTATTACTTAGAAGGTTCTTCGCTTGAAGTTCAGGGATAACCAATATAAAATGAAGGATGGAGACAGAGGCCAAAAATATGCCAATGGAATTTAAAATACCTGCTCATTTCCAGATAACCTCCCCCTCTCAAATGTTGGAACATCCTATTTATAGGGAAGACAAGTTCCCATTTAAAGTAGAAAGGGAACACTAAGAGCAGAAATGAAAGCAACAGAGGCAGCATTAAAGAGTGAGATTATTCAGGAACAAAATGGAAGTGATGGACTTAAAAATGCCACAGGCATCTCTTGGAAAGTATTATTAATAGGGAAGGTATGCAATAATATATTCCTTTAGAATTATATTTTCTACTCTTCAGAAGTGCAAGAAACTTACTACAGGTCTGAGTTCTGATGTGATATTTTGCAATGGAATTAGAATTGCTGGCAGAAAAAAAACAATGCTGCCCGATTTTTGCATGTGCTAATCTACTCTCAGGTATTGTCTAGGCTACATTATACTGCTTAGAGATGGACGTGCTTTTAAAGAGGCAACATTAGTCACAATTATGTATATTACTGTTTAGGGAAGTTTTTAACGTGTGATATTTTACTGTATTTTTGGTTTTTATGGAAGCCGCCCAGAGTGGCTGGGGAGGCCCAGCCAGATGGGCGGGGTATAAATAATAAATAATAATAATAATAATAATAATAATAATAATAATAATAATAATAATTACTATTACTATTACTATTACTATTACTGCTAATAATGTTCATCCATTTTTATTTTTATTTAAATGATGTGGCTTTGCACTGCAAAAACCATAACTTGCTTTTTGAGGATAAGACATGTGCTAGATACATTATTCCGGTCTGAGAGAATCAAGGAAAACAACTCGGTGGAAATAAAGGAGAAGTTTCACATGCACCTAATACCCAGCGCCACTTCATGGATCCCTGCCTTGTTGTGGCAAAGGGGCTTGAATAACTCAGAGAAGCTATGAGCTATGCTGTGCAGGGCCACCCAAGATGGACAGGTCATAGCCGAGAGTTTAGACTTAATGCGATCCACCTGGAGAAGGAACTGGCAAGCCACTCCAGGATTTTGCCAAGAAAACTCCATGGACATAAAAAAGGAGAAGCTTTGAGAAGAAAGTGAGAGTTTCCAAGGCATTCATGGGGTCATGGAGTGTCAAACACGACTAAGACGACTAAAGAACAACAAAAATACTCAGCCAGATAGATCACTCGGAAGAAGACATCTAGATAGGAAGAGTAGGTTAAATTGTATCACTGTTGCTTGCTGTAAAGTGGTCCTTGATCAAACAATGGGGGGGGGGGAGCGACTTCAATCAATAGCGACTGGTGTGACTGAGTCTGGGAGACACTCATCACTGAAAAAACCTCATGGATAATTGCAGAAAAATGGTTCCCAGTGATTCTTTTTATACAGTTTAGCACCTGTTCCTAGAATGTGAATAAATAACCTCTCCACATCACCTGCTGAAAACATTTCAATGCACCTTCTGTTTGTTTTTCAGGCTTCCTGTCCTTACACCTGTGTTCTAGTTTCACTCATAAGCAGGCAAGGTTTCACATGCTGCCTCTCTCCCATTGATTGCGTGTTTTATTTTCTGCCGTTCCTGGAGAGAAAAATAATAATGAAAATACTATACAAATGCTGAATAGAGCGTCATCAAATAGTCATGGGGATGTTTTTTATTTTTATTTTTAAGGCTTATAAATAACTCCTCGACAAAGAACACACAAACAGCACATTTCCAAACAATTACGTGCATGAAACAGAACCGGGTCCAGTTTTTCAAAAGGACTCTGATTCCAATGAGGCAACTCGATTGCTGTATCATTTATAAAGCTACTTCATAAAACATGTTCCGCATGTTTATGGATTTTTACTTCCCCGCTCCACTGAATCAGTGTAGAACTATTATGCTATCCTCTTGCTTTCTGTTGAGGTGCTGCAAAAGTCAGGGGTCCTGATCCAGTTACACACACAAGCAGACAGATGCACACACCTTCCCAGTGGTCCTAGATTAAAGGCTGGTGCTGTCAGATCTGAAGCAAGATGTGTAGAAAAACTATGAACCTCTCCAGCAGAATATCCAAAGTCTCAATGCATTTGTGGACTTTGCTGTCTTTCAGCAGGTTAATATTTGTTGTGTTAAATAAGGTATTCAAATTGTTTGACCTCCACAGGGTGGTGATCAAAGCAGCCACCTACCAGCCTTCTACAAAACATGTCTCTCCTGTATCGGTCTCTACAGTCACAGCAGGCACTGTAACTCTCCAATAGTTTGACTTTACCTGCAAAGGTTTGCTCTTCCATCGTCTCCTGAGACAGACAAATGCCAATGACAACAGCCTTGAACACTGGAGAGAGCTGGTGCTGTTATTTCTCTTTCTAAAGAGCTCTCAAGCTACATCTTCAAACTGTGAGATTAAGGCATGCTTTGGAGGTTTCTAAGGGAAGTCCCTGGATGAGACACACTAAGGGAGGTGGATGAGCACATGCATGAATTGCAATCCTCTGGATCACATCCCAAGAGTTCCTTCCAGTGTTGGCTGATGCCCATTGGTAGGACAGGAGCCTAAAAGTCAGTGGAGCCAGAGCCTACTAATTCTATTTCTGTCCCCTTCCTTTGGTGAGTTCTACTAGGGCAGCACTCAAACTATGGAGAAGGAAGCAGTGCTACCCCTGGACTAGTTGTAAGCAAGAACGGAAAAGGGTTCACAGACAGCAAACTGGGCCTTGCTCCATTCATCAAAACGAACCAGCAGATTTTGGAAGTGTGTGTTGTTGGGATGTTCCATTCCACCTTAAGGCATGATTGTTGTGTGTCACATGCCTGTTTACACTCCAGCACAGCTTGCTGAGAACTTCCGTTTGTGTATAGCTTTTGCTTTTGCTGCCTTGCTTTGGACATGAAGGAGATCGGACATGTTTTCCCTTTGTCCTGATGTATGCTGAATAAACTGCTTGTAAATATGCTCACACAGCCTCTCCTGCTACTTCTGTTGCATAGTGTTTACTCTGCTGAATAGCATGCCCTAGCTTTTGAAGCTCGGGTCACAGATTCATGCTGGACCAAGGACTGGCGTTCACCCGGGACACCGGCCGGTGGGCTGGAGCTCCCTGGGGCCTGCCAATTGCCCCTGTTTCCTTGGTTGCATGGCAACATGTGTGTGTGGGGAGCTTCAGAAAGAAGGAGAAGAGGAACCCTGCTGTTTGAGTGGAAATCTGCTCACACCATGTTTGGTACGACCCCACACAAACAAATGTCTCTTCCCATTCTAATCTCCCATCATAGTTTCCTGTTTCACTTCTTCTCTCTTCCTGATGACATTATGGGGAAGAAAAACACCCTCAACCACATTTTTTTTTTTTTTTTTTTTGGTTTCCTGTACATATGTCTAAATAATTATCAAAGAAGCTGCATGGTTTGCTAAGGCGGACCGCATCACTGAACAACTCATTTTCTACCAATGTAGCCCTACTATAACTTGGTCCTTTCGGTAGTAATTGAATTCAGCCTACTGCTGTCAAAACAGAGAATTTATGAATAATAAACTGATTGTAGCCAGCACAGCTAAGTCCAAGATAGCAAGCTCTGTCAAGGAATCTGATGAAATTTAAAACACAATAAAGATTAATTTAGGCCTAAACTTACGCTGTTTCCACACTGGACAATAAAAAGCAAATAAAGCTGTCACTCTCATGTAACATAATCTATAGAGCTACAAGGTAAAGAAGTGTTGAGACAAAATAAGTTGGCCAGAGATTTTGGGGGGTGGGGTGGTGGTCTTATTTAGCAGTAACATGAAAAAATATATGCCACAAGTAACTTGAACAGTCTGCACCTCATCTCATTTTTCATTCCAGTTAATGTAGTTGTGTTTCTTAATGGGAAAAGTTAGTACCTCAAAAAAACAGATACTAAAACAGATACTGAAGATATTTATACCTGGCCAGTCAGAGGAAGTCAGTCATTCACTGATGATGTAACTTGCAGGCATTCCACTTATTTTTAAAGTTTATCCACAGCTTCTAGTAGTTGTCTCTACGGTGATCCCTAAGTTGGGTTTTCCACAACTCACCCCCTGCCCATCACAAGCCGGCTGAGGTTCAGTGTTGGGCTGTTTTGATGGTCATTGGCCTGATGGCATCCTCAGCATCAAGGCATCTTTAGCCAACCATCAGTGGTGTAATTTGCCCAAGACAACAGCCAAGGCACATTATCGATAAGTCTCCTTGGAGTGGGTGAAGGACAGGGCCTCCACAGTATATAATGTCAAGCTCCCGTGGTGATTCAGTTCATATGACATAAGGCACTGGGGGAGAAGCCCAATTATTTCCACCAGGCTGCCTCAATTGATCCATGAAGCTGTTTTGCCCAAGCAATACCCACCTATGTCTGGATTGAAATGGTTTCTGCAGGTTCAGTCAACCACATGTGCAAGGCCTTGTGCAGATAATCAGTTGTTTGCTGGTGATGAGCTGATAGTCCATAAAGCCAAAAATGGCTCACCAGACACCAGGTGGCTGGCAAAGGGCAGCCCAAATTTTAGCTAGCAGGGGTGGGAAATTTAAGGATCTGGCTTGCCGTGCAGCTCCAGTCTCCCACCCCATCAGAAGACTTGCTGTGAGTTAGTGAGAAGCAGCAGAAATGACAAAAACCAAAACAGGAACAATATCTAAATAAAGCAGCTAAGTTTGGCAACGTGGCAGCTTCCAAATTTTCCGTTCTTAACCGCAGCATTAAAATCATTAACAGGGAAATAAAAAGTACATATTCCTGCTGTCTGGGAATTAATCTTTGAGGTCACCCCATAAGCCAATGGAGAAGAAGGATGTGTAATCTCATTACAAATTCAATAAAACTATTCCATCATGGGGGGAAAGAGAGAATTCAGCGGAGTCTGTGGCTTCAAACCACAGCCGTCCATAAATCTGTCTATGAACTACAATGTTCAATTAATCTCTGAACCCATTTCAATACTGAGTCATCATCTTTACTGCGGTTGACATCTCTGATCTAAGAATAGGTACCTGTGCATGCTGAACTGTGACTTATGAAGCAAAGCCATTAGCACTTAGCCGGGAAGTTTTATTACTTGAAAATCACAGGTCAGAATTTTGAAATGTGACATTCCCCAGCAGCGCTTAACCAAATTCGGCCGGGAGCTTATTTGTGTAAACTGGCACAGTTGGCTCATTAGTGCACGCTTTGCTTTTGCAAATGTTGATCTCAGTTGTTGCTTCCACCTGCCTAAGAGGAGATCCAAGTGTCCAGAAAACAATTCTTTCTACCTGCTGTATGGGGGGACAAAATACACCACAGGGGTCTTTGCAGACCCTGCAATGAGAACGAAAGAACATAAGAAGAGACCTGATGGATCAGACTAGAGGCCTGTGCAGTTCTCTCAGTGCCCAACCAGATGCCTATGGGAAGCCCACAAGCAAGACATGAGTGTAACAGCAATTTCCCACCAAAGTTCCCCACAACTGGCATCCTGGAAGTAATGTAGCCATTATGACCAGTAGCCACCAGTACTTCTTGTGGTAGCAGATCTGGCTATATGTTTCATGAATAAGTGCTTTTCTTTTTTTGGCCTGTCCTGAATCTTATAACATTCAGATTCATTTGACTGTGTGTTGTGTACAGATGGTGGGGAAATTTTCCTCTGTTCGTGTTTTAATATGAACCAACCATAGTTTGAAATTCCCTGGAACAAGATGCAGCTATGCTTGACAATTCACTCTTTTCTGAATTTTGCAGTGCTGTTTTCTTTACAAACCAAAATGCGAATCCAAAATGGAATCAGGGACTGATGGGAATGAAACATGGGAGGCTAACCTGCGGCCTTCCAGGTTTTGCTGAACTCCAGCTTCCATCATCCCCGACCATTTGCCATGCTAGCTAGGGCCAGTGGGAGTCATAGTTCAGAAACATCTAGATAAAGCAAGGGTGAGGGGCTGTGGAGCTTCAGAATATTAACCAGTCTAGATTCCTTAACTCCTATACCTGGAGCCTGTCTTTACCTACAAGGGCTAGGGCAAGATTGTGAATGTGGTGGTATCATAACTCATGTCTGATGCTTTTTCCGCAAGTGATGGGCAACAGAAACATTGATAAATTGCATGTAGTGGAAACACTCAACTACGTTCGCGGCGCAATAATGTATCTGAACGAGCAAGAAAAGGAGGGCCCCAAAAGCCTTCTGCCTTACCCCAACCCCTGCTGGAGGCTTGGTATCTGAATAACATTATTCTGACTGCATCTGCAATCCTTGTTTGCTGTTAAGCTCACCCACCCTCCCACCAGCTCCGGGTAGCCAGAGGTATTAGCAGAGCAGAGAGGGACAGCTCTACAATTTTGACAGATGCTCCCTTCAAGAACTTTGTTGCTCTCACTGACGATACAGTGTTTAGGCAAATTAACCTGTCCACAAAAAATTCTTTATTACTATGCTTGAGCACAGATGGAAATATGAACCTGACAGTCCTGGGTACTAGCTCAGCAATTAACTGAAACGTTTCAATAGACTAATGAACTTTCATTCCAGGCATGCTCTCTGTCAGGAAAGGAGACAATCTGTTGTTTGAGGAAATGTGAGAGAATTTCAAATAGATCTTGACAGCAGAGAAATACGAAAGGTTGGAAAAGAACCCAGAGAAAACACTGGAATACCTAAGCAATTGGGGCAGTGGAGGAGGGGGCAGTCTTTGTCAACTTGTCCACTCCCCCTGGTGTTTTGGATGATAACTCCCATCTAATAGGGGCTGATGGAAGTTGTATTCTAAAACATTTGGAGGGCATCAGGCAGGGGAATTCTGTTCTAAGGTCAGCTGGTATATTATTCTTATATGTCCTAGAGTTTTAGAGATATCTCCAACATGCGGATGCCCAAATGAAAACCTAGCAGGATCTTCTGGGGGGTGGCGGGAAGAGAACATCTCTTCTTACTGGAGAGGTCAGTCATGGTGGAAACTGTTGGTTCTTTCCATGGGCCAGCTCCCTAGCCCCCGAGACACTCACCTTTACAAATAATAGGCTGCTCATGGATGAAGGTAAAGGTAAAGGGGCGTCTGACCATTAGGTCCACTCGTGACCGACTCTGGGGTTGCGGCGCTCATCTTGCTTTACTGGCCAAGGGAACCGGCATACAGCTGTGGCCAGCATGACTAAGCCGCTTCTGGTGAACCAGAACAGTGCACGGAAATGCCGTTTACCTTCTCGCCGGAGCGGTACCTATTTATCTACTTGCACTTTGATGTGCTTTTGAACTGCTAGCTTGACAGGAGCTGGGACCGAGCAACAGGATCTCAGCCCATCGCGGGGATTCGAACTGCCGACCTTCTGATCGGCAAGTCCTAGGCTCAGTGGTTTAACCCACAGCACCACCCGCATCCCCATGGATGAAGACCAGCTCATAAATAAGGAAAGAGAGACTCTGGAGAACAGCTAGATTGTCTGTCACTGTATAGGGCAGATTCCTCTGCTCCTAAGGGTTGAGTCATTTTTGGGGAGTGTGTTTAATTCAGTGGTAGGACATCTGCTTTGTCTGCAGAAGGTCCCACATTCAACTCTCAGCACCTTCAGGTATCTTAGTAGCATCTGCTGAGGTAGATGAACCAATGATCTCCCTCAGTATAAGACAGCTTCCTGTCTTCCAGACAGGAAATGTTAATGGTTTGAAATGGCCTTTGGCTGCAAACCTCGAGAACCTTTCTAGTGACTAAGTTGCATTCATCACAATGGGACTCCCTTCTTTCTGGGTACAGATGCTCAGGCATCTGAGCACACATAGAGTGGTTGGTTGCAACTTTACCAAGTATTTATGAACAGTGAAATCCTGTACATGCTGACTCAGAAGTAAGCTCAGCTGACTTGTATATACGATTGCAAGCTAACACCACTATTTAATATGTATTTTTACCCCTTCTTAGGGCAACACTCTCACAAAGAAATATACCAATTAAAACATGGGAGGATATCTATCTGACAAACCCTTACTTGGGAGTAAGCCGCATTGAAGTCAATGATACAAATGTCTGTGTGAATACTATAGGATTGTGCTGAAAAGCTCTTGCATTTTAAATAGCCACGCTATAACCCAGGGAAATAAGTACGTGCACACACACACACACACACACACACACACACACACCACTTAAGATTCATTTATACATTTTAAATACAGGAGACAGAAGAAGCCATTGTGCAGAAACGGGAAATGAGGCATGTTATTCTGTGTAGCAAACAGAATGGTTTCCAAAGGTACGAGTATGCAGAGGTGTTAGCATAGTTAAATAAGGAATTTGCTCTTTGGGAAATAGATGCATGGTTTTAAAGCATTCAGGAGAAGAAAGTGTATGAAAAATGCATTTGAAAGTTGTAAAAACACATCAGAATGACATTTCTGGGAAGAGATTTAAATTATGCATATGGCACACTTTAATGGTCTGTGTGGACTTGGCTTTTTTAAAAAACACACACAACAAAACTCCAATAATGACAAAAACATAGTCTGAATCATACTGTTGTGGAGGAGAGGGCTTTCAAAAGATAGTAGCAGTCGGAGGCAGAAATGTTTCTGTAGACCAGTTGCTGTCCTCGGGTCCTGCTTGTGGGTTTGCCATAAGTACCTGTGAAAACAGGATGCTGAACTGGCTCATTGCTTTCTAGAAAGACTCTCAGTGGCTCTCCAAGGCAGGAATCTCTCCCAAGCCTACCTGAAGGTGCTGGGGATTGAACTGGGACCTTCTGCAAGCCAGTTCTCTGTCCCTGAGCAATAGCCTTGCAGGGACACGACAAGAAGCAGAATATATGTATGGCACTTTGCTCTGGTCCAGTGTTTTTCCCTCTACAGTGATAACCACCTATTTGGTTTGTGCAGGTTGGAGCTCCCATAACCAAATGTTCCTTCAGATAAATAAAAATATAGTGCAGACAAACGACTTGCATGGCAGGGAGGCAGCTAGGCTAGAAACCTTTCCCTTGACTTCCAGTTTGTACATGGAGGGCTATTCCCTCCCAACTTTTTGGGTATCATATCTTCCCACTCCAGCTGTGGTTTGAAATTGTACTCTGAAGCAGAGGATGTCACTAGAATTGGTTAAGTCTGCTAACTGAAAAACACAGTGGCCACCAGAGCACAGAGGCAGGGGGTGGGACTGTCACAAAAACCCACAACAAATGAAGCCACCACAACAGTTTTCTGCTTAAGCGAAGACTGTGTGGCTTGTGTCCTACCAAGATGAAAGTAGAAAAACCCTGCAATTTTAGAAGAAGTTAGCTGAGACCTTGATAGCCTGCAGTACGTAGTTGGAAAGCTGAATTTGGCTGTGTGCGTGTCCACAGTTATGCAAGCTTGGCTTTTCATCTATAGGGAAGCATATTCTTTTGACAATACAACCTAAGCTTCCCAGTAACATATATCACATTCCACCTGTTTAGCATTTCTTATTGTCAGGGCCACAACTGCATAAACCGATGCAATATTGAAGCTAGCAGAATTTATTGCCTAAGATGGAGAATCCACAAAGGACATCAAAGTTAACATTTTCTGCGCAGCTCAAAACTTTTGCATATTTAGTAGCTGAATAAAATGGCCCCTTGCCTTTTTGTTTTTGCTATTTCTGCATAAAAACTTGGAAATCTTATTGCTTGCCCGGTGAGTTGAAGGATACAAACAATGACAAAAAAGTATCTATTATTTTTCTGTAATTATCCATCATGTCCTTACTTTGTGGTTTATGGGGGGATAATTTTGCCTTCCAGTTGTATATAACGGAGCACTTAATCTTGGGTGAAAAACTAGCGCTGTGATAAAATGGCACATGACTTTGGCTGCAGTGCTTATAAACAGTTTGCTTCTTTCATAATAAAATATTTAAGCCGAACATTGCAGCTTGTTCCCTCCAAGGATCAGGACTTTGAATAGCCCCAAGCCTGCCATACCATGGATTGGAAATGCTCCTTTTTATAAAAACAAACCCAGGAAAAAACCTCAAAACAAGGTATTAACTGATGTGCTGTGTAATGGATGTTCTTAAGCCCTGGCAGACCTTTTAAAATCTTTAAACTATTAACTTCCTGGGGAGTTAATAGATCTCAGGAATAATTGTTAAAGTTTTAAATGAGTCTTTCCCCCTACCTTTTTTATAGGAAAAAAAGGTCAGCACAGTAAAAATGTCATCAAGCTCCTAATGTTTACCCTCAAATGAGCTGCGTTTGGGGTCAAATCGTTTGGGGAGCTCATTTCTTACCGGTTGAGATTTTGGGTCAAATGTTCTCGGATCAGCTCATGACGATTGTGCCGAAGGTTTCACCACAAGCACAGACTGGCATCAAAAGTGCCTTTCTGTGCTTCCTACAGGTGTCTCCAGGTTTGTGGAATTGTTGGATTCCGTTTGTAGTATGCAGATGACTGCACCAGTCTAATCTGAGGTGGGGATTGGAATCAGATCAGGCCGAATGCCACCATATGGATCCCAAACTTCTCCACCTCCTTGTCCATGGAAGTCCCCATTTCAGGGCTCTCTGTGGGCTTCCAACAACTGCCAGAAGTTCTCCAGAATTTCAGGTCGTGTTATCCCCCAACTTTATCTGGATATGCTGGGGGCTTCTGCAGATGTTCTACCACCAAGCTACAGCCCTTCACGTTGTGTTATCAGCTGCTGAGCTTGCTAAAAGGAAGAATCCACAGAAGCTTGTGAGTAGAGTACAACACGAACACCACATTTGGCCTGTCAAGGTTTAGCTATAAAACTAGAGGGGGGTGGAAATAGGCAGATGGCTTATTGACTGAGCAAATCAATTGCTTTTGTTATCCAGGCTCACGAAACCATGCATTATATATCAGCTTTCCATGTCAAACGGTCTCTGCTCACTTCAGGAATGAGGTTTCCTCCACTTAACAAAAAAAGCACGCAGGTTAATTGAAACAGGTGTTGGAGCAAGTCAATGAAGCTGCTTGGATGGACATGACGCCGGAGCCCGAGAAAAATCTGTGGTTTATAACTGCACGGCTCTCTCAACTCCCTGTGATAATTAAAAATAGTTTCATTGCAAAGGGGTGAAGAGCTCTGGTGGAGAAACTGAAGGGGAAAAAAGTAGCAGATGTTATAAACAGACTCAAAAAGGAGGCTGAAGGGATCATGGTGCTGGAAGTGCCACAGAAGGGATCAGATCATTCAGTTTGCAATTGAAGGGTTAATTCTGTTAATGTTCCAGCCAGCTAACAAGATGGAGGCAGGTGGAGGTGTTGCTTAGCAACCAAGGAGAGTGCCATGATCTTCGCTCAGGTAGCATGTGCTCTAGCTGGCAATTGTGAGGGAGTTTTTCCTTTGTATGCCTGATGAAATGTCTTCCTGCTCCATACAAGGCCTGAGCTAGGAAAGGCAAAACCTTCCTGTTCCTTTCTCCTCAATTTACACACAGTTTTTGATCTGTTTCCTCAGTAATGACTCTGTGACATGGAGCAGGTTACCCAGCTTTAGCACATTGGCTATTGTCCGGACATCTGAAGAACCTTTATATCATTTTGGTCCATCTGACCCATAGGGAACAAGCGATAGCAGTCCAAGTGAATGGCATTGCAAAATTCTGAGAAGTGCAAATTTCAAAGGATAACAGCATTTTATTTCACCAGATGTGTTAGCACTTGTTGACTGCCCCAAAGCATTCAAGTACCAATGGAAAGAGTCAGTTAACCTTAGGATATTTCCCCAAGTGTTCTGCTGTTAGATTACTTAGTCTATAGCAAGCTGAACAGAATAAGCTTGGATCATCATTGACCCATGACATATCTATGGCCGTTTCATACTGGGGACCTGATGAGATGACCTCAAAGGGCCCCCAGCTTTCATTTAGATGAATAACTACATTTGTGTGTGTGTGATAGGCAGGGTCATCTTGCATTTCAGTTATTTCCTTCTAGATTCTCAGAAGAGTCAGATGTTTTTAATTACCCTGCTACTATAATTTGATTATGGCATCAGCATTCACTGAATTACCCTTCTACTATAATTTGATTATGGCATCAGTATTCACATTGCTGCAGCGCCTTTTTTTCTTCCCCCAATGCTGGCCCGCTCCTATTTTTAAACTCCACAGCTGGCAAAGTTTGCTCTTGGTTCAGAGTTGGAAGCAGAAATTGTCAGCCGCAATACAGTCTTGATGGTGAATAAATTTGAAAGCAAACAATGCTTTTGTGGGCTCTCTTGAAGTTGAATGCTGTTCTTGAGTACAGAGAGATTCTATCAGTGACACTGGATGCTGCATGGGCTTGCATACAAATTTGGGTTTAATTCCTTCGAAAAGAAAAGTACTACAATTAGGGATGATGCAAAATTCCTCAAGTGTCAAGGCTAATTCTGATGACAGTGCAGAATCCAGATATTAAGCACATATTGCATATTCCCCACCTTACAAATATTGAAGGGGAATTCAAGTTTTGCATTATAGATAGGGCTGAGCGGAAAACTCGTACCCTGTTCTGCAGAATCTGCATCAGACTTGGACTCAAAATGCTGAGATCATTGCAGAAAGGCTACGGCAGGAAGCACTTTGTTTATGACTCCAAATTTATCAGGATCACCCATACTGCTTATATGTGAGATGTTGCCCTCACTCCAAGTGGGTTTCATTGGCCCTTTGTGATGGTATCAAGCAGCCAAACCTGATTGGCTACGTAGTGTGGTGACATCATCATGTCCACTCTAGGATACCTAACTGGTTTTGATCAGACAAGGAAGAACAAAACATGCTTCATACTATGTTGTTTACCATACCTTTGTGCCATAAACTAGGGATAGAGAACCTGTCCACCCACCCGCAGACCATTAGCAACTCCCATCAGCACCAGCCAGCATAGCCAGGGGATCATGGGAGTTGTAGTCCAGCAACTGGTTCCCTTTCCCTACCATAAACCTTCAAATTATGTCTGTCAACAACTCCCGTTTTACAGGAACGTTAGACAATGTGGCAAGTGGCTCCTCTTGCTCCTCTACACGTGTTACTGTCACTCTAATTATGATGGGCAATTAATACGGAAACAAGTGTTTGTCACAATAAATCTCCTTTGCAACATGCAAATAATACAATTGTATATTTATGCGGCTTTTCATCCCAGAGGATCCCAGAGCACTTCAAAAATGCCCAGGCAGCAGCTGTTTGATAGCAGCAACTAAGACTGAACAACAGTTTAGGGGCAGAAATCAGAGAACAGCGCTGTTCCCTGCTGAAACAACAAGGGGAATTTAGGTAAGGGAAAATGTAATTACCCATGCTGCCATTTGGCCAATATGCCTGGAGGGCTAACATCTTGCCTTATACAAAATGTTGCCTTGAACCACTCTGAGGGCATTCATCTGTTGACAAACAGGGATTTTTTTTTTTTTAATGTAGTGGGGAAGGTTGTACAACACAAACACAGCTGAGAATTCTAATTGAAGCCGGTTCTAGGTTCTTTATAACATGCAAATGAAACAAATGGCTTATTTCGGATTACCTTAATGATGTGTGTGTTTTTAAAGCCCCCCTGCCACTGACCATAACAGCTTCATGAACAAAATGAATAAAGAGGGCAAAAAGCATCTGAAACAATGCAGAGCCAGAATCTCTTTGGCACAGATGCAGGAAGCATTTCTGTCCCAGCAAATCTGCAACTTTTTTATGTGAAAGAAAATGCACAGGCACTGGATGTATTCCTATCTTCCTGCATAAGATGTCCAAACTACTCTTTTAAAAAAAATAAATAAATGGAGATTTTAAAGAGGCCGACTGGGAAATGTTGAACACAACATTGGTGTGCAGGACTCACATTTAAACTTGTAAATATGAAACTCCATCACATATTCACGCAAGTCAATTAGACCTATGGCCAACACAAAGTCTTTTAATCTATGAACAAAGTGGCAGAAGGGTGCAAGTCAAATTTAATCCCTCCAACATCAGGATACAGCATAGCCTATTAGCTAAGTGGAGCCTTGGAGTTCCAGCTTAGTTAAGTGTAATTAGGGGAAACCCTGGACTCTTGAGAGAGACAGACACAGAGAGAGAATTAAATTCACCTCCTGTTTCATTGTTATGTGGATTATATACGGGATTCAGGACACACAAAATGAAGTGTTTTGTTCACACAGTACATAGTCCAGCTATGGAATTTGCCAAACTTGTGTCTCCAGCTGTTTTTGGACTACAACTCGCATCATCCCTGACCACTCATCCTGCTCGCTAGGGATCATGGGAGCTGTAGTCCAAAAACAGCTGGAGACCCAAGTTTGGGAAACACTGGGTTAGACAAAGTCATGGTGAATAAGGCTATCCATGGCTACTGGTCATGGTGGGCCTGTTCTACCTCACCTGGCAGAGGCAGTATGCCTCTGATTACCCACTGCTGGGAATCAAATGCACTTAATTCATACTTGTCAGGGGCTCAGGAGCAGAGGCACAGGAGAGGGAGGAAATGGAGAGCGAGGGGGAGGAATCCGAGGAGAGCGTAGGCGGTGACAGTGGTCAGAGGGATTCCACGAGCCTCTCCAGCGAATCGGAAGATTCACAGAAGGGAGCGCCGATGACCAGGGCAAGGGGGGTGCCAAGGGGGAAACCCCAGAAGGAAGGGGCCAGCGGGGACTCCCAGCGCAGCAGTTGGAAATCAGGACCAGCTTCCCCACCAGAGCGCAGTGGGGGGGAGGAGTCCCAGGAATCGGGACCAGTGTTCTCACCACCAGCGAGAGGAGATGAGTCAGGATTGACCACGCCTCCATCAGAGAGCGGGGAAACGGTCAAGAGGAAGGTTACCGGCTGGGCGCGCGCGCCAAGTTCAAATGTACAGGCGAGCGGCACAGCAGGTAGCCCGGATAGGGAGCCAGGTCCTAAAGCCCGCCGGAGGGAGGGGCAAGACTCAGGGGGGTCAGCGTCAGAAGAGTCCAGAAAGGAGGAAACCCCAGGGGGCAGAAGGACCCAGAGGAGGAAAGAACAACGGAAGAGGTGGAGTAAGGCTAGAGTCTTAAACTGGTGTCTAGGAGGCGGAGACTCAGATGGAGCTTCGCCGGTCTAAGATCTAAGACGTAGAGTTGCACGCTGCGGTTTGGAAATGGAAACTAATCTTCAATAAAGACTTTTATACGTTATTACTGGCTAGCGTTGGTCCTCTGTGAGCTGGGACCTGGAGGCAACTCTGACAATACTTAATTTGTTCCGGAGGTCCGTTCTTAACCTGAAACTGTTCTTAACCTGAAGCACCACTTTAGCTAATGGGGCCTCCTGCTGCTGCCACGCCGCCAGACCATGATTTCTGTTCTCATCCTGAAGCAAAGTTCTTAACCTGAAGCACTATTTCTGGGTTAGCGGAGTCTGTAACCTGAAGCATATGTAACCCGAGGTACCACTGTACAGAGATTCTATCAAGTGTATTGAGCCCTCACCTTTCTTTAATGGAAAAAATATATTAAGGACACCCCCCTGTTTACTGCCATTCTTCTGTGGGGAAAGGAGGAACTCTATGAATTCAATGAAGTTCTGCCTTTTTCATCAGTCTCCTCCCAAACTGCCGCCAACAAGAAATCAGTTTGGCAAACCGATATAAGCAAGCTCGCTGCACTGACGAGGAGGCACCTTAAACAGAATTTTCTAGCTAGTTTCATCTTCATGAAGGCAAGAAGACACCAAGGAAACTAGTTTAATGTCCTTTGAAACACTATAAAAATAATCAGTGGTGTGTCTATCTCAGGGGATGCGAATCAGTGGCTCTTCATATCTTGTTGGACTTCAGTTCCCATCAGTCTCAGCCACTATGGACAATGGAATGATGGGAGTTGGAGTCCAATTACACCTGGAACATGACAGATCCCCCATCCCTGGGCTAAATATCTATTGACATTTATTTCTGCTTTTTCTTCTTCTTTAGTTCTGTTTTTTTGGGGGGGGAGGGGAAATACTTAAGAGGCTCCCCCCTCCCTTGGCAATTAAAAACAGTAATCAACACTGCATTTCACCCTGGTTTTCCTTGACAATCCCTTATGATTAAAAGACTCAAATAAATACCTGCAGCTTATCCTACGTTTGCAAAAGTAATGAAAACATGCAATTTTAGCAGTATGCCTAATTATTTCTTTTTTTTATTCTTTATAAAAGTGTGTGTTTTGTTCTGACTTTGTGTGATTTCCTCCTCCCACCTCAGTGCAGTTTTTATATCATGATTTCTCCCGCCTGGGACACAAATTGCTTGTTTAGTTATGAGTGTCAGTGATTGGCACACATTCATCCTTAATTACCTTATTTGTCTCATTGTTTCTTTGTGCTGCCCTGCGTTAACTGCTGGCCACCAATTTAGGAAGGCTTCACATGGCCAAATTCTCATCTGATGGGAAGGATTGCCGTTGAAGATAATGGGCCTGGAACAAAGACTACTTTGAGCGAAGAGCTTCTTCCCATGATGGCACATGGAAACCTCCTCCCCTCCATGCTCATCGCATGACTTGAGACACCAGCTGAATATATTTTTATTCTAACATTCTTATTACATCCTGACAGAAGCTTGATTATTCCTGGATATCCTCTGCAGGCAATATTAATTTTTCTGCTCTTCTTGTCTAGGGTTAAATAGCTTTTAAAAAAAGTCTGCTTTGTAAAGAAAAGTTTATTAGCAACCTTGAGAGTCTTTGTTAAAGTACAATGGCAGAATTAAAAAAAAAAAATGCTTCTAGACATACAATAGAGTCCTGAATGATTCTTCTTTGTCAGAAATGGAAATCATACAATTGTGCCACAAACTGGTGTCTCAACAATGCATCTGCATCGTGTGTGACTTTTTGAATTATGGAAGAGGGTGTGAACACATTTTCAACATCCTTTACTCCAGAAGCTGGAGTTTTGGCTCAGGTAAGTGTCTGGAAAAAGCCACACTTGCATGAAACCATCATCACTGGTTCATTCAGGCTCTTGTCCACATGTTCCTCATTGCCTACAAATCAGTCGGGAAGAAGAATATCAGATGGGAACCACATGACAAGTGAGCTGTTGACAGCAACATTAAGGTCATCATTAAAGCTGTGGTCTAAAACATAAGAAGGGCCTGGTTGGATCTGACCAAAGTCCAAGTAGTCCGCCATGCTGTTTGGCAATAGTGGCCAATTGGAACCCCTCCTTCCAATAACAGCATAAAACGGTCCCACCTTATTAGGGGGAATCAACAGACCTGCAGAAATGTCCTGCCATTATGACTCTGGGAATTATGAGAGGCAGAGAGAGAGAAAAAAACTCTGGTCCCTTTTTCTATAGCCTGCCTACATATTCATTCTCTCTCTCTCTTTTCCATTTGTTGATGCCTGTTAGAACTAGGCCCAGGTTGCTGTTGGGGCTGTTAAATTGTGCAGATTTTGTACTATTATTATTGTTACTGTTGCATTTAAATAATTCCCAGGTGCTCTGTAAGCTTTTGATCAAAGAGGGTAGCACATGTCTTTTTAGAAAAGGACTACAGTGATACCTTGGGTTACAGACGCTTCAGGTTACAAGATGCTTCAGGTTACATACTCCGCTAACTCAGAAATAGTACCTCGGGTTAAGAACTTTGCTTTAGGAGGAGAACAGAAATCACGCAGCGGTGGCGCGGCAGCAGCGGGAGGCCCCATTAGCTAAAGTGGTACCTCAGGTTAAGAACAGTTTCAGGTTAAAAACGGACCTCCAGAATGAATTAAGTTCTTAACCCGAGGTACCACTGTATAACCCTCTCTGTTCCAGTTTACAAAAGCTCCCTTGCCTTTTTTCCAGACTGTGTGTGATTCTTATTCACAACTGTGTCCCAGGAAGTTGTTTCAAGCCTGTGTCTAGAGATAAGAGATCTGGGATTAATGGATCCTCAGCTTCTTACCTCAAATGGTTAGCATATTTGTCTCCTACGGGTAGCCTTACAAACCAGACACAGCTGATGGTCAGAGGCTTCTCCAAGGAAACACAACTTAAATCTACAGTGTTGGCTTGGGCATGATTTCTATTAAGCGGAATCCAAGTTTTTTTCCTCTTCCAATGAATGCATTAACTCTGGCGGCAAAAACACTTTGCAAGACTCAACATTAAATCACTTGGCTTTCCTTTGAAATGTTGGGCTTTTGTAAAAGAAAGAAAAGAACAATCAGTTTTACCTAAAATTTATTTGATTTTATTTTTCCCTTGGACTTTCCTAAAGCGCTCTCTCTCTCTCTCTTCCATTTTGTGTTAAAGAAAGTTGGAAAAATTATGGTAATTTTAATGCCCATTCTTCCCCTCTTTCTCTCCCACTTTTTTGTGAACCACCCTCAGTTTATATGTATAAATAACTAAATGCTCTTATTAGAGCTAACATACTGAGAAATACATTTGCTCTAGCTTGTCTCTGTGTGAAATTGCAGGAAAATCAGCTTCCGTCTCTCATTTTGATTTTCCCAACACAAGCCCAGTGTTTTTGATCTATTATTCCCTTAATGCCTAGTTTGACACTGGGGCCACCTGGCCATTATAGGAAGGCAAAGGACAACTCTTCTGTTGGCAGGAAAAACAAAGAAAAACCCAACATTTCTTCTAGGACCAAACATATTCATGCCAGCATGGTGGTCAATTTTGGCTTGCATTAACTGAGATGGCTGTCAATGACCACCAGAAATGGTATTCCAGCAGAGGCTCTGGAATGTGTCAATCACAGAAATTTGTGAATTGCCAACACCAACATCGCCAGGAACCTGCTGTTCCAGCTGGACCACTCATCTAGAGCTGCCAATGAGGTCAGCTGCTCTGCTTTATAACTAAGATTTTTTATTTCTTTTAAATAATTTGAACAGCAAATATAACACCAAAAGGACATATTAACCATGCAGTCCTAACCCTATATGCTCAGAATTAAGCTGTACTGAATTCAGTGGGGTTTACCCGCAGGTATGTGAGGGTTAGGACTGTAGCCAGCCACACTATTTCCAGCCCCAAATTTCCAGAGCCCCATGTTTCCCAGCAGAGCTTCCATTCACAGGGGGAGAGTAGCAAGAAACCCCATGTGGAAGCATCAGTTTCTCTGCCACCAAATAATGTCTCTGAACCCACAGGTTGCTCAGAATGCAGCCAAACAGAGGGAGCATAACCCAAGTGGTATTGATGTAAAAGCACTCTACCTCATGGCAGAAATCAATAGCTTAGCAGACATTCCAATACAGAGCCCAGTTGAATGGACCCAAGATCCCCTCTCAAATCCCTGTCTGAGAGTGAAAGCAGGAGGCCAATGGGATCTGAACAGAATTTCCTGTTGAGTCAGGCATAGCCAGAAGTCCACAGATGCCATTCTCATTAAATTCAACATTGCCTTCCACTGACAAGGTCACAGCTGTATTCCTAAGTGAGTACTCCAGCCTATGCATACAAAGTCTAAAGTGGGGTGTATTTTATAACAGGAAAAAAAAAAAAGTTAGCTTTCCCCCAGGAAACTTGTCATAACCTGATCATATTGTGGTATACCTTCAAACCTCTCTGTGATTGTTTAATTAAACAAAAACCAAAAACACATTTTTACCATTTTTTCCCTTAAGGTTCTCAGAACCTCAGGCACAGCCTGTGTATACAAATAATAAAAATAATATTTTTTTAATTTTTTTAAATGTATCTCCTGCCCATCTTGTTGGGATTCCCCAGCCACTCTGGGCAGCTTGCAACATATATAAAAACACAACAAAGCATCAAGCATTAAAAACAAAATATCCTATACAAGCAACAAGCAAACCAAAAAATCAATAGAAACCAATAATAACAACAATAGCAATAAGAAACAGTTTATAGTTATACTCAAGTTAAAGTAACCCCCAACCCCCAACTAAACATTTAACCAACATCAACCCGACAAAAACAAAACAGAGGAGCCAAAATTAGAACATTTTAACCAGAGTGTATGCAAATCCCAAGACTGGGGGATTTCTAGATCTGAATAATGAATGACCTGACTTCTATGTTTGATGATGTTGTGTCCTGATGGCACATGCTTTGGCGATCCTCTGATACCTACTTGGAACATATATCTTCCCCCCACTACAATATGTGCCTCCGATGTTATTTCCTTATTCTTTGAGAACATTACAAGTAGCAACAGAACATATCAATGCTGGTTAAATGCACAAATGATCCTGTATTGCAGCAGAGGGGGTTGGAACAGATGGCCTTTGGATCCCTTCTCAGTTTGATGAATCTATGATCCAGGGAGCCTAAAGGGTAAACAAGAGTGAACTAATAGTCTCGCTCAGAAAGAGACAACTTGTACTGGATAAAATATGAAGCGTGCAGCTGTCTATTTTACAGATTATTATTATTATTATTTTTCCTTTTACACTCTGAAACTTTATGGGATCTCATTAGCTGTTTTATTTTACAAATGAGTGTTCTGATGCTTGCACTTAGAAGGCAAAATGGCTCTTGTATTTTGTGTGTGAAAGAGGGGAGAGATGTGCAGGATAATACCCACATCTACTTAACACAGGACCTCCTCTTTTCAGTTCAAGTTCATGCAGTCATTTGGGGAGGGTACTCTAAGAACAGGGTGCAAGGGCACAAGGGATCTCTTTCTCTCCATCCTTCAAATAAGGTTCAGAATGAATGGGGACAGTATGGGCTGTTCGACAGTGACATGGACTCCCTTGAGAGGATGTGAACTCTCCTTCCTTGGAGAATCTTTATTCATGCATTGTAGGGGGTTAGACTAGTAGACCTTTGGGGCTCCCTTCCAACTCTACAGTTTTATGATTCTTGATCATGCAGAAGATGAACATGACAACGGTTTTAATTTATTAAAAGGTAAAGGTAAAGGACCCAATGGCAGTTAAGTCTAGTCAAACCTAACTATGGGGTTGCAGTGCTCATCTCACTTCAGGCCAAGGGAGCCAGTGTTTGTCCACAGACAGGTTTCTGGGTCATGTGGTCAGCATGACTAAACCACTTCTGGTACAACGGAACACTGTGATGGAAACCAGAGTGCACAGAAATGCTGTTTACCTTCCCGCCACAGTGGTACCTATTTATCTACTTGCACTGGTGTGCTTTCAAACTGCAAGGTTGGCAGAAGCTGGGACAGAGCAACAGGAACTCACACCGTCACATGGATTCAAACCACCGACCTTCTGATCGGCAAGCGCAAGAGGCTCAGTGGTTTAGACCACAGCACTACCTGTGTCTCTGCCATTCACCCTTTGGTCACAAGCTGGTTTATTTAAAATGCAACATATAAACAGTTTTAAAGTATTATGATTACAAAAAAAATGTGATCATGAAAAAAACAACCCTAAGGTGTGTTTTGAAAATATCAATCTTATAGCAGACTAAAGAGGTACACTGTCAGCATTCACCAAAAACTGTATAATGAGATTGCCTCACTCTGTGTTGTGGGAGTTCCATAACTTAGAATGTCCTCTTCTGGGCCACTGCCACCCTGAGTATCTGAGGATGGTTTCTTCTGCTGAACTTAACACTGGGGGGCAGGGTGTGTGTGTTTCAGACAATATGATTCCCTCTAAAAGCTGGGGGGAGAATTGTGCAAACTAGGGCTGGTATTCAACTATGTTGTACTCAGACTAGGTCCACTGAAATTAATGGACCTCTCTTAGTCATGTTAATTTCAGTTGTTCTGCTCTGAGTAAAATCTAGTTAAATTCCAACCTGCTCCCCCCCCCATTGATTGGACATTCAAGTCCTGACTGCACTGGATCATGCTGGAAGAGATCTTCAGGATGGATGGTAGGAGATCATGTAACTCTCCCACCACTTCCGCTCCAAACTAAATCCATGCACAGCAAAATCCTAATACTGACCAAATTACCATCCATGTACAATAGTCTAAACCCCTGAACTCAGCAGATGGCTTCAGAATAATTCCTTAAAAGTCTGGTGCTTGCATTCACATAAAGAGCCACATGACCATTTGCGATTTCAGCTGCCAGTCTCTGTAAAATGAATGATGGTAACAGGGTGCCCAGATCTACTCCTGCCTCCTGCTCTCCAACAACTGTATTCAAAAGTCCACTAAAAACTAATTCATTCAATGACTTGGACGGGGGCCAGGCTGCCCGAATAATCAGCATAAACAGAAAATTATTCCGAAGGTTCTGTTTGTTGGGTTCTGGAAATGGAGTGCAATTAATTTTCTGTCCTCCTGGGTGAAAATATTTGGATAGAATGGCCTTTTCGGAAGCAGTAGCCTTTAGGTTCTCTTACTTGCAGTATGAGATGACCACTATTTTTCTTGTCAGCACGGGAACCAAACAAAGAGAAAGAACCACAGTAAAAATGCCACAGAAACAGGGAATCTTTACTGCAGAAGTTAACTGTCTGAATATAATTACTAATTTAACACAGTGTACTTGACTGTGGAAGACTTGTACATTGCAGTTTCTGTCCAAAGTCAAACTTTTTTTGGGGGGGGGGGCTATTACTCTCCTTATTTTCTTCCATACACCTCCAAGTATTTCACTCTCCTTCTTGTTTTATTCCCAGCCAATCATGGATCATATTGAGAAGGGTGTTATTATGTAACCAATGAGACTTGACCTAAATGAGTGCAGAGAAATTGTCCAGAAAAGGATTTGTGTGCTTAATGTATGCACATGTACACACATGTTTGTGCGCGCGCACACACAAAACTTCTATCATTGTACTCAGAAAACAGTTTCAGCTCAGCACTATTATGGACCATATGTGATACATGCAGGTAAAAAATTCAAAATGTAAAGGAAGGAATGGCTTTTGTTGTAATTGTTTAAGTCTTTCGTCAAAGCAAAGGAATGTAATAAATAAGCTACTTTTAGCCAGAAACATTAATTTATCTCATTTGACCAGAAACTGAAGAACCATAGAAACTGGTCTAGTCATCTTTTTATAGTAGCTGTACAGCAAAGCAGGTGTTCCTAATGGAGGGCTTTTTAATAATAATATTTTTAAAAACCCAGTCTGTAATTGTGTCCAGCTATTCAAAAGCAAGCACAACATGAGCCTAAGCTGCTCTTGGTATACTGGCCTTTGACTGAGTCTCGTGAACACAAGGCCCATAAACAAAACAGGGACTTAGGGAAAGCCAACAAGGTCTGTGGTGGAAGAATGTATTCTGTAGAGGGGTTACATGTTGAAACAATGGCACTCCTATTCCTGGATCTCTGGCAGTGGGTCGAGGAAAGATCTTCTCTGGAGATTTTGGCAAGACTTCTTCCAGACAGGGTTGGCTGTGCTGGACTCGATGGAGCCTCTGCCTGACTCAGGAGAAAACAGCTTCTTGTAAAATTATGGATTCTTGAGAGCAATCCCACAACAGTGAGACATGCCAATAAAAATGCATTTGCTGTTTCTGCTGACACTTAACACAATATTATGAATGAAAATATTAGCGTTGGCGCTGTGACAGCTTGTGATGTGCCCTCTTGGATTTAGTATACACACTATGCTAGAAAATGAGAAGGGGGGAAAAAGAGAGGAATCTTAAGTCTACGGATAGCGGTGTTACTTAAAAAAATAAAAAATAAAGTCAATGATCTGCTTATGAGAAATGGAGACCTACTGATGCAAGCTGCAGTCTTGCTGATAAAAAATGGATTTCCCATAGCTGTGCCAATAGCGGTGGGAACTAATTGGCCTGAGTTCGCTCCTGCTGACAATTCTGCATTTGTTTTTTTGGCTCATAGTGGAAGTCCCAATCAATCACCAACCCCAGCTATCTCTCACCCATAAGGAGGCTGCAATTAAGACACAGCTCCTGCGTATTCAGGGAAAGGAAATTGATACAAGATTATCTGAACCTGATAGAGGCTGAGCATGGAACGGCTCATAGATCTCCAGCTAGCCTCCCCAACCCCATCTATAGCCAGCTTTCCATCTTCTGCTCTCTCGTTTAATGGCTTTGGATGTCGCTGAAAGTGCCAGAAAGTGTATGCGTAAAGGACTCGTGGTTCAACTGCAATGGGTCCAAAGGGAAACCTGAACTCAAGGTGCAGGCGCAGCTTGTGCTATTTTCTCCATCCAAGCTTATCTTCAGACAACACATTATTGTCAGGACCAAAAGGATGTAACAATCCCAGTGCCACCGAAAACAAATAAAATGTCAAGTTATCTCCATAACAGACAGCTGTGTTACCGTCCAAAATAAAAAATCCCTTCTGACACAGGGTAACAGCTGTTATTGCAAACAATATTACCTGCTCTTGTCCCTTTGGTTTTAGTATATTGTGTTTCTTTGTGGCCAATAAACATTCAGTCCCAGCTCTGGAACTGGCCAGAGATCGGGACGTGAGTAGATGTCTACATAAAGATGGGAATCTAGCAAACAATGAGATCTCGTTACAACCATTTCCCCAAAGGAACAAGGTACAGATATACGTGTGGCGTGGGTGGGTGGATGTATAGCTCAGCTTTCAAGAACTGCATAGAGCACGCGTGTGCAACTTGCAAAGGTGGAAGCACTTTAGTTGTATTTACAAAATAATTTTATGAGTCACTTTACAGCCTTCCAACCGGTGCTCCAAAATACCCCAAAGCAAACTTAAATAAAATCAAGGTGCACACCCTTTCTGTGTATGTTTAGAAGAAATAAAAGTACACATCACTTGCCTCAGTACAACTGAGCCAGCATAGCAAGAAGTATAGGGCCAGGTTATGCACAGTCAAAGGGTAAAGTTCTTCCTGGGCTGAATCACTTTGTAAGATGAGCACAATCAAATGCTTCCCTGCACATAGAAAACACACCCTTTTGCGGGAAAAGCTAGACTGAGCCCTTCCTTCCTGGCATGCTAGCTTAACATGTGCAAGGCTAGTATTTGTGCATGAGTTTTGCACACAGAAATGTGCAAACACGCAAGCCTCCTCATGCATTAAAGGTCACAAACTAAGAAGAGTTCATTCAGTTCTTGCATATGAGGGAGACCTGGGATGCTCTTGTTAGCCTCACAGCCTGCAGTCACTGAAATCTTGCACTGCAGCATGAAAGTTTGCAGGAGGGACACTACGATATTTGTGGAGGCTCCCTTCATGATTTAGAATCCTGATTGCACTGCAATCAACATGGCGGCCCCTGGCCACCAATTCTGCTTGGAGTGCTGGTGCCCACCACCACTGCCAGATAAGCCCACTAAGGCTCATGAACAGAGAAAGAGGCAAACAGGGTCACCTGCCTGCCTTCTTACTTAAAAACCAGACCAAGGGGTTGGCACTGACTTTCAGCTTCCTCCTCCCCAGTCTCTGTAGAACTCAGCAGGGAGAAGGATGGGGACTAAACAAGAATTGATTGGCTTCACCTGTCATTGGCTCCTATCTACTGTTGGGCTTCTACTCTGCCTGTCCCAGGGCACCAGTGACTATTGCCAGGATCTATTCAAACCTGGAGCCAGGCCGGGGGAAGCAGCCTGCGTGGTAGAGAAGTGTTAGGAAGTTTAACCCTCTCCATGCTACAGATAGGTAGCCGTGTTGGTCTGCCATAGTCAAAACAAAACAAATTCCTTCCAGTAGCACCTTAAAGACCAACTAAGTCAGTTCTGGGTATGAGCTTTCGTGTGCATGCACACTTCTTCAGATACACTGAAACAGAAGTTTCCAGACCCTTCTATATAGTGAGAAGGTGGGGAGGGGTATTACTCAGAAGGGTGGTGGGAATGGGTGATTGGCAGATAGCTGTGATGAGCCTGTTGACGACTCTTAACGACTGCAATAGGTCTTACAGGAAAAAGCAAGGGGTGAAAAGGTAAAAATGGCTTTGTCATGTATAATGAGATAAGAATCCAAGGTCTTTGTTCAGACCAGGTTTCTCCATGGTTTTGAGTTTGGTGATAAGTTGTAATTCAGCAGCTTCTCTTTCCAGTCTATTTCTGAAATTCCTTTGTAGTAAAACAGCTACTTTGAGATCTTGTATAGAATGTCCTGGGAGATTGAAATGTTCTCCTACTGGTTTCTCTGTCTTGTGATTCCTGATGTCCTCTCCATGCTGATTGCTCCTCCATGGCAACTACCTTCTGCTTCACCACATAGTGCTCCAAGCACAATGATATACTTAAAACATGGGTAGGCAAACTAAGGCCCAGGGGCCGGATCCGGCCCAATCGCCTTCTAAATCTGGTCTGCGGACAGTCTGGGAATCAGCATGTTTTTACATGAGCACAATGTGTCCTTTTATCTAAAATGCATCTCTGGGTTATTTGTGGGGCCTGCCTGGTGTTTTTAGATGAGTAGAATGTATGCTTTTATTTAAAATGCACCTCTGGGTTATTTGTGGGGCAAAGGAATTCGTTCATTCCCCCCTCCCCCCAAAAAAAATATAGTCCAGCCCCTCACAAGGTCTGAGGGACAGTGGACCGGCCCTCTGCTGAAAAAGTTTGCTGACCCCTGACTTAAAACATCCATTGCAAACCATGCAGAATTGAGTGGAAAAGGGGTTGGAGGGGAAGGAAGGGCCAAGAGCCAGCGTGGTGTTGTGGTTAAGAGCGGTAGACTCGTAATCTGGTGAACTGGGTTTGCGTCCCTGCTCCTCCACATGCAGCTGCTGGGTGACCTTGGGCCAGTCACACTTCTCTGAAGTCTCTCAGCCTCACTCACCTCACAGAGTGTTTGTTGTGGGGGAGGAAGGGAAAGGAGATTGTTAGCTGCTTTTGAGACTCCTTAGGGTAGTGATAAAGTGGGATATCAAATCCAAACTCCTGTTCTTGTTCTTCTTCTTCCCACTTTCCTATTTCTCTGCCCCAAATCCCCCCCAACCCCCCCTCCACTGTGTTCTCTTAACAAGAGGTCATCAGGCTTTTGATGCATGTGTTTGCATGTGGTGTGCAATCCTACCCCAAGTCTCAAGACAGGGATGGGGATTTTCCAACCTTGTTGTTGGACTACAACTTCCACGATCCAAGATGGCTGGCTATGCTGATTGGGGCTAGGGATGGGGGATAAATTCAATTTTGTTCTCATTTAATGGTTCATCTACCTAATTTGCACCATTTGAATCAATGCAAAAACTGCAATGCAGACATCCTCCAAAATCTGCACTTTCCGAATGTTGTAATGTTGTAACTCACCAGGCAAGCAATGTGTACAACGATTCATCTCGTAGAATAAGCTGTGCATAAAGGTGCATGAGTTAGTGGGGTAAAACCCATTGAAATTCATTATATTAGGGAGAAGTGCTATGCAAAAATGCGTATATTCAGCAAAATTTCATACAAGCATGTACATGTTATAGGACATAAGAAAAAAAGATTAATTTTTATGATTTTTTTAAAAAATGAAAATGGCAAACTGATGTGGAAATGTGGAGTACTGAACTTAAGATTTGGGGGGGGGGGAGAGAAACTGAAATGGATATATTCACCTGCCCCTAGCTGAGGTCAATGGGATTTGGGGGCTCAACACGATCTTGAAGTCTGCAAGTTCCCATCCTTGTTTCAAGAAGACATGATATTCTCTATCCTATTGTTTGTAATCTCTCCTGATGAAGAACATCACAGCTCAACAGTCATTGTGGCTTGCCGTTTTCCTTTAAGAGACCCTTGAGACACACTTATGAAACTTCCCCAGTCACCTTTATCAGTTTTAACTACTTTTATGTCTCCTAGAATTGCCGCATCATGAACCACGGTATTAGAAGAACTTGGTGCTGTCAGCAACTCTCCCTTCAGCTCCAGACACCACAGAAACAAGTGTACTACACGGGGCTAAAGAACTCTTCACAACTTTGTTTGCAGAAACCCACTTTCATAACACTTCTCATAAATAATAACAGGTCATTTGACTTGGAAGGAATCAAGATTCTCATTTCATTTCTATAAATAGTTCTGGCACCTTTTCATTGAGGACATTTGCAAGCATCGGTTCCATTTTCTGTTGCAAAACCAGTACTTTAATTTTAAGCAAGATGCTGTTTTTCAAGTGGCCAATTCAAGCAGCCTTTTTTCCAGAAATGGAAATTAGTCTTTTGCAGTTCTTTTCACTTAAGCCCTAGACAGCGACTGTCAAATTAGGAAACCATTTAGAGTGGTCTCTGTGTATAAGCCATTGTTGCATTCTTCTGGGTCTCCGAAAGCCTTGGGAAGAATATTCCTTTCTACTCCCATGAACATCCTCTGTTAAAAGGCTGGATAATTCAGAACAAATGGCATTTTGTGGAAAACTGTTTGCTCTAATTCAGCGCTAAAAAACAAGGGTTTCCTGGGGGCTGGGGAATGCAGTGGGGCAAACAGAAGTATGGCTGAGCCCTATATTTTCCTGGAGGTAGAAGGTGGGGAGGAAGAGCGGTGAACTTCTTGCTGATTATAGACTTTACTCTCTTAAAATATAGGTATACATTTATGATTAGTACCCCATCAACTCTGGATGAAAAATGCTGTGAAATGACATATAGGTGTACCTTGGTTCTCGAAAGTCATCTATTCCGGGAGTCCATTCGACTTCTGAAAACATTCAGAAACCAAGGTGTGGCTTCCGATTGGCTGCAGGAGCTTCCTGCACTCAACTGGAAGCCGCGTGGGAAGTTCGGTTTCCAAAAAAAAACCCATTTGTAACATAACACTTGCTTCCGGGGTTGCGGTGTTTGGGTGCCAAAACGTATGAGTACCAAGGTACGACTGTACACTAAAAGCAATTTGATGGAAATGGGCCAAGTATGAAATGGCCACACTGTCTGGGAGAAAGGGTGGGATAAAAATTAATAAATAAACACATACCAAAAATGACCAGTTCCTTCCAATTCCTAATCCTGTGCCCTGACAACCAGCAGAAGGAATTTGTAAAGTTAGGTTCATGTTCTCTACCATGTGGCCTCAGGTGTGTGAACCACACATGAATATGTTCTCATCTCACTGAAGTCCTTGTTGATGCCTTCAGAGATCTGCAGATGTTTTACCTGTTCAGGAATCTCAATATTTTCCTTCCACTTCTTCTTTTTTTGGGGGGGGGGGAGTGGACTGCATAAGGCCAAGTTCACAAAACACTGGATGATTGTAGCTGTGCAACAGGTACAACATGCAGGAAACACTTCCGTCCTGCACTCAGGGCTCTTTGCATCCTTGCCAACCATTCCTCCTGCAATGTCTGGCTTTTTCTTGAGATGAAGTTCTATGAAAAATGTACAGCCAGAGGGAATGCAAGTGAGCAGGCAGCACTGAGAGAAAGAGCTAAATGGGGACTCTGCAGGCTATGTTAGTAGTTGCTGGGACTGGTAGCTACCACAGTCATCCAGAGCTCATCACTATGTGGGGCTTCTTTCACAAGCCCATTTGTTTTTTGTTTTTTTATATAAATATTTATTAAGGTTTTTAAATATAAAACATAATAAACAATCTTACTTCTTTCACAACAATTTCATCACTTCTTTGGGCTCCCTCACGTCTCCCGCTCCCATTTACATCGTTAAAAAATTTTTTCCAAACAAATTATCAACTTGTTTGCAATCTCATGTCCACTCACACATATAATCTAGCGCTTCTTCCAGAAAGTTTTATATTTTCTTTAGTCTCACTTATCATCAAATTTAAATCTAGTTTAGTGGTGACCAGTTTTTTATAATCTAGCATCCTTCTTAACATTCAGCCAAATTACAATGTTTTTGTAAATAGATCTTGAATTTCTCCCAGTCTTCCTCCAACTTCTCTTCTCCCAGATCACGGATTCTGCCGGTCATCTCGGCCAGTTGCATATAGTCCATCAGCTGCATCTGCCACTCTTCCAGTGTGGGTAGATCTTGAGTTTTCCAGTTTTTTGCGATGAGAATCCTTGCTGCCGTTGTTGCATACATGAAAAATGTTCGATCCTTCTTTAACACCTTCTGGCCGACAATGCCCAGAAGAAAGGCCTCTGGTTTCTTTGTGAAGGTATACTTAAATACCTTTTTCAGCTCATTATATATCATTTCCCAGAAGACCTTCACCTTAGGGCATGTCCACCAGAGGTGAAAGAATGTTCCTTCATTTTCTTTACATTTCCAACATTTATTATCAGACGAATGGTATATTTTGGCAAGTTTAACTGGGGTCATGTACCATCTATATATCATTTTCATAACATTTTCCTTCAGAGCATTACATGCGGTGAAGTTCAGCCCAGTGGTCCACAACCTTTCCCAGTCCTCAAACATAATGTTATGCCCAATGTCCTGTGCCCATTTTATCATAGCCGATTTAACCATTTCGTCTTGTGTATTCCACTTTAGCAGCAAGTTATACATTCTAGATAATACCTTGGTCTTTGGTTCTAACAATTCTGTTTTCACAAGCCCATTTGAACCAGGGCTTGTGTCAGGGACCAGCAGCTGGATTCCTTTTCATGGAGACTGAGGACTCTAGACCTGAAGAGGAAGGAGATGGAAAGCCAGCCCCAGAGGTATGCCTACCCATCGTAGAAATGTTGCACTGCCCTCCTCTGATTCTGAGGATTCCACTGTGCAAAACTCCATCACAGTAGATAGTTTATGGAAAAGACTGGGTCCCTTTAAGTCAAGCTGCATCTTGCAGTACAGGCAGTACTAACAGCAATTACTAGGGCTATGCACCAGATTCAACCAAAATCCAAGGCCTAGGATTACTGCTTGGACTCCCTCTGTTCTTCTCATCTCCTCCTCCTCAAATCTGGAACAGATTTGGGGAAGGCACAGGGCAAGTGCAAAGGAGAGAGAGCAGAACTCCCATTGAGCAAGCAGAAATCTTTGTGGCATGTTAGTAGAATACTAAGGCCCGTATAGTTAAAGCCATGGTTTTCCCAGTAGTGATGTATGGAAGTGAGAGCTGGACCATAAAGAAGGCTGATCGCCAAAGAATAGATGCTTTTGAATTATGGTGCTGGAGGAGGTTCTTGAGAGTCCCATGGACTGCAAGAAGTTCAAACATATCCATTCTTAAGGAAATTAGCCCTGAGTGCTCACTGGAAGGACAGATCCTGAAGCTGAGGCTCCAATACTCTGGCCACCTCATGAGAAGAGAAGACTCCCTGGAAAAGACCCTGATGTTGGGAAAGATGGAGGGCACAAGGAGAAGGGGATGACAGAGGACGAGATGGCTGGACAGTGTTCTCGAAGCTACAAACATGAGTCTGGCCAGACTGCGGGAGGCAGTGGAAGACAGGAGTGCCTGGTGTGCTCTAGTCCATGGGGTCACGAAGAGTTGGACATGACTAAACGATTAAACAACAACAGTAGAATACTGCCCAATAAACACAAACACTGAATCTCTCTCTCTCTCTCTCTCTATCACACACACACACACACACACACACACACACACACATTATTTGCAGGCAAGTTGTGGACCAACAAAACTACATCTAAACAGGAATACTGGGGTCTCTACCAAGAGGATTAAAATTGAAGTAGTTGGCTTGAGTGAAGGATGGAAGAGTTAAGAAACAACACCCTGTTTGCATAGGTATACTAGGGAACTGAAAATGACAAGGATCTACTTGAGTAAACAGATGATGGTTGTAGTTCTTTGGTAAAAAAAGAAAGAAGTACCGTAATGCACAGATGGGAAGAAAATGGATACAGAATGACAAGTTTGCCTACAAAAACAGACATATGTACTCATGGGATAAGTGGTGCAGACAGAAAAAGAATGTGCCTAATTATAAGAAATGTGCTCCGTTTATCAGCGTGGAAGGCACACAATCACACAACACAGGATCCAAATAGTTTTCCATAAAGATCAAGATTGATTTGCTGACATACAGATAGCTTTCAGTACCTGACTAATGACTTAACAACTCCCTAAAAACCAAAGATTTCAACCCGTTCTGGATTATTTAGTGCCTCTTCCATGGCTCGTGCCCATCCTTAGAGGAATGGCTTCCTTCCACCTGGCACTCAAAATGTAGAAAATCAGCATCACAACATTTCGGAGTTGAGGCGTCCATGCACAAAGTGCCAAATGGCGGCAACAGATGGGGAAACCATACATTGCGAAGCACCACCCAAGCAATTTAACATATGCAAAGCCTGGAATTCATAGTGCATCACCTGACAAACGACAAAGATTAGTATCAACACCAGGAAGACAAAATATGCAAGAAGCGTATCCGGAAAGCAACAGAATCCTGCTAGCAACAACAGTAAAGAATTAAAATTAAAATGAGATCATGTAGAATGACATGATCATAGATGTTCAAGGAAATCCATGTCCAACAAGTCTTGCTTCTCCTCCAACAATTTTTGAGTGAGCAAACTAGGGTAGAAGAAAACTGAATGAAAACTTGAGCAACCACAGGATCAAAGGCATCTTTCAAATTCTGAAGAATCCCAGCTTCTACCAAGAAACTAATAAATCCTACATAATGGGTACAAGGAGAAGGGGACGACAGAAGACTTGGAGGTTGAACAGTGTTCTTGAAGCTACTAACATGAGTCTGACCAAACTGCGGGAGGCAGGGGAAGACAGGAGTGCCTGGAGTGCTCTGGTCCATGGGGTCACGAAGAGTCGGACACGACTAAACGACTAAACAACAACAACAACAAATGGGCTTGTAGGTTGTCTGTCTGCAACAGACCTTAGTAAAATGAAAGTGGAGGTCTAAATCTCAAGTTACAGAGCACTTTCTTTGCATTGAGAAGGCCTCAGGTTCTCTCTCTGATATCTTCAGTTGCAGTGGCTGGAATAGCCTCTAGCAGAAACCTTTAAGAGGCACAGCCAATCATATAAATCATACTTCGCTGGGTGGACCAACAGTCTGACTCATGACAGCAGCTCATTCTGTGGCTTTGTCCTTTAATGAAGTACATATTGAATGGGGTACTTTTCTTCCTTTTTATCGGCCACCGTTCATTATTCAGGGAAGATTCTCTAAGCTAGCTAGGAGTACACACAGAGAGCTCAGAAGCATGAATATAAGCCTAGCTCGTCATTGATCACAGCGGGGATCTGAAAAATAGAGTTGTCACTAAATTACACCTCAAATTGGTAAAAGTTTCACACATTCAAGTTATTGAGTGGTACCTGCAATTACGATGTGTTGGAGGCAAAGTGCTAATAGACAGTTCCAGTGTGTTCGTTCACACACACACACACACACACAAGATATCTGCAGGATGGTTTGACAAAGCGTTTCAGTAAATGAAAATGTTTCAACAGGAGGGGCCAGCTTCACAATTGGATCAAACACAATCCTATCAGCTGAAGATTAAAATGCCAACCAAAGAACCAGAAATCAATTTGTAGGAGTGTATTTCAGCAACTTGCATGACAACTCACACAAATAAAATATATTTGCAAGTATATATCCATGGGAATTATTCTGCAAAGCCAGCCAGTGTGTGGGGGCACCCTCTCTCTCTGTATATATGTGTGTGTGTGTGTGTGTGTGTGTGTGTGTGTTTCAGTGTGTGTGTGTGTGTGTGTGTGTGTGTGTTTCCCAAGGCATCTTTGCCTTCCAGCTGAGTTTAAAATTGTGTAAAAACTGTATCTCTCTTTTGACATTTCGTATTGTCAGAGCAGCAGGAGGTTAAAAGTGCAGAAAAGCAGAGCTGTGAAAATTAAGAGGACAAATGCTTTAATTAAGCTTTACTGAACTTCCAAGAAATTCTTGGCTGGAGCGAAGACTTAAAACTACTGCATTTCATCTGAATTTCATGTCCCTGGTCATCATTATTATCATCTGTCTGTCTGTTTGTCTATCCATCCAACTAACTGTCTATTTGGAAGCTGTTTTTCTGTTCACTATGCATTCAAACACTTGTTAATATGTCATAACCAAATCTTGCATGATGGTTCCTGAGATTGAGCAGCATGTCTATTTTTGGGCACGGTTGGGTGCCATTTTGAATCAAGATGGAGTTCTGAACCTTTCAAAGCTGCACTGACTTTCTCGGGTTTCCAAGGATTCCTGAGCAGCCCTGGACATGAGGCTGTTGGTTAGGCTGCAATGTCTTACACACTTACCTGGGAGCACATCTCATTGAACTCAGAGGACTTACTATGAGTAGCCATACATAGGATTATGTTGCAAATTATCCACAGCAGACAGTATAAGAGCCATTAAGCAAAATGAGGATTTACTTTTCTGTAAACGTGTACGGGATTGCATTGTAAAAATAGATGCATCACACAAAACTGAGCAAAACCACACCCAATTCCTCATCTCCTGTAGTTTCCCAAAATAGATATAAAAAGCTGAAAAATGGAATGCTGGCATTTTCTCCAATCTTACTGGTTATGTATTTTCCCTTGGAATGAGATATCAAAGAATATGGAGTTGATAATCTATACTTGTCCAACAGAACGTATCTGACTTGTCCAGCACAATCTATTCTCCACATGTCGACACCACCAAATCTGCCCTGTGTAGACCTTCTTGAAACACATTTGTGATTAATTAAAGGTGTGGTGGCACCTGTACTTGCTTGCAGATAGTAGGTGTACACAGTCCTTTACTCTGAGATGCCTGCTGAACACTTTTCTGTGTTGGTAGGCTTATCCATACAGACCCATCCTTTGGTTGCACCTCATCATCATCATCATCATCATCATCATCATCATCATTTTATTTGAATGCTGCCTTTCCATAGTTAAAACTATGCTCAAGGTGACTTACAACATGACAAGGTTTACATAATTACCAACATAACAAAAGCCATAAACAATAAATAAAACACATCAAGAGGTACACAACCAAATGGAAAACAATTTCCACATAAATCATAAAATCTAAAACTAAAAATACAACATTAATATCAATAACAATTTAAAATGACATCGATAAAAAACAAACAAAAAAATCTTGAATTAGTTTTTGGTGTGTTTATTCCTTTAGATGCTTTTAACTAGTTTTAAGTTTTTTTTACTTATTTTATTCTAAACTCCGAGTTGTCATTTTTATTTTAGGATGGAAGTGATGTGACGCTTCAGGAGAGCTGGGGACATTTGCCGCTACAAAGCTAAATAATTTTCTGCTACACCGTATTGTTTTAACAGGAGCTGCCTTTGAAGAATATATTGTGCTTGTGTTTGCTTGATCAAACATATGGGCATGCTCACCTGCGCCATCTAAATCATCGCTTTATTGGCATGGGGAGTTCTGTGTATCAACAGATGCCCCCAAGCCAGCCCTAGTCTCATATTAATGGAACAATGCACAGGAGTCTCTAAAACAACATCCAAAGACCACAATCTGTTCCGTACCAACGGGCTTTACAGGTGCCGCATGAATGACCAACTGAGCCGCGTGACCGGCTAGCTGATCCCGAAAATAAAAACAGAGCACACATGACGTGATAACATTTGGAATTAGCAAATCCAGCACACACTGGAGGATTTGGTAGGGAAATGATGGGAGATGGATTTTTCTGCCCCCTGGAGATGGATAGAGATGAGATTTTCTAGTTGAGAAAGTTCCTATGCAAACGCCATGCATGGTCAAGCTAACTGAATAGCGGACTGTAGAAGGAACTCAGAGCCAAGGAACTCCTTTATGGTTATCCAGGATGTGGCTGACTACTCAGTGCATCGCCTTGGGCAAACCTCTCCCTGCCTTGTCTTCTGCCAACTGGAACAACACTCACTGACTGCCTGGACCTGTAAATGTCAAGTCAAAGGGAAGAGTTCTGAAGTGTGCATTCTCTTCCCAAATCCCAATATGTTTACTGAATGCAACAAAGGGAAATGGTTTTAGGGGGAGGGGAGGGTGCACAATCATCTGCTTTGATGGGAAATGACATGAGCAAATTTCAAAACTCCCTGGAGTTTTGAACCGTTGCACAGGCAGATTTAGGGGAGCGCAACCAGTTTGGTTGCACTGGGTGCGGGGACTCAAGGGTGCTGCAGGGGACATCACCACGATTATTTAGAATAGCATGTGAGTGGCAGGGGGCACCCAATTTTGGCATTGTATAGGGCGTCGCTGAAATCCATCTGTCATGGATGCTTTAGCTGAGATTCCTGCATTGCAGGGGGTTGGACTAGATGGCCAACCATCTAGTAACTGCCTTATATATGCTATTATACAGCAAATAGGGATAGCTCAGTTGGTAAAGCATGAGACTCTTAATCTCAGGGTCATGGGTTCGAGTTGGGGCAGGGGGTTGGACTAGATGACCCTTGTGGTCCCTTCCAGTGCTACCATTCTATGATTCTAAAATGGTCTCAGTCACTGCAGCACAGCCTTCTTTCGAACTAGGCCAGGCTGAGGTCGCTGCAGGGTAGAAGTCAGGATTGCCAGAGCCGCTTTTGGGGGACGCAGGTGACGCTGTGGTCTAAACCACTGAGCCTCTTGAACTTGCCGATCCCATTGCTCTCTCCCAGCTTCTGCTAACCTAGCAGTTCAAAAGCACACCAGTGCAAGCAGATAAATAGGTACCGCTGTGGCAGGAAGGTAAATGGCGTTTCCATGCACTCTGGTTTCCGTCACGGTGTTCCATTGTGCCAGAAGCAGTTTAGTCAGTGTTTTTTTCTATATAAAAAAAAATGTTTAGGGGTATTCTCGTTTTCCTACTCATATTGAAACGCTGCACCTCAATGAGGCCAAACTTAGATTCACAAAACCTTTAGGGGTGTGCGTACTTCCGCGTCCCCCCAGAAAAATACCACTGGGTTTAGTCATCCTGGGCACATCACCCAGAAAGCTGTTAGTAGACAAACGCCGGCCTGAAGCGAGATGAGCACTGCAGCCCCATAGTCACCTTTGAGTGGACTTAACCATCCAGGTCATTTACCTTTTTATTGCAAATAAGTTTTGGGATGCCTCATGGGTGGTGATTTAGAAAGGAAGTAAATAAATAAACAGACTGCCAACTCCACCCTCAAATGCAACCCATAGTTTTTGGTAACAGAAAGACCACAAAGTTCATCGAAATGAAATCAAGTGCTATATAATGGTAAGGTTCAAAGATTCAAAAGATTAAAATGTGCTGGAAATGTTTCAGCCCAAATCCTCCTTTCATCCTCAATGCCAGTAACCATTTCACGTGCAATGCTTCCAGTATTCGAAATATTCAAAACAGTGCAAGCCTTCGGCTTCTCGGGGCTCGATATGCGACTCTCCACAATCAATGCATCTCATTTTAGTCACAAGAGCCTGAATTCCTACTCCATTAATAAGAGCCAGGGCAATACATCCTAAATAGATGTTTTAAAGCTGTTCTGTGTTTTTTGAGGAACAAGGCACCATAAGAGAATAAGAACATAAAAAGAGCCTGCTGCATCAGGCCAATGGCCCATGTTCAGAGATATACCCATTTTACAGATGGAATATTGGAACCGAAACAGAGTGGTCTGCAAGATCCAAAGCTCTAACTGCTCCATCGTGCCAGTTGCTGGGCTCCCCAACCCCTGGAATTGTACTCCAAATGTCTTCTTCAAAATCCATTAGCATTATCACTCAAAGGCTCCCAGCCCACTCTCTTATCTCAGTGACCCTTTTCACTTGGGTTAACCTCTCCTTTCTGGTTACCTTTCCATCATCATTTTGTAATCCCCAATGTGATGCTCGGCTCCCATTGTGCGCAAATGATGCCCATCCCCTTTTGTTCAGATGCAGAGGCTTGCCTTTGTCACTCTCTTGCTCACATCCTTTTCTTGCAACACATATAGGACTTTATAGCTTCTTTAAGACGCTAATAGCCATCAGATATGGCCATCTTTGACCAGTGCGGGACATGCAAACATACATCTTGTTCACAGTAGAAATGGGCAGGCACACCCTTAAGCATTCGTAACGCAAGAACTTACAGGCATGTTCAAAGGCTGTTTTGGGGGCCTAATCTGGCCCGCCCGTCAATTTAATCCAGTCCCCATGGCAGTATGTCCTGGGGTAAAATCCTAAAAAAAGCTCAGCAACTTCAATCCTTATAAAACCTCAACAACTCTGGGTTAAAATTGTTTGGGCACCCCTGCAGAGTGAAGCCATCCATACATTTTTTTTCCAAAGAGCAACAAAGAAGTTCTAGGATGCAATACACTGTACAAAGGGAAAAGTTCCACCTTTAACAATCAGGGAAAGCCCGAGGTGAAAAATGTATGTTTTTCAAAGATTTCTGAAGCAGGTAGCTGATGATACAAAGGGAAGACAATTCCAAAAAAGAGTGGGAATAGTGGGGAAGAGTGGGCAACAGTGGGAAATAAACTTCTACAAATCACCACCATGCGATGGTCTGTAAAATGCAGTGCCACAGCTCCTCAGATGATGCCCATGATCTATATAGGGGCAGGTGGTCTTTCAGGTAAACAGGGCCCAAGTTGTTCCCGTCTCTATGTGCTAGTAACAAGATGTTGCCTATGGCCCGGTGGCTAATTAGCTGCCAGTGCAGCTCTCTAAGCACAGACAGAATGTGTACATGTCTGAATCTCCCATTTAACACCTTGGCTGTAGCATTCCAGAAGACCATTAAGGGTAGGCCCACAGTGCAGTAATCCAATTGTGATATTACCAATGCATGGGTTGCAAAGGCCACAGCTGAAACTGGTACACACCAAGAAGCAGAAAGCAACTTTCCATCTTTGTTTCACTGAGAGTGGGGGAAAGAATGCTAAACCTGTGAAACCTGCCATCAATAGATGGAAACAGCACCTAAAAGTGCCACAGAACCATAGAATTGTAGAGTCGGAAGGGACCCTGAGGTCCCAACCCCCTGCATTGCAGGAATCACAACTAAAGAATCCCTGACAGATGGCCATCCAGCCTCTGCTTAAAAACCTCCAATGTAGGACAGCCATTCTAATATTTTAGTGGCATGCTTAGTTTTTATGCAGTCATGTAGCAGCAGCTGCTAGTGGACAGAGGCTGAGGACAGAAGCTCTGGTCAGCCATTACTTAGGCTATAGGCTTAGGCACATTAACTACTGAATAAATCAAAGTGAGCACAATGGGACTTGCTTTATAATAAACATGGATAGATAGAGGCTGTACCTCTAGTAACAATAAATCTCAAGTCAATAATAGTCTTGAACTTACACCTTCCTGTCCCTGTCCCATAGCAAAAGGGAGAAAAGTAATCTCTGAAGCAGACTAGAGGGCGTTGATTTAAGCATGGCATCATCCTGACCCATATCTGGAATGCATGGACATTTGGATCATAGCATCCTAGAGACCCCGGCATGCTGTTTGCATCTTGCAGGCTACTAGCATTTCACATTTTGTCACAATGTGAGTATTGTGTATGGAGATAGGCTTTGCAGCAGATGCAAAGCAAAGCAAATGCCGATGCAAATGTTTGCAGCATGTTGCTGGCTGCACACCTGAGATAACATGTTCTATTAAGAAAGCTAGTATCAAAATGTGCACGCACACACAATCTACGGGAACGCCGAAGCAGGTAGAGGGTGAGCTCTATGTGCACATCAAAGCACATATTTACTCTACATTTGTCCCAATTAAGAAACGGCACATGTGGCCCCACATTTGTTGATAAAAACTTTCTTAATGAGATTTCCCCACTCACTTAATCATTGGCGGCTGTGCTTATGAGTGGAATTATACACACAAAATACTTCTGGGCATTGAGGACTGCAATGTGCCTCCAACGAAACAAGGAAGATCTCTCTCTCTCTCTCTCTCTCTCTCTCTCTCTCTCACACACACACACACACACACACACACACACACACACCATTAAGTAAGACGAGGTGGAAATAGTCATGCCCTGTAGTTTGGCTCAGAACCAGCTAATCAGAGGTATGTGATTGGCTGTGAAAAATGGGCCTAAAGGCATCAACAGACCATCCCTCCATGGGCCCAACATTTGTGTACAATTTATAGAGTTCACAATCTGAGTACACGTCATCTGAACCACACGTAGCTATACATTTCTCTTGCTGAAATTGTCTGAATTTCCTATGCTACCAGGGGAAACACAAGGCATGAATGAAACTACCCACATTCAGCCTGATAGCAGCCTGATATATAGTCTTAATCCAACTGCTAACAATGATGCTTAATCCAAAATGTACACAGAATTGCAACTTTAGATTTAAGCTATAACCCACAGCATATGCAATTATCATAATCCTATCATTTTGCTGTACCTGAGCTCTTCATGATCCTCCATCAACAATGGAGCCATTGGGGGCTTATGGAAAATATAAACAACGTGTTAGGAATTTGGCTGCTGATTTGCCACAGACAATCATGTCTCGTGCTCTTCATCCTATGATTTGGGCAATGAAACAATGCTTAAACTCAATTAGAGTATTTTAAATGTATATCCATCTTTTAATGTGCAGACATTGGTGGTAAGTGAGATTTAACAGGGTAGCAGCTGAACAGATGTTTAGGAAATTGTGTACATCAATCGATGCTGAGTGGGGGGAAAGGAGCCATATTTTAATTTAGCTGTTCAGGGTTTTTGAAGTGCTGCCATTGTGTGTTATGCCTGGAAATTAGTTTCTGGGTTTCTTTTCCCTCCCAGTACAAAGGCCACTGCATTACTTTTGCATACTGAAAATCTGGATGGAATCAAACAAGCTCCAAATCATTAAAGCCATTCTCAGCAACAAATAAAAGCAGAAAGTCACCAGTGCATACATGTACAATGCTTATTTTAAAAATAAAAGACACTTCTCATGTGTTCTTCATACATTAGTTACCGTGCTTCTTCCTTGTAGAAGCTTCACAATGTGCAGCTCATATCTTAACAGTCCACAGATGAGGGTTCACACTTGTGGGCTGCATATTATTTTCTATAAAGAATAAAATTTCATTTTCATTCCCCGTGCTATTCCTAGAGGGTCCACATTACTAGCAAAGCCACAGACGGAATTCAGGGAGAAAATATATCCCGACAACACTTTACTGAGCAAAACTGAACAGAAAACAGCATATAATTGGAGGAGATAATAAACAGAGAGCCTTTTCTCCTTCAGGACTTATATAACACAGGATTCCTTGGGGGAAGCCATGACTGTTTGAAGTGGCGTCATTTTTGCTTCAGATGTATGATGTGAACATAGGCAATGGCGCCAAGGAGAAGTTGGCCAGGGAATGCAGACGCGATTTGGACAACCTCCGACGCCATTGCCAAATGGCGGCCATCAGCATTCCAATCAGCGGCTGATGGCTTTATTTCCCTGGTGGGTTTCTCTGGATCATCCCTGACAGTAGAGAGGAAGGGGGGAGGGAGGGAGGAAAAAGTGCTGAGTCGTTCGAGTCGTACCCAACAGATGGTTACTGATCAGATATTAGTACTGGAGGCCGAGGTCAGCTGGCTGCCAAGAAAGCTAATCTGATGGCTGTCTGTTACTTGCCCGCTCTGGGGACGCCGCTTCGCTACCTGGGCTTCCGACAGGTGACTCGCTTGGCAATGTTATTGTCTGTATTGTCTGGAGCGCTCATCTATAATTTATAGCCCTGTGATCCTTCCCCCCGCTACATGGCCGTGGTTGGCACCGGGTCACTCAGGGGAGAATTTTGGACAGACTAGAGGGCAGGAAGGGGCAAGGGAAGAGAAGAGAAGCGGCGTGTTTTAAAGTCAGGGGAATCGTTCGAGAAAAGCCACCTTTACCTCCTGCAACCTTGTAAAAACAACCACCGCTATCTGCATTTCTCAGACTTCAGTTTTCACTCTCTTCATTGTTTCCCCGCATCCTTTGCATCCTTGCTAGACTGATCCACTGTCGGTATACCTCTGAACACCAGTTTCTGGAAGCTGCAGGAGGGGAGAGGGCTGTTGTGTTCAGGTCCTGATCCTGGGTTTCCACATGCATTTGGTTGGCCAGGAGGATGCTGGACTGAATGGGCTTGTACACTCTTGGGGGCTTTTTAAACAATGGTCCCACTGGAGGCTGACGCAAACAAATGTTGTGTGATGTCCATGACAGGATCTCTGGACTGGGGTAGAGGGATCTTTATCAACATCTTTATCAACGACTTGGATGATGGACTCAAGGGCATCCTGATCAAATTTGCAGATGGCACCAAACTGGGAGGGGTGGCTAACACCCCAGAGGACAGGATCACACTTCAAAACGACCTTGACAGATTAGAGAACTGGGCCAAAACAAACAAGATGAATTTTAACAGGGAGAAATGTAAAGTATTGCACTTGGGCAAAAAAAAAAAAAAAAAATGAGAGGCACAAATACAAGATGGGTGACACCTGGCTTGAGAGCAGTACATGTGAAAAGGATCTAGGAGTCTTGGTTGACCACAAACTTGACATGAGCCAACAGTGTGACGCGGCAGCTAAAAAAGCCAATGCAATTCTGGGCTGCATCAATAGGAGTATTGCATCTAGATCAAGGGAAGTAATAGTGCCACTGTATTCTGCTCTGGTCAGACCTCACCTGGAGTACTGTGTCCAGTTCTGGGCACCACAGTTCAAGAAGGACACTGACAAACTGGAACGTGTCCAGAGGAGGGCAACCAAAATGGTCAAAGGCCTGGAAACGATGCCTTATGAGGAACGGCTAAGGGAGCTGGGCATGTTTAGCCTGGAGAAGAGGAGGTTAAGGGGTGATATGATAGCCATGTTCAAATATATAAAAGGATGTCACATAGAGGAGGGAGAAAGGTTGTTTTCTGCTGCTCCAGAGAAGCGGACACGGAGCAATGGATCCAAACTACAAGAAAGAAGATTCCACCTAAACATTAGGAAGAACTTCCTGACAGTAAGAGCTGTTCGACAGTGGAATTTGCTGCCAAGGAGTATGGTGGAGTCTCCTTCTTTGGAGGTCTTTAAGCAGAGGCTTGACAACCATATGTCAGGAGTGCTCTGATGGTGTTTCCTGCTTGGCAGGGGGTTGGACTCGATGGCCCTTGTGGTCTCTTCCAACTCTATGATTCTATGATTCTATGAAATTGGGATCATTTTCCTGCTCCAAGTTACACCTGTGAGGCTCTTCTTAGTCCCTTAGGGAGGGGGTGCGAGGGGGTGATGCATCAGAACAAACGCCTGAGGATTGCTCTGCTGAGTAAGATGAAGAAGCCGTAACATTACACACTTTTATTTTACAAAATTCATTTACTGCTTACTTGACAGATAATCTCTGAGTAGCTTAAAAATCTAAGCAGTTTGGGTGAATATTCATTCGGGTGAATATTTCACTGGCAATTACTTTATGGCTGTTCTATTTGTAGTTGTGCTTTATGCTATGTTTGAAATCAAATCTATCTATCTATCTATCTATCTATCTATCTATCTATCTATCTATCTATCTAGGTGTGCTTTATAAGCCGCTTTGACTTCACCTGGTGAAAAAAGCGGGGTATATATATTCAGAGAGAGATTGCTAAAGACCATTATTTCACTTTCCTCCAGAGCCTGGCATGGATACTCGGTAAGTACACAGAAGTCTTAGCTAAGCATCCCTAGATGCTTAGGATAGATGGACAACAGTGCTTCCTGAAATCAGACTCGTGAGATCCATTAGTTGAGCAAAACCATTATTGCTAAATGAATGGCTACATTAACATCAGTCTAGCTCAAAACAAAACTGAACACAACAGCCATGTAACGATTCTTTTTATTTTGAAGATCAGGTCCACCCCCTCCTCCTCCTCCTCCTCCTTTTAAAAAAGCTCATTTGAAATTAAGACTACAGCAAAGATCCACTGCAGCATCTATGTAAAGATACGATTTTGAGAATCCCTCCCCCCCCCCGCAACCTAAGCACATTTCTGAGGATTTATATTTCTGACCAGTTCATTATTATTCCTTGGCTCTAAGGGACTCAGGATGATGCCCACAGTTCTCTCCCTCCCAGCTTTCTTCTCACAACATCCCTGTGAGGTAGACACAGTGACTGGCTCAAGGTCACCCAGTGAGCTTCCTTGACAAGGGAGGGTTTGAACCATGGTCTCCCATGTCCTAGTCCAACACTCTAACTCCTATACCACACTGCCTCACAGACAACTTGAGGTAAAAGGTAACGGTAAAGGACCTCTGGATGGTTAAGTCCAGTCAAGGACAACTATGGGGTCGCGGTGCTCAACTTACTTTCAGGCTGAGGGAGCCAGCATTTGTCCACAGACAGCTTTCCAAGTCATGTCGTCAGCATGACTAAACCACTTCTGGCGCAACGGAACACGTGGCAGAAACCAGAGTGCACAGAAACACCATTTACCTTCCCATCGCAGCGGTACCTATTTATCTACTTGCACTGGCGTGCTTTCAAACTGCTAGGTTGGCAGGAGCTGGGACAGAGCAACAGGAGCTCACTTCACTGTGGGGATTTAAACCGCTGACCTTCTGATCGGCAAGCCCAAGAGGCTCAGTGGTTTAGACCACAGTGCCACCCATGTCCCTCGCTGCTAACAGATGCCAGGGGAGAAAGGGAAATAGGCTACTGCCAGTCTGTGTAGACAATGCTGATCTAGATGGGCTAATGGTCTGACTTGGCAGCCACTTGTTTTTCCTCCTGCTGAGCTGACCCCTCTCCCACCAAAAGGTCATCTGATAGGAACAACAGCTTGCCTGTGGAAAGCAATGCTAGATGCCAGTTATTTAAAGTTCACTTTTCATAGTGTGCCCATTTCATAATTGTTGCAAGCCACTTGGTGGACTCCGGTTGAAAAGCAGGGGGCAAATCGACCAAACACAAATACACAAATAAAACCCAATTAATAGAGGCAACAATTCAATCTTGGTTTCACATTATTACAGCTGCAGAGCTAAAAAACACACCTTGGTTCACTCCATGGGAAGGTGTCGTAAGGCTGCAATTAAAGCTAAAGGTTATTCAACTAAGTATTAACTGACATGGTGAGAATTTTTGCATATCTTATTTTTCCCCCTATGTGTTTCACGTTTCTACTTTATGACTGCTGTTGTAATAAATAATCCTTCATGAAAGTTACTGCATCACATTCTTAGTTAAATTATCTCTCCGTTGATATATAATTTTATGGTATTACTCCAAAAAAGTGGTGTTATGAGCCATCAGACCTCAGAAATACACCTTTTCCAAAAGGTGGCCACTAGTGTAAAAGCTCTCTACCCAAAGGCATGCAAAATGAACCATTTCATAGCTCCAACAAAAAGTGTGGGATGCTAATAGCTATTATGCATCCCATAAACAAGGGACACAATTGCCTTGTTCTTTGGAGAACAATTTGCATCATGAATACACCTAGCAGCAGTCCTTTAAACCAGTGTTTCCCAACCTTGGGCCTCCAGCTGTTTTTTGAACTACAATTCCCATCATCCCTGACCACTGGTCTTGCTAGCTAGGGATGATGGGAGTTGTAGTCCAAAAACAGCTGGAGGCCCAAGCTTGGGAAACACTGCTTTAAACCTTGCAGAACATCTCACTTCTGGATCCTCACTTTCCCCTGTCCCCACACAAATCTTTCACCCCACCCCCACCCCCACACAGAGACACTGAAAATAAAGTAGCAGTACTGATCCCATTCAGTAAGGGTGAACTATAGTAAGCTAGCTACAGATAGTCTTTCCAAACTTGGGGTGGCCATTTTGCTGTATCTCCTTTCAAGGCATCTGGTTTTCACCTGGGTGGGGAGAAGGAAGCCCCTTAAGGCAGGAAGCTAAGACAATTATGATCCATTCACTCATACTGACCCGACTCCACAGGACGTTCTACAAATTAATTTATATCACACTTATTAAGCGAGAGCCACACATTCCGATTTTAAGTAGCGCCATTAAGTCCCATTATCACAACTAATAATGCTCATGGCATGAGACTTCAATAGCTGCTCTAAGCTTGCTTTTATTGAAAGGGAACAAGAAGGGGATCAGGACTAGACCTATGAATATCTGCATTGTCTTTTAATAATGATGCTTTTAAACTATAATCTGTCTTAAAAGCCCATTGCTACAGGGGAGACATAAGAGAATGGAGTTGTCATCTCTACAGCATGTTAAATACCTCTGAACACATAGCCTTATTCTAATCTGGATTTGGAAATTAGTATTGATTATTTGGTAAGGTGTACAGTATCTGTATCTCTCTCTCTCTCCCCCCCCCACAATACCTGAGTAGCACTCATGAAGTTGTTTCCACCTAATAGGGGTTTGAACTCCCCATAAATATGGCACAATCCCCTCCCCCCGGGCTCAATCAATAGCAAATACTGTTACAGCATTGCAAGTATAGCAAAGGGAGTTGTTGGAATAGACCTGGCAGAGTCAAACTTTGTCATTGCAGACCTCCTTCAACCCTAACCCCCCCCCCCAATCTAATTGAATCTCCCTGACTTGCAGTCAATCTTTAATTTACCTGATATACATGTGCAGGCGGGGACACGGGTGGAGCTGTGGGTTAAACCACAGAGCCTAGGACTTGTTGATCAGAAGGTTGGCGGTTCGAATCCCCATGACAGGGTGAGCTCCCGTTGCTCGGTCCCTGCTCCTGCCAACCTAGCAGTTCGAAAGCACGTCAAAGTGTAAGTAGATAAATTGGTACCGCTCCGGCGGGAATGTAAACGGCGTTTCCATGCATTGCTCTGGTTCACCAGAAGCGGCTTAGTCATACTGGCCACATGACCCGGAAGCTGTACGCCAGCTCCCTCAGCCAATAAAGCAAGATGAGCGCTGCAACCCCAGAGTTGGCCACGACTGGACCTAATGGTCCCTTTACCTTTACCTTACATGTGCAGGAAACCTTGCATGTTTCAGGGGGGAAAAACAAAAACAAAAGAACAGCAAGCTGAACATTTCTGGTACAGCTCACTACTTGTGATACTACTTTTCTACTTGCAAGGAGTTTTTTTCTGTGCTTGGGAGGGGGGTAAGAGTATGATCTCCACCTCCAGATGAAAGTGGCACAGTCCATACTTCCACCTTATTTGCATCAAGGGCCTCACTGGGTGGGTTTTGAAGTCATGTGACCTCCAGAATCCTTATCAGTGAGAGACAGACCTTCTGCTGCTAAGGGTGGAACTCAGATTCTGTCCTCATTGCAGCATTGTCCTCAAGAGCAGCATGATTATTTTGCCCATCAGGTATGAGTGGGAACTATTCAATTGAATGGCTAACTGTGCTACCTGAAACTTGGTCATCACTATGGCCCCAGCCATTCAATGTCAAGGTGGAACCTATCCACACAGCCATGTCCCTTTAACTGCACATGTTGACATTCTTGGTCACATTAGAGCGTGACAGAATGTTGATGAAAAGCTTCTATGTGTTTCACAACATTTTGACCGCCAGGGGGAAGGAGTGAGCACCATTTGGATTTTTGCCTATGGCACAAAACATCTCTGCTACTTTCTCTCCCCCCCGCCCCCCAAAAAAGGTATGAGAACTCTGCAGAAACAGTACTAGCAATGCAATTCACTTGAATGAAACAGGAAGAAGACATAGAAATTATTAATTCTGCCTTCTCCCTTGGCCGAGTCAGTGAGAATGCTGCAGTTTGCAAGGCCTGCTTTGATATTCTGAGCTTGCAGCTTTGCATGTGGCCAATAAGGGAATCTGTTTGATCATTTGCTATTAGACAGAATGTGGCTCTACAAAAGGAAATATGAAACTTTGCATTACAACAAAAGCATTCCAAACTTGTTTGCTTTTAATGTGACAAACACATGCACACAAACACACGCACGCACACACACACAGAGAGAGAGAGAGAGAGAGGATGTTTATTGCACTACAGGTTTGCATTTGACCCTTAGAAAATGAACACTATGTGTCAAAGCAAACTGCAAAGGCTTCCAGCCCTTTGTGAAACATTATTGATACATGTCTTGACTATCCTTGCATGCCTCCCCCTGCCTTTCATTTTCTCCAGTAGCTCATAGAAAGTATTAAAATCTCTTATCATAGATTGCAATGGTGCTTAAAGCTTCCAACATTAAGCTGCTTGTGCAATATTCAGATGAGTGCCAAATGCAATCCATCAAGATGCCCCCTCCTCAAATAAACTGAGAATAAATAAATATACCAAATAGCAACTTAAAAATAAAAAGTCTGGAGTACAGAAAATAATTAGTGAAAGCTTTCTAGCGATTTTGTTCAGAGGATGTGTGGGAATTAACCCCACCCGCTGCCACCCAAGGGATAATATCTACTCAGTCTTGGAGGGTGGAGAGAAGAGGAAAACATTTGCCATCTGTGAAGAACACAGACCTGGTTTTCCTTAGGACAACAGCTAATCTTAAAACTAAGGATTAATATCTGTAGTACAGTCACCTCCTACAATTCAAGACACAATGATTTGGAGCCTTATTCATCTCCAGACAATTCTGAGCCTTCCCATACAACATAAATCCATGGATGTTGGCTCCCGACCAGAATAACCTATTCATACGGAATTTGGCCAGGGCACAGAAGCCTATTCATGCTTTGTTCGATGGCTTGGGCAGAAGAGACCTGTAAGGGAAGCAGGGATTCCATGTCAACAAGTCCCCTTAACTTGCCTACAAATTCAAGGAAGGCCAAAAAATGACTGAAGGAAGCTGTTTCGGGATGCGGATGGGTGGGGGGTGAAGGGAGAAAGCTTCTTATATCTTTTTATAAACACTCTGGAAGTTAATCCCCCGCCAGACTGGATTAACTACCATGGCAGCCTTGTGGGTATGGCGATTGTCAGAGATATTTAAACGAGGAGGAAATGGGAAATCTCTCTCTTTAACCCTCACCCCGTTCCAATTTCTGCTTTAAGCAGAGGGATGTTCTGGGATCTGTGCGTTGCACTTATATTTGGTCTATGCCTCTCTCTGGGTGAGCATGCATGTGCAAACATGCACATGCACACACATGTGTAACACACACGTTTCAAGATGACAATAATGCCTCTCAGCTTCTCCAGGTCGGTGTCAGAGGTAGACATCACCGGGCATTTGATGAAACCCACACCTTTGCAGTGCCATGGCCCACAACCCATGGACCATGCACTGAGCAATGGAGACACCAAGGAGGCAGAGGCAGCTCTGAATATCCTTGAGTAAATAAATGCCCGAAGTCTGGCCCACCTGGCCTGCTACTCTCCTCTGATTCAGAGGAAGGGTGTCTCTCTATCTCTGCCTCCGTATGGAGACAAAGATTGCAAAATAAGGTGAAGGCCATTTAACTGCCCCGTCTGCTCCTCTGGGGTTCACTACACTACAGGTTGGGTCAACATTTACAGGGACTGCAGTCTTGCAGAGATGCTTGCAGAGATTTCAGCATGTACAGTTGCCACAGCAGGAGCCGGGGAGCTATCCAGGGTCCTGAAGACGCTATGGATGACATGGATCAGGCTTCCTCAAACTCAGCTCTCCAGATGTTTTGAGACTACAATTCCCATCATCCCTGACCACTGGTCCTGCTAGCTAGGGATCATGGGAGTTGTAGGCCAAAAACATCTGGAGGGCCGAGTTTGAGGAAGCCTGACATGGATTCTTGAGTTGGGTCCTTGCCTTGAATTTCTGACTCAGCCTCTTGATGACACTGCCGGGTGTCCCCTGTGAGCATCAGACTCTCACCATACAAGAAAGCCAGAGTCTCCTGGCACCACTGCTCCACCTCCTTGTGTGCTGTCACTTCCTGTCCACTTCCTGTGTGCTGTCCACTTCCTGCCCTCTCTGCACGTATAAGCAGTTACAACAGTAAGGACATGGAACAGCATCCTGCATTTAAGGCAAGGGAGGGCACGAGAATGGGCAGCAAGAGCATCAGTGAGGATGAGGTAAGCCCATTCAGGAAGTGGGGCACAGTGAGAGCACCTTGCTCAAGGGCTCTCCAAAACCGGAGAGCAGCCAGCTTTTGAAGTCACATGAGGCCACCACCTTGCTGAAGATAAGAAGGTCTGGATGTGGTCTGGATGAGGATGTGGGTAAGGAGTGCGGACCCAGGAGAGTTCCAAGAGAATGGGAGGTGGAATCTGGCCCATTGTAGACGGAGGCTTCTAATGTTATCAGATGCTATCCTTCCGATATAAAAAGTCCACAGCTTAAGAGGCATAGACATTGCGGCTGCTTCAGTGCTGGGGGTGCAAATGACCCAGGGTGAGACTTTAAACTGAGCAGCAAGATATTATTAATTCTATGGGAACTGACTGTGATAATACTAATTACCAGCACGGTAATGCAGTATTTCTATAATAAAGGCTTCTGCATATAGCAAGACAATGTAATTCTCTCACTAGCCTGGGACCATTAGCGAGGTGTGCTTTGTCATTAGCTATATTATTTGAAACTTTTATTTAAAAGTGTAAATTAGCGGCATGCTTTTTGCAGCTCCCCCCAAACCTGTGGGTTCCCCCCCTCTTTTAAAATCTTTAATTAAACAGAGCTAATGATGGTTAGCTAAATCTGCAGAAATAACTGTAGAGAGTTTCCAGACCAGAATTATTACAAGGAAGCAAGCCAGTGGTATTTTATATTAAGCAAACATGCAGCGGGAGACACTGGGGCAGGAATATAAGCTCTACCTCACCATGCCCTTGGTCATGTTTGCAACTGTCCTTCAGATTTCCTTCTGGAAAACAGAATATAGTAAGGTGCCTTTGCTCCATCTTGCTCAGTATTTTCTACCCTGGCTGGCAGTGGTTCTGCAGGGTTTCAGACAGGGAATATTCCCAGCCCTATCTGGGAGTGCCAGAGATTGAACTTGGGACCTTCTGCATGCAGAGTAGATCTTTTACCATTGATCTCCGGTGAGCCTACATGATGAGTAGAGACTTCCCACTTCAGAAGATCTCTCTCCAGCTCATGGGGGATGATCAGAAGGGTGAAGGTGGCAGAACCTGAATATTTATTATATTTCTTTATTTATCACTCTTACATCCCACCATTCCTCCAAGAAGGAACGCGGGTGGTGCTGTGGGTTAAACCACAGAGCCTAGGACTTGCCGATCAGAAGGTCAGCAGTTCGAATCCCCGCGACGGGGTGAGCTCCCATTGCTCGGTCCCTGCTCCTGCCAACCTAGCAGTTCGAAAGCACGTCAAAGTGCAAGTAGATAAATAGGTACCACTCCAACGGGAAGGTAAACGGCGTTTCCGTGCACTGCTCTGGTTCTCCAGAAGCGGCATTGACATGCTGGCCACATGACCCGGAAGCTGTACGCCGGCTCCCTCGGCCAATAAAGCAAGATGAGCGCCGCAACCCCAGAGTCGTCCGCGACTGGACCTAATGGTCAAGGGTCCCTTTACCTTTACCTTTATTCCTCCAATATGTGGTCTATATGCTTCTGTCCCTCCTCCTCTAATCCCCACAATAACCATGTGATGTAAGTTAGGCTGAAAGACTGTGACTGGTGAATTTCATTGTGAATTTCATGGCAGCCCATGGAAAGCTAGCACATCAGGGACCTAAGCTAGAATCCTCCCTCCTGACATGCTAGCTTGCAATCTAAGGAACATACGCATAGAAACTTAATACTTGGGCCACACATACACCATACATTTAAAGCTCTCTTATACCACTTTAATAGTCATGACTTTCAATAGTCAAACAAACCTGGAAACTGTAGCTTGTTGGCACAAAGCTACAATTCCCAACATGCTTAACAAACTGCAGTTCCCAGGATGCTTTGGGGGAAAGCCGTGTCTGTTAAGGTTGCATAAAGTGGTTCAGAGGTTATGGTGCAAGTGTGACCTTAGTACAGAAGAAAATACAAAATCATCCTAGAGCATGCTAAGTACCGCAGCTATAAATTGTTTTGGTACTCCAAAAATTAATGGCGACCTTGCCTGTGCAATGGAAGCTTTTGTAGTCCTTGGTGTGGAGGAAAGGAGTGGGGAACTTTATTGTATATTTCATGATTATTACAAATGATTGACCCGATATTGGATAACATGAGACCCAATCGTTTATGTGAAATAATAAGGTAGGCTGCTGAGTAATTATTGAACACAAGGAATTCCTAACTCTCTTCATTGTGCCCATTTTAAAAAAAGAAATTAATCATTGCAAACGACAGAGAATTCAGTTGCATAATAAAAGGAAGAAACAGCAGAGCACACAATAGGGTATTTAAATGTTAATAGAGTCAAACAGTTTAAAGCGTAGCGTACATTCAAATGCTGGTTTGCGCTGAACCAATTATACTTTCTAAGTAGTGGTGTATACCCTTGATTACAGCTTGATGAACATATTGATCCAGCTGGTGACAAGTGTAATTTTCTTCACTGTACATATCTTCGTTCCCCACCTCCTTTCCTGACCACTTTAACAAGCCATCACACTACCGCACCCTTTAAAAACAAATTTTGTTTCCAGTTGGCACAGCATGGGAGATGGGAAGGGGAAAAGCACCTGGGTTGTATTTAGGAAAGAATTATCAAAACGTCTTGTCCTCACAGCCAGACGAGAGCATGTGGATGGGAGACCTCTCTGCTATAAAGGCTGCATTTTTGTTATTATCTATACCCCGCCCATCTGGCTGAGTTTCCCCACCCACTCTGGGCGGCTTCCAATCAAGTGTTAAAAACAATACAGCATTAAATATTTAAAACTTTCTAAACAGGGCTGCCTTCAGATGTCTTTTAAAAAGAAGATAGCTGCTTATTTCCTTCACATCTGAAGGGAGGGTGTTCCACAGGGCGGGTGCCACTACCGAGAAGGCCCTCTGTCTGGTACCCTGTAACCTCACTTCTCGCAATGAGGGAACTGCCAGAAGGCCCTTGGTGCTGGATCTCAGTGTCTGGGCTGAACGATGGGGGTGGAGACACCTGTCTCTGTGGAGTCACAGAATTACAGAATTGTAGAGTTGGAAGGGACCACAATGATCATCAAGTCCAATCCTCTGCAGTGCAGGAATCTTTCATCCAAAATGGGGCTCAAACCCACAACTGTGAAATTAAGAGTCTCATGATCTAATCCTGAGCTAATCCTTCAGGGTCCCCACCACTGATGGCTGAACCAACCATTGTCAGTGACTGTGGGCACATTTTGATCTCACCATGACACTATCTTCAAGTGCAACACTTTACTCTTTTCCATAGGAGTGAATGGCAACCATTCACCACAGAAGAAACTGCATTTATGGACATCACTCGAAACTATATGCTCCTGCCATTGCTAGTTGAGCCAGTTCCTATCAATTTATGTTCCTTTGTCACACCAGAATGTGATAGAACACTGAGATGGAGCGTTGCAGCCAATGTTACTTTTACTCAGAGTGGGCACAATGGAAATAATGGTCATAACTAACTTGGGTTTGTGTAACTGAATAAAACCCAGAGTCGCAGCATTTTCAGAAATGGCTTTTGCATATTAAATATGCAATACGATTTAATAAGATGAAAATGTTCACTCCTGTCTAAGCGTAAAATAAATATTGACCTCATTGCTCAAAAGTGTTTGGAATACAGTTAAGCTACACATTTATAAAGGTTTCATATCACTTTACTGGCAAGATTCCTGGGCTGTGTAGGTTGATGAAGAGACAAAAAATTCTCAGAAATCCTTAGCTCCCATATAGAATTACTGCTTCTAGATTATCTAATGAGAACGAATGCCTTTTAAAGCAGCTTATTAACTCTGTAGATATATCCTTCTCTCCTCAGCTGAGATCATATTCACATATCGTGTACTTGGTCCTTTCTCCAAAATCAAGAAGGACGGAATATGCACATACTCATTCTAGCTTCCTTTCAGATTTATCAGTTTGTGAGTGCAGGAAATTAATCAAACTTTGAATTCAATAGGCTAAAATCATTCAGGTGATGTGAAGCTGTTTTCTTCCAGCCAGGAAAAAACAAAACAAGAAAAACCACCCTCATCCACTAATGTAAGTTTCCTTTCCATAAGTCATTAAACTGATTAAAGAAGCTTAATAATTATTGTTTAATGTCAATACATTTGCATTTCATTAACATGCTACACCTGATGCATTAGGTGCACATCAAGTATGTACATAAATTTAACTTAAAGCACAGCCGTTTGCTTTTATCTGGTACATCAAAGAGTATCATAAGAATAGCTGTGGGGAGAAAAAGAAAAATCTTTTCCCCCTCTCTTTTCTTTAGGTTTTCAGAAACAGCTTACAAGACGTAGCAGGAACATCAGTGCAGAAATAGATTCTTCCCTATTAACTTTTCATGCTTCTCTAAGACCGCCAGTACCATATAAATACATCCGTTCCCTTTAATTTCAACTTTGTTGATCCAAAAAATATGAAACCCTGTCCTGGAACCCAGTGTTTCTCAATACTGAATTTACACTTCTCCTATGGATTTATTATTATTATTATATTATATATTTTTTAAAATAAAGAAATAGATATGCAGAATTTTCTGACCAAGAAAATATATATCTGTGTTTCGCTATAAAAGTCATGGAAAGTATCATTCACACGGTGTCTATTTTTGCTATATCCACACAGAAACCTACAAATCTGGCCATTTTCACAGCTAATTACGAGACAGGAGTGCCTTGATAATGTCTGGCTAACATATTTTTTTCAGAAATTCTACTAAAGCTAGCTAGCGAGATATTTCTGCATTTTGTTTCAGTTTGTTACTGAATTTTTAATATGCAAATAAGTGATTGTGTATTTAATTGCCGTTTTCATATTTATAACTTTTATTGAGAACATTCAGGCACATATGAGTAGTAATACAAATAAACAGAAACACATGGCTAGATACATGATGATATCACAAGTACCAGAAATATCGAAAAGACACATTTAAAGAAGGCAATGCATTAACATTCCAAAGAGAATCATCGTCAAATAATCATACAATCAATTGGCCAGAGGCAACACCGGATAAGGCCATTTGTAGAGGGGATTTTCCATCTGCATAACAGTGATGTCAACATACTTCAGTTATGAATGCTTCTATTTTAATGTGAACGTTTTTTTAGCTTGTATGCATTTTAGCTACACACATGTATTTTGTGTTTACATTTTGATGTCTGTGCTACATGCTTTGATACTTTGTGAACAGCTTAAAACCCTACTTTGGCATTGAGCAGTATATAAATTAATAAACAAAAGGAACAACTTTCTCAGGATGCTGGTTTTGGTAATTAAATCTCTTGACTAGGATGAGGCTGTATTCAGCCAAGTCCTAATCAGTGTAGCCCCAGCGAAATTAATAAACCCAAGTTATCCACTTGCTGTTTTGTGAGTTGATTGTGACGTAAATGTGAAATGCTCTAAGGTTTTGATTTTGGGTCCTATTGCAAGCCAGGGAGGGAGTGGGGAGCGGACTACAACCCTCCAGATCATGTGTAGGCAAACTAAGGCCTGGGGGGGGGGGGCGGATCCGGCCCAATCGCCTTCTAAATCCGGCCTGTGGACGGTCCGGGAATCAGAGTGTTTTTACATGAATAGAATGTGTCCTTTTATTTAAAATGCATCTCTGGGTTATTTGTGGGGCATAGGAATTCATTCTTCCCCTCAAAAAACACACAAAAAAACCACATAGTCCGGCCCCCCACAAGGTCTGAGGGACAGTGGACTGGCCCCCTGCTGAAAAAGTTTGCTGACCGCTGCTCCAGATGTAGGTGACTTCAGCATCCATCAGCTCCAATTCCTAATGGTCAATGACGGGGGAATGGTTAGAGTGGTAGTCTTACAACATCTGGGGCAAAGGCTGCAGGTTCCTTTTTTTGGGGGGGGGTTATTGGGTTGCTATTTTTATTTTGATTACGTATTTTGTGGTTTTGTGTTTTGATTTTATTCTGTGAACTGCCCTGAGACCTCCAAGTATAGGGTGGTATATAAATAAATTCAATTCATCATCATCATCATCATCATCTGTCAGGGGATCTCTAGCTATGATTCCTGCACATCAGAGGGTTGGACTGGATGACTCTTAGGGTCCCTTCCAATTCTATACGTCTATTATCCTATTCCATGAATACCACCCATGAACTTTATATTTAAGCAGTTGATAAGGCAAAAAAACACCCCACCCCACAAGCTTTCCAAGTTAGTGCAGTTATATATGTGACTGGATTGGGGGCTGGTGGGAGGGATCACACCCTGCCTTCAAAAAAGATCTAGCTGAAATTAGGTTTAAAGGTAAAGGTACCCCTGCCCGTACGGGCCAGTTGTGTCCGACTCTAGGGTTGTGCACCCATCTCACTTAAGAGGCTGGGGGCCAGCACTGTCCGAAGACACTTCCGGGTCACGTGGCCAACGTGACGAAGCTGCTCTGGGCGAGCCTGCACCAGTGCAGCACACGGAAACACCGTTTACCTTCTCGCCAGTAAGCGGTCCCTATTTATCTACTTGCATTTAGGGGTACTTTCGAACTGCTAGGTGGGCAAGAGCTGGGACCAAAAGACGGGAGCTCACCCCGCCACGAGGATTCGAACCGCCGACCTTTCGATCAGCAAGTCCTAGGCACTGAGGTTTTACCCACAGCGCCACCCGTGTTTTGTTAGGTTTACCAAATGCCAATTTACGTTTCAGAACGCTCTTATAATAAAAGTATTTTGAGAAGATAAAGAGATCAAAACATGTATTTTGTGTTAAATGTAATTTTGCACTATAGCTAAGAATAAGTCATCCCGCTTGCAATTATTTAGTATATATGTCTAAGCTGTTTGTGTTAGCACCAACAAATCACAGATGTGCTGCACTCTATTTTCCTGGATTTATTTCTATTGCTTAAATTAAATGAAATGAGGAACACTGCTGTGCTCATGGTGTCAGGAGGGTAACACATTAGTGCTGTGAAATTAAGGGAGGAAAGCAATGCTGATGGAATTAACTTTTTCTTCTCCCACACCAAAACCGAGTTATGGTTAATTGAAAAAAATAGGTTTAGCAACCCAAAGACATTTCACCTCTGTTAGCATACCCAGGTCAGGTGACTGTAAAAGGAAGTGCTACACAGGATTTCAGCTATAAATATTATAATATTTTAAAAAGAGGGTTTCACTGATAGAGTTAACTCCAGCTTTGAACTATGCGATTTACTGACCAGTTTGAACTGTGACACTAGGGCAAGCAAGAATGTCACAAAAAAGTGTAGAACGACACTCACACGCCCATATGGAGATCTTGCCAATAGGCAAATATATTTAAATTTAATCAATTGCTTAATCAGCCAGTTAAAGGGCAAATGATTAATTAGCTCAAACTTGATTGCCTACAAATAATATAACCACCAGCTTATACAAACTAGGAGTGAGGGAATCGGTTTACTTATTGTCTGTCTCATTTTCTTGTGCATTCACTCAAAAGTCTGTTTCAGAGACTAAAACCGTTCCAGAGAGCCAGTGTGAATGAGAAGTTACAATGCTGGACTAGGACTTGGGCCAGTCAGTTTCACAACCTTCCCTACCTCACAGGGTTGTTGTGGGGACTAATGAGGAGGAGGGATAACTGTGTACACTACCTGAACTATGTGGACAAAAAGTACAATATAAATGCAATAAATATATATTTTAAAAATCACATTTCCACGTTAAGATTTTGAAAATCCATGAAAATTCATATTTCATTGTGAATTTTCCCATTTTCTCTCTAATCTATCAACGTATTTTACTTCAAATTCATATTTCTAAATGTATTTTTATTGGGAAGAAAAGGCTAAGCGGTGTTAAAATGTTCAGGAAGTATGAAACTTGCTGGAAAACTAAGGCTGTAAGCCTTACTTCACTTACTGAGGACTAAACCGCAATGAATTCAATAGGGCTTACTTCTGAGTAGTCATGAGTCACATCCACACCACACAAGCACATGACTTCTACCAAAGTATCCTTCACAGTTTACCCCCTAGAGGGTTGCACTTCCCAGCACTCTTAACAAACTACAGTTGCCAATATTCTTTTGCAGGGAGACCATGAGCTGTGTGGATGTCACAACAATGAGCATTGCACTGTGTGAGTTGCAGCCAGCTAAATTCTACCCAGACCCACTGAAATTGATGGACCTAAGCTGGTCACACCCATTAGTCTGCACAGGTCGGCTCTGAGTGTTGTTAGCACTGAATACAACCCTAAGTTTTGATCGGCATATTTGCCTGTGAGGTAGTGACCTGGACCACTTGCATTTGAATCTGCACATATCTCATTCATCAATTCCAAATCTCAGTAGAAATCTTTCCCTTCCTAACAACAATTCCGTTTTCTGAAAGAAACAATTCAGGACCACTTTTCTAGCAGAATACAGGTGTTGCATATTAGTTACTGCACCTCAGCGGAAAGCCTGTGTAGTTACTTCAGCAAATCCACATTAACACGAAAGATTAACATAATTACAGGAAACATAAAAGAAATCAATAGCAGTGCAGGGTTGCCGTTTCCAAACCTTCCAGGTTCTCTCTTGATACTTCCTGTGGATTGACAGTCACCCCCACTTTCCCTGTTCTGCCTTTAAACTTTGAAGCTACCTGAGTACATTACCATTAACGAGCCACTTTGTACAGCAACTTGAAAGGGTCAAATGTTCTCCCCTGCCAACTTTCGCTTTCTTTCTGACAGACCCCTTGATGTACCTCCCTGCACAAAAAGCCAAAGATGTAAAGGGCCAAGGGACAGCCAGGGCCTGTGGCGGTGGGGAAAGGAAGGAAGCTTTTAACCAAATAGCTTGCTTGTTTATTACTCTAACTGCGCAGCCAAATGTCAACGCCATCGTTTGGGAGCCACTTAATTCTGCTACTAATGGGGTGCTGCCAAAGCCATTAAGGTTGCTGACTTAGCTATTGGCAGCACAGATTATTTCTCCGTCTTCAAAGAAGTAATAATCTAAAGGCCACTTGCATCACTCTGAGGAGCTGCACCACGGAGGGAACCTCCACCACTAGCAGAAATAGTCTAGAGAACATGAGAATGTAAGGACTCCCTGGATCAGGCCCATCAATTCTAGCATCCTGTTCTCACAATGGCCAACCAGATGCCTGAGGGAAACCCACAAGCAGGATTTGAGCATGAGAGTGCTGGAAGCCACAGTGTTCTCCCCAATTGTGGCTTCCAGCAATGGGTATTCAGAAGCATTGTTGGCTCTGACAGTGGAGGTAGAACACAGCTATCATAAGCTAAAAGTCATTGATAGCCTAAAAGTCATTGATAGACCTACATTGGCTCCCAGTACGTTTCCTAACACAATTCAAAGTTTTGGTGCTCACCTTTAAAGCCCTCAATGGCCTCGGTCCTGTATACCTGAAGGAGCATCTCCACCCCCATCGTTCAGCCCGGACACGGAGGTCCAGCGCCGAGGGCCTTCTGGCGGTTCTCTCAGTGCGAGATGTGAGGTTACAGGGAACGAGGCAGAGGGCCTTTTCAGTAGTGGCGCCTGCCCTGTGGAACGCCCTCCCATCAGATGTCAAGGAAATAAACAACTATCTGACTTTTAGAAGACATCTGAAGGCAGCCCTGCTTAGGGAAGTTTTTAATGTTTCATCGTGTTTTTAATATTCTGTTGGGAGCTGCCCAGAGGAGCTGTATGTATGTATGTATGTATGTATAAATTCTTCCCATTTACTTTTAAAGCCATCCAGGTTGGTGACGATCATTACATTCCGTGGGGAAAAATTTGATAGTTTAACTATGCACTGTGTTAATAAATACTTCCTTCTGTCTGTCCTGAATCTTCTAACATTCAGTTTCACTGAAGGGCCCTGAGTTCTTATGTTATGACAGAGCAAGAAAAACTCTTCTCTCCATAGGTAAAGGTAAAGGGTAACTGGACCGTGACTGTTAGGTCCAGTCGCGGACGATTCTGGGGTTGCAGCTCTCATCTCACTTTATTGGCCGAGGGAGCCAGTGTACAGCTTCCAGGTCATGTGGCCAGCATGACTAAGCCACTTCTGGTGATCCAGAGCAGCACACGGAAACACCGTTTACCTTTTCGCCAGAGCGGTACCTATTTATCTACTTGCACTTTGATGTGCTTTCGAACTGCTAGGTTGGCAGGAGCAGGGACCGAGCAATGGGAGCTCACCCCGTTGCGGGGATTCGAACCGCCAACCTTCCAATCGGCAAGCCCTAGGCTCAGTGGTTTAACCCACAGCACCACCCGCGTTCTCTCCATACTCCACGTTTCTCTCCGTACCACACATAATTGTCCACACTTTTCTATTGTCCTGCCTCCTACTTGCCTTGCCTCTTACTTGTCTTTTCCCTAAACTAAGTCCAAAGAAGAGTCCTTGGGTCAGGAGACAGTGGGATGAAAACTGATTTCAGCCTACATCCACAGTCTGGGGGTTCCCTACATTTTCCTAGTGCGACCGGATAACATGTCTATGCCATGGGTGAGGAAAAGTTTCTCCCCTCCACTCCTGTGGCCACCTTCTCTCCTGGGCAGCCTTCCAGGGCCTACAATCCAGTGGTGGACAGGACCATGGGCAATTTAGTCAGAAGAAGATATGTGAATTTTACTGCGATAAACTAGGCTAGCTTCTAAACAGATTAGCACCCCTCCCAATCTATCCTCCAGCCAAGCTAGCGTGAAGCATTTATCAGAGTTCAAGGACACATTACAGAAGTAAAAAAGTAAAAAATCAACAAACACAGAGGATGGAAAGCCTTTTTTCCAGAGATTTGACCCTCTTGACTTTCCTCTTTAACTTCCTTTTTTATCAGTCCCTCACTTTTGGGATCTTTGTAGAAGTCAAATGTGACTGTTGGGTTTTCTTGGCAATTGCCCATTTACATATATATTGAATTTGATAGCACAATGGTCACTGTTCCCAATCAGTTCAGGAGCACTTTCATCTCACACCAGGTTTTGCGCACCACTCAAGATGAAATCTGGGTTGCCACCACTTTGGTTGGTTGCACGGCAAAATGTTCCAGAGCACAGTGCATTTACAGCTTCTAGAAACTTTACCTCTTTGTTGGATTCAGGTAAGTAGCCGTCTTGGTCTGACACAGTTGAAATAAAAAATAAAATAAAATAAAAATTGTCCAGCAGCACCTTAAAGACCAATTAAGTTTGTTCTGGGTATAAGCTTTCATGTGCATGCACACTTCTTCAGATACTCTGTTGGAGCATACAGTGGTGCCTCGCAAGACGAAATTAATCCGTTCCGCGAGTCTCTTCATCTTGCGGTTTTTTCGTCTTGTGAAGCACGGCTATTAGCGGCTTAGCGGCTTAGCGGCTATTAACGGCTTAACGGCTTAGCGGCTATTAACGGCTTAGCGGCTTTAAGAAAAAGGAAACAAACTCGCTTTAAGAAAAAGGAAACAAACTCGCAAGAACTCGCAAGACGTTTCGTCTTGCGAAGCAAGCCCATAGGGAAATTCGTCTTGCGGAACGACTCAAAAAACGGAAAACTCTTTCGTCTTGCGCGTTTTTCGTCTTGCGAGGCTTTCGTCTTGCGAGGTACCACTGTACATTCATCCAGTCTATGAGAGGTTACTTAAAGTCACCTATGGCTATAACATTCGCTCTCATTCTCCATCTCAAGGACTCCCCGAGCATTTTGATCAGGTGAACGATAGCATGTCCCCAGTAACGTACTAAATCAATCTTGGGGCCTGTTATCACCATCCACAATTTCTGTTTTGAAGTCTGCCCCTGTGGGAATTTTTAGCTTGTAGGAGTTATTGCCTCTTGCCCAAGCCAATGATCTGCATAATTTTTTTGCTCTAGTATATGAATATGTGAATCAGAACCCCCATGCTGAAAAGGCAAGGCTGCACTTACTCCTCAACAATGAGTGGACCACTGGATAGCTCAGTTGGTTACAGTGTGGTGCTGATAATACCATAGTCACAGGTTCAGTCCCCGCATGGGACAGTGGCATATTCCTGCACTGCAGGGGGTTGGACTATATGATCCCCAGGGTCCCTTCGAACTCTATGATTTTATGATTTTATTATTCTACCACTTGCACCCCAAACACTGCATCTCAGTGCTTATCTTCATCAAACTTCTAAATTGCATGCTCATCTTTTGCATGTGACAATCTCTGCATTGAGTTGTTTCAGATGCTCTTCCACCTCCCCAATATTAGTCATACCTTTCAAAATTAACAGCAATCTTAATGATATGTCTAATCCACTCATTACTACTTTTCTTTTGGCTTTCTTTTATTGGCACCACTCAAATCCACCTCTATCACCTGCAGTGTGGAACGTAAACATGCTGTATGTCTATCCATCTGCCTGTCTGACACAATATTTCCAGCTGAAAGTACAAACAGAATGATTATAGTTCACAGCACTAGATAAAATAGGTTATCATTTCTAAGAGAATGAATGCAATCTCACACTTTCCTATAGCTGAATAGGCTAATGTACTGATTGGATGCAAACCCGTGTAATGTGGGAGAAAATAAAGCTGGAAACTAAATATCCCCTGCTCTCATATGCTTCTCATATTCCTATGGGAAGCCGAGAAGGGAGAGAGAGAGAATAAAATTCCCCGTGATAGCACAAGTTGCAAAAACACAGACCACATAACACTTGACATAAGCAGCACAATATCTACTTTGTTAGGTTATGCCAGATGAAAGGCGAAAACTCACCCTGTTTCTCCACCTGAAAAACAAGGAAATTGTTCTAAGCGCCCAAGCTGCCTACTCAGTAAGTTAATGGAAAGAGACAGAAATTATGCGTGTATGGAATATTCCTTACAAGAAAGTAGAGATGCTAACAGCTTTGTTGCTGAGTGCCATCATCATAAGGAAACAGGAAAGCAACAGAAATGATGGTGAGAACGGGAGCCATGTACAAAAAAAAAAGGAAAAAAAAAGGATAATACACTGGATGCAATGGAAGCAGCAGTATACATGAATAGTCCCAAAGAAGAAGAAGAGGAGGAGGAGTTTGGACTTGATATCCCGCCTTTCACTCCCCTTAAGGAGTCTCAAAGCAGCTAACATTCTCCTTTCCCTTCCTCCCCCACAACAAACACTCTGTGAGGTGAGTGGGGCTGAGAGACTTCAAAGAAGTGTGACTAGCCCAAGGCCACCCAGCAGCTGCATGTGGAGGAGCGGAGACGCGAACCCGGTTCACCAGATTACGAATCTACCGCTCTTAACCACTACACCACGCTGGCTCTCTAAGTCCCTAAGCAGAGTAAATAATGAAGTCTGTATTGCTATAGCACCCATAGAGACTAAGCCCATTCCAAAGTCTTACATACCCTGTGCACATAAAGTTTCCTTTCAAGCAGGCAGCTTCATTTATAAGTGTGCAGACATGGAGTCACTTGTTCCACTGAAAGTGAGGAAGTCATTGCAAAGCGGGCAGCTCCACACATTTAATGTAGTTACTATGGTGATAGATCAGGGTGACTTAATAGTTATGTCCTCCAATTCAGGGCCAGGACCAAGGCTCGATGGGCCAGCAGGGTTGCACACCTGTTGGTCACCTGACATCACAGCGACATCAGGTGATCCATTTTTTTCTTACGCAGTTTGGAATCCAACCACACTGGTGAAGGCACAGAGATTTCCAGGCTTGCAGAGTGGTCACCTGTGCTTGCAAAGTGTTTCATCTCCTTGATGGGCAGATTCCAATTTAAGAGATGATGGTGAAATAGCAACAGAAAACCTTGCTTTACCCTTTCAAAAGTGGTGCCTCCTCTCTGCTGACTCAGTGGTAACCACCTTATTCAGGCTATTGGTCCATCTGCCTCAGTAATTTTGGCACTCACTGACAGAGGCTCACCAGGGTTTCAAGAAGAGAATATTTCTCGCCCTACCTGGAAATACCAGAGATTGAGTCCAGGAGCCTTTGCATGTGAAACATGTGTTCTGACACTGACCTATGGCCTTCTCCTACAATGCAATGCTGGCCCCCGTTGCTGTGTTTCCATGCTGCACTTGCTTCCAATGCTGAGAAATGTGCTTCTATTTGCATGTGAAGCAGTATCATTCTTGACTGAGGAGTGTGTATACATGCAAGTCTGTTGCCCAGGTGGGTGGTCAATGTCAAGGCCCCTCCTCATTCATTCTTTACAGTCCTTTATCTTTAAATCCTACTTGGGGCCAAACTGCTCTTCCAAAAGAGGACTCCTTCAGACAGAGGAATGTCCTCTGTCCTATTCCTCTTGCATAGATACAACACTTAGCATGTTTTAACAATCACAATAGTGTCTCATACCAAATGTAAACAAACTGTGAAAAAGACTCTACGGTGGTACCTCGGGTTACATATGCTTCAGGTTACATACGCTTCAGGTTACAGACTCCGCTAACCCAGAAATATTACCTCGGGTTAAGAACTTTGCTTCAGGATGAGAACAGAAATTGTGCAGCAGTGGTGCAGCAGCAGCAGGAGGCCCTATTAGCTAAAGTGGCGCTTCAGGTTAAGCACAGTTTCAGGTTAAGAATGGACCTCCGGAACGAATTAAGTACTTAACCCGAGGTACCACTGTATGATTGAAAGTGGAGACACTATATGTACTTTCCCCTGTTTATTTGTTTGTCTTGTAACACCAGAAAATCTTTAATAAAAACTGCTCTCTCTCTCTCTCTCTCTCTCTCTCTCTCTTTTTTTTTTTTTTTACAAAAAAACCCTCTTCACAGGGAATTCTAGGAATTGTAGCTCTAGGAGGGAAAATGGAGTCTCCTGACTACTCTTAGCACCCTTAACAAACTACAGCTCCCAGAATTCTTTGGGGGAAGCCATGATACGTCTGTGAGGTGAACAGGAGGTCTCCTAGCAACTCTCAGCACCCTTAACAGACTACAGCTCCCAGAATTCTTTGGGGGACTGTTTAAAGTGGTATCATGGTGCTTTAAATGTATGGTGTGAATGTGGCCAAAGTGAGAGGCAGGGAGCTAACTGGCCATATAAACTGCTTGCTTGCTGCCCTTCCAGATGCCCTCTGGCCATAAAAAGGGTTAGCCACCCCTGGAGTAAAGGTTTATGATGCAGCATTACTCCTATGGTGAAGCTCTGCATTGGCACCTAAGTGTGAGAGGCCATCTAAGAACTGTACATAAACCATTCTAATCTCCTGGAAGAGCAGCAGAGCCCAAATCCAGAAATAAATAGCAGTCATAGAAGATCACAGACTACATTATCAAGAAAGTGGCTTTGGACAAGAAAAGAGGGTGGGATAAGAAGACAAAGCAGCAATAAACATTCTGCCTGCAAAATAGGCTGTTTTGTCAGCACACATCTTGAGTGCCATTATCTGTGCACGTCTGTGGGAATACAGCAACCATGGGACAGCAAGAAATAGGGTTTCATCTTATGTTTATACTCGTTCTTGCATCCATCCAAAACACCTTCTAACTTCGGTCAACCAGTTCTCTTTAAGAAGTTCGAAACAAAGATCAAAGTTTTTGGCTCCGGAAAAGGAGTCGTGCCTGATGTTTGGGGGTAAAGGAAAGGATTTGTGGGGTTTTTCCCTCTCTGTATTTTTTCTTTTCTTTTCTTTTTTTTAAGCTGAAGATCCAAGATGAAAGCTTGCCATGTTCACAAGTTTCTACACTTGAGCAACACCGGAGATAGGAGCAAACTTTTAAAATCCCAGATAATCCTCACTTTACTAATAAGCAGTTTTATCTAAATCCTTCTTTAAAAATTGTGCTTCCTAGAATGATGCTACGGGAAGTAAGTTGCCACGTCCAATTTACAGTTTCTTTTCAGTGAGTATTAAACCTCGGTGGCGGCTGAGCCACGGCGGCTGAGCAGACCTGTGTGCCTCAACAACCACAAAGCCTTATCTTGATCCCTTGTCCTTAAGTCCCCAACTTCAGCTCGATGGAAGGCCTGGTGGTGCAAAGGGATGACAGCCAGTTGCTCACTAACAAAATTGGTACTAAAAAGCTCTTGGTATTTCACAGCTCCGGTGCTGTTATTGAAGTCAGCAACATTTACACACACACACACACACACACACACAGAGAGAGAGAGAGAGAGAGAGAGAGAGAGAGAGAGATGGTCAACTCTATTAAAAGATTTGGTTCACATGACTCTAACCATGGTTTAGTGTGCTAACCATGGTTTAGTGTGAATGATGGGGGGCTCCTGGAGAGGAGATCACAGCTGCTTCACTTCTCCTCTGCTGCTGCAAAGCTGTGAGCTAAACCACGGTTTGGCTTTCATGCCATCTGAACCCAGGCTTGTGGTCTGTCTTGCTTCAGACAAACCACGAGTCACTGCCAAGGTTTGCTCTTGCTCTTCATTATTATTTTTATTTGCACATTCAACAAGGGGAAAAAAGGAAGAGAAAAAAGTACATTCGTACCTTGGTTCTCGAACAGAATGCATTCCGGGAGTCCGTTTGACTCCCGGAACCATTCAAAAACCAAGGTGTGGCTTCCAATTGGCTGCCGGAGCGTCCTGCAGCCAATCCGAAGCTGTGGAAGCTGTGCCGGACGTTTGGCTTCCGAAAATCATTTGAAAACTGGATCACTCACTTTCAGGTTTCAAACATTCGGGAGCCAATTTGCAAGGGACCCAAGGCATTTGAGATCCAAGGTACAACTGTATTAGTTAAAAACGGATGAAAAAAATATAAAACAATACAGGCAACAACTTGTCTGTATGGGGGTTGCATTCCAGCCCACCTTGTTCAGGTCTTTTCCGGGGCTGAAAACTGTGTGCACATCAGCAGTTGTGCATATGCCGAACACACACAAATGTACCTGTATATAAATACTCCTAATAATACTAGTAAAACACCATCCATTCACATAGTGAGTATCACCTTTGACTGGACTTAAATGTCCAGGAGTCTTTTACCTTTTACCTTTTACAGTGATCATTAGTACATGGCTCTTAAATATTTAAATTAATATAAACCTTACAGGTGTCCAAAGAGGTATCAACACAAGACTGATGCTTATATGAAAATATTTGAAAGTAGCCAGGGCAGTGAAATCCGCTGCATATTAGACTGGAGGTGTTCATCCAGCCAGCCTTGGAGTCATATAGCCACCAAAAGGGCTTGCAAAGCCCACTTTTTCAGTTAATCCCCATATTATAGGAATATAGTTTAAAAATACATGAACATCTGCAAATGACAAAACCAATGGAAGCCAGAATGTCAAACCAAAAGGAATATAACTCTGGATGGCTCTACACCCTATGCTTCAAAGTTTACAGTTCTTGGTTTACTGGTGGTGACTTGGCTGGGGGAGCAAGTAATAGGGAAGGACCACCTAATGCGAATTACCTAATGGAGGAATTAAAGAACCTTTTAATCAGGGTGAAAAAGGAGAGTGCAAAATATGGTCTGAAGCTCAACATAAAAAAAAACAAAACTACCAACTAAGATCATGGCCACTAGGCCCATCACCTCCTGGCAAATAGAAGGGGAAGAAATGGAGCAGTGAGAGATTTTACTTTCTTGGGCTCCATGATCACTGCAGATGGTGACAGCAGTCATGAAATTAAAAGACGCCTGCTTCTTGGGAGAAAAGCAATGACAAACCTAGACAGCAAAGACATCACCTTGCCAACAGTTAAAGCTATGGTTTTCCCAGTAGTGATGTATGGAAGTGAGAGCTGATTGCTGAAGAATTGGTGCTTTTGAATTCTGGTGCAGGAGGAGACTCTTGAGAGACCCATGGACTGCAAGAAGATCAAACCTATCCATTCTGAAGGAAATCAGCCCTGAGTGCTCACTGGAAGGACAGATCCTGAAGCTGAGGCTCCAATGCTTTGGCCACCTCATGAGAAGAGAAGACTCCCTGGAAAAGACCCTGATGTTGGGAAAGATTGAGGGCACAAGGAGAAGGGGACGACAGAGGATGAGATGGTTGGACAGTGTTCTCAAAGCTATGAACATGAGTTTGACCAAACTGCGGGAGGCAGTGGAAGACAGAAGTGCCTGGCGTGCTCTGGTCCATGGGGTCATGAAGAGTCGGACACGACTAAACGACTAAACAATAACAAAGCGATTGGCACTGATGTAGCATAGGAGCTAACGATGTGAGCCAAAAAACCTTGAGTGTCTGGCATGCTCTGATCCATGGGGTCAAGAAGAATCTGACACAACTAAATGACTAAACAACAACAACAGCCTAATGCAAAAAGCCTACAGCCCACTGGTAGAGCACATGCTTTGGATGCAAAAATCCCCAGGATCAATCCCTGATCGCTCCAGATAGCGAAGCCACCTGTCTGAAACTGCTGGCCACTGTATAGCAGGCAATCCTCAGTGAGATGCATGAATGGTCTAACTTGGCTCATGGTTTGCTATCAGCTTCACAGAAGCATCTGGCTGAACACTGTTAGAAACAGGATGCCGTGTAAACTGCATCTTTGGCCTGATCCAGAAAGGCTTTTCCTATGTAGGTCCCCCCCCCTTCTATTTCTTAAGCAAGCTGATAATGAAAAAAGCCTCTCAGCAGCAATTTTACACTCTCCCGCCATAGTCTATTGGACAAGAAACTTTTACTGCCTGCAGATGTGCTCTTCAGCATTGTCAAAGTAAATTAGTGTGATGGCATAAAAACCAATCCGTGCCCTGGGATTATATGATAAATAGAATCTATTAAAGCACTTGGTAAGCCCTCCTGTGAGATATTCCCTCCCTGACCCAGAATTTAATTGGAATTATTTAATCATAATGAGACAGTAATAAAGCAGCATCACCTGAATAATCTGTTTTATTACCTGTTCCATAATTAGCTCCTGTTGATTATAATAATTCTTTTTAGATATACAAAGAGTATGATGTAAATGACATCTTGGAAAAGATATTAGAGGCAGAGACTATAGGTATCATACGTAGATGGAGCTGTTATCTGCAATAGGTATTTCCCTCGCATGATATCCCCTGTATCTGAACAACACAGGACTGCTTCAGACATGGATGTTCATTACCTGATGAATTCTAGGTCAAGTGTTTACAGTGGTACCTTGGGTTACAGATGCTTCAGGTTACAGACGCTTCAGGTTACAGATTCTGCTCACCCAGAAATATTACCTTGGGTTAAGAACTTTGCTTCAGGATGAGAACAGAAATCGCACGGCAGCAGCTCGGCAGCTGTGGGAGGCCCCATTAGCTAAAGTGAAGTCTCAGGTTAAGCACAGTTTCAGGTTAAGAACGGACCTCCAGAACAAATTAAGTTCTTAGCACGAGGTACCACTGTAATTCCATGTCATAGAGCCAACACTACCCCAAACCACTGGTGAAGGAAGAGGGGGGCAGGGGAAGCACACTGCCTCCTGGTGGTGCCATCACGGTTGCCCCCCCTGTGCGCCACGCCCCCGCAGGCAGCGCGTCACGCCCTCAGGACGCGCACCAGCCATGCCCCCACCTGCTCCCCCCCCCCCCCGGTGCCGGAGCATGAAGCTCCGCCACTGCCCCAAACACAATGCTTCTTAGGGGAGCCAGTCCATACATTCATGTTCAAGTAAGCAAGTGACATGTGTGTACCAGTGATACCTATGGGAGTGCACATTGGGGTGTGGAAAGAGTCCTTGCAGGTTAAAAAAAGGTTATTACTTTGAGATGTGGATGGGAGCATGGCACAGTTCAGGAAGACCAGTGCTTGTATGCAAGGACTTTCATGCATGCACACTGGGACCTAATGCAATTCTAGGCTGCATCAATGGAAGTACAGTGTCCAGTTCAAGGGAAGTCATGGTACCGCTCTATTCTGCCTTGGTCAAAACCCAACTGGAGTGTTGTGTCCAGTTCTGGGTGCCACAATTTAAGAAGGCTATTGACAAGCTGGAATGGGTGCAGAGGAGAGCGACCAAGATGACCAAGGGTCTGGAAACCAAGCCTTGTGAGGAACAGTTGAAGGAGCTGGGTATGTTTAGCCTGGAGAAGAGGTGACTGTGAGGAGATATGATAAGCCATCTTCCAATATCTAAATGGCTGTCACATGGAAGATGGAGCAAGCTTGTTATCTCCCGCTCTGGAGAGTAGGACTCAAACCCATGACTTCAAGTTACAAGAAAGGAGATTCTGACTAAACATCAGGAAGAACTTTCTGACAGTAAGAGCTGTTTGACAGTGGAATGGTCTCCCTCACTGGAGGTTTTTAAGCAGAGGTTGGATGACCACCTGCCATGGATACTTTAGTTGAGATTCTTGGATTACAGGGGGTCGGACTAGATGATGATGATTATTATTTGAATGTGTATACTGCCCTACAGTGCTATTTTTCTAGGAAAAGAGGTGCCAGAACTTACCATGTCCTCTTATAATGACAATGGTGCCCATCTGAGAGGTGCCGGAGCTGAGTTCCAGCAAGTTTCAGATGAAAGAAAACCCTGCAGGTCTCAGCCTCTGGATTCCTTCCAGCTCTACAGTTCTATGATTCTATGGCCTCACCCTTTTTTATTTCGGTTGCAGATCTGAAATGACTTGCAAGCTGTTTGGTATTTTACATTTTTTTTTGTAAGTCACTTAAGAGTCATTTTTTATGGCAGAAAGCAATGAATAAATGAAATAAACAACAACAATAACATAACTGCAAGCTTTAAAGCCAATATGAATTCAGTTAAATTAAGAAATAGCAGGAACAATCCCTCAGTGCCCGGCAGCTGTTCACTTTCCTTTTCATCTTGATAACTTTTCCATTTTGCTCTCGAAAGGAGTGGAAGTTTGATGGCCTGACAAACCGTTGACACAATTACAATTAGTTGAGGGGGCACATATGGAAGCAGTCCTATTTGCACACGCCATTTCAGACGGATTTCAGTGTGCTCTGAAATAAATGCTGGTTTGAAATATCTAGCCTGCAATAATAATGATTTGATTTCTCATTTCCCTTTGGTGAGCTCCCATGGTGTCCATACGCAGGGCTAACTGCCATTACGACTTTTACTGCTTATAACTCCAGCAGCGAGTCAACTTACTTTCAAATATTTCTGGGAAACGGCTGTGTATTCACAGAAACAAAAATGCCCTATAAACTTTAGTGGCAGCTCGGGAAATTGTAGATAAAGATGCTGCCAGACAATATTTGCAGATATTGTTGATCCATTTTTAATGAACAAGAGCTTAAACTATGCAGCTAATCAGCCAAATTTTAGTGTCCAAACTAATTCCAGTGGATTGAGATAAATGATGGAGCCATAAATTGATTCGCGTAAAAAAAAATATAAAAATTGGCTGAGTATAAATACTAGCAGCCGGCCTTTCTGCCCTTGATTGGCCAACAGAGTAGTACCTTCTGCCTTCTGTACTCCAAGTTGTGTTCAACTCAAACCCTTCACTCCAGCTATGGAGTTTCAAGAATGTGGGTTCAAAAACACACCCTCTATCTCTGGATTTGAAAATGGGCACTCACAACCACACCGTGGCCTTAATGCTATGAATGGTGAAGCCTACTCTTAAAGTACATCACATATAGGTGAATATTACATGCAAAGCAGGTCTTGCTTATCCAGTGGGAGAAGGAAATACTAATTGCCTTTTTAAAAAAAACTGGAGAGAAATGCAGTATCTGTCCTCTTCAGGACTATATTGCTCTATGACTGCTGCAACAGCATTTACCATTAAAAAAGCCTTGGGCAACCCCTAAGCTTCCACACTCCCCAGTCTACTTCAATGTTCGATTAAGCTCAGCTTGTTGTGTTGTCTGAACCACAACAAACTGATTAATTGCAACTATTTTTGGGTCACAAGCCCCACAGTGCTGTTAGGATTGTGTTTGGATTCGCAGGATCTGGTGTAGGAGGAGGAAGAAATGGGGGACACATAATAGTGGGAATGTGGGTTGGAGTAGGAAGATCTCCATTTTCCACCTTGACTCATTTCAGCCGCTTTGCTGGCCTCCCCTCCCCTGACCATCCTGCAAAGCAGTGGCCCTCAGTGGAGGCCATTGAGGGCTTTGAGCAGCTGGGGTCGGGAGATGAAACAAGAGGAGTGACTGAACAGAAGCCCAAACAGAAGAAGAAGAAGAAGAAGAAGAAGAAGAAGAAGAAGAGGAGGAGGAGGAGGAGTTTGGATTTGATATCCCACTTTATCATTACCCTAAGGAGTCTCAAAGCGGCTAACAATCTCCTTTCCCTTCCTCCCCCACAACAAACACTCTGTGAGGTGAGTGAGGCTGAGAGGCTTCAGAGAGAAGTGTGACTAGCCCAGGGTCACCCAGCAGCTGCATGTGGAGGAGCGGGGAAGCGAACCCAGTTCACCAGATTATGAGTCCACGGCTCTTAACCACTACACCACACTGGTAACAGGAGGGTGAAGTCTTGTTCCCTAGACCCAAACACCACTTTTTCAGGTGGGAGAAGTCCCTCCCATCCTAATGGGGCACATGTTTGCTATCCTACTATTTCCAGAAGGTGATTGAGTCTCATGGGTGAACACACCATGACTCATCTTTAAAAGCTTGCTGGCCGGGGAGTGGAAACTTGTTGGGACATAATTGTTACTTCTATCCAGTTCTGAAGTTCTAGCCCTGCTCTTGAACTTCTGAACTGTGATTCCTAAGCCCTGCATCTGCTGGTGAGCAGGTATCATTACCTTTCCCGAATAAAGATACCTTTCTTAGAAGTAAGAGCCTCTGCTTTAGGAGTGGGAGCAAGACCAGGTTAATGGAACAAGCAAACCCATAGTTTCCATGGACTACAGATATGATTAGCCAGAGCTTAGGGTTCAGACAAGATGCTAAACTGCAGTTAACCTATAATGGAAGTGAGAGTTTCCGATTTCCATGCAGTTGCATCAGAGAAGGAGAGGGGGGAGTTCACAAACTCAGGGGAAAGGGTGTAGGCTCATTCCTGTAAACTAACTATGGTTTAGTGTTATGTTCCAGCTCAGTCATTGGCAGACAAACTCTGTAGACCCAGACCCATCGGTATTTCAAGGTTAACACATACTGACCACAAAACACTGGGATGCCCTCCAGATGTAGTTGGACTACAACTTCCACCAGTGCCAGCCAGATTGGTCAACGGTCAGGGATGAGGGACCATTTTGGATCCCCATTAGACAGGGGGAGCAACAAAGCAGATTTGATTATCCCACAGAGAAACCCAACCAAATGGCAGTGGGGTAGGGAGGGGCCAGTGAGTGAAAAGATAAAGAGCTCGTGCTTTTATATAAATGTGATCATTCTGCCTAGCCGGAATTACTGACTTGGGGGAAGAGAGGAATGATTCAATTAATACAAATAAATTACTTTTTTTACCAAGTTAAATAAAAGCTAATAAAAATGAAGCAGCAAAGCACATGGCAGATTTATGCTAACGATGAGGAGTTTCAGTCCAAGATGGAAATCACATTATATGATATTAAAACAGATCAAATTAAAATTTAACAAATGCACATTCAATGACAGATGCTAAATATTCTTCTCTTCCTCCTTTTTTCCCCCCAGTTGATGTGGCACAAACTGACCCTCTAGAAACAAATGAAGGGAGAAATAAGAATACAATATGCATTGTCTGTGTGGGAGCGACAGCTTAATGCTCAGAAATTATGCACATACACTTGGAGGTGCTTGCACAAGAGCAAAGGAAGAAAAGAACGGTTGGCGATTATGATAACTGATGACGACAACATATAACAATAGAGACTACTGGGTTGTAGCTAACAAAGCCATCACATTAAGCAAGGACTTTCACTTGGGCAATGGGATTTCTTGTCCCTCATCTCTCCACCTGCATGCCCATGCACATCCTTAAATCTGTTATGGAGGCTTCTGCAACTCACAGAACAGATTTGGGGAGGAGCACAGAGAAGAGAGGGGTGGAGAGTCCTTTGGCACAGATGGAAGTCATGGTACTGACAGAATGACTTTGCGGATACAGTGGTACCTCAGGTTAAGAACTTAGTTCGTTCTGGAGGTCCGTTCATAACCTGAAACTGTTCTTAACCTGAGGTAACACTTTAGCTAATGGGGCCTCCCACTGCTGCTGTGCCGCCGCACGATTTCTGTTCTCATCCTGAAGCAAAGTTCTTAACCCGAGGTACTATTTCTGGGTTAGCGGAGTCTGTAACTCGAAGCGTATGTAACCTGAAGTGTCTGTAACCCGAGGTACCACTGTATAATAATTATTATTACTATTACTGCTACTACTACCGTGGTACCTCAGGTTACAAACACTTCGGGTTACAGACTCCGCTAACCTGGAAGCAGTACCTCAGGTTAAGAACTTTACCTCAGGATGAGAACAGAAATCGTGCATTGGTGGTGTGGTGGCAGCGGAACACCCCATTAGCTAAAGTGGTACCTCAGGTTAAGAAGAATTTCAGGTTAAGAACAGACTTCCAAAACGAATTAAGTTCATAACCAGAGGTACCACTGTACTAGGGACTGCTGCACCAGCTTGCTATGCTCACCAACTCTGCCAACCCCCACCCCGTTACCCCCTCCTATACCCACACCTGGTCAACCCCCTCCACCTCCACAACTCACCTCAACCCCATTCCCCGGCCCCTATCTCTCTCCTCACTGCTCTCTCCTCACTCTCCCCTCAGATCTCTCTCCTCACTCCCCTCACCCCCTTCCAACAGAGCTTGTTGAATGTTTAACCGGTGACCCTCTGAAGCACCCCCACCCTCCTTTAAATGCCACCCCAGTGGTGTTTAACAGAGGATGGGAACACTTCTGAGAAACCATGCTCATCATCCTGTGCAAATAGCATTCAGAGTCACAGCCTAGGATACTGGTACTGTTGCTGCTATCCATCAACTTCCAGGTAGCTGGGGGGATCAAGCACTGAAATTGCTTAGCAACCACAACACAATCCTCTCCCTTCAATAGCCTGGAAAAAAATGGCTGCCCCAAGAAGCCAGTGCTGCTGTAAAAGGTGGTGCCAGGCAGCGTTGGGATATCTGGCTTTTAAAGGATGTGACTTCCTTGCTTTATGCCCCTGCTAACTGAGAACCCAGAGACGGCCCAGAGAGATCCATAGGCAAGTGGAAAGATTATTGCTAAGAAGGCTAGTACAGGATTCTCCAGGATCTTGGGTGGATGTGCAAATCTGTCATTTTCAGTTTCTGTCAGTTTTTCATAGTTCCCAGTCTTAAATTTCCAGACCAGTCTGTAAGGTTTTTTTTAATTACCCCCACTCAAATCCTCATGAAAATTCATCAGCATTTGGGAGCAAATTTCTCATAATATGCACATTTTTGTTGAATGAAGCCCTTTAATATAATTCATTTTGCATCTCATTTCCTCTGATATACAAAATTTCATGCACACCTTATACATATTTTTTGCATGCATTTCTTGGTGGAGAGGGGGAAAGCAAAATTAGAGGAAGTGTGAAATTCAAAGGATGGCCTAGTTTTGGTTCCTGTCTTGTTAGTAACTGACCAATCAACAGCAGCCAGTCTGTCCAAAGTTCCTGTGCATGTGGAGATTGAAGGTGGTTAACAGACCCTTGTCTGAACTGGTTTAAGAACATGCTTGTGATTTTAAATGAAGAGGCTTATTGGCTGCATGCTAAGAAGAAATTCAAAATTTCCTCTGATGTAAGAGACCTTTTTTTTTAGTATAAAGTCACCAAACCACAGAAAACAAAAATGCAATTTCACAAAAGGCCACCTCAGGAGGTGAGAATGAAAGAAAAGGGTAGGAAAAAAAAACCCACAGAGAACAGTTACATGTTTAACAAACTACAGCAGATGTTGTAATTTTAGCTGCTTGGGGTGGAAAGCATTTGACAGCAAACATTGTTATTTCCTCACAAGCAAGCAAGTAAATAAATGCATACACAAGGCCATTTGAAAAACTTTAAGGAGGGATTAAAAGAAAACACAAGAAAGCTACACAGGCAAAGAAGCAGGGATGCTAATCATGAGTGGGACTCAGCGTTTGAAAAAATAAATGAAACACAATTCAGCAGCAGTGTGGGGATCAGTCCGGAAGTGCAGGGTCCCTTCTATACAGCTGTGCTCCCTCACAGCCATGCTGCCTTCTAAGATTATGCAACCTTCTAAGATTATATAATGATCTTATAATTATACAATAATAATCTTTAGGGATGCATTGAAATGATCAGCACAGATCTCCATGTGTTGCCTTTAAGTTAACATGCCAAATCACACCTGAATGGGCAAACACCTGTAGCATGAGTTTGTCTTTAGGACCTCACAAGTATGGCTATGTGAAAGACACACGATCACCAGGGAGCTGGGTGATCCATTTTGACATGGTCATCTGCACCTGCACCGTTAAACCTATGCATTAGCTCACATGTAGACTTCACCACTGCAGAGGTCCATGCTAGTGCATGGAAGTCCAGGGACCTGGTAGTACTATGGCTGACGCTGCACACAACAACAGCAATAACTTTATTATTTATGCCCCAGTCATCTGACTGAGTTGCCCCAGTCATGTGGGGATCCATCCCTGTAATTGACAAGTGAATTAGGTTTATCTGGTTAAATAATGGGGAAGGCGCTTCAAAATAATATTTTATAAAGGAAAAGAACCTAGGGCAATCATGTCCACAAAAGCAAAAAAGCTGCTCGGTGTGGGAATTCTAATATTTTATCATAATTAAGACTGCTTAAGCTTTCTCATGGCTAACAGTGATTTTCACTTGTTTTGCTTGTTGTGAAGGGCCTATTCACAGAAAGTTGGCACATATTAAAATATGGGTTGCATCGCCTTCTCTGACGCTGTCAGGCCACAGTGACATTCCCCCAAATGCGGTATTTCTGGCAAAGTTGCTGGACTGCACAGCAACCATTCTATCATTGTGATTTATCTCCCAGGAAACCAGTTCACCAGGGACAGTGTTAACTTAATCGATTTCCATCCAGAGTCTAATATGTCCAACTAGTGATTGGCACTGATGTAGCATAGGAGCTAACGATGTGAGCCAAAAAACCTTTGGTTCAGATCTGCTCTTCTTGCATCCTCATTGGGCACTAACCGGGGTCACACCCTAGTCTCCAGACTGCCTGATAGTGAAGGAATTGTCTGATAATTCCCTTATACCAAGGCTATCTTCCCCCGCAAAAAAAACTTGCCTACATCATGAGCTGCTCAGCCCTACTCTTTTGCCTCAGCGGTCCTTACTGAGAACTGTTGCCTAGCAACTACCAACAAACCTGGAAAGGGCAGGGGAACAGGCCGCAATAGCTAAAAGGAGAAGCAGTAGTGCCAGGACCTTCCACTGCTGGGGCAAACTCTCCAAACATTGTTGACGTCCAACCCCCACCATCATCCCTACTCAATGTCCATGTTAGCTGTGGGTGGTGGGAGTTAGAGTCCCACAATATCTGCATGCAGAATGTTGCTTTTCCTTTCTCTGCTTTGTGTGTGTGCAGCTTGGCAGATGCTTAGCAATGCTAACTCTTATGGCTGTCCCTGTTTGCAACTTTCACAAATGTAATGAAGTGATGAGGGGATTTACTAGGGAACTAGTCTGTCTCCTTAAACAAGGGATGGGGAACCTCAGGCCCAGGAACTGAATATGGTCCTCCAGAGCTCTCTTCCTGGCCCTCAAGACATCCCCCCCCCAACTACATACCTTCTTTGCAGGCCACACCCCTCACTGGTCCTGGATCACACATATCCTTGCCTGCTTTTGTCTGTTTGGAACGGGTCCTTGAATGGTTCTTGCTTGCCTGGAGGAAAGTTAGATAGGGATATGTGTGGCCTACTGCACTTAACTGCTGCTTTGCGGGACATCTTTGGAAGAAGATAAGGCTAAGGAGTCCCTATGCAAATATGGAGAGGAGTCCCTAAGACAGTTGGGTGGCACCTTAGATGCTTCCTTCCAGCAACTTCTGCAGCCAAACTTGTGCCAAACGTATGCTCTGCTTTCCTTAGGAGCACATCAGCGAGGCCAAGAGGAGGGTACTGTTCCTTGGGAAGCACCAGGGTCTCCATACACACAGCCCAGGTTTGCACTTCAGTGCTGCTAATGCAGCAAAAACAATGTCATGAGTGACCTGTCTCTGTAGCCACATGGTCAGCAAGAGAGTGCAACAGACATCATGATATGCTCCACACAAGAAACCCACAAAGCTTAAGCAAATGAGTCAGCTGCGGAGAGGGGGGAACCTGACAGTTTGGTGAGTTGCATTTCTAAAAACTGTTGGAAAAAAATTGAAATTTATTGTTACGGTCAGAGATCAGCTTGTGAAACACAAATGGAACTACAATCCCAAAAGCAAAACAAACATTTAAAACAATATACAACAATGGATTTTAAGTTTAAAAATGCGGTAGGCATATAAACACATAAAAACGTTAAGATAGACTACCATAAAGAAATGACCTAGAGTCGCCCGTGGAACTGGGTTTGGGAATTTTCTTAACAAACGTGTGTGTGTGTGTGTGTGTGTGTGTGTACTTATTTTTGGAATGGATTGTGGGGGTTTTTTGCTCCTTAAATGGGGCAGAACTCAAGAGTATGTAACACTCAAACTGTGACTCAACTGTTAATTTTTTTGTTTCATTTAATTCAATTTTCAGTTTATAACCAAGAACTCCTTGGCCAACGTCTGATATCTGTTGCCCTTCAAGTGTTGCTGGACTACAACTCCCACAATCCCTGACCAATGGACATGGTGGCTGGGGATGATGGGAGCTGATGTCCAATGACACCTATAGTGCCATTGGCTCCACATCCCTGCTCTTCACCGCTTTGTCTTTTCCCATTAGGATTAGAGTCCTTCTGAGACACAGTTCAAGTAAACCTGGATTTCCGATTCCTTGTCTCCCCCCCCCCACACTTGTGTTAGGTTAATGAATGTGGATTTTGCCTGGAAAGCAAACAGAATCAATTTCAGAATCACACACACAGATTCCCCTATTAGCAGTAGCAATGGCAGAATCCATAACTGCGGGACATTAATACTACCGTAAATTGGAAAGTATCTATTTCCACGTATCTTATGTAGATCGTATAAAATAAGTATGTGCAATGTGTCCATGCTGCTGATAAGTAGCCTGCAGCACAGTAGAAAACGTTCATTTCATCTCAATTCCAGAGCTGTGAGACTTGACTTTGGGGATTCGGAAGCCGGCAGTAAACCAAATCACAGCGTTCGCAAGATTCGGCTTCCCCTTTGCTTTTTTTCCTGTCCTCCCCAAAAGTTTGATGAGACTGAGCTCCCTGCAATAGAGGCTGATTGAAGAAGCTGTCAGCTGAGGCGAAGACTGTTCCCATGATGAATTAGTCTGCAGGCATTTCGAGACCAAACATTTTTATAAGATCTCTTCTACACAGCAATAGCTTTTAAATAATTCCATTCTGACATGTCCCAACCATCACTAGATAAACCACCCGTATCCAAACTACGAATATCTGTCAGTGCAGCATTCCTAACACTTGCTGTTCACTCCAAGGCACACCAGCGCACCTCCGCTTCGCTGAATTCTCCTCCAGAAACTAGTGCTTGCTTTTTTTTTCTTTGGGGGAGCTCAGCCTTTGACATCAATTGCTTCCTTTCCTACAACCTTGATCTCAGGGCTAGAGATCAAGGCACACTGAGGCCCTAAGCGGTGTCAAGTTTCTGAGGCCCCATTGCATTAACTCCCCTCCCTCAAAATGAAAATAGAAATAATGAACTTTTATAATTCTGTGCGTGGGCATGGTTAAGGACGCAACTAAAAAACTAGCCATCCAAGTAAAGCATATATCTTGCAATAACTCTTGAATTGTTAATAAACCAGTATCATTTGGAACTTCCAAAGTATGTTCTATGGAAAGACTAAAATGGCAACAGCAGCAACAACAACAAACAAGCAATGTGCTGCAGAGAGAAAAATGCTTGGGCCTATCAGTCCTGAGTTCAAATTCCACCTTTATTTTGGAATTCCTCACCTATCAACATTACGCAGGCACCTTTTGTATATAGTTTTAGATCCCTGTGTGAAACTTTGTTGTTGTTTTGGCAAGCCTACACAGACATATAGTTGAATTAGCAATATTTGATTTGAAAGTTTTGTTGATTTTATCTGTGTTTTAATGGTTGATAGAGAGAAGAAGGGGAAGGATTTTAGCTGTGTTTTATCTATAGCTTTATTTTAATACCACTTGAAGAGCTTTTGGATCAAGTGCTTTATAAATCTAAAAACAATACCACCTCATTTGTGTTCCATTATCTTTCTCTCGGCCTCCGCATGCCGTATGTATGTATGTTTGTATATCTTGCACACCAGGACTAAGACTAACCCACAACCCCAATATCTCTGTGGAGATCATTTGTTTCTGTATGGAGGAGCCTTTAATTATGTGACATTGACAGCAGTACAGCTGAGAACACAGGTTTGCTGCCCCAGGGTCAGCATTTGGGGTGGGCGGGGGGATTCAATTTTTGCTTGCATTTCAGAGAAACTATTTTGTTTGAAGTTCCCAAACCAATATGTAAACCAAAACACAATCTTTTGAAATTCACACTTCTCCAAATTTTGTGATGTGTGCAAAAATGCATACTGAAATGTGCTGAATGTGAAGAGTTCAAACCAGGTCAGAAACACACACACACAGAGGAGACAGTGCAAAATATCACACTGTATGGGAACCAGAAGCACTTATTCTTGGACTTCACTGTGAATAAGATGTATGCCTGGTCATCAGAACCTCCTCCCAGTCCAACAAATTGTGTAATTGTGCTAACAAACAAACTAATCTATTCTCTCAACAGAGATACAAAGGCTTTGCCAAATTAAACTTTCATGAAAACTAATGTGCTTTGAACATCTGCTACCACAGCTCATTGAAAGCAGCCTTTCTTTAGTTTGTTGTGGGGTGCATTAGAGCATAATTCAGTGTCCCTGTCTGAATAAATATAATAAATAGGGCTATAGGATTTAGCCTTCTCATATTTGGGATTTACAAATTATGTGGTGTTGGGGCCAGTTCAACTCCAATTAAGTAACCTTTAAAAAACAGAAAATTCAAACAATAAGACCTATTCCCCAGTGATTCAAATAGAATGTAAAAAAATATAAATCTGTTTTAAGGGTTATTACTACATATAGTATAGGGATACAATGATACAGGGAATGTTATCCTGGATCTATAATGAACCACCTTCCCCACTTGGTGTTAATTTCCATGGGGTTTCACAAAAAACAACATTTGACACTTTATTCTTGTATTTCCCCTCTCGAACTCAAAACGTCCTGGAGCTATGTGGTGGTTTAAATGAAAGAGTTATTAGTGGAAGGAATTCCATTTATACAATGGAACTTCACCTCCTTCTTCTCAATCCATACTCTTCCCAACAGTGTTCGAAATCTGCCAGGTGGAAGGTGCTTTTGCACGTGGCTATTGGGCAATTGCGACCAGGTGAAGATGCCCGGGCTTCTGACATCTCCACCACCTGGAGGTACATGCCTGGGGAATCCTTGGATCTTGACTATTTTCACACACCAGCAACACATCCTGTAGAATTCTGTCCGTGGTATTTTATCTGCACAATCAGAACGAATTTCGGGAACAATATTTCAAGCCTTCTGGCCCCAAAATGGCAACTAGACATTCCGTTTTCGCGACTGTAACCCTGGTTTAAGGAGCCATTTTGGTGCATAGAGTTTCTAACACTGTTCTCAAATCAGCTTTGGGGGGCTGAGGGGAACAGTAGAACAGATTTAGGAGGTATGTGCGAAGAATGCAGGGAAAGAAAAGGGAGGAGTTTTTCTGCTGCACAGTCAAAAGTCCTTCAAATTTGCTGGATACCACCCATGCATTTAAGAATACAGAATGGTCAGCAACTTAACTTAATGTAAGAATTGATGCTTTTGAAATATGGTGCTGGAGGAGACTCATGAGAGTCCCATGGACTGCAAGAAGATCAAACTGATCCATTCTTAAGGAAATCAGCCCTGAGTGCTCACTGGAAGGACAGATCCTGAAGCTGAGGCCCCAATACTTTGGCCACCTCACGAGAAGAAAAGACTCCCTGGAAAAGACCCTGACGTTGGGAAAGATGGAGAGCACAAGGAGAAGTGGACAACAGAGAACAAAATGGTTGGACAGTGTTCTCAAAGCTACAAACATGAGTTTGACAAAGCTGCGGGAGGCAGTGGAAGACAGGTGTGCTCTGGTCCATGGGGTCATGAAGAGTCGGACATGACTAAACGACTAAACAACAACAAAAAAGTAGCTCGCATGTTGTGAAATGCAATTTGTTCACCACTTTTAGGTATTTGGGATATGACAAAATTCCATTTTACTGAAATCAACAAAGCAAACAAAGGAATGAAGACACTGCAGAAATTAACACAGTCAATTACTTTACTGTGGAAGAAAACATGGAATATGGAAGTGTGGAGGAAAAGGTTACACATTTTACTATTTGTTTTAAGCACTCCTGCACATTCAGGATAATGTTAAGCAACAAATAAGTGCATTTTCATAAATGCTTTGCTCACTCCCAATTAATCTTTCCAAACTTTAGCAAAACCCACATTAAACGTATGATTAATGGCCTGCTGTAAGTGCTTAGTGGCTCTGGCGGTAGAACATTCCTGAGGTCTAAAGCAAACTCTGACAAAATCCGCATGCGGAATGACAACCTGAATTGAATTTTGCTGAAGTCATCCTGACTCTTGAACTCCAGGAGTTAAGTCCCCCCACCTCTTTCTCATATTTCCATGGTATTGAAATGGAAATACGTTTCAGAAGGATAGCCCAAAGCATAGAGAGAATATAGCACTTGGGTAATTGTGGCCAAGTAACAGAACAGACACCATTACAACTCAACTATCGCCGCCCTCGCTACTTACATTACATTGCCAAGTAACCACTGCAATTTCTCCTGCTTTAAATTAGGTCCGACCCCAAAGCTACAATCACCGAAGAAAAAGAAAATTGCCGAATTCCAAATGGAGAAGACGCCTTCCATCTCCCGCATCTAACTCTGATATACTCCTGCTATGTTCCCATATGCATGAAGTAGTTTTAATTGAGAATTCACGATGGAACTCTGGCGCTGTTTAATTAAGGGGTGTATAGGAGGCCTTTGGATCCCGTCAAGAGTTTGCCCTGCCCCTCCAAAGATCTAGGCAGCTTGCCGTCCAACATGAAAACTGAAATGAAGACAAGGAAAATGGGACCTGCAATGTTTAGCTGAATAATCAATCAACCGGATGCTCAGAATTGGGGAGCCAACTGTCTTAACATGATGCCTTGCTGTCACCGGTGTGTGAAACATTTGAAAACAAAGCATGCATTTTTAAAGAATATTTGCTATACCTCATCATCACATTGATGAAAAGAGATAAAAGTGGTTTAATTAGTTGCTTGCACAATTAATCAACATTAATTGGGTGGCAGCTCTACTTAAAAAAAATCACACAATGGCTGAAGAAGAACTCTATATTGTTTCTTGCTGAGAAGTGGGCAGGTTCTAAGGATCTGTGAGATAGATCCCAGGATGGTATAATTACCATTAAGTCAGTTCAGATTTGCTTTTTTAAATATTTGATGTATTGCATATTAGAATACACACCAGGAGAATGTCCCACCATATTTATAGTTTTTGCATTGTGGTTATTTTGCCATTGCTTTGACCTACCTGCACAATATAAAATCATGCAGGGCATTGTTTACCCTGGCAGCACACCTCTTTCCCTTGCACACAGAGAGAAGACAATAATATTAATAATCAGTGGTCCTTAATTCCCACATGCTTTACTGAATAGAACTTACAAAATCATCTTAAGACTGAAAAAGTGGTAAGCAATGCTAGCTTTTGGGGAAAGTACCACAATCCTGGAACCATTATGAAGAAGGCCTTCTTCCTTGCCACAGATAACATTAATTCCAGGAAGCATACAGCTAGAATCTTAGAATTACAGTGTTATAAAACTGGGAGGTCCATTGGAGGTCATCTATTCCAATTGCCTTCTCAATGAAAGTTTTGCAATCTGGATGGAACTGCAGATTCTAAAGCAGATGGCTATCAAACCTCCACTTAATTACCTCCATGCTCTAGCAAAGGAGGTACTTGATGATGAACTTAGCAGGTTGGATGGTCTATCCACATACAGAATAATAAGCTTATGATAAATGGAAACTTCAAAAGGTCAGAGCCTGCGCGCATGCACGGACACACACATGCACGCACCCCCCCACACACACATAGTCAGTGCAGCTACAAGTGACTAAAAATAATAATAATCCATGTGTACCATCCACATCAAGGAAAACTTAATTCTTCTCCAAGGATACCCAAATTATGTGGTAAGAATACATTACACAAAATCATACTCTTTTGTTGTTGTTGTTCTTGTTACAACTCCAGCAGTGTTTTCCATTGTACAAATATACTTTGCAATTCTTCATGCATCTACTTTGCGGCATGGCTGCATGTAGACTTGTTTTGCACCATCTGCACCCCAGGTCTAGCTTTTCAAGCAATGCAGATTCATTTAAGTTTTGTGGTATGTGAGCAATGACATGGACATGGAAGAATGGAAGGATTGGGGAGGCATGGAAATCTGTATAACAAGGACCTGCTGGAGGGCAGGTTTGCCTTCCATGTGGTCGGGGGAGATAAAGGCATTCCAGGTGATGCATCCTCTTAGTCAGAAGATGGTGATGGCATGGTCCCAAATAAGGAACTAGTCGTTCTCTTTTTGATGATATGGCCTCAACCTCATTTGATTGGATTCCTCTGCCACACAACTCTGGGACCTCATCATCTCATGGCATGACACATAAGAGTCATTTGTTTGTGCATTTGTGCAGCACACATGCATTCAAAATGAACCTAGTATGCAGATAGAACACATTCGTTAATTTATTATCACACCTTTCTCTCCCACTTCCTCCGTTCCTAGTCCCTTAATCTGGGAGCAGGTGGTGCTGTGGACTAAACAACTGAGCCTCTTGGGCTTGCCGATCGGAAGGTCAGCGGTTCGAATCCCTGTGACGGGGTGAGCTCCCATTGCTCTGTCCTAGCTCCTGCCAACCTAGCAGTTCAAAAGCACGCCAGTGCAAGTAGATAAATAAGTACCACTGTGACAGGAAGGTAAATGGCATTTCCATGTGCTCTGGTTTCCGTCACGGTGTTCTGTTGCACCAGAAGTGGTTTAGTCATGCTGGCCACATTACCTGTAAAGCTGTCTGTGGACAAATGCTGGCTCCCTCAGCCTGAGAGTGACATGAGCGCTGCAACCCCATAGTCGCCTTTGACTGGGTTAAGTGTCCAGGGGTCCTTTACCTTTACCTTAGTCCCTTATTTATGCTCTATGGCTAACTTTGTTCAGTCTAACACACTCTTTCCTATAGTGAAATAACCCCCTCCATCTAGCCAAATTGGTCAAAAAAACATACATTTTAAAATTTTATTTAATTTTATGTTTTTAAAAAATGCTTTCTTGGCACTAGCTATGCCCAGGTAAAAATAAAAGCCACTCTCCTTCTCAAGCAAAAATACTGATGTGAAAAAATAAAATATAAATGTGTTACCTGGAAAATGGTTATTACAATCAAGGCAGCTTTGCTGTGCCCTATAATCTCCCAATGACGTATGTTGCTCCAGTTTTTATACAAAAAAGCACACACCTTGTGTTTTGCTTTCCTTTTCTACTAATATGCACACATATACATTTTGCATATGCCCATGGAGAGCGTTTGGGAAGAACTCGTAAAACCACCTGTTCAGCACACCCTGCAGGTGATATTTACAAAACCTTAAGCATATTGTCAGCAACTGATTGAGGGCTGCAGCAGTTGCCATTCCTCCAAACACATCATGATGTATGAAAACAAGTGCTGTATTTAAGTCGTTGGGAGTATTTATCTTCCCTGAGCAAAACAGTCAGCGTGCTCCCGAGAAACCTTAACTTTCCTTGACAAAGCTCCTATCACAAGTGCAAGAAAAAAATACAAATTCTTTACAATAATCCCCCGTAATGCAAGCACAGAAACCACTGGCATTGCAACGCCTCTAATCGCACAGATGACAGGCTAGTTAACAGCCTCCATCACTGCGGAATATCTCATCATATTCTTAAGGAACAGGAGCCTGACAATGGATGGGAACCTACATTGTTGCCAGAGGTATGATCGGAATCAGTAGCACACAGAATCTGGGATAAGCCGAGATAGAAAAGAGTGAGCTGCCTTTGTGTTATGATAATATGCAGCCATTTCGCTTTAAGCAGGGTTGCCGGTCCCCCTCCCGCACCTTCCAAGATTTGTTTGGGTGGTGTTCCTCATGCAGAAGAGCAGCATGTCTGTATCGAACAGGATGCTTGGCTTGGGCTGAGGTTATCATCATTCCCTTTAATGGAAAACTGGTGGGAGGACAGAATGGAGTATTCTGGAGTAGGGCATGGTGGGCACAATGAACAAGAGCACAGCTTCTAGGGCGGACACACTGCCATGTTTTGTTCCAGGTCCCATTTATTTCCCCAACTTTATAGTTGAGTTGCATATGTGGACTATAGTTGAGTTTGGATGTGGACTAGGGCTACTCAAAGTTAAGGTAATGGAATTTACCACATTGTTTATTCCAGAGGAGCAAACAAAAAAACTGCAAATTTTTTTTAATGAAACAATTAACAAATATCCTTTTAAAAAAAATGTTAGGAACATCTGCAAAAAGTTGAAAACAGACACATATCCTCAAAGCTAACAATTTCTAGATTAAAAAGGTAAAGGGACCCCTGACCATTAGGTTCAGTCACGGCCAACTCTGGGATTGCGGTGCTCATCTCACTTTATTGCCCAAGGGAGCCGGCATACAGCCTCCGGGTCATGTGGCCAGCATGACTAAGCTGCTTCTGGCAAACGAGAGCAGCATACAGAAATGCCGTTTACCTTCCCTCTGGAGTGGTACCTATTTATCTACTTGCACTTTGTTGTGCTTTCAAACTGCTAGGTTGGCAGGAGCTGGGACCGAGCAATGGGAGCTCACCCCGTTGCGGGGATTCGAACCGCCGACCTTCCGATCAGCAAGCCCTAGGCTCTGTGGTTTAACCCACAGCGCCACCTGCGTCCCAATTTCTAGCTCACTGGGAACAATACATTTCAGCCATCAAATGCCAGGGTACAGTAACAGCAAACACCCACACCCACACCCACACCCAAATACTGCTCTTACTGCTGAGCCTGCACCTAATTTGCAGTAACTTCCTCTTGACTTGCCGCTCTCTCTTCCCGCCCCTGATAAGTGGTAGTGACATGCACCATTAGGAAGATAGGAGAACGAAACAGCTCCACCTGCTCAGTCCTGCTGGCTGCCACTTCCTGGGTGAACAGGGATTTACATTCAGCCTAATAATGAGAGAGAATGTTGCCTCTCATCAAGGAGAGCATTCCATAACCAGGGAACCACTACTGAGAAGGCCCTGCCACATGTCAGTGCTAGCAAGGCACCACTACTGAGAAGGCCCTGTCATGCTAGAAGCTGTTATTTTAGGAACTTGGGTTCCAAACGATTTGGGGCTTTGTATGCTTATGCTAACACCTTGAATTGACCCTGGTAACTCACTGGCAACCAGTGCAGTGCTTTCAGGACTGATGACACAAGCTGCCCCACTCACCACCCTAGAAGTTGTATTCTTCACTAACCGCAGTTTCTAGTCCATCTTCAAAGGTAAGCCCACACAGAGTGCATTGCTATAGGCCATGCAGAAGGTCACTAGAGTACAGACAACCGAAGCCAGACTATCCCAGCCTGGAAAGGGAAATAGTCTAAGAAAACTTTTCAAGATGCAGTTTTCAAAGGTTGCAGTGTACATAAGCCAGAAGGACTGGGCCTCACATTTCCCACCTCTGTACTAAATTAATCAACCAGTAAGCATCATTTCAAATCAGAACCAGTCAGTGCAGAGTGGATTCAAAGCGCATTATACATGGAGTCCAGCTGAAGCCACTGTTTCAGGGACAGCATGGCTATTAGGCTGGGTGAGGCAGGCTGCTTCAGGCAGCAGATTTGGAAGCATCATTAAAGGGCAGCAAACAATCAGTTATTCATTGTGATATTTTTACCACCTACGGAGGGGCACCGTTTGGATTTTCTGCTGCAGGCACCATAGTGTCCTGGTTTGCCTCTGAGGCATTTGATTGATACACCTTGCAGCCAGTTTCCAGTGCAAGAGGATGAAGAGGGAGACAGATCATAATTCTGCCCCGCCCCCTACCTGAACAGCCAAGCTGGCCGCCACACAAAATAATTAGAAAACCCTGCCTGCCACGCTGACAGCTGCTGTGAGGACACTGAGATGGAGCTGCTGCGGTGCATTTGTGGCCAATTTTGCAGCAGGAGAATTAGGCCATTGGCAAGAGCACCAAAAGGCATGGTGGCATAGGAGGAGAGGCCAGGCTGGTTTGTAGTGGAATGAGATTTGGTAGCCAATAGAATTTTTCAGGGGTGAGGAAACTGTGGCCCTGTGGATGTTGCCAAACTCCAACTCCCATCCTCCCTGAACCCTGACCAAAATGGTTGGGACTGATGGGATATGGGAGTCCAGAAACATTGAGGGCCGCAGGTTTCACATCCCTGGCCAACTTCATCATATGCAGGGAGGAGAATAAACTAGCAGAAGATGCAGAGGCTGAGGTACATGTGAGAATAAAATGAAGTATGAAATCAAGATAATTTCAGTTTAAAATATGCACTAATATTTTGTGAAATGAATCTCTCTTCCTCCCAGAACAGATTTTTCTCCTTCTTAATTTGCCTGCCCCCTGTGCCTTTAGCAGTAACTTAAAACACACATACAAAGCACGGCTTATACTAGCATCGGGATAAGTGAAGGGGAAACATTTCACTTCCTAGCTTCCCTCGTTCCAGCTTACAGATAAAGGCACAGAAGCAGAGCCGGTTTCGTTTCGTTTCCAAACGCAGAAACTCCACCGCTTCCTCTCTTATCTCTTTACCTCCTGAAATGGCTGAAGGGATGGAGAGGCAAGAAGAGATTTGCAGCAGTGGGAGGATAAACAAAGGGGCCTTCTCCTTGCAAGGTCTGGCCTGATGGCACATGAGGCCACCACCCTGCTGAAGCTAAGCCGGTCTGGGCCTGGTCAGTGTCTGGGTGGGAGACCCTCTGGGAACTGCCTTGAGTTCCATGATGAATGTAAGGAAAAGAAACATAAAATATATTTCCCCCCCTCTCTGACTCCCAAAGGACACTAGTGTAAGGAGGAAAAGGTAAGGCTGGCAGAAATGACAATGATGAAGAAAGAGAAAAGGCTGCCTGACTGCATAGAGGAAGATCTTGGTGACCTCCTTCACTGTGACATCCCACAGGGCCGGAGCACATACAGTGGTACCTCGGTTTAAGAACAGCCCTGTTTACAAACTATTCAGTTTACGAACTCCGCAAAACCAGAAATAGTGTCCCGGTTTGTGAATTCTACCTCGGTCTAAGAACGGAATCGGAACGGTGGAAGGGCACTGGCAGTGGGAGGCCTCAATAGGGAAAGTGCACCTAGGGTTAAGAACTGTTTTGGTTTAAGAATGGACTTCCGGAACGGATTAAGTTCGTAAACTGAGGTACCACTGTACTGAAGACAATGACATTTGATTGGCCTCTGCAGGGCTGGGGGATTTGGGGCTACCATGAAGGTCTGTCCTCTCCTTTGACCACCAAGTCCAGAGTAAGCCAGTACAGTGGTACCTCGGGTTAAGAACTTAATTTGTTCTGGTGGTCTGTTCTTAACCTGAAACTGTTCTTAACCTGAGGTACCACTTTAGCTAATGGGGCCTCCTGCTGCCGCTGCCACTGTGCCGCTGGAGCACGATTTCTGTTCTCATCCTGAAGCAAAGTTCTTAACCCGAGGTACTATTTCTGGGTTAGCGGAGTGTGTAACCTGAAGCGTATGTAACCTGAAGTGTATGTAACCCAAGGTACCACTGTACTGAATCTGCAGGAACCCTGATGCCCCTCTGTACCCAATGACCCCTGCATCCAATGAACCTCTGGAAAAGTATACATTCACAGGGGAGAAGGAGAAATGGCCATTTCAAAAATGTCCGTGTTGCGTTTCCCATCCGTTTATGGACTTTACAAGATATATAGACATGTTGGTGGCAAAAATGCCTATTTCCTAACTTGCTAGGTATTGCCTCCCTGGCAGAGAAAACTCTTCTCGCCCCACTACCCACCCTGATGGGAAGCTTTTAACGGGTGGTGTGTTAAATCAAATCGCTCCAGTGTGGTTTTTCATCAGTTAATGGCTGCTGTGAAATGGCATGAAAGACGGTGTACCCTAAGGGGGTGGATGGGGGGGAATTAATGGGGGAGTCCAGATGTGGGGAGATGGACGTCATCTAGGGTTCTCTTTATTAAGCAAAATATTAAAATACACGACAATGATTCCGAGCAACACAATCAAAAAGGAAACACATATGTCTACTCTTACATTAGGAAAGCTGGGAGCTACTGCTGCCTTTGTTGTTTCATCTCCCCCCCTCCCCCCACTAAATCAGACACTTCTTCTAAATCAAGCCCTCGGGGAGTACGAGACAAAAGTGATGAGAAGGCAGTGTGTGAATACAAAAGTGGAGCATGTGTTTTATAACTAACTCTGCTCAGAGATCAAGGGAAATGTCATTGTTTATAGCCATCAGAAAAGAATCAATGTAATTATATTTGTAGTATCAATTCAGGTCATTATTCTAATACATACACCGCAAAGCCACATGAGCAGTTTGCAGCTGAGCTGATGTGTTTATTACTTAACTCCTTCCTGTTGAGGTACTTATATAATTATTATTATTTTTAAAAAAGACATGTTCCTCTTCCTCCAAATGCATGCACCCAAACTGAACAGAGGCAGGGTGTAATACCTTGAAGTTGTCACTTTAGCTGAAGGGTGTTGTTGGGTCCACATGAACACACACAAATACACCAAAGTCTCAATGTCTTCACCCTGCACATAGAGGGTGCCCCTCAGTGGCATCTGGTCCATTCGGGCAAATGGGCCACTACCCAACCAACCTCAGTCTGCCTTCAGCCAACCCCACCTGCCCAGGGGAATAAAGATCTACATCGGGACGTGCTGACCTCATAGATTCTGCCACCTGAGGCAGTCGCCTCACCTTCCCTCATGGGTGGGCCAGTCCTGCTGGTGGGACATCTAAAAGAGCATAAAAACAGGTCGGACCACAAGATGGTGCAGGGCAGGCAAAATCCTCACCAATGTTGGCCCCATTAATGAAGGAAAGGCCCAGCCCAGATCATCCACTGCAATGCTTGCTCATAGAAAGAAGCTCTTTGCACTTCTCCTGTGTTCAGAACAGAGTACCTGATGAAATGTCGGTATGTTTAAAGGAGAGGCTGGACCAGTGCAAATAGAAACTGAGCTGGGAGGGCATTGCAGATATTTACTGAGACTTCTCAGACATCCATGGAGGTACTGGCAGGCACAGTGGTGACCACAGGTGGTGTGTTGGCAACCCAGGTAATCCTTATCCCTACAAAAATTATGAAGTCTGCTAAATAAAAGAACAACAACCCCAAGCCTTTGAAGGATGGGAAAGAAACGTGTTTAAAAGCACAAACTCCCAGCAACAACAAATAATTGGGATTGCCAATGTAGTGTCCTCCTAATGGTCTTTGACTACATTTCCCATCATCACCTAGCTAGTAAGGCCAATGAACAGGGATGATGGGATTTGTAGTTCCAACAACATCAGGATGGCACTATGTTGACTGTCTCCTGGATAGAATCCAGCCATCATCTTAATCCTTCTCAGGTGGCCTTTATTCCACTTACTGACATCCACCCAAGTGCTGATTCCAGGGGAAAAGGAAGTGGCAAGCTAGGTTGGGCAGATAATAGTTACGTGCACGTTATGTAGCTGTCCCCTGCCCCTACACAGAGATGTTAAGGAATCCTCCCTCTTCAGAGATACAGACTCACAAAGAATTAGGGTTTCCATCTAAGTATTCATAGATTGTAAAGTCACCTGTCCCATTTGATTCATAGCACCTCAACTGCGCATGTATAAAAACAGCCATGGGGGATTCGAAACCCGGAGTTACACATGTGTTAAACAGAGACTGTGCAATCCCAAAGCCATAAAATATGACTGAAGCGAAAATCAATAGGACCAAAATATGTATCGAAAGCACATCCAAAAGAAATTCTACCCATATGGAAAGGGCTAGATTGTTCTTACTTTTCCACAAAGTTCCAGGATTTTGCTAATCAGAAATATAGGAGAGTCATGTAGAGACTTTTTCTTACATCTTTGTAGTAAAGACAGCAGAATCTGGAAGCTGCCAGATGAATTAAGAGCTGAGAGACTTACCTAAGGGAAGAAAAAGAAAGAAAGAAAGATGTGAATTAATAAATAGAGCTACATTAGGAAGACACAATCAGATTTGGTTACAGATAGGTAGCCGTGTTGGTCTGCCATGGTCAAAACAAAATAAAAAAATTCCTTCCAGTAGCACCTTAAAGACCAACTGAGTTAGTTCTAGGTATGAGCTTTCGTGTGCATGCACACTTCTTCAGATACACTGAAACAGAAGTCACCTATAGAAAGGTCCGGTGACTTCTGTTTCAGTGTATCTGAAGAAGTGTGCATGCACACGAAAGCTCATACCTAGAACTAACTCAGTTGGTCTTTAAGGTGCTACTGGAAGGAATTTTTTTATTTTGTTTTGACAATCAGATTTGGTTTGTCACGCGCTATGATAAATGACCAGATTACTTATGTATACTCAATGAGTTGTTGTTGTTGTTGTTGTTGTTGTTGTTACTATTAAAATTAAATTTTCAATTATGTTTAGAAGCTAAGCAAATTCTGAGCACTAAGAGAAAGCCATCAATTATTCATCCAGGAGTGACTTATATGATAATCCATATAATCCCTTTTCGAAAGTGTCAATATAAGGTAGGCAGTATTTCCATTTTAGAATGCAGTCGATGAATCATAGAATCGTAGAGCTGGAAGAGACCATGAGGGTCATCTAGCCCAACCTCCTGCAATGCAGGAATCCTTTGCCCAAAGTGGGGCTCGAACCCATAACCCTGAGTCTCATGCTCTACCAACTGAGCTATCCAGCAGCTATGATAAAATAAATCACAGAATACTCTCAGTTACCAGCTGGGCAGAAGACTAAGCAGGTACATGGGGTACCTGGTCACAGTCTTCCCCACTGGGGTCAGCTGTGTTATACTTCTACAGCAGGGGTCAGTAAACGTCCACTGTCCCTCAGACCTTGTGGGGGGCCGGACTATATTTTGAAAAAATAATAATGAATGAATTCCTATGCCCCACAAATAACACAGAGATGCATTTTAAATAAAAGCACACATTCTGCTCATGTAAAAACACCAGGCAGGCCCCACAAATAACCCAGAGGTGCGTTTTAAATAAAAGGACACATTCTACTCATGTAAAAACATGCTGATTCCCAGACCATCTGTGGGCCGGATTTAGAAGGCAATTGGGCCGGATCTGGCCCCCGGGCCTTAGTTTGCCTATCCATGTTCTACAGTGGTACCTCGGGTTACAAACACCTTGGGTTACAAATACTTTGGGTTACAGACTCCGCTAACCCAGAAATAGTACCTCGGATTAAGAACTTTACTTCAGGATGAGAACAGAAATCGTGTGGCAGTGGCAGCGGGAGGCCCCATTAGCTAAAGTGGTACCTCAGGTTAAGAACGGTTTCAGGTTAAGAACGGACCTCCGGAACGAATTAAGTTTGTAATCAGAGGTACCACTGTATTTCAAAACAAAACAAATTCCTTCCAGTAGCACCTTAAAGACCAACTAAGTCAGTTCTTGGTATGAGCTTTCGTGTGCATGCACACTTCTTCAGATACGAGAAGTGTGCATGCACACTTCTTCAGTGTGCATGCACACGAAAGCTCATACCAAGAACTGACTTAGTTGGTCTTTAAGGTGCTACTGGAAGGAATTTGTTTTGTTTTGACTATGGCAGACCAACACGGCTACCTATCTGTCACTGTATTTCAGTTATTTCTAAATTTCCATCTATTAGAATATGCAAATTCCATGCAAATCATTACCCAATTTTGGGTAATGCTTCCCTTCTTTTTCCACCCTTGTCATGACTGATCTTCCCTTGAAATAGGCAGACATAAAAGGAACATTGGATGGGCCCTACTCTCAACTACACATGAGGCTACAATGGGGGTCAATTACGCTGTGGGGAGGGGGGTTGTCATGTGCTGAATGCACTCAAAGAAATCCCAGAATCCTTTGCAACACAAAGCAGCTCCTCAGTGAGTGTGCCAATGAAGAAATGGTTCCTCAAAGGCAGAAAAAAAATATAGAAGGGAGGGGAAAACCCACATTATTATAAGCAAACCAATACTACTGGATAGTAAAATTCTGGACAACAGCCAACCCCATTATAACTTTATCCCTGTAAGGCTTGAAGACAAGTGTTTTACAGACCTACTATTTCTTCAGCATGCAATTTATAAAGATTAAAGATTAACATTTACAGAAAAAAAAGTTGCTGCTTAATAGTTTGGCGAAGCCATAAAAACTAACACTTTTCATTATAATAGGATTTTATGGCACATAAGAGCCAGAACACCCCACAGGTCTTTTCCCTTCCTTCTCAATATCTAATGGGGGTTGGGGGGAGACCTATGCACCCTTTAAAGAAAAGAGACCCCTCAAAAGAATAAAATAAAAGCTTTCGTTGTTGTTTTTCAATCCCCCTGCATCAGCAAATATATATCATTCCTTATGTCCCTCCAAGGTGAGGTCTGTTGTGCAGAGAGATAAAGCCTTGAGGAAAGAAAAGGTTTAAAATCAAATTAGTCATTGTATATGCATTCTGTGCCCATTTTGACAATGCAGAATTTTAATGAGCCAAAATCTGCAAAGGCATTTGCACTGACAACAAACTGTTTAATTCACTCGGCAATTCCAAAAGCAAGCTGGAGTAATGACTTTATAATTTTTAATTATCATGGAAGAGCCCTCATCTGTGTGTTCCTTCTCTCTCTCTCTCTTTCTTTCTTTCTTTTACGACTGTGCATACTCTATTAAAATTTTAATATCCATATTTTCACCTTCGGCCAGTAATATTTTCATTATTCTGCAAATAAAAACAGTAATGTAAACAAATCGTTGGCAGGCATTCACCAAGAATTTAAAAGAGCGACAACCAGCTGTATTGGTTTGAATTTGCATGCAGATTCAGGCTCTAAGCTCCCCCGCCTCCTTGCCTGAACTTTATAAAAGACTTGTAAAGGCAAAAATCTCTGCTACAGTTGAGCCCTCAATCCATCTTTTGTTTTTTTTTATAATATTTTTATTAAGTTTATGAAGTACAGAAAAAAGAAATAAAGACAGATATAGAAAATAAAGTAGAGAAATTACAAATTTCCATAATCCTTTATTCCAACACATCTAATGGACTTCCCCACATCTTCCTAACTCTGCGTTCTCTGTGATACAAAACATCAGCAATTTGTTAACTTGTTTAAAAACTTAATGTATCTTTCATTTTATCATGTTACCTAATTTCCAAAGTGTTGTAACCCACATCTTATACGTTTTAGCTTAAACATAATAAAGTTATTTCATTATTCCACCTCTGACTTCTTGTACCTTAATTTCCATTTCATTAATTTACAATTGCTGAAGCTAGAATTTCTAAAAAGTGCATTTTTTAACATTCATACAACTTGTAATGTTTTTTCAAATAGTCTTTAAATTTTTCCCAGTCCTCCTCGATTGTTTCTTCTCCCAAGTCTCGGATTCTGCCAGTCATTTCGGCCAGTTCCATCAACTGCGTCTGCCATTCCTCCAGCGTGGGTAAATCTTGTGTCTTCCAATGCTTAGCAATCAGGACCCTTGCTGCTGTGGTAGCATACATAAAAAAAATTCTATCTTTCTTAAGTACTCTCTGGTCCACAATGCCCAGAAGAAAGGCCTCCGGTTTCTTAGGTAAGGTAAATCTAAGTACCTTTTTTAGTTCATTATGAATCATCTCCCAAAAGGCCTTCACTTTCGGGCAAGTCCACCAGAGATGAAAGAATGTCCCTTCCGCCTCTTTACATTTCCAACATTTATTGTCAGACAGGTGATATATCTTAGCAAGTTTGACTGGGGTCATGTACCACCGGTATATCATTTTCATAATATTTTCCTTCAAGGCACTACATGCCGTAAATTTCATTCCGGTGTTCCATAACCTTTCCCAGTCTTCAAACATAATGTTGTGTCCCAAGTCCTGTGCCCATTTTATCATGGCGGATTTGACTGTCTCGTCCTGTGTATTCCATTTAAGCAGCAAGTTATACATTCTCGAAAGTAGTTTATTTTTTGGCTCTAACAGTTCTGTCTCTAATTTCGATTTTTCCACCTGGAATCCAACCTTTTTATCCACTTTAAAAACCTCCTGGATTTGAGCATAGTGCAACCAATCTCGCACCTTGTTTTTCAATTTTTCCAAGCTCAGCAACCTCCAATTGTCTCCAATTTTTTCAGTTATTTCCCAATATTTAGGCCAGTAGGCTTCCATGTTAAGTCTCTTACGTGCCTTGGCCTCCACCGGTGAGAGCCACCTCGGAGTCTTACTCTCCAATAAGTCCTTATATTTTGTCCAGACCATCAAAATTGCTCTTCTGACAATATGGTTTTTAAACAATTTGTGAACTTTAACCTTGTCATACCACAAATATGCATGCCACCCAAAAGCATTATCAAACCCCTCCAGATCTAGGACATCAGTGTTTTCCAATAAAATCCAATCTTTCAACCAGCAGAAGGCTGCAGATTCATAATATAACCTCAAGTCTGGCAGGGCAAATCCCCCTCTTTCTTTCGCATCAGTTAGTATTTTAAACTTTATTCGGGGCTTTTTGCCCTGCCAAACAAACTTGGAAATATCCTTCTGCCACTTTCCAAAACATTCCACTTTGTCCACGATCTGTAGGGCCTGGAACAGAAATAACATTTTCGGCAATACATTCATCTTTATAGCTGCTATTCGGCCCAACAAGGAAAGTTTCAATCTTGACCATATTCAATCCATCTTTTGTTTTTTAATGCAATGGCAGACCATTATTATGTTATATGATGGATAATATAAGATGATGTTTCTGAATATGTGTGGAGTAAGGGCCCCACACATCTGGAGTGATAGGAAATAGTTTTGAAAACAATTGCATACCCTCCAACACTTTGAACCCCAAATCCGGGATGCCATCTTCCTGGTTATTTTATTGTGAGAGCTCTGCGGCCATTTTGGTTTCTGTGATCTCGCTTGATTTCACTCCACAGCACCCCCCCAAAATGTTTTTTTCCCAGGCATGCTGCCCTAAAATGTGCAGTTTGGGGAACTGTGCGAGATCACGGCCCTGAAAAAGTGGGGGTTGGGGGTTGGGGGGGGAATCACGAGAGATCACAGCAACCAAAATGGCTGCCATTTTCCCATGATAAAAAAATGGGGTGCCCTTTTTCTGGGACACTTACAGGGTACGAAATCATTTCCAGCTTGGATTGGGTCCCACTAACTCTCATTTTCGAAACAACACAATGTCTGATGTAGACCAATGTGTTCGAAATTACTATTGGTTGGGTTGGTTTTGTTGTCAAGGCCAGCCTGTCATGAAAACACACTGATCTACTTGTACAGTGGTGCCTCGCAAGACAAAATTAATCCGTTCCGTGAGGCTGTTCGTATAGCAGTTTTTTCGTCTTGCGAAGCAAGCCCATTGACAGCTTAGCGGATTAGCGCTCTTAGCGGTTTAGCGGCTTTTAGCGGATCAGCTGATAAGCGGCTTATCAGCGGATCAGCTGATAAGCGGCTTAGGGCTTAGGAAAAGGGGGGGGGAGGGAAAAAACCCCGCAGGAACTCACAAGACATTTTCGTCTTGCGAAGCAAGCCCATAGGGAAATTCATTTTGCGAAGCACCTCCGAAACAGAAAACCCTTTCGTCTAGCGGGTTTTCCGTCTTGCGAGGCGTTCGTCTTGCAGGGCACCACTGTATTAGGTGGCAGACTGGGAGGGACAGCAAAACGAGTGTCCCCACACCGAATGCCCACGGCTTACTGGACCACCAAAATGAGTGAACACCAGTGGTGTCCCATCTAAAGAAGACTGGCAAGTTAAATTAATGGAATATGCTGAATTGGCAAAATTGACTATGAAACTAAGAGGAAGAGATGACAACAAATTTAAAGAAGAATGGAAGGTGTTTATTGCATATTTACAAAAGCAATGTACACAGGTTAATACATTAGCAGGGTTTTATGATTACTTGTAATTTTGTTATGAATGAATAATAGGAATTTAAATAGGATAATATTTAACAATAGACATGCAGTATGTTGATAAATAAAATAACCAAGGAAGGGATTAGAGGGAAGTCAATTTGTTTTGTTTCATTTTTGTATTGTTGTTGTTTTTATTTTTGTTATATTTGGAAAATCAATAAAATGTTATTAAAAATAAATAAATGAGTGAATACCAGCTATCAAAGCCTGGTGGATCCTGGTGGAACAAGCCCCCACACCATTGCTACAGGATGCAGGTGATGGTGTTGAAATTCTTCATGTCTGGCTCCACAATGATATGATGACTGGTGGTAGATGTAGAGGTCAAAATGTGGCCAGGCCATCACCCACCCATAAGAGGTACGTTGCCCTTTGCTTACTACTAGTGACATCCGACAGGGTCTTAGACAACAGGGAATTGTGTTGGGGGATGTGTGTCACTGAAGAAGTAAACGAAAGGATGAATCAATGTAATGTACAGCTTAGCTTTGGATGAAAAGCAGACAGAACAAGCAAGCCTTGCTGATGCAGTTCTGCCCACTTTACCTTCAAAGAGCAAGAAAGAAAAAAGAAAGAAAAATAAGGCATATCCCATTTCCCTGATTTAATAGACCATATTGGAAAGCAACCAATATGGTTACAGAAGCTGAAACTGCACCTTTGGTCTCCCCCCACCCCCATGAGCCTCTTTCCAAGCCAAGGTAGTAGTTCATGTCATATTTCAGATAGTGTTTGTGCTAGGAAAGGCTAATACAGTTTTATTTTCCTAGAAAAGTTATCCAGCTTCCATCCTTCATATTACTTTGATCTTGCTAAGCTTCCCACCTCTCTGTGTACACACACACACACACACACACACACACAAAATTTGGTATCAAGCAGAGTCAGGTACAACAGGCAAATCTTTTCCTCTTCATCAGAGCCTGACAATAGACTCAAAAGTTAAAGGCACCCCGTCCGGAAAAGCTGCAGTGCGTGACATTTTATTGAGACAACCCCCATAGGGGAATCAAACAGTGTGAAACATGGCTAACTTCAGCTGGAAATGCAAGCGATTAAAAACCCCCCACATACACAGAAGCAAGCCAAGTTTACAGTCCAGTGCCAATACAAATGGTGCTGAACATCTCCTGTTAAGTTATGCCAAGCCCAAGTCTTGCCCGTCAAAATGTAAACTACGTGGGTTTAGTTCTCAAGTTTATATCCAAGCTGCTGGAAACTTACATGGCTTTGGGTGGAACTTTGCAAAACTGGGAAAGGCTTTTTAAAGAGCTGGCAACAGGAATTGTCTAGTTATGACAGCCCAATCTCTGAGCAGTGCAAGATTCCAGGGGTTGGAGGCACTTACCCAGGATTCGTGTTTCCTTTTAAAAATTGAGGCACAGTGGAGAGTGTGGTGTAATTATGATATGTGGATTATTTACACATATATACAACCTGAGGCTAGGATGGAGGGGTTCCCAGCATCAGCACCCCCAACGGGTCTTGTTTCTCTCGTAGCCACAGCCTTGGATTCAAGCAGAAATCAAACATCATGCTTTGCCTCTCTGGCTTTAATTCTGGGCCACATCATTACCACCAACTTAACTCTAAACTAGCTTTTATCCTTCTAACTTGCTGTGAGCTGGGCCCACCCATTTGCCATCTCACACAAATCTTCCCTTTGTTCTCTTAATGGCCCTTCACCCCAGGCGATGACCTAATCAGCATGCTTGCTTATATTTTAACACTTGCTGGACCTAGGGGTTAGAAAGGCCTAGCACCCAAACTCATATGACTGTGTCGCAATGGTAATGTAGCAGCGTAAAACTATGCAATTATTGACTGTCAATGACCACACACTGTCAGTGAACACAAAACGGGGTAGAGGAACAGCAGAATAGTATATCATGAAAGAAAACTTTAGCTATTTTAAAAGTACACTTCGGAGTTGGAGGGGAGTTGTGACCCACAATAATTCAGCCGCCATTTCTTTCATATGGAAAAAAAATCAGCTGATCCAAACTTTAGAAGATATGTTCTTAAGACTTCATGGTTAATTTTTCTAAGCACCAGGCACCTGTATTTTTGCAAGCCTGGTTCTGATGGTTTAGCTGGCCAGCACAAAAACAGCCAGGAGCAGATACCACAAAAAGCTCAGTATATTTGGTATGTGGCAAATCCAAGTGTACAGTAGATTAAGATGTGGAGGTGCTGGGCAATGGCTGACATAACAGGAAATGCAGATGGCAAGCAAAGGAAGTAAAGCAGAGAATACGATGCTTAGAAGCTCTCTCTGTGTTGTGCCACATCCCTGAATCTAGGATCCATTGTGAATATTTAGATGACCCATGGGTCACCACAATTTGGGGAAGCCTTCTCTTGAGAATGTGACTCTTCCATCATCTTCAGACTCTGAAGACAGCTCCTCTTTAACTTCTTTAACTTCTTCTGCTCCACAGCCATGGAGGACCATGCAACTGTAGAATTGGCTATAGGACCTTCAGGATTTCAGACCACTCTCACAGAGGGGGGAGAAGTCATTGGAAGGGAAAGCCCAGCCAGCCTTCTTAAGCTTTCAGATGTGTATGGGCCTCTGCTGAGATAACCTCTTTCATGGCTCAGGTAACAAGGCCTAATGTGGTCAGAAGAGGTTCTGCTAATTGACATAACATTTCTTGAAGCACTAAGTCCAAGAAGGACAGGAAACTGTGAGGTCATATGGAGCAAAGAGTCAGACATGCACAGTGAACAGAGGAAGAATTAGTCTTTCTCTCCCTCTTCCTAACTTATTAAAATCCTCCAGCCTAGTGGCAGATGGTTTTGTTAGTAAAGGAGGCAAGATGGACCCATTGAGGTACTTACTCACAGCCATTGCTCGAAAGGAATTCCAGTCTCAATGAAAGACAGATTCATTTTCTGTAAATGAGGGCAAAGTCACCCAATAGGCTTTACTTCATGGGTGGCATATTTCTGTTCAGCAACAAGCATTCTGATACATCCTGCTGCATCACTTTGATTCTCTTTCTTCTCCTTCTTCAGTGTGGTGTAGTGGTTAAGAGCGGTGGACTCGTAATCTGGAGAACCGGGTTCGCGTCTCCGCTCCTCCACATGCAGCTGCTGGGTGACCTTGGGCCACTCACACTTCTCTGAAGTCTCTAAGCCCCACTCACCTCACAGAGTGTTTGTTGTGGGGGAGGAGGGGAAAGGAGGATGTTAGCCGCTTTGAGACTCCTTAAAGGGAGTGAAAGGCGGGATATCAAATCCAAACTCTTCTTCTCTTCTTCTTCTTCTTCTTCTTCTTCTTCTTCTTCTTCTCCATTTTCTTTTAAAAAATAAGATTTTTACCCACTATCCCTCCCTTCAATATAGAGTTCAGGTTAAGTGCAGGGCAGTTTGAAAAGGCTTAGGCAGTTTGAAAAGGAAAATATTAAAAGGGCAGAAGTGACAAGAAAGGCTGCCTCCCTGTCGAAATTCAGGAACAAGGGGAACACTCAGAGGGAAGATCATAACTGTCACTTTGATGAGCAACAAAGTGTGCCGTGCCTGATGCTGTCAGAGAAAGCACACCTTGTGCATTTCCCTTTTTTTTTTAGGGGGGGGGGAGCAGGGGATTGTGGAGAATTGAATCATGCATTTGCATAAATGCATTGCTTTCCATTACTAAAGAATCCTACATGTTGCTAACAATTGCTATAGTTTTTGAAAGCAAACTGCCCCACCAACCTCTGTTTGTTCTCAGCCAGCTGTCATTTGCCTGCTTCTCGCTTGCATTCAGTCCCGGAGAAGCCCAGGCTCTCAACATCCTCCACCTCGGACTCAGTGGTGAACTCAGCAGGGATGAAAGATGGAGGGTAAAACTGGAATTAGTTGGGCCTGTCTGTCATTGCCTGTGGCTCCCCCTACTGTTGTCCTCCCTGTCTTCCACCTGAGTCACCACTGCTTTAGTATTATTCTGAAAAAATGAGTTCACATTGTACAAGGGTGCGGCGAAAGTCGGCCTTTAACAGAACACACTTCATCTGTTGGAAGATTCCATTCCACCTTTAGTTGCAGACATGGGATTGTTATGTGTCACATGTCTGTTTACAATCCAGCACAGTTAGCTGGCCTTTCGACCCAAGGAAGCCGACATCATCACCACCATCATCGTCATCATCACCATCATCGTTTTATTTGTACGCCACCTTTCCATAGTTGAAACTATTCTCAAGGCAGCTTACAACATGACAAGACTGACATACCGTATTTTTCGCTCTATAGGACGCAATTTTCTCCCTCCAAAAATGAAGGGGATATGTGTGTGCGTCCTATGGAGCAAATGCAGGCTTTCTGCTGAAGCCTGGAGAGTGAGAGGGGTCGGCGCGCAACCTCGCCTTCGCCTTCGTTCTGGGGGTTGGGGTTGGAGGAAGCTCGGGCTTCCCCCGCCCCAGCCCCGCGGCTAAAAAGGAAGCCAAGACAGCGAGTGGGATCCATCCTGCTCGCTGTCTTGGCTTCTGCCTAAGCTGCGCGCAGCCTCTCCCGGCTGGAGAGGTTGTGCGTGGCTAAAGAGGAAGCCAAGGCAGCCAGCGGGATGGATCCTGCTGGCTGTCTTGGTTTCTTTGCTCTTTGGGGCTGAGGGGGGGAGGGAAGATATTTTTTTCTCTTTATTCCCCCCCCCCCAAAAAAAAACTAGGTGCACCCTATGGTCTGGTGCGCCCTATAGAGCGAAAAATATGGTAATTACAAACATAGCAGAAGTCATAATAAATAAATAAAACATCAAAATGTACGCAACCAAATGGAAACAATTTCCACGTAAATCATAAGATCTAAGACTAAAGATACAACAATAATATCAATAACAGCAACAAGCTCTCTCAACCCAACCCCCCCAATAAACAATACTCCAGCCCAAGAATCTGATCAACAGCCTCAGCTTTTGTAGCTGGAGTCAGTCCACAATCTACTCTCCTAGGCCAGATGGGAAAAGGCCAGCAAGGCAGGGTGCAGGTCTTCCAGGGCTCACAGGGCTCATTTAAAACAACACAGATAAAAATTAAAAACCATTTAAAAGAGGAGACATCAGTGCTAAGCAGCAGGCACAGTCCTTGTGAAGCCTGACAAGCCAGGTGGAAAGAGGCAAGGACAGGGCCTTGCACGCCGTCAGCAGGCAGTCCTCCACTTCAGTGTGGTAAGAGATTCAAAGTCACCATCAACTTACTGATATGCACTGTTTTCCCCTCAGATGTCCTGGCCTGACTCCTAACTATCTGCACAATTAAATATTACTTATTTACTGAACTTATTAATCTCTCTGCGGATAAGTTGTTCAAGCGACTTTTTTAAGTGGCATGGAGTTTAAATAAAAAGAATACACGTGTTTGCCATAAAATACAAGAAACTTCATAAAAAGCCCACAGACAAAGCCCAATAATACAGCAACCAAAGCTTTGGCAGCAGCAGCAGATCATCAATAATAGCTGGCAGCTGCCAGTCATCAGAGTCCACCAAAAAGCAGGAGATGGGAGGAGGAAAAGAAGTTGTTACCTGGTGCTGAAAACAAGTTAGTGATGATGCCAGGCAGATCCCACTGGTGTAAAATAACAACCACAGTTTGTAGCTCATAGCATGAATGGTTATTTGGGATTTTGTATATGTTTGTAAAATTTGCAGGCTGTTTTACATTCAATATTAGCGCAATAGAGAAACGATTTGAATATACATGGGTCACTTTATTTATTGTAAATATTGTTATGAGATGCATATATTTGGACCCTAATTAGGTATCTGCAAGAAAGCTGCTTCCACTCACAGACAGGGCTAAGATGATGATGATGATGATGATGATGATTATTATTATTATTATTATTTATATCCCGCCCTCCCCAGCCAAAGCTGGGCTCAGGGCGGCTAACAACAACAAAATAATACAACATTCTAAAATCATTTCATTATAAAATTAATTTAAATCAAATTGATGGCAATCATTGGACTAGAGTTCTGTGAAGATCCAGCGGAGGTCCCATTGGAAGAAGTGGAGAGAGGCAATTTCCACCATTTCCCACTTCTTCCTGCATCATCCGACACCACCTCTGGAGCACGTTCCCAGGGGGCATGAAGGAAAGGGGATTCGGAGAAAGTTGCATTCACCCCCACTTCCGCTGAGGAAGCTCCCACTGGGAGAAATTCGAGTTAGGATCTAAGCCTTTGTGATCAGAGTGGTTCACGGAAAATTGAATGTGCAAATACGATAAAAGCAGAATATCCATAATACGCAATTATGCTACACTAACAACACAGCAATGACCATTTGACAAGTAACAGGTCATTCAACACATATCAGAAGATTAACTGAGCGCAGAACACGCCAACAGGTCAATTAACAATCCGCAGGCAAGCTTCTGCAAAATTCTAGTTGTGAACTGTAAATGAGACTGTGACGTGGCATGTGAAACTCACTGCATGTGAAACTCCTTGTCTTAAAGAGTTTGGCTAATTTCCTTTTTACTCATGTTCTGCCAATACCTGGAGACACTTCATCAGTGGAGGGGAAGAGTCTCAGCAGCTCAGGGACGGGGCATCCGCTTTGCATGTAGAGGGTCCTGGGTTCAAATTCTGACACCTCCATTCTTGAAACCCTGGAAAGCCACTTCCAGTTAGAGCCAAGAATGCTTAGCTAATTAGACCAAGGAGGAAGCTTCCTATGTGTTGTTTTTTTTTAAGGTGTTCATTCCTATCACAATTTTATTTATTGCAAGCTCTAGTCTTCTGTGCTCTTTGTATTATTTCTGGGCTTCTAGTATTTGTTGCTGCTGGTAATTGTTTTAATGACGGACTTGCTTTCTGTCTCATTAGCCACTTTTGGGACAGGTAAAGTGGGAGGGAAGGTTTTCTTTTTCTAGAAATGCATAAAACAAAAGCTACTGCAGCCTTATGGCAATTTATGGGTCATCGAAAGAACAATCACTCAAAGACTTTTGCCAACTTAGGTGCCAGACACCTAAAAAAGAATAAGAATTATTATTATTTTTTTGGCCACAATGTGATAGTAATTAAATTCTGAGCAGCAGGTCATCAGTAAAGGACAATTCACATGCATATACTACTCAGAAACAAAATACATTATTTCCACATGAATGTGTGAACTGCTTCAACTGGGGGGAAAAATCTGTGTTAGAGATCATGTGAAGTGACACAAAGAATTACTTTGTGGCGATCAATTTCTGAAATGCAGATGTTCAGAGAGAGAGAGATGTTTGGAAGACTGGGAGGGTCTGAGGCAGCAGCCATCAGGTCCTTCAAAAACACCGTCCCAGAAATCATGTGTTAAATTAGTCTCAGAGTGCACCATTCTCTACAGAAAGTGGGACAATGTTTGCTAACCATCGCCCAGACATTAATCTGTGGACATTTGGGATTGCTGCAAGGTTCTTGCAGGGAATATTTGAGCGGAAAGGCTTAAATGCGCAGCTGAAGCAAAGCCAGAGAGACTGAATGAATATAATGTGTATGGCAAGGAATATGGTGACTGTGAGATAGAGAAACCCCTGTCAATTTCTCATTTTAACATTTCTGTTTTCTGCGATCTGGTTGTTGTTGTTTGCATTGCCTTATCCATTTTGTATTTTCTTCCGGTTCAAAGGCGGGAGAACAACAACCATGATTATAATGGTAATAATCAGTGGGATATGAGAGTGACCAAAAAGAAAACAGCAGATTTCTGTGCCGTGACACGTCCAGGCAGTTTACAACAAAGTCCGATATTATAAAAGGGAGACATCAATTCATAGCAAGGGTGTGTGGGGGGGTGGAGGACGCAATCCTTAAATAAGCAACACAAGAACTGTATGAACTCAAATATCTAAATAGCAGTTATACTACTAGCAGTAGCAGCAACTACTCCATTTGTCTAATCCAGTTTCTCCTCCTTTCATTGCTTTCAAAAAGGAGTGTCTTAACCAACTGCTTAAAACTAGAAAGGGATGGGTCAGATCCAGGGACGCGGACTTATAAAAAATATTGGGGGGGCCGGGAAAGCTCATGAATAATAAATAAGCTCATGAATATGCAAATAAAGTGGCGCCGCCTCCTCGTGAGCGAATAGGGGAGAGCGTGCTGCGCCTATTAATCAGCTCCAAAGGAAATTGGGTGGAGCTTTTGCTCGGGAGGGAGGGCAGGAGGCATGCAGCCCGCCCCTCCCTGTGCATTTTGGGCTGGGGGAGGGGCGGCGATGGCGCTCTGCTGGAGGGGCGCCGGAGATTATTGGGGGGGCGGAGCCCCCCCAAACGAATTTTTGAGGGGGCTCGGGCCCCCTCAAGCCCCATGGAGTCGGCGCCTATGGTCAGATCAGAAGCAGATTTTGGGTTCGCCCGCACTGGGCACCAAGCTGGAGATGCCTAGCGTACTCTCAGAGCCTGAGTTGTGGAACATCAGCTCCTTTGATTGGCAGGCAGTATGAAGCCTCTGGATTGGATGGGCCCTGTTAAGGGTGAGGCCTCTTTCCCAGACTGGTCAACAGCTCAGTTCCTTCTGCATTCAGCTCCTCAAACTCCAACTCCAGCACTAGCTCAAGCCCTCAACATAAGCTCCAGAAGTGATTTCAGGGATGTGGGCAGGAAAACACATAGGCTCCAGGTCTCAATTCAGGTGTGGCCAGCCATGATCCTGCGTTGGCCTGGCCTGATGAACCAGAGCAACAGAGGTCAGTCTGGCCAAGGCATTTGCATTCTCTCTCTCTCCCAATCTGGTTGATATGTGGCACAAAATTAATGCTTAGGACGCTACATGCCACACACACCCTGCTCAGTCACAGAAAATGTTAGCTTGAATTCCTGATATGACAACTTGAAGTGTTCAATATTTCATAAAAGCTTCACAGTGGGAGGAAAAAAACAACAATCTGTGATATGGCTCCCATTCTTAAGAGTATCTGACTTTTTTTTTTTAATAGCAAGTATATATAAAAAATGCTATAGGCAATCAAGAAAAACAACCACCACCAATATTTTGAGAGTGGAGGAAAAAGAGGCTTAAAAGGTTGGGGGCCATTATAATTATGTTTTAAAGGGAGGTATTGATTGCTTACCGCCAACCACCCAAGGCACGGTGGTTACTAAATTCATAACTCTTTCCATCTTACAATAAAAGGAAACCAACGTCTTAATAATCCAAGAAATATTGCAGTGTCGCTCCCCGCCCCAAATTCTCTGGGAATCAATGAAATTTAGAACCCTGGAGGTACTTCTATATCAGGGGCCATCCCATAATAAGATATAGTCCTATTATAACAGCACATCTCAGGGGGCGGGTGGTCTTTTTGAGAACAGAGAGGGTAAGTGGCAGCTCCCCCCAAATATGATGGGTGCCAATGAAGAGGAGGAGGAGGAGGAGGAGGAGGAGGAGGAGGAGGAGGAGGAGGAGGAGGAGGAAGAAGAAGAAGAAGAAGAAGAAAGCATCAGCCCCTGACAGGGTAAGTGGCAGCTGCCCAAATATGATGGGTGCCAATGAGGAGGAGGAGGAGGAGGAGGAGGAGGAGGAGGAAGAAGAAGAAGAAGAAGAAGAAGAAGAAGAAGAAGAAGAAGAGAGTTTGGATTTGATATCCCGCTTTATCACTTCCCTAAGGAGTCTCAAAGCGGCTAACAATCTCCTTTCGTCTCCTCCCCCACAACAAACACTCTGTGAGGTGAGTGAGGCTGAGAGACTTCAGAGAAGTGTGACTAGCATGATGAGTCTCTCTCCTAGCAACAGTAGGTACAAGAGAGAACAAAAAGGTGCAAAGGCTGGGAGTCTCCCCAATTGTAGGGAGAACTCATTACAGCAATGCAAGCAACAAAATTTAAGAGGTAGAAGAGCCTGGGTCTTTGGAAGTCAGGCATTCATACATTCCATAATAAAAAAGGAGATACAGATATAGATAGATAGATTCCATCTTTCCCCTCTTTTTGAGTAGATAACAGTCAGATTCATCATTCAAATGAATCAAACCGAGGATGTGCTCTTATGTATCTGTGGCATTAAATAAGATTTGCTCCACATACTAACTTAGCAAAGCAGGATTTTCTGTGTCCAGCACTTGTGTGGCGATAGAAAATTGCTTCCAAGAAATGCAGAGTTTTGTGTCTGACTGCTTTTTGTGTGTTTGGTGGGGGTAGCTATTACAAATGCCTTGATGCTTAGCTACGAGATTTTGGGCTGTTGAACACCAACAATGTGCAAGGAGAACCTCTCGTTGAAAATGAAGGCTTAACGGCTCATGTCTGCTATGATGCAAATATAATGAAATACGAATATATATATTATTGATAGTGCTGTTAGGTGTTCAATACGATCACCAATCTCTCCCTGCAGAAAAGTTGTTATATATTTAGGCCTGTTCAGTGCTGTCATTATTACTGCAACTACTTACTAGAGTTTCCTCCCTGTTTGTAATTTTTTATGGACTGTTCATATTTTTTAAGCTCTATCCATAGGCAAGTGAAAAACCTATTATGGTTCAGAGTTTGGCCATATTTTCTGCACAAGGCAGAACAATCTGTCTAAGCAAATTTCCATCACTTCAATTTCAAAAATATGTATTTGAGTCAGCAAAAGAGCAAACAGTAAATATGTTACACATACTCACACACACAATCTGAACTAAAAACATTTGGGGTTTCTCTCTGTTTTCTCTTCACAGAAACACAACGCACAGCCTCGTGGGCTTTTAATAACTGGAAGGCAATTGCAAATTCCATAAATGACATGCAAAAACCTGCATCACATCCATCTAGAAAGCTGAGATGGTTATGTAGGTTAATCAGGATATATATAGTGAAGATTGGACATTACCAAGCTGTTTTCTGCCTCTGTATATAATAAATGAAATCATTATGCTTATGTGATTATATACTCCAAGATTACACCATGGTAGTAAGAAATCTCATTTTGCCCTACTTGCTTCTGTTCCTGATGCCTTGAGTAGCTTGTCCAAAACTTGCTAAGTTAGAGGTTGCAACCCTGATTACTACAGCGATTTAACATGCACAGTATGTTGTTCAGAGATGGTTAACCTTTAGTCCTCCAGATGTGGCAGGAATATCATCCCCAAACACTGGCATGGCCGGTACACATTTGAGTCCAACAATATCTGGAGGGCATCAGGTTGCTTAGTCCTGCTTTGGTTTCGATGCTATAATGTACAGTGATACCTCAGGTTACGAACTTAATTCATTCCGGAGGTCCATTCTTAACCTGAAATCGTTCTTAACCTGAGGTACCACTTTAGCTAATGGGGCCTCCCAATGCTGCCACTGCGCAATATCTATTCTCATCCTGAGGTAAAGTTCTTAAACCGAGCTACTATTTCTGGGTTAGCGGAGTCTGTAACCCGAAGTGTTTGTAACCTGAGGTGTTTGTAATGCAAGGTATCACTGTATTTATATTAACCATTTCAAATGTGCTGTAAGTCACTTGAAGAACTTAAGCATCTAGCACGTGTGTATCTTCATCACCCTCATCTGGAGGGTGTCTCAGGTGAGCTGCAACAGAGCAGCAGGACAAAAACCAAGATGTGGGTGGTTTTAAAACAAAAACCCTGTGAACAATTCAGAGCTGCCTTTTGTCCACAGCAGCCACATCCACACAATACATTTTAGAGCATCCTTATACCACTTTAGGGACGTGGGTGGTGCAGTGGGTTAAACCACAGAGCCTAGGGCTTGCCAATCAGAAGGTCGGCAGTTTGAATCCCCATGACAGGGTGATCTCCCGTTGCTCGGTCCCAGCTCCTGCCAACCTAGTAGTTCGAAAGCACGTCAAAGTGCAAGTAGATAAATAGGTACCGCTCCGGCAGGAAGGTAAACGGTGTTTCCGTGCGCTGCTCTGGTTTGCCAGAAGTGGTTTAGTCATGCTGGCCACATGACCCAGAAGCTGTACGCCGGCTCCCTCAGCCAATAAAGTGAGATGAGTGCCGCAACCCCAGAGTCGGCCACGACTGGACCAAATGGTCAGCGGTCCCTTTACACCACTTTAACAATCATGGCTTTCCCCAAAGACTCCTGGGAGCTGTAGTTTGTTAAAGGTGCCGAGAGTTGTTAGGAGGCACTTCAAAGAGCTACAATTCCCAGGATTCTCTGGGGGAAGCCATGACTGTTCAAGTGATATAAGAGTGCTTTACAATCTATTGTGCTGGCAAATTCACCAGCTCTTTATATGAAGAGCGGCTGGGTAGTGCAGAAAGGAGAGAGAGAGAGAGAACCCTAAAGCATCTTTATATTAAACAGTGACATGGGGATATCCATGTGAACATAATGCCTATGGTGTCTTTTCCACAGGTCAAAATGAGATGAGTGAGCATTTTGCATTCTTTTATTTAAAAAAAATTATATCATTGCATTGTTTTCATTGCACCACACTTTCCTTACGGTGGCAGAGAAAAAGGTATCTCCCCAACATAAAAAAATAAAATTGAGGAGGGGGTTCCAAAGATGAGGTGCCATAGGCTCTGTCTCCTGTCCTCACCTGTTTTCCAGAAGTGAGGAGACTTGAAGATAGGCTTTACAGGATTATCTTAATACCTGGACTGGTTTGTATAGGAGAAATCCCAAGCCATGTGAGCCTCAAACATTTCAACCAGCACATTCAGTTGCCATTGGACTGAGAGCTGGTGCAACGGTGTTACGCCTAGTGAGATATACTTCATGAGCTGGCCCCAGTTACCAATCTAGCCACTCTATTTTAGGCTAGCTGCAGTTTCTGAGCAGTCTTCAAAGGGCAGCCCAATCTACAATTCATTGCAGTATCCCAGACAAGATTCCACCAGTAAATGGGTAAAGGTAAAGGGTAAAGGGACCCCTGACCATTAGGTCCAGTCGTGGATTACTCTGGGGTTGTGGCACTCATCTCACTTTATTGGCCAAGGGACCCGGCGTACAGCTTCCGGGTCATGTGGCCAGCATGACTAAGCCGCTTCTGGCAAACCAGAGCAGCACACGGAAACACCGTTTACCTTCCTGCCGGAGCGGTACCTATTTATCTACTTGCACTTTGACGTGCTTTCGAACTGCTAGGTTGGCAGGAGCAGGGACCGAGCAACAGGAGCTCACCCCATGGCGGGGATTCTGATTGGCAAGTCCTAGACTCTGTGGTTTAACCCACAGTGCCACCTGCGTCCCATAGTAAATGGGTAACCACAGCCAAATGATGAATGAATGAACAAAGAAAGCATTTCAAATCTCTGTGGGGTTGTTGTTGTTTTTTTCTAAAAGTCCACCATAGCAAAAAGAAAAAAAGGGAGAGAGAGAAATAGAGAGTTTGGAGAAATGCACACATTTGATAGGATAAAGCAGAATTCAATACCTAATAGCGAAGGGTAAAAGAGAGGCATTTAGCCGTGTCAAACAGAGCATGGTACCTGTCAAGTATCTGCTCTCTACAATGTCATGCAAGAGTGTACGTGCAATTTCCCAGATGGATCGCCCCCTTATACATTTCAGCTCCAAAGAGTTGAAGAAGATTCAAGATGCCGCTGTGCTCAGTGCTTCCTTATCTGTTTCCCCATTTTATATTGAAGGCATTTCATATTTGCTAGGCATTCTATTTTGGAGTCAGAATGGGGAATTAAAGTCCTTCCATGTTACCATTGGACAAAACTCTTGCTAACTTTCAGTGCCTATGATCAAAGTTCCATCAAGATTCCACAGGGATTTTGAAGTACATTTTTTGTTAAAAAAGACAGAAAGAAAGAAAGAAAGAAAGAAAGAAAGAAAGAAAGAAAGAGAAAAAGAGAAAAAAACACATGACACTTTGGGGGAAGGCTGGCCTAGTAAATGGCCTAGTAAAGAAATCAAATTCTACATCTCCAGGCTTAAGCTTATTAAATAGGAGGGAAATGAAAAATGTATGACCAGGGATAAAAGAAGCATTCTTGTCTGCTGGGTTCGCTGGTTTTTGAAGTCAGAATCTTTGTTGTCAGCAATCAGGGTTTGGTGGCAATTTAGCACCCGGTGAATGGAAGTGGGCTGTGCCGTGAAATGTGAGAAACTTGACACAGATGCCGAACTGGGCTAGGACAGCCGTCCCTTGCTAAGCTGATAAGAAGGCACGGCAAAATATTATTGCCAAGCAGAATGCTCAATTTGTTCATTAGCACACACTAGAGGACTAAGATCTTGGTGCTGACCACTGGCACAAAAGCCTCCAGACCACCGTTCTCCCTCTCCACCCACAGCCATTCACCTCTGGCTGACTTATGTGTAGCACAGACCAAAATATCATGAAATATTAAAGAATGGCTCTGAAGATCATTATCTGACACACTGTGCAAAGTTAAGCACTAACCAAGGAAGCTTAATCGATGCGCTCTTCCTATTTGTTTTTCGCAAGGCAGCACACAGCAAACACCATGTGCCTGCGACTATATAAGCAACCTGAGGGCTGATGTGGCATAGTGGTTAGAGAGCTGGACTAGGAGCCTGAGAGACCAGGGTTCAAATCCCCACTCAGTCACAAAGCTCTCTGGGTGTCCTTGGGCCAGCCATCCCCCTCTCGACCTAACTCGGTGGTCCTGGATTCCAGATTGAATTACAGAGCAGAGGCAACTCCCAATTTACACAAGGATTACATTCCAGGGCCTCCCAGCGTGTAACCGAAATAATGTACATTGGGAGCACCCTGGAGGAGAAGGGGGCTTGCACAGCTTCTTCCCCACAGATCAGCTAAGCTGGTCAAGAAGACCTGCTGCCCCTCCAGCTTGCACGAGCTGGGTGGCAGCGGGGCTTGCTCAGTTGATGTGCAGGGAAGCAGCTGCGTTAGCTACACTACCCCGCAAATCAGCTGTTAGGCGGGGAAGACACCGGCTCACAAGGAGACACTCCCCAAAGCCCGAAGAGGATGTTCTCTCTGGGCTCTATGGAGGGTCTTCTTGCAAGCCAGCAGGACTCTCCAAGGTGCTCCCCATTTCCGGGTTCCCCTTCCACATTCCCAGCACCATGCACAGTCACATGCAAATAGAGTGTGCATAAATACAACCATAGACTCATGGATATTATACACACATCACTGGCTCCCAGTAAGTCTCCAAACACAATTCAAAGTGTTGGTGCTGACCTGTAAGGCCCTAAACGGCCTCAGCCCAGTATACCTGATCCATCCCCATCACTCAGCCCGGACACTCAGGTCCAGCTCCGGGGACCTTCTAGTGGCTCCCAGACTGCGAGGGAACCAGGGAGAGGGCCTTCTTGGTGATGGCACCTGCCTTATGGAACACCCTCCCATCAGATGTCAAGGAAATAAACAACAATCTGACTTTTAGAAGGCAGCCCTGTTTAGGGAAGTTTTTAATGTTTGGTGTTTTATTATCGTGTTTTTAATATTCTGTTGGGAGCCGCCCAGAGTGGCTGGGGAGGCCCTGCCAGATGGGCAGGGTATAAGTTAATAATAATAATAATAATAATAATAATAATAATAATAATAATTACCATCTTTCCTATTGTTCTTCTGCATCCTATACACCCTTCTACATCCTATACCCCTTCCTATCTTTCTTCTCTACAGAGGTCAAGGTAGCACAGAGCTCCCAGGTGTCTAATCTTGTCCCATCGGACCAAATGCAGGCCTGCTTGCCTTCAAACTTGATCCATTGTGTGCCTTCAGAACATACCCTTGTCCCACAGGTGTCACGGCTATGACCTTGAGTGGATCACTTGAGTGGGTCAGGTCAGTAGTGCAACCAACAGGGAGGACAAATTAGGCTGCAACCCCAACTCGGAACCAAAGAACCCGGAGCTGTGATTCTCAAAAACAACAGCCTCATGGACAGATTCACTTTATACCAGGGGCCTCACACATTCTAAGACCTGCTTGCTGGACACAACACAAGGCTGGAGCTCACAAAGCAAAGGGACTAAGAACTGCAGTCCATAGTCAGCCAGGTAACAGAAGGTCCCAAAAAGACTGAGCTTCTTATATGAGAATTTAGCTTCTTGGCCTCAACCCAGAAGTTTTCCAGCTTCCCTACTTCTCAAAACGTGGCAGGGATAAGAAGCGGGAATAGCAGAATTCCCCAAACTATTTATGAACAGGGAATGTTTCTGTGTATCTATTAAGGATAGCACAAGTTGAATTTTAAACAAATGTCTATTTTACCTCCAGCAAAAAAAAAACCAAACCAGGCATTTAAGTCCTGGACAACTGGATACCCCAAAATGAAAATTGTACATATCTTCTAATATGAACTTTATATTGGGGTTATTATGGAGCCCGAGGGAAGTGAAAGGGAGGGCTGCAGTCCTTAAGAAACCTTAAACTGGGGGGAGGGGGGAGGGACCCAGCATTTTCCTATGGAAAGCTAGCAATGGAAAAGTCTAATATACATGGACACATCACAACTTGGCACTTATGTATAATTCCAAAAGCATAGCTCTCTCTGCTCCGCAGCAAATTTCTGATTCCTTCATCAGTTAGTGTTCCGCAGTCTCTCAAGCATGTTGTCAAAAGACATTACCATCGCCAGGAAACCTAAGGTCATAGGAGCAGCGGAGAAGATTTTTCTTCTTCTTTTTTAAGGGAGGCTGCTGGGCGGGGGTGGGGAGTGGGATCCCAAGTATTTACAACAGATTTCAAATTGGTCCTGCTGTACCCTTTGCAAAAATATTTTCTACATCTCTTGGAGATGGATAATCATTTCTAAGAGAGTCAAAAGTGCTTTGTAAGAAGCATCACTACCCCCTAATGTATGTACATTATTTTCTCCCGCTGTCACCTTTGGCCAATTTGGTTGTACAATCTGTCTCTCTCTCTCTCTCTCTCTCTCTCTCTCTCTCTCTCTCTCTCTCTCTCTCTCTCTGTGTGTGTGTGTGTGTGTGTGTGTCTTTGCAAAACCTGTTTAGCGGAAGTCAAAGTGGGAGGGATGTACACCCCATTAACTGCTATCCCCATTTCTATCCGTCTACTACCCTTTGGGAACAAAAAAACAAAAAAAAAAAAAGAGCACATTTCCATCTGCTTCTAGTGTAGCCCAACAATATCTCTTTCCTTATACCACAGAAGAGCAGTGATTGGACGTAGCATGTTTGTGCGTGTGGCTGCAAACATGCATGTGTCCTATATAAGCATTTCCTTGTCAGTTTTTCATGCATTAAAGTATGCACTTTTAATTTTGTCATTATAAAATTACACACACAAACACACACAACACACACACACAAATATATATAGTCAGGTAGGCCCCCCACATAATTTAGAGCCCTGTGTGATTAGGCTTTTAAATCACAAGGAGCTACAACAGGCTCCTTGAACAGAAGACATTTACACTGACATCCCACCTCTCCTTCAAGGTGGTCACATAGTTTGCCCCCTTTCTACAACAGCCCTGTGAGGTAGGTTAGCAGACCCTACAACTGTCCCTATTTTCCAGGGACAGTCCCAGATTTACAGAAGCCATCCCGGTTTCTAATCTGATCCCGGAATGTCCCACTTTTCCTTAGGACATCCCTATTTTCATCGGAGAAATGTTGTAGGGTATGGAGTTATGTGGCCCTGAGCCAAGGAGATAAGTAACTCTACAACCTCTAGAAGACATCTGAAGGCAGCTCTGTACAGGGGTGTTTTTTAATGTTTAATGTTTTATTATGTTTTTATATATGGTGGAAGCTGCCCAGAGTGGCTGGGGCAACCCAGTCAGATGGGTTGGGTATACTAATAATAATAATAGGACATCTCTATTTTCATCTGAGAAATGTTAGAGGGTCTTCTTTAGCGATCACTCGTAGCCAAGTAAGATTGTCTTCCATGAACACGGTCTTAACAGTGAGTCCCTAAGGGACTGCAGAGGCCAATTCTGGATCCACATATCATTCCACAGTGGGGACAAAGGTTTCCAGGCGGGAGTTGATCATGGTGAGGGTTTGCGATACATGCCATCGTCTTAGCACGTTTCTCCCTTTCATCCTGAGTTTGAGTGTCTTCAAAGTCCACAACACCTTTGGTAAAGGCTATTCTCCAATTGGAACGCTCGCAGGCCAGTGTTTCCCAATTGTCAGTGTTTATACTACATATTTTTTAGATTTGCCTTTAAACCTCTTTTGTTGACCACCAGCATTTTGAGTTCGGAATAGAGTAGTTGCTTTGGAAGATGATAATCAGCCATCCGAACAACATGACCAGTCCAACAAAGTCGCTGTTGAAGAATCATTGGTTCAACACGGGTGATCTTTGCTTCTTCCAGTACACTGGCATTAGTATGTCTGTCTTCCTAAGTGACGTGTAAAAATTTTCGGAGACAACGTTGATGTAATCTTTCAAGGAGTTGGAGATGGCATTTATAAGTGGTCCATGTTTCACAAGCACGCAGTAAGGCTATTAGAGGATATGGTTAAGTTGATAGTTGGGGTCTGGCCCAAGATCACCCAGTGAGGTTTATGGATGAGGAGATTTGAACCTTGGTCTCCCGAGCTCCCACTCTAACTACTATACCACACTGCCTCTCTAATTTGTCTAACTTGATGTGGAGAGTGGTAGGTGAGCCAGGGCCATGGCTGAGGAGACATGGGCTCCATACGCTCCACCTCACGAATGGCCAGATAGGACTGCTGCTGATCTCTCATTCCTTTCACATTCTCCTCCTACCATACGGCACATGTGTGGGGTTTTATTTGGTTTTCTTTTTAATAGGTGGGTGACTGGCAGCTTGTCAACCCTTCGCTGTTGCTTGCTGTTATGAACTAATCAGCCTTGTTTCTCAGGAACGCTACCCTCCACCAAACTGTCTGCTCTACCCTTTGTTCTTCCTGTCGGCTTTCATTAATTTATTAATCAAACACATTTGGTCGGGGGAAAGTACTCCAACACAAACTGCAATGCACAGCACAACCGCCTCAAACCTCAAACAGCTCCATTAGAAACACGAGTGCATTTCGTCTCCATTGCTCAAGCTCGGCAAAAAAAAGAAAGAAAAAGAAAACTGTGGGTCCAGCAACATAAACTAAATGCAACACAGCATATTGCACCAGCTAGCACATTAACCACAAGCCAAATCATGGCTTTACATGAGCATGAAAGGCTCAGAGTGCCTAGTGAGTAGATTGGGGCCAATGTGCTCATCACCTGGTCTCCTGGTTGCTGCACCGCTATGGACTAAGCCATTAGGACATTAGATCTTCACTGGCTCCCAGTACGTTTCCAAGCACAATTCAAAGTGTTGGTGCTGACCTTTAAAGCCCTAAACAGCCTCGACCCTGTATACCTGAAGGAGCATCTCCACCCCCAACATTCAGCCCAGATACTGAGGTCCAGCTCCGAGGACCTTCTGGCGGTTTCCTCACTGTGTCAGGGCCTCTGCTGCTTGGTGGGGACCTTCAGTCTGTCCAACTGCTCCAGGGAAGGGTTGCTAAGACCAATAGGCTGAGTCGTGTTTTTGTTTCCTTGGATAAAGGGTTAATTTCACTGGCACTGGAGTTTTGCTTCCTTTCTTGCTGGCCTGCGTTTGACTCCAGCCCTGACGCATTGCTGGCAGCTTGTGGATTCTCTGGGTGACAACACAGGGTAGGTCACAGTAGACCAATGGCAGCAGGCCTAGAGGAGGAACAAGGCTGTGATCTTCTCTCCAGGAGGCCCCATGATCACCTATTGCACTCATTCAAACATGAGGATACTGTGGCCTTCCAGATGTTTCTGGATGACAACTCCCATTCTCCTGGGTCATTGGCTATGTATGTGTTCTGGCTGCCAGCAGTATATTATTTATTTATTTTCTTTAAAACACACACACACACACACAAAACAAAACAAAAAAAAGGTTTTCTCCCTGTCAGGACCCAAGGCAGCTCACAGTGTGAATTTAAATGAATACAGTTAAAAGCACTTGACCAATATAAACATATATATTTGAAATAAATTTGAAATAAATAAATAACTATTAAAAACACCACTGAAAACACCTAAAAAGCATTTAAAAGAACAATGAAAAAGGAAATAATGTGCAACACCCACACAACAGCCAGTTAGTGACCCAAGACCTGCCTGAAGAGAAGAGGGCTAAGCCTGCTGCCAAAAGTGAAGCAGAGAGGGGACCATCCTAGCTTCAGATGGGAGTTCCAGAGACCTGGAGAAGCCACCGAGAAAGCCATTCCTTGTGTCCTCAGCAAATGTGTTTGTGCAAGTGGCAGGACCAAGAGAAAGATACCTTCATAAGATCTCAAAGCCCAGGCAAGTTCCTACAGGGAGATACGGTCCCTCAGACCTTCTTTGTCCAGTCCTGGCCAAACTGCCACAATATATCCTTCGCCAGAAAAGCAAATGTGCCTCTGTTCCATAAATCTCTTCCATGAAATCACCAAATCTCTGTCACTCTTTCTGTCTCGGTGCTGAGCATTCCAGGTCATTGCACAGGTTAAGTGAACAATCTCACAAATGCAGAAATAACACAAACAGAGATTGTTCCAATTTCCTACTGGTAACACTTTAAACAGGGAGAGGGAAAGGCAGAGTAATCAAACCTGCCCTTGCTGTATAGCTTAATCCTACAGGGCTCACTTTCCCCTTTTTGGGATGCTTATTTCGTCATTTATTGGCACCTGATAGCTTTCTCAGCGTAACCTCTTAACCCTCCATCGTTACTCGATAGTCAAAGTGTTTTCTCCCACGAAGTGGCTGCTGATTCCAGACTAGCAAAACGTTCGTCACAATGACAGCAGAGAAGGATGTGGAATAAGAGCTTTTATATGGCAGGGCCCTGAGGTGGGGGCAGGAAGGAAATGCGTCTCTGCATACACCATAGAGACAGACTGCACTCCCAAGTGGGTCTGCTATAAAGGCCGGAATCATCCCGTGTCTGAGACTGGGGGGGGGGGTATTGTTGCTCACCTCACAAAAGTGCACAGGAGTTACAAGAGAAAATTCACTTACTGGTTAGAGGGCAATGGGGGCAGAGAACATGGTCCACTCCACAACATGCTGGAGGAGAACTCCTATCAAACCCAGGCAGCGTGGCCAATGGTCTGGGACGAAGGGAGATGAAGGGCACCTGGCTGGGAAACTGCAACCACTACTTGTTAAGAAGTAAGTTGATTGGCTACACATCTCAGAAGTGGGCAGTTGATCCCCATGGAAAGCTGGACCCAAAAGACTGTTGATCCGATCCAGCAGTGCTTTTCTTCTGTTCTGTGGGCTGGGGTGGAAATTGGCACTGCTGAGATGAGATTTTGAAGTGGTGCCTGCCACCTGCATAAGTACACAGGGATGGGTCAACCTGTCAAATTTGTCTTGTCTTTGCCTTTCATTTTCTCAATCTTAAATTCAGTTCCACACTTTCCGACATAGGTTTGTGATTTTTTAAGATAAAAAAATAGTTGCTAAAATTACCAAATTTCTTGCAACAGTCCTGTTTATATGCAATTTTGCACAACATACCCATTTCTGAGGAGTGCTTTCCCCCAACACTGTGCATTTTTGTACATTCATTTTTATGCACTCTTTACTCCAATACATGAATTTTGTATATGTGAAGTGGCTGTATTCTAAGAAGTATAGAATTCGAAGGTTGGTTGTGTTTAGGTTCTCATTTTTGCTTTGAATGGTGCAAATTAGGTAGTTTCACCTTAAATGTAGAGCTGATTCAGATTTCTACCCCACATTACCCAGATAAACACCCCGCCCCAAATTCCCAGCACCACCACCAACCAACAGCAACACAAGATAAGCTGGTGTCTTAGATTCAGGATGTAAATTGACTAACTCTCCTTTGTGAGATCTAATGTAGTAAAAAGTAAAGACTTGTTGTGCCACAGAAGCAGATGTTTTTAATGTCTGATTTGTCAACACACTTCACCTCCCCACCCACCCCACTTTTTAGTACCGGCTAATGTACTTCATTAACCCTGAATAATGCCAAAGAAGATATTCCCTCTCGGAGCAACAACATCCTAAATTTGCAATCCTTTTAATGACTGAAAAATGAATCACTTCGGCACAACACCCTCCTCTCCTGTTAGTTCAGCTGTGGTGAACTTTGCATACTGTTAAAAGCTTTCCCAGGCTGCGGCTAGAAAACAAAAGACTCGTGTAAACAACAACAGCAACGCCATTTAGGTAACACAAAAGAATATGCACACAATAAGAGCTTGGGTTGACAGGGGTGCTATTTACACTGGGGGAAATGCAAACTGAGAAAGAAGGAGAGGCTGCTGGCAGTAATTGAAGTTCAAATAAGGGTGTTTTGGTACTGAAAAGTAAGTGAGCATCTAGCTTTTATGGACACACTAGAAACAGCTGGTAGCCACTCCTAAGAGTGGCGCGGGAACATAGGACACTGTCGTACACAGAGTCAGACCTATTGGCCCCTGCAGCACAGCATGGTCTACAATGACTGGCAGGAGACCCTCCTAGACCTGGAGATGCCAGGGCTTGAACCCATAGCAGATGCTCTACCAACGGGCTGTGGCCTTCCCTAAATGGACTGCTATGTTAGCAGAATATGCACAGTATCACACATGACCCCAGTGTTTTTTCTCTCTCTCAAAAAAAAAGGTGCCAGAACTCACCATGAAGTTGTTGCAGTAAGCCGCTGGGCAACTTCGGGTAGGCCTGAACAAATGCTGGCACCCCTGGTTCTGGTGCAGGTCACTTAAATGTGCTTCCACCTCCCTTGCTCTCATAGATTCAGGCAGATGCCTAGGGTAGCTCGCAATGCAACGCACGTAAATGCATGCTTGTGCGACGATATAGGCCTAGCTGGAAAGCTTAAAGCCTGCCACACTATGCAGGAGATGTGTTAAAGAAAAAGAAATATGAACTGGCCCCGCCAATTGTGGCTAGGAGCTAGGTGGAGTCATAAATCTCAAAAAAAATGGTGTAGACTCGCACACACTGGCCAGCTTCTGTTTTGACTTGAAATGTTCATTTTTGGCTTCTCAGAAGTACGAAAAGGCAATATGCAGGCAGGGGAGCACCGGCTCACAATGGTACCCACCTGAGAGGTGTGGGAACTGAGCTCCAGCTGAAAAATACCCCACTGCATAACCCAAGGTTCCCAAACATGGTCCCAAGAACTCCTTAGGTGTTCTGATGAATATGGTAATCGTGCAAGGAGCTTGAACCAGAGGGATGAGCATGCAAGCTCCACCCCTTTGCTGTAGTTCTCATTGTGCCCCCTTTGTGTCAAAGGGCAATTGCGTGGAGTGGGGAGACTTCTGTATTTGTTGAGGCTCCTCAAATATTTTGGAACTCTGAGGATTCAGAGGGTGGAAGACATTAACTATGTAGCAGCTTAAACCTGCCCTGCCCTTATCTCTGCACCAAAGAAGTGTGAGGCAGTTTCTGGTCTTCTGAGTCAAGTATAAAAGTTGTTTTGGGGGTGGGGGTTGCTAGTAGGGATGGGGGATTAATTCAGTTCAGTTTGCATTAAAGTGAAAAGCTCGGGCTTCTCAAACCAATTCACTAACTAAAACAGAGCAACCCTACAAAATTCACACTTCCTTGAATTTCATGGTACAATTCTCCAACTAGCGTGTACAAAATTTCATATATTACGGGTAAGTGTGAAAAAAAAAAGGCACGCAGTAGTGAAAAGAATATACAAGAATGCATTATATTAGGAGGGGAAAAATCTTGCAAAAGTATGTACGTGACTCAAAACTGCATTCAGAACTGGGTGATTATAACTGAAAAATGAGATTTGTGAGTAAGGAATTGTTGAAAATTATTTGTTAAATTCCCTTTTAGATGGCACTAAGGGCATTTAGCTTGATATTTTAAAGAAGCTACTCTCAGTCTGATCTAATATTTAAATGGTTAAACAAACATGGAGCTGTACTTCTGAAAAAGGAGAACTTTAAGCACATTTAATGCACTGAGGGAAAAGCCCCGTCAACCCATTTTTCTGAAAGCATAAGAACCAGCACTAATAAACCCAAGATGAGAAAGCAGCCTCAGATTTATACATATAACTCACTAATTTTCTCTGATATTAAAGTGACATTTAAATTGCTCAGTATATTATAATATCTTCAATTTGATTTTTTAGCTGAGCCGACTATATCTTTCCATTTCCTTCTGGTATTAAGTGGTTTATTATAAACTGACACGGCTACTTCTCGGGAAAGTTTCATATTCACATCTTGATCTCCTTGCTTAATAAAACCTTTACGACGGCAACACTTCCCAGTGACAGATTTGAAAAGTTTGACAGTGAAAGAGTTTCTAAGTGGGAGATCAAGGCCTGCTCTCCTAAGAAACTTTCTGCTTTGTCCCACATCCTCATCTGTGGAATAAAACTTCTCAAGCAAATACCACACAACCAAACCTTAAAAGAGTTCTATGACCTGGGGGGGGGGCTATGAGCTTTATAAATCTGCAGACTTGGGAAATCTGATTGTATCCTATTTCTCAATGTACCACATTTGAGTGGACTGCAGTGAGAATTTAGTTCTGCTTTAGCAACTGTTTTGCATGTGAAAACTTATGTGCCCCTTGGGATGCTGGATTTTAAGTGAACATTGAGTTGCATGATCTGAGTGTTTGTATTGTTAACATAACCTAGACAGCGTCTTAAAAAGCAGAGACATCGCCTTGCCAACAAAGGTCCGTATAGTAAAAGTTATGGTTTTCCCAGTAGTGATGTATGGAAGTGAGAGCTGGACCATAAAGAAGGCTGATCGCTGAAGAATTGATGCTTTTAAATTATGGTGCTGGAGGAGACTCTTGAGAGTCCCACGGACTGCAAGAATATCAAAACTATCCATTCTTAAGGAAATCAACCCTGAGTGCTCTCTGGAAAGACAGATCCTGAAGCTGAGGCTCCAATACTTTGGCCACCTCATCAGAAGAGAAGACTCCCTGGAAAAGACCCTGATGTTGGGAAAGATGGAGGGCACAAGGAGAAGGGGACAACAGAGGACGGGATGGTTGGATAGTGTTCTCGAAGCTACCAGCATGAGTTTGACCAAACTGCGGGAGGCAGTGGAAGACAGGAGTGCCTGGCATGCTCTGGACCATGGGGTCACGAAGAGTCGGATACGACTAAACAACTAAACAACAACAACAACAACAACATTCTTAATATAAAGAGGTCAACTTGTTTACTATCCTGGCACACTCCTTGTAAAATATTTATTTGCTGTTCAAGTTGGGGTGCTCGGTCACTAAAGCTTCTTTCACATGATCGAGAAGTGCATGAAATGAACAGACAGATGAGTGAGATCACACCTACTGACCCCACCCCAAAAACTCCTTGGGGTAGATTTTGCAGAAAAGAGAGAAGAACTGGGAAGGGAAAACAAACAAACAAAAGGAAAATGAAAACTGTCCATGTTCACAGATAATGCCCACTAAGTTCCAAGTCTGTGCATTCATTCCCCTGAAATAGGTTTTAATTAATGGGTACATGATCAAACTGCAACAACAGCTAATGAAAATAACTGCTACGACCAGATGTTGCTGTCCGAGAAGACGCTTCCCCAAGTGTCAGCAGTTATGAGGAAGGGAGCCTTTAGAAAGGTCATAATTACAGACATAAATGTCTGTTCGTTCTTATTCATTTCCATGCAGTGTTAATCCTGACACGTAAAAAGCAGCCGCTGAAGACAGAAGAAAAAAATGCTACGTTTATCAAGGAGCAGCATGTACCGTTTTATAAGGCTGAAGTGGGAAAAGGGCAAAAAGGATCTGCAAGGAGGACCATTAAAATATTTAACCGCTTTGTCTTCTTCTTCCATTCTGATGGCAACTTGAGCGCAACGGCCTTGAGCGACCTTTGTTCAATCTTTTATCTGTTCTCTGCATTTCACGTGTCTGAAACTTCCTGAAAAGGCTATTATTCCTTCAAGCAGAAGCTGGGTACCAGTTCAGACAAATATTGCTGGCTTCCTCTTACCCATGGTCAAGAGAAAGGAATGCACACACCCTTCTCATAATGCTTCTTTCCCAAGGTGCTTATCAGAATTATGGAATGCAACAGCACTGGCCTTAGGTTCAGTAGCAGGCAGTGTTCCGTCTTAGGTTCAGTCTGAGCAGGGCTGAGTGGAGGTGATGTTGGGGATATGCGGACACCACACTGGAGCCAGTGCAGGGCTGCTGCTGGTGCACCAGTCCCAAACTTACCATCAGTCTGTGCTGTCCAGATAAGCTGCAGCAATGCTGACACCAGAAGGATGGTTCTGTAGCTCTACCTCACCCCACCAACATTGTTGGCACCTGTCTGTCTTAAGAGACAATGCAGTGTGTCTCCTGGGGTGAAGTCAAACGGCAGCTTTAGCGGCAATAAAGTGTGTAGATGGAGGTCCTGGGCTGCCCAGAGGACAAAACACCCCTCTCGGCCTCATTGGTGTGGTCCAAAGGAAAACAGAGCAATACTTTTTGGCACCAGCTTGGCTGCAGGAGTTGATGGAAGGAGGCATAAAAGGTACCATCCAACTGTCTTAGGGACTCCACTCTGGATTTGTGTAGGGTTTACTCCTTAGCCTTTTCTTCTCCCGAAGATGTCCTGCAAGGCAGCAGCCATCCAAGTATTTATTCATAGCATCATCCAGAGGCCGGCAAGCAGGAGGCAAGAGCACTCTCCCTCTAGTGATTCCTAGCAACTTATATTCAGCGTCCCAATGTGTTTTCATTACAAAAAACAACAACAATGAAGCAAATTGAGCTTGTGGATCTTCTTTGCCATTCTTTTCCCCCCTAAAATCAATGCAAACTTTCTAGTTCCTGGTTCTGTTCTATTTCCAGGCCAGTTCCTCTTTAACTTGCATTGTCTCCCCGCTGCTCCCCACTTCACTGGAAAGAGGGATTCTGTACGCACTCATTTCACACCAAGTTCTACTATGATTTAGAAGTGAATCCCAGGCAATTGACCGCCTTCTCCTGAAGGAACAATCCTACCAGGATTTTTGTTTGTTTGTTTTGTTTTTAAATTTGAACCAATCAAATGCTCAACTCAAACCCAAGTAAGAATAATCTGATAATTTTTGCTTCATTTTATATAATAGTTGGATTTCTGTTAGAAAGCACAGTCCCAAAGATGGTCACATACATGCCTTACAATTAAAGCACTGTTATTCCACTTTATGGCCTCATGGCTTCCCCCCAAAGAATCCTGGGAACTGTAGTTTGTTAAGAGTACTGAGAGTTGTTAGGGAGACCCCCATTACCTTCACTGAGCTACATGGATTGATAGTTAAAACCACTTTGTTTCATCCAAACAACTTTCAGCATCCTTAACAAATTCCCAGAATTCTTGGGAGCGAGCCATGACTGCTAAAGTGGTATGAGAGTGGTATAAGAGTGCTTTAAATGCAAGGTGTGGCTGTGACCTATATTTCTGTTTTCAAGTAGTATCACAAGAAACAGCATATGATCTGAAATAACCTACAGATGAGTACAAAACTACACTGAGCTCCTCTGGAGGGATTAAAGTTCATACCACGTGGAAGTAGATGGGAATTTAGCCCTCAGTAAGGAAGACTACAGGAAAAGGAGGTTATTGACGTTTTTCAGATTATTTAAATCACCCCGGCTGAAGGATAAGAAAGCAATTTCAGAAACAGCACCTCCTTTTTTGCAACCTCCTCCTCCTAGCTTTTGGACGCCAGGGTTTTACCCTTTTTCTTTTCTGAGCAAAAGAGAAAGCAGCTGCAGGAAACAATGTGATATCAGCAGTGGAAATCACAATCTTGCACTACGAAGGGAGGGGGGAAATAATAATAATAAAAAGAACCCAACATTATCTGTGATTAAATCAAATTTGCTTTGTCCCTTTTAAAATGCCTAGGGAACATAATGCACGCTTATTTCCACACAAACAAAGCCAATATAAATGGAAAATAAAAAAAGGCATTACGCTCTTTTGAGGCGATTGGTGGCAAAGCAGGACAACCGTGAATACTAGGATATATGGTATCCTGGTTCCTGTGGAGTTCCTGTGGAGTTATTTTGATTTACCATCCAGTGTGCTTGTCTTGTACAATACAGACTGCTCCCCCAAATGCATATGAACATAAAAGAATCAGCTGGACCCAGCCAGTGGTCCATCTCACTCAGAATCCTCTTCTGTTAGCAGCTGACCAGATGCCCACAGGAAGCCCACAAGCAAGACCTGAGTGTGATAGCCCTATCTCTACATGTGTTACTGAGCAAAGGGTATTCTGAGCTATGCTGCAGTGTAGGCAGAGCATAGCCATCATGACTAGTAGCCCCCGACAGCCTTAGCCTTAATGAATATGTTTAATCCTCTTTTAAAGACAATTTGTTGGCCACCACTGCCTCTTGTTGGAATGAATTCCATACTTCCCCTATGTCCTGTGCCCTTTTAAAATGTGTTGAAGGCAGTTATTGGATTGTTGTTGTATTTATTTTTATTATGTACTTTGTGGTTTTATATTCTGATTTTATCCTGTGAACCTCCCTGAGACCTGGGAGTATAGGGAATAATTAATAATAATAATAATAATAATAATAATAATAATAATGTAGAAAATATTCTCTCAATCCACTTTCTCTATACAACACATAATTTTATTCAAAGGAAAAGAAAAACACAGCAACAGAAGAAGGAGGAGGAGGAGGAGGAGGAGGAGGAGGAGGAGGAGGAGAAGAGGAGGAGGAGGACGAGAAGGATGAGGAGAAGAAGAAGAAGAAGAGGAGGAGGAGGAGGAGGAGGAGGAGGAGGAGAAGAGGAGGAGGAGGAGGAGGAGGAGGAGGAGGAGGAGGAGGAGGAGGAGGAGAAGAGGAGGAGGAGGAGGAGGAGGAGGAGGAGGAGGAGGGGAGGAGGAGACCATCTTTTCCCCTGACAGGGACTCAACCAAGGTAGATGTGCACACTTTCAAGGTAGATGCACACAAATCTTTCTTTAACCAAACTCAGTCACCCCCACCCAAACAATGAGCTTCAACACTGGACAGCAGGCAATTGAGAAGTCCTGCAAAGAGGACTTCAGGCAGGTTCGTGTTGGAGTGCTAAGCTGGAACCCGTGGGAGGGTTTGCAAGAAAGGAGGCAGGGCTATATAATTCCAAAATTTCAGAAGGGGGTGGGGGTGACGGAGGCCGAGCAAGAATGCCTTTCATACGGCTACCAAATGAGTTTGTGGCTAAGGTGAAACCTGGACCAAGGACTTCTCAGCATGCAGCTCACACACTTAGGTAGTACTGCCTGCCAATTATACTCACTGTCACCTGAATGTTCTATTTATTATTTATTTGATTTTATTTATTGCGTCTATATACCACCTTTCCTTACAAGGAGGTCCAGGTGGTGGACTTCGTTCTCCTCCTCCCTATTTCATCCTCACCCTGTGAGTTGGGTTTGGTTACGATATTATGAAGGTGAGCTTCATAGCTGAGTGGGGATTCAAACCCTGGTCTCCCAGGTCACAGTCCAGCATTCTAACCATTATGCCACTGTAACAACCATTGGAGAGCACAACCTTGACCCAAGTCTCACTGGGGGGAAAGGATCCTATTGGAGCAATAAATGCCTTGGTGGCAGGAGGCTATGAGTTTAACAGTGGAGCCAATTAGTTAGAATGGTGATGGGCTGTCTCTTGTAAGTCCCATCTCCTAGCCCTGGGTTTCCTGCCATAGAGCAGCAGGTGAGACTAGATGGATCTTTGGAACTCTATGGTTTTAGCAGATGGCACACATGGTCCTGAAGCCAGTGTCAGAGAGGCCCAGGAGACTGGGAAGGTAAGCTGTGAAAGAAGAAATAAATCTGTGTTGCGGAATTCAAGGAATTCATTTCCCTTTTCACTCTGATTGCCACTTAACACTCCAACTTGGCACATGAGTGCGATGTTAAAAATGAAGAAGAGCTAAATATATAATAGGACTTTCTTTGAAAGCAGTACAGAGAACCTTGTTCACCTTGGCAGATGCAGAAAAATTAGCTAAAGTGAGACCCAGGATATCATTAAAAATATATTATGGCTTTATTTAATTTTATTTAAAGTGGGACAACAGAACAGCCAACAAAGAAAAAGAAAATGCTGTCCCAGCTTTCCGACATAAATCAAATGAAATCTGAGCTTTCTAGGGGTTTTCTTCCCCCTCTCTCCCCCTCCCCCTTTCAAATTTTATTTTAATAACTTTGCCGACAGTCTTCTTTTGAAATTAATATATCTGCTCTAGTGGCTCCCTGTTTTCCTTGCAAAAATCATGACAGCTAATAAGAAAGCACTGTCATGTATTCTGACTAAAGGTAATGTATATGTGACAGCCGTGTGATCATTAGAAGAAAAGAATTTCCCAAAGACAAAAGGAATAATTAAAATCAGCCTGAAGACCTAGCCTTGGATTTAAATGTTTAAATGTTTTAATCGGAAAGAACAATGGCTCCTTGAATCATTGGCACAACCAATACTGACAACCTGCCATCTATTAATCAAATGTTAAAATAATAGAAGTGCAGGTTTTAACACCAAACAGTAGATTAGTATGTCTGACGAGCCTTAAAAGAGCACTCCTTTTTTACCCCTAGATAACAGGTGTATGGAATGAAAGGAACCTTTTGATACATTTATTCCACATCTGAAGTAAGCTTTCATGTGCAACTACAGGTGGGTGAAGACAATCTGGAATATATTTTGGAAGCATCGCAAGATGATTAGACAAATTCATGTGGGGAGAGGCTATCAATAGCTACTATCCCCAATGGTACCTTTTCCCACCTCTAAATACTAGCTGTAATCCATCAGTTTTTGGAGGACATGTTTTCCATCTCTGCTTTACACCAGTGTTTCCCAAACTTGGGTCTCCAGATGTTTTGGGACTACAATTCCCCTCATCCATGACCACTGGCCTTGCTAGCTAGGGGCAATGGGAGTTGTAGTCAAAAAACAGCTGGAGACCCAAATTTGGGAAACTCTGCTTTTTACACACACACACACACACACACACACACACACACACACACACTTAGAAGAACAAAACACAATTAGCAGCCATTGGTGGTATCTAAAAAAACAGTTCAGTCAGCACAATGATTCTTCCCCCATCCTCTCCTCTCTCCATGCCTGCCCTGAATCTGTTCTGGGATTTCCCCCAATCTTCTAGAGCAGGTTTCGGGAGTGCACAGGGAAAGGATGTGGGGAGGAGGCTCAATTGCCACAAAAATCTTTTTTGCTCACAGAGCTCCTTTGTTGGCTACCTTCCGATGAGACTAGCTTTGGAGACATTTAATACCCAGCTTGCAGCTTCAGACTCAACTGTTCACTTTCCCCTCTCCTTCTGAGCCCTTCACAGCAATGATAGGCAGAAGAAAGAAAGGGTAGTGCATTTCTCTAATACAGCTGATGCTTGCAAACGTTTATTAAAAGCTTTAGCATTCAGCATGTCAAGTATTCAAAGAACAAGATGGATCTTCGTGTCAGAGACGTGATGCATCAATCTTGTCATAGAGAATGAAGTGTTCTCACATTATTTAATTGGCTTTCACCATTAATATGTAGCAGGGGCTTAAAAGAAATAAAGTGATTATTTTAAAAATAAAACACTAAATATCTGTGTTTATTGTTATTAAATGGTTCAATCTGCAGGGCCCTTTTTAATGCCAGACTGGCTCAGCTGCACTGACTTCCAGAAACTCGCTTGAGCTCAGAGAGAGCTTGAATCTTTTAATTTTTATTATTATGAATTGTACTCTGAAGACCCGCTGAAATTCTGGTATTTTACAGTTAAAGTGATTAATCTTCTTACATTAGCGAACATGCAGCTATTTCCCCCCCTCTATATAAATTAGGAAAAAGTAAATGGATGGCTTTAAAAGAGAATCAGACAAATTTATGGAGGAAAGGTTTCGCATTGGCTACTAGCCATGATGGCTATATTTTAGCCCCTACTGCTGGGGGCAGTATGTCTCTGTGTACCAGTTGCTGGGAACCAGAAAAGGGGAAAGTGCTGTGGTACCTTGGTTCTCAAACTTAATCCATTCCGAAAGTCTGTTCCAAAACCAAAGCATTCCAAAACCAATCAGAAATGGAAAGTTTGAATTATAATGGGGAGGAGGCAAATTAGTAGCACAGCAGAAAACACAGGGGGATGCAAATTAGCAGTGCAACAGGACACATGGAAATGGAAGGCTTGAATTACAATGGGGGGATGCAAATTAGCAGCACAACAGGAAACACAGGGGTGACTCAAAACGGAGCACGTTCGGCTTCCGGAAAAAAGTTTGAAAACCGGAACAACTACTTTTGGTTTTGCTGTGTTCGGGTTCCAAGTTATTCGTGAACTAAGCTGTTCAAAATCGGAGGTACCACTGTATTGGCTTCCTTTGGGCATTGTGTTGGTCACTATGAAATCCAGATGTTGGACTTCCAAGTTCAGTCTCCAGCATATCCATTTAATTTTTTTGGAAATACCTATCTCAGAGATTTCAGGGTGCCATTTATTAGTCTCAGTGGACAATTTTAGGTTAGAGGTTTAATTCAGGATAAGGCAGCTTTATATAGCTCGGTGTTGATAATGCCAAGGTTGCAGGTTCAATCCCTCTATGGGACAGCTGCATATTCCTGCATGAGAGGGAGCTGGACAAGATTATCCTCAGGATCCCTTCCACCTCTATGATACTTTGATGATTCTATGATGATCTACAGTCATACCTTGGGTTGCGAACGTGATCCATGTGGGAGGCACGTTTGCAACCCGCAGCATTCGCAATTCACAGTCTGCGCACGTGTGTGACGAGATTCGGTACTTCTGCGCATGCGCAAAGTGCGATTTAGCATTTCTGCGCATGTGGAAGCACCAAAACCTGGAAGTACTGTATTTTTCGCTCTATAAGACGCACCAGACCACAAGACGCACCTAGTTTTTGGAGGGGGGAAACAAGAAAAAAAAATTCTGAATCTCAGAAGCCAGAACAGCAAGCGGGATCGCTGCGCAGTGAAAGCAGCAATCCCTCTTGCTGTTCTGGCTTCTGGGGTAGCTGTGCAGCCTGCATTCGCTCCATAAGACGAACACACATTTCCCCTTACTTTTTAGGAGGGAAAAAGTGAGTCTTATAGAGCAAAAAATACGGTAACCTGTTCCGGTACTTCCGGGTTCGGCGCAGTCCATAACCCGAAAACGTGCATCCCGCAGCGTTTACAAGCCGAAGTATGACTGTATCACTTTACATCTCATTCCCATTCATGGGATATTATGCAGAGGTTTAGAGTTCAGTGGCTTGAGTCCGCTGCTGACCCAAATCCCACATCTCTTTTCCCTTTAACATGGGAAATGCTGTTCGTTCTGTTCCTTCCCAGATTTGTAGTGTGTGTGGGGGGGGGGTTAAACCAAGAAGTTAATATAATACACAGCCCTGCAAGTCAAGAGAACTTGGTCAAAGGCATTTCACGAGTGCTAAGATTGAATGGATGCATAAGAACATTATCTTGCATGGGCTGAAGGAAGAATTCTGCAGAATAAATACATTTGGAAAACCCTGCCAAGAGCAGAAATCTTTTGCGTTTCCGAGATAAAGGCGGAGCTGGCAAGTTCTTTAGACTCCAAACAGTGGAAACAAATTAACTGAAACACTGCAAGCAAAACGGTTCACCCAATGAACCAACAAAATCAAATTACACAAAAGAAAAGAAAAAGAAAAACAAGACCTGCTCGTCACAAGTGTCAAACCCATGAAGGTCATGCCAGGGAAAAATAAAGAGTAAATATAGCCTGTAAAAAGGGATAGTTGCAGAAACACCAGGACCTACTGAGCAATCCCAAATACTGCAATTTTCAATTTTAATATCCCCCTTTCTGAGGACAGTCCAACCAAAAATTTAAAATTGGATCTGGGGAAACAGACAAGCTTAATAATAGCTTTAAAAAACATTTTTTCCCCTCCCACAGTTCTGCAGTATATTTTCTACTGGAGTAAATTTTGCAGATCAGACATGGGAAACATGCGACTATGCAGGTGTTGTTGGACTACAACTACCATCATCCCTGACTACTGGCAATGCTGGCTGGGGCTAATGGGATCTGTAGCCCAGCAACATTTGGAAGGCCACAGATTCCCCCACCTCTGCCACAAACTGAAGTAAAGTTATTTCTTATTATTGGAGTTTAACAACAACAACAACAACAACAACAACAACAACAATTTATTATTTATACCCCACCCATCTGGCTGAGTTATCCCAGCTACTCTGGGCGGCTCCCAATCAAATGTTAAAAACAGTACAGCATTAAATATGAAAAACTTCCCTAAACAGGGCTGCCTTCAGATGTCTTCTAAAAATTGGATAGCTGCTTATTTCTTTCACATCTGAAGGGAGGGTGTTCCACAGGGTGGACGCCACTATCGAGAAGGCCCTCTGTCTGGTTTCCTGTAACCTTACTTCTCGGAATGAGGGAACCATCAGAAGGCCCTCGGTGCTGGATCTCAGTGTCCGGACTGAACGATGGAGGTGGAGACGCTCCTTCAGGTATACTGGGCTGAGGCTGTTTAGGGCGTTAAAGGTCAGCACCAACACTTTGAATTGTGCTCGGAAACGTACTGAGAGCCAATGCAGATCTCTCAGGACCGGTGTTATGTGGTCCCGGCGGCCACTCCCAGTCACCAGTCTAGCTGCCGCATTCTGGATTAATTGCAGTTTCCGGGTCACCTTCAAAGGTAGCCCCACGTAGAGAGCATTCTGCCTTTCCACCAAGGTGGTTTACAATTTCAAAACATCAGAACAAAATGCATTAGATAAAATGAAGTGTGATGGGAGTCCTACCAGGTTCACTGGGAGCTGATGGCATAATGGCATAGTTATTGCTATCCTGGGCTCCCTCACTTTTCCCTCTGGATGCTTAAAGATAGCAGCCCTAGGAGAGTTGGAGAGAGAGAAGCTGCCCCAACAGTTCTCTCAGGCCACTGATGGTAAGTAGCTGGTTTTAATGATTTCAATTAACACTTAGTCCAGGAGTGGGGATACTGTGTCCCTCCTGCGTAAGCTTGTTTTCTAAGATCCCACCTCCTTGGAAGGCACACTGAAGACTGCTTGAGATAACAGCTTTAGCTAATGGGGTTCTACTGTTGTCCCAATTGTGACTTTAAAAGAGGATTAGACAATTTCATGAAAAGTAAGGGTAGCAGTGGCTACAGAATGCCAGTCATTGGGACTCACTCATGGGGAGACTGCTGTTGCATTCAGGTGCCACTTGCGGGCATCTGGCTGGCCAGTGTGAGAAGATGATGCTGGAGAAGACAGGCCTTTGGTCTGGTCCAGCAGGGCTCCTTTTATGTGCTTTCATGGCACAGAGGAACCAGCACAACAAGCAGAAACAAGGCACCAGTGCATCTGTTGCTTGTCATAACATCTTCTGAAGCCCGTCCGTAGGGATGGGTAAATCTGACCATTTCAGTTTTCTCATTTTTCCACTTTCAACTTCAGTACTCCCAACATCAGCTTGCTTTTTTCTTTTTCTCATTTCAGCAACATTCTTTTCATATACACATCTTTGTATACTAGTTTACCTATATTTATTTTGCAAAGCAATTTCCCCAATGAAATGTATTTTGGGGGCATGTTACTTGTCTGGAGAAGTGCCCTGCAAAATTTGAGAGACGTGAATTTTGACGGATGGGTGTTTGCCTTTGCTTTGGACACTGCAAATTACCGTAGGTAGATTCACCTTGAAATGTGAACTGAAGTGAATTGCTCTTCCGTCCCTACAAAGCTGAACCCATCTATTCCACCTTCCTTCATGTATGCATGCATGTGACGGCCAGCATTTGTCCACTCTGTGCAATCTCCCGCCCTTAGTCCTTGGGCTGTGGCTGTATTTAAGCAGCTGTAATTTACATGAATGTAAATGCTGTCTGCATTTCCAATAATGAAAGTTTTAGCATCAAAAACTAGCATTCTGTCCCTGACTTTCCATCACTTATCCCTGCTGTTATCAAAGGTTCCTGTTGTAGCGTACATATTAATTATGCATGCAGGTGGCACTTAAGGGAGAATCGTTTATTTCACCAATGCTAGTTGGTCAGGAGCAAAGCAATGTGGGAGAAGAAATCTCCAAGGAAAACATAATAACAAAAAAAGACAGAGAAAGTCATGTATCAATATTCTACATATAGAACAAGGGCATTTATCTATGTGGCCTGCGGAGTTGTCAGAAACAGGCAATTGTGTGACTAAATAAATAAGCGTATTCTCTCTGGAGGTTGTTGATGCCCATATGACACAACATCGCTGGCTCTTTTATTTTAAAATATCCTGTACTGTGGCACATAACAGACAAACAGGATTAGCTGAAGGCAAATTCAATCCTCAGTTCCAAACCAGAGGTTGATTGGAACATTCCCATGCAAAATCAGTTCAGGTTCATCTGTCTACCTGGGAAAGAGAAGCCAATTCTCAGCAGGCTGTCATGCTCTGTGGTGACTAAGAAACCGAGCACAGGATAGAACTTTCCTTATGATATCATGGTGACTTTTACCCAAAAAAGGAACTGAGAACCATCTTCAGTAAAAAGTGAGAAAAAGTTGCACAGAGATGCAAAGTTACCTTGACCCAGATCTCTGCATAGCACACATAGCACAACAACCCACCTTTGAAAGATAACACTCTTAGAAACAACATGGGTTTCTTTCAAAATAACTCAATAAATTCTCATTCTCTCTCTCTCTCTCTCTCTCTCTCTCTCTCTCTCTCTCTCACACACACACACACACACACACACACACAGTATGCTTAGGTGCTGAAGCAGCTACAAAACAGTTAGTTTAAAAAACCTAGGAACATAATACCACCTGGAACCTGTTAGGTGGTGAGCAAAAGGAGGGCCTTTTCGGGAGTGGCACCGTGGCTGTGGAAGTCTCTTCTCTCTGAGATACTGCTGACGCCAACTCTTGCAAATTTTTAGCACCAACCGAATGCACATCTTTTCTTTGTGGTAATTAGTGAACATTAATTCTTGAGCTGTTTCTTATTTCCTCCATTTTCTGCATATGTGTGTGTATATAAAACAACAACAGATGCACAGAAACACTTCGAACCATGGAGTTGAAAACTCTCTCTCTCCTCTCCACCCCCATCTCTGAGACTATAACTGAATGCATGACCTCTAATATATTCATGGGGGAGATTCATTAAGTACTTCCTTGAATTGCTGCATGATTTCTGCATGATTTTTCTGCATACCAGAAGTGCAAATGGTAGGAAGCTTTCACCACCATCATAGTAAAATTCAAAGTTGCAAATCTATATTACCACCAGCTAGTTTTAGTGAGACTGGTATATGAGCCACTTCTACAGTCTAGGGAGCTTCCTATGTTGTTCTGATGCTCATCTCAATTGTGCTCTACTTCCACATTTATTAGAAACATGAAAGTTAGTGTCTCATTAAATGGGTACTAACTTTCATGCAAGATCCCTTGTTCACAGTTCTGAAAAGCTGTCTCGAGGTTCCCTCCATCATTGGTTTTCCACACCCAGCAAAAATAATGGCATTCGTAAGATTGTACAGCTGTCTCTGCCTAGCCAGCATGGTGTAGTGGTTAAGAGCAGTGGACTCGTAATCTGGTGAACCAGGTTCGCTTCCCCGCTCCTCCACATGCAGCTGTTGGGTGACCTTGGGCCAGTCACACTTCTCTGAAGTCTCTCAGCCTCACTCACCTCACAAAGTGTTTGTTGTGGGGGAGGAAGGGAAAGGAGATTGTTAGCCGCTTTGAGACTCCTTAAGGGGAGTGAAAGGCGGGATATCAAGTCCAAACTCTTCTTCTTCTTCTATATTTAATATGATAGATACTTAAAATTAAACTCCAAGAACTACCCACAATCCTGAGAGAAAAAAATCACAGATATAAAAAGTAAATATAATTTCAACATGGGGGTGCTTATTAAATTGCCACGGCCGTTTGAATCGAAGTGAACATCTGAATGAATTTAGGGATCTCTTTTCTGACAAAACATCTGAGGAATGCTCGGTTTCTGCAAAAGATATGCAACTAAGTAACTCAAGGTTCCCCCAGAGATTCTTTACATCCCACATCTTTCACTGTTTTACCTAAAATTGAATTCAACACAAATTCCAGGGTTCCTGAGGCAAAACAGCTGAATAATTTTGCAAGGAATCTTTTGCTCCACAAGCAGTGCTAAAGCAACAGTTATTGTCCTGGCTCCTACCCCCAGACACAATATCCGGACTCACAGACTAAGGAAACTCAGTAAGAAGTCAGCACATGGTCTCAGCACCAGCTCAGAATACTGGACACACAGTTCAAAAGTCCATAAGCAGAGTTCTAGGATGTACGGCAAGGAATAAGCAAAGTCATGCTCCAAACACATGGCATATTCTTCCTGCTCCACTTTAAAGAGTGGGGCAGAGACCATCATTTGCAGAGTTCTCATCCCGAGCTTGCAAGAGAGAACTTCAACAGTTAGTCTGCTTGGTCTGTGGTGTATCCTTGGTGACAGGACCTTAGTTCAACCTTCCAACTCTCACTCCACCTCCACTTCAGCCGGCTCTGCTGATTAGCTGGCCAGCTCTTTGCCACTTTCTCAGAAGGCAGCATAGGGACTGACTCAACCAACTCTTCCTCCTGGAACATCTGGCATTGGCTGGAGCTCCTTCTAAAGGCCCACTGCACACTGTCATTGGGCAGGGCCTTCTCTGCACTGGCACCCCAGCTATGGAACTCTTCCCTCAAAGGTACCCTTGGGGCAAACACATGCTCTTGGGTGCCTGCTGAAGATATATCTCTTTACCCAGAGTTCTCAGGGTGCCTGGTTTGGTTTGTCCAGCAGATACCTGTCTATGTTTTGGTTTAACTTGAATACGGCTTTTGTTTGGTGCTTCTATACTTTTTTAAAAAAACATATTTATAATTAAATTTTGTGTTTTACAATTTAAAATACTCCTTTTAACATCCTTAAAATATCAATAACTTCCCTTCTTCTCTTTCCGTGGTTCATTTTACATATCATAAATCCCTGCATATTTTAGAAAAAAAACTAAACCATTCAGTATTCCCTTATGGCATCCATCAAAACTTATTTACACTGCTGAATTTATCTTAATGCTGCCAATGTTTTCAGCTGTACATAATTATATCCTATATATTCAATAAACGTTTTCCAATCTTCTCTAAACGTATGTTATTCTTGTTCTCTTATTCTATATGTCTGCAAGCTGAGCATATTATGTCAACTTAAGTAGCCATTCTTCTTTAGTTGGGACCTCGCTCGTTTTCCATTTTGGGGCTAACAAAATACGGGCCACAGTAGTAGCATACATAAATAACCTTCTTTGACACCTGGGAATTTCAGTCTGAATTGTCCCCAACAGAAATAACCATGTTTTTTTTTTATTATTATTTGGGGGGGAGTACTTTTAAACACCCCCCCCAATTCATTATGAATCATTTCCCAATATTCTTTTACCCCTTTACAAGTCCATGGTGCTTCTATACTTTTAATGCATTAGCAGCTATGTTTGTGAATCACCCTGGAACCACATGTGAAAAATGGACATATAGAAATCCAACACGTAAACAATAAAAGTAACTTTTAATAAAAGCTCTCAGAAGTGGCAGTGATGGCTACTAGCCTTAAAAAGGGTGAGACAAATTAATAAGGTTATCACTGTCGACTAGCCATGTTGACTACATTCTGCTTTCATGTCTGAGCCAGTATTGCTCTGAATACAAGTTAATGGAAATAACAAACAGAGAAAGTGCTGTTTGCACACAAATTCTGCTTGCAGGTTTCCCAAAAAGACACGGTTGGCCACTGTAAGAACAAGAGACTGGAGCAGATCAGCTATTGGCTTGATCCAGCAGGATCTTCTCATGTTCCTTTTGGCTTCTACCCTTGATCCTCACGTCTATACCCACTGCTAGGACGCAGTGATACCACTGGGAATCGAGTGCATCTTTTTACCTGTTCCTGCAAATTCAAGTCCTTGTCAATAAGATACCCCGAGCGGCTTCAGACTTCAGTAGCTCGGTTCCGATATGCTTGTAAGTGGTGCTGAATATTCAGAGTGCTGGTGTGTGTTTTTTGTGTGTGTTTTTTATCCCTTCTGTTTCCTTGCCAGTAGGAAATAAAGAACACACTTTTAGCTAAATGAGAACTGAAGTGTATTGGAAGAGTGCTATAAATTATACGCAGGCCACCAAATAAAATTCAATTTTCAGGCAATGTGAAAGTGTAATACGTCTGGAGAAGCTGTTTTGCAATCACACAAGGCAGCAGGCAATAAGGAGGAAGGAATGACTAAAACTTGATCTGTCACATGTACCTCTTTGATTGTTTCCCCTGCTTTACCTATTCTAATCGCACTGTTGCAGTGTTGATTCAGAACACGGCAGCCCATGAAAAATGTCACCGTTCGGTCGGCGCCGCGGATCCGCTGGCAATTTCGGCAAGCACTGGATGCACATAAAGGGTGATAAGGCGCTCTATCCCGCCATGCTCAGCAGGTTTTCCATTTCCTCCTGCAATTACACATCAAACTGTTTTAGCTTCACAAGCTCCGGCACTATAAATGGCCTGGAGGCAGAAGTCTGTTTCGCACACTGATGAGCCTTTCTTCAAAGCAAGAGTGCAAACTCAGGTTTTGGGTAGGGCTTTCTGGATAAAATAATAATAATAATTTTTATATATATATATATATATATATATATATATATATATATATATATATATATATATATATATATATATATATATATCCCGGTCTCCCAGAGCTTTTAAGCCTCACCTCCAACTTAGTAATGCTACCTAAGCATCATTCCCTTGGGGGATTCCAATTAACACCTAATTTGGTGTCAGCATTAACTGGGATTGTTTATGTAAAAAGGCGGCAAGCAGTAAGACACCCTTAACAATTGTTAATCACATCTGAACCCCAACTTTTGCCTTCTGAGCTCAGGGCAACACTCATGGGGATGGGTTGCACATAAACAATCTGCTTTCTATTTTTTTAAAATAGCCCGGGCTCAGTCCCTGAAATCTCCGGTCTGAATAGCCCTAGTCTGAATCCCTATAGAGCACAAAAACCTTGTTCAGATAGCACTCTTTTAAAAAAAATTCAACTATTTTGATGGAATGGCATACTTTCAGATCCCACAAAACACATCTTTCCTGAATAAGCTCTCTGCCTAGTGAATATCTCTGAAACCCTGCCTACGCGTTTACATTTCTAACGTTTAACGCTGGAATCATAACAGTTGCCATTCATCTGACAACGCAGAAAAGCAAATCATTTCTCGGGGCCAGAGGTAAGCAATCCTCACTTTCAGTCACAGGAAACAATTGCCTATGGAAATTTGCTGAGCAGAAGAGTGGAGTTGAAGAGCAAGTTGGAACTCTGGGTAAATTCATACTAAAGAAGTGCTGGAGCACTGTAACCAGGAAAGAAGAAGAAGAAGAAGAAGAAGAAGAAGAAGAAGAAGAAGAAGAAGAAGAAGAAGAAGGAGGAGGAGGAGGAGGAGGAGGAGGGAGGAGGAGGAGGAGGAGGAGGAGGAGGAGGAGTTTGGATTTGATATCCCGCTTTATCACTACCCGAAGGAGTCTCAAAGTGGCTAACATTCTCCTTTCCCTTCCTCCCCCACAACAAACACTCTGTGAGGTGAGTGGGGCTGAGAGACTTCAAAGAAGTGTGACTGGCCCAAGGTCACCCAGCAGCTGCATGTGGAGGAGCAGAGACGCGAACCCAGCTCCCCAGATTACGAGTCTATCGCTCTTAACCATTACACCACACTGGCTCTCAAACAGGGTTCTGGAAAAAGATCCAAACTTGTACAGTTCATTCTTAAACATTCCATGTCAATGATGAATCGGGCCATGGAACAACAGCTCCTATGTTTTTGGGTGCCTATCTGAAGGTTGCTTGTGCTGATTAGAGCAATTTAATGCTCAATGGAAAAGAATACACAGAGAGAGAGAGAGAGAGAGAGAGAGAGAGAGAGAGAGAGAGAGAGAAGCAGGAACAAACATACCACTAAAGAGAACACATAAAGAGAACCCTGCTGGATGACCACATAACATTTATAGTTACAAAATGGCTGTTGTTGGGTGTGTGGCATAATACAAAATGGCTGCCACCTAAAAGAGCAGAAAAAGAGAGAGGAATGGAAAATGGTTGGGGGCATGCTCAGCCATCTCACAAATCGTGGATTTTTGAGAGTATACGTACTGAATGAAAAATTGTTGGTTATGGTCACAGACCAACAAAATGAGGTATAAAAATAAAACATACCGTTCATTAAAATAATAAAAATCCACACATACATTTCTTCATCTTGGAAAACATCTCCTGACCTAAACTGAAGTCAGAAAAAAATTGGTGACTATCTCAGAAAGGGAAATTTACTGATACCTTTTTATAGGTACCTTAAGAAGCATTAAGGGACGGGGGTGGCGCTGTGGGTAAAAGCCTCAGTGCCTAGGGCTTGCCGATCGAAAGGTCGGCGGTTCGAATCCCCGCGGCGGGGTGCGCTCCCGCTGCTCGGTCCCAGCGCCTGCCAACCTAGCAGTTCGAAAGCACCCCCGGGTGCAAGTAGATAAATAGGGACCGCTTACTTGCGGGAAGGTAAACGGCGTTTCCATGTGCTGCGCTGGCTCGCCAGATGCAGCTTTGTCACGCTGGCCACGTGATCTGGAAGTGTCTCCGGACAGCGCTGGCTCCCCGGCCTCTTGAGTGAGATGGGCGCACCAACCCCAGAGTCTGTCAAGACTGGCCCGCACGGGCAGGGGTACCTTTACCTTTACCTTTAAGAAGTATTGGAAGGCACAGGAGCCCATGGGCACCAGGTTGGCAACTCACACCCTGTGTGGGCTTAAACTACTGCAATTCTCAAGTCCTGATGAACTCAATGAGTAGACACATACAGGGCAGAATTGTAAAACCTTTATCTTATTTGAGTCTGAAAAATTGTTTCACCATTTGGAGAGGCCATGGACGTCCTAAGTATTATCTCCCTCCCCGAGTACAAATTTTATAGAAAGCTCTCATCTGCTGTTATATTCCATGCAGAGTTGGAAACTGGATGGAGTGTGTGTGTGTGTGTGTGTGTGTGTGTGTTTAACATCCCTTTCAGCTCTGGCATCGCTCAGTGCTCTAATTTGAGCAGAATTTACCCCATACTGTTTATAATGAAATGATTATTTCCTTCCTGCTTGGCACCTTCTTGAAGGTGGCATTGTTCTAACACTCTCAGATACTGCACAGGAGTTAAAGAGAAGAGGGGGAGAAGCTTGGATAAAAGAAGTGAGTCACTGCAGTTTCTTGAGGACAGTGAAAGCTCTTAAGGATAGTGGAGGCAATGGATGATCCAAGCTCTGTGGCAACAGACAATGTGGCCAGAAGGGCTAACATCCTCCACAATGCAGCTAACAACCCAGGCACAAGCCATCTGCCGTACGGTCTTGAAGGAAAATGTTGCTCGTGGCACCGAATCCTACAGAATATTCATAGAATCACTGAATTGTAGAGTTGGAATGGCCCCCAAAGGTCATTTAGTCCAGGAATCTCAGCTAAAGCATCCATGACAGACGGCCATCCAATCTCTGTTTAAAAACCTTCAAGGAAGGAGAGTCCACCACCTCTCCTGGGAGTCTGTTCTACTGCCGAACAGCTCTTACTGTCAGAAAGCCTCCCCCCCCCCCAAATGTTTAGTCGGAATCTCCTTTATTGTAACTCGAAGCCACTTGTTTGGGTCCTACCCTCCAATCAGGAGAAAACAAGCTTGCTGCAATTCCCATGGGACATCCCTTTAGATATTTGAAGATGGCTACCATATCTCCTCTCAGTCTCTGACACGGTAGTGGCTTGAAAGTGGGCGCTCTTCACCATTTTGCCTGCAAATCATCCATAAGTTGCTTTAGACTTCATGTGAGAACAACGCCGCTGGTTTTTATATTGTATCTCTGGTTTTATGGCACTGTTTTGTTTCTGAACACCACAGAGAGGTTTTTAAATATTAAGTGGTCTAGAAAGGCTTTTAAATGAATAACTTGTTTTAATAGGGAAAGGGACAAAAGAGAAGTATAGTGAGAGGAAAAAGAAACATGGGCTTCAGAAAAAGGGGAAAGCGGTCAATGTGCAGAAACAGACTCTGAGGAGAAATGGTATTATGGCTATGGAGGGAAAGGAGGTCAAGCAATGATGTGATTTACATTTCTTGCTGCCTTTCAACCAAGCTAGTCCTCAAGGCTGAGTCCAACCCCCGGCAATGCAGGAATCCCAACTAAAGCATCCAAGACACAACAACAACAACAACAACAACAACATATTATTATTATTATTATTAATAATAATAATAATAATAATAATAATAATAATAATACCCCACGCATCTGGCTGGGTTTCCCCAGCCACTCTGGGCAGCTCCCAAGAGAATTAAAAGCACAATAAAACATGAAACATTCAAACTTCCCTAAACAGGGCTGCCTTCAGATGTCTTCTAAAAGTTGTGTAGTTCTTTATATCCTAGACATCTGACGGGAGGGTGTTCCACAGGGTGGCATCACTACCGAGACGGCCCTCTGCCTGCCTCCCTGTAACCTCATTTCTCACAGTGACGGAACTACCAGAAGGCCCTTGGAGCTGGACCTCAGTGTCTGGGCTGAGCAATGGGGGTGGAGATGCTCCTTCAGGTGTACTGGGCCGAGGCCATTTAGGGCTTTAAAGGTCAGCAAACCTCTGCTTAAAAACCTCCAAAGTAGGATGGTTTCAACCTGAAAGGACAAAAAGGAAGTGTGGAAGTCAAACTAGCCTTATTTTTAAAAATAAAGTGGGATCACGGGGTGTTTACAGGCCCACCTGAAAAGACTGGGGTGGCATCCCATACTGAGCACTGGACTGGACTTGCCCCGTTTCATGTGTTCAACTTGAGTCACAATTCTTCAGCTTGAGAACCGGTTGCAAGTGCTGAAATTTAAACAGGCTTTTGCGAAAATTGATCCAATTTCAGCTGTGCCAGTAGTTGGCAGTCTGTCTGTCTCCAGCTCAGGCTAGTTAGAGCACAGGGATTTCCCTCAATCGACTGCAGGCACCCAGGGAATCAATTGCCCCCCTTTGACCTAGCGCTCCCATGAAGGTTACTGATGAATAGAAGGCTGCTGCGTATTGCATTTCACGCAGATGGGTTTCCCTTTCACACACGGGCTGCTTATTGATGCCCTGATGGGTCGTGATCAGCTGCTAAGCTAACATTGATTTACAGAAAGGTGGCGGTAGGAAGGGGGGGGGGAGGACAAGGATGTTTCGAAGATGGATTGAAGCCTACACTTTTTATTGATGGAAACTTCAGCATACGAATGAGACCGTGGTATCAGGCTACCTGTTTGCTCTGAGGATGACTTTGAAACCTTCACATTAAAACAAACTTTTAAAAGAAAAAAAGAAACCCAGAAACTCCTTATTTGCAGAAATAAAACAATAAAAAAATACACGGCACTCGTCCCTGCCACAACTCATAATATTGTCTATGCACTCAGTGTTGACCATATTATTACAGAACAGGGAATTGTTCTGATGCCTGGAAAGTTACAGTGGTACCTCAGGTTACATACGCTTCAGGTTACATATGCTTCAGGTTACAGACTCCGCTAACCCAGAAATAGTGCTTCAGGTTAAGAACTTTGCTTCAGGATGAGAACAGAAATCGTGCTCCGGAGGCACGGCGGCAGCAGGAGGCCCCATTAGCTAAAGTGGTGCTTCAGGTTAAGAACAGTTTCAGGTTAAGAACGGACCTCCGGAACGAATTAAGTACTTAACCCGAGGTACCACTGTACTCTTAATTAGTAGTGTAGTGATTATCAACCCACCTTCACTTGAACATAACTAGAAACCTCCATGCAACCAGGGACCTGATCCAGTAGGTTCCACAATCACACAAGGCATGACTCAAACTTTGGCCACAATGCAACCCACTAGATGGAGACCTGTGTTCTAGATTCTAACCCCATTCTAGTCCCTGCCCTCCTGCTGGGCCATATTAATCAAACACACTCAGATCAGGCCTGGCCATACGAAGAGGCAGAGTGAGGCAGCTGCTTCAGGAGGCAAATGGGGAGTGACCATTTGGAGAGTGACGTATGGGGAGTGGCCAAAGCTATGAGTGACATATGGCCTGCCCTTTAACCCCTATACTAGCCTACTGCCCTCGAGGGCAGTGGAAGACACTCCCATTTCACTCAAATTGAACCAACAGTCCTATTGGTTTCTGTGTGTGCCTTGAGGGAGGGCGCCATCTTGTCCTTGGCCTCAGACAGCAAAATGTCTTGGGTCAGCCTTGACTGAAATACTACCAGCCTTGTTTCCCCAAGTAGGATCCAGCACAACCAACATAAAAAAAGCAGCCCACAAACCCAAGATATCGGGTGGCAGCAAAGAGGGATCTTACACTGATGATCAGCATTCACTGATCTGCCTTCCCTTTCCTTGGAGCTTAGTTTTTCCCTTTCCTTGGAGCTTAGTTTTTCTATGTGCTGCTAAACATGGGTTTTTTACATCAAGCAACAAAATCCATGTTGCCTGTGAAATATCTTATTTTAATGGCAGCCTGTTTATATCAAGATCAAGCACAGGGAATGTTTTTAAATGCTATCCAGTGATTTATTTCACACAAATTCAGCAGCCAATTATAGGCTTTTAAGACATGCCCAGTATACCCTTAGGGTTTACGTTGTTGTTGTTGTTTTTGTTGTTGTTGTTTTGATCCATTGTTATGTCACCATGTTCACCTAGCATTTAAAATCTATGACTACAGGAGACTGATGGCAAAAATAAGATGCCCCAGGTGTAAAACTACATGCAGAAAAGAAAATCATACATTTATAAGTAACAAGGAGATACCTCATTTGATAGGTATTTGCCACTCAATTGTATAGACATACATTCCTAGCAAATAATACAGACCTGGATTTTTTACCACATTGTAGCAATTCACATATTTAAGCATTTACTTGGGATGATTTGGTAGGTTTGCAATTGTTCAAACTCACTGTTTTTTTGATGTTAGGGAAGGAATTTCCACAAAGATCAGATTGATTTCCGATACTGGAGGCTGAGGGAAGAGGGGACATTTCCTCTCTTAGATGTGTGTGTGTGTGTGCGTGCGCGCACATGCTGCTAGCATTTCCAAACCCTTCATGATCTCTGGCTGGGCTTCTTGCATCCTCCAACTTTACAATATTGTGTAAGCAGCTTGTGGATAGGTCATCCAAACACCATCCAAATGCATGTATGCACTGAAACATCCAAAACAAGAAATACAAAAAGCTCTATATGCTATCAGAGAGCAGATTTGGGTCAAGCAGGGATCAGGATTAACTCCCCTTGCATATAATTATGCACTGCTAACCAACAGACGGCACCTGTAATGAAATGTATAGCCAGAGACCAGATATGTCCCATTTAGCAATCAACAGCATTATTCTTCCCCGCCGTAGACCTTCCACGTTTGGCCAATAGACTTTTTTTTGTGAGTGGCTATTGAATATTTCCAAAAGAACATCCTGTCCTCACTCCAAAATCTTTACAGCGGAGCTCACGGTGGAAAAGCATTTCAAGCCCGGCGCCAGAGTTTCCACAATCCCCTTTTCTGAAAAGCTTGGGGGGATTCTATTGTTTTGAGGCTTAATTTTCAATTTGCATCTTTAAAAAGGTGCCATTTCATCCAAATTTCACTCGGCCACACATTTATATTTATCTGCAAGGGACCACATTTGAGCTCCTTTTGAAGAAGAGAAAAGGAGGGGAGAGGAAAAAACGTTACCACGCTCACAGAGAATCTGATTTTCTCAAAGAACTGCACACAATGCTGGCTTAACTACAATTTAATTTGAACAAACAACCTGATTTATAGATCTCTTAGGCAAAGCTTCCTACTCAATCCAGAGCTCCAATCAGCTGCAAAAAGTTGTTTGGTTGGTTCTCTACTACTAGAACTAATTATTTACTACTAGTAGTAGTACTACTAGGGACACAGGTGGTGCTGTGGGTTAAACTACAGAGCCTAGGACTTGCCGATAGGAAGGTTCCCGGTTCGAATCCCCGCAATGGAGTGAGCTCCTGTTGCTCGGTCCCTGCTCCTGCCAACCTAGCAGTTCGAAAGCACGTCAAAGTGCAAGTAAATAAATAGGTACCGCTCTGGTGGGAAGGTAAACTGTGTTTCCGTGCGCTGCTCTGGTTCGCCAGAAGCGGCTTAGTCATGCTGGCCACATGATCCGGAAGCTGTACGCCGGCTCCCTCGGCCAGTAAAGCGAGAAGAGCGCCTCAACCCCAGAGTCGTCCGTGACTGGACCCATTTGAGAAAGACAGAACACTTGGAAAACCGTTAAAAGGATGTACATTGAAATTCAACCGAGGGGAAGCGAGGAAGTCACTTAACAATGTTAATAAGTATAATTTTAATAAGGTTATGATTCATGTTTGTTTGTCTATCTGTTTGTTTGTTTGTTTGTTTAGAATTTTGTGAAAATCCATTTAAAAAACTGGGAAAAAAGAGAAAGACAGAACAGTTGTGCTTCCCTTCCACCTTCAAGCCAAGGAAGTGCTGGTAGTCCAAGGTTGGGCTTCCATGTTGTTAGACATCAGGACCGTGTACTACTACTACTACTACTACTATATAAAATAAACTTTGAGGGCTGGCTTCTGAAGAAAAAAAACCATGCGAGTATAGAATATTACTTAAATACTTTTCAGTTTAGGGTGCCTAATGATTCTTGACTTTGAGTGACAGGACCCAGACAACCACAGGGTCTTCTGTCGGAGCTGTGTGTCAGGTCCCAACGGCTTGATTTACAAGCTCCATGAGTCAGGCACCAATTAATTATTCCCCATGCATTTATGACCACTGCTTGGATGAAGGGATCACAGCTAGTTCAAGCTGGGATGCTGGAGGCCATAATACAAGCGTATCGCAGTTGATTCCAGAAACTCAATCCCATGTAACTATGTAACTATGATATGCTGCGTTCCTTCAGTCTGGGCAACCCATTGCAAAGGGAAGCCACCACGCTATCCTTCGGTGTTTCCAATTATCAGTCTCTCCACTGCTTCCTGTACCCCAATAACTTGCTAGCACATGGACTTGGCCACCACATGGTCCTGATGTCTGAGTTGAGTTGTTGAGAAAATAAAATGGAAGCAGGAAAACTATGCATTCTGCCTTGAGCATCATGTGGGTGGGTGCATATGTATATGTTTGTGTGTGTGCATGTTTGTGATCAATTGTGTAATATGTGCATTTTTTGTATGCAATTTTGCCTAATATATATTTTTGCAACCAATTTTCCACAGTGAAGTGCATATTTTGTGTGCATATATATGCACATGTTGTGTGTATACCTTTCCCCAATCTACTCAACTTTGTAAGCATTTGAGCATGGTGGTGGTGAAGAATTTCATCACAAAATTCAGAAGTGTGTGAATTGCAAAGCACCGCCATGTTTCTGTTGAAATATTGCGAATTAGGTGGGTAATCAACCTCCTACCTAAAGAAACCCCTGCTTCTGCATGCTCGTCCTTTGGCCAACACAACCAGCAAGTTTCCATCCTTTCTCCACTGTATCCTGCTCTACTTTGCTTTCCCTCCATTACCTCGTGCCCACCACAGCCTGCCTTGATTGATGCTTCCTGGAATGTCAGCCTTGGTTGCCATCTGAGCAAGTGAGTAGATCTCTCCTGAACTGGCACTGCAACCTTCTGACCTTGCAATCTCCCATCCTGGTCTCTTAATCTTGCCTTCTTGTCACTAAGCCTGACTCCTAGCATTGTTCAGTGACCAAAAAAAATCCATTAACTTCAGACCTAATGTATTAGGTGAAGGTGATTTAAACTCCAGAACTCACATACGCAAAAATGCAGAGCCGTTGTCCTTGCTATCTAGCATGGTAGCTTGAACTTGCTGCTAAAACTTTACCTCTTAATTTGCTTTCTCTTCTCCCCACCAGATTATTTGTCTTCTTAAGAGACACTAGACAACAAAAGCATCAACTGGAGCCAAGTACTTCAAGGTGTTGAACTAAGTGAGAAAGCATTATTCATCATGTAAAAGAACCCTTCCCTTCACTCTCTCATACACATTCTAAAAAGGTCAGTTCCCCAATCATTTCCTTCCCATCATTTCCTCATTAAACCAGAATTTCCTAACCTGGTATCCTCCAGGTCTTGTTCAGACACAGTCAGCATGGCCAATGGTCAAGGACAATGGTGTCCAAAACCATCTGAAGGACACCAGACTGGAGAAGGTTGCATTATACCGTCTTGCCTTGGGGAGATCTCAATGCAACACTAAACTGGTGGAGAGGTACTTTGCATGACCTGTACTTCCAGTGCAATATCTATAATGGGAACATGTAGGCAGGTGCTCATTGCAAGAGCAAAGGAAGAGTTTCCATCGGGTACAAATAATAATAATAATAATAATAATAATAATAATAATAATAATAATTCATTCTGCTCTTTTCAAAGCAGTCACTTTCCCAAGAGCAAAAAGGCCTGCTTTTAGTGAAAGTTTATTTGTTGTGCCAGAGTAACAGAGCACTTTAATTGCACAGACTTAATCTTCCCACTCTATGCTTGCATCCCTCCCACAAAATATTGACAGTTCAGAGGTGCCCTGTGGCAAAGAGATAGAAACTGGTTTCCAGCCTTCCTGGAGAAAAAATCTATGTCACTCCAATGTTTTCATATCACACTACCCAAAGATTGTTGTAACCAGCCCCTGGGCCCTTGCAGTGAAGGGTAGGTAAGAATTCTAACAAACAAACAATAAAAGGCATCAGCATGAGACCCAATTTTTTAAAAGAAGCATTACTTTTTAAAATATGTGTCTTTATCTACTCCCCCCCCCCCATGCTCCAACAGAGCTTTTGTTTTGCAGAATTGCAGCCCCGGTTTGACTCTCTGCTGCTTTTTTCCTTACAATTAACATTATAGGAACTTTACATGCTGCGTTAACTAGTGATAAAGCTTTCAGGAACCATAATGGTTTGAAAGAGGGCAATTAAGCTGCTACTTATTCCGAACCAAAGTCCCTATTTTCTTGTCCTCCATCTGGCTAAGAGCCTTCGGGCAGCGGAGAAGATGCCACACCAATCACACACAAAAAAGAGAGCTTCCATTACAGCAACGCTTTCAACAAGGACTGCACACTTGACTACCAGGAGTCCCATTACCCAGACACAAGTTGCTCTCCCCTCCTTAAACCTATTAGCTCCACAGGCATCATGGACATAAAATGAAACCAAACAGACACAGCCAAAGCAACGAAGGAGGCACATCAAACTCTCTCCCCTCCTGCTGGTCCTCCATCAAGCATATCAAGAGAAACCTGCACCCTTCCGAACAGAAACCAAACTCCAACCTGGACCGTGGCTTCTTCTGTTAGCATAACAACCTTCCGTTTCCCGGAGACTCCTGTTTTAATTGCTGTGTTGTTCTAATGGGATCGTTTCATTGTGTATTTTAATTATGGATGCTTATATTTTAATGGGAGAGTTTTACTGTGCATTTTAATTATGGGTGTTAATATTTTAATGTTTGTTGAACTAGGTCCTATACTTTGTAAATGGCACAGGAGCCTATTTTGGCATTAAGCAGAATATTAATGGCATTATTATTATTATTATTATTATTATTATTATTATTATTATTTCACCACTACTACCCAAACTCCCTAGATCTAAACAAATCGGGGAAGTATCATTTGTTCTATCAGCAATGTTGCATTTGTCTGTGTAAACTACCACATGACAAAAACTTAATATGCCAACTTTGAAAGTCAACATATAAGGCCAGTTACTGCCTTGATACCTGGATCCCCCCCCCAAAAAAAGCACCCCCACATCTCTGTCTGAGGCTGCCTTGCTCTCCTTTCCTTTTAATACACCTTTCCCCAGAAGCATCTGGCTTAATGCCTTAGCCCTCACCCTCCAACGAAAACCAAACCTAAGCCCACATTCTCAACCCCAATTATACGCAGGACTAAGCCATTAGACACGAAGTAGGCATGGTAAGTGTTTTAACTGCGTTTGCTGAAATTTATCCATTTGCATTCCTGTTTCTCTTCCCCCTTTCCTCTTCTTCATATGGAAATTTAGATTTAAGTATGTTGTTAGCCTCATTATTAAGAGTAGGCAAGTACCTTACAAAACCAGCAGAGGACTGAATCCCCTCACTTCCCTTTTCTCTAGAGGAGTGGAGCGTGCTCAGTCACTGTCTCCTTAGAGGAGTTCCAGAAGTCAGACTGGAGAAGGAGGCCTAGATTTTTGTTTCAGGCCTGTTCCCCCGACCCCCAAGAGTTGCCCAGGTTTCTGGTCAACCACCAGATTGGAGTTCAGCAGACAGTGCCTGCAAGGAACTGTAAGATTTGTTTCAACCGGAAATGCGCTAAGAAATTTGAGGTCTCTTGAACTGTTGGATCTCCAAATAAGTTTGCACCCTCCCCCAGTTCAGCTTCTTTTGTTCAGCACAGCCCCAGTGCAGCTGTATAGCCTTGTTTGCAATGCATTCAACGTGCCATAGCCGTATCATATATATGTCTGCATATATGAAGAAGCATACATTTCGTTTATAATTTATTTGTTAGGTAAAGGTAAAGGGACCCCTGACCATTAGGTCCAGTCGTGGCCGACTCTGGGGTTGAGGCGATCATCTGGCTTTATTGGCCGAGGGAGCTGGCATACTGCTTCCGGGTCATGTGGCCAGCATAACTAAGCCGCTTCTGGCGAACCAGAGCAGCGCACGGAAACACTGTTTACCTTCCCACTGCAGTGGTACCTATTTATCTACTTGCACTTTGACGTGCTTTCGAACTAGGTTGGCAGGAGCTGGGACCGAGCAACAGGAGCTCACCCTGTCGTGGGGATTCGAACTGCCGACCTTCTGATCAGCAAGTCCTAGGCTCTGTAGTTTAACCCACAGCGCCACTGTTACTTGTGGTTTATTCATTGGATGGGTTAATGCAACTATGGAGGGATGAGTACCTCCCCTCCCTTCCCCACTTTTGAATTCTGTTTGCAGCAGCGGGCAACTTCAGGGCAATTTTTAGCAGAAAAGAGGCATTGGTTTTTGGGAAATCATCTCTCCTCCCTGCAGTAATAGTCTTGATCCTCTCCAATTATGATATCTGGGAGAAAGACAACCATTTGGTAAGCAAATTGTCTAGTCCAGACCTCAGATGCCTCCTGTGGAAGGCAGCCAGTGTGGTGTGGTGGTTAGAACACAGGACTGGGACCTGGAAGGCCAGGGTTCAAATCCCCACTCAGTCACAAAGATGACCTTGGACCAGTCAACACCTTTCAAGCTAACCTACCTCACAGGGCTGGGGGGGGGGGTTCATGCATGCCAAATCTTGAGCTCTGTGAAGGAATAATATCAAAGAATGAATGAATCATTCCTGCCCCCTTTGCCTGACATGAACAGCTCTTTGCTCCGTTCAGCAGAAGAAGTGAGCACATAAAGGGCTTATTCTTGTGCGAGTGCTTCCCAAACATCATGGCGTTAATAGGGGTGAGGATTCAGCTTGAAAAGCTGACACTTCCCTCAGCAGAATCTGCCACTGAGACTACCCCATCTGCTCTTGGTTCTTTTATGAAACAGAAGGTTTCACATATTTCTGATGAAACAAACGCAAAAACATTGCCGCAACATAGCTCCCTTCGACAGAAAATATACACTTAGCAGATTTGCAAACAGATTTCGAAGACATGTAGGAAGAGTTCCCTGAAAGGCTTTTCTTTAAAATAATAATAAAAATAATTAAAAATTGGCTCGTTAAGGAACAAGGGAAATGTTTTATTTTTCACAGGTTTGCTTCTTCCAACAGTTATTTGTTTAGTGATTCTGAAATAGCAGCAAGGCTGCCAAATTTGCAACTTTGCTCTCTTATTGCTTTCCTCCCCCTGCCCCTAATGATCCTGATTGCACAAAGGAGTTGGACCCGCTGGGGTGTTCAGTCTCATCACATATAAGGAAACACGTGCAGAGAAGTGGGGTGCACTGCCAAGCCCCACTCACCCTGGGAACATCATTGTTAGGCAGGTTAGGACAGGGGTAGGAAACCTCCAGCCCGCATAGATTAAGACTGGAGGCTGCCCATTGGTGTTGACCCATGACAGGGCCTTGTCAGTGGTGGTTCCCCATCTGTGGCATGGCCTCCCTAGTGAGGTGTGCCTGACTTTCTTGTTACTGCCTTTCAGGAGAAATTTTAAAGCAAACATTCCTGCCTACGCAAGCATTTGATGGTTGAAAGGCCCTGTTCTTGGCAACCCTGAGATCACTGGTTGAGAATATTTTAAATTGTTTTTGGAATGTTTTCAAACTGTTGTCAGTTACTTTAAGAAATGTTTTATCATTGCTGAGTCTCCCGCCCTGGGTTCCTTTGGCGAAAAGGACAGGATATCAATCAAACTACTACTACTACTAATAATAACATTAATAATGGGGTTAGGAGTTCATTTATAGTGGAACCCAAACACAACATCTGCCAAGGTAAGCAGGTTTGGAATAGGCTCAGTCAGGGCTATGCCAGTGTAACTCCCTCAACCTGGCAGAGCTGGGGTTGTGTTGGCTCAGTCAGTGAAACTTCAGCTGGTTTAAAACAACAACAACAACCCACTGTGTAAGTCCCCAAAAGGGGCATCCCAGGGGAATGTTGGGGTGGGACGGTGCAATGAGAGACCTATACCTTTTCCAAAACTCTTTCAGCTGAGTCATGTGACCTGGCAACCCGGCAGAACTTATGCTGGCGAAAAAGGATGGAATAAGTCAAATGATGATGTGTTAAATATGTATTCTGTAGTTGACCTCCTCTGCAATGTTTTATTTTGAAATCTTTAAGATAATATTTTAGTTTCCTGTTAATTATGTTGCTTTGACTATATACTTTATATTTGACTTTCTTCAGAAATGTTTGATTCTGGATTGTTTTATTGATGTTTAATATGCTGTAAACCACTTTGAGATTTTTCTTAAAAATATAAAGAGGTTTACATAGGAAATGAAGAAGAAGAAGAAGAAGAAGAAGAAGAAGAAGAAGAAGAAGAAGAAGAAGAGGAGGAGGAGGAGGAGGAGGAGGTCAAAATCAATTTTGAAGGCTCGTTTTTCCTTTCCCAGGCTTAGGCTACCTCAGCTGGCAGCAGGCCTGTTCTTGAACAGAGTTTAGGTAACTTACATTTGCTTAAGTTAAACTGGAACATTTTTGCTGGCTTCCTATGCATAGGACTGCTCTGTCAGTAGGCTAATAAGCGTGGCTATACATGAGGTTGGTGAGACATTGTAACACAATGGAACATTACATAATGGAATGTTAATATGATTTAAACACATACACAGACGCACACACCAATTCAAATTAAAATAAATGAACCAGCTGAAATCAGAGTGTCAAAAGACCAAAGCTGATGAACACTCCCTCCTGCAAGGTGCTTCCATGATGAACTGCTGCCAAGAACAATCATGTTCCTTTGTTTGCCACCATCACAATTACAATTAAATTTCTCTCCAGGCCAGGTGCTGCATGTCGTTTGAATGACATTGGTCGTCCCCCCCACCTGATATGCTAAGAAGTGTGAAATTTGGCTGATGCATCGAAGCTATAATCCAGCCCACCATTGTAAGAGAGAGTGATGGGTGTGAAAATTAAACAAATTAACTCAACCTCTCTTGGGAACACTGACATCCTGAGGGATTCTCCAGAACTGTCAGCTTCAGATTCTAATCGATTCAAGTTTGGTTTTCTGTTTAGATGGGGCACATCATCCTTCAAAGCTCTGAGGAAACTTGAACAGGGATAATGGTACTAAGCAGACATATCCCTACATGGGCGAAAGGCATGTTCTCCTTTTGGGCAATGGAGTTTCAGAACTGGACTTTATTCATCAACATAGCTGCATATTGCAAGGTGAGGCTGTAGGCAATAGGCAGCCACATTCAAGATCTGGAATAGGAGCTGCTCATATGTTTGGGAAAGACCATAGCTCAGTGATACAGCATCTGCTTTGTGCAGAGAATATTCCAGGTTCAATCTCCAGACATCTCTAGGTAGGGCTGGGAGAAGATCCTGTCTGGAAATCTTGGAGAGCTGCTTCCAATCAGTGCAGGCAGTTGAGCTAGATGGATCAATGGTATGCCTCCAACTCAGACCTCCTCCTATATTCCAGTAAATGCTTAGTAGAAAAGGCATGGGAGCTGACTGCTGCTCAGGCAATCGCTGGTCATGCAGAATAAACATGGAAATAGAATTAGGAACTTCAGACCAGATGAACAGCGAGACAATGCAAGTACTTATGGGGAATGTGGGATGAGAAGGGAGCCACCCTAAAAATTAATATGAGAAAGAATTGGATTACATATGGAAATTTGATTGTTAAAGAAGGGGGGAAATGGAAAATGAAACCCTATGAAGAAGTAAAAGAGTTGGTATATGATTGGTTGCATTATTTTCAAATAAATGAAATGTTTAAAAAAGATCTCAAAGAATATGGATATGTAGAGAAAGATTCCAAATTTCAATTAGAAATAATAAATAATGAATATAAAATTTTATCTAAAATGTATAAGATATTGTTGGAATGGCATACAAAGGATGAAGAAGTTAAATCAGTTATGATACAATGGGCCAGAGATATTGGTCATAATATACAATTTAATGATTGGATAAAACTATGGAATGAAAGTATTAAATTCACTGCATGTACTGCATTAAAGGAAAATGTTATGAAAATGATATATAGATGGTATATTACACCAGTAAAACTTGAAAAAATGTATAAAACATGTAAGAAGTGTTGGAAATGTAAAGAAAAGGATGGTACATTTTATCATATGTGGTGGGAATGTAAGAAAGCGAAAAGCTTCTGGGAGCTGATATATAATGAACTGAAAAAAATGTTGAAATATACATTTGCTAAGAAACCAGAGGCCTTTCTCTTAGGAATCATTGGAAATGAAATAAATAGAAAGGATCATAAACTTTTCCAATATGCAGTAACAGCGGCAAGAATATTACTGGCCCAGAAATGCAAACAAGAACAAATACCAACACTGGAGGAGTGGAGAATGAAGCTGATGGACTATGCAGAACGTGATAAACTGACTGGGAAGATCAGATATCTACGAGATCAAAAGTTCACTGAGGACTGGGGAAAGTTAGCTGAGTATTGGGAATGTATAAGTGATAGTGAAATAACGTCAGTGGCAGTTAAAGAAGCTCTGTAATAACATAAGAAATATTACAAAAAAGGAAAACAGAAGTGGGGGGTAGGGATAAAGGTAATAGCAAAATCTGGAAATGTGTAATTAAAGAAAATTTAATTCGGATGATTGACAGAGAGGCTGAAGGAAGTCTAAAAATGAGGAGAATTTGTAGAAGTTGCAATGTGATTTGAATTTTCTTTTGATGGAAAATTAATAAAATATAATTTTAATTAAAAAAAGAGAAGGGAGCCACCCAGAGTGGCTGGGGCAACCCAGTCTGATGGGTGGCATATTATTATTATTATTATTATTATTATTATTATTATTATTATTATTACTACTACTATAGCTTACACTGAAGTGGCAGTCTGAACACAGAAACAACAACAACAACTCTTTCTTGACCAAGCAAGGAGAAAAGATCAGGCACTGAGTTTGCCAGTTCAGAGGCATATTACTGCCTACCTATCAAATAGGGGCTTAATAGGGGACGCACCATATCAAACAATCTCCCTGACCAGAAGAATAGAGACTTTAGGTTGCTGTTAAGGTAAAATATATATTCACCATTCAGGCTGCTGCATGGATTTCCAGGCTGGAGGAAAAGAAATATTTAAAGAGGAGTTTAGGACAAGCATCTGCAGTGGGTCCTGACAGAGATGTTGGGCTCATGGCAGATGCTCAAGTATTCCAGGTGCTGGACCTCACCCTGCCTGTCTGTATCATTCAGGTACCAAGTTGGAACAGCAAGAGCATGCAGAAGGAGGGTCCCAGAATGCAGAGGGAGGGCCCGGTACTTGCCCCACAACTGTCCCTTCTCCTACAATTTCACCATTCTGAGCCTCAGCACCCTCCAGAAATGTCAAAATGGCAAGGCTGGACTGGCATTTAACAGTCAGGGCTGTAGCAGGATCCTAGATCTGGACCTGGAATGGCAAGGAGAAAGCAGAGAGCATTTTGATGGCTTGGAAGGAGCCTTCACAAAGCCTTTTTAAGCTTAAGAAAGAAATGTTCTCCTTTGCAAATCTCAGGTGCCATAACCTAGGGATCTTTGAGTGCATGATGGAGGACTTGGATGAAGATGAGGTTAAGGCGGTTTCAATGGGAAGAGAACCTCCATCACCTCATTTGGGGTCCTCCAACCCTGCCAACATCTTCTGACACAGAGGAGGAGGACACTCCTGTCATACCTTTGTCTCCCCACCTTGTAGAAGCCAAAGGCTACCAAAAGGGTGAGGAGGGCCCTTCAACCAGCACTACAGAGATAATGTAGCTGCCTTAGTCTGTCTCCTTGGAGCTGTCCAAGGTGCTGCATGCTCTTAGGCTTGTGACCAGACACTTCCCGCTTTCCCTAAGAGCACCAAGCAGCCACAGAATTGTATACAAGGAAGGAAATGGAGAGCGGATTGCAGAAGATCACCTACACATCTTAAGAAGTATGAGTCTAAAAATGTTGGGGTTATGCTGCAAAAGCAACAGGAAAAAAACGCTTCCCATTTTTGCACGGTTCCACAAAAGTGCAGAATATTATATATATATAATGTCCAGTAGCACCTTAGAGACCAGGTTTGTTCTTGGTATAAGCTTTCATGTGCATGCACACAAAAGTTTATACCAAGAACATACTTAGGTGGTCTTGAAGAAGAAGAAGAAGAAGAAGAAGAAGAAGAAGAAGAAGAAGAAGAAGAAGATGAAGCAGAGGAGGAGGAGTTTGGATTTGATATCTCGCTTTATCACTACCCGAAGGAGTCTCGAAGTGGCTAACATTCTCCTTTCCCTTCCTCCCCCACAACAAACACTCTGTGAGGTGAGTGGGGCTGAGAGACTTCAGAGAAGTGTGACTGGCCCAAGGTCACCCAGCAGCTGCATGTGGAGGAGTGGAGACACGAACCCGGTTCCCCAGATTACAAGTCTACCGCTCTTAACCACTACACCACACTGGTGCTACCGGACTATCTATCTATCTATCTATCTATCTATCTATCTATCTATCTATCTATCTATCTATCATCTATCATCTATCTATCTATCTATCTATCTATCTATCTATCTATCTATCATCTATCTATCTATCTACACACACACACACACACACACACACACACATGTTGTTGTTTAGTGGTTTAGTGAAGTCCGACTCTTCGTGACCCCATGGACCAGAGCACGCCAGGCACTCCTGTCTTCCACTGCCTCCCGCAGTTTGGTCAAACTCATGTTAGTAGCTTCAAGAACACTGTCCAACCATCTCATCCTCTGTCGTCCCCTTCTCCTTGTGCCCTCCATCTTTCCCAACATCAGGGTCTTTTCCAGGGTGTCTTTTCTTCTCATGAGGTAGCCAAAATATTGGACTGCGTTAGACCAACACGGCTACCTACCTGAATCTAAACGTACAGAGTAATTATGAGGATAGCACTAGCTAAAATAAAGGATACCTCATCACAAACACACACACACACAGCAGTCTTAGCTGCAGCAAAGCTACCCTTTGAGAGCTTTAAGGAAGGGCCATAGCTCAGTGGTAGAACACTGCTTTGCATGCAGAAGGTCTCAGATTCAATTCCCAGCATCTGCTGTTGAGGTTTGGGTTGTCTGAAACCCCAGAGATTTGCTGCCAGTCAGTGCAGATGTGGGCAAATGGTCTTACTTGGTATTGGTGTTACAATTGAAAATACTGCCCAGGATTTTTCTGTGGGGGATTGGAGGGGGTCATGTGAAAAGCTCTATAATCCCTCCAGGAATCTGATTTAACAGCACACTGTTTTATCTGGTTCCTTCCCCTCATTTTCTACATAATTCAGCAAGCAAATATATCCATACATGTTCCTACCCTTTCCTGAAAATGCCTCGCTAAAGGCTAAAATTCATGTTTATTTGTGCAGACAGGAGCTCCATTTCCTCACAAATGAGAAACATATTGGAAGTTAAGGGAGGCTTTAGCATCAAGAAAAGGGCAATGGCTGATGGATCTGAAAAGTCTTCCTAATTCCTTTAATTGCTAAATGCATTTTAAATTACAAAAGGAGCCTTCAGACGATATAATAGCAATTGGAGGAAACGTATAAATAGATAGATTATAGATATATGTTATATTGTCCTGCGCAGGATGAGAAGCTAGGGTGTGCATTTTCTGAAAGGAGCATTTCAGTTCATTTTCTCACACACACACAAAAAAGACCAAGCCCTTAGCAATAAATCAAAGATGATGTTATCCTTTGCATGGCACAGATCATTAAGCTAGTTCAGGCAGCAACTCTGCTTCCTAGATAGGCCAAAGTTACCATTGCCTCTAAATAAATAAATAAAAGGTATCTGAAGAAGTGTGCATGCACACAAAAGCTTATACAATGGTACCTCGGGTTAAGTACTTAATTCGTTCCGGGGGTCCGTTCTTAACCTGAAACTGTTCTTAACCTGAAGCACCACTTTAGCTAATGGGGCCTCCTGCTGCTGCAGTGCCGCCGGAGCACAATTTCTGTTCTCATCCTGAAGCAAAGTTCTTAACCCGAGGAACTACTTCTGGGTTAGCGGAGTCTGTAACCTGAAGCGTATGTAACCTGAAGTGTATGTAACCCAAGGTACCACTGTATTATAAAACACTAACAATAATACTGCCCTGTCCATTCACCATGTTTCTCAGTGCTTGATCTGAAAGGGAATCTCTTCCAACAGGTTGCTGGACCTCAAAATATACCCATCCAAGCCATAACAGCTGGCTGGTTGTTGAGTAGAGGTGTTTTGAGACAAGGATGGTAGTTTTCTCCATTATTTCTATCGACCTCACACTCTGTCCCATTACAAACTTCCACTTTTGAGATGGAGGCGTGAGCAGACACGCTGAGAAGCTTCGCAGCAAGAATGCAAGGAGAAGCATAAATTAAAGGTGATTAAAACCTACTTAATGATTTATGGACTGGAGGAAGGCTGTGGAGGGAACTTCAGAACAACTATAACCGAGCTTATTGGCACTTTACCAGCTGGGGAATATCGAATTTCAAAAAGACACTGTGGGCTTGCGGAGGGCTAGAAGACCAAGTCATATAATAATATGGTCTTAAAACAAATGAAGCGAGATGCATCAGTCCTAACCCCAGAGTCGTCCACGACTGGACCTAACGGTTAGGGGTCCCTTTACCTTTACCTTTACCTTTACCTTTATCTTTACCTTTACATTGCAATTTAGTGGATTCATGGATTGCATCATCCTAAGGAAAAATCATAGACATATTTTGCAGGAATTCATAATACCCAGCATAGAATTGATTTCTTTCTGACATCAGCATCATTACATCCCTTTACTAGCCAATGTGACATTGATATTCCCATTATAGCCGATCACTCAGCAGTAATACTGGAATATAATTTATCTAAAACCCAGGAAGGTATGAGGAGATGGTATCTTAATATATCATTATTAAATGAAAAAACTTTATTCAATATATAACCCAAGAAATGCAAATATGTTTTTAAAATAACCCCAAATCTTGAAGCGTATGTAACCTGAAGTGTATGTAACCCAAGGTACCACTGTATTATAAAACACTAACAATAATACTGCCCTGTCCATTCACCAAGGAGCTCAGGAGAGTCTTCATGTGTTTTCCTAACCCCCAACAACATTTTGGAAGTTGAAACCTTAGGCTGGGTGGGGGGATTAAATGAACATTAAAAAAAATAGGATGAAGAAGCTCACCCCTTCCCCTCTCTCTCTGGAACTAAACATGACTAGTTTCTCAGACATCCACTGGAAATGTAAAAGTGTGGCTCCATCCAAGAAACTATCTGGACTCTGCATTCCAGTAATAGCCCCTGAAGTGTTGTTGCCTGGTTTTCTTCTCGCAGCCACCCCTTCGTACCCTGGTAAATTTACCCTGGTAAATTCCCTCTGGCGAACCAGAGCGAACCAGAGCAGCGCATGGAAATGCCATTTACCTTCCCACCGGAGTGGTACCTACTTATCTACTTGCACTTTGACGTGTTTTCGAACTGCTAGGTTGGCAGGAGCAGGGACCGAGCAACGGGAGCTCACCCCATCACAAGGATTCGAACCACTGGCCTTCTGATCGGCAAGTCCTAGGCTCTGTGGTTTAACCCACAGCGTCACCCGCGTCCCTTTCCTGGTCTTAGTTAATAGGATACAAATGCCTGGTCACATTTCGTTGCACCAGAGTTCAGGAACTTCAGGTTTGGGGGCTGCAGGAAGCCGTTCAAGGTTACCCTCACCAGGCCACACCCCTCACAAGCCTACTCTGTGTGTTCTTTGAATGCTTCTGCCTGCCTTGAGCTGGGATGATGCCTCTGTTTGCTTGGATGAAGAGATGTGGATGTAGGGAGCCAAAAGCTTCTGTCTTTTAGTGCAGTTGGACTGCAATAGAGAAGGAAAGAGTTGCATCGGTTGTCCTGGAGTCCTTTGCCGCAGCTACCACCCACTGCTTGTAGGCAGCTCCTCCAAGAGATTGTCCCCACAGCAACGTCCCCAAGGCAACATGACCCATAGACTCAAAAGTGCTCCCCAACCCTGCTTTCTACCTGTGACTTTTCTGTGTTTTTGCAAGGCGGGCGGGGGCGAATAATCAGGTTTCAGTAGCTCGAGTGACACAGTAAAAAGGAAGAGAGATAAATGGCGGAGAGCAATGTGCTTGACATTTCCAAGGAACCGTAGGTTGAAGCGACTGTCCTCTCCCCCCTCCCTCCTTCCCCCTTCAGAAATAAACGTGCAATATTGAATTTCTGGTGAAAGCTTTTGAGACACAGGCCGGGATTCTTTGAAAATGTCAAATTTAACAGCACGAGGAAATGTCTTTTGAATCAGAAGATGAGAACTCAGGGGAGTTAAATTAACAACATAGCACAACATTTTACCAAGTAATAGCACTATATTTTTTCTCTTTTATGGAGCACTGCTCAGGGCAATATCTAATCTCTTGAGTTTAATGAACTTTTAAAACTACTCCATAAATACTCCCGGGCCATGACATATACAGTCCTAAGATAAATTCAAGCCTGACTTCAATGGACGGTATCACATTTCTGTTATTAAAAAGTGTTAATTTTAATATCCGAGGCAATTTCATTTCCTACAAAACGTGGGAGCAGAGGATCTGCACTCGGATCACAGGGGCAGGCTTTTTTGCTGTACATTTTAAATACAAAGACATTTTAAATATAAAAATATATGCAGAGAAACTCAGCTTGTTGAGCTAATAATAGGACTCTCCAGAACCAGAACACCCTACAAAAAGGATACTCAATATTTTGGTAACCCCATAGCAGTATATTTAGTTTTTCTCTGAATTATATTCACTCAACTGAAGAATAATGTGAGGACCACTTACATATAAAACATTCAAGGAATATCCAACAGAGCTACATGCAAATAGCCAACACATTTCTTTTCTTCCTTCTGTTCTTCCTTCCTTCAGGTTTTGGAAGGTGAAATGTGTCAGCCTAGGAAGCTGCCTTATGCTAAGGTCACATCCAGACCATACATTTAAAGCAGTATCATACCACTTTAAACAGTCATGGCTTCCTCCAAAGCATCAAGGAAGCTGTAGTTTGTTAAAGGTGCAAAGAGGTGTTAGCAGGACCCTGATTCCCCTCACAGAGCTACAATCTCCAGAGTTGTCTGGGAAGAGGGATATGTTGTTAAACCACTCTAGGAAATGTAGCTCTCATACCCTCCAACATTTCTCCAGTGAAAATAGGGACGTCCCATTCCATAATGATAATTTTACTCTTTATTCCCCACACATCTTACTGGGTTGCCCCAGCCACTCTAGGCAGCTTCCAACATATATGAAAACATAATAAAACATTAAACAACTTTTTTTAAAAAAACTTCCCTATACAGGATTGCCTTCAGACGGCTCAGGGGCTAGATAAATCCATACCCTCCAACATTTCTCCAATGAAAATAGATAGGGACGGCCTAAGGAAAAGTGGGACACTCTGGGATCAAATCAGAAACTGGGATGGCTTCTCTAAATCAGGGATGTACCTGGAAAATAGGGACACTTGGAGGGCCTGAGCTATGTGAGGGGAACAGGGGCTCTCTTAACAACTTTCAACATCCTTTAAAAAACTACAGTTACCAGGTTGCTCTGGGGAAAGCCATGATGGTTAATGTAATCTAGCTGTGTACTGTCTACACCAGGGGCATCCAGCTTGCTTCACTTCCCTCATCTCCAGCTGTTGGCTATGGTCACTGAGACTGAAGGAAGTTGGAGTCTGACAACATCTGAAGGGCACCAGGTTGGCTAATCCTGGTCTACCAGCTGACAGAGCCTCTCTGCCATTTCAGACATGGGACATTCCAAGCCTGCAAATTCTGGGGACTGATCACCAGGCTCCTGCAATTTGGGGCTTTCAGTATATGCTGCAAACATGTCTGGATTTTTCCAATGACATTTTACTGTTTCTTTTTATGTATTTTTCTCTTTTTCCATTGTACACTATTTGAATTTTTTGATATTTAGAACTCTTAATGAAGTGTACAAAATGGAAAGAGCGTTGCAGTTTCCTCCTTAAAAACATCACCAACCCTCCTTTCCCATCTCACAGCCGCTTTGAAGGAATGCGGTGCCTTTATTTACACCCCACACTCTTCATTCCAGCTACAGAAGTTGTTACTCATACTTTCCCCTCAGGAATTTGCAAGACATGAAAATGGCAAAGCAGACTGGTCAGGTAACATACTAGCACAGTATGGCAAAAAAAATGACGCCCTATCTTACATTTCTCTTCCTCTTCCAGTACCATGTGGGCAATTGGCCCTGAAAGCTTGTATCTGCAACAGGCTGAGTTGTGGAGAAATCATTTGGCTACTTCCTTAATTTCCTGCAATAGCAGTGGAATAATAATAATAATAATAATAATAATAATAATAATAATAATAATAATTTGTTTATACCCCGCCCCGCTGGGTCTCCCCAGCCACTCTGGGCGGCTTCCAACAAAACATTAAAATACAATAATTCACCATATATTAAAAGCTACCCTAAACAGGGCTGCCTTCAGACCTTCAAACCCAAGAGGTAGCTCTCCTGGGTCATTACAGTGGTACCTCGGGTTACATACGCTTCAGGTTACATATGCGTCAGGTTACAGACTCCGCTAACCCAGAAATAGTGCTTCAGGTTAAGAACTTTGCTTCAGGATAAGAACAGAAATCGTGCTCCGGCGGCGCAGCGGCAGCAGGAGGCCCCGTTAGCTAAAGTGGTGCTTCAGGTTAAGAACAGTTTCAGGTTAAGAACAGACGTCCGGAACAAATTAAGTACTTAAACGGAGGTACCACTGTACTAGCAGTGCCTCAGCTAATCCATCATCAGCAGAAACAGAGTTACCAGGATTCTGACAAGCTACTGAGGCTGCGTTCACATGACAGTTTATTCCATTTTCATGGCATTTCCCTGACTGTTATTTTCCAGCTTCTATTTGATCTTCCATGCATTGTAAACACCTGTTTTTAAATACTGAATAGCTCTCCAAATGTTTCTGGACTACAGTTCCCATCACCCCATACCACTGGCTGTGTTGGCTAAGGCTGATAGGAACTGTAGTCCAGCAGTCTACGGAGGGTACCATTTTGGTGACTATTGGGAGTAAGTTTCATTGACATCCTTGGGACTTGTGTCGGTGTCAAAATGGGCAGCCTTACTCTGCCTTTTTATACAAAGTAAGATATCTCCTTCTTCTTCTTCACACAGCTTGAAAAGTCTATTGTCTAAGGGGCAAACTATTTCTGTACTTCACCCCCCAAAAAAGTATCCAAAATAGTCATCCATATTTTTGTGCATTCTTCAAAAGGCCTTTTTTCTTCATCACATCGGGGAAAGATGGCATATAATGGTCAAATTGCAACCACATCATCAAATGCTGGGTTCAAAAAAGGAGACCCCCTGTGACCCTTCCACTAGAAAAAGCAAGCTCAGAAACCAAGCATCTAACTGAGACAAATTAGATGGAAATGAAGAGACACAAATCGGTTCCACAACAGCAAGAAGCAGACGAGACTTTGCAGACAACAGACAAAAGCTTTAAAAAAGAAATCTATAATTTTTCTTTCTCTCTTTCAGACATTGGACTTAAATCCAGAGGACAATCTTGCCAGAATTTGTCTGTGCAAACAAGTTAGAGGAATTGTCTTCTGTCTCCTTGTTGATTGAAACAGTATTCTTTGTTTGTTTGACTATATAGTAAACCCAGCTCCTCCGAGAGAATGAAAGGCTTGCAAAGTTCACAGTGTGCCATATTATGGATGAAGTCAGCCCGATGAACTCTTGCACTAATTATTATATTCTTATTGCCCTCTCCAGTTTACACTCAAGGTTGCTTCATATTACAGACCTAGGAGTTCCAGGAGCCTACTTAAAACAGCAGTACACATTTGTGTTAAAAGGAGTTTAGGAGGGGAAAACAGAGAAGGCATCTGAAGGTCATTTCAGCCCACTGGCTGAAAAGCAATAAAATAAAAAAAGAATAAAATAAATAGCTGCAAAACAAAAACTGGATCACCTAAAATAATCTGGAGAACAGGGATAGTCAGCTCTTTGAAGTGAGAGGGGAAGAAGCAAAAATTATTGGAAGACAAGGTTCCACATTTGAACAGGAAGCATACATGCAATTATATAATAGTTTTGGTCCAGCTTATACACCACCTAAATTGTGCATTTCTGCAACACTATTCCTAGTAACCAGGGCAACCTGGTTTCCTTGGGCAACTGCTAGGCTTGAAACAGCCTATTGTTATTATTACTGTTGTTGTTTGGCTTTCCTTTTCCTCCCAAGCCTTACCAAATTAGTCTACTTTATATTGGCAGTTCTTTGAAATTTTGTGAGGGTTTTTCAATGTTTTAATACAATTTTATGTGGGGTTTTATATTTCATTTTTATTACTCGGGTATTTTCCTCATGTAGAGAGTTTTATAATTTCTGAAACAAATGCATGCAATTTATTTATTTCATGCACTTCACAAAACAACCTTACAGTCTCTCTCTCTCTCTCTCTCTCTCTCTCTCTCTCTCTCTCTCTCGGATAGTTTAGTTGTTAGAATATGAGATTCTTAATCTCAGGGTTTTGGGTTTGAGCCCCACACTGGATGAAAGTTTCCTGCATTGCAGGGGGTGGACTAGATGGCACTGGTCATCCCTTCAAATTCTACAATTCATTCATATACTGTTCATAACATAAGTATGCTTATGAATGCCTGTCTTGTATCTGAGGTGAATTTGAGGATCACATTCTATCTTAGCCAAGGAATCAATTACAAACAAGCTGTAATGGTTCTAGGGGTTGCTCGTGCGTAAGTCATCGCCACACCTGGCTGAGTTACCTGGGTGAACCCTATTCTGTCCGGACAGCCACTCACCCGTGGCTGTCTCAGTCGCTGGCAGAATCCGTCAGTGGGCGTTTCTTGAATTTCTTCCAGCAAAGAAGCTCTTTGACGCCTAGTCTCCGCCTACTCTCCCTGCGCGGAAGCCTTCTGAGCAGGGAGGGTGTGGGCAGCGGAGGACCCGTGCTCTCCCCACTGGTCTCTGGTGAGGAGTCATGGAGCCACCTCGCCGATTCCCGTATCTGCCCCCCTTCTCCACTGGTGCTACGCTGATTTCCCTCCCCAAAAGATGGGCTGCTTCTCTCCCTCCTGGGACGCTCTCCGTAATCCCTCTGGAGCCCTCCCTCTCCCTCTGGCTCCGATGGCAGTTCCCTGACACAAGCATGGCATCATTTTTTTAAAAAAAGTATCTTAATAGTTTTCAATGTTCTCATCCCTCCCACTGCTGGCATTATTTAAACAATGAAAGGGTAGTGAATGCTATCCAGTTTTGATTTTAACTGAAATGTTTCCAACAACAGTAACTTCAGAACAAAAATGCTGTATTGATTTGAACATACTGCTAACTGACTCCCCAATTGAGTATTTCAATTCAACCTCTATGGGCTACATTCTGCCACTTTTGAAATATCTATGCAGCATTCAAAATTGAGATGGTGTACATGCCTTGTTTTCATTTATAAATATAAGTCAGTCATGCTAACTCAGATCCCAATCAACTTGAGACATCTGAAAAATGTTCCATTTCAAAATATTTCCATAAAACTGATGGAAGCCTTATTGCAGGGTGTCTGCAATGAGTCCTGTTAAATAAATGAAATTTTGATGATGAGGACCCATGTACTAATCAACAGTCTTGAGGCAGCTTATATTTTGAGACATACAAGAGCTATGATGGAAGGACAAACCTGTCTTATAGACGTTCCAGCTGCTGCTCTATTCCTGAATTTCAGGGCCTTGACAGACTTCAGAGGATGTGGCTGCTCTAGCAGCCCAAAGTTAATCTCTCTCAGGAGAAGGATTTCCTCACCTGGGCTACCTGGAGACAGATGTGAGAGGCACTGGGAACCAGAAGGGTCTCTACATGAGGAGAACAAGGTGGTATCACTTTGGGGCACCACAGTATGGTCCCACATCTGTGAGGGACACCAATTTAAGATTTATTTGATTATTATTTTTGACCATGGGAAGCAAACGTTTGTCAAAATTTGCAAAAATACAAAAATCTCAGGCTGAGCTACCACAATATGCGCACGATCTTCCCTGGACCCAAACATAAGGCTTCTTTATTAATTTCTAAATGCCTAGAAGGTGGTTAGTAACATAATATCATACTCCACAGGTGTCCCAGAAAAAACATGAGACATTCCATTTTCCCCATGACAGCACGGCGGCCATTTTGGGTGCTGAGCTCTCATCTTGAAAAACTGCTTTATCAGGGCTGTGATCTCACATGGTGCACTGAAACACACCTTTTGGGTGCCATGAGAACATACCCCCCAATACTTTTTGTGATCTGGCACAGGTCATGTGACTTGCTTGGGAGCATGGAAAAGAAGACACACGTCCCAGTTTTTGGACTCAACAAGTTGGAGGGTATGTCATATGTGCATGTGTGAGAGAGGCTATGGCTGCATTTCACATGTGGGGTTTATTGAGCTAGTTTTACTGATTACAGTGGTACCTCTGGTTGCAGACATGATCCGTTCCGGGGTGCCGTTCACACCCCAAAAAGTCTGTAACCAGAGCGGCGCTTCTGCGCGTGTGTGTACAGCGAAATCCGGAAGTAAACACTTCCGGGTTTGCGGCGTTCTTAACCCAAAAAACACACAAAATGAAGCGTTCATAAGAAGACGTATGACTGTATAAGGTTAGTGCTTCTGTCCTGTTTTCTGACATTGCTTTCGCACTGTACTTTGCCTGTTCCCTCGCATGTCAATCACTATACCGCCAAGTTGAGGTCATCCCTCCGTGTCCTCTACATTCTGCCGCTCTTCTAGGTTTTAGCTTTTGGGCAGGGTTTTCTATACCCCAAACTGGCACACTTTCTGCTCAGGCAAAAACAGAACAAAAGTGCAAGCCTTAAAATGGGCATGGTGCATGCCAATATGCCGCCTCATGGCTTGTCACATAAAAAGGGCAGGAAAACTGTCACACAAAACTCTCACAATTTTCCAGGCTGAGGGGACTGCAAACTTTCTTTCTTTCTTTCTTTCTTTCTTTCTTTCTTTCTTTCTTTCTTTCTTTCTTTTTACAGAACCAAGTAACAGGGAAATGTTACTTGCACTATATTCCATTCCATTCATTTTCCACGTGCCACGTTTACATCACGTGAAAACTCGACTACAGTGTGCAGAGTAATAGTTAGAGAAATGTCAGGGAAACGGAATAGACCGCAGTGTGAATGCAGCTAGGGTGTGCATACGCAGGCAGAGAACATCAGCCCACAATGAATAACAGACAAGAGCTCTCTCTCTCTCTAAATTATATCCACCCTATGTCAGATCAGTTTCATATACTCTGTGTTTTGATCTATTCCCTCCCCCGCCCCAACCAAGAAAAATCTCTCCTAAGCAAAAAGAAATGTTTATCATAAGGGAGCTTGGCACTCAGGATGCATTATCTGAAACAGTTAAAAACAGGTATTAAGTGCAAACAATGCTAACTGATTATAGCAGTGGGAGAAACATCAGCAGTCTGAATCTGTTTACGTTTGCATTCTCTGTTTTACTGCCATAAAGATTTTTCTTTTTTCCTCCTTCATTTTGCAGCCCTTCCTTTCCAAGCTATGGTTTAATCAGAGAGAGACTGGCAGAATTGGATGTGCTTGAGGATTCCCACTGAAGGAAGGGGACATGGGAGCCAGAGGCAGCGTGGCATAGTGGTTAGAATGTTGGACTGGGACCTGGGGGACCGGAGTTCAAATCCCTACTCAGCCATGAAACCACCTGGGTGATTTTGGCCAGTAATGGTCTCTGAGGCTAACCTACCTCACAGGGCTGTTGTGAGGGTAAACTGGGGAAGAGCTCTTTTGAGGAAAGCGGAGGAATGTGGTAAATAAATCTTCACCAATTCCTCTCCCCTTCCTCTCGTGCTGCTCTGAAGGAACCCCCAATTTTCTGGAGCAGCTTTTAAGGGGACACAGAGAGGCAGCATGTGCAACTGGGGAACTTTGCCTGCCTGCCCCCTTCATTCAGCAGAACTCTGATCAGGGCAATTATGGATCCAGTTTATGGAAGTTAGTAGCTCCTCAGTTCATAAATGTATTATTCCACCTCGACTGGGATTCAATGGCTCTTTGGGGGAAAGAGGAAAAAACGGATAGCAGTTCCAATAAGCAGAGGGGAAAGGGATGTCAACAAGAACTAGGAAACAGCAGAAGCAGTGTTCTCTTCTGAATGAAGCAAGGAACCTTTCTCAGTCTGAGTGACGTGACCTGGGGAGATTTCTGGGGGCCTGATGAAGAAGACTGGAAGGCCATAATCAGGATCGGGCCTGAGGTTCCATCCTCTTGTCTTCTGACAAAACTGGAATGCATGAAGTCCCAGGAGATAGGTTAAAAAAACAACCACAGTTCTGGAACAGTCTCCCTCAGGAGGTTGTAGAATCCACAGGAGGTTTTGAAGCAGAGGTTGGATGGCTATCTGTCATGGATGATTCAACCGAGATTCCTGCATTGCAGGGGGTTGGACTAGATGATCCTTGGGTCCCTTCCAAGTCTCTGATTCTATGGCCAACATCGTTTACTTTCTTCATAATGAATTGTTTCCTAGTACTCACTGAGGTTCTCCCCTCTCCTGTTTCCTCTGTGTCTGTTTCAGGCCACGTAAAATCTGAGCGACAATCACCCCGCCTCAGGTCATGTACATTTCATGCGAAGGCCAAGGCAGCACAATTCCAGAATTTCTGTCCAAAAGCGAGGCGCTTCAGAATTTCAGCACAGAAGGAGAGTGGGATGAAGTTGCGACAAACATGATTAATGTGGAAAACAGTGTCAGCTCAACCATCGTGGCAGTAATGAAAAGTATTAATTTGTGCAAACATTGAAACATGTAAAGTAAGACGGTTTTTTTTTTTTAAGAGGTCCAGCATGGCGTAACCCTGACACAGTGCATTAAAAACCATTCATTACAATGAATAAATAGCTTAATGAGATTGGAAGCGTCTAGCGGTCTCCACATAAGCAGGTGATGAAGTGAAGCATGCTAACAGCGTCAACGGGCATAAATTATGCAAGAGCAATATTTTTAATGTTGTCTAGTCACTTGCACTGCTGCTTTTGTTAAATATTCAAGCGTATGCCTTTCCGAAACAGTATCAAATTAATCTGGGCAATAAAAAGTGCCTGCAGCAAATGCGACGACCCGATTTGCATAACTCTCGGGGAAAAAAACAGAGAAATGAGAGACCCTGCGGACAGACTCTGCCCGGACGGTTTTCTCTGCCTGGCGCACAAAGGTTCACTCCTCTCAACCATTCTCAGAAGCCAACTGAGTACTTTGCTTCCTTTGGGCAACATGGGCTTACAGCCCAAGGCAAGAGGTTCTTGTAGCACTTCTTACATGCATGGTAGACTGGGGTTGTGGCACTCATCACATCTTCTGCTCCACAAAAGGAATTAACAATGAACTAGATGTCCAACAATGTTTCAGTTAGGGACACCCAATGTGGTACACTCCAGATGTCATTGGACTACTATTCCTAGCATCCTGATGGTGGCTGGGGCTGGTGGGAGCTGGAGCCTAACCAACAACTGGAGGGAACCACGTTGGGTACCCTGGCTTAAATTATGGGGATGAGGGTAGAGGGCCTTAATGAAATCAACAAGCCACCTGACTCCACAAACCCCCAAATTATGCCCCATAGAGCTGGACCATAAAGAAGGCTGATCGCCGAAGAATGGATGCTTTTGAATTATGGTGTTGGAGGAGACTCTTGAGAGTCCCATGGACTGCAAGAAGATCAAACCTCTCCATTCTGAAGGAAATCAGCCCTGAGCGCTCACTGGAAGGACAGATCGTGAAGCTGAGGCTCCAATATTTTGGCCACCTCATGAGAAGAGAAGACTCCCTGGAAAAGAACCTGATGTTGGGAAAGATGGAGGGCACAAGGAGAAGGGGACGACAGAGGACGAGATGGTTGGACAGTGTTCTCGAAGCTACCAGCATGAGTTTGACCAAACTGTGGGAGGCAGTGGAAGACAGGAGTGCCTGGCGTGCTCTGGTCCATGGGGTCATGAAGAGTGGGACACGACTAAACGACTAAACAACAACAACATAGCTTTCTAAACAGTAGCTAAATGAGGGGGGTGAGACAACCTGTCAAATGCTAGGATTGCCTTCTAATGCACAGTTTTGCTTGCTAGGCTGACATAGAAATAAACAGCCACTAGGACCCTTGAAGAGGCAAGCTACATCAGCACCCAATAATGACTTCTGCCGGTATCATCCATTGTATTGCATAGCCAACCCCCAAAGTACTTTGGCTCCCTTCTCCCTTGACCCTGTCCCTTAACCAATGTGCAGCTGCTCTACCCTCTTTCTTAAGTCAAATCTCATGACTTCTCTGCCAAATACCACTGTTATATGTGGCAACTGCAACTCTAGAAGTCCATTATGCTGCATGCTAGACTTTGACACAGCAAGGCCAGCTTCCTCTGCTGGGCCTGCCCTCTACAAATGGTACAGCATCTGCTTCCTACCCAAAAGGTTTCAGGTTTACAGTCAAAACCAGAGAAGTCCACTGCCTCAAAAACCCTGGAGAGCCACGGCCAATCCATGTAGATAATACTGAGCTAGATTGATCCATGGTCTGACCATAAGGTAGGTTGCTATGTATCAGCAGCCTGTGGTAGTTCTTGAGAGCATTACGGGACATCATGGGACATTAAAATGGTGGCTGGACCCAGCTGTGTAGGTGGAGGGAGCAGTCCAAAGACAGACAAAAGCAGTCAGAACTAGTGAGAATATTCTCCAGAGAATATTTTCCACAAACTGTAAATTCTAATGTAAGAACCAATTTTACAACCCACATTTAAAAAAATCTAGTAAATAGTAAGTCAAGCTGTGATATTGCCAGTGTAAGTAATGAATAATGATTTTTTTTTTTTTAATCCAGTTGCATTACTGGGCATTGTGTCATTCACCATTGGCTGTTCTGAAATGGGAGCTACAGAAAACATTTTTTAAAAAAAAGTTTTAAAATTGTTATTCATTTAATTTGATGAACATTTGAATTTGTATGTATTTCAACTATATGTAATAGCTTTTTTTCTATTTTGGTGTGACCTTATTCTTAGCAATTCTATACCCCTGGCCATACAGTGTGATTTTTATATTATTATTTTTTACAGAAAGTAGCTTTAATGCTACACTTAAAGTACCTAGGCCAAGCATGTTCAAAGTCCGTTTCAGGCGCTGGTTGGTTTAATCCGGCCCCTGTGGCAGTTTATTTCAATCAACAACTTCAATTCTAAGAAAAGCTCAACAAAAGCCCTCACGGCCCTCCAATTAATCAAATCTGGCCCTCTTTGAAAAAAAGTTTGGACACCACTGACTAGGCTTATATAATTATGTGTAACAGCACATCTATCTCACTGCATTGCCCCATTGAATAAAAGTATCTGTACAGTTTTTGGTTGACATCTGAACAAAGTTTACCCATGAATAAACATGTACAATAACTAATGATATCATTTTCAATGCATAAAAATGAATATTCTCCAATATTACATGAAAATTCTCTAATATTCTCATTAATAAAGAATAATCCAAAAGATGATGCCTTATGAAGAATGGCTAAGGGAGCTGGGCATGTTTAGCCTGGAGAAGAGGAGGTTAAGAGGAGGTTAAAAGGATGTCACATAGAGGAGGGAGAAAGGTTGTTTTCTACTGTTCCAGAGAAGCGGACACGGAGCAATGGTTCCAAACTACAAGAAAGAAGATTCCACCTAAACATGAGGAAGAACTTCCTGACAGTAAGAGCTGTTTGACAGTGGAATTTGCTGCCAAGGAGTGTGGTGGAGTCTCCTTCTTTGGAGGTCTTTAAGCAGAGGCTTGACAACCATATGTCGGGAGTGCTCTGATGGTGTTTCCTGCTTGGCAGGGGGTTGGACTCGATGGCCCTTGTGGTCTCTTCCAACTCTATGATTCTATGATTCTATGATTATTCTCGAGAATTTAACATCACTAGTCAGCGCCACCAACAGCTCAAGGATGCCACAGGTTTTATGTAGGCTAGGCCACACCAACAGCTCAAGAAAACTATAGTGCTAAAGTTATCAAATTTTTGTAGTCTACATTGTGTTTTCATTGTTGTAACCTGCTCCAGAATCTTAAGGTGAGGGGCAAGTAATATATTATTATTATTATTATTATTATTATTATTATTATTATTATTATTATTATGCAAATTTGCCTTAATAGATCTTTTCCAATTTTTTAATCTAAAATTATTACTGATTTTTAAAATTCTTTTTTTAGCTAATCATGGAGATAAGGGGAAGACAAGGGAACAAAACTGCACTGCCCTTTCTCCCTGGGCTTTGCCCACATCCTTGCATGCAAATATTCAAAACAATGAGGACTAGAAACTTGCTTTTTTAAAAAATAAAAAAGAACAAAAGCTTTGTTTCTTATAAAGGTGAGATGAGCACCAGAAACCTTCAGTCTGATCTTTCTGTAATTGGGCAGAATGACAGGATAAACAAAGTCTTGCCTGTAGGCCACTGCAGTCGCTCAAAGGATCAAACAGAAACAGCTTTAAGGTAGAATATCTTTTTAAAAAATAAAATGAAATAAGACTATTTCTAAAAAGCAGAAGCTTTCATATAACAAACGGTACTGATATATTTTAACAGCAGGGGTAGTTAATAGACCACGTTAAACTTCAGGAATATTAGGAACATGCTCAAACTTTTTCTTTTCCAATTAATTTAAGGAACTTATTAACAAATCAAACCACTTTATTTAAATTAGGCACCTAGCCATGTAATTAATTAAGTAAAACCATTTAAAGCCCATTTTTCTCCCCATTTTCGATGGCGGTGCTAAAGCAGTTAAATGCTAAAGCAGAGAAGAGAAAAAGCCAATTAATTTACCAATGACTCTCCCCCCCCCCTTAAACACACACATAGACATACAATAGCACAGCAAATCAGCTCTCCTCTGTAGAGATGGCATTTTGAATCCCCCCCCCTTGCTTGTTTAATGATCATCTTGGTGGGTTTTCTTTTCCCCTCCCCCCTCTCTCCCTGTGTACAGACATGGCTCTGGTTGTTGGATTAATTTCAATAAATGCAAAAAAATCTTTATTCTAACTGTTCCGAAGCACTTGTTATTTACATTTCGAAGTGCAGGATTACTCATGCATGGCTGACTGTCAATTAATTCAATATCGCCCTGTGGATTCCTCCATTTGTAATTGGAAAAACAGAGCTTTCCTTGGGCTCTGCAGAGAACAGCAGCTGTTTAACTACAGGTGGTACTTGAAGCAGCCACATCTACACACATCTCGTTCGGGGGGCGGGGAGGACGGCCACATCGCCAAGAGAAACGGGGAGCCTGAGGCCACAATGACACATTATGCCACATGTCACCCTCTAATCCAGTGTTGAGGAACCTCAGGCCCCCATTGTGGCCCTCTAAACCTTCTATATGGCCCTCAGGATTGTCTCCCAGCCACACCTCTTCTTGCCAACAAAGGTCCGTATAGTAAAAGCTATGGTTTTCCCAGTAGTGATGTATGGAAGTGAGAGCTGGACCATAAAGAAGGCTGATCACCGAAGAATTGGTGCTTTTGAATTATGGTGCTGGAGGAGACTCTTGAGAGTCCCATGGACTGCAAGAAGATCAAACCTATCCATTCTTAAGGAAATCAGCCCTGAGTGCTCACTGGAAGGACAGATCGTGAAGCTGAGGCTCTAATACTTTGGCCACCTCATGAGAAGAAAAGATTCCATGGAAAAGACCCTGATGTTGGGAAAGATGGAGGGCACAAGGAGAAGGGGACGACAGAGGACGAGATGGTTGGACAGTGTTCTCGAAGCTACCAGCATGAGTTTGACCAAACTGCAGGAGGCAGTGGAAAATAGGAGTGCCTGGCGTGCTCTGGTCCATGGGGTCATGAAGAGTCGTACACGACTAAACGACTAAACAACAACAACAACTGCAATGCAGTCTACCTTTGAAGGTGACCCAGAATCTGCAACTAATCCAGAATGCAGCAGCTAGACTGGCAACTGGGAGCGGCCGCCGAGACCCTATAACACTGGTCTGGAAAGACCTACATTGATTCCCAGTATGTTTCCAAGCACAATTCAAAGTGTTGGTGCTGACCTTTAAAGCCCTAAATGGCCTTGGCCCAGGATACCTGAAGAAGCGTCTCCACCCCCATCATTCAACCCGGACACTGAGGTCCAGCGCCGAGGGCCTTCTGGCGGTTCCCTCCCTGCGAGAAGTGAGGTTACAGGGAACCAGGTGGAGGGCCTTCTCAGTAGTGGCACCCGCCCTGTGGAACACCCTCCCATCAGATGTCAACAAATACAATTACAATAACCATTAAACACTTCTACTCCATGCCTTCCTTGAGTGCCTTTACCAGAGTACAATCTGTTCTTTTTTTCAAAAAAATAAAAGTTACAGCTTCTTTTATTTACAACAGTGTCCTGCATTTCAAGGGCCATAGGTCCCAAAGGTTAGAAATTTATCTCGTCCAGCATCTCAAATCTCATAGCAGGGCCTTCAGATCCATTCAGGGAGATCAACAGTATCTACAGAAGGCAGCAGCCCTCTACTGCTGCCTCCGTTCCAAAAACCAGTGTTTGGCGGAATGCCACCTTTGGACAATGAAGGTTCTATTGGCCACTAACAGGACAATCCTCTGTGAATTTCTCCAGGCCCACATTAAAGTCACCTGCAGAAGCCACAAGTCATATATGCTGCATGTTCTCCTCAGGGTAGACCCGCTGAAATGAATAAAACCTGACTTAGTCATGTCTATTAACTTAAATGGATCTACTCTGAGTAGGACTAGCACTAGATACAGTCCCATATTTCTTCCTGCCCAGACAGGTTATATACACTGATCTCTGCAGAGTAGTTTAAGGTTGCCATACTCAATTCGGACAGAAAAGTTGTTGAGGTTTTTTTTTGGGGGGGGCAAAGTTCTGGAGCAAAGAAATCGGACATTTTCGAGCTATTTCAGAAGAAAATTGGCAAAAACAACACTGATGACTCTGCCATACGTCAGACATTTAGTCGACTTCTGCCTGGACACTTCTTGTGATTGCACTATTCTGGATATGTCCAGGAAATTCTGTACGTATGGCAACCCTATTTAATTGCAAAGCCCAAAGAAATCAGCACTGGCTTAGTACAGTAAACCCGCAACTTACACAGAGGTTACGATTTGCGGACTGCACCTAAATCCAAAATTGCATATAGTCAAAACCCACTGGGTTCAATGGTGGGTAGAATTGCCAATGCCATCTTTTCCTGAAACCCTGCTACCTTTTTAAATTTTATTTGTATTTTGCTACATGCATGAAGCTGAATGTGCCCAAGTTAAATGTACATAAGTCGTGGGCTTACAGGGATATACTCACATATCGTTAATCAGATGATACGATTCAACCACCACCATGCCTTTTCCCCCCTTCTTTTTTTAAGGGAATTAATATGTAATGAACTTAACAACAAGGGTAATTAAAAGGTGTGTGTTGTAAAGGAATAATGCCTAATGACATAGGGTTCTCTATCTCTCTCCCTTTCTCCAAGGATACAGAGGAAGGGGGCTATGAAGCAGCGATTCAAGAAACATAATGAACAGGAAGCTTTGATAAGGGGGACAGTTAATCTGTGTAATGAAAAACTCACTAGTTTAATATACTACCAACTCCACCACAGCTTGTTTTACAGTAAGTTTTATGTGGTAATTACATTTAGCCCTCTTATTAAGGGGGTTTAATATCTGATTATTATTAACAACAACAGTAATAGTAGCAGTTGTTGTTACTGTTATTACTAAAATCATCTTTGGTGTAACAACATTATTGAAACACTAGCTTTGAATTATGATTTCAATAAAGTCGGGAAACGCTGTGTGCGTTTTAAGGTCCAAGCTGTTTCTGCCTCCTTACTATTCAAGAGAATCATTTCTTTCAACGAATGTTTACAGCACCACAGAGCCAGTGTGGTGTAGTGGTTAAGAACGGTGGACTCGTAATCTGGTGAACCGGGTTCACTTCCCCACTCCTCCACATGCAGCTGCTGGGTGACCTTGGGCCAGTCGCACTTCTTTGAAGTCTCTCAGCCCCACTCACTTCACAGAGTGTTTGTTGTGGGGGAGGAAGGGAAAGGAGAATGTTAGCCGCTTTGAGACTCCTTCGGGTAGTGATAAAGCGGGATATCAAATCCAAACTCCTCCTCCTCCTCGGAGAGATGGCAACTTTCAGAAAATGACTGTTCCTGTAGACCCGTTCTGTGGATTTGTGGGGGGAGAGTATCATCTACAATTGGAGAGGGGGGGCATAATTTGGTGCTAGAGCACATGCACAGCACACAGGAGATCTCCAGTTCAGTTCCTGTCATCTCCACCCAAAGGACATAGGTCTTCAAGCAAAGCGTGGGCAGGAAGCCTGAGGCTCTTGAGATGTTGCCAGCCCGTAGTTCCCTCCGTGCCTGATCTTTGGCCACACTGGGCAGGGTCTGACGCAATCTGGAGTCCAGCAATGCCTGGAGGGCCACAGTTTCCCCAGAGCTGAAGAGCTGCCTCCAGCTGTGAAATATACTCAGAGTCCTGCAGTGATTTCATGCTCTTTATTGCAGCTTGTAAAACAGTGATTGAATTCCCCCCAAAACTTCAGGCCTTTATATACATTATTTACAGAATGAGTCCCGTCTAATTGGCTGATTCTGCTTCCCTCCTGGAGCCTGATTGGTCTTCTCCTGCAGGCCAATCAGTTGTTGCATTCTACGATCCTACCAGCCTAATAGGCTGATTAACTTCCTCCTGGAGCCTGATTGGTCTTCTCCTGCAAGCCAATCAGTTGTTGCATTCTAGGATCCTACCTGCCTATTGTTCTAGGATCCAAACTTAGTACATATCAAACTAGGTAAAGGTAAAGGGACCCCTGACCATTAGGTCCAGTCGTGACCGACTCTGGGGTTGCGGCGCTCATCTCGCTTTATTGGCCAAGGGAGCCGGCGTACAGCTTCCAGGTCATGTGGCCAGCATGACTAAGCTGCTTCTGGCGAACCAGAGCAGCGCACAGAAACGCCGTTTACCTTCCCGCCAGAGCGGTACCTACTTGCACTTTGACATGCTTTTGAACTGCTAGGTTGGCAGGAGCAGGGGCCAAGCAATGGGAGCTCACCCTGTTGCGGGGATTCGAACCGCCGACCTTCTGATCGGCAAGTCCTAGGCTCTGTGGTTTAACCCACAAACAAACTGGAAAGGGGCAATTCTGAGCTACATGGGCTAACGTTTTGTCCTTAGTATATAAGACAGCTTCCTTTGCTCATATTGAGTCACATAAACAGAAGGAAAGCTGAGGAGACAGGAGGGGCAGTGGATAGCTTGGGTCCCCAATGTGGTACTGTGGACTACAACCCCCACCAGTCCCAAGCAGCTTGGCCAATGATTAAGGAAGATGGGATTTGTAGTCCATTAGATCTGGGGCACACCACTTTGGCTACCCTGGGATAAAGTGTCAGAGTTCCCCTCTACAATGACCAGAGATCAAATCTCCACCAAGCAAAGAAACTCAGCGGATGACCTCAGACCAGTCGCTACTCCCTAAGTCACTGCTGAAGGAATGCCAGAGCTTCTAGGTGGGTTACCTGTGCTTCCCCCAGGTTACCCCCAGTTGCTGATGGACTCCAGCTCCCATCAGCCCCAGCCAGCATAGCCAATGCTCAGAGAAGAGGTGAGCTCTGGTGCAGCAACATGTCAAGGGCCACAGGCTCCCCCATCCTTGCTGAAGGAGGAAGGCATGGAATGAAACCATAATAAATGACCTTTGCACAAATATCAATAGTCAAGTTTGCCTTTTTAAAACCGCCTTTGAATAAGAAGAGTCAAGAATGTCCATCATGTCTTTACTGCAATATTTTCTGTTATTAAGCTTTTGAAGTTGGGTCCCAATTCTAGCCCCACCCATCAAAAAAAATGAACATGACCGCCTTAGCTGCATTCATTTCAGTGGGTCTATTCTGAGTAAAACTCACTTGGACACAACCCGGAATATTATTGTACATTTAATTGACATTACATTTGCTTTGCTATTTATTCTTTGGGCTGACATTTGATTCATTTAGTTGCAGCCACTTTCATTTGTCTCCGTTTTGCCCTAACTTCTTTCTTGTTTCCCACCCCCCATGAAATAAAAGGGACACAATGAACAGAATTAGGCAGTAAAATCAGCTCCCATGACAAGAATTGGTACATCATCACTCCATCGCGAAGGGTATGAATATTTGGGGGCACCCATTCATTATTCCAAGCATTAGAAGATGATTAACATTTAACAGAATTTATCCTGTTCAATGTAGCTTTTAAGTCCTTCCAAAATAAAACACACACCTCCCTTTTGAGTTTCTTCCAGCTCTGAAACACCTAGGGTTTGTTTGTTCTTTTACTCCGAATCTTTAATTCTTTTTTTCCCTGACAGTTGTCCTCAACACGCACAAGCGATTCACTATGATCCCCGATAATGACTTCCGATACTGTCCCTAGACTCTGCCTGCCCTTCTCCATTCCACAAGCAGAGGTTTTACCCTTATTGCTATTAACTTGCCTGCACAGTTGCTCAACAAAACCAAACAGGTGTGAGACCAGAGTATGGAACTCAGATAAATGAAAAGGCCGGCTTCCTGCTGCAGACAATCACAGAACAGTGGATGCCCGGGCTACGACAACCACAGCCAAAACAAACGCAGCAGGATATAATCAGTCTTCCAGTCCAGTTTCACACAGTGCGTTTCCTGCTTCCTAACAGTGTTACTGAGGATTTTGTGGCTATCTCGGTTGTTGGTTTAAGAGCACAAACACCAAATAAGCATTTATTTGATGACACGTTAAAATATGAAATCTCCCAAATTGAGTCCTCCCATTTTAATTAGTTGAAGGTTTAATGGGAATGCTTTACAGCATATTTTAATTATGGATGTTTCTATTTTAATGTTTTATCGGTGTTGTTATATTTTGTATTTTAAATACAGATGCATTCATTTTAATGAATGCATTTTTATACTTGTAAATGGCTTAGAGGCCTGTTTGGACAAAAAGCAGTACAGTATAGAGTTAATAAAGAAGAGTGGTAATGAAATGAAAATTGAAGACATCCTTAAAAAACAAACAAACTCCTCCTCCAGTATTGTGATGGATCTCCAGGCAAGAGCAGGAAGTAATAAGCAGAATTTGACATTTAAAGAGGATTCTCCAAATGTTCAAAGTAGTTTACAATCCTGTATTAGAATTTGCCCAGGCATTCTGCTTTGTTCGAATCTTGCAGTGTGTGTGTGTGTGATGAGAGAATTTATTGGGATATTTTGTCTTTTTTATGCCATCCAATTTGTGAGCAAGATTTAAATTTTCTGAAATTCATGTTGGAGGGCTCTAGTAGGGTTTGAAAGGTATAGAAGTGCTCGCTCCCCCCCCCCATATATATCCCATTTTAGCCATACTCCAGAGTAGACCTAGTGAAATTAATGGGTTTGACTGATTTAGGTCTACCATGAGGAATAAATAATTGTATACCACCCAGTATACTGTTGCATACTTTGCAATATTAATTATGTTTTTCCCCTCTGTTCCTATTTTGAGAGTCATGGGGGGGGGGGGGAGAAGGCTTAAAGGAAGGATAGTAATGTCTACAATAATCCTTGTATGGCAATCAGTGTTTTTGTACCCCATAGTTTAGGTTGGGAGGTGAGACAACAAACAAACAGCTTCCCCAAGTTAATTCATGGGGAAGCCACTATGGGATACAGAATATTTTGTAGCTGGCTTCAGTAGTTTGACCTACAACCTTAATTTCAGTGGTGTAACTTAGTTTCCTTTTGCTTCTATTTTATTTGCCGTGAACTGGTAATGGGAGCTGCCGAGAAGGGAAAGGGCACTGTTGACGTGGATAAATCCCAGACTAAAGATCACCACTAACAATTTGAAAGGGGATGTAATCTGGCGCCACTGAACATCAGCTTGAGTTAGACCTCATACTCTGGGTTCCAGAACAACAGTCAAGAGCTCACATATAGCATCAGTTCACAATATAGTTGGAAAGCTCCAGCAAACACGTAAGATTAATAATGATATTAAATAGTAATAATAATCATATTGCTAATGCATTTGGTTCCTCAATATTAAGTATCTACTCAGCTTGATTCGTGATTAAGACCATGTTGGATAAAGAGCCAAAAGCCAGTTGATTTAGATTTGCACATTATTATTATTATTATTATTATTATTATTATTATTATTACTACCCATCTGCCAGGGTTTCTCCAGCCAATCTAGGCATCTTCCAAAACATATAAAAGCATAATAAAACATCCCTTGTTGTCTGCTCATTTGTGAAATGGAAAGAAAACAAAAAAAAGTCTTATTTTACAAAACAATTCTCGCATACGTAAAGGTCCCAAAATATTACATTTATTAATACTTATTCCAAGTGTTTCTTTTGAGCTTTTTATGTACACCATATACACAGGGCCAGCAACATGGTGCTGTTGAGATGTTGTTGGACTGTGGTTCCCATCACCTCCAGCCAGCATCGTTAATGGTCAAGGATGATGGGAGCTGAAGTCCAACAACATTGGGAAGAGAACTTGTCCCATGCCCTCCCCAAATCTTGTCTAGAAGGTTTATGGGGTGCATAGGTGTGGCGGGGGGGGGGTTCCATTGTTCAAGTGGAAATCCTTGCACCGATAGAATGAGTTCGTTCAATAACATTCCCCATGCTACCCACTTTGACACAGGCTGATAATTATGGTAATGGAAAGCTCCTGAATTAAAAACACAAAGAACCTGAGACTCGAGACCCAAATGGAGCCAGCAAGCATGGGCAGAGCTGATTGTTCTTTAGAGAAAGGAGGAAACCCATTACAACCCCTCTAGGAATTCAACTTGCTGGGGGGAAAGTACAGCAGTGCTCTGACAGCACCAGGCACCGAAACTTTATTGTTTCAATATATTTCTTTAGAGACCCTACCCATCAGTTGCTACAATATCATTTTCTAATACGCTGTGAGAAAGTTGCACCCTGAAGCCAAAGAGAACCCTTTTTTTTCATTTTGAAAGGGGAGAAGATATTCAAAGTGAAGTAAGGCACAGCCACAAAAGCAAAATGAAAGAGAAGCAGCTGTGATCTCTCTATCTCTCCCTTCGCTCCTGCTGCTGCACATTCTAGCTTCATATATTGCCAGGTTATTTTAGGGAACAGCTGAAGGAAGATGTTGGTTGCAAGAATGGGCAACCAAAATGATTGGGAGGCAGTGTGAGCCTCCATATACCAGTTGTTGAGGATAACAGGTAGGGCAAGTGCTGTTGCCCTCAGGTCCTACAAGACGGGCTTCCTATAGGCACTTGGTTGGTTACTTCTGGGAACAAGATGGCGCACCTGTTGTTGTTCTTATTGTTGTTCTTGTTACAGTGGTACCTCAGGTTTCGAACTTAATTTGTTCTGGAGGTCTGTTCTTAATCTGAAACTGTTCTTAATCTGAGGTACCACTTTAGCTAATGGGGCCTCCCACTGCCACCGCACCACTGCCACGCAATTTCTGTTCTCACCCTGAAGCAAAGTTCTTAACCCGAGGTACTATTTCTGGGTTAGCGGAGTCTGTAACCTGAGGGTTCTGTAACCCAAGGTAACACTGTAATGTATTTATTAAATTTGTTTACCGCCCTATATCCATAGATCTCAGGGCGGTTCACAACATAAAATGACATTTTTTAAAAAAAAACAACAAACCTGACAAAATACATTAAAAATATATATTATCAAAGGGCTAGAGCAACTCCCCTATTAAGTTGCTCCAGCCCTTTGAGTCTCCTGATCGTAGAGCCAGAGATCCTCCAATGAAGCTGAAGGATGAAAGATTCAGAACAGACAAACGAAAGTACTTCTGCACACAGTTAAAACTATGGAATTTGCTGCCGTGAGATGCAATGATGGCCACCAATGTGGATGGCTTGAAAACGAAATTAAGACACGTTCAGGGAGGTTTTGGTTTGCAATGGCAAGAAGCCTACATAATATCTAGTATTAGAAATCTTGTGCCAGTTCTTGTGGGGCACAGATGGGAAGAGGGCCAGTGGCCTCGTGTCCTGCTTTTTGACTCCCCACAGGCATCGGGTTGGCTAGTAAGAGCAGAGCACTGGCCCAGAGTGTCCTGAGGTCCCATCCAGATGGGTTTTTCTCCTGCCCTTTCTTCACAAAGGCCAGTTAGCCTAGTGAGGGGGGGACTGATTTTCAGCTGGAAGCAGAACTAAAGAAAAGGCTCCACATAACTTTTTAATATTGTGTTATTTATTATCTCCAGCAGTGTCTACTTTGATGGGCAAGTTTCTGCATATATTTGCACAGAAGCAGCGGTGTGTTTTCTGGGAAATTTTCAACTGAATTTTTCTAGGGAAATTTGCAATGCAAATTAGGGCAATTTGTGCTGTCCTTATGCCCTTTAGAGTGATCTAAGTCAGCATGTTTATTTTACTTGTATATAGTAAAGAGAGATAAAAACTTTTGAAACTTCCCAGCTTGCCTTATATTGTTTTTTTGTTTCATCTGACATTCTTTTATTGTTACTAATGAATTTACAAAACAGACAATTTCCCATGAGGGGAAAATAGGGAAATCTTAACTCCCACAGAACAGATTCATTAATTCCAGGAAAAGCCTGACTTCATGTCAGTGACACTCAAACTTTTATCCCTATTCAAGAAATAGCCTTGACTCATCATTTTGATGGGCAGGCAATTTTTGAAGATGTTAGATTATTAAACATTTTGTCTCCCATAAGCCTCCATGTGGGGAAAAAGATGAACATTAACTTATGCAGATCCACGAGTTGACAGTATTAGGATGGAGTAGAGTAATCAAATATTTAATACCAATGATTACATTGATCACATGTATTCTTTAATTAATGGTGCATTAATTAATTAATCAATCGGTGCATAGAACAAAGCGAAATGGTTGCTTTATAAATAAACGTTGTCCAATATCTTGACAGTTATTTTAAAATGCCTTTAACAGAAAGAAGAATGGAACAGATTGGGTCCTGATACTAATCCTTGGAGGTAGAAGGGACATTTATTATTTTCCTTGATGCGAGAATCACCTTCTACTTGCTGTTTGTAAGGATGACCTCTCCCTTTTAAGCAGTGCTATTTTTCTTTAAAAAGAGGTGCCGGAACTAAGTTCCTGTGAGTTCCCCCTGGAAAAAAACTCTGCTTTTAACCCATACGTAAAGATACCATAAAATCCACTGGCAAGGGATCAACAGTAAGCTACAATGCGTTAGGATGTTAGTGTTATTGCCCTTAGTAAATAACACATGCATCATACTTAAAAGGCTAAAACTCAATTATCTTAGATACATTTCCATTTTCAAGACAGACAAGAGGTATATTACAGCTAAAGAGGTACATTTGCCTGGTGGACTCCAGCTTCAGGGTCAAGCTTAGTATGTAGCAGCAACTTGCAGAGAGAACGGAAAGCACAAAAACAGATGCCACACAGGCTAAATGGGCACAGCTGGTGGGTTTGCTAACTACTTTCCATGTTCATTGCTCTTTTAACAACACAGGGCCCATTGCCTTTTCTTGATCTGTAATCCACACAGGGCGTCGAGGAAGCAAATGGCCTAAAACAAAATGATTTGTTAACTCTACACAGTGGAGCAAATGAATAGAGCGTGATATCGCCTTTGAGCGTAGCAGCCAGCTTCTTCCTGAAGGCGGTGCTCAGAAACAAACCCAAGTCTCTGTGACCATGCAGCTGCAATGTGGAGGAGAAACAGCAGGAGGCTTAACCTTTGCCCAGCCCCACTTACCACTGAAATCTCTTCTCCAGCTGAGGCTTCAGAAGCAACTTTGCCATGTTATCATGAAAAGCAACACAGGAGAGGAGGTTGCAAGGGAAACTTAGTGGGTGAAGCATTAAAGCACACCCTTCTTCTTGCTGCTTTTATGCTACAAATCCCCTCTACCTTGCTTTGCATTAGCTTGGAGACCCAGGTTTGCCATAAGAGTCCTGACTGAGCCAGCCAGGTGGTTAAAGGTAAAGGACCCCTGGAAAGTTAAGTCCAGTCAAAGGCAACTATGGGGTGCGGTGCTTATATCGCTTTCAGGCCAAGGGAGCCGGCGTTTGTCCACAGACAGCTTTCCAGGTCATGTGGCCAAGCATGACTAAACTGCTTCTGGTGCAATGGAACACTGTGGCGGAAACCAGAGCTCACGGAAACACCGTTTACCTTCCCGCTACAGCAGTACCTATTTATCTACTTGCACTGGTATGCTTTCAAACTGCTAAGTTGGCAGAAGCTGGGACAGAGCAACAGAAGCTCACCCCATTGAGCAGATTCAAATCCGTCGACCTCCTGATTGGCAAGCCCAAGAGGCTCAGTGGTTTAGACCACAGCACCACCCGTGTCCCTCTATCAGCTAAAAGACACTGCCTGCAGGCACAGCAGAACTGAAAGGGCAGGGCTAACGCTGTACATTCCCACTACCGCCCTCCATGTCTTTGGAAGTCAACAACTAAATAGGTGGCGTTGGTGTGTGTGAATTGCTGAAAGGGGAAGGGGCGAAACATCTAAGTGCCTCGTTTTCCCCCACTAACTGCTCCCATCACATCTTTTAAAAGACACATCTTGATGAAAGCTATGTTGTAAGTTGGAGTGAAATCAAATCAAATGAAGATGGCTTCCCCCCTGTGAGGTGATACTTAAAGGAAAAAAAGGCTCCCGGAAGAGAAAGTTCTTTGTAGAGTAATTAGCTATAATACACTTCTTTGAGACAACAGATCAAACAAAGCCTTTTTAAAAAGCAGTGTTGGGAGGTGGGGAGGAAGAGAGGAGACAGACTTCCTTGAAGGACTATAACCAATGCTTAGAATTTAGACGTTGAGTGTTCATCTCAATTCCAGACAGTGCAAAATGCTCAGATATGTAAGTTCATCTGAAGTTGCAGGAAGTCACAGCAAGAAATCTTTTGAGAACTCAGTTGTGTCTCTTTAGTAAAGCTCAGAAGCTAGGATCCAAAGACTTGGCTGAGTACCATGTGCCCAATGGGCATTTTGGACTTACATCAGTCTTAAGAGCAGACACATTATATACTAAAACTGAGGGCGATTTCAAATGACACATGAGATATAGAATCATAGAATCTTTGAGTTGGAAGGGACTCCAAAGGTCATCTTGTACAACCACTGCAATGCAGGAATCTCAGCTAAAACATCCATGACAGATGGCCATCCAACCTCTGTTTAAAAACCTCCAAGGAAGGAGAGTCCACCACTTCTTGTGGGAGTCTGTTCCACTGCCAAGCAGCTCTTACTGTCAGAAAGTTTTTCCGAATGTTTAGTTGGAATTTCCTTTCTTGTAACTTGAAGCCATTGGTCCTACCCTCCACAGCAGGAGGAAAGAAGCATGCTCTCTCTTCCATGTGACAGCCCTTAAGATATTTGAAGGTGGCTATCACATCTCCTCTTGGTCTCCTCTTTTCTAGGCTAAACATACCCAGCTTCTTCAAGCGCTCCCCATAAGGCTTAGTTTCCAGACACTTGATCATCTTGGTCGCCCTTCTCTGTACACATTCCAGCTTGTCAACACCCTTCTTAAATTGTAGAGCCGAGAAATGGAGGCAGTATTCCAAGTGTGGTCTGACTAAGGCAGAATATAGTGGTACTATTACTTCCCTTGATCTGGACACTTTACTTCCTACATTTTACCAACCAGCTTCCTTGCAAGAATATAATGGGGGACTTTGTCAAAAGCCTTACTGAAATCAAGATACACTATGTCCACAGCATTTCCCTGATTCACCAAGTTTGTAATTCCACCCAGAAAAGAAATCCGCTTGGGCTGGCATGACTTATTTTTGAGAAACCCGTGCTGGGTCTTAGTAATCACAACATCCTTTCCTAAACGTTCACATACCGACTGTTGAATTATCTGTTCTAGGACCTTCCCTGGTCACCTCCAGTCTGTAGGGATCTCACCTGTTTTCCAAAAATTATCAAAGATAAAAGACAAAGGCTCTGAAATTACATCTGCAAGCTCCTTTAGTACCCTTGGAAGCAGCTCATCAGGCCCTGAAGATTTGAATTCATTTAAAGTAGCTAGGTGTTCCCCTTACTACCTCTTTTCTTATCTTGGGCTGCAGCTCCCTCCTTGCAACATTTATTCTGTTACCACCAGGTTGGGCATCACTTTCCTTTGGGGTGAAGACAAAGTAGGTGTTGAGTAGTTCCACCTTTTCTCCGTCACCCAATAGCATTTCTCCATCTTCCCCACACAGAGGACCTACCACTTGCTTGTTCTTCCTTTTACTTTAGACAAAGCTGAAGAAACCTTTTTTTAAAAAATAAATTAATTAATTAACCTCTCTTGCAAGCCTGAACTCATTCTGAGCTTTAGCCAGCCTGACTTTCCCCCTGCAACTGTTGGCTACTCATGCTTACTTCTCCTTTGTGCAATGGGTCAGGGTCTGACATTTGTCCTGCAGCCACCACCAACTTCTACACCTGGAATGAAGACACAGGGCATCACACCTGGATTTAAATAAAATATGGATTTAAAGAAGCTGCAAGCTGCAAAGGGCAAGGTCCAAACTCTGCCACAATCTCCATAACAGTGCCTTCATCTAAGGTGAGCACTAAGAAGTTCTGCCTCAGAGGCAACTCCACCCTATCTGTAGAGGCTTCCTTAATGTTTTCTATGCAGTTCCTTCATTCAGCCAGAGCTGGATGGGGGTGCAGAGGCTGAATACCTTGCCTGACACCACTCCACAGTCAAGAGCCTAGAGACAAGACAGAACATCACACAGCCTGAAAGGCCTACATCAAAGGGCTCAACCCCTTCCAGCAGAAGCATGCCAGCAAGGATACCCAACGCAGTAGGAGCTGTTGAAACTCAGACAGCTTCCAGGACAGCATGCCAAAAGCAGGTCTCAGAGTACTAAGCCTGGATTTTATTAACACTATCGAGATATGAGTTCCAATACAAAATTGTGCTCTTGGAGAAGTTAAAATTCTGACACAAAGCACAGCTACAGGTGTGTTGAATAGTAAAGCCCCATTTCAAAAAGGGACAGCGGTTAATTCAGTAGGCTGTTGCATATGAACAAACGTTTAATGCTAGTGCCTTTTTGCTATCTGCTTTCTAGGAATCAAAAGCCTGCGACTGAGCCCCGGTTCCAGCACAAATACACTTTGCCCTCTCTATATTCTTGAAAAGCTTTGTGCTCAAAGTGTGTCCAACTGATCTGTAATGGCCATCATCTGACAATCAGTTCATTTGCACCAGGCTAAGTAGGGGACAAGTGTGCTGGAACAAAAGTCATTGTATTAGGATGAATTTAGGGAACTTTAGCGGGGGGAGGAAATAACTCTACACAGTCATTGACAGACTGAGGACAGAAGGCTTGACAATAGCCATGGTGAATCACACAAAACAAAGAGAGAGAGACTGCTCAAATGCCCTTTGGTCTTTTGAACTATCACATTATTTTTAAGTCTTTATTTAGGACAGCTGGATCCTCTCTATTTTTTGAGGGTCAAGATATTTCTTTTGTAAATTTTAGTATATCCTTAAAGGAAAAGAAATAGAACAAAAATGCACTCATCCCAATGTCTTTCTGCCAGTCACCTTAACTTGTTTACAGAATGGCACTGAGCTGGTGGCAATCTGCCTTTCTTCCGTTTTTGATTTTTTATTTGTGTGTGGGTATACAAGTAACTTAGAGATGCAGGTGGCACTGTGGGTTAAACCACAGAGCCTAGGACTTGCTGATCAGAAGGTCAGCGGTTTGAATCCCTGTGATGGGGTGAGCTCCCGTTGCTTGGTCCCTGCTCCTGCCAACCTAGCAGTTCGAAAGCACGTCAGAGTGCAAGTAGATAAATAGGTACCACTTGGGCGGGAAGGTAAACGGAGTTTCCGTGCGCTGCTCTGGTTCGCCAGAAGCGGCTTACTCATGCTGGCCACATGAAGCTGTACGCCGGCTCCCTCGGCCAATAAAGCGAGCTGAGCGCCGCAACCCCAGAGTCGGTCATGACTGGACCTAATGGTCAGGGGTCCCTTTAACTTTTATACAAGTAGATTACCAATTGTTTTCAGCTCCTGGTTCTTCTCCTCCTTTCAGGCTACTGCTGTGCCCAAAGATCCGTGCACCCTAGTTAGACCACTACACAAAATGAAATCCCGAAATCACGTTTCTGTTTTGTGCATAGTTACAATCGAAGCTGCTCTCCATTTCCACACGTCAGAGATGAACACTGCCAAATACTGCAGGTGTCAATTCTAAGATTGATTTTTGAGCTTTTCTTAACTGAAACAGGAAAGCATGTGGAATGAATCATTGGGTCTAATCTACAAACCGTGGCCAACCACACCCTAAGCCACCATCCCCTCTCACAACCAAGGAAATACAAGTGAATAGTAAGAAAACCCATACAAATAACGCTGACACAAACTCTCCCACTCACTAAGTAGAAGAATAGAAGCATAACCACCTGACCCCACCCCACTCACCATTCCCCCTCTCCTTCCTTCCTTCCTTCCTTCCTTCCTTCTTTCCTTCCTTTTTCTTTCTTCTTAACTGTTTAAACCAATTCATGAACCAAGAACCTGTACATTGACCACTAATAATGAAATGTATGTCATAGATAGTTTCCCACATTCATTATGCTATTTTTGTGATATATATACAAATGACATGAGAAACCTTAGTACTGTATACTTGTTTGTATAACATTATTCTTGTTTACAAAAACCAATAAAAACCCCAAAGTGGAATTGGTGGGAAGGGGACATTCACACATCCTTACTGAAAAAAACAGGCAAAATGGCAGGTTAATGCTTTTATCTGCAAAAATGAGTCATTGCGTGAGTTTCTGATCCAGGTAAGAACTTGGAACTGGCTTGAGTTGATGATTAGTGAATCCTTCCAGGGAGGCCCGTTCGCAACATGAAAAGAGCGCAACCAGCAGCGGCGCATCTGCACATGCGCAGGTTGCAATTCGCCGCTTCTGTGCATGCATGTGACGTGATTTTGTGCTTCTGTGCATGCACAAGCAGCGAAACCCAGAAGTAACTCTTTCCGGTACTTCCGGGTCGCCGCAGGACATAACCTGAAAGAACGTAACATGAAGCAAACGTAACATGAGATATGACCTGTATTTATTTATTTATTTATTTATTTATTTATTTATTTATTTATTTTTGCATTGCGCTCTTTCCACATGTTCAGCCAAAAGGTTTGTTTGCAACATAATGTGTTACAATTCCTGCCTTCAAGAGAGGAGTCCTCTATTTTTACTTTTTTTTATGTATTTGCATTTGTATCACCAATGCAGTCTATTGCAACTAGTGCTTGGAAGAAATGAGCAGCAGATGGATGCATGACAGCCTCGAAATCCTTGGCAGAGAAGCAACAGATGTAACCCTGGCAAGGAGGAGGGAATACGAAGAGGGTTTTGCCAGAAATGCTCTCACACCAGCAGTTAAGGGGAGAGTGCCAAAGAAAGAAGACCATTCCCTAGGCTATTAATAATAATAATAATAATAATAATAATAATAATAATAATAGTAATAGTAATGCATGTGTACATACCTCTATGTCTTGAGAGAACTGCAATCCATCTCAAGAATTGCACATGTCTATACCATGGTTTGTACATCAATTGCCCATCTTTCCCATGTGATGTAGGAATGGCAAAGGAGACATAACATGAATGGCTATAGAATATAAAAAAGGTAAGGAAAAGGTAAAGGAGGGACGTGGGTGGCGCTGTGGTCTAAACCACTGAGCCCAGCCTTGCCAATCAAAAGGTTGGCAGGTTTGAATCCCCGCAACGGGCTGAGCTCCCATTGCTTGGTCCCGGCTGCTGCCAACTTAGCAGTTCGAAAGCACGCCAAAAAGTGGAAGTAGATTAATAGGTACCGCGTTTACATGCGCTGCTCTGGTGTCGGTGTTCCATTGCGCCAGAAGCGGCTTAAGTCATGCTGGCCACATGACCCAGAAAAACTGTCTATGGACAAACGCCAGCTCCCTCTGCCTGTAAAGCGAGATAAGGGCCACAACCTCAGAGACGTTTGCAACTGGACTTAACTGTCAGGGGTCGCTTTACCTTTAAAGTCCAGTCAAAGGCCACCTGCGTCCCTTGCTTCTAAGGTATAAAGGTAAAGGTAAAGGTAAAGGTACCCCTGCCCGTACGGGCCAGTCGTGACCGACTCTGGGGTTGCGCACCCATCTCGCTTAAGAGGCCGGGGGCCAGCGCTGTCCGAAGACACTTCCAGGTCACGTGGCCAGCGTGACGAAGCTGCTCTGGCGAGCCTGCACCAGCGCAGCACATGGAAATGCCGTTTACCTTCCCGCTATAAAGCGGTACCTATTTATCTACTTGCACTTAGGGGTGCTTTCGAACTGCTAGGTGGGCAGGAGCAGGGGCCAAACAACGGGAACTCACCCCGCCGCGGGGATTCGAACTGCCGACCATACGATCGGCAAGTCCTAGGTGCTGAGGCTTTACCCACAGCGCCACCCGCGTCCCTTACTCTAAGGGACTTCTTCTAAGGTATATCTGTCCATAAATTCTGAAATTTGCTAATGGTATATAAGCACATTTATAGCAACATGTAAAGGGACATGGGACTTGCCTAGGACATGGGACATGGGACAGAGCCTAGGACTTGCCGATCAGAAGGTCGGCAGTTTGAATCGCCACGACGGGGTGAGCTCCTGTTGCTTGGTCCCTGCTCCTGCCAACCTAGCAGTTCGAAAGCACGTCAAAGTGCAAATAGATAAATGGGTCCCGCTCCGGCGGGAAGGTAAACGGCATTTCCATGCGCTGCTCTGGTTTGCCAGAAGCGGCTTAGTCATGCTGGCCACATGACCTAGAAGCTGTACGCCGGATCCCTCAGCCAATAAAGCGAGATGAGCGCCGCAACCCTAGAGTCGGCCACGACTGGACCTGATGGTCAGGGGTCCCTTTACCTTTACCTTATAGCAGTATGTAGCCAAATAGTATTTGAGTGAGCCAGCCACTATTCTAGGATTCATTTTCTCCCCCCCCCCAAGCAACCTCTGTTATGGATTTATCTCTCACTCACCTGCAGAAACCTGTCCTCTTAAAGGTGCTTTCCGTTTAATCATACCTTTTGTCATGACAAACTGTTATTAGAGTTGCACGCAGCATTGTACTTTTCCATTTCCTATGTGTGTGGGCTGTTCAACAGGAAACAAAATAAATTGCGTGTTCGGCACCTAATATTGTTATAGAGGAAACAACAAGAAGAACTAAATAATCATTTCCCCCTGCCTAAGAGCGGCATGCAGCTTGACGCAAGCGATCTGGACAAAAATAAGCAAGTGCAATTTTCTGCAGCGGAGATGGGGGACCTGTGGCCTTCCAGATGTTGTCAGACTCCAACTCCCATCAGCCCCAGCTGACAGGGCCCATGGCCAGGGATTATGGGAGCGGTAGTCTGACAGCATCTGCAGGACTACTAGTTCAGCATTCAGGCTATACAGTAGTCCTAGAGATGTGTTACTCATGTGTACAGCCTGGGGCAGTGTTAGCCCCCACCCCCAGATGTTGGGTCCTCTTTCTTTCTTTTTAAACAACCCCCATGCTGCACAAGAGATCCTCTTCGCATGTAGGGCCTCTGTGCTATTTGGAGACTAGGTTCACTGGGGGCCTTAATGTACAAAACCCCTACATCTTTTGGAGCAGCTTGGACACTGGCATAGGAACACAGGTCGGGATGGGCTGCCTAATTCCATTCAGTTCAGATGCTCATTTCCCTGTCCCCCATTCCTTGTCCCATTCCCTTGTCAAAGAATGGTTTCTTTCCAAAATGCATGAAAAATGTGTGTGTGTGTACATATAAAACTTCCCCTCGAGGATTCTATGATAGCCTGTGAGATATCCTTCTATAAACATCTGGAGATCCACGTTCCTCAACCTTTTCCATCCAGTTTCTACATGAATCATGCACTTAAACCCACATTTAAATACATATTTTATCATATAAATATGCATTTCTAAATGTATTCATTTAAAAATGCATTGTGATGTGTGTATTTTTAGCTGAAAATTGCATGAATCAGGAGAAATGCAAAATTTGGAGAACTACTTTCTGATCCACACATTTGTCCAGACAGTTTACAGCAAAATTCACAAATTCCTCAAGCGTTCCTAGTTGAGACAATGGTTTGGGTCTCCTGGGTCCCCTTTTATTTGCTGTAGTCAATGTATTCAATTCCTTTAACTTGCCCCCTCTAATATCACACACTTCAAACCTTCTCTCGTCCTTCTGCACTCCTTTATTGTGTTGACTACCACTGCACACGGGACGCAGGTGGCACTGTGGGTTAAACCACAGAGCCTAGGACTTGCTGATCAGAAGGTCGGCAGTTCGAATCCCCGCGACGGGGTGAGCTCCCATTGCTCGGTCCCAGCTCCTGCCGACCTAGCAGTTTGAAAGCACGTCAAAGTGCAAGTAGATAAATAGGTACTGCACTGGCGGGAAGGTAAAGGGTGTTTCCGTGCGCTGCTCTGGTTCACCAGAAGCGGCTTAGTCATGCTGGCCACATGACCCAGAAGCTGTACGCTGGCTCCCTCAGCCAATAAAGCGAGATGAGCGCCACAACCCCAGAGTCGGTCACGACTGGACCTAATGGTCAGAGGTCCCTTTACCTTTACTTTTTACCACTGCACACGATATTCCAAGGAAGGTTTAAGTGGAGTCAAGTGGAAGTGACTCTCTCACCTCCTCAAGCCTTGCCCACAAAACCTCTGTCCAGGCAAAAAACGTGCAAAACTGTCACATTGCTGACTCATATAGGCAGCTTGTGTTCTGCTGAAATGAAATTCTCAGATCAAAGGCACAGTTCCCATTATTACATGGCATGCTCCCCACTGCCAAACTAGAATAAATATTATATAGAACACCTTTTAACACCCCAGGCATAAATACGTCCGACTGATTTCAGTGGAGTTTTGTTTCTATAGAAGAATCCCACCCCCTATACCAAAACTCCTAATGACTTTCTGGACATGGGGAAATTTATTCCTTCTAGAAATGAAAGGTGTGACACAAAATCAGGTGCAGTCCCCTAGACCCTGGCCTGAATTCTTGTGGGGTGAAGAGGCACAGAGCTTATTGATATATAAGCTAGGGTACTGCATTTTGCAGAAATTAATATGGTCGATGGTCACAGTGGATTTTAGTTCTAGGGGTCCAGAGAGGTGGTAGTAAGTGGCAGCAAAGACAGATCAAGCCAAATGCCTCTCAACACAATGAAAGACAGTGATTTTGTCCCTTATGTGCTGTATGTTACTCCTCGAAAGATTCCATCAACAGTGGCTCCAAAAAATGTTACACATCACCTGGGAAGACAGGCGAACTAATGCCAGTGTGCTGGAAGAAGAAAAGATCACCAGTGTCAAAGCAGTTATTCTTCAACATCAACTTCGTTGGACTGGTCATGTTGTGCGGATGCCTGATTATCGTCTTCCAAAGCAACTACTCTATTCCAAACTTAAAAATGGAAAGCGTAATGCTGGTGGTCAACAAAAGAGGTTCAAAGACTCTCTCTGAAGGCAAATCTAAAAAAAATGTAGTATAAACACCGACAGCTGGGGAACACTGGAATGCAAGCACTCCAACTGGAGAACAGCTTTTTCCAAAGGTGGTCATGGACTTTGAAGACACTTGAACTCCGGATGAAAGGGAGAAATGTACTAAGAGGAAGGCATGCTTGGCAAATCCACACCGTGATCAACTCCTGCCCAGAAACCAATGTCCCCACTGTGGAAGGATGTGAGGAGATCCAGAATTGGCCTCCACAATCACTTACAGACTCATGTTTTATTTGAAGGAGCATCTCCACCCCCATTGTTCTGCCTGGACACTGAGGTCCACCACCGAGGGACTTCTGGCGGTTCCCTCACTGCGAGAAGCCAAGTTAAAAGAACCAGGCAGAGGGCCTTCACGGTAGTGGCACCCGCCCTGTGGAACACCCTCCCACCAGATGTCAAAGAGAACAACAACCACCAGACTTTTAAAAGACATCTGAAGGCAGCCCTGTTTAGGGAAGTATTTAATGTTTAATAGATTATTGTATTTTAATATTCTGTTGGAAGCCGCCCAGAGTGGCTTTGTAAGCCCAGCCAGATGGGCAGGATATAAATAAATTATTATTATTATTATTATTATTAAAACCATGTTTATGGAAGACAATCTTACTCAGCTATGAGTGATCACCAGAGAAGAAGAAGTATGTTACAACATGATAGACATTTTAAAAAGTATGCATTGCCTGGAGGAAGTGGACAAAGAAAAGTTTTTCTTCCTCATGACACTAGAACTTGTGGACATCCCATAAAGCTGAAAGTTGGGAGATTCAGGACAGGTAATCACAAAGCCATAGAACTGTAGAATTGGAATGGTCTCCCAAAGATCATCTAGCCCAACCCACCTGCATGTGTCTGTTTAAACTATGGAACTCACTGCCACAGGAGGCAGGGATGACCCCCAACTTGGATGGCTTTGAAAGAGGATTGGACAACTTCATGAAGAAGGTTATCCATGGCCCTGCCTCCACGACTTGGAGCAGCCATGATTCTGAGTAACAGTTGCTGGAAACCACCAGAGGGGAGAATGGTCTTGTGTTCGAGTCCTGATTTCAGGCGTCACACAAACATCCATTTGAACACAGTGAGAACAGGACACTGTGCTAGACAGGTCATCTGCCTTATTCAGCAGTGCTCTTTTTTATATTCTTATCTGCACACACACAGAGAAAGATGCAGAAGCCATTGCGAGAGGATGGTGAGGTTTGGTGGTGACTGAAAACAATGACTGACTACTGAGTAATTCCAAATGTTTTGTGTTTCTGTGTAAATACAGGATTTCAAGGCAGAGGGCAAGGATTGTTTGTCCCCCCAGTTTTTGATGTCCTCAAAAATGGGTGAGTAACAACAAAATGCTTGGGGGGGGAAAGAAACATTTCCATATGAAAAGTTGAAAAGGGGGAGGGAATATCATTCTGCAAAAGATTTCTTAACAGACCGGCTGCTTGTTTTGCACCGCTCAGTGATTAGTTAAGGTTTCTGAATGCATGAATGAGAATTACTTGACTGACAGACTCTTTATCAATAGCATAATCAGCTTTCTATTGTTGGAATAAGTCATTTATTTCCAGAGTAGAAACATTTATTTCAGCTGTGGAAATATCGCCTTACTTAAAGTGTATGAAAGCAACCCTCGGTGGTATCAGGAAATTTAGAAAGAGAAAAGGCAGACAGGCGAGAGCAGCTTCTTATCTATAGAACTGTTATTTTAAATCAAAAAACAATGGCATTTATAGGGATTTGCAGAGCAGCCTAGTATTTTTCCACTTTGATTTCTACCTGTGGACCAATATAAATGTCTGGGCTAGAACTAAATTTATGATAATTGCGCCATATATAATTTCAATTGCAGAAACATTCGGGTATTAAACCAGTACTTTATCTCTGTTGAGTGCACTGTCTCAGCAGGAGGGTGGAGATACCATTTTGCCACCTGTTGGCATCATTAAAATAAATAAATTTTGATACCAGAAAAAGAGAGGGGTGGGGAATAATGAAGAACGCAGCCAGGTAGTGGCAGGAAGCTGACAGGAGAACATTTTGCTGCAAAATGGACCCACACCAATTTCTGAACCTACTGAATTGCCTGAGTATTTTTAGGTGCCATAATTAATAGCTAGCAGCTTTAAGAGTCTAAATGTTCATTATTAGAGGGGAAAATGGAAGGAAGAAAAAAGGTCTGATCCATTTTAAACATCTCTGACAGCTGCCAGTACACTGTCCTTGCGCAATTCATCACAGATATTTATATTTAGCCAGCACGGGTTTGTGGGAAGCTACATCCTATGGTACATTTCTCTCTCTCTCTCTCTCTCTCTCTCTCTCTCTCTCTCTCTCTCTCTCATTGTTATAAAGGATCAGAAATACTGGCAGATAGAATTTATGTACAAATTACGTAAACACATACCCGCGCCCACAAATGGTGTGTGAAGTTTTCATAAGTCCCACTCTCTTTCGGCAGACAAATCTCTCTCTCTCTCTCTCTCTCTCTCTCTCTCTCTCTCTCTCTCTCTCTCTGTGTGTGTGTGTGTGTGTGTGTGTGTAAATATCAACCCCACTGAAGCCCACTGGCTAACCTGGGGCCAGTCACTGTCTCTTAGACTAACCTAACTCACAGGTTTGTTGTGAAAGTAAAATGTGAATAGACCACTTTGAACTCCTTGGAGGAAACGTGGAATTTCAATGTAAAAATAAATCTCTCTCTTTATATATATAAAAAGAGGGCCAAACCAGATACATTAAATGTACCTTTGCATTTGCTACCTTGAGGGGGCTACAATTCAGCAGCTATGCAGCAGGCATGTAGAGGGAATTTAACTCTTTCCACCCCAGCTGACAAAAGTTATTCTTTCAAAACTGCTTATTTGCATTGAAAGGAAGACTGCAGTTGACACCAACAGGCTCCCCCAACCCCAAGACAAGCAGCAGCTCTGGAGTTGCTATTTGCCATTCAGACCAATGAGAAGACAGCAAAGGGTTAAATCCCCCTTCCACACCTGCTGTGAGCCCAATAATTGTTCTCCCCCAGGTGGATGCTATCTGCATTTTTTGTTGAATGTGCACTTAAATGAAAAAACAACAATTTATCACCACATGTAGTTTGTCCCCCCAGTTTTGGATCATGGAAGTCAAGGTGACAGACACCTGCTTCCCAGGTGAAGCCTCCCCACACATGACATGCATCTAGACACTCACTGGACCCAAACCTGCTTGGCATCAACAAGATTGCTTCATCATGCACAGCTCTTGGGATATCTTGATGGTAAAAATGGGAATGGGGGCAGGGGTAGAGAGAGAGCCAAGACCTTAGAATTTTCAAAACTTTTCTTGGCCTCGTAAACTTTCGATAAGAAAACTACTCAAGTGAGGAGACTGAGAGAGTATAGTGGATGCTCGGGTTGCGAACGTGATCTGTGCGGGAGGCGCGTTCGCAACCTGCAGCGCCGTGTCTGCGCACACATGGGTCACGATTCGGCGCTTCTGTTCATGCACAAAGCACGATTTAGTGCTTCTGTGTGAGGAGATTTCACCCCTCCCATATCCAAGAATCTCCTGACGAGTCTGCTGATTCTCCAGAAAGGAGGAGCAGTGTACTGCTTTCTACTTATTCAGCTCCAGCACCAAGTCAGTCAGTCAGTCAGTCAGTCAGTCAGTGTGTCAGAGAGAGAGAGAGAGACTGAGTGTTAGAGATCGTGTGTAGAGATAAGGTTGCTGCTAAGAGCAGCTGCAGACACTCAGTGCAGCATTCATTTATGCTTAGACCTATTTAGCTCTGTATATAGTTCTGTATTATAGTTGTAGTTACAGAATAAAAGAAGATATTCTACAGAGCTGCTCTCCGAGTCGTTTATACACTGCCAGACTCTGCTATACTCTGCTGTGCGACGACTGTATTGTGGAAGTGAATCCGGTGCTCACAACTCTAAGCTGTGAGTCCACAGCACTTTGACCAGGTGGTCTCTGGAAGTGCTACCCAGCTCGCCTAGCCCAGTCGGGGTTGAAGTGCATGAGTCCAGTTGGTGACACTGGCTCAAGGGCGATGCTGACACTGTGCAGGCGCAAGAGCTGAAACCCGGAAGTAACCCGTTCCGGTACTTCCGGATTTTGGCACATCCGTAACCCAAAAACGCACAACCTGAAGCTTCTGTAACCCGAGGTATGACTGTAATATGCAGGATAGTAGTCACAGGGTTGGAAGGGATGCCAAGGGTCATTGAGTTCAACCCCCTGCAATGTAGGAATCTCAGCTAAAGCAAACCATGACAGATGGCCACCCAACCCCTACTTAAAAGCCTCCAAGGAAGGAAAGTCCACCACCTCCCGACTCCAACAAGTTCTCTGCATCTATGCATCCGTTCAAAGATATTAGGAGTTCATTTTTCATTCTTCCTGGGCAAGATCCCTTGAGAGTCGTGCCAATAATGGTGTCTGCCTTGCACGTTGCCTGTCTGAATTAGCAAAGACTACCGCTCCTCCTATTCCACTATAGCATTCTAAGTGGTTTAAGTCAAATGTTCTGATCTTAACAGTCATTGTGCTCTCAGAAAGTTTAAACTTGCCTTTCTTTCTTGTCTTCTCTCCCTCTTCTTTTCCCCCCCGGACTGAAATGCACAATTGGCTGCAATCCATAATCCTGACATATATTGTCACCAATGCCAGAGGGGCAAGAATGAGTGCTGCCTTTGCATTTCTGAAGTGTTTTATGAGCTCAAGACTCCAGGATTAGAGCACTCAACGGCTAGCAAGGAACTTGCCCACCCACTAATGCACACATTCTTCCCTGCGCTCCAACAGTGTCCAAGAATGATATTGTGATATTGTAATTTTAAATTGCAAGCTGTCCTGTTGAGTGCAAAGGCGCTTGTAGATAGAAAGGTTGAAATAAATACATAAAGCAACACAGAGTTTAACCTGTGCTGCAGGGGTGATGTGGGGGGCCAGCAATATCCCCCCCCCCCGCAACATTACTGAACTACAACTCCCATCATCCCTGGCCATTGAGAATGCTGGAGGGGGCTGATGGGAGTAAATATGTGAAAACATCAGATACAGCGCAAGTCTCCTAACCCGGCTCTATTGTCTTTAATTGCAAAATGATCCTCAGGTGTAGGGTTGGGCGATATCAGCTTTCCAACATTGCGGTATATCAGCAGGCAAACATTGTGGTCTGGCGATATACCATGATGTTGAAAAAACAGGCTGCATTGGCCTCAGCCTGCAAGGCACCAGGTGAAATTGATGTACCACCCACCACGGGAGCGGAGGTGGTTTCACCCCAGCGCCTAGCAGGCTGGGATAACACAACTTTTAAGCTGTATTAGTGCTTCACCAATCCAGCTTTCATTCTTCCTCTGCGCAGTATGAGGGAAGAATGGGATGGCAGTTTCACTCAATGATATATCGCTGGTGAAACTGGCACCACACCTGAGTCCCTCTGCTAGCGATGCTCGCTGGAGGAAGGAGTACTGCTGAGTAAAGCCGACATCACGGTCTGCTCCCCTTACTGGTCCTGAGCAATATATCGATATATCGATATATTGTCCAGACCTACTTGGATGAAGAACAGTACAGTGGTACCTTGGGTTAAGAACTTAATTCGTTCCAGAGGTCCGTTCTTAACTGGAAACTGTTCTTAACCTGAAGCACCATTTTAACCAATGGGGCCTCCCGCTGCTGCCGTGCCGCCGGAGCACAATTTCTGTTCTCATCCTGAAGCAAAGTTCTTTAACCGAGGTACTATTTCTGGGTTAGCGGAGTCTGTAACCTGAAGCGTATGTGTATGTGAAGTGTATAAATTTAATAAATAAAGGTAGATAGATAGATAGATATAGATAGATGATAGATGATAGATGATAGATAGATAGATGATAGATGATAGATGATAGATGATAGATGATAGATGATAGATGATAGATGATAGATGATAGATGATAGATGATAGATAGATAGATAGATGATAGATGATAGATAGATGATAGATAGATAGATAGATAGATGATAGATAGAGATATAGATGATTAATTAATCAATCCATCCATAAGATGTGTGTGTGTGTGTGTGTGTGTGTGTGTGTGTGTGTATGGACGAATGCATAAAGTGGTTTGTGAAAGAATAAACCAGTAACATTATCAATCAAAACTCTTTAAAACAATTTTTTTAAAACATTCAAAAATAGTCACAATCAACAATAATCTAAATACATATTAAAACACACATCAGCATTCTTACATGTCTGGGTAGGTTTTCCTAAGCATGAAATGCTTTTGGCAGGTGCCAAAAAGAGTTCAGAGAACGCATCTGCCTGGTGTCAATAGGCAGGGAGTTCCAAAGGGCAACATTTCTTATGAGTATAGAATGAGTATTATGTGGCCCAGTAGCAAACTGGCAACCAGTACAGGTCTCTGAGCACAGGAGTTATATGTTGACAAGGTCTCGCTTCTGTCAGCAACCCTGCTGCAGCATTCTGCACTAACGGAGGAATAAATAATATAAACATCTCAGAAAAGTAAAGGAGGGAAAAGATGACCCCCCATGCAAGAATTTCCACCAGTGTAAGAGACCACCCGCTTCTATCAGCCTGAATGTCAGCTTTTCTACCCAAGGTTTCTTTGTGTGCCCTCACCACTTCAATTGGCATAATACTCAGAACGCTCATTTGGAAAACAAGGAATGGGTTTTCTTTAAAAAAAAATAGTTTGGGAGTGAAATGGAAGAGGTATTGCTCCCTGAGCAGAAGTTATGAGCATGCTAACAGCTGGCACCTAAAATGCCAAGCCATTATGATTTTTAATGTCCTTGTTATCGTGATTTTCTTTTTTAAAACACCCAAAAATCATAGCTCCAAAATGCTTAACAGCACAAAAAGGCCAGAATAAGCCTGTTGCTGAAAGGTGGATGGGGTTGATAATATGAGAGACACATCAGTGACACTGGACTTTCCCACATTACTGAGCTGGAAACCTAGAGAAACAGGAAACACGCTTATTTTATAACTACCCCACATACCAGCAAAATATGCATTGCATAAGGTAGTGGCCTCCATCTCAATTTTTTTGGTGAGAGGCCTTACCTTTCAAATTGCTGTAGCACACTCTGTGTGGGGTTACCCTTGAAGAAGACCCAGAAACTGGTCCAAAATGCAGCAGGCAGATTGCTAGCTTGGATTCAGTTTACAACTCACATAGCCACCTTTTGGAAGAGCTGTATTGATTGGCAGTTTGTTGCCAGGCCCAATTCAAGCTGCTCACCTTAGCTTCTAAAGTCCTAAATGACTTAGGTCCCTAATCCCCCAAAGTCCACATTTTTCCCTACAGACCCTCTTGGGTGTTAATATCAGCAGAGCGGGCACTTTGGATAGTTCCACCATGCTCAGATATTTGGTTGGGGAAAAGTCCTTCTCTGTGGCAGCCACTAAGTTCATACCCCTCAACTGGTCCGATTGAATCAGGATATCCCATTTTGAGGGGTCTCTGCTTTCACATGAGAGCACAGCTCCCCAAAATGTGTGGGAGCACAACACCCCAAAACATGACTTTGTAACCACCTGTGGCTCAATGGTACTTACGTACTTACTTACTTACTTTGTTTGATTTATATAGTGTGGTACCTCGAGTTAGGTACTTAATTCATTCCAGAGGTCTGTTCTTAACCTGAAACTGTTTTAACCTGAAGCACCACTTTAGCTAATGGGGCCTCCCGCTGCTGCCGTGCCGCTGGAGCAGGATTTCTGTTGTCATCCTGAAGCAAAGTTCTTAACCCGAGGTAATATTTCTGGGTTAGCGGAGTCTGGAACCTGAAGCGTATGTAACCCGAGGTACCACTGTACTGTTCTTTGCCATAAGATCTCAGGGCAGTTCACAGAGTAAAATACAGGATGAAAGAAAGTAAAACAAAACACCAAAACAATACCCCCCCCCACAGACACATTTGAAAAGCTGTAGAATAGGATCATGTGGGACACGGGTGGCACTGTGGTCTAAACCACGGAGCCTAGGGCGATCAGAAGGTTGCTGGTTCGAATCCCCACAATGGGGTGAGCTCCCGTTGCTCAGTCCCAGCTCCTGCCAACCTAGCAGTTCGAAAGCACATCAAAGTGCAAGTAGATAAATAGGTACTGCTCCGGCGGGAAGGTAAACAGTGTTTCTGTGCACTGCTCTGGTTCGCCAGAAGCGGCTTAGTCATGCTGGCCAGATGACCCGGAAGCTGTCTGCGGACAAAAACTGGCTCCCTTGGCCGATAAAGCGAGGTGAGCACTGCAACCCCAGAGTCATCTGTGACTGGACCTAATGGTCAGGGGTCCCTTTACCTTTACCTAGAATAGGAATCAGTCCAAGGCCTTGTTGAAGAGAGACGTTTTCGCCTGGCGCTTAAAAATATATAATCAAGGCACCATGCGAACTTCCCTGCGGAGAGCATTCCACAAACGGGGTCAACTACAGAGAAGGCCCCCTTCTCATGTTGCCACCCTTCAGACCTCACGTGGAGGAAGCCCACAAAGAAGGGCATCAGATGATGAATGCAGAGTCCAGGACAGTTCAAATGGAGAGAGGTGGCTCTTCAGGTACTGAGGTCCTGAGCCATTCAAGGCATTATAGGTCAAATCCAGCACTTTGAATTGGGCCCGGTAACTAATTGGCAGCCAGTGGAGTTGGGCCAGGATCAGTGCAATATGCTCAAACCTCTTTGTTCCAAGGAGGAACGTTATGTACTTTGCATTAAGAAGGTCCTTCTCCATGGACATCTCCAGGTAGGGCTAAGAGAAGATCCTGCCTTGAACCCTGGCAAGAAACTGTGAGTCAGAGTAGACAATACTAGACTAGATAGACCAACAGCCTGACTCAATACAAGTCAGCTTCCTATGGAAGAAAGACTAAGTGAAACGAGGGCAGGACTCTCCCCATAATGTTTCTACCTGGCATATTTCCGACTACAATAGATGTAAATGTCTCTGCCGGTTGCAAACCATGCCTGTTGCTTGACTCTTTGTTAATGGCAGGCAGGCTTTCTTCCATAAAAGAACACAATCAATGTCATCGTAAATAACTCTGACATGCGTAAAAACACAGTGCACCCCTGCACAGGAAATAGAAAATATCTCTGATCTCCATAGACTCAAATTGTTTTATCAGATGTTAGGATATAATAAGAATATGTGTTCCTCGCCCTCCCATCTCTTTATTCAGAAATAAATCAATAGAATAAAAACGCCAACATAAATCTACGGAGCAATTGGTCCCTGAGAACACCCTGGGAGTTCAGGAAAGAAAAGGAAGAGACGAGACTCTTACCAAGGGCTGCTTCATATAACTTTTCAAGGAGTGTAAGGTGCACTCGTGAGAATTATGCCAATTATGCAATGGAAAATGTGTGAGCTATAGTTAACAGGCATATAATTTCAGAGGAGCAGTAAGCACCTGATTTTTTCATTTTCAGCTGTTTTAGAGCTGCATGCAGTTACTTGGACTAGCGCAACAAACAGTTTTCAAATAGTGATGGGCAAAACTATATTTGGGGGGGGGCATGTCACTTCCATATGTTTAAAAACATTGTGCTTTTAATATCCTGTTGGAAGCTGCCCAGAGTGGCTGGGGAAACCCAGCCAGATGGGTGGAGTATAAATATATTATTATTATTATTATTATTATTATTATTATTATTATTCCACTCATATCTATTTTTCTGCCACATTCCCACATGAAAATTTGTATTCAAACTTGTTTAAATAAATAATTCTATTTTCTAAAAAGATGTACAATGGTACCTCGGGTTAAGTACTTAATTCGTTCTGGAGGTCCGTTCTTAACCTGAAACTGTTCTTAACCTGAAGCACCACTTTAGCTAATGGGGCCTCTTGCTGCCGCCGCACTGCCGGAGCACAATTTCTGTTCTCATCCTGAAGCAAAGTTCTTAACCTGAAGCACTATTTCTGGGTTAGCGGAGTCCATAACCTGAACTGTATGTAACCTGAAGCATATGTAACCTGAAGTACCACTGTATTCCCAAATATTATTTGATGTTTCTTGAGTAAAGAGCTACGGGTTGTCACATGTTGGGGACCCTAATACATATTTGTGGGAATGCCCAAAATATGAGGTCTCGGTGCTCTGCATTTTCAATTGTATCTAAGATTTTGTACCAAGAAGCTGAAACAGAAGCTGGGCTTGCCTTGCTCTATCTTTTCAAAGTTCTGTCAACTGAGTCAGCATGGGCTGAGCAAGTTATACTGGCAAATCTCTAGCTGAGCCAAAATAAGGAAGTTATGCTGCCATAGCTCCAGTTGAGCCCTGGCTTATCCAGGAGAGCCTGAGATCCTCCTATTCTGAATTTGCACATCCCAGAAGATCTTGGGATTGGATTGCACTGTTAGTCTAGTCCATTGAGCAATAGATGGCTCAAAGACAAAGTGATCAGCACTCAGAGTGGGAATTTCTAATATATAATTAGGCCACTGCCATACAAATGGAACTGTGCACATGGACCTCTGCAAAGGAAGGAAGGAAGGAAGGAAGGAAGGAAGGAAGGAAGGAAGGAAGGAAGGAGTATCTGTACCTTTAGAAAACAATGTACAGTTGTACCTCGGAAGTCAAACACCTTGTGAGACGAACATTTTGGCTCCCAAATGGCGCAAACCACCGTTCCAGTTTGTGAATGTTCTTTGGAACCTGAATGTCTGTTGTGGCTTCCACAGCTTCCGATTGGCTGCAGGAGCTTCCTGCAGCCAATCAGAAGCCACGCCTTGGTTCCCAAACGTTTTGGAAGTCAAACAGACTTCTGGAACCGATTCTGTTCGACTTCCGAGGTACCAATGGACATTAATACTAGGATCTATGCCAACCAATTGGGAAATCATAACCTTGAGATGCTATGCCATTTTCACAAACAGGCAATTATAATGAAAGTATAGCAAGGCTGTGCATCCCGTCCCCGCCCCCCCCCCAAAAAAAACACAACATGCAATTTGCAACCTCTTCTAGATGCTTACAGCAAACACATCTCCTCCCACATACCATGATTATGGCCTAGATCCCAAGACCTGCATGCATCATATTCACTCCTCCCCCCCCCCCCAAATGCATCCTCCCACTTTGAGAACAGGTCTCTGCTCCAATATGAGGTCATGAAACCTGGAAAGAAAAATGGGGTTCTGGGTGTTTGCATGGGATTCTCTTCTTTGCAATTAAAAGAGCTTCTGTTCCATCCTTCTTCCAGTCTATATAAAAAAACAAACCTGTTCAGTAATTCAACAAGCTGCCAAGAAGTGCTAGGAGGCTTATACGGAAAGGTTTTACAAACTTCCATTGGGGGCGAAAACACTGACAAACTGAAAAGAATTCAGAAAGCCATGAAGCTGGTGAGGTGTCTGAAGGGAAAGCTTTCAGGGAAAGCTGGAGGAAACAGTGGATGTATTTGACCCAGAGAGAGAGAAATAAGATCTAGGGAGATTGCTTCAAAAACCTTGTAGAGCAAGCTTCTCTAAAGTAATGCTTTCCCAGTGTTCTGGACTATGGCAGCCATTAACCCCAGCCAGCTCAGCTGAACTGGCTAGGGCTGATGGCAGTTGTAGCATTAAACAGCTGGAGGCACCAGTTCAGGAAGGCTGCTGCAGAGAATGAGCCACTGCAGAGGGAGAAACTACTCAGAGGTGGGCAGCATCCTGTGGAGTAGTAAGGAGCCTTTTAGCACACATTGGATGCAGATGCATAGTACAAGGGTCATCACCTTTAATGGATTAGTACCAACCTTGCCAACAAAGGTCTGTATAGTTAAAGCTATGGTTTTCCCAGTAGTGATGTATCTAAGTGAGAGCTGGACCATAAAGAAGGCTGATCGCCGAAGAATGGATGCTTTTGAATTATGGTGTTGGAGGAGACTCTTGAGAGTCCCATGGACTGCAAGAAGATCAAACCTATCCATTCTTAAGGAAATCAGCCCTGAGTGCTCACTGGAAGGACAGATCCTGGAGCTGAGACTCCAATATTTTGGCCACCTTATGAGAAGAGAAGACTTCCTGGAAAAGACCCTGATGTTGGGAAAGATGGAGGGCACAAGGAGAAGGGGACGACAGAGGACGAGATGGATGAACAGTGTTCTCCAAGCTGCCAACATGAGTTTGACCAAACTGCGGGAGGCAGTGGAAGACAGGAGTGCCTGGCGTGCTCTCGTCCATGGGGTCACGAAGAGTCAGACACAACTAAACAACTCAACAACAACAACCACCAAGACTACTTAAGAAACTCCTTCTCCCATATTAAGCTACCCAAGCCTATCAGGGGCCTGCTCTGTGTCTCATCTATTAGAGACAGTGTAGGTGAACACAAGGACTTTTACTATAATGAAGCCTACAATTTGCAAACCCTCCCTGGGCACATCTGCCGAGGTTCCTTAGACAGATCTGTCTTGCTTTGAACAGCTTCAGCTTTGAATCGAATCTGTTTGCCTTTTGTGGGCAACATTTTGGCCTAGTCACTGGATAGAGGCTGAAATATGTTACTGGGGTTCTGAACTTGATTTTAACTTTGCGAATCTGTTTCCACCTTGGATTTAGAAATAACAGAAAATATAGAAATATATAAAAATACATACATGCCCTTGCAGTTCTTGCTTGGGCAGATGGGCTATGCCCAGAGAAGCAGAATAGAACTATTTTTAATTGTGTGGTGTGTCTGTATGTGTGAAACAGAGAGACTTCGCAGTTGTGAGGGTTTTGAAAATGATTATTTAAAAACAAAGCATTATTATTGCTTGTTGTCCACAATGAATGCAAAAATAATGGAAAAGCAACAACAACAAAGAATAAAATAAATCTAAATGGGTTCAGTAAGATGGGCAATTCTCAGATTGACAGAATCTATGACAAGCAGCAGCGGGTATCATGTTACAATATTAAATCCTAAATTACACATCTTGAAAATAATAGCTCCTGACTAAAAGAAGAGGGAACCAAAGGAGATCTCATAGTCTCATTCATTGGGGGTTATGTTCAGCACATCACTGAAGCTAAATGAATCCTATTTAGCAGTTCTTCTAGAGGTGAAACCTTTTTTTACAAGGAAATGCTGGAAAGAGGTGTAAAGGAAATGTTTTAGCCAAAAAGCTACATCTTTCCTAAGGAGACATGTAAGCTGCCCCTCAACACAAAACAATTTCTGTGAGGCATTCAAGTTCACCACAATGGCTTACTTATTTCTTTTAAATACAATTTACCGTGTGTGTGTGTGTGTGTGTGTGTGTGTGTGTGTGTTCATATATATATGAATGAGATACCTTCAGAGGCTGGTGGATATATGGCCCTCTAGCCAAGATACTCAACCATGTGCCCCACAGACTATGTGGTCTGTAACTCTCATCAGCACCAGTGGTTAGGAATGATGATAGTTGCAGTCATCCTCATATGAAAGACCGCACGTTGGGTACCACTGCTCTATAGACAGATGATTAAGACAAGTCAATGTGCTTCTCTTGCAATATTAGGCACACAGATACAGTTATAATATAGGACTAATAGGAAATCATTTCCATAACAATATCATCCACCCAAACATCTGGTTAAATTAAACTGCTTTTGCATGCCTATGAAATCTAAGGAATGGTTGATATGCGCCAGTGGAAGGAAGGAAATTTTAAGAGTTGTCATCAAGATCAACAACAACAGAGAAGATCATCCTACAAGCACAAAGTCCAAACACCCCCCCCCCCCCAGATACTCAGAACAGCCAGCAAGTCCTCCCAGGAGTAGAGACATCCCAGCAGGTGCAATGGCCCTATTAGGAATTTAAAGTTAATAACCAGCACCATGAATTGAGCCTAGAAGCTGATTGGAATAGTTTGTGTGAAAATACAATGCTCACTGACTTAAAGTCAAAGCCTTTGTCATTATCTTTTTTTTTTTATTCCAAACATATATATCTGTCCATTCACCAGGACAGATGGTAGACACACCCGTGGAAAGCGGGGGGAGATAATCCGTGTTTCCATAAAAATACCTAGCCCTGGAATGTGAAGCTTGTGCATATGCAACCACCATGAATAGGGTGGTTTAGTCCAGTAGAGGGGAGTCACTCAATTGAAAGAAAGGAGGAGGAAACTGAAATCTGTTTTGCAGGGGAGCTGAAAAATATTTCTGGGCTCTTATTGCCACCTGGCAATAAGACATCTGTATATGTATGGCTACAGTCATGACTCTAGAGCAGTCTTTCTCAACCTGTGGGTCCCCAGATGTTGTTGAACTACAACTCCCATCACCCCTAGCTAGCAAGGCCAGAGCTCAGGGATGATGGGAGTTGTAGTCCAACAACATCTGGGGACCCACAGATTGAGAACCACTGCTCTAGAGTCTTTGGAGACCATGAGCCTAGCACTGGGAATAGCCCCAGAAGCACCTAACCTACTGAAGGAATTTGCAATAAGAGCCTGGCAGGCCAGCTTTCCTCCTCTCCAAGGATGGTGCACTGCCCTCCTCTGTCTCAGAGGACACTTGTCTCAGAAACCCCAGCACAACTAGAGTCTGGAGTAAAATCTAATAGAGAAGGGTGGGGCTTTTTAAAGGATGAGGGACCTCTTAGTGAAAACAGCTACTAAGGCAGAACCTTAGCTCATTTATAAGGCTCTGTCCAGTGTGCTCCTACCTAGTGTACAGACTGAGCCATTCCGGGAGCTGTCCATGGTACCTATGCATCTGCCCAGATGAGTGTTTGCACCAGAGTGGTTAATTAGCAAGGAGATGGAGAACGCAGGGAGATTTTTTTTTTCTTCATTTTTTTGTACAGCTGGTATTATTGTTTATAATTGTATTCTAATTGCACAGCTATGTACTCCAAGCTGCAAATTATGTTGTTTGCTGTGCTTGTCCTGTTGTTTTGGGACTGAAGCTATTTGCAAAGACTCGGCTCTGAAGTACCCAGCACCTTGGTGAATTAGAAGAATGTTTGGGCTGGTCAACAACGAAGTCTGTGAGCAAGAATAGACTAATTTTCTATTTTTGACTCATGGCATTGAAGGACTACAGCATTGTTCATGTGTTAAACAAATTACTTATTCATTTAGCTTTTTTAGGGCAATTATGGTATTGTTTTGGATAATTATGGTCCCGACTAAAGAAAGCAGTTCCCCTTAAATACCTCAGTGCTGGAGATGTGGCAAGGACAATGTTTGTACAGTGTTCTTTACTTAACAAGTTTTGGGGAGAAAGTGCTGAACTGTGTAACTATGACTGTGCAGAAAATGTTAAAACTTTCAGTGGAGAATATTTTATTGAACTATATCCCTGCAGTATGAAAATTATCAATGGGACAATGGAAATGGATTTTCTGTGCCCTAATGGTGGCCAAGGGATTGATATTGAATAAAGATATGATAACCTTCAATCAATGGACTGATGATATGACGTCACTGGCAATTTATGAATACACTGCTTACAGGCGCAGACTCTGTATGGATAAATACGATAGAAATTTGATTTGGAATGAGTTTATACAAAATGCAGTAGGCTATTAACATTTACATAAGCACTAGGACAACAACACTATATCAATTTATACAAGAATGTAAGGGAATATTATATATTGCTTTTTTTTTTTGTATATTTTCATTTTTCTATGCATCTTTGTTGTTGTTTTTCTCCCTCTCACTTTTCCTTCTTTTTTCCTGTATCACTTTATGTATTTTAACCAAAATCACATTCTACAAATATATGTGTGTGTGTGTGTGTGTGTGTATGCAAAGTTTCATTCCACCTAAGCCCTGCAAGACTCACACAAGCAAATATTACACATACTATTTAAAGACCTGAAACCAACATTTATGGTAGACGTCTTCACAGAGGCTGTCCGTTTGCCACATTTCCAGGGTCAACATACAGAATGCAACATTAGGACTTCCAGCTACCGGTGAGAAGGAGTCTGAGTGAAAATAGTAATTTTGTACTGCGCACTAAAAGCTTGACATTCTGTGATCCGCACCCACCAAAATGCTATCTTCAAAGTAAACAGTTTAATGCAGTGTAATTACCATCGGACAATGGATACTCTCCTGTGCGTGAGGGGTCCACTTATGGATTCTTAATAGACTCCAATGGGAGAGCTCTCTTTTGGACTAGCAGAGAACACCGCTGGGTATCTAACTTAGAGAACAAAGACGTAATGGGGGCAGGAGAGAAAGACCTAAGCAGTCAAATCCAATGAGAACATTTTGGGCAGGGCACACTCAATGTAAGCGCCTCTTTTGGAATGCCCCAATGGAATGCCCCTAGTCACCACAGCATCCTTTTTTTATATATATAATATATTTTATGACCAGGGCAGCCAACCGGGCATATACATGGTTACAGGTGCATATTATCACTATTTATCTAAAATAAGATTGTTTTCTACTACAAAGTGGAACTTATCCCTAAATCAATTGATTCTATCTGACTAAATTTTGCTCAGAGCACAGTCATACATCATCATCATCATCATCATCATCATCATCATCATCATCATCATCGGAAGTTGAACGGAATCCATTCTGGAAGTCCATGCGACTTCCAAAACATTCGGAAACCAAAGCACAGCGAAGGCTCCTGCAGCCAATAGGAAGCGCGCCGGACGTTCAGCTTCCAAAAATCGTTTGAAAACTGGAACACTCACTTCCAGGTTTTGATCGTTCGGGAGCTGATTTGTTTGGGAGCCAAGGCGTTTGAGATCCAAGGTACAACTGTAAACACACTGAAATAAATGGAGCTAAGTTAGCCATATCCATTAATTTCAATGGGTTGTATTTAATGTCGAGCATATTTGGGGAAATCCTTGGGCTAACAGAGCAAGTGCAATGGGCATTGCCCAGTGGGCATACTCTGAATCCAGCTAATATTTGATAAACATAACTTACATTGGGAATAATGAGAGAGTAACCAAAATGGACAGATTTCTTCCTTCCTAGTGTGCTGGTCCCGGGGGCTAACTGAGAGGTGAGGTCTGAGTCCAGCCTGAGGTTGATGGTGTGGTATGGAGGCTGTCCGTCAAAGCTGTAGCTGGGTCCAAGGCGGGGAGTCGGGTGGGGTCAGGAACTCTGGCAGAAGAGCAGGACAGGGTGCAGACAGGAACAGGCTAGCAACAACGTTGCTCCCACAACCTGGGACTGGGGCTGACTGTCTTTTATCTGGCCCGAGGCATAGGGCGACCCCGGTCCACAGGTGACTCGCCTTTCCTGGCCTGGAGGCGAGCACTCCTCCTGCAGGAACTTAGTTTCTTCGCCTCTCTGCCCTGAGCTTCTGCAGCTCAGGAGAGGCTGGAGGGACCCAGAGGCAACCTCAGCTTCCCCTGATGGGGCTGAGAGTGGAGCACCTGCAGGCAATGGGCCCTCCATCACCTCAGGGGCCAGAGCAGACTCAGCTAGTGCCTGAACCTGAGGATCCAGCACAGGTGAGGACCCTTCAGGCTCAGGCCCCAGCCCCGGTTCAGCTGGTTCTGGAGGCGGGGACTCCTGTGCAGGCTGGGATTCCTCAGGTTCAGCCTCTGAGTCTGAATCCCAGGCCATCACAACTAGGACATGGGGTGGACTTTTGTCTTTCAAATTTCAGCAGTGCCCTGGGCTCCCCTGCTTCTCACCTAGATCATAGTTGTGATGCCCTGCGGTGTCCCCTAGGTTTGGTGCCCAGTGTGGCAGAACCCATCGTGTTGCCCTATATCCATCTCTGCTAGGAGTCCGTAACAGCAATAAATAAATTTATGGTGACTAAGATAGTCCATACCCCCAGAGGAGTGGCAGCCCCAGTTTGCAAGGAAATCTAGCATGACTGACTTTTCCAGCCCTTTCATGAGCCCTGCAAAAAAGTATTTGCCAGTCAAGAGTTTGCATGAAATTGCTGGTTAGGCAACGGGTAATGACCATCACCTGTGGTGTGCATGCAAGTGTCACCCTGGAAAAACGTGCCTGCAGAGCATGACGCCCCTTCCTACCACCAGGCTACTGCTCAATGGCTCCATTTGACTTGCTCTGTGCTCATGCTGCCTGTTGTGGTCGCCGAGGCAAGCCTTTTACCCGTCATGCGCAATAACCTTCACCATAGGCTTCCCTGGAAGCCCAGACTTTAATTTGCTGTTGCTTTGATGTCGAAGCTGTAAACTTTGTATTATTGCACATTTCTGCTAAAATAGCAAACTGGGACCTGTGCAGAACCTCAGCATCGGTCTTTGTTCCTGCTGCACTTGGATGTTCAGTTCAAGCCCGGCACACAGCAGCTGCTTCCGCTTTTTCCTAGTTTAACAATTCAGCCTCCCCTCATCTCCCAGGACTGCATCAACAAGCATACGCTGCTGGAGGAAAACTAGTCGCAAGGGCAGGCCTGTGCATAAATTATCATTTTTTCCCTCTCTCCCAATGATTGCTCGGCAATGGCATTTGTCACCTTGTTTTAAACCAAACTCAACTGTGCTTTGACATTGCACTAAGCATTTCCTAATTATACAGTGACCTTTTTTTGTACAATAGAATGCTATTAGTGTTCCATTAATCTGTGGCTCCTGGATGCTAATTTATTTCTTGTTTGGCCTGGAATTTTAATAATAGCATCAGGAGATGTCAAAACTGCAGAAATTTTTTATTGCAACACTTTCGGAGAACGGACGAGGGAGGGAGAAAGCAATATACAGATCACTCCCAGAAGAGACCAGAAACACCCGCCAACCGATTCCATTTCCATTCTGCAATGGATACAGTAGGTCACAGTGTTCCGATTGAACTTGTTTAAAATGAATATGTGCTTTTAGAAACAAACGCTCTGGATACTTAATATTATTTTTAGTCCTAAAATAAACACTTAAGACTAAATATTTATTTCTAACCCTCCTTTTTTCATAGAATAAGGGCAGGTTCTAGTCATTAAAACAAAAGCTCTAGTCTAGCAGAGTGCTTAAGAAACTGAGGGAAATCATTCTCCTTCCTTGGAGGTTTCTAAGCAGAGGTTGGATGGCCATCTGTCATGGATGCTTTAGCTGAGATTCCTGCATTGCAGGGGGTTGGACTAGATGACCCCAGAGCCCCTTCCAACTCTATGGTTCTATTTCCTGAAAGTGGCCACAGCTGGCCAGGATAAGGATGGAGGAATCAGTCAATCTCTGATCTCACAGTTTCTCATTCCCACACCCTCAGTTTTGAATTAAGATCTCCACTTTTCCATAGCAATTTGAAAATTAATATTATTCTTAAGAAAATGCTCACAAAAACTTCTCGGCATTTTATTGCAAATTTCTCCATTTGTATGTGGTTTTGACTAATATACATTCCGCCGCCCCCAGCAATCTCCCCAAAATGTTTAAGTTTCGCGCACTTTTCCACCCTAACATATGCATTTTGCACATATTGTTTGGTTGGAGAACTGCATCACAAGACTCGGAGGAGTGCACATTTCATTTTTATTTTTTTAGAATTTTTTTATTAATTTTAACATACAAAATTATAAAATGTACCACACAAAATTATCACAAATAAAATCTTACTGGACTTCCATCAGCACCTCTGATAATCCTCCGTCTTACATCACTTCTTATGCATTTCCTAATTTAATACTGTCTTTATATCTCTTATCCTGTCTTGTCTCCTTTTCCATTTTAACAATATTTCCATTAATACTCCTCACAGAACTTCTTGCAAACCTACAAACATCGTCTGGTCATCACAAATACTCTTCAAATAGTCCGTAAATTTACTCCAGTCTTCGGTAAATTTCTGGTCCCACTGGTTTCGCATCCTTCCTGTTAGTTTGTCAAGTTCTGCGTAGTCCATTAATTTCATCCTCCATTCTTCCACCGTTGGTAATTCTTCTTGCTTCCATTTTTGGGCCAATAGTATTCTTGCTGCTGTTACTGCATATGAAAAAAGCTTACTTTCCTTTCTATTTATATCATTTCCAACCATACCCAAGAGAAATGCTTCTGGTTTCTTTATAAATGTATATTTCAACATTTTTTTCATCTCATTATATATCATCTCCCAGAAGCATTTCACCTTTTTGGGAGGAGTGCACATTTCAAAGGACAGCAGTACTTTAGTTCGCGTATTGACTCTAGACGTGTGAACTGGACAGCTTCTCATTTAAATACAGTGGTACCTCTGGTTAAGAATGTCCGTTCTTAACCTGAAACTGTTCTTAACCTGAGGTACCACTTTAGCTAATGGGGCCTCCTGCTGCCGCTGTGCCACCGCCATGAGATTTCTGTTCTCATCCTGAAGCAAAGTTCTTAACCTGAGGTACTATTTCTGGGTTAGCAGAGTCTGTAACCTGAAGCGTCTGTAACCTGAAGCATCTGTAACCCAAGGTACCACTGTACAAACAAAATGAAACGCCTCCTCTAGCGCTACCCCAGGACCTCTGCAGAGGGCTTCCCCACACCATCCTGCTAGTCATCAATAGATAGAGAGCTAGACAGAGAGATAGACAGAGAGATGGATGATGGATAGATAGATAGACAGAGAGATAGACAGAGAGATGGATGATGGATAGATAGATAGATAGATAGATAGAAGATAGATAGATAGATAGATAGATAGATAGATAGATAGATAGATATAGACGCATACTGGGATGTTTCATAGGAGGTGATTCACAGATGAAATGAAATAAATTATAGACAGTCAAATGAACAAAGCGGGGAATTGAGTTTGACACCACAATCCCACTCCAGTCTCCTGCCATGTCCATTGGGCTCACGACAATCTCTCAACCTACCCTACTTCACAGGGCTGTTGGGAGGATAAAATGGAAGGGGGAGATCGAAGTATGGCGCTTTAAGCTCCTTGGTGGAAACATGGAATGTAAATGTCGCTAAAAACAAATAGATCCCTGCTGCTGGGCTGTCTTCCATGTGTCTCTTTCCATGGCTGCTGTGTGTCTACTGTATCTCTCTGTGTGAGTGAGGGGGCGGGCAGGGATAACATCGTCCCATGTGTAGACCACAATGAAACCATGATTAGAGTAAGCTGCCATAACTATGTTCAATTTCTAAGACTCCAGCAGGATGTTTGGGTAAAAGATGAGGGAATCCTACCTCTGATAGATAAAGAGAATATCAAGGATGATTGCCCAAAATATTGGACACCTCTAACCTTTGAAATCAAATAATCCTTCTCTCCACTCCATTTCTAAACTGAAGGCAATAAGTTTTGTGCCCAGAAGGCATGTAATAGTATCTGTGTCTTATAGGATATACGAAAGCAGCACCAAAAAGGGGGGGAAACACACAAAGATAAGAACGCCGTGAAGAGTTATCAGTTATTGCAACTGCCTCAACTGGATCCGTTCCAGGGTTGCAATTTTCCCCAGGAAAACACATCCACACTTTCTAATGGACCATTTACAACTGGAAATTGTATTTCCATTATTTGTGCATCTCCTTGCAAATGTGTGTGGTTTTTTTGTTTTTGTTTTAAGATATACAGTACAAAAATAAGTTCTGGGTATTTACATTAGGGAAGCTCGCTGAGATACGTCCAACAGGAAATCAAGACCAGGCAAGCTAAATTAGCCATCGGCCTGGAAGACAACAAATCAAAAAAGATGTTTTAATGTTATTTCAAGCTGGTCTTAAGAGAGTGGGGATCACAAAGGCCTGCAGAAAATGGAACCCCCCCCCCCCAGAGAAGCTTCCTGCAGAACTGTAGCCTAGTTAAAGTTGCCATATTACTTGAAGCTGGCAACTTCAAGCTAAATGCAGGAGGGCTGTGAGAAAGTGTTAGTGATGTCCTAGGACATCTGGGCACCTGAGGATGTAATAAGGCACTGAATGTCTCAGGTGTCCTCCCTTCTAGTACAACCCCAAGTTCTCCCACCTTGGTTGCCTTCTCCAACAAGGATAACAAGAGCTGCTGTTCCATCTAACAGCAACAGCATTTCCAGGTAGGGCAGGAATGGGGAATCTGTGGTTCTCCAGGTCTAGTGGGACACCAACTGCTATTGGTCTCAGCCAACATCACCTGCCCCGTGGAACCCTGAAGAACTGGAAATTGTATGCAACAAGTCAGTGTGTGCCCACAGGTTCCATGTCAAAGTACTCATGCAGCTCATCTGGTGTGAAAAGTTGGGTTACCCTGATCTTGAGGGTACTAGGTAGGGCTGGATGAGACCTGGTTTTCAACTTTATGATATATCACTACCTAAACATTGCAATACAGTGGTACCTCGGGTTAAGTACTTAATTCGTTCCGGAGGTCTGCTCTTAACCTGAAGCACCACTTTAGCTAATGGGGCCTCCTGCTGCTGCCACGCCACCGGAGCACGATTTCTGTTCTCATCCTGAAGCAAAGTACTTAACCCGAGGTACTATTTCTGTGTTAGCGGAGTCGGTAACCTGAAGCGTATGTAACCTGAAGCGTATGTAACCCAAGGTACCACTGTATACTGATGCACCAGAATGTCTGAAATAAGGATAGAGCTATGTAGAGGCATTGGCTGGCTTCACAGCTTTTTTGCCACATTGTGATTTTTGGATAGTGCTTGCACACGCGCACACACATACACACACACACACCATGATTCACAATATATTGCCCGGTCAAAAATTCTGACACCAATATTATGATATGGGCTTGAAACTGGGTTTGAGCAATATATTGCTTAGCCCTAGCATGATTCACAATATATAGCCAGGTCAAAAACTATCAAACCGATATCACAATACAGTGATGCCCCGCAAGACGGAAAACCCGCTAGACGAAAGGGTTTTCCGTTTTGGAGGCGCTTCACAAAACGAATTTCCTATGGGCTTGCTTCACAAGACGAAAATGTCTTGCGAGTTCCTGTGGGTTTTTTCCCCTTTCCCCCCTTTTTCTAAGCAGCTAAGCCGCTTATCAGCTGATCCGCTAAAAGCCGCTAAAAGCCGCTAAACCGCTAATAGCGCTAATCCGCTAAGCTGTCAATGGGCTTGCTTCGCAAGACGAAAAAACTGCTATACGAAGAGACTCGCGGAACGGATTAATTTCGTCTTGCGAGGCACCACTGTATGGGCTTCAAACCGGTTTGGGGTGATTTATTGGTATATTGCCCAGCCCTAGTACTAGGTTGGGTAAGGATGCATCTGAGTGATGTTTTCCATGGGGTTCATCTGCATACAACAGCAGTGATTGGTTCTGTTTTGCAAGCCATGCCAGTCTGCAATTCCTCATTCCCTGCCACATACACAGCTAGTGCATATGATACTACTGTGTTCGACAGTTCCCAAAGCTTTCAGCTCTCCAACGCTGCTAAGTTGGTTTTAGCTCTAAAAACCCTCCAGGCGGTAGCACCACTGATATGTATGATAAACTTCCAGAGCCCAAGTGAGCTTGTGCAGTGCCCTAACTTGTATTTCAGCTCTCAAGTTGTCATATGGATGAATTAACGAATTACGTTTGTAGCAGTAACTGTTCTAGTTACAATTATTACCGGGAGAATGGATTTATAATATGCAAGCTCCCCTTTTCATTACAAGCGTTCTCATGAGAACATACAATGAGAATTTTAAATGCCTCGCACTCCATATGAAAGACGGCTGTAAAAGCAGCAGCAGCAGCAGCGATATGACCTTTTAAAATAAAATAAAATAAAATAAAAAAGATTCGGTTATTTGATTCCTTATTGGCTCCCGGGGCTTGTCCACAGTTAAACTTGAACTGGCCTGTTGGAAGGAGATCTGAGTGTGACCTTGTCTGCCCTTTTCCTAACCTTGTGCTAACACCAGTTGCACAGAAAGAAAATCCTCTTCAACTTTTTATCTGCCCTTGGGCAAGACGAGTAAGGAACAATTAGACAGACCAGAACACAATTCTCCAGATGCAAAGCTATATTCTTAAAAGTTGTAGGCAGGTGCTAAGAGGAAGTGCAATGCTCTTCAATCATTTTTTGAAAGGGTCTCAATGGGGCATGTATAGCGAGGGGATAAAATTCAGAATTGGGGGAGTTTGGATTTTCATACTGCCCCAGTTCAGGAAGCCTTGCTCCACTTTCAGCTTGTCCTAGATCAGGGTTCACTAATGCAGCTAGGATCTCCTACAGAACCTGCACAAGAGCTAGCTGGGGTAGCTCAGTTGGTAGAACATGAGATTCTTAATCTCAGGGCTGTGGGTTCGAGCCCCACCTTGGGCACAAGATTCCTGCATTGCAGGGGGTTGGACTAGATGACCCTCGTGGTCCCTTCCAACTCTACAATTCTATTATTCTAAGTTCTCAGTAAATATCCCCTCAAAAATCCACAATACATTTTGTACCATTTACCGGTACTCTTCCTGCTCAGTTCCTGCTTGGGGCAGGTTTGCCCTACCCTTACACAGCTCCAGGTAGCCATTTTGTGACTGGTACCCATGTCTCTTTCTCAAAATTCCAGATGTGCCCATCTGGTCTTTCCAAATTCACACCCAGATCCAGATTTAGTTTGACCTCTGTGCTCTACTATGCTGCATAGTGTCCAGATCAAGGGAAATAATAGTTCTGCTGTATTCTGCCTTAGACCATGTCCGGAGTCCTGTGTCCAGTTCTGGGCGCCACAATTTAAGGTGGCTATTCACAAGCTGGAATGTATGTAGAGGAGGACAACCAAGATGATCAAGGGTCTGGAAAAATTGGGTGGGTGGGAGGACCGAAACGCTTAGCAAATTCAGAACACTTTTACTAGTACTAGTGAAAACAGCTGCCAGGGGTGCTTTCTGTACAGGTAAGCCTCTTCTTGGGCAAAAAGTTGACCTACATAGTATGTTGGGCTCCTTGCAAGCTTGCTGATATGGTGTAGCGATGGGCTGACGTACTCCAAAAAATATTTTGTGGAACTCTGGGCAATCAGCTAAAGAACCTTGTGCCCGATTTGTTTCCAGATGGAACAAGTCCTACCCAGGGACTAAGAGGGAGAGCCTTCTCCCGCTCTTCAAACTAGATCACTTATGCAGAAAGTGTTAGGGAAGTTTCATTTTTTAATATTCGTACCCCACTTTTTTCTCCAAAGAGGTGGTGTATACAATTCTTCACACTGGGGTAGGTTAGGCTCAGAAACTGTAATTGGCCCAGTGAGCTCCATGTTTGCATGGGGACTCGAACCCTGATCTTCCACATCCTAATCAGACACTCTAACCATGATACCACAATAGGGACAGCACCCATCAGGCACTGAGCAGACCAATTAAATCTGAGAACAGACTCCAAAAGGGTCTGACTCTGACATGTAGTTGAACATAGAAGTCCAGCTGTCAGGAACCCAGTATCTAAGCCTCACTTTCAGGTTCTGTTTTGTTCTCTTGCTTAGCAAACCTGAAACTCAGCGAGGGTGTCCCTTCCTTTTCATTGGCTGTTGTGAAAAGAGGAAGCAATAGTACGACAACACGGCCCGCCTGCAAACAAGGGCGAGCAACTGAGATGCTGTGTATTTCTACCAGTTGGAAGAGATGTAGAAATGGCGTCAACATTCCTTTGGACCATTAATCTGACCTGACCGTTAAGATTTAGTAGCCAAGGGAACTCCAAAGAGCTATTTTTAACAGGTGTGTGAGAGAACATGGCTCCAGCATTGCAACATGGGTCTTTGGAGACAGACCAATTGGCATGTAATAAATAACGACACTTTGGACTAGCGGAGGGAAGGAACAATGAAAAAATTGGACATAGCAGACTTAAAGGGGTTGGGGAGAGGAAAGAATTAAAAGTTTGGCTTATCTGACATTCCTTTAGCTGTTCTAATTTCAACACGCAAGCACCCTGCCTCATTTGCAAAACAAAGCCGGTGTTGACAATGCCCGGACTCATTTGCTTAGTTAATGAGACACAGAAATCCTCGCAGAAAGTTGCATTTTGCCTTTTAGATGAAAACGAAAAAGGGAAGTCCTGGGTCATTATATTGGCAACCCCAGTAACTCGGTGGCATGTTTGCTGTCACCCTGAAGCCACAGCATACAAGTGACCTTGGGGCATTCATGCACAGGAACATTAGGAACTTGGCATGTCAAAATGGAAATGCTTTGCGGGAGAAGGAGCTGGTTCGTCACCTTGCCCCTCTAGTAATCCCTCTTGCCAGAGCCACAGAGCAGAACCGATGGCAGCCTCCAAGGAGACCCTGCCTCCTGCTCTTTGAAAGCCAAAGGGGGTGGGCAATGTGAAGAATGAGACAAATCGGAGATTTATTAAGTAGGACTTCAAAGGTAATGCCAACACATTAGTTCAGATTTCACGAGAGAGAGAGAGAGAGAGAGAGAGAGAGAGAGAGAGAGAGAGAGAGAGAGTGTTTCAGGGATTTGTAATGCGGCCGAGAGCACGGCATCTCAGAACAAAAACCTGTTATTTACAGAGACACCCCCCCCCAATAACTTCCACAGAAGGTACAAATCATCAACGCCACAGCAGCACAGCAATAATGTGTGTATTTTAATTAATGCCTTTACAGAATGATCTTGCAATAGACGCTTGCTTTTCTGCTTTTTCTTTGGCAACCCTGCTATTATTAATAGTTGTTTTACAGAACCTTTGAAAAAGTGATCCCAGTACAATTTTCTTCGATAACCTTTGCCAACAAGAAGAGGAGTGGGAAATTAATATTTGCAAGCCGGGCGCACGCAGGGTGGCACCAGAGCACCTCCCATGCCCATGCAATTACCCCAAGGTTTCACATTATTTCACAAATATTGCCACCTCCCAGAAATGAACTTTGCATCTTCTGTGCCCTCAATATATATGTGTTTCCTGGCATCAGCACTGCAGGCCTACAGCACAGATCACTCTTGCTTTGCTGGTCTTAGTAGGAGCAAAGGAGCTCTGTATGGCAGTGTTTCCGAAACTTGGGTCGTCTGCTTTTTTTGGACTACGATTCCCATCATCCCAGACCACTGGTCCTACTAGCTAGGGATGATGGGAGTTGTAGTCCAAAAAAAAACAGTGGGAGACCCAAGTTTGGGAACCCATGATGTATGGCATGGAATCCTTGCCTGAAATAACCAGAGGCTCAGTTGCAGTCAGCCACACCTCTAGCTTCAGAGTTTTCAAGAAATATGGTCCACAGACTTCCCAATTTTTCAACCACAAGGGCTAGAAACCTGCATTTTGTTTTTTCTTTGTTTTTTAATGAAAAAAAGCCCTGAAGTTCTCAGAAAGCTGAAATATGTACTTTTTCTTTTCCTGTGGAACTGTAGCACATAAACACCCTTTGATAATAGTACAGTCATACCTCGTGTTACAGATGCTTCAGGTTGCGTTTCTTCAGGTTATGGACCACCGAAACCCAGAAGCACCGGAAAGGGTTAATTCCGGGTTTCGGGGGTCACGCATGCACAGAAGCGCTAAATCATGCTTTGCACATGCTCAGAAGTGCCGAATTGCAACCCGTGCATGCGCAGACGGGTTGTGAATGTGCATTCTGCACGGATCACGTTTGCAACCTGAGCGTCCACTGTACTGTCTTGCATTTCTCCTGGCCAGGAAACACACCCCAAACCCTTGGGACTACTGGATATTGGTGCACTATGGCAGGCCAAGAGGGGATGAAAAAAATACTCCTTTCCTTGCACAGTCCAGACCATGGAATCACTCCATCAAATGCATCAAATGAGATAAAATGCAAAAAATAAATTAAAAATTCTGATAGTGACAATTCAGTAGGAGGTAGAATGCATGCAAAATAGGTATGTAAGTTAAACACCCTTTACAACAGCAGTGGCAGGTGATAAAACAATCGACTTTGTAACGTGGAGTTAATTAACAACTGCAGTGGAAGAGGAAATCATTGTCTCTATTCAGGCTCAGATGAATACAGCTGAACTTCTTGATGAATGAAGCCTGCTGTCAACCTGCCTTCTTTGGGCGGTGGCAATGTTACCATGGCAGGAATGCAGTGCATCTGCCGAATCTCTGAGGTGCCTGGCCCTGAAAAAGTACTGTCTATGCATGGCTGCAAATTTCAGCTTCCCAAGTGACCATCAGAAGATGCTGTGGGTTTTACAGATTTTCAGAACTCTGCCCTTATAAAATCCGATGAAGTTTGTGTGGGGAGACAGTAATTCAAGGCACCATAATACACGTTGCATGTCAGAAGACAAGGCAGCAGTCTAAAAGGAATCTTTCCCTGTGCAAATAAATCCTATTGACAGGCAAAATGTCCTATGAAAAAAATTGGGGTGGGGGTTGGCCCCCCCAGTTTTACGACTGCATAAATCATGGGCCACAATGTTTGCTCGTGCTAATGTTCAACCACTTTCTCAAATTCACCGAATGCAGTTTATTAGACTTCTGTAGCTTTTCAAAATTAAGTGGAGAACAACCAAGGCAAAAATTATACACAGGGTTTTTTTTTGGGGGGGGGGATGCTGGGCTTTGCAAAGGCTTCCATTGTCTCTAACGCCCCCACCTACCACTCCATTGTTCAAATGCATATTGAGTACAACACATTCTGTGCTCATTAGGGTATAATCAGCAATTAGAGTCTCTATCCCATTTTCATGGGCACTTTCTTCCCTCGGTTTGCAACAAAATTGTCTTTGTCCAAATTGTGCTGACACACTCAAAATGAGGAGGTTTTTTGGCACAGCCTGTGCTTCTCCATGGCGAAGCCCAAAACAAAGAGTGATGAGCATGGGAGAAGCTCACACGAAAGTGGTCAACCCTGCCATAAAATATCTTTTTTATTTCCTGGGACACTACTCACGGCGCTGGATTTGTCCAATCAGTACGCAAGCACTCCACTCACACATAAGCATAGCAATTCCGGCACTGTGCAGAAGAGCATTGAGAGATGATATTTCTTTGGAGGAGATGGACTCCCACGGAAAATGAGAGGGATGCAATGTCCCTCAGAAGTCCCTCAGACTCATTGTCTGATTGCAAGAAAAAGGAAGAGAAACACATGCTTGCCTTGCAGAAAGACCCAAATCCATTTCCTAGAACAATTATAAGGAATGTAGGTTGCGGAGCTAGAAAGGGACTCTGCCAAAATTGGCCAAAACTGGGCTAAAAGGTAAAGGTAAAGGTACCTCTGACGATTAGCTCCAGTCGTGACCGACTCTGGGGTTGCGGTGCTCATCTCGCTCTATGGGCCGAGGCAGGGAGCCGACGTTTGCCTGCAGACAGCTTCCGGGTCATCTGGCCAGCATGACTAAGCCGCTTCTGGTGAACCAGAGCAGCGCACGGAAACGCCATTTACCTTCCCGCTGGAGTGGTACCTATTTATCTACTTGCACTTTGACGTGCTTTCGAACTGCTAGGTTGGCAGGAGAAGGGACCGAGAAACGGGAGCTCACCCCATCGCGGGGATTCGAACCGCCGACCTTCTGATCAGCAAGTCCTAGGCTCTGTGGCTTAACCCACAGCGCCACCCATCAAAATGTCGAAGATGCCAGCTTACTGAGCGGTTTTCCATTTAGACTTCACATAACCCTTGTTTTAAAAAAGCTCCACCGGTTGGCAGTTCATTTCCAGGCCTAATTCAAACTGCTCACATTATTACTTAAAACCTTAAGTGACTTAGGCCCCAAATACCTGAAGTACAATCTGCTTCCCTCAGACCAGGGGTCAGCAAACTTTTTCAGCAGGGGGTTGGTCCACTGTCCCTCAGACCTTGTGGGGGGCTGGACTATATTTTTTTGGGGGGGGGGGATGAATGAATTCCTATCCCTCACAAATAACCCAGAAATGCATTTTAAATAAAAGGACACATTCTACTCATGTAAAAACACGCTGATTCCCGGACCGTCCGCGAGCCAGATTTAGAAGGCGATTGGGACAGATCTGGCCCCCGGGTCTTAGTTTGCCTACTCATGCCTTAGACCAGTGATGGCCAAACTTGGCCCTCCAGCTGTTTTGGGACTACAACTCCCATCATCCCTAGCTAACAGGCCCAGTGGTCAGGGATTATGGGAACTGTAGTCCCAAAACAGCTGGAGGGCCAAGTTTGGCCATCACTGCCTTAGACCCTCTCAAGTGGGGCCTACTGTCTTCAGAACTTTGGTCAGTGGCAGCCAAACATTAAACTCGTGCACGTGGCCAAACATTAAACTCGTGCACGACCACATATACACGCGGCACTGGGTAACAATTCAATCCATGCCTGGAAATGGCAGGAGAGAGCTGGCGACTCCTCGTGGCTCACAAAGAGACTCTCCACAGAGCCCCAAGAGGACGTCAGTGAGGGCGGATGAAGCCCTGAAGAGACCGGAGGCACAGCGGGGCTTTGTTTAGGCTGCTCAACCTCCCCGCCTAACAGCTGGTGTGTGGGGTGGTACAGCAGCGGTTTCTTTCCTGTGTATGCTCCAGTCACCTGTCAGCCCCAGAGCTTCAATTCTGGCTATGGATATTTTCACATACAGTATATTTTGTATGAGAGAGAGAGAGATTGGCAGAGAGGGTGCCTAGAGGGTGCTCCCCACTTTAAATGATTTCACTTATGTGTGTGGGGTCCATAACATTAGTGGGGAGTCGCCTGTATAGCTTTTAGCATATGTCCAAGATGCACCACTTTACCCTAGTATGTGTACCGTATTTTTCGCCCTATAGGACGCACTTTTTCCCCTCCAAAAATGAAGGGGAAATCTGTTCCCGCAGGGCTCCCCACGCTGCGGATAGCAGCCTGCCGCCCGGCGCACGGGATGCCCTGAAGCAGATCGCCCCGCGCGCCGGGCAGAAATCGGCCAGCCCCACAAGCTCGGGCGACAGCGGGGAGGCGCAGTGCCACCATCCCGCTGTTCCCCGACCTGGTTTTGGGGGGGAAATAAAGGGAATTTTTTTTCCCTTTATTTCCCCCCCAAAAAATTTGGTGCGTCCTATGGGACGGAGCGTCCTATGGGACGAAAAATACAGTATATGTATCTGTGTACACATACACTCGCACACAAATATACATATATATATATATATACATATACATACACACGATTCTGTATGTAAACTGTTTTAATCTTCTATTTTTACATTGCCGTAACCCACCTAGATTATAATAATTATGATAATGATGATGATGATAATTAATAACACAACCACCACCCACCATTTCCCAAATATAAGTAGATGTTTACATACCCAGTTCTGTGCTCAAAATCCATCCCACATCTGGAGTATGTTATTTAACTCTTAACAACATCCTGCCTTGATTAAATAGTCCAGAGGCAGTTAAGACTATGGTCAGAGCAGGAAATATGGGTGCATGCATTCTGATTCCCTAATTTGCCTTTCTACCATCTGCCCATTCCTTATTTATTTATTTATATCTCAATACATATACAAAATGTTTACATAATATTACATATACCTTATACTTGTAAATTCACATTTTTCATTTCTTTATGTATCAACATTTAGTCATTTCCGACTAACTTCTTGTCTTACCCTACGACTTCCCTCCACCCGTGCGTGACTTCCTAATTTTTATTTTGTAACTTTATTCTTGTGATTGTATTCTTGTATCTTAATAATTAAACATACATTCTTGTAATAATAATAATAATAATAATAATAATAATAATAATAATAATAATAAATTTTATTTATATCCCGCCCTCCCCAGCCGAAGCCGGGCTCAGGGCGGCTAACAACACTAAAACAGTACAACATTATAAAAACATTATAAAAATTAATTAAAATCAAAATTGATGGCAACCATAAACTAAAGATTTGTAAGGATTGCCAAAGGAGGGAGTCAGGCTGCGCCCTGACCAAAGGCCAGGTGGAACAGCTCTGTCTTGCAGGCCCTGCGGAAAGATGTCAAGTCCTGCAGGGCCCTTGTCTCTTGTGACAGCGTTCAACCAGGTTGGAGCCGCAGCCGAAAAAGCCCTGGCTCTAGTTGAGGCCAGCCTAACCTCTCTGTGGCCTGGGACCTTCAAGGTGTTTTTATTTGAAGACCGTAAGTTCCTCTGTGGGGCATACCAGGAGAGGCGGTCCCGTAGGTACGAGGGTCCTAGGCCATATATGGCTTTGAAGGTTAAAACCAGCACCTTAAACCTGATCCTGTACTCCACCGGGAGCCAGTGCAGCTGGTATAGCACCGGATGAATGTGATCTCTAAGCGAAGACCCCGTAAGGAGTCTCGCTGCGGCATTCTGCACCCGCTGGAGTTTCTGGGTCAGTCTCAAGGGCAGCCCCACGTAGAGCGAGTTACAATAATCCAGTCTGGAGGTGACCGTCGCATGGATCACAGTGGCTAGGTCAGGGCGAGAGAGGTAAGGAGCCAACTGCTTAGCTTGGCGGAGATGAAAAAATGCCACCTTTGTTATAGCTGCAATCTGCGCCTCCATGGAGAGGGAGGTATCGAAGATTACACCCAAACTCTTAACGGACGGTGCTGGCACTAATTGCACCCCCGCAAGAGATGGGAGTTGCCCCCTCAGTCCCATGTTGTCCCGTCCCAGCCAGAGGACCTCTGTCTTCGAAGGATTTAACTTCAACCGGCTCCCACGTAACCATCCAGCCACAGCCTCCAAGCATCTGATCAGTGTGTCTGGGGCCGAGTCAGGGTGGCCGTCCATCAACAGATAGAGTTGGGTGTCATCAGCATACTGATGGCAGCCCAGCCCAAAACTCCGGACAAGCTGGGCGAGGGGGCGCATAAAGATGTTAAAAAGCATTGGGGAGAGTATTGCACCCTGGGGCACCCCACACACCAAGGAGTGGCAGGATGACAATTCCCCCCCAAGCGCCACCCTCTGTCCCCGACCAGAGAGAAACGAGCGCAGCCATTGAAGGACTGTGCCCTGGATCCCCAGGTTGGCAAGGCGGTGGTCCAGGAGTTCATGATCGACCATGTCGAAGGCTGCTGACAGGTCTAGAAGAATCAGCAGCCCCGACCCGCCTCGATCCAGCTGCCTGCGGAGATCATCTGTTAGGGCGACCAGAGCCGTCTCGGTCCCATGACCAGCGCGGAAGCCGGACTGGAATGGATCCAGAGCCGATGTTTCATCCAGAAACCTACCAAGCTGTTCAGCAACCGCTCTCTCAATCACCTTACCCAGGAATGGAAGGTTCGAAACCGGGTGGTAATTGGACAGATCTACGGGATCTAATGATGTTTTCTTTAAAAGCGGGCGCACCACTGCCTCCTTCAGTTCCCCTGGGAATGTCCCGGTGCCAAGGGACAGATTGATGATATCCCCCAGGGGAGCCCGCACCTCGTCTGGACACGCTCTAATCAGCCAGGACGGGCACGGGTCAAGAGGACAAGTGGTGGGCTTTCTAGCTCGGAGGAGTCTGTCCATCTCGGCTGGGGATATCCAGTCAAAGTGGTCCAATACTGAACCCGAGGACAGTCGAGGGGCCTCCAGTTCCTTTATTGTATCTAAATTGGCAGGGAGGTCATGGCGGAGCAACAGGACCTTCTCCGCAAAAAAGCTTGCAAATGCCTCACAGCTGTGTGTCAAATTATTATTTAAATTTGGCTGTCCTTTGAGGGACGTTAAAGACCGAATTATACTAAATAATTGTGCCGGGCGAGAGCTAGCGGATGCAATGGAGGCTGAGAAGTAGGACTTCTTAGCGGCCTTCACTGCCATCTCGTAGGTTTTCATAAAAACCCTATAAGATGTTCTTGAAGCTCCATCACGGGCACCCTGCCATACTCGCTCTAGCCGTCTGAGGTCCCGCTTCATTTTCCGGAGCTCCTCGGTAAACCAGGGAGCCTGGTTTCTGCAGGGTCGCAGAGGGCGCTTAGGTGCGATCTCATTGATGGCTGTCAGGAGCTGGGTATTCCAGGCCTCAACAAGCTCAGTCAATGAGTCGCCAGGGGGAGAAAGGTCCCGCAAGGCTTGACGGAATCTATCAGGGTCCATCAGCCTCTGCAGGCGAGCCCAAATCGGCTCGCCACCTAAGCAGGGTGGGGGTGGAACGTCAATCCTGGCTTTCAGAGCATAGTGATCAGACCATGGCACCTTCATCGAAGGAAACATGATCACATCTATACCGGCGCCAAAGATCAGATCCAGCGTGTGGCCTGCTTGATGTGTGGGGCCCGAAACGAACTGGGAGAGCCCTAGTGTCGCCATGGAAGACACCAGGTCCAGAGCCTGTGAGGAGGGAGTGGCATCAGCATGGATGTTGAAGTCCCCTAATACCAATAGGTTAGGGAACTCCAAGGCCCAGCCGGCCACCGCCTCCAGCAGGCCTGACAGGGTGGCTGCTGGTGCGCTAGGTGGCCGGTACACCAGTCAGACAGCCAAGCTCACCTCGGAGCCCCACACTAGGCCAACACATTCAATGCCGGGGATCGATGGCGATGGTAGAGCCCTGAAAGAACAATCTTCCCGGATTAATAACGCCACCCCTCCCCCCCCGGCCCACAGTCCGTGACTGGTGGAGGACGGAGAAACCCGGGGGCGCCATCTCTCGTAAGGTAACAGTATCCCCTTCGCGCACCCAGGTCTCAGTCACACATGCCAGGTCAACCCCCTGCGAGGTGAAGAAATCTCGCAGGGTGGCGGTTTTGTTGCCTATAGACCTGGCATTGCACAACACCAGTGATGGAGGTGAGTAATCCTTGCTCACCCTACCCTCGTCTCTCGGGATGGGGAGCAGATTGGAAGGGGTACGAGCATATCCGTATCTCGATCCCCTTCGCCTATGACATCTCCCCCCACCGCCATACCTCCCTCGCCCCTCCACAGTAGGAATCCCAAGCCTCATACTCGCCTCCATTTACAGAATATAAAAGCAAACAAACAAAAACAATTACACCAAAACAAAACCAATCCCCACCCCACCCCAACCCAAAATAAACCAAAACAAATAAAAATACATGGATAAAAACCACCATTTATGGTGGTACAACAAAGTAAAAATAAAAACACTTTAAAATATATAAAAACATTTTAAACAGTTGCTGCAGTGTGGGCCCCGTCCCCTGGCCTGGTGGAGAATGGGCTTGCAGGGGGAAGAGCCCTCCCCACAAACTCACGGCGAAGCGGCAGCAGCAATGTTCCGGGCCTCCTTGGAGCCTTATATGCTGAGGTGGAGTCTGGGGCCCGCCCCCAGGCCCAAGGTGGAGAATGGGCTTGCAGGGGGAGCGGTCCTCCCCAAGACTCACCGGCAAAGCGGCAGCAGCAATGTTCCGGGCCTCCTTGGAGTCTTTTATGCTGAGGTGGAGTCTGGGGCCCGTCCCCAGGCCCAAGATGGAGAATGGGCTAACAGGGGGAGCCCCACAAACGCACGGCAACTATTTAAATTGTATAACTATTTAAATTCACTTTGTGAGATCAGTCTATACATATCAATATTTTTTTGTTGGAGCATCTTTTAATCATATATTCGTCTACACATTTCCATTCCTGATTGAGATTTTGGTTAGATTGCATTCTAATTGTTGCCGTCATTTTTGCTAATTCAGTCATTTTTTTAAAAAAATATGTTGCCAATCTGCCACTGATGGTACTTCTTCTGATTTCCAATTATTAGCAACCAATAACCTAGCGGTGGCTGTTACATATAGAAAAATTCTCTTCATGTCCATTCCTGTACACCTCAGTTTCTTGCTGACCTTTCCACAAGGACCTTTCCTCACCACCTAATGGAACATGGTTCTTCTTCCCGGATGGGAGAAATGCCTCACATCATTTTGGTAGCATCTTCATCCCCTTGCATTCCTTGTCTCCTCACACTCAGCTAGAAACCCTGCCCTTTCCTTTGAAGCATGTAATAGGCTATGTGCTGAAAAAGGCTATGCAGCCTCATGTTTTGTCTTCCACGGTGGCGACACAGACCTGCCCCGGGGAAGTTCACCAAGAGGGCATGACAGCTACAGCCACCCCATTTGTCTGAAAACACCTGGCAGCTCATCCTTTCCTGTCCATAATTTCCGACAGCGCTGCTTTCATTCCCGTATCTGCTGCCATAGCATCTCGTCTATTAGTTTAGTTTAAACATTAGTCATCTTCCAAAAGGGGCGCAGAAGGCAACTCGCAGAAATAAAATTGTGTCAAGAAATAAGTCAAAAGCAATTACATTACGCTAGCAGCTAAAAAAAGGGGTTAGAATGATTGGAACTGAATGGTTATATTGGGATAGTTTTGGAAATCATGTAGATCTTCACCAATTTTTTATGGAAAAGAATGTGGTGGTGGATGGAAGCTGTCTGCTTAAACCAGATTCATTTGAAGGCTTACTACAGTGGTACCTCTGGATACGAACGGAATCCGTTCAGGAGCCCCGTTCGTATCTAGAAGCAAACGTAACTAGTGACGGCACGTCTGTGCATGCGTGCGTCGCTTTTCGCCGCTTGTGCGCATGCGCGTGATGTCATTTTGAGCATCTGCACATGCGCATGCGCAAGCGGCGAAACCTGGAAGTAACGCACTCCATTACTTCTGGGTTGCCATGAAGCGCAACTCGAACGTGCTCAACCCGAGGTATGACTGTACTAAGCTTGACATTAATCCAATTTAAAATCTGGTGGATTCAGAATCAACAATGATCCTAAGCTTTGTCACACTCCTGATATCATGGAGAGTGCAGCAAGACCTAAAGACTTTCCCACTATTTTCACAGGGAGAACCTAAATATAGTATATAATATAAATACTCAAAATATCTGAAGGTCCACCTGATCCTTATGCACCACCTTGATCACTGCAGTCTTCTGCTGGGGCTATTTGGTAATCCCACATGCCCCTAATGTTTGGTCAAGCCTTTAGTGCAGAAGGTGCTGTCCTGTGGAACTCATTGCCAAGAGATGTCTGGCAGGAGCCACCTCTGCTTCTTTTTAGGGGTTTTCTGAAAACTGTAATTCAAACAGGCCTTGCAAACCTGAGATACTTTGCCCACCGGCTCTTACCAATGCATTTCATTTTTTTAAAAATCATTACTGTAATTCGTTTGTATTCTGCCTTGTGATGTTTTATATATTAAAGTGTGGTTTATCAATATTTAAACAAACTTGTGGCCTGCCAGATGTTGTTGAACCTAGTTCCCATCAGCCTCGGTCAGCACGGCCAATACCCAGGGAAGTTAGGAGTTGCAGTCCAGCAACATTCAGAGGTTCAGGTTTCCCATCCCTGTTCTTCCCACCCCTTTCTCAACATTACAGAAGGAAAGGGAGGCTGCCATAGGCCCTGGAGAAAAAAAAGGGACATTCCATTTTTTCACATAAGATCTTGGTGGCCATTTTGGGTGCTGCGTTCTCACCTCAAAAAAGTCCTTTTTCAGGGGCAAATCATTGGGTGCTAGGCAAGAGTCATGTGACTCGCCCAGAAGCGCATCCCAGAAGACACACATTGGAAAAAGCTGGGACAGTATGGACCGCAAGGAATGTTGGGCCTCAGGCTGAGAATTGACCAAAACAAAAACAAAAAAACCCACCATGGGAACGACAGACACAATTTCTCAAGTAAAGGCCTGATCCACAAGAATACTGGGTGCATGAACTGAGGTGGCACCACAATGGTAACTGTCACTGTCTAGATCAGGGTGGTCCAACCTGTAGGCATCAAGGCATTTTTTTATGGCCCTCAGCACTATTTGACACCCCCCCCCCCAAGACCTCGAACTGTCTTCCCAAAATCGGGGCAAGTGAGATGTTGAGCTTTGGGGAGGAGGAGTGAGGTTCTGACAGGGTCCCAGACTCCTCCTGCCTTCTTCGCAAAGCCTAGTTCACACTTTCCCAGTTTTGGGAAGGAGGTGGGAGGGATCTGTTTGATGCTGTATTCAGGGGTCAGCAAACTTTATCACCAGGGGGCCGGAACACATTCCCTCGGACATTGTGGGGGGCCAGACGATATTTTGAAAAGAAGAAGAAGAATGAATTCCTATGCCCCACAAATAACCCTGAAATGCATTTTAAATAAAAGGACACATTCTGCTCATGTAAAAACACGCTGGTCCCTGGATCATCTGCAGGCTGAATTTAGAAGGTGATTGGGCCAGATCTGGCCCCCAGGCCTTAGTTTGCCTACCAATGATGTATTGTGTTTTTGATATTCAGTTGGATAGGCGGGGTATTATTAGTATTAGTATTATTATTAGTGTTAGTATTATTATTATTATTATTTAGGACCATGCCAGAGCCTCATGCCTCCTTCCGAAACTCTGCACATAATTTACCTGGTTTTGGGAAGGCAGTGCAAGGGCTGGGGCAGGGTTGTCAAATTTTGGCTGTGCAACAAGACAGTGAGCAACCAATGGCTTTCATGTCAAAATATTACTGCAGCCCACTTGGTATGAAATGTTGGGCCACCCTAGTCTAGATAACAGGACACACGGTTAACACAGCTCAACGGTGTCACTGTCCCCTTGCAATTCTCCTTTGCAGAACTGTCCCGTGCCACGGACAGGAGGCAGCAGCTCTGCACTCCCTGTACAACATTGTCCACACAGTACTTATTAATGGGTTTTCTTCCTCCGAATGCAGGTGTCATCAGTCAAGAGGATCCCTTCTCCGTTTAATTATCATAGCCAAAAGACAACTTGCTCTCCCCTCAGCACGCAGTGTGATTCATTTTCCCAGACGACATGGCACATATTAGATGAAAAAGGGTAATCTTAGCCAAAAAAGAAAAAAAAAGAAAAAGCCCTAATCACCGAGACATTGATAAGTATATCCTTTTTTCCCCCCCAGCCAAAAGATTTATTCAGTCCTCCTTGAAACAATGGATTTATTTTGTCATCACAGCTGTGATTTACGACGACAAATCAGAGCGCTCTCTCTCCCAACGCCTGATTATTATGGCAAGTTCTAAAACTTTGTTAATTATACCGGCTCATGTTGCTTTCCATCTCCTCCGTAAACAAGACATTTCTCTAAGCCTTCGCATGGAGTTACTTGGGGGACAACCCAGATAATGTCAGTAATCAATTCTAAAAATATATTCTCCTCTAGCAGAAAAGACATATTCTGTATAATACTTCACTTTGTATTTACGCTGTATCGAAAGCTAGCTTCCCCCACTTCTCTTCTGCCCATGCAGGAGATAGCCTTAACATTTGGAAAGGAAAAAGGAAATGACTGATGAGGATGAATGGCCGCCCATGAAAGCCTTGTTGCCTTCTCTTTCCCTCAAGGGAAGTTCTGCCCACTTTAATTCATGCTGGCATCAACTGGACTATTTGTCGAGAAAGATACTATTGGCTCTCAGGGAATGTCTTAATTTCTACAGTGTTGCTGAAATGCTTTGAGACAAGGGCCTCCGTCAAGTTTTATAGCAGCATTTCCCAACCTAGTGACCTTCAGATGCTTTTGGGGCACAACTCCCATCAGCTGCAGGCAGTACCACCTAGCCTAGAAAATCTGGAGGGCACTTGGTTGGGGAAGGGTGTTTTATAGCATCTGCTCAGAATTTATTCTTGCTATCACAAAGACAAGCAAACACATGATTTACATGAGATTTGTTCTACTGACATTGGATGGGTGCAGCATGCTTCTAAAGTGCACACATGCGCGCGCGCGCGCGCACACACACACACACACACACACACACACAAAGAGAGAGAGAGACTATATTGGGATCCTAAAAATAGTTAACGGGCTACATCACTAAAGGTTGATATCCAAAGAGCACTCCAATCAGACTTCAGAACCTAATGGCTGCAATCTGATATCCAACAAGAGCCGCAACACATTTGATTTGAACTTGATAAAAAAAGAGAGAAGCAGGAGCATTGCTACAATCAGACAAGAAGCGCACATTGATACCTCATCCAAACTTAACATTAGGCAAGCGCCTTTGCTATACTGTTTTAGAAATCTGCTAAAATCTTTTTTTTAGTTCACCCAGCCTACAGAGCCAGATTCAAGCAGTTCTGCTAGAAGATGCCCCCCACAAGCACTCTTGCTTAGTGGTGTAGCACAGAGGCGGTTTCCCCGGGCGCAAAATTGTTAGTGGTGTGAAGTTTCAACACCCAGTGCTGCCTCAATAAAGCTGTGTGCTGCCATCGCTGGGCTCCACTGAAAATGGCTTCTCCATGCAAACCAGGAAGGGACCTCTCCAGACCTCTTATCTCTTTGGTTGTGATCTCCTGGGCGACATGGAAGCTACCTTCCCTTTCTGCAGCCCCGAGCACTGGCAACCCACGCCACAACACTGCTACTGCTAGTGCAACCAGACTTTCCCTTGTGTGCCTCCCTCCTACAAAAGAAATTGGCTCTTGGCTGACTGAGAAAACCCTCAGAAAAGCATGGAGGGGAGGAGGCGGTAGTCATTCCATCGGCCAAGCAAAAATGCTTGTATGGATCAACTGTTTTAGCACAACACTGAATTCCTCCCAGACACAATGGGCATGACTAGCTCAGGTTCATTAATCTCATTGGGTATACTCTGGGTAGGGCTCTGGGTAGAATCCAACTTAACGCCAAGGAAATTGTTCCATCAATGCACATATTTCTGCTTGCCTGATGGAGTGCCTATCCCAGGGGTCAGCAACCTTTTTCAGCCTTGGGCCGGTCCACCATCCCTCAGATCATTTGTGGGGGGCAGGCGGACTATCTTTTTTGGGGGGGGTGAACGAATTCCTATACCCCACAAATAACCCAGAGATATATTTTAAATAAAAGGACATATTCTACTCATATAAAAACACGCTGATTTCTGGACTGTCCACAGGCCGGATTGCGAAGGCGATTGGGCCGCATCCGGCTCCTGGTCCTTATGCTGCCTACCCCTGCCCTATCCTGTGCTGTTCTGGGTGTTCTCTTGACCGTCCAGAGTGGATTTGGGGGTGTGGGGAGACATGCAGGGGCAGAACAGTGGGGGAAAGCCCAATGAACTAAATGAAGTTATTCCACTTGCTTCTGCTAGCAGAACAGATTAGCTGAATCCAGCCCGTTTTCTAAAAATATTTTCCAATTATATATGTATGCTATTGGTAAGTATTTATGTTCACAGATTAGAGATGTTTTCTGTGTTATTAAGTGGTTTACTTTTTTTTTTCCTAAATAAAATTAATTCCAGCCAAACTGACAACTTCTTCTCCCAGAAGTTGGACTGTTTTGCTGCTGGCAGCTTTATATTGTGAGCAATGGGGAAATATAGGACCATCTCAACTAAAACTGTATTACGGGCAGCTTCCGTGCCAACTATACAATACAGATGAGTGATGTCATCAGAATGGTGCCTTGCGGTTATTGAAGAATAATTGAGACACAATAAAAAACAAATGAAGTATGCATGGTTGGCCTTTTCTTGAGGAACCAGCCTTTGTTTTGCCAATCATGCATCTCATTTCACTGTCAATATGCCTAGAACATATGAAGAGCTTTTCCAGTTTTGCTCTGCAAACATTTGTTTAGCAAAGACGTTTATATCAGGCAGAATGAGCATGAGGCTCCCAAGAGGTTTTCTGGGTTTTATTTTCTTTCTTTCTTTCTTTCTTTAAAAGAAAAAAAGATCTGTACATTGAAGATCTGTACAATATTTATCTAATGGCTGGTATAAAAAACATGTTTTCTTTAATGAGGAATGAAATCAATAATAGCAAGTTAACACAGTTTTCTATTAGTATTACAGTTGGACCTTGGAAGTAGAACAGAATCCATTCCGGAAGTCCGTTCAACTTCCAAAACGTTTGGAAACCAAAGTGAGGCTTCTGATTGGCTCCTGCAGCCAATCAGAAGCTGCGGAAGCCCTGTCAGATGTTCGGGTTCCAAAGAACGTTTGCAAACCGGAACACTCACTTCCAGGTTCGCAGCATTCGGGAGCCAAAACATTCGACTTACAAGGTGTTTGGAATCCAAGGTACAACTGTACAGTATTAACAGCAACTATCATTTTATTATTTATTCACTTTGTATCCTGCCCTTTGTCCCTAATGAACCCAGGATGTCTGACAACATTCTAAGCAAACATTCTGAGCGATCTTTGGATTGCTGAAATATATAGGGTTGCATCCAACTAAGCCAACTAAGTGATCTTCATAGATCCCTGCCTTGTTGTGGCAAAGGGGCTTGAATAACTCAGAGAAGCTATGAGCAATGCCGTGCGGGGGCCACCCAAGATGGACAGTCATAGCTGAGAGTTTAGACTAAATGTGATCCACCTGGAGAAGGAACTGGCAAACCACTCCAGTATTTTGCCAAGAAAACTCCATGGACATAAAAAAGGAGAAGCTTTGAGAAGAAAGTGAGAGTTTCCAAGGCATGCTCTGGTTCATGGGGTCACGGAGAGTCGAACACGACTAAGACGACTAAGCAACAACAAATCCAACTAAGGGCTACTCAGAACACAGCAGACCCACTAAAATTAATAGAACTATGTTGGTCATGTTCATTAATTTCAACAGGTCTGCTCTAAGTAGGGCTGGGAACGTCCCCAGTCTGAAATCCCAGAGATCTGTTTCCAGTTAGTGCAAGCCATGTCAAGCTAGATGGACTGGAAACACACAACAGCACCCCAATTAGTTCTTAAATATAGGGAATGGGAAGCTGTTATAAGAGCCATTAAGGCTTTCGTTCCTCAGCATGGGACACTAAAGCCTCGCCCAAGTATTTTTAATATGTTGAAGGATAATATCCCACCATACCGACAAAGAGTTTGGGACAAAGAGGCTCCAAGCACTCTTAATCCAGGCAGCTGTCAGACCCAATAATCACATTATGCATGTTCTTCATAGCAGGACTTGAGTCTCACAGGCCTAGAAACTTGGGCCTAGATCGGCTCAGGAAGGACGGAAGCTATGGAAACAGCTGAGAAGAGTGCTTCTGAACCATTCAGATTCATCCTACAGGACGACACTTGACTAGTTTCTTCGCAGGCACTGTGGCACCCATGCTGTATGATGTCAACTGCAGCAGAAGTCCTATGACTCTGGACAGAAGTAGCTCAAAATGTTCTGTTTCAACTCTTTTTAACTGGGGTCGAGAAAACTTTTTCCAAAGGAGTTTTTTGAGCCAACAAGCTAAAAAGAAGAGGGATGGCACAAATCCCTAAATACATTAAATACCGTGGAGGAAAAATTTACAAGGACAGTATGTGTAGGTTAATGGAACCCTGGGGCAGCTTTAGCCTATGCATCAGCAACTTACACAGGTTTTACACAACAGTTTACTTTACAGTTCAATAAAACGGGAAGTTACAGGGCAATTACAAGTCCCATGTCCCTTGCTACTTATACTTTTACCCCCTAGATACCAGAGCATTATCTTCACACTGTGATATCAATATCAAGTTTTTAGGATTGGCAGAAAAAGCATATTGGACAAAGTCAAGCTGGTTCATAACATCATTATCCACGTTGTCTATGGCGCTGTTGACAAGGGCAAGGAAACATTTAAAAAGTAATGTAAAAAATAAAACCATCAATGGCACAGTCGAAATGTAACAGGAAAATATGGTTTCCCACTGCATGGATGAGTCACATCTTTCGTTTCTGCTTTTAAAGAAACTATTTTTAAAATGTGCCAGAATCTAAGTGTGGTTTCCAATACTGCTTGGTTTGAGCTAGTTAGAGTTTAAACAAACCACAGTCTTCCCTGTCAGATGTAACCTTAACAGTGGTTTGTTTAAAAGTCAAAGCAACCGTTTCTGAAGAGCTACTCCTCCTCACACCTAAGAAAGGGGAAAGATGAGCGCTAAAAGCAAGGTGTGGTTTGTTCATTTCAAGAGATATGAGGATTTCTCAATAGATCTAAACTAGACCCGCCCCCGCCCCCGTAAAGCATAGAATAGAATTGTAGAGTTAGATGGGATTGTGAGGGTCATCTAGTCCAACTCCCTTCAATGCAGGAAACTTTTGCCCAACATGGGGCTTGAACCTGAAACTAAGAGCCTCATGTTCTACCAACTAAGCTACATGCATCCCTTCTAGCATCCTTGCCATAGTTTATTACACACCCTGGGACACAATGGATATGATGGGTTAGGAAAATAAATGGGCACAAGATGCAGGGCACAAGATTAAATGGGCACAAGATGTAGGGCACAACATTATGATGGAAGATTGGGTTAAATTATGGGAAACTGACTTAAAATTTACAGACTGTTCCCTATTGAAGGAGAATTACATGAAGATGATGTACAGATGGTACACAACACCAGTGCAGTTAGGGAAAATGTACAAAACTAGTTCAAATATATGTTGGAAGTATAAGGAAAAGGAGGGGACATTTTATCATATGTGGTGGGATTGTAAGGTAATTAAAATTTTTTGGGAAATGATTTACAATTGAAGAAAATGTTCCATTTAACATTTGTTAAAAAATCCGAGGCATTTTTGTTGGGGATTGTAGGGAAAGACCTGCCAAAAAAGTTGAAAAACATCTTCATGTATGCGACAACGGCCACGAGAGTTCTGGTAGCACAAGGATGGAAGACTGAAGAAACCCCAACTAAAGAATCATGGCAAGAAAAATTGATGTACTATGCAGAACTGGCAAAACTGACATATAAGCTATGGGACAAGGATAACTGTGACTTTAAGGATGAATGGGAACCCTTTACAAAGTATCTGAAGACGCAACAAAGCGAACTGGACTCCTTGGCAGGTTTTGAATAAACATTCACAAACCTTTTATTGATAATAATCAGCTAAATAGTTTGAGGATCTATACAACTTTGTAACATGCAGAAAACAGCATTCTTAGAAAAACCAAAGACTGGAACTGAGGGAAGTCGGGGGGTGGGGTGGGGGTAGGTGGGTTTTGTGTGGGAGGAGGGCAGGGAGGAAAAATGGGGGGGGGGGACAAGGATGATATGTTTTTGGATAATATGTCTTGTTATAATTTTGAAATATATATATATATATATATATATATATATATATATTTGCTTTCGTAGATTTTCACGGGTACAGGAATGCAGGTTTTGGTGTCCTCGGGTGTCTTCCCGTGTAAAAGTTGGGGTGTCTAGGCGACGTTTCGACGAGGTCTCACTCGTCATCTTCAGGCTGGTGCTTTCGGCTTCTTGTTACTGGAACAGAGCAGGATCTCAGTGTTTGAGTTCCTATAAATACTGTAGAGGGGGTGTGGTGTATAGCCTCCAATGTTCTGGGCAGAGAGGAAGTTCCCAGGCTAGTGTGCCTTTTCTTCTTTTGTTCCTTAATTACTTGAGAGATATCTTGAGTGATTTCTTGAGTGATATCCTGAGTACCACTTAGGTGGGTCATTAGGTGTGGATTAGTTGTTAAAGTCTTTGTGTCTTGACCTCTTGAACTTTGTGAAGAGTTTTCCTGAGAAGATGGCTGTACTGTACTTAGTTGTGCTCTGGCTTGGCTTCGTGTATAGGGGCGAGCTGTGGTTTTGTGGCTTGTGTCAGCCAGATCTGTGTAGGGATTGCAGGGTGGTGCAGCATCCGGAGGTGCCACCATGGATTGGCTACTGGATGGTGTCTGTAATTCATCTGTGGAGAGGGTCTGGGTTTGGGTCTGGTGTGGTTGATTGGTGTTGACGACACCTTTGTAATTTGGCCACACGGGAAAGAAAAACTGGATAGCTTCCTCACACATCTCAACAACTTACACCCCAAAATACAATTCACTATGGAAATAGAAGCCAACAACCAACTTCCCTTCCTTGACGTCCTAATCTACAAAAAACCTGATGGCTCCCTAGGACACACTATCTACCGGAAAAAAACACACACCAACCGCTACTTACATGCACAATCACACCACCACCCTGCACAAATAAACTCCGTAGCCAAGACTCTCATCTCCAGAACCAAACGCCTGGCTGACAAAGACCACTTGACAACTGAGTTACAGAATCTCTCAAACGTGTTAATTGCCAATGGATACCAGCAAAACAGGATTACGAAGCTAATCCAAAAGGAAACACCCCCCAAAAACCAAGACACAGAAGAAAACAATGGCATGGCCCTCCTTCCTTATATCAAGGGCACTACAGATAAAATTAGCAAAATCCTCCATAAACACAATATCAAAACAGCCTTTTGCACCAACCAAAAAATAGCCAATATCCTCAGAAACCCCAAGGATAAAATCCAGTTGGAAAACCAAGGGATCTATGAAATACCCTGCAAAGTCTGCCCAGCCACGTACATTGGACAAACAAACAGACGAATAAATGCACGTATCGCAGAACACAAGAATGCCGTCAAAAAAGAAGAAAAAACTTCCTCTCTTTTCCAACACATGAAAGAAACAGGACACGAAATTAATTTTGCAGATTCCAAATTGCTCTTTAACACGGAACATCACCACAAGAGAATAATCATGGAAGCCATCGAGATAGAGAAACACCCTCACAACATGAACAAGCGTGACGACACATCCCGCTTGCCAGACATCTGGAAATTAGCCCTCCCCACAAAAACTGACACCAGATCCAGAGGCACACAGAACGCCAACACCAATCAACCACACCAGACCCAAACCCAGACCCTCTCCACAGATGAATTACAGACACCATCCAGTAGCCAATCCATGGTGGCACCTCCGGATGCTGCACCACCCTGCAATCCCTACACAGATCTGGCTGACACAAGCCACAAAACCACAGCTCGCCCCTATACACGAAGCCAAGCCAGAGCACAACTAAGTACAGTACAGCCATCTTCTCAGGAAAACTCTTCACAAAGTTCAAGAGGTCAAGACACAAAGACTTTAACAACTAATCCACACCTAATGACCCACCTAAGTGGTACTCAGGATATCACTCAAGAAATCACTCAAGATATCTCTCAAGTAATTAAGGAACAAAAGAAGAAAAGGCACACTAGCCTGGGAACTTCCTCTCTGCCCAGAACATTGGAGGCTATACACCACACCCCCTCTACAGTATTTATAGGAACTCAAACACTGAGATCCTGCTCTGTTCCAGTAACAAGAAGCCGAAAGCACCAGCCTGAAGATGACGAGTGAGACCTCGTCGAAACGTCGCCTAGACACCCCAACTTTTACACGGGAAGACACCCGAGGACACCAAAACCTGCATATATATATATATATATATATATATATATATATATATATATATCGCCAATGAGAATACAATTCACCAAATCAGATAGCTACACAGAGACATAATTGTCAGCAATGCATGGAGGTTGACTGGAAGGAGGCCAGAATAAATCTTGAAGAGGCACCGTGGGAAAGGTCTTCTGTCTGATGGCTACTTTGGAGGTTATATAGGTGCTTTATACAGCATACCTCAAAATACACGCTGGGAATTACTGCTCACATCTAGTTTAAGTCAATAGCTAGACCCAAAGAAAATAGAGAAAGAGAGAGAGAAAAAATAAACACCGTACACCCAACAACAACAGATGGTGCAATTTTCATAAAATTAACACACACAAAAATGGAAGTCTCATAAAAATAAGACCTGAGAGACATGAAAAAGATGCAATGGATGCCATTAATGCAGGGTTTATGAAGTTGGAGAATCATTACAGATAAGGTGTGTATTTATTACTCCTACAGGAGCAATCTCTTGGCATAGATTTTGCTATCTGATGCCCAGTGCAGAGACACTTATCTGTAGTTCTATCTGGCTCAAAACTCTCACACGCCTCCCCAGTGATATATTTGCAGTAACTGCTTGTGATATATCAGCATCTTTCCTTTTATTTATTTCCATCTTCTAGCTGGAGGAGAAAAGAATACAGCCCATGAATGCCTTCAGTGAAACTTTGAAGTACTTAAAAAAACCCACCCATCCTCTGATGATACGCTGCCACAACTGGAGCTACGGGGTTCTCTCTTTATATACTGATGATCTGGGAGTGAGAGGAGATGTTGCAAAATTCTTGAAACATAATAACCCAGAGTGTAAAGCTCCAATGTCTGCATAGAAACAGTGAAGCTCTATGTGAACAGAGGATTCATTGTATTGTTTGATTATTAAGGCTGATCTGCATCTTTTGTTACGAGTAGCTCATTACTCGCCACCAAAGAGAATGGGAATCACCACCCTGCTCTTGTAGAGCTCAGTGCATGAATGGGAGTCTCGTGGACATCTGAATTGTGGCAAAGACCACAAAACTCTCCAAGAGAAAAGCACTGACAAATGCATTCTGTTCATGACCTACTGTTAATCAACAACCTGTTGTTATTTTGACCCATTGGAGTCAAAAGGTGGGAAAGTAATAGACATAGGGCAGTAGTGGACAACACACAATAATTGTGCTAGTGGTCTTTTTCCTATGAACTTGCATTTTAAGAAGCAGACATACAGTACCCCCTGGAGATCACAGCTGCAGTTCAAAATCAGGGATATGCATAATGTTTACTTTGCAGTTTTGTTGCAGATATACCTGCAACTGAAGAGACAAGTCACTGTGCAGGTTTCAGAGTATCTTGTCTCTACAATAGCATGCATGAATCACTTGTGGGGGAAAACATCACTTTGGGAACATTAGTTATTTACAAAGCCAACTGCAAGATGCCTGTGAACAGGTTTACTACTCCAAGACTGGGAAACAACTGCAACACCCTAGGAATTGGCCAAACCCCTCTAGCTTTCCCCAAATCAAATGCTCATCCACCAAGGGACAGCCAATTAAAAGGTTCCACCTGTGGTATGATCAATCACATCCTGATGTCTTAAATGGAAAAAATGAGCATTAAAAAAACCGAAAAACCCTGAGGTTACATGAACCAAATGAAGTCCACTAGTCAAGTGTGTCAACCTGCAAGTACTTGATAAACATAATTCTTGACCTCCGGGCATATAGAAGGCAATGGTGCAGGACTCACAAGGAGAACCAGGGCCAGAAGCAGGTGTTCTTGAACATCTGCTAGGGCTCAAGAACCCTGCTAGGGTCTACTGTTGACACCTGTTTTGCATCCTCTTTTTTCTGACCTTGGCTCTCTGTGATTCCCTGCCCCCCTGCCTTACCATCAGAAAAGCACCAGGAGACTGGATCTAACCATCCCTTTAAGATTTCCCACAGTGAAGAAGAGGAGGAATTTGGATTTGATATCCCGCTTTATCACTACCCGAAGGACTCTCAAAGCAACTAACATTCTCCTTTCCCTTCCTCCCCCACAACAAACACTCTGTGAGGTGAGTGGGGCTGAGAGACTTCAGAGAAGCGTGACTAGCCCAAGGTCACCCAGCAGCTGCATGTGGAGGAGCAGGGAAGCGAACCTGGTTCACCACATCACGAGTCCACCGCTCTTAACCACTACACCACACTGGCTCCAGCCTAGCACTGTTCTGGGAGATGATGCAAAACTGAAAGGTTGGCTAAGACACAGCCACTCAACGGTGCCAGCAGAGTCAGATAAGATTGCCAGTGTCTAGTGACAGAGGAGGGGTCAAGCATCCACTCAGACCTGAAGCTGACAAAGTGTCTGGCTGGTGCTCAATTCTCCCACCGATCTTACAGGGATTCAAAGCACAGAGATAGGGGAAGCACTGTATATCAGTAGTGGAGCATCTACTTTACATACAAAAGGTGATTGGTTCAATCTCAAGCATCTCCAGGTAGAGCTGGCAATGCCTCCTGCTTGAACCCTTGGACCCAGTGTAGATAATACTGAGCAATAAGAACCAATGGTCTGACTTGGCATAGGATAGCTTCCTATATCTCTGTACGTTAAGTACAGTTTTATCACATCACCCTCAGTTTCATAATGTGCCTTAACCACTACACCACACTATGTTTTCAAGTTTGCTCCCAATACAGCAAAATTCCATGAAGCAATATCCTTTAAGTCTGTAACTCTTCTATCTGTGCTTTAAAAAGAGAAGCAGAGACGACTGAATCACTCAAAAGAAGAACGCTTGGTGCCCAACGAGAATGAAATGTACCCTCCTTGTCCAAAATGCAAGCAAAGTTCTGTTTGCACATTTAGAATTTTAGGTCGCTGACAAAAGGCAATCATCATAGATGCATGACACACCTTGTCACGGGTTTTTGAAAATCCTCTACTTATTCAAACTTATTCACATATAAAGTCCTTTTAAAAAAAAGTTTTACACCACTGAAAGACAAAGTGGAGGACCCCACATGGATTAGCAATGCTTAAGGGCAAGAAGGTATATTTAGCTAGATGTTGCACTGGTGGGTGGTGGGAAGAGAATGAGTAATCTGGTGATGTTGACAGTTTTCCAATTTCAAGAGAGGGAGGAGAAAGAAAACAGTTGCCCACATGATTTGCTCAGGGCATAGCTAGTAGTGGGCTTGGAATACAACAAGGTAGAATCACAAGGAGAACCATAGTAGTGGCAGTTCAGTGATGGGCCCAAGGACTAGGGAGAGGCCTCTTCTTTAAAGAAGTCCTCAAGAAACTGGACAGTCATCTATTGGAGACACCCTATATCTCAATTCCCTAAGGTCACTTAACTAGAAAGCTTACAACACACACACACACACACCTATTCTATGGTCCCTGAATGCCAGATAGTTAAATAGGTTTAGGGAGTGCAATAGGAATGAGAAAGAGGACTTGTTGAAATGCCCTCATCTATACAGTTAATATGGGACGCGGGTGGCGCTGTGGGTTAAACCACAGAGCCTAGGACTTGCAGATCAGAAGGTCAGCGGTTCGAATCCCCGCGACGGGGTGAGCTCCCATTGCTCAGTCCCTGCTCCTGCCCACCTAGCAGTTTGAAAGCACGTCAAAGTGCATGTAGATAAATAGGTACCGCTCCGGCGGGAAGGTAAACGGCGTCTCCATGCGCTGCTCTGGTTCACCATGCTGGCTACATGAATCGGAAGCTGTACGCTGGCTCCCTCGGCCAATAAAGCGAAATGAGCGCCACAACCCCAGAGTCAGTCACGACTGAACCTAATGGTCAGGGGTCCCTTTACCTTTATACAGTTAATATGGTTGAAAAGCCACCCCTTGCCTCAACTGGCCTACTGCACCCCCTTCCTCCACCCCTGTGCATGGAGGCCACTTGTCCCTGAAACAGTAGCACAGTCCCAGAATGTTTAGTTCTAATAAAGGCCAGGCTTGGCAGTTGGGAAACAGGGATGGGAAACCTGTGGCCCTGCAGATGCTGGACCACAACTCCCATGACCATTTATCAATGCATTGGCTAGGTCTGAACAGAGTTGTATCCCATCATAACCTTGGACAGAAGTAGATTTCCCATCCCTGCTCTAGAGGACATGTAACACAGTCTATATACTCCCCAGCAATTTTGTTTCCCATATGTACTTATTTCGTGGTTCTCCTTCTGGGAGTTTAGCTTTCCATTGAGTTTCCTTTGAATAGGGAAACATGGAAGACTTTGTAGTTCTTTTGCCTAGCCGTTAGAAATGTTTGGTCCTGTCCCACTGGTCAAATATACAAATATAGGCTGAAGAGGAGGCATAGCCTTGGGAAAATCCCAAAGGCCAGGAGGTCAAGTCCGGAGGACCACATTTGGGTGCTGAGCCTCAGCTTCACTGCCTGCTGTGTGTACTATTAAAAGGGTAAATGATGTACCAACAGATGCGGAATTAGGATGTAGCAGAAATCTACAGGGTCTGCATCACATTAAGAAAAAAACACATTTATTGTTTATCCTTGCAATACAAAGTGCAAAAAAAAAAATCACATAGAAAAGAAAAAGAACCTATAGAGGCCCTCATTACTTTTGGAAGGAAGAAAAAAAGAATTAACCTAGAGGAATTAATGAAAATTAATGATTTTTCACATGCAGGTATTAAATGATTAAAAACCTTGTGCCTCCTTTTACTAAGTTTAATTTCAGCTTGCAGATCCCCTAAAAAGCATAATTAATGGGCATTTGTATGGGAAGTGAGCAGTAGGGGCTAAGCCATCGTATAAATAAGAGGCAGGCCATTTGTGACGGCACAGCCACTGCTCCTAGAGGCTCAATATGATATATCCCCCACTTGTGGGTGGGGGAAGCCATAAGCTAAGCCTGGAAATCACAGTTTGACCAGGAAGCAGTTGAAGACCCCTAGCCTCCCCACAACTTCCTTCACCCCCTCCCCCACTGCAGTTCCCAAGGTTCCCTGGGGCAAGAGGAGGACTATGAAACTTGTTTAACCCTTTAGCAGATACACTGTAGTGCTGAGCTGTGCTGCCTTTAATTCTGGTCCTCAGCTCCCTTTGACTACAACCATTTCCCCACCTCAGCCCAACTCTCTCCTTTTGGTCAACTGGATCCAACAGCAAAATTAAAATAATCCTCTTTTACTACCGCATTATCCTTTAAGTACTTAAGTTTTAATTATATCCCAAGTCTACCTGAGGACGTTAGAGGGAACCTTCCCAGGAACGTGGCAAAAGCATTTTGACTACAGTGTATGAGTGCATGTAATTTCTGCGGTCCCCAGTTGTTAATGAAATCCCCAACATTCAGATTTTAATTGAACTAGATAAAGATTAAGAAGCTTAGCAGCAGCTGGCAATACGAATTAGTTCTCAGCAGATTTTTATGTTGTACTCTAAATCATGGCTTTTGTAATCTTCCTAAATTGTCCTTTATCTTCCTAATGCAGATATGATTCTCAGAAAATAACATCAGGCTTCCACTATTCTCCATTGCCTGTAAATTCCTGAACTGTAAAATCTTAATAGTCTTTTTTTAAAATAAGTATTATGATCTATAGGTATAATGTGCATTCAATAAAAAAATCTTACTGTAATTAGAAGAAAAAGTTTTTTAACGTGACCTGTTTTGCAGATTAGATTTATATTAATGGCATAAAGAGTGCTGAGACTTATTTGGGTCCCTGTAGCATTGAATGAGGAAGCAGAGCTGGATTTAATACTTAGATTTGTTGGCTTAGACTGTCTAGTAAAGTATTAGAAGGCTTTGCTTTTACCTGAAGAATGTGAAACTAAAGACATTGCTACATCACAGGCTTAAAACATTATTATTTTTCTAGGCAACAGCAGCAGCGACAACATCCACAGTCATCTCCACTTCCCTGGAAACTCTGGGAACTGTATTTCTACAGATGACTAAGACTCTCTACGAGAGAATTCAAAGAACTCCAGCCTTAACAAGCAAAACCATAAAGATGGAACAGCTAACAGACCAATCTATGTCTGTGTGGATATCCCCAAAGTATAAGTGCACTGGGGAAGCTAAGCAATTCAATGATAATTGAGGATTGTTTCTTAATCACCTACAAAGCAGCTAGTCCACTATAAAAAGTGTTGCTTTTTTAAAAGTTACTTTTAACATTAAATCAGATTAATGTGGGGGAAAGGGTAGTTATTATTTTGCTGTTTTTACTTATTTACTTGTTTTTATCCTGTATCTTATTCTGTGAACAGCCCTGAGATCTTATGATTAAAGGGGGTATATCATAAATAAAGGTAAAAGGGCCCCTGACCATTAGGTCCAGTCGTGGCTGACTTTGGGGTTGCAGTGCTCATCTCGCTTTATTGGCCGAGGGAGCCGGCGTACAGCTTCCGGGTCATGTGGCCAGCATGACTTAAGCCGCTTCTGGTGAACCAGAGCAGCACATGGAAACACTGTTTACCTTCCCGCCGGAGCAGTACCTATTTATCTACTTGCACTTTGACATGCTTTTGAACTGCTAGGTGGGCAGGAGCAGGGACCGAGCAACGGGAGTTCACTCTGCCGCGGGGATTCGAACCGCCAACCTTCTGATCGGCAAGTCCTAGGCTCTGTGGTTTAACCCACAGCACCACCCGCGTCCCATATCATAGATAGATATTAAATCCAAGGAGAGGTGTTTCTAGGGCCATGGAGAAACTGTCAAGCTCCCCTGATATGTTTGCTCTTGGGTGTTGTTAATGTAATCTGGTTATATCTATAGTATTGAAATGTGGCTTTTTACACTGTTATATTTGTTGTTGTGCTGCTGTTTTATTTATGTTATTATAACATGGCTTTAGAGGGACGCGAGTGGCATGGTCAGCGGTTCGAATCCCCGCGGCGGGGTGCGCTCCCATCATTCGGTCCCAGCGCCTGCCAACCTAGCAGTTTGAAAGCACCTCCGGGTGCAAGTAGATAAATAGGGACCGCTTACCAGCGGGAAGGTAAACGGCGTTCTGTGTGCTGTGCTGGCTCGCCAGATGCAGCTTGTCACGCTGGCCACGTGACCTGGAAGTGTCTGCGGACAGCGCTGGCTCCCAGCCTATAGAGTGAGATGAGTGCACAACCCTAGAGTCTGTCAAGACTGGCCCGAACGGGCAGGGGTACCTTTACCTTTACTTTAACATGGCTTTGCAATGTTTGATTTTGAAATGCATTCCTGTTTCATTGTTGCAAGTCGCTTTGAGCATGTTTCAGTGTGTGTGGAAAAGGGGAATACAAATACAATGGCGAATGAATGAATGTGGTCAGTTGTGGGAGGGAAGAAACTTTCAATGTCATGATGAAAAAGCTCTGTTCTGCACTGTTATGGGCACTTCAGCCAAAATCCACAGAAGTACACAAAGGTTTACACAGTTTCTTCTAGCCGAAGAAGATTTCTGACTCTCAGCAACTTCTCCCCATGACATAGAGACTTTTGCAACTCTCTGCAATTTCAAAAGCGGTTGGCCGTGGGGCATTTAGGCAAGGTGCTGGATAAGGTTTGCTACGTGAGAAAAGCACAAGTCTAAAACCCCCGCTCTGCAGATCCTGACCTTCATCCTCAGATAGTTTTGCTTACTGTCCTTGTATGTGTTAAAAAAAAATTGGGGAGGAAAAGCTGAAATCCATTAATTTTACAGTGGCCCCCTCAGCTCTCAGCAGCAGATATAAATTCTGCCGTGTAAAAGACGTATGGATCGCATGACTAAAAGCTTTAAGAGTTACTTCAAAGTAGCATAAAGGCTCTATTTAGTTGTAAACCAATGTTTTAAATTATTCAAGTATGCTCGCTAAATGGTTGCTAGTTCAGGAAATGTATGAATTTACAAAATGGGAAACCAGATGTAAATCAATTATTTAATTGGTCTTTTTTTCCTCGTTTCCTTCTTGGGCGATTTCAATTGCCTTGATTTAAATCAATCCAGTTTTCTCTAGCATTTGCATTTACCTTCTCAACTTAAATTCTGGATTAACAAAGGGAGGGCTTTTATGCAACAGCTGCTCTTCGACAGACATACAGAGGAGATTTATTGCTTGCTGAGCTTACACAGCAAGCCTGCTGCATCCCCCCACCAATGTTATGTCCCACTTCCCTGCTGCCCCGTGCAGATCTTCTAGTCTTCTGCGTGGCCAATGAGACCTCAGATCTGGTTTCTATGTTTCCCTGTAATATGGCAACATATTGGCTGGTGCCAATGGGGGCAGTGCCGGATTTACGTGGTCATACCTCGGGTTAAAGGCGTTTCAGGTTGCGTGTTTTCAGGTTGCGCACTGCGCCGAACCTGGAAGTACCTGAATGGGTTACTTCTGGGTTTCGGCACTCGCGCATGCGCAGAAGCACCAAATCGCAACCCGTGCATGCACAGACGCTGCACTGCGGGTTGCAAACATGTCTCCCGCACAGATCAGGTTCACAACCCAAGCGTCCACTGTATAAGCTAAACAAGCTATAGTTTGGAAAAAACATTTCCAAAATATAAGATAAAAAACAAATAAAATAAAACCTACATACAGCAACAGTGTTTTTTTGTTGTGTAGGCTCCTATGTTGTAACTAATGGGCCCTGCCTGCTAGCCTGCTCCCTAAAATTTCACATATAAAGGGCCCCATTACCTTCAGTAGCTTAGGGCCTCATCAAACCTGAATCCAGCCCTGAATGGGGGACTTTTAGGGTGGTGCCAGAGCAAATGACAGGCAGTACCAACTAATTCTGCCTTTGTCTCCCTCCTCCTCCCTGCTGAATTCTACAAAGGTAACACTGAGACTGAAGAGAAGGAGACTGACACTGGAGGCCACCTATTAGAATTGGCATCCGTCTGTCTTGGGAGACAATGGAAGAGTGTGCCGTCAGGGGGAAAGTCAAACTGTTGGCGAGTGACTGTACCAGCTGTGGCTGTAGAAACCGATAAGGGAGAGGCATGTTTTATTACAGGTGGGGCAGATGAAGGCTTCCGGTTTCGCTGCTGTAGTGATCAGGTGGGATTGCTATGAGGAATTATAACAAATATAGAGTAAGCCATCTGTGTCAGCAATGAAAGCATTGTGTTGACTGGGTTTAAACTATTTGGATATGATTCTTGATCAATCTACACCTCTGCATCCCTGTTCCATTCCTTTTTTCACAAGTCACGTACACACAGGCGTCCCGGGTCCTCAAAGATAATGGGCAGTTTCGCCGATGTAGCTTTTCTTATATACAGTGGTGCCCCGCAAGACGAACGCCTCGGAAGACGAAAAACTCGCTAGACGAAGGAGTTTTTCGTTTTCTTAGCCGCTTCGCAAGACGCATCTCCCTATGGGCTTGCTTCGCAAAACGAAGCTTGCCCCGCAAGCTCCGGGGATAGCGGGGAAGCGCAGCGCGTCTTCCCTGCTGTCCCCGGACCTCTTTTGAAGCAAGGGGCGGCGGGGAGAAGATCGCTTCTCCCCGTTGCCAGCCCCACAATCTCCGGGGACAGAGGGGAAGGCACGCGCCTTCCCCTCTGTCCCCGGACCTGGTAAAAGCAAGGGGCGGCAGGGAGAAGATTGCTTCCCCTCTGTCCCCGGAGATTGCGGGGCAGGCAACGGGGAGAAGCAATCTTCTCCCCGCCGCCCCTTGCTTTTACCAGGTCCGGGGACAGAGGGGAAGGCGCGCGCCTTCCCTTCTGTCCCCGGACGGTCTCCATAGGAACGCATTGATTGATTTTCAATGCATTCCTATGGGAAACCGTGCTTCGCAAGACGAAAAACTCGCAAGAAGAAAAAACTTGCAGAACGAATTAATTTCGTCTTGCGAGGCACCACTGTATTAATCTTAGGATGTTAATCTCAGGGCCAGGAAACAGGTTTCACATTAAGGTGATAATAGTCACTGTCCTCCTGCCCATCCTTCTTATCATGTGTACTGATTGTTTATGACCTCTGGGGTTGCTGAATACAGTCCTTTGTTGTTTTCATTCATTTACTCCAAAGTATGCATGCCTAACTAGTGTTTATAGTTTAACTTGTCCCCACGTGGGTTTGTGGAAATGCTCAGAAGAAATCTGATTGGTTCTTACGAACACTTTGTAAAAAGTTCTTTTGTGAATAAAACGGCCTGGGCCGGGGGCTGCGAGGATCAGACAGAGAGACTACTATACGCACCCTTCCCAGAGTCTTGCTGGTTCAAGCCTCTGTGTGTATTCTTATTAATCAGAGTTCAATCCTTCCTTTACTCACACTGCTACAGGTGCACTATGGCATTTCTCTTCTCTGCTCTTCTCTCAGGGGTCATTCTCTGGTCACTGCTGTCGATGCACGACCCATGTGCTGTATAGCACTGTGCCCCGATATGTGATTTTCCATTCAGGACTGGACACGATGTTTCTGTCCCCCTCACTCACCCATTCCATGCTCGGGGGAGACAAGGGGCATTGTCCCTCTCCCCTGCTCCACGTCACTGCCATTTAAAGCCCTGAATTGTCCTGGAGCCCAAATATCTGAGAGAATACCTTGTCCCCTGTCAACTTGACTTATCTACTGAGATCAGTGGGAGAGGATCTCCTAGCTGTTCCTCCATTAAATGAAGTGTGCATTGCAGCGATCTGTGTGAGAACCTTTTCAGTGATAGAATGATCTTGCCACTGAGCTGTGTCTTGCACCAACTTCGTATTCTTCCAGATGCCAGCTTAAAAATCCACCTTTAGTGACTGACGGGGTTACGTAATTTCTGTGGTGTTTCTAAATCGTGTCCTCCCTTAATGAGGGCACGTGTTGCGGTGCGACCTGGAAACCAAACCCTGTGTTGTGGATGGGTACGATTGGATAGCCACAACACCCTATTGGTAGGTCTCTTGATGCTGGGTTTAATTAGGCCAATGAGATGCTAACCAAATGGATCGAGGGACCTATATATGCCCATGCACGTGACCCTGAGCTTCCTCTTTGGGCCAGTGCATCGGAACACCCGCTCACCTCTCCCTATATTTAGGGCTTGTGCTTGCTATGCCATCGTGTGACGTCTGTCGTTGGGACAGGGGCCTGGCGCGTAGCAAATCATCACAACTTGTAAGGTTGCGGACAGGCTCTGGTTCAGGTGATAGGGATGGGGGAACACTCTCACCATCCCTTTGAGAAGGGTATTCCGTTAAAGGAATCCAGGGACTCAATGGTTTGGTCAACCCTGAGAGGGGTTGTGCCCGTGCCTGAGTCCAGGGGGGCACCTGGGTGGTGGACTAGCCTGACCCCGGCTTTCCGCTGTTCCAGGTGTTCACCCTAGGCTGACCTATGCTGGTGCCCTGTATCAGCACTACCTGCCATGGTGCAGGGAGCTTGTCGAACCAGAGCCTATGCAACTACTCACTTGATGCAATCAATAAAGTTGTGGCCTAAATTCTGCCAAAAAACCAAACCAAACTTTGAATGTCTGAATTTATTTAAGGGGGAGGTTAAAAGGTCTAAACACGCAACTATGCTGCTTATGTATTTTATGAGATTTTTTTTTGTTTTGCTTTTTTATGATCTACTACTTTTATATTACCTTATTTTTGTAAACCACTTGGTGACCAGATTTGGTGAAGGGTGGTAAAGAAGGTAAAGAATTGGCTGCTGGTGGTTAATGAAATTATGTAACACACTGCATGCCACATGTTTCATTGCTACTCATAAGCAATGATGCAGGGAGGAAAATTCCCCAAACATAAATGATTTTTGGAAAAAAATTCCCAGTGCTTAATCCCCCCCCCCCCCCCGTTTCATAGGTTCATTAGCAAAACAACGGATGCCAACTGCAGATACAGTATTAGGCAATTTTGGCAGCTGTGAAGGTTTCAAGTTTGTTTACTAAATGCAAGTAAAATAAAGGACAGTGATTTAGATCACTCTCTAGGGCAGGGAAAGCCAGGGGATGTTTCCGGCTCCAACTCCATCAGCCCTGGCCATCATGACCAATGGTCAGGGCTGATGTGAGTTGGAGGCTGAATCATCCAGAGGAAACTACATTGGCAACCCATGCTCTAGTCTACAGCGTCAGAAATTTTTCTGTCTTTTAAAAAAAATCAATTTTATTCAAGGTTTTCAACCTAATATTACCACAAAATTCAAATCTTTTCTAAACTAAAAAAATTCTGATGCAGAGGGTTTTTAAAAAGAAACATAATATGTTCCTATTTGGAGTTTTCTGCAAAGCCCCCGACACTGTCTATAGCACAGGAAAGGGGACTTTTCACAGCAAAAAGCCCATTTTGCCAGTAGCATCTGGTTCTGCCTTATGTCCAGCAGTCAAAGTTGGAGGCAGAAGTGATCAGATGCTGAACACATGTCTCCCAGAATACAATATAGCATAATAACTATTCAAATCAAAACACACACACATACATTTTTTTTTTATTTTCTCCAAAGAGCTTGGAGGTGGTTTTCATTTAGTTCCGAAACAACCTCCCGTCTTCCACCATTTGACTGCATCATACGCCTTCAGGACCAAGAACCGCTGATCTTTCAAACCCCAGCCCTATTATTTAAAATCAACACACACCAAAAATGCAAATTGAAACCTATTTTGCCCTCTCGCTGCCACTGAAATCAGCTGCTTTCAGAGCAGGGGGTATGTTTGTTTGTTTGTTTGTCATTAAGGGGGGGGAAGCATCGAGGGGAGCCAAGCGCAACAGAAGTTTGGAACGGGGAAGCGCATTCCTCAGCAGGAAAACTTCAGCCATGAAAGCCTCTCTTACTTTTATACAAGTTAGCTGATGGAAGGGGACGGCCCAATTAGTGTGGTTGTATGTGGTTAGCAAAAGAAGAAATCCAAAGAGGGTGACAACAAGCTGGCTTGAGCTTCTAGACAACTGAGGTGCCCTTGGGGGATAATTAGTGGAAAATTTTAAGACTTCAACAATAACATCTTAGCATAACTAAGCTCAATTTGTGGCTGCCTGGGGAAAGAAGAATATGCTTCACCCCACCCCAAAAGGGGGGAAAATAAATAAATAAGGAATGCATTCATCTAGCAATGCAGGGATGGGGAGAGAACTGCATAAATAGATCAGAAAAAAACAGCTCATATTTTAAAAGTTTTCCCTTCATATTTGTACTAGAAAAAGCTTTTTGGACGAGGAACGGCTCTTAAGTCATGCCAAGACCATGACTGCAAGCTGTCCGTTCACAGGCCAAGAGGTTTGACAGTCACTGGGAACCTGCTCAGAAGAACACGGAGTTTGAAACAAGACAAATTTTGAGATCCGGTGTGGTGTAGCAGTCAGTGTGCTGGAGCTAGGAGACCAGGGGTAAATGCCCACTCAGCCACGAAGCTCACGGGTTGACCTTGGGCCAGTTAATTCCTCATTCTAACTTACCTCACAGGGTTGTGGTGAAGATAAAAAGGGAGAACCAAGTGTCCCAAACTGAGAAGGAAGGGCATAAAGGGGAGAGCCTTCTGGAACCATCTTTTCCATCTGCTTTGCCTCACACCCAGCCTAGATGTGTGTGTACTGTTTTTGCAGCCATTTGGATTTTTGGATTTTATCGTTAGCCGTTGTTTTAGGGTTTATTAACATGAAATGTTTGCTTGCCCTCTTGATATTAATGTGACTTTCTATTCCATTTCATAATGGCATGTCCCGCAGAGGACCCTAAGGTCCATGAATAATAATAGCTTAAAGGTCCCTGGCCAGGGCTTTTTCAGTGACGGCTCCGACCTGGTGGAATGCTCTGTCCCACGAGACTAGGGCCCTGCAGGACTTGATCTCCTTCTACAGGGCCTGTAAGAGCTATTCCGCCTGGCCTTCAATTTGAATTAGCCTGATCCTCTATTCCCTTTTCCCTTCCTCTATTCCCTTTTCCCTTTCCTCTTCTATGAAGAAACCCTGTCTGGGACCCCACATTTAAATTCTTCCCTGGTCTCCTTGCTGGCCCTAGTGAAGCAGTTCTCAACCTGTAGGTCCCCAGATGTTGTTGGACTACAACTCCCATCATCCCTCAACTCTGGCCTTGCAAGTTAGGGGTGATGGGAGTTGTAGTTCAACATCATCTGGGGACCCACAGGTTGAGAAAAGCTGCCCTAGTAGGACCAACTTGGCCAGTTAGCCCTGGTGATTATTTGATGTCTACTGACTGGTTTTGGGGGTTTTCCTCCCCCAAAATGACCCCTGAATTTTTGAATTTTATTGATATTGATGCTGCATTTTATGTTGTCTTTTATGCTGTTTTACGCTGTTTTTAAGTCACATTTTAATCAATGTTTTATATTTGCTGTTAGCTGCCCTGAGCCCAGTTTTTAAACCGGGAAGGGCAGGGTATAAATAAATAAATAAATATTATTTATTTATTTATTTATTTATTTATTTATTTAATATGATTGTTCTCTTTCATAATTGTTATGTGTTTTCTTTAAATGTTGTTATATTGTATTCCATACGCTGTTGTGGGCAGCTTTGAGGATGTGGTTCTACCACAGAAAAGCCGCATACAAATAAACTCAAGATGATCGTAAAAGTTAGAAGGGACTATGCAGGTCAAGTAGCTCAACCCAATGCAATGCAGCATTTTCCTTACCCAAAGGGGAGCTCAAACCCACGAATCTGAGATTAAGGGTCTCATTATCTACCAGGAGAAGAAATAATGAAATAAAAGTTAAGGTGGGCCCTCTCTCTCTCTTCTCTTTAATAGCTGCAGATCCATTTCCCAATTTCCTTCCATCTTGAGCCTTTTTTAATCTTTCAGATGAGAAAATCCAAGGTCCCAGAGTGCCAGAGATGGGACACAGGCAGTTGAGTATACATGAAATGAGAACAAATCACAAGATCTCATATGAAGCTGATGGGAAGATCCACGGGAGGGCCAATATTGAATCAGAGTCAGAATGTGAACCGATATTTCTGGAGTGAAAGCCAGAATGGGAAGGTAAGGAGGCAAACAAGCATACAAACAATGACAACTAGCTAGAGTAAGCATGGAGAAAACTACACAAGGCAGGCTAGCCACTATCTGATGCCCATGAAGGATGCAGACCCAGCGAAACCTTACAGCCAGACCAGAGAAGAGGTTCTCTGAATGATAACGTTATCATTATCTAGTTATCTCCCACTTGGACTACTGCAATGCGCTCTACATGGGGCTACCTTTGAAGGTGACCCGGAAACTGCAATTAATCCAGAATGCGGCAGCTAGACTGGGATTGGCCGCTGGGACCACATAACATCGGTCCTGAGAGATCTGCATTGGCTCCCAGTACGTTTCCGAGCACAATTCAAAGTGCTGGTGCTGACCTTTAAAGCCCTAAATGGACTCGGTCCAGTATACCTGAAGGAGCGTCTCCACCCCCATCGTTCAGCCCGGACACTGAGATCCAGTGCCGAGGGCCTTCTGGTGGTTCCCTCATTGCGAAAAGTGAGGTTACAGGGAACCAGACAGAGGGCCTTCTCGGTAGTGGCGCCCACCCTGTGGAACACCCTCCCTTCAGTGTGAAGGAAATAAGCAGCTATCCTATCTTTAGAAGACATCTGAAGGCAGCCTTGTTCAGGGAAGTTTTTAATATTTAATGCTGTACTGTGTTTAACATTTGATTGGGAGCCGCCCAGAGTGGCTGGGGAAACTCAGCCAGATGGGCGGGGTATAAATAATAAATTATTATTATTATTATTATTATTATTATTATTATTATTATTATTAAACCCTGGGTTGTAGCCAATGCTAATCCTACTTAGAGTAGCACCACTGAAGTGAATATTCCTAAAATAACATCAATGGGTCTAGGACTAACATTGGACGCAGCCCTATATTCACACCAAGGAACGCAAACTAGCTCCTTCTTGCACCATTCATCGATCAATTCTAAGGGCATCCATACACACAGGTGGAAGATGATAGGATTGTTTTGCATGGTTTTGGAAGCACCCCGTTCACCAAGTTGAAATAGGGAACAAGAAAAAAAGTGTTTGCATCAAATGCTAATTCAGAAGTCTGAGGAGTCAGCTGGTCAAACCACCAGACTACCATAGGCCAGGGAACCTTTGTCCTTCATGATGTTGCTGAACTATAACTCCCACCAGCCCCAGCAAGCAGAGTTGTAGTTCAGCAACTTCTGAAAGACCAAAGGTCCCCCACGACTGATAAGATGCAGGTAGGTGGGCATCCTCATAGCTTCCTGTTCCTCATGGAGTGTATTTCCAGCACATCCAAAGTTAGTACGTCAGGAAGATGTACACCAGATGTGTTTACATCTGCATCATCAGTGTAGCACAAAGACCTCTCTGTGCATGTATGCCCTACAATGCAGTCCTCATTCACACAATCCATGACCAAAAACCATATGTTGACAGTGGTTTGGTAGTGATATCAAAAGAATCAATATTGGCTCCCACAATCCTAGATGCATTTACTAGGAAACACAACCCGCAGATTAAGAATGGTTTTCCACCCAAAGAATGAAGCTTTGGTGTGAAAATTCAACAAAAAGACATATACTGCTTGATCACAAACAGAACCTCTTAGTGTTTTACAAAAAAAATACCATTTTTCTTCCCAAATGTCATTCTTTATTTCATGGGAATGCATTTATTCTCTCATAGCATTGTTGTCTGTGACCCAAAATGTTATTATATTCTACTAGTGAGAGTGGCAAATGAAGTGATTATTAACCTTTACCTGCTTCACACGATGATGTTTGGTTTAATTAGCTAATATTTGTAAGGAGCAGAGAAATCCGTTGGATGGAAAATGCCAGGAGTGCTAAGTAATCTCTCCCACCCCCCTTGGATTGCTAACTTTTTACACATTTTAATGTCCTTTATTACATCCCCCTTCCCTCCTCGTAATCTTATTATAGAATACTGACATTCGGGCAGCCTCTGTTATTTGCAGGGGGGAAATTCGATGGCTCAGTGCACCAGTTAAGGAGACCCGAGGATCATGGGCCACTTTTGTTATTAGAAGTGACAGAGTAGAGAATACGTGATTTGGAACTGCAATCTTTTTACAATACCTATTCCAACAGTCAGGGAGAATAACCATTTGTCTTAAACTCAGAGTTCAGTCTAAGCTGGTTCGGACCAGGCTACAAACCAAAGCCCTAAAGAACAGAACAAAATTCCCTTAATCATGTCGATACTGTGCAGCACAATCCCATAGTTACTCTGAAGGAAGTCCTAGTGAAATCCAACGTGGCTTACGTCCATGTAAGCATGACTGCTTGGCAGTTTTTGGCCTTCCAGGGATCTTCGTAGCTAATTAATGGATTTATTGGCAGTTTTTGATACATTCATTTGACAGTCATACACAAACATAGAGAAAGAGAGACAATCAGAGACAGAGAGTCAGAAATAGTCAAGACTAGATCTTATTTTGAAAGGACTCAGTTGTTATTATTAACCGATATTAATCTATTTCATTTCTAAGAACATTCTGAAGTTTTGACCCACTGCGCTCCCAATTACACCAGGGGTACAATAGAGCCTGAATGCCTACCCCACAGGCATCAATGACCTTGCCATTGTCTTCCTTCCCTTGCCCAAAAATCTACTAAACGGGCATGGAAGAAAGGCCCTGAAATGTGAATTCCATTATGCCACAGAAACACCAGTATAGCAGGTTCCATAAATGTTAGTTCCCAGGTCTTCCAGTGTTGGAGGAAAACAAATACATTTCCTTCCCTTAAGCTTCTAGTTGTTGTTGTTGTTGTTGTTGTTGTTGTTGTTGTTGTTGTTGTTGTTGTTGTTGTCGTCATCATCATCATCATCATCATCATCATCATTATCATTACTGTACACTACCCATTTGACTGGGTTGGCCCGGCCAGAGTAGAAAAGGGTATAAAAGAACACATGATACATCCGAAATTAAAAGTTTCCCAATGTCTACGGGAGGTTGTATAATTGTTGATCTCTTCGACATCTGATGGGAGGGTGTTCCACAGGGCGGGCACCACTACTGAGAAGGCCCCTCTGCCTAGTCCCTTGTAACTTCACTTCTTGCAATGAGAGAACCACACACGTAATTTTAAAATGCATGAGGGCACTGTTTGTCTAGCAATGTAGCCAATACCTCTTTGTCTAAATTACCTCCGCCCCTAAAGCTAAGCCAATTTGTTTGCTGTTCTTTCCAGGCAAGACATCTTCTATTTTCTCTCTCTCATCTCCATGTATCCTGTAAATATAGTTCCTGCATGAACAATGCCTTTGAACTCCACAAATTGTAAGTGATTACAGTGGTACCTCAGGTTAAGAACTTAATTTGTTCCAGAGGTCCGTTCTTAACCTGAAACTGTTCTTAACCTGAGGTACCACTTTAGCTAATGGGGCCTCCCGCTGCCGCTGTGCCACCGCCATGCGATTTCTGTTCTCATCCTGCAGCAAAGTTCTTAACCTGAGGTACTATTTCTGGGTTAGTGAAGTCTGTAACCTGAAGCATCTGTAACCTGAAGCATCTGTAACCCAAGGTACCACTGTACTTTAATTTTATTCAGTCAAGCTACAAGGTCTAACAGACCTGGGAGGGGAAACTTTGAGAATCGTACAAGGCAAGCCCCTCCTTCCAGCACCATTGCGCAGACAAAGACATGTTAAACTCGGGAGAGGCAAGGGACTGTTTCATGAGTATTGTGCCCAGGGTATCCATGACTTAAGGCCCTCAGATCAGTAGGCTAGTAACTCACATTCTTTTTTCCCTTTTTCGTAAATTCCCCATTTTAAGATAATTTTCAACTGCATTGTTTTAGCATTTTGAGTTTTTCTGCCCCGGCTCCTTTGGAAAGAAGGACCGAATATAAATAAATAAGTAAGGTAGAGTGTGTATGTGGCTGAACCATCTGATTCACATAAACATCGGAAAAGTAACTATAACCATTCTGCCAGGTGCAGCTATAATCTGACCAATGTGGGCAAAACCACTTTTAACAGCAGGTATCCATTCAAGGCAAGATATTACTCAGCAGATTGTCCAATTAAGGCTACTGCATTAAGGGAAGGATCAGATTGGAGAAGATGGCCTTTATTGATCAATTGTCCCGTACAACCACCTTCCTTTTGTCTCCCTGAGGGACCTCTGAGCTTTAATCACAACAGTGCCTTTGCCCTCCCTTCCGTCCATCTTCTCTCATACATCACATCTTAGATGTACTAAGCACGGCCTCTGTAATTGCAGGATATGCACAGTACAAGATAATGAGTAATGTTATAAACCGAGGCTGAAAGTTGATGTTCTGAGATTCAGGTTCTGGATAATGCCATGGAGAAAATCAGCAGGAAACATTAAAGCATTGCAAATAATCTATGGGTTGGCTTCCATTTGCTGAATGAATTTATACACCACATTTAATTTCGAAGAAAGGCAAAGGTGGGTCACAACCAAAGCATCACAGCCACGCTTGTGAGGTTTATGTAGAAGGAACCAGTACAGTGGTACCTCGGGTTACAAACACCTTGGGTTACAAACACTTCGGGTTACAGACTCCGCTAAACCGGAAGTAGTACCTCAGGCTAAGAACTTTACCTCAGGATGAGAACACAAATCATGCAGTGACGGTGTGGCGGCGGCAGCAGGAGGCCCCATTAGCTAAAGTGGTACCTCATGTTAAGAACGGTTTCAGGTTAAGAACATGCAGTTTCAGGTTAAGAATGGACCTCCGGAATGAATTAAGTTCGTAACCAGAGGTACTGAGCACCTCACCAAGAAAGCCAAATGTGGACTGAGCATGCTCAGTAGACACAGAATGCTGACTGACAGTTGGAAAAGAATTGTAAATAACACAATTGTGCACTGCAGAGAAGGGCATAGGTTTGAACATGGGCAGAACTGATAAGATGCAAAGACATGCTCCCATGCTTTGCTGCAAATCCCACTTGCTTTTTTCCTAATGGCATCCCCTCCCCCTCCCCCCCAATCCCCATTCCGGATGGCAATGGCATAACACGGGAAAGACAGATCTTTCCTGACAAGCGAAGCGAGCTGCATAATGTTGGCCTAAATGGCAATGAGGTTCATTAATTAGCTGGCTGCTTTAGAGAGTGTTGTTCCCCTGCAGCTATATTCTGCTCAAGGGGCTTTTCAATAGTATTGAATGGATGAAACAATTACTAAACAGAAATCCACTAACTGATAGCCACCATCAGTTTCCTCCAGCTCAAGAGTTTTCACACAGGGCTTGTTATGTAACTCACAGAATGCAAGGTGGGGCTGGGGGGAGAGAGGACGTACCGGCATCCTTGCCTCTGCACACTCTTGGGCCTTCACACATGTGGCAGAATGAGGGGGCAGCTGTTCTTCTGCACCACTTCAGACTACAGGTACCAGCATGGCACCGAAGCAGAAGAGCATTCAAAACCCCATGAAACCAGAAGTTTCCTAGCACAATGGCTGGTTTTCTGTTGCCACGGACTTCTGAGTGCCTGGAGGCGGATGGAGGATGGATGGCGGCTAACGGATTGAGGTTGAATCCTGACAAGACAGAAGTACTGTTTTGGGGGGACAGGGGGTGGGCGGGGGTGGAGGACTCCCTGGTCCTGAATGGGGTAACTGTGCCCCTGAAGGAGCAGGTGCACAGCCTGGGAGTCATTTTGGATTCACAGCTGTCCATGGAGGCACAGGTCAATTCTGTGTCCAGGGCAGCTGTCTACCAGCTCCATCTGATGGAAGCTTTGGAAAGCTCGATGGGAAGCGATTCATAAATTGAATAAATAACACCTAGAAAAGATAGCCTCTCAGTTCAGACTGTGGGGTGCTGTGCATGCCTGAATGCTCCTCACACGTAAGCATACAAAGAAGTAGTGCATCTAATAAAGGCTAAGGATTTGTATCTAATGCAGTGTTAAGTAAGCATCCAATTGGTGCAAGGATTCTCAATTTTCTCCTCCTCCTCCTGTGCACCCCTAAATCTGTTCCGGGTTTTCCACCAAGCCTCCAGCACAGATCTGGGGGGGGGGGGGGTGGAATTCTTGCACTGACTGGACACTTACTTAGATTAAAACCTAATCTTCTCCCCAGAGTATCATTTTTCTATGTGAAGAAGTTGCCTTTCTTTCTTTTTTTAATATAGGGAAGCATCTGTCACCTGATCTCTCACCGGGGATCTGAAATGGGGCAACCCAGGAAAAAACCGCTTCATGGCTTAACTCTGAGATGCACATTTAAGGGGAACAAATATAGAACATTTGGATTTCCCACCCCTGCCCGACGGATGGCTAAATGTTTTGTTTTGCCATTTTAAAATGCATTAAGCTTATTTTCATTGTTGATGCCACCATTTTAGTTATGATGCTTTGAGTGCAGCACATTAAAGTTGGGTGCAGAAGTAAAACAACCTTGAAGCGAGATCATCATATTGAAGGTTTAGGGTATCTGTAATTCTAACTGATCTCCGGCTTGGCATTAAATCTTCAAAGAATGTCAAGGAGCGCCTTAAAAACCAGAGATGCTTGACTGTATATATAGATGGGGAACAGATGCAACTGTGTAATTTGCTCATAAACAAGTAGAAATGGAGCCGTCAGCTATTCAGAGATCCTTGTATGCAAGCTGGCAGGAGCATCCTTTTTCATTGTCTTTTTCTTGTTGTTACAGTTTTAATGCCTTCTGAACTGGTCCAATATGCAGTGCTGTTAAAAAGCTTTTACACTGTCATATGTTTGCTTTCGGGATTACTATCCAGAAGTGCCAGCTCATAACTCGGGTCCTCAGATAAATCCATTGCCTTCAGAGTTTGCTCCCTTCTTGCAACAAAAAGGAAACAGAATTTTATTACTCCAAGTTATGCATATGATACTCCTAAAAAGTGGCCATCACCTGCTCCAAAAAAATATCTGCTAGGAATTCAGTTTCCTACAATGCACAGGAATCACAGTGGTGCTATGTGCCCTCCCAATGTTTCTGGACTATAATTTCCACTGTCCCTGTCCTTGCCATCTTAAGCTGGTGGGATTTGCAGTCCAACAACACATGGGGGCATCATGTTAGCTACCCCTGCTCTAAAGGTTTGAGAGCTGTAAACATTGGGGTTCAAAGTCTTCCACTATGGCAGTAGTGGTAAGGCCTAATCCTTACAATACCTGAACCAGTCTTCCTTCATATGTATTTCATGTTTTCAAGTCCATTATTTTGGAATAATATAGACTTGCACACACATGATACACGTCACGTGGATCCATATCATAGAATCGTAGAGTTGGAAGGGACCCCGAGGGTCACCAAGTTCAACCCTTTGCAATGCAGGAATCTCAACTAAAACATCCATGACAGATGTTCATCCAACCTCAGCTTGAAAACCTTCAAGGAAGGAGGGCCCACACAGGGCCATCTTACCCATAGGCGCTAGGGGTGCGGGGCACCCAGGTGCCGGGCTCTCAGGGGCACCAGACCAAGAGTCCGGGGTCGAAATTTGGAGTCTGGGGATTGGGAAGAGCCGACAGCCACTGCCAAGTCGGCGGAGCCCATTGGAGCGCCACAGCTCTTCTGCTGCAGGTGAGAGAGGCACTGAAGCAGCAGGCCGGCTCGGCCTGCCTGCGCACCTGGGATTGGCGGGCCGTCAAGAGGCCCATCAAGCACACACTGCTCACACGAGGCTCCCGGCTTTGCTCAGTTGCCACCGCCTCAGGATCGACTGTTGTTGTGCTGGGCTCTGCTTGCCCCCCCCCCCAGGAACCCGGCCCTGGCCTTGCTCTGCTGCCTCCACCACCACCTCGGGCTCCTCTGTTGCTGCTGAGGTGGCCGGCCAGGCCAGCTCTGCTGTGCGCCTTGCCAACCTGCCCTAAACAAAGATCAACAAATTTGGGTAATGGGGGGGGGGGCACTGGGCGGATTTTTGCACCCCGGAACCGCATCTGCTTAAGACGGCCCTGAGCCCACAACCTCCCAAGGGAGACCGTTCCACTTTCAAACAGCTCTTACTGTCAGAAAGTTCTTCCTGGTGTTTAGTCACACTCTCCTTTCTTGTGACTTAAAGCCATTGGTTTGAGCCTTACCATATTCAGTTTGTGGTGGTCCATTGTAATCCTCTGGTCTAATATACCCCGAGACAGACTGCGGAGCAGAACAGACTGCCTCATTAGAAACTGCACCTGCCTTTTCTTGGGTTGTTTCTGGAACATTTGGTTGTGACACCTGTCCAAATCAGCAGCTATCATTAACTATTTAGAAAGATAGTTGTATCTGATGATGTGGATTCAAACCTTCAAAAGTTTGAGATGCACTTACAAAATACCCCCCACATTGACACTGACTGATATGGTTGCAAAGATCCTAGGGCACACCAGAATCTGGAAAGAACCAAAGTTGACTTTGGAAGTTACATAACACTGAGACAGCAGGGAAAAGAATAAGCTCACATATAGTTGGCACTTCGTTTCAGAAGCAATGGTGCTTTTGTATAGTGAGATTAACAAAAGCCAGAGGAAGAGACAGCTTGTGCATTTCGCCATTGGAGAGAAGTTTGCTTCTCTACTCCTGATGTTCCAAAGGAAGAACATCCACAGGCGCATGAGCTTTCTCTGACCCTGTTTCACTTAAACACACACACACACACACACACACACACACATATAACCTATTCTAGTACTGACTCTTTCCACAATACTACTGTCAGGGGTTCAGGGAGAGAGGCGCAGATGAGGGAGGAGACAGAGAGCGAGGGGGAAGGATTCCAGGGTGACGAGGAAGAGGACGACAATGACCCAAGATTGTCCATGAGTCCGTCCAGTGAATCGGAGGACTCCCAAAAGGGAGCCCCTCTGGTCAAGCCAAGGGGAGCTAGAGGGGGAAGCAGTCAGGAGCAGGGAAACGAAGGGGGAACCCCCAGTGGGAGTTGGAGATCGGGACCGGCTGCTCCGCCGGAACGGAGTGAAGGGGGTGGAGTGACCAGTGTGTCAGAAGGAGCAGAACAGGAAGCAGAGAGGGGAAGGAGATCAGGGCAAGACGTCCTGCCGGAAGGGGAGGAAAGTAGTATCGAGAGCAGTGTAACTGTCGAAGGGAAGGTCAGGAGCAACGTACGCGCGCCAAGTTCAAAATGGGAGGCGCGCGGAAGTGAAGAGAGTCCTGGGGAGGAGCCTGGTCCCAAAGCCCGAAGGAGGGGGGAGGAGGCGCCAGAGGATTCAGCCTCTGGGGAGTCCCGAAGGAAGAGAACACAGGGGGGCAGAAAGACCCTGCGGAAAAGGAAAGAGAGGAAGAGGTGGACCAGTACAAGCCTCTTAAACTGGTGTAGAGGCGGGACTGACTCAGAGGGGACTTCAGCGGTCTAAGCGTAACAGACGTAGAGTCACGGAGCTCGGATGTGAAGCTAAGAATGTTCTTCAATAAAAGCTTTTGTACATAAGCCGGACTGGACTTTGGTCTCTTGTGAGCTGGGACCACGGGTGACTCTGACAACTACACATTATTATGCAGTGCTCAAAGCAATGCTTAGCATTGTGGAATTGGGGATTCTCTGTACATTATGAGGAAGGGCCACAGGTTAATGGCAGAGCATCTCCTCTGACCACAGAAGGCCCCAAATACAATCCCTGACATCTCCAGGTAGGTCTGGGAGAGAGACTTGTGTCTGAAATCCAGAAAGCTGCTTCCAGTCAAGGTTGACAGGATGGAACCAATGGTCTGACTCAGTATAAGGCCGTTTCAGATGTTTTGGTCTATGTCTCCCACAATACCCATATGCTAGCCATGCTAGCTGGGGCCTAGCTGTAGCTGCCCCAGAATATGGGAGAGCAGAAAACTAGGGAAGAGGATCATAAACAGAACAAACAGTTGAGTCTTCCAACAGTTTTGCATGCTTTTGACACTAAAGAAAGTGGAGACACCTCTGCAAGCTTCCATACAAAAGTATTCCTGGTGATGTATTCTACATCTTGCATCTTTCCAACCCGTTTTGCTCTTCGGGGAAAAATCATGAGGAGCCAAAACAGCAGAAAGGACTAAGAACTATAAACCTTATTCCCATTTTTCTTCAATTGCTGAGGTTTTGATTCTAGCCTACATTGGCAGACAACTGCAACAGGCACATTTAATTAAGCCCTCTGGGGTTTTAATAAATATGTACCTCTGGAAAAGAAAGGTGAAGAATGTGCTGCTAGGTAGCAATCTAATACGACTATTTTAAAAATATAGAAAAGGGGGAAATCCTGAAGTTTGTAACCTTCATTTAGCATGAGATTTCAGCGAGGAGATATCAACACAAAGGACTTAGAATCAGAGTTTCGGTCAATTCATTTCCATTTAAGAGTGCTTAATTTTCCACTCATTAGGATTAGCCATCAGTTCTTAAATGAAGCAATATATTCATACTCACTAAATACTCAAACACAATTGCTCCTTGGAAATTCAAGTAGCTCACAGCGAGGCACATGATCTGCCACCGATTGGCAGTTGAAATGGGCAGGGAGCTATAAGTTATTATATTACCATACTTTTACATCTATAAGACGCCCCCATGTATAAGACACCCCTTATTTTTGGGGACTCAAATTTAAGAAAAAGGGGGGAGATGGCACAGAATTGTTGAGCTGCTTTTGGGGGGGTTACCCAGGGTTGGTGAGCTTTTTTTAGGGGGGATTGCCAAAAATTGCTCACCTGATCACCTGAACAAGTCGCAAAATTTGCCTCCCGTCTGTTCCATCACCGGCAGAAGCTGCCAATCGCCCGCCCAACTGCTGGACCGTCAGCCAATCAACACCACCCATTGACACAGCAACCAATAACACACACAATAGCTGCTGACAGCTGCGGCAGCAACCAATCAAACGTCCACCCTATGCACAATCCATGTATAAGATTACCCCCACTCTTTAGCATGATTTTAAAAGGGAAAAAATCATAGTATTATACACGGAAAAGTACGGTATATTATTAATTTGTATACCGCCTTTCATCTGTAGATTTCAGGGAGCTTCACAGCATAAAAAACAAGATAAAAAACACAAAATACATAATAAAAACAAAGACAAAACACCCCAGACCCAGACCCAGCCCCCATACATTTAAAAGGGTACAGGATGTTAATCAGCCAAATGCCTGGTTATAAAGAAACATTTTTGCCCAGCACCTAAAGATATGCAATGAAGGCACAAATGGAGAGTTCCTGCAGAAAAGGCCCATTCTCATGTTACCACCCTTGGGACCTCTCATGGAGGAGGCACATGAATAAGGGCCTCAGATAATAATCACAGGGTTCAGGTCAGTTCATATTGGGAGAGGTGGTCCTTGGGGTATTGCAGCCCTCAGCCATAGGTCAAAACCAGCACTTTGAACTGGGCCTGGAAACTACAGTCATACCTTAGAAGTCAAACAGAATCCGTTCCAGAAGTCCGTTCGACTTCCAAAATGTTTGACTTTCAAAGTGTGGCTTCCAATTGGCTGCAGGAAGGTCCTGCAGCCAATCAGAAGCCGTGGAAGCCCCATCAGACATTCGGCTTCCAAAAGAACGTTCAAAAACTGGAACACTCTGTAATGGTTCTAGGGGTTGCTCATGCGTAAGTCGTCGCCACACCTGGCTGGGTTACCTGGGTGAACCCTTTCTGTCCGGACAGCCACTCATCCGTGGCTGTCTCAATCGCTGGCAGAATACGTCAGTGGGTGTTTCTTGAACTTCTTCCAGCAAAGAAGTTCTTTGACGCCAAGTCTCCGCCTACTCTCCCTGCGCAGAAGTCTTCTGCGCAGGGAGGGTGTGGGCAGTGGAGGACCCGTGCTCTCCCCACTGGTCTCCGGCGAGGAGTCATGGAGCCTCCTCACCGATTCCCCCATCTGCCCCCCTTCTCCACTGGTGCTACGCTGATTTCCTTCCCCCGCAGATGGGCTGCCTCTCTCCCTCCTGGGACGCTCTCCGGCATCCCTCTGGAGCCCTCCCTGCTCCTCTGGCTCCGATGGCAGTTCCCTGACACACTCACTTCCGGTTTTTGATCGTTCGGGAGCCGGAACATTCGACTCCCAAGGCGTTCAGGAGCTGAGGTACAACTGCAATGGGAATCCAGCGCAGTTGGGCCAGGACTGGTGTTAGGTGCTTTTATCTTTTCTAAGTAACTTTTTACTGTATTTTCGACAGTGACAGTATGCAAAAGAAAAATGACCACAAGAACCCACCGAGCCAAAGGGGCAAGCAAAATGACAGGAAGAAAGGAGAAACAAGGAAGAGAGAAAACCATCTAAAAGAAGATTAAGAGACTTCCCCTTTATCTCAGTGTGCACATTTCAAAACTCAAAGGGAGGCAGGGAACATCCCGATCACCACAATTTCACCAAAAATGAAAAGAAAGAAGCACGTAGAAACTGCATGACACTTCCCCCTGATAAATCCAGATAAGGCAGGCAAGCTGGGGTTTGGTAGAGGAAACTCTCTTTTTCCCCCCTAGCTGAGTTCTAAAAACTACAATGTCTAATGTGTTTCAACTGGCAATAGCACCCTCTCTGCCTCTCCCCATAAATATGTCCTTAGGCACCTTACTCTGAGAGCCAGTGTGGTGTAGTGGTTAAGAGCGGTAGTCACGTAATCTGGGGAACTGGGTTCGCGTCTCCGCTCCTCCACATGCAGCTGCTGGGTGACCTTGGGCCAGTCACACTTCTTTGAAGTCTCTCAGCCCCACTCACCTCACAGAGTGTTTGTTGTGGGGGAGGAAGGGAAAGGAGAATGTTAGCCGCTTTGAGACTCCTTAAAGGGAGTGAAAGGCGGGATATCAAATCCAAACTCTTCTTCTACTACTCACAAGGGATCTCTCTCTAGTCCCTTGAAGAAATTTTTCAATCAAAAGATCTTGCATGTGCTATGATTTTTCACCCTACGAGAATTAGATTGTTTTCTACCCAACGCCAACTGGAGACTTGCCTCCCTGGTGCTGATCATCTTCTTCTTTTGCCTCTGTTCCCCAAAAGAGTGCATCTCATAGCTACCAACAAGGCTGTCTCATACCAGATCAGCCTCTTCAGCCATCTAGCCTAGTAGCTGGCTTTGGGAAAATGTGTGTCCCACGGGTTCTGAGTCCAAGTTCTCTGGCAGCCCACTTGGTATGGATGGAAAGTTGGACCGCCCTGTTCTAGACTGCTTCCTCCTTGTTGTTCTTCCTCTAGCAGGTAAAAACTGTCTTATTCCAAAAGGCCTTTTGAAAATGACTGTTAGGAAATGATAGGGCTTTAATGGTGCTGTGCATTTACCTACATAAAAAAATACTGAGTTTTAATATAGCAACATAAAAGAATGAAGTGTAATAACAAAATATAGAACCATACAGATAATTAAAAAGTCATTTTTCTTATTACCTGCATTTAATATATTGTTTTAAGTCTAGAAAAGGAAGGGGTGCCCTTCAGAGGGGATCAAAATGCTTGTGTTGCATTATGCGGTTTTAAAATGTTGTTTTAATTCTATTAGAGTTTAATTATTTTTAAAAACTATGATCTTTTTGTGTGTTTTTAGCTTTCTGCATTTTATCTGTATTTCAGTTTGTGTAAGCCACCCTAAGTCTCGGGTCTGGGCAATGGTCAGGATATAAATATATAATAAAACAATAATAGGAACTACCAACTTCTTACTTGCCCACGTTGGAAGTTCTCCTGGGATACTGAAACGGTCAGAGCTGGTTCTACCACCTCTTCTTGAGTCTGTCGCTTCTCCCTCTCCATCCACCCTCCCCCAATGCCAGGCGATCATGCCAGCATGGTACAAAGTCAGGTGTAGCCTCCCAAAAACTGCTGCTTGGCTTGTTCCACCTCAGACTGCCTGTGTGGCTGAGACTCCGTACAGTCAACACCACACCCTCATAAGTATCAAGAAGATCTATAGCCCACCCTTCATGGGTACTGAAGGACCTAGGTGGTGCTGTGGTCTAAACCACTGAGCCTCTTGGGCTTGCTGATCAGAAGGTCGGCATTTCGAATCCCCACGATGGAGTGAGCTCCTGTTGCTCTGACCCAGTTCCTGCCAACCTAGCAGTTCGAAAGCATGCAAGTAGATAAATAAGTACCACTTCAGCGGGAAGGTAAACAGCATTTCTGTGTGCTCTGGGTTCCGTCACAGTGCCCTGTTGCACCAGAAGCAGTTTAGTCATGCTGGCCACAAGACCCGGAAAGCTGTGTGTGGACAAACGCCAGCTACCTTCGGCCTGAAAGCGAGATGAGTGCTGCAACCCCATAGTCGCCTTTGACTGGACTTAAACGTCCAGGGGTCCTTTACCTTTTTTTACCTTGGTACTGATACCAGGGTAGAGTGCAATACAAAAATAAAATACCATATATTCTCATTCATCCTCTCATCCCCCTCCACCTGTTGTACCAAAAATGTATTACTATTACTATTACTATTATTATTAAACACATATGTCATTGTGGCATAATTTTTAGTGTTGGACTTGGACCTGGGAGAGCAGGGTTCGACTTCCCATTTAGCTATAAAGCTTGCTGTTTTAATTTGCTGGAAGCTGCCCAGAATGGCTGGGGAAACCCAGTCAGATGGGTGGCATATAAATTATCATCATCATCATCATCATCATCATCATCATCATCACTGGGTGACCTTGAGCCAGTCATCATCTCTTTGCCTAAACTACTTTACAAGACACAGGTAGATAGCCGTGTTGGTCTGACATATCAAAATAAATAAAAAATTATCCAGTAGCACCTTAGAGACCAACTAAGATTGTTCTGAGTATAAGCTTTCGTGTGCATGCACACTTCTTTAGATACACTGAAACAGAAGTGGTACCTCAGGATAAGAACTTAATTCATTCCGGAGGTCCATTCTTAACTTGAAACTGCTCTTAACCTGAGGCACCACTTTAGCTAATGGAGCCTCCCGCTGCCGCAGCACCGTCGCCATGCGATTTCTGTTCTCATCCTGAAGCAAAGTTCTTAACCCGAGGTACTATTTTTGGGTTAGTGGAGTCTGTAACCTGAAGCATCTGTAACCCGAGGTACCACTGTATATAGTGGGAGGGTGGGGTTTTTCTCAGAAGGGTAGGAGATGGGTGATTGGTTCAATGGGTATGGTAAACCTGTTGACTACTGTTAATGACTGCAATTAGTCCTACATCCCCTCACTATATATAAGGGTCTGGTGACTTCTGTTTCAGTGTATCTGAAGAAGTGTGCATGCACACGAAAGCTTATACCCAGAACAAACTTAGTTGATCCCTAAGGTACTACTGGACAATATTTTATTTATTTCGACTACTTTACAAGGTTGTTGTTAGGATGAAATGGGGAGGAGGAGGAGGAGGAAGAGAACCATGTTATACCACCTTGAGATTTTTTGAATATAAAAGTGGTATATAAATCATTATCATTATTATTAGCAGCCATACTGCCAAATTGTTATATATTTATATAATAATAATTTATTATTTATATCCCGCCCATCTGGCTGGGCTTCCCCAGCCACTCTGGGCAGCTTCCAAAAAAATATTATTTAGATAAACACACGCACATATACACACAGCCAGCAGGAACTTCAAGAACTTTTATCTAAAAGATGAACATTTTACAACCCACTGCCTGTTCTATTTGTTCTGAAGTTGAGATAATGAAGGGGGGGGGGAATCCTACTGCAGCATCGTGATATGTTTCCCCCCCTAAAAATGTAATTATGGTTCTCTCCGTCATCCGTGCCTCATTAATGAGTCCCCCTTCCAGTGTGCAGGCAACTGTAAAATACAAAACCAGTCCACTCTTGACAGAGGGTAAGGCTTCAGCTCAGTTCTCAGCAGAGTCAGGAAGTTTCCTGGCACCGCAGTATAAGCAACTGAGTCTCCCACCATATTTCCCATTTGCAAAGTGCAGCATGTCTTATTTTCTGTTGTTTTTCCTGAACAAACACCCCCTTTCAAAACAAAATAAAAAAATTCCTTCCAGTAGCACCTTAAAGACCAACTGAGTTAGTTCTAGGTATGAGCTTTCGTGTGCATGCACACTTCTTCAGATACACTGAAACAGAAGTCACCGGACCTTTCTATATAGTGAGAAGGTGGGGAGGGGTATTACTCAGAAGGGTGGTGGGAATGGGTGATTGGCAGATAGCTGCGATGAGCCTGTTGACGACTCTTAACGACTGCAATAGGTCTAACAGGAAAAAGCAAGGGGTGAGAAGGTGAAAAATGGCTTTGTCATGTATAATGAGATAAGAATCCAATGTCTTTGTTCAAACCAGGTCTCTCCATAGTTTTAAGTTTGGTGATAAGTTGCAATTCAGCAGCTTCTCTTTCCAGTCTATTTCTGAAATTCCTTTGTAATAGAACAGCTACTTTGAGATCTTGTATAGAATGTCCTGGGAGATTGAAGTGTTCTCCTACTGGTTTTTCTGTCTTGTGGTTCCTGATGTCGGATTTATGTCCGTTTATTCTTTGGCGTAAGGTCTGGCCTGTTTGTCCAATATAGAGAGCTGAAGGACACTGTTGGCATTTTATGGCATACACAATGTTAGACGATGAGCAATTAAATAGTCCCGAGATGGTATGTGTGATGTTGTTGGGGCCAGTAATGGTGTTGTCCGGGTGTATGTGGCAGCAAAGTTGGCATCTGGGTTTATTGCAGGCTCTGGTGCTTTTTCCTGTTAGACCTATTGCAGTCGTTAAGAGTCGTCAACAGGCTCATCGCAGCTATCTGCCAATCACCCATTCCCACCACCCTTCTGAGTAATACCCCTCCCCACCTTCTCACTATATAGAAAGGTCCGGTGACTTCTGTTTCAGTGTATCTGAAGAAGTGTGCATGCACACGAAAGCTCATACCTAGAACTAACTCAGTTGGTCTTTAAGGTGCTACTGGAAGGAATTTTTTTATTTTGTTTTGACCATGGCAGACCAACACGGCTACCTATCTGTAACTGAAACACCCCCTTTGTTAAGGACTGCCTGTGTTTGCCTTGGGATGTTCAAAACCTCAGGCATAAACTGATATAAGCTTCTAATCACTTGGATCTTAAAGCAAACAAACAATCCAGATAATGGTTTTAGGAGAGCAAGTATGGACAGCTTCTTCAGACCCTCCAAATGTCCCTATTTTCCAGCGACAGTCCCAGATTTACAGAAGCTGTCCAGGTTTCTGATTTGATCCTGGAATATCCTGCTTTCCCGTAAAGGTAAAGGGGCCCCTGACCATTAGGTCCAGTCGTGACCGACTCTAGGGTTACGGCGCTCATCTCGCTTTATTGGCTGAGGAAGCCGGCGTACAGCTTCCGGGTCATGTGGCCAGCATGACTAAGCCACTTCTGGCGAACCAGAGCAGCGCACGGAAACGCCGTTTACCTTCCCACCAGAGTGGTACCTATTTATCTACTTGCACTTTGATGTGCTTTCGAACTGCTAGGTTGGCAGGACTGCTTTTCCTTAGGACGTCCTTATTTTCATCTGAGAAATGTTGGAGGGGTACGGAATAGGGCGTCCCCAGCGCTGAGAGGACGTTCCCTCTCAGGTGGGTGCCATTGTCATTATAAGAGAACAAGGGAGGTGTTTGTGGTGAGTTACAGTGCCTCTTTTCCTAGAAAAATAGCACTGGGTGTCCCTATTTTCATCAGAGAAATGGTGGAGGGTATGGATAGGATGTCCCTACTTGCATTGGAGAGGGGTGTGTCCCTTCAGAGCAGTCCAAAATGCTTGTGCTACATTTCTATATAAACCATAATTGTTTTAACCAGCTTTACCAGCTTGAAGGGGGGCAGGAAGCAGGACAGAATTGGTCTCCTCCATAGATGCTCATCTGCACAGCGTTTACACCCAGGGATGTTTTCTCTGCATTGTTGTCAAATTACTTTGATATTTCTTTATTGCATGACTAAATTTGCCTTGAGATTTAGATTGAGGTTGAATCCTGACAATACAGACATACTGTTTTGGGGGGACAGGAGGTGGGCGGGCGGGTGTGGGGGACTCCCTGGTCGTATAATGCAAAATGGCTGGATTTTCAGGGAACAGGGTTTTCTTAGGAGCTCCCTTGAATACCACCCACTGTGTGATAGAAAGGTGGCATCAAAATATATTTAAAATTAAATATGTAATAATGAAATAAGACTCTGGAATACAGAGTTTGAAACTACTTTCCATTAATGCAAGAAATATGTTACAAACAAAAAACCTCAATGTCCATATCTGCAGAATCTCGCAAACTCTCAATTCCAGTGTATTTGCAAGTTTCAGCCAGAGAGCTTTTTCCACTTCTGATTTAATTGCATTAATAAAAGGCATCTTCTCTTCACCTTGCAGCCTTCACGGCAAAGCCAAATTATATCACCATATGGTTGCACAAAACTTGCCAACAGGTTGACTAACACTCAAGATCGAGAAATACAATCGACAACAAAACATTGCCTTCAAAAGCTATCGTGAGCACCCCATGATCAATTCATACCAGAGCAAACAAGTATAGTGGAACATCTGCAATGACAATGAGCTAATTTAATCACACTTCATCAAGAGCACTCCGCTTTCAGCTACTGTTGTTCCTGGAAAAATGAAGCCTGCGTAAAAATATGTCATGAGTCAATGTGGCATTCTATGGGAACAAGGGGGGGAAAGTTTTAAAACTGAAGCAAGCCTTCATTAAATGCAATATATCAAATTAGCTCCCACAAAAATGAATGTAATTAGTCAACATATCCAGATTTAAACATACAGAGAACTCTCTCACACACACACATGCTCACACACACACACACACACACACACACACACTTCTTAAAGATATCCCATTAAAAATGTTTTTTACATTATGGTGAACTTATCAGGTCTGATCCTGGCAAAGTCAGATTTGCTTATTGTTTATGATGACTTTCGTTATGTTTGCAAATCATTTTTTTTTACCTGTTGTAAGCTGCCGTGAGCACAGTTTTGACTTTGGAAAGGCAACATGCAAATAGAGTGGTTGATTATTGTCCCCCTTTTTTAAAAAAAAAAAAAATCATGCTCAGGGAGATCTTGAGAAGTAGAATGAATTCCAGGTGGCATCTGAAGGAGGAAATGATGCACTAATGGTTGACTTCAGGCAATCTCACATACGCTGGTTACATGTGGACCAGTCATGTTATGTATTAAGATTAGCTGCAGTTCTCACTCAGGGCCACCAGTATGCAAATGAAGGATTGAGAACTGTCGCTCACTAGTTGGGAGTTGTTACGGTTACAAGTTACTTAGTATTATATGAAGCAGCCAGCTAGGCTGCAGTCAGTCTGACTCCAGGAGCAGTTCTAACTGCTGTAATAAAGAGCTGTGAATCTAACAGAACTATGTCCTTCGTTCATCCTTCCCACTATTTAACAAGTCACAACAAAGAAGTGAAATTTCTAGATACCTCAAATGACTGTGCGCTAAAACAGTTAGCCATGAAACTGACCAGAGGGACATCAACCATATACTTAATCTTAAACAGGACCTGGTGCAAAAATTAAGCATTGTTGTACCAATTGGGAACATTAAATGCTGGTGCACATCAACCTCCAATAATGTTCTGTTACCACGGTGAAGGACCAGAAGTTCCTCAAAGATGCATCATCCACCCCTCTCTTCCCTGTTTTTGGGTGTCTTATATGCCAAGCCATATCCACACCAGACCTTGAAAGCATTCTTATGCCTCATTTAACCGTTGTGGCCTCCCCTAAAACATCCTGGGAACTGTAGTTCGAAGTCACTGAGAGTTGTTAGGAGGTTTCTTATTCCGCCCCCCAGCCCCCGAGCTAAAATTCCTAGAATGTTTTTAAACTATCAGTTCTTTTTCACGTGGAACTCTGGGAATTGTGAGGGGAAATAGGGATTTCCTATTGGTTAAAGCAGCATAAGAGCTTCTGGCACCTAGTCCAGAGGTTTTCAACTTTTTTTGAGTCCACGGCTCCCTTGACCAACTACAGTCTTTCTATGGCACCTCTGTGGGGCTCAGGAGCCCAGTTATGTCACCCCCTGCCTGCAGAGCTGGCAGTCTCTCCATTCTTTTTCGAGCACCCTTGTGGAGTATTTCCTCAGCCTCTTTTCCTCTCCTCTCCTTGGGAGTCCTCTGGGCAGCAGCTGCTGCTGCCCCAGTCTCTAAGCTGCCCCCGCTGCCCCAAAGAGAGGTGCCTTCTCACACTGCCCCACAGGGGCCTGGGAAGCACCCCCTGGCCAGCCCCAGAGGCACCATTCACCTAGGGAGCTTGTGGCCAGGGAAGGAGTGATGGTATGAAGAAGATAGTTTTCATCACGTATAAGTGCCAGAGTGAAGAAAAATGAGGTCTCAACCTCAAAGCAAGTCTTTTCAGCAGGAATTGGTATTATTCGGTTGACGGGCAGTATACTTCCTCCCGGAAGAGACATTGGTGGACATCCAAGTACTGTTTCACACAATCTATCAGAAAGTTCTTTTGCAGGGTAAAAATGGGAGTTGCCTGATAGCTCAGCCTCCCAGTGGATTGTCATTTGTTAAGCTTCCCTGTTTCCCAAGGATGCCCTCTGCACAGCTTTGCTTTTGTCAAGATACTGAAGTACAAAGTCATGTTGGTTAACCGTAACGCTTTCCCCAAATAATCCTGGGAATGGTAGTTTGATGAGGATTTGGTTAATAACCCAGAGGCATCATCACAGTGGTTCCTTGGGAAGAAGAAACAGCTGTGAAACCAGTTTAAGACTGTTCATGTAGATAGGCCCAGAAAACCTTCACTGGTATCTTCTTCATCCACAATCCCAACCAAAAAAAAAACCAGTTAAACTGGAATACTTCAGTGTAAGTCTATTTGCAGTCTGGTTCTCTAATGAGGGACGCGGGTGGCGCTGTGGGTAAAACCTCAGCGCCTAGGGCTCGCCGATCGCATGGTCAGCGGTTCGAATACCCGTGGCGGGTTGAGCTCCCGTCTTCGGTCCCAGCTCCTGCCCACCTAGCAATTCGAAAGCACCCCTAAAGTGCAAGTAGATAAATAGGTACCGCTTTCTAGCGGGAAGGTAAACGGCGTTTCCGTGTGCTGCGATGGTGCCGGCTCGCCAGAGCAGCTTCGTCACGCTGGCCACGTGACCCTGAAGTGTCTCCAGACAGCGCTGGCCCTCGGCCTCTTAAGTGAGATGGGCGCACAACCCCAGAGTCGGACACAACTGGCCCGTACGGGCAGGGGTACCTTTCTCTAATGAGGAGAGCTACTTGTGTGTGGAAGGATGCAGATGGCACTGTGGGTTAAACCACAGAGCCTAGGGCTTGCCAATCAGAAGGTCGGCGGTTCAAATCCCGGTGACGGGGTGAGCTCCCGTTGCTCAGTCCCTGCTCCTGCCAACCTAGCAGTTCGAAAGCACATCAAAGTGCAAGTAGATAAATAGATACCACTCCGGCGGGAAGGTAAACTGCGTTTTCGCCAGACATTGCTTAGTCATGCTGGCCACATGACCCAGCTCCCTCGGCTAGTAAAGCGAGATGAGTGCCGCAACCCCAGAGTCAGCCACAACTGGACCTAACAGTCAGAGGTCCCTTTACCTTTTACTTGTGTGTGTGTGTGTGTGTGGCTTACGCTTAGCATGAACATCCTTTTCACACCAATTTAGCACATGCTAGTAAAGTGGTTGGCAGCCACTTGCTCTTGCACACCCACATGGATGAGCAGGTCTCGATCCTTGCACCCCCTGGCCAGCCCCAGAGGCACCATTCACCTAGGGAGCTTGTAGTCGGGGCTGCTGCAACAAATAGGTGTGCAAGCCTTTGGGAGGCAGAGATGTAAGAGGGCATCAGAGGAGGGAGGGAAGGAAAGAGGGACAGAGGCCAGGGTTGCCCACGACACCCCTGAGCATCATTCAAGGCACCCCAGGGTGCCATGGCACACTGGTTGAAAACCACTGGCCTAGTTTGTTGGTTCCGTTCTCATTGCCAGCCCAGCTCCACCAAACTCTAAAAAGTGAAAGTGAGTTTTCTATTTAAACAAAACTGGACATTAGAGAAAACTCACCAGCTAATAATTAACGAGCATCTTACAACTGTCACATGCAGGTTCCTTAAGAAAAATCATAAGCCTTGCAAAATGATGCCAGAGTATAGTTATCTGCTGTATGAGAAAGAGAGAGGGGGGGGACACCCACTGCCAGCTCATTTCTGAGGAGCTTCAGGCTACTTGTAGCACAGAGAGGAGATGAATCAATAAAAATGTTATCAGTAAAACAGTTTGATTCCTGCACAGTTAAGCAAGTGCATGGCCACCTCCATATCTCCATCCCCTCAGGCCAATATAATTTTACACAGTTACCCAATTTTCAGCAGAGAAAACTATACTGGGAATGTTAACAGATATACTCAAGTGCTTATTTCTGCATAGGAAAGAAGGGGGGGAGTGGAAAATTGCTCTCCTCACCCCTTCCTTCCGTTTTGAAAATGTTTTTTTTTTTTTTTTTAATGTAGTAAAAGATATGAAACAAAACCTCAGATGCAAGGAGCTGGATCTAATCGGGAAACAAAAAACTGCAGAATTCTGTGGTAGAAATATAAAGAAAGGAAGTATTTTTACAGGACTGAAAAGACGTGGATTTGCTCCCCTTATTTAGGCGATTTCAGGAAACAACTAAGGGGGTGGTCTCATTCCCCATTGTAAAGGAACCATAATAAGAGGACAAGGAGACAGAAGACCAAATATATTTTATCCCTGTGCACATATGCAACAGGCATCAGTTATTAGTCCAGCTGTTCTCATAAGCCAACATGTGAGGCTATTCTTCAGCACCACTCTCATACCCTCCAACATTTCTCTGATGGAAATATGGATGTCCTATTTAATAATAATAATAATTTTATTATTTATACTCCGTCCAACTGACTGGGTTGCCCCAGCCACTCTGGGCGGCTTCCAACATATATAAAAACATAATAAAACATTAAACATAAAAAAATCACTATACAGGACTGCCTTCAGAGGTCTTCTAAAGGTTGTACAGTTACTAATATCCTTGGCTTGGGGGGCCGCATAACTCCGTACCCACCAACATTTCTCCGATGGAAATAGGGACGTCCTAATGGAAAGCGGGACATTCCAGGATCAAATCAGAAACCTGGATGTAAATCTGGGGTTGTACCTGGAAAACAGGGACACTTGGAGGGTGTGCACTGCCCAGCATGCGCTGAAGACATGGGCTGAAGGCACGCAATGAAGTCTGCTTGTTGAAGCAAGCTGGCCTGGGTCTGAATGCCGTGGCCCTGCTCATCAGACCAAAGGTCCCTGCAGTTAAGAATCCTGCTTTCAATTGAGACCAACCAGCTATCTCTAGGGAAGCCGCAATACTACTGCTGCCCCTCCATTACATATACAGTGGTACCTTGGGTTACAGACGCTTCAGGTTACAGACTCCGCTAACCCAGAAATAGAACCTCAGGTTAAGAACTTAAGAACTTCAGGATGAGAACAGAAATTGTGTGATGGCGGCACGGCAGCAGTGGGAGGCCCCGTTAGCTAAAGTGGTACCTCAGGTTAAGAACAGTTTCAGGTTAAGAACAGACCTCCAGAACGAATTAAGTTCTTAACCCGAGGTACCACTGTACTCAGCTACAATTGATACAAAGAAGGGATTCCATTAGTGAGAACATGGCTTGGACCTTCGCAAGCACAAAACATCTCAAACTCAAGGAATGGCCCAGGAGGTCTTCTTGCAATGCTGCCTGGTTGGTGTGGACCCATGATAGGGGTTTCCCACGGGTGGGGGCAATTCCGGACACTGAGGTCCAGTGCCGAGGGCCTTCTGGCGGTTCCCTCCCTGCGAGAAGTGAGGTTACAGGGAACCAGGCAGAGGGCCTTCTTGGTGGTGGCGCCCACCCTGTGGAACGCCCTCCCACCAGATGTCAAGGAAATAGACAACTATCTAACTTTTAGAAGACATCTGAAGACAGCCCTGTTTAGGGAAGTTTTTAATGTTTGAAGTTTTATTCTGTTCTTAGTGTTCTGTTGGTAGCCACCCAAAGTGGCTGGGGAAACACAGCCAGATGGGCGAGGTATAAATAATAAAATAATAAAATTGTTGTTGTTGTTGTTGTTTATCTATTATAAAGTCAGAATTTAACACAAGTTGTTAGATGGAGAATAAGAAATTTTCTCCATTTCTTGTTTCTTCTCTTCTTTGTCTATTTTCTTTTTCTTCCTATGTTTTAAAAAAATGCTGGATATTTGATGTTTATGCCTGTATACTGTTCTTCTTTCAAGCGTTAATAAAAATTCAAGAAAAAAAGGAATGCCATCCTTACTGAGGTGTGCCTGTCTTCTCCCTCTTTATTAACTTTCAGTTGCAATGAATAAGTATGCCTGTTCACCCAAGCATTTGATGGCTGAAAAATACTGTTTTCAGAAACCTTGAAATTACTAGCTGTGACCGCATGTGATTGTTTTGCATGCTTTTAGATGTTTCTAATTTTTTTAATGTTCCAAATGTGTTATTCTGTTTTTAATTGCACTGCTTTATTGCCAACGTGTTTGCTGCCCTAAGCTTCTTCAGGAAGAAGGGCAGGATTCAAATGTAATAAAATAAATAAAACACAATTAAACTGTTTGCAATAAAAAGAAAAAAAAGGGGGGGAGTTAGCAATCCCAGATTAAATTTTGGAGATTTGGAGTAGATTGTCAGCAATATCCTGGTGACATACAGCTCTAGTTCTCCTTTCCATCTGCAGGTGTGTCAGTGGATTTGCTGGACCAATGTTTTGCCCTGATAACAGGCTGGGAAAGAGCCAACAAACTGAATCCCAATCCAGCCAAATGGAGATGTCAGTCGCCAGCCTTGTGTCCGTGTGAACACAATTGGACCCGCACCAGTTACAAAACATGCCTGGGGAATGGGGAATGGCTAAGAATGTGTTTTGTTACATATTCTGATAAGCCATGTCCATTGCATGCTTGTAAGTTTCAGATCTGTAACAACAACAACAACAACAACAACAATTTATTATTTATACCCCGCCCATCTGGCTGGGTTTCCCCAGCCACTCTGGGCGGCTTCCAACAAAACACTAAAATACAATAACCCGTTAAACATTAAAAGCTTCCCTAAACAGGGCTGCCTTCAGATGTCTTCTAAAAGTTTGGTAGTTATTTTTCTCTTTGACATCTGGTCGGAGGGCTTTCCACAGGGCGGGTGCCACTACCAAGAAGGCCCTCTGCCTGGTTCCCTCTAACTTGGCTTCTCGCAGCGAGGGATCCGCCAGAAGGCCGGTGTAGATCTTTCAAGACCGATGTTATATGGTCTCGGCGGCCACTCCCAGTCACCAGTCTAGTTGCTGCATTCTGTTTTTTTTTTTAATAAATATTTATTAAAGTTTTTAAATATAAATGCACAAACAATAAACAATCTTACTTCTGTCACAAACATAATTTCATCACTTCTTTGGACTCCCTCGCGTCTCCCGCTCCCATTTACATCGTTAAAAGTTTTTTCCAAACAAATTATCAACTTGTTTACAATCTCATGTCCACTCATTCAAATATAATCTAGCACTTCTTCTAAAAAAAATTTTATATTTTCTTTTAGTCTCACTTATCATCAAATTTAAATCTAATTTAGTGGTGGCCAATTTTTTATAATCTAGCATCCTTCTTAACATTCAACCAAATTACAATGTTTTTGTAGATACATCTTGAATTTCTCCCAGTCTTCCTCCATCTTCTCTTCTCCCAGATCACGGATTCTGCCAGTCATCTCGGCCAGTTGCATATAGTCCATCAGCTGCATCTGCCACTCTTCCAGTGTGCGTAGATCTTGAGTTTTCCAGTTTTTTGCGATGAGTATCCTTGCTGCCGTTGTCTAGTTGCTGCATTCTGGATTAGTTGGAGTTTCCGGGTCACCTTCAAAGGTAGCCCCACATAGAGCGCATTCCTGTAGTCCAACAAGGAACTGTTGTGCTCTAAAACCAACCCATTTCGTTTCCATCCTCAGTTGCGCCCCCAACCAATATTTAAACCTTCGAGTGAGCTCTTAAGGCCTTTATTTTGGTGAGCTTTTAGCGCGAGCTGAAGATGCATCTCCCTGTTTTATGCTGAATCGTTCTATCTTGCTCTTCCTTTTAATGTAGAAAATTGATTTCAGGTTCTTGGTCTGGGTTTGCTTGTTTTTTTGCTGTAACTTGAACCGTTTTATGTATTATTAGCCACTCTTGTTGAGGAAAATGGGGCGTAGATTTTTAAATGAAAAAGAATAACCAAATGTGTGTTTTTATTGTGAGTATACGTGTGCAAAATATTTGTATATATGGACCCTCCAAATCCACTCTAACATTATATGGTCTCATGGTTAAGGTGGTAAAACAGGTTCCAATATCTGATCAGCTGTACATTTCACTGGGAGGAGCATGATCTAGTCACAATTTTGGCCTAAATCACGTCACAGGGTTGTTTTGAGGATAAAAAAGGGGGGGGGGGGCATGTATACCCTGGCATTGGCCTGCTTGTAAAATATGAACACAAATATTTTCATATTTATCCAAACAAAGTCTATGTCAGTTCAAAAGTTGCGAGTGTTATACAGAATGAGTTTATACAAAATGTAAGGTAAAGGTAAAGGGACCCCTGACCATTAGGTCCAGTCGTGACCGATTCTGGGGTTGCGGCGCTCATCTTGCTTTATTGGCTGAGGGAGCCGGCGTACAGCTTCCAGGTCATGTGGCCAGCATGACTAAGCCGCTTCTGGCGAACCAGAGCAGCGCATGGAAACGCCGTTTACCTTCCCGCCGGAGTGGTACCTATTTAACTACTTGCACTTTGACGTGCTTTCGAACTGCTAGGTTGGCAGGAGCAGGGACCGAGCAACGGGAGCTCACCCCATCGCGGGGATTCAAACCGCCGACCTTCTGATCAGCAAGTCCTAGGCTCTGTGGTTTAACCCACAGCGCCACCTGCGTCCCTTATATAAAATGTAGTAGGCTATTAATATTTACATATGTATTAGGATAATAATATCAAATTTATAAAAGAATCTATAGGTTTAGGAATTTTTTGTATATATTCTCCACCCCCCCTACGTATTTGTGTGCCTTTTTATTTTCTCCTTCTCTTTTTCTTTGCATCGCTTTATTTCTTTATAATTGAAAGCTTTTCAATAAAATATTAATACCAAAAAAACCCAACAATAATAAAACTAATGCACATCTATGTAAAAATAAGCTTTTGACCCCAGCAGAAATGAAGAGGACCAGGGTTTACCATAGAGGTGCAGAAAGGAACAACTTACAGCCTCTGAACATCACTCCCTGGTTTTGGAGATATAATCTTCCAGTCCTCAGCAGAGATTTAGGGTCTGAATATGCCTAGACCAACATAACAGCTATATTTAGCATTTTATAAAGTGTCTTTCAAAGCACTCAGGTTCTCGGGCCTCGTTACAATAGCTCTATAAGAGGCATTTTACAGTCTCCATTGTGCAGGCAGTATCAGATGACACCAATCTTGCCTTGTACTTATATCTTAAGGTGTACATGGAAACTGATGCAGATTTGGAAATGTTCTTTGAGCGCACAGAAATATGCTAAAATTCAATCTGATGCCTGTAAGAATCCTGAGGTGATTTGCTTTGTGGATTTACTTGTTAGAAAAGAGAATGGCCTTTTAAAAACACTTCAGTCAACAGAAGAAACACGACTGGCTAGAAATAAACTTGAGATATTGGTAGTTCACATCTAAAAACAACAACCCTTAGACAAAATTTGTTCTGCCTGTAGTTTTGATGGTTATAATACAATTATTTTAACTGGTAAATATCATTTTGTGTGTCCAGAGTATTAAATAACCACTTTACAGATGCAGAGATATCTGGAGCAGTGAGACAAGAGGTTCCGAGTAAGGGACTGCAAGAAGATCAAACCTATCCATTCTTAAGGAAATCAGCCCTGAGTGCTCACTGGAAGGACAGATCGTGAAACTGAGGATCCAATACTTTGGCCACCTCATGAGAAGAGAAGACTCCCTGGAAAAGAAGGAGAAGGGGATGACAGAGGACAAGATGGTTGGACAGTGTTCTCGAAGCTACCAGCATGAGTTTGACCAAACTGCGGGAGGCAGTGGAAGACAGGAGTGTCTGGCGTGCTGTGGTCCATGGGGTCACGAAGAGTCGGACACGACTAAACAACAAAAAAGGTTCCTTCAGCAACATAGAAATAACTTCGGAATGACTATATTGATCCTTACAAATGGCAGCGGTTGGCAGGTTTGTGTTAACCCATGACAGGGTCTTTTCCTTGGTGGCTCCTCAGTTCCCTCCCTGTCACCATCTGTCACCATCATTACTGAATTTCAGGAAGAATTTGAAAACATTTCTGTTTACCTAGGTATTTGCTAGCTGAAGGATACTTTTTCCTGGCAGCCTTTGGATCACTATATGGCAGAATGTTTTTAGATTTTTAGGTGTCCTAGACTATTTTTAAAATCATTTTCTTAAAAAATTATCTTCTTGTGGATGTGTTTACCACCCCAGGCTCCTTAAGGAGGAAGCGTGTGATATAAAATCAATTCAAACCATCATTAAACTATACCTCAGAGGTGGGGACATACATCTGAACTGATGCACAACAGCCTACAAAAACAAAGCATTTGGGAGGCTGAAGGTTGACCACGCCTTCTCCACAATAATACCAACTAGATTCCCCCCCCTCCCCCGGCCCTTAAAAGTGACCTTTTTTTTAACAAAGAAGGTTTCTGCAAAAACAGCTAGTTGGTCAACCACTTCGTAACTCAAGCATGAAAAGGCTGACTTCAAAATCTGAGAGGGAATTTGCTCAGTTCTGTGAGTACAGAGTCTATACATTTTAAATAAAGCATTGTTTAAATAAACTGCTATGGATGCCCTGCATTAGCCTTAAATCTCCAGGGTGGTGGTGGAAGCATGGATTCGGCAACAATATATTAGGGTTAAGGGAATGTTTTAAATATGCCCAATTCACATGATGAATAGATACACGGCTCAAGTGGTGTGAAACAGTTCATGGAAGGAGGAGTAGAAACTAGCTTTAGTGCAATAAAAAATAATGGAACTTAAGTAGCATATCGTAAGGAAGCTTTTGTGTACTTGACTATTTTTCTCATTGTTTGAAGCAAAACAATTGCAGGGAATAAACTTTTCAGTTAACTTTGCACACAAGTACAGTGGACCCTAGGGTTACGTTAACTTCAGATAACAGAACTTTTGGGCTGTGAACGCAGCAAACCTGGGTTTTGCCGTGTATGCAGAAGCGCTCTGCACACTGCACGCATGTGCAGAAGTGGCGCCTCTTGTTATGAAATTGTTGGGGTGCACACAGATCCCCAGAATGAATTAAATTTGTATCCGGAGGGTCCACTATATATAATACCAGTGTATATGTGTGGGTTTTTTAGTCATCATTTCTGTCTCTTTTGCTAGGTACTATTTAGTCCATTGAGGAATTTGGTGAAATGGGAAAATGTCTGCTCCTGCAGTTTGTAGTTCAATATGTTAGCCTTTATAGTGCACAGTATTTAAAGAGCATCTGTCTTTTCCACCTTTTGCAGCCTTTGCCTGCAGTTTGCTAGTTCCTTTAAAGGAAATGCAAAAGGCAAATATATTTTGAGATCAGGGTGTTCAGTTATTTTAGAGATGCAGGCAACCCTAGAACAGTAATAGACAGCAGTTTGATGAAGGCTGCTTTGATGACATGCAACGAACCTCTGGTAATTCAGAATAAGGAGCCACAAAACCAGTTAAACTAAAGTGCAGTCTGGTTGAAAAGATAAAAGCTGGTGTGGAGCTGGAGTTGTGTCTCTACCGATGGGCAGTTGCCAAGAACCTGCTGAATATTTAGCAAAATATGCTCAACCATCCCTACAACTCAAGATTAGAAGATGCGTATGGATTATAAATTCCATCTGGAGAGGATGTTCCTTTGTTTCATTTCTTTTACCATATTCTAATGCTTTCCCTTTGTAGGATACATCTGACATTGCTCACTTGCTCTACTCCAGTTTGCTTTTTCTCAGCATTCAGCTCAACATTCAGCTGGTCTCCTTGCATTCTGTCTTTGTTTTTTGTTTGTTGCATCAGTTATTTAGAGCTTCCACATACTGGAATATCATCCAATTTGATACCCTCCAGACCCTAGAAAATTATTACACTTTCCCCCCACTTTGGAAAGGCTCCCACAAAGACGATATGCCAAAAGGCAAGCTTCCAAATTATGCATTAAAGGTGGCAAGTTTGCTGCTGTTTTCATCCAGTTTGCTCTGCCAGCATCCCAACAGGGTATCCAGCACATTTAAAATATTTGCTGCCGCCAATTTCTGAACAATGTCCTTGAGGGGAGGTGTATCATAGCATCATAGAACCGTGGAATTGGAAAATACCTCAGGAAACATCTAGTTCAACTGCCTGCAATGCGGGAAACTCAACTAAAGCATCCATGGCAGATGGTCATCCAACCTCTGCTTGAAAACATCCAATGAAGGGAAGTCCACCACCTTCAAAGGGAATCCATTCCATTGCCAAGAATTTCTTTACCATCAGAATTCTTTTCCTGAGGTTTTGTTTCAATCTCCTTTCTTGTAACTTGAAGCCACTGATTCGGGTCCTGCCCTCTGGAACAGAAGATAACAAACTTGCTCCATGTTCCATGTGGCAACCCTCTAGATATCTGAAGATGGCTACCATATCTCTTCTCAGTCTCCTCTTCTCCAGGCTAAACATCCCCAACTCCCTCAACTGTTCCTCATAAAGCTTTCCAGACCCTTGATCTTCATGGCCGCCATCCTCTGCACACTTTCCAGCTGGTCAACATCGTTCTTAAATTGTGACACCCAGAACTGGACACAGTACTCCAGGTGTGGTCTGACTAATTAATAATAATAATAATTTATTATTTATACCCCGCCCATCTGGCTGAGTTTCCCCAGCCACTCTGGGCAGCTTCCAACAGAACACTAAAATACAATAACCTATTAAACATTAAAAGCTTCCCTCAACAGGGCTGCCTTCAGATGTCTTCTAAAAGTTTAGTAGTTGTTTTTCTCTTTGACACTACCGAGAAGGCCCTCTGCCTGGTTCCCTGTAACCTGGCTTCTTGCAGCGAGGGAACCGCCAGAAGGCCCTCGGCGCTGGACCTCAGTGTCTGGACAGAACGATGGGGGTGGAGACACTCCTTCAGGTATACTGGACCGTGGCTGTTTAGGGCTTTAAAGGTCAGCACCAACACTTTGAATTGTGCCCGGAAACATACTGGGAGCCAATGCAGATCTGACCAAGGCAGAATAGAGTGGGACTATTACTTCATTTTTTCTGGGTGCCATTAGTCTTTGGTTGATGCAGCCTAGCATTAGGGTCTTTTTTGGTTTTGCTGCTGCATCACACTGTAGACTCATGTTAAGCTTGTGGGAATCATTCTGTCTGGAAAGCCAAAATGCTTACCCAGATTGAATGCTTTCCTTAGTACAACACTTCCTCTCAGAATGTTATAGTGGTTCTGTTCCTACCTGTAGCACTGTTACCAGAGAGAGGCATTGGACAACAGCTGCCCTGCATACTTTCATATATTCCAGTTTCTGACCTATGTGCATAGCACTGGTCGTTCTCTTTTCAACAGCGACTACTAAACTTAACCAGTTCTGAGCTCTCTTCAACCTTCTTGATTTATCTTGGCTCCTTCATTCACTAGAGTTCCACTTGATTCAACTGAGCCAAATACTGTCATTAAGATCTTGTGTCTGTAGGGCCTTCAGTTGAAATACTGGCATAGAAGGTGAGTCTACCACAGACATGTAGGCTTTAATGTTGCTTTGCTGATCCAGCACTGGATAGAGGATGGATTGATGGTGCCCAAAGTTCCTTTCAAACTCTACGATTCTGTGTCATCTTTACTGCATTTGACACTATCCTTTCTGATCCTCCGGAGAAGTGCCCCCTGTTCCGTACCATCCTCTCAGATTCCCTTTCTCAGGAATGCAGTTAACTTGTACTCCCACAGCAATCTTCAAAGTCTACCAGTTCTGTCTTGGGTCCTCTGAATGATGAAAAATGCTTCCTCCATTCCAAAAAAAATGCTATTATTATATATCGTGGCTAAGTATAAATCTTGCATCAGCACTGCTGGCTTCTTTAACTTAAGAATGTTCGTTCTCTGTATGAGTCAAATGTCCTTCGATGGCATATTCCTTAGGATTTTTTTTTAATTATTATTATTTTTTGCCTATCTTCTCTAGCGCTGAGCATTCTTCCTTTCCAATGCAAATCTGCAGTGAGCAGACACTGGGGACGTTTACTGGGCCATGCAGTCCAAGGGCCTCTTGACCCTTTCCCGTCTGCTTTTAAATTAACGTACGCTAGAGCCTATTGTTCTCGTGTGTTCTTTGGATACTTCATAGGCTCTGTTATCTGAATAACTTTCATCTCAAGTTAATCCAGCCTCAGTCAGTATTATTTTTGCATTGCTTTTTAATTAGATCCAATAAGAATCTTTCAATATATCACCCTTCTCTGCAAAAGTACAATCTTATATTAATTGCATAGGAGTGATGTCGTCTTGTTTTGTTTAGTGGGCCTTTGGGTCTCTTACCGTTCTCTATGCTCTGTATAGTCTGTTAATGTATGAATGGTTTACACATGCAAGTTACAGGGAACCAGGCAGAGGGGCTTCTCGGTAGTGGCACCCGCCCTGTGGAACGCCCTCCCACCAGATTTCAAAGAGAACAACTACCACCAGACTTTTAGAAGACATCTGAAGGCAGCCCTGTTTAGGGAAGCTTTTAATGTTTGATGTATTACAGTATTCTAATATTTTTTTGGAAGCCACCCACAGTGGCTGGGGAAGCCCAGCCAAATGGGCGGGGTATAAATTATTATTATTATTATTATTATTATTATTATTATTATTATTATTATTCTGCGAAAAAGGACAAGAGAGGGTTAAGCTAGGTGTGCTGGTTAATTCTAGGTGTGTTTGTCTTGCACCTGCAACAAGTTCAGCATGTGAGAGTGAGTCAGGAAGCATGGGAGAGTGAGTTAGCACAATCTAAAGTCTAAATATGCTTGTGTTTAAAGCAAGTCTGCTGTTGGCCCCTACCCTTGGCCAGAACCTGGTCTGTATTGAAATGAGGTTGCAAGGAGACTCTATGCTGCTGGAAGGACTATATATTACAACTCTATGTAACCTATAAGCTGTGGAACTGCATTATACTGTCAATAAAGGGACTGACTCTACCTAGCACTGTCTGGTGTTTTTCTGTTCCATTGGCAACACTCCACTGGTGCAACATAGCTGGACGTATCCGAGTATTTCGCCATTTCTTTCCATCCAAGGCCAGCTTTCTGCAGTATTTACAGTTCCAATATCTAGTAAGAGACACATTTCCTTGAACCCTTGACGTTATTGAACACGATGCACTGTCTCCCAACTATTGTATTCAGGCTCTATGCGGCTACTGTAAATAGCTCAGCTTATTTACCAAGTTTGTATGCAAATTCCTGCCACCCCTCCTAACCCAAGCCTTAAAGCAGGGTTTCTAAAAGCCAAGGGGGAAGCTGGACTGTGTGTGTACAAGGGTCGCAACAGAGTTAACTCACTGCAGTTTAGTAAAATACAATTACACTTCTATGTCTTCATCTTACAGCACAGTCTGTAATGCAAGGCTGAGAAACCTCAGATATGGGGGATATTTCAACCATCCAAGTGTCTTTATCTACCCAGCCTGAGACTCTACCCAAGGGCAATACCTTTATTAGGGCCTATCCAAAACTATGACAAGTAATTTATTCTTATTCTTATTCGGGAGGGGACTGCATATGAGTTTCATAGAAGTTATACCAGCTGGGAAACCCTAAGATACTGTGTTAAAACTTGGAATAAGCGGGGCGTAGGAAGGGGGGCAGTGGGGGCGGTCTACCCCGGATGTCACCCCCCCCCCAGCAGATTGCTGCAGCACCGATTGCACACACACACACACCAGCAGATTGATGCCGCACTGATCACACACACCCGGCAGATTGGCGCGGCGCCAATCGTCCCACCCCCGTGGGCAGATTGCCCCACCCCCCCCACCACGCCGGGTGCCCAAGCGGCTAGATCTGCCACTGTGAACAAGGCAGCTGTACACTGAGCTGGAGTTTTTGGATAAGAAAGAACAATGTTGAGAGGTTTAGCAAGCCTTTTAAAGTAATTACAGTCATACCTCGGGTTACAGATGCTTCAGGTTGTGTTTTTTCAGGATGCGGACCGCCAAAACCAGAACGGGTTACTTCCGGGTTTCGGCAGTCGCACATGCGAAGCACTAAATCGCGCTTTGCGCATGCACAGAAGCACCGAATCGCAACCTGCGCATGCACAGACATGCAGGCACGGGTTGCAAACGTTGCGGGTTGCGAACGTGCATCCCGCACGGATCTCATTCGCAACCCGAGCGCCCACTGTATCAGTGTGACAATAAAAGTTGGGATTATTTTTTTTAAAAAAAACTTTGCTTTTCCTACAGCACCATTGCCATTATTATGTAGTACTCAACACACGCAAAACATTCCTTAACAGGAGAAGCTGTACCATCAGTGGAAATGTTTAAAACCACAGTCTGTTTTGAAACTTGGTGTGAGCTGGGAGTGAGGTTGGGGAAATAGGTGTCCTAGGGGCACAACTCCTTGCAAATCTAGAACTCTGCCAGACACAATCTGACAAATTAATGAGCAATCTACAACCATTGAGGGGGGAGCAGATTCTTTCCACCAAAGCAAATTGCAAGGTAGTACAAACAGTATCACAGCGCTCTTGGCACTCACTATTTGCTCCATGCTGTCAGTTAAGCAGTTTAAGGAGTCCGAAATAACAGGCAAAACTCTCTAGCAGGAGACAGGTGTATTTTTTGCAAAGGAAAAGTGGCACTTCAGAGGTCAGTGGGGAAGGTTGCATTTTGCACACAGCTGAAAGGTTTATTTAAAAGAAGAAGAAAAATAAAGGGGCCATATGTTCATAGCCCATAAGACTATGACAGTTACTTTATTCAGAAGTAAATAAATAAGTAAAATGAGACACCTGGAAGAATGAGAGGGATGGAGGGAACAAAGCTGTTCTGTGTGGCAATAAGCAGTTAGGAACTAGAATTCCCCCTTAAGAGGACCCAATAAAGGAAGAAACTGCAACTATCAGCACATCAGAGTTCAAGCTGGGTAGGCCCAAGTCTTCAAATTGTCAGAAGGATGGATTTGAAAAGAAGTGAAGTGTATCACTCTGAGTGCTTCAAACTCAGAAAATAAAGTTTGATGAGCTGAAGGGTCTGCTCTTAGAATTTTAGGGGTCACCAAAAAAGATTTCGGTTGAACACTCTGCAGTTGCAACAGACAAAATGCAAGAACACTTAATTCAGGTGAAGAGACTCCCCGGGGGGGGGGGGGGATGCAAGAGCTGGTTTATGGTAACAGTGTCATTGTGCTGAGGTTGGCGCGTAAAGCCACACGCAACTCAAGAACTCGGTACCTAAAGGATTGACTTTAATCCTGGTAGGTTGTTCAAAAATCTGGAAGAGAGGTCCTTTCTCCATGTACTGCACAGTAGTGGAACACCCTCCTCTCAGACGTTCAGCCAGCATCTATCGCATTATCCTTTGGCATCAAGCTTTAAAAACCTATTTCCCCCTGAGCCTTTTAATGCTGAGATTTTATGGAACTACCTACCACATTTATTAGCATTAGTTTATCCTCATTGGCATCCTATGAGATCTCCCTCATGAAAACCTCTAACCAGCCAAGCCTAGTAGAAGGCCACCATATTTTCTCTGGGTATTGGCTCATACCATCAGGATTCTACTATTTCAACCCAAGCCAGAAAGGCACATTTATAGGCCTAGCTTATGTCTTCACTCCTACCCAGATTTTCAGCATGCTGGTGTGTTTTTTGTTTATTGCTGGTTTAAATGTTTTGAATGTTTTAATTGTTTTTACTGATAATAGTCATATACTTTCCCTCTTTTCGCAAAACTCTTTGAGGTTTTTTACGATCAAGTGGTTTACTTGATGTAAATGAATATCCATTTATTTATTTTATGAAGCACGTAAAAGTGTGAGAAGGCGCTGAGCAAAAAAAGAGGCAAAGAATGAACTCTTAAAAATCTGTAAAGACTTGATTTCTAGTATGGACAAAATATGGTATGCATCATACCATTTCTGATTCATTTCTAATTTCACAAGTCTTTGTTTTGAATAGTTTAATTAAAAAGGTAACTACTAGGATTTTCTTGCACTGATTACCAAATTAATGTTGGCTTATATGAAATAGTTTTGGGGGAAGTATACAAAAAAACAATGCCTGCCCAGGCATGTCTTTTTTTCCTGTAAATAAAACTTTTTGTGCACTTAAAAAAACTAAACTGCCCTGAGACCCCCAGATATGGGCGGTATATGAATTCAAATAATAATAATAATAATAATAATAATAATAATAATAAATGTTCTTGTTGTTGCTGCTGCTGCTGCTGTTGTTGTTATTTCTGTCCCCCATCCACTCAAATGAGACATCATGGTTTGACATATAGAGAGAATACAAGCCATGAAACTTATTTCCCATTCCTCAATTTCACACGATGATGCCAAAATGTGATTCAGTCAACCCACCCTTAACCCAATGGCCCTATAAATCTAACTCTCTTAGAACTTCTCGTTGTGGCCTCCTCCATTCCACAAACAGCCACTGTTTGTAACTTCATACAACAATATGGAATTCTGCTCAGTATATCTATTATCAGGCAGCACTCCTCATTTTCCCCCTTCGGGTACACAGACAGAAAGCGGGGAGGAAATCATTGTTTTATTAAATCCTGGGTAACAGGAGTCTCAGAGAGGATGAAGCAGTTGCTAAAGGACTCTAGGAGGTTTGCTGCCCTTTTAATGGGCTTTGCTATCCCTTTGCTAAGTGGACCTTAACAGGTAATGGAATATGCTATGAAAGAAATGTCCTTGGCCCCTCTCCAACAGGTGGGACAATTAAAGGGCCTTTTTCCTAAGGGGGAAAAGACATCGAGACTGCCACAGTCTATTCCCTAGATGGTGAAATGAAGATGTTTCTTCAAAGGAGCAACTTAATGGAATATGAGAAGGCTAAGCATTAGGATGCTCTATTGTTTTTTTACATTAAAAAGCCAACTCATATAAACTGGGGGGGACGACTAAAAAAGGAAAACCAATTATGTTCTACTTTACTCAGAGCTGGCCTACACAGAAAGCCTAAGCGAATTCAGATGTGGCCTTCCAAGGTGAGTGGGAGGAGAGAATAATAGCTAAGTAGTAGAGCAGATGCTTGCTTGTAGAAGGCCCTACATTCAGTTCCCAACACCTCCAGGTCAAGTTGAGAACGTCCCCCGGCTGAATGCCTGGCCAGTTGTTGTCTGTCAGTGCAAGCAATACTGAGGTAAATGGGCCAATGGCCTTACTCCATATAAAACAGCTTCCTATGCTCCTCAGATGCCTTTAACAACCTGTCCATTAGATACAACCAGTGTCAGAAACTCAGATAGATAAGCTAGGTGCCAAATGGCTCCTTAAAGCAAGGTTACAGTTGCCGCAACAAATGTCTGGTTGCCATTTTGGGGCCAGACAGCCTGAAAGTCGTATTAAAGTGGTACATTGGTTCTCAAAAACGCCTTGGTACTCAAACAACTTAGAACCCAAACACTGCAAACTGTTCCAGTTTGTGAACTATTTTCAGAAGTCCAATGTGCTCCGTTTTGAGTGCCACACTTCCGTTTTGAGTGTTACGCTGAGGTCTGTCTGTTTTTGCTATTTATTTTGCATTTTTGTTTTTGAGTTTGACCAAACTGCGGGAGGCAGTGGAAGACAGGAGTGCCTGGTGTGCTCTGGTCCATGGGGTCACATAGAGTCAGACACAACTAAACAACAACAAAACCGTTTATGTGCTCTATCTGCAAGGTTCTGTCAGGAGCTCGTCCTACACTCGAGTAGGACCCTGGCAGAGACACATGCCTGACTGGCATGTTCCCTCCCTCCTGGTTGATTGTTCGGGAGCTTCAAAAGCTTTCTTCTGCCCAAACATCACAGCAACCGATGCCAACAGACATCAGCACACATTGGGATCCGCAGAGTCTTCACAGCTTGTGTAACAGAACTCAACAACTCAGCATTTTGGCTAATCTACTTTATTTACATATAAACACACACGGAGCACTGCAACACAGCTCCCTCTCTCTCTAGCATCAGACAGCAAAGAGAAAAAGAACAAAGGACAATAGTCCCACTTCACGGAACACAGTAACACAAACATCCTGTCTCCGTCACTTCCCACTCTGTGGAGTCAAAACATACACCGTCATGTGACAGACAAAAATCCCATGACTGCAATCATGGAGCAGGAATTCTAACAGGTGCATGCTTGAAATAAGTTCTTGTTAAGGGCAATACCTGAGGTGAGTGACCCAGCTTCTACAGTAGAAAATTACAATAGCAGGGCAGCTGCAGAATCCCTGGAGACCCCAGCCACCATTACAGGACGGAGTCAGAACCCCTCCTCACACATTCCCTTCAGAGTTCCTAAAGCCCCAAGAAGCCTAGGATACCTGCTTGGCTCAGCTGTATAGTACTGGAGTGTGTCTTAATCAATGTTCTGTGAAATACATTAATTGAGTTTTAAGTCAAATCACTGGCCGTGCCAGCTTTATCTCTCCAAGTGTTTTATTACCACAACGAAATTTGCAAGGCACTCTCAGGCCTGCGCCTGCAAAAGTGGGTTTGAAGCGAGTTCAAACACAGCTGTTGCTTTAAAATATGTCCCACAATTTGATCGTTTCTCTGCCAATCATCTGAGAGGAACTTTTGAATCTGCCCAGAAAGTAAACCCTGACTGCAGTGGTGAAGAACGCACAGCTATGACCACAGGTGACAGAGCTAGAGGGCTACAGCCATCAGGGTTGGCGGCATTTTTCTCCTGATGCCTTTTTTTTCTAAAGGAACAGAAGACCCTTTTTGAGGCTTGCGCCCAAGTTGACAACACCACTCCCCCGCTATCCTCCATTAGCTGTATGGCAAACCAGTGTCCTCTAGGCAAGTGGTGAGGTGGAGCTGAGTCACTAAGCCCGTTGTTTTTTTTTAAATTGCTTAATCTATTTTATTTATCTTTGGAACAGACTGTTTGGGGAGCCAAGGACACCTGCTCCAAAACACCCCTGGTCTATAAACCTTCTGGATTCAGAGAACAAATATTCACGTTACTGAAATCTTTCACTAGCTAGAGCACAAGTCAAAGTGCTTCATGGTTATTTAAGATGATACTCATTAAAAGATGAAAAGGGCGTCTAAACTCCTCTAACAGAGGAATAAGTGAAAATTTGAGAAACATGGGACTCTGGAGAACCCTAAGATCCTTCGGCACGCTACAAAACAGGGCATCGGGCCTTGTTGTTGTTGTTTAGTCGTTTAGTTGTGTCCGACTCTTTGTGACCCCATGGACTAGAGCACGCCAGGCACTTCTGTCTTCCACTGCCTCCCGCAGTTTACCCTTTCACAACTCATGGCATCCTAGACCTTTCCAATTTAGTTCCACAGAAGGTGAAGAAAGGTGAAGAAATGGAACTAGGGAAGAAATGGAACGAAGCCTGCTCCTACCCAGGCAGCCCAGTTTGCCACTTTGGGTTCCATTTCTTACAATCTTTAGAGCACACAGTTGGTGCCTTCCACAGCCACTGCCAATTACACTTCATAGTATAACAATAGCCTCCCAACTTTTCCATTTCCTGGGTAAACACACACACACACACACACACACACACACACACACACACACACTGGTACCTTGGTTCTCAAACGCCTTGGTACTTGAACAACTTGGAACCCAAACCCGGAAATAAGTGTTCCAGTTTGTGAACTTTTTTCAGAAGCCAAACATGCTCCATTTTGAGAGTTACGCTTCTGTTTTGAGTGTTACACTGAGGTCTGTCTGTTTTTGCTATTTATTTTGCATTTCTATTTTTGCGGCTCTTTTTGTGTGTGTGTGACTGTGTGAAACCCAGTTCAGCTACTGATTGTTTATTGCTTTCATTTTATGGATCAATGGTCTCGTTAGATAGTCAAATTCATGTTAAATTGCTGTTTTAGGGGTTGTTTTTAAAAGTCTGGAATGGATTAATCCATTTTGCATTACTTTCTATGGGAAAGTGCACCTTGGTTTCGGAATGTTTCAGTTTTGGAACGGACTTCTGGAACGGATTAAGTTTGAGAACCAAGGTAGCACTCTGTGTGTGGGTGTGTGGGTGTGTACACACCCACATGCATACCTGCACTGCAGAAACAATTATTGTCCCTGCAAACCAGCTGCAGCCATCAGAAGGAAGATAAGACACAGAAGAAAACCTCAAAATCCATTTGAACATTCTATATTTACTATGATACCATAAGGTACTCTATCCAGTTCCCATTTGACATAGCAGAAGTCATGCAACTACTGCCCCCACCCAGAACCTGGTATCGTACATTTGAGGATATCTGCACAGATTTACATTCTATCTCCATTTCTTTCCAATTATCTGTCATCCCTTTGTCCTTTGCTATGCAGCTCTTTGCCCTACAGTTGATCCCACAACCATTTTTTTTAAAAGAAAAAGAAAACCAGAGGTCATCTGCGGTGCAATCTTGCAATAGTATAACAGTGCCTGCTCTCACATCCAATTTCTCAGGAACAAAATTAATCGGCAGTTGTATTGCTAACCCAGATTCCTACGCAGGAAAGTCTCAAGCTCCTTGCGTTGCTATTGTTTTCGAAGCCTGTTCAGCAACACTCTGTTTACAAGAACCACTTTTAGCAGTGTGGTTTGAACCAGCAAGGTCATTGCAAATATCATACAAACAAAAGGAACAGCACGGAAAAACCTTGTATTATTATTTTTGTTAAAGATGTGGGGATATTTTATGCACCCATCTTGTCTGTTTCTATATATGTAACACAGAGAGAGCATACTTGCTGCTTTGAGACATTCTGAAAAGCAGGGTATAAATTCCTTAAAGAGAATCAAAGATCCGAACATTATGCATCACTCACATCACACACACACACACACAAAATGACGCTTGTAAAATGCTGGTGACAAGGGAACCTTAGCTTCATGGGAATGGAGGGTGTAGAGGCATTCAGAAATACAAGCCTGCTCTTGCCCACCCATCAAGATTGTTAAGTCATTAGTAGTTATTATTAAACCCAGTCATATCACTGACATTAATTTTTAGCACTCAAATAAAGCTGAGCTGTTATAAGAATATTTTTATATGCAAATGGCAAACACAACATCTTACATACGGCAAATTTCGGTGGGCTCCAGAGCAGTGGTGTCTAGTGACCACTGGGACAGACAGAGCAAAAAGCAGGGAGATCAACAATAGGTATAGACAAGACCAGTGACAGGTAGAGCCATCTAATTCAAGTTTTGTCTCCATCCTCCTCCATGCTGTGTTCTCCAAAGGCAACACAGAGAGGAAAAAACAGTCAGTGTTGCCCCCTGAACTGCTTGTAAGTAAGACAGCAGGTATGGGAGGGTGGGGGCTGGCTGAGGACAGATTGAGATAGGTGGGGCAGTGCCCCATTTACCCCACTGTTCCAGAGTGTGCAAGCCTCTGGTTTAGAATTGGCAAGGAGTTTATCACCAATCTCCTTGGTCATCCATGACTCTTTGTTGGCAAGTAAAGCAGATGGAGGATGCGGGTGGTGCTGTGGGTTAAACCACAGAGCCTAGGACTTGCCGATCAGAAGGTCAGCGGTTCGAATCCCCGTGACAGGGTGAGCTCCTGTTGCTCGGTCCCTGCTCCTGCCAACCTAGCAGTTCGAAAGCACGTCAAAGTGCAAGTAGATAAATAGGTACCACTCCAGCGGGAAGGTAAAGGGTGTTTCCGTGCGCTGCTCTGGTTCGCCAGAAGCGGCTTAGTCATGCTGGCCACATGACCCGGAAGCTGTACGCTGGCTCCCTCGGCCAATAAAGCAAGATGAGCGCCGCAACCCCAGAGTCAGCCACGACTTGACCTTATGGTCAGGGGTCCCTTTACCTTTAAAGTAGATGGAAGATTCAGTAACTGGAAATGCTGAAAAATAAATTGGTCTAACCACAGATTCCCCTCTTCCTTTGGAGTAAGTGATTTCAGCTGATTTGCAATGTAGGAATATCAAACCCTTTGTTAACACTACAGTGTTGACCTGTGGCACCAAGAACTCCAGCCACGGGGTCTTCAAAAATGCTATTTCTGCTGGGTCATTGTCGCTTGGCATTACTCCAGTTGGTCTACTCCAAACAATAGCCAGGAGGTAACATACAACACTGGGCCCCTACTAGGAATAGACCTCTCTGAAGCCACCCAGCCAGTGAGAACATGGCTGGCTAAATTGTGGGGTGTCACAGCCAATCAATGGGACTGAAGATGTACCACTGTGGCCAGAAACACACACCCTTGTTTTCAGTCACTTTGCCCACACGTAGGGCAGGATGGGCACTCTTCCTCAGAGGGCAAGGAACTGCTTTTGCATAGCCAACTATTCAGAAGACACAATAATGGGTAACTCTGTATGAGAACCAAGCTTATCACAAACACCACAATATCAAATCCCTTCTTTCTTTGTAAGAACTTCAGAAATCAAATAGTTTCCCAAAGAGAGAGACCAAAGCCTTCTGAATAGCAATTCCATTGGGAGAAAGTAGGTTTAGATTAAAACCACAATACGTTCAGAAATAAATAGATAAGCCTTTCCTTCCACAGTCCTAGCTGATGGAGTAGAACTAGGTCATAGACAACTGTTAAGGATCAGCTCCCCATCCATTTGTGGTTTTTTGGAGGGTGGGGGGAGAATGAAAGCCATCCACGTTAACTACATTCCTCTATCACACTAGGGATTATAGTCAATGAGGAGTGGGGGAGTGTTCTGTATTGATAACACTTAATTGTAAAATTTGTCCAGCTTTGTATTTAAAACGAGTGGGGGAGAAAAGAGGTGGTTAATAATAAAAAAACACTACACTGATAAAGCTCAAAAGCAATAAGGGAACTGAAAGATAACCACATGTATGGCCTGCCTTTCTGATATAATACAAGTGGAAAAAAACAATGCAATTAGATACTTGCACTGTTTGGAAAGATAAAAGTTGGCAGTTTTGCTTTATCTGTGCAAATTTCTTCAGCTTTGTTCCCATTTCATTTGAAGGAGGAACGAATTACCTTGGCTGCACCCCAGTTTTCACATAAGCTATTCGTGATTTCGGAGGCAAGAGCAACAAGGTGGAATCTACTGGGCATTCTGGCCTCTTGTCACCAGTCAGAGGAGCAAGGGGCAGCTTCCTAAGTCAGCATCACAGCAAGGTGAACATCAGAGTGATGCCCAACTATCAACCAGAACAGGAGTAGCTGCAGGGAGTTCATTGTCCTGCTACAAAAAAATGGTACTCCAACATTAGAATGGGACTTGAAAGAGCTTGGAGGCATTCCAGGTCCAACATGGTGGTGGCCTTGATGGGCACGGGTGCCTGGTTCCAGCTGTGGCTGGTCTGCCTGCTACAGCCGCTTTTGGACAGAGGTGACTTGGCCAATGTACTCCATTGCTCTGGTAACATCCGGATCGGATTGCTACAGTGTGTTGTATGTGGGGCTGCCCTTAAGTCCAAATTACAGCACACAGATTTCTGGCCACAGTTTCATCTAGAACTCAGACGATCCCCATTTTAAAGCACTTCTTGCCCGAGTGCTCACGTTAGTGTTTAAAGCCCTAAATGACTTATGCCTCAAATATCAGGAAGCACCTGCCCTTCCCTATGGACTCTCTCAGGTGTTAAGATCAGCAGAGGGAGCTCTCTTGGTAGTTCCATCGCTCTCAGAGGTTCAGAAATGGCATTCTCTACCATCAATATTTTGCTGTCACCCACCCTGGGACCCTATGGTGAAGGCTGGGTAAAAAAACTCTATAACCAAGACCAGCCGCACATTATAGAAGCGTCCTGGTCAGGGGTAACAGGAGAGCAAGGAGCCACAATTCAGTGTATGGCTGCTACCACACTGCAGCTGCCAGAAGGAATGGCAAGAGGGGAGGGCAGCATGATGGGACAAGTGCCAAGGGCACCAAAAGACTAGACCCAGTTTCAAATATGTATTCTCTATATCACTGACATTCAAACATGTTATGGGGATCCCTTGAGGCTCTTTGAAAGCTAATTGGGGGGGGGGTCTCAGTAAGGCACTGGGTCATGGTGGACAATCAACCTTGAAGAAGAGTCCTGCCCCCCCCCCCCCCGCCAATTGGTAGTGCAACTCCTGGGCAAAGTCTGGCAAAAACCATGGTGAGGTTTATGCATATAGGAAATCAATAGCAATAGGGAAAGAGGCAGTGGCTCATGCTCTGAATGGGAGGACCAAAAGCCTTCATTCAGGCTAAGGATTCCCAGTCTACACTATGAACTTCTTATTAAAGGAGGAGCTGTCCACAGCACCACTTAAAGGAAACAAACACAGAGTTCTGTTCTTGCCTGGCCAACATTGGTTTCCCTTGCTCTGATGAGTTTTGTTAATATGGGCAGGGCTTTTTTCCTAGACAAAGAGGAGACGGAACTTTTTAGGGGGAGCTTTTTGGAGGGAACACACCCTAAAAAACCCTGACTATGGGTTTCACACATTACATTCAGTAAGTGCACAGTCTGTACACAACAAGCCAGACTTACACATGTAGAGACAGTTTGTACATGTGTTCAGTGCAATGTGTGAATAGGTAGAAGACCAGGGGATGGGTCTGTAAGATGTATTGGCTAGGCTGTTGTTGGCTAGTCTTCCTTGCTTTAGGATTGACATCTCTTATGGTGGCTGCCAACTCTCTCACTTATAACCTGAGGTTCCCCCCATCTGGATGTGATGCACCACTCTGGCACCTCACCTCCCCAGCTCCTGTGCTGTCATCTGACCCCCAGATTCTACCCAGATTCTGGGCATAACTTTCAATCCTGAGATGGTTGCACATCTGCCATTCTGGCCCAGTGTGTATAAACCCATTCTTTCCCAAGGCATCACACATTTTAAGCAACTCCAACTGTTTCCATAATTTTGTGCCCATCTAAGTTTGCAACAGCACCTTGTTTTATTAATTTACTGCAGCTGATTCCCCCCCCCCACGCCCCAAATCCCCAACCCCAGTTAATTCTTGCAATGTGAAGTTGCTGGGCTTCTGTCTGAAGTTCAGAGCCTTGGCCCTATTCTTATCTCCTTTCCCTTCGTTGTTAAGTCTCCATGGAGATAAAGGGACTACATTGTCTCTCATCTATCCTCAGATCATGCACCTGTCATGATCCAAGTGGAAATCTGAAATCCCAATGGACGGGATACAATAGCGGCCTTTTAGAGAATGAAAATACTCCACGAATTATATCATCTGACCACCTGCTCTAAGACAAGGCACTTTATAATACGGATGGCCAAGGTGCCAGCTCTCAGGTAGTTCATGACAGAGGCATGAAACAGACCACACTGGACCCCTACCCTACTGCTGCCCACCACACCCAAAGATCACGCAAGACGAAGACTGTGGAAGAAGCAAAGGTTTTTGAGTGCCCAAACACCAAAGAAAGTAGTGACTCTTCCCAAGCAATGGAAGCAAGAAGGAAGGTTCAAGGAGCCCGAAGCATCAGTCCTTGTCAATCCAGCAATGTAGTGAATACAAAGCTCTATATGGTACAGTAGCTCTTGCCATCATCATCATATTTTGTGTTAGAGGCTCATTCAACCCCAACAGAAGCCAAGGTCAAATGAAAGCTCAGTTGTTGGTAGCATTCCAAAGAGGAGCTCAGAACTGCAGATGTAAAGTGATGCCAGCGGAAAAGGATATATTACTGAGTACTAGAAGTATTTGCAGATATCAGACAAAGGTATCCATGGGAGATTGATACAGGGCTAGGACTTACGGAGGGAGGGGAGCAGCCAAAAGCTGTCTGCAAAAAAATGTCTCATGAGGTTCAGAGAGACAGGTCCTGCTGTTGGTTAAAACACCTTCCACCCATACTTCATTTGCCCCATTATGGGGGCAACTTTATTCAGTATGCATCTTAAAATTATTTTCTGGGGTGTGAGGAATTCAGATCTGTTATTCTTGTATTTGTGACTGGACAACATTTAGCTTGGTAAGTCCACGTTTGATGAAGAGGCACATAAGCTGCTTTTGGAAAACCAAATAATTTTAATTTTAGCTTCTGAAAGTATCAGCTAATGCTAAATAAAACTAATAAATAGATAATATAAATGCAAGTCCTTGGCAATCATTTTTAATCATTTTCAGGCAATTTTACATATATTTTACCCACCAAGCAAAACTAAATTATATTAATTTAACCAAAATATATTTTGTACTGTCAAGTCATGTTACAATGTGTCAGCGCCCTTCATTTTCTGGAATTTTGAAACTAAACAATTTGACATGCCTCTTTACGGGGTCTCTCTCCCAGGGATGGCTTCAAATGTAATACTGAAAGTGGGTGAGATTTCACAAAGTGCAAAGATAATACATTTGGGTAATAAATACTTGAAATGCTGCATTGCTGGTGCATTCAACTGGTTTTTAAAAGTTAGTTTTCAGCCTTTTAGCATGCCCTTCTATTGCATGCACACTAGAGCAAGATCAGTCTTCAACAGTCTATCCTTCCCTTTTCTAAAAAAACCAAAACCTGAATCCACATGATCCATTTGCATGCTCAATTAGGCATAACTAATCTGTTTTTAATGATTTCAAGCATGAACTTTCACTTAACCTGAAGAAGTGTTCTGGCGTGGTGGGGCAGCGTATTTGGTGGAGGAGACTCAGCTGGTGCTCCCGATTGCAAGTGAGACTTTTCGTCTCCTTCTCCAACTTCCTCCAGTATTATGTAAAGCTGGCATCTGGCAAGGATATGAGCCCTTGGCACAAAAGCCAAAGGGCTGCCCCCCTGTGGCTCTCAGCCAAGGGTGACCAACCAATTAAGAGCATAAGATGGAGAGGAAATTAAGGGAGTGTCGGCCCAAGCAGATGAAGACCCACAAGAGGAAGAACCAAATAGCTATAATAAATACACCAAGTGATGTCCCAGTTCTGGAACATTCTCCTCCAGAAGGCATGAATGGTCACATGTTCATTGTGAGTTCACTGTTTAGCAGAAATTTACTTATTACGTCTAGTTTTTGGTGGCTATGCTTCTGAGTCTTGAGTCTTTTGTTTTAGAGTACTAAATTTGTGGCTTTATTATTATTTTTGCTAATATTTTACTGATAATTTAATTATCTTCTGTGATTTGTAATGATATTTTTTTAAAAAATAACATGAACTGTTATAAGGTAACGTGTGGCTAAATAAATAAAACAAAACTTAAATATATAGAGTGGTACCTTGGAAGTCGAACGGAGTCCGTTCCGGAAATCCGTTCGACTTCGAAAATGTTCAGAAACCAAGGCGTGGCTTCCTATTGGCTGCAGGAAGCTCCTGCAGCCAATTGGAGGCCATGGAAGTCGCGTCAGACATTTGGGTTCCAAGGAACGTTCGCAAACCGGAACACTCACTTCCGGGTTTGTGGCGTTCAGGAGCCAAAACGTTCGACTTGCAAGGCGCTGACTGTACATTGACTAAATAATACTGCCTGGTTGGACTGCATCCAGATGTAGTTCCAGCATTATTTGCAAGCATCACATTAATTAGTAGGGCCTTAGAAGTTCTACTACAGGGGTCTCCAAGCTTTCCTTGCCTCGGGCCAGTGTCTCCAGCAACAATTGTGCAGCGGGCTGGAGGAGCGTGCGCCCATACGTGCATGCACACGCTATTTCCGGCACACTTTCAGGTCGGAGGAGCACCGGAAATAGCTTGTGTGCATGCGCACGGGCCTCCTCTGACCTGGATGTGCACTGGAAATAGCATTTGTGTACACATTGCGCATACGCAAACACTATTTCCGGTGCACATCCGGGTTGGAGGAGGCTCGTGCACATGCGCACAAGCTATTTCTGGTGCTCCTCCAACCCAGAAGTGGGTCCCCATGCCGCACCATGCCAGTAAGAGTGGGTGGTGGCGGGTGGCACCGCGGGCTGGATAAACGAGTCCCTCGAGCCTTATCCGGCCCCCAGGCCATAGGTTGGTGACCCCTGTTCTACTAGTTGCCCTAATTGCCAAGTGGCCCATTGGTAGTTGGGGACCAATCCCTACACAAGAGGTGCATTATTTTAGCCTCGTGATTGACATCATGTGTCAAAGAGCATAATACCAAGTGGCATTTTCCATTAGCTCACTGTGCTTATTGTCCAGCATTTTGCAAAGACTTCCAACGCACCAGAGAACAGCCAATCAACGATGACCTTCATCCCAAGGGAGTTCTTGTATTAAGCACATCCCATTTGTGCCACGTTGCTGAATTAACAAAATCTCATCTTATTGTGAACTGACCAGGCAATCAAAATAGCTTCCCTACTTCCAAAGCGTTACATGCTTATAATGAAGCTGGCAGGCCTGCCTCAAAAGATCATTCATGATAAAAGGGAAGGTTTTATTGTTATGAGCTAGTAAGCACTATGAAGTGAACACAGCAGGCTAAGCCCAAGGTCTAAAGATGCTATAGAACTGGGTTTCAGATAAACAGGAATCCCTGCTATGGTCAAGTTATCTCAAGAGTTCACTACAATAAAGAGTGGACTACAATCTTATGCTCTGTTCTGGATGCCATTGTTCTCCCCCAGAATTCAGAATACAGTAGCCATTCTCCTGCTGCTCAGAAGAAGCTACTGTTACTTTACCAGGCTGTGAGAATTGGTTTTTAAAAAGATACCTGGCTCTGTCCTGCATGAAAAAGCAGAATGACCAGGCTCTCTATACTGAAGCAGTTTTCAGGTGCCATGCAAACAATGGACTGGCAAGCAACATGCTGCTCTTCTTGCTATTAATTTTGATCTGAGGAGCAGACGAGTTACGGGGCAGTACAGAGCATCAGGGGAGAAAGACAATGCTTACAAAGAATGTTTAAGTATTGTAAAAAAGTATTGTAAAGCTGTAGGATAGAAAGACAAATGAGTATGCGTGTTGAAAGAAACTGATTGGCATGCTTTAAAGTGCACCTGCAATTTGTAATGCAAACTCCATACCCACACAAGTCACGGTAAGCCAGGCATCCCCAACCTTCAGCCTTCCAGATGTTTTGGCCTACAACTCCCATGATCCCTAGCTAACAGGACCAGTGGTCAGGGATGATGGGAATTGTAGTCCCAAAAATCTGGAGGGCCGAAGGTTGGGGATGCCTGCTGTAAGCCTTATCCTAAACAGGCTTATCCTAAACAGGCTTAAGAAAGAGCCTCAGGAATTCACAGCAGTGGTTAGGTCCTAGTTCAGCCTTTCCTAACCATGTGCCCCCCAAGTTTTTTGATTGTGACTCCCATCACTCCTGATCATGCTGGGTGGGGCGGATGAGAGCCTGGAGTCCAACAACATCTCAAGGACATAAGGTTGGTGAAATCTGCCCTAGCCTGTTGAGTTAGCATCGACTGTGGATACTGAGTCCTCATACTTTTGGACACAGAAGAGAATAGGGATATGCAACATGTCCCTATGATTAGTAGGCTTGTTGACACTCTCAAAGAACTCCCAAAGGTTTGTGAGAAGGGATTTGTCCTTGCAGAAGCCATGCTGGCTCCGCTTCAGTGAGGGTTGTTCTTCTATAAGTTTAGCTATTTGATCTTCAACAATACTTTCCACCAGTTTCCTAGGGACAGACATCAAGCTAACCAGCCTGTAATTTCCAGGATCCCCTTTGCATCCCTTTATAAAAATTGGTGTTACAGTCCTCAGGTATGGAGGCTGCTATGAGGACAAGTTACCTATCTTTGTTAGAAAACCTGGCGATTTGTCAGTTTTTGTTTTGTCTGTTAGGCCTAGAACTTCATCTCTGTTCACCGCTATCTGCAGAAAGGGAGTGTCTCAACACTTCCTTCCTGCAAAAGCTCATTCGGACACTGGGTTATGCCCTATATTTTCTGTTGTGAAGACAGATGCGAAGAATTCATTCAGCTTCTTTACAATCTCCTTATCCTCTTTTAGCACACCTTTGACTCCTTTGTCATCCAAGGGTGGAAATTGGCTTCCACAGGGACCTACGGACACACCATTAAGGCCATGTTCATGGAAGACAATCATACTCGGCTACGAGTGATCACCAAAGAAGACAATGACATCCAAGGGTCCAACTGCCACCCTGTGAGCCTCAATGCTCACATGTTTCCCTAAAGCCAGTGCTTGGCTTGATGTTGCATGCAGACTGAGCCGCAGACAGTGATGTAGTTTTAAAGCCTGCCTTTGTACTATACAGGGAAGCTTTCGTTCCATTTAGAGTACAGTTTGGGCAGAAGCTGAACAATACTGAGTGATTCAATCTAGGCTCCCGAGCTGCACTTAAAAGTTGCCAGTTGTAACATAAACCAGGACTCCTTGGAGATAACATGGCTTTAAACCAGAGGAGATGCACAGCCTAATCCACTGTGTGCCTTCCCCAGGCCTCTCCATTATCAAAACTGCAGGTGCCCATATTTATATTGAATTAATACAAGAACACTCTCCGTAATACCCTCAGAATTAAGCAAGTTGCGCTTTGTTTTTTTATGAATAAAGTAATGTACCCTTTAGGGGGTATGCATGCATTGCAAAGATTTGTATCTCTTTTTATGGCTTTCCACAGACATTTTAAAGGCTCAGGAGGGCATTCTGAGTGCTGAAATAACAGTCTGGCTTTGCTTGAAGATGGCAAACACACAGAGCAAGAATAATCAGAGCCTGCATTACCTCGGCACTCTCAAAGCAATGGAAAGCAATGTAGAAGAGATCTTTAGATTGGTTTTAAGTGCCATCAGTGCCCACACGAACGAGGCTGTGGTAAAGCTGATTATGAGAGAGCTCAGTAGACAAGAGCTGCCAGATGAATTATTGACAATACCCAAAGGGCCCGAACCACTTACTCCAAAGTATTCCCGCAGACTTGAATAAGACTATTTGGGAGCTCCACATTCAGAAACGCCACATGATAATGGGCCCCCAAGGACTGTGGCCTTTCGGGATGAAGACAAAGAAGCGCATGCATAATGGGTTGTTATTATCGCTGGATTTAATACCCATTCTTCACCTAGATGTTACATCCAGAAGGTGTCCTTCTGCACATAGAAGGTGCCTTCCACTGAAACAATGATTACTTCACAGCAAACACAAGAGCTGCCAACAAGAAAGCTGTAGTCAAACCCAAATAGGATGTCCCAGTGGTCCTCACTTCTGGACTGTTGAACAAATATTCCCCTCACACCATAAATATGACTTAGGCCAGTCAGTACCCTCTGGCTCATCTGCCTCCCAGGATTGTTGTAGAGGTTTAACAGCCTCTACTACCTAGAAGGCACTGTGGGTTAAACCACAAAGCCTAGGACTTGCTGATCAGAAGGTTGGCGGTTCAAATCCCCGCGATAGGGTGAGCTCCCGTTGCTCGGTCCCTGCTCCTGCCAACCTAGCAGTTCAAAAGCACATCAAAGTGCAAGTAGATAAATAAGTACCACTCCAGCAGGAAGGTAAACAGCGTTTCCGTGTGCTGCTCAGGTTCGCCAGAAGCGGCTTAGTCATGCTGGCCATATGACCCGGAAGCTGTACGCCGGCTCCCTCAGCCAATAAAGCAAGATGAGTGCCACAACCCCAGAGTCCGCCACAACTGGACCTAATGGTCAGGGGTCCTTTTACCTTTACTACCTAGAGGGGCAGAGTATGAGGTATGAGGGGTAGAGTCCTTCCAACTCTATGATCTACGAAAGGGTGTGAAAGAGAGGAGAGGCATAAAACAACAGATTTGGGGGCTGAATAAACTTTCAGAGGTATTGAGGAGCCCGTCTCCCAAATTCTCTAGCTTAATTTCAGGAAGCAGAGAGAAACCAGATCACTGATGGGAAGAATTGAGGAGAGGTGGACAAAAAAATTGCTTGCACGGCTAAAAACAACAAATGTGTCAACATGATAACTTTTGCTCAACAGAAGCTTGTGTCTTTCATTGGACTTTGTTATTTGAATGAGTCGGAGTGAGTGTTTTGGGAAGGAAGATTGCAACTTGCGCTGGTAACTTCTTATTCTTTTTAATTTCCTTGCTTTTCCTGAGCTTGTCAATTAATTTCTAAATTTTCTAAACTGAAGTTTTGGATGTATGCCTGAGGTGGAGCTTGGAGTGCCACGGCAAGTCTGAGCTCTGCTGTTTGGTTTATTTTAAATGTGGTTTAAATGGTTGTTATTAAGCTAATTTAAACTTGGTAACATATCAGGAGCACAACACCAACTTTTAGAGTTCTATTTTTATTTTTTTATCTGGTTGGACGGAAACTCAGTGTTAAAGCACCCGAGCCTACCTGCTTGAAGCTTATCTGTTCAACAGGACCCAGAGCAGCTGAAAGTAATTAAAGATGGAGCTCAAAAAAGAGAGAAAGAAAGAGAAAACAGCCCAGTCAAATCTTCTAGTGAGAGTTATGGTGGCTGTAATGAGGATTTAAGCCTGCTTAATGCTATTTTTCTAGAAAAAGAGATGCCAGAACTCATCCTGAATACCTCCCTTGTTCTCTTAGAATGGCAATGGTGCCAACCTGAGAGGTGCCAGAACTAAGTTCTGGTGAGTTCTGGCTGAAAAACAGCCCTAGCTGTCATATCTCCTCTGAGTCTCCTCTTCTCCAGGCTAAAGGAACCCAGCTCCTTCAACCATTCTTCATAAGGCTTGGTTTGCCAACCCTTGATCATCTTGGCTGCCCTCCTCTGAACACATTCCAGCTGGTCAATATCCTTAATTTGTGGTGCCCAGAACTGGACACCATATTCCAGGTACTAATATTTAGTTGGATTTTTATTGTTCTGTATTTGCACTGGCATGTTTGCATTTGCATTCGCATTGTTTGTGAGCTGCCTTGGGGTGTCATTCTGGGCTGAAAGGTGACATATTAACAATAATGTAACATACACTGTGCATGGCCCTTTGGAAGTTGTCCTGTGAAAAAAGGGAGGGAGGAGAACAGAGGGTTTGCCATCCCGATAGGCTTAGTTGAAGGGAAGGATGGTTACAAAATGTGACAGATAAAAAACCGGCAAGCAAGATCTAAAACAGTTCCTGTTTTCAGCTCAGACACTTGTTCCTAATAATGCCAAACGACTTATAAAATCTTGGCTTTTGTGATGCATCAGGCTTCGAATCCTGTGTGTTTATTCTTCTTTTAAAAAAGGAAGAAAGAAATATGTTTGTTTCCCTAAGTAGAAATGTAGTGTGCTGTGCTGCTTTTCTTCTTAAAAGATGCCTGGAAACCCCAAATCGTATTACTTTCCAAGCTAGAGCAAAAACCCATTTTACTTCATCGATTGCTTGACCTGTATTTGTTGTAAAAGGCCCATAGCAAGATACCACAGAGACCAACTTGACTGGTAAAACTGATAAAAAGCTTTGCATAGATCATTTGTTTATAAGCAGCAGCACCCTGTCTTGCTATTAAAAAAAGTAAATTGGTTTCCTCCACATGTTATTCCAGAACGAAAGGGAAAGCAGTGTCGGGAACTTAAAACGCAACCAGACAGAAGCTCTGCAAATTGCAAATATTTTGGCTGGGACATCAATTCAAGAACTGCTAAAAGCCACTTTTGTGGAGTGACTTATAATGGTGGGGGGAGAAAAAAGCCCTGTCCACAACGTATATTTTAAGACTCTTATGCTACTTTAGGCAATAATGGCTTCCTTTAAAGAATCCCAAAAGCTATACCTTACATGGTGAGTTGTTAGCAGGCCCCTATTCCCTTCACAGAGCTACAATTCCTAAGTTGCATGGGAAGAGGAATTGATTGTTAAGCCACTGAGCTCTGCGAGGGGAACAGGGGTCTGTTTTTCTTTCTCTGGGGAAAGCCATGACAATTTAAGGTTGCACATGATTGCTTTAAATGTACATGTGAACTTCAAATACAACCTCTTACATACAGGGCTTTTTTTCCCTGCCGGAACTCACTAGATGCGCACCATTGTCATCATAAGAGAACAAGGCAGGTGTTTATGGTGAGTTCCAGAACCTCTTTCCTGGAAAAATAGAACTGCTTACATGATCCTTGGGTCCCTTCCAACTCTAAGATTCCAGTATATAGTTTGGTTTCTCTTTGTTTAGGTACCAGGAAATCTAGTCCAACCACATGCAGTGTGGGAATCTCAGCTAAAGCATCCATGACAGATGACCATCCAACCTCTGCTTAAAAACCTCCAGGGAGACCGTCCACAGTCAAACAGCTCTTACTGTCAATAAAGTTTCTCCATATGTTTAATCGGAATATTGAAACTTGAAGACACTGGTTCGAGTCCTACCCTCCAGAGCAGGAGAGAACATGCTCATTCTCTCTTCCATGTGAAAGCCCTTGAGATATCTGGAGACGGCTATCATATCTCCTCTCAGTCTCCATCTCTGAAGCTCAGCTTCCACCCCTGTATCCTCCACCAAAAGAAGACAGAATGGCCAGGTAGCAAGGAGGGGAGCACCAAACCCTTTGCAGAACCATAAATACTATACATTATTGTTGCCTTATAACAAGCCAGACCATTGGATCTATCAAACTCAGGAGTCTCTCCTGCGACTAGCAGGGAACATAGCAGTCAACTTACAGATTTGAAAATAAGGGACCAGCAGCCTTGAAAATAAGGGACTAGCAACCAAAATAAGGGACCTGCAGCCTCACCTTTTCCAGGCACTCCAGTCTTCCTGTCCTCCTGCAGTCTGGTCAAACTCATGCTGGTAGCTTCAAGAACACTGTCCAACCAACTTTGAAACCAGAAGTTCAACTGAATAGAATCTGAATCACATGCACCACAAGGCCTATGCAGCCTCAACTTAAGATGGCTCCCCGGCCTGGCTTTGCACTGCAAAGTTTGCAGCAGCACATGCAACAAAATGGCGTCCAGCATTCAAAACCCCCCTCAGCTTCCATTAACTAGCCACACACAAGGCATGCAAGCTCCACCCCCCAGTCGTTCTTAGACTTCTTATTGGGTGAGCAACACAGCCAAGCAACACAGTGGCGCTGGAATAAGAGACTGTCCCTTCAAATAAGGGACACTTGACAGCTATGGCAGGGAATGCCAGAGACCTCTTCCATGCAATGTATGGGCTCTTTCACTGAGCAATGGGCCTTCCCCTTAAGCAGTGGTCATATGTTTGCTCCAAATCCATGTTTGTCCATGACCACAGCTACTACTATGCCATAAGATCCACTGTCTTGTAATATCACATATGTGCTTGAACTACTGATGAAGCCCAGGACAGCGAAACAAGGCCAATATTCCAGAAATCCTTGTTTAGACTCTGTGAAAGGATTTTGTGGAATTGTAACAACCTTTCATGTGGATTGCTTGGACTTTATGAACAGACAGGTGGAAAAGACACCATTACATGGCTGGACCTTATGCATGAACTGACTAGTGAATGTTCTGATCCACTGGGTCTTCTGCTTTGTTCGTTTGTTGACATTTATGAGTTACTTCTGTTGAAATTTACAATTTGATACAATTAATAGTATACCTTATTTATCTAAGAACACAGCCAGTTACATCTTGTGTGTTTATTGAGGATGCTTTACATGACCATAGGTTTATTTGTTGTTGTTGTTGTTGTTGTTGTTGTTGTTGTTGTTGTTGTTGTTGTTGTTGTTGTTGTGTTGCCAAGTCCATGTTCCGCAGCAAGCGGGAGCCATGGTAATTATCAAACTTCCCATGCACACCTATTTATTTCTGAATCAGGACTCCAATTTGAATAAATATGAACAGTCTGTTGGCCACAGAACTCTGGGCAAGATTGATTATCAGTCTCGCCAAATAGTTTTGTTTAAATCTGCCCATGAGAATGCTACAGTGACTGTGCCCTACTTGCTATGCAGCTAATGGAGACAACGGATACTGTACACACAGGAATCTTGCAAATTTTACTGGGCACACTTGCTGTATTTGGGGACCAAAGTTTCTTTTTTTGGTGGGGGGAGGTTGAGAAGACACTCTGTAGAAATACAGAGATGGTCAGTGCTCACAGACATTGCATTATCGCCTCCTGCACAGCCAGGCATTTTGGAGGATAAAACAGGATGGTGGCTTCTGTTGCCACTGGCACCAAACGGGACGCAGCAGAGAAGCTGGAGGCAAGAATGAGACCAGCCTGGAACAGCAAAGCATCTCTCAGACCAAGAAGGGGCAGCAGACAGCCGATCTGATGGTGAGCTGGCCGGCAGGCAGGCAGTCAACATCAGGCAGACAGTGGGAGAACAGGAAGCAGATGTCACCATCACATCCATTTCAGAAAGGCTGGGTGGCAGACCAGCCAGAACATTTTGGCCAGGGATAGGCAACAGGCTTTAGGAGTTGGGTGTTACAATACTGTAGAGAAATTGTTTCCTATGGCACTGCGAACATTTCTTTTTGGTCGTGCTTATTTGTTGAAGGCTTGGTATACTCAAAGTACAATGATGGCACCAATGGACTTTAATAACTCGACCACTGATTTCAGCGGGTCTCCTCGGAGTATGACTTAGTTGGGAAGAGGGCCCTGGGTCAGTGGCAGAGCATCTACTTTGCATGCAGAAGGTCCCAGTTTCAATCTCCAGGTAGGACTAGGCATGTCCCCTTCCTGGGACCCCACAGAACATCAGTGTAGACAGTACCAAACTACATGGATCTATGCTTTGCCTTAGTGTAAAGTAGTGCTACATGCCACCCCTACCTCTGAGCGGTGCAAGTTTACTAGGGTACCAAACTCACTTACCAGGGTCTGTGTTTCCTTTGCAGAGACTGTGGTGTCTTTAAGATAGATTGTTTATTTACACATATATAGGTAAAAGGTAAAGGACACCTGGATGGCTAGGGCCAGTCAACGGCAACTATGGGGTTGTGGCGCTCATCTCACTTTTCAGGCCAAGGGAGCCAGCGTTTGTCCACAGACAGCTTTCTGGGTCATGTGGCCAGCATGACTAAACTGCTTCTGGCACAACAGAACACCGTGACGGAAGCCAGAGCGCACAGAAATGCCATTTACCTTCCCGCTGCAGTGGTACCTATTTATCTACTTACACTGGCGTGTTTTTGAACTGCTAAGTTGGCAGGAGCTTGGACAGAGCAACGGAAGCTCACCCCGCTGCGGGGATTCGAACCACAGCATTACACCCCAAGGGGATCCTTTGCTTCTCTAATAAGTGCAGCAGGCTTGGGTCTGCAAGCAGAGAAGTCAGCCTTGCTGTCCCAAGCCATCCCACATAGTGCTCTCTCCTCCCAGCCTACGTCATCCAAAACCAAAATCCCAAACCCTTCTTTTGTCTGTGCTCACTAACGCACAGCTGGAGAGCAGCCCCACTCCTCCTCCTCTGACTTGCCAAACTGACACTTTTTCCTGTTTGCTTACATCAGGCAAAGTGGATTCCTAAACCAAAACTACTGGTCTTCTGTCTTACTAACTCTCCCATTTGTGACTGGCACAACCTTTGCTTCGCTGATGGACAATCTTGATGCGTCATGACTCTGTCTTTGTTATGTCAATCATTCCAGTGATTACCTCTTGATTTCTCCTCTACCAGGTGGTTTCCTGGACTCTGAAGAACAGGTTTGAACTCCAGCAACTACTACACCCAGGAATTTAGGAGCTTGTTTAAATTTTAGCCCTTTACTGAATGAATCCATATATTTTAGGGGTATATTGATGCCTCCCAAAAACTCACAGCAGTAGCTTCCTGTTTTGCTATGACATTGCCCAGTTGAATAGTTTTAGAACACCTGACAAAAATAAATAGAACTGTTTATATATAACACAGAGACCCCGCACAAGCTACAAAAATCAGTAGAAACAGCACAACACACAGTCAGCAGGATTGTAATTGAAAAACAAGCTTAAAGGCTCACCAAAACAAAAAATAAAAAGAGCTTTGCCTGGTGCCTTGAAAGAAGGTACGCAGGTAGGGAGCCCTCTCTGGGGAGAGAATTCCAAAACCAGGATTCCACCAAGGTTGTCCTCTCTGACAGACACCTGCTTCAGCTCAGATGGCAAGGGCACCCACCCTCCACTGAAGACCTTGATGTACAGATCAGGGACAGGATTGGCATCAAAGGTGAAAACAGTTTGGGATTTTTCTTCCAGATCCCGAATGCATTTTTTGAAGAACCACCCAGAAGTACCCAAAGGCTGGAAACAGAGACTACAGCCCAACTGGAGCAATGGGGAAAACTGCTGTTTATCATCATCCACAAACCACAACGCTTTCATCATACAGCTGCCAACTCTGACGGCGTGGGGGGTGGGGGGTACTATTCATCTCCAGACTCACTTAACTCCCAACTTCCTCTCTCTTACCCTTGTAACTAATATTTTCACACACCCAAACGTAGTTGTATTTGATAATAAGCGACGAAACATTAAAGCCTGCAGCAGAAAGGAATTCTGCTCAGCTAACCTTTTTTTTTTTTTTTAAATGCACAGCACAGGAATCCACTTGGGAAGGATTCTTGCTCAAGGAAATAAAACAGCCAGCATTACTGACAAATATTTTTGAAGGAAAAACAGATGTTTTCCTTTTATTCTTTACAAAAGAAATATTCATACCACACGCTCATGATTGGGCTTGATGTGCGGCTGTTGTCAGATCTTCATCTTCAGCTCAAGCATTTAGGTCTCGAGTTAATTCAAAAGGGTTTCCACACTGCCAGGAGGAGGAGCAGAGCAGCACCTAAAGAATTCTGCAACTCTCCACTTTGCCACATGCATCACAGTCTTAACTAGGAATGCATTCAGAAGTAGGGAATATCGCTTTAGTTTTCCTACTTATAATGCTACCATATCTGTCCCATTTTCTTATCTTCCTTCCGCAACAGTTGTGTTATGGAACCACAGTTTTTTCAACCAACATCCTGGCATGTCACACTTGATTTCATTCAAATCAATGGGTGTGGTATGGCACAACAAGGGACATCACTGGGCAATGTCACAACTTCCCCATCCTTTTTACTCATGCGTGCTTCGGTTCCCTCATGGTTCCCCCATGAAAACAGGAGAACATTGTATGCCGGTGTATTACCCTAAATTCCATCACTTTACTGTTGCAATTTTCTGGGATAAGGGATTTTGTTCTAGCCGAGTAACATGGAACTGAACATTAAACATTCCACCAGTTTTCCAGAACTGCCTTCTACATTGCGTGAAAGGTCAAATATGAGTCTGCAATGAACAGTCAGGGAAACATTGGGGAAATGGAATAATCAGCCTTGGGAATGCAGCCTAGGTGCATCTTGTAAGTCCAGGCTTTAGCAAGAAGGGGCAGAAGGCAGAGAGGCTAGGTTGACCCAGAACCAATGCCAACCCATTCCAGCTTTGCCCCATAATACTCCTCTGCTGAGTAATTCAAGGGCAACACTTAGACTAAGGAGTAGGAATCTGATAGCCAGTGTCACTCCCTGGACTGAATGCAAGAAGATGGGTAAATAAAGGCTGTCTGAAGGGGGCCTCATCTCTAAGACTCTCAAAGTCTGAATACTGGCAATACTGTATTTGCAGTAGTGGTTGGTGCCCAGTGTGATGGGTAGGGCAGAAGGCAGAGAGGCTAGGTTGATCCAGAACCAATTCCAACCCATTCCCTGCTTATTTGAATTATCTGGTGAATTCTAGTCACCATAGTTCAAGGATGCCTAGAAGGAAAACAACCTGGAACAAGATCTAGAGGCCTTGGTTTACCACCATGATGCTCTTCAGATGATGGTGGCCTGCAGCTCCCATCATCAAGGACACAGAAGCTACCTTATACAGAGTCAGACCATTGGGGCCATCTATCTCAATACTATCTCTGCTGACTGGGAGCAGCTCAGACAGAGTTCACTCCCAGCCCTACCAAGGGGTGCTGGGGACTAAAATTTATGCATGCAAAGCGGATGCACTGAGCCAATGAACCCGCTAGATGAGGCCGGTGAGACTTCAACAACACCTGAAGGGCCACACATTGGCTACTCCTGTTGAAGATCACAGGAAAGCAGGGAGAGCTCAGTGGGAGTGGATATGCATACAGACATTCGAAGGTTCAGTCCTCAACATCTCTAGTTAAAAGGATCAGGTAAAGGGATAAAAAGACCTGTGCCTGAGGCCATAGGGAGCTGTTGCCAGCCAGAAGTCACTACTGACAGAGATGGAGGGTCTGACCTAGGATAATCTAGCTCTGTGCATTGACAAGCAATTCAGGTGGAAGAACCAGATATGCAGGCATAGATGCAACCAGCCCTACCATTGGAGAGTGAGGAGATGTTGCGTGTTACAAAAGGGCAGAAAATGGTTCACTATTTAACCGGCTATTGTATTTCTACTTCCAATGAAAGGTGCTTACGCAATCTGATATCAAAGGAATTTGGCCGGCCTTGATTTGAGGGAGAGCCATGATCTGAGGGAAAGTTGTGGCAGGGACGCCATTTGCTCTTGTGCCCCAGGAAGCCAAGAGTCACAGGCCACCCATCCTCGTACACAGGCCTCACACTCAAGGCGCAAGTGCTTGACATGCATGAAGGATCTGATGGCAACACACCGAGCCCATTCATATTACGAATACTGAACAGAAATTTGCAGAAAGTATCAGGTTTTTCCCCTTCAAAATATTTGTCAGCGACGTCGGCTGCTTCATTTCCCCCAGCAAGAATCCATCCTGAGTGGATTCCTGTGCTATGCGTAAAAATACCTTAATCTAAAAATAGAAGATTAAGTACATAGGATTCTGGAGCTGGTGAGGTGCTGGCAGATTTCAAATATATTAAGAAAGATAGTTGATGTAGGAAGAGGCAAGTACTGAACTACCATTTTCTCCCCATATTAATGTGCCCAGTTACCACTGTTGATCATATGAAGCCCTGCAATGGGCGACTCAAAGATTGTACAACAATGACCAGAGAAGGTGCTGATTCGGTTGTGATGGCCTTGTTTTTGGAACCTGCCCCTCCCCTCCACAAACCTGATGGCTTTTGGGCACAAAGCAAAACTTTGCATTTTTCTAGGCCTTTTCAAAAAGAACTAAGTTCCCCATATAGCGGGTGCTCTCTGCCATTACTGCTGCTGCTGTTTTTAATTGCATTATAGTGGTACCTCGGGTTACAGACGCTTCAGGTTACAGACTCCGCTAACCCAAAAATAGTACCTCGGGTTAAGAACTTTGCTTCAGGATAAGAACAGATATAGTGCACTGGCAGCGCAGCGGCAATGGGAGGCCCCATTAGCTAAAGTGGTACCTCAGGTTAAGAACAGTTTCAGGTTAAGAACAGACCTCCAGAATGAATTAAGTTCTTAACCCAAGGCACCAATGTATTTTAATTTACTTTTTTGGATTCTGCAAGCTGTCTCAGAGACTGCAATACCAATAGCATTCTTCTTTTAAGTAAGTCAAACTAATAAAAATACATTCAGCATACGCATAAAGGGTAAGGCAGGCATTAGATGTTGAGCTAAAAAAAAAGGTAGGTGGAAAGGTAATATTAAGACGACCCCAACTGGATCAGGCCAAGGCCACATTCTGTACTGACAGCGCCCAACCTGATGCTTATGGAAAGCCTGCAGGCAAGACTCTGCACTTGTGATTCTAAGAAGCTACTGTTCAGAAGCACACTCCATGGTGGGAGAAGATAGCCGTTGTGGCTATTGGCAACCAATATCCTCCATGAATTTTCCCAATTCATGCCTCTGTCCAGTATACCTGAAGGAGCATCTCCACCACCATCATTCTGCCCGGACATTGAGGTCCAGAGCCGAGGGCCTTCTGGTGGTTCCCTCACTGCGAGAAGTGAGGCTACAGGGAACCAGGCAGCGGGCCTTCTTGGTAGTGGCGCCTGCCCTGTGGAACACCCTCCCACCAGATGTCAAGGAAATAAACAACTATCTGACTTTCGGAAAACATCTGAAGGCAGCCCTGTGTAGAGAAGTTTTTAATGTTTGGTGTTTTTATTATTAATAATAATATTCTGTTGACTTTCGAAGGATAAACCAGGCTTAGAAGATGCTACCTAAAAAGACTGCAAAATCTCTTCCAATGTAGATTGGGTCTGGACTGGCACAGGATAGAACATTTACTGTGAGATAGGAGGCAAGTAAATCACCTTAACTTGACCAGTGTCACTGAGTGGATTTTTCTTTCCTGGCTACTTCCCCTAAACAGCTTTAACTTTAGGGACTTTAAAAACAAAAACAAAAAACCTGTCACAACCAAGTGGTTTTGGCGATGAGAAATAGGTTGAACAAGGCAATATCCAACATATTTAAACCCAAAGAGTTTTTACTTAGTGGGGTGGGGTGGGGGAGAGGTAAGCAAGTTAAACCACTTTTTAAACATTGTTCTTAAAATAAGTCTTTTTTAAAAAGAAAAGAAAAGTGGAGTCCTATAACAGCAATATTTAAAAAGGAGGGAAGTGCAGCCAACAAACCCTAGAATTGACTGTCCTCCTATCCAAGCCATTACTTATCCTTTCCCGGGTCTCTCAAGAGGTCACTTGCTGGCCAGATTTTCAGCCTTCTCTCTTGGCTTTTCTTCTACGGTGCTCCACACATGGTCTCCAAACTACACAGTGTCCCAAGCTCCTTTAGCTGCATTTTATCTCTACCCATAAAAGACATTAGTTCCAACTCAACCCCCACCTCCAAACTCTAGGCCCAGATGCAGAGTCCTGGATTTGTTTCCAAATTCATATTTTTGTAGGGGAAGGGGAGTTTCCCCCTTAAACTACAGTGGTACCACTACTTACAAACGCGATCCGTTTCAGGGTGCCGTTCGCACCCCGAAAAGTCTGTAAGTAGAGCACTGCTACTGTGCATGCACGAAGCACGATAGAGCGCTATTGTGCATGCACAAAGTGCACAGACTGCTTCTGCGCATGCGCACACAGCGAACCTGGAAGTAAACACATCCGGGTTTGCCACGCTCGTAACGTGAAAAGCCGCAACGTGAAGCAAACGTAACACGAGGTGTGACTGTACTGAATCCATTTTTCTCTCTCTTTCCTGTGACCTTTTGGTGACAACAGCCTATAGAAAGCAGCCATGTGGGTTTGCTTCCAGACTCGTGAATTTTGGCTGGCGAGTCATAGAATTGTAGAGTTGGAAGGGACCATGAAGGTGGTCTAGTCCAAGCCCATTTCAATTGCTTACCAGCAAATTCAGGTTGCACAATTAATTTGGTGTTCTTATGCTACTTCTTCACACAGTGCATAGTTACCCTGTGGAACTCACACCCACAGGAGGCCGTGGTGGGCACCAACCTAAATGTCTTTTAAAGAGGGTTAGACAAATTCATGGAGAATAAAGATACTAGCCATGATAGCCTGGGACACGGTCTAAACCACCGAGCCTCTTGGGCTTGCCGATCAGAAGGTCAGTGGTTCAAATCCCCACGACTGGGTGAGCTCCCATTGCTCTGTCCCAGATCCTAGCAGTTCAAAAGCATGCCAGGGCGAGTAGATAAATAGGTACTGCTGCGGCAGGAAGGTAAATGGTGTTTCCGTGTGCTCTGGTTTCCGTCACGGTGTTCCGTTGCGCCAGGAGCGATTTAGTCATGCTGGCCACATGACCCGGAAAGCTGTCTTTGGCCAACCCTGGCTCCCTCAGCCTGAAAGCAAGACAAGTGCCACAACCCCATAGTCACCTTTGACTGGACTTAACCGCCATGGGGTCCTTTGCTCTGACTCCACAGTTTGAAGGTAGTGATGCTTCTAACTACCCACTTACTGGAATCTACAGTAGGATTGGGAACCAAGAGTGTTCTTGTGCCTAGAGCCTGCCTGCAGGTTTCCAGCAGATGTCTGATTGGCCACTGAGCACAGGATACTAGAAGAAATGGGCAATTTGCTCGATCCACCAAGCTCTTCATATGTCCTTATATTCCTGTCAAACCCACTGCCCCTCCCCACCCCCCAAAACAAATTTTACAATACGGAAAGTGACCCGAAAATGCCCTGGAAAAGTACAGAATGACAGTGGCTTCGTAGGTCGTATATAAGCTTCCTGCAAACAATATCACCTTCCTGCAAAGAAATCAGAACAAATGTTCCAACAGCAGACACTGTGTAACCTCCTCTGAAACTTTGTGAAAACAAGCCAGGATGAATGCTCATGGGTTGTCTGGAAGTGATCTTTATAACAAAGAACAAAACATAAAAACCCTGGCACAGTTTCATCCCTTCAGAGGAGCTTTGAACTCTCTTCTGAACACCCCTCAAGAGGATACGGTCGGAAGTACTGGCGCAAACCCCAAAACAGTGCAAAAGCTTGAAGCATCAATAAACCCCTCCCTATTATGGATCAATGACATGGCAAGAGCAACTCTACATATCCCACACACACACTAAAAGAGCTAGCAGTTTCTCAGTCCCCAAAACAATGCCATAACTCTGAACCTCATCCGTAGCACCCGCTGCTGCCTCTGTCACAAATGGAACCCACGACACAATCCATTTTGAAATTGTACTTCAGACTGTGGGACATCTCATCAATCACAGTGACAAAAGATCATACCCCAGTGGTATCTACTCTGCAGGCTTCAGTGCCATCAATTGGATAAGTGACCTACATATGGGCATCTAAGGTTGCTGGAATTTTTTTCCCCACCCTAAAAAAAGCTGTGTGATAGAAGATTCTTGTACTTTTTTGATGTATTTATTGCTACAAAACCCCAGGAAGGTCTGGCAGAGCCATGGTCTTGGTTTTAACAGATGAGCAGCTGGCGTCCAGAGAAATTAAGCGAGGACAGAAATGTTTATTCACTAGCAAATGGATGATCCTAGTGTATCTCAGGACAGACACACCCTCCCTCCAAGCTCCCCATCACTGGATCAGTGATATCGGGTGGAATTTCCCTCCAGAAGTTTTGTAATGCTCTATTGATGTACTGAAAGATTTTCCACCCCACCCCACGCCCCCCAAAAATCATCATTTTATTTATGCATTCTAACATCTTTTCATTTCAAAACTTATTGTTCAGCGTTCCCCAGATACTTCCAGTGGTTTTCAATGGATGTGACTGGAGAGGATAGTAAGTTTGTTGCAAAGATCAAAGACTCATTTGGACATTTCAGCATAGAGTATAGTATCAATGCATCTGAAATTGGGAAACTGGGGTGGATGCAAGACTAGACAAAACTGTAGCAACAGAATGGACAAGATGACCTTCTAAGTACCCTCTCTGATGGAAGGTAGCAAACCTAACCTATTGCTGAAACAGCAGAAGACAACTTACCCATAACTCCTGGAAATAGACTCAAAAATTCTCACTCTTTTGAAAGGATAATGGAACTCTATTATACAAGCATTTTTTGGCAGGTAGGAAGACTCTCGATCTTGTATACAATCGTTACTACATGTTCAAAAGTTTCCCTACTGAAATTTCAACAAGTAAGATCTACTCACCAGCATTCATCACCGCTTTGCACAAACAGGAAGGTATTATGGCTCTTACTAAGAGGTATTTGATCTAGACACAGACTTCCTGCAAATTCACCACTTGGTATTCTGTTTTCTTTCTTTTTTTGGCCTCCTTTACTGCAGCTACACTTACACCTGATGAAAGGGTTGTACCCAGCATATTGGGACAAAAGGTTCAGAAACCACATGATCCATCAATAGAGCTGTCAGTCCTTTTAGACAAGCACAGATTCATTCCTGTGCTGCTTCTAAGGATTTGTGTAACAAAGAGGGGGGAATGGTACTGTCTGTGTGCATCTGGCACAGAGGAAATCATATTTCTACAGTCCTTACATAACAGGACAAAACAGAACCAGGAAAAAATGGTTCACGAAGTCCATTAGCCTGTTTTCAACAGAGGCACCCATACCCTGGAATGTCACCCACTGCAAGTCAAATAACCTTTCAATACCTCTTAAAAACATACTGTTGCAAAGGTTGTGCACCATCCACAATCTCTGCTGAGAACCAGTGTGGTGTAGTGGTTAAGAGCGGTAGACTCGTAATTTGGTGAATCAGGTTCGTGTCCCCGCTCCTCCACCTGCAGCTTCTGGGTGACCTTGGGCTAGTCACACTTCTCTGAAGTCTCTCAGCCCTACTCACCTCACAGAGTGTTTGTTGTGGGGGAGGAAGGGAAAGGTGAATGTTAGCTGCTTTGAGACTCCTTCGGGTAGTGATAAAGTAGGATATCAAATCCAAACTCTTCTTCTAGCAAGATTTCAGAGGGTTCCAGTCACTTACCCAGAGTCGTGTTTCCATTAGGAATTCAAGCACACCAGAGACTGTAGTGTTTTAAGATATAGGCTTTATTTAAGACCTATATATACCTGGGTCTAGATCAGGGGTCAGCAAACTTTTTCAGCAGGGGGCTGGTCCACTGTCCCTCAGACCTTGTGGGGCGCCGGACTACATTTTGGAAGGGGGGGAATGAATGAATTCCTATGCTCCACAAATAACCCAGAGATGCAGGCCAGATTTAGAAGGCGATTGGGCCGGATCTGGCCCCCGGGCCTTTGTTTGCCTACCCATGGTAGACGGAGGAAGAGAGTTCACAGCATTACATCCCCAAAGGGGCTTGCTCTTCACAGCAGAACAGTGGCAGAGTCCAGGGCATCCTGCATGCCATCTCTGTGCCTCTGCCCCAGCCTGCCAAGATGGTTCTGCCCTGCGTGGGTTCTGCCTGGAGTTCAAGCACCTGCTTTCTCCTTCCCAACAATATTTGCTCAGTGGTCCCCCATCTTCTCCAAACCTCTGTTTTAAAATGGACACTTTTTCCTGTGTGACACCATGCCCCCCTCCTCTGTAACCCTGGCAACAAACACCTGTTCTGCAGAGACCCAAGGATTTTTCTTTAATGTGTTGGTAACTGGGCATGGTTTCATAATGGCTTGACCTCAACAAGCCTGACCAGGCTAGTTTGCATAGGCTAAACCCAGTAATTTCCCTGCTTGGCACACTTCACGAGAATGTCTGCAGCCTGCATTTTCCCTTCAATATCCCAAATGTTATCTAGGTGCTACGGTTTTACTAATTTCTAACATTCACTAACTCTAGCAGTTATGGGGGCCTTTGCACCCCTAAACTCTGTTACCTCAAATGTATAACAATACACTTACCAAAGCTTTCTTGCAGTTCCTTGGCTTGCCTCCAACTAAGTTCTCCACAGAGCAGAGCCATTGAAATGTATGTACCTAAATTAGTAATGTTCATGCATTTCAACAGGTCTACTCTAAGTATGTATGACCAACAGCGGATACAACCCTTATTTTTTTTGTTTTGTGCATTGCCTGGTTTTATTTGGGTTACACAGAAGTGTTTTCCTTTTATTTTTAAAGATGTTTTACTGAATTCCTCTTGTATTTTTACTGTATTTGGGTAAAACTGCTTATCATATTAGGCAGCATAAAAGCAGAATAAAAGATGCCTACAGAGTAAAAATGCAGTTTCTCACAGTGAAGGTGATGTTGTAGCTTCATCTTTTCCACATCCCTTTCATTGTGTCCTGGGTTATGAAACTTTGGCCTAGCATTCCCAATGAGAACTGTACCACTTCAGACTTCAATAAAGTGTGCGACTGAACACTCCTTTGTTCAGCAAAATTCCTTGCACAGAAGGTCCCTGACATGCTAGCCATTTATGTGCAGGGATTAATTTGTTTTCATAGAAAGCAGCCTTCAGTTTGAGAGTCCTCACCTCCAACAGCCTCAAGCAGTACTGTTCAGAGACAGGTTTACTACCCCGAAGATAATCAAGAACAGAGAGGTCTTGGGTGCATTTGCAGATCCTTCAAGTGTCCCTATATTCCAGGGACAGTCCTGGATTTACAGAAGCCATCCCGGTTTCTGATTTGATCCTGGAATGTCCCTATTTTCATCAGGGAAATGCTAGAGCGTATGGAGTTATGCAATCCCCGAGCCAAGATAAGCAACTATACAACCTTCAGAAGACATCTGAAGGCAGCCCTGTATAGAGAAGTTTTTTGAACATTTCATGTTTTGTTATGTTTTTATATACCCTGGAACCTACCCAGAGTGGCTAGGAAAACCCAGTCAGATGGGCAGGGCACAGATAATAACATTATTACCATTATTATGGAATAGGAAGTCTCTATTTTCAATGGAGAAATGTTCAAGGGGATGCATTTGAGAACCTAGCAGATTGGTACTTTCCAAAGTGGTAAAGTAAAGGTAAAGGTACCCCTGCCCATACAGGAAAGTCGTGACCGACTCTGGGGTTGTGTGCTCATCTCGCTTAAGAGGCCGGGAGCCAGCGCTGTCCGAAGACACTTCTGGGTCACGTGGCCAGCGTGATGAAGCTGCTCTGGCGAGCCAGCACCAGCGCAGCGCACAGAAACGCCGTTTACCTTCCCGCTATAAAGCGGTACCTATTTATCTACTTGCACTTAGGGGTGCTTTCGAACTGCTAGGTGGGCAGGAGCTGGGACCGAACGACGGGAGCTCACCCCGCCGCGGGGATTCGAACCGCCGACTACGATCGGCAAAGTGGTACATGAACCAAAACTCAACTATCCTTCAGAATTCACACTTCTCAGAGTTCCCTGGTGCAATTCCCCTCCGCAGGGGTGTGATAATGCTCTTTTAAGAAACAACCATGGTATTAGGAAAATTGATTGCAAAAAAAAATGTTATTTGAGGCCAAATTGCATATAACAATATTATTTGTCACAGGATAAATGAACGCCAAAAAGCAAGGAAGTGAAATTTTTTTAATGCAAACTGATGCAGAAATGTTGCAAATTAAACTAAAGACTGGGAGGTCATGAAAATAATTGAAACTGAAATTGACAGATCCTTACATCACTAATGAGAGCTAGGTCTCAAAATTCTGCATTACTTAGGAACAGTTTCAGTTCAATGCATTTGTTTAAAAAAAGTTAAAATCAGATATTAATGTGAATGAGGGTTCAGGAAGAATCACAGGGTAGTAAATGGCTTCAACAGCAACATGTTTGCAATTTCTCTCCGGCAATAGACAGATCTCTAGAATAGCCTCTGATAAAAAGCAATTAATCTGAGCCCCTCGGAAGAGAAGGTTACGGTCAAGGGACTCCGCTAAGAAGTAAAGTCTTTTAAATGTTAAACATGGCTCAGTTTATGGAATACTTGAGCTCTAGCCCATATCAATTATTATTGAACAGAGAGGCGACTGATAGTGAAAGGCTCCTGCAGAGAGAGTGAGAGAGAGAGGGAGACAATGAAGAATATAAGAAGAGCCCAGCTGGATTAAGCAAAAGGCCCAACCACCAGATAGAATCATAGAATTGCAGGGTTGGGACCATGGGGTCATCTAGTCCAACCCACTGCAATGCGGGGATGTTTTGCCCAATGTGGAGCTTGAACCCACAGCCCTAATATTATGAGTCTCATGCTCTACCAAGTGAGCTACCCCAAGAAAGATGCTTGGGGGAAGCTTGCAAGCAAGACCTCAGCACAGCTGCCCTCTCCCCATTTGTGAAGCAACTGGAATTCAGAGGCTTACTGCCTCCAACGATAGAGGGAGAACGCAGCCATCATGCCTAGTAGCCTTTAACCTCCATAAATTCAAAGCCAATTTAAGGAAAAATCAAGAGAAGCCAGGCACAGCTCCCTGCATCCAAGGAAATATACGAACATAAATGGCCTCCACTCATAGCCAAACTGCAGTTTGTGTCCATACTTCGCAATTTAAACTCGGCCTATTCTTAATTCCTGAGGCATTTTCCAAGGCGATTGCCTGCCCTGCTTCCCGTTTGGTCAGCATTCATCAGACCAGGCTGCTGAGGCCACAGTGTTGGTGCCTGCTCAGAGCCTAATTATTATCCCTGCATTTGTCCCCTTCCATAGTTAAAAGCATGCTCAAGGCAGCTCCCAACATGAAAAGATTTACATAATTACAAACGTAGTCATAAACAATAAATAAAACACATCAAAAAGCACACAACCAAACTGGACAATTTCCACATAAACCATAAAACCTAAAAATGAAGATACAAAAATATTAATATCACTAAAAAAAAAAAGAAAGAAAACTACAACAACCCCCCTCAACAATCTCTCAGCCCAGGAATCTGTTCAGCAGCCACAGCTTTTGTAGCTGGAGTCAGTCCAGGCCCCACCCTCCCAGGCCAGGTGGGAAAAGTCCAGCAAGGCAGAGAGTGGGCCTTCCAGGACTCACATCCAAGATAGTCACAGAAACTGTATTTCTTTCACAATAGCAAACACTGGGTGGTAGTCAACTATGTTTTCCCTGGAGTAGCCCTCATCAAATCAATGGAATTAACTTTCCGCTCATTATCTAGTGTTTTTGTTGCTGTTGAATGCTGCAATTTACAGAAGACTGACCTAGCTCACCATCAGGGGCAGGGACCTCGTCCTCTTATTCTCTCAAGCATCATGGATGCTGACAGTCCCAGCTGGCTTATTATTTCATACACACAGCCAGCCAAGTGATATAAAAGTTTGGCCAGATATGCCAAGGAGTTCAGCATCTCTTCCACACCAATGCGGAGAGAGAGAGATAAATAACTGTAAATCCAGCACCCAGGCAACTTTGCCATCACTATTCAGTTTGACCATGTGGCTGCGTGGGACTTAAGGATCACACACCCAGGATCTGGAATTAGCAGCACAGATTGTGCCATTCCCCTCACTTTGGACCCCCCTTTTCTGTGCAACAAGCAAAGCATTAAAATATTCTGACTGAGGTTTGTGGGTCCCACTTTTCAGGTACATTGCTTTGACTCAGCTGCTATATTTGCCGTGTTGTGTGTGGTCTGCAGATTCTCTCTCATTCGGAATCGCTTAGCAAACAATGTGATTATAGGCTGGGAGCTCCATGATCTCTCTAGCTACACCCAAAACATACTACACTGGAGTGAAAGAAGGTCCCACTGACTAGCTCATAACCCAGGAATTTTGCTAGAACACCAGAGCTTGCCACCCTGCATAACCCAAGCCAAACCTGGCATGCACCTTCCTCTTTTCAGAGATAACCTTGCTCAATTCCAGCATAACACAAAGCATGTAGATGCCATTACAAACTCACATCAGGAGTGGGGGGTAAGAATACCAAAACACCCAGAGCATACAATTAACTCAAGCTGAACAAGAAAAATATCCAGGAAGTCTTAAGTATTGAGAAGTTAGCCTATATCCTGCACCATCATCAGTGGAGGTGACAGAATACCAATACAGTGGTACCTCAGGTTACATACGCTTCAGGTTACATACTCTGCTAACCCAGAAATAGTACCTCGGGTTAAGAATTTTGCTTCAGGATGAGAAATCATGCTCCGACAGCGCGGCAGCAGCGGGAGGCCCCATTAGCTAAAGTGGTGCTTCAGGTTAAGAACAGTTTCAGGTTAAGAACAGACCTCCAGAATGAATTAAATACGTAACCCAAGGTACCACTGTATGACCAATTTGACTACAAGACACAGTTGCATATGCACCAAGCATCCAGCCCCATAGTGTGGCTTTCTGGGTACTTTTAAAGACTCCTATTTACCTGGTTCCAGGTAAGCAACCAAACAAAGGAGGTTTGCGACATCCCTGGGGAGGCACCATAGTCAGCTTCATGAGTCGAGACAATGCGTGGAAAGGATCTGGTAGCTGTTGTTGCTACAGCATGCAGAAAATAGCTTGCATGGCAGCTGAACCCAAAGCAGCGTGTGTTGCAATCAGAAGGCAAGCATTAAACATCTCACACTTCAAAGCCTGGGCAATATATGCATTTCCCCTCTCCCTCCCACCCCCTCCAACTGGGGCTTGACATTGCTAATTAAGCTAAATCTTCAAGGCCAAAGATCTTCAAGCGGAGAGTTCAAGTCAGCCTGGATGAGTCAGCCGGTTCCAGGCCTGAGAAAAGGGCACCACAGAAGGGACAGTACTTAACTGTGGCTGAGCTTTGAAACACACACACAAGCCATTATTCGGTGGACATTAGATTCAGTCTTAGAAACACACTCTCTCTCTCTCTCTCTCTCTCTATATATATATAAGCTAGGCACCAAATGGGACATGGGTGGTGCTGTGGGTTAAACCACAGAGCCTAGGACTTGCCGATCAGTAGGTTGGCGGTTCAAATCCCCGTGACGGGGTGAGCTCCAGTTGCTTGGTCCCTGCTCCTGCCAACCTAGCGGTTTGAAAGCACGTCAAAGTGCAAGTAGATAAATAGGTACCGCTCCAGCGGGAAGGTAAATGGCATTTCCGTGCACTGTTCTGGTTCGCCAGAAGTGGCTTAGTCATGCTGGACACATGACCCGGAAGCTGTACGCCGGCTCCCTCAGCCAATAAAGTGAGATGAGCGCTGCAACCCCAGAGTCGGCCACGACTGGACCTAATGGTCAGGGGTCCCTTTACCTTTTACTAGGCACCAAATGGCTCCTGAAATCCAGGTTACAGATGCCAAAACAGAATACTTAGTTTCCATTTGGGGGTCAGACAGCTCAAAAGCTGAATTTTTCCATATGACTTTTTGTTTCCGAAATTCATTCTGATTGTGCAGATAAAATATCATGGCTAGAATTCCACGGGGTATGTTGCTAGTGTGTGAACACAATCAAGATCCAAGGATCCCCAGGCCTGAAGCTCCAGATGGTGGAGCTATCAGGCACCATCCCAGCACCCGGGCATCTTCACTTGGTCTCAAGTGGCTGAGAGCCAGGTAAAAAATGCACCTGGTGCCTGGAAAATTTTGAATGCTCATTAGAATGGTCTGGAGCAGGGGTCAGCAAACTCTTTCAGCAGGGGGCCGGTCCACTGTCCCTCAGACCTTGTTGGGGGCCGGACTATATTTTGAAGAAGAAAATGAATGAATTCCTATGCCCCACAAATAAACCAGAGATGCATTTTAAATAAAAGCACATATTCTACTTGTGTAAAAACATGCTTATTCCCCAACCATCTGCGGCCCAGATTTAGAAGGCGATTGGGCCAGATCCAGCCCCCAGGCCTTAGGTTGCCTACCCATGGTCTGGAGAGATAAAAACATCTCCAGGCATGGCCATCAGAGTCATCTAAGCAGTAACCATATATCAGGGATAAGGCAAACATAGGAACCTCCCTTCTGTTGTAGATGAAAATGGCATTCTTTAACCTTGAGTCGTCAGATGTTGCAGGACTAAAACTCTCATCTTTCCCTGTTCATGGGCTAAACTGGCTGGAGATGATGGGAATTTCAGTCCAACACCATGTGGGGACTCACCCGCTATGGACACATTGTTCCCAGATGGTTTTCCATGAGTAAGCATAGCCTTCAGGCTGAGAAACATCCCTCATCCCTGTTCTCTGGCTAAGAAATGCTAACCAATGAGCAAACTAGTCAAAGTGACTTTCTTAAAGCTGCATGGGGGAAATGGGGAGACAAGAGCCACCAAGGTTTTTAAACAGTTAATAGCATAAAACAGGTGCTGGCAAACACAATGAGACAGCATAATTAAATACCACCTTCTACTCTCAATTGCTCAACCTCCCTTCTCGGAGCTCTTGAGAGAACCACAAGTGACAGCTGCTAATCATGTTATTTAATGCACGGAAGGCAGGTGTTCAGGAATTACAGCGATGTGATCTGGGTACAAACCCAAACCGAAAAGACGAACAAGCATCGCTAGGCACCGTGCTTCGGTCTAAATACAGGAGTTAGCCTGAAATTAATTCTTACTTATATTTGACAACCCGGGTTTATTTATTTATTTTTTAAAAAATCTTTTTTTACCACTTAAACCAGGAAGAGCCACAAATTCCCTCTCCCCTTTGCCAAATTTCAATCCCCACTGTAAAGTCAGCGTATGACCATTCCAAGTCCCTGACCTCCACGTTTCTCTTGCATCACCAAGCGCTTTCGCCCAACCTTTCATCGACCGCATTTTCTCTTTCTCTTCGCTCCCCAGCCAGCACCCTCCCTAGCCTGCGGCAGGCTGTTCTCACCAGTTTAAGTTAACATTAATAATTAAACAAAGCAGAGAAAGAGATACCAGCGAAGTAATTGTCCTCTGCTACAATGCAGAATTTCTCCCACACACACACACTCACATACACGTCTGTTCAATGTTAGCCTAAAGAAAACAGCTTTAAACCATCTTATTTCATACATTTCCATGCACCAGTGATCATGAGCATAAGTTTATTATCCTGCTAAACAACAAAAGAAGACGACGACGTGATATATCGAGGGAACGAACAAATAACGGAGCAATAATAAAAGAAACACACGGCAAAAAATAGCAACACAGAATGCCAATAGTTCTGCAAATCAGTTTCAGCTAAGTATGTCCACATTAAGACGTGGCCCGTGCCATGGTTTGCAACCTGCTGGATTTGCTACCCTATTGGGGGAAACTATTTGAAGCCTAATTAGCATGGAATTTGGGGAGAATGCAAACACTGGGTTTTTTTTATTTTATTTCAGTGAGACATAAAGCAAAATGCCATGGCATTTCCTCCATCCATTCATCATAAACAAGTTAATTACTGTGTAACAAATGGGTGCCTGCTGGATTCCCAATGTTTTGGAGGATGTTAAGAGAGCTGAGTCAGGCAAAGAAGATGAACCACAAAGTAGTAGTTAATAGCTTATGGCGTACTTATAATAAAACAATGACTCTGTGAAAGCTTTTGTTGTCAAATTAAGGCTAAGCCATTTCCATTGGAATAACTCAATTACAAAGTAGTCATTATCTGTTTAACTGAATTCCAACCAGGAAGCCTGTGCCTTCCCCCCCTTTCTAATCTAGATGCAATGGAAGGAGGAGTCATGCCAGTCCGGGGACCTGAAGAATGACACACAGCTGAGCACTGGAATGCTGATTCAGTTCCAACACACACACACACACACACACACACACACACACACACACACGCCAAACAAGAGAACCTCAAGAATGAGTCACATCTGCTTTATTATCAGAAGTTCCAAGCATGTGATTTAGATCTCCTTTCCAAAAGGAGGCACAAGCAATTGTCAAGACAATGGCAAACCATTTTAACGCAGCACATCTTTGAAACTAAGGAAATTGTTCCTACAGTGACGGCCACCGATTTGGATGGCTTAAAATAATAATAATGAAGTTTTCACAATACAATAAAAGAAACAAGCTAATCTGCAGGAAATAAAGAGAAGAAAGATTCAGAAAAAGAAACTACAAGATCCTCCCTCATGGCTTAACTTCCATCCCCTATGTAGGAAGATGTGTCCTCCCAGATCTCACCTGGGCTCACCCCTCTTCTCACAGCCTCTCACCCTGTGATATCTGTGGGATATATTATTACTGGAGCAGTCAGGTACAACCTTTTCCTGTTGCCTAGAATGGACACACAGAGGAATGTGGCTCCAGACAGGGAGGACTTCCTGTCATACCTTCTCTGGAGCTTCCTCCTCCTCCTGTGTGTGACCAGGTAGATGGGTGTGACCCTAGCTGACCAGATAAAAGGGCTGGCCACACAACCATCTTTCTCTTCGACTCTTGCTCTCCTGGCTCTTAAGCTGTGCATGGCTCAACCTTCACATAGGATGGAGCCCACAAGCAGAAAGTCTGGGATGTAGCCCAGACTTCACTGTAACCACAAGATAAAGCCTGCCTTCGGATTATTGCTAAACAGCTCAGCACATCAGAACACAACTTCCTCCTTGCTGCGCTGATGGTGGCAACGAGACAAGTGCCTACTGCAATTTCATTTCTTCATTCTACATCTTTCCTTGAGGTTCTAAAGCAAGGGTAGCTAACATGTGTCCATCCATATGTTGCTGGACTACAGCTTGGCTGGGGGTTATGGGAGCTCAAGTCCAACAACAGATGGAGGGCTAAAAGGTTAGCCACCCAGGATCCAACAGAGCTACCTTCCTTCCATTGAGTTATCCCAAGATAAATATCAGAGGTCATGCAGCCATTACACTCCCCTCAGAGACTGGCATCCCAGTGTTATGTTTTCTGACCCCTTCAGGCAGATCATTAAATAGAATTCACATGCAAAGAACCTGCTCATCCATCACACAGGGATGTCCTCCATCCCTGCCCCTCCTTATCTATGAAGTCAGCACAATTTCTGCAGAGAGTTCCACTAAGTGGTGCAGGCAGGGAGCTGGGAGGTATTGACAGCCACCTACTGGGAAGCAATATGCCTCTAAATACCAGTTGTTAGTAATCGCAGGTGGGGAGAGTGCTAGTGTGCTCATAGCCTGTTTGCAGCCATCCCAGGAACATCTGGTTGGCCACTGTGAGAACAGAGCACTGGTGTAGATGAGCCTTTGGTCTGATCCAGCATCTCTTATGCTCTCAGGAGGAGGATGAAAAAGAAGCCAAAAAGGGCACTTCTTATTCCCGTAGCAACTACTAGCAGCTGAGGCATCTGTCCTAATTTTGATCTCAAGCGATAACTTCAAATGTACCCTTAAAACACCAGCACCCATGTACCGGTAGCTCCTTTGTGGACTCAGCACCATACCTGCGTAGGAATATAAGAAACTGTCTTCTAAGCACTCTGACTGCCAGCAGCACTCCAGAATCTCAGGTTATATCACCTGATAGCTGGTCCTTCTAAGCTGGAGATGACCGCAGTTGAGCCTTGAACCTAGTCCATGCAAGGCCAACACACTGACACTGAGCTCTGTTCCTCTCCCCACACAAAAATACTTGTGGTCACGTTTCTGGTAGTAAACTTGCAGTTCACAGTACCACCAGAGGAGTGGGGACATTTCAAATATGTGAGCTTTGTACGAAATTCCAAGTCAGGGACAACAAATAACCATACTACTTGAAAAGCCTATCTAGACCCTTTGGGTCATGTACACAAAAAGGATATTGAGCAACAAGCATGCAGAGGTACCAATTGATAAACACATATACAAAACCTGTTTGGAGACCTTTTTAGCCTAAGAACAAAAGCACTGCCATATTGAATCACAGTGGTCATCCTGTTTCCATGAGTGACTAGTCTTCTGATACCAGAAACCCAGAAAAAGCTCTGGTTGGTCTTATGTTTAAAAGAAACAAGGCAAACTTCAAACCGACACTGGCTTGCTTCACAAAACCATGGAAAGGTCTAACCAGGTACAGACCATAGTTTAGTTGAAATGCAGGCAAAACTTTCTGATCGTCACCTCGCAGCCACATAGGAAAAACAGAGGGAATGTCACACGGATGGAAAGAAAGAGAAATGTATTTATACGAAGTGTCAGGAAATAAAATGAAATTTAAAGGTAAAGGTAAAGGGACTCCTGACCATTAGGTCCAGTCGTGACCGAGTCTGGGGCTGCGGCGCTCATCTCGCTCTATGGGCCAAGGGAGCCGGCGTTCGTCCGCAGACAGCTTCTGGGTCATGTGGCCAGCATGACTAAGCTGCTTCCGGTGAACCAGAGGAGTGCATGGAAACACTGTTTACCTTCCCGTCGGAGTGGTTCCTATTTATCTACTTGCACCTTGACGTGCTTTCGAACTGCTAGGTTGGCAGGAGCTGAGACCGAGCAACGGGAGCTCACCCCGTCACAGGGATTCGAACTGCCAACCTTCTGATCGGGAAGTCCTAGGCTCTGTGGTTTAACCCACAGCGCCACCTGCGTCCCCTAAAATGAAATGTATCCTTGGATAATTAACTCAATTCATAAGCAAGGAAGAGAATGTGTATGTGGGGGGAGAGTATTTTTAAAGTAACAGATTTATCCCAGTTGTTATACAAATTAGAGATATTTGTTTCACAATGATAAACAGCAACATGTATTTCAGCATACGAATTCCAAAAGGTGCAAAACAGATTTCTCGTCTATTGGCAAACAAAATAATTACATTTTTAAGATAGATCACAAGGAGTTCCATTGATAAAATTGCTACTTGCTTCCCAGTAGCAGAATATGTTCCATAAGCAAACAATGAGGATAGTCCAGTCAGAGTTCTCCAAGGTCAAGACCTTTTGAAATGAATGGGACTACCTGGCAAGGGCATAGTAACCACTCTTCAGTGGAGCTTGTTACTGGCTGCTGCAGTGACATTTTGACATCATTTTAAGCTTCAGCCAGCAACAGAGTCGTTCTGAAGGAAAGGCCAAAAGAAGCATGGATCTCAAATGCATCAGATCCAAGCACTGCGTTTGTAGCTGAAAGCTTCAAATATGACCACCAGGATTTTCACGAAGTGCGAGAAATCATACTATGGAGAACAAGGACAGCCCATGTTATCAAACTGCTTTGAATGTGTATGTGCACCAAGAAACTCTGGACTCTTGAGAAATTTCCTTCTGCTATCTAGTCTTATGTTAGCTTATTGGCAAGTTGTTCTTTTCTTTTTCTTGGCCATCCTCTGTAGAAGAGCTGGCTCTTTCACAGCTCAAGCTAATTTTAATGGGACTTGCCTGGGTATCTTCCCACTGGATTGTGTCCATTCTCATTATTGCACCATTTATCATATTATGCTCAGATATATTGCTCATCTTGCTCTGGTTCATTTCCCTCCCCCCCTTGCATGTGCAGTACGACATTTATGTTGCAGATCTTGTGATTCTTCCTATTCAATATAAGTGATGCCACTTAGAATCATCATTATATAGATATATATCATTATATATCCTATTCAATATAAGAGGGACTTCCAGTTCTCTGAAGCATCACCATCTCCCAAAAAAAGTTGTGTGGGGGTTTTTTTTCCTGGTTGGCTTCTGCTTTTGAAGGTATTAAGTGCTTCTGCAAACCTCAGGGTTCCTGCAAGCAGGACAATACTTTCTGCTGGTGTCTCAATGGCTCCACTCTGGATGCAAACCTGGTGACCTGCACAACCTCAGCTTGCTATCCAAAGTGATAGTCATCTGCTTATTCACCATTTATCAAGGCTCATGTGTAAGCTCTGCGTTAGCTCTGAAATGCTAGAAAATATCGAAAAGGAAGAAACTCAGTCAAGACCATGAGGTATGGCATGTCCATGGGATGCTTCATGCCATTGTTGAATTCAAGAGGCATGGGGCATGACACATCTGTGTCCAGATTGGGCCACTGGACCACTTTGCCTTTGTACAGAGGAAGATTCCCTAACAAAACCATTCTATGTCTTAAGGACAACGGGCAACTGCTTGCTCCTGGTGTCACAAAACGCCTTCAGGCTATAAGATTGCTGGAGCAGTTAAGTGGCACAACAGTGTTTGAAAAACATCCTGACGGAGACCCACAAAGACCCTCTCTGCTTGCTTTTGCTTAGGCACAAAGTTAAAGCATGTTTTCCAATGTTTGCTTGCTTTTCAAAAAAAGATGCTAGTTGGGGTTTTTTGCTTGGTTGGTTGGTTGTTTCAAGTATTTCAATGATTTTTGGTTTCTTCCTTGGGATGCCAGCAAGAAGATTTTTTTGTAATAAATAGCTAGCTTGCCCTCTGCCAATATATATATATATATATATATATATATATATATATATATATATATATATAAAATCCCCTTTAAAAATAAATCTCCCCAGAAACCACTTCTCTTGATATGAATTCAGACAGAAATCACTGAAACTTTTCATTGACTGAATGAAATTTGAATACATTTAACATATTCCACTAAAGCATCCTGGGGCAAAAAGTCAGAATGGGAAATAAAAGCCCTGCCCAATAAGATCATGTAGACATGCACAAGATCCTCGGCATCTGATGAAGTAAGTTCATGAAAGTTTAGGATACCACAAAAGGGTCGATTTTGTGGCAGCAGACTAGCATGGTTGCTGCTCTGGAAACATACCCTCTGAAGACTCATAATCTACTCCCAGCATCAACTCAAGGGAGTTTCAACATGATCAGGAGAAACAATCATTGATGGAAATTGCTCATTCACAGGAAGTGCTTAAATGGCTTATTGTGATATAATTTTCTATTTATTTAAAGATCACAATCAGCTGATGTTATAATTACATGGCAGCTTCTCTGCAGCCTCAGCTGGCACTGCCTTTGAACTGCCTTCCCCAGACCTTCTGTTCCATCTCTATTGTCCAGCCAGCAACAACACAACACAATGCATCAAACACCCAATTGTCATAAATCCCCTTCCAAAAGAACAGGCCAATTACATTGTCTGCAAAGATGAAGAGGCAAGATAAACATTAGGAAAAACACTGTCACTCAGAGAAAGATAGCAAAACAAGGGGAAGAAGCAGCCTGGGAGCAAATGCATACAAACCACGATGATCCCATTGGATCAGGGATACAATGTTAACTCAAAGCATGTGTGAAGCCACTTGTCTGGTTACCTGCTGCAAAGAAGGCCCACTTCACCTGAACTGAGCAAGGAACATTTTACGATTTGGAAGATATAGCTCAATGGAGTAGCAGGTGCTTTGCATACAGACAGACCCAAATCCAGACTAGTCTCCATTTAAAGAGAGCAGAATAAGGCCCCTGCCTGAGAGTGGGCTAGATCAGGGATCAGTGGCTATCTACATATTTGACCTAGAACTCCCTTCATCAATGGCTATGCTGTCTGGGGCTGAGGGCGGATGGAATCCACCAACTTCCGGTGAGCTACAGAATCCCTATTCCTGGGCTAGAGAGGCTAATCATCTAAGCCTGCAGTCCCCATCACACTTCAGAATTACAGAATTGTGGAGTTGGAAGAGACCAAGGGGGTCATCTAGTCCAACTCCCTGCAATGCAGGAATCTTTTGCTCAAGGTGGGTCTCAAACCGTTAACCCTGAGATTAAAAGTCTCCTGCTCTACCAACTGAGCTATCTCCTGGAAGTAAGCCCCACTGAATCCAATTGGACACTTAAGCGGACATGGTTATAACCATAGCCTAAGTCAGTATAGGACAGCTTCATGTGTTATTCCCTCCCCACACACCCTTCATGTTGTCAGTCAGTCAATGATCAACCTGCAGGCAGGTGGTGGACGACTGGAAGAAGAAGAGAAGGAGTTTGGATTTGATATCCCGCTTTATCACTACCCGAAGGAGTCTCAAAGCGGCTAACATTCTCCTTTCCCTTCCTCCCCCACAACAAACACTCTGTGAGGTGAGTGGGGCTGAGAGACTTCAGAGAAGTGTGACTGGCCCAAGGTCACCCAGCAGCTGCATGTGGAGGAGCGGGGAAGCAAACCCGGTTCCCCAGATTACGAGTCTACTGCTCTTAACCACTACACCACACTGGAATAGCCACCAGGCCAACTGAGAAACTCCCTTCTGCTGCTGCCTCTGATTGTACAAACCCAGCATTAATTCATCCTCCAGAGTGCTTGGATCGAGTCAGTTAAATCCGAAACAGCTCAAACTTTGTTCATTAATTCCGAGTTCAGAGAGGGGAACAAATTAAAATGGACTTCTGAACGTAAGGCAAAGGCACAAAACGGATTGAAAGCCCAGGGTGTAATAAAAGGGTTATAACACTGAAGTGGCAAAGGTGCACACTCAGCTACAAATTATGGTCAAGCAATAAAGAAGTTCAGAACTCATATACCTTTCTAAAGGAGTCAGCAGCAGATGCATTGTGCAGCCAACATCTGCTGTATTCTTGGAGGAAGGCCCATATTCCTCTCCCACTTCACCTCCAGCCTGAGGAAATGAAGCCTTTCACAGCCTGTGGCCTTCCTCCATTCCTTTCTGAGCTCCCAGTAGGGTTATAATCCAACACTTGAGGACATACTGAGCTTTAGACTGCTTATTGTCCACATAACCGGCCAAACACTGACTCGCCCCTTTCTGCCAGTGTCAAGTCACACAGGAATTGTGTGGATTGGGGGGACACTTCTGGCAAAAACGGTTGTCCGCTTGTGTGGCCCTTCCTTGCTCTCCAGCCAACTTCACTTGCCCTCAGTGGCATCAGATTTGATTGGCTATGCAGCTATGCATCATTGTGACATCATCCCATCCCAGTAATGGTACCCGACTAGTCAGGAAGCAGGAGAAAGAGAGTAGCCAGGAGACAAAGAATTGGAGAGGGTGCAGCAGCAGCAGCAGCTAGATACTAGCTACTCAAGGAAACAATAGATCAAGAAGGTTTCGGCAACGCACCATCTCCCAAGCCTAGCCAACCTCATAGGGGGGTTGTAAAATGAGAAGAGAGGGAACCATGTGTGTCACTTTAAACCACTTAGAGGAAATGTGGGATCACAGCTGTCAACTTTTCCCTTTGCTTGCGAGGAATCCTATTCGGAATAAGGGAATTTCCCTTTTAAAAAGGGAAACGTTGACAGCTATGTGTAGGATATAAATGTAATAGTTAAAATTAAGTGGTGGCAGGATATTTGGGGAGGGCGCAATACCCCAAAATAATCAACTCAGTATTAACTGCTACATTTAATAATTAAAGTGGTAGAAATCAAAAACCGGAAAGTATTTTGCAATGTATAGCTGCCCTTGTTAGCATACTGCATCTCAGTAATCCTAGCCTGGAGAAACTTCCAGGTCCCTAGCCAGGTCCTTAAATAAAATTGCACATACCTAAGATTTTGAGCTGTTTTCTCAGGTTCACATAGGATGTTTCCTCACGATATTATTTATATTTCTCAGAATATAATTACTCCTCTGAGATAGGATTTTTAAAAAATGACTCATGACTTACCAGACAGTCCTCTTACAATACAGCCATGCCAGTTTATAGAGCAACACACACACACACACACACACACACACACACACACACAGCTCTGCATGTAACACTGTACAACCATAATCACTCTCCTTTTTCTGGACAGGAAAGACAGGAGGAATGAAATCTTTGCAGAAAATAAAAGGGTTTGGAAGCAGAAAGAAACCATTCAGGACAACGTTCTTGGGTTTCAGTGTGCCATTTTGCTGTCTCATTACAACAGACCCTCAAGGAAACAAAACAGCCCATCGCAAATTGAGCTTCGTTGGCCTCCTTTGCTAAAGTGTTTGCCATCTCTTGCTTACTCCAAAACTCACTTCTCTTCCTTCAGCAACATCTCACTGCCATATCAGATTGGCACTGCAGAAGCGGCAGCGTGACATCTACAGCGCCTATTAGCAATTAGGAAGCGAAGTACAGAGAAGTGTTCCAGTTTGCCTTTTAAGATTCTCACAGGACTAAACTAAAGGCTACATTTCCTGTGCCACACAAATAGGAAAGTTTAATTATTGTAATAACTTTAAAAGGCAGAGGCAGGGGAAGGGGACAAAAAGGAAAAGGAACAATGCTCACAAATAAGCCATTTTCCTTCGGATTATGAAGCTGTTTTAAGAGTTTCTATTCACGCGCGCATGCGCACACACACACACACCAGTTGTAATCCTGCAATTACTGTAAAGCTAATTGGTACTTTCTCACTGGCTGTGTTTTCATGTTGTCAGTGGGACAGTAATGAACATGAATGCCACATTTGAGAACAGAATGTCTGTGGGCTTGTTTACCACATAATCCAACAACAATGTCTGCTTTATCAAGCATTGCAAGCAAAGGATGGTTTAAGGATCTTCACATCTCAAATGCAAAGATGCTCTGTACAGAGGTGTGCACACCCACAATATTTTAAAAAACATGACACAGGTGCAGATACTTCTGCCAACAGCAGGTAGAGGTTAAAAAACAAACCAAAACCATGAAGTAAGGGCTGGTGTGCCACACTACTCTGACATCCTTTCACTCAAGCCACACAATATGGAACAGAAGAATATGGTCTTCGTCTCACCAATGCACAAGTCCACAATTCACCATTCATTTTGCTGATGAAACATTTGAGTCTGGGGTCCCTGCTTTTCACATCTGTCAGCTGTTTCCTCTCCAGCGGGACAAGTGTTCCTTAACCTATCCCTCTGCATTGCCAGTTTATACTTCCTACCTTTGAGTAACTTCTGCCCTTCCATGATGTTTTGGGAAACCAGCGCTGTGTAATCATCTTCCGAGAAGCCTGGCTTGCAAGTGGGTCTGACTGTAAGATCCCCATTGGGCGCCTGCAGAGTCCAAAACAAGAGCAAAAGAACACTATGAATTGTATTGTTGTTTCTAGTGGGAATCTCCAGGGTTGGGGGGGGAGGTTTCACAGCCTGCGCGCAAGTGTCTGCAAACAGGCAAGTCTGAGCAACAGAAACAGTGTTCATCAAGTCTTACACTGATAACATGTTTCAAGCCGGGTGGGGAAAATGAAACACCAGTCAGAAAATAGCAGTAGCCTTTTGCTGGAGAGATGACTTGGGGGGGGGGGGATATTATTCAGCAAGGTTGCTGGGAATAGTGGAGGCTTGAGTGATGCCCACAGCAATAAATCTCCCCAGTTGGATTACAGGCACCCTCACATCTCAGATCAATACAAATCAAGCCGTGGCTGGCAAGCCTAAGGACTCGCATGCCAGCAGCTCCCCCCCCCCCCCCAGGTTTGAGAAACCCATCTGATCACCATCTTTGGCCCTAGTCATTGGACAATCGAGATCTGGAGAGTTACTATTAAAGCTACAGCAGGATGCTGTTAAGTCTGCATATATACCCAGCCTGTACCTCCCTTAACAAATCAATGCAGAACTGCTGAGCAATCACCACCTGGCAGGCAGGCAGAGGGAGAGGGAGGAAGCGAGTGCACACATGCAAGCATCCCTAGCTGGAAAGCAAAGCAAAATCCTGAAAGGTTCACAGGGTAACCCAGAGAAACAGAAATACACACAGTGCCTCTGCCTGTCTCTGACCACCCCCAGCGAGGCAATTTAGGAGCATCACCTAGACACCCTAACCTGCATGCTACACCCATAGCTTACGCCATGTAACTTCCTCCCTTTAGGGACAGAGATTTGTTTCCAGCTGCACACTGGAGCGAAGCGTCGTAGAAAAAGGCTAGTTTCCAGCCCAAGCCTTGGAGGGGAGAATCAATTTTCCTTGTGCCTTGGCTTTCCAGATCTATGTGCTCAATCAGACTCCAGCCAACATGCAGGCACAGAAGCTGAATGGCTCGTTAGCTGGTGATTTGTAAACAAATTCCTATATAGAAAATGAGGTTGGGAAGGTGGTGGTGGTGGGGTGTCACCCCTGTTTTTCTACCACCCCAGGCAAGATTTTTCTAGGGACTCTCCCAAACAGATTAAAGGCACAGGCTGATGACAAAACCAAGTGGCCTAAACCCTATAGAGAGGGGGGAGTGGGAGAGCAAGCCAGGCCAACCCCATGATCACTGGAAAAATTAGGCGTTTTGAGGACTTAATAGGTAGCAGAAAGAAGCAGGCTCAGCCGAGGTGGCTTTTCAAATAAGACTGAAAGAAAGCCACACGACATGTGGATGAGAGAGGGAGAGAAGGGGCGAAGAGAACAGAGAGTCTGTCTCCTGGCTTGCAGAGGAGCTTACTAAGCAAAAAGTAAGCCAATGTAATATCGGCGAGAAATCACGCTTGGGAGAGAAATGCCAGCTACCGTCTCTGGAAAGTGCATGAGAGGGACTCGGCTGTGCACTCCAGCAGTCTCCTGGCAAGATCTGCAATTCAGAAGCATTTCAGAGTCTGACAGTAGATAATAGGCTTTGGATTTCCAATCACCCACTTATTACAATGGCCCTAAGAGTGGGGCCACTGCAGCAGAGAGTCTTGGTAGGGTTACACAGCCAAGCCTTACAAAGCGGCTTTCCCTTGATGGGTTTTTAATTAGGACACTATTCTCTCTCTCCCCACCCCCAATCAAGTTCTCTCTCTCTCCAGGCTTACAAATAAAGTGCCTCAATTTGTCTTGGGAAAGGAGGTCCCAAACAAGAGCCATTATTGGGGTGCCATTTGCCAGGAAGCTCTCCTGCCCAAGCAATGCATGGCACACTGCTGTAGGCAGATTTATGCAGGAGAACTTCCCAACAGATCGTGTCCATTGTCAGTCAGATCTCCAGTACTGGAAATGTGCTTAATGATAATAAGGCTCTAGAGGGCTTTCCATATCAGCCTGGAAAGGAAGAGAAATTGCAATCTGATCAATTTTAACTCAAAAATGGTTTTGAGAATCAGGCTGATTTGGCAGCTGTGGGTGTCCTTCTGAAATTATCTTAAAATTTAGAAAGAGACAAAATGTAGGAATAATCAAAAAGCAGGAAGGGAGCATGGCACCTAATATCCCTCCCACAAAAAAAGTATTTCAGCATTATGCATCCCTATCCTTTCGTTTTAAAAGGCTCCATGGCAGACCGCATGGTAAATATTCCCTTAAAATACATACAGCACACCAGGATATTTGGAAGCAAGTTAGAGCTGCCAAACCAGATTCTGAGCTGCGTTAATACACATTTGCAGTCAAGTACAAGTCTGTTATTCCCCTAAAAGCTATTAAAGCAAGTTTCTCTAGGGAATACCTATTTTGGGGGAAAGGGGGGGGACTTCTCAATTTTTATGTTATGAGTAGTGTTATCAGGTGCATAGTAGGACTCCCTGCACAGATCCTATTAGCCTCAGCCATGGGTGTGTCGGGTTGAAAGATGCACAATTTCTTCTCTTAAAAAAAATGCTATTAAAAAGCATTTTTAATAGCAGAGGTGAGGCTCAAGAGTCCCACATCCACACAACCACCCTTAAGCCGGTCTCGATTTGCCTGGGTTCTCCAAGTGCTCCAGTTCTCTCTACAGCGTCTGTTGATAAACCGCAACACCCAAGACTTCAGCCACGCCACGTGGGTTAAGCACACGAGGGCAAGATGCATTCTGAAGTTCTGGGAGGATCCTAACAAAGCAAAGCTTTTTTTTAAAAAAAAAAAAATAACCCATCTCTAATATGCAGATATAATTATATGCTCCTTCCAGCGGTGCTGGCTTTCTTCTTTTTTTCCCCGTTTGGATCTCATCGCCAGCTAAAAACAACTTGGGATGCTCTATCCGCGCGGTTGTCTACCAGCCCAGGTCTCTATCCCCGGCTACGGCAAAGAGACACATTTCCGCCCGTTAAGTCGCTTTGCATTTAGCAAAACGACCATCCAGCTTTCCCCAGCACTACTGCCGCCGCCGCCCCCCTCCTTTGCTCAATCCTTCCTCCTCCTCTGGATTTTCGTCTGCCAGTTGTCTATGAATTGATAGAGGGGAGAAAGGGGAGGGGAGGGGGGCTCAGCGGGGAGACACACACAAGCTAACATTGTTGCACATACTCTGCAAAAAACAAAAACAAAAAAAAAAGGAAAAGGGAGAGCGCTTGGCCGGCGGGGCGGTGGGCTGTGTGTGTGTGTGTAAGTGCTGTACGGTGGAGCTTTTGCAGGAGCTCTTCCTCTGCCCCCCCGCCACACATACACGAGAAACCTCTATTGCACAAGGCATCTGGAGAAGGGGGGGCGCTCAAGCCGCGTGCAGAAATAAGGGGACCCCCTTTCCTCAACACATAAGCAGAGCTATATCCCAGCCATCTCCAAGCGTACAGTTAATGATGTGCGGAAAGAGAGAGGAATTGCAAGGAAAGCGGTACTCTCGTGGCTCCTTCCAGGCGAGCTTCCAAGCCCCGGAACCCAGCACGGTCCCCTTCCCACCCCCCCTCCCCTCCTCCTCGTCGTCGTCTCCCTCCGGCAGCGCCCCATCCCTCTCTAGGAGGGAGCTGCTGCTGCTGCTGCTGCTGCTGCAACTTACCCGGACCGAGCCCCCGCAGCAAAAGAACAAGAGAAGTAGCATCCTCGAGCCCAGGGGCATCTCCGCAGATCTCGAGCCGGGCTCACCCGCCCGCCTGCCCGGCTAGCTGCTGCCGCCTCCTGCCGCCGCTTCCACCGCGCTCAGCCCGGGCAGGGCAATCCCCAGCGCGCGCCCTGCCTGCTCCGCCCGGCGCTGCCTGGTTATCCCGCGGCGCCAACTCTTCGCAGCCGCCGCCGCCGCTTCTTCTCTTCCTCCGCCTGCCTTGCCGCGCTCAATTCCTCGCCGCCGCTCTGAACTGCAGGTGAAGCGCTCTCGGTGCTGCTCAAGCGAGTCCCCGCCTCCAAGCCCGGCCCATACGGCGCGGAGGGGCAGGCGGGCGCCCTTAAAGGAGCAGCCGCGGCGGCGGCGGCAGCAGCAGCCAGAAGGGGAGCGCGCGCGCTTGCCGGCTGGCCAGCCCAGCACACACACACACACACACACAAAAGCTCGGGAGGGAATCCTGCGCTCTCCCGGACGGGCTTACTCGGGAGTCAGCAGAGGTTGGGTGCTGATTCCCTGGATCCACTCAGTAGAAAGTGGACAGGGACTTGCCCCAGCTCCAACTCTCCCGCTGGCGCAGGCAGAAGGAAGTTCCGCGGGTCTTACTCCCGAGGAAGCGCCCGCGGGGTTGCAGGGGCATCATCCGAAGGCGGGCTTCCTCGAGGCTTTTGCACGGTTGTGTTTTTGCCGACGATCGGGCCCCGCGGCTACAAAGAGGTTTACTCGGAAGTAGGGCCCACGGGGTTCAGGCAGGGCTTGCTCCGAAGTAAGCGTGCGCTGCATTAATCGAGCTCGGAGCCCGTTAAGCAGTACTGGGTTGCTTTACCCGGCGATAGCTCGGCCTGCATTTGTCTCCTAAAGGGAGGTGCGCAAATGGGACCTTGAGGCTGCTGCTATCCTGTGCGCGGGAGTGGTGACCGTTGAATTCAATGGCACTTGCTTCTGAGTAGACATATACAGGCGGGACATGTAAGCTGCAATGCTTTGCACACTTGCTTGGAAGTAGTGCCCCTTCAAACCAGTGACCATTGTGATTGCACATCTGTAGGGTTGTGCTGTGGTTTGGTTTCCTTTTTAAAATAAAATAAAAATACAACCCTTTGCACACTTGCTTGAAAAGGGGCCCATTGAAGTAAACATGGGTAAGATCAGGTTGCATGAAAATTTAATAGACTGGATGTATTATGCATGTTTACTCAGAAGAGAGCCTCTCTCTGAGTTTGGTGGAATTTACTCCCAAGTAAGTTTTGCACCCAAACTGAACTAACTCTCTCTCTATATATATATATTGGGGTGGTATTTTTAGGGCCCCAGAAAAGCAAAATAAATGCTTTTATGATCTTATAGATATTAGTAGGTTTTAATGATTTTATTGTACACAACAATAACTTATATTTTTTGAGTTGGTGGTTTTTAAAATATTCTTCTAAATAAAATAAACTAGGCTAGATATTTTATTGGCTAAATGATCATAGGATTGTACTCCAACCCCAAACAAGTTTACTGAGAGGTATTTAAGTATACCTTTACTAAGAAACCAGAGGCCTTCCTTCTGGGTATTGTCGGCCAGAAGGTGTTAAAGAAGGATAGAACATTCTTTATGTATGCAACAACGGCAGCAAGGATACTCATCGCTAAGAACTGGAAAACTCAAGATCTACCCACACTGGAAGAGTGGCAGATGCAGCTGATGGACTATATGCAACTGGCGGAGATGACTGGCAGAATTCGAGACCTGGGAGAAGAAAGGATTGAAGAAGATTGGAAGAAATTTAAGATTTATCTACAAAAATATTGTGATTTAGAGGAATGTTAATAAGGATGCTTGGTTATAAATAATTGGCCATCACTAAATTGGATCGGAAATTGACGATAAATGAGATTAAGAGAAACAAAAATTTGTTGGAGAATTGTTACACCATATTGAATTGAGTGGTTATAAATTTGCAAATAAGATGATAATTTGCTTGAAAAAATTTATTAACGATGTAAGTGGGAGCGGGAGACGTGAGGAAGTCCAAAGAAGTTATGAAATTTTGTTAAAACAAAGCAATGCTGTTTATTATCTTTGTATTTCTTTTATAAAAAACCCTAATAAATATTTTATTTAAAAAAAAAAAAGTTTACTGAGAGGTAATATCCCTTCAGGTTCTTCTTTTTACCTCTTGTAAGAATGAAAAGTGTCTTGCCTGGGATTGAATCCTGCTTAAGGCTGCAAGCCTAGCCATGCCTACTGAATTCACTGGAGACTTGAGTATGGTCTGTAGGCTTAGTCATGGTCAACCTAGTAGAGTAATAGATTTAAGTATATGTTTTGTTTGAACTTTCCTTTGCCTTTTAGACCAGGCTTACTCAACCTTGGTCCTCCAAATGTTTTTGACCTACAACTCCCATGATCCCTAGCTAGCAGGACCAGTGGTCAGGGATGATGGGAATTGTAGTTTCAAACATCCAGAGGGTCAAGGTTGAGAAAGCCTGTTTTAGACTTTAATACAGCAAATCTAGCTTCCCTGCCCACCCCGTACCCCCCCAACCCAGGGTAGCCAGATGGAAAGGGGGGACTCCTGTACCTTTAATAGTTGTTTGGCAGAGGGGTATTATTTTCAGCAGGTGAAGCTTATATGACAAGCTACAGCTGCTGACATTTCTTCTTCTACACAGCTATTAACAGTCATAAAACCTATAACTAGGGACGCGGGTGGCGCTGTGGGTTAAACCACAGAGCCTAGGACTTGTCAGCGGTTCGAATCCCCATGACGGGGTGAGCTCCTGTTGCTCGGTCCCAGCTCCTGCCAGCCTAGCAGTTCGAAAGCATGTCAAGTGCAAGTAGATAAATAGGTACTGCTCTGGCAGGAAGGCAAACGGCGTTTCCGTGCACTGCTCTGGTTCGCCAGAAGCGGCCTAGTCATGCTGGCTACATGACCCGGAAGCTGTATGCCGGCTCCCTCGTCCAATAAAGCGAGATGAGCACCACAACCCCAGAGTCGTCCACGACTGGACCTAATGGTCAGGGGTCCCTTTACCCTTTAAGCTACAACTGCTGAAATTCCTTCTCGGTTAATCAAAGTCGTGTACGTTGCACCTTTAGAATGATGATGTTGCGAAGCTTTGCAACATGCAGAACGTGCAATTTTGGGCTTTGGATATTTCAGGGACAGTTATTAGTGTACCTAAAGGGGCACTGCCCTTGGAGTATAGTAACAGCCTTAGCCTAGGGCTAATTCCCTAAAGGCGCAAAATTCATCTGTGGTGCTAATTCATCTGTGAACATGGACGCGAGTGACGTCTCATTATTTGGATAGTCAACATAGCCTCATGGGAAGGGGACATTGGTAGTGGCAAAGGGTCACAGCTTCAATCTCTAGCGTCTCCATTTAAAATATATCAGATCATAGAGTTGGAAGGGACCCTGAAGATCCTCTAGCTCAGCCTTTCTCAACCTGTGGGTCCCCAGATGTTGTTGAACTACAACTCCCATCACCCCTAGCTAGCAAGGCCAGAGCTCAGGGATGATGGGAGTTGTAGTCCAACAACATCTGGGGACCCACAGGTTGAGAACCGCTGCAACCCCCTGCAATTCAGGACTATGCAGCTGTCCAGGGCCGTCTTTACCCAGGGGTACAAGGGATGCAGGGCACCAGGGCGCCAAATTCTGGGGGGTGCCAGGCACCTGCCAGTGAATCCGCCTAGCTATCTACCTGTTATGAAATAATAAATAGTTTTGATCAAGCTAGGAAAACAAAAGACATATATACCTAGGTATTACCGAAATATATATCTACTGTTTCACTAAATGACTTTCGACTTTGTGTGCTCATTTACCAAAGACGCGCCGTGCCAGCGGCGGCGCTTGTCATTCACAACGGCGGCACTTGGCAGACTCAACAACGCCACTTGTCATTCTCAATGGCTCCGTGCACGCGAAATTAACTCTTACATCACAATAAAAGTTAATTTGGGGGCTAAACTAAATTTGGGGGTGCTGGGCGGATCTTTGCACCCCAGCGATGCATATGCTAAAGACTGCACTGCAGCTGTCCCATACGAGGATCGAACCTGCAACCTTGGTGTTTTCAGCACCACACTCTCACCAACTGGCTGGCCACTATGAAAACAGGATGCTGGAGTAGATGCTGGACCAGTGACCTAACCATTCTTGGCTGTCTCTTCGCACAGACCCAGGTCCTTCCACAGCCATTGGTCTCCATGAACCATCATTGGCAGGACCAGCAGGAAGAGCAGCAGGTACGTTTTCTGCTGATGATAATATTTATTCTCTTGTTAATTATTCTGTTTTGGATGTGAATTTTATATTTGACTTCCTTTAATAATGGCTTCTTTTGAAATGTTTAAGATAATTTGTTGTTGTTTGTTGGTTCCTTTGCTATCTGTGGTTGACCTCCTTTGTAATGTTTCATTTTGAAATCCTTAAGATAGTCATATTTTGGTTTCCTGTTAATTATGCTGCTTTGAATGTATACTTTAGATTTGACTTTCTCCCATAATGTTTTGTTCTGATATTTTAATGTGTCGTGAAACCACTTTGAGTTTTCCCCCCTTAAAACTATAAAGCAGTAGAGAGATGGGATGAATAATAATACTAATAATATTAATCCATCAGACTCTTACGTTCTTATGAATGAGTATTGAAGGCATGAGAGAAACCCTTTCACCCATGCTATTTTCATGATTTAAAGGTCCATAGGTCTACCACTAGGCTCATGGAGGAAAAAAGGACAGGTGCTTTTATTGAACACCCTTGGTGCATTGGAGCTGGCATGTTGAAAACAAAAGAGGAGAGAAAGATGCAGGAGCCCTGGTCTCTGCATAAGCTCACATTCATTTGCAGATGCCACCCTGGTTTTCCTAACCCTGGAGTTGAGTTAAAGGTAAAGGTAAAGGTAAAGGGATCCCTAATCATTAGGTCCAGTTGTGACCGACTCTGGGGTTTGCAGCGCTCATCTTGCTTTATTGGTCGAGGGAGCCGGCATACAGCTTCCAGGTCATGTGGCCAGCATGATTAAGCCGCTTCTGGTGAACCAGAGCAGCGCACGGAAACACCGTTTACCTTTCCGCCGGAGCGGTACCTATTTATCTACTTGCACTTTGACGTGCTTTTGAACTGCTAGGTTGGCAGGAGCAGGGACCGAGCAACAGGAGCTCATCCCGTCTTGGGGATTCGAACTGCCGAGCTTCTGATCGGCAAGTCCTAGGCTCTGTGGTTTAACCCACAGCGCCACCTGCGTCCCATTGGAGTTGAGTTAGAGGAGAGCAATTCCTGCAGGGTTCCACAAAACTTCCTAGAGCAAAAGCTAGGCAGTTTTACAGATAATCCTCCCTAGATCTCATCTCACTACTGCACTGGATATTAGAAAGCTATAGTAGCAAGATACCCAGTACTTGCTTTTAGATATAAAACTATTTGTGCGCCCAAACTCTCCCTCTGCCCCTCTTTCCCCTTTTCTTTCTTTTTAGCTGCTTCCTTCCCCGCCCCCATCCATAAAACCACATTTTACCAACACAAATGGCCAACTCTGAAAATTAAAATAGCAAAGGAGGTGGCAGAAGCTGGGTGAAAACACTGGGGTGCTCTCTCAGCATCAGGTGTTCCTGGAACCTAAGCTTGGTGCCCCTTAGAGCACTCCATCCACTCTCTTTATTACTGAGGTCCTTGAGGAGAGGGGTGGTTTCAGTCAATCGGCAGTTTAGGATGCCTCTGGACCATCACTGCTCCCTCTCTCTAGCACAAGTTGACTTTTGTCATGGATTGGTTGGACGCAAACAAACGATGAGAGGAGCTAGTGGGGGAACTCCCAAGGGAAGAAAGCTCAGAGCCAGGGGAATGGTGGTGGGATGACAAGGAGTAGTCAGAGGCAGATGACTGGGAAGAGGAGGCGTTGGATGCTGAAGAGGTAACAGGGTTTAGTGAGCTGAGAGAGTCTGTGGCAGAGACCAGTCCAGATTCTCAGGCAGAAGCTGAAACAGGAGAGTGGGATGACGAAGGTCAAATGGCAGAGATGACTCAGGCTGGTGAAGAGATGCTGGGATCTCCCCCTCCTGCCGCACCAAGCTGACTTCCCCTCTGGTCTCCCAGAACCTGGAGTGGTATGAAGTAGGAAGAGCAAAGAGAGACCCGCAGGCACAGTCTCTGATTGCTTAGAAAAAAAACTATGGAGAGCAGGAGACAGGTGGCTGTGGGGAGGTGAGGGCCTTTAGTCTCGGCAACCTTTTTATGGGCAACAAGACCTACTACTGTGCTCAGGCCTGACACTCCTATGCGGACCCTGTTTTGCTAATACAGTGGTACCTCGGGTTACATACACTTCAGGTTACAGACGCTTCAGGTTACAGACTCCACAAACCCATAAATAGTACCTCAGGTTAAGAACTTTGCTTCAGGATGAGAACAGAAATCGTGCTCTGGCGGCGCAGTGGCAGCAGGAGGCCCCATTAGCTAAAGTGGTGTTTCAGTTTAAAAACAGTTTCAGGATAAGAACGGACCTCCGGAACGAATTAAGTACTTAACCCGAGGTGGTACCTCAGGATGCAAATGGGATCCGTTCCAGAGCCCTGTTCGCATCCTGAATAGAATGTAAGATGTGACAGTGCATGCACAGGTCGTGTTTTGCCGCTTCTGCGTATGCGCGTGACGTCATTTTGACCGTCTGCGCATGCGCGAGTGGCGAAACCCGGAAGTAATGCGCTCCGTTACTTCCGGGTTGCCGTGGAGTGCAACCCGAAAGCGCTCAACCTGAAGCACATTCAACCTGAGGTATGACTGTAAAGAGTTAACTCCAGCCTTCTCAGTGTGATTTACTGATGGCTCGCTGCTGTCAACTTTTTTAAATGACATTTTGCAGTTAGGGAAGTGAGGAGGAAATGCACTGAAAACTCTGGGATGGATGAATGATCAATGGGGAGCCATAGAACACCCCACAAGTGAATCAGGAAGAAAGCTTATTGTCGTGTAACCTCCCCACAAACAAATCGGAACAAATGGGCAATAAAGACAGTCTAATTTTTGCATAAGTAAATTAAAATGAAGGCTCAATATACAAGTCATCTGGAGATACCTCTCACCTAAAACTGTGCCAGGCTTCTCCCTCTCCATTGGGGTGGTTTTTCCTGTCTAGAACACCCACGTACTACACCCACGGGCACAATGAGGAAATATTAATTCAAATATATTGCCGAAGGCACCGTTTAGAAAAAGTTAAGAGGATGTGAAAGCCCTTAAAAATAAATGAACATCATCTGCCCTTCCTAACTCCACAGCCTGAGGCAGCCCACGCTGATTTGGCTCATAGAAAGGCCAGCTCTTTCAGTGTCTCACTGGTGGTAGGTTTCTTGCAGCGTGAATGTGTGAACAGCTTGCATGGATGAAAATACTGTATATACTGTAACAGGGGCAGAGGGACTTCATTTTTTACTAAAACTCTGAGATCTACCAAAAACAGTAGTTCAGGAAGGATGGCAGAGAATTTATTTATTTCTATTTAATTCATTGCTGCACTAAGTCAATGAATGGCATTATTACATTTTATCCACCCAGTAACCCTGTGAGGTGGGCTTGATAGAGAGGGAGTGACTGGCCAAGATCATCCAGTGAGCTTCATGGCTGAGGATTTGAACCCTGGTCTTAATCTAATGCTCCAGCCAGTACAGCACACTGGAATTGAGAAGCAAGGTGCCTCTGAGCACATGCTTAGCTCAGGAATGCTTTTTTTAAAAGTCCAGCGGTGCCTTAGTTCTCAAACAGCTTAGTTGATGAACAAATCAGCTCCAAATGCCCCAAACCTGGAAGTAAGTGTTCCGGTTTTCAAACGTTTTTCAGAAGCCGAACGTCTGACACGGCTTCCACTTGAGTGCTGCCAATCGGAAGCCACGCCTTGGTTTTCAAACGGTTTCAGGAGTTGAACGGACTTCTGCAACAGATTAAGTTCGAGAACCAAGGTTCCACTGTACCAGAACTGGAGTTTACAAAGAGATCGTTAGTTTTCCCCTAAGTTTTCTAAAGGAGCCCCACCTCTTTTGCATGTTTCAAGCAAGCATAAAGGTAAAGGTAAAGGGACCCCTGACCATTAGGTCTAGTCGTGGCTGACTCTGGGGTTGCGGTGCTCATCTCGCTTTATTGGCCGAGGGAGCCAGCGTACAACTTCTGGGTCATGTGGCCAGCACAACTAAGTCACTTCTGGCGAACCAGAGCAGCGCACGGAAACGCCGTTTACCTTCCCGCCGGAGCGGTACCTATTTATCTACTTGCACTCTGACATGCTTTCGAACTGCTAGGTTGGCAGGAGCAGTGACTGAGCAACGGGAGCTCACCCCGTTGTGGGGATTCGAACCGCTGACCTTCTGATCGGCAAGTCCTAGGCTCTGTGGTTTAACCCACAGCGCCATCCGCTCCCATTCAAGCAAGGATGAAGGCATGCAAAAAATTATAAAATAAAATAAAATGGGATTGTTAACCTTCACAGTTAAATGCCCAAAGCAAAAGTTCAATCATTCATCCTCTCCAGATTATCCTCCTTTTGCTGTTCCTGACTGTGGTCTCTCTTCCGCCTCTCTTTCTCCTTTCCTCTTTTCATATTCTCTTTCCTAGAAGTTGTAAATGACGTGTGTTATAAAAGATGGGCTGGGAAGGACTGCAGGGGTAATCTATACCACTGACTGTGTGATGTCTTGGGTAGTTTTTTGTTTTGAAGAGTTCGTGGCATTGCATCATTAAAAAAAAAAAAAGTCCCGTAAAATTCCAGATCTTTTTAAAGGCGCCAATTAAACAATTTCGGGAGCAGCCCTCCACGCTGCTCCGCAAGACAATTTAGCGACATCTTATCTCTGCAAAGCAAAGCAGAGCACCGTTGTGTTCGCAGAAGTCAGGTTTTCATCTTGGAAATGATTAGGTTAGCCCTTTTTAGTTCTTATTTATGCACCGCAGTGTAATGTTCTGTACAAGAAATATGAGAGGGGGGAAAAACTAACATAGCTAGGAGAAAGCACAGCACGAGCTCAAGCTTGGAATAGCTTCCTTAACAAAGCTACTTGCTGACTGCGAGACTCAATCGTTTCTGCTGAATTTGAAATGTTTTGAATAGGGAAGTGGGGGGGGGAGCGATGTTAACACAGGTTTCTGGTAGGTATTGCTCTGATGGCCTGACTGGAAATGCTTACAGAAGAAGGAGCTGAGATTTAAAAGGAGCAGAGAGAGAGTCCTGATGTAAATTTCCATCAGCTCCTTCTTCCCTTCCACAGATCTGGCAAGGCCCCAGGGTGTCCTTCTTAGCGTCGCTGGATTTCTTAGGTGCAAATGCAGAAGTGGGTCAAGGTTTGGCCCGGCAGCACAAGCAAATGCAAGTGACAGAGTTACTTGCGGCAGCAATTTGGGGGACTGCCAGTCAGTGCAGCTAGTACTGAATTAGATGGAGCAATGGTCTGGGTCAATTTAAGGCAGCTTCCTGTGTTCGGTTGCAATGCAGCATAGAATCATAGAGTGGCAGAGCTGGAAGGGATCCTGAGCATCTAGTCCAGGGTTTTCCAATCTTGGGTCTCCAGCTGTTTTTGGACTCCAGTTCCCATCATCCCTGACCACTGGTCCTGCTAGGAATGATGGAAGTTGTTGTCCAAAAAAAAAAAATCCACAATGCAAGGATATGCAGCTGGGATCGAACCTGCAACCTTGGCGTTACGAGCACCACCATAGCTGTCAACTTACAGATTTGAAAATAAAGGACCAGCAGCCTCGGAAATAAGGGATTAGCAGCCAAAATAAGGGATTTTCAGAGCACAGGTATGTTCGACTTCTGAGCCCCTCCGAGCCAAAGGCAGAAAGCCCAGCCACTAGCCAAACGAAGCCTCAAGCGGTGGTTCCCACAGCGCAGCAACCCGGCAAAGGGGATGCAGAAAGGAAAACCACTGTCACCTCTCCGCTGGGAAGCGCTGAGCAAAGGCGAGTCCCCAGGCAATGCAGCCGATTTGATCGGCACAAGTCATGCAAGCTCCACCCCCCAGTCATTCTTAGACTCCTTATTGGGTGAGCAACACAGCCAAGCAACACAGTTGGAGTCTCCCTCCTCCCTGGCCGGCAGGGAGGGAGGGAGAGGAGCTGCTTCCTTTGAAACCCGGGAAATTTAAGGGACATCATCAATAAGGGACAGCAGCGGGATACGGCGCTGGGATAAGGGACTTTCCCGCCAAATAAGGGACGGTTGACAGCTATGAGCACAACACTCTAACCAACTCTGTAGCAGTACCCAATGTTCCCCATGCCCATTTTTAATCCTGTCAACAACCCTGTGGGGTAGATCAAGCCCAAAGAATGTCCCAAGATGATGACAACGAAGAAATTGGTTTATTACCTGCCCTTTACCCTAAGGTTCTAGGGTGGATTACAACAATCTGGAATGCAATATTAGAAGCATTTTGAAAACAAATGACCGGTCAGCTTTTATGGATGATCAGGATTTGAAGCCAGGTCTCTCTGACCCTAGTGCATCCCATCCAATATTTCTGACACGGACTGGCAGGGTCTTTCTAGGGTTTCAGACAAGGAGCATGGTCTGCTTGGAGAGATGCCAATGACTGAACTCTGGACCTTTTGCATTGAAAACAGATGCTCTCCCACCAAGCTACTGCCCTTTCCTGATATGTATGTAAAACATGCCTCATCAGCCCTCCTCTAAAACAGGGTTGTCAGTTTTATTACTGAACCTGCTTACATGCCTCTAACAGCAGGCTTCTGCACTGCAATTTAGCAGGCAAAGCTTTTCCAGGCGCAGAGACAAAAGCACGCTGTTGAATTTCTGCGCACAAGGCTGTGGTTAAAGGGACAAAATCAGGGCCGGTAATAAAGGGGGCAACACGATTAAAAAGCAAACAAACCAGAGAATTTTGTGCGTCCCGCTTTGTTCCCCAGGTCTGTTCTGCAGTTAACTCAGTCGTATAAATGCTCAACGTGAAACACGAAAGAAACACGTGCTTATTTGTGAAATGCGGCGGTTCCCCTCCCCATTTTTTCAGGAAGAATCTTTGGGTTCTTTCAAAGCATAACCAGAGTTCCCAGAAATACATGGGGTACAGCTGCACTAGACCCCAAGCCAGCAAGGGGGCAGACTCTGAGCTTTTTTAATAAAATAAAATAAATAAAATAAAATCACCCCGCCTAAAGAAAAAAGTAAGTCTCCAGCCCTTATGGAACTAAAGATATGATGAAGAAATAAATGTACAGGCATCATTCAAACTAACAAGTTTGTGGTTACACACACACACACACACACAAGCCTGCTATTGATTGATTGAGAGATTGATTGATTGATTGATTGATTGATTGATATGCCATCTATTCCTCCAAGGAGATCAAGGGAGCTTCCCTGCAAAGTAGCCCAGTTTTGCTATACTAATATTATATCAGTGGGAAAGGGGGAGGTTGACTTTGAGGGAGTAGTGCACAACAACAATATAAAATAAAGGAAATTACAAAGGGGTGTGGTTCCTGATCAAAGCAGCAATTTAGTGGGGGCAAGGTTAATAAATTTTGTCACCCCTCATGGGGAAAAGTAGGGGGGTTACTATGGGTGGGCTTTTGCTGTTGGGATAACGGTTAGAGTTCTGGACTCTAACTGGGGAGGCCAGAGTTCAACTCCCCACTCAGCCATGAAGCTCAGAGGCTACCTAGCCTTAGGTCAGTTACTCTAAGCCTAACCTACCTCACAGGGTTGTTGTGCAGATACAGTGGGTAAGGGAGAACAACATACACCACCTTGGGGAGAAAGGTGGTTTATAAAATGTAAGGAATAAGCAAATATTTCAATGGGCGTATTCACCATGTCATATGCCTTTTAACAACAGAAAGGCATACAGAAATTTAGCAGCTGAAGTTTTTCCTAGCATGGAGATCAAAAGATAGCCAAAAAGTAACTGGCTTTAGCTATATGCATGCCAGGCTGCTGTTCAAGTAACAACACACACAACGGAACCATGTAACTTCTATTTCAAACACAATTCAACATATAATATCTCACAAAGTGTAATTCCATAGACCAACACATCGTGCAAACAGAGCATATCAAGAGAAATTAAAGTCCAATGGATGGTCAGGAGATAAAGTCCATTTGGTTTTCCCATATTTCCATATTTCCCCATGGACACCCCTTTTGGACCACATAGAATAGGTGGGCAGGCTCAGAATCAAGCAAGAGGCATGATCATAGCTCAAGGAAACATTCCAGCCAGGCAAAAACAGTTGAGGAAGGTCAATGATGGGGTATGGCTTGGGGAAAGTCTTGAGAGCCAGATAGGGAGGCCTTGGGGGCCACATTCAGCTTGAGGCTCCTCATCCTTGCTAAATCCAGAATGCTGCAGCATGATTGCTGACAGAGTACCATATTATACTCATTCTGCATTTCATGGGATCATGAAATCATATAGTTTGAACCTGAGACCTTCTGCATGCAAAGAATATGCTCCACCACTAAGCTATGACCCTTCCTGCTCTAATTTGTGCCCATGATAGCTCCTGAAGGAACCCGAGTATCTCTTGCCACACAATTTGAAAACCACTGACCCAGTGGAAGGATTTAGCAATAATCTCTTCTAATGCATCGCCTAAATGCGGCCTTCTGTAATCTTCCCCTCGGGACCCAAACATTTGGATGAGGAGTTGCGGGGGACTTGGTGCAGCTGTTGCGGCTGCCATATGAAATCTAAAGATCTCAGGGGGCAAGGATTTGTGCTTCAGCGTTGCTGTGTTGTTCTTCGTTCCTTACAAAAAATTGAAGCTGATTTGTGTGAGCTGAGTGTAAGCGAGTATTCTCTTGCAAACGCCTATGAATCGTTGACTCTGGCTGGACTACAGCTGTTGCTCAGCGTGAATTCTCTCTCAAATAACTATTAGCATGACAAGTTCTGCCGGTATTGTCAAAATAAGTCTCACACCACGAGATACTGTGAAGAAAAAGGCAGAGCAGGAGAAATAGATTTCTTCAGTGTATTTAAAATAGGCTTCTAATCTGGCGACAAAAGCACCGGAGCTGTTCCCCCCCCCCCCTCCGCAGCCAAAGAAACAAGCTTTTTCCATCTTCAGTTTTAGCACATTTGCTACTACCTCCAGACACTTGGTAAATATATACATATATTCCTTTCCAAGTTCTTTGTATTTCTTCCAACTTTCTGGAGGGATAAGGATAGTCATGATAGCTGTATGTTCCCTCTAGATGTGGCTGGACTTCCAGCCCTAGGCAGAATCAGGAGTGGCCACAGAGGATGGGACTTGTGGTCCACCAACATCTGGAGGTCAGAAGGTTGGTGAAGTAGACATTTCCTCAGGTAAATGTCCATATATGGAAAGCCCCTCAAGAAGGCCACAATATCTCAAGAATCCCCACTCCCCAAATGAACCTACCCAAGTGTCCCTATTTTCCAAAGACAGTCCAAGATTTACAAAAGTCATCCCTGTTTCTGATTGGATCCCGGAATGTCCCCCTTTTCCTTAGGACATCCCTATTTTCATCACAGAAATGTTGGAGGGTATGGAGTTATGCGACCCCTGAGCCAAGGAGATGAGCAACTATACAACCTTCAGAAGACATCTGAAGGCAGCCCTGTATAGGGAAGTTTTTGTCTTAATGTTTAATGTCTTACTATGTTTTTATATATGTTGGAAGCTGCAGGGTATAAATAATAAAATCGTCATCATCATCACCATCATCATCACCCTCATTATTGAATAGGACATCTCTATTATTATCAGAGAAATGTTGGAGGGTATGGATCCTGTTTTCATCATCATCAGAGGCCCTTCTGGATGTTCCTCCTCCACATGAGGTCCGGAGGGAGGCAACATGAGAACAGGGGCTTTTCTGCAGTGACTCTCTATTTGTGGAATGCTATTACCAGGGAAGTTCAGCTGGCGCCTTCATTATGCACCACTAGGTCCCAGGCAAAAACATTCCGCTTCAACAAGGCTTTGGGCTGCTTAACATCTACTACCCCTTTTAAATGTGTTTGCAGAAGAAGGGTTATTTTTTTGGGGGGGGGGCTCTTTGTTCTTGTTTTTATTATGTATTTTACGTCTTTTTAAAAAATCATATATTGTTATGTTATGAACTTCCCTGACATCTACGGATGAAGGGTGATATAAAAATTCAATAAATAAATATATAATAATAATAATTAATAAACCTTTGACAGTGTCTTGAGATAATTGAACAGATTGCCAATACATGAATTGTTTTTAATATTCGGTTGGAAGCCAGCCAGATGGGTGGGGTATAAATAAATGATGATGATGATGATGATGATGAATGAACGAACTGGAGCTGTTTGGAGTGTATGGATCTGAATGAGCTGGCTGATGTCCAGCGTTTATTGAGAACCAGAGTGATGCTGTGAATACAGTGACCGACTAGAATTGCAGGATTCTAGGTTTAAAAGCTCACTCACGGCTCAGGTAGGTATGAAGTGGATGAACTATGAATAGGAATACCCACTTTTTTACTGAATAGCAGCCGCTGGGAGCATTTGGATCAGAATGGAGGATTTAGTGACTTTCCCACCAAACCCAATAAAATCTTTCTGCCCCTCCCTCCGTGCTGCTCTTTGTCCAGTTGAAAAACAACAACAGAGAGATCTCTGAGATCTGGATGCTTGAAATGACCTCGGGCTCACAAGTCTCTCACCAGAATGAGATCTGCAACTTCCTCTTTCAAATGTTCTGTTAGAAACAAGGAACTGGAGGGAGGGAATACCTTTTGCTGCTGAAACCAACATTCCTTGTCTCTCCCTTTTGATTGTCTGAATTGGCCAAAGGGTTTCAATGGGAAAGAGGTGTGTGTGTGAAGAATGGGAGGTTCATCCTACACCATCTGAGCTCTGTAACAAGGCAAGTGGCTTGCTAGCTGACAACTTTTACAGGAATGTACATGTGTGCATTAAATCAACTTACTAAATGTCTGAAGAGCGAGGCTGTTTCTCTGGAGAGCCAACTTGTTACATTACACCGCACTCGAGAGAATAGAGAGCTCTAAAAGATGAGAAATCCATGGAACAGACTGTGCCAAGATAATGAATGGAATGTGGAAAACAATGAAGGAACTTTCTCCCCTCACTGAGCACACGCAATTCTCAGTGACAGCAATGGGAGTTATATGTGTGTGTCAAGGGGATAATGGAACTGTGAGTATCAAGAAGAGAACTATCGGATGTCAGGTAAGGTGCTCAAAATAGAAAATAAGCTCAAAGGAGGGGCGAAGCATCTGCAAAGTTCTATAAAGCACACAACGTGGGCCTGATCAATATAAAAGTATGGGAACAACAGGTTCTCTCAACAGGAAGTAGGACCACTGAGATGCCACCTAAACTTCTGACTATAAGCCTAGGGTGGTGGGGCGTAGCTTTCCATGCAGATGATTTTAGGTACAATCCCTATCATCTCTAGGTTAAACAGCATCAGGTAGAACATGACACCTGGGGAGTCAGTATCAGAGTAGTTTAATGCTAGGCTAGATGATCTGGTGCAAATCTGCTTCCTATGGACCAGGAGGAGCTAATGTCATGCCCAGTTGGCTGAACTGACATGGGCACAATGGTCAAATAACATCTGGTGAGCGCCGGGTATCCCTGCATGGATCACAACCCAGGATGCAGCTATCCACAAAGCAACAAGTTTGAGTCTATTGCACTTTGAGTCTATTACAGCTATTAATATTGCGCAGCTTGAACTGACTGGATCAGGCATAGGCAAACTCAGCCCTCCAGATGTTTGGGACTACAACTCCCATGATCCCTAGCTAACAGGACCAGTGGTCAGGGATGATGGGAATTGTAGTCCCAAAACATCTGGAGTACCAAGTTTGCCTATGCCTGGACTGGATAAATAAAAACTGAGTCCTTTTTGGAATGAAACTTCGTCTAGACCTATTTGTTTGATTCAGAACTTTACTTGCAGAACTTTATTCAAAGCAGAACAAACACATCAAAGATACATCCAAATAGTTCCATAAAACACATGCTGATCAAAGCATAGGATCAGCATCTTCTTAGAAATAACTTTTAACAGGATTGAGATCATAATTCTGTCTTTTCCCCCATCCCAGCCTCCGTTCCAGCCTGAGGTTGTGCACACCTGGAGAGATTCATTTACATCCCTACTCCCACAGAGCCTGGGAACAAAGACTCGGCTACCACCCTTCCAAGATGGTGAATTTGCAGTTCAATAGCTCTCATGTGATCTAAGGCTATTCACTCAGGTGTTAGCTGATAGAGGAGATAGTTAATTATCAACCCATTAAGCAGCACAGAGAGCCCTCTTTGCTGTTCTTCAGCTTCAATGGAAACTTCCAGTTAAACCCTTTCAGCAATACACACAGGCATCCTCCATTTCAGTGTCAATTAAACAATTATACTTTACAGGATCTCTGTGTGTGCCATCACTGTAGTGGGGTACGTTCGTTCTGCAGGGACAGCCATCAGATTTAGCATCAACACCAGTGGTGTTCTCCAAATGCACCCCATTGCTTCCCCACCACAGATAATTTGTTGTTGTTGTTGTTGTTGTTTAGTCGTTTAGTCGTGTCCGACTCTTCATGGCCCCATGGACCAGAGCACGCCACCCACTCCTGTCTTCCACTGCCTCCCGCAGTTTGGTCAAACTCATCCTGGTAGCTTCGAGAACACTATCCAACCATCTTGTCCTCTGTTGTCCCCTTCTCCTTGTGCCCTCAATCTTTCCCAACATCAGGGTCTTTTCCAGGGAGTCTTCTCTTCCCATGAGGTGCCAACATATTGGAGCCTCAGCTTCACGATCTGTCCTTCCAGTGAGCACTCAGGGCTGATTTCCTTCAGAATGGAGAGGTTTGATCTTCTTGCAATCCATGGGACACAGAGAATAATGTAAGCAAATCACTGCCATCTATTCTTATGGGTGGGTAAAGGGGGATCAATGGTACACTTGATAGCATTGTTGCAGCAAGGGTACTTTTTTACCCTCATCTTTAATATCGGCAATTCAGGCATCGCAGACAGGACTTTCTGGAGGTCCTTGCAGGAGGTACCCAAACACACCCTACCCATCATAATGGCAGACATCTTCAAGTTGTAATGAATTGATGTTGGAGTGCAAAACATTACTATTCTGAAGTCAAGCAGAGTGATTAAAAAGAAAAAATGACTCCCTGTGGAAGGAGAGAGGATGGAGAGATGATGCCACCAAAGCACGAACAACAGCTGAAAAATTGTAACTGGGAGGCAAATGATCACAATTTTCACCAGGGTGTTTCGATTCAATTTTGTAGCACAGAGGCCAGGGTGGTAGTTCAGGCTGAAAACTCACAAGAGCTCTCTATAAAATATATTAGTGTCAACTTAGCAACATTATGTTTAGATGAGGTGACTGAAAGCATGTTGGGGCATGCACGCCTTGAGCTAGTCATCTCGTCCAGGTGAAGAGCGCACACACACACCCTTTTTTAAAAAAATGTAACTGGTGATGCTGCACCACAGTTTGCAGGTCAGCTTAACATGGACTCCCTGGAGATGCAAAATGCAAACTTGTCTCTCCTGAGCCAAAACTGTAATAGGTTTTGGTTTCAACTCCAATTGTGACACATCGAAGGAAGAGGATCTGCTCTCCGAATGCAAGACTCAAACAGCCAAAGAGTTGGCGACTGGTCAAGTCTTGTTTTTTTCTGTTTAGCATAGTGCCACCTTGCAGATGGCGTGATGTGTGTTTGTGTTAAATCAGGCAGTGTGACACAGGAAAGTAACACCCTGATAAGGAGGGAAAACTTGTTGAAGATTCCTTATTCATTATTTGTATGGACGGCAAGAAACAAGACAATTAAAAAAGATTGAAGATTGATTGACATCCCACATTTTCTCCACCGAGCTCAAGGCAGTGCATATAATTCTCCCTTCCCAAATTAATCCCCTCAACAACCCTGTGAGGTAGGTTAAGCTGAGAAGCAGTGATTGACCCAAGGACACCCAGCGAGCTTCGTGGCTGAGTAGGGGCCTGTCTCAGTCTGACATTCAAACTACTACATCACACTGTGATTGAGTTTGCAAGGTGAGCTGAGGCACAAAAATGGTGGAGAATTTGTGGAGGATTTCAGCAGCTGCAGCTTGTTAGGCAAGGCATGCCCTGTGAAGTGCTTTCTTCTAGTTAAAGGTGCAGGAGGCTCCTGTCCCCTTTCTGCATTTGGCCAGCCTACCACACTGTGGGAGGGACGCTGGTGGCGCTGTGGGTTAAAGCACAGAGCCTAGGACTTGCCAATCAGAAGGTCGGCAGATCAAATCCCCGCGACGGGGTGAGCTCCCGTTGTTCTGTCCCAGCTTCTGCCAACCTAGCAGTTCGAAAGCACATCAAAGTGCAAGTAGATAAATAGGTACCGCTCCAGCTGGAAAGTAAACGGCGTTTCCATGTGCTGCTCTGGTTTGCCAGAAGCAGCTCGGTCATGCTGGCCACATGACTCGGAAGCTGTACGCTGGCTCCCTCGGCCAATAAAGCGAGATGAGTGCTGCAACCCCAGAGTCGGCCACGACTGGACCTCATGGTCAGGGGTCCCTTTACCTTTACCTTACCACACTGTGGGAAGATAATTGTGGTAGTAGTAGTAGTAATAGTAGTATTTGCTGTGCATTGTTCTCTTAGGTACAGACCAGACCTTCTTCTCCTCTTGGCTTACGATAAGGGTGGGGAACTGTTTTTGTGGTTTTTTAGGGGGAAATATCCTTGTATGTCCCCCATGGGCCAAGTTTGACAGGTGGGCGTGACAATCCACCTGTCAACCTTATGACATCAGGTGACTGGCAGTTGTCCTCACACAATGACCTGTCAATATTTTCATCGAAATTGCTGCTAAAATGGAAACGCCCTGCTGCAGGCTTGTGTTAAGGGCCGTGCCACAGAGCTGTATCAGAACCCTGCTAATAAGCCAGATAAGTCATACTATAGAATCATAGAATTGTGGAGTTGGAAGGGATGCCAAGGGTCATCTACTCCAACCCCCTGAAATGCAGGAATCTACCAAAAGACACAGCTGCTCTGTGACCCAAATGAATCAAATCCTTAACCAAACTGACCTTTCCCTATTCTTTGATTGATCCTTCTCCTGCAGCAGCAAAGAAATGAACATTCTGTGACATCACAGCTGCTTGGCCATTGGCCGAGACTCACAGGCAATACGTGGCAGTATATTTGTAGTCTAATATATAAGAGAGACAAAGGCACAAATCTGTTTTCTGTTTTAAGGCCAGCTTGGCTCACTTACTTGATTCTAAGGTAAAGATATGAATAAACTTGACTGTCAGGGTTTTGTTTTGTTTTTTTTAAAAAAAAAGAATCAAAAGAAAGGATTATAAATTCTATATTCAGACATTAAGCTCATTCATTTCACATTATGGCAGGATAAAGTGTGTTAGTTTAAACTATGTTTAACTTCACCGAAGGTGAAAAATGACTTTGAAATAGGGGTTTTTAATTGACTGTAATGTAGCTATTGTTGGATTTCTTCCAGGCAGAGCCTGAAACAGTTCACTGAAGACACCATTGCGTCTTCTCTTTCCTTATGCGAGGTCACGTTACTGTTGAGTTGATTTAAGCAATGTATTATTACTGTCACTACTATCTTTCTCATTACAATGGCATGAAGCCATTTTCCCTGCTTCACACAACCAGTTCAGATTTCCCTTTCTTAAATCAGACATAGGACAGCAACAATCTACTTACTTTGTTTATTCTTGTGTTTCTGTCTCGCCTTTCTTTCCAAAGGACACATACATGGCTCCTGCCTTCTCTCACAACAACCCTGAGAGGCAGGGTTAGGCTGGGAAAGTTGCCCAGAAATTGTTGTGGCTGAGTGGGAATCTGAATTCACATTTCTCCACATCAGTCTACAATACTTACTTACTTACTTACTTACTTAAAAAGGTCCTCAGGGAACTCCATCAGCATTTTGGTGAAAATTTCTCTCAATACTCACAATTTCTATGCAATTATGTCTAAGATGCCCATTTTTGCAATCTTCCCTACTATCTATCTATCTATCTATCTATCTATCTATCTATCTATCTATCAGCTATCAGCTATCTATCTATCAGCTATCTATCTATTCATCTATCTGTCTATTCATCTATCTGTCTATCTGTCTATCTATCTATCTATCTGTCTATCTATCTATCTATCTATCTATCTATCTATCTATCTATCATCTATCTATCTATCATCTATCATCTATCATCTATCATCTATCTATCTATCTATCATCTATCTATCTATCTATCTATATCTATCTATCTATCTATCTATCATCTATCATCATCATCTATCATCTATCATCTATCGATCTATGTATCTATCTATTTGTATCCTAGCTTAGTAATATATGCATCTCTGTGCACACCACATGGCTGTAGAATTTCTTTGCAAAATTAGGAGAACTGCAGATTTCAAAAGATGCCTGTTTTGTACTGTTTTGGAAAGAGCAAAATAGTTAGATTAAGTAGTTTCATCTTTAAATTCAAACGGAATCAAATTTCAGGGGAGAGATGATTCAGAACATGTGGACTGATCTCATCCATAGACCCCCCTCCCGACACACACACACCCCAGTCATTCTCCCCTCTCCCCACCAAATGATGCTCGATTAGCATCAGTCTAAAGGAATCCTAGGTGTATATGGCTCCCTCCACTAATAAGCGATGCCTGATTGACTAGGATTCTCACTCCCCCAAGGTATCCAAGGCTACCAAACGCTTGAATTGGGAAAATATGCATCTGAACAAAAGCAAAACAAAACACCTCCTGCTCCACCCCAACCCCCCAAAGTACCGAATGCAAAAAATTAATTATGTGTGGCTGGGTATTCCATTTATTTAATTCGTATATCATTGTCTAGCTGAGCTGATAGAAATAAATATTTTAAAGTGTCATTCTGCCACTAAGTGGTGCTATTTACAGTACAGCGCCTTCATGATGCTCACAATTTATAAGGGAAGGAGAGCTTTGTCAGAACGATTAGACCGATGCAGACTCCTAGGTAGACTCTAGTATAACTTCATTAATCCTTTTGCTCAATGAGATAAATCAGGAAGAAACGAGCAAAGCAGATAAACAAAAGGAATCTTCTAACAGGAATCTCTAAAACTCCAGCTCAAATCTTGACATAGCTCTTTGTACTGCAAAAACTACTGGCTTTTCCAGAGAATATTCACTGGAATATTGGGATACACTAATTCAGCAGGGTCAATTTCTAATGTGGATATTGTTGTGCACAACTGTTTAAAACCTTGCTTACATCTAATTGTATGTTGTTTGCTTGTTTGTTTATTTATTTGTAAGGCAAAATCCATCCAGTAATCAGAAGCTGAATGCATAAACCCTTGTGTGAACTAGCCAGGGAAGGAGGAAATAATAATAAATAAATAATAAATAAATAAATAAATAAATAAATAAATAAATAAATAAATAATAATAATAATAATAATAATAATAATAATAGTAATAAAATACTCTGCCCATCTGGCTGGGTTTCCCCAGCCACTCTGGGTGACTTACAACATAACTAAATAATAACATAATAAAAACAATATAATAAAAAAATAAGTCTTTAAAAACTTCTCTAAACAGAGCTGCCTTCAGATGCCTTATAAAAGTCAGATAGTTGTTTATTTCCTTTACATTTGATGGGAGGATGTTCCACAGGGCAGGCACCACTACTAAGAAGGCCCTCTGCCTGGTTCCCTGTAACCTCACATCTCGGCACTGGACCTCAGTGTCCGGGCTGAATGTCCGGGGTGTCCGGGGGTGGAGATGCTCCTTCAGGTATACTGGGCAGAGACCGTTTAGGGCTTTTAAGGTCAGCACCAACACTTTAAATTGTGCCCAGAAATGGACTGGAAGCCAATGTAGGTCTTTCAAGACTGGTGTTATATGGTCTTGGTGGCCACTCCCAGTCACCAGTCTAGCTTCTACCTTCTGGATTAATTGTAGTTTTTGGGTCACCTTCATAGTTAGCCCCACACAGAGTGCATTGCAGTAGTACAAGCGGGAGATAACCAGAGCAATGCTGGCATCACAATGAAACCAACCCTGACAGATGGCCTGACAGTTTATTTTAGTTCTGCAATAGTGTTGGGACCATGCCTTGCCCTATATCTGAAGATAGCAGGCTAGCTTAGGAGGCACAAACAGAATGGCTGGGTTAAAAAGAGGACAGAGCTTCTGCATCCTTAACAACTGTGTGCAAGATGGATGGAGAAGCTGCGGCTGCTTCTTCCATGGAACTATTAAAGATGCAGTATGCTGTGGCTCAGTCAGTAGAGCATGAGACTCTTAATTTCAGGGTCGTGGGTTCAAGCCCCACGTTGGGTAAAATATTCTGTGTTTCTATGAATACTGTCCTCTATCTCATCTGGACCACCGCAGAAATGTAAAACTGAAGATACTACAGAAAACATTAATGAGAACACTCCATTCACCCCCCATTTCCATCTAGTGGTGGCTGGTCCATTAGGGAAAATGGGGCACTGACTTACCAAAGTCTACCCACAGCCAGCCCCCACCTACCTGCCTTCCCACTTACAAGCAGTCCAGGTGATTGGGTTAGCCAACTTTTCCTCCTCCATCTCAGCTATGCCCTTGTAGAACCGAGGAGAGGAGAGGACAGGGCTAGAACTAGTTGGTTCTGACTGCCATTGGCTTTGGTTCTATCTACTGTTTGGGCTCCCTGCTTTCCACCCTGCCAGTCCCAAAGGGCGCCAGATACCCCTTCTCTCTGCACATTTCAGGATAGCGACTTAACAATTCTGTTGATGCAAGAAAGTGAAAGAAATGAATGGAAGTGTTCTTTGTCTACCATCCATTAAGTTGGAATCAAACTGAGATTTTAATTATGTATTGAGTAGATGACTAAGTGTGTGATCAAGGTTAATAAAATTAGGGAAAATGACTTTTCTCTCCCCCTCTCATATAATATTAGAAGTCAGTGGGATGCTGATGGGGAGTAGATTCCGGGCTGACAAAAGGAAATATTTCTTAACACAGTGGGTAATTAACTTATGGGTTCCAGTGCCATGAGATGTGGTGATGTGCACCAATTTAGAAACCTTCCTTGAAGAAGAAGAAGAAGAAGAAGAAGAAGAAGAAGAAGAAGAAGACTTAGACAAGTTCCCAGAGAATAGGCATGCCAATGACTATTGCCCCAAGATGGGCAAATGAACTTCCATGTTCAGAGGCAATGTCAATACCAAGTTAAGAATATAAGAACTTAAGAATAGCCCACTGGATCAGGCCAATGGCCCATCTAGTCTAACATCCTGTTCTCACAGTGGCCATCCTGTGGGAAACCAGGCAGCAGAACATAAATAATATAATAATACCTTTATTATATTATATTAAACCAAGCCTCCCCCCCAAACACTCAATCTCATTGCACTCTGTGTGCTTATCGCACAACACACCACCTCGCAAGTCAGTTGCGCTATGTTATTTTCTGTTCAACAGCCTAACAGCCCACGGATTGAAGCTATTTTTTAGCCTGTTGGTATGACTGATGATACTTCTATATCTCCTGCCCAAGGGTAGAAGATTATAGAGGTGCTGGCCGGGGTGTGAGTCAACCCTGAGAATTTTTCTCACTCTCCTAAGGCAACAATCCCTTGTGACGTCATCTAGTGGACTCAAGGGACAGCCCATGATATCATGCGCTGTATTCACCACCCTCTGTAGAGACTTTCTGTCCGTGGCTGTCAAGACAGCATACCACACTGATACAATATGAAAGGACACTTTCTATTGTGGACCGGTAAAAGGAGTTCATCAGTTGTTGTTTAACATTATTCTTTCGCAAAACCCTGAGGAAATGGAGTCTCCGTTGGGCCTTTCTGACCACCTGAGTTGTGTTGATTTTCCGAGTGAGGTCCTCACTAAGGTGAACTCCCAGGAATTTAAAGGAGGAGACTCTCTCTCTCCACACACCTCACCCAATATAAAGCGGGGCATGTTCCCCTCTCTTCCTTCGGAAGTCCAACACCATCTCCTTTGTCTTACTAATATTTAGGTACAAGTTATTCTCTAAGCACCATGTGGATACATGAGTACCAGAGCATTCTCTGCTGTGGTTTCCAGCAACTGATATTCGGAAGCATTATCACCTCCAACTGTGGAGGTAGAGCATAGCCATAATGGCTAGTAGCCACTGATAGTGCTGTCCTCCATGAATTTCTTGAATCCTCTTTTAAAGCCATCCAAGTTGGTGGCCCTCACTGCCTCCTGTGGGTGTTCCAACCTGGTAGATCTAGGGTCAGGGTTGCCCCATAAGAATATGGAAGCTATGGCTTTCCAGATGTTGCACTCCAGGTCCTGTCACCCCCAGGCATCATGGTCAATGGTCAGGGATGATGGGAATGGTTGTCTAGGCACATCAAGGAGGCCACATCTTCTCAATCCCTGCACTACAGGGAAGTAACAGCTGTTCTGCTAGTTCTACCTTGAAGATAAAATGTCTGTGGGCTCTTTCCAGTGTATAGGAGGAGGATGTCTTGCACTGTGAAGCCCACCAGAGCAGATCCCTGATCATCTGTCCACTTAAAAGGCATGGTGCCCAAGCTACATGATGATGTCTGAGTGGAGATAGTCCCATGGCAAAGTTCCAGGAGCAGGTCTAGTCTACAGCCATGGTTTGCACGTTAGATCCATTAATTTTCTTTGCACTATCCTTTGCAACTTTTATGAGCATTTCAGAGCAGGAAGAATACATGTCAATCAAGAGGTGTACTTGCAGAGTTTGTTTTAATTTAAAGTCATATTGTAGATGATTTCTGCAGTATATTTTGCCCAAAACAACGCTTGCCAATTGTTTGGCCATTCCTCATTATGGCTGTTCTGGGGAATGTGGTGTTAAACCACTAAATTAACTTGTCTCAATTTTGCATCTGCCCCCCTCCGAGTCCTATGAATTATTCTTCGAGCGTGAGTTGTTAAGTCCATTTTTGAAATGATATTGATGTGCAGGGGTGCAGCTTCTCCTTGAGAATAAGGGATGATTTATTGACCAAAATTCATAAAAAAATACCCACAAAATTAATGTTTCTTTCAGTGTTTGCACACAAAAATGAGGACAGATGCCAGAAACAGACGTGAATTTCCCAGGGGGAGAAGAAATATCAGAGGTAAATCAGGTTTATGCTAGAGACGTTATTAAAAAAAAAAATCTGAAAAAATAAACAAACTCCTGTATGCAAAAATCCGGAAAAATAAATAAACTCCTGCATGCAAAAATAAATGCTCAAAACGTCTAGAAGAGCTGGCAAGATAATTCAATACTGTGTGCATTCACACTTCCCAGAATGATGAGTGGGCTGCTCATCAATGGAAAGTTCCCAAAGAGGCTTTCTTATTAAGAAAGCATTTTGGGAGAAGAGCTGTAGCTCCATGTTTGAGCATCCATTTTGCATGCAGAAGGTCCCAGCTTCAACCTCTGGTTTCTCCAGGCAGAGTTGGGAATATCTCCTGTTTGAAACCCTGGAGATTCACTGCCCATCACTGTGGAAACCGCTAAGAAAGATACCCTCAGTATAATGCAGCTTTCTGTGTTCCTGATTAAAACATGCAAAGAGCTCTTCTTTGCTAAAATCTTAGCTAGTCTCATCTACTTAAGTCCACAGAGGAAATGCCAAGAATACTGAACTGGTGGTTTCCAAACATCCTGCCCTCAGAGAACCCCTTCCACATTGTATTTTCTGCTGCACAATCCTGGAGCCATAGTCCTATCCTCAGGACTCGGTCCAGTCCCAATGTACTTACTTCTGAGTAGAAATGCATAAAATTGTGCTGCTACTTAGTATTAAGTACTGCATTCCTGGGCACTGGGCAGGGGAAGAATCATGTATGTCACCTTGAGCTCTTTCCTTCCATTTTTTAAATCTCGTTATAACTTTGGCTTCTCACAAAATTCCTCAGATGCATCAAAATGAAGAACTCCCAAATGAGTTTCAAATGCCACATGAATGAGTGCATACCCCCTCAATGCTCCCACTTTAAACGGGACATCCCAGAATTGCAGAAGCCACCCCAATTTCTGATGGGATCCCGAGATGTCCCATTTTGGCTCCCGCAAGATCGCAGTCCCAAAATATGCCCATTTTGGTGGACCTCACTCTTGTGTGAGTCACTGAAAAACACAGAGTCCGTCACAGTGTCTGCGAGACGCTCACAGTCCCTGAATAGTGATGGTGCTGCCTAGAGAGCCACTACTTCTACGCAACATTGGAGGAGGAGAAGGCAGACACTCACTCTGGCTTCCTCCATGCCTCTTTTCCACCTTCCAACAGGCTGCATCCCCGGCCATCAGCTGGCTCTAAGGAGAGAGCCTGGGCTCTCTGTTGTGCAGCGGTAAATTAATTGATGCAGAGTCTTCTTTATAAACAGAATAAAACTTTTACTTGAAGAAAACAAACTTGTTCAGAAACTGTCAGGGAACTGCCATCAGAGCCAAGGGTGGAGGTAAGGCTCCCCAATGACGCTGGAGAGGGAACCAGCAAGGAGAGAGGGGGAGCTTCTGCTGGGGAAGGAGATAGGCGTGACGCTAGGAAGAAAGGGGAGGCTGAGGGAGCTTTGGAGGGAGGGCTCTGAGACTGTTCTAGCGAGACCAGCGGGGAGAGCACAGAGCCTCTGCTTGGGACGCCCACTCTGCGCAGAAAGCTTCCGCGCAGGGAGGCTAGGCGAAGACTTGGTGTCAAAGAACTTTTATGTTGGAAAAAGTTCAGGAAACGCCCACTGACGGATTCTGCCAGTGATTGAGACAGCCACGGAGTGGAGGCTGTCCAGCCGGGGGAAAAGTTTTAACCAAACAACTCAGCTTGCAGCAGTTTGCGGGTTACGCACAAGCAACCCCAACCCCCATTACAGAAACAGTATAAGCAAAGAACATACACAGAGTGCTCATAGCAACTATGTGACTCCTCGCAGAGGCACAGTCTTAAGTTAGTGATTTACTAGAGTCCTGGAGCCACTCGGTCTGCCTTAGCTTTACATAGCAGCAACAACAGCGCTATTCCACAGACTACTCCAAACACAATCCATACAGCTCTCTGACTGAGGCCCATAGAGAGGCTGCCTACCTTTTATAGGGAGAATGAGTCATCACCCAAGATGAGTCATGAGTCAAAGTGACGTAGCAGTTTGCTGTTAACAGTTAGCATTCAGCAGGTTTAGGATTAAATGATTGTGTAGGCCTTGTAAGCTTTACTGCTTCCTCTGCTCTTAGCCTCCAGGAAACTTGCCTTGCCAGGATGAGTTGAAGATTCCAGCCTTGCAGTGGGTTGGGCTCAGATGACCCACAAGAGCTCTTCCAACTCTGTAATAATAATAATAATAATAATAATAATAATAATAATAATAATAATAATATATTTATACCCCACCCATCTGGCTGGGTTAACAGAATATTAAAATACAAAAATCTATTAAACATTAAAAGCTTCCCTAAACAGGGCTGCCTTCAGATGTCTTCCAAAAGTCTGGTAGTTGTTGTTCTCTTTGACATCTGGTGGGAGGGTGTTCCACAGGACGGGCACCACTACCGAGAAGGCCCTCTCTGCCTGGTTCCCTGTAACTTGGCTTCTCACAGCAAGGGTACCACCAGAAGGCCCTAGGCACTGGACCTCAGTGTCCGGGCAGAACGATGGGGGTGGAGACGCTCCTTCAGGTATACTGGACTGAGGCCATTTAGTCATGTGACACATGAGAGAGCACAGCCCCAAAAGATGCTCATCCCGATTTTCCTCTGTGGTATGTTGGCAGGTATGAGAGGGTTTGGGTGGCACTCGCTACAATCCAGTTTTCCAATTTCTGGAAGCTTCCAAACTCATCTTGCAGATTCGTGTTGCAAAAGAAATTGCCCCCTCCCAGCATTTGAAACCAGTAGTTTTAGATTTCCGGAGAACACCTGTCCAACATGAAACTTCCTGGGGGTTTAGCTTTTTCTAGTTATTGCCTGTAGGTAAACTATGAATGCTTCATATTTAGTCTCTGCGCCTGTTGTGCTCAGTAGATGGTTTGAATGTAGGTGTTATCACAGAGACAGGAAGCAGCTATTTATGTATCATGCAACTGCAGTTTGCAGCATCTGGAAAGAAATTATAGTTCTTTCTTCGAGAAGCCAAGGCTACCACATCGTTACCATGTTTATTGACAGACATCCTTGTTTAGAACTTAATAGTTAACCTCACAGCTGGATAGAAGAATCTGTCAAGTCAATTCAGAGACTGCGAAAAATTATTTGAATGCAACCATGATGCATTTGTGACTCTCTTCCACCCTTTCTTAAAAAAACTCAACAGCAGGGCACCTGCCAGTCTCCACAGATGTATAGATGTATCTGACAGCAGGTGAAAAACTTCAGCAAAAGGGTGTTCTTCACCTTCCTTGGGAAAGTGCCATAGCTCAGGAGTAGAACAATGGCTTTTCATGCAGAAGGTTGAATGCTCAAGCCTTGGCAACTCTAGGTAGGAAATGTGCCCAGTCTGAAACCCTGGAGAGACAAGAGAAGGCTAGTTTCTATGTTTAATATTTTGAAGGTGGTTCAGAAACTTCAGATGGTGCAGAATTTGGTGGCCGGGGCAAGACTGTTTGAGCATATTACATCGATCCCGGCCTGACTGCCAATTAGTTTCTGGGCCCAATTCAACGTTCTGGTTTTGACCCATAAAGCCTTGAATGGCTCAGGACCACAGAACCTCAAGGACTGCGTCTCTCCCTATAAACCATACCCTGTAACATTTCTCCGATGAAAATCAGGACATCCCATTCCATAAAGATAATTTTACTGTTTATATCCCACACATCTTACTGGGTTGCCCCAGCCACTCTAAGCAGCTTCCAGCATATATAAAAACATAATAAAACATTAAACATTAAAAAAACACACCTTTCCTATACAGGATTACCTTCAGATAACTCGGGGGGAGGGGATCAGATAACTCCATACCCTCCAACATTTCTCCAATGAAAATAGGGACATCCTAAAGAAAAGTGGGACATTCTGGGATCAAATCAGAAACCAGGATAGCTTCTCTAAATCAGGAACATCCCTGGAAAAATAGGAACACTTGGAGGGTCTGTATGAACTACCCAAACCCTGAGATCATCCTCTAAGGCCCTTATTCGTGTGCCTCCTCCATGAGAGGTCTGGAGGGTAGCAACACAAAAATGGGCCTTTTCTGCAGTGGCTCCCTGTCTGTGGAATGCTGTCCCCAGGGAGGTTTGACAGATATTACTTTTGTATAATAGGCCACTTTCGACACTTGCATGTCGCTCTCTATCCTTCATCCAGGCAAGTATGGGGTATTATCAGAGCTCAACGACACATATCAGCTATGCAGAAACATGAACTGAGGGTGCAAAGCAGGACTGGTGAGGGGTGTACCTTGGGAGAAGGCAGGAGCAAGGGAAGGATGACGGGTTGGAGCAGGTGGAGGCAGAGGTGGGGGCGTAGGATGTGTCAGAAGCAGAGGAAGGGGCTGTCCAAGAGAGGGGTGGGCCGGTAGAATCCCCACCACCCCCTGCCTTGCTGTCTCTTAGAACCAGGAGAGGTTTGAAGACGGAGGAGCAGTGATGGTTTCTGTGGAGAAGTCTCAGGTTGCATGCTTATGAGGGTACATAAGCAAACAATAAGGGGACACAGGGGACACTGAGCCTCTTGGGCTTGCTGATTGGAAGGTTAGCAGTTTGAATCTGCACGATGGGGTGAGCTTCTGTTGATCTGTCCAAGCTTCTGCCAACCTAGCAGTTCGAAAGCATACCAGGGCAAGTAGATAAATAGGTACTACTGTGGTAGGAAGGTAAATGGCATTTCCATGCGCTTTGGCACTCATCACGGTCCTCCATGTGCCCAAAGTGGTTTAGTTATGCTGGTCACATGACCCAGAAAGCTGTCTGCAGACAAGCACTGGCTCCCTTGGTCTGAAAAGTGAGATGAGCGCCACACCCCATAGTTGCCTTTGACAGAACTTAACCATCCAGGGGTCCTTTACCTTTTATCTTATAAGCATGCAGGAAGGTGTGCTCCCACTGTTGTTGCAACTGCTCCTTAGGGCACAGAACTTGGAACAGCTGCCTGCTGACTAGAAGTGTGTATGCAGAAATTGCTGTCACTGCGTGTCTCTCCCCCCCCCCCAAAAAAGAATTAACTACCAGATGTATGCCTCCATTGCCTGGGTGGTCTGGACAGCACTTATATTTAGGAGTAAATCCTATAGCACTAAGTAGTTTTTAGGTCTAAGTAGACACACATGTAGGGTGTTAAATTTTGTGTTAGGGATATATACCATCTGGTGGTTTTCTGGCAGGAACCACCCCTCTTCTGGGTGGGGAGGTTCAGCATCTCTGTGTTTGTTTGTGTGTGTGTGTGTAGAATGCCTTGTAGCAAGAAGTAGGAAGATTCACCTGGGTGGAATGGAGGACAAGAAAGGTCAGGTACATTGTGCATGCCTTCAGGTAGCGGTTGTCAAGGAGATCAGGATGCTGGGGAAAAGAGGAGTGGCAGGTAAAGTGTGCCGCAGGTGGGGAATGGTGATGTGTGCAGCTGGTGAAGGAGCAAAGTGAGTGTTGCTGGGATCCTTCATAGATTTATCAAGGCAGGAGATGATGCCAGGAACTGACAGAAGCGTTTGGTCCAGGGACGAAGCATTGCAGCCTGTGCTGTGAGGTACAGAACACCTGTGGGGACCATGGGAACTGGCAGCCCTCAGCACATCACTTTGGTACCTGAGCATCACTGAGTACAATCTGGCTAATGCAGAGAACTACAATGTCACCCCATTGCACAGCTTTAAACTGCAGTGTTAACTAACAGATTCTTTCACCCTTTGAAAAAAAATAACTTGCAGAAACACCAAATGTAGGAAGGTGCGTCAAAATGGCATTTTTCATTATTTCAAATAAGATTATGAGCTATGGAGTAGGAAATTTGTTCACAGCCCTTCCCTGAATAGTGAATCCGAGCTGATGTGGTGTTTTATTTTTTGTGGAACTACGTACTTAACATTTTCAAACGGCAACCAAATCCATGAATAGCACATTTTACGGAGTGGTTCCTAATGAAAATGACTTATATTCACCTTCTGACTAAAATAAGCACAGAAGATAAACAGACAATGCATTCTCTCCAATTAAGGCACCATACAGAAAAGGTTAAATATTCCACCTCAAAATCACACCCCAAAACTGTGGAAAGGATTCATTCAAGGCCTTCTGTTTAAAAATTGCTCAAATGGAAACCTCTGAATGCTCTTTACTAGCTTTGTCTCAAAAATGTACTTATGCGCCTCAAATGCCAAACAGCCCCAAAGCATTGCATTACATGCAAAGATGTATAGCAACACTGAGATGGCTGGTATTTCTGTATCAACACCACCAGGGAAAACATAGTGTGAGGTGGAGGCAACAAGGGAGAGAAGGTGCTTAACCCTTCCTGTATCACTCTTCTTAGTTTGCTCCTTGCCTCCAACCACTTTCTGAAACCTTTTCCTTTTCACAAGTTTATTTGTGTTAAAGTTTCAAACAGAGCCCCCCTGGGTTTCATACTGTTGTGTATTAGTGTGAAATGTTTAGTGGCCACATACTGGCACATGCATTCATTGGGCTTTGGGCTCTTGTCCCAGATCAGGGACCTGATTTTAAACCTTCCATTCTCATTGCTCCTGCCCCATGAAATGGGAACAAAATTAAAGCTCTGTGCTTATTGCAAATGATGCTTCCAAGCCAAAATTGCATGCTTCAAACTGTCTACCACTGGTTGCTGCTGGATGAGGACTGCAGCCATGAGTTCAACTGTTACAGCATCACAGAATGTTCACAAACATTCTGCATTCCATTGGGGAGAGATTAGGTCGACTTTCACTTTCAGAAGTGCTCACTAAGCCATGCCTTGTTAAACACTGGTTCATAATTTGCTTCATTTATATGTAACGACACTGATTTTATTGTTTGTGTTGTATATTAAATTTCCTGCTTATTTTATGTATGGGCTCTAATTAGCTGTGTTACATTCCACATTTATGTTATGCTGTGTATGTTTTCTGGGAAATAATTGTGTGAAAATTTTTGTTAGCACAGTAATTAGAAGAGGGGTGGGAATAGTGTCAAAGCAGAGGCAAGGGAAACAAGGACAGTGCCAGAAAATGGGGGTGGGAGTGGAATGTGAATTTTCTCACAATCAAGGTCCCTCCATCTAGCAATATTTCTCCTTGCCTGAAAGCACTACTTTGAACTCAAAACTGAAATGTAGGAACATTAATCACAGAATACTGTGGATTTAAGACCACACCTGATTTTTGCTTTGCAACAGGAAATTCTAATGCATTGGATAAATTAAACTATTGGGGAAATTTTGTATTGTTCTTAACGAAACGGTTATGCCTGATAATGCTTTGTGCTTCTTTTTTTTTTTTTAATCAACCAAGAGTCTTGTGGCCTGTTCAAGAGTAAAGCATCAATCATGGCATAAGCTTAAGTGGACTACAGTCTATTTCATCAGATGCAGAATAACCCTGAGTTATAGATGTATGTATATGTGTCTATATATACACACAACATTTTTAGGGGTGGGCAAATGTGAGATCAGAAGGAAAAAAAGTACAGAGTAAAAGCAGTGATAATTGCATCCTCAACACCGGTCATTCACAAAACAGCTCTCGGTGATACAGACTTTTTGGCACTGGTAAGCAAATTAACACATACAGTTGGTTAAAAATCTGTTGTCTTCGTTCAATCCACGAGTGGCAGTTTGGAAACTCTAGATGCACTGCAGATCTGGGAGCCTGCTAGCAAAGATTTAGCCTGTGATTTGAAATGATGTGAACTTCAGCACTGGTATGTTCTGCGGTTCCTGTGTACTAATAGCAAACTCATTCTCCGAGCGCCAATCCAGCATCTAGCCAAAATGACATGGCCCATGAAGAAGAAGGAGCTGTGAGGGACCCCAAAGTTCTCAGAAGGAAACAGAAAACCCAGTAGGACCAAAGCCTTATGAAGGCAAGCCCAGAAACTGCTGGTCCATAAGGGCAAATAGGGTCAGCCTGTCTTTCTACCTAGGGGACACCACTGCTTGTCAGCTTCCTCCTCCTCTGTAGAATTCAGCAGGGAGGAGTCTGGGTACAAAACTAGAATTCCTTGGCTTTGCCTGTCATTGGCTTTGGCTCCAGCTACTGAATGGGCTCCCTGCCTTATGCCCTTCCAGTCCCAATGGGCAGCAACCACGACTGCCAGACTGCAACTTTTATTTGCTGCTGGTCCCACCTGGCCTTCCAGCTGTCCATTCCTCTGTTTGCTCCATCTCTGGCTGAATTTTCTGGATTGTCAGCCCCCTTCCCTTCTTGCTTCCCTTATTCTGCTGCCTTCTCAGGCTTTGAAGGTAGATTGTTTTTTTTCAACCTCCCCTTCCTCAGCTGTTCTGGCTGCCTTTTCTTGGCTGAGAACAGCTCAAGACCTTTCTGCCTGCCTCATCCCTCCCTCTGTGACATGAAGGCAACTTAGTCAATGGCTCCATAGTTAGAGGCAGCCATGTTTCCGAATACCAGTTGGTGGAAGTCATAGGTGGACAAAGGACTCCTCTTCTTCTTCTTATGCATGGATCCTGCTTGCAGTTTCTCACAGGCCTCTGGTTGGCCACTGTAAGAACTGGATGCTGGACAGAATGGAGCACTGGTCTGATCCAGCAGGCTTTTCTTATGTCTGCTAGATTTTAATAAAATAATAATAATAATTTATATCCCGCCCTCCCCAGCTAAAGCCGGGCTCAGAGCAGCTAACAACAATAAAAGTAACACAGCATTCTAAAATCAATTCATTCTAAAATCAATTCAAAATCAAATTAATGGCAACCATTGGGCTAGAGTTCTGTGAGGATTACCAAAGGAGGGGGTCAGACTGTGCCTTGGCCAAAGGCCTGGTGGAACAGCTCTGTCTTGCAGGCCCTGCGGAAAGATGTCAAGTCCCACAGGGCCCTAGTCTCTTGTGACAGAGCGTTCCACCAGATTGGGGCCATGGCCGAAAAAGCCCTGGTTCTGGTTGAGGCCAGCCTAACCTCCCTGTGGCCCTGGACCTCCAAGATGTTTTTGTTTGAAGACCGTAAGGTCCTCCGTGGGACATACCAGGAGAGGCGGTCCTGTAGGTATGAGCGTCCTAGGCCGTATAGGGCTTTAAAGGTTAAAACCAGCACCTTAAACCTGATCCTGTACTCCACCGGGAGCCAGTGCAGCTGGTATAGCACCGGGTGAATGTGATCCCACGGTGAGGACCCCGTAAGGAGTCTCGCTGTGGCATTCTGCACCCGCTGGAGTTTCTGGGTCAGTCTCAAAGGCAGCCCCACGTAGAGTGAGTTACAATAATCAAGTCTGGAGGTGACCGTCGTGTGGATCACAGTCAGGCTGCTTTCAAATAACTCATTGCTTAAAACTCTTGATAGCCACCTTTCTAGGGGATCACGTGATTCTTTGTTTCATTTCGTTTTTTAAAATGTGTCAAAAAATAAAAGTGAGTTTTTATCACCACTTGTAGAAACATTCTAAAGCCATAGAGCAAGCTTCAAAAACAAAACTATTTTATATATACTATTTTTCCCCCTAACGGTTAATGCACTGCTCTCCAGAACAACCTTTTAAAATCTTCTCCATCAAAATGGAGTAATAAAAAAGGGGGAAAGAAAAACCAAAAGGGGTTACAGGAAGAATTGGAGGTTTTGTAACGGAAGTCTCAGTAATTTTAATGAAGGCCGAAGTTTCCAAAAAGTTCCTGGATATCATTTCTTCTTAGCTTCCAGAGTGAAATATTCCTCATAGCCTTGAATGTAAGTGGAACTATATTTTGTGCCATTTTGTTAGTACTTTAGCCCCAAATTGATTTCCCTTTGGGGGGGGAGGGGGTTGAGCTACCGAGAATGTTCAAAAAGTAGACCTAAACTTCACAGAAGGCTACATAACATAAGTGAGAAGACTCAAAAGAAGACCAAATATAAGCACTGCAGAAGAAGGGCCATGGCTCAATGGCAGTGCTTGCATGCAGAAGGTCCCAGGTTCAGTCCCTGGAATTTCCAGGTATGGCTAGGAATGTCTCCCCTTTGAAATTCTAGTGAACTGCTATGAGTCAGTGTAGGCAATACTAAGCGAGATGGATCAATGGCCTGACTCAGTAGAATTCCATTTCCTATGTTCCTAACTGCCCTTCTTCATGTGCCCCTTCAAGAGAAGGGGTGGGTGGAAACAAGAAAATGGGCTACTCCAGGGGTGGCTCCCTGCTTGTGAAATTCACTCCCTGGCACTGGCGGAGGAACAGGGGTGGCGGGGGGGAGCGCACTGCCCCCAGCACCATCAGGGAGGGGGTACCATCACGGGTGCCCCCCAGACACACACCGCCCCCCCACAATGCCGGCACCGTGCCCCCCGCAGGTGGCACACCATGCCCCGTATGCACGCCACACCCCCGCGGGCAGCATGCCATGCCCCTGGGATGCACACCAGCCACACCCCCGCCTGCTCTCCGTCCCCGGTGCCAGAGCATGCAGCTTCGCCACTGCTCCCTGGGAAGGCATGCCATCATTGGCTGTTTCATTCGTTTCAGAGCCAGTGTGGTGTAGTGGTTAGGAGCAATAGACTCGTAATCTGGGGAACCGGGTTTGCGTCTCCGCTCCTCCACCTGCAGCTGCTGGGTGACCTTGGGCTAGTCACACTTCTCTGAAGTCTCTCAGCCCCACTCACCTCACAGAGTGTTTGTTGTGGGGGAGGAAGGGAAAGGAGATTGTTAGCCGCTTTGAGACTCATTCGGGTAGTGATAAAGCGGGATATCAAATGCAAACTCCTCTTCTTCTTGTTTATGTACCAAGCTTTCAGATCTATATTAGGGAGGGTTATGTCTCTGGTTTCTTTTTGTGTGTGTTCAGCTTTTTAGTAGGGTAGCTTGGATTTGTCCATTTTAGATGTATTTATGAATAAGCATTTCAGGCTGTTGCTGCTGCTGCTCTTACCATTGGTTTGAACGATCCTTGTTATTTCTACTCTGAAAACTACTTTGAGATGCTTCCATGTAAAAAAGGTGACAAATAAATATAAGAAAGAGGGGGGGGGGAAAGCATGTAGTGCTACCACCAGCATGTGGTGGACCTTCAGGAGGACCACCATGGCCCCAGAGTGGCCCTCTTATTCCCTATCGGCAAGCACAAGCTAGAAAAATGCAAGCATACATCTTACTTACCCTCTCTAAGACCAGTGTAGCTCAAGCATGGAGGAAGCTCCTTTATCTGGCCGTTGCTCATCCACAATGTCACCCTGATAATTGATGAAAGGTGTGCTGCAACTAGTTAGCTTCTTCCAGGAATGGGGAATCCTTGTTTCTCCAGATTGAGGATCATGTTCCCTTCTGGGTGTCAGAGACATGGCCCATGGAGAGGAATTGGCAGATGGGGAGGAAGAGGCAGAGGAAAACAGAAGGCTGCCTGTCACTTCTCAAAGTAACACTGAGATGCAGCAGCAGGAGGCAGGTGGTCATAAGGGGTTGGATTCAACTCCAGAGGAGAAGGAATTGGCTGCACTTGAGTCTCCTAGAAGTAGGAGGCGGAGCAAGCAATTACAGCAAAGGAAGACCAGCTGATATCTGGCCTTGGAAGGGGCCGGAGGTAAGTTGAGTCAACTGACTCTGATAGTGAAGAATGAGCTGTGGAAGGCTCTGCTTGCTTCAAGCCTGTAATTGCCAAATAAAGTTAAAGGAGTTAAACTGCCAGCTTTCTGTGTCGTGTGTGAGAGGTGTGCTAAACCTAACACTGGGCAATATTCTGCAGGACACATGCCAGTGATGGGTAGCGCTAGAGGCAAAACTAAGCAAAGTAGCTAGCTTGAATTTTGTGAGAATGGTGCAGCCATAATACTATGCAAAGGGTTAATGCTGTAGCATAGAATCTTGTGATGTCATATGATGTAAAAATTGGGGTTTTGCTTTTGCTGCCCAACATCCTGTGGGACTCTGGGTCCCCTAAATCCATGATCGGTCAGAGAAAAATGGATGGAGGACAGGATCCAGTGGAAAACAAGGCAGATATTTATTTTTCTGTTGCAACAGAGTTCCCTCCCCTCCTTCTGAGGAGGGAGAGACCCTGAACAAAAGTGTGCAGGAAACTTTAAAGACTTTTGACATTGCCCAACCCCCTTAGCCAAAGACCACCCCAAAATCATCATACATATACCGCAGAAGGAGGTGGTTTGCAGCAGAAATCCTGTCTACCAGGTTACCTGATAATGGTCACTGATTGCATTACCTGGGCAGCCTGGCCATTCTTTTGAGATGGTTAATACTTTATTTCCTGATTCCAGGCTCACCCTGTTCATGCATGCCCTTAAGACAGGATTTGTAAGCGAAAAGACAATGGGAAGGCTTTCCCCATTTGCCTCCTTTACTGCAGAGGAATATTTGAGGTCATGGCAAGAGTCAATATGGCTTCAGGATTGCTCTCCCATACTATTTCAGGCACATGGTTTATATATTTAGATATGTGTGCATTCATGAATATTTATTCTATATTTGAGACCTTAAAAATTCTTACAACACACACACACACACTGAGGCAGGTTTTTCCCGTTAGTTCGGTTATCAACTGTGTGAGAATTTTAACTGTGAGAGCAGGAAGTGTGTTGCATTATGCTTCTGCCAGCATCAGAACCAGTCTGTAAATATCAGTCAGATGCAAATTCATGTAAATATAGGTATCACCTGCCTCTCTTGTACATTCAATCTGACAAGAGCAAGTAAAAGTCACATGTTATTTTTAAACTTTAAAAGCAAGTGTTGCATGGTTGTTCGAGGAGAAAAGAGAACTATTTAAAAGGGTCAAAGGACCTGCCTGTCAAAGGAACTTCCGCACAACTAATTACCACAATTTTTTTTTACCTTTTTCCTATAGACTAGTTTCTACAAGTACCCCCTCCTCACCCACTGTTCAGGCAAGGAAGAATTACCTCTGAGGACCAATTCTAGCCAGATCGGCTGATATGGATTGGAATTGGGACTCTGCTGGTCTTCAGGTAGGCCACAAAAGTCTCAAGCACTTTACACTTCCAAAAGGAAAAAAAATCTCCTGTAGTCCATGTGGGATTTTACCAGTAAGAATGCTCAAGTCACTAGTAATCATGGTTCTACATTACCTCCATGGCCAGAGGCCGTATGTCCTTGAAGCCCAGTTGCAGGAAACCATCAATGCTAATTACAGTGGTACCTTGGTTGTCAAACGGCTTGGCTCCCGAACAAATCAGCTCCCAAATGCCACAAACCCAGAAGTGAGTGTTCCAGTTTGCAAATGTTTTTTTTGGATGTTGAGCATCCTCTGTGGCTTCTGGTTGAGTGCAGGAGGACCCTACAGCCAATCTGAAGCCACACCTTGGTTTTTGAACCGTTCCAGGAATCAAACAGATTCCTGGAACAGATTGAGTTTGACAACCAAAGTACCACTGTATTCTGCTGCACTCACAGCCTGCTTGTGGACTTCCCATTGGCATCTGGTCACTGCAAGAACAGGTTGTTGAACTAGATGGGCTGTGATGGCCTGGGAATCGGATTCAGAGGCTGGACCTGAGGGATCCCAGCCTGCACAGGAGTCCCCACCTCCAAGTGGGGCTGAGCCGGGGCAGGGGCTTGAACCTGAAGGGCCCTCACCTGTACCAGATCCTCAGGAGCAGACACCAGCTGAATCCGCTCTGGCTCCGGAGGTGATCGAGGACCCATTGCCTGCAGGTGCTCCTCTCTCAGCACTGTTAGGGGAAGGTGAGGTTGCCTCTGGGTCTAGTCACCCTCCAACCTCTCCTGAGCTGAAGAGGCTCAGGGCAGAGAGGCAGAGGGAACTAAGTTCTCACAGGAGGAGTGTTCGCCTCCAGGCCAGGAAGGTGGAGCTGACTGAGAACATATTGGTGTGGGTGGGATGTAGTGGCCTCAAAGTTTTGCAGGCACAATTAGGAATCTTGGGTCAACCTTTGACCTACCAAATTCCCCTTCTCTGTCTCAATAACGCTATGGTCAATGGCAAACAAGAAACATTGTTTACCAGCTTCTGCCTGAATCAATGGAGGGTTGTTGTTGTTTAATTCATAAAGATATGTTTTCAGAATGAGGTAGAAGCTCTGACATTTAGCCAGAAGCAGGATGTTTGCTTTACTAGTATCACTGGAAAGCACAATGCTCCTCATGTATATAAAGTGAATTATCCAAAACTGAATGTGATTTTGCACATCTATGCCACATTAGGTTTAATGATAACTCAAAATATTGGTACAAATGGAACTTGCCGCTGAGGTATTCACTTGCATTTGCCAAAGTTCTCATACATTGCAATTCTGGGGCAGCTATTTCACACGTGTGTGTGTGTGTGTGTAAATGTGTGTGCATGGCTAGTTGTCACTGAGATGGTGAATTTGTGTTTGAGTCAGTGGAGGTTGATTCATTAGGGTGAGTATCCCTTCAGCCAGCTCATGGGCTAGAACTGGCTATCAGCTTCTTTCTCCGTAGTGCCTGTAGAACTCAACGGGGACTGGGGGCAAGGCTAAAATTAGCTGGCTCCATCTGTTGTTGGTCTCACTGAAAAGTCTCATTGGGCACCAACTGCCTCTGGTCTGAACTTTACAAAGTGTAGGAGGAAGCCCACATAGCTGAATGAACAACAGCAAGGAGAAGATCCCTGTACACAGAAAACCACCATGTACAAGAGCAGGGTCTAGCATCATATTTGACTTGCTAGTTTTTGATGTGTAGGAATCTTCCTTCATGCCTGCTAGGGAGCACTCTGTTGCTGTTTAGTCGTTTAGTCGTGTCCTACTCTTCGTGACCCCATGGACCAGAGCACACCAGGTACTTCCGTCTTCCACTGTCTCCCACAGTTTGGTCAAACTCATGTTCGTAACTTCGAGAACACTGTCCAACCATCTCATCCTCTGTTGTCCCGTTCTCCTTGTGCCCTCCATCTTTCCCAACATCAGGGTCTTTTCCAGGGAGTCTTCTCTTCTCATGAGGTGGCCAAAGTATTGGAGCCTCAGCTTCAGGATCTGTCCTTCCAGTGAGCACTCAGGGCTGATTTCCTTAAGAATAGATAGGTTTGATCTTCTTGTAGTCCATGGGACTCTCAAGAGTCTCCTCCAGACCATAATTCAAAAGCATCAATTCTTCGGCGATCAGCTACATACCCCTCAACCGTCCCAGACACCCCAGAATTACAGAAGCCATCCAAGCTTCTGATTGGATTCCAGGATGTCCTGTTTTGGCTCCCGCAAGAGCACCACCCCAAAGATTCCCTTGGGGGGTGCACTCTCATGTGAGTCACATGACTTGTGCAAGAGTGCAGACCCCAAAGATGTGCAGGGTATGCAAAGGGTATGCATCCCATCATGTGAGCTCCTGCAAGATTGTGGCCCTGAAAGATGCACGTTTTGGGGGGCACTCTCACATGAGTCACATGACTTGTCCAAAGATGTGCAAACCCAATTTTCCACCGCAGCATGTGAGAGGGTATGCATCCCATCATTTGAGCCCACATGTACATCCAGATTTGCCACTTTCACAATAGACACTAGACTTAAGTATGCAGCCTTCTGTTGTCCGCAACTCACACTTTGCTTGTATGTTTTTCAATAAGCAGACATTGCTTTTTCAATAAGCAGACCCCCAGCCTCTGTGTTTTCTCATCTAGGAATGGGGGAGGAATTCAGTTGGGTAGGACACACCATGCAGGAGCAGGCCAGCAGAAGAGGGCATTGCCACTTACTGGGCTGATGCAGGGCTGTGCGTGTGCCCTGGTGGAGTCAGTTCTTGCTCTCCTGCTCACATGGTAAGCAGCAGTAAAACTGCAACCAGGAGCCCAGCTGCCCAGTACCTCCTTCTGCTGCTGTGACTTGGCCAAACAACAGCCAAGATTTTGCAGAGGTATGTATTGCAGCTGTACATACACACAGGGCTCACAGCCAGTGGCGGAGCTAGCTGCTCAGGCACACACAGGGGTGCGGCGATCCGCACGGGGAGGCCGAATTGGCGTGGTGGCGATCTGCCTGGGGGCTCCGATCGGCACCGCAGTGATCCTCCCGGGGGGGTTGTCACCCCCCCGGATGACACCCAGGGCAGACCGCCCCCACTGCCCCCTTCCTACACCCCTGCTCACAGCTCCCCACCCTGGGGGTGACTGCATTGTGAAACGCCTTCCTCTGCATAGAACCCACGCACTCTAATGGCAGGCATTTTGCCAGCTATCTAATACACAGCCAGTCAGCGCAGGCTGCTGATGTACTTTGTTAGAAAGAGGAGTTGCACACCAGCAGAAATCCTAAGCAGCTCGAACTGCTGTCTAGCTGGGCATAGGAAAGGGCAAACAAACATTTTTCGAATGTGCATCTAGCCCTCAGGATTCACCGTTGATTTTGATATAAAATGTTATTAACTTTGGCTCCTTGTACAAAAGGTCGTGATCAATAATTGTTTCAATCTGCCTGTTTTCCCCCACCCCTCCTCCTCCTTTCTCGTCTGTCTCCCGAGACATTTCTGGGCTGCTGCCAATGTAGTTTTTGGCTCACCAGCACATTACATTGTATCGCCCGCTCCAGATCTGTGGGTGTTTATCTTATCTTTTCATTAGCTTGAAGATGTGTATATGTGTTCTGCTTTTCTTAAATTTACGCAGATTAGAAGTGTCCATAACTCTTCTGAGGTCAGCCCAAGGAGAAAAGAAAAGGCTCAGCTCTGGCTTACCACTCTATTCTGCCTCAGTCAGACCACACCTGGAATACTGTGTCCAGTTCTAGGCACCACAGTTTGAGAAGGATGTTGACAAGCTGGAACGTGTGTAGAGGAGGGCAACCAAGATGGAAACCAAGCCTTATGAGGAGCGCTTGAAGGAACTGGGTGTGTTTAGCCTGGAAAAGAGGAGGCTGAGAGGAGACATGATAGCCATCTTTAAATATTTCAAGGGCTGTCACATGGAGGATGGAGCAAGATTGTTTTCTCCTGCTCTGGAGGGTAGGGCTTGAACCAATGACTTCAAGTTACAGGAAGAAGAAGAAGAGTTTGGATTTGATATCCTGCTTTATCACTACCCGAAGGAGTCTCAAAGCGGCTAACATTCTCCTTTTCCCTTCCTCCCCCACAACAAACACTCTGTGAGGTGAGTGGGGCTGAGAGACTTCAGAGAAGTGTGACTGGCCCAGGTCACCCAGCAGCTGCATGTGGAGGAGCGGGGAAGCGAACCCGGTTCCCCAGATTACGAGTCTACTGCTCTTAACCACTACACCACACTGGCTCCAAGGAAAGGAGATTCCAACTAAACTTCAGGAAGAACTTTCTGACAGTGAGAACTGTTCGACAGTGGAACAGACTCCCTCAAGGAGGTTGTTGGATCTCCTTCCTTGGAGGTTTTTAAGCAGAGGTTGGATGACCATCTGTCAGTTGAGATTCCTGCATTGCAGCAGGTTGGGCTAGATGACCCTTGGGGTCCCTTCCAACTTTACAATTCTATGATTCTAAACCAGTAGTGTGTCTTTTAAATCATTGGCCCAACTTTTATTCCATGCTGAAGATATCAAGCAGAACAGTTACCCAGAGCACAATGACTTGTATCAACTGGAAAGGAACTTCCCCTCCCTTTCACTGAAGCCTTTCTTAAAAATAAATAAATATGCACACAGTGACATGACACCCTTTTAAGATCTAGACATTTTGAAGTGAATACTGCATTGGTCACCTAGCAACAATCTATCATCACTCCATTGGATATAGTTAAAAAGGATCCCAGGAAGTATGAGAAGCAACCTATTACCTTGTGTTAGGTGAGCAATCCTATATCCCAGTTGTGCTGAAAGTGAAGTTATACTTTGGAAAGTTGATTTAAAGTTTACGGATTGTATATTGTTAAAAGAGAACTATATGAAGATGCTGTGCAGGTGGTATGTCACACCAACAAAATTGGCAAGAATGTATAAAACAGAACAAAGGAATTGTTGGAGATGTAAAGAAAGGGAAGGTACTTTTATCATATGTGGTAGGAATGTAAGAATATTCAATTTTGGGGGGAAATGATATATAATGAATTGAAAACAAATGTTTAAAATGTCATTTACTAAAAGAAGAAGAAGCTTTTTTGATAGGAATTTTAGGACAACTACTGAAAGAAAAATGGACCTTATTTATGTATGCAATGACAGCAGCAAGAATTCTGATAGCACAGAACTGGAAGAGTGGAGAAATACCATCGTAGGAACAATGGCAAGAAAAGTTGATGAACTATGCAGAGTTGGCAAAGTTAACAGATAAACTGCATGAAAAATACAATAGTGACTTTAAAAAAGAATGGGAACCTTTTACATCATATTTGCAGAAACAACAAAAAAATATAGTCACTGGAATGATTTAAATAAACATTTGCAATTTTATTTATAAAAAACAAGAAACTTAATAGTACGATAATACAGAAGTATATATAAACAGCAGAATGTAACATGAGATGTAATAAACCAGGGATGGAACTTGAGGGAAGTCAGCAGGAAAGGGGGAAATTGAAACCTGAATGTAATGTAATGATTACAGATATTGTAAAAATGAAAAACCCAATAAAAAAAGAATAGCGGGGAAAAAATGAAAGAGAGATTATGCCATTGTGGAGTTGTGCTGGCTTGTCCACACAGCTCTACTGGTGGTAGTGGACCATATGTTCATCTGGTGCAGAAATATTTCTCTGTATTCAAAATCCTCCAGCCAGCACCCATCTTTCACGCTGTTACTAGAAGTGCAGATCCTCCAACTGTTGTGCCTGATAATTATTTGTGCTTGTCTTTTTAAATTCAACCAAGAGTCTTGTGGCATGTTCAAGAGTAAGTCATTCATCATGGCATAACTCTTTGTGGGCCACAGTCCGATTCATCATAGCCATAAAGTGTTGTCCTGAGTTATAGCTATTTGTGTGTATACAAATACACAGAGAATTGGGGGTTTTTTTTGGGAGGTGTGTGTGTGTGTGTGTAAATTTGATGTAAGAGGGAAATGAAATGCAGAAAAATGCAGAAAAGTACAGAAAGTGATAATTACATACTTAACATTGGTAACCCAAAAAACAGCTCTCAATGATACAGACATCCTGGCATTGGTCAGTCAATTAACACATGTAATGAGTTGAAAATCCTTTGTCTTGTGGTTCAATCCATAAGTGATAGCACTGAAACTCTTGTGTTCTTCACCCTGGGGAAAGGGACTTGCGGTCTCATTTGTAGTGCCACCCTTCCCTGGACAGTGGCTAAATGTAAGGTGTGATAATGTAAACTCACATAATATAAAGACAATGATCTAGATTAGAAATGGCCGCCACTTCATTGATTACAGATGTAGGTGGAATTTTGGCTCAGACATTGGAAGTAAATCCATTTTAGCCTCCTGATAGAGGGTTGAAACTTTTTCTGGGTCATGGCCTCCCCAAGATGCCAGTCTACAGAGATGCCCCTCCTAAGGCTGCTGCTGGAAGCTCTATGGCCCATCTGTGCCACACTTGGCTTTGGGACAGAGACTTCCACTGAGACCCCTCTAATGAGGTACCCTAAATATGCTAGTGGATCAGAATGATGCACCACCTCACCCAAAGTAAAGCTTTATTTCAGGATGTTAATTCACACTCCTGCGTCTGCCAAGCTCCTAGATTACTTCGCTTTTCAACTGGTCTTGTCTCCCAGAGGTGGCAGCTTCAGCATTCTTCCTTCTCCAGTTTTCCTTTTTCTACTTAAGCCTCCTTTAGAGTAAATACCAGATTTCAGGGACAGTCAGATTCCCTCTTGCTAAAGGGAATTGGAGTGTCCTAGCTCCTTGCTGTTGGTCTTGTTGTTTAGCCATTTAGTTGTGTCCTACTCTTCGTGATCCCATGGTCCAGAGCAATTTGGTCAAACTCATGCTGGTAGCTTCAAGAACACTGTCCCACCATCTCGTCCTCTGTCGTGCTCTTCTCCTTGTGCCCTCCATCTTTCCCAACATCAGGGTCTTTTCCAGGGAGTCTTCTCTTCTGATGAGGTGGCCAAAGTCTTGGAGCCTCAGCTTCAGGATCTGTCCTTCCAGTGAGCACTCAGGGCTGGTTTCCTTCAGAATGGAGAGGTTTGATCTTCTTGCAGTCCATGGGACTCTCAAGAGTCTCCTCCAGACCAGAATTCAAAAGCATCAATTCTTTGGCGCTCAACCTTCTTTATGGTCCAGCTCTCACTTCCATACATCACTACTGGGAAAACCATGGCTTTTACTATACAGACCTTTGTTGGCAAGGTGATGTCTCTGCTGCTCTTATGCTTCCCCATGGGAAAGGAGGGCTGGGTAAATCCAGTCTTTGAGTTTTCCCACTCTGAGCCCTCCCAGTGGAACTTCCATGGATAGTGCAAGTTTCCAAAATTTCCAGGAGGACTCCTCACTTAAGGGCCCAGCTATTCCAGCTTTCTCTCTGGGAGATCCTGTTACCACCACATACCAACAACCCTACCAATATCACATTGGAGCAGGGAAATGAGCATGGGATGGTGTGGATGACCTTATTAGCAGCTGTAACAGCATTGCCAGAGGAAATACGTGTCCAGAGTTGACATCAAGGTCTGTCACCGTAGGCTAGTCCCTGGTTTTTCTAAATTTGAAGCCTGTAGCATGCAGAGTTTTTTACTTCAAATGATTATCACCTGCTTAACTGGTTTGAAACCAATTTGCATCTGTGGAGGAGAGAATGACTGTGGCAGGTTTCCTAGCTCTGAATTTGCAAGGGACTTCTTGCCCACTGTACATTGCAGAGAAATAACCTCTTTGTAGGAAGCTGCGGAGCGGGATAAGTCAGAGATCAATTTGTGAATAATAGGCACATCCTTTCATTATGTGAAGCATTTTTTTCCTTCCATACAATTTTGTACCACCCATAGAGATAACATATCTGCTCTTCTAAAGAAGGGTTTTGAGAAATATTTATTATTTTTCCCTCTTGTAATTGTTAAAAGATAATTGAAACTTCCAATGAAGGACTGATTTTTTTGTTTTGTTTTTGCAAACAAATCTAAATGCAAGTTCAATGCCTTGTTGCGTCTCACGTCTTGAATTCACATTATACTAAAACAGATGGAGCCTAGAGCAACTGGTCCCCATTCAAATCTCAAACCACTCCCTTTCCCCTTCCCACTTGCTTTCCATTCAGCCCCTCAACTGTTTCTCAACATTTTATGACCACTAGACATTCTCAGTCGTCATTCGCTATTGGGCTCAGTTCTCCACACTGCCTACTCCTCCACCCAAGATACTTATGCAGACCTTGTAGTTTCCCCCCCAAATCCTGCTAATTCTTCCTTCTAGTGTATGGTCAGTGCCATATTATCCACACAAGCAAGAGCCTTCAAACCTGGCTATTAGAACTGGATGGACTTATAAATGTTGCCAGAGTTTGGGGAATTCCATTCAGTCTCAAATCTGCATCAGGGATGTTACTCATCACATGCAAAATACACTTTTAAAAAATGATTCGCGCAGATTTCACAGATGTCTTGGAAAACAGACAAGCTGGCAACTGCGTGTTTGATGCCCTCTGTTCCGATTTCATAAATGCAAATTCTGAAACGAAACAAAAGCGCCCCTCCCCGTCCCCAACCCTTATCTGCTCTATGAAGACTTGGCATGTTTAAATAACTATTATCCCTTAAATGTATTCAAGTGATGTTGGAATCATTATTCTAACAGATAGAATAGGCATTAAATCCACAGGGGAGTCATTAAAAGATGGCTATTTCTCTCTGTTTGACCGAAGCAGCAGTTATAATGTATTTATTCAGGATTTAGCAAATGGAATTCAATTAGAACTGAAATGGTGTTAAATTGAGTAATTCCTATTGTGTTTGCTTGACAGACAGGAGTGGCATGACCTGAAAAGCTAAAAGGAGCTGAGTCCCAGGGATTCCTGCTGCACTTGTTGACAGCATGTCACTAAACTGTTGTATATCCTGCTTAACTCCTTAATCACCCACTTAACACCTGAGGAAAAACTAAAGGCCTCACCAGTGTATTGATATTAGGTGATCAGAGTCCTACCTTTGTACGAGTAATCCCCTTTATTCAAGATGGCTTGAAGGGGGCTTAGCATTCCCCTCTTAATGTCATGTTAGACTCAGGTGTGCTGGTAGCAATTATACTTTACATAACGAGAGAGAATGGAAAACTATACAGCTTCTTTATTCTTCCGTGATACCATTTTATGTTCTGGAGGCTTTGCAATTTCAAATGTCTCTGGAGAGAGTCTTAAAATAAATAAATAATTAAAAAAAAAGGAAATGTGTTTACACATGCTCATGATGAAATCTAACGGGGATTGGCATATTAAAAAAACACACAAAACCCACCCCTCAACAATGGATATTATTTATTTGTTTCATATAATTTACACACCACTAGGTTGCAAAAAGAAGAAGCTCAAAGCAGTTCGCAGAAAGACAAAACTGCGAGAGGCCAAGTTACAGGGAACCAGGTAGAGGGCCTTCTCGGTAGTGGCGCCCGCCCTGTGGAACGCCCTCCCATCAGATTTCAAAGCAATAAACATCTACCTAACATTCAGAAGACACCTGAAGGCAGCCCTGTTCAGGGAAGTTTTTAACGTGTGACATTTTACTGTATCTTTCATCTTTGTTGGAAGCCGCCCAGAGTGGCTGGGGAAACCCAGCCAGATGGGCGGGGTACAAATAAATAATAATAATAATTATTATTATTATTACAAAACTATAAAATGAATAATAATGTTGTGTTATTCAGTCAAATACATTCTTAGAAATGTTGCCCAATTGGTGCTAGAGATGAATTAGGCTGATGGTGATTATATTATATAATATATTGGTCCGTGTGTGCATACATAACAAACACACAGAGTAAACTGAGTAAGCAACTCAGGACGCGGGTGGCGCTGTGGGTAAAACCTCAGCGCCTAGGACTTTCTGATCACACGGTTGGCGGTTCGAATCCCCGCGGCGGGGTGCGCTCCTGTCGTTCGGTCCCAGCGCCTGCCAACCTAGCAGTTCGAAAGCACCCCCGGGTGCAAGTAGATAAATAGGTACTGCTTACCAGCGGGAAGGTAAACGGCATTCCGTGTGCTGTGCTGCGCTGGCTCGCCAGATGCAGCTTGTCACGCTGGCCACGTGACCCGGAAGTGTCTGCAGACAGTGCTGGCTCCCGGCCTTATAGAGTGAGATGAGCGCACAACCCTAGACTGGCAAGACTGGCCCGTACGGGCAGGGGTACCTTTACCTTTACCTTTTAAACCGAGTAAGCAACAGTCTGAGTGAAATGAGTTTGAGCCACAACTGTCCTAAATGTTTCCATTTCCCCCTCACTCAAACCATATAACAAACTTTATTTCCTCCAAGAGTTCATTTTTATTTATTTTTTTGCTTCATGACAATAAAATCCATCCAAAAAGACACCTGGGACTTCAGCAGGAAAAACCTATGGGTTCTTACGTCCATATGGCATTAAAGGAAAACGGGTTTCTCTAAACTGATCTTATTTATTCCTCCTTTACAGTCCCCCTAATTAGTCTACTACTTAACCTCTGACAATGCTAACCACCATATCTCACCAAACCATCCTTGACACATCTATGAACTTTTGACCTGTTGGTACTATGACTGCAAGCCTCAGTTCACTTCATTTGTGAATTACTTAGCTGAACATTTCATCGATGAATGGCAGCTGGCCAATTTTAATTGGTGACATTGCAAGCTAAGAGCTAGTTTCAATATAGTATGTTATACATGGGAAGAGCTAGTTTCAATATAGTATGGCATACATGGGAAAATATTACAAATCACTGAGTTCAATCCCAAATTCCTTTCTTAAGCATTGCAAGAATCACCAGTTTGAGCTGGCCTCTGGGGATTAGGATTAAGTCTAGAATAGACAGATTTAGATGAAACTATTTTCCTTTTGGCTGATTTATTTTTTCTTTGTTACATGCCTTGAGCTTTCACATTGGAGAAGCCTATGAATCTAAATGGATTGCCAAGGAAATAAAAAATAATAATGGTATCCTCATAGTAATGATGGGTAACTTTTGTTTATTGCATGATCTTATTATTTTTCACCATCTCAGGAAAGAGCACCTAAATGAAGGCTTTGGTAACTGGCAAATTTATTAAAAGGTAATTGATCAAGCCATTATTTAACTGGTCAAAAGGCACGTGATTGGGGCATTAAAATTGTATCATCAGTTGGCAGACCTTACAGAAGAATACTGTGTTCCTGGCAAAGTATTCTGCGTTAGCAGAGAGTATAGTTGCATATTTACACAACCTGCTCCAATTAATATACTGTTAACTATGGTGCAGCAGCTACATAGAGTGCAGATGCCTTAATGACTTGTAGGGGAAAAAAATCCAGCTCACTTCATCAAACAGAAGGCATCACTATTAATTTGCAGGATTGTCTCCAAAAGGGCATTTACCTGGCTGTGGGCAGAATGTTTCATTTACAATCAAATTTAGAGGTGATGACTTTGCATGGAGGTAAATATATGGAAAAGCAAAATGGAAATTCTGGGCCATCAGAGAAAATAGATGTTCCGGTGGATTTATGAATACTATTAACACTACAACCACCTACACTCTCTGATACCTTATAATCATTGCTGCGGTACCTCTGCAATAAAATAATGCATTAAAGAAATAATTATAGCTGCAAACTACATACAATAGGGATATAAATAGCATTTTAAAACAGCATCAAGTCAGAGTCCTTATTTAATGCCTCTGGAGCGCAGTCATACGAATTACTCTAGGCAGCCTCGGTTAAATGGAAAGAATATGTTTTCAATTTCCTTACAAGCAATTCGGCTGCTCTCCATGGTCCTTATCCTGCAATTAGTTAAACACATACATAACTCTGCTCTTGTGAGGGGCTCCCATTCATCTCCACAGACGATTCAGCAGAGCATTAAAAGTGCATGCAGGATTTTAAACAGAGGCAGAGTTTGAGTTGAGGCGTTGTTGGCAATAGTGGGCATTTTAGGTTGGAAGAGCAGACTGGAATATCTGCTAGGATTGCCCACTGCATTTGAGTCCCTTCTGCTCTGCTAATACTCTGGAGTTCATGGGCTCTGTGGCAGATGCTGGGCATGCAAAGAGAGGCCAAACAATACATGGAAGAGGTGGAGACACCAGCCCACAGAGGCTCATCACACGCCACTGCCATCACAAGCCATAGTTTGCTCACCTCTCACACAAAGCCATGAAAGAATGCCTTCTCAAATATCAGCCATTTGGGGGCTTATGATCACCTGGTGCTGACTCATCATGATGGGGCCTTCTCAGTGTGGTGTGTCTGTCTCCTTCATTATTTACTTTCAGAAACAATTTTAAAATATCCCTGTCCACCCAAGCATTTGATGGCTTGAAAGATACTGTACCCCAAATCCTTGAAATTATTAGCTGTGATGTTACACGAGTGGTTTTAAATGTCTTTAGATATTTTTAATGCTTTCAAACCACTTGTAAAACAATTAAACTCTTTTCCTGCAGTGTTGTTTCCTCCCCTGGGCTCCTTTGGGAAGAAAGATGGAACAGAAATGTAATTGGTAAAATAAATGAAGTATTTGGAATAAACCCACAAACCCATTAGAAAGCAGTGGAAAACCATGGTTTACTGTGGCCTGGATTCTCTTTGGGGTGGAACTCCTCTCTGTTCCTAATCTCATTTTGGATTCTCCATGGTGAGATTGCCTGTCAATCAGTTTGCCACCCTCACCTTCTGCAACCTCATTTGTGCTGTAACCCAGCGATAATAGTGGTCAGGGATGAGCCAATTGTCCAGTACTGGCAAAATATCATGGGCCCAGGTCAGATTTACACTGAGAATCACCTGGATCCTTTGGGAGCACTGGGTTTGCAACATGGCAAGGACTGCACAGAGGTGCAGATGGTATAATACAGTGCTGCAACATTTGCATGGGCAGGATAACTTATGATTGCTTCTGTTTGTACAATTGTAGCAGCTCAAAAAGGTGGCGGTGGGAGCAAACAAATTGCAGAAGCCACACGTCCACCCCCGCACCATCTTGAGGTTCCAGTGATATGATTTGGCAGCTACACACAATCCCAGCTGGGTCAGAAGTTGGCTAGCAGCCCAGCTCCTGCAGGAAGTGGTGTGGGGCTCAGTGAGCATCTGCCATGGGAATTCCACAGGCTCATTTCAAAACTTAGCTTTTAAAAATAGGTGTGTGTGTGTGTGTTCGTGGGAAAGGTGTTGCAGGAGTTTCAGAAAAACACACCATTCCATTTCACCGCTGATTGGGATCTATCTCTCAATCTCTGCTCCCTGTCATGAAACAGCAGTAAACCTGTCAAGCAAGGTTGTTGCAAGGACATATGGATCTCGAAGCACCATGTGTAGTTTAAAGGTGCTTTAGGAATGGCAGATGCCAAAGAGAAGGAGATGGGAAGAGTACTAGAAAAACTTACGTAAAAAAACAGCAACAAAAACAACCCAGCACTCTAAACCGACACTCAGCATTGACTGCGTAGTTCTCCAAAATATAAGCCCAACTGAAAAGAAAAAGGTGCAGTGTCGAGGAGGGAAGCACAACTAACATTTTGAGCAGCTCCCATGCCTTTCAATGGGCTTTCACTAGGGAAGGTCTTGATTAATTGTGCCAGAAAGATATTTAAAGAGACTTGTTTCAGGGCACATAGTGGTGGGTTTGGCTTTTCTGTAAATACTGAGATGTTGATAAAAGAGGTAAGCATATGACAAAAAAATCCCACTGGACACTGAAATCCCTGTTGCAGTGCAGGGAACCAGATGGCATGCCTTTTTCAATAACTAACAAGCCAAGATTGTTTTTTTCCAGGAGGCATATGCAGCTACATTTTCCATTAAAGAACATGGGTACCCAATAAGGTTTTAGACAATAAAGTTTTGTTGACTTGGGGGAAAAAAAGATTCAAGCTCGGGGTAGAGATAATTACTTAAAAAAAAAAAAAATCTTCTAGGAAATAAATAACCCGAGGTTCAATTAAATTAAAATTTTATTGTATATAACTATGATTTCCTTTGCTTCAACCCAAACCATTTCAAATCATCTGGAAATCTAAAGGGGGGTGGGCAACCACTACTGTACTCATATATAAAAGAAAAAGAAACAAAGAATACAATGTTAAGTGAAGTAATTTCAAAGCTTTAGGAAATGGGATGTTCAATACACCCATTGCACATTAATTAGTATTTCTTCTTTGTCGGGCAAGTTAATTGCACTCTGTAAATGCTATGAAAGCTGCTGAACACTTCTGATTACCATCCTGAGCTTTACTCAAGGAAAAAAATATGTCATGCACCATTTGTAGTAAGAAAGGAAGAGGATTAGCATTAGAGCTGACATATAGAGGAGGTCAGTATATGTCAGTTCCTTTCCCCCTCCCATGTATAATTTAAAGATAAACCCACACATTTATTTCTTTTCTAATGGGCATTTCATCCTGTAGAACTCATGCCTCTTAAGAGTTCACTGAGACAAATTCTGTAGCTGGATTTTAATGGGGATGGTCACTAAATGAAGGTGGACAGGCAATGTTTTCACTGTCATCACTGATTGCAATGCATACAGTGGTACCTCGGGTTACAGATGCTTCAGGTTACAGATGCTTCAGGTTACAGACTCCGCTAACTCAGAAATAGTACCTCGGGTTAAGAACTTTGCTTCAGGATGAGAACAGAAATCGCGTGGTGGTGGCAGCAGGAGGCCCCATTAGCTAAAGTGGTGCCTCAGGTTAAGAACATTTTCAGGTTAAGAACGGACCTCCAGAATGAATTGAGTTCTTAACCCGAGGTACCACTGTACTCAAGGAGGAAGGGCAATAAGGTTGCATGATTCAGGATGATATACAAGAAAGTATCCTCCTGTCCACATTTCAGCACAAAGGACAGTGCATAAGTTGAAAAGGGATATAGTTAGAGTAATCATTTGTGGTCAAGCACACTGATTCAGCAGTGTGGAGCTCTGATAGTCATACATTCATTGCTATGGAGCTAGAAGATTAATGTGTGCTTTTTAAGGGTATTTGTGGATTTCCTCTTCCATTGAAATGGGAACCACAGTCGGGGTGAGTGCTATTGCCCTCCTGCCTGAGGCCTTCCCATAAGCATCTGGTTGAGAACAGGATGCTGGATTCGATAGGCCTTGGGTCTGACTCACAACTCTGTTTATGTTAATGAAAGGTTCAATTAACCCACAGTAGAGTGTTGCCCATATATATCTGACTGCCCGCAGAGCTCTGGACCAAAGCAAGGTTCTACTTCATTCTTCCTTTGGATTTCATGCACCTGCTTAAACCTGGGTGCTTGCATTTCTTTCACTTTGCCTTTGTGCTACAAACTTTCTGGACAGAGAGTCATACTAGCAAATTTTGCAGCTCATTTCTTGCTCTGGTTCCGCTAGGGCTGAAGTGATTGTAGTTCATACTGTGATCTGGTTAATTACAGTTGAATTCAGTATGTCAGCATGAACTGATTCCGACAGGGCTTATTCTTCAGGAAATACAAATAGGGTTTCTAAAAGTGGGTAGAGTAGGCCAAAATATCTAAAGAGGCCCATTTCAAAGATTAGGTAGCAGCAAATCTAGGTTTGCCCGAAGAGCTGCAACCAAACCTAGCTGTCTTATGAATGTACCTGTGTGACACAAATACTATTTTACTTGCTTCATATACTTTCCTTAATCAGATGTACACTGATAATGTCTTAGGTTCTTCTGTCACAAAGACCTTAATAATCATTCAGAACACAAGAAGCAAGCACCCAGTATGTAAGAATCATCTCAATGTTCTAAAGTGAAGCTGTTGCTATGAGGCTGATAAGGATAAGGATGGATTTTAGGAACAGGTCTGCACAGAACCAGAAGCATTATTTGAAACTCTTTTGCTGAGCCTAAACTGGAACCAAAACTAGTTAATGAATAAAATTCAGTAGAGAGTCTTTAAAGTGTTCAAGTTGGTTTTGATTCACTTAAAGTAAAAAAAGAAAGAATAGTAGTTCATACCAAACTGTGCTTGATTTACCTTCCTGCTTCTCCTTTTTCAAATCTCTGAAAACCACTCAAAGACAGAGAACAAGAAATCTTTTTTGCTCCATTTTTTTTCCTATTTTCAGTAGAACTAAAATATAATTTTGTTTACTTGGTACCTGTAATATTCCTTTTGTATTGCCAGTTCTGTTCCAGAGGAATGAAAAATTGATTTTTCTCTTATATGCTATAGCTAAGAGCAACACCTATGATCTTCATACAATTACAATTGTGTGTGTGGTCAATCTGTTATATAAAATTCTGTGATGATTCTCCAGGAAAGACTGTCAGCACTTCTGCCTAGAAATGTGAAGGGAGCGCACAGAAAGCCTTGCACATTTGTTCAGAGACCAGCCATTTGTATGCATTTGCTTTGTGTACTTGCCTTTTCTGCATCCCCAAATTATTATTTGTACTTTTGTGGCATTGCTAAAGTAGCATTTCCCAAACTGACACTTTTTAGCTATCTATAATGGAGCAACATAGCTCCATTGCATTCAAAACTGAGCCAACAATTCCACCCACTCTCTCTCTCTCACACACACAAACACATTATAAACAAATGAGAATAAGACTTCTGGAGCATACACAGGGTAAGACCATCTGCCTTGCACACAGAAATTCCAGGTTCCATCCTTTGCATCTGAAGGTAGGGGAAGGAATGTCCTTTACCTGGCACCCTGGAGAGTCCTTGCTAGTCACAGTGTTGACAATACTGAGCTACTGTAGATGGACCAATGATCTGACTTGGAATACTTATTCAGCAGCTTCCTGTGTTGCCTCTCCTTTGAAGAGGGCTTCTTTTGTGAGCCTGTCTCAGAATAACTTTGCTGGCTTCTCTATAGGGAACAGAGCTGGATAGGTATAAACGAAACACAGTATTTGGAAGAACATTTCTGCAGTATAGCTGAAATGGAACCTTCTCTAGTTTGTTTCACTAACAGCAATACCTCCTCTGTTTCCTTTTGGTGTGTTTTCAAGTGCTCCCTGGAACGTTTGCCTGTTTGTGGGAGTATTAGTGATAGGTGATAGTAGGCTAAGTAATTTAACTATGTCTTAATGAAGAATAACTGTGGGACACAATGAGAATCCGTTTTTTAAAATGCCAGGTAACATGGAGAAACAAAGTTTGCACCATCAGGAAAGTGCCATAAGTATCTCACCAATAAGGCACATGATTCTCATGCAGAAGATCCTAGGTTTATTGGCATCCCAAGGAGACCTGAGAAAGCCCGCTGTCTAAAACCCTGGAAAGTCACTACATGAATCATTTCCCAGGAATGGGAAACCCAAGGCTCTCTAAATTGTTGCTGGACTCCAGCTCCCATCAGGTCCAGTCAGCATGGCCAACAGGCAGGGATTATGGAAGCTGCAGTTCAAAAGCATATGGAGGGTAATCTACTTTAGATAAGTAAAGGTAAAGGTAAAGGGACCCCTGACTATTAGGTCCAGTTGTGACCGACTCTGGGGTTGCGGCGCTCCTCTCGCTTTATTGGCTGAAGGAGCTGGCCTACAGCTTCCAGGTCATGTGGCCAGCATGCCTAAGCTGCTTCTGGTGAACCAGAGCAGCACACGGAAATGCTGTTTACCTTCCTGCTGGAGCAGTACCTATTTATCTACTTGCACAATGACATGCTTTCGTACTGCTAGGTGGCAGGAGCAGGGACTGAGCAATGGGAGCAAGAATCTATTCAAGTGCTCTGTATAAGGGTTCCCATAGCCTCCAGTCACAATGGCTGGGGGAAGAGCTTTGGATGAAGATAGCAAACAGAAAATCAGTCAAGTTAATCTAGGGCTTGTGTATCTGTGAATCAAACAGCCTTAAAAAAAGGTATTATTCTTTCATTTACTTGGCTGACATTTACTGCGTACTTGAAGCTAATATCGCTTGACATCTCTTTCAATCAATCATTTGAAAGAACAATTGTTTCCCTCAAACTCTACCATAAACACCATTTGTTTTCTTCGAGAAACTTCCCAAGCTACAGATAGTAACTACCCAATCAGATAATGTTTCATCTGCTTTAGATCTTACAGGTGGATGATGTACAATTGTGTAGAGCATAAAAGACATGCCCCATCCATTCTGCTGAAGAGAATATCTGTTTCCTGTTGTTCAGGGAGGCAACTCCAGGTTTCAAAGTGTGTACATTCACCAAGAGCGAAGGTGAGCTTGTATACCTTGTACAAAAGCCAGGAATGTGTGCAGCACAAATGTTAACATCTTGCCTATGTGTGACATTGACACTCCTTATTTTGGGACACAAAGGGTACTTCCAGGCTCACTCTGTTTTCAGGTGGGATTCAATCATATACTGGCAAATTCAGGTTGCGTAATTATAGTTGATTGAAATGTCTTGTGCACTGAGCCCGCTCCCCTAAAAGATCATACTGTTTTCCTGAAAGAAAAGTGACAAAAAAGTGCGGTGGAAAGTGTGGGGGATAACACTTGCTTTGACATAGCATGATCCAGCCTCCCTGTAAACAAACCAGAGTAAATGCTTATTAGTTAATGTTATTGAATTCCCTTGCAAACAAATCAGGGTGGATTTTTGGTGGATGGTAGGTTGGTTAAGCAACCCCATCATTCCTGGAAAAGCAAACAAACTATGACGTGCCTGAAACTGAAACTTTTAAGAAACTTAAATTTAAACATCACAATTCACAAGATTATTCTAAGTGGTCTGTGTGCAAAAACCCATTCTTTTCTACCTGAGAAAGATAATCAACCATTGTTGTGTTACTCATTCTTGCAATTTAAACTAAATTTAGCAGTTTCAAGTTTTGTGATTTTCATTCCCCCCCCCCCCGCCCGACAAGGCCTCTGTTTTTGAAAACTGAGGTTAGCTATCCTCGCCTAGAGTGCTAAATAGCTTGGCACCGGCACCGATGGCAGGTCTGGAAAAAGTGTGGCCAGGAAAGAGAGAGAGTGGCTTGGGGAGTGGCTCAAGGGCCACATAGAGAGTTTTGGAGGGGCATATTTGACTCCCAGGCTTAAGGTTCCATGTGTCTGGTTTAATTTGATAGAGATTTCTGGAGAACTCAAAAGCTGGCACACTGTTTTGTGGCATTCTGGTTGACCTAATAAAGGCAATGCCTTACTGTGGCTTTTGGATGTGTTTGTCCTATGGGCCAACATGGCTCCTATTGCCATTTCTGATCTCTGCGGAGTCTTTCATGCTTCATTTTGTGAAACTAGCTTAGCTGCTGGGAACCCTGGATCTGTACTACATGCCAATTCACTATTTTAATTGGGTCTTTCAGTGGTCAGGAAATGCAATATCCATTTTAGAAATTCAGCAAGGTGAGCAGGAACACCTTATGATTTAGTGTTTTCCTTAGCTGTGTAGCATAACACAGTGAAGCACCATCCATCTTTGGCACACAGTGTGTGATATTCACCCCTTCTTAGATATGAATTCATGACCTTCCTTATATATTAGATATTAGGAGTTCTCAAACATCACTGTACTTTGTCACAATAAAGCCAACATCTTCCTCATGAAAAGTCAGCTTTCCTGTAGATGTGACAGTCAGAGTTCTTATCAAGCTTGTCTTGTGATACCTCTTGAAAACGCTCCGCCGTAAGTTTGCTAACATGACCCCAATCTCGACAGGCATCCGCTGAGATATTTTCCTTGCTTATGCAAGCCCTCCCTCCAATCTCCAAACAAATCCATACAATTTAAATGTGAATGCAGAGGAGTCTTAATAATCACAATGATTTCAGTGGCACTTTGCATAGGCTCAGAAGCACTGCCCTCTCAAAAACATCCAACAATTTTGATCCATTCAAATCTCTCAGATCTAGCAAAGTAATGTATGAAAGGGCAAATTTCACCTCCTAAGGCACAAAGACTATAGATACCATGCCAGAGATAAGAATAAAGGGAAGTGCCATGACTTAGTGATAGAGCATCTGTTTTGCATGCAGAAATTTGGGGGCCAATCCTTGGCATCTCTAGACAAGACTGGAAGACAGCCCTGTCTAGAATTCTGGAGAGACACTGCCACTCAGTGTAGACAGTACTGAGCTTGATGGACCAATGGTCTGACTCAGTATAGGGTATCTTCCAATATAAAGCACTAAGCAAAACCACTCTCTGGGTCAGCTGCTAGCATGGTCAGCATGGTCTTGTGTAGACATGAACAGACCAAATACTTTTTATTTTTACTGGAACTCCAAGATCCACCTACTGCAGTGACATGCAAAACAGTGGGCCCTTGTGGGGCAGAATGAAAAAGATGAATTTTACCCTGGTAGAGTGGGCCAGATTCTCTTCACAGCCCCCACCATCACATCTCCCTTCTTGGCAAACTAGAAGCAATATCAGAGTTCAAATACCTCTTATAGTCAGGAGAAACACTCAAGGAGGATGCAAAGCAGGGCTTCAAGGACCAACCAGAAAGGCCTGGAGGGCTGCATTACCCTCCAGGCTTCAGGTTCCCCATCCCTGCTCTAAATGGTCAGGGACTCCAATCCCGAAGGATTCTATCCATCAATGTTATAAGATCTTCCATTACTCCAAGTGCCTTCTTAACTGGAAGTATGTTATGTGATCACACAAAGCAGACGGCTTCTCAGTGGTGGCTGTGGAATGCCCTCTCAAAATGCCCTCTCTGACTCCAGAGTAGGCAACCAAGGCATTGGGTCTTGGAGAGAAAGCTGTGTTGGTTTCTAGCTGTGGATGGTATTAAGATGAATTCCCTCTTTTCACTTAAGTGCTCTACATGGGGAGCCTTCATCCTTCTGATGTAATCAGCCTCTAGGTCCACTGATCATTGGCCATGTTGGCTGGAGATGCAGCCTGGTTTTCCACCTCTTCTTAGGTCAGGGATGTGGAACCTGTGCTCCTCCATATGACATTTGACTCCAGCTCCCATCAGCTGCAGCCAACTTGGCCAATGGCCAGGGATCATGGGAGTTGTAGTCCAGCAACATTTGGAGGGCCACAGGTTCCACATCTGCAACAGAGCTGCACAGTGCATCTGTCAGAGCTGCCTCTAGGTCCCAGCTCACAGAGGACCAACGCTAGCCAGTAATAACGTATAAAAGTCTTTATTGAAGGTTAGTTTCCATTTCCAAACCGCAGCGTGCAACTCTACGTCTTAGAAGCTAGACCGGCGAAGCTCCATCTGAGTCTCCACCTCCTAGACACCAGTTTAAGACTCTAGCTTTACTCCACCTCTTCCGTTGTTCTTTCCTCCTCTGGGTCCTTCTGCCCCCTGGGGTTTCCTCCTTTCTGGACTCTTCTGACGCTGACCCCCCTGAGTCTTGCCCCTCCTTCCGGCGGACTTTAGGACCTGGCTCCCTATCCGGGCTGCCTGCTGTGCAGCTCGCCTGTACATTTGAACTTGGCGCGCGCGCCCAGCCGGTAACTTTCCTCTTGACCGTTTCCCCGCTCTCCGATGGAGGCGTGGTCAATCCTGACTCATCTCCTCTCGCTGGTGGTGAGAACACTGGTCCCGATGCCTGGGACTCCTCCCCCCCACTGCGCTGTGGTGGGGAAGCTGGTCCTGATTTCCAACTGCTGCTCTGGGAGTCCCCGCTGGCCCCTTCCTTCTGGGGTTTCCCCCTTGGCACCCCCCTTGCCCTGGTCATCGGCGCTCCCTTCTGTGAATCTTCCGATTCGCTGGAGAGGCTCATGGAATCCCTCGGACCACTTTCATCTCCTGTGCTTCCCTCGGATTCCTCCCCCTCGCTCTCCATTTCCTCCCTCTCCTGTGCCTCTGCTCCTGAGCCCCTGACAGCATCATTTCAAGTTTCACTGCAGTAAAAGAAAACCCTCACACCACTCAGCTTACACAACTTATTATTCAGCTTAGTCAACTTTTGTGCACGCTGCGCTTGCTCTTTGAACTTTAGAACTTAAGTGCTGGATTTCAGAGTGGGCAGAATGGAGGAGATGATTTACAGAGTTCTCTGTGGTGGTGTACAAGCGGAGGATATTTATGGGCATGAAGGGTTGACAGAGAGGCGAGCACAGAGCAGGAAGTTAGCAGCACAGATTAATGACATGGGTCATTAAAGCACGGTAGGCAGCAATGTTAATAATCAGCTAATAAAACATGTGCACGCACACACATACACACACACACACACACACACCACAGAAGGCTAGGAATCAATCCACAGATAGAGCTTCTATTTGTCTACTGTATAACGAAACATGCTAATTGCCTCATATATTGTGGCAGATGCCAGGATGCCCTGTGTGATCATGGCATATTTCTCTGCTTTGGGGATTCTGCTATATCATGGAGATTTTGCTTTTTAAAGCTCACTGTGTGAGCTGTGGTCCAGCTGTTTGCCTCTTAATGTAGCATCAACATGGGAAGAAGCCTCCCTCCTCTTGTAGTGGTTGCAAGGCTCCAAAACAGGGAGCAGCAGCTGTGTGTTGAGATGCTGTTTTCAGCCCTTGGATAAGGACAGAGTTGCCACTATCACTGCTCATTCAACCTCATGGCATCCTAGCAGTTTTGCTAATTCAGGCAAGAGTTTGCACTGATTCTTGCTAATCTGAGCAGGATTAAGCCCCCGCCCCAAAGGGTTAGGGTATTTGAAATCCTACAGCCCTTGCTACGCAGGGCAGTTCCCTAACAGGAACTGACACATGTAGTCAATGCAATATTGAATCCCACCCCAATGCTCATCAGTTGGTTGACTCATCACCCATCAGAGCAACATCAGCTGATGGAGAGGTGGGCATTTCCTTTTTTAAAAAAAATGACACATGGGTCAAATTGGAACTCCTGGAGAGAGTTATATCAACACCTTAAATTGGACCTAATAGCATATAGCAGGGGTCGACAACCTAAGGTCCATTGGCCACAAGCGTCCCATGGGGGTTGTTTAACCGGCCCCTGAGCCAACCCTGAACCGAGCTGCCTGCTCAGTGAGTCCCCATGCACTGTGCTAAACCGGTACAGCATGGCGCGGGGACTCAATACCACAGTGCCGGAAATTGCTTCTGTGCAGACACAGACGTCGGAAATCGCGGGCACGCAGATGAAGACACTGGAAATCGCGGGCGCACAGACGTTGGAAATCGCGGGTGCATGTGCTCATGCGCATGTGTGATCTGGCCCACAGAGGGATCTCTGTTGGAGTGAACCGGCCCAGGTGATGTAAACCTTGCTGACCCCTGGCATAATAATAATAATAATAATAATAATAATAATAATAATAATAATAATAATATTTATACCCTGCCCTCCCCGGCCAAAGCCAGGCTCAGGGCAGCTAACACCCAAAAAATTACAATAAAAACATAATAGAAAAAATAAAATAAAGCAATTTAAAATACATGTTGAAATGCAATTTAAAATGCAGCCTCATTTTAAAGTCCATAGGTCAAAACCATAAGGGGAGGGAAGCATAGGGGTCAGCCTGAGTCCAAACCTAAGGCCAGGCGGAACAGTTCTGTCTTGCAGGCCCTGCGGAAATATAGGCATCCAATGCAAAGCTTGCAAGATAGGTTTTATATGGCTGTGCACTGAAGTGCCCAGGCAACATGGTAGTGACAACATTTTGCAGTTTCTAAACTGTCTTCAAGGTTAGACCTATGTGGAGTGCATTACAGGACTCAAGACCACATAGAACACACTACAACACTGTTGCTATGAAATTTTGAACCTGGGGAATATAGCTTCGGCAGACCATTTTATTCATTTAACTCCCCTCCCACTCCCATATGTACCTCTAATATGTACCTATATATAGTCACATATATTTATATGGAAAGCACTCCCCAGTGTATTAATATTGTTGTGCCTTCCTGAAGACTTGAATTGAAGCCAGTGCTGGAGAATATGCATTTCTGCTGTCACCAGCAGTGAAGACTGACTCATTGTTTATGGAATATTTCCTGTCAAAGTCTGCAGGTTTTGAAGAACTTATTTGAAGAAAACGAATATGGGGGGGGGGGAGAGCCCTCACTTGTCAAATAAGATGCACACCTACGTACTTCAGGAGAATACAATATTGGATGTCGAAAAACCTGAGGAGTCAGCAACAAGAGTTTCTCCACTATCCAGAGGGATCAATGGGAAATTCTTCCAGAGAAGGGCTTGGTCTACCCATGCAGTTGAATGGGGAAGTAGAATCTTGAGTGATAAAGAGTGGACTGTGTCATTTTATGTTGCAGGTAGAAGATGTATCTATTGCTCTCCATGTAACTTCTCCTGCAAGTTAAAAAAGAAAAAAGTTGGTACTTGAGGAATAAAGATTCAAGGCCAGACTGTTTCTTGCTGGGTTAATTTTCTACTTGCAGAAGTGGTTTTTTTTAATACTAACACATGGGTGGTGCTGTGGGTTAAACTACAGAGCCTAGGACTTGCCGATCAGAAGGTCAGTGGTTTGAATCTCTGTGACGAGGTGAGCTCCTGTTGCTTGGTCCCAGCTCCCGCCAACCTAGCAGTTTGAAAGCACGTCAAAGTGCAAGTAGATAAATAGGTACCGCTCCAGTGGGAAGGTAAACGGTGTTTCCGTGTGCTGCTCTGGTTCGCCAGAAGCAGCTTAGTCATGCTGGCCACATGACCCAGAATCTGTACGCTGGCTCCCTTGGCCAATAAAGCGAGATGAGTGCCGCAACCCCAGAGTCAGTCACGACTGGACCTAATGGTCAGGGGTCCCTTTACCTTTTACAGGTGTAAAAAACATGACTCTCCCCATCTGCAGCCTGATATGGCACACTCCATTCTGCTACTTCATTCCCTCCTCATACTGTTGCATCTTTTTGGATCAGACACAAGTGCTGTGCAGGCTGTAGCTCTCTTCAGAGACATGTGTATCTTAAATATGTGCAATCTTCATTCCCAATATCCCTCTGTGTGCCCCCTCTACTTCAGATCTTCCTGCACTGACAGGAGGGGATGGAGGATATATTTGATTAAGTTTGATTCAGTAAACTGTGAATTTATCAAAATTACAAAATAATTTGTGAACCAAAACATCGCCATCCTTTGACATTCTTGCAACTCTGAATTTTTCAGTGCAGTTCTCCAGGCAGGCGATGTGTACGAAAGCACACATATAAGATGCAACATTTACCTAAAAATGCAAATATTCTAGTGAAAATAATGTATAAAAATGTTTTACACTTGGGGAGACTGCATATGACCATGTGTATGTTAGGATCGTCCTACTCTCCTATAGGACCCTGGCATGTTCTCCCCCTTCTGGTCGATCGTTTGGGAGCTTCAAAAGCTTTCTTCAGCCCGAACATCACAGCGACTGATACCAAGAAGCATCAGCACACTTAGGGATCCACAGAGTATTCGCAGTTTGCGTAACAGAACTCAGTAGCACAGCATTTTGGCTAATCTACATTTATTTACATATAATACATTCGGAGCACTCCTCTTTCTCATTAGACAGCAAAGAGAGAAAGAAACAAAGGACAATAGTCCCATTTCACAGAACACAGTAACACAAACATCCTGTCTCCGTCACTTCCCACACTGTGGAATGAAAACATACACTGTCATGTGATAGATAACAATCTCATGACTGCAAACACGGAGCAAGAATCCTAACAGTGTAGGCACTAAGATGCTGCTGAATTTTCATGAGGACTTAAAGGAACTTGCAGGCTGATGTGGAAACATGGAGAACTGAACTTCTCCATGTGCATTCAGGTGAATAGGTTTGGAGTTCCCCTTGCTATCAGAAACTCCAAATGCCCTTAGCATTGCCCTTGCAAGCTTCTGGCTCAAAATAGGAAGGTATGAAGCTGCGCTCTGCCAAACCTTTCAATGGTCTTTCCCCCCAAACTATTCAAGGGGTAGAACACCATTTCCAAAGGCAATGCGGTACCTATCTTATTTTACTGTAAAGGTAAAGGTAAAGGGACCCCTAACCATTAGGTCCAGTCATGGCCGACTCTGGGGTTGCGGTGCTCATCTCACTTTATTGGCTGAGGGAGCCGGCATACAGTTTCCGGGTCATGTGGCCCGCATGACTAAGCCGCTTCTGGCGAACCAGAGCAGTGCACAGAAACGCCGTTTACCTTCCCGCCAGAGCAGTACCTATTTATCTACTTGCACTTTGACGTGCTTTCGTACTGCTAGGTGGGCAGGAGCAGGGACTGAGCAATGGGAGCTCACCCCGTCGTGGGGATTCGAACCACCGACCTTCTGATCGGCAAGTCCTAGGCTCTGTGGTTTAACCCACAGCGCCACCCGTGTCCCTCTTATTTTACTGTACAAGTCGACTAAATGGCTCTTCATTTTTCTTTAAGTGTTGCTTTTAAATGTTGGCTACCAACTAGGCAGTCCTTTCTGGGGTGCCCAGTGCTGTAAGTATGTGCAAGGCTTTAAATAAATTCCAAGAGCAAATCTTAAGGATGGGCAGGATAGAAGGGGGTAGAAATGTGCCAGATGTGGAGAAAGTGGAGAGAGGATTTCATCCACTCTCATAACTCTACAAGCCACCGAATAAATGCTGAATGAGGGGATATTCGGGGTGGACAAAATGAAGTATTCCCCCCCCCAAGAGCATGTATTTCTATACACAGCACATAGTTAAATTATGGTATTAGTGTTGGTGCTGACCATTAAAGCTCTAGGTTCAGCCCTGTATACCTGAAGGAGCATCTCCACCCCAGTCATTCAGCCCAGACATTGAGGTCCACCACTGAGGGCCTTCTGGCAGTTCCCTCACTGTGAGAAGTGAGGTTACAGGGAATCCGGCAGAGGGCCTTCTCAGTAATGGTGTCCACCCTGTGTAACGTCCTCCCATCAGATGTTAAGGAGATAAATAACTATATAAGGTTACCATACGTCCAGAACTTTCGGAAATCGGCAGAAAATGTCTGGACACATGCCAAACCATGTTGGCAGTGTCGTTTTTGCCAATTTTCTTTAAAAGTAGCCTAACTTTGCAAAACAAAAACAAAAACACAAAAATGTTGGGCAAAACTTTAAAAAGCTCAATTTTCACATCTTGAAACACGGCAACCCCATAACTAACTACAACCTTTAGAAGACATCTGAAGGTAGCTCTGTATACGGTAGTTTATAATGTTTAATGTAGCTGCCCAGAGTGGCTGGGGCAACCCAATCAGATGGGCTGGGTGCAAATACATCACCATCATCACCACCATCATCATTACAAGAGGTGGCAATGGCCATCAACTTCAATGACTTTGAAAGACAAATTGATGGAGGATCAGCCTACCAATGATTACTAGCAATGATGAATATATATATATATTGCTTCCACTATCAGAGCAAGTATGATTCTGCAGACCAGTCACTGGAATGCAATGGGAAGAGTGGGATATTGAGCTCATCTCCTGCTTGTGAACTTCTCCTAGGCATCTGGTTGGCCACTGTGGGAATGAAGATGCTGGAGAAGATGTGCCTGTGGTCTGATCTGGATGAACTCTTACAGTGTTGCCATGCAAACTTTCCATCTAGTTAGTAGAATTGACTTAATAAATTGCAGCACCAAACACATCATAGGGGATGCAGTTTCTGGTGTCAACTGCACAACCCACTTAGCATATGGCGATAACATTAGTTCATAGCTCTAACATCTGACAGGGATGGGGCACCTGTGGACTCAAGACGTTGTTGATCTCCAACTCACATCAGCCACAGCCAATAGTACCTGCAGTCCAGCAACAAATAGAGAGCCGCAGGTTTCCCACTCTTGTTTTGACTGACAGATTAAATTACTAAAGAGTTACACTTGATTACTTGATGCTTGCTGTATTGATTACATTGACTGAAAAAGAAAAATATTAAAGGGGATCTTCCCATCTAACAAAGAGTAGTATCTGTTCCTTATTGAACTGTATGTTTTCTTATGTGTCTTTCTTACATCCCTTAAAAGGCATCTACACTGAAGTTTTGCTATAAATTCACATTTAAACTGGATCAAATAATTAATTGGTTGACAGGCATCTACACAGTCTTTAATTGGCTGACATCCCCGGTGCTAATTGTCGTCAAGAACACAGCCTCCCTCACTTTTTGCTACATGTTGGAATACAAAAAAACCAAAACACATTCAAAGCATGTTGCTATGGAGATGGCAATCCATTTTGGGGACTGATCATTTCCTAGAAATTAAGACCTCTTACACTAAATAGTATGAAGACGTTTTTGTGTGGGTTTGAATGTTATATAAGGAACTAGCTGCAGATCTGACAGGTATAGCAATGCACAAATAGAATAATTTACAAAAAAAACCCCTCATCATCTCCATTTGTATGCAAGGCTGAGCCTCATCATTTCCTAAGAATATCTGTCTGTCTATCCAATATACCACATTTCCTTTAAAAAGCTCACGGCAGTTAGTGAAATAAATCGAAAACAAATAACTTCCAAATTACTGAAAGAATACAGAAGGACAGACAGTCACTAAGGCAGGCATAAGGAATATGTGGCCTTCCAGATGTTATTGAAGCAGATGTTGTCATCCAGCATGGTGAATAGCCAGGCAAGATGGGAGATGTCATCCAACAACATCTGAAGAGCCCCATTCTCCCCATCCCTGCATATTATATATATATAAATAAAGTCATATGAGGTGTAGGCTGAATTTCTGATGAGCGTCTAGAAACCATGCTCTGTGGGGAATGGCTGAAAAAGGTGGCTATGTTTAGCTGGAGTAGACAACATTATGATGTCTTCAAACATCTGGAGCAGACAAGTGGTCTTCAAATATCTCAAGGGCTTTAATGCAGAAAATGCCACAAGCTTGTTCTGTGTTGCTTCAGTGGCCAGAACTAGAACCAATGGGTGGAGATTACTAAGACAAGTACAAATACCTGTTGTAAATGTAAAGAGAGAGAAGGTACCTTTTATCATATGTGGTGGTCATGTAAGGTAATGAAAGCTTTCTGGGAAATGATACATAATAAATGGGGGGAAATGTTTAAAATAACCTTTGTAAAAAACAAACAACCAGAAGCTTTTTTACTAGGAATTTTAGGTACCGACATTCCAAAGGAGCTGAAAAGACTGTTTATGTACGTGAGAACAGAGAATATTATGAAAATGATTTATAGGTGGTACATGACCCCAGTCAAGCTTGCAAAAATATATCACTTGCCCGATAACAAATGTTGGAAATGTAAGGAGACTGAAGGTACATTCTTTCACCTTTGGTGGACATGCCCAAAGATTAAGGCTTTCTGGGAAATGATTTATAATGAGATGAAAAAGGTATTTAAATATACCTTCTTGAAAAAACCAGAGGCCTTTCTCCTGGGCATGGTTGGCCAATTGGTGCCAAAGAAGGACAGAACTTTTTTTATGTATGTGACAACTGCAGCAAGAATCCTCATCGCAAAATATTGGAAGACACAAGATTTACCCACTCTGGAAGAATGGCAAATGAAGATGATTGATTACATGGGACTGGCAGAAATGACCGGCAGAATCCGAGACCAGGGAAAAGAGTCGGTGGAAGAGGACTGGAGGAAATTTAAAGACTATTTACAGAAATATTGTAAAATTAATGAATGCTAGAATGATGTTGGATTGAAATTAAGTGGTTACAAGCTGTAATGCAAAGGCTCAGTAATAAATTAAAATAATCTATATTAAGTTACAATAAGAATTTGCTGAATTATGATTTGATTTAGAATACAAAAGGGGGAGGTGAGAGGAGGTTCGAGACATAAGGCAACGGAAATAAGTGATTGGAATTATATTTGTTTTATTTTGTTCAAAATTGTGTGTTTTTGATATTTTTGTTTTTCCTTTTTGTGTGTATTATTTGTTTCTTTTTTTGTGGTATTTACGTTTGTATTAAATTGGAAACTCTAATAAACATTTATAAAAAAAAAGAGAGAGAGAACAGCCACAAGGATGCTACTAGCCCAGAGATGGAAAGAAAACAAAGTCCCCACAAGAGAGGAATGGCAAATTAAGCTGATGGAATATGCCAAAATGGCAAAACTGACCGTAAAGCTCAGGAGCCAAGAAGACAACAGGAAGAATGGGGGGAAATTGTGACTTATTTAATAATATGCAGGTGAAAATGTTGACAATGGGACCGATGGAGGGGATGGTGGGAGGTCAAGGGATTCAGAGAAATCCCACCATATAGTTATGTATTTGGTAATGTGATAACTTTTTTTACTTGTGAAATCAAATGAAAACTATTTCAAAAAAATAATAATGGGTGAAGATTACAAGGAAGCAGATTTTGGCTAAACATTAGGAGAAAACAACAGTTTCTCACAGAAACTAAACCACATCCTGGTTTTCTACAATCAAGAGCTATGTAAATTTTACGAAAACAAACAGTACAAGCTCTTCAGCAGTGGAACAGGCTAACTCAGGAAGTGGTGGGTTCTCCTTTGCCGGAGGTGTTGAAACAGAGCCACAGAGAGACCCAGAAGAATCCACAAGGTCATGTTCCTAAACCCTGCTCACCTCTCTCCCTAATGGCTAGATTCCTGCAGCCTGCTTCCAGGGCACTGTGGAGATTTACTAAAATGAGATGGTTCAGCAGGTTAGGGCCCAAGCATAACACAGTAGAGTGGCCTGCAAAACGATTGCTAAAAATTCCACAGTCCAGACTGACATGCTGTCAAAAGACATCGCTGAAAACCAGGAGACTCTTCACTAAATTATAGGGGTGGGGAGCCTGTGACTTCAGATTTTGTTGGATTCCGGTCTCCATCATCCCTGACCATTGGCCATGGTGGCTGGGATTGATGGAAGATGTACTCTACAAGTTCTAGAGGGCCACAGGTTCATCACTCTTCACAGTTTGACCTGCTGCAGTGTTGTGTTGGGAATTCCTGCTCTTTAAAGGCTTTCTGACTGCAAGTGGGACCGAGCAGGGAAGCTCTGTTCTAGCTCCTCTGCTTAGGATGGCAAAACCACAGGTCCTTAGGATCCGCCTGTCAGTCGTGGTTCAGCTTTTTCAGTGTATAAAGCTATGAAAAATAGCTTGATGATTACGGAGAATAAGGCAACACAGAGATTGCCTTTGCCCAGGAGGTGGCATAAGAAACGTGCTGTGATGTACTCTTTCCGTGAATGTTTCATTAAAATAAAAAATGCTGCGAGACCAAAATTTCGTGTAGCAGTTAATTTCTCTTTGCTTTGTAATGCCCCTGTTCTAGCTCTGTTCTTGAAGAAGCCAGCCATTTGTAATCTGATTCAGCACTTGCAAGCTGTGTACTCCTCCTCAGGATCTTATGCCTACAACTGTTTTCCCCATGCAAACATGTTGAGTTTAATCAATTATCTGGGATATAAAGCTCTATTTGCTCAGCACAAATCCATAGATTAGGTCTCACGGATAGCGGAGGATGCAAAAGAAGAGAAAAGCAGAAATGGACCATTTGAATGTGAAGATCAGTAAGAATGGCAGCACATTATTATCTTTTAAAGCATTGCTTGGCACAGTGATATAAGGGCACATGGTTTGAGCAACCTAATGAAGGATTGCTTTCACAGGATTATTTGCTCATAATGTAAAGGTGATTGTTAAGTGTCTGAAACTAACTTACCTATATCAGTTTTCTTCAGCCTTGGGTTGGACTACAGTTCCTATCATCCTTAGTGTGCTTAGCCAATGACCAGGGATGATGGGGGTTATAGTCTAACCACATCTGGGGGCTTGAGGTTGAAGAACACTAACCTCCACTGATTGCGATGTTCTGGTTGAGATTGGCTCACTTATCTCACTTATAGCGAGAGCTAGTGTGGTGTAGTGGTTAAGAGCGGTAGTCTCGTAATCTGGGGAACCGGGTTTGCGTCTCCACTCCTCCATATGCAGCTGCTGGGTGACCTTGGGCCACTCACACTTCTTTGAAGTCTCTCAGCCCCACTCATCTCACAGAGTGTTTGTTGCAGGGGAGGAGGGGAAAGGAGGATGTTAGCCACTTTGAGACTCCTTAAAGGGAGTGAAAGGCGGGATATCAAATCCAAACTCTTCTTCTTCTTCTTCTTTGGCTGAATGGAGGGATGAAAGGGATCTGCCAGCTTGCCAAAGGAGTTGATAAAGTTCATTACTGAGTCATTTGCAGTTCCACGGATCACTCTTCTTGCCAGGCTGAGAGGGAAAATGGTGAAAACAGGTTATTTATTGGGACAGTGTGGTTTTTGCAGCTGCTGTTAAAGTTGCAAAACAATGAAGCACGGGATGGAGCAATGGAGAATTTCTGAAACAACAATGGGATATTAGCTCCACCCAAGGCATGATGGACAACAGCAACAACCGGGAAAAGATAGACATACTATTTTACAAAGACAGGAAGAAACATCACCGGCAGAATAATTGCCACACACAGGAAGAACAAGGATGTAGTTTGAGCGCCTCACCTGTAGATTTATAAATAATATAATGTGTCAATACAAATGGAAGTTATTAATATTGCAGTTGTTGTATAAGGGATTGTTATTTTGACTGGAGCGTATTTGAAATTAATAAGATTTTGGAATGCAGAAATAAAGTAAATAATCAAACCATCAATTCTAGCATGCAGGGGCCACCTAAATTATATAATTTGTTATCTGAATGATTAGTATTAGTAATTGTATTATAATTTGGCATTGTTATAATGAGGCTCTTATTGGATTATTGTAACTGAAAACTAATAAAAAATTTTATCAAAAAAAGAGATAGGCTTCCACAATTTGGAATCATGAAATGTGAAGTGCCAAGACGACATATGTCTGCCAGCTGTCGTGTTTCCTCTTTTATTTGCAATGTTTAATACCCTACCTTTCAGGTCAATGAAAGTAAGGGAGGTATATAGTTAAAAAGAAACAAAGCAATTAAAATACATGTACAAGAAAACAACAGTCTAAGAGGAGAAAATAGTAATGGTTTCTCTGCAAAAACAGACTATTGGGTCGGCCTGAGATATTTTGCTCCCTGAGGCAGGAAAGTTATGGGGGTTCCTGGAGTGGCTCACACAATCCTGTCCTGCAGCAGACAGGTACAGTCAAGGAGGAACAAATGGGAAGGGGGCTACCACTAGTGTACCCCAGCCGACACAAGTGTTAAAAGGAGTTCCAGTGTGGTGTAGTGGTTAAGAGCAATAGACTCGCAATCTGGTGAACCGGGTTCGCGTCTCCGCTCCTCCACATGCAGCTGCTGGGTGACCTTGGGCTAGTCACACTTCTCTGAAGTCTCTCAGCCCCACTCACCTCACAGAGTGTTTGTTGTGGGGGAGGAAGGGAAAGGAGAATATTAGCTGCTTTGAGACTCCTTAGGGTAGTGATAAAGCGGGATATCAAATCCAAATTCTTCTTCTTCTTCTTCTTCTTCTTCTTCTTCTTCTTCTTCTTCTTCTTCTTCTTCTTCCTGGCCACCACTGTCCCCATAGAAAGTGTCAAGTCCAGGAGAAACTCCAAATTATGCCCTTCTTCCTTCAAGGGAATGCAACCCCCTGAAGGGCATCCAGCCAATTGCTGCTATAACTATGCCCTGATCCTACAGTTTTGCAACTTCAGATAACATTTATTCCATCATGATCCAGGGGAAATACAAGCGCTTCCCAGAGCAGTGGAACCTGTGATTTCATTTTCACATAACTATCTGTAATCACAGAGCAAAAGCCCTTGAAATATTCCCCCAAATGTGGCAAAACGACTTCTCATTCTTAATGGAGGGAACAGAGTCGAAGCTTATCTATATGAGCTACCTAGAGACCAGTCAACCAGATGCCTTTCTTTTGGTGTCTTCCTTCTGTTGCAATTTTTTAAACAATTTCCAGTTATGAGTGCATTTTATTGCCAAGGGGTCCATAACTCCCAGACTCTACTTTAATGCAGCTGCAAAAGGGGATGTAATAAGTGGCAGCTGGGTCAAGGTTCATAGCTGTTTGCACTGAGTACAAAAAGCAGGCAGGGGAATCAAACCGTATTAGCAAATATCACAGGGCCAATGCATAATGGGGAAAGTGAGGATTATATTGCTGCTTTCATTCATACGGGATGGTTGCACATCACACTTTACTGATAAGTATTATTGTTAGTATCCGTCTGTCTCGACAGACAATGCAGCGTGCCTCCAGGGGTGAAGTCAAACCTCTGGAGAAACACAGTGTCTGCTGCGGCTGCAGAGCCCAGTTACTCGGTCCAGTATATCTGAAGGAGCGTCTCCACCCCCATTGTTCTACCCGGACACTGAGGTCCAGCACCGAGGGCCTTCTGGCGGTTCCCTCGCTGCAAGAAGCCAAGTTACAGGGAACCAGGCAGAGGGCCTTCTCGGTAGTGGCACTTGCCCTGTGGAACACCCTCCCACCAGATGTCAAAGAGAACAACAACTACCAGGCTTTTAGAAGACATCTGAAGACAGCCTTGTTTATGGAAGCTTTTAATGTTTGATGTATTACAGTATTTTAATTTTTGGGGGGAAGCTGCCCAGAGTGGCTGGGGAAGCCCAGCCAGATGCGTGGGGTATAAATAATAAATTATTATTATTATTACTCGTAGCTGCTGCCTCCAGCATTGTTTTGTTGCATTAGCAGCACTGAAGTGACCTCTCCAGGGCGCAAGCCTGGGAAGTGTGTCTGGTGAGGGGAGAGACTCCACCAGGCAAGGCCTCTTTCCACCTGCCTTGCCCCACCCTCTGCCCCTAGGAGTCCTCATAAGGGAGCTGGTTCTGGAGGAAGAACTGTGAGGGGAGAGACTCCATCAAGCTAGGCCTCTTCCACCTGCCTTGCTCCACCCTCTTATCTCTGCTTCTCAATTTGTATTTTATTTTATGTACAGTGGCACCTCTGGTTACGTACTTAATTCGTTCCAGAGGTCCGTTCTTAACCTGAAACTGTTCTTAACTTGAAGCACCACTTTAGCTAATGGGGCCTCCTGCTGCTGCCCCGCGATTTCTGTTCTCATCCTGAAGCAAAGTTCTTAACCTGAGGTATTATTTCTGGGTTAGCGGAGTCTGTAACCTGAAGCGTATATAAGCCGAAGCATATGTAACCCGAGGTACCACTGTACTGTGGCTTGCCATTGTTTTATGAATTATAGTTTAGAAATTATTTATTGTAACTGTTGAGTGGAATTCAGTTTAACTTTTATATGTTATTATTATTTTATACTATTCTAATGATTGTTGAATGTTACTTTTTTGATGTAGGTTGCCTATTTTAAAGTTGTCTTATTATCACATTTTGTATTGCATTAGATTGTTATAAGATGTACATTTTTTGTTTCTTCAGCTTGTAAACCGCCTTGAGTATTGTAAGATAGAAAGACGGTATACAAATCAAAAATGATGATGATGGAGGTCCTGGGCTGCCCAGGGTGACAAGTACTCCCTCTCAACCTTGCAGATGTGGTTTGCAGGAAAGCAGAGCAGTACATCTGGCACCAGAAGGGATGCGGGTGGCGCTGTGGGTTAAACCACAGAGCCTAGGACTTGCCGATCAGAAGGTTGGCGGTTCGAATCAGTATGGCTAACCTGATTCAAAAACGCCCACTCACCCCACTCACACATGAAAACAAAGTTCACCACAGCCAATCACAGCCAAGCAACCACACCCTAGGCCAACCCCAACCTCTCTCAGCACCAAAGGAACACAAGTGAATAGTAAAGAGAACCCGCACAAGCGACGCTGACACAAAACCCCAAACATACATTAAGAATAGAAGCATTGCCACCCGACTCCACCCCACTCACCATGGCCCCCTCCACCTCTTTCCCCCATTTCTTCCTAATGTAACACTAATGTCTCAACAAATGAAACTGATCTGTAGAAAATGTAACTTGAAAAAAGAGACATTGCACATACTTTTGTAAATCAAGAAATCTTTAATAAAAAAGTAAAGAAAAAAGAAAAAGCATTCCAGACCCAGCATCTCCCAGAACCAGTTGAGCCTTAAATGTAGGAGAGCAAAGAGCTCGAAGACCAAGGGCACTTAGTGGCACCCGTAGAGAAGAAGAAGAAGAGTTTGGATTTGATATCCCGCTTTATCACTACCCTAATGAGTCTCAAAAGCAGCTAACAATCTCCTTTCCCTTCCTCTCCCACAACAAACACTCTGTGAGGTGAGTGAGGCTGAGAGACTTCAGGGAAGTGTGACTAGCCCAAGGTCACCCAGCAGCTGCATGTGGAGGAGCGGGGAAGTGAACCTGGTTCACCAGATTACGAGTTCACCGCTCTTAACCACTACACCACACTGAGGAGAAGGTGATGATGATGCAGAATGAGGAAGAGGGAGAGAAGGGGGGGTGGAGATTCACTCGGGACAATGTCATTATCCAAGAGGCTGGGTTCTATAGCCTCTCTCTGTAAAGTTTGAAATTAAAAAGGACTGTAAGATGCTTTTCCTCATCTTTATACTTTTCTGGGCAACCAGCCGGGAGCCACTGACAGCATCTTGACACATGGTGGGTTCTGCTGGCCCTGCATGCCCTGTGTCTGCACAGTCACAATCTCCCTGCCCCCTTGCTTCTCCCCCTACTGGTGAGCTGCAATGACACTGCTGCTGAAAATCTAGCATGGCAGTTCTGCTCCATCAAGTGAGCCACTTCTGAATATACTCCCAAGCATGTATGTTTAGGATTTAACCTCCGACTTCTCCCATTCAGGACTGCTTCCTACATTTAGTTTTCTTATATATATATAAAAATGCACACAAGGGTCTGACTCTCTATGTCTTGACATTTCACATGCTGCTTCATGCAACATTATGTTCCTCTGGTTCTGTTTCCTCTCTTGTCTAGAGGTCACAAGTTCCACGCGAGCACCAATATTATTAACTCTGCCTGATGTGCCTACAGGATGACATTATAAATGCTGTTGCTGTGCTGTCATGGTGGGAAATGCTGTTACTATGAATAGTTGAGCAGATAAAAGCAAAACAGCAGGTGGAAAATAAGATGAAGATAGCTAAATAATACTGGAAATCTCCCCAAAAGGTGCTACAAGGGAAAAACTTCGCATAGAATAAAGAAATGCAAATCATGGACTGCTTTGTCCATAACAATCTGCAAATAATAATAATAATAATAATTATTATTATTATTATTATTATTATTATTATTATTATTATTATTATTACTATTAAAGGTTTCCCAATAGGTTAGCCACAATTTGCACCAAATTATTAATTAAGTAATTAACTTTTTTTAAAAACAACAACAACCCAATACCCCTGCTGTGTAGCCCTTAAAAGTTTACCAAGGTGGCTTATGATAAAATAATACCAATAAATATAACAGCAGCAATATTAGTTAAACAATTAAAAATAAAGAAGAGACGATCAGTTTTGTTTATTTCACTTATGAGGTGCCTCCTGTGAAACATCCTGAGGTGATTTAACATTGAAAACATGTATAAAAATCATTTCATATTTAATAGTGATGCACACAGGCATAAAATAGCTCTACTTCAAAGGCTTGCTGAAAAAGGAAGGTAATGGGAAAACAGCGAGGATTGCACCTCTCAGATGTAATGGGAGGGAGGTGGTTCTACACTAAAAGGCCCAATTACTACATTGTATGGAATAGACATTGCAATGAGAGGGTGTTGGCTGTCTCCTATAGGGCACATGGAACAGTTGTGGGTAATAAGTCAACCAGTAGGAACAAAAGACAAAGACTCAATCCTAACCACAAGATGCACGCTTCTTCTTTTAAGGATTTGAGTTCTGCAACTCAAAAAGGAGTGCAGAACTTAATTTTTTTTTTTTTTAGTATGGGAATTCCATAGTCTGGCAGTGGTGGACTCTGGGCTCTCAAATTTCAGTGGCTAAAGTGTGGAGCTAAAATTGGGCATCCCCCCCTGCGTCTCCCACTCTGTTCTACGGCATTGTTGTGGCACCCCCTGCAGTGCAGCACCTGGCCATGCTGCCCTAAAACTGTGTCTGCAGTCTGGGCACCACAACTGAAAAGGCCCTGTCCTGAGTCTTTTGGTTGGGAGACTCTGTGGCCTTATCAGAGGCAGAGCTAACATGCTGTGCACCTGGGGGTGGGGTCATGGGGGCAGAGCGAGCCGCCCATACTGTTCCAAGTATGTAAAACATGAAGGAATTCTGTATCAGGTAAACATGAGCCCAGGGGAAGATGAGGCGTGGGCTCATAGAAAGCAGCCAAATGGAAATCAAAACAACAACAGAATAGCTCGAGAATGGACTCAGAAGTATGCAATGTAATTAAAGAAATTATTGGATAACCTCTACAAATAAAGAAAGGGGAATTCTGAAAGAGAAAGTCCTTTTGATTTGGTGTCCTCCACACCTCGGCTTCCATTCTGCTGTGCTCACTATGTCCTATAAGTGGAACTTTCCTCCCTCTTGGCGTTCCACCTGCATCTCATGCCTTCCACAAATCTGCTCTGGTCGGTTGAGGAAATCCTTGGAAGAGATTTTGGAGGACATGGGAAGAAGGAGGCGTCAAATTGGAAATCCTTGTTTTCCTTGGAACGAAGGAGTCAGTGCTACTTTGTGGATTTCCTTTTATTTCATCCCCTGCCCCTCAAAAATGTGGCATTGTAATTTTTGCCCATAAATTTCGGTGTTCTTTCTGAAAGTAAACCACGGTGCACATTAAGGTTACTATTGTAAACGCATTGACCTTTTGGGGGGGGGGGGGGAGAACATGACAGTAGACATTCTCTTTCAAAGGCACATTCAGCGTATAGGAATATATTAAACAGCTGCTGTGCTTCCAAGCCAGATTGCTGCTGATTTATGCCACATGCCTCTTTTGCTCTCCTTATCACGAAAAGCCACCCTGTTGAACATCCCCTTCCATTGCAGTGAGAAAAGCTAGCAGCGAAAATTGTGTGTCAGCAGCATGGGGCTTCTCTTCTGTTGTCCATGTGAATCGAGCGGTTGCGGGGAGCTTGGGCTGGGACTCTGTGTTCTTTGTGAACTTCCACAAACATTAATTATGCAGCCATCAATATAATTTCCCCATGCATACTGCTGACCTCATTCACTAGAGGGCAACCAAACCCCAGCTTAAAAAAACAAAACAAAACAAAACCCCCTAGCTCCTCCTTTCGACTTCTCCTTTCAGTGACAGAGCAGATTTAATAAGACTCTGCCTGGATTTCATAATGAATACCCTATTAATTTTGCATAAGTGCAAAGTTACTGCTCAAAAAGCCAGTTAGGCTGTTGAATATACATGATCTGCTCTGCCGACAGGTACCCAAGGAGCCATTTATTTCAGTCCTACCTCCCCCCCCCCCACTGCACAGAAGGCAAGCGGTGGGTGTGTTCCTCTGTTTGAGGCTTTATTGTTTGACTCAAGTTCCCCCTACAGAGCTCTGTGTAATAGAGCCCCTTCCGAACGTTAAACAGTTTCTGCAGATCAAAACGTGTGGGTTTATCGGCAGGATCAGAAAAGCTGCAACTGTGAGATTCTGCTGAATTGGGGCGGGGGGCGGGGAGAGATAGGGAAAAAGAGAAGACGTGCTCCTGGTTCGCTCAAATGAGAGTTTCTTTCCTGTTTGAGAAGGCCTGTTTCGAGTGTTTCCAGGCCACCTCTCACCTCATCAGTGTATCACCTCTCCCCCAGCCTCCTCGTTGCCAATGAATGTGGGAGTTTCCAACCCATATTCTGACAGCAAGTCCCCTTTATGCTCCCAGATCTTCACATCCGAATAGCAGAGCCAAGGTGGCCCTGCCAAAAGGACCAATTAGTTCACAATGAGAGGCGCCACTGTAAGAACCACTAATTTAATTTTTTTAAAGTTCACCCTACATCATAAAAATAAAATAAAAATAAAGTCCGACTGCCAGATCATCTCCTTCTGAGCAGTAAATATGAAGGAGCTATTAACCAGGATGCTTTATGGAGGAATGGCTGTGTATGATGGGAAGGGGGAAAAGAAATAATAGGAAGAATGATTACACAAGCATGGACCAAACCAACTGGAAAATAATTATAGGAATTTATCTTTTGTTCTTAGATGCAATACAAATAAAGACTCTCTGAATTATTCCCCATTGCTAGTCATAGCCTTGATTGTGCTATATTTTCTTCTAAAAAATTTCCCCCTCTCAAAGTAGGACTCTCTCTCCCCCCGCCTTTCCTTTTTTTGCCAGGCAAAGGGAAGACATCATTAAGAACTGTTGGATGCACAAGCAGAATAAAGCATGCTCACATGTATGTGGACCTTGCTTACAATTGCTCTATTCCCAACAGTGACTGAATTGTGCATTGTGCAGTTTCCGAGAAGCAGGAGCAAAGGGGGTTGTGGGTCTGGGAGGAGGCTGGAAGGGGGAGATGTGCAAATACGTTTTTCCTCCTGTTACACAGCTGACAGCACCTTGAGAAAACAAGCCTAAGAAACGAGCAACATTGAGAAGTGTGTATATGCCAGCGGGGATATTTTCAATGTGAACCCTCAGCTCTCACACTCGGTCCTTAATCATCCTGCTCTGCAGGGCAAGGGGACCCCTCAGAAACTTGCAAAACACCAAAACAAACAAACAACCATGCCAGCATTAATGTTTGGGCCATGTTGCGCTGTTGGTGTGCACTAAAGTTGACATTCATGTCCAGATTCTCCTCCCTGCAAATTGGGGTGGCAAATATTCACTGCCTGTGCATATTTTTGCCATTTGGTATGCAGTTACTTCCTGCTTTCAACAGCAGCCAACATTTGACAGTATGCGATATGGTAAAATTCATTGCCTGACAGTGACCAACGGTGCATTTTCCATAGTAGCTGCTACCTGATGTTATCTGCCTCGCAGTAAGCATTTCCTGTTCTTTTTGTTCCTACTCCATTCATTCCTTCATTTCCCCAAAGATTCCAAAGGTTTTTCAGCAGCCTAATTCAGATTCACCCACCAAGCTGGCATTTGGGAGTCTCTATGAAGGTAGTGAACTTTCCAAAAAAAATTTGGGAGGTTCTGGATCTCGGTGTACTTCCAATGAGTACATGGGCCACTTGTCATGGATGCTTTAGCTGAAATTCCTGCATTGCAGGGGGGTGGAGATTACATTTGGGGGTATTTCTAACTCTAAACATTTTATAATTAGAAGCATGTCAGGTCTAGAGGCCTTGGTGCATGTTATGCCCATGCCATTGTGAACCTGATCTGGCTATGCATTTAAATGGTTTGGGAGATGTCATCATGCACTTGGTCCCCTGTCAGCGGTGTCACTGCACTTATTGGGAAGGGAGAGGTAGCGGGGATATCAGCATGGTGCAGGAACAGTGGTGGGAGCACCAGATAGCCCTCCTTGTGGTCTTTCCCTGAAGGAATGATCGCCGGGTGTGGAGCACACTTCCACCCGCAGACAAACCGCAGCTGTCTGAACATCATGCCCTCTATCTAACCTTTTGCTCTCTTAGTAGTCTCCCATGCCCTATCTATGACCTTTGTCTCTTTAGATAAAACACTGTGCAAGGAGAAAGTGACGTGGTGGAAAGTGGTGCCAAAATAACCTTGTACCACCCCTCGATCTTGGGATTGGAAGATGTGTAAAGGTCACAGTCCAAAATGTGTCTGACTGGTTTTGCATATTGGTACCTTCTACATTGTCTCCCATCACTGATGTCAGGGACAGGGCAGAGGAGGAGTGGTGAAGACCAGCTTTCCAGCCTGACCCTTCTAGAGAAGGAGGAGACAGTTCAGATTTACAAGAGGGGGTCGAGGGAGGTCACAGCTCAGAGGCAGATGAGGGGAAAAGCTGGGAAATAATGGGAGGAGGAGGAGGGAGAGACAGCTGATGAACTCAGTGTCCTTAGAGAGCATTCCAGACCCCCCTCTCTCCCACAACATGGCAGGCCTTGAAAGTAGGAGGGCAAAGAGCTCTAAGGCAGAAGGCATGTCCCAGCACCGTAGTGATGACTCATGAGGAAGTGGGAGGGGGTGGAGATTCACTCGGAGCAATGCCATTATTCTAAGAGGCCACATTCCCAAGCCCCTCTCTGTGAATATTGAATAAAAGCAGATGGTAAAGGCTTTCCCTTGTCTTGTCCATTCCTGGCAACCGGCCGTGGGGGTTGGTTCCTCTGCTGGCTGACAACTACTAACTAAGATGAAGTTGGTGGTGATGAGATCCTGATCAGCAGGGATTCAGGCTACAGGGAAGTCTGTGTCCTTGTGTGAGGCTGAATATGCACCATTGCTTGAAAGCACATTAAAAGAATCCTAGGAACTGTAGTTCACCATGGGCGATTGGAATTGTAGCCCTGCTAGGGGTCAAGTACAGTTCCCAGGATTCTTGTGTGCACTTTGAATGTGCTTTAAAGGTATGGTATGTGTGCAGCCTAAGTCTTCGTTGTTCATGTCAACAGGTACCTGTGCAAATGAGCCAAAAGGTTTGAACCAGTTTGTTGTCATCTATTATCAAAACAGCAGTCCTGGTGCCATGTCTTGGGATGGATGGACCACAGCTAAATAATCACTTCTTTTTTTTAACATGGGCAAGGAATGGTACTCGAAAAGCAGATACCTTCTTCTTCCTACCTCTCCCAAGAGCAAGCATCAAAGCACACCACCAACATGTCATTCTCCACGCCCAATTAGAAGTGCTTTTCACCTTCCCAAATGGACCCCGGCCCATCTCCTTTTTCCTCCAACGCATCTAACAATTTCCTTGGAAATGCAATTCATTATACCAAAGCAGAACTAAATAAATAAAAAAATACATATACTCCAGAGAGGGAAACAGATTGCTAGATATAGATTAGATGTTCAGGCTAATCCTTCAAAACCATTAAATATTTAACGTAATCACACCACAGGTGACAGGAAGATGTCTGCATTGTTTAATTAGACTTAATTAAACATAAGGAAAAAAAATCTAATATTAATTCAGGACTAGTTTCTCTCTGAATTGATTAAAGGAGGAAGAACACCCATCCTATATCCTCTTTATGGAGAACCAAATGAAATGTATTCCTTCATTCATTAGTAGGATTCTAGCCACGCAGTGCTCATGATCAATGAAGGGAAGAGTTGGTGATGTTAAAAAAATCAACCCTCAGCACCAAAGCCTTGTGGATGCAATTTCACACTGAATCCTAATTGAAATTCCTTCAGTTCAGCTGAATCTGTCCTGATTCATACCTCTTGAATCAAGAAGGGAACTGAAATGCAGCTACCTTGCAAAATTCACACATCTCTGGGTTTTATGGTGCATCTCTCCAACAACAGAAGTAAAAACCAGGCAGAAAATGATGTTGAGTGGTACTCTACTAACTCATTCCATCAACTTGCAAAATGGAATCTCACACTTTCCTTCCTCTCCCCACACCTGCTCCAGAGGGTTTGGGGGGGACCCCTAGATCAGATTCCTGTTGGGGGGGAAAGAGGAAAAAAGTTCTGTTGTGCAAGCAGAAATTGCTGTACTAAGTTGAATACAATCCATTCTATTAGAGAATTATCACTTTTCAGGAATGCATTTGTTGTTGTTGTTGTTTAGTTACTTAGTCGTTTAGTCGTGTCCGACTCTTCATGACCCCATGGACCAGAACACGCCAGGCACTCCTGTCTTCCACCGCCTCCCGCAGTTTGGTCAAACTCATGCTGGTAGCTTTGAGAACACTGTCCAACCATCTCATCCTCTGTCGTCCCCTTCTCCTTGTGCCTTCCATCCTTCCCAACATCAGGGTCTTTTCCAGGGAGTCTTCTCTTCTCATGAGGTGGCCAAAGTATTGGAGTCTCAGCTTCACGATCTGTCCTTCCAGTGAGCACTCAGGGCTGATTTCCTTAAGAATGGATACGTTTGATCTTCTTGCAGTCCATGGGACTCTCAAGAGTCTCCTCCAGCACCATAATTCGAAAGCATCAATTCTTCAGCCTTCTTTATGGTCCAGCTCTCACTTCCATACATCACTACTGGGAAAACCATAGCTTTAACTATATGGACCTTTGTTGGCAAGGTGATGTCTCTGCTTTTTGAGATGCTGTCTAGGTTTGTCATTGCTTTTCTCCCAAGAAGCAGGCAAATTGCATGCAAAAATCCATATACTACAGTACCTCAAGGATCGCCTCTCCTTGTATGAACCAGTCTGGTCCCTAAGGTCATAATCTGAGGCTCTTCTTCATTTGACCCTTCCACAGAACATTTGGAGGATGGCAACACAAGACTGGGCCTTTTCAGCAGTGGCTCCCTTATTGTGGAACGATCTCTCCAGGCAGGCATGTCTGGTGCCATCTCCTCCCCCCCCCCACATTTTTTTGGTGCCAGACAAAGGCATTTCCCTTTACTTGGATTTTGGTCCTTAATTTGAAGGGTGGCACTATGGCCTATATTAGTGTTGTGGAATGTATAAGTCCTGCTTTTTATCTGTTTGTTGTGTTTTTAGGTCCCGGTCCCCTACAATGTTCTTAACTGGTTTCAATATATGAATTTGAGTGCACTCTGTGGGAAAAGTGACTTTTATTATCAAGGTGGACCCCCCCAATAAAACAAAAAATACATACTTTGGGCTGGTATTTTAAAAGAAATATTGATGTGGAAATGTGGTTAACTGAACTTAAGGCTGAATGAAAAACTAAAAATTTTGAGAAGTTAATAAATGAATGGAAGAAGCTGTTCTAGCTGCTGCTGCTACAAAATGTAAAATACAAAGGAATTAAAATATACTCCCATAAAATCAAAGAAAGTACCCCCCCCAAAAATGTGTGGTTTTCATATGGCCCCCCAATACTTGTAGCCCCCTTCATTAGATCCCTAACACAAGTCCCTGGCAGGTTTTTTGAATAATGTGAATTCATCTTATATTTAATGGTAGTGCATGGCAAGCGTACAATTTCAAAATATCATCTTTTACTCTGGCATTGTTTGCCAGAACATGGAACATCTAAAAGGTGAGACGGACCTAATGTCCTATTAAAAATCAGCTGCACGCAGGTCATTGACTCAAGAATTTTGTGCACAATTCATGCTAATTCTGCAAGTTCTGTGCGTGAGAGAGAGAGGAAAAGAGGGAACACTTTAAAGGAGATGTTGCCATGCAATGTAGGGCTCGTATCCAATGTTATGAATCATTTACTGATAGCGTTTTGACACCTCTCTTTGGGAAAAGATATGGCTCAGAACTCTATTTAAGTGTAGATGAGCACATCTGCCGTAGTCAAGATCTACAGAAACTTTCTGTGCCTTAGTACCTATTCTGTAATCGTTGCCATTTTTAATGACACTTAACTGGGAAAGCTGGCAATTGATCCAACCCAAATTGTTGGATGTTTGAATACCTGGGTAAATGTGAAAAACATTCCTTCCTCTTTCTCCCCCATATGCTTCCCCCTCATCTTTTAGGACAGACCTAGTGCCCTCTAAATGTGTAGAACTACAACTCCTATCAGACCCAGCTAGGCCAAATGATGGAGGCACAGCTGCACTGGGTGGGGCTGATGGGCATTGAAGTCTATAACATCTGGAGGGTATCAGGTTGATGAAAGTGGTTCTCCTATTTCTTATGGAGAGATTACAAAGGGAATTTGGAGTTGGGCTTTTCCTGCGCTGGCACAAAATGCAGAAATGAGATGAATTTAAGATAGGATAAATGAGAAACTGGGGGAAAACCAAAATTAACAGATTTGGCCGTCTCTGAGTGAGAGGAGACTTCTAAAGTGGGTTGTACCAAGGCAGTGTTTGGTGAAGAGACCTGCTTTCTGGGGTGCTAAAGCAGGATATTAAGTGAATCTTGCTTTACTCCTAACAAATGTTAAAGGTGTATACTGACCTTTAAAGCCCTAAACGGCCTCGGTCCAGTATACCTGAAGGAGCGTCTCCACCCCCATCGTTCTGCCCGGACGCTGAGGTCCAGCGCCGAGGGCCTTCTGGCGGTTCCCTCATTGCGAGAAGCAAAGCTACAGGGAACCAGGCAGAGGGCCTTCTCGGTAGTGGCGCCCGCCCTGTGGAACGCCCTTCCAGCAGATGTCAAAGTGATAAACAACTACCTGACATTCAGAAGACATCTTAAGGCAGCCCTGTTCAGGAAAGTTTTTAATGTGTGATATTTTAGTGTATTTTTGGTTTCTATGGAAGCCGCCCAGAGTGGCTGGGGAAACCCAGCCAGATGGGCGGGGTACAAATAATAAATTATTATTTTTATTATTATGATTTGACTGGTCTCTGTAGCTTTGGAAAGTGGCTTGATCTGTTTTGGAGGTGCTCTGTGTCTTCAGACCCAGAGTAGCTCTGTAGAAAACTGAGTTCTGCTTTCAACTCCTGTCATGGGGAATCTAAACATTGTTTTCACTCCCCCTGTTCACAGAACTGGATGAAATAGACAGGCACAGCAGAGTGGATTAAAGCTGCCAAATTGTAACCAGAGAAATCCATGAGTTTATTCACAGGGCACCTTTAAAATTTGATTTTTATATGTTTATAAAAAGGGGGGGACCCCATAACTTTTTCATTTTCTACCAGAATTGGGTGCATTTTTCAAGCAGTGCCTCACCTTTGGAGGATAAATGCAATGATTCTCCCACAATGGCAAACTTTAACACTTTATCACAGGGGGTGTGGAGGTGGTGGAAAAATAGCACGTATTCCCAGGAAAGGCTGGGGTGGGTGAAATGCCATTCTCAGCAGGGACCCTAAGCATCATTTGGTGGGGGCTGAGCTTCTTCTCACAACCTTGTGGAATGCTGGAGCTGAAGCTTGTTCTCTCTGGGAGAGAGGTCTTACACAGGGGATGGGGATGATGGAAAAATAGCAGAAATCGCTAGGAATTATGAAATGCTAGCTATTGCTGCAATGGCTTTTGTTAAAATTTCAATACCACTCTTCATCCAAAGATTATTGGGCAGTTTACAATATAAAAGCAAAAGAAGAAGAAGACGATGATGAAGAAGAAGAAACGAAATCAATACCTCCTCAGTTTAAAAGGCCATAGATGGTTTGATTAGCCAAAATCCAGGGAGAAGAGGAATGTTTTTTTCCTGGTGGGGATAAGCTTATGCACCAAAGATCCCCCACCTTACCACTCTCCTCTCTCAGAGCTTCTGGCATTTCCCCAATAAGCTTGGCTTTGTTGCTTGCTGGGAAACAATGGCCATGCCTTCATATTCTTCTGGACACCCAAGGCCACAGAGCCACTTTGAAAACAAAGGAAATTCATGAATTGCCTTGAACTGCAGGATCCACATTAAAAAGGTGAGGACCTCCTCCAAATCACCTCAATTCACCTTTTAATTGGGGGGGGGGTATGCAGAAAGCTAATGCACATCCGCAGTGAATATTTTTGGCATGTATTTGAATGGGTTGAGGAACCAAAAGCAGCCAGAGGAAGAACAAGCAAATACGAGGTCCTCTGCATGAAGACAGAGAAATGCCATTGGGTCACAGAGAGAAGGCAGAACTGTTCAATGCCTGCTTTTCCTCCATCTTCACCCAAATGGAAAGCAAGGCCCAACCTGCTGATAACAGAATAAAAGATTCAAGGAGAGAGCTGCAGCCCAAGATAGGAGAAAAGTTGGTAAGGGAACAGTTAACTGCTTTAAATGAATTCAAATCTCCAGGGCCTGATGAGCTGCATCCAAGGGTACTAAAAGAGCTTGCAGGTGTAATCTCAGAGTCTCTGTTTTATAAGATTTGTAGAGAACAGGTTAGGTCCCTGCAGACTGGAGGTGGGCAAATGTTGTCCCCATTTTCAAAAGGGGGGCGGAATGAAGACCCAGGAAACTACCAAACGGTGACATCAATACCAGAAAAATTCCTAGAACAGATAATCCAACAGCTGGTCTGTGAGCACTTAGAAAAGGATGCTGTGATTACTAAGACCCAGCACGGGTTTCTCAAAAGCAAGCCAAGCCAGACAAATCTCATTTATTTTTCTAATAGAGTTACAAGCTTGGTGGATCAGGGGAATGCAGTGGACATAGTATATATTGATTTCAGTAAGGCTTTTGACAAAGTCCCCCATGATATGATTGCAGAGAGGGTGGTAAAATGTGGGCTGGATGAGATAACTGTGAGGTGGATTTGTAACTGAATGACTGACTAAACCCAAAGAGCATTTACTAACGGTACCTTGTCATCCTGGAAAAAAGTTACAAGGGGGGGGAGGCACAGGATTCTGTCTATTGTTCAGTATCTTTATAAATGACTTGATGCAGTAACTGAGGGGATGCTCATCAAATCTGTAGAGGACACCAAATTGGAAGGGGTAGCTAATGCTGCAGAAGACAGACCTGGGATTCAAGATGAAACCAAGCCTTATGAGGAATGGTTGAGGGAGTTGGGTATGTTTAGCCAGGAAAAGACGTCAAAGAGTGTCACAGATATGACTTAGTGAATTGAGCAGAATGGAAGAGGGAGCACCAAATTTTGAAGTCACACAGGGCACAGCTGTAATGTAAAAGACCATCCCTGTTCTGACTAAACATCAGGAAGAACTTTCTGACAGTAAGAGTAAGACAGTAAATTGCTGCTGCTGCTGCTGCTGCTGCTGTTGTTGTGAGCTGTTTGACAGTGGAAAAGACTCCATTGGAAGGTGGTGGACTCTCCTTTCATGGATTTTTTAAAATAGAGGTTTTTAAGGGGACACAGAGAGGCAGCATGTGCAACTGGGCTTTGCCTGCTTGCCCCCTTCATTCAGCAGAACTCTGATCAGGGCAATTATGGATCCAGTTTACAGAAATTAGTACCTCCTGAGTTCATAAGTGTATTATTCCAGCTTGACTGGGATTCAATGGCTTTTTTGGGGAAAGAGGAAAAAACGGATAGCAGTTCCAATAAGCAGAGGGAAAAGGAGAGAAGGGGCCGTCAACAAGAATGAATGAGGCAAGGAACCTTTCTCAGTCTGAGTGACGTGGCCTGGGAAGATTTCTGGGGGCCTGATGAAGAAGACTGGAAGGCCATAATCAGGATCGGGCCTGAGGTTCCCTACTCTGACAAAACTGGAATACATGAAGTCCCAGGAAATAGGTTAAAAAAACAACCACAGTTCTAGAATAGTCTCCCTCAGGAGGTTGTAGACTCCACAATAGGTTTTGAAGCAGAGGTTGGATGGCTATCTGTCATGGATGATTCAACTGAGATTCCTGCATTGCAGGGGGTTGGACTAGATGACCCTTGGGTCCCTTCCAAGTCTCTGATTCTATGGCCAACATCATTTACTTTCTTCATAATGAATTGTTTCTTAGTACCCATTGAGGTTCTCCCCTCTCCTGTTTCCCCTGTGTCTGTTTCAGGCCACGTAAAATCTGAGCAACAATCATATACATATGATTCTATGATTCTGAGTGCTTTTTATAATACAGTGGAACCTCATGTTATGGACGGGATCCGTAACACGGAACTGACGCAAGCCGAAGCGCTGCATCTGTGCACGCGCGTGGTGCAATTTAGCACTTCTGTGCATGAGCGAAGCGCGATTTAGTGCTTCTGCGCATGCACGAGTGGCAAAACCCAGAAGTTACACTTTCTGGTACTTCTAGGTTGCCACGAGACACAACACAAAAACACGTAACCCGAAGCGGATGCAACATGAGGTATGACTGTAACTCATTGATAATTTTGTGAATCAACAATAGGGAATGGAAGTTGCTTTCCTGCCTTGTTTCTGAGCATTTGGAAGCCTCTGGCTAGCCACAGTTGGAAACTAAATGCTTGACTAGATTGACCTTTGGTTTGATACAGCAGGGCTCTGATGTTCGTAGAGGAGTCCTGCTCAAGCCGTAGCTGAATAGAGCGTACATATATTGACTTCACTATTCCCGAGGATCATCTGCTGTATGATATTGATTCCATGTGATGCCAGTTTCATCGGTAAACTATGCCGGGAGGGTGAGGGTGGAGTAAATCATTTTCGTGCAAGGGAGCTTCTTCCTTCCCAAAGTGAAAACGCATACGAAATGATGATGCAACCGCCCAGAAAGGAGTGACTTTTCAGACCCAGTTTCCTTCATCAAACTTAAGGGCAAAGCGAACTAGGAATGAAGTGCTGGAAGGAACACAGTGTTCTAAACATATTCGCATTTGATAGCAAAGATGCTTCCTTTATAGACATCAAGATTACACATTTCAAGAACAGCAAATCAGATACATACAACAAATCTCAACGGAGTGAAAAATAAAAAAGATGAGACAGAGAATCATTTCTCTTTGAACATCGGGCTTTTCTGTTCTCTTCTTTTCCTGCCGGCTCTCTCCCTTGTTGGTTTTCAATGTGATATCGGAGTCAAACTGCCGTCCTTCCTCTGGAGGAGGAAGGAATTCATCAAGCATCAATTATGGAAAAAGGAGGATAGTGATTCCAGCTCACAGAAAGACCTTTCTAACAGGTAGTGATCGTTGGACATTGCAGAGGTACCAGAAACTCTCTCACAAAGCATTATCGTTAGCATCCATTTGTCTCGAGAGACAATGGAGTGCGCCTTTGGGGGTGAAGTCAAACTGTAGCATTAGCAGCACTAACGTGACCTCCCCGGGATGCAAGTAGTGTGTATAGAGGTCCTGGGTTGCCCAATGACAAGATTCCCTTCTTAGCCTCACTGATATGGTCCAAAGGAAAGCAGAGCAATACATTTGGCACCAGCTTGGCACCGGGAGTTGCTGGAAGGAGGAGTGCAAGGAGGCATTAAACCATCGTAGGGAATCTACTCCAGATTTGTGTAGAGTTTACTCTTTATCCTTTTTCTTCTCCTCCTTAAGATATCCCACAAGGCAGTGAAGGTTTATCATCAGAGTGGAAGGTAGGGTTGTGCATGGACCCTCACACCTCCCCTGTGGTGCCAATCTGTGGCCCTACCAATGACCCACTTGCTGGGAAGCTGGCATAGCTATTACACCTTACCTGACAAGCCACTTTTGCCTAGATGACAACTAAGGGAGCCAGTGTGGTGTAGTGGTTAAGAGCGGTAGATTTGCAATCTGGGGAACCGGGTTCGCGTCTCCGCTCCTCCACATGCAGCTGCTGGGTGACCTTGAGCCAGTCACACTTCTCTGAAGTCTCTCAGCCTCACTCACCTCACAGAGTGTTTGTTGTTGGAGAGGAAGGGAAAGGAGAATGTTAGCCGCTTTGAGACTCCTTAGGGTAGTGATAAAGCGGGATATCAAATCCAAACTACTACTACTACTACTACTATTCTTCTTCTTCTTCTTCTTCTTCTTCTTCTTCTTCTTCTTCTTCTTCTTCTTCAGGACTCAGCTAGACTGGTAGAGAAAAGGTGGTTTATATGTGTTGTCAGGGGCATTGGAAGGGGTGTGTGGTGTGTGTGGTGTCATCCTTGAGGGGTGTGTGTGACAAAATGGCACACTGCGGGGGTCGGCACTTACTGTGGGGCCTGGCCTGCAGTGTGCCAGAGCCACGCATCTCTCCTGAGAGTGACGCGGTGGCTCGGGGCCCAGCATGTGTCTTGCGTCCGCGAGGCGGACTCTGTGGATAGCTCACCCTGCCACCCCCCTGGGTGGATTGCTGCAGCACCCCCGTGTAGCACCCCCCTGGCGGCTCACCCCGGCACTCCTGTGGGTGGTTCGCCCTGCCCCCGCCGTAGCAGCTAGCTACACCCCTGTGTGTTGTATGTGCAGTATAACATTGTGCCACTGGATGGCGACGTGGAGTCCCATTTTTCTCTATCTGTTTTCCCTGTTTAAATTTACAACGCTTTAAACTCAAATGCTTCTTTGAGGTATCTAGATCTAGCCATAGCGTCATTTTCAGGAGCATGGGGGGGGGGCAGGGAAGGATGCTTATTTGCATAAAGCATGGATGCAGTTATGTTTGTTGCTGAAAGGGTGGAGGTTCTGCATCTGGCTAGACAGGTCAATTGCTGGTCCTGAAGGATTCATTGAATTGGCCAAGGGCAGCCTTAATTAATAATACAGCGTCAATACAAACAGCTAATTAATTGCACAGTGGAATCAAAAGCACAGCAATGCATTAATTACAGTTCTACATAGCCTTACTCGTGAAGTATTTTCAAAACAATTCCAAAATTCCCCTCCTTCCTAAAAAAAGGATTGGTTTGGGTGAGGGAGTTAAAAAAAAAAAAAAGTAGACTCAATCTAATGCCAATCTTTCCCCCCTCCCCCACCTGGAGAACTTTCTGCAATGTATTTTGACAAGGCAATTCATCAAATTATTGAAAAGCAAATACTGGCAGAGCTGCGTTTATTGCCGCAGGCAGCATTTTAGCACTATCAATACCCCACTGTATTTGTCATAAATCTGACATTCAAATCCCACCTAAATAGAAACCTACTTTCTCTGTATGGGTCAAGAATGGAATGAGAGGAGGAGGGAAAAGGACATCAAATCATTTGCATTTTTCATGTAATTGGTAAGCTGATTACACACATTCAGTACTTTGTTAGAAATAATCAATCAATCATCTCAGGAGGAAAAATGTCTTTAAATGCTCATTATGGGCTTGGTATTCAATTCATCCTCTTGAGCAAAACATGAGTGAGAAAATTAGGCTCCCTGTAAATGTGGGTGAGCTGCAGGCCTGAATTTCTACACAAAACAAGTTTCTGGTAGATTTAATGAGAAATTTCTTTTTTGGGGCTCTCTTTGAACTTTGGGAGAATTAATACACGCACAGCCTATTGAAAATATTTGCCAAAATGCTTGCCCCCATCCCAGTTTTCCCCCTCTTTCGAAAAGGGTGAAGAGTTTCAAGTTGGCCTGTTTGGGTCTTGCAGTGCAAGACACCAATTTGCTCTTTAAAATCCTAGAGGTGGACCAAGGCTTTTTGAGAAAACTACTGCTTGAGATTTCCCAGTAGTGATGTATGGAAGTGAGAGCTGGACCATAAAGAAGTCTGATCGCCGAAGAATTGATGCTTTGAATTATGGTGCTGGAGGAGACTCTTGATAGTCCCATGGACTGCAAGAAGATCAAACCTATCCATTCTTAAGGAAATCAGCCCTGAGTGCTCACTGGAAGGACAGATCGTGAAGCTGAGGCTCCAATATTTTGGCCACCTCATGAGAAGAGAAGACTCCCTGGAAAAGACCCTGATGTTGGGAAAGATGGAGGGCACAAGGAGAAGGGGACGACAAAGGACGAGATGGTTGGACAGTGTTCTCGAAGCTACAAATATGAGTCTGACCAAACTGTGGGAGGCAGTGGAAGACAGAGCCTGGCGTGCTCTGGTCCATGGGGTCATGAAGAGTCAGACACGACTAAACGACTATACAACAACTGCTTGAGAAATCTTGGTTTTGCCAACAGTCTGGAAATAGACCTGTCTCATACCCTCCAAAATTTCTCCGATGAAAATAGGGATGTTCTATTCCATGATGATAATAATAACTTTATCATTTATACTGCACCCATAAGCCACTCTGGGCAGCTTCCAACATATATCAAAGCATATTAAAACATTAAACATTAAAAAATTATCTCCTTGGCTCAGGGGTTGCATAACTCCATACCCCTCCAAAATTTCTCTGATGGATATAGGGACGTCCTAAACAAAATTGGGACATTCCAGGATCAAATCACAAACTGGGACTGCTTCTGTAAATCTGGGACTGTCCCTGGAAAATAGGGACACTTGGAGGATCTGCCAGGATCTTGCACCATGTGATCTCTATATTTGGCTGCCTGTCGTGGAACCTAACCAATGAATCACGTTGCTTGCTTCTGGAATCTTGGAATCTGATTTGTTTTCAGACTTGACCATTGTCTTGGATCACATCATTTGCCTGTGACCCTCCTAGGTCATGTTGTAGGGTGATGAGTTGACCCAAGCATGTCAATTTCTTCTTGTTGCTGTTGTTTAGTCATTTAGTCATGTCCGACTCTTCGTGACCCCATGGACCAGAGCACGCCAGGCACTCCTGTCTTCCACTGCCTCCCACAGTTTGGTCAAACTCATGCTGCTAGCTTCGAGAACACTGTCCAACCATCTCGTCCTCTGTCGTCCCCTTCTCCCTGTGCCCTCAATCTTTCCCAACATCAGGGTCTTTTCCAGGGAGTCTTCTCTTCTCATGAGGTGGCCAAAGTATTGGAGCCTCAGCTTCAGGATCTGTCCTTCCAGTGAGCACTCAGGGCTGATTTCTTTAAGAATGGATAGGTTTGATCTTCTTGCAGCTGTAAGTACTTTATGATATTAGTTCTGCTTGGAAGCAAGGATTTTTTGGGGGGTGTTGGTGGTGGAGGGGATGCCTAATTCACACTTCCTGAAATACTGTGTGAAGCATCGCTGTTCTTTGAAATTCACACTTCTTCAAATGTTGTGAAGCAGTTGTGATGCACACATCAAGGAAAAGGGTGCATGTTGTAGCAAAATCAATATACAGAAATTCATTTGTTAGGGGGATTTGCTTGCAAAACTGTGGTATATTAAGCCAAACTGTGCATGGCACAATGTATATTATGCAAAAGGCATGCTAAAAGGATAACACATTTTCCTGATGACTACAAAAAACAACAACCAGAAATTGATGCAGAAATGTGGAAGAAAAAAATGGGAAAATGAGAAAGGGGGCAGAAACTGAAATTGACTGAGTTGTCTATCCCTGCTCAGAAGTGTCATATATCTAATTATATGGGTTGACACAAGTGTCCAGATTTGGATATTTGCATGCCATGTTCTGAGAGAGTGGATGAATGACAAGTTGTCATATTTGGGTAGGGGTGGGCATGTCAATTACAAACCTGGAAAAAAAAGTAGGTAAAAGTTGGAAGAGATTGTCTGCCTTACAGTCGAGCCAATATCCTCTTAGATTTGACCTACTAACATTTGCTTCTACTGCTTAATTAATACAAAGTGCTTTTGCAGTGTGTGTGTAACTATCACAATACAAACAGAAACCACTTTATACTCCATGGTAGGTTTTTTAATAAAAGCCTTGAAGTTTTTCCAAGTAATTAATGAATCTAGTTACCTAAGAAAAGAAAACAGAATAATGATTATAATTAGAAGTATTCAGTGACTTTGCTTCCCACTATTTAGATGTAGTTACAGGCAGGGTTTCTAATTAAAGCCCTCTTGATGTTTAGGTATCTCTCTGTTCAGTTCTCATTAAAACAGAGGAATTTCTCTCTCCCCACTTACATTGGTGGAATTGTTTAATACTAGAAGTTTCTTGTCACTAAATGATTTATGCTGGTGTGATGGTGTACCGGAGAATATTTCAACTAATTTGCTGTTCTTAACAATCTCTTTTTAATTGACACGTCATTGCAGCGGTGTAACAAAATTGTTAGAATCCCATCATAAGGACTAGGACCCTAAAACTCAAAATTAAATTCTGATGAAAAATAGCATGGCCAAATGCAATAAGACTTTTCAATCACTTAAACTATACTCATTGAAATTATTTTATCTACACCTTGGGGGCCTTGTCCTCTTTTGCATCCAGCAATCTCAATGAAAAGGCAGGGAAACTCCAAATATTTATTAACTCATTTACAGAGCAATGTAAATTCCCATGGTGGAAAGTGAGTCCTACTGTGTTCTGTAAGATTTGCTGAATGCAATTTCACAAAATGACATAGAGTACAATTTTCTTCTCCCTGTAATCCTGTACTTGCTTACTTGGGAGCAAATCCTGTCAAACACAAAGGAGCTTACCTCTGAGTAAACACATGTAGTGCTACACGGCAAATATACATCTATACCACTACTCCTTTAGAAATCTTGAGTATACTCCTTTAGAAATCCAGTATACCTAAAGGAGCCTCTCCACCCCCATCATTCTGCCTAGACACTGATGTCCAGCTTCGAGGGCCTTCTGGTGGTTCCCTCACTGCGAGAAGTGAGGTTACAGGAACCAGGCAGAGGGCCTTCTTGGTAGTGGCACTAGCCCTGTGGAATGCCCTCCCACCAGATGTCAAGGAAATAAACAACCACCTGACTTTTAGAAGACATCTGAAGGCAACCCTGTTTAGGGAAGTTTTTAATGTCTGATGTTTTATCGTGTTTTTAATCTTCGGTTGGGAGCCGCCCAGAATGGCTGGGGAAACCCAGCCAGTTGGGTGGGGTATAAATAATAAATTATTATTATAAAATATTATTATGAGAGCTATATCCCACTTTTAGGTGTACACACCCAAACCATTTAAATGTATCCTTTATTGAAGTGTAAAGTGTGTGTATGTCAAATGAGCGTATTGCAGAACTACACTGTGAAGGTCCGCAGTTGAGTGAACACTCAGAGCTTGTCCACACCAGAGTTTACTGTGAGATTCCACCATTTGCATTCCCATTTAATTTTTGTAACCCTCATGACATCACCCTCAAAAACCACCAATCTTAATGTAGGCTAATGGAATTGCTTTTTTCTTCTTTTGTATTTCGTTGAGTTCAGTGGGAACCACTGCTATATGGATCTCACCCCTATCTACATAATCCCACTTCTTCGCCTGCATGGCTTCTGTCCGGGAGCAGGGTTGAGGAAACATTTACAGGCCAGATCCTCACGGCCTTCTGGGCAACCTTCACAGATCCACATGCCTGGAGTGGGTGTGACCAGAGGCAAAGTGGGCAGAGCAAGGAATGGCAATGCTACCTTTGTAGAACAAGGCTAGCTTCTACACACCCACACACCCATCTCTAACCTCCAAACAGGCAAGGAAGATGCATGATCAGAGGTCAAAGGACACATTCCAGCCAACCAAAACCTCAGAAGTTGGGTTGCCAAACAGGACCAGGGAGGGGTGTGGCCTAGAGAGAAAACAGGTGGCGGAGGAAGGGGTATGTATGGGCAGGGGAGAGTCCACACACATAGAAAGCTAGGAGGCTACAATTGGGCCCTAGGGCTTGAGGCTCTAGAACAGGTATCCCAAATCTTGGCCCTCCAGATGTTTTGGCCTACAACTCCCCTGATCCCTAGCTAACAGGACCAGTGGTCAGGGATGATGGGAGTTGTAGTCCCAAACATCTGGAGGGCCGAAGGTTGGGTTGCCTCCTCTAGAATGTTCCAGAATCCTGAGGTCATGGCTGACCCTCCAAGTGTCTCTGTTTTCCAGGGGCAATCCTCGATTTACAGAAGCCATCCCGGTTTCTGATTTGACCCTGGAATGTCCCGCTTTCCCTTAGGATGTCCCAATTTTCATTGTAGAAATGTTGGAGGGTAAGGAGTTATGCAACCCCCGAGCCAAGGAGATATGTTACTATACAACTTTTAGGAAATGTCTGAAAGAAGCCTTGTATAGGGAAGTTTTTAAATGTTTAATGTTTTTATATATGTTGGAAACCACCCAGAGTGGCTGAGGCAACCCAGCAAGATGGGTGGGGTATTAATAATAATAATAATAATAATAATAATAATAATAATAATATACAATAGGATAGGATGTCCCTATTTCCATCGGAGAAATGTTGGAGGGCATGTCACGGCTCTTACCTATCTCTATATATTTATTGTTCCTGATGGTGAAAACTGAAGCATATAATCTGCAGACTATGACGTCATAGTCCCAGTGTCCCCTGGTCCTGCCAACAAAGGGAGTTAATCATTAGCATTGACTAGAATAGGCCTCATTGGCTGTTAGGAACATTTCAGCACACTTAGAAAATCCACCTGGAATCCTGGTGTGTAGTTTCTGGGTTTCATTAGCCAGAGCACAAAAGAAATCGGTGTCCCTTTGCTGCGTTTTGTTGGACATCCGTGGAAACTTTAAATGGTGCTCTCTGGGAAAATGAGGACTGTAGGAGAGCTTGTGCTGGATTCTGTTATTAACACAGCTGCGCCCTTGTCAGGGGAAAAAAAAGGTATAATTCAGCACTGCCTTAGATGAAAAATAATTTCAAAGGAAAGTCTCTGTTGCCGGCTGCTTTGAATGGGTCTGTAAAATACCTGAACTCTGAAATCAAACCTGCTCTGAAGAATGGCAGATTAATCAACTGCCCTAAAACCACAAAGACCTGTCCACGAACTCCCATTTTTACCACCAGAATTGGCTTGAAAGTGTCACACAACTTTTGTTTCCTTGGAGTTAAAATTCATTCATTGTCTTACTGGGGGCGGGACAAACGCAGCCTTGATTAATGAGTTTCGTAGTGCATTATTTAACTATAAAACCAGATATAAATCACTCTGTTCTTCATACATTATATATATATATATCCTGCTGGAAGGTATTGAACTCACGAAGACAGAGCCCATATTTAAGATGGTACAATGCAGGTTCTTTTGAAACACTCTCAAAATGTGTTGGCGTTGGTGGAACACGAGGCAGTGATTGGGTGAGCTGCTCTTATGTCACAGTGAGGTGGGGCTGTAATTGGCTGAGCTGCTCAAATCCTAGAGAGGACAAAAACAACTCTAAGAGCCTAGGGCAGAGATGGGAAACATTCAACCAGATGGGTGCATTCTCTTGTGAATCATACCTTTGTACAGCAGAATACATTCCAGGTATATAAAAATCAGCACTCCCACATTCACCCATCCATCTACCTCTGTATCCTCTGCCCAGACAAGCAAGAGACAATATCATAGTTCAAGGTCACATTCCAGCCAGCAAAAGCACTCAAGGATGGCTTAGAAGAGAGCTGGTGAAGCCTAGGGAGACCTCAGGGGACCAGAGAAGGCTAGAGGCAGATATTTGGCTCTTGAGCCTGATGTTCCCTACCCTTGGCTGAGGGAATTAGGTTGAAAAGTCTAGGAAAGGAATACCATTGGTAAGGACTTCAGGAGAAGGCAAATCCCTAGAAGCAGAAGGATGAGGAATGGAGGGAGGGAATGGTCCAGAGGAAGGAGTAGAAGGAGGAGGTGGCCAGAGGAGTAACCTAAGGCCTAATGTGATTTCACAACATGTTTTACCCTTGTGGTCCCCTCATCCGTGATATCTGGGGTGGGGTTATTTGGATCAGGGCACAGCTTGGTGGCATTTAACTCTTTGCAAGAAATGCAGTCCTGACCAGGACTGGGATGCTATTTGCCCTGGGACTGTAGTGGTGGCTCATTCAACTCCCTCTCTTCCCATGTTGTCCTCTCACTTCAGCTTGGCCACCTCTGCAGCTGGTATGTAGTAGGCATAGACTGAGCAGGTGAGGGTCCGTCCCAGGCCATTTGCATCACATTCCACTGAGCCATAGGAGAGGAGAATAAACCAGTAGAGCTTCTCCCTTTTCAGGAAGACACATTGTTCCTCATTTGGAAAAAAATGTTAGTAATATGATTAGGGGACCATGTAGGCCAGTATTATCTATGTTGAGTGGTGGCTGCTCTCTGACAGAGGTCTGTTCCATCACCTGCTACCAGGGCCGGCCCACCCATTAGGCAGCATAAAGTGATAAGCACCTGCTTCTTACGGCACATGCTTAAACCATAAGAGAGTATTTTTTGCCACCACCTTGGATGGCTCAAAAAGAGGATTAGAAAACGAGTGGATGGCTCTGGTCTGCCTCCACTACCTGAGACAGTTATTGGGAATCACAAGTGGGGAGACTTCTCATAGGCATCTGGTTGGCCACTCTGAAAACTGGATATTGGACTAGATGGGGATTTGGTTCGGTCCAGCAGGCCTGCTCTTAAGTTTTGAGCTATGTAAGGGAGTAAGAGGAAAGTTATGGGATGCGGGTGGCACTGTGGTCTAAACCACAGAGCCTAGGGCTTGCCGATCAGAAGGTCAGTGGTTCGAATCCCCATGACAGTATGAGCTCCCATTGTTTGGTCCCAGCTCCTGCCCACCTAGCAGTTCGAAAGCATGTCAAGTGCACGTAGATAAATAGGTACCGCTCTGGCAGGAAGGTAAACAGCATTTCTGTGTGCTGCTCTGGTTCACCAGAAGCAGCTTGGTCATGCTGGCCACATGACCTGGAAGCTGTACGCCGGCTCCCTCGGCCAATAAAACAAAATGAGCGCTGCAACCCCAGAGTCATCCGCAACTGGACCTAATGGTCAGGGGTACCTTTACCTTTACCTAAGAGGAAAGTTGGGGTGGCCAAAGATGGAATGAAGGTCACTGGCAGGAAAAAGTTGGAGCTAAGGGTGGAAAGATAGGATGGGGCACACCTATGGAGATCTTCTGTAGCACGTGAAAGTAAGGTAGGTACCCACTTAAAGTGAACAAGGATCAGGCAGACACAGCTTTGGAGAAAGAGAAGGTGAGGTTTTATTGCTGAGCAATAAGGACCCAGTTGGAATCTTTTCCAAAGGACGGTGTCAGAGCTGCCCGAGGTCCCAGCTCACAAAGGACCAACGCCAGTTCGTTGTTATATACAAAAGTCTTTATTGAAGTTCAGTTTTGATTTCAAAGCTGCGGCGCGCAGCTCTACGTCTAGAGACCGCTGAAGCTCCGTCTGAATCTCCTCCCCCCAGACACCAGTTTAAGACTCTAGCCTTGCTCCACCTCTTCCTTTGCTCTTTCCTCCTCTGGGTCCGTCTGTCCGCTGGGGTCTTGCCCTTTCTAGACTCTTCTGACGCTGAGTCCCCTGAGTCTTCCCCCTGCCTCCGGCGGGCTTTAGGACCTGGTTCCCAATCCGGGTTCTCTGCTGTCCCGCGCGCCTGTACATTCGAACTTGGTGCCCGCGCCCAGCCGGCAACCTTCCTCCTGACCGTTACACTGCTCCTGTCACTGCTTCCCCCTTCGGGGAGGCTAGCTGGACCTGACTCCCCCTCCGTTCCCACACTCTCCAATAGAGGCGTGGTCAGCCCTAACTCATCTTCTCTCCCTGCTGGAGGAGACGCTGGCCCTGATACATGGGACTCTTCCCCCCCACTACGCTCTGGTGGGGGAGCTGGTCCTGATCTCCCACTGCTGCTTTGGGAGTCCCCGCTGGCCCCTTGCTTCTGGTGCGTCCCCCCTGGGACCCCCCTTGCCTTGGCCATCGGCGCCCCCCTCTGGGAATCTTCTGATTCGCTGGAGAAGCTCATGGAATCTCTCGGGCCACTGTCATACTCCCCTACGCTGCCCTCAGATTCTTCCCCTTCGCTCTCCATTTCCTCTCTCCTCTGTGCCTCTGCTCCTGAGCCCCTGACATCCATCCCCCCTTGAAGCCCCCCTTCCCCCTCCCCCTCTTTGGGTGCGGGTTCCGGGTGCTCCAGTGCTGTGGGGGTGAGTGCGGGATACAGTTCTTCCCCCCTGGTGTGCAGCCAGCCAGCTTGATCCGGCCAGTCCGTAATGGGCTCGTCGACGTCAATCTCCTCTGCTTCCATCTCTCTGCAGCTGTGCTCGAACCCAGGATCCTCCCCGACACGTCCATGTCCCTCTCTCCCCCTGTTGCCTCAGGTGATGCTACGTGTAAGGGCCCCCTCAGCAGTTCCCTGCTCCACCCCACATCCGGTTGATCGTCCCACCAATAAGAGCGGTCTGTGGCAAACCCCGAGAGTGATCCCTCTGGGGAGCGTGTGTCGGGCGCTGGTTCCTCATCTGATGAGAACCCCTGGAAAGTGCTGGCTGAAAGTGTGGGTGTGAAAAGATAGTCGTCGAAAAAATCTGCCGGCATAGGTCTGTGTGGGAAGAGTGCATGGAACTCGTCTTTGAGGTAGTGCTCCTCCACGGCATAGTACGGTACCCACCTGTTGGCGCTGGCCGGGGTACCTTCCCTGGCTAGGAGATATTCAACCCCCTCTTCCCTCCATCTCGAGTCTAAAATCTCCGTGACCTCGTTGAGTGGCGCCGCCCTCAGTGACCCCCCCCCGTTGGCGATTTGCTGAGTGGGTCTGGTGCGTTCCCTGGCGCATGAAACCTGTGGGGTTCCTTGTAGGGTGTGAGCACTGATCTATGAAAGACCGGGTGCATTCTGGAGTCCTCCGGGAGTGTCAACCGGAAGGCCACTGGATTGATTTGTGTCTCGACTTGGTAAGGCCCTAGTTGCTTGTGTCTGAGCTTCTTCTTAGCTAACGTTCTGGCCGGCACTGCCTGGGCTGCTAACCAGACCCAGTCCCCCACCTGGATGTCTTCCCCGACTCTCCTGTGTCTGTCTGCCTGCATTTTGTAGGCGTGTTTTGCTAGCTCCAAGTGCCTTCGGAGTTGCTCGTGGACCTCCTGTAACTCCGCTGCCAAGGCCTCTGCTCCCCGTGGCTCCCCCTCCCCCTTCGTCTCTAACCCCGGGAAGGTTCTGGGATGCCGCCCATTGTTGGCGAAGAACGGTGTCACCCCAATAGACACGTGCTTCGTGTTGTTGTAGGCAAACTCGGCCAGCGGTAGGTAGTCCACCCAGGTCGAGGGCTGTTGATTCGCGTAGCATCGCAGGTACTGCTGCATGATGGCGTTGACCCTCTCCGCTTGTCCGTTGGTCTGCGGGTGTCGTGCCGACGCTAAGTTGATCTTGACGTTCAGGATGCCCAGCAGCCTCTGCCAGAAGCTCGAGATGAATTGGCGACCCCGGTCGGACAGGATGGACCGCGGTAAGCCGTGAACTTTGAACACGTGGTCTATGAACAGCTTGGCGGTCTGTTCCGCTGTGGCCACCTTCGCGCAAGAAATGAAGTGTGCCATCTTGGTGAACATGTCTATGACCACGAGTACCGCTGTTTTGCCTCGCAAGCTGGGCAGATCTGTGACAAAGTCCAGGGCCACTTTCTCCCACGGTTCGAGCGGCGTCTGTAGCGGTTCCAGCAGTCCCGCCGGCGGCCTGTGTACTGGCTTGGCCCTTTGGCATGTGTCACACCTAGCGACGTAATCCACGACTTCTCCCCTCATTTTGGGCCACCAAAAGTCTCTGGCTACTAATTCCGCCGTCTTGTCCTTGCCGAAGTGCCCGGCGCTGGGCGCGTCGTGTAACTGCTGCAGCACTTTCGCGCGGAGGTCGTCTCCCGGCACGTAGAGGGCCCCTTTGCGGATGAGCAGTCCGTCGTGTATCTGGAACTCGCCGTCCTTTGCTGTGCCTCTTCGCACCTCCTCCATCTTGGATTGTGCGAACGAATCCGTCTGCAGCGCGCAACGTACCGCGTCCAGGTCCACGGTGGCTGAAGCTCACGCCCACGCTTTCGGTGTGAAAATGTGTTTGGCTGCCACCGGTGCCGCTTCCTCGAGATACTGCGGCTTCCTGGATAGCGCATCCGCCATGACGTTGTTGTCTCCCGGGATGTATTCTATCCGGAAGTCGAAATCCGCAAAGAACTCCGCCCAGCGGATGTGTCTCTGGTTCAGGAACCGCGCCGTGCGCCAGTACTCCAGGTTCTTATGGTCCGTGCGGACCTGCACTGTGTGTTTGGCTCCAATGAGGAAGTGCCGCCACGCCTTGAAGGCTGCATGAATGGCCAGCAACTCCCTGTCCCAGATGGTGTAATTCTGTTCCGACTTGCTGAGCTTCCTGGAGTAGAATGCGCATGGTCTCCAGTCCCCTTGCGGATCTTGCTGCAACAGGACCGCCCCCACCGCTCTGTCCGAGGCGTCCGTTTCAACCCTCATTGGTTTGCTGGGGTTTACGTGTAGCAGCTGTTCTTCGGACGCGAAGAGACGCTTGAGTCTCCGAAAGGACTGCTCCGCCTGGTCCGTCCCGGTGAACTTCTTCTTCTTGGAGCTGAGGGTGTCCATGATGGCCGCCGTCTCCATCGCGAACCCCTTGATGAACTTGCGATAAAAGTTGGCGAAGCTGACGAACTTCTGGACCTCCTTCCGATTGCGCGGGCTCTTCCAGTCCAACACCGAGCGGACCTTGGTGCTGTCCATGGCGAGTCCCTTGTCGGACAGCTTGTAGCCCAGGAAATCCACCTCCGTCATGTCGAACTGGCACTTCTCCAGTTTGGCGTAAAGTCTGTGCTCCCGTAGTCTCTGCAGGACCTCCTTGACGTCTCTCTCGTGAGCCTCCTGCGATTCCGAGAAGATCAGGATGTCGTCTAGGAAGCAGACGCACTTCTTGTAGAGGAGTCCCGCTAACACGTGGTGCATGAAGGCTTGGAAACAATGGGAGCCATTTTGCAAACCAAACGGCATAACTCGATATTCATAGGTGCCTAAAGGCGTAAACATGGCCGTCTTCCACTCACCGCCCTCCCGCATGCGTATAAGGTTGTACGCCCCTCGAAGATCCAACTTGGTGAAGATGCGTCCCTTCCTCACCGTCGCGAGCAGGTCGTCGATCTTGGGCATGGGGAATGCCGTGGGCTTTGTCCTGGAATTGATGATTCTGTAATCAACTACCAGCCTCCGTTGGGGCGTGTCTTTCTTCTTCACGAAAAACACGGGACTGCCCCCCACTGCTTTGGATTCTTGGATGAATCCCCACTTCAAGTTGTGATCTATGAACTCCCTGAGTTCTTGCAGTTCGTCTTCAGACATGGAATACAGTTTTCCAGTTGGCAGCGTCGCCCCCGGCAGGAGGTCAATCTTGCAGTCGTAGGACCTATGGGGAGGCAACTTGTCCGCTTCCTTCTCGCAGAAGACCTCCAAAAATGCCTTGTACTTGTTGGGTACCGCTTGCACCATGCCTAAGTGTAGCTGTAGTCCATCCTCTTGCCCATCATCTTCCTGGCTGGTCAGGATGCAGTGTTCTGCGCAGTAGGAGGAGCAGAAGGTCAATTGACGCTGGTACCATGCTAATGCCGGGCTGTGCCTATCCAGCCAACTCATGCCCAACACTATGGGCGTGTCCGACAGGTGGGTGACGTTGAAGCTGTTGACTTCGCGGTGATTTCCAATTTGCATTACCATTGGCGGTGTTTGCTGTACCACCTGTCCTCCCAGTAGCTCTCTGCCATCGACCGTGACGACGTTTAGAGGCATCGTGGCTGGTAGGAGCGCTATGCGATGTTGCTTGATGAAATCCACTCCTACAAAGTCTGCATTACTACCACAGTCAATGGTAATAGGGACTTCCAGGGTGAGTCCATTGGGCAGCTGGAGCGTTGCGGTGAGTTGCACCACTGGTTTGGGCAGGAGGGGGTCTGTGGGCTGTAAAATCTCTGGGGGCTGCTTCACTGACTCGCCTGGCTGGGCCCCAGTGCCTCTGCCTCCAACCAGGCTTCGTCGTTTCCCTGCAGCTGTTCCCCCTGCTGAACTGCTCCCCTTACTGTTGCTGAGGCTGCAGTGTGCCTCTGGAGCCTCTGGGGACACTCTTTGGCCATGTGCTGTGCACTGTTGCAGATATAACACTTCCTGCTCCCTCTAGGAGCCTTCGCCTTGACTGCTCCTGGTGTTTGGGCTCTGGTTGCTGTCTGAGCCCTGGCACCACCTATCTCCATCGGCTCTTCTCTCCCCCCCCCACTGGAGGCGTGGACTGCACGCGCGCTGTCTCTCTGGGTAGGAAGGGAGTTGTTCTGGCTGGTGTGCGTGCCATACGTCCCTCATCCCTGCTCCAAGGGCGTTCTTCCAGGCGCACCCCTATCGCCAGCGCTCTTTGGACGACTTCTGTGGTGCTGTTGGGTCTCTCCCCTCTCGCCAGCTCATCTTTCACAGCCCCATTCAGCCCCTCCCAGAACAGATCCCGGACGGCAGCGGAGTCCTTCTCCCAGCCCAGCACATTTACTAACGCAAAAAAGCGGGAGTGATATTGTCTCACAGTGGCTTTGCCCTGCTTCAGCCCATGCATTTCTCTCCTGGCCACATCCACATCTACCGTTGATTTAAAACAATCGTCCATAGCCTTGATAAAGGCTTTTGAATCTTGGAAGGCGGGATCATTTTCGCGCCATAAATTGCGCAGCCACGATTTAGCTTCCCCATGCAGATGAGTTATTATGAAGCCTACTTTCTCCTCCTCATCTCTAAAGTCTTTCCGAAGCAAATTGAGCGCGAAAACTATGTCTGCTCTGAAGTTAGGATACTGCTGCAGGCTCCCGTCGAAGTGGGCTATGATGCTGCCCCCCCTCTTCCCGAGGCCAACTCCCTCCGATTTGGGTCCTGGCAGCCCCTCTTTGCCCAAACGTTCCCACCTGGTTTGCAGATCCCGGCAGAGCGCTACTGCTTCTTCCTCTCTCTTTCTGGATGCTGCTATTTCTGCGTGAAGCCTCGTGACTGCTTCTTGCAGGTCTGTCACCTTGTCCCCTGTAGTCATCTTTGCCGATCTTCGTGAGCTCGCAAAACACCAAGTTTTGCCCCTCGCTGCACCAACTCACGCTGCGAGGGTTCAATTTTAAGGAGACGGAGCTTACTGTCAGAGCTGCCCGAGGTCCCAGCTCACAAAGGACCAACGCCAGTTCGTTGTTATATACAAAAGTCTTTATTGAAGTTCAGTTTTGATTTCAAAGCTGCGGCGCGCAGCTCTACGTCTCAAACACTAGACCGCTGAAGCTCCGTCTGAATCTCCTCCCCCCAGACACCAGTTTAAGACTCTAGCCTTGCTCCACCTCTTCCTTTGCTCTTTCCTCCTCTGGGTCCGTCTGTCCGCTGGGGTCTTGCCCTTTCTAGACTCTTCTGACGCTGAGTCCCCTGAGTCTTCCCCCTGCCTCCGGCGGGCTTTAGGACCTGGTTCCCAATCCGGGTTCTCTGCTGTCCCGCGCGCCTGTACATTCGAACTTGGTGCCCGCGCCCAGCCGGCAACCTTCCTCCTGACCGTTACACTGCTCCTGTCACTGCTTCCCCCTTCGGGGAGGCTAGCTGGACCTGACTCCCCCTCCGTTCCCTCACTCTCCAATAGAGGCGTGGTCAGCCCTGACTCATCTTCTCTCCCTGTTGGAGGAGACGCTGGCCCTGATACATGGGACTCTTCCCCCCCACTACGCTCTGGTGGGGGAGCTGGTCCTGATCTCCCACTGCTGCTTTGGGAGTCCCCGCTGGCCCCTTGCTTCTGGTGCGTCCCCCCTGGGACCCCCCTTGCCCTGGCCATCGGCGCCCCCCTCTGGGAATCTTCTGATTCGCTGGAGAAGCTCATGGAATCTCTCGGGCCACTGTCATACTCCCCTACGCTGCCCTCAGATTCTTCCCCTTTGCTCTCCATTTCCTCTCTCCCCTGTGCCTCTGCTCCTGAGCCCCTGACAGACGGGGACCCCGAGAAACACAAATCCTGAGGTCTTTATACCTGAGCAAATCACAGCAAATCACAGATCATGAGACAGTCATGAGACCGTCACGAACGCCAGCAAAAATTAGCCAATTAGCGTGCTTCTTGCCATGCTCCCAGCTCCTGGTCAAGCGCAGAGTTATACTCCCAACTTCTGCTTTCCGTTGTCTACACAAATGATGCACAATGATGCACAATCTGACCTTTCCCCCAGTTCTGACAGAACAGGGAGTTGGAGTTTTTGTGGTTTGCCCCTTCCTGTTCTTGTGGATTATTTTAGCCTGCATTTGAGGGGGATTTTGTACCAGTGTCTCTGATTCATGTCTTCCCCTTTGTTCAGGGTACAAGGATGTTTCTAGGGGAAAGGTCGGTTCTAAAGTTGCTGTTCCAAGCAGTTTGCAGTTAGCTAAGACAAAAGTTTTCCTTTGATTCAAAATGGATTATAAAAAATACTGTAAGCCCTGATTATGTGTGAGCATATGTGAATATATTGATTACTGATAACTGATTATATGAATAGCATAAGGGTAGCCCTTCTTTCCTTGCCTCACTTCAAAGGTACACACAAGAGCTGGGAGAACCAGGAAGATCAGAGTTCACATCCCCACTCAGTCATGAATCTCACAGTCTCTTAGACTAACCTACAACACAGAGTTACTGTGAGGATAAAATGGGGAGCAGGAGAAGTTTTTATGCCACCTTGAGGTCCTACATATATAAATGCAATAAATAAATTTAATTGTAGCATGTGAGGTGAGCATTGCAAGGAATTCTCACTTCACCAGGCCTGTAAAATATGTATCTTTTCTTACTCTCAAAGAGTTATGGTTGAAATTTCCACTTCTTGCAAGCCTTCCTTGGGAGGGGAAATCAACTCAGCCGTTGCGCCCAAATCTCTATGCAAATGGATGGCAAAGTGACAGCATTAGTGCAAGCCAAGCTAATTATCGGAAGGCAAGAAGGGTGAGAATATATATATTGTTCAGAACTTCATAGTTTCAATCTAGCAGCTTCAAGAGCAAAAGCCAAGGTCATGAAGTATTCAAAAAGAACACGTTTCTAAGCCTCTTGTTGCAGGAGTAAATATCCACCGCAGATGCAGAGGTTTGCTGTAGCCAAGGGAAGAGAGAGGGCGAAAGAAGTGAAGAGCCCATGCCAGTGCGTAAACAAGCAACATTATGCAAATGAGAGTTATGCAAATGAGAGGAAGATTTACTCAAGTTATTTACATGCTTTCTAATGGTTTCCAAAAGCAATAATCCCCTTTTTCTTTTTACAGTGGTAGATATCTCGCAATTGTGTCTTCTAGCTATTCGATAATAGCTTGGACCCTCTCCTGGCAAATGCTTCACTTCAGAGAAAGGAACTTTTCAGTCACTCCTGCTGTAAATGGCCTTCAAATTAAGGGCACAAGAATTGCTTTGCTGGGTCATTGCAAAAGGCCCATCATGTCCAGCACTTGAAGGACAACTGTGAACAGCCGGGTGCTGTGTGGAACTCTCAGACGGGGCATGATCTAATCATTCATATCTCGTTTATTGCCAGCACATGCTATTCCCAGATAGATTGTCTCTAGCTGTGGAGGTTCCATGTGGTGTGCAAATGTCTCCTGGAAGGCCTATTTGCCATTAATGTGTATAATATAATATTTTTTTTAAAAAAAAAAATCTTTAAGCTGGTGACTGTTGTGGTAATGGGATTCCATAAGTTAATTATGTGCCGTAGGAAGGAGTGCTCTGTTTTGTGATACCTCAATCAATTTCATTTATTGATCATGACTTATAGTATTGTGAGAGACAGAACAGAATGTCTGTTAATTTACTCTCTCTCCATCATTCATAAAAAAATTCCAAGGTACCAGATTCTGGGGACGAACTGCAGTGAAAGGCCAGCACTTTCATCCTTTGCTTCTGCTCTGATTATTCAGAGGTGTCTAATATTTTTTGCGGCCTTGGCTGGAAATATAACACTGGACTTTCAGCTGATCTAGCAAAGCAGAGGGTTTTTTTGTTGTTTTTTTTTAAAAGAAACATTCCTTTGAAACCTGGAACGATTCTCTGAGACATTCAAGAGAAATGCCGTTGCAAATAATTGAGGGCTTTATAAACCAATTGACCCGCAAATTAACCAACCCATTTTTAATCAGCTTGAACATTCTTTAAAACGATTGTGAGCAAAGGCTGCTTTGCCTGTTTGTTGGTTGGGCTGAGCTAATGTGACCATCTTGGGTCAAGTCAACCCCATAAGTGTGGCCTTCAGTCAGCACAATCAGCCACTCTGTAATTTATCAGGAAATGTTACGAATAACTATGGGCTATTTATTTTTCCCTTCACATCATTAGCATTCAAAAGAAAAACAAACCTACTCAATCAGAATAAAAATCTTTGGATCCCCCCCTTTACTCTTAAGAAGTGGCTCATCTGACATCAAAAAAGATGGGCAAAACTTTAAACATAGTAGGGTGTCTTTATTCAATTATGTGTCTGTTCTACAAAATTCATTATTCTTCTGGCGTCTAGTTATATTGCTTCGTTTTCTTTTGCTTTCCTCTCCCTCCTAGTGCTGAAACTTCCTGACACTTCTGTCAGCCAGATCTCCTACGACGTTCTTCCAGGCTTACAATGTTCATTCAACAGTTGGGTGGCTAGTATCAAAGTGAGAGCTTCTCTCCTTCCAAGCTATGATCATTGTTTTGGTAAGCTACAGAACTCCAGGAGGCTTCGAAAATACCAGCTCTGTTCCCCAGGTCTCACACTGTGTATTCAAAGGCGTATCAGTTACTTCAAGTGCCTTTTAAGTATCTCTCATGGTAATATCAAATATCTTCTTTTTTCATAAATAATTAACATTAAGCAACAAGTTTGAAAACACTTCAACTGTAAGTAGATGGTTGGTTTCTCGTTTCCTGCAAACTGGAATTCTGGAACTCATTCAGATACTTGACTGTACCTCACCCAAGTCTCGTTCACACACGGCACACAACACAGGTACAAGCTGTTTTTGAATGTGCACACGTGCTTGTGTGAAACTGCACACACACTGATTTCTACAACTCAGCTACTGTGTGAACAGGTGCGTGAACGATACACTTCTTGAATGCTGCCTGTGAATAATTGCATGTGAATTAAACAAGTATACAAGTCAATTTAGCATACAGGGGCACACTAATGCTACACTCATTTAATGTAACAGGTGTTGTTTAGTCATTTAGTCGTGTCTGACTCTTCATGACCCCATGGACCAGAGCACGCCAGGCACTCCTGTCTTCCACTGCCTCCCGCAGCTTGGTCAAACTCATGTTCGTAGCTTCAAGAACACTGTCCAACCATCTCGTCCTCTGTCGTCCCCTTCTCCTTGTGCCCTCAATCTTCCCCAACATCAGGGTCTTTTCCAGGGAGTCTTCTCTTCTCATGAGGTGGCCAAAGTACTGGAGCCTTAGCTTCAGGACCTGTCCTTCCAGGCATAACAGGCGTATATTAGTATAATTAGGGATGCAGGTGGCGCCGTGGTCTAAACCACGGAGCCTCTTGGGTTTGCCGACTGGAAGGTCAGTGGTTCAAATCCACGCAATGAGGTGAGCTCCTGTCAACCTAGCAGTTTGAAAACACACCAGTACAAGTAGATAAATAGGTACCGCTGTGGCGGGAAGGTAAATGGCATCTCTGTGCGCTCTGGCTTTGGCCCCGTTGTGCCAGAAGTGGTTTTGTCATGCTGGCCACATGACCCAGAAAGCTGTCTGTGGACAAACACCGGCTCCCTTGGCCTTAAAAGCGAGAGGAGTGCCGCAACTCCATAGTCGCCTTTGACTGGACTTAACCATCCATGGGTCTTTTACCTTTTTACCTTTACCTTACATTACAATAATAATCAGCCACTGTCTATTTCTGGTTGCTGACTCTTGCGTGTGTTGACTCAAAAGTCTGTTCAGTTTCACTTCTGCATTAATCAGCAATTTTTCCAAGAAAAAAAAAATCAGCAGGGAAATCTACATTTAAATCAGAAACATGCACTATCTTAAGTTCTGCATTTCTTACTGTGCCATTTTATGGTAGTTTAACTACACATCCAAAGCTCTGCCGGGCTCCCATTTGCAAGGTAGAAGTAAGGTTGGAGAAATACTCTTCTCCCCAAACCTCCATTGTGTTAATCAGTGTCGCCGAGGTTGGGAACAATGAAAGGGAAATTCACAGGAGAGATTTAGGATGCATCCACTTGAAAGCACTCTCTCCCCATAGCCATTGCTCCACCAAAAGAACCATGAGAACTGTGGTTTGCTAAGGGTGCTGAAAGTTCTTATGAGACCCCTGTTCTCCTCAGGGGATACAATTCCTAGAGTGGTTTAACAATCAATCTCTTTTCCCAGGGAAATCTGGGAATTTCAGGTCTGTGAGGAGGATGGGGGTCTCCTAAGAACTCTCATATGGTCCCCTGAGTGAGGACAAAATCAACCCCCCCCCCCCATTTCTTATTTTCATAATAATAATTCCTTTTGGTCCTGTTGCTTTTTAATGGATTTTCTCAATAGGAATCCATATAAATATATGGTAGGTATGATGATGATTATAATGTTGAATATGTTCCCCCTTGGCTCAGCGCCCTGTGGGGGGGGGGGGGAACCACCTGCACCACCCTAAATCTGGTGCTGCAATTCTCCTCACCCTTAACAAAACTACAGTTCCCAGGATTTGGGGGAAGGCCCCCATGTTAAATCGGTATCATAGTACCTTGAAGGTATTGTGCAAATGGGGACTTTGACCAGCCCATGAATTGGTCTAGATCTTCATATCCTCCAATATTTCTCCTTCAGGGCATCCTATTCAATAACAACAATACCCCATCCATCCGATTGGGTTGCCCCAGCCACTCTGGTGGCTTCCAACATATATAAAAACATAATAAAACATTTTTAAAAATCTTCTAAAGGTTGTATAGCTACTTATCTCCTTTCCTTGGGGAGTCCATGCCCTCCAACAGTTCTCTGATGAAAATAGGGACATCCTAAGGAAAAGCAGGAGATTGCGGGATCAAATCAGAAACCAGGACAGCTTCTATAAATGTGGGACTGTCCCTGGAAAATAGTGACATTTGAAGGATCTGAATCTCTCTTTGGTTTTGGGATGTGTCAGTGGACCATGATGTCTTTGGATCCTTCAGATCCAAGCCCTTTCCCATTCTGCCCATGACACAGTCCTGAACAATCCCCACACTTCACCTTTCGGGCTCTAGCAACATTGGAGCACTGATGTCAACTGGGCTAAAGCCATGGATGTTTCTGCAGAGACAGGGAGGCAGCATCCAACATCAGATTTTGCTCACTCATTTTCATAATACTAATGTTTCCTTTTGGTCCTGTTGTAAAGGCTGCTTTGCCTGTTTGTTTACTTCAGAGTGGGCGATTCAGTATCTCCTATGGTCTCTGGGACTGGGATGCCCTCGCAGGGTCCACAGAATTGCATTTTCCTTAATATGCACATTCTAAAACACATTTTGGAGTGTAGTCCAAGAGATTTGAATGGCACTAGTTAAGTTGGGGAAGGCATTTCTAAAGACCTCAGCATAAATTGCTTTTTATCCATATGCCTTAGACTTAGAGAATCAGAAAACCTACATATTTCCTGAGGATCATGTCAAGGCCATCTGGGGATGCTTAGATTCCATACTGCTTGTCTTCAAAAGCCATGTCCGATGTGTGACCATCAGTTCCCATGGCAAGAAATGACCCATTCCACAGAGAAGGGCCCTTTCTCCAATAATCAGATGCAAAAAAACCCACACTTGCCCAAGCATTCCCTCAACAGAAGGATATTCCCCCATCTAGTGGATTAACGTAACATTTATTTTCCAAACTGGAAAGAAACACTATCCATGCTCATTAGATAATGCATACTTTCAAATGTAAGTAGAGAAATATGTGCCATCCATTCGCTGTGTTTTGTTCTTGCCCCACCACTGATGCATTTCACATCTCTGTCTTCCACTCACAGGTCCTTATCAGCTGTGAGATTCCACCCCTCCCTCATTATTTAACATTATTTTGAGGGTAATTTTATGCAAAGCCAACAGCATATCAACTTTCCAGATGGTTGGCAAGGAAACTGCCAGCCGATATTTGATGCCTTTGATGGGATACATTAATGAAGTAATTTTGAGCTTTGCAGAGGGAGAGCGCTCTTCATCAGATGGCTTTTGTATTTTGTTATCTGTGTTGCTTCAGAGTGGACAAATAAAACACTCTGTTGACACTGTCGTGACATTCCTCTATTATTCACCAAAGCATCCAGCTCCCTGGTTCATCATCTATGGGTGAAGATGGATGGAACATTTTAAGAGTAGCCAGTTTGGTAGCAAGACCAATGGTTTGTTTTTCACTCTCAGAGCAAGGTGCACAGAACAAAAACACAGAGGACACTGCAGTTTGTTGGGTTTTTTTTAAATGGTTTATCTTCAGTAGGAAAATTTGGTGATGGAGGTACTATTGGCTAGTGTCTGTGTCATCAGTAGCATACCTAACCCTGCCCCCCTGCAAAACAACAACAACCCTGGAGCAGTTTTGCAATTGTCTTTAAGGCTGCGGTTCTTTACACACTTGCTTGAGAGAGAGCCTCACTAGGCACAGCGGGATTTAATTCCAAGGAATCATGTGTAACATTCCTCTGTAAATGTTTGTGATGTTACAGGGTAGAGTGCAAGAAATTAATTTATGAGCAGATGCTCATATGCCATCTCCATAATTATTTAAAAGGCAAAAGCACTGTATGATGTTCATCAAGAGCCACATGGCTGTGGGCTGATCCTGTGTTTGACTTCTTGGTAATGTATATCTGCAACCTGGAAATCTGGGCTCATACTGCAGATGAAGGATCTATTGCAGGTTTATTATTATTATTATTTTTAAAGCCCATGTGCTGGATCCAGGCTTTGTGATGGTTAGAGCAGACTAATGGAAATCAATGGGATTTAGGTTAGTCACAATAAGAATGACTAAGTGGTGATCCTAACACCACCTACCTGGGAGTAAGTCTCATTGAATTAAATGAGACTTACTTCTGAGTAGACGTGGTTAGAATTGCCGCCTAAGTCTGGCTCTAACCCTATGGGCTTCATTTGAAATGCACAGAGGACTGTAGCTTTAGTATAGCCTACAACATCGATTGAGTAACAGCTAACATTGCACCAGAAGCAGGAATCAGAGCAAGTGGATCATCAATAACCAGTGCGATTTTGTTATATTTTCCCCTAGGATTGGCTGTTTTTTGTCACTAAGCCATATGAAGTGTTTGCAGTAGAATTACTCTTACATCTTTGCCCCGATAAGTTACTTATTCAGAGAGAAGTGAAGAAAATCTTTTTGCTATATGACAACCGTGATACTTCTCTGTATTGCTTTCACTTTAACTATTTACGCTTTCTGCAGGCTGTGCAGATTTGGAGGGGAAAAAACAACCTATCTGTAGAAAGAGAGCTAGCCTTGCCTATGGGCATAACAGATATTTTCTCCATCTGATTAAAATGCTCTCATTTAGTGGGCATGACTCGTTTTCCATCTTACACCACTTCATTTGAGGGCAATATGCAGAGTGCCTGTCTCACCTGCTAAAGTCAAGGCATGAAGTCATCTGAAGGCAAATCGGCAGCAGAGCCTAAAGTCCAGGGATAAGGGAGGAATTCATTTGGTCCACTTTTCACAGTGGACCAACCTGATCTTACCTTCCTATGTATCAGGATGCAGCTATCAGATTAAACACACTTCCAGATTTTACATGGAGTTTTGGTGCCTTGCCCACTACATTGATCAGAAGAAGCCCTCTAGGTTTGGCCATGTCTTCTGGATATTCATCATCTCCCTGGATTCCCCACATGGGCTCATGGCGCCGATATTTCTTCAGCTAGTCAAAATCTCACCTGTTCACTCAGGCCTTCCTGGCATTGGATGACTGAGTGCCAGTGTGGTGTAGTGATTAGAGCATTGGACTAGGAATTAAGAAACCAGGGTTCATATACCCACTAAGCCATGAAGCTTGCTGGGCAACGTTGGGCCAGCCACAGAAATATTTTTAGCACATGCTGAAAACAGTACAGTGGTACCTCAAGTTACATATGCTTCAGGTTACATACACTTCAGGTTACAGACTCCACTAACCCAGAAATAGTGCTTCAGGTTAAGAACTTTGCTCCTGCGTCCCTACCACATCCACTTAATCCTCCCTAAATCCAGAGGGTTGGAGGAAGCACCAGAACAGATTTAGGAGGTACCTAAGGCGAGAAAACGTGGGTGGCGCTGTGGGTTAAACCACAGAGTCTAGGTCTTGCCAATCAGAAGGACGGCAGTTCAAATCCCCGCAACGGGGTGAGCTCCCGTTGCTCAGTCCCTGTTCCTGCCAACCTAGCAGTTCAAAAGCATGTCAAAGTGCAAGTAGATAAATAGATACCACTCTGGCGGGAAGGTAAACAGCATTTCCATGCGCTGCTCTGGTTCGCCAGAAGCGGCTTAGTCATGCTGGCCATATGACCCGGAAGCTGTACACCGGCTCCCTCGGCCAATAAAGCGAGATGAGCACCGCAACCCCAGAGTCGGCCATGACTGGACCTAATGGTCAGGGGTCCCTTTACTTTTAAGGCGAGAAGAAAGGGAAATTCCATTGTGCAGCCAAAATTCACTGGACTAGAGGAAGCACTTCACCGGTACTTCTTTGTGTCAACAAAGTTTTTTGGGTGGCAACAGCACTTTTTCAAAGGTGGGTATTTGAAGAGATTCCTTGTCTTTAATTAGCAGATGATCTTCCTTTAACATGGGAGAGTGCTCACCAGTGCTTACTCCAAACCATTTAAGAAGGCAGCTGTTTATTTGAAGTGCCAACAACAATGAACACATTTTTGCTTCTGCTTGGTGGTGGCTCTGTCATATGACGCTAAAAAGCAGATTCTGCCATCTGAAGGCTCAGATGGACAACCAAAAACATCCTTCTCTGCTCATCTCTCTATATGTCATCCAGAAAATAGTATCGATTCAGGAAGTCATATGTTCAAGGAATGGTGGTGCCAATTGGCATCCTTTTGTAACTGGCAGTTCTTCAAAACAAAGAGAAGATGGGGTGGGGGTTAAGTGCATTTATATGGCAGTCCCTAAAGAGGACATCTGTTCATGGAAGAAGGGTTGGGGAAAAACCTACCAAAAGTAGTGATTGATTTATGATCTGTTAAATTGCATCTGTACAAAACACACAAAAAATCACAGAAGAAGAAATCACAGGGGAAGAGACTGGGGGAGGAATCAGGAGCTGCTGGAGAACTAACAGCTGTTGTGCTGGCTTTCTATGACAGTATTTGGAGAAACAGAAAATGCAAAATAGGTGAGGCATTATCTTTTATTATAGCATCAACAGAGAATGGCTGCATCCTGATCCTATATGCTTTCTAGTCCACTATAACATATGTACACCTAAGGCCCATGGTACTCAATGCGCACATGGAAAACTAGGTAAGAAGAGTCTGTGTAAATCACTTCAATATAACAGGAAGTTCTGCTTTTATAGGCAGGGCTGGCTCTACCGTTGGGCAGTGTGAGGAATCCAGGGGAGGTGGAGGTTGCCAAAGGGCAGTGGGAGCTCCTTGTGGATTTCTCCCGAACCCCCAACTATTCCCTAAAGCATCCCAATCTTTGCTTGTGGTCGACTTGGGCTGGTTGGCTGCCTTGCCAAGTCACCACCTCTGAGTACATCACAGATGTTCCACCTCCCCAATGTGCCATTGCTTCTAAACCCATCAATCTCCTTGCCCAGCCTCCCAGAGGCTCATCCTAACTAAAGCCAGACCACGCTAGCATAAGGGTAACAGTTTCCTGTTCGTAGCCTTCATTCAGGAGTGGCACATGTTTTTCAGTCTAAGGGTCAGTTCTGTGGGCTGTATGCCTCATGCGCATGCGTGCGCACACAGGTACATGCACTCACATTCATCCACCACATGCACACATTCGGGTACATAGAAAGGCAGGGGTGTGTTTGTGCTCACATACACATATTGCAGTGGGCACCCCTCTCAGCAGAAGGGAGGTTCTTCATCACTGCAGAGGTAGGTTAGGAGGAGGTCCTGCCTCCTTTTCTGCCCTTTCAGATGTGGCAACCATTTTGTGTTAGACCGCACCACTCCACAGCAGCCATTTTGTGTTATGCTACATATTGACGGCAGCCACTTTATGAACGATGCTCCCTTAACTTTATCAAAATGCCCCCTAATTTAATACAACTCTGTACATTATTTTTAACTAATATACCGTATGTGTTTGTGCATTCTTTAAATTAGTACATGCATTTTTGCATGCACCAACATTGCAGAATTCAGAGAAGTGCACACTTTGCAGGAGAGCTATGTTTCCATTCTCTTACTGGTTTGGAACTGGCAGTTCCTGTAGGGTTGCGCTAAAACCACTGCTATTTTTTCTTGAAAAAGAGGTGCCAGAACTCACCATGAACACCGCCCTCAGTTCTGGTGAGTTCCGGTTGGGAAAAAAAGCTCTGATCGAAACCCAAACTGAATTAATTCCTCCCTCACCCCTGGTGTAGTATCCTGTGGGTTTGGAAGCAGCAGCCACTGCCCGAGAATCTTTTCAACAGATCTGCCCTAATACCAAGAAGCAGCAGGAGAACTTCCATACTTAACTTTCCTAGGAACAACAGAGAAGCAACTCAACAAGGCCATGGAGGGAATCACACCCAGAGAGGAGAAGGGACTTCCTTAAAGATACAGGCCACACATGACACCTGGTCTTCCATGGTCTTTTCTATTAGTATTTAGAGAGTTTCATACCCATAGCTACTAAGTAAAGGCACACTTAAGCCGCACAGATCTTTTGCATAAAAAATCTGCATGTTCCTCCCCCTCCGTTGTTCACTTGCCGAAGCCTCCACCAATAGCTCCGGTGTTTTGAAAAGCTTACTATGCATGGCCACAGCAGGGAAACACCATGCTGTTTGCTACCTGAAGGGATAATGCATGCCCCAAAGAATGAACTTAATGAAAATGTTAAGGATATATCAAGTTTGGCATCAGGATCTTTAGAAATGCACTTAGCCGGCAAGCAGGGCAAAACAATGCAATATGTTTCCAGAGCGGATTAAGGGAAAAGGCAATGCTCAGAGGAAATTTCTCCCCAAAGGTTATGCTAAGGCACAAAATGAATGTGTGTGTGTGGGGGGGGGTGTAACCCAAGAAAATAACACAGATTCTTGCTGAATCAAAAGCTTTGCTGCAACCCCACAATCATACTGAATACAAGGCTTAATTCACATGGTCAACCCTCACAAAAAATTTGCAAAGTTAATATCTGTTGATTTTGACAGGCACACGAAACTGTTAATATATATATACAGTGGACGCTCGGGTTGTGAACATGATGCATGCAGGATGCACTTTCACAACCCACAGCATTCGCAATCCGCGTCTGTGCGCGCGTGGGTTGCGATTCGGTGCTTCTGCGCATGCGCAAAGTGTGATTTAGCGCTTCTGCACATGTGCGACTGCTGAAACCCGGAAGTAACCTGTTCCGGTGCTTCTGGGTTTTGGCGGTCCGTAACCCAAGAAAAGCAACCAGAAGCGGCTGTAACCTGAGGTATGAATGTATCCCATAAATGAAAAGCAAGCTCATTCTTTGAGTGTGAATCTGTTTGCACTCAAAATGGCACCATCTGTGCACTAGAGAGAGGTGTAAAAGGCTTGAAGGAGAACCCAATGTTTGCAGAAGTACCTTCCTCCCTGCAAAACCCTACTCCTTAATGGGGGGGGGGGGAAACCAGGAGTGGAATAGGGTATGGCTGAGCTGACTGACTAGAACCCTCAGCAGCAACACTTTACACTGCAACATTTTGTTGCACATCCCACTTATATTCACGATTAACCCATCACCCTCAGTTTATGAAACCTTTTAAAATTTGCATCTCATTTTACAGAAGAAGACGACTTAAGAATAGCAGTGCTAACTTTAAGATAATAGCAGCATTCCTATTGGTCAAAGTGTTAGCAAATATGTTGAAGTTCCTTTTGACTTCTGTTTAAAAGGAACAAGCAAACTATAATGAAAGCAATCTCCCCTCTGCAAACTGTGCGAAGGGTATTTATTGTGCCGATGAAAATATTTGGCCTAACATCACCACATTTTCTCTGTAACTGAGAGGTGAGGGCTGACCATTGACTCAGATCTGCAGTTATTCTTTCCGCCAACCTATTTATAGCTTTTCTGTAGAATTATTGAGTCTTTTTACACACACACACACACACACACACACACCAAATAGGCTTCTAAGTGGTTTACAAAGTATTTTTTTTATAAAAAAAATTGCACAGATATAGTTAATAATATGCACAGTAGCCTAAACATAATTGTTAATCAGCATGGGGAGTGGGGTTGCTAGTAAGGACAGGCAAGTTATGTCTGCTCCCATCCTTGTGCCTGATTTGGGAAATCTCCACCTAAGGTCCATTGCACAACCAAGTCCTTTACTCACTAGCAATAATGAGTGACGCCCAAGAATTATCTAAAAGCAAGGTTTTACTTCTTGCTCAAGCAGGAAAGGTTACAGCAAGCAATCAGAAAAGTGATCAGAGTCTGGAATCCTGATTTCTGTTAATACACAGTTTCTATAACCATATAGATCTGAACCTTATGGTATCTGAATAAGTGTGCATGCACACGAAAGATTATACCCAGAACAAACTTAGTTGGTCTCTAAGGTGCTACTGCACATTTTTTTAAATTTATTTCGACTACGTCAGACCAACACGGCTACCTACTTGAATCTATAACCATATAGGTTAGATGTGCAAGACCCCCGGTGATATATTACCACAAGCTTAATGGCAAAGACAGATGTTTCCACACCTCAGCTAACCAGGCATTTCCCTGTTTACACCTTTTTTAAAAGGTCATACCCAAAGGAGCGTCTCCATCCCCATCGTTCAGCCTGGACTCTGAGATCCAGCAGTGAGAGTCTTCTGGCGGTTCCCTCACTGCGGGAAGTGAAGCTACAGGGAGCCAGGCAGTGGAACGCCCTCCCATCAGATGTCAAGGTGATGAGTAACTATATAACCTTTAGAAGACATCTGAAGGCAGCTCTGCATTGCGAAGCCTTTTAATGTGCAATGTTTTATTATGTTTTCCTATATGTTGGAAGCTGCCCAGATTGGCTGGGGCGACCCAGTCATATGAGTGGGGTACAAATATAATAATAATAATAATTCCCTTGCACGCTTTTATAACTTTTGCTTACACCATTTCTTTGGGTTTTTTCTGTTCCTCCCTTAAGCTGGCATTTTAGCATGATGACAAACAAATGATTATGCCACTTAAAAATGGTGTCAATGACTAATGGCTCAAGACGGCGTCTTCAGTTGTAACAAAGATTGAGGTGGTCTTGCTTTGGTTATAGCATCCCTAGCAGTTTATATTTGAAATTAGCCAGGGGTGGGGTATTGTCTGTTGGGATTCAGAACTTACAGGGTTAAGATGTTCTGAGTGACGCCTCACATTCTGACGTCAGGTTTGGAAGGTGGGAGGAGTTTTTCCTTACTGTTCCATCTCTGCTTCCGAGAGAGACGGTGGCCATGGCTGAAAGCAGCCCAGGAGAATCTAAGAAATGCTGAGTTGTAAATATTCTGCTGCAATAAAGGACTGATAAATAAATAAACCCATTAACGCTTCGTGTGTTTGCATGGATCTGAAGCAACAGCCTTTCTGCTGTGTTTTACTCTGCAAGGCGAAACCGGAGAGACGCAGATCGGCGCAGCTTGGAGTGAGGAGCGTGCCGGACCACTATAAACTGCAGCTAATTGGGGTCGTAAACCAATTAGTTAAGCTTAAACATATAACATTGTCCAAAGGTGTATCGTTTTACCCTTGTTTGCACTGAATCGCATTTCCCATTTTACTGCCAAAAAGTTTTTCAGCAGTGTAACCACACAGCTCCTGAAGAAAGTTCTGCTGGGTTTGAATTTCATTTTTCACCGTGAAAAGCATCTTTATAAAAGCTCACAATGCATTAAGTGATTCAGTCCATTCCTGTTTCCATTCATTATTGATTTTACTAATGGGACAAATTGGATGATACTTTCTCTGGTTGCTCCCTTAAACATTGTGAGGAGCACAGAGGAAAGGGCACCTTAAACCCCTGCCCATCTCAGGGCGCTTGCAAAGGTGAGAGTTGCAGTCAGGCCCATGCATGTAGAACCTAATGTGCATTTGCTTCTGCTGCATCGTTGACTCACAGATACTGTCTCATGCTCTGACAACATGAAATGGGTCTAGGCACACTTGTGTATTTTCTGGGAAAGCAAATCCCATGTGAGTTACTGACAGTGGCCAAATTTCTATGGGGAGCAATGAGAACAAGAAGGCAACCAGCCACCTAATGTCAGGCTTCGGGGAATTGGCTTTCTCCCCCCAAAGAAGCAGATAAGAGATTAAACGAAAGGAATGCCTTACCAGTTAGAATCCTTAATAACCACAGCGAGAGAACAAAGAACACTTCTCCTAGAAATGGCAGTGCTCCCAGTTAAGGGACACTCCCCTCCTATGTCCTGTAATCTGAGCTTGTACCCTCTGTGCTTCCTGTTCTGACACTTTCTGAGCTCTTTGTGACTTTGGAGAAGGGGGGTAGATGCTATCCAGAAACTGTGAATCTGATAACTCTCTCTCTCTTCCAGTGTTTCCTCTCCTAGCTTTTCCCCATCCAGTATTTCCCAGCTTCTGCCTTCTGAACTATGCCCCTCTGCAAACCACTATTCCAAATCTATGCTGTCCTCCTGCTGCTGGGAAGATTCAGGATCAGGATCAGGGGGAGGGGGTAGCCCAGGGTAGCCCTCCTCAGCATGGTCCCTGACACCTAAAAGGTTTATTTCCAGGAGTTTACCTGAAGTTATTTGTTGCTTTGTCTATAACTGAGCTGTTATTACTATGCTATCCTTCTTTGTATTGGTCCTGTATTTAAGATTTTGGTGTGCTCTGCATTTTCTTTTCCTGGTCTGCGGACTGAAATAAAACGCTGTTGGTGTTGATGATGAATTCTTTCTCTTCTTTCCACAGTCTCAACAAGAATCTCCTCCCCATATGTAGCAGCTGGAGTTTCAGACCAGGGCCTGGGAGATCAGAATTTCAGTCCCCACTTAGCCATGAAGATCACTGAGTGACCTTGGGCTAGCCTCTGCCTCTCAGCCTAAGGGAGAATCATGTACACCCCCTTAAGCTCCCTGGATAAAAGGTGGAATATAAATCCAATAAATAAACAGCTGAAAATCACACTGGTATTAATGGCAGCATCCCTTAAAATACAACTAGCAGGTTCTGAGATGGGATTTTTGTCAGACATGTGCAGGGAGAGAGTTATTTACCCTCATTCACCCCCACCATGCTATTTACATAATTAGAAAATTTGCACATCAATTGTATCCATGCCTTGTCTAGCTCAGCCCTCAGCCACCTTACACTTCCCTCAACTTCTCTGTTGGAGTTTTAGTACATCTGAAGGCAAGCCGCTGCTGAAAAGCCACATGAGCCATGATTTAAAAAGCGGTCCACAACCCTACAAATCGCCCACTCACCAACTTTCAGTTCTCCCTCTTAGTTCTTGAGTTGCTTCAAAAGCAAAATCAGGAGCGAGGCACAAAATGGCTCCTTGGATCTCTAAGGTGTCTTGCTTGTGGCACCAGTGCCCATGCTTGGGACTGCCTCTGCTTCAACCAGCAAACTGAGAGACTCATAATTTCCGCCATCTAACTTGGTCCTCAGAGGCATGCGAGCAGCCGTTGTTGGACGGGGAAAGTGGGGGAGGTTATAAATCAATTTAATTTCCACAAGAACTAATCCAAAGAGAATTCAGTCTTGTGCAAAATGGTGAGGGGAGGGTGAGGGGAAGAGTACAAGAAAGAGATATAGGTGTGGAGGATTGTATGTATGTGTGTGTGTGGGAGACTGATTTGCTTGACTCTGGCATCTCAACTCTTGGTGCCATTTCAGACTGAAGTAGTAACTGCATTCTTCTTTTCTTTTCTTTTCTTTTCTTTTCTTTTCTTTTCTTTTCTTTTCTTTTCTTTTCGTCAGGCCATCTTCCCATGAATCCGCACAATGTTAATAAAGGAGTCATCAGAAAGGAAATGTCAGAATTACCTTTAAGCAACCCCCCCCCTCTTTTTTTAACAATAGAAGAAAAGCTCTTTATAAGTATCCAGGCTCTTTATACATTTCATGAAAGATGAGCATTTACTCTTTCTTTCTGCCATCTGATTCCAGGATCAAGGTCCAGGTCAAGGGGACCTGAAAATGAGGGTTATTGTTGCTTGCAATTTGAGAGACTGTGCGTTTTCTTTTGAAAGAAGGTGTGTTTAGGAAAGAAAAGAAGAAAGGAAAAAGGACCAAGGTGACATTCTGGGTTTAACGCACTTGTTTTTGCGCTTCTATTTCTTGGCCTTGGATTAAGTGAAATGAAGAATAGATTTTCCGGGTTCTGTTTTCTCTGCTGTGTGGTGACCTCTGTGGTCACCTGTTTATGGGGTTCACATGCTGCCGTGTTGTTTTGCATGTTCTGCTTGGGCACAGAAGAAAATGAAAGCACCTTGCTTGGCAACAGTATTCTGGAGAAATGAAATCCATGTATCAGAGCTGCCCAGGGTTTGAACCAGGAGCCCCTTGTGGTAAGCCAGTCAAGGCTTTAGAGTGGAAGGAACAGTACTCCTTTCTTTGATCTAAGGATGGTTCCATCCCACACTTTGGTTCCTCCTGACCTAGCTGGAAATTATAGGCTTCTAGGTGATGCTGGTGTACTTTGCATAGACACCAGTTGCCCTCTGTCAAAGAGGCACTGTAGCCAGTGAACCAGCCATAGCTGGAAAGAGATCATCAAGGCTGTCTGAGTTTCCAGTGATAATTGATTTAGCAGCACTAGCATGCTACTGACCTGCTTCTTCTAGGGGCATGCAACCTTGTTGAGAGCTGGCCATCTCCTGGTGCTTTCTGGGAATGGAAGTGGCACTTCTCTTTTTACAGGAGTGGTCTAAACCACTGAGCCTCTTGGGCTTGCCAATTAGAAGGTCGGCGGTTCGAATCCCCATAATGGGGTGAGCTCCCGTTGCTCAGTCCCAGCTCCTGCCAACCTAGCAGTTTGAAAGCACACCAAAAAGTCCAAGTAGATAAATAGGTACTGCTCCAGTGGGAAGGTAAATGGCGTTTCCGTGCACTGCTCTGGTTTTTGTGTTCTGTTGCACCAGAAACTGCTTAGTCATGCTGGCCACATGACCTGGAAAAACTGTCTGTGGACCAACGCCGGCTCCCTCAGCCTGTAAAGCGAGATGAGCGCCGCAACCCCAGAGTTGTCTGTGAATGGACTTAACTGTCAGGGGTCCTTTACCTTTACCTTTTTACATTGCAGAAGTTTCTATGCATACATACACCAACCCACATACCTCTCCATCCTGGCAACAAGCGAGAGGCATCCCTGCAGTTCAAGGACACATTCCAGACAGCCAAAAGCACTCAAAGAACAGATCTGGTGAGAAGGTGTGTCCTGGAGAGACTCCCAAGGGGCACATGGGCAGGTCTGGAAGGCTGTATTCAGCCTAGGTAGACAAGGATGCTCCTAATTTTTAGAGGCTTTTATTTTGCAAATTTAATGCACATTTATTTTGAAAGGAAGCCGGAGGACCCCCAAAGTCTTCCAGCAGGAATTCCAGCAGGAATGCCACCATTTGCATAATGCATTATTGATTATTATTACAGGCTGCATTTTTGTGTTGTTGCTGGAGGAGACTCTTGAGAGTCCCATGGACTGCAAGAAGATCAAACCTATCCATTCTGAAGGAAATCAGCCCTGAGTGCTCACTGGAAGGACAGATCCTGAAGCTGAGGCTCCAATACTTTGGCCACCTCATGAGAAGAGAAGACTCCCTGGAAAAGACCCTGATGTTGGGAAAGATTGAGGGCACAGGGAAAAGGGGACGACAGAGGACGAGATGGTTGGATAGTGTTCTCGAAGCTACAAACATGAGTCTGACCAAACTGCGGGAGGCAGTGGAAGACAGGAGTGCCTGGCGTGCTCTGGTCCATGGGGTCACAAAGAGTCGGACATGACTAAACAACTAAACAACATTTTTGTGTTGTGGTTCTACTTTTGTTTTTCATACTTTTCTGCTAAGAGCTAGCCACGCTAGGCTCTCCGGAGAGGAAGGGTGGGATTTAATGATCATTGCCATTGATTCCAAGATTGATATATTTGAAAAGGGCTTTGTGCATGTACCTTTCTGCATGTACCTTGAAAGCAATGCCATGATTAAGCTTAGGGATGGTTGTGGCTTAAGTGAATATTGCACTGTCAAGTACTTATTGGAGGACTTTAGAACCATAGCCTCCAACTGCTTATAATCAGGTGGGGTCAGTGGGATGTTACATTGCAAAGGTATCACTGACAATTAATGCCATGGCATTTGTGAGGGGGCTCTGTTTCTATGCAAGGAATGATGATAGGTTGGTTAACATCCTTGCAGGAATTACATGAGGAGGCTTAAGTGTTTCTTAGCCTAGGTTTGAGCAATGTGAATGGAGGAGACTTCAGAGGTGAAACACAGGAGCAGTGTCCCTCTTTTCCAGGGACAGTCCCAGATTTACAGAAGCCGTCTCTGTTTCTGATTTGATCCCAGAATGTCCCACTTTTCCTTAAGATGTCCCTGTTTTCATGGGAGAAATGTTGGAAGGCATGGAGTTATGCAACCCCCGAGCTAAGGAGATAAGTGACCTTTAGAAGACATCAGAAGGCAGCACTGTACAGTGAAGTCTTTTTCATGTTGAATGTTTTATTATGCTTTTATATATGTCGGAAGCCACTCAGAGTGGCTGGGGCAACCCAGTCAGATCAATAATAAAATTATTATTATTATTATTATTATTATTATTATTATTATTATTATTGAACAGGACATCCCTATTTTCATCAGAGAAATGTTGGAGGGTATGCAGGAGGAGTAGACCCATGGATTGCTGTGCCATATAGAACTAGTAAGTTATGGACAAGTAATGACTTAGAACTCTCCTGCTCAATACCCTAGTTTTGTATGTGTGTGGCATTTTCTGATTAATAGGGGGGGAACATTTCAACATTCTTCTCTCCACCATTTGATTGAGGTAGTACAGTCCAACAGCAAAATCATCACATGAGCTCATGGACCATTTAGCTCACTTGTGTATCTGTATTTTGTAGTTGCAGGGTAGAGTTTAGCCATCCCTAGACTTCTAATTCTACTGGGCCAAGAACTATTTGAGCAACCTTATTTAGATGTCATGTTATACCATGGTTCAGCACAGTGACCCCCCAACCTCATGCCCTCCAGATGTCTTGGAATCAAATACTCATCTCCCCCTACCAGCACACCCAGTGGTACTGGATGAAGGTGGATCTGCTTTCCAACATCTGAAAAGCAGCCGGTTAAGAAAGGCTAGGTGGGATGCAGGTGGCACTGTGGTCTAAACCACAGAGCCTAGGGCTTGCCAATCAGAAGGTCAGTGGTTCGAATCCCCACGACGGGGTAAGCTCCCATTGCTCGGTCCCTGCTCCTGCCAACCTAGCAGTTCGAAAGCACATTGAAGTGCAAGTAGATAAGTAGGTACCGCTCCGGCGGGAAGGTAAACAGCATTTCTGTGCGCTGCTCTAGTTCGCCAGAAGTGGCTTAGTTGTGCTGGCCACATGACCCGGAAGCTGTACGCCGGCTCCCTTGGCCACTAAAGCGAGATGAGCGCCGCAACCCCAGAGTCGTCTGTGACTGGACCTAATGGTCAGAGGTCCCTTTACCTTTTAAGAAAGGCTACTTTAGCATCATGAACCTAAATCTCATTTGTTCCCTCCTTCTTTGTATAGTGTGCAGTCATGAAAAGCTTTCATTTTTAATATAGCGGCAAACATTGGATTTCCATTTCATCCAAGCCCAGCAAACAATGGTTCGGCCACAAAACAGTATTCCAAACCATGGTAGGCACAACACAAAACCAATATTTTCAGAGTTTGGATCAAGTGGCCAACTAGGGTTTGTTGAAAACCAGGAGCGGAAGCTTCTATACACTATGAGGGATCAGAAGGTGGATGTTTTAGACTCTGGCTATAATAGTTAACTTTTATGTCTGAATGCAGCCAATGAGTTCCCATAGAAATCAAAATGTATAGTGTGGAGAGATGAGTTAGACGAGTTTTCCCCAAAGATTTTGGGGCACTGACTGCCCCCTTGGTTCCATAAATTCACCCCCAGTTCCTCCTACCGTAGGAAAAGCATGGTTCGAAACAGTGGTTTGATTGGCCCACTAAGGAAAATGATAACACGATAAGACAGCAATAATTGGTTTCACAATTATTCAAAATCTAGTTGAAACGATTTAGTTTAATTAATTCAACAAAATAGATTAACTTCATCCAGTCATACCAACTTTGAAAAATCTGATTGTCATTTACATCTCCACTATCCCCATGCCACCCCATGCCACCCACTGCCTCTTAGCACCCCCTCGGTAATCCCCCAGGCCCCCAGGGGGCAGTAACTCCTGCTTTGGAAACGACTAAGCAAGATGATTGTGGCACTTGACATTTTGCAAGTGTAACTGTCCAGCCATTAGAGACATTTTCTTTGTACTCCACACAGTAATCTCCTAGTCCGATGTGTTTTCACAGGTTCTTTTAGAAAAATGTATTGCCTGCTAGGAAAAAGCTGAATTACAAAAGTATTGCCTCGTGCATTTGCATTCGTGACACTTTTGTGAGATCTCAAAGCATTCAAATAAAGATTGTCTAGCACACCTCGTGTAATTATGTCTATCAAAGTATGCTAACATCTGTACAAAATGCTTGAAGAAGGCACTCAGGATCTCTACACATTGAGATACTGTAGAACACTTACTGAGAAGTCAGGTATCTATAGTAACAGCATGCAGGTATTCTAATGCCAGTGTATTTTCTGATAATGGGCCCAATAATGAAATAGTTGTTTGATGCTCAATCACATATAATGATAGCTTTTTCCACAATAAGCATTCATGCTATACAGATGTGTGCAGATAACTTATTCCCCCCCCCCAAAAAAAAGAAAGAAAGAAGAAAAAGACATATGTGTTTTTAGCTGCAGTCACCAGAATAGGTATTATTCTCTCTCCTTGATTTATGGCTAAAATATTTAGAACACTTGTTGAATAATAAAATAATACCTATAATTTTATGGATGCAGTGAATTTTCTGCATTCTAGAGAAATGAAGCCAATTATACAGCAGGCTGCTTTTGGTTCACACATGCATGGTTATCGCAGGGGGACCGGCATGTTGAACAAGCCCAGCAGCTGTTAAAGGTCTGAAGGTGAAACTATAGCTGATTTGGCAACACTATGGTGAGATAGCCTGTCTTTTTAGTTGGCTTGTTAAAACAAGTGTGTGCATGTAGGGTGATCTGGATGAGGTCGTGTTTTTAAACCTTTCCCCCATCCCCATTTCATCAGCTTAAATCGCCAGAGTTCCCTGTGGAGAGGGATCAATGGTTGAACCACTCTGGAAATTGTAGTTCTGTGCGGTGAATAGGGGCCTCATACTTAACTCTTGGTGCGGCATGGGTGGCGCTGTGGGTTAAACCACAGAAAGTCGGCGGTTCGAATCCCCACGACAGGGTGAGCTCCCGTTGCTCAGTCCCAGCTCCTGCCAACCTAGCAGTTCGAAAGCACGTCAAAGTGCAAGTAGATAAATAGGTACCACTCTGGCGGGAAGGTAAACGGCATTTCTGTGTGCTGCTCTGGTTTGCCAGAAGTGGCTTAATCATGCTGGCCACATGACCCGGAAGCTGTACGCCGGCTCCCTCAGCCAATAAAGCGAGATGAGCGCTGCAACCCCAGAGTTGGTCACGACTGGACCTAATGGTCAGGGTCCCTTTACCTTTTTAGTTAACTCTCAACAACCTTAGAAAATAATAGTTCCCATAACTCTTTGGGGGAAAGCCATTTAAAGTAGCATCGCAATGCTTTCAGTGTTTGTTTGTTTTCTATATCGCCCTATACCCAAAGGTCTCAGGAAGGTTCACATAAAATATCAAATACATTTAAAATAATGAACAACCTAATAATGCACCCCCCAAGAGCCAGCATTTTAAAAAAGGGTATAGGATGTAGATCAAGGCAAAGGCCTGGTTGAAAATGAATGCTTTTGTCTGGCACCTAAAAGTGTATAGTGAAGGCGCCATGCGAACTTCCCTGGGGAGAGCATTCTTTTAGTTTCTGTTCTTATCACTGTGCAGCTGCTTGGAGTCACAGGATTCTGTTTACATTCCAGAGACCTTCCAGTCTCATGGGAGGGGAGACAGGATGTGACGTTAGTGGTTTCCTGTTCTTTTGTTCCTTTGTTCGGTTGCTCTCTGCTTTCATAGAGAGAGAGGATGTCTTTTCTGACTGCATAGCTTAGAAAGAAACTCTTTACAATGTAGCCCAAACCTCTCATCTCTTTCCTGTGCTGGAAACTCTGCTGAAGAATGTGCCTGAGGCCTCATTGAAGGCTCAGGTCATTATACATTGGGAGGCGATTCCGAAGACTTGGGGGAAGAAAATGAGCTTTATCAGCTTGGCCGAGTGGAGATCCCAATATATCCACAGATAGGGAGCCACTGCAGAAAAGGTCAGTTCTCGTGTTGCCACCCTCCTGACCTCTCACAGAGGAGGCACACGAAGAAGAGCCTCAGAAGTTGATCTCAGGGTCTGGGTAGGTTCATTTGGGACAAGGCTATCCTTGAGGTATTGCAGTCCTGAGCCATTTAAGGCTTTATGGGTCAAAACTAGCACTTTGAATTGGGCCCAGAAACTAATTGGTAGCCAGTGCAGTTGGATCAGGATTGGTGTAATATACTCAAACCGTCTTGCTCCAGAGAGCAACCTGGCTGCTGAATTCTGCACCAGCTGAAATTTCTGAACCGTCTTCAAAGGCAGCTCTGCATATAACACATTGCAGTAATCTAACCTTGAGGTTACCAGAGCATAGACAACAGTAGTTAGGCTATCCCTGTCCAGATAGGGACGTAGCTGGGCCACTAGCCGAAGCTGATGGAAGGCACGTAGAGTGTGAATGTGGCCCAGAGTGTAGGAACAATTGTTTGTCAATTGTTTGTGAATGTTCACTCTTACATTTTGCCCCACACAGCCACAGGTCTCACAAATGGTGAGTTCTCATGGCAAAAGTCATGCCTCGAAAGCACAGAGGAATGTTAAGTGTGGATAAGCCCGTAGCCTTTCTGTTTCCCTTAGACTACCTTTATCTCAGTCAGAACAACCAATTAGTGAACACAGCATGGTTAAAAAATGAGGAATAGTGGTATATCCATGCTAACATTGTAACCACTGTAAGGGATTCTTCTCAGGTCTGACTTCCTTTGCGAGAGTCTATTTCTAGAGCGATGCCCAAACCACAATTAGACCATGCGTTCCAAAGGCTGAACAGATATGAACAATAGAAAGATGCAAGTTATGAGAAAGCGAAGCTCTGAGACCACCGTGCATCAATTTTTCAAGGAGGCGTGGGGATCAGTCTGGGAATATGTCTGAAAACCAAAGAGTTTGCCTGTGTGGTGCATTTTAAAGGAGAAAAACGAGGAGCGAGCATGGGATCAGGGAGAGAAGAAACTTTGTAGATTGGCAAAGAATGGACAAGTGAGTCCTGGGATAGGAGTAGATGGAGTGGTTTATCTCTGGGAGCAGAAGAGAAAAAAAGTAGATTTCATCTAGGATACTCAGAAAGTTTTCTGGCTACAGCAGCACATGTAAGATAAAAATAAGCTTGCAGCTTTCTCAGCGCTATGGTGCCTGGAAGAACCCAAGCACGAGAAAGTAAAATAATAGGTTTCAAAAGCAGATAAAGATGGAATGAAGAGCAGCACAGTAGGAGTGATTTTTACTGGAGAAATGATTGGCAGGCTAAGGGTTATGCACTCCTTTCGTCTAGGAATGAGGAGAAAATTCAATTCAAGTTGCATTTAAAGGCAGACCTACCTAACTCACTCTTTCTGAAGCAATATGCAAGCTGAGATCTAGCCATCCTTCAAAATTTACAATCCTCCATCCCACCCCCGTGCATTTCTCCACTTGGAGGAGTGCAGGGAGCATAAATTCCATGGTGCATCTGCATAACCGAACGCCTTCATCTGCCCCAGCTGCAGCAAAACATGTCTCGTCCACATTGGTCTCTATAGCCACAGCAGGCTCTGCAACCTTCCAACAGTTTGAGTCCACCCCCAAAGGCAGTGGCAATATAATAGTAATGAATTAAATAACTAACAATTCACTGCCCTTTCATGACACACAAAATCAGCCGCCTGAGGAGGCTGCCTCACTCTAGTAAAAAAGTTAAAGGACCCCCGACAGTTAAGTCCAGTCGCAAATGACTATGGGGTTGTGGCTCTCATCTCACTTTAGTAGCTGAGGGAGCCAGCGTTTGTCCACAGACAGTTTTTCCGGGTCATGTGGCCACCATGACTAAGCCGCTTCTGGCAAAACCAGAGCAGTGCTAGTAACGGTTCCCAAAATGGCTTACACACACACACACACACACACACACACGTACGTTTTTGATTCACACACGTTTATGTATCAAGTACAGTTTACCCACACAGCAAAGCTCTTCTGGCAAAGTTTCATTTGACAAAACGGGCTTCTCTATTATATCACCTTGTTGGTGTCACTTGAACTGTCTTTTGGAATATATATATATATATATATATATATATATTCAGAGGAAATACCTACATTGTGGAATACTCCTATGAGACATACTGACTAAGTGGCCTTCCTAATTTAATTTGGCATCAGTAGAAGGCCTATCTTTCTGGCAAAAGGGCTTGATTGGTTTCTGAATTGGTTCTGAGGGGCTTCGATGTCAGATTTGATCCTCTTGCCCTTTGAACCTAGTTTATCAAAAGGCTAGCATTATCGTTCATTAAAAATGAACCCCTCAGCGACCTATAAAGCCTTAGTTTCCTTGCTTTGGGCAGCTGCCTGCTTAGACATAAGAATCATCATAGAATCATAGAATCATAGAGTTGGAAGAGACCACAAGGGCCATCAAGTCCAACCCCCTGCCAAGCAGGAAACACCATCAGAGCACTCCTGACATATGGTTGTCAAGCCTCTGCTTAAAGACCTCCAAAGAAGGAGACTCCACCACACTCCTTGGCAGCAAATTCCACTGTTGAACAGCTCTTACTGTCAGGAAGTTCTTCCTAATGTTTAGGTGGAATCTTCTTTCTTGTAGTTTGGAACCATTGCTCCGTGTCCGCTTCTCTGGAGCAGCAGAAAACAAACTTTCCCCCTCCTCTATGTGACATCCTTTTATATATTTGAACATGGCTATCATATCACCCCTTAACCTCCTCTTCTCCAGGCTAAACATGCCCAGCTCCCTTAGCCGTTCCTCATAAGGCATCGTTTCCAGGCCTTTGACCATTTTGGTTGCCCTCCTCTGGACACGTTCCAGTTTGTCCGTGTCCTTCTTGAACTGTGGTGCCCAGAACTGGACACAGTACTCCAGGTGAGGTCTGACCAGAGCAGAATACAGTGGCACTATTACTTCCCTTGATCTAGATGCTATACTCCTATTGATGCAGCCCAGAAGAGACAGGAAGGGTATAAAAACCATACCCTCCAATTTTCCAGGAACAGTCCCAGAATCACAAAAGCGATCCTGGCTTCTCATTTGATCCCAGAATGACTCTGTTTCTTCTGCTAGTACTGCTGTTAGTGAGCACAGGGAGGAGGATGTGCTGGTGTCCAGAGAGATGGTGGAGATGGTGGCGACTCTCCATGGCTTCTCCATGGCTGCTGGATACCTTTGCATGGCATAGTTTACTTAATCCATTCATGATGCATTGAAACTGTAATACTGTGCTGCGTGTGCCAGATATAATTTTTTTTTTATTTTTGCAAGTTTTCTTGTATTTTGTAAACCAATAAAAATTATCAAAAGGATAGCATTTGACACTGTAATATTGTGTTCTTAATTGTAGGTTATTTTTTTTTAAAGAATAACACTTTATTTAGACAAACACTTTATTTTGACTATGGCAGACCAACACGGCTACCTATCTGTAACTGGAACTTTATTTAGAATTCAACAATAACAAAGGGAAAAAAACCACAGTAATTGCTACATCAATTCGTTACAATTAACCAATGTTAACAATATATAAATAGCAATAGAAAAATTACACAGCAACACTTTTAACTTGTAGGTTATTACTTGTTTTTGTAGGAGAAACACCTTGACTTCGGGATACAGAAAAGAGGAATATACTTCTTTCTTTCTTTTTTTGGAACAACAAACTAGCAGTACCTCTGAACATATTAATACCTGTAAACATAATTATCAGTAATATATATATATATATATAGAGAGAGAGAGGGCGACAAACAAAGAAACAAATGATCCAGTTTGGGAATAGTTTTATTACTTACACATCCCAGGACTTGTGCATTCAGTAAAACGGGTACCTAGATTATAATCATAAAACTGGAACTCAGGTCCATGAAGCTGAATGTTGGTGGATTGAGCATAGACGAAAGAAAGTCCTTTTTCGATCAAATGATGGAGGATTAGAAGATAAGTGGACAGCAGTGGGAATGGTTAATTTAAAAGAAATTAAGAAATACTAAAATTAGTTAAAATAGAGGAAAAATCTGCTGAAACTAAATTGGAAACTTGAATACAGAAAAGGGAGATGTGAGGAAGTCAGGAAAGTAAGTTGTATGAAATTAAGAGTTGAACTTATATATTTTTGTTTGGTTTTCGTGTTTTTTATTGTTTATTGTTTGTTGTTGTGTTGTTCTGTTTTGTTTGTTATTATAAAATCTGTTGAAACCTTAATAAAAATCTTTTTTTAAAAAAAGTCCTTTTTCACATGGCGCATAGCTGAACTCGCTCCCACAGCAGGCTTCAAAAGAGGGTTAGGCGAAATCATAGAGAAGAGGTCTATCATAGGCTATGACTCCTGATGGCTATTTTCTACCTCCATGGACAAAGGTAGTATTCCTCTGAACAACAGTTGCAGGAAACCACAGGAGGGGAGAGTGCTGTTGCCCTCACATCTGACTTGCGGATTTCCCACAGACATTGGTTGCTGTGAGAATGGGATGCTGGACTAGACTGGGACCATTGGCCTGATCCATCAAGGTCTTCTTATGTTCTTAATGTCTTTCTTGTTGTATTTTTAAAGGCACAGGAGTCTTGGCAGGGAGGGGGGAAAGTAAAGAAATAATTGTAGAAAATTCACTGGCCCATTAATTTTTTCATATTTTTTTTAGACTGGACGTATATCAGGGATGCGTTTTAGCACCAGTTCCATCAGATAGATTAGACTCTTGGCACATCACTGTCTTTGCTGATTTACTGCAGCTGAGGATCCAGCTCATAACTCTTTGTCTGCCTGGGAATTTAATCAAGTAAAAAGGATCTGTTGTGTGCAGGGGGGGGGGGGACACACATATAGCATTTCTTTCTTGAGTGGGTTGCATGGCTGGGTCTCAGTAGCATTGTTTTCCCATTTCAGGCTGTGCTCTAGAAGGATATCAGTGAATAAAGTGGTCTGTTTATTAGTAATTACTGCTATTGCTATAGAAACAGAACAAAAACCAATATAAATTACGTATAATTTCCCACCACTGAAGTTCACATACATGATTACGGCACCGAAGTAAATCCCGAGGAATACTACATTATGTAATTATCTCCAAAGTGTGCTAATGGCCCTGACGGAAATACCATTTCATCCTTGTGGCTCCTGGTGACCCTTCAGTAACTCAAGGGAAGGGTGACTGGAGCCACTCAAGGGCTAATGGGTTAGGGTAACTGCTCTGCGTTTCCTGGTCATTTCTGGCACCCCCTGACAATTAATTATTTCAAACGGACAAAGTGATATTATTGGATATATGACAAGAATGGACGTCTAAAGGATTGTTAGCCTCCCAGAAAGCATCTGGAAACAAGCTAAAGTCAACTGGACCATCACAGAAGAGACAATGCCTACCAAATTGAGAAGAGATTCAAATGGAGGGGGTAAAGTTCTCTCATAGGGCTGTAGCACTATGAGGGCTGGGTGGTGTCAGGCTTCAGGGACTCAGCTTCCTCCCAAGCCCCCTTTGGCAGCAGATAAGCAGAACAAAGCAAAAGGAGCCTCTTACCAGTTAGAAATCTTAATGATCACAGCAAGAGAAACGAATAATTCATTCCTCAGAATGAAGGTAAAGGTAAAGGTACCCCTGTCCGTACGGGCCAGTCTTTACAGACTCTAGGGTTGTGCACCCATCTCACTTAAGAGGCTGGGGGCCAGCGCTGTCCGCAGACATTTCTGGGTCACGTGGCCAGCGTGACGAAGCTGCTCTGGCGAGCCAGCACCAGCGCAGCGCATGGAAACGCCATTTACCTTCCCGCTATAAAGCGGTACCTATTTATCTACTTGCACTTAAGGGTGCTTTCAAACTGCTAGGTGGGCAGGAGCTGGGACCGAACGACAGGAGCTCACCCCACCGCGGGGATACGAACCGCCGACCATGCGATCGGCAAGTCCCAGGCACTGACGTTTTACCCACAGCGCCACCTGCGTCCCTCCTCCTTCAGAATGAAGGCGCTCCCAATTAAGGGGTCCACCCACTTCCTCCCTAGTCACCCACATCACTACAGCATCTTGACACCTGGTCTCGCAACCACTGTGCTTTCTGTACTGCCACCTTATCTGCTCTCCTTGACCTTGGGCTGAGCAGCTGGATGCTTTCCAGTGACAATGAGTCTGTTAACTTTCTCTCTCCCAGTTCTCTTCCTCCTAGCTGTCCCCCACCCAGTACTTCCCAACTTCTGCCTTCTGAACTATGTCCTTCTGCAAACCACTGTTCCAAATCTATACTACTTCCCTGCTCCTGATCAGGAGCAGGGGGAGGGGGAGGCTCCCACCATTCCTCCTCAGTGCAGCTCTCCTCAGCACGGTCCCTGACAGGTGGCCAGGTGAATCATAGGGTTAACAAGGTCTCCAAGAGTCATCTGGTTCAACCCCTGAAAATGCAGGAATCTCAGCCAAAGCATCCATGACAGATGGCCATCCAACCACTGCTTAAAAACCTACAAGGAAGGAGAACCCACAACCTCCTGAAGGAGACTGTTCTACTGTTGAACAGCTCTTAACTGCCAGAAAGTTATTCCTGGTGTTTAGTTGGAATCTCCTGTCTTGTAACGTGAAGCCATTGGTTCGGGTCCTACCCCCCCCCCCAAGAGAAGAAGAGGAGTTTGGATTTGATATCCCACTTTATCACTACCCGAAGGAGTCTCAAAGTGGCTAACATTCTCCTTTCCCTTCCTCCCCCACAACAAACACTCTGTGAGGTGAGTGGGGTTGAGAGACTTCAGAGAAGTGTGACTAGCCCAAGGTCTCCCAGCAGCTGCATGTGGAGGAGTGGAGACACAAACCCGGTTTACCAGATTACGAGTCTACCCATCTTGACCACTACACCACACTGGCTCTCAGTGAGCATGAGAAAACAAGTTTGTTCCATCTTCCATGTGACAGCTCTTGAGGTATTTGAAGATGAAGAAAAGTGAAGAAAGCTCATGTACAGGAGTGGCCTCCTAGTAGCGGCAGAACTATTGTAGACCAGGACAGTAAGGGACAGTGCAGGGGGCTGGGAAAGTTGGGAAGATTCAGGTTCACCACTGGGAGTACTGGATTTGCTCTGCCAGTGTTCCCAAACCACCCAATGTTCCCACCACTCTGTGTTTCACTTTCCCATGCAGGTACATGGTGATGATAGTGCCACCAGGAGGCTTAGTCCAGAATATCATTGTCCCCTCCTGCCACTCCAGATGTTGCTGGATTTCTTACTCCCACACAGCTGTTGGAAGTGAAGGAGACCTGCTTCCTTTTGCGTGTGGGTATTTGATTGCAAAAGCTCGCCCATGGAAAGTTAATACACCAGGGAGGCCCTATCTCACACCTGTTTTCTCTATGGAAAAGGCCACATTCTATTCTTAGTTGCGGGTCTGAGTCAGTTCGGCATCTGCCACAAAATATCAGAAGTGACCTCTGTGTAAGAAGAAATTGGCCTCTTCCGGAGCCAGCGCTGGGACAACATGGAACAACTTGGGGGGTTACCTTTATGCATTCTTCTTTCTCGAGACATTTTTCAAGGGCATTTGACAGTCACAAGAGCTGGATGGAAACCAAATTACTCAAGGCTTGCATGGCTAATTAAAACCATCACAATGGGAGGCAAAATTCCGTGAAAGGTTTAATAAATAAATAATTGCCGAGACCACCCTGTAGCTCACAGTTTGACATTTCATTATCCAGCAGATGAAGGTATGAGGGAGAAAACAAAATCTGAAAGATGCGGAGAGGGATAGGATGGCGTACGCAAAACCTTGTGTGGCCATATCTCTTTGCATATGGATTCAGGACTGGCTGAAGGAGATCAGCCCTGTATGGATCCTAAATATAATTTCCTTCCTTCCTTCCTTCCTTCCTTCCTTCCTTCCTCCCTCCCTCCCTCCCTCCCTTCCTTCCTTCCTTCCTGACCTCTCCTTCTCCCTTCTTCTAGTCTTCACTTGAGTCTCTTCCGACGCTGGCGTGGGCGAGAGGCTGGAGATGTGGCTCAAGTTGCCCATGAGAGCCAGCTGTTTACCCCTGGCCCTGAGTCAAGGGGAAGAGCAGAGCTGGGATGGGAGGCAGGAGGTCAAATGCGAGGACCCCCCCCCTTCACAAGGGGCAGAAGATTTGGTGTCAAGAAAGAGTGTGTGCCCCACAATCACCAGTCCCCCGACCTGTCCCATATTTTGCCCCACCAAAGGTGGCAACCTTACCCTGAAGTCATCCTCAGCCTGAGGCTTTGGACTATAGCTCCCATCATTCCCAGCCAATACAGCTAAGCTGGCCGGGACTGATGGGAGTTGTAGTCCAAAGCACCTAGAGGGCACCAGGTTGGCACAGTCTGCCTCTGTTCTTCCTCCTGTTCAGATGTTTCTCTCAAACTCTTCCACTGAATTAAAGATGGAAGTGGATGGAAGTGGAAGCTTTCTGTTGAAGAAAGAAAGAAAGAAAGAAAGAAAGAAAGAAAGAAAGAAAGAAAAAGAAAACAAACCAAAACTCCCATTCAAAGGTCTATTACCTCAACACTTTGCCACTTGTAGAGGAGAGGAGGAGGGGTAGCGGGGGGCAATTTAAATCATAATGAAATGCTAACAGAGTAGTAGGACCCGTTTGTATGTTGGTTTCTCAGAGGAAAAGAGTTGCCTTGCCTTGCTTGTAATTGCTGTCGGCTTTTAAGCTCTCCTCTTTTCAGAAAACACTTTCAAGTGTTCCTACAAAGGGGAGGGGGGGGGGACAGTTACCAAGCAACCAGCAAGCTCTGAGTGCCTAGAATTCAAACGTGATTGACATGGACTCCCCCATCCCACCCCAAAGTGAGCATGCCACTGCCACCTCTGCTACCACTACTACAATGGGTGCTATGAGAACATAAGGAGAGCCTGCTAGCCCTCGTTCCTACGGGACCGCCTCTCTCAGTATGCCACACAGAGGACCTTAAGGTCCATAAATAGCAACCCCCTAGTGGTCCCGGGCCCTAAGGAAGTTAGATTAGCCTCAACCAGAGCCAGGGCCTTTTCAACACTGGCTCCGGCCTAGTGGAACGATCTGTCTCATGAGACCAGGGCCGTGCAGGATCTGATTTCTTTCCGCAGGGCCTGTAAGCCAGAGTTGTTCCGCCTGGCCTTTGGCTTGGAATCAATTTGATTCCCTCCCCCTCTTTCTTTTTTCCTTTCTCCTCCTATGATGAGGCTGCGTTTTAATGTTGTATTTTAATCTTGTTTTTTAAGTTGTATTTCAATCAACTTGTTTTTATTATTAGTTGTTAGCTGCCCTGAGCCCAGTCTTGGCTGGGGAGGGCGGGGTATAAATAAATTATTTTATTATTATTATTATTATTATTACGCCAACAGCCCATCTTGTCCAGCATTCTGTTCTCACAGTGGCTAACCAGATGACTGTAGGAAACTCCTCAAGCAGAACCCAAGCACAAGAGCAGTCTGTGATTCCCAGCAATTGGCATTCAGAAGCGTTGCTGGAAGCAGATTAGAGCCATCATGGTTAGTATCTTTAATCTCCATGAATTTGTCTATCATCTTTTAAAGCTATCTAGGTTAGTAGTCACTACTGCCTCCTGTGGCAGTGAGTTCCATAGGTTAACTATGCACTGCACGAAGAAGCACTTTCTTTTATCTTCCCTGAATCTTCCAACATGCAGCTTCAAGGAATGTCCCTGAGTTCTAGAGTTATGAGAGAGGGAGAAATTTCATTCTTCTATTTCATTCATTATTTTCATAAACATCTCTCATGTCACCTCTGGCTCACGAGATGTGAGGGAGCAGCCATCTCTCAGGGGCTCCCACACTGCTGCAAGTGATATATTGGGAGGGATTCCACACCATGCTGTTGCAAACATACAATCTGCACAAGCTTATCAGCTTTCCAGATGAAGCAATGTCTCCTCCTGTCTTGTGCTGTTCTGGGGAGTTCTCTGAACTCTAGCAAGCCAATTTTGGGTGTGGGTGTGCCTAGGAAGGAAAGGAAGGAAGTCCCATTGTGCAAGCAAAAGTCCTTGTGCAAGGCTTCCACTGATGAGCACTGCTAGGTGGATCCTGTCCAATATTTGTCTCTTGCGTTTATATCCCAACTTCCTTCCATCATTGAACTCTTCCACTGCATCATCCCCCACCTGCACTCTGACCCAACCCATGCCTTCTTAGTGTGCTGATCCCATGGGTTACCCAAGAGGCAAGGTCCAAGTCCGGTCCGTGGTCAAAGGAGCAACGTGGAGGCAGTCTGTAGTAGCTGAAGCTGGGTGCAGGGCAAGGAGTCGGGTGAAGTCAGAAACAAGCATGCAAGCAGAGAGCCAGGGTGGGTCAGGAGCTCAGGTAGAAAAGCAGGACAGGGTTCAGGCAGGAACTAGCGACCAACAAAGTTGCTCCTGCAACTTGGGACTGGGGCTGGCTGGCTTTTATCTGCCCCGAGGCATAGGGCAGCCTTGATCCTCTGGTGACTCTCCTGGCCTGGAGGCGAGCACTCCTCCTGCGGGAACTTATTTCCCTCCACCTCTCTGCCCTGAGCCTCTGTAGCTCAAGAGAGGCAAACTCAGCTTCCTGTGACGGGGCTGAGAGTGGAGCACCTGCAGGCAATGGGTCCTTCATCACCACAGGAGCCAGAGTAGACTCAGCTGATGCCTGCACCTGAGGATCCAGCACAGGTGAGGACCCTTCAGGCTCATACACCAGCCCTGGCTCAGCTGGTTCTGGAGGCGAGGAATCCTGTGCAGGCTGGGATCCCTCAGGTCCAGCATCCGAGTCCAAATCCCAGGCCATCACACTTAGCTTCAGCAAGGATGGTTTGTTCATCTTTTGCTGCCTAGCCTATTGCGTGCCAAGGCCCAGTGGTGTAGCGTGGGGGTGCAGGGGGGCTGGCTGCACCGGGCGCAACATCTGGGGGGGGCGCGCTCGCCGCCTCCGGAGTTGCCGAAGAGCCTCGGGCGCAGGCTGTAGCAGAGCCCCTTGTCTCGCGGAACGGACGAGCTGTGCGCGCGTCCGGGCTGAAGGCGTCTGGCAGGCAGTGGCTCTCAGCGCTCGCCGCAGTCCCCGCGTGTCAGGGCAGCCCCTCCTCACAGCCCCGCCGCCGCCGCTGCTGCAGCTGCTGGGCCATGTTGCATTTTCCTCACCTCTCTGCCCTCCTCCTCCTCCGGGCAAGTGGCGTCGTTTGGGCGGCAGCACCAGCGGCAACTCGCCTCAGATCACCTGACATGGACCCGCCACCACCGCCGTGGCTACCTTACCGTAAATACCCCAGCCCAGGCAGCAGCAAGAAGAAGCTGGCAGCGGTGGCAGGTTAGGGGCGCAAATTCCTTGCCTTGCCCCGGGTTAGGGGGCGCAAATTACTTGCCTTGCCCTGGGTTAGGGGGCGCAAATTACTTGCCTTGCCCCAGGTGCTGACAACCCACGCTACGCCGCTGCCAAGGCCCCTTACTCAGCAGTTCCCTATTGATTAATAAAACACAGAGGCGAGTATTTAGGACTATGGGCTAAAACAGGCCACAACTTTTGTGGAAGTGCCATTTAGTCACGCTTAATTATCTAACAACTTTATTGGTTACAGATGTGAGCTGTTTGGCTTAGGCATTGGGTGAAACCAGTCTATGTCTGGTCTGCAGGGAGTCAAACTAAGGGTAAACCATGAGAAGGGGGAGCCCTATGATTTACATCAAATAGAGGTCTGAGGGGTCCTTGTTGGGGTCATAGCATGGTCCTAGCCCACAACTAGGATCCACACACCTGGATCCCTTTAACAGATCCCTTGTTGACCCCCCACCCATAGCTGTCAACGTTTCCCTTTTTTTAAGGGAAATTCCCTTATTCCGAATAGAATTCCTCGCAAGAAAAGGGAAAAGTTGACAGCTATGCCCCCCCCCCATTAAACAAAGGCTTGCCCAATGCCTAACTGCCTCTCAAGGCCAAACAGCTCTGCCACCAACACTCTCGCACCTGCAACCAACCTCTAATACCCTCTACGATGCCTTTCAGCCAGATATTGTTTTCCACGCCAGAAAGATGTACCGTACTTTCAGACCATATATGAGGAGCGTGAGTTGTCGTGAGCCATGCTGATTGCTAGACTCATTGAGAGGCCATTTTTAGTTTGTAATTAAAGCTTTGGTAGATTCATTGCCTCTGTCAGTCACTCAAATCTTGCAGCCCCAAAGGCCAAAGCATATACATATACAAATAAATAAAAAAACCTCTCTGGTCCATCTAAGCTGGCATGCAGTTTGCAGGGATCACTGACTGTTTTTATGCCCAAGGGTGCATTTGGATTTTTTTGACTGTGTGTCACCTCTTCTCATTTCCCCCCTCTCTCTCCCAGATCTCCGCCACCACAACTGGAGAATCAGAAAGAGAGAAAGCAAATAGACATACACTCACTGTTCCAAGGGATATGGGTAAAAGTTGTATCCCGTAGAATTATCCAGTAGAATCTTCAAATATCTCAAGGGCTGTCACATGGAAGATGGAGCAAGCTTGTTTTCTCCAGCTCTGGAGGGTAGGACTTGAACCAATGGCTTCAAGTTACAAGAAAGGAGAGTCCAACTAAACACCAGGAAGAACTTTCTGTCCTTAAGAGCTGTTCAACAGTGGAACAGACTCCCTTGGAAGGTGATGGACTTACCTTCCTTGGAGGTTTTTAAGCAGTGGTTAGATGGCCATCTGTCATGGATGCTTTGGCTGAGATTCCTGCATTTGCAGGGGTTGAACTAAATGACTCTTGGGGCCCCTTTCAACTCTGCAATTCTGTGATTCTACTCTGAACCTTGAAAAGAGCTTAGAGCTGAATGCAGAAATTGGAAAGAACATCTCGTGCCATTTCAGGGTGTGGATCTCAGCCAGGCTGGTGTGGGATCATCCCAGGTCTGGTGTGTGAGGGGGCACTCTGAAATGCTAGACAGGGCTCTGTATTGGCAGGGTGTGTGTGTGTGTGTGAACAATGACAAGTAACTATTATGAGAATCACTTCCATGGTTGATTCCGGAGACCACAGGGGATAATTTGGAAAAACTCATTTCTGCAGGGTGGATCCATTTTTTATCCATTTTAAATATAGCATAACCACGAAGCTTTTAGGGTGGAGTGTATTATAAACTGAGTGGGTGGATGGATAGATAGTAGAATGTCTTAGCCATTCTGGGAAATAATTAGAATTCTTCTTACCTGATGAAAAGGCAATAGTAGAATATAGATAGCAGTTTCCATGAAATGAAAAGCTCTCAGAGAAAGGGTAGGTGACATTCAATCTCCTGTTCTTTTTCTTCAAGGACGGCTAGGAGGACTACTTGGTCCAAACCTTGGAAGAGGTACTGAGTTCCTTCCCCAGAGTGCCCAACAGGTTGCAATTCCCCCCCCCCCCGTCAACTTGAATTGCGGTTAATAATATCTAAATTGGTTTGGCTTTGCACCTCTAGCTCCCATAGCTGGTCCTTATCTGATGGATAAAAGTGGCAGATGTCCTTGATGCTTCAGCAAATAGATTGTAAGAACCAGAGTGAACTTCACAGGCTTCACGACGAAGATAAATGGCTACTACAATCTCGATTTTGCCCCAGCGTTCCCACAGATGCATCATACATAATGAATACTGATCTGAGTGCCTGCAATGAAATCTAGATAAAAAGGTTGCCCCAGTTTGTACCACCATCTGGTAGGGAGATGTTGGAAATCTTGAAGTGGTGGGGGGAGGGAAAAGAGAAATCCCATACATTTTCTTGAGTGTAAAACAGTAGTTATGTGCTTATAGTGTCTGGCTATGTGCACATATATCTTTCGTAACTTGTTTTTTGGGGGGAGGGTGTGTGAAGTGGACTTGAAGTGCCGAGGGCCTTTTGGTGGTTCCCTCACTGCGAGAAGCCAAGTTACAAGGAACCAGGCAGAAGGCCTTCTCGGCAGTGGCGCCCGCCCTGTAGAATGGCCTCCCACCAGATGTCAAAGAGAACAACAACTACCAGACTTTTAGAAGATATCTGAAAGCTTTTAATGTTTGATGCATTATGGTATTTTAATATTTTGTTGGAAGCCTCCCAGAGTGGCTGGGGAAGCCCAGCCAGATGGTCGGGGTATAAATAATAAATAATAAATAATAATAATAATAATAATAATAATAATTATTATTATTATTTTGAAGACAACTGGAGGAGACTCAAACTGGTGTGAAGAATGGCTGCTTACCATCTTGCCCACCCCATTCCCTGTGGCGGCGTTAACAGGGTACCCCATTAGAGGGGTCTGGAGGGAAGTCTCTGTCCAAAGATCTAAGTGCGTAGGACTAGTGGGCCATAGAGCTTCCCTCAGCGTTTGGGGGCCATCTGCATAAACCTGTGTTTTGCAGTGGATCCAGCCCCGAATAGACCCTGTCATGCCTTAGTTCCTTAGCGGGGGGGGGGGGGGGGGCTGAGAGGGATACCCACCCAGCGCCCATGCCAAAGCTTCCTATTTCTGAAGAAAATAAAGTTGTGCCTATTTAAATCCCAGGCAGTTGTTGTGTCCATTCATTCTATCATTCAGCAGTAACACGCTGTGGCTGAGCATGTGATGCTACTAAGCCTGCTTGTGGTATAAACTGGAAATATAATTATCTTTAAGATATGGTAATCAGCAGGCAAATCAGTCCATCCATCTCTCCCTTTGGGCTGGGTTGAGTGTTGGGAGTGCATGGAGGTAATCTTCTGCCCACGCCTGACAGGGTCTATTGGTTTAACAACAACAACAATTTCTTTATACCCTGCCCATCTGGCTGGGTTTCCCCAGCCACTCTGAGCGGCTCCTAACAGAATATTAAAAACATGATAAAACAGCAAATATTAAACATAGAAAAGCATCATACATTAAAAACTTCCTGATAAAGGGTTCCACACTGATTGCCGCTTGCAGAGTGCCACTCCACTTGCTCCTCCTTCCATCTGCCCGAAGAAGAAGAAGAGGAAGAAGAAGAGGAGGAGTTTGGATTTGATATCCCGCTTTATCACTACCCAAAGGAGTCTCAAAGCGGCTAACATTCTCCTTTCCCTTCCTCCCCCACAACAAACACTCTGTGAGGTGAGCGGGGCTGAGAGACTTCAGAGAAGTGTGACTGGCCCAAGGTCACCCAGTAGCTGCATGTGGAGGAGCGGAGATGCGAACCCGGTTCACCAGATTACGAGTCCACCACTCTTAACCACTACACCAAGTATGCTGCTAACATAATCCCTGTTGGTAGCAGCCAGCAAAAAGCCCCCCCACCACCACCCCAGCAAAGTAAACCTGTCCTGACAATCCACTGGATTCCAAGCTGGCCCTGTTGCCATCATGTGACAGCACTGGGCCCAATCCTAACAGCTTCACCAACTCCAGGCTCACCTTCAAACATGTGTCCCTACTGCCTTGCATGGCAGGGCTACAGGTGCAGAGGTGGCCCCACTGCTGGACTGTGGGAAGGGGGAGACAGAGGTTTGATTGCCCCCTCCCCTAAGTCAGATTTCACATTGCTGAGGACTCCACATTGCTCCAGCATCCTCCCTCAGTCCATGCACACAGCAGTCTCTCTTTTTATGTGGTTGGAAATTCTGTCAGCTGAATGTGTGGAGGTCATCAGGATCAAACCTATTGCCCCTGCAACTTTCCCCAGCACACAAGCCTATGCAATTTTATTCTATGTATTCATTGCATTAATAGTTCACTTTTTCACCATGGAGCTCAAAGAGGGATCCACAGTTATCTCCCTCCTCATTTGATCCTCACAATAACCCCACGAGGGAGGTTAGGCTGAGAAGCAGTGACGGGACCATCAAGCTTCGCGGCTGAGTGAGGATTTGAACCCAGGTCTCATAAGTCCTTGCCTGATGCTCCAACCACTCCTCTTCACAAAGAGCCCCCCAAAAAACCATTGTGAAAGGGGCTGTTCTCACCTATCAGGACCAAACTAAACATAATGTTAAGTATGTTTTGCATTTAATGTGCCGCTTAAAATTAAATAAATGCAAATAATTTCTCTGTTGTTTGTGAGAATCACAGTGTTGGAATCACAGTGGGTGGGGAGGGGGAGTTTAGTCCTTGTTTCTCCTGCTGAGATCCTGACAAAAAACCATTCCTTTGAAGCTGCTATTTGCATTGGGAGGAAAACTCCAATTGGCACCCAAATGTGCATGTTAAGTGCAAAGGCACATTTAACATCACATCTAGTGTGGCCCTAATTCCTCACTTACTGATGAAAAGCTGTGTTGGGACTGGCTAGCTGCTGAGAATTCACTTTAGCTTTCTTGTAAAAAAAAAGTTGTGCAATTGCCTTTACATTTATTTCTGTGGTATTTGTTCTGAAGCTGGTTTTGGTTTTCTATCTATTTTACATTTGCATGGTGAGCTTTCTCGTGAACCCTGAATGTTCATCACTGTGGCATGCAAGTGCAAATAAATAAGCAGTACAAAATAAAGCCACTTTGTATTTATCAAAAGTCTGTTTTGCATTGTTTCTGCATTGCTCTTTGAGATATATGTCTAACACAGAGAAAGAGAAGAATGAACCCAGCCCCTCCCCCAATTATTATTACATTTATATCCTGCCTTTCCTCAAAGGAGCTGAAGGGTGGTCTAACAATTCTCATTTTACCCACACAACCACCCTAGTAGGTCAGGTTGTGACAGACCCAGACCCTAATCTAACACTCTAACCACTACACCACACATGTACTAAAGCAATATCTTATCTCACTTTTTAAAAGACTAAACACTACTGGGGAGGGACTGGGGAGAAACATAGGGTTACTGGTTTTGCCACTGACATTCCATACAGTAGAAACTTAAGAAAGGGCCTTCTTGGTGGCTTCACCCAAGCTTTGGAGCTTCTTACCAAGGGAGGACTGCCTTGCTCCTTCTCTGGGGACTCTCCACCAGCACACACACAAAATGTAATATAAACATTGACAACTGGGAAACACTGGCCTCTGAGTTCTCCAATTGGAGAACAGCCTTTACCAAAGGTGTCATGAGCTTTGAAGACGCTTAGGATGAAAGGGAGAAATGTGCTAAGAGGAAGGCACGCTTGGCAAACCCTAACCATGATCAATTCCCACCTGGAAACCTATGTCCCCACTGTGGAAGGATGTCTGGAATCAGAATTGGCCTCCACAGTCACTTACTGACTCACTGTTAAAACTGTGTTTATGGAAGACAATCTTACTTGGCTACAAGTGATTGCCAAGGAGGAAGATGAAGAAAAAGAAGATACTCATAAGCAGATTGCTATAAGGTTAGCAGTTCAAATCCATGCAATGGGGTGATCTCCCATTGCTTTGTCCCAGCTCCTGCCAACCTAGCAGTCTGAAAGCATACAAGTGCAAGCAGATAAATAGGCACTGCTGCAGTGGGAAGGTAAATGGCATTTCTGTGCACTTTGGCTTCAGTCACGGTGTTCCGTTGTGCCAGAAGCGATTTAGTCATGCTGGCCACAGGACCTGGAAGAGCTGCCTGCAGACAAACACTATCTCCCTTGGCCTGGAGCGAGATGAGCACGACACCCCATAGTCAAGTTTCACTGGATTTCACTGTCCAGGGGTCCTTTACCTCTACCTTTACCTTACGTTTGTAATTTGTTCAACAGGCTGTTTTTATTGTTTTGTCCCCATGTTTTTACGATTTGATTTCCCCCCCCCTTTACATTTTACTGTAGTTAGTAAGCTGCCTTGAGCACTCTTTGGTGAAAAGGTAAGATACAAATTTATCAAATAATCAGACAAATTTGTAAGCAAATAGGAAGTCCAGGCCTTATTTAAAGCAATTGCAACCAATCAAGTGCCCAGGAAATAATCTGTTGTGTGGTACATTCTCCAGAGACATGCAAAATCCATGCTCATGAGAATGCATGATGTCTGAACAAGAAAATGTTTTGTCTGCATTTGAGTCGTGAAGCAAGTTGCTGAGACATCATCTCAAGCAGAAAGTTCCAGCTCATTGAAACAACGGTAGATTCATCATATGCATGAATGATTTCCGGAACAACAAAAATTAGAACATGAGCAAGCAAGCAAGAATAAGTGCAGATTCTGTGCTCCCACACAGTCGAACCCAAGAGTGTCAATGCGGAGCTTCCCTGGGGATGTCAGCACCAATGATGCATTCTTAAGCCAGCATGTTCTGCAGGAGATCAGGCTGCATCGCCGGGGAGGGAAACACACAATCCTTGCAAAAACACAAAGAAGGGGCTGTTGTCAGCATAATGTCACAAATGCACATCCTGTGAACCTTGCATAAAGCCCAGAATCAATGGAAACTAGGGCAGAGCATCTTCTGTACACTAATCCCAGTGCAGAAGGGGAGATACTACGGCCCAATTGCTTATCTCATTCCCAGCGGCGTAGCGTGGGGGGTGCAGAGGGGGCCAGCCGCACCGGGTGCAACATCTGGGGGTTAGGGTTAGGGATAGGGTTAGGGGGCGCAAATCCAGGGTTAGGGGGCGCAAATTACTTGCCTTGCCCCGGGTGCTGACAACCCGCGCTACGCCACTGCTCATTCCACATTTAGAATAGTAATTGTTGGAGGAGCTTTCGTCCCTTGCAAGCATTCAATCTGGGGCAACCCTTCAAATTATTTCTGCTAGGCAAGCTACTCCGAGAAAGTGATACCAGCTTTTTCCTGCTGAAATAGATCCTGTAATACTGAGTGACACTTCATATTTTTGGCACCAAACTGGCACTTAGTTATTTTAAGCTATCACATTACACCATGTAATGGCATAGAGAGCCAAGGTGATAAGAAACGCCATCTCCTCCTGGCTATGGATTCGAAAAAGGCCTATTTTCCATTCATCTATTTTTAGGCATTCGAGTCACTATCAACTCGAGTCATACCCATTATGGGGAGAAATAACATGACAAGACCAACAATTCAGCAAAGGCACTTTATGCCAACTTGTCAAATTCTCAGGCTGTCAGGAGGGACCACTTTGTTGGTATTCAAATTGTGACTTAGCTGAGCAGCTCTTAGAGGCAGGGGAGAGAAATGGAATCACACTCGCACTTCGTTGCATTTATACTTAATTAATACTTAATTTCACAGGGCTTTTTAAAGGTTTTTTTGTTTTTTTACAAGCCATATCCCAGGAATGCTTACAACCACACTGTAAAGGAAGCCTGTGTGATGGTCTCATAAAGCAGATGTTTTGCTTGTGAGAAGTCCCAGGCTTGTTCCAAGAGGTGGCTGGTGCCTGTTGAGACTTGTGGGACATATGCCAGAAGATCAATAATAGGCAGAGCTAGAGCCAATGCCAGGCGCAACCACAATCAAGAACAGGTAGAGCCAACTAATTCTGGTTTTGTCCCCATCCTCATCCCAGCTGAGTCCTAGAAAGTCGACACTGACGCTAAGAAGGATAAAGCTGACAGCCAGTGCCATCTATTGGACTGGTTCTAAAGAAAAAGGTAGGTGTTGGGGTTGGCTGAGGACCTAATTGTCAGGAGTCCAGATTCCCCGCTTGATAACACAGTAAGCGTAGGTAATTAAAAAGGAGGATTTATTGCAAAAACAAACAGATAGCTCCGGACAGCTTCAACCAAGCCTCCAGCATCATTACTCAAGATGACCCTTCTGAAGACTTCTTCCGGCGATGACAGAAGATATTGAACTTACGTCCCTTATGTCTCTTGTTTTGCTTCCTCTCTAACAGCCCTCCCATTCGCTGACTCTTTGGACTGAGTGGATCAACTCCAACCTCTTCCTGTTCTGAGAGGCTGTTCATGCCTCTTTGCGCTTCCTGCAAACTTTGGCTGTGTTGCAGCCTGCTCTCAGCTACTGCCTTCTCAGCCAGCCCGTCAAGGTCAGGAAGAGCCGAAGTCCGCAGCTGCCGGCTCTCCCCTGCCTAACATCTAAGCCGCTTTGTTCCTGGCTGCTTTCTGCAGTTGGCTGCAAACCTTTGCTGGGAGCTGGCTCATTTCTGACACTAATGGTCCAGCCTACACTGTTAATAAATAAGAAGATGGGAAGAACCTGCTGAATCAGGCCAATGGCCCATCCGGTCCAGCATCCTGTTCTCACAGTGGCCAACCAGATGACTGTGGAAAACCTGCAAGCAGGACCCAAGCACAAGAGCACTTTGTGATTCCAGCAACTGGCATTCAGAAGCATTGCTGGAAGCAGATTAGAGCCATCATGGTTAGTATCTTTGTTCTCCATGAATTTGTCTACTCTCTTTTAAAGCCATCTAGGTTGGTGGCCATCACTGCATCCTGTGGGAGAGAGTTCCATAGTTTAAATATGCAGTGCATGAAGAAGTATTTTATTTTATCTGTCCTGACTCTTCCAACATTCAGCTTCACTGGAGGTCCACGAGTTCTAATATTGCAAGAGAAGGAGGAAATCCACTTCCTTCACCCCATACATAATTTTATAAACCTCTACCATGCCATTATAGGCTCCTGTTACTCACCTTGTCTCTAAACTTGTTGTTGTTGTTTAGTCATTTAGTCGTGTCCGACTCTTCGTGACCCCATGGACCAGAGCACGCCAGGCACTCCTGTCTTCCACTGCCTCCCGCAGTTTTGTCAGACTCATGTTCGTAGCTTCAAGAACACTGTCCAACCATCTTGTCCTCTGTCATCCCCTTCTCCTTGTGCCCTCCATCTTTCCCAACATCAGGGTCTTTTCCAGGGAGTCTTCTCTTCTCATGAGGTGGCCAAAGTATTGGAACCTTAGCTTCAGGATCTGTCCTTCCAGTGAGCACTCAGGGCTGATTTCCTTAAGAATGGATAGGTTTGATCTTCTTGCAGTCCATGGGACTCTCAAGAGTCTCCTCCAGCACCATAATTCAAAAGCATCAATTCTTCAGCGATCAGCCTTATTTATGGTCCAGCTCTAAACTAAGGAGGCTCAAATGCTGCAACCTTGCCCCACAGGGGAGTTCCATCCCCTTAATCCAGAACCAGTGTGGTGTAGTGGTTAAGAGCAGTGGACTCGTAATCTGGTAAACTGGGTTCGCGTCTCTGCTCCTCCACATGCAGCTGCTGGGTGACCTTGGGCTAGTCACACTTCTTTGAAGTCTTTCAGCCTCACTCACCTCACAGAGTGTTTGTTGTGGGGGAGGAAGGGAAAGGAGAATGTTAGCCACTTTGAGACTCCTTCGGATAGTGATAAAGCGGGATATCAAATCCAAACTCTTCTTCTTCTTCTTCTTGATCATTTTGTTCGAAACCCCTTGGCATGCATATATATGGTATGACAAGGTTAAAGTTCACAAGGGTTTTAAAAACCATATTGTTAGAAAAGCATTATATAATGTTTGGATTCGATATAAGGATTTGCTGGAAAATAAAACTCCTAGGTGGCTATCACCTATGGAAGCCAAGGAGGTGAAGAAACTTAATATGGAATCTAAATGGCCGAAATATTTTGAAATTTTAGAACAAGAAAGTGGAAAATTTAAATTACAGAGTTATGAGAAAATAAAGTCTAAAGTACGAGATTGGCTCCATTATTATCAAATAATGGAGACTTTTAAACAAGACAGGAAAACTGGTTTCCAGGTGGAGAAATGGAAACTAGAGACAGAATTGTTAGAACCCAATACTAAGAATTTATCAAGAATGTATAACCTATTGCTGAAGTGGAATACAATAGACGAAACTGTTAAGTCAGCTATGATTAAATGGGCACAGGACATAGGTCATGACATTATGTTTGCGGACTGGGAACAGTTATGGACCACCGGTATCAAATTTACGGCATGTAATGCCTTAAAAGAGAATATTATGAAAATGATTTATAGGTGGTACATGACCCCAGTCAAGCTTGCGAAGATTTACCATCTGCCCAATAATAAATGTTGGAAATGTAATGAAGCCGAAGGTACCTTCTTTCACCTTTGGTGGACCTGCCCTAGGATTAAGGCCTTCTGGGAAATGATTTATAATGAAATTAAGAAGGTACTTAAATGTACTTTTCAAAAGAAATCGGAGGCATTTCTCCTGGGCATGGTCGGCCAATTGGTTTCAAAGAGGGATAAGATTTTCTTTATGTATGCCACTACAGCAGCAAGGATCCTTCTAGCAAAGTATTGGAAGACACAAGAATTACCCACACTCAGTGGCGTAGCGTGGGTTGTCAGCACCCGGGGCAAGGCAAGTAATTTGCGCCCCCTAACCCGTGGATTTGCGCCCCCTAACCCGTGGATTTGCCCTAACCCCAGATGTTGCGCCCGGTGCGGCCGGCCCCCCCTGCACCCCCCACGCTACGCCACTGCCCACACTGGAAGAATGGCAGACGAAAGTGATTGACTTTATGGGACTGGCAGAAATGACCGGCAGAATCCGCGACCAAGAGAAAGAGACAGTGGAGGAAGATTGGAAGAAGTTTAAAGTATATCTTAAGAACTGTTGTAAAATAGAGGAGTGATAAAATGTCAAGGGGAAGGAAGATGCAGAATTGCAGTTAAAACTGTTTGATGATTTAAGGTGAAATTGAGAATGACAATGAGTTTAAATTTAAAATTTAATTGGCAAAAAGGGTTGTTGAAAAACTGTAAAATAAGGATGCAAAAAGGGTGAGGTACGGGGAAGTCCGAGAAACGAGGCGTATGAAAATGAGGTTAAGAAATGTGTTTGTATTTGTTGATGTTTGTGTGTTGTTGTTGTTTAGTGTTAAAAATTGGAAAATTAATAAAAAATTATATATATATATATATAGAGAGAGAGAGAGAGAGAGAGAGAGAGAGAGAGAGAACATTTTGTTCGAAACCCCAGGTATTGTCCAAATAACAATCTGCTTGCGGAATTAAACTGATCCTTGTAAAATACAATGTGCAAATGTTAATTTGTTAGAGTACACAAACACAAATTAGGGTAATAGAAGGCTGTGCGTTAAACGTAAATAACAATACAAGTACAACGAGAAGAATTGGAAGTCTTTTATTTAGAAATTCAAAGAACGATTGTATAATAACGCAAATTCGTGTTTTGTATGTGTGTGTTTTTCCGCTTTCTTTTCTTGTCTTAATCTTTTCTTTTTTATCTTTATGTATGTATATATGTTTGTATTTTAATTCAGTAAAGATTATTTAAAAAGAAAAAAGAAACCCCAGGTAGGTTTGGGGGAGATTTCCTACCTGAAACCCTGAACAACTGCTAACAGGCAGTGCCAACAATGTTGCACTAGAATGACAGTGGTTTATGGCAGTTTCCTATTATTTCTCTCCAAACAGTCATTACTGGGAATGGAGGAATAATTCGTTTGGTCTACTTATTGCAGTGGACCAGCCTGATCCAACACTTCAGAAGTGTCTTGTGGATCGGAATGCCATTCTCAGCTAAAACGTCCATTTTTTCTGCATTTTGTAATACTGTTTCAGCATGCAAAAAGTGCACACAAAAATACAGTGGTACCTTGGGTTAAGTACTTAATTCGTTCCGGAGGTCTGTTCTTAACCTGAAACTGTTCTTAACCTGAAGCACCACTTTAGCTAATGGGGCCTCTTTCTGCTGCCGCGCCGCTGGAGCACAATTTCTGTTCTCATCCTGAAGCAAAGTTCTTAACCCAAGGTACTATTTCTGGGTTAGCGGAGCCTGTAACCTGAAGCGTATGTAACCTGAAGCGTCTGTAACCCAAGGTACCACTGTACATATTCTGCACACACACACACACACACAAATGTATATTTTAAGATGAAATGCACTTTAAGATGAAAGGCAATAAAACCGCAAGCCACGTGTAAAATGTCTCTACAAAATGCATGCAATTTGAATGTGGTCTTTTTGTGCATTCTTTTAAAGTAGATGCATGGAATGGGATGGAACAAACCCATGACTGTGAGCCGGCAAAGCTGAAACAGGATGGAATTATGCTGCTCGTTCTGTCCCTAGTGGCAATGATCTGTTCCCACCACTGAACACAATGGTTTATTCAGCCAAGAAGCCCCACCTGCCTGCCTGCAATTCTAATACTAGGCTCACTCCCTGGGGAATCCATAAGGACGGAAGAAAGTGAGCCCACCGTGCACATACAAGAGGTGCCATATAGCCCATTCAGCAGCAGCAGCTGTGGCATTCTTGCAGCAATATCAGCTTGAAAATAGCAACCCCCCCCCTTAATCACCCTGCATTTCTGCAGGATTGCTGCCATTCACAGAATTATATATATTTATTATTTTTGCTGCAGGGAAAGGATGACATTTTCCAAAAGTTTCTTTGGGATGGTGGTGCCTTACTTTAGGACAGGCATAGGCGAACTCGGCCCTCCAGATGTTTTGGGACTACAACTCCCATCATCCCTGATCACCGGTCCTGTTAGCTAGGGATGATGGGAATTGTAGTCCCAAAACATCTGGAGGGCCGAGTTTGGGGATAACTGCTTTAGGGTGATGATATTGACGACTGGAGCAGCTGATCAACAGTGTGCATTATTCTTTAAGCCTATTTTTAAGATTCTCACAGTAGCTCAGAGCTATGTCTGTTTCCACCTCCTAGGAAGCTAGGTGAGGAGAGGAGAGGTGGGGACATGGTTTCAAATGCACCAGTGGAGGTGATCTGGCATTGCTGGTGCATCTGGAATGTGCCAACCTCTCCACTGTCTTTTTTAAAAATAATTTTTATTAAGGTTCCAATTTTACATTTCACAAATAAACATTTTACATACTCTTAAATATCCAATGACTTCCCCTCTTCTCTTTCCATGGTTCATTTTACATATCTCCCATTTGGGTTGGCAGTTACTTTAATTTGGGTATAACTGTAAACTGTTTATTATTGTTGTTGTTACTGGTTTTCACTGAGTTATTGGTTTATATGTTGCTTGTATAGGATATCTTGTTTTTTAACGTTTGATGCTTTGTTGTGTTTTATATGTTGCAAGCCACCCAAAGTGGCTAAGGAAACCCAGCCAGATGGGCAGGATCTAAATTAAGAATTATTATTATTATTATTATTATTATTATTATTATTATTATCCTGCATATTTTACTCTAACCATTTAAGTCCGTTCACCATTTTACATCATTTAAACATTATTTACACTGTTGAATTTATCTTAATGCTGCCAGCATTTTCAGCTGTGTACAATTATTTTCCATATATTCAATAAATATTTCCCACTCTTTAAATATATGTTCTTCTTGTTCTCTTAATCTCTGTGTTAAACCTGCAAGTTCTGCATATTCTAACATCTTAAATTGCCAGTCCTCTTTAGCTGGGACCTCACTCGCCTTCCATTTTTGGGCTAGCAATATTCGCACTGCCGTTGTTGCATACATAAATAAACTTTTTCTGACACCTGGGTATTTCTGTCTGGATTATTCCCGATATAAAAAACCTCCCCACTGTCTTACCCCTCCCCCTATACCTCCTGGTAAGAGGCAAGAAAGTGTCCAATCAGAGATCGGGTGAGTGATGCCAACCCACTGTGGGATGTGAAACACATAGCAGTCAAGAACAACATTCCTAGAATGGACAAGCTAGGAGATGCTTTGTACCAGCCAGGAGAAAACTTCCTGTGGGTGTGGCCTAATCTGGGTAGAGGAGCACACATTCTTCTTTTGCTCCTCTCTTCTCCATTTTGTTTTTCTACGTGCTGGCAGTCACTTGGGACTAACTCCCTTAAGGGATAGTTCCACATGTACATGTATTTTTTTGTAACCTAAGTCTGCCTTCAGGGACCCAACTGTGAACTGAATGAATGTGAGTAAATTACTTTTATATAGACATTAATAATATTGTCGTGTATTCTTTTTAAGAGGGACAAGAAGGGAGCTTGTCCGGACTCTTACAGAGAGAGGCTCAGATGAGCCTGCAACAATCAAACCGCTGTGCATTTAAAGGGGAATGTTTAACTCTGCTAAGATATAGAACTTGCTAACACAAGTTAGGAAGGATATCATCAAACAATATATCCTCTTCTGCTTCCCTGAACATTCCCACACCCACAATGCATCCCACTATTGAGTGAGCCCTTCTGAGCGCACTGTTCCTGGCTGATACCCAGCCATACCAACGACTGACGTCAGACCTGTAAATGTGATTAATACCTTTTCATTTTATCCAAGGGCGGGGGGGGGGGGGAGAGAGAGAAGCCATTTGGCATCTGCAAAAAAAGGAGTGGGACAGAGTGGTTGCCATTATATCAAGAGATAGAGATCAGGTTCAGGAAAAGGAAACCCATCAAAATGCAATAAAAGAAAGAGAGTAGCTTTGTCAGCAGGCAAGAAATCCATGCAACCTAAAGCTGGAAAATATAAATAGATTCTAATAACAGGATTACTTTGCAAGTATACAACAGGGATTGGGGGGGGGAACCCTGCAATTAATTTATTAAGAGGGGGGGAGCAGATTAGCATTTTCTTCTCTATTAGCAAAAATAAATTCAAGCATCATTATTCATCCTCTGAAGGACATTTGAAGGAGCATGCATCGAAATAGTTCCTTCATGGAATTAATTTGAGAGAGAGAGAGAGGGAGAGGGAGATGAAAAGTTTAACATTTTCCCAAAGCACTATTATTACAAAAATTATTGAGTGGTCTTCTTCATTTACCTTGTCCAATTGCCTCCTTTTCATGAAAAAAAAGCTGGTCCTCTGTTGGGTACCATTTCCATCTTTCTTTCTTACAAACTAAAAAGAGCCCAAAGTGGTTAGCATTTGCAGAATATTGACTTCATTCTTTTGCTAGCTGATGAGGAAAATTGTGCAGCTGTGTATCTGCGAGTTTGGAAAAGGATAAGACTGAAACATGTTTTCCTTTCCTCTTTCATGCCGATGTAAGGAATTCTAACTTCTATAGCATTGATCATGTTAATATGTTTTTGATTTAGTGGTGGACCATATTCTTGCGGATTTGTCTGGGAATTTTTGATATATTGTTAGGCAATTTTCTCGCTGTGCGGTAAAGACATTTTGATTGATTGATTCCACTCCTACACCAAGAGAGTTTTGTTGCTGATTAACTGATCATTTACACTGGTAAACTAGATTATAGGCTCTCCCAGACAACCTGCTTATTGAGCATTTGTCCTGATTTGTTTTTATGGAGTTTATTTGTATGGCTGCTTATTAAGCATTCTTTTTTTATTATTTGCACAGAGGTTATATGACATTGCCCAATGTCATCATTATCCCATGCATTCTGGGACGTTTCCCCATTACTTTTCTTACAGCAAAAATAAAAACCTGGTGTTTTGCTGTTGTTTTCATAGATTCATAGAATTGCAGAGTTGAAAGGGACCCAGAGGGTCACCTAGTCAACTCCGTGCAATATAGGAATCACCGCTAAAGAATCCCTGAAAGATGGTCATCCAACCTCTGTTTAAAAACCTTCAATGAAGGAGAGTTGTGCGTATTTTTGGAAGCTAGCATGTTGTACAAGAGTGTTAAATTCACTTGAATTGTGCAACCTAAATATGCTGATATACGACTGAATCATTCTCACAAAATAGTGACAGTCTAAAGTGGCCTATGGGCAGTTTTCAACTACAGTGGTACCTTGGTTCCCAAACTTAATCAATTCCGGAAGTCTGTTCCAAAACCAAAGCGTTGTAAAACCAAGGCATGCTTTCCCATAGAAAGTAATGCAAAATGGATTAATCTGTTCCAGACTTTTAAAAACAACCCCTAAAACAGCAATTTAACATGAATTTTACTATCTAATGAGACCACTGATCCATAAAATGAAAGCAATAATCAAAGTACTGTACTATAAATAAATAAGACAGTATTGTAGACAATAAAAATAAAAAATATTTTTTTTCCTTACGTGCACTGATGATAGTCATTGTTTGGATGGGGGGTTTTTATCCATTACTGCAGTCACACAATCAATCAATCAATCAATCAATCAGTAACCGAACTGGGTTCCACACAGTCACAAAAACAAGTCACAAAAACGAAGTCACAAGCCACAGTCACAAGTCAGTCCCATAAAACAAAGAACAAGCCACAGTAAAAAAAGAAAGGAAAAAGCAACACAAATAAAAATGCAAAAAAAAAAGCAAAAACAAAAGCTCCAGATATCACCTCTGTGTTGCGTGGGTGCTTGAGACTCAACAGGAAACCTCTGATTAGCAGCGGGGGACTCAATTTACAAAGGGAACACACTCAACAGGATGTGGAACATGTTCTGCTTCCAAGGCAAAGTTCACAAATTGGAGCACCTACTTCCAGGTTTGCAGCGTTCTGTTTCCAAGTTGTTCATAAACTAAGCTGTTCTAAAACCAAGGTACCACTGTAAATAGTTGCTCTAATGTAAGGATTACTGTGAATGCAATGGGATTTCCCCTTCTTCTCCTGCACCATCCTCAAATCTGCTCCAGATGGTTGGGATGACAAATCCCAGAATAGATTTAGGAGGCATTCAAAGGAAGGAGAGGGAAATAATATTCTACTGAAACTTTTGCTTATTGCTACATTGAACACAACCTTATATCTTCTGCTTTCACCTTGGTATTTATTTACACATCAGCTACCCTTGAAGCACATTTCTGATTTGCTAAATGTGCTTTCAACATGTGTAAGGCATGAAAGGGAGGGGGAGAAGAATCTAATTAGAAACAACAAGTATACAAAGTTACATTGTTTGACAATTACTCTTCTCCAAGTGGGGCTTCTCTGACTTAGAGCTCACCCATGAGAAAAACTATACTCATCATCCAAATGAAAGTAATTAATTGAGGGTCGGGAAAGCAGTGGAGATTCCCAAGAAAACAACTGGGAGGCAAGATTGGCTATTAAATATTGCTGCAGGGGGAAGCTGAGAAAGTATTATATTCCCCCCTCCTAAGAGCTATTTAATATACATTGATCAGTCATTACTTCCCATATATACAGGGTTTATCTGTTTATCAGCAGCCTGAGATTTAGTGTCAACCATCCCGACAGATTCCCAATACAGATAATAATAGGGCGAGGACAAAAAGAAAATGGGAAGATCCATCTTTCAATGCCTACTGCCATCTTAGGAGATCAATAGCTGTCATAATGTCCTTATCATTCTGGGAACAGAAATACTATTTGGGCAATAAAGCTTTCCTGTTTTAGTTGTTAATTTAGATCAGCTTTGACAGAACTCTGAAATTTTGGCCTGATGCACGAAAGAGCGTTAGGCACACAAACACACACACACAGGGATTCCCAGTTATTGTGTTACTCTAGCAAGTCTTTCGAGATGAACTGCAGATTGGGTATGCTATTATGCAGAGTTGAGCTGAAACTAAAGTTGCTGATGACTACAAAACCAGTGATACATATAATATGAATTTCTGCTGCTCATAATACTCACTTTTTATTTGGAGCCAGGAACTATTACCCTGAAACTCTTAGTACATTCATAATCAATGAGACATGCCTTGAGAGGATGCCCCACTTTTTTACCTGCACAGTCAGCATCTGATGGACTGGGAAAGTGGCAGAAGAGGGATCTGTTGCCATGTGCTGCCTAGGCCAGAGGGTGTCTCACCCTCTTTCTGCAACAACAACCAGTCAAAGCTGGTCCATTAGAATGAATGTGGCACTATGTCATCAACCTCATCCCAGCTGCCTACGTTCTTCCTTATATCTAGTGCAGCAGGATATTTGGCAGGGAGAAGGCTGGGGGAAAGCCCAAAATTAGTTGACTCCACCAGCTGTTGGCTCTATCTCCACCTACTGGAACACTTTCTACCAATCTCAATGGGCACCAGCCTCTCCTGCTGCCAGTGGCGTAGCGTGGGTTGTCAGCACCCGGGGCAAGGCAAGTAATTTGCGCCCCCTAACCCGTGGATTTGCGCCCCCTAACCCGTGGATTTGCCCTAACCCCAGATGTTGCGCCCGGTGCGGCCGGCCCCCCCTGCACCCCCCACGCTACGCCACTGCCTGCTGCTACTTCCAAGGTCAGAAAGTGTCTTTACTATCTAATAGAAGGCTCCAAAACAGTGTGTTCCAGCTGTTGTGGTGCTGGGCTGGTCCATTGGATCCCAAGCCATTCCATTGATCCATTGGATCCCAAGCCAGTTTCACTGATGTCAAACATCATGGGGCCCAATCTGGTTGCCCCTCCCCCTTGCTCCATTAGGTAAAGGTAAAGGTAAAGGGGGACGCGGGTGGCGCTGTGGGTAAAAACTGAGTGCCTAGGACTTGCCTATCATATGGTTGGCGGTTCGAATCCCCGCAGCGGGGTGAGCTCCCGTCGTTCGGTCCCAGCTCCTGCCCACCTAGCAGTTCGAAAGCACCCTTAAGTGCAAGTACATAAATAGGTACCGCTTTATAGCGGGAAGGTAAACGGCGTTTCCGTGTCCTGCGCTGGTGCAGGTTCGCCAGAGCAGCTTTGTCACGCTGGCCACGTGACCCGGAAGTGTCTCCAGACAGCGCTGGCCCCCGGCCTCTTAAGTGAGATGGGCGCACAACCCCAGAGTCGGTCACGACTGGCCCGTACGGGCAGGGGTACCTTTACCTTTACCTAAAAGTAAAGGGGCCCCTGACCATTAGGTCCAGTCGTGGCTGACTCTGGGGTTGCGGCGCTCATCTCGTTTTATTGGCTGAGGGAGCTGGTGTACAGCTTCCGGGTCATGTGGCCAGCATGACTAAGCTGCTTCTGGCGAACCAGAGCAGCACACGGAAATGCCGTTTACCTTCCCGCCAGAGCAGTACCTATATATCTACTTGCACTTTGACATGCTTTCAAACTGCTAGGTTGGCAGGAGCAGGGACCGAGCAACTGGAGCTCACCCCGTTGTGGGGATTTGAACCACCGACCTTCTGATCAGCAAGTCCTAGGCTCTGTAGTTTAACTCCCAGCGCCACCTGCGTCCCTTGTTTCACTAGGTAAGATTGTGCAAAGAAAGTTGTTCTTACCTCCAAGTATAGGTGGACCCTTCCAGCTGAAGAGGAACCAAGCTTTAGATGCTCAGAGAGCTCTAACAAGATAGGAACAGATTTTTTAAAAAACTGCAAGTATTGCAACCAATGCTACACCACTGTGGGGCAGTTTTTGCCACCATGGTCCCCATGGGGAGGGACAGCAGGATATAACAACAACAGCAGCAGTTTTATTATGTATTTATTATTCATACCCCGTGTGTGTGTGTGTGTGTGTGTGTGTGTGTGTGTGTGTCTATCTATAGATGAGATAGAGCTGGAGATTAATATTCCTGAATGAATAGGCTGTGTGGAAAGGCTGCCCTTACAGGTGGCAGTTTTGCAAGAAGGATATGAGGTGGGAAGCTTTACGGAGATGAATAGGAGGTGGAAAGAGAGCCGAAGGAGCCACAGAATTTCACTAAAGAAGTGAGAAGGTGTTGGAACCAGACTGAGAGAGAGGATCATCAAAAGTTTGCAAAGGAAATGGAAAATACAGGACTTTGAACAAGTTGCTGAATGACAGAATATGCACTCAGTAGGGGGGCTTCAGTGAGACTTGTCACTTGTCTTTTGATAGCGATGTTCACTCTGATGAGATAATGCATTTGATTTACATATATTTGCAGGCTGATTTTGTAAAATTTATATATATGACAGCTGCTAATCCAAGTGAGATCCCCACTTGAGCAATTATATCAGCCCATGCTTGATAGAGCCCATCAGAAGTGATCTGGTGATTTAGCCACATTGCCCTGGATCCAGGGGCGTAGCTAGCTGCTCTGGCACCCAGAGCTGTGGGGGCAGGGAGAACTGCCCATGGGGGTGCTGCGGTCATCTGCCCAGGGTGTCAGGGCCCCGAGCCACTGAGTCACTCCCACGAGAGACACATGGCTTGGGTGCGCTGCATGCCAGGCCCCACAGAAAGTGCTGCCCCCCACGGTGTGCCATTTTGTCCCCCCCTCAGGGATGACACCTGGGGTGGACTGCACCCCCCTTCCTATGCTCCTGTCTGGATCAAATCTCTCTGCACTTTATTTCACACACACTTCTAATACTATCACAAATATGGTATCAAGGACCACCCTAAATCACAGCTGACTTAAACCAATCTGCAAAGTCTACGCATCTGTAAAGACATCTGCATATTTTAATACACACAATGGAGAACTAATAAAGATACTAGATGAATGCTCATCATTGCGGGAGGATGTGTGCGGGAAGGAAAGGCATTGGCACAATTAATTTTACAACCTGGAAGCACTTTTTGGGGGAGGAAATCTCTCTTGAGGAAGAGTTACATTTGCGTGGTGGGGATATCAGTTTGGAAGAAAAGGTGATTAAAGGGGTTGGACGTGACGGAGGCATGCACAATTGTGTGTGATGTGGAGAAAGTTGATAGAGAGAAGGTTTTCTCCCTTCCTCTTAATACTAGAAATGGGGATCATCCAAGGGGGCTGAATGTTGGAAGATTCAGGACAGAGAAAAGAAGGTACTTCTGCACATGGCGGATAGTTAAACTATGGGAGATGCTCTCAGGAAAGGTAATGATGGCCAACAAATGAGATGGCTTTAAAAAACAGACAAATTCGCGGAGGGTCAGTCTATCAGTGGCTGCTGGCCATGATGGTTATGTTTCAGTTGCTGGAAGCCACAGGAGAAGAGAGGTTGTGGTTGTGGGTTTCCAACACAGGCATCTGGTTGGCCACTGTGAGAACAGGGTGCTGGACTAGATGGGTCATTGGCCTGATCCAGACTGCTCTCCTTATGCTCTTAATAATAATAATAATAATAATAATAATAATAATAATAATAATAATAAATTTTATTTGTATCCCGCTCTCCCCAGCCAAAGCCAGGCTCAGAGCGGCTAACATCATATAAATAAGACAATATGCATAATACAATATACAATATGCAAATAAAATAACAGTCAACATTCATTAAAATAATATAGGATACTATTAAATATCAGCATTTCAAAATTAAACAGAAATCCACTCAACAATTACAATAAGTAATTTCTAAACTCCAATCAATAAAACAACAGCAAACCACAGTGCACAACATAATGCAATACAAAATAAGAAGCAGAGACTGAAGGGTGGAACAAGGCAGGTGGAAGGAGGCCTTGCCTGATGGAGTCCCTCCCCTCACAGTTCTTCCTCCAGGACCAGCTCCCTTGTGAGGACTCCTAGGGCCAGAGAGTGAGGCAAGGCAGGTGGAAGGAGGCCTTGCCTGATGGAGTCCCCCCCCCCACAGTTCTTCCTCCAGGCACAGTTTCCTTATGAGGAGACCCAGGGCCTGAGGGTGGGGCAAGGCAGGTGGAAGGAGGCCTTATGAGTGAAAGGCTGGCCCTACCCTGCTGCAACTGGAAAAGACCATGCTAAAGGCACTTCGAGGGAGGGGAAATTATTTCCCATCGCCTGCTGCATTTAGCTTGAGAGATGCTTTTGATTAAACCTGGAACTTTTCCCTGCCCTTCCTCCACATTTATCCTCTTCTGCCTTTTCCCCAATCTTCCTACTTAACTCAATAAAAGGGAAAGGCAGGATTTTCAATAATTCTACAGAGCTCCAAAACTGTTATGACAGGGGCATAATTTAATTATTGCAAACTTCTTTTCTTCCTGACAGCTTCTTCTTCTTTTACTTTTACTTATTTTACCCAAAAGGATGATATACCCTTTTTTAAAAACGTTATAACTAAAATTGGAACAGCCTTTTCTTTTCCATTTCTCTCATAATCTATTGTTATTGGTAAAGGTGGGAAATATTTTTCTCAACCCAAGGGTCAGATTCCCTCCTGGGGGGGAAAGAAGCTGGAAAAGCAGCAAATGTGGCTTTTGCTTTTGTTGAGGAGGATATATTCCAGTCATGCAAAGGTGAAAAGGTTCCTTTACACAGGTATCCGTCCCTTCTCCAGCCAGGCAGGCAAGAGGTATTATCACAGTGGAAGGGCACATTACAGCCAGGCAAAAACACCTGAGACAGGTGAGAGCAGGAACAGCGAAAGGTGTGACCTGGGTAGATAATTTGATCTGGGGGAGAGTCCTGAGGGCCACTTAAATAGGTCTGGAGGGCCGCATATGGGCCCAACTCTGATATAGATAATGAAAACATCTCAGTAAACTACAGAAACAATAAGCAGCAGCTAGATGCTGAAAGCAGGAGACGGCCACAAATGCTGTGATATCACAACGGACCCATTTTAGCACTAGATGCTCTTTATGTTTCTCCCTCTAGTGGTGTGAGGTGACAGTCTTCTTTCTTTCTTTCTTTCTTTCTTTCTTTCTTTCTTTCTTTCTTTCTTTCTACCACTTAACTACCATTGCCACTAAATGGTATAGAAGAAATACAACACAAATAAGGGCAGAATTCAGTCGGAACGGTAAAATCAGATTTCAATTAAAATGCCTAATGGATTAATTTTTTAAAAAGTATTCAGTAGTGGATTAAACCACAGAGCCTAGGACTTGCCAATCAGAAGGTCGGCGGTTCGAATCCCTGCGACGGGGTGAGCTTCCATTGCTTGGTCCCTGCTCCTGCCAACCCAGCAGTTCGAAAGCACATCAAAGTGCAAGTAGATAAATAGGTACCGCTCCGGCAGGAAGTTTAACGGCGTTTCCATGCACTGCTCTAGTTTGCCAGAAGTGGCTGAGTCCTGCTGGCCACATGGCCCGGAAGCTGTATGCCGGCTCCCTCGGCCAATAAAGCGAGATGAGTGCTGCAACTCCAGAGTCGGCCATGACTGGACCTAATGGACCCTTTACCTTTACCTTTTAGCCTCCTGAAGCTCAACAAGGAGGAGGCCTGTCTGACCTCAACTGGAAAAGAAATGCACCCAATCCTGAAAGCACAGATCCTGGTGGATGCAAACCATGCACTGAATCATGGAGGACCACTAGCGGCGATTCCCCCAAAGACATCCGAAAATATGAGGGACTGGGCAGGCCTTGAGCCACCTGGATCCAAATGGTGACCTTGTACCTTGGCTCAGGTTTGCCAGCCGGTTCCACTTGAGCAGGTCATTCCCACATTGTTTCCGATTTCAGACGGAAAGTCAAAATGTCAAAAGGGAAAGGAAAGTTCCTTCAGTTTCTAATTGGCAGTGTTGGCAAGGCTGACATTTGGGATCAAAAAACCGAATTGCTTGTAAACGAACATTTCCTTGCAAGGTGGCAGCGTGAATGTAAGAGAGGGAGAGAGAGGGAGATGGGAAGCAGTGAGGAAAGGAATAAGGTTTCATTAGCAAAACCAAGCCTCACTGCAGAGAAAGGAACATTATGGAAGCTGCGGTATTCAAAGTCACATTTCAAAGGTGTCCTTTTTGCATAGGCAGGAACGCATCGTCCCTTGGAGTTAGGCCACCTCACCCTTCGTAATACCTACTCTTATTACCTTCTGTATATTGCAGATAGAGAAGTGATGGTGCATGCCTAAGGCCACTTAGGCAGTTCATGGCTCAGGTGAGAGTTAAAATCACTGATTCCCTGGTCCTAGATCGGTTGGTTAGGCAGGATGTTAGCTTTAGCCTTTACTACACGGCTTCCACATCCATTTCCACAGGCACACCAGTCAGTTTAATGACTCTTTATGCTATGTTCTGTTAGGGGGATACAGGTGACGCTCTGGTGTAAACCACTGACCCTCTTGGGCTTGCCAATTGGGAGGTTGTAGGTTCGAATCCGTGTGACAGGGTGAGCTCCCGGCGCTCTATTCCAGCTTCTGGCAACCTAGTGGGTCGAAAGCATACCAGTGCAAGTAGATAAATAGGTACCACAGCGGCAGGAAGGTAAATTGCATTTCCATGTGCTCTGGCTCCCATCATGGTGTTCCGTTGCACCAGAAGCGGTTTAGTCCTGCTGGCCACATGATCCAGAAAGCTGTCTGTGCACAAATGCTGGCTTCCACGGCCTGAAGTGAGATGAGCACCGCAACCCCATAGTTGCCTTTGACTGGACTTAAGCGTCCAGGAGTCCTTTACATTTTTAATTTTACTATATTCTGTTAATGACCCTGGATTACCTCTTTTGATCCATGTCCTCCTTAGGGATGGTGGGGGCGGGGATTCAATCACATTTTAGTGTGAACCCAGCTAATTCACACTTTCTGAAAAATGCATGAATCATAATGCAGCTGTCCTTCAAAAGTTCCACTTCTTTGAATTTTGCAGTACAGTTCTCTAATCCAAAAGTCCGTATGTTAGGGGAAAGTGCATAATAATGCATATAAAGTAATCATATAACGATTCATTGTATTAAAGGAAATTGTTTTCCAAACTGGTGTCTGTTATGAGTAAAGTGCACTAAAACACTGATGAATTTTTAACTTTCTGTTTTTAAGTAAATTAATCAGACACCTATTAGAAAGTTAGAAAGCAAAATGTGGAGGCAACATTTTAAGGCTTATTAGGCAGGCATGGCTAATGCCGTTGCTATGGACTTAAGGGACAATCTAAACACAAGATCAGTTGGGACAAGAGAGTAAGGATCTGTCCAGTGCTGTTTTTCTAGAAAAAGAGATGCCGGAACTCAACATGAACACCTCCCTCATTCTCTTAGAATGGCAATGGTGCCCACCTGAGGGGTGCTGGAACTGAGTTCCAGTGAGTTCCAGCTGGGGGAAAAAGCCCTGCCAGTAAGAGGTTGGGTCTGTCACATCTCTGGCTCAGCCAACCAGTTCCTGGTTCAGCCAAACTATACCTGAATAAGCCCATGTCCCAGTTCAGCCAATGCAACACCAGTGTAACACCTGTGTCTCAGTGAAACCAGGGTTCAGTCAACTGAGACAAGACTGGTGGATCTTACACCAGCATAAACTCTGGAAAATGGGCCAGCTGCAGGGTGGTGAGGGAAAAACTGGGCTCAGGAGACTTACACTGGATCATAATTCCATTCAGCTCAGTCACATGACCTAGCAACTTGGTGGAACTTACACTGGCAGAAAGGTTTAAAGGTTTGTTTTCCCTCTGCCAGGCTTAGGCCAGTTCAGCTGGCAATAACCCCACTCCTGAACAGAGTTTCAATAGGGGTGATTTATGCTATCTTAATTTTAACCAGTGCCAGTTCCACCGGCTTCAAATACTTAGCTTTGCTCTGCCTACCACTGCTCCTAAGCAATCAGAAGGGAGGAAAATGAGGCATCTCCTTTGTGTTCCCTGGTGAAGAGATTTGCTCTTATCCCACAAGAGCAGCTTGCAGCAAGAAATACATGCAACACCTGTAGCAAATGATGCCTTGTCTCTTTAATGGCTGTGTGTGTCTGATACAAATTAAACAAAGTAAGCCTTTTCAAGTATGGAAATAAAGTTATAGAGAATGCTTCACCTTTAGGTGCTCAGCATGTCAGAAACCTTATTATGATTTACATTTGGACCCTACACTTCACTACAGGCAGGGGCATAGGAACGGGGGCACGGGGGGGCAGCCCGTCCCGGGTGTCATCCCTGAGTGGGTGACAAAATGGTACACCGTGGGGAGTTGCACTTACCGTGGGGCCTGGCCTGCAGTGCGCCCGAGCCACGCATCTCTCCTGGGAGTGAGACAGTGGCTCAGTGCTCTGCACTGCTCGAAACAGCAGCATGGGACTTTGCATCTGCCAGGAAGATGGACTCCTGGGTAGATCACCACTGTGCCCCCCTGGGCAAATTGCCCCGCACCCGTGGGTGGATCGCCCTACCCCCGCTGCTCTGGGTGCCAGAGTGGCTAGTTAAGCCCCTGATTACAGGAGCTTGTAACATTCTGATAGTTATGCGAGCATTACAATTTTATGAACTAAAATGTTCATTCAGATGAATTTGAATCAAACTAATTCATTTTGTAGGGTGGCACTGTGGGTTAAACCACAGAGCCTAAGACTTGCCAATCAGAAGGTTGGCAGTTCGAATCCCCGTGACAGGGTGAGCTCTGGTTGTTCGGTCCCTGCTCCTGCCAACCTAGCAGTTTGAAAGCACGTCAAAGTGCAAGTAGATAAATAGGTACCACTCTGGCAGGAAGGTAAACGGTGTTTCCGTGCGCTACTCCGGTTTGCCAGAACCGGCTTAGTCATGCTGGCCACATGACCCAGAAGCTGTACGCCGGCTCCCTCAGCCAATAAAGCGAGATGAGTACTGCAACCCCAAAGTCGGTCATGACTGGACCTAATGGTCAGGGGTCCCTTTACCTTTACCTTAATTCATTTTGTAAAAGGAAGCACTAGAACCGGAACTAGTTCCTTCTAGGACAGGAGGAACTATAGCTTGAACTAGTTCCTTTTAAAAATGAACTTCCCAGGCACTGGTCCACTCCAGGGCACTTTGAACCCAACTCCTTCTTCCACTTGGAGTGAGCCCATGCTGGATAGTAGAATTTGCTCATGGAAATTTTGGAATGGATATAAGAACTGATTTCACCTCCTGCTGAATTCTTTTTCTTACAAAACATCTTTTTCTCAACCCCTCCCCTTTATTTCCAATATTCTCAGGAGAGAAGCCTGAAAAAAGAGACATTATTTCAAATGGAAAAACATTGATTTTTATTTTATATTTTTACAAACCTCCCAGGGAGTCTCAATTTACACATTGTTTTTTGTTTGTTCCTTTCCTTATTGGCTTGTTTGAAGTCTTTGATGTTTTCCGAGCCGAGGCTTGGATTGCTTGTGCATCCAGCATGACCCTGTGTCAAATGGGAATTCCTTTCAAGCAGACCCTAACTTTAGGAAACGAGTGCCTTGAATTTCTGTCTAATCTTGTTGCTGCCTGCTTTCAAAAGACAGTTTGAGTCGAGGTGAATCTCCTAAAGTAGACCAGGGAAGAAGTCAGTGATTGGGGAGTGGAGGAGCTGATGCAATTTATGAGTTATGCAGTGGAAAAGGAGAATATTATGGTTTAGAGTGGGGAGCATGGTGTCAATAGCTTTATTAAAATATACATTCTGAAGGAGAAAGGGAAACATTTCTATAGAATCTCACTGGTAATACAGAAAGCAGTAAAATGGATTTAAGGGACAGAATTCACTGTGTTCTGGAATGCACATACTGCACTGTTGACTCACATATTATTCCTCTTTAGAACAGAAAGGCTGGTTCTGTTGCATCTACGGCATAGCACTGATGAGCTGGCAGAAGGCTGTGCTTGATGCTGATTGGCTGGGAGCCAGCTATGCAGGAGTGCTGATTGGCTGGGAGCCCATTTGTGTGTGTTGGCGAGTGTGTTGTGCTTAGTTCTTTCCCAAATGGCTGATTTTCCAATTGAAAGCACATGTACCCCAAGCAACTTTCCCTTCTACAGGGAAGCAGATGCATACTTAATCTTGGAAACATGCAATCAGCCAATGAGGGAAGGAGTTACCTGTCCCTAATGCTCCTCTGATCAGCAAGACTGCTTTTCATTGAAAAAGAGTATAATAGGGCTTTGTTGTACTCTTTTACAAGCAACGTGTACTTTGCCCCATAGAGTTCTGGTTTTCTCTATCCATGGTGTCAGGGGCTCAGGAGCAGAGACACAGGAGGGGGAGGAAATGGAGAGCGAGGGGGAGGAATCCGAGGGGAGCGTAGGAGATGACAGTGGCCCGAGGGATTCCATGAGCCTCTCCAGCGAATCGGAAGATTCACAGAAGGGGGCGCCAGTGGCCAGGGGTAGGGGGTTCCCAAGGGGAACGCCCCAGGAGCAAGGGGGCAGCAGGGACTCCCAGAGCAGTAGTTGGAAATCAGGACCAGCTTCCCCACCAGAGCAGAGTGGGGGGGAAGAGTCCCAAGGATCGGGGCCAGTGCATTCCCCACCAGGGAGAGAAGACGAGGCAGAGCTGACCACGCCTCCATCAGAGAGTCGGACAACGGAGGGGAGGTCAGATCCGGCCAGTATCCCGGAAGAGGGAAGCAGTGACAGAAGTAGTGTAACGGTTAGGAGAAAGGTCACTGGGTTGGCGTGAGAGGCAAGTTCAAATGTACAGGAGCGCGGGACAGCAGAGAATGAGGATTGGGAACCGGGTCCTAAAGACCGCCGGAGGCAGGGGGAGGAGCTAAGCGACTCAGCGTCGGAAGAGTCCAGAAAGGGCAATGCCCCAGCAGGCAGGAGGACCCAGAGGAGGAGAGAGCAGCGGAAAAGGTGGAGCAGGGCTAGGATCTTAAACTGGTGTCAGAGGGGAGGAGACTCAGACGGGACTTCGCCGATCTAGGGTTTAAGACGTAGGGCTGCACGCTGCGGCTTTGAAATGGAAACTGAACTTCAATAAAGACTTTTGTACATTAAGACAGCCTAGCGTTGGTCCTCTGTGAGCTGGGACCTAGAGGCAGCTCTGACACATGGTCTTTGGCACTTTTTCATTTGTTCCCCCATATTTCCATCCTATTTATTTAAAACAGTTTCTATGTCACCTTTCACCAGAATGATTACAGGGTGATTTACAATGAACTAAAATACACACACACAAAAATATCCAGGCTTATTAAATGCTGTTACGAAGAATTAATGGCTTGATAATGCCTGAGTAAACAGATGAGTTTTTAATAAGCGGTGAAATACCAGTGCTGTAGGTGCCTGTCAGACCTCCAAAGAGAGATCATTTCATAAGGTGGGTGTTTCAAATTAATTTCTGTATCAATATCTTTAAAAAAAAGAATCAGCACAAAACATATTTAAATATGTATTTTAATTGTATTTTCTCTCCAAATAAAAAAATACATATTTTAAAGCATATATTCTCTCCAAATTTACATTTTGAAATATATATGTAAAAATAGCTTTTCCACTCATGGCACCAGTATTATGGGATGAACTCGCTGCTGAAATATGAGAGGCCCCATCTGTATTGGCATTCCGTCGGCTTTTCATGATGTACCTGTTTACCAGGGATTCCTTTGATCTCTGGACCTGAGCCTCCCTTTTTAATTAATGTACTTTTTAATAAAAAAAATTATTGCATATTTAAATTATGAAAGTTTGTATATTAATGTTTGAATGGAACGGTTTTATTACATTTTTGAAATTATAAATGTTTATATTTTAATGCTTCCATAATTGGTTTTTATGCTTGTAAGCTGCTTAGAGACCTGTTCTTGCATTCACTGGTTCACGAACAAAGAAATAAATAGTTTAGTTGCAATTTTTGAGCCTCAAACTCTGTTGAAACACAGTGAAAGCCAGGGGATGAAAACACAATCATACACATGTCTACTCAGAAGTAAGTCTCATGGATTACAACAGGGCTCTTTCCCAAGAAAGTGTTTGTAGGATTGCAAGTTCTGATCCTCATATTCAACTGAGGAGTGTGGATCAGATATTCATATATATATATATATATATATATATATATATATATATGTATGTATGAACGAATCAATGAATATTGAACTATTTGTTCATAAACAACTTGGATAAAGGTATTGAGGGTGCCACAATTTAAGAAGGATATTGAGAAGCTGGAACATGTGCAGAGCTCTTCTTCTTCTTCTTTGGCAATCACTTGTAGCTGAGTAAGACTGTGTTCCATAAACACGGTTTTAACAATGATTCTGTAAGTGACTGTGGAGGCCAATTCTGGATCCACACGTCCTTCCACAGTGGGGACATTGGTTTCTGGGTGGGAGTTGATCATGGTGTGGATTTGCCAAGCTTGCCTTCCTCTTAGCACATTTCTTCCTTGCGTCCTGAGTTCAAGTGTCTTCAAAGCCCACAACACCTTTGATAAAGGTTGTTCTCCAATTGGAGCGTTCACAGGCAAGTGTCTCCCAGTTGTTGGTGTTTATACCACATGATAAATGGTTTGGAAACCAAGTCTTATGAGGAATGATTGAAAGAATTGGGTATGTTTAGCCTGGTAAAGAGGAGACTGAGGGGAGCCATGGTCAAATATATAAAGGGTTGTGGTGGCTTTAAGAAGGAGCTTCAAATCCTAAATTTCTCTTTTCCTACAGATGCTTGTAGAAAATAATACTTGCAGCTCAGCTTTTTGGATACCAGAAGGTGGAACATTATGAATTCTCCCAGATCTATGGACGCCTAAATCAGAAGTGGGGAACATTTTCCAGCTGAGGAGCACATTGCCACACAGAGAACCTTCTGGGGACCACATGTTGGTGGCAGATGGAGCCAGAGGCAAAAGGAGGTTGAACAATGGTTGAGCATTATATATCCTAGCCATGCAAAATACATCTCTCTATTCTCCAGACGCGGGTGGCACTGTGGGTTAAACCACAGAGCCTAGGACTTGCCGATCAGAAGGTCGGCAGTTTGAATCCCCACGACGGTGTGAGCTCCCATTGTTCAGTCCCTGCTCCTGCCAACCTAGGAGTTCGAAAGCACGTCTAAGTGCAAGTAGATAAATAGGTACCGCTCTGGCGGGAAGGTAAACAGCATTTCCGTGTGCTGCTCTGGTTCGCCAGCAGCGGCTTAGTCATGCTGGCCACATGACCCAGAAGCTGTACACTGGCTCCCTTGGCCAATAAAACGAGATGAGCGCCGCAACCCCAGAGTCAGCCACAACTGGCCCTAATGGTCAGGGGCCCCTTTAACTTTACCTTTACACAAATACACATCTCTCTATTCTCCAGATGGGTAAGCAAGAGGCATTAGCATGGTTCAAGGACACATTCCAGGCAGGCAAAAATTGTCAAGGAAGTACTAAAGCAGGGCTGGTGATAGGCGGTTCTTTGGGGGGGGGGGACACTGAAGGAGAGTCCTGGAGGAAAGGGTAGCTTGATGTTATTTATTTATCTCAGTCTTTCTTTCAGGTTGTCCCAAAACACCATGGGATTTCAAGCAGGTTCGGATGGATAATACATATTCCCAACATGCAGGTTTGCTCTGCTGACCAAAGAAGCTCTGCTAACTTAATGATGGTGAGCCCCCTGCTGTGGCTCAGGCGAAGGAAACAAAATGCAATCTCCACAATCGGTTTTGCTTGAATCCAATCCTGCAGCATCAAGGAGCTGGAGAGACCCGACCATAAAGGAATCCTTGGATTAGTCACACCCTTTGTTTCCTCTATGGCTCTGTTCAGTTAAACCTGCCCTGACTGACGTCCTTTCAAGATGCGTTATCATATTTTCTCTGAGTATTATTTTCTTGGGGGGAGAGGGGGGGAAACTAAAGAAAATAATGGGAAGGGAAGAAAGCAAAAACAAGACAAGCAATTCCCTTTTTATTGATTTCTCCTGTCATCTTTTCTTGATACAGAAGTACAGTTTAGGATCCGTCCTCAGCCTCCGCTCTCATGGTGGCAAACAATGTATGGTGCATCTTCATCACACACACATCTGAGGGGAAAGGTAGAGGGAAATTGCCTCAAACTTTTCCAGTTCATTGCCCGATATTTCCCATTTCCTTCAAGAAAATAAATCCTGCCCTTAAGCCAACCGTCTTCAAGAGTAACAACTCTACTCTCACTGCAAAAGGCATATGGCAACCCCATACACCGTGGCCTTCTCATAATTGCCATTTTAAAAAGTACCAATATATTTTATATTGCTAGTTTCTCAAAAGACTACTAATTTTTTTTCTTGGAGAAATTTTACTCTGACAGCGAGCTGTATCCACAAAATTGTTGTCTACATGGAACAACTTCCACCAGTGCAACAAAATGTTACATATCTCTTCTTCCTCTGGACCCTCCTTCCCAATCTACTCTAGGTGATCCCCCCCCCAACCTCCTATAGTAATTTTTGGGGCAATATTGGGGGCATTGGGGCAACGAGAGGGAGAAGAACTTCACTCTGCACATGCAATTTGGTTGAATGCAACCCTATAGTTTTATATGTCAATTTTATGTATTGGGTGGTGCTGTGGGTTAAACCACAGAGCCTAGGTCTTGCTGATCAGAAGGTCAGCGGTTCGAATCCCCGTGACGGGGTGAGTTCCCATTGCTTGGTCCCTGCTCCTGCCAACCTAGCAATTCGAAAGCACGTCAAAGTGCAAGTAGATAAATAGGTACCGCTCTGGCGGGAAGGTAAACAGCATTTCCGTGCATTGCTCTGGTTCTCCAGAAGTGGCTTAGTCATGCTGGCCACATGACCCAGAAGCTGTACGCTGGCTCCCTCGGCCAATAAAGCGAGATGAGCGCCACAACCCCAGAGTTGGCCACGACTGGACCTAATGGTCAGGGGTCCCTTTACCTTTACCTTTATCCGTTCTTTTAAAACCACTTTGGAAATTTTTGTTATTGTAAGTGATTCATAAATAATAATGAATCACACTGAGACCCTGCATTCAGTGATGATTCCTTTTAGCATTTGACATGTGTCCTGGTCCTGAAAAAAAAAGCCTTTTCATTTTGAGGAAGGGTCTGAGTTGAAGACAGGGTTGAAAATGTCCCGGAAGTGCCTCCTGATTTAGTGAGATTTTTTAAAGAAGCGGAAGGTGATATTTTAGACTACAACTCCCATCATCCTGGATTGCCTAACATGCTGGCAGGGGCTGCTGGGAGTTTTAGTCCACTGCTTCTGGAGGGCACCATGTTGGCTACTGCTGCATTGAAGCACAAGAAGTATCTGCTTCAGTTACTTCGCTCAAGACAGTGAAAGATAATTCTGGTCTAGATTCACACAGCAGTAACTTCCAGAAGTAGGGCAAAGGAGGAGAAGGCGCTTAGGGCACTGATTCCCAGAAGAATTGACCTTCTAGCTCGTGGTTTTCCCATCTGTGGAATGCTCCTCCTGGTGAAGTACATCTGTCTCCTTAATTGTTAACTTTCAGGAGGAATTTTAAAGCATTCCTGTTGACCCTGGCTAAAAGATACAGTTCCTGGCAACTTTGGAATTAGTAGCTTGGGCAGTATGTCCCCATCTTTAAATGTTTTAAATGTGTTTTCACTCTATCTTTCATGGATTCATGATGCTCCTTTGTTTGTTTTCCACCCTGGGATCTCTTGGGAGGAAGGAGGGCTGGATAGAAATTTGAATAATAATATAATAATAATTAATATATAAAAAAAATGATCGGCTCACAGATACCAAATTTCCAGAAGTCCCAATCAGAGTGATGCAACATCATATTAGAGTGATGCTCCAGAGGGATTTTGAGAAAGAGATGGTACCTGGGAATGGGAGTGAGTCCAGCCCACAAAGTCAATTTCACCTTTGGCCAGTCGCCGCTCTCCCTATTGATGATTCCCTATTCACCCTACTATGAGCCTTAAATTTGAACTTGAAGTTCTCTGTGGAAAACTTTTGGCTCAACCTCTGTTTTGAGATACGCTTGTTACTCGTGTTGTTGCTTCTGAAGTGTTTTCATAGCAGTTTCGTTACTCCTTGCATTTACTGTTTCTTCCGCGACTTCGTTTTAATTGCTGCTCTACCTTTTGTGGTTGCATTTCTTGTAGATACTTTTAAATGTTGTTGCAACTATGGCTGAGAAGCAGGACATGAACAGCTTAAAGAAACAAACGTGGCTGGCCACAACGTTCCATTGAGAAACCACACAAAGCACATTGCAGGGTAGGGAAAGCGACAAATATCTTCTCTCTCTGGTTGATGTAGCTGTTCACCCTCATCAGCAGACTGTGTGCATTAAACGACAACACACTGGCATGTGGGCTGAGCTGCCTAGTAGCATTGATAAATACAAGCATGTCCATGTATCCAAATTAGAATCACATTGACGGCTTTTTTTTAAGGAGAGGGTGGTGTTTCTGTTGGTTTCTGTTTCCCTCACTGAGCAGCAGCTGCAAGTCATGGGACTATGTTTTCATTCCACAGTTCAGTTACTGTTGGGTTGTCACGGGAAAGGGAGACTGGATGTGACGTTCACTGGTTTCCTGTTTCTTTGTTCTGTGGGTTTTTTTTGTTTGGAGTTGCTCTCTGCTCTCACAGAGGCAAGATGTACATTTGTGTGTTCTCGGTATAGCTTAGAAATAAAGCATAGCAATGTAGCACCATAGCTGCTTCATCCTTTCGTTTGCGGACTGGGATTAAACTCTGCTGGGCTCAGGATCAAGATGAGCCGTATCAGCTCGAGGGCCAGAGCTGAACAAACTAACATTTTTAGCACAAGGCAGGCATCCACTCACATAAGAATGCTTCTCTTTCTTTTCCTCCCTACCTGAATCTCCCTGTGTGTCCCACCCACAATATCTGCTTCAGAAGTAGACCCTCTAGAGTAGATTTTGGAGGCATGTCTGGGGGAACTGGAGAGAGAGAAGAGAAAGTAGAATTCTCCGTATGCAAACAGATTTTGATTGTGCAAACAGGCAGAGATCACTGGGTTTGACGTTGTATTAGTTGAATCAGCCTTGTGAACGGTTTGAGGATGGTAGTCCAAAGAAACCTGGTTCAACCTGCCTTTGTAGAGGGTTTTCCCCTCTGGGTTGGAAGTTTTATTTGATCTTAGAAATTCAGTGTAGCAATAAGCAGATCAGTCAGACAGTGCAAACATTTCTGCTAGTGTGATGGAATGATCTGCCTTCTCATCTCACTGTGAATTGCTCAGGGTTTCCCCCCAACACACCCACCCAACAAATGGGGGGCATGCGATGAGGAAAGTTGGAAAAGCCCCATTATGCTAGCAGAAACCTTTGTGTGACCTTCCATGCGCAAGTCTTGTTTCTTGAAGCCCACCTAATATTTTTTTTTTCATGCAATAATATTTATATGCTGATTAGTATAAACAAGGCAATCTCAAAGTGGTTTGTCAGGATAGAGATCCAAATACATTAAAAGACATGCAGTAAACAAAAGCATGGCATGGCTCACTTTATTTAGGATTTCTTTTATACCTACCAACCAAAGTTACTGAGGCAGCTTACAATATATTTAAAACTCAGTAATAAAGAAAATGGTACAACAGAGCAGAGCAAATATGTACACACAATTTTTTCCAACTAGTTCTCTGATGTTCCATCCAGCTGCCTAACCTATTGCCTACCTGAATGAAATTTTGCTGTATTCACAAACCTGGTTTCAGATAACCTTCATCCTTCAACGCCTCTCAGACCACTAAGTATCATTCACAGGGTTGTTTTGAAGATAAAATGTGGGCTACCTAGATGTTAAATTAATACATGCCCACTGAATGCAACAGGAAAGTATAGGAGTTGAATAAAATCAGATATGTATGCCATATATCCTATGCAGGGGGCTGCGGAGAGAAATTCAATTCAGTTCACATTCAAAGGTGAGCCCACCAAATTCTCACTTTCTGAAACAGTACCCAATCTGAAACACAGCCTCTGAAATTTGGACTTCCCTGAATTTTGCAATTCATCTTTCCAGCTAAGTAATGTGTACAAAAATGCATGTGCCAGGGAAAAGTGTGCATAAAAATGCACGCATTCATGAAAATAACACAAAGTAATGCATTGTATTAGGCGGAAATGCTTTCTGAAAATGTGTATCTTAAGCACACTAAAACATGGTGAATTTTCAGGACTAAAAGGGGGAAAATGCAACCTGATGCAAAAATGTGGAGACCTGAAGAAAAATGAGAAGCTGAGAGAAACGAAAATGGATGGATTTAGGATCACAGAATCCTAGAATTGGAAGGGACCCCAAAGGCCATTTAGTCAACCCCCTGCAATGCAGGAATCTCAGCTAAAGCATCCATGACAGATGGCCACAAAACAGACTTCCTCAATGGGACTTCTCCCTTCTGCAGTTTTTGGAGGTGCACAGAAGTGGAGTCCTGTTGTTTGAGATGCTGCTTGCACAGGGCTGGATACAACCCATTATCTTTCGACACAACCCACTTCACAGAGCTGTTGTGATGTTTAGGGATGGCGCATGTTGCTTCTCTGTGCTCGGATAGTGCTGGTAGGTTTCGTCAGGCTGGCTCAAAACGCTCCAAAACTCAGCGATTGGAATTTGGGTGTGAAAAAGGTTTTAAAAATTTGGTACTGCAGCCTTATTGGGAGAACTCACAGGGCAGTCCGAGGATAATTCTGCTTGTGGACAAGCGAACTCCACCAAGTTCACTCTCTCGGGGGTTGGACTCGATGGCCCTTGTGGTCTCTTCCAACTCTATGATTCTATGATTCTTGTTCAATTTCCACAAACTTTGTCACCATCCCTAGGGATGATAGAATGCAACCACCTATAAGCTGCTCTGTATAGTACTTATCTCTAATACATTCTGGAGATATCTCTTTGTTTTCCCTCCCCCCCCCTCAAATAATTCTCTACAAGAACAGCCTGTGTGCTTCTATAAGTCAAGCTAGCCAGGCCCAGCCCTGCTAACTGTCTGGCTAGGAGGCCACCTGGGAAACTTGTATAAGAAGCACTGACCTTTGTGAAGAAAGGGCAAGGTATAAGCCTGATAAATAAATAAGCGGAATAAACATGTGTGCCCAGTGTTTTCCCTGCTCTTGAAAAATGAATGCCCTTGCCAGGGAAGGTTCTCTGCCTGTACGTTGGGGTTTGTGTTCATAAATTCATGCATGGAGCTATGTTTCCAAATTCAGGTATGTCCCTTCAGTGGAAGTGGTGGCTGTTGGCCAGCTGACCCCCCCCAACTCCACCCACAAATACATGCAGATGTTGCACCAGCTTTCCCAAAAACTCATTTTCATGTTTAACCTGGCAGCCACAAGCCCTACCCTCCAACTGAATTAATCTGTCGTGACACTGAAGATTTAAATTGCTGTTGACTGGGCAAAGCAATGGGGTGGGGGTTCCAAACCCTCATGTGATGCTTTTAAAAAGCTAAAAACAAGGCAAATGCAAACTGTGCTTAATACAATATGTACAAGAAGAAATGGAAATAAGATTAGAAGTGATGTGTGTGCCAAGAGGCCTTCTTCAGGCAGTGTAGATGCAAGAGAACAAGGTTAATAAATTTTATTTTATTTTCCCCCATCCTCAAAAGCTGGCAGAAGTCCTCGTAGCAACAAGGTCAATGCTAACCTTATTTCTGCATTTTTTTCCACAGATTCTCCTCCTCATTTCTTCTCTCATTCTCTTAAGAAGAAAATGGGGACCATTTAATGGATGCCATAACACTTTTGGTTCTAGAGATGTCCTCGTTTCAAGAATGGTTAAATGTCACTGCAAATCTTTGAAATGATTAAAAGGAAGCAGGTAAAGTGGAGACAGAGGGATAGACACAGACTCTGCCTTTTGGACTCGGTGGGGCATCATTCTGACCAACTTAAGCTCCATTGATTTCAATGGGTCTACTCTAAGCATGAAAAGCAATGACAAATCTAGACAGCATCTTAAAAAGCAGAGACATCACCTCGCCAACAAAGGTCCGTATTGTTAAAGCTATGGTTTTCCCAGTAGTGATGTATGGAAGTGAGAGCTGGACCATGAAGAAGGCTGATCGCTGAAGAATCGATGCTTTTGAATTATGGTGCTGGAGGAGACTCTTGAGAGTCCCATGGACTGCAAGAAGATCAAAGCTATCCATTCTGAAGGAAATCAGCCCTAAGTGCTGAGTGTCACTGGAAGAAGAGATCCTGAAACCGAGGCTCCAATACTTTGGCCGCCTCATGAGAAGAAAAGACTCCCTGGAAAAGACCCTGATGTTGGGAAAGATTGATGGCACAAGGAGAAGGGGACGACAGAGGATGAGATGGTCGGACAGTGTTCTCGAAGCTACCAACATGAGTTTGACCAAACTCCAAGATTCCATCAACGGTGTCTCAGGAAAATTTTACACATCACTTGGGAAGACAGGCGAACTAATACCAATGTACTGGAAGAAGCAAAGATTACCAGTGTTGAAGCAATGATTCTTCAATATCAACTTCATTGGACTGGACATGTTGTGCGGATGCCTGATTATCGTCTTCCAAAGCAACTACTCTATTCCAAACTTTAAAATGGAAAGTGTAATGCTGGTGGTCAACAAAAGAGGTTTAAAAACTGTCTCAAGGCAAATCTTTAAAAAATGTAATATAAACACCAACAATTGGGAAACACTGGCCTGTGAGCGCTCTAATTGGAGAACAGCCTTTACTCAGGATGCAAGGGAGAAATGTGCTAAGAGGAAGGCATGCTTGGCAAATCCACACCGTGATCACCTCCTGCCCAGAAACAAATGTCCCCACTGTGGAAGGACGTGTGGATCCAGAATTGGCCTCCACAGTCACTTACAGAATCATTGTTAAAACCGTGTTTATGGAACACAGTCTTACTCAGCTACAAGTGATCGCCAAAGAAGAAGACTGCATGTGTGAACTAGTCTCATCCCTTGGTGCCTGGACCTAGAGCATGAATGTTCAGAGAGACAGAGACAGAGACTTCACACAGCTGCCCAGCTGCCAGGTATGTGATGTCCGGGATAAGGCTACTTGGTGCTGCCCAACTCACACTTTGGGAAAATGCATGCTCATGTGTGGCATCTACTATGGGAGTGGGTTCTGGAGACAGAGCAAGAGGTCTGGAGCTGAGGAAGTTAGCTTTCAACTCAACTGGGGTCTAGAGGAGACAGAGAGGCTTATATTCTCATTGTTAACTCCTCTTTTTCCTGGTCATCTGTTGGATCATTAAGAATGTGAGGATAGCCCTTCAGAATCAGGCCAATGGCCCATCTAGTCCAGCATCCTTTTCTAAATGTGACCTGAAGCTAATCAGCCTGAACAAAGTACAATATCATTCTCCCCTTCTGTGGAGAGAGTCCTCCTGAGTAGACCCTTGCACCCTTCCTCCTGAGTAGACCCTTCAACCCAAAGAGACCTCCGGCAGTAGAGTCTTCTGGCAGCCAAGGGGACACTCCTGTGATTGTGGGTTTTCCATTGAGGCTGACTGTTGCCTTTGCTCTTGAGGAGCAGAGGATGATTGGGCAGAATTGGAGATCAAGGAAGGCCTGTGGTTAGACAGATCATTGCAGGAGCTCAGGTGAGACACGCAGGATCCAAGCCACGTTAGGCTGCCTTGGGTACTTCTGAGATGTTCTTCCGGGCCTCAGTTGGAGTGAGGTCTGATGCTTCTTCAGAGGAGGTCTCTCCAAGGCATCTCCAAGGCCCAACTCCAAGGTTGGGTGAGATCCTGACAATGCATGAGTCAAAACTTGTGAATAGGTCATTAAGAACTCCCAAACTTCATAGAGCACTTTTGATGATGAAAATTTTGGAAGCATCCTGTCTGAAGGCTACAAAACCCAATTTGCTCAAGCATTTTCTCCCAACTTTTGCTTCATTTTGTATCTCCATCTGAGAGTTTACATTTTTAAGTTTTAGCCTCAAGCAAATGACTAATGCTGAGTTACTGCCTGAATCCTTGGCAATGGTGAAAGGGAGGGAATTTAATAAGTGAAAAGAAAACACACACACACATCCTGACAGATCCATAACTACATGCAATGCAAATAAGCTCTTACATCAAAATGTAAAAACGATAATGCAATTTAATGGCTTAAGGACTTTTTAAAAGGATGAAAATGCCTGCTATATTTTGACAGAGCAAAGATATCTAAGCTGCATGCCGGGGATGCGGTGGAGCCTAGCTCTATAAGTCTTGGAGATGATTTGACAAGAACAATTTCAATGTTCAGTTTAATGCACTTATGACAAATTTAAGTGATGAATCGATGCCCAAGAGGCCATGTGACTGGAATTAGGAGGCACAAATTCCCTTGTTATGGGAGCAGCTACAGGGCAGTTCAGTGCTGACAGGCATACTAAAAGTTAGGCAAAGGAAATCTACAAAGAACATTATGTCAATGGCAGAGGAAATGGAAAGCTATATATTTATTAAACCGTAATGTCACCAGGTGAAGCTTTGCAGCACTGAAGACACTTCTTGGTTCTCCAGACGCAGGAAGAGGAAATCTTATTGGCGTAAATTCAGCCGGCGGAGAAAAGCAAACATTACCTTAGAATCCCAGAAGTTGCTCTTGCAGTCCTGTCCTCAATTTACTGTACGCTTGCGGCTTCCTCCTGCCACAGATGTGCTGATCAGCATGAGGTCATGCATGGATTCCTGCACTGCTCCCAGGAGCTATGGGGTGGGGAGGCAAAACTGTATGTCATGATTAACATGAAATGCACAGCTCTCATGCTTTTCTTTAATGGCTTGCAGCCAGAGATCCCCCTTCCCTGACTAATTGTCGTCAGAATTGTGGCACATGGGGCAAGAAGCTTTACCTCTCCCCAACTACAACCCCCATGAGATTTTTTAAAAAAGTTTTTGGAAAAACCAACCCTCGTGAAATTGGGGAGTTTCAGGTTCCTCAGTTTTTTGACTGGGGAACAAAGGGATAAACTTCTCCTGCCAGACTGCTGCAATCTTGATAACAATTTTAAAAATTGTCCTCCTGTAAAAGACAAATATGCTTTTGAATTGATGCTTTTGAATTATGGTGCTGGAGGAGACTCTTGAGAGTCCCATGGACTGCAAGAAGATCAAACCTATCCATTCTGAAGGAAATCAGCCCTCAGTGCTCACTGGAAGGACAGATCGTGAAGCTGAGGCTCCAATACTTTGGCCACCTCATGAGAAGAGAAGACTCCCTGGAAAAGACCCTGATGTTGGGAAAGATGGAGGGCACAAGGAAAAGGGGACGACAGAGGATGAGATGGTTGGATAGTGTTCTTGAAGCTACCAGCATGAGTTTGACCAAACTGCGGGAGGCAGTGGAAGACAGAAGTACCTGGCGTGCTCTGGTCCATGGAGTCACGAAGAGTCGGACACGACTAAACGACTAAACAACAACAACAAAGACAAATATGTTCCTCATTATGTCTAATGTGGTCTTTCATCCTTCCTCGGATCAAAACACAAGAAGAATGTAAGAATAGCTCCGCAGCATCAGAGCGAGGTCCCATATAGTTAGGTGTAGCTAGCCAGATGTCTTCCAGAATTCCAGAAGCAATCAAACCAGCAATCAGACCTGGATGGGGTCTGATGCCATTGAACAATGGCAGTGAGCCTGGCTCAGGAATCAACAGATTCTGAACCATCTCGGCTCTTCTCTACCTTTAGAATGTCCCATTTGAGGGGCTTTTGTGGGCTTCCACTAGGGGGCATCCTGCCCACCTGTGTGTTCAGTGAGTGGAAAGGGGTGTGTGACTTGGATGGTGTGGTTGTTGGTTGTGATGGCTGGCTTGTTTTCTGGGAAAGGTTGGTGATGAGTCACTTTTGCCCAATCCACCACCATCCTAATCTGGATGAAGGGGTTGGTGGTCTGGATTGTTCCATTACTTTGGAATAAATTCCACTGAATTCAATGAAACTTGCTTCTAAATTGACAAGTATAGGATTGTGCTGCTGACCAGCTGTGTCTAGGTTCTGTTGGAGATGAAATAAAAGCTGCTTGATGGATCTGTTAGATTACTGACTCTCTCATATATATATATATATATATATATAATATTTATTGGTGTTTCAAAAAGTTACAAGAATAAAACAGAAAAAAAGAAAAAGAGAAAATACAAAATACAAAATACAGAATATATATATATATATATAAATAAAAACAATTAAAAACAAATCCATCTTTCCATATCTTATCTATCATTTGCTTGTTTCCTTGACCTCCTCACACCTCCCTTTTTTGTATTCTAGTTCATTAGTTGTTTCAGCAAATCCTTTCCTTCATTATTTTTATCTTACTAATTTATCTTAATATATTGTAACTTTACATTCTGACCTGTTAACAATCCATTTCATATTCTGTTATTCAATTTGCCTTACTTTATTTAACCTTATCTTACCGTAAAATACCTTAAAACTTAATGCTTATTTATACATAACTCCTTATATCATTTCTACTAAAACCAGACAGTTTCATTCCAACATTTTCCCTAATATTCATTAATTTTACACTAGATCCCAAAATAAAAGTTTTTCTTTATAGACTCTTCCAATTTTCATCCAACGTCCCTTCTTCCTGGTCTCGGGTTATGTCAGTCCTTACTGTCCATTCCATCTAGTCCATCAACCTGGTAGTCTTATGTCCGAGGCTCTTAAATCTCTTCCATGCTCCTTCTGCAGATCTTCTTGTTGTTGTTCATACTTGCAATTTTCCTTATCTTTTGTTGATCTCTTTCTTGATTTCTTTCCTTTCTCATTGAGGAGTAGGTCTCTGGGGGATTTCAGCCCATAATTATCTCCATCTCCCCTCATCAGACCAGCCCATTCCCCACAGTCCCACTCCCCACAGTCATTAATATAATTCAAAAAATATTTAACAGCATATTTCAAAGTCCCTCCAAAGTTAAGAGCTTCCTCAGCTCCAGACTCCCTCTGGCCCATTCCAAATTCAATCTTCCAGAACAACGGCTTATGCTCCTGCAGGGCCTCAGATCTCTCCATTTGTATTGCTTGAGGTACAACCGCAACCTCCTCCATTATCATCTGCCCTTGCATTTGCCCAGTCAAACCAGTTTCCTGAGTTGATCCCTGTATGATTTCTGTGTCAGTATTCCCTGTTTGTCCACATTCACTGACTACAACAGTCATCAAATCCAACTTCTCATTCATCAAATCCATCTTCTCATGCAACTGCTCCAGCAAAGCGCTTGTCTTGCAAAAAGCAAGCACCAAGACTTCTTCCAAACACATTTTTATTCAAGGTCGCAGTCTGTTTCCACGATCTTAATCTCGCAGCTGTGAAGTCCCTAAGTAAACTGCAGCAACAATTTAACAAGCTCCCTCTAGAGGAGACAATTTCTTTTTTTTTTTCCAAATACATTTTTATTAAGGTTATACACATAACAAACATACAACCAAATACAAAAGAAAAAATTGTAACAAAAAAAAAAAAGAGTCAAGATATACAAGCCAACTTTATCCTCTCTCTAACTATACAAAGATAGATTAATCTGGCTATTTCACAAAACAGTAAAAGATAAAAAAACAAAAAACAAAAAAAAACACCCCCACAGAAACCGCCTCCTGGACTTCCTTCCATCCTTTTGGTAAGTATCGAATATCTGCTTCCATTACGTATTTGATTTTTAATCTATAGGCCTAAATTCACACGCTGGTAGTATTTGTTCTGACCCCGCCAATCACATTAAGCATTTATTCCAATATAGTTCCAGTATTTACTCCAATTTTTCAGAGATTTCTGTTCATCGTGGTCTCTTAATTTACCTGTTAATTTATCAAGCTCAGCATATTTTATCATTTTAATTTGCCAATCATTTATATTGGGGATAGTTTCCACTTTCCAATATTGTGCCAATAAAATTCTCGCTGCTGTGGTGGCATAGAGGAATATCGTTCTATCTTCTTTCTTAATATCTTTACCCGTCATTCCCAGCAAAAAGGCTTCGGGTCTTTTGGGAAAAGTGGAGACAATTTCTATTTATGTCCATCTTTTTAAAGCATGTCCAACAAAAGAAAGTTACTTTCAATTTTCAAATATTTTGTTTCTTTAGAATGCAAAAGGCAACATTGGAATCACTTTGTTTCTCTTTTTTTTTTTAGCTATCTGTCAAAATGTTCCATTCACGGTCAATGGACGTCACCAACAATTTCTGTCTCTGACCCCCGTTCCCAGGTTTGAGACGGTGGAAACTTATTTTTCTTTACTCCCTCTCCTGCAGGCTTAAACAGTCAAATTCCCCCCCCCCTTTCTCCTGCTTCCAAGGGGTTTTTAGTGGTTATAAATGAAGGAAATTTCGACCTTTACAAAACAACTTTCCAGGCTATTAGCTTACAAGGTTTTTGCTTCAGTCTGTTTACAAAAAGCGGAAGGCGGACTTCCTGTTTTGAACCTTCCCGATTCGGTGCAAAATTAGGATGTTTCTTGATCCAATTTTCCGTTTCTACTCACGGGTACTTGTTTAGAGTCCAATTGTCGACAGGAAAAACTCAGCGCTCTCCGGCAATGGCTATGCGGCTTCCCTCCGTGAAAATAGCAATCAGTTCGCAGCACCGCGCCGCTCACCCTACTTCGCTCCGGAGCCCCAAAATGGGGTTCCCCGCGGGTAGGGGAGGCGCTCCTGGTGCTCTGCCGAAATCCTCCACCTGGGATTTCTAGTGGGTCCCCACCTTCGCCGCGGCAGGAAGACCCAGTTTCCATGGAGCCAGCTCCTCCGGACGGAGGAACTCTGCCATTCGCCGATGGCGCTAACCCGGAAGTCCAGATTACTGACTCTCAGGATAGACTTCTCGAGAGGCTGATCAAGCAGATGCAGGGACTGGATTCCTTGCTCAGGAACAACCCTGGTGTGTGCTTTGTAGGCAAGCTCAGTACCCCACTATCTTAAAAAAGAGCCTTTGTCAGAACTTGTCAAAAACTAGACAAAATTTTGAAAGCACATTGAATACAGAGGTACTTACTGAAAGTGAAACAGCACACACACACACAAAAATATTTGGCCCAGTTGTGTTCGTCATAAGCATCTCTGGTTCCCAGGAATTTCCATCTAAATGTTGCATTACAATTTACATTTGTCATGGGATGTCTGAACACAGCAATACCTGAGGCTGGCTGGTTATCCTAATCCGTAATGATGAAGATGAAATGGGACAGACGTAGATTTACATTTCTTCCCATTTTTTTTTAAAAAAACTGCAGGGTTCCCTTCAAGTGGAAAAGTTTGCCAGCTTTGTCACGAACCAGGGGAGGCAAGGGTGGACAGCAATGGATCAGAAGGAACTGTCACAACCCCAGCCTCTGTTCCTGTGAAATTGCAATAGATTGTTCCTTGCAGAGTGTCTGCAATTATATAAGCATGGGGGATTCCTACAGCCAGTCATCTCAGAATTTGTAGCACTGCATGTAGAGTCCTCTGGTTTAATGAACAAAATTTAGCTCTAGTGGGTCATGGAGAGCAGTCTGATGAACTCTAGGCTGTAAATGTCACCAATTTTCAGATTTGCTTGAGTGGCCTGGTTACCTGCTTGCCTTCCTTTTAGGATAATCTCAAAATCTACAGCAAGTGGAGATAGCAAATTCCCTGGCTCATCTAACGCATCGAAAGGACATTTGCGTTTGATGCTGGCCCTACAAAGGTTGTTATGCACTGAACCACTGTCAGTCATTTTCTCGCATCCAAGGAAAGTTAGTTCCTCATCCAAAGCGAGGGATGCGTTTTGTAATTGTCTGTCACCCTCTCTGTTCTTCCATTTCAAAGGCTGCAAAGAAAGGTCATGTGATGGAGGGTAAATTAATTTCACTTTACATACAGATGCAGTCTTGCCAAATACAGTGGTACCTCGGTTTTCAAAAGTAATCCGTTTCGGAAGTTCCGAAACTTTCGAAAACTGAAAACTCAAAACCAGGCATAGGCAACTCCGGCCCTCCAGATGTTTGGGACTACAATTCACATCATCCCTAAGATATAAGGACTTGCTTGAAAATAAAACCCCAAGGTGGTTGTCACCAATGGAAGCGAAGGCTCAGAAAAAGCTCAGTATGGAGGCCAATTGGCTGAAATATTGGGAAATTTTGGAACAAGAGGGAGACAGATTGAAACTGCAGAGTTTTGAAAAGCTAAAAAATAGAGTGCGAGACTGGCTCCATTATTATCAGATAATGGAGGCATATAATTTGGACAAAAAAATTGGCTTCCAGGTGGAAAAATCAAAATTGGAAACAGAACTGTTAGATCCCAAAATTAAGAATTTGTCAAGAATGTATAACTTACTGTTGAAATGGAACACTCAGGATGGAACGGTGAAATCAGCTATGATTAAATGGGCACAAGATGTTGGACATAATAGTATGATGGCTGACTGGGAACAGTTATGGACCACAGGTATGAAGTTCACGGCATGTAATGCCTTAAGAGAGAATATAATGAAAATGATCTACAGGTGGTACATGACACCAGTCAAGCTTGCAAAAATTTATCATTTGCCCGAAAATAAATGTTGGAAATGCAAAGAGACTGAAGGTACATTCTTTCACCTTTGGTGGACATGCCCAAGGATTAAGACTTTCTGGGAGATGTCAAAGAAGGATAGAACTTTCTTTATGTATGCTACAACAGCAGCAAGAATACTTATTGCAAAGTACTGGAAGACACAAGATCTACCCACCCGGGAAGAATGGCAGATGAAGGTGTTGGACTACATGGAACTGGCGGAAATGACTGGCAGAATCCGAGACCAGGGAGAAGAGTCGGTGGAGGAAGACTGGAAGAAATTTAAATACTATCTACAGAAACATTGTAAAATTAATGAATGTTAGAAAGATGTTGGAATGAAGTTATGTGGTTTTAGCAGAAATGTTATAAGGGTTTAGTAAAAAATAGACTGTTAATTGGTGAAAGGAGGGAAAGTAAAGTTACATTATATTGAGATAAATTACAGAACAAAAATTGGAAAAGATGGAAAGGATTTGCTGAAATAGTTAACCGAACTAGAATACCAAAAAGGGAGGTGTGAGGAGGTCAAGGAAACAAGCAAATGAAAGATAAGTTATGGGAAGATTAGCTGTGGGTTTTTTTTTTTTCTTTCTTCCTTATTGTGATGTGTTGTTTTGTTTTTGTTTAATATGGTGTTTTTACTTTTTCTTTTTGTAACCTTTAAAATTTTAATAAATATTATTTTTTTAAAAATACAATTCCCATCATCCCTAGCTAACAGGACCAGTGGTTAGGGATGATGGGAATTGTAGTCCCAGACATCTGGAGGGCCAGAGTTTGCCTATGCCTGCTCAAAATGGAAAACTCAAAATGAAAGTCACGTTTCATGTTTGACTTCTGAGGTGTGTTTGAAAACTGAAGCATTTACTTCCAGGTTTATGGTGTTTGAAAACCAAAACATTCGTCAATGGAGACATTCAAAAACTGAGGTACCACTGTACACACTTCCTCAAAGAATGTGTGAAACACATGCATGCAACTCTTTGACATTTGCTGCACTCTGAATTTTGTGATCCAGTATTCCAGCCAAAGATAGATACAAAAATGTGTATATTGGAGGGAGGGTTTATAAGGTGTGTATCTTACTGAAAATAACAAGGCATTGACTTGGAAGATGGCTTGCCAAAATGCATACGTTAGGCAAAACAGAATGCAAAATGTGTCTATCAGAAGGAAACACACACACAAGTTTCTCTAGATCTGGAGAAACAGGAAACAGGGAAACACTGCAATGGAGCAAAAAAAGGGGTTTCTGGAAAATATTTATAATCACCTTGTAACCAATTCTGGGAGAATATTTTGCAAAGCCCTAGAAGCAAGTGTGTTGCAGACAAAAGACACTGCCTCAAGTGGGGTATAGTGGTATAGCATGTTGGTCTAGGACCTGGGGGACCAGGGTTCAAATCCCCACTCAGCCATCAAGCTCACTGGGTGACCTTGGGCCCGTCAACATCTCTTAGCCTAACCTACCTCACAGGGCTGTTGTGAGGATGAAATGGGGAGGTGAAGAACCGTGTATGCCTTGGAGCTCTTTGGAGAAAAAGCTGGGATATAAATGCAAAATATGCCACACAATTTAACGAAAAGGATCTATAAGGGCCTCATTCTCTGCAACTTTGGATATGGCTGACATCTGAAGGGATTTGTTTGCAAGCATCTGAATGATGCGTGCCCCTGTCGGCCCCTAATGGAGCCTATCTGGAACAACATTTTAACACCACAAGGGCCTCAGAGCAGGAAAAAGGATCTCAGCCTCACAAAAGAGTTGGAGGGAATGATCTGGGAGCACAGCTCCGACAGGAAGGCTCCCTGCCTCTTTCATATGCTCCCTAAGCCCCTGAAGACTGGCTCAGGTTTAATCGACAGTAGGATGTCTGACTCCTCTTTTCAATCAAATCTGAAAAGACATCTTGCAGGGTGACATTTCAGCTGGAAAAGTTTACAGGTGCAAGGAAATGGCAGTGCAAGAGGCTTTTTTTGCCTCTCTTCCTACTTTTCTTTGAAGGCTGGAACTAAAAATGTCTGTGTCTGGAAAGAAAGAAAGAAAGAAAGAAAGAAAGAAAGAAAGAAAGAAAGAAAGAAGCTTAGCGCACAAGCCAACTAGGTGGTTGTCACCATCGATGGTGAGAGTTCCGTTGTGATGATGACCTCACTTCAAGGACAGCTACAGTAATCCTTCAGAGAATCAAATTCAAACCTGGGAAGCAGAGAACTCTCACATGAAATGGCTTCCGACATATCAAAGGCAACAGTCTGAGTAAATGAAAGACGAGGGAAACTGTCAATGCACGAAAGGTCCTACCGAGTTTTATTCGGGGGTGGGAGTGGGGAATCATCAGAAGAACCTGCACAGAGAGACCCATGATAGTTAGGTTGGCTGAATTGGTTAGATCCTGCTGGATAGAAGTTTTTTTTTTGGGGGGGGGTTGTGGCACAGTAATGGCAATATATGCCTACAGATTTGCCAAAGTGCACAAGGCTGCCTTATAAAAGAATAAAAAGAAGAATCACAAGGCTGCCTTATAAAAGAATAAAAATAAAAATAAAAGAAGGGGTGAATCTGTGAGCTTCAATTTCTCCCAGTTTCTCCTTTTCCCAATTTTAAATTCCTTTTCCCAATCTTAAATTCAGTTCTTCCACTCTGGGTGAGAGCGGAAGAGTGAGTTAAGCCCTGCCAAGTGGTTCAGCAATAAAACTGCCGGCGCATTTGCAAAGGTAAGCAGGGTTGGGTATGGTTTTGAATTGGATGGGGGGCCGCGTGTTGAGATTCCTGCATTGCCAGGGGTTGGATTGGATGGCCTTTGGGATCCCTTCCAACTCTATGATTCTATGCACCTTAGCTATCTGATGCCTCATTGCCAGAAATCTGAGCTGCAGCTCTCACAGCAAGAGAGGAAACGTGAGAAGTCAGAGATGGCTAGTAGCAAGAATTGTAGCAGAGGAGTTGCAGGCTGTAGATATTTGCAAATAAAACCATATATCATAAAGACACCACAGTCTCTGTTGTGCCTAATTTCTGAAGGAAACATGAACCCTGGAACTGCTAGGTGAAGATTGAACCCCTGGAACTGCTAGGTGAAGATTGTGGTGACATCTCTCTCTCTCTCTCTCTCTCTCTCTCTCTCTCTCTCTCTCTCTCTCTCATCTATTATCTATCTATCTAGCATCTAGCATCTAGCATCTAGCATCTATCTTTCTATCTATCTAGCATCTTTTTATCTATCTATCATCTATCTATCTATCTATCTATCTATCTATCTATCTATCTATCTAACATCTTAAACAGAACCCATAGTGAATTTTAAAAACAACAGCAAGCAGGAAGTCTAACCACATCAGCTAACTGCTATAAATTATATCACAGCGATTTAACTGTTCAATTATAACCCAATGAAAATATTTTGTAAGTGAGAAAAAGTTGTGAAACAATTCTGGCACATGCATTTCAGTTCATTTTATATATTTAATGGGGATAGTCATTTAATCCTTTGTATTTGTGAGAAACCATAACAGCTATCGTAGCATGATAGCCAATGTAATTCAATTTTTTTTGTTTATTTCTCTTCAAACAAACAAAAAACCCACTGAATGAAAAAAAATTATCAACAGAAACCCTTTGTTAGTTTTCAATACATGCCTATTCAGTCAATCTGAGGATAGATACATTTTACTTTTCTCTCTAGAGACATAAGCTAGACATGCTTTACTGATATTCCCTTATCTAGGATGGTGCAAAGGGTGTTAGATAATTATACCACAGGATATGCTGTCATTTTTTTTGAATTTGCATATACAGTAGGCTCATTAATACTGATTGCTAATTTTCATTTATCACGCCTCTACCTAATAAATTCTGTGCCTCTTGAATATAAGGATATACAGGCAGAACGAGAGGGGGGAACAGCTTGAATGGGGAAGGCTATCAGTCTATCATACCTGAGCTGGAAGCTACCAATGGACAATGAAGGCAACATCACCAAGAAGGGGCATGTTGTGCAGATGTCAACTGATGTTGACTATGGATGTGGCAATTCCAATCACTTTTCAATTGTTTGCTTTATTATTTATTTCCATTATGGGTTCTTTAATGCCATTGCATATTATAATAATGGATCAAATTTATAGCTAGCTCTAAACTGCTTAGAAGCCATTTCAGCATATCACAGCATCATAGAGTTGGAAGGGACCCAAGGGCCATCTAGTCTGACCCCCTGCAATGCAGGAAACTCAACTAAAGCATCAATTACAGATGGCCATCCAACCTCTGCTTAGAAACCTCAGTGGCATATCAATCAATCAATCGATTGATTAAATAATTGGTAATAATAATAAATAATAATATTTTTTTTAATTATACCCCACCCTTCCCGGTTCAGAAAACCGGGCTCAGGGTGGCTAACAACAAATTTAAAACACTTAATTGATGCAACAAAAAAAGCATAAAATACAGTATAAAACGTGAATAACAATAAATTCAGAATTCAAAAATCAATTTAGGGGGAAAATCCAGCCAATAAACATTAGATCATCACCAGGACTAGCTGGCTAAATTAGTCCTATCTGGGCCAGCGAGGAGACCAGGGGAGAATTAGCTGTGGGATCCCAGAGCGGGTAATCTTCATAAAAAGGGGAGGAGGAGGGAAGGAAGGGGAATAAAAGATCAGGCTAAATTCAGTTTGAAAGCCAGGCAGAATAGTTCTGTCTTACAGGCCCTGCAGAAGGAAGTTAAATCCTGCAGGGCTCTGGTCTCATGGGACAGAGCATTCCACCAGGTCGGAGCCATCACTGAGAAGGCCCTGGCCCTGGTGGAGGATAATCTGACTTCCTTAGGGCCCAGGACCTCTAAACTATGATTATTCATGGACCTTAAGGTCCTCTGCGGGGCATACCAGGAGAGGCGGTCCTGTAAAAACGAGGGCCCTAAGCCAGATGTTGGTAAATGACCAACATCTACAATAAGGAGTATGGTAGGGCACAAACGGATCTCAGTTCTTCCCCCAGACCCAATGGCTTCTCAGAGGGCTTTTTGCCAGCTTTAGGATTGTGACCTTTAACGCACACCCCAGATCTGATTAATTTTCATGGGAGAGAAGTAACTACATTCCACTCCTATGGAAACCAATGAGACTTGAGTCCCCTAACCTGCAGTTGCTTGCATTGCACCCAAAATCTTATTGCATCCTAAATCTATTACCCATAAGGCAAACGCAATGCCAAACAGGCACATTTTACCCTTTTCTTGTTTCTAAAATAGGAACTACTAACATTTTGTTCATATTTTTGTCCAGGCTATTTCAAAGAAAGAAAGAAAGGAGGGGGGGGGAGAACTGTTCAATTTTGTTTTATCTCTTCCTTTCCTAAAAAAAGGGGCATTATTAATTTCAGTTTCAACAACTGTTATTTTTTTTCTATGTGCGTGTGTGTATTCATATTTAAATTAGGTTCCCTCGAGATGGAAGGAAAGCAAAGAGGTTTTATCAAGAGAGACTAATAATATAGCAGGCAAAGCATCCAAGACTTTCCGTATTGAATGTATAAATCATGCTAGCAGTAACCAGAAATGTTTAAATAATATAGAGAGTCTCGCAATAATATACTTATTAGTTTAAGTAATTTGGGGGCTCTTGTTCACATGGCAAATCTCTCACAGAAAATTTTCTCAGCTAATCACTTGATAACTGAAGTCGAGGGAGGGATATACATATTATTCATCCCATAATTCTTCAGGACTTAAATGTTATCATAGATCTTTGTACTGTGTGGTGGTCGATAACGCATTTATTTAGGACGTTCATTGGGCTCCTATTAAAGAATTCATTTCTCTTTGCTTGGCAAAATGTACCTGAGATAGAGAATTCAACGTAATAATCAAAATGTTCAAATATAACACTTAATGAAAGCAGCAATTTTTATAGTTAAAAAAAAAAAAGCCAAGGCTGTTGCAAAAAAAATTAAAAATCTTTCTTTGCACATTGTATTTTGCTGCCGGATTTGCAAGCAGTGAAAATGGGGAGGAGATTTTGTGAATTTGGGAAGGAAGGGAGGGGAATTTGAGTCAGGAGAGAGACAAATGGTGCCTGCTGATCTCTGTGATGGAGCGTTTCACATGAGTGAGCCAATGACACCAAAGGCTTGGTATTGTGTTGATGTCAAATGGGTCTCCTTAGTTCAGGGGAAAATGATGCTGAAACCAGGCCAGATCATTGAACTGGACCATAAAGCAGTCAGAGAAGAGCACATACTGAGAGTACTGGGACCACAGAGTGAAGGGTGGGCGAAAAGTACTTATAGTAATAATAATAATACTGCAATGGCTGCTGGTGACCTTCCAGTTCAAGGTATTGGCAGTAATATACAAAGCCCAAGTATCTGAAGGAGCACCTTCTTCAATAAGTTCCAATGGATAGTTTACTTCTCCTTTTTCTTGGGGTTTAATGGTAGGAAGACCAAGGAGAGGCCCCATTAATGTAATCTACTGTGATCCTAAACTTCTGCCACCTTGAGGGATATCTTCAGGAGAAGAAAAGGCTAAGGAGTAAAAAAATCTGGAGTCCCTAAGGTGGTTGGATGACGCCTTGTACACCTCCTTCTGGCAACTCCTGCAGCCAAGCTGGTGCCAAACATATTACTCTACTTTACTTTGGACCACAAGATAGGGGTCATGTTGTCTGGGCAACCCAGGACCTCCATAAACACTGCCAAGGGAAAGTCACTTCGGTGCTGCTAACACAGAAGTTTGACTTTACCCCCAGAGGTGACAACTCCATTGTCTCTCAAGACAGACAGATGCCAACAACAAAAGCAGCAATGCACACTCATAGCTGCCCCTTAATCCAGGCAAACAATATTATTATTATTATTATTATTATTATTATTATTATTATTATTATTAAAGACTTTCTTCACCGCCTCTATTGCATCTGCAGAAAATAGTAGCAGGAGACTCTGTGAGGTGGTTCGCAATTTAACGGAACCACCTTTACCACCGGGGCCTTGTAAAGACCCCAAGATCTCCTGCAACAATTTTGCAAAGTTTTTTGCAGATAAAATCACTCATATTCGGAAGGAGCTAGACACCACCATGGGAGCAGGGCTGGGGCGGGAGAGTGCTAGAGCTCTGTCTGGTCAAGTTGCATGGAATCAATTTCAATCTGTTACCCCTGAGGATGTGGACAGGCTGCTTGGACGCGTGAAACCAACCATCTGTCTCCTTGATCCTTGCCCATCCTGGCTAATAAAAGCAAGCCGGGAAGTGCTGGGCGATGGGCTCTGCGGGGTGGTGAATGCTTCCCTCTGCAAGGGAACATTCCCAGATCCGCTGAAAGAGGCGGTCATTAAACCGCTTCTTAAAAAACCATCTTTAGACCCGGCCAGTATGGCCAACTATCGCCCAGTCTCAAATCTTCCATTCTTGGGCAAGGTGATTGAGCGCGTGGTTGCTGAACAACTCCAGGCACGCCTGGAGGATGCGGACCATTTGGATCCCTTCCAATCGGGATTCAGGCCGGCGAGCTAGGGACAAAGGTGAGAGTTGTTTCCTGGCTCTGCTGGATCTCTCAGCGGCCTTTGATACAATCGGCCATAACATCCTTCTGGGCCGTCTAGAGGGGTTGGGAGCTGGGGGCACTGTTATACAGTGGTTTCGCTCCTTCCTCCTGAGCCATATTCAGAAAGTGGTGGTGGGGGATGAGTGTTCAGACCCATGGGCCCTCACTTGTGGGGTGCCTCAGGGTTCCGTCCTCTCCCCCATGCCTTTTAACATCTATATGAAGCCGCTGGGAGAGATCATCAGGGGGTTTGGATGCAGATGATACCCAGCTCTACCTCTCTTTCAAATCAGAACCAGTGAAGGCGGTGAAGGTCGTGTGTGAGTGCCTGGAGGCGGTTGGAGGATGGATGGCGGCTAATGGATTGAAGTTGAATCCTGACAAGACAGAAGTACTGGTTTTGGGGGACAGGGGGCAGGCTGGTGTGGAGGACTCCCTGGTCCTGAATAGGGTAACTGTGCCCCTGAAGGACCAGGTGCGCAGCCTGGGAGTCATTTTGGACTCACAGCTGTCCATGGAGGCACAGGTCAATTCTGTATCCAGGGCAGCTATCTACCAACTCCACCTGGTACTTAGGCTGAGACACTACCTGCCCGCGGACTGTTTCACCAGAGTGGTGCATGCTCTAGTTATCTCCCGCTTGGACTACTGAAACTACAACTAATCCAGAATGCGGCAGCTAGACTGGTGACTGGGGGCAGCCGCCGAGACCACATAACACCGGTCTTGAAAGACCTACATTGGCTCCCAGTATGTTTCCAAGCACAATTCAAAGTGCTGGTGTTGACCTTTAAAGCCCTAAACGGCCTCGGCCCAGTATACCTGAAGGAGCGTCTCCACCCCCATCGTTCTGCCCGGACGCTGAGGTCCAGCGCCGAGGGCCTTCTGGCGGTTCCCTCATTGTGAGAAGCAAAGCTACAGGGAACCAGGCAGAGGGCCTTCTCGGTAGTGGCGCCCGCCCTGTGGAATGCCCTCCCATCAGATGTCAAAGCGATAAATAACTACCTGACATTCAGAAGACATCTTAAGGCAGCCCTGTTCAGGGAAGTTTTTAATCTGTGATATTTTAGTGTATTTTTGGTTTCTATGAAAGCCGCCCAGAGTGGCTGGGGAAACCCAGCCAGATGGGCGGGGTACAAATAATAAATTATTATTATTATTATTATTATTATTATTATTATTATTATTATTTATACCCCTCCCATCTGGCTGAGTTTCCCCAGCCACTCTGGGCAGCTCCCAATCAAGTATTAAAAATGATACAGCGTTAAATATTAAAAACTTCCCTAAACAGGACTGCCTTCAGATGTCTTAAAAATAGGATAGCTACTTATTTCCTTCACATCTGAAGGGAGGGTGTTCCACAGGGTGGGCGCCACTACCGAGAAGGCCCTCTGTCCGATTCCCTGTAACCTCACTTCTCGCAATGAGGGAACCGCCAGAAGGCCCTCGGCACTGGATCTCAGTGTCCAGGCTGAACGATGGGGGTGGAGACACTCTTTCAGGTATACAGGACCGAAGCCATTTAGGGCTTTAAAGGTCAGCACCAACACTTTGAATTGTGCTCAGAAACGTACTGGGAGCCAATGCAGATCTCTCAGAACCAGTGTTATGTGGTCCCGGCGGCCACTCCCAGTCACCAGTCTAGCTGCTGCATTCTGGATTAATTGCAGTTTCTGGGTCACCTTCAAAGGTAGCCCCACGCAGAGTGCGTTGCAGTAGTCCAAGTCTTGACCAGAGTTGAAGGACACATTCCAGTCATGCAGAAACATTCAAGGAGGGTGTGAAGCAGGCAGGTAAGGGTATGGCCTTTGGAGAAGGCATGAGAATGGGGTGGGGAAGAGATCTGAAGGGCCACATTTGACCTTCAGACCTGAGGTTCTCCACCCCTTTTATGTGGCTAGCCACCCTGGGCACCTTCTGCAGAGGATACGCAGGATATACATTTAACAAATAAACACACAGATATTTATGTAGTCTCCAGTGCTGGAGACTCTACACTAGAATAAAGGGGAAACCAGGCTGCTTCTCAGCAATGATCAAAAGTAATTGGGAAAACATTAACGTTACAAACAGAGGTCTCTCATTGAAGGAAATAAAAATTAAAGAGATCTTGAAGCCCGCCTGACAAAAGGCAATCATGTTTCTGCTACTCCAGCACAAAGGGAGATGAATAATAAAACAATACAGATTTGGGGGAAGCCGTTTCATCTTTGCGGGAAAAGAAGAATGCCAAATATGCAGAAATGGTAAAGTTCAGTCAAGACCGTTTCAAAATGAAATGCAAAGACAATCAGGGGAAAATAAATGGTTGCGCGCAGCAAAACACTCATGAAAGGGTGAAATCTCTATTGTGCTATTCCTGGGTGACTTCCCACCCAACCCCCGGAGGTAGTGGCAAATAAATAACCCTTGCACAGCAACAGATCAAAGGCACTTAAGTGTGGATGAAGAGATGAAATACTGATGCAATTGTTTTCTTATGGGACGCAGCAAGAGGATGAAGAAGGAAAGGTTAAGCAAAAAAGCAAAAGAAGAAAGACAAAGGTGCTGAAGGTCCCTCAATAAATAAAGGCAAGACGGCTGAAGATAAGCAGAGCGGAATTACGAGGCTTGTTCCTGGAGGTTCCGCCCGCCCCAAGACCCTCTGGGGAAGATTGAAAGCCTGATGTACGGTTGCAGGCGTCCATGAAAGAGTGTTTTAATATTTCCAGCTGAAGTCGGCATCATTTTCAAACACCGATTCTGCACAGCCGTAGCTTGTGCTTTTTGGAATATGCACCTGCTTAGGAACTATTTCCAGCACTTGGTTTGTTTTCTTGCTCCATTTATCGGCCACTTTTCCGCCAAGGCGTTCTAGGAAGTTTATACTTCTTTTTAGAGAAAGGAAAGGCGACAGGAGCTGAGAGGAAAGAGGGAAACTAGAAAATCTGCGGTACTACAGTAGTATCTCGGGTTACATACACTTCAGGTTACATACACTTCAGGTTATAGAATCCGCTAACCCAGAAATAGTGCTTTAGGTTAAGAATTTTGCTTCAGGATAAGAACAGAAATCATGCTCTGGTGGCGTGGTGGCAGCAGGAGGCCCCATTAGCTAGTGGTGCTTCAGGTTAAGAACAGTTTCAGGCTAAGAACGGACCTCCAGAACAAATTAAGTATTTACAGGTACCACTGTATTTCATGTTAGTGTCGTGCCGAAATCTGTCCTCCAGTTTTTCACCATCACTGTGAGGGGGCTGAGGGTGGTGCGTGTGTTTATCTACACCCCTAGGGGTAGGAAACCACTTTCAACTCAAGGACTGAAACCCAAAGTGCCCAGCCATATTGATTAGTGGGTAGAATCAGAGGCGTAGCACGGTTAGGTGGTACCCGGTGCAAAAAAATTCTTGTCATCCCCTCCCACACACATTGATTTTTATTTTTATTTTTTGCCGGCAAAAATGGTTTTACGTTATTTCATATTTTCTTACAAAGGAATGTGGATTCTGGGGCTCTGATAACAAGTAGGTGACTATGGACAGATACTTAAATCTACAGGATGGATTGTGTTTTGGCTTGTGTTATTTTATTTATATTTATTGTTTATTTATTTAATAAAATTTATTTTTTTTTAAACCTGCAAAGTGGTTTACAAAAAAACCCCACAGCAGTAAAATCAAGAAAAATTAACAATCCTACTTTAAAACATTCAAAAGCTAAAATATGAAGACTAAAATTACTTCAAATTCCTAAGCATCTAGGTATGCTTGCCTAAAGAAGAATGCTTTTAGCAGGTGCCTGAAAAGAGTCTAGCAAAGGCATGTGCTTTGTTGCAATAGGTAAGGAGTTCCAAAGTGCAGGTGCTGCCACAGTAAACAATGCAGTACAGGTATTATGTGGAACCTGTAGTAGTGCTGAAGGGGAGGTTATATTTATTGCGATTTCACCATGTTCTGTATTATCTAATCTACTCAGCCTTGTCTCATTTTCTTCACATAGGCTGACTTTCCAGGACCCGGGAAGCCCGGCAGAGGGTAGGGCAGTAGGGTGGTTCATAAAAAAACTTCTTTTTTTTAAAAAATGCCTGCTCCAAAGGTCTTATCTTACTACACTAGGGATTATATAGCTATATCTGAAATTTCATGCATATCAGTTAATATCTTGGTCCTGCTTCAATGAACTGAAATTTCAGCCTTCACAACATAGGAAAACGGCCAAGTAAACAGCTATTTTCGTGGAGGAGGGTCAAGTTATTAACTGATATGCCTGAAATTTCAGATATAGCTATATAATCCCTAGTATAGTATGATAAGACCTTTGGAGCAGGCATTTTTTTTAAAAAAAGTTTTTTTTATGAACTGCCCTAGTAGGGCAGTAATTGTTCCTTGATAATTTGTCAACCCCCTCCATGATGGTACCTGGTTCGGACCGCTCCCCCCCCTTTCCTACACCCCTGGGTGGAATGTCCTCACCTATCCATCACCTGAAATCCACAACAGGAAATTTCAAGCCATGGTTGTAAAGGAAGAAATGAGAAGGCACTCAAGCTTCAGAGTGCTTCCAATTTTAACTTTGCAGTCATCACTTGAAGTCATTATTTTTAGATATGCAGTGCTATTTCCTTTTTCCTGTCTATCACTCCCGGATGGATGTAATCTCTGCCAAAGTGAGGTCAACAGAAAAAAGCAGCCAAATTTGAACTTAACACACCTGGTTCTCCTTTGGCAGCCACTGCTTGAACTTTTCCATGTTTGATGTTAGGCACATTATAAGTGACCTCACAGGCCAAATCAAGGGGTTTGGTGGGTCTTATTAGACCCATCTGTTACAAGTCCCTCACCATCAACTATATTGGCTTCTGTTAAGGACATGGGATGAATAAGCAAGCATTGGCAGTTTCTGTTCTCAATTCCACGTTTGTCAGAATTCTTCAACATCCCTACTCCCAGACAAACCAGTTAAGGGGGTTTCTCTCTTACCTCTCCCTCAGATGCTGAAATTTGCTGAAGTTCATGTATACATTCCAAGAAGATATTGATCTACCCTTGAGATGCAAAGTCCTTCAAACAGGTATGGGGTCCTCTAAGCAACACCCTTTGGTACAAAAATGGTCCCAAAGAATATAATCCCAGCTATGAGCCGCCCAGAGTGGCTGGGGAAACCCTGCCTGCATATAAGGTGAAGGGTGGTAGCAGCAAATACAACAGCAGCAGCAAATGATGGAGGTTGAGAGTGAACCTTAGGACAACCTCAGAGGCAATGAAGAAATCCAAGAGAAGATGTGGACTTAAGGTGGGGTTGCTACAATGGGGGGCTGTCAGTCAAGAAACTACGCAGTCTTGGGTACCTGGAAGGAAGCAGGTGCCTATAAAAACTTTGGATGGTGAGTAATAATATACAATTAAGCCTCACAAGAACCTTGTGATGTGAAGAGTGCCAGACCTTCCTTTATAATGAGGCTATTATTGGACTGTAATTGAAAACTAATAAAAATATTATATATAAAAAGACCTTCCTTTGCAAAGTAATAAAGAGACTCACCACATCACCACTACAAAACTGGGAGGACTTGTGGCTCTGAAGGGTTTCTGCTAAGCTGCTGCATGTTTCTGGGTTTATAACTTAGGACATGCTCCTTTTGAGGGTTCTAGCTAGACCAGGCCAGCTTTCCTTCTTAAGTTCCAAGGGGATCAACCAGGTTATTCCATTCACTGACATCACCACCACAATGTTCTGTTCTTCTGTTCCAGCCAATGCTTAAGAGGCCATGACTCATGGAGAACACTAATCATGCTTGGTTATCATTAGACTGAGACGCCCTCTCAAGCATGCTGATGCTTCTCTCCTGTTTCTCAAACACACTAATTTTCCTCCAGACCTGTCACTACAGAGGCTCTAAACAATTGGGATACCTCACCCCACAGGGTCTCAACCACATTGAGCACTGAGGCACAATCATCTGCTCATGAATAGGTACACCTTTGCAAGTTTCTGTGGTAAACATGAGGATGTTAAGTTGTCAAAGCTAGTGGTGGCACATAATTAGGTCCAGAGACTGTGGTGTTGCCCTGCTCTCCCTTGTACATGCAACAGATAGCACATAAGGCCTAGTTACATTGAAGAAGATGGGTGGCAAATACTCTGGGGAAGATTAAGAGGAGTCAATTTAATCTAATTCAATTTGCTCTCAAAGAACACACAGAAATAAACACAGCTTTGTTATCATTCTCCTGACCACAGGATCAATAGAAATATTGCCATTGCATTAAGGTGGTGACAATGGGGACGGGAGAGAGAGAGAAAAGTACATCAGCTCAGTGATACCAATCCTTTCATCTCTTAACTTGTTGGGATGTCAGCAGTTTCCTTTCACTGAAAATGTGCCTTCTGAATCTTTCAGCTGTCATCTTTGCCTCTCGTACGGACAAGCTGATTCGTATCAGCCAGTGAACCTTCTTCACCTTTCAAGTTATGTCGATAGCTCTATCAAGTTTGGTCCGGCAGAAGCCTCCATGTCATGGGATGAGGGTCGGGCAGGGGAAAGTTAGCCCCTAAGCCAGCAGCTGCCAACCTTCTGGGGGCCGTGGGCACATTTGCTGAATGGAGAAACTGTCTTGGGCACAGGGGACAGGCTTCAACAAAACACACACAATGGACTATTAGTCCCTTGTCATGGTCAGTTCACTTCCTGTTGAGATTTCGGCTTTCAGCACCTTTTCACCTCTGCAGAGGCAAGGGGACTTGTTAGGGTGGTCCATCCTTGGAAGATGGGTTTCCAGACAGCCTTGGAATCAGGAGGGGAAAGCAAACCTGCATATGAAAAATCTGAAGAGTGGATATATCCCAACCTCTGTTTGTCTTCAGGGAGGGTGTGTGTAGCCGGGGAGAAGTCAGAACCTACCCAAGATCAGTTTTTCTGCTCCCCCATTCAGACTAATGAAGCAAAACAATTTCTTCAGTTTGTAATAAAAATAAAATAAAAACCTCCAAAATAAAAAGAATCCAAGAGAGTTCATCTCCCCAGTTCTCAGATTTTAGGTGCCATGAGAAAGATAAGAAGGTTTGGAGGTTGGAAGGCCCATGTCCAGTTTTGAAAGAGGTTTCTGTATCCACTGAGTTCAATTCTGCGACTGACTCCGGAGGGATGCTCTGGCTATCCATAGATGGTACATCTCAGTCTGACAAAGAAACGTAGAAGAGATAGCACGAACGTCCTTGGCTCGATGGCTGTCATGCTGCAAAGACGCTAATTTGTTTCGGAGTGCCTACTACAAATGCAGCTTCAGGTCCACATGTGGGGGTTAAATGAAGAATCATGCACTGACTAGGAATAACAATAACAACGGATGCATCTTGAGAGATGGCACTACTTGTTCTTTGTTAGATTTTGAAATAACAGCTCTCATGAAACAAGGGCCAATAAACTAACTTCTTTTACAAACACAATGCACACTTCTCGTGAGGGCTCCTAAGAGAAAGCTATAGGTGTGTAAACAGATTGCAGCACTTTGTACTGATCCTTATTTGGTTCTTTAGTGTTGTTTGCATCTTAACTTTCTTTCTTTTCTTTTCTTTTTAAAAAAGGAGAGGCAAAAATCTCTTTGGAGGCAAGGACAATGCTGTAAGTGAAACATTACACTACAATGAAAGCACAGTCCGCTTTCACACAGAATTCATATGCGTAAAAGCAAGACCCACCATCATATTGCATCTTTGTATGAATTAGAATGAGGACTGAGGATGTGGCTAGACTGATGGGATGGCCCTGCAGCTTAAAATTGACACAATACTCAGGGTATGTGTGAAATATATTCATGCACCATATAAACTGGGTAAGTCCAGCCCCCCCCCATTTACCCTGTGGGAGTCTTGGATCTACCCAGTTTGGGAGCCTTGGATCAGACCTTCCCACCCCAGGCCAACCTGATGACTACTCACCGGTGGTAAAGGGTAGGACCCTGGGTGGGAAGAAGGAGAGGTCAGGAAGTCAGGGAAAGCCTGCATCCTATATCCAAAGACATCCAGACCACCTCTACCCTCCCAGGAAGATGCAGGAAGGCAGGTAAATGTCTCCTAGTCTCTTCTCATAGTTTCTCATGGATGGCTTTAAAAGAATATTAGAAAAATTCATGGAGGTTGAAGCTATCAATGGCCACAAACCCTGATGGTTATGATCAACAGTGGCACCTTCCATATAACTACCACAATGGTCTACAGCAGTGTCCTTCAACCTTGGGTCCCATATTGTTGGACTACATCTCCCATCATCCTGAGTCAGCTTAGCTAATGGTCAAGGATGATGAGAACTGTAGTCCAACAACATATACAGACCCAAGGTTGAAGAACACCGGTCTATAGCACAAAGAGTTAACTGATCTTGCTTAGGTTAAGGGTGTTTTGGTGCACCGACATGAAATAAGCTTCTTTTAGACTCTCAGGAAGGTTCTTTTCCTAATTAGTCATCCCTTTTTCTAATTATACCTGCAAAGAATGAAGGGAGCCCAATTAGCCAAAGGAAACTGTAATGATATATTGAATTATTAAATTAACATTCAGGTGACATTTTTTTTCCAATTAAGAAACATAGAAGGCTGCCAACCCAAACAAGTGATTGCAAACAAAGTGAGACAATGTCAGTGGGTGGGGGGTAGGATCCAGCCCTTTAACAATGTTTAAGGATAATAGAAAATTAATTGTCGGTTTGGCAGCCTCGCCACCAATGAAAATGAGTAGCATCTCTCTCCCCCTTTTAACTGTGCCTTTCAAATTCTGTTTGCGGCCACCTTGCTGGTATTAATTCAGAACAAGACCACCTTTAACCACGCTGCCTTTGGGGGCTGCTTCTTGTTTGACATTTTGTACTTTGATACAGCTGTTCAAAGGCAAATTATATTTTCCTGACTCTCACACACGCATTCAAGGCTAGAATGGGCAGCTGGAAACTATGATGGGGGCAGTCTTCCCAACCCCCCCCCACCACCACCATAAACTTTCCTGGATTCAAACCCAGACCCTGATTCCAAGAAACACCAGTGTTGGGATTCAATGCAGCTGAAGTCTCTCCATGACTGCTAGTCGAGATGACTATGCTTGCGCACCACATTTTGAGGTGTATGCCTTTGAATGCCAGTGTGGCGATCACACAGGGTCCCCAGACATTTAACAGTCTATTGATCCCTGTGCCACCACTGTGCTCGCTTCCCTGCTGCCACCAACCCATTACTCTCGGGTAAAACACTGAGTTGTTAAAAGTGAACCAAATAAACAAGTTTATTTTATAAACATTAAAAAGTTTATGGTTTCTCAGATAATATTCCTGTCAGTATCTTAACTTTAGTTTCTTTACTGGCCTATACCTTCCTAATACCTTCTGACTGATTATCTCAACTGTTTGACTGACTCCTCTTAACAAATTCTCCCACTCTCTCACATCAGACTAGCCCAACCCACAGACTTATCCTCTCTGTCTCTTCTAACTCCAGACTGTCTTCTCAACCACCCTAACTCTAACTCTAACTCCTCCCCTTGGGTTCCTATTGGTTAGTCATTTTACAATTAGTTAACCCTTTCCTTATGAACCCAGTATGATGTCACACACCTAGGAGGGCAAACGCCACAGCCAGTTACTAGAAAACTCAGGAAAGGAGAAGAGTCTATTGCTTGGGTCCTGCTTGCAGGTTTTCCACAGGCATTGTGGGTGGCCACTGTGAGAACAGGATGCTGGACTAAATGGGTCACTGACCAGACCCAGCAAGCTCTTTGTACATTGTTATGTTCTTATGAAATTACTTTTCACTGCAGTCTTCAACAACTTGGTGACCTTCAGATGTTTTGGATGACCATTTCCATTGGCCCCAGTCAGTGCTTGCCCTCCCATGCACATTAATATGTCAGGTGTGGAGCAGGCAGGCATGGTTAGGGGAAATGGTGCCATGGGAGTGCCGCTGGGCCTAATTTGTCCCACTGACCAGAGGTTCTCTAGCATTGGACCACAGCTCCCATGATCTCTGAACTTTAGTCATGCCAGCTGGGGCTGATGAAAGTTGCAGTGGAGCTATGTCAAGGGCACCAGATTGAACTATGCTTACCTTTTGTTTATGCAATCAGGTCATTGTTTCAAGGGCTTGGGAGGGAAGTGGAGCAGGGACAACAAGCTGCTAAATAAGAGAAGCAAACACTGGTGAGAGTGATTCTACACCTCAACCAGCTTTCTCAGCATCTCCAGGTGAAACTTAAGAATTCTTGACAGTCAGAGAACTCAGCTACATTAGTCAAAAAACAATGTATTGTATGCATTGTAAACATGCAACACCAGAGAGCGGAATATTTTTTTATGTGATTTTCCATAGGGTTCCATAGGGATCTAATTTCTGATTTATTTATAGTGGTTTTTCCCTGTGTGTAGATCCACCCAGGGTATAATATACATTATAGAGCTGCTTTTCATATGCTGAGCATAGCATGAAGTCAAGATTTCAAACAGATGATACACACACACCGGATCCCACAAAGTCCTCATTTGTACAACACATAAAGGCCTCATTTGTACAACACATTTAAAGCAGTATCACAACACATGCATTTCTAATTGTAAGTTTCTAAACTGTTTGAAGCTGTGGGTCTTCAAGGTGAAAGGTGGGTAATAATGTAAAATATTAATAATACTATTCACGAGTTCCTTCCCCATAATAATCCCAGGAACTCTAGTTCGTTAAGGGTTGCTAAGATTTGTCAGGGCGCTCCTGTTCCTCCCACAGAGCTACAATTCCCAGAGTGGTTTTAAAATCACTATCTTCATGGAAGAGGGAAGAAACTTGTTTTCTCTTGCTCTAGATGCAATGGTTCTCAACCTGTGGGTCCCCAGATGTTGTTGGACTACCACTCCCATCATCCCTAGCTAGCAAGGCCAGAGCTCAGGGATGATGGGAGTTGTAGTCCAACAACATCTGGGGACCCATAGGTTGAGAACCGCTGTGAGTCTAGAGGGTCAGACTCAAACCAATAGCTTCAAGTTATAAGAAAGGAGATTCTGACTCAACAGCAGGAAGGACTTTCAAGAGCTGTTCAATAGTGGAACTGTCTCCCTCAGAAGGTGGTGGACTCTCCTTCCTTGGAGGTTTGTAAGCAGAGGTTGGATGGCCACCTGTCATGGATGCTTTAGCTGAGATACCTGAATTGCAGGGGGTTGGACTGGATGACCCTTGGGGTCCCTTCCAAATGTAGGATTCTATGCTTCTATGATTCCCACAGAACTCTGATCACTGTAGCTCTGTGAGGGAATAGAGATCTCCTAACAGCCCAAGGCTATGATGCTGCTTTAATCATTTACAGCAGATGGGACCTGATTCTCTCAATGAGGATCAACCGTCTAAGAAGGTAGAGAGAGAAAACACCAGGGCCCAATCACTAGCATATCCAACTAAAGCCAGGATAGACTGTCTCAAACCCTACAAAGCCAAGGCTTGCCAATAAAACAGAATGCTGACTTCAACAGGTGGTCAAAGTCCGTATAAGGCAGCTTTGTATATTCAATGCCATTTTTGAGAATGAGAGCTGCACTTTTGCATTTTGAAAATATATTCAATTATGTTCTAATCAATTGTGCTCTAATCCCTAAAGTGTATCTGAGGAGGCCTCCCTAGCCCGCAACGGATAAGGGATTCTCCAGACAGGCCCGTGCAGGAAGCAGAATAAAGTGTATTGCTCCAAGTTGAGGATCTGTCCATTTGACTTAGCGCTCACATTACCAGGGGCTGCAGGTGAAGTTTATCAAATCAGCTTGAAATTCAGCCATGAGTGGCTTTATGCTGCCTCCTTGGTAATCAACAACCCACTCTTGGAGATTTTTGGCAGCCTCACCTGGTTACGCCAATAAATCTGAGTGAATAGCTGGCTTGATTTGTTATTGATTTCCCGGAGGATATATTTGAGGCTGCAACTTTAGTGATAGGTCTTCGGAGAGGGAAGGCAAGGCAAGGCAAAGGAAAACACAACACTCTGGCTGTAAAGAGGGACTCCAGTGGTCAAACTCCAATATCATCAGAAGATTCATGACCGGTAATGAACTCAATTTAGGTTGCCTCTTGTCAAGCATAGGCTGGGGGTAGCAGATGGGGTCAGGAACGGCATCTGAAAGTATATTCACAATTTGGGACAATTGGCCGAGGCCTTCAACTGTTGTACAGGCCGCTTGAATTACTGTTGATCTCAACAAGAGATAATCATGGTTCAGTAATGCCCTAACTGTGCGTAAGGGCACAATGTCAGGATTGGTCTTTAGATGGGATGAACAGCTTGAGAGTAACTCAGCCCGTGCCTGAGTGAGAAACTGCTCAGATTGAGGAACTAAGCTAGGATTCACAGTTTTATCTTCTCCTTTCACTTCCCTCTTCTCTTTTTAAAATTTTATATACTGCTTAAATTGCTAAGAGGTTTACATTATGCTAGATCTTACCTCATACTTGATACTAGATCAGAACGTTCCAGCCTATCCCAACACGAGGCATCAATGGTCTTCCACCACCCAGCTCACAAATTCTGACACACATGAGCAATGCTCACAAATCCCAGCTCACAAATCCTACACATGACCCCAATCACAAAGCCTCCCCACAATTGTTGTTGTTGTTTAGTCGTTTAGTTGTGTCCGCCTCTTCGTGACCCCAAGGACCAGAGCACGCCAGGCACTCCTGTCTTCCACTGCCTCCCGCAGTTTGGTCAAACTCATGCTGGTAGCTTTGAGAACACTATCCATCTCATCCTCTGTCGTCCCCTTCTCCTTGTGCCCTCCATCTTTCCCAACATCAGGGTCTTTTCCACAATACAGAGCCCTAAACTGAGGCCCAGCTTCAGACAGACAGACAGAGATTTCATTTCATGCTTCTGGGTGCAGCTGGGATAGTGCAGTCAGTAGAACATGAGATGCTTAATGTCACAGATGTGAGTTTGAACCCCACACAGAGCAAAATATTTCTGCATTGCAAGGGGCTGGACTAGAGGACCTCACAACTCTACAGTCCTGTGATTCTATTATTCTGTGTGCTTCAAAACACACAATTATGAAAATCATAGAATCATAGAAACATAGAGTTGGAAGAGACCACAAGGGCCATCGAGTCCAAGCCCCTGCCAAGCAGGAAACACCATCAGAGCACTCCTGACATATGGTTGTCAAGCCTCTGCTTAAAGACCTCCAAAGAAGGAGACTCCACCACACTCCATGGCAGCAAATTCCACTGTCAAACAGCTCTTACTGTCAGGTAGTTCTTCCTAATGTTTAGGTGGAATCTTCTTTCTTGTAGAAAGAAGACCATTGTTCTGAGACATAAACAGTTCAAATTACTCATCATTTGAACTTTTGATTGCTCTGGTGCAGGGAAGTTACTAGCAACACTATCACAACCCACCAACCAGAACCAAGTTCTGGTGGGACTCCTAGGGAAGGGCAGAAAGTTTCCAAAAGGTGGACAGAGACATACCAACCCAGAAACTATTCACTAGTATGGGACCACCTGGAATCCTATTGGCCCAGTTTTCTCACCTGACCCCCTAGTAGGGTTAATAGCACTGGTTGTCCATCTTCATTGCAAAGCAGTGGACAACATGCCAGCAGTTTCTTCCTCTGGGGAAATGCCATGGTGGGGCAGGGAGTACAGTAGCTACTAGAACCCCCAGTTTGAAACCTTGAGTTCATTGTACAAACATAGCATTCTTGCAAGACAATTGCTAGTGTGCAATGAGAAACGAATCAAAATTATAACAGAAGGCTCCTGCCAACTGCAGATCATGCCATCTGCAGCAAGAGGCTGTCAACTGCATCTCTGTATGATTCACTGTGTTAAAATTTTTCAGAGACCCAGATAACAACAGAAGTGTTCAAGGAAAAACATGGGTCACACCCATACCATACACTTAAAGCGTTATCGTACTACTTTAAGAGTAATGGAGAATCCTTGAAACGGTAGTTTCTTATGGATGCTGTCCTCACCAGCACCCCAACAAACCAGGGCTAGTAAGGAGAAGAGAGATGAGAGGAGCAGCAAGGCTACCTGCATGTCACTCCCTAGGAACCCTACTAAACCTGGGACACCAGCTGTGGCTTATGGCTTTCCTCTCCTGTCTCTCTCTGTATGTTTTACTCTGTTGCTTCTGGACAGAGAGATTATTGTGAGAGATTATTGCTACAGGTGCCTGTGGGCAACAATTCTTATCACTCTGTGTGAGAGCCTGGATGGGCTGGAGAGTGGAGGTGAAAGGTGTTCAGTTGCCCAAAAGCCACAGAGTGAGAGTGTGTTGGCATAGAGTGTGGTCCTCTTCATGTGAGAGACAGAGCAGCGGGGACTGGGTGCATTGTCATAAGTGGAAAATGGGGTTGGAACTGCTGTGAAGACCATTGGTTGTTTAGGCATGTGATTATATTGGATTTTTTTTTTTTTAAAAAAAATGTCCTTGCAGTTTTGTTTGCTTACCTTGCAACACAATTGATAATTTGTTGTTTATTGCATCTGCTTATATGATTTTGTAATTTTGTAGCTTGTTGTCTATTTTTGTTACTTCCTGTTATTATTATTAAGACATCTGAAGGCAGCCCTGTTTAGGGAAGCTTTTAATGTTTAATAGACTATTGTATTTTAATATTCTGTTGGAAGCCAGGGTGGGCGGGGTATAAAAAAATATTATTATTATTATTATTAGTAGTAGTAGTAGTAGTAGTAGTAGTAATATTTATTCCCTGCTCTGGGATTGAAAGTATTCAAGAAAGAACAGTGTATAAACGAGGTAAATAAAGTAAATAAAAATATGATACAATAAAATGGCAAAATGGAGAATGAAGAGCGGGAAACAGATGAAAGTTGTCCAGGTAGGTGACAAAAAGCTCTAAAATTACCCATCCTCTGCTCAGCAGGGCTTTCCTTCCTGCATCTCTGTTCACGGTTAGTGATCTGGTTTGGGAGATTATGGCAACGTTACCTGCAAAGATTTTGTTACTTTTCTTTTGAGTGTGAAATACCCTTATCTCCTCCATGCCTCAGGAATCCAATGTTTTTATATGACTAAACAATGATAAATTGGCTACCTTTTTTCCACTGATAATACTGGCGCAACATTAGAAGCATCTGTATCAAAGCTCACTGAAGTTCTAGGAAATTATTCCCTTCTATGGATATTCATGCTCACAGAGAAATGTTGACATCCTGTTCAGGGAGGTTTCTATACAAACCAGTTGGAACGAGTAAGTGAGGCATTCAGAGATGCTGCTTCTACAGTAAGATTGCTATAGGCATGCATTTGATGGCATCAGACCAGATGTTTATTTCAAAAGACCAGTGCATTTAAAAAACAAAACAAAAACAGGATGCACAGAACACTGCAGTGAAATTTCCTGGTTTTTGACTGGAAAACGTTTAGCCTCTTTCCTTTTTCTCAGGCATTTTACCCTAGCGAGGATTTCCAAATTTTCTTTGAATACTACTTAGCTGACATTCAGCAGCGACTTAGTGATGATATGTCCAATGCCCTCGAGAGATATCGGAGTCTTATTGAACATTCAGAGTAGTGGTGAAGAGACAAAGCTTGGAGTTAGGTAGAATCCAGTTTGAACCTGGCCTCTCCCTGACCAAAGTAGGGGCTGGATTGGAGAGTTTTCTCCCCAATTTGGCTCATAAATGTGGAGGGGAGTGAGAGTGTATCTGCCTATCAGGTGAACCTGATGTGCTTCCAAATTCCATGCAAGGCATAAGGTTTGAACATGGCCCACACAGATTGGGACTTGGTCAGTGTCTGGATGCCAGGGACGCAGGTGGCTCTGTGGTCTAAACCACTGAGCCTCCAGGGCTTGCTGATCAGAAGGTTGGCAGTTCAAATCCCCATGACAGGGTGAGCTCCCGTTGCTGTCCCAGCTCCTGCCAACCTAGCAGTTCAAAAGCATGCCAGTGCAAGTAGATAAATAGGTACCGCTGTGGCGGGAAGGTAAACAGCATTTCCATGTGCTCTGGTTTCCATCACGGTGTTCCGTTATGCCAGAAGTGGTTTAGTCATGCTGGCCACATGACCTGGAAAGCTGTCTGTGGACAAATGCTGGCTCCCTTGGTGAGCACCGCAACCCCATAGTTGCATCTGGTTAGTCACTGTGAGAACAGGACTAGATAGGCCATTAACCTGATCCAGCAAGCTCCTCTTACCTTCTCACAAGCCATTTCCAGCATGGTGTACCATAGCATTTCAGAAAATGTGGGGACAAGGAATACTTTGGTATTTGGGGCGCAGACTCCACCTTGCACAGGAAGCCCTCTCTTCCTGTTTCTCGGCAATATCAGATATTCAGAACCAGAAGTCTGCTGTCTCTGTACCTGGATGCTCCAGATAGCTATCATGGTTGACAAGAGGGCCTTCTATGGGCTAAGCTTGAGTAGAACAGGTAGGAAGTACTTGGCATGGGTGGAGCCAAGGGAAGGCGTGGTTGGACAGGCTTGGCAGGTGAGGTGGTCTCATAGAACACTGATGTTGTGGAGACACTAGCAGTCTATCCAAAGTGATGCTTTTCAGGAAATGCCAGGGGAGGTTGAGCTGACGGGAACAATGGCAATGCCAGGTTAGTCAATGTCAAAATGGAAGGTAGGAAGACCATTTTTGAAAAGTTAATTGGCAGGGCCACAGCACCCACTTTGGAAGCAAAAGCTCCCTAGATTCAACCCCTAGCAACTCAAAGTAGGGTTGGGAGAGACCCCCGTCTGAAACCCTAAAGAGGCTTTGCAGTACTGAGCTAAATGGAGCAGTTGCCTCAATATGAGGCAGCTACCTTTCTTTGTCTGTCTTCTTTTAAAAATGGGGAAATTGACAGGCCCGTTGAATGGTTTGTCTTACATTTTACTTTCCTGTAATTCTGCTATGATTGGAAAAGTGTAGCCATAAGCATTGATGGAAAAACAACAACACTATCCTTTCCCCAATCTCATCAATAGTTTCCTCAAGCTTTAATAAGTTATTTTCTGTGTTTGGCACAGATACATCAATGATTTTTCAGAAACACAGTAAATAAGCTGGTATAAAAGGTAATGAATGCAAATGACTTCCTTGCAAAATGCCACGCTTGCTGACTGAAAGCATTCTGATACCGTCTTTATACGTTGCATTGCAAAATACCTGGGGGATTTATTGAATATACATTTTCCCCTAAATTCACCATGATTTGTCATGTTTTCAGATGTGAATGCTTCCGAGTTGTGGCAAAATGACAGAAATAGCATTCAAAACCCAGTGGCATTCTCCTCGTTCAAACGCAAGATCAGAATATTGCCTAATCCAATGGATGTAGAAATTTTTTTTATCAATAGCATTTGTTGCCAATTTAACAGAACTATGTTCTACTTAAAAAAAAAAAGAGATATAAAAACCCAGCACTGGGAATGTTTTAAAAACTAATAAAACTATGGCTACAGGGGCTATACATTCTGTGTTTTCCCAGATGAGGAAATGTTTCCAATTTTACTTTAAACTAAGTAATAGGCCTGCATGAGCTGAGATATGAAAAAGAAAGGAAGATGGAAATCATAGTGAGTGGTTGGAGGAATTGTAGAAGACCACTCTCACAGCCATGTCTCCTTTGATTTAACACTGGAAATTATACGAGTGCAGGAGTAGCATGTAGCAAAAACAATTCTAAACAAATATGGGTCATGGGAGAACCCATGGAGGTCACCATGGAGAAGAGAATGCTATTGTGCTCAGGTCTTGCTTCAGGGTTCCTCGCAGGCATCTGATTGGCTGCTGTGAGAACAGGATGCTGGACTAGATGGGCCATTGTCCCGATCCAGCAGGCTCTTCTTATGTTCTGATGATGATTCCTCTAGCAATATAAGAAGTTTCAGTTGCTTCATAAGGCATCACAAGACCAGGACAGCATGAGGTACCTTTGCCAGTCCCATGTATTCCTCATCTGGGTTTGGGCCTGGATTTGGATGTACTGTATGAAGGGTAAGTTGTAAGCAAGCAAAACAACATAGTTCCTTATTCATGGAAACAGCTGTGAATGTACTGGTCTCCAGTTTAGTCTTAAACTGGCAGCTTTGTGTGTTTAGAACATGGGTAGGAAATCTAAGGCCCGGGGACCAGATCTGGCCCAATCGCCTTCTCAATCTGGCCCACAGATGGTCTTGGAATCAGCGTGTTTTCACATGAGTAGAATGTGTCCTTTTATTTAAAATGCATCTCTGGGTTATTTGTGGGGCATAGGAATTCATTCATCCACCCTCCCCAAAGGGCCCCCCACAAGGTCTGAGGGACAGTGGACCGGGCCCCCTGTTGAAAAAGTTTGCTGACCCTTGGTTTAGAATCACAATATAGGGCCAAAGCACATGTTATGTTAAATATGCCACGCACACATGACGGGCCCCACAATGTTGGGCGGAACTCGGAGCATCTGCCCAAAGTGACTCCTCATCAGGTGAAGACCCTAATGTCACAAAGTCCAAAGATGTTATGGGGACTCCAGGCTCCTGTGTTACCAGAGACATCTCTGGGATATCTGGTGAAGTAACACCAGGCATTTTTTGCAGCAAACCACAGATGAGGTTCCAAACAACCTGTTTGCACCTTTTGGTTTCAGAGGGTGAGGTCCAACTGCCCCCCATGCGATGCTGACCACAAAAGATGCAGGTGCAGGAAGCCACCCATCAATGGTGGCTTCAAGGGTCAGAAGAAGTAGCCCCCAGTTAAAGAGAAGTAGATAACTATTTTGAAATAAGTAGTGCGACATGGCAGGTAGTGAGCCCATACGAACCTTGAGAGGTGAGAGACTTCTTCATTCATCTTCCTGCCTCTCCTTCACTTAGAAACAGCCATGAAGGAAATTGGTGGGGTGAGAAGGCTGAGGATCATTTCCCTTTAAGCACCATTGGAGGTTGTGTTGCCTGCTATACAAGTGTCTAGGTTGAAGTCCTGCCTGCTAGAACTTCATAGGGATAGGCAGGTAATGGAAATTTACTGCTGTTTCTTTAAAATAAACCATACATATATGCAATTGTGCTGTGTGTGGCTAGAATTGGGGGTAGAAATCTCTGTGTGTATGTGTGTATTTAAAAATAATAATGGTATTTCTGTGCAAATTTCCTCTAAAACTATGATTATCTGTAGTCACTGGCAGACCACATTCAAACCTCTTTGTCCCCTTAACATGGTCTCCAACTAGCAACCTCGAGTTCCATATTAGTATATAGATTATATTTATTATTTTTAAATGGACAGGAATAATTTGCCTGGTGCTACTTGTGCTTCCAGAGTGTACACTTTCCCTCTCTAATAATATCCATGATTCTGTTTTTTCCTCTCTTTTTTCTTTTTCTTTTCTTTTCTTTTTTTTTTTTTTTTGCAACTCAAGACAATTTGATCTGACACGAAATTCTGTTTTGCTCCCTCATAACAACTTTAATAGCGTTATACAGGCTAGACATTTTATCAAGTCGTCTACCTTTTCTGATGTGTGCATTAAGGCCTATTTTGCAGAACAAAGAAATATTAGAGTGTGCTTATTGTAGCACAAGTGAGTGAACCATTTCAGCTTCATTTATTTGAGGGGAACATTTAGCGGTCTCTGCAAAATGGGATGACAATAGCCATGATGTTATGACTTGATTCACAGCTTTCTTCCAAAAGGATTATCGCCTGCTTTTTTGTTCTAAATTGTCACTTCTATAGCAGCCTTCATCAGGGTCAGTCTTACTATGAGCTGCTATGAAGCACTGTTTTCAGTGGCCAGCCCCAAGAAAGGCACAACTTTCTTGCTTATTCACATTTTCCTCCAAGGAGCTTATGGTTCTCCCCCTCCTCATTTAATCCTTACAACAACCCTGTGAGGTAGGTTAGGCAGAGAGACAGTGACTGGACAAAGCCCACCCAGGGAGTTTCTTGGCTGAGTGAGGACTTGAGGTCTCCCAGGTCCTTGAACGCTAACCGTTATACCATGCTGCCTCTGCTTGCCTAGATGGGCCGTTGGCATCATCCAGCAGACTGTTCGTATGTTCTCTCATTATATGTTTTCACATTTTTGTATATCTTTACATTAACCATCTCACACATCCCAAAAAAATAAAAGGTTCCTTAGAACCACCGGACTTCCCTCCATGGGTCCTTTCTATAATACAGAGTTATCTGCATCCTTTTAAATTATCCAATTACTATTTTTTCCATTAAAAAACACCATATGATAAGCATTTCACATTACAAGCATTTTCACATTCCTGCCAGTGATTTTAGATGTTTACAGTGGTCCTTTAAGTAATGTAAAAAATTATTCCAGTTTTCTTCAAATACCTGATCTTCCCTGTCAATTTTGCCATCTCTGCATAGTCCATCAGTTTTGTCTGCCATTCTTCTTTTGATGGTACTTCTTCTTCTTTCCAATTCTGGGCTAGCAATACTCTCGCTGCTGTTGTTGCATACATAAATAGTCTATCTTCACCTACTATACCTAACAGAAAGGCCTCTCGTTTTTTTAACAAATGTATTTTTAAACATTTTCTTTAATTCATTACAAATCATCTCCCAGAAAGCCTTTACCTTATTGCAAGACCACCACATATGGTAAAAAGTTCCTTCTTTCTCCTTGCATTTCAAACATAGTTTTGAACTCATTTTATACATCTTTGCAATTTTACTTGGTGTAAGGTACCAAATACATCATTTTCATATAATTTTCTTTCAGCAAACAACATGCAGTAAATTTAATTTCTTCTCCCCATAACTTCTTCCAAGATTTCATTTGAATATTACACCCCAAATCCCTAGCCCAATGACTCTTCTTATGTTCTTAATTGGGAGGCTGGTGTGGAAGATATTTGGGACACAAGGAAGGCTTGAGAGGAAGTGTAGTAGGAAGATATCTGAGAAAATTGTGGTGGAGATAAGGTGTGGAATAACTATAATATGCAGGTTATCTGCATAACCTAGCAATTCTAAAACATAGATGCACTTTTTCTCTCGCAAGATTGAATGTATTGCCCTTGGCTGTACTTGAGGGATGATTCCAACAGATTCCACATGAAAAACGCTTATGTCCCTGTACTGAATCGGTGGCACAAGCCCTTCTGGCTTGCACTCTTTATAAAGACTTGAGCAATGAGGTTATCACCCCTCTTTTATTGTCCATTCTGGGTTGCCCAGCCACTGCAACACTGTCTTTTCTCTTGGCAGATCAAGATGAGCAGGTTACAGCAAAGGTTACAAGGTTTTTAACTGGGGCAATAAGATCCACTATTTGACTATTGATTCAAAACCCTAAAATGTATTTTATATAATTGACTTTTTATTTCTATTCTTTGTATATCGTATTGTTGTTTTATGGCCGATGGCTGATGCAAATAAAGATCCATTCATTCATTCATTCAATATGCAGCAATATTTGAAAATATGGGGAAACCGTCAAGGGGAAGTCCAATGTTAATTGGAAAATGTTGTACAGTGGTACCTTGGTTTATGAACTTAATTCGTTCCAGAAGTCCATTCTTAAACAAAAGCCTTTCTTAAACCAAGGCACACTTTCTAATGAGGCCTCCCACCATCAGTGCCCTTCCACTGTTCGGCTTCCATTCATAGATCGAGGTAAAGTTCGCTAACTAGAACACTACTTACGGTTTTGTGGAGTTCGTATACTGAATAGTTCGTAAACAGGGCTGTTCTTAAACTGAGGTAAAGGTAAAGGGAACCCTGACCATTAGGTCCAGTCATGGACGACTCTGGGGTTGTGGCACTCATCTTACTTTACTGGCCGAGGGAACCGGCGTTTGTCCGCAGACAGTTTTTCCGGGTCATGTGGCCAGCATGACTAAGCCACTTCTGCCAAACCAAGGCAGTGCACGGAAATGCTGTTTACCTTCCTGCTGGAGCGATACCTATTTATCTACTTGCACTTTGATGTGCTTTCGAACTGCTAGGTTGGCAGGAGCAGGGATCAAGCAACAGGAGCTCACCCCATCGCGGGGATTCAAACCGCTGACCTTCCGATCGGCAAGCCCTAGGCTCTGTGGTTTAGACCACAGCATCCCTTTAAAACTGAGGTACCATTGTATTAATTTGCTTTTTTAAAATAGAGAGAGAGAGAGAGAGGAAGAGTAGGAGAGGAAATGACACCCCCCCTCCATCTCGGACTTCAATCCAAATTTTGAACTTCATAGCACAAACAGGTGAGTTTTACAAGTCCCAAAGTCTGTATCCGAGCCCAAGTAGATTTAGTGAATTTCACCAGGACCTCAGTTTTTAATTACGACCCACCAAAGATGAAGTTCCTCCACGGAGCATGACCTTAATCTTTAGAATCTTGCAGCTTTTGAGAAAACAAATTAACTCAAATTTTTCAGCTGAAGGATCCCGGGGGTGGCATGTGATGTCAGCTTGCATCAGTCACATTTCATTATGGGATACAATTTGAGGGAAGTGACACAATCTGAAGTGATTTTCCACAATGCAACGTGTCAGCTCAGAGAGATAAATAAATAAATGCAGTGTGCAACACTCTGCTCTGTCAAGCTCACAGTTCAGACGAGTATGGTCTTAAAAATACACTTGCCTTTTTTAAAGAGAGAGAGAGAGAGAGAGAGAGATAAATGGAGAAAAAAATGTAAGCCATGTGTAATACGCATTGATTTGTTGACAGTGCCAGGATTTCATTAATGGTCATGTAGTGGCAAAGATTCAAAGAGCTGGAGGAGGGAAGGCAAAGGTTTGTGTGTACCCTGTGGCATTTTGAATTTTGCAATTGCACAAAAGCTTATAGCTCAATGGTAGTAAAAAAGGTAAAGGACCCCTGGATGGTTAAGTCCAGTCAAAGGTGACTATGGGGTTACGGCGCTCATCTCGCTTTCAGGCTGAGGGAGCCGGCATTTGTCCACAGACAGCTTTCCGGGTCATGTGGCCAGCATGACTAAACCACTTCTGGCACAACAGAACACTGTGGCAGAAACCAGAGTGCATAGAAACGGTGTTTACCTTCCCTCCACAGCAGTACCTATTTATCTACTTGCACTGGTGTGCTTTCAAACTGCTAGGTTGGCAAGAGCTGGAACAGAGCAACGGGAGCTCACCCCGTCACACAGATTCAAACCACTGACCTTACAATTGGCAAGTCGAAGAGGCTCGGTGGTTTAGACCACAACGTGACAAGCGCAACATGCTATTTTCATTGTATGGTTTCGCCATATAATAACCTAATGTCCAATAATGTCCTTTAACTGGATGAGTTGTTATGTTTCACAATACCCATCCACCCCACTTAAATGATAGTACAATAGCGGTTTGTACGGGTCAATGTGCAGTCTCCATGTTCAATCAAATTGGGTCTGGGCAGAGAATACAGTGGTACCTCGGGTTATATACGCTTCAGGTTACATACGCTTCAGGTTACAAACTCTGCTAACCCAGAAATAGTGCTTCAGGTTAAGAACTTTGCTTCAGGATGAGAACAGAAATTGTGCTCCGGTGGCGCAGCAGCAGCAGGAGGCCCCATTAGCTAAAGTGGTGCTTCAGGTTAAGAACAGTTTCAGGTTAAGTACGGACCTCCGGAATGAATTAAGTACTTAACCCGAGGTACCACTGTATTCTGAAAATCTGATAACATGGGGATGCTTCTGCAGTTGGCTAGAGGCTATAGATATCAATGTTTGACCTCGCACTCATGATGACCAGAAGCTGTGCGGCTTGCAAGTCTGAATACTCTTTGATAATGATTTTTCTGCCAGAACCTATAGAAGGTCAGAAGGTGTGGAGGATATCCAAAGGCTACATTGCCAATATATCTGCCACACAAAACACACTTCTAGTTTCTTCCTTAAACCTTGTATGATGGGCAGAAATCCCTGCAAAAATCTCCATGACTCCTTCTACCTTGCATTGTAGAAGCAGAGAAAGAAGTAGCCCTAGAACAGACTTCCTCAAACTCAGCCCTCCAGATGTTTTTTGGCCTACAACTCCCATGATCCCAGCTAGCATGACCAGTGGTCAGGGATTATGGGAATTGTAGTCTCAAAACATATGGAGGACTGAGTTTGAGGAAGCCTGCCCTAGAGCCTAAAGAAGGGCATCCCCAAAGAATTCTGGGACTTGTAGTCTGTTTAAGGTGCTAAGAATTTTCAAGAAGCCCCTCTCCCCCTGCCTCCAAGGGCCACAATTCCCAGAGTTCCCTGTGAAGAGAGATTGTTTTGTTAAACCACTCTGCTTTAACAATCTATGAGGTTTCAATCCATGTGTTTGTTAAACTGCATGGAAGAGGGAACAAGCCTGTTTTCTCCTGCTCTGGAGTTTAGGACTCGAACCAATGGCTTCAAGTTAAAAGGAAGGCGATTCCAACTAAACATCTGGAAGAACTTTCTGACAGTAAGAGCTATTTGACAGTGGAACGGTCTCCCTCAGGAGGTTGTGGAGTCTCCTTCCTTGGAGGTTTTTAAGCAGAAGTTGGATGGCCATCTGTCATGGATGCCTTAGCTGAGATTCCCATATTGCAGGGGGTTGGGTTAGATGACCTGTGATTCCCTTCAAGCTCTATGATTCTATGAACTCTAGCTATGTGAGGGGATTAGGCCTCTCAGTAATAAATCTTAGTAATTTAACAAACTACAGCTTCTAGAATCCACAAGCAAGATCTGAGCACAAGAGCCCTCTGCACTCCTGTGGTTTCCAGCAACTGGTACAGTCATACCTCTGTTGCCTTAGGTTCATGTTGCATCTTTTTGGCTTGTGAACGCGGCAAACCTGGAAGTGTATACTTCCGGGTTTTGCCGCGTGTGCGTTTGCAGAAGCATTCTGCGCATTTCGCACATGCACAGAAGCACCACTCTAGTTGTGGACTTTTTGGGGTGCAAATGGCACCCCGGTACAGATCGTGTCTGCAACTAGAGGTACCACTGTATTTAGAAGCATTGCAGCCTGCAGCTGTGGAGTCAGAGCAAAGCCATCTTGTCTAGTGGTCATCAGTAGCCTTTTCCTCTGTGGATTTGTCCAAACTTATTTTAAAGTTGGGAATGAGTTCCAATAGTTTAACTATGCTCAGTGTGAAGATGCACTTCTTTTATTCGCCCACAAATCTTCCAACATTTATTGGGTGTCCACGAGTTCTAGCATTATGGGAGATAGAAAACCTTTTCTCTGTCCACAGAAAAGCCTGGAGGATCACATTTACCCCTGGCCTGACGTTCCCAAACCATGCCATGCACACCTACCTGGAGTAGTCTGAGTAGTCTGCACAGAATTGCACGTTGAGCTCTAAGAAATATATTCAAACAAAGTCCACATGCCCCATTTAGTTTCTCGTGGACAGGTGGGCATTTTAGTCAGGAATGCTGTGAAATCATTGGAAAAGGGAGGTGTGTATTTTCCAACAGTTCTGAAACTGTCGGCGAAAATGTCCATTTCCACTCATCCTAATAAGTTTGCAGTTTCAAATGGCACACTTCTCTCTGGATTGGTAGTGCCTTCCCTCTCCAGTCTGTCAGCGTGACATTTCTGCGAACAATGCAACTTGATTTAATCAGGTAGAAAGTGCCTGGTGAAGAGCTAAATGCCTTGTCTCCTGTTATCCTGTCTGTGGTTTACCAATGGAATGCCCCAAGAGCTCTTGTAAAGAGAGAGGAGCTGGAGAAAATGTGGGAAGTGATCCTTCAACAGGTGCTACAGGATGGCAAAGCATGGAGGGAATTGATAAGAAAATAACACGGTTGTGTGTATATGTGTATGTGTGTGTGTGTGCACATATGTATGTAGCATTTGTGTGAAATATTCAAAATGAACCCCATTAAGGTTACTTCTGTAAAGGTAATCAGAGGCATATAATATATTTCCACCAAGAAGACAACCTTTCTTTGTTTTAAAACTTTGACCATACCCTGCTGTGATAGCTTCTTTGGTGATCACTCGTAGCCGAGGAAGATTGTCTTCCATGAACACGGTCTTAACAGTGAGTCCGTAAGTTACTGTGGAGGCTAATTCTGGATCCACACACCCTTCCACAGTGGGGACATAGTTTCCCAGGAGGATTACGGTGAGGGTTTGCCAAACGTGCCTCCCTCTTAGCACATTTCTCCCTTTCGTCCTGAGTGTGAGCATCTTCAAAGTCCATGACACCTTTGGTAAAGGGTGCTCTCCAACTGGAGCGCTCGTAGGCCGGTGTTTCCCAATTGCTGGTGTTTATACTACTTTTCTCCTTCTTCTTCTTTTTGCCTTGTGAACGCGGCAAACCTGGAAGTGTTTGCTGTGATAGCATTGCAAACTCCTACCCAGCCTCCAAGGTGGGGTGAAAGTGTAGAGGTCAAGATGGAGACATTGTGCAGAAACCATATATATTGTTATGTAGCTATGCATTGTAGTATGAATGAATGGTGTTTTGTACTCTTTGTTTTATAGAATATATATAATAATGTTACATTACTAAGCAAATTTAATAAAATTAGGAAAGAAAGAAAAAAGATGGAGACAGTGCGGGTAACTGGTTTCCAGGTATGGATATCATGCAGAATGCTTGTTCTGGGTTGGGTTGCACTCCCCCTTAAGCAGCAGGTAAATCAGTCTAGGTGCCCTCTTGAATATATCTCGGGAGGTTGAAGTGGCCATAGCGGTTAGGAGTGCCTTTTAAAGCTTTTGCCAACTATGTCTATTCCTGGACGAGAATAGTCTGGCCACGTTGATCCGTGCATTAGTAACCTCAAGCCTAAATTGCTGCAATGCGCTAGATCTGGGGATGCCTTTAAGGTTGGTCTGGGAGCTGTAAAACCCCTAAATGACTTGAGACCTGGTTCCTCAAAAGAACATACTGTATAGACCTGCTTAGTTGCTGAGGTCTCAAAATGAGGTTCTCCAGTTTGTGTGGCATCCTGCAGAATCTCTTCCTTTGAAATAAGACAGGCACCTATTCTGCTGGGTTTTTGGCATCTCCTGCTTACTCAAGCTTTTCTTGGTCCTTCATAACAATCCATGCAGAATTGTCCAGATGTTGTATGGTTTTTTTTGGGGGGGGGGTTGCTGTACTTACAGAATATTGTTGTTCTATTGTATTGTTATTTATGTGTCATAAAACTTCCATGGAATTTTGAATTAAGGGCTTCATTAAAATGTTTTAAATGAAACAAATGCCAGCCCTTAGATACACGTGGCATTTATTTGCCAAACAGTGTCTTTAAAGTGCCTTTGTGGAGGTTCATGTTTCAGGCAAGAATCCAATACCCTTTTGCAATGGGCTGGTACGAAGAATAAGGCCTTATTATGATGTTTTTATTCAGTCCCATGGACTGCAAGAAGATCAAACGTATCTATTCTTAAGGAAATCAGCCCTGAGTGCTCACTGGAAGGACAGATCATGAAGCTGAGGCTCCAATACTTTGGCTACCTCATGAGAAGAGAAGACTCCTTGGAAAAGACCCTGATGTTGGGAAAGGTTGAGGGCATAAGAAGAAGGGGACAACAGAGGACAAGATGGTTGGACAGTGTTCTCGAAGCTACAAACATGAGTCTGACCAAACTACGGGAGGCAGTGGAAGACAGGAGTGCCTGGCGTGCTCTGGTCCATGGGGTCACGAATGGTCGGACACGACTAAACGACTAAACAAGAACAACAACATGATGTTTTCAAAGAAGTAGTGATAATAGGTATGTGATATCATCCAAAATACTTCCTGGATGACATCGTTCAGGGATGTCCAACCGGTCGACCGCGATTGAGCAGTCGAACCCCGGGAGGCAGCAGTCGATCGCAGGCTCTTTTTCCTTTGCAGGGAAAAAAAGAACATCCGGCCCCTGTCCCTCACCCCGGCCTCCATTCCTGCATGATTGCTAAAACAGAAGCCGGAGTTATCGCTGCGAGGTTTTTGTTTCCTGGGCGATCTTCTGGTGAGCAACTTTTTCCTTTGCCCATTTTTTATTTTGTGAGTAGATCACTTGGGAGTTGGACGTCCCTCACATCGTTGGTGGCTATGCCCATTCTTAACTGGGGCAGACAGTTACCAACTCCCTCATTGCTTCCTGAATTCTACATAAATCACTGGCTTTTAATGAGAAACAAAATATCCCATATTTGGGAACACAATATAGATGTCTTTTACAATGAATTTGCATTCATTTTCCCCCAGCTCCCCCCCCCCCCGTCTCCTCCTGGTGCAGACTGAAATGAGCCACATTCATCTCAAAGGATGCACATGCTCTCTGATCACTGGCCAACTCTCCTACCAGCCAAATGAGGCTGTCCTGGTTGCATTGGCCTTTGATCATATTTCATGTTGAACTATTCACAAAACCAAGATTCACTTCCATTGGAGCGGGTCCAAAATTTCACATAAATTCAAAATCTGGGTAAATTAATTTTAATATTGGATGCTAGAAATAAAATCCATGCTTTCCATTGTGGATATTTTCAGGGTTATTTTGCTTTTGTAATTCAATTTCAAAATTACCTTTTTGTGTGTGGGGGGGATAAACTTCTTCTGATGTTCAGTATCAGCTTTTCAAATTCACTTCTTTGATGCCTTTTAAAATAAAATTACATTCTCTAAATCCAAACTGGGAAAGTTAGGAATGAATAAAAGCAGAACAACATAAAATCCAGATTTTAGAAATAAATTTGAGTAAGGGGATTCTCTGCCATCACAAAAGTTGTTTCAGCTTCAATGCTAATAGTCCTACTGAACTTGGAGTCGAGTACAAATTTGTTTGAGAATTCCACCTCCACTGTCAGCCTCTCCCCTCTAAGACTTGCTGCTCTCATCTCTTGGATTTAGAATGAGATTTGTGGCTCTCCATTCTCTGTTTAGATCTGTCAGATGCTACTCATGCAATAGAATTGTCAACTCTCAATTTGTGTTTCTAACTGATGTCAAATGGGAAGCGTTCCTCAACCAGATGCTGAGGGCTTCGCCAGAGACTTGCTTCATCAAGGCTGCTTACATTAGAATCCTCTTCACCGTGACTTTGAAATTTGACTTGCTGAGGACTCTTCTAAGAAAAAAGGAAAACAAGAAAGGAAAAGAGGAGCAGTGGGAAAGATAATGAGATTTTCATGAATAGGAACTTAAGAGGAACCTTGTGTCCTTCACAAATTCTATGGGTAACTTTTATTCCATACACAGTTATGGAAATAATATACAGGCAAGGGTTCTGTGTACTTTTGAATGTTTTCTTAGCTTCCTATTAACTGAAACACGGTATGGTATGGAGCTGCCCTTTTATGCTTGTTTGGAAGGTCCTTATGAAATCCACGTATGGTTTACCAATACCTGAATCAAGTATCATGTACAATAATAGTCAAGAGATTGGGACATAAAAAGAAAACCATAGCAACTTTCAGAATGCTTTCAATGGAATCGTATAACTAAACTTGACTATTGTTTTCCTACTCTGTTGCAGGGCTAGTTCCAGATTGCAGTAAATATTTTCCATTACCTCCAAGAAAAACAAACACCAACCCAGTGGTGATACCATTTTCACTCTACTCTGGTTAGTGATCAAAATAAATTCATTCATTCATTCATTCATTTTCACTCTACACGGAAGACTCAAGATGCAAATGGAAGACGCAAAATAATTCTGAGTTTCCATTAGGCAGTGCACAAGGCCTGTCCAGTTTGGGGCCCAGTCTGTCATTTCATAGGGGCCCCAATCTGACCCAGGACAAGGTGGGGCTCACCCACCTCAGATCTGGGCTCCAAACTGATTTGGGGTCCTTGCAAAGTGTTTAATTAAGTTTTTCAGCCCTAACTAAACATGCAATCAGGAGGGGGAGGGAAGAAGAAGACTCATACAGGCTGCCTGCTTGTATCGCCTTCCCCCTCCTACTCCTCGCCACCAGACCACTTGACTTTTGACAACTCTGGTTCACTCTTCAGGGACCCAATATGCTCCAGGGTGATCTGGGGCTGTCTCAGCCCAGTCCAGACAATTCTTGGGTTGGCCTGATTCTTTTCAGGACCTAGGATTTAGCTGGTACCTGTGAACTGTCCTAGTTTCTGTGCTCTATCTCTTCCAGTTGAAAACACTGCTATGGAAAGAAAACAATAACTTTATGATAGCTACCTATGTGCATCCATGTCAGAAGGCGTGGCGTAGCTAATTGGTTTACGACCCCAATTAGCCCCAGCTTACAGCGATCTCCGGGTCCGGCACGTTTCCCTCAAGCTGCGCCGATCCTTCGCTCCGCCACGACATGCAGAGTAAACACAGCGGACTGTTGCTTCCCGGTGATTTAGATCCATGCAAACACACCCAGGCATTCGTGTGTTTATTTAACAGTCTTTATAACAGCAGTAAAATACAAAACAGCACTTCTCAGATTTCCCCTGGGCTGCTAGCAGCCATGGCTACCGTCTCCTCCAGAAGCAGAGACGGAACAGTGAGGAACAACTCCTCCCTCCTTCTGAGTCACGCGACAGGAATTGAGGGACGTCACACAGAACTCTTTAACCCTGTGAGTTCTGAAACCATTCACACCCCCTCTTCCCTCCATTCCTGAGGTGACTTGTGGATGTACCTTTACAGACCTCTGTGAGATCATTCCCTTTCTCAATGCCTTGTGCCATCTCCTGGCGTTCTTGTCAGGCACCAGTGGAACCTCCTCACAACTTCCAGGTTCACACTGTGCGAAACCAACCCACACACCTGTGGCCTGATACCTCTCAGGTGGAATGCCCTTCGTTGTGCGACTGGACCGCCTGGGCACAAACTCAGGTACTTCCTCTGACTCACTGCGGTCAGCAGGTGTGTCCTCTGCATCACGGGATTCCCCCTCTGACTTAAAGCGTCTTCGAATTCTCTGCATCACGCTAACAGGAGACGCAGGCTCACTCTTGGGCTCTCTTTTAGCAACCTGTGGAGACGCCCCTCCCTGTTCTTGACCCTGGTCATCGACCTGGTCTTCATCAACAGGTTCAGCCCCTGGCTCTCCCTCATCCTCATCAGAATCAGACAGGCATTCTGAGAGAACGTCACGCCTTGCAGGAGTCTTTGACCAACCTCCCTGCTCATAGAACTCAGCGTGTTTACTGATCAGAAGCTTACTCTGATCACCTCCTGGATATGCAAACCGCCATGCTTTAGAAGACGGTTCATACCCACAGAAGATCATTTTCTGGAACTTGGGTCCACCTGGCCTTTGCAAAGCTTTAGGCACTGGCACAGATGCCGGCGACCCAAACAGACGGAGGAAATGAATCAGAGGTTTCCTTCCGTGAAGCATGAAGAACGGGGTGTCTCCTACCACTAAATTGTAGGACCGATTCCAGGTGAAATTCACATTCTTAATTGCCTCCATCCAAAAGCTTGGAGGTAACCCAGAGTCTGACAGCAACACCTGTGTAGCCTTAACCAGAGCTTCACTTCTGAGCTCTGCCACCCCCCTCTCTTGAGAAGTCACCTTGTGACGTATCCCTTTCTGGTGAAAGAACTTCTGCAGAGCAGACCCAGTAAACTCTGCACATCGGTCACTTTTGACTCCTTGCACCTTGGTGGAGAACCTTAGTTCCACCTCCGCAACCCAACTTTTAATCAGTTGTGGTGCATCCTCCTTGCATTTCAGAGCATGTGTCCAGGAGTTCTGTGTATGGTCATCCTGCATCGTTAGCAGAAACCTGGCTCCTCCCAGACTGGGCTCTGCCATGGGGCCAAACAGATCTATGTGAACAAGCTCAAAAGGTTTTGTGGTTACCCTGTCCACCCTGGGGTAACTGCACCCTTTTACCTTTGCCTTTCTGCAAGCCCTACAATCTAGGGATTTTCCACATTCCTGAATTTTACAACCTTTGGTACACTCCTGTAACATCTGAAGTTCTTCAAGAGAACTATGAGCTGTCTTCTTGTGCCAAGCACACACACATGAAACATGAGTGGGAACTGTAGCACACATAGCTTGTGCCCTCTCAGCCTTCCCCTCACCCTCCAGAGGCGTTTTAAGAACAAAGAGATCATTCTGCCCCTTTTCAACTCTGACCAGCTGCTTCCCTTCCTTGGAGATTGTACAAACATCATGTTCAAAGTAAACCTTAAACCCCTTTTGCAACAAGTAAGGCACAGATAAAATACAGTGATGCATCCCAGGTACAATGCAAACTTCCATCTGCTCCTGCAAAACAGAAAAATAGACATTTGCAACGTTAGTCACATTTTTCTTTTCTCCATTTGCAAACTGAACAGTTTTTCCACCTGGAATTGCCTTGCAATTCCACATCTCGACAGCAGGGGTCTCAGGAATCAGGTTTCGGTTAGCTCCAGAGTCAATAACAAAGCACAGGTCATTGTCTCTCTTAGAGCTGTTCTCAAACATTGCAAGACTGGCTGTCAGTTCATAAACATCCTCATTGTCTCCAGCACGTCCGCCTTGTGCATTCCCACGCCTGGCCCCCTTGTCGGGCTGGTTACCACGGAAACCTGGCTGGTTCCCATGAGAAGCGACCTTGACAACATCCTGCCTCGTCTCCCTGCTTCAGTGGGGGCAAGAGCAACGCAGATGTTCAGTTGAATTACAAATAAAACAACGATGACGATCACCAGTGGAAAAACACTGCCCAGGGCTCCTTTCAGCTGGCCTGGCCCCCCTTCTTCCGGAAGAGCTCTCTGTGCCAGCCCTGCCCTGTCTGAAACTGCATTCCACTCCGACACTCTCAGTGGAAAACTTTCCAAACTTGCCTTTGGAATTCTTCGCCCCCCCCCGACTTGCTCATCAGCGCTCCTTGAGGCTAATTCATCAGGAACTGGGGCTCCAGCCATCTCTGGACTCTTTATGACTTTCTCAGGGCTCCGGTCTCCTGCTGAAGCTTCACACAAACTTCTCAGCACCTCCCAGGCAGCCCTTGCTGACTCTATGCCCTCCAAACTAGGCAAGAGTGATGCGTGTACACATGCTTTCAGCATACCAAGCTCTCTTTGCATTCTCTGCTGGCTATCTTCAGGCAACACAGCCTCAAAGCCTGCAACGTCTGTCCCAGCCGCACCTGGACTGAGGGGTAGTGGCTCTTTCTGGCTTGCATTCCAAAGCCCTGTAGCCAAAAACAAACCCCGCACTTTTCTGGACCAGATTTCCCGTCCTTGGGCAGTGAGCTTTTCAAACGGAATTTCCTCAAGGACCTGGCTGTCTGCCATTTTTCTTCCTGGGGCCCCAGCTGTACTCACGTAACCAGTCAGCTCTTCCAGCACCCGGTTTTCAGCCGCTCTCAGCTCTCAGCTCTCAGCTCCTGTTCAGCTCCTTCCAGCCAGCTGCTCTGCCTCAGAACGCAGACCTCCAGCTGGCCCCAGCGTCTTCTTCAGCTGACTTCAAACACACACCGGCACACCGTCGCAACAGCTTTATAGCAGTAATTAGTCCCATAACCTGTCAGAAGGCGTGGCGTAGCTAATTGGTTTACGACTCCAATTAGCCCCAGCTTACAGCGATCTCCGGGTCCGGCACGTTTCCGCTGCGCCGATCCTTCGCTCCGCCACGACATGCAGAGTAAACACAGCGGACTGTTGCTTCCCGGTGATTTAGATCCATGCAAACACACCCAGGCATTCGTGTGTTTATTTAACAGTCTTTATAACAGCAGTAAAATACAAAACAGCACTTCTCAGATTTCCCCTGGGCTGCTAGCAGCCATGGCTACCGTCTCCTCCAGAAGCAGAGACGGAACAGTGAGGAACAACTCCTCCCTCCTTCTGAGTCACGCGACAGGAATTGAGGGACATCACACAGAACTCTTTAACCCTGTGAGTTCTGAAACCATTCACAATCCACATCTTGTAAATGGTCTATCAAATCCACATCACAGGCCAGTCCATCTAGGGAAGTAGTAGCAAACTAAGACTGACGCCCATTATGGGGAGCAGGAGAAAGCCTAAACACGTAGCAGAGTTCCCAAAAATAGACCAGAGGCAATTTTACCTCATCCAGAAGCACTTTACTTGCTATTGAAGGCAAATAAGCATAATGGTCACAAATCCATTACTTTCAGGATTGGCACAGTCCATAAAAATGGAGTTGCAGCACTTACAAAACTTATAAACTTATGTACAGAACACCACACCAGAACAAAGAGATAGAAAGAAAAAGTAAAACCCAGATTCCTTCTGGCCTATATTTATAGTCAATGTGACCTACCAGTTCAAGCCAGCTGTACTCAGCTTCTCTGAAGGTATAATAAGGTTACCAGATTCCCCCCCCCCCCAATGAATCCGGGGACACTTTTCAACTTCCGACTAAATAGATGGATTTTATCAGGGGACTGATTTGTAAATCCAGAGACTGTCCCTGAGAAATGGGGACGTCTGGTAACCTTAAGGTATAACCCAAACAATCATGAAGCTGGTTTCATACAGAGAAACTTCCAGAAACTTCCAGAACCCTCTTGAATGATTTAGAATAGGAAAGATATCTAGACATCAGATCAACACTTTCTGCACTAAGAAATGCAAACTGACAAAGACTTCTGAAGGTGATTTGGAACTGTGCATGGCAGTAGGATTCACTAATTAAATTATAGAATATCATCTTGTGGACTGGGAAAGGCCCACACATGGAGATATATAAATCCAGTCAAAGTTATTCACGTCTTTCATCACTCTGACCATGGGATGCACCACCTTGCCTTACATTACTAGCTTCTCATTCACTTCTGGATCATGCCCAGGTTTCTTATCCACCCCTTCAAAACCCTCCATGGTTTTGCTCCTCCCTATTTATTTCCCAATATAACCCTTCCTGCTGTGTTCACTCTTCCAGGTTTACCTTCTTCAGCAGACCTTACCCTTTGAAATGATTCCACCCATTTTCCCTTGCTGCTCCTTACGTGTGGAACTTTACTTCTCTTCTTAAAATTTACCTTTTCGCTACAAATTGGCCCAGCTGGGTTTGTGATTCATGATTCAGACAAATCAAGTTGCAAAGCCCTACTCTTATGTCAATAATATCAATAACAGCAACAGCAATACTCCAGCCCAAGAAACTGTTCAACAGCCTCAGCATTTGTAGCTGGAGTCAGTCCGCACTCTACTCTCCCAAGCCAGATGGGAAAAGGCCACCAAGGCAGGGTGCCGGTCTTCCAGGGCTCACAGCCAAGATGGTCTCATTTAAAACAACACAGATAAAAATTAAAAACAATTTAAAAGAGGAGCCCTCGGTGCTAAGCAGCCGCCACAGTCCTTGTGAAGCCTGTCAGGCCCCACACCATGCCAGGTAGAAAGAGGCAGGGTGTGGCCCTTCAGGCCCTCAGCAGGTGGTCCTCCTCTTAATGTGATATATTAAGGTTGTGCCACCAGCTAAAAGTGCAAGCAAGCTGAGAAAGACCCCTCAAGATCCGAGGAGCTGCTATTAGTCAGAGCAGACAGGCCAATGGCAGCTTTGTAGGTGCATCCATGTTTATATATTTTTTGAAAATACCAGCATTTGTTATCTGTTGATTATATTTATACCCCACTCTCTGTGAAGCTCAGAGCTTCCTTCCCCCTCCCTGTGAGAGCTAATACTAGGACTCTGGCTCGAGGGAAGAAGAACGTCACTTGCTTGAATAGACACACTTAGATAAAGGGCAAGAATAAAAGGAGGGGAGAAAACCTGCCTTTGGAAAACGTTGAAGAAAGTAAGTGACTATTCAGGAGGAAAGAGCATCTTTTATGCATAGCACAAAAAAGTTTCAAGGTTAATGAAGGGTTTCTCCACTACCTTTAGCATAAAGCTCTTTTTCGATCCTACTTTTAGTAATCAATAGGCAGCATCATAGATTATTGTTATTAGGAAACGAGTGTTGACACAATGAACTGCTAATGGAATCAACTGGTATTCATGCGCCTGCTGAATGCATGTGTGAAAAGGATTTCATCTCCACCGTGCTACAAGATTTGCTATTGAGTAAGGGAGTTGTGGTTACAAACATGAACAAGAACAATGGAGCTGGAACTGGGCAAAAATCTATTTGTGATCAGATCCCAGTGCCAAAACCATGTGGGCATCCTTGCATTACCCTGTTTCAGCAATTCCAGTGTGTCTCTACATCATTAAAGGCTTGAATGTAAACACTTCAAGTCCTGCAGCTACGAACAGACGAATCTCTCACTTTTCCTTTCCTTTCTCTGTTTCTCGTTTTTCCAAACCTCTGCCCCCTTCCTTTCAGCATCAATTTGCAGGTTTTTCTTCAAAAATTGGCATGGAAATTTGCATGTATTTTCATGCACGTTGCTCATTTTCATATGCATCCCCTCCCCAATATAATGTAGCTCTGTACATTGCTTTATGTTGTAAGCTAGTTTGTATCCCAGACTGGGAGAATGGTGGGATATTAATATATTAATAAGAGAGAGAGTACAGAGGTAGAGGACTACTGTCACAATCACTCCTGAGTGTTAAGTATTTTTGATTTAATTAACACTGAAATTGTGAATGGCTATGTGTATTGGTGAAAGGGTTTACGGTAACTGGAAGATTCCACTGAAGCTAAATTAAGAGGGAAAAGGTCTCTCTGAGCTTTAACCGAGTTTATAATTAAGTATTGTTGTTTTCTGTTAGCTAACATGTGAGTGTTTAACCTTAGATCACATGAGAGGTGTTGAATTGCAAATCACCATTTTGAAGGCATATGCCTTTGATTTCTTTGTTAATAATAATAATAATAATAATAATAATAATAAATTTTATTTATATCCCGCCCTCCCCAGCCGAAGCCGGGCTCAGGGCGGCTAACAACAATCAACAATCAAACCATCAGATATTCACACATTCTAAAAATATTACATTATAAAAATCAATTAAAATCAAATTAATGGCAACTAATTAAGCAAGATTCTAAGCAGGTTGCCAGAGGAGGGAGTCAGGCTGCGCCCTGACCAAAGGCCTGGTGGAACAACTCTGTCTTGCAGGCCCTGCGGAAGGATGTCAGGTCCCGCAGGGCCCTAGTCTCTTGTGACAGAGCGTTCCACCAGATTGGAGCCGCAGCCGAGAAGGCCCTGGCTCTAGTTGAGGCCAGCCTAACCTCTCTGAGGCCTGGGACCTTGAGGATGTTATTATTTGCAGACCGTAGGTTTCTCTGTGGGGCATACCAGGCTCCATGTGTTCCCAGGCTCCATGGAGTCAGGATGTGTGAATGGCTCTCCAGAGCATACAGCCTTGGGGCCAGAATGCAGTCAAAATGGAGCCTACAAGAGACACAGCTATGATTGTCAGTTCTGATTATAAGTTAAAGTTATTTCTAAGAAGCTGAGGCTGTGCTGGACATTGAACATGATCTTATGGATCATTTTGGGTGTACCATTTGATGTTTTGTTTTGGAGAAAGTTCTGCAAGTACAGTTTCTGAATAATATCTAATGGGAGTGGACAATGCTTCGTTCCAAAAGGAACAGTTTTTATGCATCCAGTCACTTCAAACTGTGCAATATTATTATCTGAAATACCAAGTGCCCTCCCCAGTGCTGCAGAGCCTGTGATTTTTCTAGTGAGCTGTGGGCAGTGAAGCAAGTTGGATAGCAGCTAGAGCATCGGTGGCATAGATCTCATACTGAAGCCAACCAAGCACTGGTTAGAGCACATAAATGTACCTACCATGTGACAGAAAGGACAGAGAAGTCACACCCTTTGTCATAGCGATTCTGGAACGTACATTATTATTTCAACTGGTGAGCAGGCCTGCAGCTTTTCTCTCTCCGGTCCCCTCCTTCAAGAAAGGATTGTGTGCCTTTAACAGTTGCATGAAATACAGATGTTCAATAGATGCAGCTTTCATCGCTGTATCACCATCTGTACCTATTAAATTTGGCTGATACTGATATGGAAAAGGTCCACGTCTCTGTTAAAACTGAAGGTTAGGTAAAGTGCCCCTCTCAAACTACCAGCTAATGTTCCCTGTATGTAATGGCCAAACGAGGAAATGACTTTGACACAGTTTTTCTTCTTCTTTTTCTTCAGACTGGTTAATGAGACTCAAAAAAATTATATTTTCATTTATTCAAGCCCCCCCCCCTTTAGCACGCTAAATGTTTTGCAGCTGTTATCTGAGGGCTAATTCGCAAATTTGCCACCTCATTTTCGTGTGGGGAGCCATTTTGTATGAAACAGCTCTCACAGGAGAAAATGAAAAACGACTGTGTCAGAGAAAATGCTCAACAACCAGCATTCCTCTTGAAGTGGTAACTTTTCATTCCCCTCCTATGTGGGGGTGATTTCTCAAAAATAGTTCCCCACATGAAAATAATGTGCTAAAGTCACCATGTGCAGATTTTATCACCTCAAAAATAAATATGCTAATGGATCCTCATCTCTCTTTTCAAGAGCCCTGTGAGGTAAGCCTGGAGACCTATGAAAGTCTTTTTCTTTCTTTCTTTCTGAATGTTGAGGATGGTGTGATATAGCTATCACAGTTTCATATGCACAGTCCCATCACTATCGTATCTGGCAAATTGCCTTGTGGGCCCTCTGGGCAGAAAGGCAAGGGAGAAATGAAATAAAAGAAAAAGAAAATAAACAGGTTATTTTGGCACTTCAAGAACCTGATAGGACAATGGGGCAAAAGTAGGGATAAGCTGGAAATTTACATAAGAACATTTCTTTTTAAAAAATAAAAATCTTTTGAAATGTTTATTTTCTGTCTTCCTGGATTGTGGGACAATTCCAGTCCTCTGCTGGTGAATATTTGGCATAGTGGCCTCCCCAAGGAGAATAGGTGCAAGCAGGCCAGACTGAATGCAGAATAAGCAGGTCATCTGGAGCAGCCCTAACAGATTGCTGGAAAAGTTGAGTGCCTCCCCCTCTCTCCACTGAGGGGTGGCAAGTACCCAGGGGGGTTCCAGGCATTCACCCAGGGTCTGTGTTCCTTTGGAGAATTGAGACATGGCACAGATTGCCATTGCTTTAAGAAATATGATTTATTCACCTATTTACACCTTCAGTCTGCGTGGAGGGAGTCCAGAGCTTACAGCATGGCCATTTCAAAAGGGGCTTGTCCCCCACAGCAGTGAGGCCGGCCTTCAGCCAGCCTGCCCAAGATGGATCTCAGTCTTTTCTCTTCCTTCTTCTTCCCAGAACACCTTGCTCAAAAACTCCCTTTTCCTATCCCTTCAAACACCCCCACCACCACTTTGGCAACATCTGTCTCCCCAGGCCAAAGGATTTATCTCAGGCGGCCCTTTTGTCATGATAACAGATTTGCTCTTCACTAGGCCAGCCAAGAATAGGCCAGCCCAGGAATTCCTTGCCTGGCACAGTTTTGCAGCTTCTAATTTCATCCATATCCCAAGTAACCAAAATCCTATTCTTTATTAATTTATTGGGTTTAGAGAGGGGGTCCCCCAACTCTATAATAATAGCAAGATGTCCAACAATTCTTACACCATGAAAGATTGCATATTGTTGTAGGAGCCACCTCACGAATATACCTACCTGACGTTTCAGGTGAGCCTGACTGAATTCCTACCCTCTTCCCATTGGCTACTCCCAGTGCCAAATTTATGTATAAGCTAAACAAGCTATAGCTTAGGGCCCCACTCTCTTGGGGCCCCCAAAAAATGCAAAGGGAAAAAAACACTGGATGTACATTTCCAAAATATAAGATAAAAAACAAATAAAATAAAACCTATGTACAGCAACAATTTTTTGTATTGTGTAGGCTCCTATGATGTAAATAAATAGGGTGCTTTCATTCTGCATGTACAAATTGCTTCAGATACCTATTGTTGTTGTTGTTTAGTCATTTAGTCATGCCCAACTCTTCGTGACCCCATGGACCAGAGCATGCCAGGCACTCCTGTCTTCCACTGCCTCCTGCAGTTTGGTCAAACTCATGCTGGTACTTTCGAGAACACTGTCCAACCATCTCGTCCTCTGTCATCCCCTTCTCCTTGTGCCCTCCATCTTTCCCAACATCAGGGTCTTTTCCAGGGAGTCTTCTCTTCTCATGAGGTGGCCAAAGCATTGGAGCCTCAGCTTCAGGATCTGTCCTTCCAGTAAGCACTCAGGGCTGATTTCCTTCAGAATGGATCGGTTTGATCTTCTTGCAGTCCATGGGACTCTCAAGAGTCTCCTCCAGCACCATAATTCAAAAACATCAATTATTTGGCGATCAGCCTTCTTTATGGTCCAGCTTTCACTTCGATACATCACTACTGGGAAAACCATACCTTTAACTATACAGACTTTTGTTGGCAAGGTGATGTCTCTGCTTCTGCTTTTTAATAGATACCTATTAGGTCCATAATTACCATATAGTATATATTCAAAACAAAAAACAGCAACAATTTGTTTTTGACAAAGGACAGCTGGACATATAAAGGGCCCCATTACCTTCAGTAGCTTAGGGCCTCCTCAAACCTAAATCCGGCTCTGGCTACTCCTCTTCAGTTGTTGAGAGAGGCCACCCTGAGCCCCCCTGACTCCAAGTAGGTGAGACAGCTTCACTTCAAAATACATTCCCAAGGATGACCCAGCACATTTTGTCGGTGAGGCAAAACAAAAGTGCCCCCTCCTTCTCTGCCACTGAAGTCTCCTCCCTTGCTTGCCTACCTCCACTGACTCTCTCTCACCTGCCCTGGCAAGGACAAGGAGGATGAGAAAAGGAAGCTGGTACAGGGAGGGGGAACGCCAACATCAGGGGGTGGCACTGGAGGCATCAGCAAGGGGGGTGTCATTAGCATCGGAGGGTGGAGGAGAAGGAGCCAAGTGGTACAATCCTTGTGGAACCAAAGTTCTGAATGCTGAGCCTCAGAAATTCCCCCAGAACCTTAAAAGTACCCCAATTCCCATAATGGCTAATGGTCAGAGATTATTGGAGTTGCATTCCAGCAACAATTGGATGATCACACTTTCTCCACCCCCTGCACTATAAAGTTCTAAATTTAGTTTCCTGACGAGAATGACATTCCTGCATTTAGCTGCAGACACACTGTGCTACAACAGCAAGAGTCCCCTTATTATGCATGGTAAGTCTCAGCTCAATTTGCAAATCTGTATAGACACTCGAATTCTGGCACACTTTGGCTAAACAATGTCTAATTATTACTAACTTCCCAGATGGTCACTCTCTAAATATCTGGAGAAGGGCAAACAGACTAGCAATCAGGCTTCATTTTGCTGAAGTTGGTAGAACAGCTCTCTCTCTCTCTCTCTCTCTCTCTCTCTCACACACACACACACACCACACTTGTGGAGTATTGTTCCAGTATTCTGATCATGGAGCAGAAAGATATTTGTGATCTGGAAAGCCACATTGTAGACAAATCTTTAGAGAGTTGTTCTGCTTCATTCCATTTTGCTTTCTCTGTGTCAAATCCAGGTTTCCGATATTATGCTGAAAATACCGGGATAGGGAGGAACATAAGAAGAGCCTGCTGGATCAGACCAATGGCCCATCTAGTACAGCATCCTGTTCTCACAGTGGCCACCCAAATACTTGTGGGAAACCTACATGCACGACCCGAGCAAAAGACCACACTCCCCTCTTGTGGAGGAGACACATGAAGAAGAGCCTCAGATGATGATTGCAGGGTTTGTGTCAGTTCATATGGGGAGAGGCGGTCTTTGAAATATTGCTGTCCTGAGCCATTTAAGTATATAACATGGGTCCTTAGTCTGGGAAAACTAGGAACTATTTGGGGGGGATCAATGTACATACATTTTTTGATTCATGATCCCCCAAATAATAGCTTGATGGTGCAGCACACGATTTTCAGGCAGAAGATCCTTGGTTCAGTCCCTGATATCTCCAGCTTTCAGAACTGCTTACCAGATGCTGGGAAAAGCCACTTCCTTTTTTTAAAAAAAGTTTTTATTAACAATTTCAACATAACAAATTATCAAAACATATCATATTCATTATTTTTTCCCTTCCCCCCCTTCAACCCCCCCCCCCGAGGCTTCCCTCAGCTCCTCTCTCTGATTTCCCAGAACATATTATTCTCTGCATGTTATAAAATTATACATATCATTACATTATCTATCGACCATGTTATCAACAAATAAATTTGAGTATGTTTATTCAAAACCTGCCAAGGAGTCCAATTCATTTTGTTGTCTTTTTAGATAAATTGTAGAAAGCTCCCGTTCTCCCGTAAAGTCACAGTTGTCCTTGTCCCGCAATTTGTATGTCAATTTAGCCAGCTCTGCGTAGCTCGTCAATTTTTCTTGCCACTGTTCTTTCGTTGGGATTTCCTCGTTCTTCCATCCTTGCGCTATCAAGACTCTTGCCGCTGTTGTAGCATACATAAATAAGTTCTTTGTTTTTCTTGACCTGAAAAGGAAAGGCCACTTCCTGAGTTCCTGGGAAACCACTGCCGGTGAAAAATGGGCAATAACTGAGCCAGGTGGACAAATAATTTTTTTAAAAAAATAATTTTTATTAACCGGCCAATCAAATCAAATCAAATCACATCACATAAATTCCGAATTACAAAGCCGAATTTTAAATTTTGTTGAGGGGACCCATATTTCAAGATCCGAAGGGGGATTCTGATCATCTTCTTGCTACTGCGTTAATGTCCAAATCAGTCCAAACAAAGTTCATAATTCTATCCAGTCTTATCTTGCCGTTTCCACATCACCTCTTGTTCATATATTTTCTCTTTTTTCTTTATGATCTCTTCTGATAGTCTCCTTAAGCCGATAAACACCAATAATAATCCTGTGTGAATTTTTCCGTTCTTCCAATCCTCAAATCGAGATGGTTTCCATATATCATCGCCTTCATAGATAACAGCGCTCTTTCCATCATTAATTACAGAACTACCGTTCTTAAGTCCCACTGAGGAGTTTCACCCACAATATAAAAACAGCTCTATTTCTCTATTTCTCCTCTCAGACTTAAGTCCTCCAACAGAACTTCCCAATATGGCGACGGCACTTTTAACTGCGTCATTCCAAAGCCCTTATACACTCCACGCTCTTCTCAAAACATGCTTTGGTTCAAAAGTTTATCTCCACACAGCCTTAAATCCACAGCTTAAGACCTTAAAATGACATTTCTGGCTTGGGGGGGGGGTTCTTGGTTAATCACATATAAGAAAGAAAGTAAGGTTTTTTTCCCCTCCCCCATCAGTCCCTTTGCCATACCGAGTCTTGGCGTATCTTCTCGTGATTTATACTTGCTCCTTCGACTCTTCTTGTTTTATCAGAGATCTCTTCTGTTAGCAGTCTTTACTCCCCCTTCTTCCTTGAAATATGTGCATTCGCTTCATCCAAATTGTTTCTTTTGAAGTTCTTGCAGCTAGTGGCGCGGATCAGAGACGGCGTCCAGGAGCACCGAAATCCCACAGGAGGGCATTGTGCCTAGTGCCCCCATCCCCACAAATTTGGGGGTGGTATAGGGCACAGCAGGCAAGGGCAGTCCCACCCCACAATCCTGGGTGTGTGTGTGTGTGTAGGGAGGCTATTTACTCCCACCACAGCCTCCAAATTACCTCATGTGGGTTGGAGAGATGTTATTGTCAGCGATCTTCTGATGCGCCCCCTAGTGGCCCCCCCGGTGGACAAATAATTTGACTTTGTATAAGGCAAAATCATCACTTCCTGATTAAAACTATGATAGTGATAATAACTGAGTTGTTGACACTGCGCCATATGCAGCAGCAGCATAGCTGGACTAAATTGTTGCAGGATGCAGGGAGATGCAAAGATCAGAAAAGATCAAGGCACTATGAAGAAAGGAAAAGAAACATGGCCATTCACTGGCTGCATCCACACTTGAGGAATCTGTAGGGTTGCCAGCCTGCCATTGTTCTACTAGACAGGCCAGTAAACCCATGGGTAAACAGTACGGAATTCTGAAAAGCCAGTATGACCTGTCACATCCAGCCAGGTTCTGTCTGAGCTACACCACAGACCATGAGCCCAACCATCTGCTCTGTTGTTGACTGGGAGTTAGATCCAGGCAGGGGGGAAGCATAGAATCATAGAATTGTCGAGTTGGGAGCGACCGTTCCATTGTCAAACAGCTCTTATTGTCAGGAGGTTCTTCCGGATATTTAGTCAGAATCTCTTTTCTTTTAACTTGAAGCCATTGGTTCATGTCCTACCCACCAGAGCAGGAGAAAACAAGCTTGCTCCATCTTCCATGTGACAGCCTCTGAGATATTTGAAGCTGGCTATCATATCTCTTCTCAGTCTCCTCTTCTCCAGGCTTAACATACCCAACTCCCTCAGCCGTTCCTCATAAGGCTTGGGTTCCAGACCTTTTATCATCTTGGTTGCCCTCCATGGCACACGTTCCAACTTGTCAATATCCTTCCTAGATTTAGGTGCCCAACCCAGATGAAGATGATGGATGAATGGATGGTGAAGAATCCTGTGTAAGAGGCAGGGAACAGAAGAAAGGGAAGCTCCCAGATGTGAGTTGGGAGGGTCCATCATTTTCTGTGTTAGACAAGAGTTAATATTTACCTGCGAGAGAAGACTGCATTTTTCTTCCTCTTCCTCTTCCTTTTTCTGTTTTCATTTTCATTAGATTAATTTGGTTTTTTTATTGCATTGTATTATGAAAAGCCTCAATGAAATATTATATATATATATATATAAATAATAATAAAGATTGCCTCTAGGTGGTCTGCATTTTGCAGGATGGGGGGGGGGAATATTGTACCTTGAACTGGACACAGTACTTCAAGTGGGGTCTGACTAAGGCAGAATAGAGTGATACTAGTACTTTCCTTGATCAGGACACTAAACTTCTGTTGATGCAGCCTAGAATAGCATTAGCTTTTTTTTTTTTTTTTGGCTGCTGCATCACACTGTAGAGTCATGTTAAGCTTATGATCTACTAAGACTCCTAGATCCTTTTCACTTGTAATACTGGCAAGCCAGGTGTTTACCATCTTATATCTGTGCAGCTGGTTCTTGTTGCTTAAGTGTCAAACCTTACATTTGTCCCTATTGCACTTCGTTTTGTTAGTTTGGACCCAGTTCTCCAACCCATTATGGTCCTCTTGAATACTGATTCTGTCTTCTGCACTGAACCTTCCAAGACTGGTGTCATCTGCAAATTTGATGAGCATCCCCTCAATTCCTTCACCCAAGTCATTTTTAAAGATGTTGAATAACAATCGGCCCAGGACAGAACCCTTGTCACTTTTTCAGGATGTTGAGGAACCATTTGTGAATATTCTTTGGCTTTGGTCCACCCAACAGTAACCTCATGCAGCAGGCAGAAAGAAACACAGATTTTTAAAAATGCAGTAACAGAAGAACTACAAAGAAAGGCCACAGCTAACTGCTGCTTAGGAAAAACCCAGCACTCATCTGGATGTATTTATAGCCAGGCCAAGATGAAAAGGATCGATCGGTCTCCTGTGAATGGGGCCATGTTGGAACCCAGGAGGCAAAATAATGTTCTCTTTCTTTCTCTCCCTCTCCTGCCATGGAAAGTTGGACAGCATAAGTTTCCAGCCACTCTGTCTTTTAGATTTCTGCAACAGTTCACTAATAATAATAATAATAGTAATAATTAATAATATCCTCATGAAAATCATTAGCATTTTAGTGCAAGCTTAGTCCAGCTTTGTAAGCTGTTTTCAGTGATGGGCACATTTCTGCAAGCCATTCACCCACATACAATGCATGTTTAAGGTTATTTTCACCAATGCATTAATTTTTATGCACATTTGTTGTTTAGTTGTTTAGTCGTGTCCGACTCTTCGTGACCCCATGGACCAGAGCACGCCAGGCACTCCTGTCTTCCACTGCCTCCCCCAGTTTGGTCAGACTCATGTTTGTAGCTTCGAGAACACTGTCCAACCATCTCGTCCTCTGTCGTCCCCTTCTCCTTGTGCCCTCCATCTTTCCCAACATCAGGGTCTTTTCCAGGGAGTCTTCTCTTCTCATGAGGTGGCTAAAGTATTGGAGCCTCAGCTTCACGATCTGTCCTTCCAGTGAGCACTCAGGGCTGATTTCCTTAAGAATGGATACGTTTGATCTTCTTGCAGTCCATGGGACTCTCAAGAGTCTCCTCCAGCACCATAATTCAAAAGCATCAATTCTTCAGCGATCAGCCTTCTTTATGGTCCAGCTCTCACTTCCATACATCACTACTGGGAAAACCATGGCTTTAACTATACGGACGTTTGTTGGTAAGGTGATGTCTCTGCTTTTTAAGATGCTGATTTTTATGCACACTTCCCCCTAATCTATGCCTTCCTTCCTTATTTATTTATTTATTTATTTATGGTAAACATTGGTTGGAGACTTGCATTTCAAAACTGAGGGAAGTGTGAATTTTGAAGGATGGCCATGCTTCAGTCACCATATTATTTCAGAAAGTGCAAATTTGATAGATTTGCCTTTCCGTGCTAACTGGATTGAATTTCTCCCCATCCCCTACCCTACTCAGAACAATCTGTGCTGCAACCACTGGAGAACTGTCTTGCTGTCTTGAACCTGAGGGTATTTGATATAGTTGGATCAGACCAACTAACTGTGAACAAGGAGCTTTTAAAATCTAGGATCAGCCCTCCATAAAAGAACACATCCAATATCTGTCCTTTTTCTTTATTTCCTGTTAGCTTGGATGTTTATTTCAAACCTTATTCTTCTTTTTAATAAACTACCCCCCCCCCCCTTCTAAAATCCTTGCAGATTTGTAGAACTACCTAATCCATTAAGGGCTTTGTGCTCCTCAGTACTATCTCCCTCCATTCCACCAGACCAGTTGGAAGAGTGGAAAAAGAGCCCCTTCAGAACAACAGGTCTAATTACTTTGGCTTCTGTTGCAACATGCTTACTGTGATCAGAAGGGCGTTAAATGTATTTGTTGCTCCGCTTCCTCCAGCTATCATCTGTCACTACATGATAGCAAAGAACACTAGATGTGTGGGACAGCGGTCTTAGCACATCCTTCCAAGATTCATGCTACAGAGCCCACGAAGAGATTTCTGTCCCACCAACTCAAGAAAGTTTTGTGAAATACAAAAGAAAATATTTGCAAATTTATATCACCAAAGTGAGTTATAAAACACTATTCTTAGAAGAATTAAAAGCAGATTGGCTGCTTGATAACACACACATACACACACACACACAGAGCATTTTGTTCAACTTCATACGAGAACAGAGAGCAATGCAAGATTCCTTTCTTCTCACCCTCATTTGACACTGATAAATGTTATCAGTGAGCTGTCAGGATTCCTGTCGGTTTCAGACTCATTACACCAAGGATAGTCAATGTGGCCCCATTCCAGATGTTTTGGACTACAACTCCCATCAGCTCTAGTCTCCCAGGCCTGTGATCTGGAATGATGGCATTCTGTTCAACAACATCTGGAAGGTGCCTTTTTTTTCTTTATAAAAGTATATACTGCAATATTGGGATGACGCACCACAAGAAAACAGTGTTAAAAACAGTACAATAGAATCATTCAAACAACTGAACAGTCCCCCAAAATCTTCAAGACTCCTGCATAGGCCTGTTGGCATAAGAAGGTTTTCAAGAGACATCTAAAAATCTAGACAGAGAAACCAGTAGGAGAACACTTCAATCTCCCAGGGCATTCTATACAAGATCTCAAAGTCACTGTCTTATTACAAAAGAATTTCAGAAATAGACTGGAAAGAGAAGTTGCTGAATTTCGGAATTATTACCAAACTTAAAACCATGGAGGGACCTGGTCTGAATAGAGACATTGGATTATCTCATTATACATGATAAAGCTATTTTTAGCCATCTCACCCCTTGCTTTTTCCTGTAAGACCAATTGCAGTCATTAACAGTCGTCAACAGGTTTTCCACACCTATCAGTCAATCACCCATTCCCACCACCCTTCTGAATAATACCCCTCCCCACCCTCTCACTATATATAAGGGTCTGGTGACTTCTGTTTCAGTGTATCTGAAGAAGTGTGCATGCACACGAAAGCTCATACCAATAACAAACTTAGTTGGTCTCTAAGGTGCTACTGGAAGGATTTTTAAAATTTTGTTTTGACTACGGCAGACCAACACGGCTACCTACCTGTATCTAAAAATCTAAGCGAGGATGCCTACCGAACCTCTGCTGGAAGACTATTCGACAGCATGAGAAGGCTGATACTGAATGCCCAACTTCTAATGGAGGCCAGTTGGGTATTATTAACATGATGTCAAAATAACAGTGCTCCTCTAGATGATTTCCAAATGACCTCTGAATTTCTCTCTCATTCTCTCTCTCTCTCTCTCTCTCTCTCTCTCTCTCTCTCACACACACACACACACACACACACACACTCCAATCAAAGGCTTTGAAGACACTGTACATTTCCCAATATCATGTACATTTTTTGTTGCCCCAGATATACTAAGTTGCATATGGTGTTTCAAAAATGACAAACCTACTAGTGACTTTGGTACAAATGGTACAAATGACCTTGGTATTTTGCCCATCTTTCAGAGCACAGATAATGATATTTCTCCACAGCTATAAAATATTACTTTTTATCCTTAAGGAACGAATTCACTGTTAAATATGATGGTGGGGATTATTAATGACAGAAAAAAAGTATTAAGAATCTATTATGGGCAGAAGGCATATTCTAACAGATTTTTCACAGACAGGGAGTTCATTTTTTCTTTCCTTTTTAGGGTTGCCACCATCTTGCAATTTGGACATGGCACAGATGCTGTTTAATTCCCCTTTGAAACTGGATGCAAAGTGTCTGTTGCAGCTCTTCCCCATAATTGTGTTGCTTGTTGAGTGTCTATCACCCCCACCTACCGTGGCCATCATTTTCAAGAACTCTGAATATAGTAAGCAGGGAAATTGACATGGAATGGAGTTGGTCCTTATTGTCTCTATAAACTCAGAATTGTATGTCTGAACAAACATCAGCCTTCAACTTCAAAAGGATGTGTCTGCACAAAGGGGCTTCTACAGGCAGCAGGCACGAATAATGATACAATGCTGATTACGATGCACTGTGCCATTCTGAAAACAGGAAAAGCAGCTATAATCACCATTAGGCAATAGTGACCTGTACTGTTAGGCATTGGGGATCTGTGTTTCCAAGTCGATATTTAATTGCTAAAGTAAAGCAATGCCTCCAAAGTGCTTTAAATCCCCTAGAGGATCTAACTTATTTTGCCCTAGTGACAGAGTGAACAACAGGACTGTTCATAATTTGCCAGGTTATAAAGCGATAGCCCTTTAATTCGCATGATTTCCATACTAGAGAGCTGGAGGAGCAGCACTTTCTTTTGTGGATAAAAGTATCACACACACATGTTCTCATTCTCAATAGTATGTCAAAGACCCCTAACTGGACCCTGAATCTGGCTACCTAGCTAAAAATGACTCGCCTTGCCTTTCAAAGACATAATGGGGAAACTGGCAGAAGTGTTGGCTCCAGAGTTTGGAGAGTATTTAGGCAAGATGCCCTCCATGGCTCCCCCAACCTCAGTGAGTCTAACTCCTCACTGCCAGGGGGATCTTGCCAATGGACCTCCAGCTGGGATGTAGGCCCTCTGCACTTCCCCATCGATTGTGAACCTTGGAACCAGCCCCAGATAAGAGAAATGAAATTATTCACCATGGGTGGGATTCACCTAACCCATCCTGTTGGCAGAAGCCCTGAACAAGGACTTCAGCTTGCACCATGGGGCTTTCTCTCTCTCCACCCCCCCCTTGTGCACCCATCCCTCTGTTAGGATTCTTGCCCCATGCTTGCAGTCATGGGATTGTTTTTTATCACATGACGGTGTATGTTTTCTTTTTTTTTTTTTTTAAATAATTTTTATTGATTTTACAACATAAACAAAAAACAAATAAACATAACACGACTTCCCCAAACCTCCCCTTCACTGCATCCATATTTTAAAATTTTTAGCAATTCTTCATCCCATTTTTATATTTAGTTCTCTTTAAAAAAATTCTATTTTATAAATTTCAGTTTATAGCTGTAATTCTTTGTATCCAATCCCTTGACATCTTAACATTCCGAAATTTTACAACAATTTTTAAGATAGATTTTAAATTTTTTCCAGTCCTCCTCCACTGTCTCTTTCCTCTGGTCACGGATTCTGCCGGTCATCTCTGCCAGTCCCATAAATTCAGTCACCTTGGTCTGCCATTCTTCCAGAGTAGGTAATTCTTTAGTCTTCCAATACTTCGCCAAAAGGATTCTTGCTGCTGTTGTTGCATACATAAAAAAGGTCCTATCTTTCTTTGGTACCAATTGGCCGACCATGCCCAGGAGAAAAGCCTCCGGTTTCTTTACAAATGTCCACTTAAGGATTTTCTTAATTTCATTATAGATCATTTCCCAGTAGGCCTTAATCTTTGGGCAGGTCCACCAAAGGTGATAAAAAGTTCCTTCACATTCATTGCACTTCCAACAATTGTTATTGGGCAAATGATATATCTTTGCAAGCTTGACTGGAGTCATGTACCACCTATAGATCATTTTCATTATGTTCTCTTTCAGGGCACTGCATGCCGTAAATTTAATACCTGTGGTCCATAACTGCTCCCAGTCAGCTAACATAATATCATGACCAATATCCTGTGCCCACTTAATCATAGCTGATTTAACCGTTTCATCCTGTGTATTCCATTTTAGCAGCAGATTATACATTCTAGACAAATTCTTAGTATTGGGTTCTAGCAATTCTGTTTCTAACTTTGACCTCTCCTTCTGAAATCCTAGTTTTCTGTCCTGCTTAAAAGTTTCATTGATCTGGAAATAATGTAACCAATCTCGGACTTTAGGTTTCAATTTCTCAAAACTCTGTAGTTTCAACTTTTCACCATCATATTCTATAATTTCACAATATTTTGGCCAATCTGTATCCATGTTCAGTCTTTTTACCTCCTTGGCTTCCATTGGTGACAACCACCTGGGGGTTTTACTTTCAAGCAAATCTTTATATCGATTCCATACATTATACAATGCTTTCCTAACAATATGGTTTTTAAAATTTCTATGTACCTTTACCTTATCGTACCATAAATATGCATGCCAACCAAAACTATTATCATAACCTTCCAGGTCCAGAATGTCTGTATTCTCAAGAAGTAGCCATGGTTTCAGCCAGCAAAAAGCTGCTGCTTCATAATAAAGTTTTAAGTCCGGCAGGGCAAAGCCCCCTCTATCCTTTGCATCAGTCAAAATCTTAAATTTTATTCTGGGTTTTTTGCCCTGCCAGACAAATTTAGATATGTCTTTCTGCCACTTCTTGAAACAGTCCATCTTATCTAGAATTTGCAATGTCTGGAACAGAAACAACAATCTCGGCAGTACATTCATCTTGATAACAGCAATTCGGCCTAACAAGGAAAGTCTCAATCTTGACCATATATCGAAATCTTTCTTCACTTCGGCCCAGCATTTCTCATAATTGTCTTTAAATAGGTTCACATTCTTAGATGTTAAATTCACCCCCAGATATTTTACCTTTTTAGTAATTTCCAAACCAGTTTCTCTTTGAAAACTATCTTTTTCCCCCACCGTAAGATTTTTTTCCAACACCTTTGTCTTATGTTTATTTAATTTAAAACCTGCTACCTGACCAAATATTTCAATAAGTTCCAGAACTCTTTTTGTACTGGTTTCTGGCTGTTGTAATGTCAAGACTAGATCATCTGCAAATGCTCTTAACTTATAATGTTTAGTTCCGACCTGTATACCTTTAACCAGCTGGTCTCTTCTAATCATATTTAGGAAAACCTCCAGTACCGATATAAACAATAGAGGGGAAATTGGGCATCCCTGTCGTGTCCCTTTCTCTATTGGAATTTCGTCCATAACCATACCATTTACAATTAGTTTGGCCTTTTGCTCAGAGTAAATTGCACTTATACCATTTTCAAAGTTCTTGCCTACCCCCATCCCTTGGAGATTCCTCTTCATAAAGCTCCAACAAATGTTGTCAAAGGCTTTCTCTGCATCCACAAAAATCAAAACAGCTTTTCTATTTATGTCAGTTTCCAGAAGTTCTAAAATGTCTATAATATTCCTCACATTGTCTGACAATTGCCTGCCTGGTAGAAAGCCAGTTTGGTCCCTGTGAATCTCCTCTAACAAAACTTTTTTGAATCTTTTTGCTAAAATGTCTGCAAAAATTTTATAATCCACATTCAAGAGTGATATAGGGCGGTAATTCTTAACTTGATGTTTCTCAGTTTCTGTCTTCGGTATAAGTGAGATGAATGCTTCCTTCCACGATTCGGGAGCCTTTTTCCCTTCCAAAATTTAATTGCAAACTTCTTTCAATGGTTGTATTAACCAATCCTTCAGTACTTTATAGTATCTCGCGGTTAGTCCATCTGGTCCTGGTGATTTTCCCAGCTGCATATCCTGAATGGCGCTCTCTATTTCTTGATCTGTAATTTTCTCATTCAAACTCCTTCTATTATTTTCAGAGATTTTTGGTAAGCCATATTTTCCAATAAATTCTTCTATCTCCTGTTCGTTTTTTGGCCCTTGTTTGTATAATTTCTTGAAGAAACTTTGAAAACAATTACTTATCTCATTTGGTTTATTAATAGACTTCCCATCTACTTCGAGTGATGTCACTGTATTCAATTTTTGCCTCTTTTTCAATTGCCAAGACAGTAGCTTCCCACATTTATCTGCGGACTCAAAAGTCTTTTGTCTCATTTGTTTAATTTTCCATTCTATTTCCTGATTCATCAATTCCATGTATTGTGTTTGATAAAGTTTTATTTCTCTTAATATCTCTTGAGATTTAGGCTTAGATCTCAATTTCTTCTCCCCTTCTTTTATTAGATTCCAAATTTTCTCTTTCTTCTCATTCTGTTTTTTCCTCTTTATTGAATTCTGTTGTATTAGGAAGCCACGCATCACGGCTTTACTTGCATCCCAAATAACTCTTTTTTCAGTGTCTGATCTCAGGTTAATCTCGAAGTAGTCTTTAAGTGTCTTTTGGGCCTTTTTACAAATTTCTTCATCTCCAAAAAGAGTGTCATTCATTCTCCATCTAAAGGTTCCAGCTGTTGTCAGTTTCATTTCCATCTTGACAGCATTGTGGTCAGAACAGGTCTTTGGGCAGATTTCTATTTTTTTAACTTTTGATGCCAGATTACTAGAAGTCCATATTTGATCAATTCTAGTCCATGTCATTTTTGCTTCAGAGAAGAAGGTCCCCTCCCTTTCCAGAGGGTTCCTAGTTCTCCAAATGTCAATCAGGTCCATAGTGTCAGTCAGTTCGAAGAATGTCTTTGGTAGTCTTCCATCATTAGATATTGTTTGTCTTTGGGCCTTGTCCATGTTTGTGGAGACGACTCCATTCATATCACCCATCATTATAATTTTAAAATCCAAAAAGTCCATTAAAGTCTCGTGCAACTTCTTGAAGAATTCAGCCTTCCCCTCATTTGGTGCATAAACTCCAACAATCAAAATCTTTTCTCCATGAATTTGAATTTCCACTGCCAGGTATCTTCCTTGGTCATCCTTAAAGATCAGTTTTGGTTCAAATTTTTCCTTGACATAGATCACAACTCCTCTTTTCTTAACTCTATCTGATGAAATAAATTCTTGTCCTAATCTCTTATTTGTTAAAAGTTTTCTATGTATCCTGGCAATGTGAGTTTCTTGTAGACAGATTACATCTAGATGTTCCTTCTTTAATAAATGGAATACTTGACCCCTTTTTCGAGGGTGGTTCAAACCATTACAATTCCAGCTGAAGAGTTGCAGAGACATTTTTGTTACTGGGTAGCTCTTCCACCGACTGCACCAAGTTGTTGTTCCTCCTCGGTCGGTGCTCGGTTCAGTCCAAATGATAGATTTGAAATGTCCGGTACTTCCCCCTCACTAACAGTTCCTTTCTGAAGATCCTCTTGATTTCTTTCCAAAAAGAGTTCTTTATCCTGGTTTGTTTTTATTTTAATTTTCTTCCCTTTAAAGTTAAAGGACAGCCCTTGTGGGAATTCCCACCTGAATGGGATATTATTCTGTTTAAGTAGATCAACTAATTCTTTAAATTGAGATCTAACCTCCAAAAAATATTTAGGAATATCCTTGAAAATCTGGATCTGAGAATTTTTAATGACCAAGGCCTTCTGGAAATGTAGGTTCAGTATTTTGTCTCTTTGTTCCTTTGATCCCAAGGTAATTAAACAGTCTCTTGGCTTCTTCCCTTGCTTCCTGCCAATCCAAAAGGCTGAGGTTATCACAAATTCATCTTCTTCTCCGTCTAACTCATCATTCCAAAAGTCTTGAAATTTATCTGTGAGGAATTCCCCAAGCTTGTCCTCTTCCTCTTCTGGAACCAGTCTTAATTTCAGGTTCTTGCTTTTCCTTTCCAGTTCTAGTAGGGCTAATGCTGTATCATGTTCATGTACTTTTTTTGCAATAGGCGCAAACTTTCCTTTGGTTTCTTCGGCAGTAGACCTAGCACTCTCAGCTATTCTCCTTGTTTCCGTAGACTCTTGAACCAAACGGTTTATAGAATCTGTATTAGATGAGATTGTTGTTGTGTTCAGGTCTAGTCTTGTTGTCAGCTCCGTCAGTTTCTTAGAGTTCTCTGTAGACTGTTTAGTAAGTTCTGCAGATTGCTTGGTGAGTACTTCTAATGACTGATTTATTTTGAGCAGAGCCTGTGTCATTGACTCCATTGATGCTGCTGTTATTTTTTCTTGTGCAGCTGCTGCTCCTGATAAAGAGCCTCTTTTTTGAGCTTGTTTTTGAGCCTGCTTTGTTTTACTTCTTGTTGAAATCTCTTCTGGCGGGTTGCTCATAACTCAAGGTCATTCACACAGGAAAGTTGCAAGTGGAAAATCCCGCTGGGTACACCGTAATACAACTAAAGCCCTCTAGAGGAGGAAATTGTAACCATCCAAAGGCACCCACAACAAAGAAACAGAAAGTCCAAAGGCAAAAGTCCCACTAAGAGTCTTTAATTTGTAGCACTTTACTGTTAAAATTGTAATCCACCAAAGTCCCGTTAATATGTTTCAAATAAGTCTTATTTTGTAGCCACTGTCTTTTGACAGCTCACTTGACAGTTCCTTTTTCAGGCGATCGCTGCTCCGGCAGCCTGACCAGAAGTGTCAGCAGCAGAGGTTTTTTATTCCTTATCCCTTTCTTTTGCAGGTTAAATTAATTCTGTTTCCTCCCCCCCTTCTCCTGCACTACAGGGGGGAGATCCTTTCGATGTCTGGTTTAATAAGAGTTAAAAGGAAAGTCCGTTTAAACACAGCTCAGTCTTTTCATTGCTCCGTTAATCATGCAGATCCGGGAGGCTGACTTCCTTAATTTTTGCCTTCCCGTTTTCAGCCAAATCTTCTAGATTTTTAAGTCCCGTTTTAATTTTGCGTTCTTACTCACGGGTATTGTTGTTGCCAATCTTTAGTTTCAGAAAGGAATCCGCGCTCTCCGTTAATGGCGACGCGGCTTCACTCCGTAAGCTGGGTAGCGATCCTCAGCACCGCGCTCACCCCGATGCCGCTCCGGAGCCTTTAAAAAGGCTCTTTCACGATGCCGGGGGGGCGCAAAGGTGCCCACCGAATCTCCTTGCTCACAGGCTTCAGCGCCTGTGATTTTAGGGGTCCCCCGCTTGCCGTAGCGGGTAAGACCCGAACTTACGGAGCAGTCCTGCCTCGGAGCTCGAGGCTAGGACCGCCATCAAACGCTGGCGCCGACCGGAAGTGGACGGTGTATGTTTTCATTCCACATAGTGGGAAGTGACGGGACAGAATGTTTGGATTACTATGTTTCCGTGATGTAGGACTATTGTCCTTTGTTCTCTCTCTTTGCTGTTTGATGAGAAAGGAGAAGGAGCTGAGTCAAGATGCTCCGAGTATATTATATGTAATAAAGTAGTTTAGCCAATATGCTGAGCTACTGAGTCTGTTACACAAACTGCCAATACTCTGCAGGTTCTGTAAGTGTGCTTATGCCTCTTGGTATCAGTCGCCGTGATGTTCGGGCTGGAGAAAGCTTTTTAAGCTCCTGAACGACCGACCAGGAGGGAGAGAACATGCCAGTCGGGCATGTTCCTCTGCTGGCATCCTACACACGAGTAGGATGATCCTAACACCCTCCACCACTGCCATCAAAGAGAACTCAGAGGAGGAGAAGGGAATCATTCCATTTGGCAAGCTTCAATGCTTGCTCACGCAAAACAGTTGGAAGAGTAGGTCACTCAGTTCCACCCCATGCTAGCCCCACTCAGAGTAGACTCATTTACATGGATGAACCTAAGGTGGTAATGTTCCTTAACTTCAATGCCTTTAGTCTGAGCAGGGTTAGCATTGAAAACAATCTCATGCACACATTAAAATGAACATATGAACCAGCGTTATGCCATGTCAGACTGGAGTTGATGAAGAGACAGCTTCCTGGGTTGGGGTCAGTGTTCGAAACTCCCATTGTTCTAGGCACATTTTGCAACTTGGAATTTCATTAGCACAAACAGTTTCTGAGCTCCGGGTGCAGTACTGCACCTTAGATTTCAGATTAAAACTGCAGAGTGGAAGGAAAGGAGGACCTTTTTCTGCCTCCCCACTTCCAGCTATTCTCTGAAAACTGGAGAAGAGACCCTCTTAGGAATATTAGGTGGGTGGGCAGGGGAAGGACTAGGCCATGTGAAAAATGAACACAATATTTTAACTGCAGTTCATTCATTTTCGGCCTTGTATTCTTGTTATAAAAATGCATGCCTAGACCTTCTGTTGTTGCTCCCATAACCTAGGTTTAAGGTGCCATTGAGCTCCTAGTTTTATTATCTTCGTTTTTCCCACTGGTTGGGGGGGGGTGCTCCTTTGCTAGCTTTCCAGCAGGTGGGTCACTGTTGCTTAATGGGTGGGAGAAGGATAAGGCAGTGGGGTGGTTGGCAGGGGGCAGACATACCAGCAGGACTGGCAGATTAGCTCCACCTGTGCCTTTAAAAAAAATCAATTTTATTAAATGTATTCAACCTTATACACCATAAAATTCCAACTAAAGAGACTAATAGAAAATAATAAATCAAACAGAAAAAAGAGAAAAAGAAAACAAAACACATTAATAATCCTTATATGAGCCTCATGAGACAGAAAGTTATAAATATATTGCAGTAGCCCTTCGTCACCCTTTTATCTTGATCTTCACACATACAAAGAGTTGAATCCTCCCACTTCCCACCTGGGAGAGTTTCCTCTTCGTCAGTGTCCCCCCTGAGAAAAACTACCCTGACCTGCCTCTCATACAGGCATCCATGTCTTTGCATCATGATTTCCCCACCACCTCGCACTCCCTGCTTTTCTTAGTAAACAACCCACCTTTTAGGCAGCTAGCACAGCAAGGTAAAAAAAGAAAAAAAGGTAAAGGACCCCTGCATGGTTAAGTCCAGTCAAAGGCAACTATGGGGTTGCGTTGCTCATCTCACTTTCAGGCTGAGGGAGTTTGTCCACAGACAGCTTTCCAGAACATGTGGCCAGCAGGACTAAACCGCTTCTGGCACAATGGGACACTGTGACGGAAACCAGAGTGCACAGAAATGCTATTCACCTTCCTGCTGCAGCGGTACCTATTTATCTACTTGTACTGGTGTGCTTTCGAACTGCTAGGTTGGCAGGAGCTGGGGCAGAGCAATGGGAGCTCACCCCATTGCAGAGATTCAAACCGCCGACCTTCCGATTGGCAAGCCCAAGAGGCCCAGTGGTTTAGATGAGTGGCTCAAGCCCACCCAGTAAGCCACTTCCACAGTGATGCATACTTTGATTGGCAGCTGTCCAAGGATATATCTTGTTATGTGGCATTGAGTCTAAACAAAGTACCTTTTGCCTACAAAGCGTGCAGTATACCTGAAGGAGCGTCTCCACCCTCATCGTTCTACTGAGGTCCAGCGCCGAGGGCCTTCTAGCAGTTCCCTCATTGCAAGAAGCCAAGTTACAGGGAACCAGGCAGAGGGCCTTCTCGGTAGTGGTGCCCACCCTGTGAAACGCCCTCCCGCCAGATGTCAAAGAGAACAACAACTACCAGACTTTTAGAAGACATCTGAAGGTAGCCCTGTTTAGGGAAGCTTTTAATGTTTGATGTGTTACAGTATTTTTGTATTTTGTTGGCAGCCGCATAGAGTGGCTGGGGAAGCCCAGCCAGATGGGCGGGGTATAAATAAATTATTATTATTATTATTATTATTATTATTATTATTATTATTATTATAACATAAGAAGAGCCTGCTGGATCAGGCCACGGGCCCATCCTGCTCTCACACTGGTCACCCTGTGGGAAGCCCACAAGTGGTACCCAAGCACAAGAGCTCTCGGCCCTCCTGTGGTTTCCACCAACTTCTGCCTCTCCTGCTCTCCCACCAAGCTACTGTTGGTCCCCAAATCTGCCAATTAGCCATACATGAGTCCTCTTCCACACACACTGCTAACTGGCATAAATCTCTCCATGTGATATATGGATACTTGTTTCTTCTTAAGTATAGCCGAGTTCCTAGTTGCAACTGCTTTTGAAAGCTCATAAGAAAACATCTTTCTCTCTATGAATCCGTAGATAATAAATCATTTGTTTAGTTTAGCTCTCAAGCGCGTCAGCAGAAAAAGAATAAACAGCATCACCTGTCTCTTGCAAAGGAAACACAGCGTTCTGGCAGACAACACACTAATGAGAGGTCGGGTCAAATTCTTCGCTAAAGCCCATGCGAGGACGGGCTGATTTCTCTCTCCTCTATCAATTCTCTTGCAGTGCAAGAAGAAGAAGGAAAGCAACACAGTGGGGATCTTCATTAAGCTGAATGAAGTTCACCAGCCTGTCCTCAAAACCATTTGCATTATCTCATGATGCTAAGACTGTTGTCTCTGGACCACTGGACGTTGCATTTGATCCAGCCCACTTCTAAGGATACATTTGTATATGGGTCTTTTGCAAGGCCTGGGAGCCTCATTATGATAATATGTTCAAATCCTGCAAGCAAAAGCAGATGGAACAGAAGACTTCATAAGTTGCCTCAATTAAGCAGTGAAAAGGGTTGCTTTGCCTGTGGAGTTCCATTTGGAAAACAGTGTGGGCTGCAACACTTCAAAGGAAATTGAGTGTGAAAGGCTTGAGCTATAGCTTATTCATTGCCCAAATTCAAGGGAGGGCAGTCAACTCCTCTTTTCTTATTGTTCTCAGTAGGGCTTGGAATAAGGTGAAAGTGATTTTGGAATGATAATACTATTCCTGTCTACTCAAGGGTAAGTCCCATTGGGTAAATGCAACCTTGCATGTCTCCAGTCAGTAGAAGGCAGGGTTGAGATTAACAGATAGTCAATGAAAGTACAGTTGCACCTTGGAAGTTGGACGGAATCTGTTCTGAAAGTCCGTTTGACTTCCAAAATGTTTGAAAACCAAATTGTGGCTTCTGATTGGCTGCAGGAAGCTCCTGCAGCCAATCAGAAGCTGCAGAAGCCCTGGCAGATGTTCAGCTTCCAAAAATAGTTCACAGACTGAAACAGTCACTTCCGGTTTTGTGATGTTTGGGAGCCAAAACGTTCGGGAACTAAGCTGTTTGAAAACCAAGGCATGACTGTACAGTTTCCCATGAAACCTAGGGTTGCCATACGTCCAGGAAATTCTGGGGCAACTAAGGTTTAGGTTCAGGCTCCGTGCGGGCAGCAGTTGGCAGCTGGGGGGGCCCAACAACATTTTTTCTCCTGATTTTTACCTCTTGATATATGGAAACCCTAAATAAACCCCCAATCTCCACTTCTTCCTCCTGTGTGCAGCCTCTCTCCCCCTGCCTACTGCACAAGGCAGCCATGAAACTACCTCTCATGATGTAAGCTTAGGATCCATCGCCGTCCCTGTGAGTTTGAAGTTAGTATAAGTCTATAAGCCTTTTTCCCACTTCCCCAATGTCTCTCCTGTGTGTTTCATTTCACCTTTTAAAGCAATGACTAGCAACATGTGAATAAGATGGAATGTGGGTTAACTTCACAGCCTCATATCAGAACATCATCAATATACACTTTAGTAGTTTCAAAAGGTTTGTTGTATCTTTCTATTAAAGACTTTGGGGGCAGAATAAAATCCAAAAGGATATCTAGTAAAGCAAAACTTATCAAAGGGGGTATTGAAAGTGCAAAGTCATTTGCTACTTTGTTATAGGGGCACCTGCCAAAATCCAGAAGATGCATGCAAAGGTGAAAAATATGTTTGACCAAAGATCTTCTCTTTAGTGAGTATTGGAAAATGTTCTCTTTTAACATATGTGTTCAGTTCTTTAGGATCCAGACACAGCCATAGGGACCCATCTTTTTTCTCAACTTCAGAATTAACCCATTCTGCAGGTGCTTCAACTTTCTCTATAATGTCAAGTTCGATTAGTCTACCTAGTTCCTCTTTTAGCTTTATCTCTAAGAGCCAGCAGGACATTCCTGGGTGGGTGCATGTACAACTGGAATACAGAGGTCAATCAGTTCTATTTTATATTCTGCTGAAAGCTTGCCAATGTCGATAAAGACATCATTAAAAACTGATCTTCAGTGTTCATGTGACCCTGTCCTTCCACACTGCACAGCTTCTTAATAAGAACTAAAGTACGACATGTTTTCAGTCCTAATATAAGTATCCAATTTCCAGCAACAACTACAAACAATAACTTTAATGTTTTGTTGTTTACCTGAGCATCCAGTTCACAAACTCCCTGAGTTGGAATAAGCTCTCAAATGTAAGTTTTAAACTGGATTTTTAAAGTTGTATTCTATGTGGCTTGGCTTTCGCTCCAAGCCTTTCACCTCAGATACTACATTTACTTGCACTCTAGTATCCAATTTTTAAGTAACAAAGGTTCAATTTGTATTCAGAGTAATTGTTCAGTCACTGAATCCTGATGCCTCTTGTAGACTTCTTAAAATAAAAAGTTTTCTCCTGTGCTGTAATCCTCTCTTTGCAAATAAGTGTTTATGTTTTCTCCGCCCTGCAGAATGCTGATACTTTGTTTCTGTCTGGGCCCAGTCTGTGCTGGCTTGCAAACATTTGCAAAGTCATTCTGTTGTTTGTTTGTTTTGCAAAAGTTGCAGCTCTTTCCAAATGCAGGACATTGTCTAAGTCTATGTCTGCTCCCGATCATTGCAGATGGTGACAGCAGCCACGAAATTAAAAGACGCCTGCTTCTTGGGAGAAAAGCAATGACAAACCTAGACAACATCTTAAAAAGCAGAGACATCACCAACAAAGGTCCGTATAGTAAAAGCTATGGTTTTCCCAGTAGTGATGTATGGAAGTGAGAGCTGGACCATAAAGAAGGCCAAAGAATTGATGCTTTTGAATTGTGGTGCTGGAGGAGACTCTTGAGAGTCCCACGGATGGCAAGAAGATCAAACCTATCCATTCTTAAGGAAATCAGCCCTGAGTGCTCACTGGAAGGACAGATTGTGAAGCTGAGGCTCCAATACTTTGGCCACCTCATGAGAAGAGAAGACTCCCTGGAAAAGACCCTGATGTTGGGAAAGATGGAGGGCACAAGGAAAAGGGGACGACAGAGGACGAGATGGTTGAATAGTGTTCTTGAAGCTACCAGCATAAGTTTGATCAAACTGCGGGAGGCAGTGGAAGACAGGAGTGGCTGGCGTGCTCTGGTCCATGGGGTCACGAAGAGTCGGACGCGACTAAACGACTAAACAACAAATGTCTGCTCCTACAGCATGAACATTCATTTCTACGGTCTTTTGCAGATTCAGTCCGACTCTTCCTCGTACAATTCACATTGGAACATTATTTTGATTTTGCATGCTCTTTTGGTTCCCAAACCGTCTGCTCTTGTCCATGATTGCATTTTCCTGCTTTCCTTCCAGAACTTGTATTCTGGCCTTGTTCAGCTTCACAGCTTGGCAAATCTGAGTGCCTTTTTCAAAGTTAAGGCAGATTCCTTGAGCAATCTTTCTCTTTGGTCTAAAGCCTAGCTTCCAATGACAACTTGGTCCCTAATGAGTGAATCTGCAAGTCTTCCCAAATTAAATGCCTTGCTTAATAGTCTAAGATGTGTAATAAAGGATTCAAATGTTTTCCCATCCTTCTGCTCTCTCGTATGAAACTGTCATCTCTCAAGGGTTGAGTTTAGGAGTGCAATATTCCTGAAATCTCTGCAACACAGCCTCATAATGAACTTGCTGTTCATCACTGAGCGGCAAACTGCTAAATACATCTAATGCTTCTGAAACAGCAATATTTTTTTTGGGGGGGGGAATAGCTACTTTTTGCTCACCAGTTTTCTTCGCGGCTCCACCAGCTTTCATAAAGAGGTTAAGTTCTCGTCTGAACCTTCTCTGCTGCATTTCCAAAGAGAGTAAGAAGTGCTGGAGTTCTGAGTTGCTCCATCTTTTCCCTCTTTATCTCCCTCTTTTCCTGGTCTTTTGTATCTTTTTCACCTTCCTTGTTGCTAAGTGCAGTCAGTCCAACTTGCACCTATTTCTGATACCGTGTGCTATTCTTAGATCCATAACTAGCAGGATACAAAATGTCCATATACGTTAGATAAACTTTATTAACTATGTAAAATATGAGGAGCCTCTGTTGTAGAAAGCCATAGCTTCTCTGTTGCTGAATCATTCTCCTACACAGAGGCCCTTTACAGTGATGCACACAGGAACAACCCTACATGAATTGACAGCATAAAGAGTACAATGGTACCTTGGGTTAAGTACTTCATTCATTCCAGACGTCCGTTCTTAACCTGAAACTGTTCTTAACCTGAAGCACCACTTTAGCTAATGGGGTCCCCTGCTGCTGCCATGCTGCCGGACCACGATTTCTGTTCTCATCCTGAAGCAAAGTTCTTAACCTGAAGCACTATTATGTAACCTGAAGCGTATGTAACCCGAGGTACCACTGTACTTTAGAGTAGGTCTGTTCTTAATTAAGGGCAACACAGCCAGAAGCTATACAGTGGTACCTCGGGTTACAGACACTTCAGGTTACATACGCTTCAGGTTACAGACTCCGCTAACCCAAAACTTTGCTTCAGGATGAGAACATAAATCGCACGGCAGCTGCACAGTGGCAGCAGGAGGCCCCATTAGCTAAAGTGATACCTCAGGTTAAGAACAGTTTCAGGTTAAGAACGGACTTCTAGAACGAATTAAGTTCTTAACCCAAGTGTCAGGGAACTGCCATCGGAGGAACAGGTGGTGGAAAGGCTCCAGGAGAATAGGAGAGATTCTGCAGCAGAAGAAGGAACCAGTAGGGGGAGAGCAGGAGCTCCAGAGGAAGGGGAGTCGGAGGGGAGGCTCTGGGATACTTCCAGTGAGAATAGTGAAGAGGTAACAAGACCCCCCTTAGGAACTCCCACCCTTCGCCGGAAACTGTCACGCAGAGAGTCCCGGAGGCGCATGTCCGTCAAACAGCTTTTATGCTGGCGTAAGTTCCGTAGACGCCCACTGTCAGATACTACCAGCGACTGACGGAGTCATGCTTTGGGGGCTTCGTTAGTGACTCGGTTTGGTTGACCAGCCAAACACCAAAGGGATCAAGCTTTTACGCACAAGCAGCTCATTATCCCATCACACCAAGGTACCACTGTATAACCATATTTTAAGACTTGAAACCTGAACAACTTGTGCTAGATATTGCTTTTTCCTCTGCCCTCCTATTCCCTTTTCCTCATGTGCCATGCATTTTTAAATTATGAGCAGGGCTGTCTTAGTGTGGGTTTCTGTAACCTGCTTTTTGGGGGGGAGGAGGCTGATGGGTAAGGTAAAAATGCCACAAATAAATAAATAGTACGATGCCACATGGCTCCACAAACACATAGCTCTGGCTACACCAGTTTCATTTTATCCATGCCTCCAAAACAAGCCGATTTACGTACTTGCAAAATGGCTGTTTAGCATTGTGATGTTGTGTAGCCTAGTATTTTACACTAAGTTCAGTCGTTAGGGAGGAATAAAAGTATGCTGCAGTGTTGAGGGAGCAAGGGATTCACGTTGGGGCATACAGTAGCAGCACACTAGGAATTAAATAACACCAAAGTGAGTCACTGGGCAGATGAGATCGATGATAAAATTCAAATGAGCCCACTTGCGGCAATCCAGGGATGCTGATTTGCGCTGCAGGGTGAGCACTGCTTTATAAAGAAAATAAAACAAAAATGAATTCATCACACAATTCTTCACCCCAGGCAAAAGCCGGAATGCTTGATAAGAAAAAATGTATATCCCTGAAAACTAAGAGAGATTAATACAAAGCAATTCTTTCTTTTTTGCCTATTGTTGGCAAAGAAGGAGCACAGTATAAATGATTAAACCCATAGAAAACACCAAGCATCACCCCATCCAGATAAGGACAGACCTGCATTCTTTGCTGCAGTAGAAGTGGTACACATTTTTTAAAATAATTTGATTATAAGCATACAGAAACACAGATCCTCAAAACATATTTCACCTTATTAATTTGTAAGCTATTTCACCATGCAGTGGACTTTTGAGAGTAATGTAGAACATAATGGTTTGCATAAAATGTATGTGCGAAATTGTGAGCGTCTGACTATACTGACTGCTTTCATTGCTTCACCTCTTGTGATGCTGCAATGCCAAAAGCTTTTTGTGGCCCTCCAAGCCTCTGCAATCAAACTGTTCATACAGTGGTACCTCGGGTTAAGTACTTAATTCGTTCCGGAGGTCCGTTCTTAACCTGAAACTGTTCTTAACCTGGAGCACCACTTTAGCTAATGGGGCCTCCCGCTGCCTCCGCGCCGCCGGAGCCCAATTTCTGTTCTTATCCTGAAGCAAAGTTCTTAACCTGAAGCACTATTTCTGGTTTAGTGGAGTGTGTAACCTGAAGCATATGTAACCTGAAGCATATGTAACCCGAGGTACCACTGTATATATATGTACAGTAAGCCTGCAGCTTACGCAGGAATTACCTTATGAGGATCGTGCCAAAGCCGAAATTGTGTATAGTCAAAACACATTGGGTGCAATGGTGAGTGGGACTGCCAATGTCTTTTCCCCCAGATGCCCATCCATCATCATCATCATCATCATCATCATTATTATTATTATTATTATTATTACAGAAGTTAAATGTCTGTAAGCTGCCGGCTGTGTGTGTGTGTGTGTGTATCCGTGTATCCTTGAATTATTATTTTTTTAATACTGACTCTTCCCCTCCATACATTGCTGATCAACAATTGGGTCATTCATTCAAAGGCCCAATGAGTTCTGCTATCCCATTGATATCAATGGAATTTGAAGCACAGCCCTGGACCCAGAAGTAAATCTTTGAGTTCAATAAGGTTTGCTTCCTAGTAGTTGTGCTTAGGATTTGTGTGTGTGTGTGTGTGTGTGTGTGTGAGAGAGAGAGAGAGAGAGAGAGAGAGAGAACGCATGCATTTATGTTAGAATTTTCATATAACCTTTTTAAGGCAAATGCCCACTCAGGGAAGATTAGGATGCCTTTTAAATAAAAAACAAAACACTTTAAAGTACAAACAACAAACCAGCAACATTTTAAAAAAACAACACAATAGAAGCAAAGAACAGAAAGAAATGAACTCATAATCTGCAGATTCAGATGTACCTTATTTTGTCTGCATCGTACTCAGATTTAGGATTCTAGGATCGTCGGTTGCAATTTCTTACAATATAACGGCTCCAGTTTCCTTTCCGGAGCAAGCTCACCTTTTGTTCATTTTTACTGTGTGTGTGTTTAACCCACACACTGAGCTACTGTGGATCTCATCAAGTAAAACATAAATGTGAACGTTTGTATCAATGCCTCCTAAATGAACATGTGTGATCGGCAAACACACTCTTCCATTTTCTCGACAGAAACAAATTGTATCAGAGAGAACCGACTTCCTAATAATAATAAAAAACCAGGCCAAGTATTTGTGCCTTACCAATTTTCCGCATGGCTGACCTTGTCCAGATTTGTTGCCCTCTGATTAACTTTCATTTTGAATTGTCAATTTACCCGCAGAGTATCATGAGCAAAATAGTCACTGTGGCCCAATATTTTCAAGTCAGGCTGGGTGAGTCGGCTGCGCAAAGCCCGTGCCTGTGTACACCTCTCTTTTATAGCTGAAAATAATTTACTAAATACCTTAAAGCAACAGTCTCATTGAAGTTCATATTTCCTCTGGGCTCAAGCTGCAAAACATGCACGTTCTGCATTATAAATATTACACTCAATCAATGAGGGCTTCTTTGAAAAATTGCAGACAAAGTTTCTTTCCAAATGATCAGAGGAGATCACACTCCAGGGTTGTGCTTTGAAAAGCGGGAACAAGTGTTTCTACACTGTGTTTTGTGTAGCTTGAATACCATTCTTACACCAGAGACCTTCCTTTTGGAATTAGCCTAATAGTGTCCCTGGGAAATAAAAAAAGGAAGTGATTGGTCTATAAAAGTTCCATGGCCCCTACCATTTTCAGACTTTGGTCAGTTTTCTCCAGTGGAATAGGGGGAAATAACTTTCTGACCAGAAAGGGGAGCTGACTATATTATTGTAAGGTCTATCAGAAGGTGACCAGCTATAGAGATGAGTTAATGTAGAGAGAGCAAATGCCCCTACAGACCTTTGATGGATTAATTGATTGACTGATTGTATTTCTATGTTGCTTTCAATTCAAATGACTCTCAAAGTAGAAGTCGGATGGCCATCTGTCACAGATGCTTTAGTTGAGATTCCTGAAATTCAGGGGGCTGGACTAGATGATCCTTTCAACTCTACAATTCTACAATTCTATGAAATAGCAGTAACATAATTAAACATAAAGGGACATCAGAAATACAGCGTAAATCATATAAAATAATCAACAAATTGTCAGTAAAACAATTACAATCTACAAAACACCATTAACAAAGCAGCAATTAAAAATAAACTAAACATAACAATGATAACCAAAGTCATATTATATGATTAACAAACAATACAGCATTTATAATATTGTCTTGCCAAATGCAAAGTGGTTCTTTTAAATGAGATTCAGAAGTAATACAAAACACAAGTGAGTGAGTAGATTAACAATTTATTCTAAACAGCTAGCAACATACAGTGGTACCTCGGGTTACATACGCTTCAGGTTACATACGCTTCAGGTTACAGACTCCGCTAACCCAGAAATAGTGCTTCAGGTTAAGAACTTTGCTTCAGGATGAGAACAGAAATCGTGGCCCGGCAGCGTGGCAGCAGCAGGAGGCCCCATTAGCTAAAGTGGTGCTTCAGGTTAAGAACAGTTTCAGGTTAAGAACGGACCTCCGGAATGAATTAAGTACTTAACCCGAGGTACCACTGTACATACATAACCAAGCAAGCACTTCAATCTGCCACTTGGAAGCCCTCAAGATACGCTGAAGTGACTCCCTCAGGTAGCCTCAGTTTGCATGGCCCTGTGGCCATCAGTCCAGGCATGAGCTTCTAAGAACTCGGCCCAACACCATCTGATTTGTAAAGAGCTAGCCTGTTAGCCTGCACTGCTTGCTCGACTGGCTACATGCAGGTTATTCATTAGCCACCTCTCCCAATGCCTCACGCTCTCCAAACAATGTCTAATAGCAAAGAAGGGGAAGGTACCCAGCACTCCCGTCCACAAATTAGGCAGGGGTCAGCAAACTTTTTCAGCAGGGGGCCGCTGGTCCCCTGGCCCTCAGACCTTGTGGGGGGGGCCGGACTATATTTTGGAAAAAATATATGAAAGAATTCCTATGCCCCACAAATAACCCAGAGATGCGTTTTAAATAAAAGGGCACATTCTACTCATGTAAAAACACGCTGATTCCCAGACCGTCTGCAGGCCGGATTTAGAAGGCGATTGGGCCGGATCCAGCCCCCTGGGCCCTAGTTTGCCTATCCATGGATTAGGGCATTAAAGGCTGTTCCCAGCCATTAAAGAGTTGAACAAGAGATAGGCAGGAAGAAAAACCAGGTTAGATCACTAACTCCTCGAAATACAAATATCTTCCGGATAGATTGCTCATGCAAATATATAAAACAAAATTATCAACATCAACAAAATAATAATAAATTAAGCACTGTTAAGTTCATATGCACACCCTCCCTGCCCCCATGACTCATACTCTTTCCCTCCATTCAGTTCTTTAAAATATGCATAAGATACACATAATGCCCATTGTTAAGCCAGCTGGACCATAAAGAAGGCTGATCGCCGAAGAATTGATGCTTTTGAATTATGGTGCTGGAGGAGATTCTTGAGAGTCCTATGGACTGCCAGAAGATCAAACCTATCCATTCTTTTTTTTTTAATATTTTTTATTAAGGATTTTCTTGTTTTACAGAAGTGTAGTGCCTCTTTGTTTTTTTTCCTTCTTCTTCTTCCATGTAACGTTTTTACAAATCCGTTTCATTTGTTGAGGCATTAGGGGGAGAAGAAAACAGAAAGAAAAAAGAAAGGGGGGGTGGGGAGAGGGAGGATGGATGGGGGTGGGGTCGGGTGGCGGTGTTTCTATTATGTTTAATGTATGTAGAGTTTGGTGTCAGCGTTGCTTGTGTTGTTCACTTGTGTTCCTTTGGTGGTGAGAAACAAAGATCACCACAGCCAATCACAAGCAAACAATCACACCCTAAGCAAACCTATCCATTCTGAAGGAAATCAGCCCTGAGTGCTCACTGGAAGGACAGATCCTGAAGCCGAGGCTCCAATACTTTGGCCACCTCATGAGAAGAGAAGACTCCCTGGAAAAGACCCTGATGTTGGGAAAGATGGAGGGCACAAGGAGAAGGGGACGACAGAGGACGAGATGGTTGGATAGTGTTCTCAAAGCTACCAGCATAAGTTTGACCAAACTGCGGGAGGCAGTGGAAGACAGAAGTGCCTTGCGTGCTCTGGTCCATGGGGTCATGAAAAGTCGGACACGACAAAATGACTAAACAGCAACAACAAGCCAGCTCAGCAAGATGCCGGCCCTGGTGGAGATGGTGGGGCTCTCAGACCTTCTGAGAGTGGTAAAGGGGATCTTGACTCCAGGTAGCCTGCCCAGTTACCATTGGTGAGGAACCTGCCCACGTCACTCTCAATAATCGGGAGGTCTGTTTCCATTTGAGGAAGTCTGAGGTGAGCCTGTCTCTCCAGAATGGCAAGTCACAACTGTGCTCAGTGTAGAAGCCAACCAGGAGGTCTTGCAGCTTCCCCCCTTCTGATACCCACAGACAGGTATGTAGAGACAATTTATACCGGTGCTCAGTAGAACATGTGAACAAGTCTAATGGGAGGGGGGAATGCAGGCCTGATGGAGGTCTCCTACCTAGAACTGCATAACCTTTTCAGTCACAATGTGTGTTCTGTCTTTCACTTGGGGGGCAATAATTCTTTTCTCTGAAGGTGGAGGTGAATTAGCCTTCCCAGAGTATCCCAGCATTTTTGGGAGGGAGGGACATTCTATTTCTAGCATAGGGGAAGTTATAGAGGGATGGGGTGTGAACTGCAGATTTGTTTGGTGAAAGATTAGCTTCGAAGGCAGAGGCATATACGTAATTTGACAAATGGAAGTTGAAGGACAAGGAAGCTTTTTCAGCTACAGAAAATTCCTACATCATGGGCTTCTGGGTTCATTCAAACTAAGGAGGCACAAGCCATAATTTGTTGTCTTCTATCCCTCAGTGTGGTTGAGACAGGCAGAATGGTTTGATAGGTAGGTTTTGATAGGATTATTATTATTATTATTATTATTATTATTATTATTATTATTAAAAATTGTACACTGCCCTATACCCATAGATCTCAGCGTGGTTCACAACATAAAATCACAATATAACCAACACAAAATGTACAATAAAAACAACCCAATAATTCCCCATCCCTCATATCTAAGCTAAAGCCTCTGAAAACCACAAGAGGCTGATTTGGGAGTGGGGTGGAGAAGAATATAAAACCAAATAACCCCCAAGGCAAAGAAGAAGATTGGCCACACCAGTCAGGGCAGGTGGAGAGACCCTCCTTGCTTGACACCACCACCCCTGTTCACCGCAACCACCAGAGGGTGCGGACAAGGTGTGGGGGTGGGGGTGGTGGGTGATTTCCTCAGCTGCCAGCCTTGCCTGGATACCTCAGTAAAGGGCTGAGGGGGTTTGAGGAGAGTCCTCCCCACACTCCATGCTCCACCTACCTGCCTCTCTCAGTTGGGACGGGGCACTTCCACCATGCACTGCTTTGCTGTCCTCCTCCTCCTCTTTGGCCTGGATGTCCAGCACCCAGTTGATGGACTTCTGTGCCTGAGACAGAGCCTGCTTGGTGATGGTGTCAGCTTGGCACTAGTTCCATGTGAAAAGAGATTGGCTGTTAAACTACTCTTGGAGTTGTAGTTCCAAGAGGGAACTATCCTAACAGCCCTCAGCACCCTTAACAAACTATGTTGGTGTTCTTGTTTAGTCGTTTAGTCGTGTTCAACTCTTCATGACTCCATGGACCAGAGCACTCCAGGCACTACTGACTTCCACTGCCTCCCGCAGTTTGGTCAAACTCATGCTGGTAGCCTCGAGAACACTATCCAACCACCTCGTCCTCTGTCGTCCCCTTCTCCTTGTGCCCTCCATCTTTCCCAACATCATGGTCTTTTCCAGTAACAAACTATAGCTCCCAGAATTTTTTGGTGGAAGTCATGACTGTTTTAAGTGCTATCACTGGGAATTAAATGAATGGGGTGGATGTGGCCGCAGTCAGGAGCCCCAGCTGAATCAGTTCCACCAAACACACAGCCCCACCACACTAGCTGCTGTTTTTGCTCCAGTTTTTTGAAGACGTTCCTTCCTTTTCTGCCCAAGAACCGTAAGCCTGTATATCTTCTCAATTGGGATATAAAAAGCAACTAGACCAGAACAGATGAGCCATGCCAAAGACATAGGACATCTGTTTCCGTAACTGACATCAACACTTCGCAGACAATGTGAGAATCAGTCAAGACCAAATCTACTCACTTACCACTTCAATGAATAATTTAGCAACATTTGTTTTATTGCTTTTCCTTCTCAAAGAGCTTCTGCTGCCTTAGATGTTCCGCCTTGGACGTGCATCCTCTCCGGGGTTGATCAGGGCTGGATTCCTCGAGAGCAGATGCTTACTTTCGGGAGGAGATCAATTTTGGGGGATTTAATGCATCACATAAACAAGCCTTTGAAAAACGTAGTGGACCATTTTGGGAAGGAGTTAGAAGGCCTAACCAACAAGAAACAGGGAGAACTCTCCAGCAAAATGAGCTTGGGATACAATTGTTGCTACATAAAACAAATTCAATGTGTCATCGGGATGGTCCTGCAAAGCACCTGTTTCTGTTTCAGAGTTGTGGATCAATAAAGGAGAAGTGGGCTCACCATCTGGCAATATCAGGAGTGAGAGCCCCCTGTTGTGCTCAGGGAATTGATACTTAGAGCCCCAGCTGAAGTTGCTACTGATATCTCGCCTGGAGCAAAATGGGAAGCAAAATGCCTTTATCGTCACATGAAACGTCAGAGGAATTGCAGAGCTGCCAAAGGGACAGATATCACTTGCCACATTAGCCTGTTTTTTTGGAGGCAGCTGCATGAGTGCAATGTGCCTTTCTGGCACACAGAAAATTAAGACTTCCTTTCATGACAATGGCAAGCAGCTTTGGGGGGCAGTCACTCGGCAGTAGATATATTGTTGCATCATCTGGAGAATTTCATAAATATTAATTGCAAGCTACAGATCAATAAAGTGATTTCCTGTGATGATATTTTAGGTAAAGGTAAAGATACCCCTGCGTCCGACTCTAGGGTTGTGCGCTCATCTCACTTAAGAGGCCGGGAGCCAGCGCTGTCCGAAGACACTTCCGGGTCACGTGGCCAGCGTGACGAAGCTGCTCTGGTGAGCCAGCACCAGCGCAGCACACGGAAATGCTGTTTACCTTCCTGCTATAAAGCGGTACCTATTTATCTACTTGCACTTAGGGGTGCTTTCGAACTGCTAGGTGGGCAGGAGCTGGGACTGAAAGACGGGAGCTCACCCAGCCGCGGGGATTCGAACCGCCGACCATGCGATCGGCAAGTCCTAGGCACTGAGGTTTTACCCACAGCGCCACCCGCGTCCCATGTGATGATATTTTACCCTTCTCTAAATAAGTTTTCTTATTTAGCAGCATTGAGAAGGAAAGCGCATGCTACTGGCTTACTGATAGTGATGTCTGTTGAGAAATTTTGCTGGCCTTATCATGAGCCTTTGTGCTTCTCTGGAAATCACGAGATGTTTCTTCCCAAGCCAGAACACTCACATTCTGTCTTGCAATTTCATTTTAAGCTAAATTCGGAGGCCGTTCTCGTCTTATCTCATTTGCCCACTGTGTGGGGAACATAAGGACATTAATTTCCTTTTATTTCCAGACATTTCTAAGCCATATTTCAAGCTCATAGCCTTCCTAAGGTGGCTTACATTAATAACATTAATAACAAATGTAGAATTTCATTTAAAAAAACCACACACATTAAGACATGCAGTTCAAATATTCTTACCTACCCTTCACCATTGTATCTCAGGGCAGGTTACAGCAATATAATCATACAAATAAAAACAAATAAAACAACCCAAAACCAAAGCAGCAGAGTATAGGTTCAACAAAAGGAAACTGGTGGGTCTCACAAAAATACCTTAACTTTCAAAGCTTGTTGTTGTTGTTCATCATCATCATCATCATCATCATCCACCACTTAATTGCCAAAGTAATTACAAGCGTAAAGCCAATAACAAAAGACACACATAATTAACATAGACAATAAAGTGACTTCATCCAAACGTAAAAATAAACACCCACAATAAAAATGGACAGCAATACAAGTCCATTAAAACAGCACTACAATTAAAACAGTTAAAACAGGAGATGATAGGAATACTTGTCTAAACAGGTGTTTTGTTCCAGAACTGGCAGAATGCCAGTATTGTTGTGCCTTCTCATATTTCAGTAGGGAGAGCTGTAACACTGGGGCCAACAGTGGAACATGCCACCTGCATTACTGTAAGCACATATTCATGAGTCCATGGCAAAACTAAATGGTTTCCATATATTACAGAAGCTCAGTGATACTAGACACACCTCTGTGGGGAGGGAGCTCAACACTGGGTGGTGTTGATGTTTGCTATTGTCTATAGGAATCTCCTTGACCAGGAAGCCTCTTGGCTGTACTAATGACTAATGATACTCTCAGATACCCTCAGAGATTTCCAGGTCCGGAAAGCAGTTCTTCCAATACGGGAGGTGAACTTCCTGTTTCAAGACTGTAGCTTGCTTTGTACATTTATTTATATAAAAAAAGCTGTCTTAGTTACTGGAAAGTGAAGTTCCTTCTTGGCTCATTATCTTGATAAATCAAATGAATACAAGGCCTACTGACACTGAGACAAGTCTTGATTAGAAACAAATCTACCAAAATGACAACTGGAAATATAGACGTTCACACTACAGCACAATAAACCACGACAGAGGTCTCCATTATAATGCATTTCTGGTATAATAATTATCAAATAATCAATACTGAGTTAAAGTATAGAACGTGAAATATACTTCGGGTGTGTGAAAGTCCTTAAATTTATCTAATCTAAGTGCTGTTTCTTGGTTAAACAACTGCTACATTAGCATAAAGAATTGCAATCCTTGCTTCCAGTCAGTTATATATATGCCTTCCCTTCCATTTCTCTTCTCCTTTCTTTCTTTTGCCGTTGTAATCAAAACCTGCATTTGCTCCCAAATACCAAAACGACTGCAACAAAGACAAGTACAGGTGTTTAAATAATTGCTCTAGTTTTTCGTTCTTGCCAAAGGATGTTCAAAAAGTACATTTCACATTGACTTTGCCTCTGGTGCCTTCTACAGTCACCACGGCTGCTGAAATTGTTGCTGACTGCCCAGCTGCGGAGAAGCCCCACTTCCTCAAGATGAAAATACCTGGAGCTACCTGGGCTTGGTTGCTAGGTAACGCATGTCTGGGAAGCAGGGCTACTGAAACTCAGGCCCAGAGGCCAAATGCAGACTCACGGCCTCTCTGTCTCACCCTCAGGACTCTTCCCAAGCCATCTGTAGTAGGTGGTGGGAATGTAAGAAAGTGAAGGACTTCTGGGAAATGATTTATAATGAGATTTTTAAAAATGTTGAAATATACATTTGTAAAAAACAAAACAAAACAGAAGCCCTTTTACTTGGTATTGTAGGTACAGAGAGGTAAGTGTGATAAAAAAGTTTTTATATGCCACAACTGCGACAAGAATACTATTAGCCCAAAGATAGAAGCACGAAGAATTACCAACAAGAGAAGAGTAGCAGATGAAATTGATGGATTATGCCGAGTTGGCGAAATCAACTGGGAAAATTTGGAACCAGCAAGACCAGACTTTCCTGAAGGACTGTAAGAAATCCATGATATATTTGAAAGACAATTGTAGTCAATCAACATTGTTTGTAGGGTTACAAGAAGTTTTGTAAGGAGAACTATATGAATTATTGCAAAAGAGGACTAAGAAGGAGTTTATTTAGGATTTGGATTTAATAGCAATAACTATAATAATAAAATGCAAAATTAGAAAGGAAGTTAGAAAACCATCAGTCGAGGTTGATGGAAGTCCTAGGCTGTGATAGCCAAAGGTTTGTTATGTTGTTTAAAATGGGATGTTATGTTTGGAAAACATGTGTAAAAACCATGTGTGTGTGTTTCTGTGTGTATAAAGCCATGTGTGGTAGGAGTTGGGAGACCAGGGTTCAAATCTCCCACTCAACGGGGGGGGGGGGGCACTAGGGGGCGCATCGGAAGATGGCTGACAATAACATTTCTCCAACCCACACGAGGTAATTTGGAGGCTATGATGGGAGTAATTAGCCTCCCTACCCCCCCAGGCCCTTGCCTGCTGTGCCCTATACCACCCCCGAATTTGTGGGGATGGGGGCACTAGGCACAAAGCCCTCCTGTGGGATTCCAGCACTCCTGGACGCCGTCCCTGATCCGCGCCACTAGCTGCAAGAACTTCAAAAGAAACAATCTGGATGAAGGAATGCACATATTTCAAGGAAGGAGAGGGAGCAAAGACTGCTAACAGAAGATATCTCTGATAAAACAAGACAAGAATAAAACATGAGAAGATACGCCAAGATACGGTATGGCAAATGACTGATGGGGGAGGGGGAAAAACTTTCCTTTCTTTCCTTATGTGATTAAACAAGAATCCCCTCCCCTCATGAGTCAGAATTGTCGTTTTAAAGACTTAAGCTGTGGATTTAAGGCTGTGTGGAGATAAACTTTCGAACCAAAGCATGTTTTAAGAAGAGCGTGGAATGTATAAGAGCTTTGGAATGACGCAGTTAAAAATGCCGTCGCCATATTGGGAAGTTCTGTCGGAGGTCTTGAGTCTGGGAGGAGAAAGAGAGAAATAGAGCTGTTTATATATTGTGGGTGAAACTCCTCAGAGGGACTTAAGAGCGACAGTTTTACGAGATCAGTGATGGAAAGAGTGATGTTATCTATGAAGGTGATGATATATGGAAACCATCTCGATTTGAGGATTGGAAGAATGGAAAATTCACACAGGATTATTATTGGTGTTTATCAGCTTAAGGAGACTATCAGAAGGGATCATAAAGAAAAAAGAGAAAATATATGAACAAGATGTGATGTGGAAACAGCAAGATAAGACTGGATAGAATTATGAACTTTGTTTGGACTGATTTGGACATTAACGCAGTAGCAAGAAGATGATCAGAATCCCCCTTCGGATCTTGAAATATGGGTCCCCCCAACAAAATTTAAAATTCGGCTTTGTAATTCGGAATTTATGTGATGTGATTTAATTTGATTTGATTGGCTGGTTAATAAAAATTATTTAAAAAAAAAAAAACAAATCTCCCACTCAACCATGAAGCCCACTGGGTGACTTTGGGCCAATCACAGTGTCTCAGCGTGACCTACATCACAGTGTTGTTGCAAAGATAAAATGGAGCAGGGAGAATTATGTATACCACCTCGAACTTCTTGGAGGAAAGGTGGGATATAAATAATGTTACAAAAGTCAGGTGCCTGCCCCTCTCTCTGCCAAGCGGTAGCAATAGCCCATGGTGTCCCAGGCACCCACACAGGGTCTGTGTCTCTTCAGAGAATTGAAGACATGGCAGAAACTGTTGCGGCTTTGAGAAATATGGTTTATTCATCCATCTGCATGAAGGGAGTCCAGATCTTATGGCCTGGTCATTTCAACAGGCAGCCTCACAGGCAGCTTCAAGCCAAAATGGATCTCAGCGCTCTCTTTTTTGCTTAAAAAAAAAAAAAAAAAGCCCAACAACTTTGGGCAAAAAAAAAAGTCAACAACTTTTCTGCCTGGATGTTTTTTTTTTCCAGGTAATGCTTTTCATGACATCTCCTTGGCAGCACCACATGAATGTCTATGTGTGTCAGGCTATGAACTGATGCCTGTAGCTGTCCCATTAATGGCAACAGTAGAGAAACTTGTGGGTCTCCAGATGTTGGACTACAACTCCCATGAACCCCAGCCAGTATGGCCAATGGTCAGTGATTATGGGACTTGGACTCTAACATCTGGAGGACCTCAAATTCCCCACTCCTGCTTTAACAGCAGTTATTGACTGGTAGCAGTTAGGTGCTCAGATTTATTCTGCCTGCATCTCTGTCTTCTTCCATTGATCTCTGCTTTTTTATTTTTTAAAAATAGGACCTACCTGGGCCTACCTGGCACAACCCCTGTCACGTTGATGCTGAGAACAGGTAGCACCCTTTAGCTTTGTCTAAACAGGGGCAGATATGTTTTTCATTTATTTCGGCGGGCTTCCTAGTTTATAGCACTAAAGATTATTACTTTGTTTTGAAGGCATGTTTATTAGACTGTTTTATCTGGTTTTATGCTTTGGGAAAGGTGCTGAATAAATTTTATAAAGAAATACATAACTAGTTAGAACAGAGGAAAGTATATCAGAACACTAAGCCTTCTCCATCTGGAAGACTAGAGCTTTGAGGTAATGGCAGGTGTATTATGTCTCTGCCACTTGGCTGATGTATAATAGTGAACAGGGAAAATAAAAGTGCAGAGATATTATGCTTTAAGCACATCATCATCTTTTCTTGCTTTCATTTATAACTCCAATTTAGATCTTCTTGGATCCCGCATAGCCTCTTTGTTAATTATCCCTTTTTCTCCCTGCTGCTTCACCCCCCCCATTTAATTCAAGAGGAACATGAAGTTTTAAAAGATCTTTAATGCCCCTAAGACACCAATTTTTCTCTTTATATAATAACACTTTAATTCCTCTAGCATCACCATTTGCCTCTTGTATATCTTTCTTCTCTGATATGTTTTTGTGCCAGGGTAGATTAAAGCTTTGCTGTTTTCAACCTTTCCTAAAAAGCCAATAGAAAGAAAACCAAGTACTCAAACCACAATTTTCCGGCCTTTGTAACTTATCACAACAATATCAAAATAAGCTCCAGTAAACAAGAGGGGAAGACTCAAGAACTACAGAAGCAGACCTCTGAACACTCAAAGCAGCCTTTGGAAGGCAAAGCCCATAGAATGATTCCTGCTACTCCCCAGAGGAGGGGGAGACGAGTGGTGATGATAGGTGACTCCCTATTGAGGGAGTAGTGTGTGGAGGAAAGTAGTGTGTGGAGGAAACAGGGTGTCATGGGAGGTGTGCTGTCTTCTGGGTGCAAAGGTCCACAATGTGATGGAGAAGTTGCCCACTGAACACCACCCCTTCTTTCTGATTCGTGTAGGTACAAATAATACTGCCACACATAGCCTCCAACACATAGCAAGAGACTATGAGACACTGGGCAGGGAGCTGAAGAGACTTGGGGCACAGGTAGTCTTTTCATCACTCCTTCCTGTTGAAGGTCGTGGTTCAAGAAGAGAGAGGAAAATACTTGAGGTAAACCATTGGCTGCACAGGTGGCGTCGTCAGGAAGGATTTGGTTTATTGGATCAATAAAGGTAGGACATTTGGAGAGAGATGGGCTGCAGTTGGCAAGAATGTGTTTGCCAAGAATCTTGAGAATCTGACCAGGAGAGCTTTAAACTAGATCTTGAGGGGGAGGGAGAAAACAATATGAATGTCAAAAGAGCACCTAGCACTGGGGATAATAGCTACATGTATGCACAGGAATGATGTATGGACATTTTGAATGATGTATGGAAGTGAGAGCTGGACCATAAAGAAGGCTGATTGCTGAAGAATTGATGCTTTTGAATTATGGTGCTGGAGGAGACTCTTGAGAGTCCCATGGACTGCAAGAAGAACAAACCTATCCATTCTGAAGGAAATCAGCCCTGAGTGCTCACTGGAAGGACAGATCGTGAAGCTGAGGCTCCAATACTTTGGCCACCTCATGAGAAGAGAAGACTCCCTGGAAAAGACCCTGATGTTGGGAAAGATGGAGGGCACAAGGAGAAGGGGACGACAGAGGATGAGATGGATAGTGTTCTCAAAGCTACCAGCATGAGTTTGACCAAACTGCGGGAGGCAGTGGAAGACAGGAGTGCCTGGCATGCTCTGATCCATGGGGTCACGAAGAGTTGGACACGACTAAACGACTAAACAACAACATGCACAGGAAACCAAGGTAGTACTTCAGAAACCTGCTAAAGGGCAAGAAATTACAGGAAGGCAGGTTAGCGCCTCCGGCAATGGCTGAATTCCTCTGATCGGGAGGAACTTGCCATGGCGAAGGCGGAGACCCACTAAAAACCACAGGCGGGAGAAGCCTGTGGACGTGGGATTCGGCTGGCACCTTTTGCGCCTCCCCTACTTGCGGGGAAACCCGGTTTCGGGGATCCGGAGCGACGTGGGGTGAGTGGCGCGGTGCTTTGAATCGACTGCTTTTTTCATGGAGTGAAGCCGCATTGCTGTTGCCGGAGAGCGCTGACTTTTTCCTGCGGACAATTTGATCTTCAAACAACTACCCGTGAGTAGAACGGAAAATTGGATTTTTAAACGTCTTAATTTGGCATCGAACGGGGGAGGTTTTAAACAGGAAGTCCGCCTCCCCTTTTTGTAAATAGACTAAAGCAAAGAGGTTGCAAGCTAAAGTCTTGGAAAGTTTTTTGTAAAGAATTAAATTTCCATCGGCTAAAATTGTTAAACCCCCCTTGGAAGCAGGAGAAGAGGGGGGAAATTTTAGATCGTCTAAGCCTGCAGGAGAGAGAGTGAAGAAAGATAAATTATCACCGTTTTGAACCTGGAAAAGGGCTGCCAATAAAAGTGACGTTTTGGGAAAGTTCATTGACTGTGAATAAAACCTATGTGGACAGATAGCTAAACAAGAGAAATATATTGTTTCCATTGTTTCCTTTTGCGCTCAAAAAGGAGCAAAAGTAACTGAAAATTGAAACTAATTTTGTTGCTGGATCTGCGTTTAAAAGGATTGATACAAATAGAAATTGTTCCCTCTAGAGGGAGTCTTTGAAACTGTTACAGGAGTGGATCTAGGGAATTTCCCAGCTGCAGAGATAAAAGACCGTGAGAATCAGGAATTGACCTTGAACGGGTAAGAATGTCGACAGAAGAAGCTTTAGTGATTGCATTTTGTAAGATAAGTGCTTTATTGGATCAGCTTCATAAGAAGACAGATGTTATGATTATTGAAATTGATAATCTGGGACAAAATGTGACTGACTTGGGACAAAAATGAACATCTATACAGAAACTACGACATGGCAAGTTGTGGAGAAGGCGAGGGAGGAAGTGGTTGTTGAACCTCAAGTAATACAAGTGGAGAGAGCCCCAGCCTTACAGAGGCAATTTGATGAATATAAGTTGTTGCCTTCTATGACCGAATTTAGAGAAAGTCAGATTTTGAGAATCGGAGCCTCGCTTGGACTGGAGAAGGAAAGATGGACAGATCCCCTTATACAGGAATGTTCTGGCTTTTGGGATTTGGATTTGGGTCAGGAGGAGATTGGAGTTGTGGGGGCTTCCAGCTTTGGAGGGATTTTGAAACATGTCCTGAAATATCTTTTGGACTTTAATTTTGACTACGGAGAATGGGCTGACCTGTTGAGAAGGAATAAAGACATTGTTAGGTTGGAGCTTCCCCGAGATCTACTCCTCAGCGCCAAAGGAAGGAAATTAAGAACAAGATCAGCAGAAGATAAAGTAAAGCGTATGTATAAATATGAAGAAGATCCACAGAAGGGACATGGAAAAGAGTTAAGAGCCTCAGACAGAAGATCACCAGGTTGATGGTAAGATAAGGTTAAAATAAATTAAGATAAGAATGGATTTGCTGAAATAATTAATAACTAGAATACAAAAAAGGGAGGTGTGAGGAGGTCGATGAAACAAGTAAATGAAAGACAAAGAAATGGAAAAATTGGATGTGTTTTTAACTGTTTTTGCTTTTATTTTTGTTTTGGATGTATTTTTTGTGTATTGTAATGTATTGATTTGTTTTGCTTAATTTTTTTTCTTTCTTCTTCTTTCTGTAATCTTTAAACTTTTAATAAATATCATTTTTAAAAAAGAAAGAAATTACAGGAAGGAAGCAGCTGCAGGGAACAACTCATGGTTTCAGTTGTCTCTACACAAATGCACAGAGGATGGGAAACAAAACAAGATGAGGGGATCATCTATCTTGGATCTAGTCTTCACCAATAGGGAGGAACTGATTGATGAAGTGGAAGTCAGGACTAGAGGACAAGCCAGAAGGCAGCATCAAGGAGCAATTCAGAAGACTAATCTCCTGATTAGAATAATCAAGGATGCAGTACCAGGGCTTTGCAATGTTAGCAGAGCAGCTGGGAAAAAAGCAGATAAAAGCAGATAGAGTCCAGAGAGAAAAGAAACAGATTTTTTTAAAACACATTTTTTAATTGACATTTTTAAACAATTGAACAAATCCAATTCAATTTCTATACTATATTCCCTTAAACTTTTGACTTCCCACCCTTTCTTCCATGATGTTTCTATTCAAATCATTCATCTACTGCCATAAATATAATATTTCTTTAAAACATATATCCTACATAACATTCCTTTATCATTCTCATTCCTTTGCTTATATTTCAAGTCCTGACTGAAATTTCATTAAGAAAAGAAACAGATGTAAGCTGAACAAATAAAGGGTATAAATTGAAGAGAAATGAAACAGAGGTTTGACTTTCTTAGGCTAGGCCTACACAAGGGAAAAACTCATTCAGAATGACTTTGCTCTCCAACTTCATGAGTTGTGAAATCTCAATGGTCTTCCGCACTGAAAGCAAACTCCGAGCTGACTAGAATCTCCAGAGTTGCTGTCATTCAGATCGGAAGCAGAATTATCCCCTTAAATCACACACTGGATGGTCCCTGCTGTTCCACTTCCTGCAGCAGGAAGAGGAAGCCCTTGCGTATTCCTTCCTGTCCAAAAGGATGTCAAGTGTCAAGTTCTTCACCAGGAAGGTTTCAGCCTGCAGTCCAGTAGTTCTCCACATGGGGCAGATGGACATAGATTCTAGCTGCTCCTGGCAATATTTTATTCATATCTTAGGGTATCAGCCCTGGTTTTCCAGGTGGATAGTAGTACTACTAAATTGTCCAGCCATATCCTCAACTTCATCGCTCTCCTCCTTATGATGTCATAATTATGACAGGGTGGCAAATCCAGAAATGTGTGATGACATCATCATGACTTAGACTGTAATCAAAGCCAATAGAAAACCTTTCCTCATCCAACAATTGTAAGTCAAGGATCAGATCGTACCTTTCACACACTTGTACGTTTGCCCTTCCTGTTCATGAATTAAAACAACACATACTTCTTTGATTTTTCTTCTCTTTTTGAGAACAAAATATCCCTGGCTCACTGGAAACTCATACATTTCTCAGAAAATAATAGGCAATGTTCTGAGCAGATTTAAAATGTGCAAGCTGAATTAAGGGATAGAGAAGGTGCAGGGGAAGAGTTCATATAAAAATAAATTGGTGTGGTGATATTTAAGTGAAGGCAAATGCAAGTTTAATATCAAGCCCTATTAAAACAATTGAGAATCATGAGAGCTGATTTATTATTTATATAGCACACTAAAAGTTATCTGTAAAGGAAATTGTGCAATATGTAGTAAATTAGACTGAACTGAACTATAAATTCGGATTAAGTTTTATACTGGGTTTAATATTTAATGTGCCATCAGAACTTGCAGTTTCATTTACAGTAGCTCAAAGTTCAGGAGGAAGTTCAGAGGCGTCCCAAGAGAAGGATTTGTGTCCTGCTGCGTTGGCAATGCCTTTGCTCAGAAAATCTCCATAATTCTGCACACCTCCTATTTATTTTGCTGTCCCTGTGTTTGAGCCAGCAGTTTGCCATGAAGAGGGGTGGAGACTGAATGCACAAAGAATACAAAAATAAACAGCACTGTGAGCTGCTGGGGAGCTCTGTGAGAAAGGCCAGTGCCAGAACCTGGTATCCTTTGGCACCTACTTGGGTCCCAATGTCCTGGTATTGCTCACCGCTCATGCCTGTCCTGGGGAATGTGTCATGGCTCATTGGGAGAGCACATGCTTTGGACACAGATGGTATCAGGTTCAATCCTTGGCCTCTTCAGCTTGGGCTGGGAAAGGCCCCTCTGTTTTGAACTCTGGAGAGACACTGCCAGTCAGTGTAGACAAGACTGATGGGCCTATGGTAGGGTTACCAGATGTCCCCGGTTCCCGGGGACAGTCCCTGAATTTGCAAATCTGTCCCCGGACAAATTCTGACCCCAGAATGTCCCCAGATTTGCAAATCTGTCCCCGGGAAATGTGGCAGCAGCAGCCTCAGCAGCCCAGAGCCAGCCTGGTAGCGCAGTTGGCTCTGGCTGGCTTCAGGAGCTACTAGCTGCCCGCTGCCATGGCGCCCACCATTTTTCCTCGCCGGAAGTCCCCATATGATGTGTTGCAGTACAGATCTCCTGCCCACTTCCCCCTTTGTTTTGACTGATCGGGGGAGGCTTGGGTGTTGCGGGCAGGCAGTCGTTGCCCAGCTTTAAAAAAACTCTGGGCATTTATGTTTCACAGGGTGCGAAAGAAGGGCTTTGCACCTTGCCTGGCAGAGAAACCTTGTGCCTTGAGCCCCTGCTGTGCAATGGCCACCTGCCTATGACTCCTGAGCCTCCCCCAATCTGTCAAAACAAAGGGAGAAGGGGGAAGGAGATCAGGGAAGGCTCAGGAGTCACAGGCGGGTGGCACGCCATTGCCCAGTTTTTTAAAAACTCTGCGCATTTATGTTTCACAGGGTGAGAAAGAAGGGCTTTGTGTGCTTGGGCCCAGGGTCTTTTGCATCACCATCCCCACTACTGACTCCCTGTTGCTACTCAGCTTCATAAAAAAAAAAGTGCCCCCGGATTCATTGAAAAAAATCTGGTAACCATAGCCCATGGTCTGACCCTGTATAAGTCAACTTTCTGTGGCTTGGAATAGTAGTGACAAGGGATCGCAACCCAAAGTGCAAGTCAGAGCTAACTGGCAGTTCTTTTTTTTTTTTGGAATTTTTTTTTTTAATAATGATATTTATTAAAATTTTGTTTAAGCAATAAAAGACATACATAATAACATAGCATTTTCCAATATCCACATTTCATTCTCATCTTTGGACTTCCTCACATCTCTTGTTCCTGCATTCTAAACTCATAGATTTTGCTAGCAAATTATTAACTTGTTTCAATTCCTATAATGTAATTTTCCAGTGTTAAATCTCAAATTTTAGAATTTAAATCACTCTTTTAAAAACTTAATTTTAACATACTATTTATCCAAAATTTGTCTTTTCTTTCAATTGCATTTAGATTTATATTCCTTATAACTAATTTATTGGAGCCATGTTATTACTAATCTTACATCTTTCTTCACATTCATACAATTTACAATGTTTTTGTAAATAGTCCTTAAATTTCTTCCAGTCAGAGCTAACTGGCAGTTCTATTGCACCCAGAGAACCCTGGCTACAAAGTGGTATGTATGTGTTTTGCTTAGCAGCCAGGTAGAACCTCGGAAGATTCCTCCAGCCTGAGGTTTCTAGAGGCTAGCGTATCCAACATGTGTGACTGTTGCAGCTGCACTCTTCCTTTTTGCCAGAGGCCCGGCCTGATCTGTTTCATTCCTCTTATCAGTTTGTGGCCCTTAACTTCCTGGATTCAGGTTGCTTTATTCAGCCACTTCTGTTAAAACTGTGCCACCCTCCCCTCTTTTGGTCTAGTACCTTGGGCGCTGGGTCTACCTGCCATCTTAATTTCCCGCAATGCCCCCATCATGGCATTGATCTAAAGCACCAAGTGACATTAAAATGGCAGCTCCCAATGAGGGCCAGCCTCACTGAAGAGAGGCAGAAGCCTCAGGTGACAGATGTTGAGATGTGTGGGGGCGGTGGCAGCAGCAGCAGGTCCCTGCTCTTCCTTCTGAGCCCCCTAGACTACCCCTGTGATTTTCTGAAATAATTTGTGGTGAGCCCTTTAAGTTAGCCAGCTGCCCACTGGTGTGGTACAAGACACTGTTCCAACCATTGTTGATGTACAAGTCAACTTCCAGTTGGTTTCTATGTGTTCCAAGGCAGTGGCCCCTCACAAAACAGCAATTCCTGGAGTTTCCTGTGAGAAGGGGTTGATTGTTAGACCACCCTGGGAATGGTAGCTCTGCAAAGGAACTAGGGGTTTTCTAACAACTATTGACACTCGTAACAAACTATAGCTCAGATAATCCTATGGGGGAAACCATAGCTGTTTAAAGTAGAATTATAGTGCTTTAAATGTATGGTGTGAATATGACCTTATTGGGCAAGTCTCTCTCCCCCCCCCCCCCCATTACTAGGCAGATAGATAGAATCTGCAATTTGTTTGCCTGGCCCCATTGAAATTTTACACAACACGCATCACAATCATGGTACTGTGATTTTAATTGTCGTAAGTTGCCCTGGCTGTGGCATATACATTAGAAGAGCAGGGGAGAAATAATCATATAAATAAATAAATAAGTTCTTAGACGTTGTGGAAAGGTCTACTCTCAGTGTGAACTTTCAGACTGCTGAGCTCAGCGAAACAGATGGAGTTTTCTTTCAAGTGCAAAAGGAACAGCTCCCTGGAACACACATCGATATTCCATCTCCTTGGCTATATGGTCACCTGACTTAGGGAGAAAAGAGGTCCAACTGAACATTGTTTCTGTCATATAAGACAGCTGCTTTCTTGAATCACCAGAGCTGATGAAATTTATTCCTCAATAGAAGAGATAAATCCCAATATTTCTCCAGCAATAGTTATGAACTTAATCCAGGCCTGAAATAAATTCCAAGAGCATAATAGACTCTCGGCAGAAATGTTTATTTATCTGCCATTTTCTTTGATTGATAAATTCATAGCAAGAAGGGTATACCTAAGAAATGAAAAACATGCATATAGATGGGCTAATTCTTCCTCGCAGGACACATGCAATAGCAGCAGGATAATTAAATATTAATTTAAAAACAATTTTATCTTGAATTTGCTTGAAGAAGGGAACTGTGGTTGGCCCAAGAAGCAATGAATGAAGTGGGATGATGGTCATTCTTTGAAGAAGAAGAAAAAGAAGGAAGGTAATACCTAGAATATTTTCATGGGCCAGCCTAACCTAATTTATAGAGTTGCTGTGAGGATAAGACTGGGGAAAGGGAGAGCCGTGTATGCCACCATTGGAGGAAAGATGAGATAACAGAAATAAATTAAACAAATGCATTAAACAAATTGTTCTTGGAATTTCAAGCCACATACACTCATTTAAATATTTGCAACATTATATCTATTGTTTCTCTTAAGATTGGTTGCTCCAGCACAATATATCTTCTCTAGAAATCCATATTGTAGACCATGGCTTAGAGATATAATACCAGCTTTGTATGCCAAAGGTTCCAAGTTGAACATCTCCAGGTAGGACCAGGAGAGATCTTCTCTAAAACCCCGAAGAGCCACTGCCCGTCAGTATAGGGAATATTTAGCTGGATGGACCAAGAGTCTGATCCAGTCTACTGCAGTATATCTCAAGGGCTGTCACATGGAGGATGGAGCAAGCTTGTTTTATCCTGCTCTGGAGGGCAGGATTCAAACAAATGGTTTAAAGTTACGAGACAGAAGATTCTGACTGTGCTGGTCCCGGGGGGGTTACCATGCGGTGCGGTCCGAGTCCAGTCCGAGGTCGAGGGTGTGGTATGGTGGTTGTCTGTCAATGCTGAAGCGGGGTCCAAGGCAAGGAGTCGGGTGAGGTCAGGAACTCTGGCAGAAGAGCAGGACAGGGTGCCAGCAGGAACAGGTTACCAGCAACGTTGCTCCCGCAACCTGGGACTGGGCTGGCTGGCTTTTATCTCCTCTGAGGCATAGCGCGGCCCCGGTCCACAGGTGACTTACCTCTCCTGGCCTGGAGGCGAGCACTCCTCCTGCGAGAACTTAGTTCCCTCCGCCTCTCTGCCCTGAGCCTCTGCAGCTTAGGAGAGTGCTGGAGGCCCCGCAGTGAGTGCCGCCCAGCATTTTGTCACTCCCCCTCAGTGGTGACACCCGGGGCAGCCCACACCCACCACACCCCCTTCCTCCACCCCTCATTCTAGAGCAATGGCCAAAGTGTGATTCCAGGGCGTTATGGCCATCAGGACGATGTGGCAGACTATAGATTTTTAAAAATGCCTTTTGCAACCTTTCTCCAGTTACTGTCACACCCATCTCAGAGATGTGCCAACACGAAATGTAGTTATAATTATTGTGATTGGGCAGCGGGTGAAAGGTTACGGGAAACCTTCCAAGAACTTTGTTTTTATCACTCAAAAGAGGAAGGAGTTTTTAGAAAGTGTTCCTGAAAACCAATTTTTTTTCTCCTCTCATTTAAAGCTAGCCACAGTAAGCTTTTGAAGTGCTCAGGTCTGAAGTGTCATTACTGCATTCCCTGGGCTTGGCAACTTTTTGTACATGACAAGATTGGCTTCTCTGTACACACAGACCTTTCAAAATGACAGTTTTTAAGAAAACCCCAATGTTGCTTTCATAATGCAGCTAGGTGATTGAGTGACATTTGGTTACACTGTTTTATGACATGCGGCATGTACCTTCCTGCCTTCTGAGCCAATAAAATGAACATTTTGAAAGAGACAATCTTTTAAGTGTGTCACATAAACCATATCCTTGTTACTTCTGACACCATTTAAAAATGGCTAGTTGTAAGAAGTGGAAGCTTAGGGATGACACTCAGTGAAGCTATGCCCTGCATTGCAGAGGGCTTGTGCACATGTTAAATGTGGTAGCACCTTTTAGAGAGGTAGGAGGCAAGAAAAGGTAGAGGACTTTCAATCTCTGCAGGCATGCAAGCAAAGAAACTAGATAGAAACTATCAAACCAAACCAACTGAATGTTACTTCAATTAGTTGAGGGACTTTCTTTTAACTTTCAATAACACCAACAGATATCATCTAGCTTATATACACATTTACCAGAGGATTGAGCAGATAAGATCAATAGTGAGTCCAATGGTCAAGAAGGCCATTACTGCACATGCTGTAGAGCAGGGGTCAGCAAGGTTTATCTTGCCTGAGAATTGTTAGAACCAAAGACCAAGGTACTATCTAGAATGTATAACTTGCTGCTAAAATGGAATACACAAGACGAAATGGTTAAATCGGCTATGATAAAATGGGCACAGGACATTGGGCATAACATTATGTTTGAGGACCACTGGGCTGAACTTCACCGCATGTAATGCTCTGAAGGAAAATGTAATGAAAATGATATATAGATGGTACATGACCCCAGTTAAACTTGCCAAAATATACCATTCGTCTGATAATAAATGTTGGAAATGCAAAGAAAATGAAGGAACATTCTTTCACCTCTGGTGGACATGCCCTAAGGTGAAGGTCTTCTGGGAAATGATATATAATGAGCTGAAAAAGGTATTTAAGTATACCTTCACAAAGAAACCAGAGGCCTTCCTTCAGGGTATTGTCGGCCAGAAGGTGTTAAAGAAGGATCGAACATTTTTTATGTATGCAACAACGGCAGCAAGGATTCTCATCGCAAAAAACTGGAAAACTCAAGATATACCCACACTGGAAGAGTGGCAGATGCAGCTGATGGACTATATGCAACTGGCCGAGATGACTGGCAGAATCCGTGATCTGGGAGAAGAGAAGATGGAGGAAGACTGGGAGAAATTCAAGATGTATCTACAAAAACATTGTAATTTGGTTGAATGTTAAGAAGGATGCTAGATTATAAAAAATTGGCCACCACTAAACTAGATTTAAATTTGATGATAAGTGAGACTAAAGAAAATATAAAATTTTTTGGAAGAAGTGCTAGATTATATTTGAATGACTGGACATGAGATTGTAAACAAGTTGATAATTTGTTTGGAAAAAAATTTTAACGATGTAAATGGGAGCGGGAGACGCGAGGGAGTCCAAAGAAGTGATGAAATTGTTGTGATAGAAGTAAGATCGTTTATTATTTGTGCATTTATATTTAAAAACTTTAATAAATATTTATATATATAAAAAAAGCAAGGTTTATCTTGCCTGGGCCAGATTGGTCCCGCAGAGATCCCCCCATAGGCCGGATCACATGTGTGTGTAATCGCGCGCGTGCGATTTCTGGTGTCTGTGCAGATGCAATGTCCGGTGCTGTGGAAATGAGTCCTTGTGCTGCGCTGCACTGGTTTAGTGCAGCGCACGAGTGGGCGGCTTAGTTTGGGGGCGGCTCGGCGGCTGGTCAAACGACCTCCGCAGGCTGCTTCCAGCCCATGGGCCTTAGGCTGGTGACCCCTGCTGTAGAGGAAAATGAGGGGAAGATGGGGCTGCTCAACCTGGGAAGGTAACCCATCTAAGGAGAAGGAAAACTTTGCAGCTATACTCATTCATGAGAAAGGCATCAGGAGTAAACCAAAGGGCCTTCTGGCGGTTCCCTCACTGTGAGAAGCCAAGTTACAGGGAAACAGGCAGAGGGTCTTCTCAGTAGTGGCACCTGCCCTGTGGAACGCCCTCCCACCAGATGTCTAAGAGAAGAACTACCAGACTTTTAGAAGACATCTGAAGGCAGCCCTGTTTAGGGAAGCTTTTAATGTTTAACAGACCACTGTATTTTAACACTTAGTTGGAAGCCACCCAGGGTGGCTGGGGAGACCCAGCCAGATGGGCGGGGTATAAATAATAAATTATTATTATTATCTGATGCCTTGAGGGACATATTCAGGAGAAGAAAGGGCTAAGGAGTAAACTCTACACAAATCCAGAGTAGAGTCCTTAAGAAAGTTGGATAGTGTCTTGTATGCCTCCTTCCAGCAACCCCTACAGCCAAGCTGGTGCCAAATGTGTAGCCAAGACGGGAGTCTTGTTGTCTGGGCAGCTCAGGACTTCCATATACACTACCCAGGTTTGCACCGCAGAGAGATCTGTTCAATGCTGCTAATGCAGCAGAAACAATGCAGAAGGCAGTAGCTTTGAGTTACCAGTCTCAGCAGCCACAGGAGGCGCTGTGATTCTCCAGCAGTTTGGCTTTACCCCCCAGAGGCACAATCCATTGTTTCTTGACACAAAATTGGGCTTATTTCTGTGAGGGACTGCACTGTAAGTTGTGCCCAGAGTAGACACAGTAAAATCAATGGGTGAAAGTTAATTATGACTAAGGATTTGTGAACTTTAGAGGAGGGTCCATGCATCTGTGGTAGAGCCACTGTTTTAGATTCAAAAGGTTCCATGTTCAATCCCCAAGAACTTTAGGTAAGGTTGGGGACGCCTTCCTGTCTGACATCCTGGAGAGTCACTGTCAATGAGGCCAAACTGAACTAGATGGATCAATGGGTTGACAGTATAAAGCAGCTCCCTAATTTGCCCTGATAGAAATTGTAATTTCCTTACTAATTGCTGTAACAGGTAGTATGATCTCAGGCATTACCTGAGATCCTGTAACTATGTTCTGTTTTCTTGTTGTTCTAGAAAAGCAATGTCAGACACCAGGAAAAGAAAAAGAAAAAACAACAGGAGATGAATATAGACACATGCAGTTATAAAATCTTATACAGTGGTACCTTGGTTTGCATACGTCTTAGTTTGCATACGTTTTGGATTACAAACACGTCAAACCCGAAAGTGCGTGTCCCGGTTTGCAACCTTTTTTTGGATTACAATCCATTATTTATTTATTTTTGGATTATGAACAAATTTTTGGGAGGCCCCATTGGTGAAAGTGCCCCTTGGGTTACAATCTGTTTGAATTTACAAACGGACCTCCGGAACGGATTATGGTTGTAAACCAAGGTACCTTAATTCATTCCGGAGGTCCTTTCTTAATCCAAAACTGTTCTTTTTTTTTTTTTATAAATATTTATTAAAGTTTTTAAATATAAATGCACAAATAATAAACAGTCTTACTTCTATCACAGACATAATTTCATCACTTCTTTGGGCTCCCTCACGTCTCCCGCTCCCATTTACATCGTTAAAAGTTTTTTCCAAACAAATTATCAACTTGTTTACAATCTCATGTCCACTCATTCAAATATAATCTAGCACTTCTTTCCAAAAAATTTTATATTTTCTTTAGTCTCACTTATCATCAAATTTCAAATCTAATTTAGTGGTGGCCAGTTTTTTATAATCTAGCATCCTTCTTAGCATTCAACCAAATTACAATGTTTTTGTAGATACTTCTTGAATTTCTCCCAGTCTTCCTCCATCTTCTCTTCTCCCAGGTCACGGATTCTGCCAGTCATCTCGGCCAGTTGCATATAGTCCATCAGTTGCATCTGCCACTCTTCCAGTGTGGGTAGATCTTGAGTTTTCCAGTTTTTTGCGATGAGTATCCTTGCTGCCGTTGTTGCATACATAAAAAATGTTCGGTCCTTCTTTAACACCTTCTGGCCGACAATACCCAGAAGGAAGGCCTCTGGTTTCTTAGTGAAGGTATACTTAAATACCTTTTTCAGCTCATTATATATCATTTCCCAGAAGACCTTCACCTTAGGGCATGTCCACCAGAGGTGAAAGAATGTTCCTTCGTTTTCTTTACATTTCCAACATTTATTATCAGACGAATGGTATATTTTGGCAAGTTTAACTGGGGTCATGTACCATCTATATATCATTTTCATTACATTTTCCTTCAGAGCATTACATGCGGTGAAGTTCAGCCCAGTGGTCCACAACCTTTCCCAGTCCTCAAACATAATGTTATGCCCAATGTCCTGTGCCCATTTTATCATAGCCGATTTAACCATTTCGTCTTGTGTATTCCATTTTAACAGCAAGTTATACATTCTAGATAATACCTTAGTCTTTGGTTCTAACAATTCAGTTTCTAACTTCGATTTCTCCACCTGGAACCCTAACTTTTTATCATTTTTAAAAACTTCTTTAATCTGAGCATAATGTAACCAGTCTCGCACCTTATCCTTCATTTTCTCTAAACTCTGCAATTTCCAATTGTCTCCATCTTTTTCTAATATTTCCCAATATTTTGGCCATTTAGCCTCCATATTGGGTCTTTTTAGGGCCTTAGCCTCCAGAGGTGAGAGCCACCTTGGAGTTTTATTTTCCAGTAAGTCTTTGTATTTTGTCCAGACATTAAACACTGCTTTCCTGACAATATGGTTCTTAAAGGCCTTATTGATCTTAACTTTATCATACCATAAGTATGCATGCCAACCAAAAGCATTGTTAAAACCTTCCAAGTCCAACACATCAGTGTCTTCGAGAAGTAGCCAGTCTTTTAGCCAGCAAAAAGCTGCGGCTTCATAGTACAACTTTAAGTCTGGCAGGGCAAAGCCCCCTCTTTCTTTCGCATCTGTTAATATCTTAAACTTAATTCTGGGCTTTTTGCCCTGCCAGACAAATCTGGATATATCTTTCTGCCACTTCCGGAAGCACTCCGTTTTGTCCACAATCTGTAATGTTTGAAACAAAAACAACATTTTTGGCAATACATTCATCTTGATAGCAGCAATTCGGCCTAGCAAAGAAAGCTTCAATTTTGTCCAACTATCCAAGTCTCTCTTAATTTCAGACCAACATTTTTCATAATTATCCTTAAATAGACTCAGGTTTTTTGCTGTTATGTTTACCCCTAGGTATTTTACTTTTTTAACCATAGTTAGTTCTGTTTCTCTCTGAAGAAACTGTTCTTAACCTGAGGTGCGCTTTCACTAATGGGGCCTCCCACTGCCACCACACCACCACCGTGTGATTTCCGTTCACATCCTGGGGCAAAGTTCTTAACCTGAGGCACTACTTCTGGGTTATCGGAGTTTGTAACCCGAGGTACCACTGTACTTCATTTTGGCTGGGGATGAGGACTAAATGTTAAGGAAATACTTTGCAGAGAAAAGATGATGGAAAAGAGAGAATTTGTGCATGTGAATTCAGAATGGGAGTTTATGGTTGCACCTAACATGCAGATCTGTTAGGAAGTCAAGAATATTTCAAGGCCTGATGTGATGACTTGCCTCATTTATCTTCCTATGGGTATCGAAGGAGCACCTACTTGTTCCTGCCAGGAAATGCTGCCAGCTGAGAGAGGCAAACAAGCTGTGAGTCAAGAAGTAATAGACCACAAATGGATCACTTCCGCTCCTCAACACAGAAACCTTAAATAAGGCATCACTGCGGCAAAACTACATCACCTTCAATTTGGGTCCTATGAGCCTGTATAACTGCTTAAATCTGTTATCTGTGGGGCATAAATGTTTCCCAAAAAGTGTTCTTTTGCTTTGGCTCAGTTCTAGCTTTCAATGCCCTCCTCCAGACATGGTGGTCATGTCATAAGAAAACAGCCTTTCACTACTGGAGAATGTGAGTAGCATAGTAGACTTCTGTGGAGCCATGGCTGGCTACCATGCAGTTTAAAAGCACTAGTTATCCACCGAAACAAACCTTCTAATGAATTATAACATCTAACGGGTTGAGGAAAGAAGCAGAGTGAAATTGCGACAGCTTGTACAACTGCAAGCCTCTTGTTTCCATGCACCTCAGTCTGCTCCATGTGACTTCACTATAACTCATCCCTGGGAAACCAATAAAAATTCCTTTGCACTTCATATAAATCACAATCAGCTTAATGGCCTTAGACAATAAGCAGTTTGACACAGCAGGGAGGGGCCCATTGAATATCTTACCAGCTTCTCTGCTGCAGTTTTATGCCTTACCTGACACAACACCTGGGAGAACAAGATGAATTATGTCTGTTTCTTGATGAGTTATTGAGACCCTTGTTTATTTGTTTAAAAATATCCATTGGAAAGAAAAAGGAACAAGAAACTTTTCTTGCCTCTTGAGAGTGTCAGGTTTTGTCAGAGAGGGGGATGTCCACCCATCACTGATAAACTGAGAGTGTACAGTTTGATCACCCAGAAAATGATCTTTTCTGAAAGGGCTGTGGAAGTCACTCTCCAAATTTCCAGAAATGGGTATTGGGGAAGAATGCAGTATAGAGGGTTGAAGGGGATTCAGCTTCTAGACTTCAAAATAGACATAGCACTGCTAAGTGCCACTAGAGCTTTCCTAAGGATAAGTACAGACTCTTCCTTTCTACCCCATCTAGTTGGATGGAATGGTATAGGAATGGTCAGCTTGTGACCTACAAACCTCTAAAGCACATTCACTGCCACACTTGCAGATGTAAAAGAGAAGTAGAGCTGTGTATCATCAGCATGTTGCTGACATCGTACTCCAAAGCTCTGGGTGACCCCACTCAAGCAGACTTTAAACAGAATTCTATATTGAAGGCTCTAAGGGGTCAAAGAGCACCCTCTGGAAATGAGCATCCAAGTAGGACTGGAACCACCACAAAGTACAGTGGTACCTCGGGTTACATACGCTTCAGGTTACATACGCTTCAGGTTACAGCCTCCGCTAACCCAGAAATACTGCTTCAGGTTAAGAACTTTGCTTCAGGATGAGAACAGAAATCGTGCTCTGGCGGCGCAGCGGCAGCAGGAGGCCCCATTAGCTAAAGTGGTGCTTCAGGTTAAGAACAGTTTCAGGTTAAGTACGGACCTCCGGAATGAATTAAGTACTTATCCGGAGGTACCACTGTAGTGTCAACCACCCACCCCTAACTCAGACAGCCACTCCAGAAGGATACCATAGTCAATTGTATTGAAAGCCGATCAAAAGTTGAGAAATAGCTTGGATACATTTCCCCTGTCTCTCTCCTGACAGATGTCACCATACAGGGCGACCAAAGCTTCTGTGCCAAAACTGGGCCTGATTGAAATGGATCTAGAAAATCAGTCCAAGAGTGCCTGGATCTGTTCCATGACCACCCACTCAAGAAGAGGAGACTGGCCACTGGCTTGTAATTACTTAGATTTTCTGAATGAATTGAGGGTTCCTTGAGGAGTCAACACATGTTGTAGAGGTATCGTGCTGGTTGGGCCCATGCCTAAACCCCATGGCGTTAAACGGGGCTAAGAGATGTTTTCATCTTTAATCAGCTAGAAATAGTCGTCTTTGGATTTTGTATGCAATGCTAAGCAATGCTGACTGCATGTGCTCCATAAACGAGAAGCCTTTACTGGTAGACATTGTCAGCTTTATTGAAGTGTCTGGACATCTGTGTGAAGTTGCTGAGGGGCAGAATATTCTTTCCTAACCTGAATCTAGAGAAGAGTGGACTCCAAAAAATTAAAAGCTGGCCAGCCTTGACATTTGGGTGTTGAGATAGGTTTTAAATTACCCATACCTTTACAATGACTTCACCCTCAACTATTGCGACACTATTTCAGATATTCATTCATCGCCTTGCTTTATGAGGAAGAGGCCTGGTCTCTAGAAAGAGAATCCTCCTCATCAATAAAGATGGCAATTTGTGGGTCTAGATAAAACAGCATCTGTTCATAGCTAACAGGTGTTCACCAGCTCATTCTAATGCAGTGATTTTCAGACTTTTGCAGAAACTGATACCACAGCAACGTATTTGCCAAAGAACCCCTGCTTGTTACCTGTGAAATCCCTGCACATCCCATATTATATTTGTTCTGGGATGTGCAGGCTGAGTTATAGATGAATCCATTTCTTTCTGGTCCATGCAGTTTCTCATGTGTTCATTCCAGATTTTCTGCATTAATTGGTAATTTGTTTTTATTTAAATCTGCATGAAATTCTGTGTTTAAATACATGATTGACCTCTATATATTATCCTACAGTGCACATTTATAAGACAAGATATGAGTTGTTTGAGTTTTGCAGTAATAACTATACTGCAAAAGTTTGAGAATTTTGAAATCTAAAGGAAAATTATATTTTGACCCTCACATTAGTAGGGAACCATGAGGCAGGTCCATCCCTACCCATTATGAAAAACAAATTCTTCAAGCACCTCTTATGGGATGCTGGTTAGGGTCGATTGTACTTGTTAAGAGCATATTGACCATCAAATGTAGCTGAATATTGAAAGATTCAGGACAGGCAAAAGAAAGAACTTCTTCACCCAATATATATATATAGATATAGATATAGATATATAGATATATATATAATATTACAACACACACACACACAACAAATAGATTGCCTAGTTGTTAATTGTGTTATTTAAAAAAGTAGGATTGGTTGATTGATTTCCATTTGAACTATTCTACTTCCTAATGTTTAGAGAATATTTTGTTTGGCTGTCTGCTGTGTTTATTAGGAATTTCCCTTGTCTTTTCAGAGCTTTTAAAAAATGAGTAATAGTTATTTTCATACAAAAGAGGGTTAGGGTTATTAAGCTGTTAATTGTATTTTGTAGAATGCAGAAATTCTCTGCGTGTTTTTGGTTTGTTTTGTTTCGCTGTTTGCCTCTTTGCTTTAACCTATGTTCTGAACCGCTTAAAGTTTTGTTAAAATATAGGTGGTATATAAATTGTCTGTCTAAAGAAATAGTTAAACTATCAAATTTGCTCCCACAAGCTGTAGCAATGGCCTTAAATTCATTGTCTTGAAAAGACAGGGGAAATTCATGGAGACGATGGCTATCAAGGGCTACTAGCCAAGAAGGCTTTGTGAACCTTCCATTGCCAGATGCAATATGCCCCTGAATACCAGTTGGTGAGAATGGTAAGTCAGCAGAATGTTGTTACACTTGAGTCCTGCTTGCAGGCTTCCAGTAAGGTAAAGGTAAAGGGACCCCCTGACCATTAGGTCGAGTCGTGGCCGACTCTGGGGTTGCGGCGCTCATCTCGCTTTACAGGCCAAGGGAGCCGGTGTACAGCTTCCAGGTCATGTGGCCAGCATGACAAAGCCGCTTCTGGCGAACCAGAGCAGTGCACAGAAACACCGTTTACCTTCCCGCCGGAGCGGTACCTATTTATCTACTTGCACTTGACGTGATTTTGAACTGCTAGGTTGGCAGGAGCTGGGACCGAACAACAGGAGCTCACCCTGTCGCGGGGATTCGAACTGCCGACCTTTTGATCGGCAAGTCCTAGGCTCTGTGGTTTAACCCACAGCGCTACCAGCATCCCATGCAGGCTTCCAGTACTCAACTTATTTGTCCACTTCTGACACCAGGTTGCTGGACTATCTGGGCAATGAGCCTGATCCAGCAGGACTCTTCTTAGGTTTTTATGGACACACTGTAGTCCACTATTGCTACATAGTTCAGGATACAGGCAATGGCAGGCAAGCTGTCTTGAAAGGGAGCCATCAAGTGATAACAGCATGCATTGATTCATAGATTTGTGAGCTCTATTTTCACACTAGCATGATTGTGCCGGTGAATTGGCAAACTACATTTCTCTTTCAACCTCTCTTCTCTTCCCGCTTTCCCACAAATTCTTCCCTCCTGAACTTTTCCTCTGGTGCGTTATTAGGTTTATATTATACTCTTGATACCTGATTTTTCTCTTTTGGAAAGAATAAAAGTGAAATACGCTCCCCTTTCCCCTCCAATTTATGATTGAAACTCCTGTCAAAAAGGTGAGAAGTTGCACAAGAATTAACTAGGTTCCGGTGACAAATGGCAGGAGTCCTTATTCTACATCTGATTGAGCTGCCTCTGTTCCCATGGATAAGCTGTAAGTGCTAATGCTCACAGATCTGGCTTGTGAAAAGGCTGTAAATAAATTCACTCTTCAAACATCAGCTCCTCTTTTCTCCCTGTTGAGAAGCATCTTTCATTTTCTTCAGATACAAAAATGACAAAAAGTGAGGAAACCGTATTGAAGAAGATAATGTCATTTCCCCCCCTTCCTAAAAGAGTAGCGATGTACCAATTTGTCAATTTCGGTTTTTCTCAAGTTTCAATTTTTTCCTGCCTTGAGTTCAGTTCTTCATATTTCCACATCATTTCGTGGGTTCTGTGCTTTTTTTAAGTACTCATGGAAATTTGTGTATTTCTTCTTATACACATTTTTTTTTGTGCAATTTCCCCAAACATACACATTTTTGCAAAGCAATTTCTTGTAATATTTTCTTGCCAAGCAATGTACTTTTTTGTACATTGTTTTTGTTAATATATGCTGTTTAATGGACACTTTACACTAGCATATGTATTTTAATACATCACAGAGTTAGAGAACTGCACTGCAAAATTCAGATAATGAAGGATGGCTGCGTTTCAGCTCTCATATTATTTTGCATGATTAGAATTTGGTAGGTTTGCCTTGAAGTGCGAACTGAACTACATTTCTCCCCCATCCCTGCTAAAGGGCTTACTTTATGAAGAATAATTCATGCTTTTATTGGCAATAGTATTCCTCATCACAGCAAGAACCTGGAAAATCAGAACAAAGCAAATATGGGCCTGGTCAGAAAAATGGATTAAACAAATAATGGGCAGTGAAAAGTCAAACAAATGCACATTTTATGCAACATGGGTTGGTTGACTATGCACACTGACCATTGTCAGCCTGTTATCCTCCAGATGTTTAGGTCTACCGCATCCATCAATGGCTGTGCTAACTAGGGATGATGGGAGTTGTGATACAATACAGCTGGAAGCATAAGGTTGGTGAAGGTTGCCCCAACCTTTATCTAGGAAAGGTTGCCACCTAAGCTCAGTGGAATGCTACAGACTGTTTACTCCTACACAAACAGATGACAATTCAAATTAGCAACATTGCTTTACATAGTGGGTCCCCTACTTGATGTCTCCTAGATAAATTTGTCGAGGGCAGAAATACTTATCATTATTTCATTTGATAATTGATTGACTTGATGGCACCCTGCTGTGTTATGCCCTCATTTTGACATTACAAATTGCTTGCTTGCTTGAAAGAGCATTGTGCTGAATGATGGGAGTTGAGAGATGAGTGATCTCCAATTCAAAACCAGCCATTATGGCTCAGGCTAATGGCAGCATTGTTGAGAGAATGAATGAGCTAATTCTTGTGAACTGCTTAGAGGATTTATTACATCAAGTGGCACATATATATATTCTGCTAAATAATAATAATTGCTGAGGCTTTGCAGACTGATAAAAAAAGGTTTGCATCCTCTCAGAGGAGGCAGTGATGACCATCAACTTTGATGGCTTCAAAGACAGATCAGACAAATTTCATTGAGGGTCAGGCTATCGATGGCATCAGCTACAATGGCTACCCTCTGCCTCCACTGTCAGAGGCCAAATGCCTATGAATACCAGTTGCTGGGTATCACAGTTTGGGCTCATCTAAAGTGTTCTTGCTCCCCCCAAGCTATATGGAGCCCCAATGCTTCTCCTGTTCATGCGCAAGCCAGAGAAGCATTGGGGCTCCCTCAGCTTGTCGGCAGGATGCCTTCTGAGGCATTGGAGCTGTCCATCTGGGGGGCAGAAGGCCTCTTCCACACACATACACACACACACACCTCACTGAGCAGTTCAGCAAAGCCCCGATGCTCCTCGGCTTGACCTTGAGCTTGAGAGGCATCAGAACTCCCTTAGTGTTTAGGGCTGGGCCACATATCTCAGAAGCAGCAGCTTAGATAAATTCCAGTCATTGTGATATATCAGCATATACTGGTATGTATCTGCTGAAATATCACAATGTTGAAAACAAAGTATCGCCCAGCCCTAGCACCAAACTAAATCACCAGAGGGAGAGCTGTTGTGCTAGCCACAGTGGCAATTTGCTTAGCTATCTCCCCTGTTGGACTTCCAAGGTGAGACATGGATCCAAAACTCATAAGGCAAGATTCACTGAAAACCCTTCCTATAAGCAGTAGGAAAGTCCTCTGAACTTGATAGCCATTGAAAGCAATTCAATGTTCTTTACAGTTAAAAAGTAGAGAGCAAGGGGAGGGGATCCCTTACATTTAAAAAACAAATAAATGATAAGCATGTGAGCTGTTTGCGTGCTCTCTTCCCTCTTTCCTCCAATGCCAAGAGCCCTAAGAAACTGTGTTAGAGGTTTGTGCCCAATCCCAGCTCACTTGCCATTCCACAACCCTTTCACCAGTTTTTCCCCTGCCAGCAAGCGGGCGCTGGTTGTGAGCAGAGGCTGGATGATCCGTGGAAGGCTTTCACTGTGCAATTAACAAGATAAGTGAGTCCCTGGTAGGGGATGGTGCCATGGACCCCCTGGGGGTGTTCTGCCGACCCCCAGGGGTCCCCGGACCCCTAATTGGGAACCCCTCCACTAGGGGATTGAGCCTGAATGAAGTAGTCTGGTGACAGAGCCTGAAAAGGCTCCACGCTTTCCCCAATTTGGAGCAAATTTCTCACTTGGAGTTATCCATGGTCCTGAAACTTTTGACCAGCCTTGCCTTGCCTTTTGTTCCTCATTCCTGTCTCCATGGGATTCAGCATTAGACTGAAGCAGGACTTTAGCCTTGAAAATGAGTGGTGTTGAGTGGGTGGTACAGAAAGAGGAAGATACTTTCCCTAGCAGATTTCTGTAGCAAAATAACACAACACAATGAGACAGCTGTCATGAGGAGCAAAATTACTATTAAGGTGCTTCATGGCTATTTTCTTTTTATTTATTTCATAAACTAGATTCACTGCCTGAATGTTTTTCTTTTAAAAAACAACAAGAGCAACCCTGAAAGCAATTTACAAAGGGGGGGGGGCAGAAGCAATGCAACAACAGTTAAAAGCAAGGATTTAAAACATTTTTTAAAAAAGAAGCCAGCAATAAGTTAAAAACATATCTACCTATCTGGGTAGGCTTGTCTAAGCAAAAATGTTTTTAGGAGGCGCTGAAAAGAAGGTGCAGTCAAGTGGGCATATACAGTGGTACCTCGGGTTACAGACGCTTCAGGTTACAGACTCTGCTAACCCAGAAATAGTACCTCGGTTTAAGAACTTTGCTTCAGGATGAGAACAGAAATCATGCAGCAGTGGAACTGTGGCAGCAGGAGGCCCCATTAGCTAAAGTGGTGCTTCAGGTTAAGAACAGTTTCAGGTTAAGAACAGACCTCCAGAACGAATTAAGTTCTTAACCCAAGGTACCCCTGTACGGAGAAAGGCGATCTGATCTTGTAGGTAAGCTGGTCCTACAATCATAGTAACACTTTGAATTTGTGCCAGTAGCAAATCTTCAACCAGTACAGATCTCTGAGCATAGGTGTTATATTCTGAGAAGGTCTCACTCCTGTGCTGCAGCATTTTTCACTAAGTGCACTAAGTGTGGAACAAGGGAAGCCCCACATAGAGTGCACTGCAGTAATCCAGGATCCCACAACACCCCGTTGTACATTATAGCAGTGTTTCACCAACTGTGCTGGCTAATGGGAGTTGTAGTCCAAAGCATCTGGGGTGCACCAGGCTGGTGAAACTTCATTTCCACTTAGTTTGGCTGACTGCACAATTCTAATGCTCCCCTCCTCCCATGGCTTGCCTAGTATGCATAGTTCTGACCACTGGCACGATGTGACCCACTCAGAGCTTCATTTATCATCACCAGGCACTCATCTGAGGCCTCTGCATGTCAAAGTCTTCCTATGATTTCTCATTATATGTGATTTGAGGCGCATTTGATGAGACTAACTGTAATCCGAATGCAAGCCCATTTGTTCTATTACAGAGATTAATATAAAATGCACCAAATCTATGGCCCTACTGGGGGTTAATTTAGAAGAAGAGGAAAATGATCGCTGTCTCAGAGCTCCCAGGGTTTCTGCTTTTAGCAGCACATCTTACAATGAGAGCACAACGGCGGGGCTCAGGGGGAACATCAATTAGCCGGTGACCTAATAAGGTAATGGAATGTACCACCAGTGAACAAAAACCTGATATGTATTGAATGAGTGGATTTGCTTATATATTCCACAGCTTCATTCAGTGATTGGGCTGCGTTGCCACTTATCTCTTATGTTAAATGCAGCAATTGAAAGCAGAAATGCCTGTTCTTGTGTGGCCCAGTGTCAGGAACCAGACTGAAGGTTATTGCTCTGAGGAAGAATGGTGGTAGCCCCTCTCCCTCTGTTCAAGGGCCTGATCCTGAAGCTCCTCTGGAGCAGGAGCAGGCATCCTCAACCTTTGGCCCTCCAGATGTTTTGGCCTACAACTCCCACGATCCCTAGCTAACAGGACCAGTGGTCAGGGATGATGGGAATTGTACTCCAAAACATCTGGAGGGCCGAAGGTTGGGGATGTCTGATCTAGAGCAATGTTTCACAGAAGGACACAGTTCGGGAACTGGGCTGAGCAACCAAGGGGAGAGGAACAGGAAGAGAGAGAGCTAGTTGAATCTCCCTCACTAGAAAGTATGCATCCCATGAGCCTGAGAACCAGGCGTCTGGATAGGGTAGCCTCTCAGAAGGCTCCGTGGTGGAGGGATCATGTGGTGAGGAGATGGAAAGACGGAAGTAACTAGAGGGAAGTGGGGGGAACTCAATTGGGAGCACTCTGCCAGGCAAGGCTTTCGCTTCGTGCTATTGCGTGGCGAGTTCCCGCCTCCCCCTGGTGGAAATAAAGACACAGGACACAATTATTTAGGTTAATGGGCTAAGAATAGCCACAGCTTTATTGGTTACAGGTGATGAGCGGTATTGGCTTAGGCATTGGTCCTAACAGACTATCCGGCTTCAGCCAGTTTGCTTGAAGTCTGGGAAGGGTTAACCACCAGTAGGGGGAGCCCTGCTGACGCACATCAACTAGGAACTCCCCCAGGGTCACTGCTCGGGGGCGTGCCTTAGGCCCTCACCTCCATAGGCTTCCAAATGTTTACTTGATAGGGCCTTTCCCCCTCCACAGGCCATGACCCTTCTTGACCCTGTTCCAAGCCCTCCTCGTATGCTTTTACGATATGATGATCTATATTGTCACTGTCCCATACAGAACAACGGAATTGAGTGCAATGTAGATTTCTACATCAGACATTCAGAAACCAACAAGCCTGCTATCCCAGCTATCCCAGCCTGGTTAGCCCCCTAAAAACTCTGATACCCCATAATTAAATACAATATACTCCCATAGAGACTACCTTACACTGCGTTTAAAACCAAAATCGCATTTGAATAGAAACTGTTTCTCAGGCGGCTAGTCCTAGTCTTTATAACCCTGTACCTTCTTCCAGAAGGCAAAAGCTGAAAGAGATCATTTCTGGGGTGGGCACTATCCTGCACTATCTCTGCAGCTTTTCTTATGGCACCTGGAAGCATAGATTTGATCCAAGGTAGGGAGAGTGCACCCAATTATTCTCTCCGCAGTCTTTACAACCCTGGACAACATTGTTTTTCCCCTGACCGTGCAGTTCCCAAACCACACACGGAGACCATAAGTTAATACACTCTCAACAGTTGCTTCAACAAGAGTCCTTGCCCACATTCACACCATACATATAAAGCACTATGATGCCACTTTAAATAGCCATGGCTTTCCCCCAAAGAACTGTGGGAGCTGTAGTTTGTTAAAGGTTCTGAGTGTTGTTAGGAGGCCCCCTATTCCCCTCCCAGAGTGTCAGTTCCCAGAGAGGTTTAACAACCATGCCAGGGAACTCTGAGAAGTATAGTTCTGTGGAGGAAACAGGAGTCTCCTAACAATGCTCAGCACCTTTCACCCACCTTATCCTATAACTATCAGTGCCCATATGTGCAAGAATACATCACTACAAAATAGTGGTGTGGTTGTATCAATGCTCTTTCACAAACACTCCCATCATCATCATCATCATCATCATCATCATGGAGCCTATGGCTGAGTGAAATCACTTGAGACAGACTAGATAAAACACAGAACTTAAAGCAAACTCCTCAGGCCAGAGCTATTCTAAAGAGAAGTGAGAGAATCCACTGACTTTAATGACAACAACCTAGTTACACAAACCTCAAAAACGCAAACAACCAGAAGGCTAAATCAAAAGGAATAAATGAAAAAGAACTGGAAGAATTTGGAAGGGAAGGGGAAAGCCTCCAACTGCTCCCCTAGAACTGTTTTAACAATGTTACTGCTCCTCAGAGACAGAACGTGCAGAAAAACCAGAAACATGAGAGGCTAGGAATATTTATTTACTGACTGCATCCCTCCTCCAAAACACTGTAATTGGGAAAGGCTGGTAAAATCATTCCCTCTTATTAGAACCTTAGATCTTATTAGAACACGTGGGTCTCCCCACTCCCCAGCATTCATTATCCACCCTCCTGCCCCCCACCCCACAGATGTTTTCCTTATCTCACTTTTAGCAGGCTTGTCTGCAGCTTTACTTTGATGGCTGAATCACTGAGATGCCATAAAGGAAACCTGGGCGGAGTGGGAGTTGCCCCTGCTTTTATTTGGGGCACCTTGTACAAATCCCACTTTGCCATGGACAAGCCAAGAATTGGGATTAGGGATTCATTCAAATGCATCATGCCCACCTAGTGGATATGCCTTTGCAGGTAGGCTGAGCAAAACAGGTGATGTCAGAGACAAGGTTGGTAGGCATGGCTCTCTTCACATTAACCCAGGGGAGGGCAACCTCAGACCCCGGGGGCTAAATGTGGCTCTCCCCCCCAAAAAATTGACTCTCCCCAGACTACATCCCTATTGACCTGGTTCTGTGTCCTCCTCAAATGCCAAATCATAGCTGGAATGTTTCCTTGAGTTCCCCTTGGAGAACTTGACTGTGAAGGCATGGTTGGTGAGTTGAACTCCCCTGAATGGATTGGCTGCATGGCAAAATAATAATAATAATAATAATAATAATAATAATAATAATAATAATAGCTATTTATATTCTGCCCTTCAGAAAACCGGGCTCAGGGCGGCTAACAACAAATTTAAAACACTTAATTGTGATACAACAAAAAACAGCATAAAATACAGTATAAAAGCATGAATAACAATAAATTCAAAGTTCTAAAATCAATTTAGGGGGAAATCCATCCAATAAACATTAGATGATCACCAGGGCTAGCTGGCAAAATTAGTCCTATTTGGGCCAGCAAGGAGACCATGTGAGAATTAGATGTGGGATCCCAGAGCAGGTAATCTTCATAAAAAGGGGAGGGGGAGGGGGAGGGAAGGATAATGATAATGATGATGATGGTGATGATGATGATGATGATGATGATAATAATAATAATAATAATAATAATAATAATAATAATAATAATAGAGACATTGTGTGGGTGCATGTACCAGAGGTGGGGGAGCTTTTTCGCCCAGTGGGTCAGAATGTTTCTGTCCCCACCCCCTCAGGCCAACTTGGACAGCTCATATCATTGACAGGTGAATGGTCCCACACAATTGCCCAGGTCCCTTGTGCAGCATTTCCCAAAGGGCCAATAGCCAATTGGTTGTTGGGCGTTTGGAACCTGCAGCCCAAGGGGCTTTGCAAAGGGCTGGCGAAGTTGCTGTCTGCAGGGAATGATTGTGCCACCAGGTTGCCCACAGGGAATTTTGCCAACTCACCACCCATGCCTCCACAGTCAAGTTCTCCAAGGGGAACTCGGTTACACTGCTGATCTGGTTGGCTTGTCTCATCAGTTGATCTGATGGGTGATGAGCACAACCCTGCTTTCTCCTGGAATTGGCAGCGTGATTGAGTTCCCCACAGGGAACATAGATGCACAGCTGATCCATCAGGTCTGAACTCACCGCCCATGACTGCAATTGAGTTCCCCAGGGAAACTTGTTTATCAGATTTCACAACCTTAGCACATCTTTTCCGAACTTTTTCTGAAATGCATATTTCCTAGTCTCCAGTCACGTTTCCAACATATTTTCATTCAGTCACAATTTCAAACTTTTCATGCTTCTTGACAAAAGATAAAATAAAATAAAAATGTAAGAGCCTTAGGACAAGGATCTAAAATTTGCTGGTGTCATTTCAAGTGATGGATGAATGGATGGATGGACAGTTGGACAGATAGATAGATGAAACTGATAATGTGGGTATTGCAATACAGGCTCCCATACATATTAAATTGCAGAATAGAAAATGGTTTTTCTTCTCCCTTTATAGATATTTTTCCAAACTGCAGCAACAGGAAAAACACAATTCCCAAACAGAAATATTGGATTTCCTTTTGTGTAGCACACCCTCATCTCTTACTGTACAAAATAGAGGCAGACGAAGAAGAAGAAGAAGAAGAAGAAGAAGAAGAAGAAGAAGAAGAAGAAGAAGAAGCAGCAGCAGCAGCAGCAGCTTGTAGGGCAGCGGCTGAAGAACGAGCAAAAAGGGTTTTTCTCCTGTGTGTGTTTCTTGTGGCTGATTAGCTGCTCTCCCTGTGCAAAGGTCAGAGGGGGCAGGGTTTCTGTTGAGGTAGGTGATTAGCTGTGGGAGGAGCTTTTCAGAGCTTGTAGGGCAGCGGCTGAAGAAGGAGCAAAAAGGGTTTTCTCCTGTGTGTGTTTCTTGTGGCTGATTAGCTGCTCTCCCTGTGCAAAGGTCAGAGGGGGCAGGGTTTCTGTTGAGGTAGGTGATTAGCTGTGGGAGGAGCTTTTCAGAGCTTGTAGGGCAGCAAAGGTCGCTTTTCAGAGCTTGTAGGGCAGCAAAGGTCGCTTTTCAGAGCTTGTAGGGCAGCAGCAGCAGCAATTTGATCTATCTTTAGATTTAGGGGAGCTAGTCTCAAACGTTTGTTGGGGGAGACCTAGGGTTTTTTTTGGGGGGGGAGTTACTTGTCCTGTCTGCACGCTTCTTATGATGGAGGACCACTGCAGCCAGCCCCAACGACACGTTCTCAAGATGGAGAGTGAGGGAACAGCTGCAGTCGCCTGCGGTTCCTGCACAATGTTTGCCATCTTGCCAAAGGTTGCAGGCAGCTTTACCTGCAGCAATTGCATGTTGATTGCCCTCTTAAAAGACAAAGTCCAGCAACTGGAGGAACGTGTGTCTACGCTCCAAAGAATTAGAGAGCTGGAGCTCTTCTTGGAAGCAACAGAGCACACCGTCTCCACCAAGGAGGAGACAGGGGACTCCCCTGAGAAGGAGGCTAGTTCACCAACACAGGAGCCAGATATATGGAGAAACGTGACTCAAAGAAGTAGGAGGCCCAGGGTTCGCTCTGATTGTTTAGAAATACACAATCGCTTTGAGGTCCTCTCCCCTAGAATGGAAGACGAAAAGCAGACTCCATTTGAGGATCTCTCCCTCGTTACAGTCGATCGGGTATATGAAGACGAGCAACAAAGTCAGTCCTCCGGGAATGTGCAGGCGACCTTGGAATGGACAGATCACGGAAGAACCCCGACCAAACCTAAGAGGAGGCGTGTAGTGGTGATAGGGGATTCCCTACTGAGGGGAACAGAAGCAGTGATCTGTGGGCCTGACAAGATGTCTCGGGAAGTGTGCTGTCTCCCCGGGGCTAAGATCCAAGATGTAACTGAACGACTGCAAGGAATCATAAAACCCACTGACAAATACCCCTTCCTCTTGGTTCATGTGGGAACCAATGACACTGCAAGCAATAGCCTCCAGAAGATCAAAAGAGACTATGAGGCTCTGGGCAGGAAATTGAAGCAATTAAATGCACAAATTGTCATCTCATCTGTCCTCCCAGTTGAACGACGTGGCCCAGGGAGAGAGAGAAAAATAGTGGAAGTGAACAGCTGGCTTCGCAAATGGTGTAAACAGGAACGGTTTGGATTCTTAGATCACGGACTGCAGTTTCTTGAAGATGGACTTCTGGCAAGAGATGGGCTGCACCTCACAACGGTTGGGAGGAATGTTTTTGCCAAAAATCTCAGAAACCTCATCAGGAGGGCTTTAAACTGACTAATGTGGGGGAGGAAGACAGTGCTCCTGAAGGTAGGAGTCTATCAATTGATGAAGATGATCATCCAAATGTCATAGACCAAATGGAGCAAACAGCACGCAGACCTAGTGGTGGGAGGAAAAAATCCTTAAATAAGAGACACGGGGGAATGATTAATGGACTTCAATGTCTGTACACTAATGCGCAAAGCATGGGTAATAAACAAGATGAGCTTGAGCTCTTGGTACAGCAAACTAAATATGACATAATAGGCATCACTGAAACCTGGTGGGATAAGTCCCACGACTGGAATGTAATAATGGAGGGTTACAATCTATTTCAGAGAAACAGACCAGACAAGAAAGGAGGAGGAGTGGCGTTATATGTCAGGGATGTGTATACCTGTGAAGAGATCCAAGATTTAGAACCTCAAAGCCAAAGTGAGAGCATTTGGGTCAAAATTAAGGGAGAAAAGAATAACAGGGACCTCATTGTGGGAGTTTACTATAGATCCCCAAGCCAAATGGAGGACATAGATGATGCCTTCCTGGAACAGATGGCCAAGCATGCAAAAGGAAGGGAGATAGTAGTAATGGGGGACTTCAATTACCCGGATATTTGCTGGATGTCAAACTCAGCCAAGAGCATAAGGTCAAACAGATTCCTCACTGGCCTTGCAGACAACTTCATTGTCCAGAAAGTGGGAGAAGCAACAAGAGGAACAGCCATTTTAGATCTGGTCCTAACCAATGTTGATGACCTGGTTAGTGGGGTAGAAGTGGAAGGATCATTAGGCGCGAGTGATCATGCTCTTCTGAAGTTTACTATACAGCGGAAAGGAGCAGCCAAGCATACTAGGACTCAATTTCTTGACTTTAGGAAAGCCGACTTTATAAAACTTAGGGAAGTGCTGGGTGAGATCCCATGGACGGTAATATTAAAAGGAAAGGGAGTTCATGATGGCTGGGAGTTTGTTAAGAGGGAGATAGTAAAAGCACAACTTCAGGCAATACCAATGAGACGGAAACATGGAAGGTGCCTAAAGAAGCCAGGGTGGCTATCTAAAGAACTTTTAACTGAGTTAAGATTAAAAAAGGATGTGTACAAAAAATGGAAAAGGGGGGAAACCACCAAAGAGGAATTCAAACAAATAGCCAGCACGTGTAGACACAAAGTCAGAAAAGCTAAAGCACAGAATGAACTCAGGCTTGCTAGAGAGGTTAAAAGCAACAAAAAAGGCTTTTATGGGTATGTTCGTAGCAAAAGGAAGAACAAAGAAACAGTGGGGTCACTCAGAGGAGAAGATGGTGTAATGCAAACAGGGGACACAGAAAGGGCTGAACTCCTCAATGCCTTCTTTGCCTCAGTCTTCTCCGATAAAGAAAACAATGCCCGACCTGAAGAATTTGGAGCAAATGATTCAGCAGAGGAAACACAGCCCAGAATAACTAAGGAGATAGTACAAGAATACTTGGCTAGTTTAGATGTATTCAAGTCTCCAGGGCCAGATGAGCTGCATCCAAGAGTATTAAAAGAACTGGCAGATGTGATCTCAGAACCACTAGCACTCATCTTTGAGAATTCCTGAAGAACAGGCGAAGTCCCGGCAGACTGGAGGAGGGCAAATGTTGTCCCTATTTTCAAAAAGGGGAAAAGAGAGGACCCAAATAATTACCGCCCAGTCAGTCTGACATCAATACCAGGGAAGATTCTGGAGCAGATCCTTAAGCAAACAGTCTGTGAGCACCTAGAAAGGAATACTGTGATCACCAATAGTCAGCATGGATTTCTGAAAAATAAGTCATGTCAGACTAACCTGATCTCGTTTTTTGACAGAATTACAAGCCTGGTAGATGAAGGGAACGCAGTGGATGTAGCCTACCTTGATTTCAGCAAGGCATTTGACAAGGTGCCCCATGATATTCTTGTAAAGAAGCTGGTAAAATGCGGTCTTGACTATGCTACCACTCAGTGGATTTGTAACTGGCTGACTGACCGAACCCAAAGGGTGCTCATCAATGGTTCCTCTTCATCCTGGAGAAGAGTGACTAGTGGGGTGCCACAGGGTTCTGTCTTGGGCCCGGTCTTATTCAACATCTTTATCAACGACTTGGAAGATGGACTCAAGGGCATCCTGATCAAATTTGCAGATGACACCAAACTGGGAGGGGTGGCTAACACCCCAGAGGACAGGATCACACTTCAAAACGACCTTGACAGATTAGAGAACTGGGCCAAAACAAACAAGATGAATTTTAATAGGGAGAAATGTAAAGTATTGCACTTGGGCAAAAAAAATGAGAGGCACAAATACAAGATGGGTGACACCTGGCTTGAGAGCAGTACATGTGAAAAGGATCTAGGAGTCTTGGTTGACCACAAACTTGACATGAGCCAACAGTGTGACGCGGCAGCTAAAAAAGCCAATGCAATTCTGGGCTGCATCAATAGGAGTATAGCATCTAGATCAAGGGAAGTAATAGTGCCACTGTATTCTGCTCTGGTCAGACCTCACCTGGAGTACTGTGTCCAGTTCTGGGCACCACAGTTCAAGAAGGACACGGACAAACTGGAACGTGTCCAGAGGAGGGCAACCAAAATGGTCAAAGGCCTGGAAACGATGCCTTATGAAGAACGGCTAAGGGAGCTGGGCATGTTAACCTGGAGAAGAGGAGGTTAAGGGGTGATATGATAGCCATGTTCAAATATATAAAAGGATGTCACATAGAGAAGGGAGAAAGGTTGTTTTCTGCTGCTCCAGAGAAGCGGACACGGAGCAATGGTTCCAAACTACAAGAAAGAAGATTCCACCTAAACATTAGGAAGAACTTCCTGACAGTAAGAGCTGTTCAACAGTGGAATTTGCTGCCAAGGAGTGTGGTGGAGTCTCCTTCTTTGGAGGTCTTTAAGCAGAGGCTTGACAACCATATGTCAGGAGTGCTCTGATGGTGTTTCCTGCTTGGCAGGGGGTTGGACTCGATGGCCCTTGTGGTCTCTTCCAACTCTATGATTCTATGATTCTATGATTCTATGATTCTATGATTCTAAGAAGAAGAAGAGGAGGAGTTTGGATTTGATATCCCGCCTTTCACTCCCTTGAAGGAGTCTCAAAGCGGCTAACATTCTCCTTTCCCTTCCTCCCCCACAACAAACACTCTGTGAGGTGAATGGGGCTGAGAGACTTCAAAGAAGTGTGACTGGCCCAAGGTCACCCAGCAGCTGCATGTGGAGGAGCGGAGACGCGAACCCGGTTCCCCAGATTACGAGACTACCGCTCTTAACCACTACACCACACTGGCTCTCAGTGGAGACTGTGAATCTGAAAGTCAGTGGAGACCATGAATCTGAAAGTCTGTGGTCAGAATAATTTACACAAATTAAGTCTATCTGCATACAAGTGCTGACATTTACGTAACTGAAATGGCTTTCTTGATTCAGATCATTATATGATTTGAATATTATTTAACAGGGGAATGGATGATCAGTGGGAATGGAGGGAAGGAAAGGACATGGAGATATTCCTAAATGTTCTTCACAACTATAAGGGAAGGGGTGTAGCTCAGTGGTCGAGTATCTTGCCTTGCATACAGAAGGTCCCAATGTCCAATGTCTCCAGGGGCTGCGAGGGACTTCTGCCTGAAACCCTGGGAAGCTGCTGATCAGACTCAGTTAGTAAGACAGCTTCCTATGTTCCTAGCCAATGCTTGTCCAATTCGGAGCAGGCACACTGGAAGTAATGGACTTGAGTAATTTAAGTCCATCGGTTTCAACAAATCTATTCTGTACACAGCCCCAATAGGGCTAGGAATGCTCCTTTTCCCCTTTAAAAATGAAATAAAGCTTTTGATTTTCATTATATTGCATTGGGCTGAAGAAAATTTGCTTGTGCAGCAGACCCACAGATGCATGGGGGTACACAAACTTCAGGAAGAGTTAAACTTACCACCTCTGGGCTCCCCCGCATCCGATTTGTGTCAGCTGTCTTTGTCCCTGCTCTTCTGTCATTTGTTTCATGGGTAAGTGAGTAGAAATGGAGACAGTATGTTTTCTGTTGAATATCAAGAGCAGTGAAAATGGCCTCCAGCTAGAGGACAAATCATTTCTATGCATGATGAATCCTTTCAATATCAAGAGCCCTGGAAATATGAGAGCAACTCACAGTCATTAGCTCTTAGCACTGTTCTTAAATAGTGGAGAGAGCAAGCCTCAAAAACACCCAATGTTCGTCAAGTATCACACAAGCCCGTCAGTGTTTAAGTGAATAATTTACTCTCCTTGCAAACATTCTGGTGTAATTGCAAGAAATGAGCAATCAGATAGAGGATAACGACAAAAAAAGCTCTCATAACAGGGAGGAAATATCTATTTGAGTAGATGATGGATGAATATTAAAAGGAGAAGCCCAATTTAACCTTGGAGCAATGACACTGCTACATTTAGTGGGTGGATGTGGGGAAAGAAAGGAAGGGAGAAATGCCCATTGGAGCAATGGTTGAGTTACAGGATGGAATGACACACTCGGGAAAGAAGTGCTGTTGAGAATGTCCTTCCATAACATTTAATGCAACATGCTCAGTATATCAGATCCAATGTTTTACTCAGGTTAGACTTAGTCTAATTAATGGACATGGCCAACTTAGGCCTATTAAGTTCAATGAGTCTATTCTGAGTAAAACTTAATTGAATTCAACCCAATTATCTGATGTATTGGTGGGGGTAGGAAATGGTTGCTTGAGGAATGGGATTTCTGGGGGTTCCAGTGTGAAATGGCCCAATCCTGAACTAATCTGCGTGTATTTAGCTTTTACACTTCTTCAAAACTTGCTTTAAAAAAACAAACAAACCCTTAATATATTTAGAAATGCATAAACCAATGTATGCTCCAATGTAATGGTGCATTCAGGATAGAATCCCATCCATGACTGGGACCAAAGGCTGGGACGTACCAGCCCAATTCTTCTTCTTTTTTTCTGTTTAAATTTTTTATTTCATAGAAGTAAGGAATATGTACACGCCCACACATATAAACATACAGAAATAAAAGTGTTGCACAGACAAATAGAAATAAAGAAAGAAATAAAAGTAAGAGAAATATATAGAAACTTAATTTTCACTTTGGTTACATTTCTTAATCTTCGTTTTCAAAACTTCCTTTAGCTTTCCCGAAAATCATTCGAAGTAACACTTTAAATTACACATTTCTTAGTATATATTGTCATTGTACCTTTTTATATACATTTCTTAATGTATATTAACCTTACATATTATTTGGTCTCCTATTCTCTTTAAACAATAACTCACAGTCTTTCACAGTGCGTCTCTAAATCCCTTTAGCGTTATTTTCCCTTGACTAATGAATTCCAAGTAATCTACATATTTTCCCCAATCCTCAGTGAACTTTTAGTCTCTTATGTATCTTACTTTGCCTGTAAATCTGTCCAATTCCATATAATCCAACAGCTTAAATCTCCATTCCTCCACCGTTGGTGTCTCCTGCTTTTTCCACATCTGGGCCAGCATTACTCTTGCTGCTGTAACCGCATAATATACTAATTTACGATCCTCTTTTCTTATCACATAACCCAATATACTTAGTAGGAAAAATTCTGCTTTGTTTGGAAACGTGTATTTTAAAATCTTCTTCAGTTCTATATAGATTTTTTCCCAAAACTGTTTAACTTTTCCACACTCCCACCACATGTGATAGAAGGAACCCTCACTAACCCTACATTTCCAGCACTTATTATCCACCTTATACATTTTCGACAGTTTCATAGGTGTTAAATACCATCTATAAAACATCTTCATTATGTTTTCTTTTACCGTTACACACGCCGTGAAATTTAGTCCTTCCTTCCAGAGTTTTTCCCAATCTTCAAATAGTATATTATGTCCTACATCCTTTGCCCAGCGAATCATTACACACTTAACCTCCTCATCCCCTAAACTCCAATCCAACAGTATCCTATACATTTTCGAAACAATTTTTTCTTCTTTGTTTATAATTTCCGTCTGAAACTTAGATTCCTTCTCTGCATAGCCTCTTTCTTTAAGATCCTTCCTGAACATTTGGTTCACCTGGAGATGGTGTAACCAGTCATAGACATGTTCTTTAACCTGATCGTATGGTCGTACAATCCATTTCCCATCTTCTTTAATTATTAACTGGTTATATGTTGCCCATTTATTTCTCATATTAATAGTCTTCACACACATGACTTCTAGAGGTGAAAGCCAATGTGGGGTTTTTGGTTCCAGCCCAATTCTTTCTTTCTTTCTTTCTTTCTTTCTTTCTTTCTTTCTTTCTTTCTTTCTTTCTTTCACAGTCAGCTTTATTTTAAAATCATACTCGCCCCTCTGTTCTCACTGAAATCATGCTTCCCCCCTTCTTTACTTCTGAGTGGTGTGTGAGAAGTGGGGGAGAGATGCAAAAAATTGCTCTTCACAACACTTTCTCCTGAACAGGAAAGCTGGTGAGAAATTAGATTTGTCAGTGTGCTGCTCCGTCTTCCTCATGTTATGACTCTTGAGGGAACACTGCACAGCAATAGCAGCTATTACTACCTCAGCAAATGAAGCTGTGGAAAATTAAATGGCAAATTCTATCCACATCCCTTCAGCTCAGATATGGGATGCTTGCCCAGTGCTGTATTTGTCCTAAGAAAACATGCTGTAATAGCAGGGAGTTGTAGCCCCCTTTTGGTCAATTTGCTCAAATAAGCCTCCTGCGTTTGATTATCTGTTTTATTTATAAATCCCACCTTTAATCTGTGGTAGCCTCACAAGGCGGCTGACAAAAATAATACTGGTAATGATTTAATAAAATTGCACTTAAACAAGCAGAAACTCCTAAGAGCTAGCAGTGAAGCGGGAATTGTCTGGTGTATTAATAGAGAACTCAGGTGCGAAATAATTATTGCTTTGAATGCGTTCAAAACAGGGCTATTGAAAAAGAAGAGGGGATTCTCAACATGCACAGGGGAAACCCAACATTAATTGAATAGAAGAATATATTTAGGGGGTATTGGTGCAAAACAAGCAGGAATTGATTTAGACCCTAGGAGAGGATATATTGTTTAGTTATTATCCTTCCTTGCTCACATTAGTGAGATCAGAAGAGTGCCATCCTTTGTAGCTTTAACCTGGAATCTAAGATGAGGTTGATTTAACCTTCTGGAAACAATAGTCCCAGATGCTTTAAGGCAGACTGGATTTTACTGGGTATTACCCATTTTCTCCCCCTTAAAAACAATAATGAAGAAATAAAAGTAGTATTTACTTACATAAAATGTAAGCTCAAAAATGCATGTGTGTTAAGCTGGGAAGCATGGGGGGGGCGGGGGGAGAGAGAGAGAGAGAGGATGCCCAGGCAGGAAGGGAAGATGAAGTCTTACAGTTTCCTGCAGTGCAAAGGCAGACAAAGGAGTAGATCTCACAAAGTTCTCTCTAGCAATTTTTTTTCAGGAAAGCTCTCTGAGCCTCAGTTCCTTCATTTGCCTGTCTGGCAAAATATGAATTGTTGGTTTGACTACAATAATGTCTCACAAATCACACACACACTCACACACACACATACTATGCTCATGACTGAGCCTGTTTAGTTGCCACAGAATGCTAAGTAAGTGATGGCCTAGTGCTTAAATTGTTCAGAGTAGGGATGGAATGGAGTGTCCTGAATAAGAGGTTGCTGGCTAGCTGCAACATTGAACCAGGAATGTTCCACTGCTCAAACTGGAACAAAAACCAAAACCAAAACCTCCTTACCCTCCTGCTACCCACATGCAGTGAACATGTGAGGAGCATCATGACTTCTAGCCATACTCTGGCAACCTCACATTCAGAGTTCCTGTGAATGGGGCACTGCAGCCTTTGGACTCCCTTCAGAGTGCTGAATGTACAGGAAAGGGTTGTAGCTCAGTGGTGCTGTTTCCGCCTTGGATGCAGAAGGTTCCAGGTTCAAACCTGGACAGCTGCCAATAGGAATGGGAGACACCACTTTCCAAAACCCTGGATAGTTGATGACAATGCTGAGCTAGGTGAATGAAGGTCTGATTCTGTATAAGGTAGCTTCCTCTGTTGCTGTGTCACCAGGGGGCATGGCCAGGGGGTACATTTCCTCCCCCTTGCATGCAGAGGGTTTATACGCCTGCTTTTTCTCTTGCATTTGATCAATATGGTGAAATAAATCAAACATTGCTGTGTGTGGCTGAACTGACAGTGCAGAACAAGTGAATGCTACTCAGAGTTTTTGCATATCCACGCCATTCCATTTATGATTTCAGTGCCTTCAGCTAATATTTTACATTCTTAACAGGGCCAGAGAGAGAGAAAGGAGAGAGCGAGAGAGCTAGCTCACATAGATTTTAATATAATTGAGAATAGGTTAGAGACTCAAGTCTGGGTTGGAAGGGTAATTAAAATTCCAGACACACCACGGCTACAATCACAGCAACAACACTGCACATGCACTCATTAAGGAAACATTCAGTTAGTCACTTTGCAATCAGGTTTAAAATGATTTTACTCTGCCTGTGCTGGAGTCCCACAAGCATGCGCTGGTACTAAAATAAGAAATAAATAATTTTGTTAAAATAATAAACATTTATTGAAAACATTTGGATCAGACCCAATCAAGTCTTCAGCTGTGTACTTTTTAATCTCAGAGAATGGAAAGTAGAAAGAGATTATTTCCCCAGAAAGCTACCTTAGCTCTTTTCCTCCACACCCATGCCACATTATTATCAGGTTGGCATCCCATGATGTGTCTTTTGGCTCTGAAAACCATGTCAGACTGTGAGCCTGAGGCCTGTTATTCAGAAGCAAGTACCACTGAAACCAGGGAGAGTACCTGCTATGAAAATATCAATGGGCAGTACTTGCGCTGGAAATACAATCTGAAGAAATAACGTCGCCATGGAGGGACCATAGTTTAGTGATCAAGTGCAGTTTCTGCATGCAAAACAGTCAGACCTGCTCCCTGGTATCTAAAGTCATGAAAGGAACTAGCAAAAAGAGATGCTTGGGGATCTGCATTGTCATGAATTTTGATTTGAGGAAGGGCCATAGGGGCAGAGTAGTGGTAGAGCAGATGCACACAGTTCCTGGTTCAGTCCCTGGCAACTCCAGGCAAGACTGGAAGAAGCCCTTGTATGAAACCCTGGAGAGCTGTTGCCAGTCAGGGAGGGCAATGCTGAACTAGCCGGACCAGTATGAGGCCCCTTCTCCACTACACATTTAGAACAGTATTCATACCACGTTATCATACCCCAAAGAATCATGAGAGCTGCCATTTGTTAACGGTATTGAGAGTTAGATTCAGGTAGGTAGCCATGTTGGTCTGACGCAGTAGAAATAAATAAAAAAAATTGTCCAGTAGCACCTTAGAGACCAACTAAGTTTGTTCTGGGTATAAGCTTTCATGTGCATGCACACTTCTTCAGATACGGTTTATAAGGAAGGTTTGAGACAATTGTCGGTTCCATCAGAACAACAAGGTGCACTTTTGAAAGGGAACGTAATGGATTTTTGCAGCGTCCCTAAAATGAACCTGTAGTATCTGAAGAAGTGTGCATGCACATGAAAGCTTATACCCAGAACTAACTTAGTTGGTACTGTAGGAGCAGCAAAATGTGTACACGTACAGTCAATTAAAAGTTGGTTTTATTCCAGAAAAACATGCCACTTGTCCAGAGCTCTCTGGCCCCATGACTTATGGCTACCCTGATGATGACTCAACTAAATCCTCAGCATTGTTCCTCTTCTTCCGGAAACAACGCGTGAAAATGAATCTCTTCCGTCGCTTCTGTGATGTCAATTTCCCCTTTTCTTGTACCCATCCTCTTCTGCGTTCTTGCATGCTGAGAGGTTTGGAAACTGGCTCGGACAAGTTATTGTCTTCTAAGTCCTGTGTTTCTCTGGTCTGTGAACTCCCCCCTGCAATTTCCTCTGTTCGTCTCATAACAAACCTCCCTTCGACCCCTGGGCTGCTGTCGAAGTCTGGCAGCTGCTATTGCTCGCTTGCTGGTTCCAGCCTAACAGGTACTGAGAGTTGTTAGGTGAGCCCCAAATCCCTCCCAAGAACTACAGTTCCCAGAGCTGCCCCTTAAAATGGATTGATTCTTAATCCACTCGAGCTGTAGCTCTGTGAGGGGAATGTGGTTCAGGACACAAGTACGAGGAGGAGGAAAGGGGATTGTGCTAATATTTATTTGAATGCCATTCTATGTGAGGCACTAACAGTGCATAAGTAACCACCGACATTGCAAATCATCTCTTTTTTTCTCTCTCTGAGAAAATCCTGAGCCAATTCCAAAGCCAGCCAAGATCCATTACTTGCCCTGTCCCTGACATTTCTAAATGGCAGCCCTGTGAAGGACACACCTTCCTGGATAGAGACCAACACGTGGCACAGAACTGATGGCCAAACTCTTTCTCCCCTCACCCCCGCTTGAGGGGAGTTTGCAGCAATTTAATTTGGCTTTCCGACTTCAGTGCAGTGACATCATTTTTAGATGGTCTTAGATGCCCTGCCTTTACAATGAACCAATACAACAGGACCCTAGGCCAAGGGGCTTACCATCTAAAAGATAAACAGTGAAATTATAGAATTGTAGAACTGGACCAACCCCCTGCAGTGCAGGAATCTCAGCCCAAGCATCCATGACAGAAGGCCACCCAACCTCTGTTTAAAAACCTCCAAGGAGTCCTTTCGTAGGAGTCTGTTCCACTGCTGAACAGCTCATATTGTCAGAAAGTTTTTCCTGATGGTGGAGGAAGGGGGGAAATGAAGGCATGGAGAAGAATATGTGATTATTTCAATTATATGTATATTGGGTCAGTTGTAACAGGCCTCCATTTGGCTTGTTGTGGTGTAGTGCCAGGGTGGTGTAGTGGTTAAGAGCAGTGGACTCATTATCTGGTGAACTGGGTTCACTTCCCCGCTCCTCCACATGCAGCTGCTGGGTGACCTTGGGCAAGTCACACTTCTCTGAAGTCTCTCAGCCTCAATCACCTCATAGAGTATTTGTTCTGGGGGATGAAGGGAAAGGAGATTGTTAGCCTCTTTGAGACTCCTTAGGGTAGTGATAAAGCGGGATATCAAATCCAAACTCCACCTCCTCCCCCTCCCCTCCTCCTCCTCCTCCTCCTCCTTCTTCATCCAAAGCTGTTTTCCCCAAATCATGGCCATCTGCCTCACACCTCACACCATACATGACATCAGGTGAGGGGCAGGTAGAGATGCAGCTGCCAATACACAATTGGGAGTCTTAAAATGTGCTCCTGACGGTTCATTGGTGATTGTCTCTGCCAATCAGCAGAAAGAGCAAGCTCATCAATCAGAGCAGAAAGCAAAAACCAAAGTTAGCATTAAGCAGCAGTAACTTCAAGCCCTGCTTGGCTGGCTTGGATTCTCCTTTCTAATGCAATTTGCCACAGTAGAAAGAAAAAATGGGTTGCCTGACATCAGGTGCCAGCCAGCTGTCAAAATGGCTTATCAAGGGTGGGGGAACTTGGGATCTGGTCCAGCAGGAGACAGAGTTCCTCACCCCTTCGTTATTCCTAGTGTTAGCCTTGGTATGCAGTTTAGATGCTGAATGATTTACAACTTGAATAATTGTAACAATATGGATGCTACAAGATGGATGGCAAGATGCCTTCTCTGGAAGATTCCATCTAGCCAAGCTTTTCCAAGAACGGTGACTGCTTATCATGCCATTTTCAAGTTACAAAAACATTCAGACTTAAATACTTCAACAGCTTAACCAGACAAAATGCAAAGAACATTGCGAGGGCCCTGTTTACCAACAGATTTATAATTACAAAATAAATTGAGCATGAAATGAAAACATTTTTTTAGTTTTAGCCATAATGCCATGAAATATTTGATGTTTCTTTAAGAAATTATTTTTGGAAGGGAGTCAAAAAGAGGAACTGTTGAACAAAGTTATTTTAGTGCATCTGCAAATTCAGGACACATTCCTTTTGTTACACAAATGTTAATTTCGTGAGGGAGATAATTAAAAGTCCTGAAAATAGGGAGAGATTGGGGAGAGACTTGTTGAAGAAACTCGTTATCAAGAAGCATGTTTAGGAAAGCTGCATAAATCGTGAGGCTTTTCTGTCTCTCTTGCCAAGATCACATTGTGGGAGCAGAATTAAGCCAGGCAAATCCCACCTTGAGCAAGGCTGGCCCTGTCAGTGGGCAGAATGAGGCAATAACTTTAGGGCACAGATAATGGGGTGTGTAGATACTGGGGTCCTCCTGGACCTCTGGCCATTGATTTTTGTAGGTTAGCATTACGGTTGTTATTATTATTCATCAATTTGTTACTTGAAATGCTGAAGACACCACTTCATCCGGCCTTTGACATCTGAGATATATAATTTTAGGACCTACCTTATTCCTGTGGCTGTAATTTGTTTTAACTATTTTTAATGCTGAATTTTAAATTGTTGCTAACTTCCTGGGGACCTGTTGGTGAAGGGCAGGTTAATAAAAGGAAGTAGAGGAGGAGAGTACAATCAATCAGAAATCACATTTGCAACTTGTGGGTGGCAGGAGAGGATATATTGTTTATTAATATCCTTCCTAACTTGCCCTAGCAAGTTCCTTTACTTAGCAGACTGCATTCCCCTTTACACAGCAGAAAACTAGTTGCAAACTCATGTGAGTTTCTTAAGACAATATGCAATTCAATCTGGTTTGTCCAAATTGAAATGTGTTCTAATATTTTCCTGGTAAGACACCTTAAATCCCTCCTAAAAGAATAAAGACACCACAGTCTCATTCATAAGCAATAAAAAGAAAGTTTACTCACTATCAGGCAGAGCACAGTGTGATCCCTGAAGGCAGGTTTAAGGCTTAAAGTTACAAGCATATACAAACAGGTATACCCCATATGTGGATTGACCAAATGACTGCAGTTAGCAGTCCGGGAAGTTCGCAGGCTGAAAGGAAGATGGAAAAGAGGGAGAGTGGCCTTGGCCTTTTACCAGGTCTGGAAAGGTCACACCCACCCACTAGTCACATGCAAGGAAGGATGCTCCAGGCCAGGAGGAACAGGAAGTTTCAATTGGATGGACCAAACATTCCCTTGCATGTCCACTCTAGCAAAACATGGAATAAAAACAAAACAAATTCCTTCCAGTAGCACCTTAAAGACCAACTAAGTCAGTTCTTGGTATGAGCTTTCGTGTGCATGCACACTTCTTCAGATACACTGAAACAGAAGTTTCCAGACCCTTCTATATAGTGAGAAGGTGGGGAGGGGTATTACTCAGAAGGGTGGTGGGAATGGGTGATTGGCAGATAGCTGTGATGAGCCTGTTGACGACTCTTAACGACTGCAATAGGTCTTACAGGAAAAAGCAAGGGGTGAAAAGGTGAAAAATGGCTTTGTCATGTATAATGAGATAAGAATCCAAGGTCTTTGTTCAGACCAGGTTTCTCCATGGTTTTAAGTTTGGTGATAAGTTGTAATTCAGCAGCTTCTCTTTCCAGTCTATTTCTGAAATTCCTTTGTAGTAAAACAGCTACTTTGAGATCTTGTATAGAATGTCCTGGGAGATTGAAGTGTTCTCCTACTGGTTTCTCTGTCTTGTGATTCCTGATGTCCGATTTATGTCCGTTTATTCTTTGGCGTAAGGTCTGGCCTGTTTGTCCAATATAGAGAGCTGAAGGACACTGTTGGCATTTTATGGCATACACAATGTTAGACGATGAGCAATTAAATAGTCCCGAGATGGTATGTGTGATGTTGTTGGGGCCAGTAATGGTGTTGTCCGGGTGTATGTGGCAGCAAAGTTGGCATCTGGGTTTATTGCAGGCTCTGGTGCCAGTGTCCGTGTTAGGTCTGGTTGTAGTATAATTGTGGGTTAGGAGTTGTTTAAGACTGGGTGGCTGTCTGTAGGCAATGAAAGGTCTTCCTCCCAGAGCTTGAGAAAGAGAACTGTCATTGTCCAGGAGAGGTTGCAGATCTCTGATGATGCGTTGTACTGTTTTAACTTGGGAGCTGTATGTGATGACTAGAGGTGTTCTGTTATTTTCTTTTTTGGGTCTGTCTTGCAGCATGGAATGTTGTACTTGACTGCTTTCAGTGGATTACATCCCACATAACTTTGGAATAAAGTTTCCCCAGAAGATCCTGTACTCTGGGTGTGGTGACCTGCACCAGAATCAGGGACAACCCCCCCAAACCCGCTAGGGAGACAGCTTGCCGTAATGTTTAGCACCACCATGGGCTGTGAATTCAGCTGTTGTCAAACAGGCATCTGTTCAGGGCTGCCCAGCAACTTACTATAACAAGTGAGTCCTAGAACCTATTTTTCTTGAGAGAGAGAGAAAGCACTGGGAGGCTCTCTATTATACTTTTCCTCTTTCAACAAGCTTTCTGAGTGGAGATTTTTTGCCCTAGTTGGTATCTGTATTGGATTTGAAATTGTTTTTATATATGCAGTTGTTTTATATCTGTTTTATAGCATTGTGAAACCACAGTACGATACTTCACCGGAAGCGGTACATAAATGAAATGAAATTCATCATAGTAATATTGAGTCAGACCATTGATCCATTTGGCTAAGCGCTGTCCATCCCAAGTGACAGCAGTTCTCAATAGTTTCAGACAGGAGAGAATCCCCACTAATATCTGGAGGTGCCAGGACTTGAACCTGGGGCTTTCTACATGGCAGACAGATGCCCTACCACTGAGCTATGCTCTAACCCTTTAAAAGCCTGCATGTGCATATACATTAGATGGGGTGAGGTTCACTTTTTTCACCTCTGCAAATAAAGTGCAGGGGATCCTGCTCCTTTGGAGCTGGCTTTTTAGAAGATGCTGTGGAAAAGAGAGAGAAAAGATGGCAAACCTCTGTATATCCACAGTAGTCAGCATGTTGTGATTCTTCAACATCAACTTCATTGGAATGGTCATGTTGTGCAGATGCCTGATGATCGTCTTCCAAAGCAACTACTCTATTCCGAACTTAAAAATGGAAAGCGTAATGCTGGTGGTCAACAAAAGAGGTTTAAAGACTGTCTCAAGGCAAATCTAAATAAATGTAGTATAAACACTAACAATTGGGAAACACTGGCCTGCGAGATCTCCAGTTGGAGAACAGCATTTACCAAAGGTGTCATGGACTTTGAAGACACTCAAACTCAGGACGCAAGAGAGAAATGTGCTAAGAGGGAGGCACGTTTGGCAAATCCACACCATGATCAACTCCTGCCCAGAAACCAATGTCCCTGCTGTGGAAAGACGTGTGGATCCAGAATTGGCCTCCACAGTGACTTATGTACTCATTGTTAAAACTGTGCTTATGGAAGACAATCTTACTTGGCTACGGGTGATCACCAAAGATGAAGAAGAAGCAGTCTTTGAAAGGTTGAAAATGGTGAAGGTTTTAAAAATATATTTTCCCTTATTAAACAAAATAAACCAAAGATAAACCGCATAAAGAAATACTGTTAACAGCAGATCAAAAGCAATATAAAGGTGGACATTATCACTGCAATTGTTCCAAAGCATTACAAAAAAATACCCCCCCCCCACAGACCTTTTAGGCTGGTTTCCATGTATTCTTTTATAATATGTTAGCTTCATCGTAGTTACTATGGACCAAATTTTCTCAATCTGTTCAGATATATTAGGAGATATGGCCCCCTCCATTTTAAGCTATTATAATATTAGCTGCAGCTAATATTAAATAGAATAAAAAGAATTTCCCATAATGTTCTCTTTCCTGACTTCCTTACATTTTCATATCAGAGAGGAGATTGCACTTTGAAAATATTGGAGAAATGGGGGTAAATAGTGAAGGTTTTTGTGCTTCAGACATTATAGAGAAAGGACTGAGTTGCCTGGTGTAATGGTTGTAAGGGGTTACTTGTGCGTAAATTGCCTTCAGTTTAGTCAGTTTGTTTGCTCAACCATGTTCAGGGTTAGAGCTCGCCCTCCGTGACCTGTTAGTCACTTGCAGAATCCATCAGTGGGCGTTTCTTGAACCTCTTCCAGCATAAAAGCTGTTTGACCCCAAGCCCTCCTATGTTCCCTGCGCGGAACGCGTCTGCGCAAGTGAGGGGAAGGCAGGGGCGTGCCAGCGCTCTCTCCACTAGATTCGGGTGAAGGGTCTTGGAGCCCTGTCACCAATTCCTCCATCTCCCTCTCATCTCTATTGGTGTTACGCTGAATTCCTTCCCCCCGGCTGGTCCCCTCTCCGGCATCGCCCTGGAGCCCTGCCTCCGCCTCTCGCTCTGCTCGTTCTGATGTCAGTTCCCTGACACCTGGCATTAGAGAGAATGTGGCATTGTTTAATTGCCACACATTTATTTTGTCTTGGGTGTACTTTTTGAGCTTTTAACCATGAACACATGTTTTTAGAAAATAAATTAGCCATATACTGTCTTTTTCCAGTTTGAGGGCAGAACAGATTTTAAGGTAAATTATTCAGAGTTTCCTGCCTCGTAGTGGAAGATTCCTGGCAAAGCAAAAACATCATGTTGAACTACTTCTAACTTTGAGTCTTTTTGCTATCTGAAGATATCATATACTCATTTAAGTAAAGGATTTCCAAAAGAAAGAGGAAGTGTGTGCGTGTATGTACTTTTGAAAACTTTTGTCTTAGATGCTGCTGTCTAGTTTCCCTCTCTGTCTTGTTTATAATTTGTAAAATACATAATAAGATAATATTATTCCAGTAGGAAGGTAGCTAGGAAGAATAAGCAGAGGCGTGTTCAAAAACAGAAGCATTTACCTCCAGGTTTTCAGTGTTCGGGTTCCGAAACTTTCATCAATGGAGACGTTCAAGAACCGAGGTACCACTGTATTAATATTAATATTAATATGATTACTTTAGCAAGATTTATATGCTGCTTGTCGGGGTGGGGACTAAGCAGGCTGCATAAAGTACTGTAAAATATTCATGAAAACGGTATATATAATAAAAATTTCAAATAAAGGGTTGTATCCAACTAAGTTCTACCCAAAGTTCACCCACTGAAATTGATGGGCTAGTCATGTCCACTAATTTCAATTGGCCTCCACTAAGTAGCACTAGCACTGAATATAATCCTAAATTGGTTGGCATCCATCTGCCTTGGGACACAATGGAAGAATGTGCCTTTGAGGGTGAAGTAAAACGGTTGGAGGGTTACAGCGCCTGCTGTGGCTGTAGAGACCGATAAGGAATAGATATGTTTTGTTGCAACTGGGACAGATGAAGGCATCTGGTTGTGCTGTTGCAGATGCGTTCCTTCTTTCTGCACTCTTCGCAGCAATCATCCCTCCTCTGGTCACTGCTGTGGATAAACTGCCTGCCTCCAGGCACTGCAGTCTTCTGCAACGGATCCACAGCCTTTGTGTCAGGTTTGCAAACATCTTTATAATGCAGAGTTGGTCTGCCAATGGGCCTGGTGCCTTAAGCCAGTTCCCCGTAGAGCATGTCCTTGGGGTTCCTGCCGTCTTCCATTCTGCAGACATGTCCAAGCCAGCACAAACGTCGCTGAGACAGGAATGTGACCATGTTACGAATGTGGGCTTAAGAAAGCACATCTTAGTTTGAGATTCTGTCCAGCAATGTCCCAAAATTAACACTTTTAAAAATCAAAGTTGATCCAAAGTTGCCAGTGTGGTTTAGTGATTAGTGTGTTGGACTAGGGCCTGGGAGACCAGGGTTCAAACCCCCACTCAGTCATGAAGTTCACTAGTGACCTTGGGCCAGCCACTGCCTCTCAGTGTAACCTACCTCACAGTGTTGTTTTGGGGATTGAATGAACCATGTACACCACCTTGAGCCCCTTGGGGAACAGGTGGGATATAAATGAAATAAATAAATTTACAGGTTTGGTTGGCTTGCCTGTACAAAATGGGTTTCAAATTAAAAGGTAAAGGTAAAGGGACCCCTGACTATTAGGTCCAGTCGTGGCCGACTCTGGGGTTGCGGTGCTCATCTCGCTTTATTGGCTGAGGTAGCCGGCATACAGCTTCCGGGTCATGTGGCCAGCATGACTAAGCAGCTTCTGGAGAACCAGAGCAGCGCACGGAAATGCCGTTTACCTTCCTGCCAGAGCGGTACCTATTTATCTACTTGCACTTTGATGTGCTTTCGAACTGCTAGGTCGGCAGGAGCAGGGACCGAGCAACAGGAGCTCACCCCGTCATGGGGATTCGAACTGCTGACCTTCTGATCGGCAAGTCCTAGGCTCTGTGGTTTAACCCATAGCCCTCACTAACTCTCCAAGACCCACTTTGGGGCATGGAGCTAGCACCCTAAATTTCTCCAGATCTTTCTATAACTAGAAAGTTATCATCTTTGTGGTCATAGAATCATAGAATTGTAGAGGGATTTTTTGTAAAAAAAAAAAAAAAAAAATTAATTAGTTTTCCAATATTCCCCCAATAATAGCCTAATTATAACAATATAAATTGTAGAGTTAGTAGGTACCTTGAGGATCATCTAGTCCAGGCACCCCCAAACTCGGCCCTCCAGCTGTTTTGGGGCTACAACTCCCATCATCACTAGCTAACAGGACCAGTGGTCAGGGATGATGGGAATTGTAGTTCCAAAACAGCTGGAGGGCTGAGTTTGGGGGTGCCTGATCTAGTCCAACCCCCTGAAATGCAGGAATATGCAGTTGTCCCATATGGAGATCAAACCTGAAACCTGGTATTATCAGCACTATGTTATACCCAACTGAGCTATCCAGGCATGGTCCACAGTACCAAATATAATGGTCCAGGTAGGCTCTCACTCTCTTAAAACAGAGCTCTGCCATTACTTCCCAAGTCTTTATTAACAATCATTCAAGTACAAAAGATTAATGGGACGTGCAGCCTCCTGGAGTTATTTCAATTTGTTTTCACAACAATTAGATTTGAAGCTGGATTCTCAGAGGTACTCTGAAATGCTACGCTGAATTCTTTTATTTTCTTTCCTTTTTTTAATGCAACCAAAATCTCTCCTAATAGCCAGGGGGAGAGTTTGTTGAATTTCATTGAGCACTGTCTTCTCTCTCTGGGACGTTTTGACTATGAAATCAAATATCAGTACGCCGGGCTGGTAGGTGTGATTTGGGAATGGGCAATTATGCATCCCCTAACATGTTTAAACTATAAGATCTGGACGAAATAAAAGCTGACAGTTACTGATTTTGACAATTACTGCTACATACAGTGCTGCCATCTCTATTCATAATAGCAGCCGACAGTTCTTCAACTTCTGCGAGGTTTGCCTTAAAAGGTGAAACTTTTAAGCTATACTGATGTTGAAGGGAGATTGGAGACGGTGAAGGAGGAGGGATTAAATTATTCCAAATTCTAGCTAACGGAAATGTTCCTCATGTGCTTTGAATAAATATCAGTGTTTAGCAAGGCCGTTGCAGCAGATAGAGACAAGGGATGTCCAATGAGTCCCTATTTCAGTGGAGATTTCCTTTCCTTTTTTTTCTTTTTGCCAAAAATCGACATTGCATGTTCATTTATCAAGAGGAGAGCTGGTAACTTCTCTTCTTCTCTTCTCTTCTCTCTCTCTCTCTCTCTCTCTCTCTCTCTCTGTGTGTGTGTGTGTGTGTGTGTAGCAGGGAGAATACCAATGGTGTATATGTCAAGGCTTGGTGGCTAGGAGGTGGAAGGCAAGCATTCAGCAGAGTGCAAGGAGCAAAGAAGAGTTGGAAAAGGTTCAAAAAAGAGCAACTGATGGAGCAACTTCCCTGTGAGAAAAGCTTCTGGGGCTTTTTGATTTAGAGAAAAGGCAAGCAAGAAGTCACAGGACAGAAGTATAGAAAAAAAGGTATGGCATGGAGAAAGTGGATAGAGGAAGAGCCAGTGTGGTGTAGTGGTTAAGAGCAGTAGACTCGTCATCTGATGAACTGGGTTCGCGTCTCCATTCCTCCACATGCAGCTGCTGGGTGACCTTGGGCTAGTCACGCTTCTCTGAAGTCTCTCAGCCTCACTCACCTCACAGACAAAACAAAACAAATTCCTTCCAGTAGCACCTTAAAGACCAACTAAGTCAGTTCTTGGTATGAGCTTTCGTGTGCATGCACACTTCTTCAGATACACTGAAACAGAAGTTTCCAGACCCTTCTATATAGTGAGAAGGTGGGGAGGGGTATTACTCAGAAGGGTGGTGGGAATGGGTGATTGGCAGATAGCTGTGATGAGCCTGTTGACGACTCTTAACGACTGCAATAGGTCTTACAGGAAAAAGCAAGGGGTGAAAAGGTGAAAAATGGCTTTGTCATGTATAATGAGATAAGAATCCAAGGTCTTTGTTCAGACCAGGTTTCTCCATGGTTTTAAGTTTGGTGATAAGTTGTAATTCAGCAGCTTCTCTTTCCAGTCTATTTCTGAAATTCTGTATTTCTGTATCTGTATCTATTTCTGTATCTGAAGAAGTGTGCATGCACACGAAAGCTCATACCAAGAACTGACTTAGTTGGTCTTTAAGGTGCTACTGGAAGGAATTTGTTTTGTTTTGACTATGGCAGACCAACACGGCTACCTATCTGTCACCTCACAGAGTGTTTGTTGTGGGGGAGGAAGGGAAAGGAGATTGTTAGCCGCTTTGAGACTCCTTCGGGTAGTGATAAAGTGGGATATCAAATCCAAACTACTACTACTACTACTACTCTTCTTCTTCTTCTTCTTCTTCTTCTTCTTCTTCTTCTTCTTCTTCTTTTCTCCCTCTCCCATAATACTCAGAGACATCTTTTGAAGCTGAATGTTGGATGTGTCAGGGAAGAAACAAAATAAAGTATAACATGCCCCCTTTTTTTAGGGACTCCAAATTGAAAAAAAATGGGGGGAGATTGCCCAGAGTTGTTGAACTTTTTTTTGGGGGGGGGAAATTGCCCAGAGTTCTTGAGCTTTTCTTCGGGGAGGGGGATTGCACAGAATTGTTGAGCTTTTTGGGGGTGTTGTCGAAATTCACTCACCCGCAGGACCCCAACAGCCAATCACCTGCACATCGACAAAGCCACCAATCGTCTGCACACTCGCCTAAAGCAACCACAAATAACCCGCCCAATTGCTGCAGCAGCCAATAGCCAGCGAGACTTGATGCACCCACCAGTCACCCACAAAAATGCAGCTAAAAATCTCCTGGCCACCATCTTGGATGGCTTAGACAAATTCATTAAGAGAAAGGCCATCAATGGCTACTAAGCCTGACAGTGCTCCTCTTACATTCCCACCTCTGGGTTCATGACTAGGAGAGCTGCATTTTGCACAATATATGAGGATGAATCCATTTTCCCACAAGATGACCTATTTACAGAGCATTCACCCTGATTTGCTTGCAAAAAGCTTCTACGGAGCTTGGCCTTTACTGAGCATTCATTCCAATTTGTTTGCAGGGAGGTTATATGGCCATGGGGGTTCATCATGATTTGCTTGTGTGGTGTATTTACATCTTCCTGTTAATCATTGACTCATTCCATACTTGTCACTGCATTTCCCATCATATTCCTAACCACAAATGTCCTTAAAAAATAGAATTGTTGCACAAGGGAGAAAGAGCATTTTGATTGACTTTTAATTGTGCAAACCTATGTGCACCTGAGGGATGCGGGTGGCACTGTGGGTTAAACCACAGAGCCTAGGACTTGCTGATCAGAAGGTCAGCGGTTCAAATCCCCGCAATGGGGTGAGCTCCTGTTGCTCGGTCTCTGCTCCTGCCAACCTAGCAGTTCACAAGCACGTCAAATTGCAAGTAGATAAATAGGTACCGCTCCGGCGGGAAGGTAAACGACGTTTCCATGCGCTGCTCTGGTTCTCCAAAAGCGGCTTAGTCATGCTGGCCACATGACCCGGAAGCTGTATGCCGGCTCCCTCGGCCAGTAAAACGAGATGAGCACTGCAACCCCAGAGTCATCTGTGACAGGACCTAATGGTCAGGGGTCCCTTTACCTTTACTATGTGTACCTGAATCCCACTTGCAGAATACTGATGTTCTGGAGATGACCCTAAACTAGTGATGCCTAAGCTTTCCCAGCTCACCTGAGTAAGCATCAGTCTTCCAAGCCCCTTTCAGGGTGGGGAGGGTATAACTTTTCCCAAGCAGTTTTCAAGAGAGCTCAGGTGTGGGGAGTTGCGGGATAGATTTCCCTCATCCACTCATGAGGCTTCAAGCCCTTTCCATCCAATGCAAGCCTTCTTCACTCACCCACAGAAAGCCTTCAAATCCTATCCTCTTCTTCCTACCCACACACTTCTAGCAGTGAGCAGGAGGGAGTTCTTGCTGCCACCAGATCAACCTTAGCAACCAGATATATGGGCAGGAGAAAAGGGGGAGATGGCTTGGACAATCATGTGGGAGTAGGAAGAAGAGGGTTTGGGTCAGTGTGGGCAGAAAGGTGGAAGGAGTTGAATTATCCTCTGTCTTAGTTGTTAAAGAAGGATAGGACTTTTTTTATGTACGCCACTACAGCAGCAAGAATACTACTAGCAAAGTATTGGAAGTTGCAAGAACTACCCACTCTGGAAGAATGGCAAACGAAGGTGATTGAATATATGGGACTGGCAGAGATGACCGGCAGAATCCGTGACCAGAGGAAGGAGGCGGTGGAGGAGGACTGGAAGAAATTTAAAGTGTATCTTGAGAATTGTTGTCAAATTAAGGACTGAAAAGATGTCGAGGGGTAAGAAATAAAGATTTACAGCTGTAAACTATAAACCATAGGGAAGAAGTTTTAAGGAGGTGATATGTAAAAATTGACTGAAGGGTTGCTAGAGAGAATTGTGAAATAAGGGTGCAGAACAGGAGAGGTATGGGGAAGTCTTCAAGTTTGTATGATCTGTGTTTTTTCTTTTTCTAAGTTGTATTGTTATTTTTTCTTGTTATGTTTATGTTGTTATGTTTATGTTGTGAAAACTTAATAAAAATTATTATAAAAAAAAAAAAAAGTTGTTAATCCGAACCAGTTAAGAATTATGAGGTTCCAGCACATGCCACATACCTGAGGTCACCATTACAACCCCTCAAGCTTTGCCAAGAAGCCAAAGCTATGACAACATCTCTGTTGCAGAACCCAGCACTGAGATTATTTGTATCTAACAGGGTTTCCCAAGAAACCTCCAACTCTTGGCCCAGATTCTGGGTGGGTGGAGATATATGAACATTTGGTGTAAAAAAAAAAAAAAAAAAAAAATTCTCCTAGAAGAACTATTTCAGAACTCTGAGCATTGAGATTATGTCCTGAGCCTTCAGTCACAAAGGGAAATTGCTTAAATAATCTTTCTGGAGAAGCACTGAAATTTATCTATATACCCTTCTCCAAGAATTGGAGGAAAAACTGTACTCTCTTCCTCAATAATAAGGCTGACTGGGAAGCATAAATCTCCAGCCAATGGTTGAGTAGCCTCTCCAGTGGCCATCAGGTGGTGGTGGTGGGGTCCCTATGCTTTGTATATGCATCTCTCTATAACTAGCTTGACATGATTTTACAATTATTCTACCTGCAAAATCCATCTTTTTGTGTCACAGAAGTCAAGTTAGGCTGCACCCATAATGATGGTATTCAGTTTTCAAAGTACTAGCCTTGTTTATGAAAAGTGAGGTACTTGGAGGTGGCATAGGAAAAGGAGAGGAGGAAATCACAATGTGATTTTTAAAGAAGAAAAACATTAAAAATTAAACTGGCAAATGTCATGGTGCCTCTGATCTGATTCAGTGGGGAGCCGAGGTGCACTTAACTATTGCACCGGAGGTGGTGCCTCCCAGAAAAATAAAAGATTGAAGTGACAGACCAAGCATGGAAGCCACAAAGGAAATCTGGCATCCATCTGCCACTTGAAACGGCTAAGGAAAAGATGCTTTCTGGGCAACTGAAGACTGGATTCCCACCAGCCAGTCTGGAGGGTACTTATCACCTTAGGCAAGTGCTTCCCTAGAAGCCATGCCGGTTATGGATTGCTATATCAGAACATCTGATACCTGGCAGAGATGAACAACTTGCAGAATCTGGTGTCATCCTGGATCTCTTAATCAGAGATATTAACCTTTTCATCACACAGGCTAGATGAATGTACTGCATGATGAAATTAGAAACTTGTGAAATTTCCACATATTAATTCATAAGGAGATAAGAAAGGTCATATGGGGGAGGGTCATAATTCGGTGGTAAAGCATCTGCTTCACACGCAGACAATCCCAAATTCAATCCCTGGCAATCTGCAGGTAGGGATGGGTGACACACCTGCTTGAAACTCTTGAGGGTCACTGCCAGTCAGTGTAGACAATACTGAGTTGGATGGACCAGCAGTTTGATTCTATAGCTTCCTTTGTTCTTAAGAAGAGCCCCTGATTTCCCCCCTAAATTTTTGTTTGTTTGTTTGTTTAGGATTCTTGGAGGAAACTCTCATTTCCCCCAAGAGTTTTTCACATCTTAGGCAGACTAGGGCTCCATTCAGGTATTTAATCCCACATATGACAAGTGAGAAGGGACGCGGGTGGCGCTGTGGGTTAAACCACAGAGCCTAGGGCTTGCTGATCAGAAGGTCGGCGGTTCGAATCCCCGCAACAGGGTGAGCTCCCATTGCTCAGTCCCTGCTCCTGCCAACCTAGCAGTTCGAAAGCACGTCAAAGTACAAGTAGATAAATAGGTACCACTCCGGCGGGAAGGTAAACGGCGTTTCCGTGCGCTGCTCTGGTTCGCCAGAAGCGGCTGAGTCATGCTGGCCACATGCCCTGGAAGCTGGACGCTGGCTCCCTTGGCCAGTAAAGCGAGATGAGCTCCGCAACCCCAGAGTTGGTCACGACTGGACCTAATGGTCAGGGGTCCCTTTACTTTTATGACAAGTGAGAATGGGTTGAATACAGTAGCGCCACCTACCCCTCTGCTCAAGCCTGTCAACCTCTGTGAGCTGTAGGGATAGCATCTGAAGCAGGGAACCTTTTATATTCATGTAGGCTCTCAGCATGATTTAGAACCCATGAAGCTAGTCACCCTAGACTCTGTTGCTGGTGGAGTGCTCTCTAGTGGTTCCTCACAGTACACACCTCTTGAAAACTTACAGGACCTACAGGATGTAGCACAGGCCAAATTGGTCCTGTCTTAGAAATGTGACGATCCACTTTCCGTTTTCATTTGGGAATGATGCATTTCTATGCTCAAGGATCCCTAGCTGGAGAGATAACAGAGCACAAAAGTGGATAGCCGTGTGCAGCCTTTTATACGAAGTGGATATTCTGCTGAGTGACTGGTTAAGAACATAAGGAGTGCCCTGCTGGATCAAGCCTGTTTTCACTGTGGCCAACAAGTTGCTTTTGGGAAGCCCACAAGCAGGACATAAGGCTGCAACATCATTCTCCCCACTCGTGTTCCACAGCAACTGGTGTTCAGAAGCATATTGCTGGTACTGGAGGTGAAACACAACCAGATGACTAGTAGTGATTGATAGCTTGCTCTCAGGCAAACAACTGATCTGTGCTGTTTGTGGATTTTTGAGAGATCTACGGATGCACAGGCCCTGTTGCTCCACATTCACACTGCTGGAATGGATGTCTACTGTAAGTATGTAACCAGCTGAAAGGTTATACCAAATAGTAGAACCCCACCCCATACACACCCATACACCCTACCACCAGCCCTTGATGTGGGGTCAGAGTGTTGGTGGCATATCACACTGAGATTGCACAGAAAAAGTATTCGGTTGCTATTTTTTCCCTCCAAAGTAGAAGGTCATTTTAGAATCCTTCAAGCTGTCCATCTTGAATGATTTTTGTCATGAGAAATTAATTTACAGGCTTATGGATTTAGCTGAGATGATAGGTCCCTAAAGACTTTTTGGACAGTGAAAAATGAACTTTGTCAGCCTCCTGAACACTCTTGACTGATTTACAGTTTCCTGAGTAATTGAGGCGAGTTAGTTGCCTTATCTTTGCATTCAACACAGGTGACTTTGTATAGTCACCTGGAAGCAGAAGGCAAGGCAAAACATTTGATGGAGCCATTTCAACATGGAGCATCTGGTTTGCAAAAATCCAGCATTGAGAGGCACATGCCTCTCCGTGGTCTCCGTTCATTTGTGTCTCATCTGAAGTTGCCTTTTGCATGGCGGTTAGTTGACATAGTAAAGTAGAAATTCCATAACAAGACAACAAGGCATTTGGATTATTTTGCTAGCTGCAACTGGCTTTTCCCAAGCTGCCATAGCATGTTGCAAATGCATATGGGTAATGGTGCCTGTCATTCCAAGTTCTGGTTCATGCATTAGCCGTGGAGCAGGGAACCTGTGTCCCTTCAGGTGTTGCTGAACTACACCTCCTATCATTCCTTGCCATTGGCCTTGTTGGCTAGGGCTTATAGGAGCTGTGCTTGAGCAATATCTGAAGGACCACTAGGAATGAGGGTTTTTCTTCTAGTAGACATATTTTTCTAGAAGTGGTATGGGTGTCTTACAAGGTAGCACAATGAAGCTATATAGTGGGAGGGACATAGCTCAGTGGTAGAACATCTGCCTTGCACGCAGATGACCCCAGGTTCAATCCCTATTGTTGCAAGGTAGGCCTGGGAGATAATATCCCTGAAATCTTGGAAACTGCTGCCAAGCAGAGTAGGAAATACTAGCAAGATTAACTAATGAGAGCCAGTGTGGTGCAGTGGTTCAGAGTGGTAGACTTGTAAACTGGGGAACCAGGTTCGCGTCCCCGCTCCTCCACATGCAGCTGCTGGGTGACCTTGGGCTAGTCACACTTCTCTGAAGTCTCTCAGCTCCACTCACCTCACAGAGTGTTTGTTGTGGGGGAGGAAGGGAAAGGAGATTGTTAGCTGCTTTGAGACTCCTTCGGGTAGTGATAAAGCGGGATATCAAATCCAAACTCTTCTTCTTCTTCTAATGCTCTGGCTCAGAATAAAGCAGCATCTCCACCCCCATCGTTCTGCCCGGACACTGAGGTCCAGCACATGAGGGCTTTCTGGTGGTTCCCTCCCTGCAAGAAGTGAGGTTACAGGGAACCAGGCAGAGCGCCTTTTCAGTAGTGGCGCCCGCCCTGTGGAACGCCCTCCTGTCATATGTCAACGAAATAAACAACTATCTCACTTTTAGAAGACATCTGAAGGCAGCCCTGTTTAGGGAAGTTTTTAATGTTTTTATGTTTTATCATGAATTCATCTCCCTGCATAGATTCCGCTTCTACATTAGCTAGGCAAGAGCAGTTCTCCCCCACCAGCCTCCACCCTGATACAATACTGTGTTGGGAGCTGCCCAGAGTGGCTGGGGAAACTCAGCCAGATGGGTGGGTTATTAATAAATCATCATCATCATCATCATCATCATCATCATCATCATCATCATCATCTTGTTGTTCTTCAGCTGCTGTGGAAGTGGGTGGTGACTTCACCTTTGGGTAGTCATTCTGAGTTATAAAAAGGCCACAACTCATGTTGGATTTTCTAAAGTGACCAAGCGCATGAGATGCTGCAGAAAGCATCTGGGAAAGGCGTTCAAAATTTTCCATCTCAGAAGCAGACTTTCTGGGTAGGCTTGGGCACGTCACTCCTGCTCAGATACAGATTGCCATCCATGGATTTGAGTTCTTGCAAGGATAAGAACCGTAAAGCATTTTGCACAGTTAATGCCCTACATAAATGTTACATTAACAATCACTGTCATCTTGTGAAGTATAGAGGAACCTCGACATCTGCTATATTCAGGTGAGTATAGGCTGAGCTAATTTTCATGTATGAGTTATTTCTCTTGTGCGCACAATGAAATGCTTCACCGTCACAAGTGCAACTCAACACAAGATTCTGCTTTTCTTTTAGGAAACTCAGCACAACATATATGGGTCACGCAAGGCGCTCCCGCTAACACATTGATCAGCACAGCGCTTGCTTAGTTGCAACAGTGCTACAGCTTCAGATACCTTCTGACCATTCATTGGGACAGAGCATAACAGCTAAGGGTGGGAAAATATGTCAATTTCAGCTTCTCATTCTCCCAGCATTAAATTAAGTTCATCACATTTCCATGTCAGCTTGTGAAATAATAGTACTAAAATCCTCATTAATTTTTTTAAGAAAGAGGTGACATAATAGACGTGTGTAAAATTATGCATGGAATGGAGTGGATAGAAAAAAGTTTTTTTCCCCCCTCTTCTCGTAACAGTAGAATTCATGGATATTCAGTGAAGCTGAATGTTGGGAGATTCAGGACTGATGAAATTATTCATGCAGCACATGGTTAAACTATGGAACTCTCTCCCACAGGAAACAGGGATGGCCACCAATAAGGATGGTTTTAAAAGAGGATTACACAAATTCATAGAGGTAAAGGCTATCAATGGATGCTAATATTATTAATTAAATTTCTATACTGCACTTTATCACAGGGCAGTTTACAATAGAAAAACACGAAAATGCATACCATAACAAACAAACAAACAAACAAACAAACAAACAATATCCCTCTCCCCCTGCCCCACAGTTTGAAAGGATATAAAGGTAAAGGTAAAGGGACCCCTGACCATTAGGTCCAGTCGTGACCGACTCTGGGGTTGCGGTGCTCATCTCGCTTTACTGGCCGAGGGAGCCGGCATACAGCTTCCAGTTCATGTGGCCAGCATGACTAAGCCGCTTCTGGCGAACCAGAGCAACACACGGAAACGCCGTTTACCTTCCCGCCGGAGCGGTACCTATTTATCTACTTGCACTTTGATGTGCTTTCGAACTGCTAGGTTGGCAGGAGCAGGGACCAAGCAACAGGAGCTTACCCCATTGCGGGGATTCGAACCACTGACCTTCTGATCGGCAAGTCCTAGGCTCTGTGGTTTAACCCACAGCGCCACCTGCGTCCCTTTGAAAGGCTATAGGTTGTTTAATTAGCCAAAGGCCAGGGAGAAGAGTAATGTTTTTTTTGCCCAACGCCTAAAGATATGCAACGAAGGCACCAGGAACTAGTCTCATGGAATGATCTCCCTTTTCCTCTCCCTGCACACTGTCCTGGGGTTTCTCCAAGGCCCCCACATCCAAAAAGGAAGAGAGGAAGTCACATTGCACTAGCAGAAATCCTCAGTGTGGCTTCCACTAATGGGACCCATTAGTTGGATCCAACCCTCAAACTTTAATCCTTACAATGGTAGGTGTAGCAGATCCCACCTGCACTGCCAATTAATATGCAACTGATTCAATTAAATTTAGTGGACCTACCTCATGGTACGCCAGTCAAATGAATGTCTACAATTCACCACAGGCTATTTTGTGGGGTCTTGTGTGAGGGGAAGTTTAGTGATTTAGAGTCTCGGGCAGGAGTTGATGAAACAAGAAAAGTTTCACTTACAAAAAGAAGAAATTTGTGAAGCAAAGTTGGGTCAGGAGATGTGTTCTTTCAGGTAGAAGTTAACTTATTACTTAAACTAAATATAAGGATGTCATAGACCTAAACATAGACTGTAGTGTATTCACAGGTTCTCTTAAATGTAACTTGATAAAAATCCGTTGATACACGGTAGATGTTCAAGTATCTAGGTGATAAAATGCTTAACTCAGTTGCTGTTACTTCTGTCTCGTTCCTTTACTTAGTTATTACAGTTAAATACGTCTAATTCAGCACAGCTTCCTCCATAGCCTAATACTTTGGTTCTTGAGCGAGGGGTACTTTTTGTCAGTTACCCACTCTCTTATCAATCCCATTCCTGAGGTATCCCAAGTAGTATAACAGACCCAAGGGATCACCTCATGCCTTGTTACTGGTTTGGGAGTCTTCTTCACCTAGAAGAACTCTTTCCTCCTGGCTAGAATGAGACCCAGGTAGCCTGAATTCCCACAAGTTCTCCCTCTCCTGGCTCAGCCCTCCAGGTATACCTGTCTGAATACCTTCCCCAGACCCTCAACCAATCTAAGCTGTAGGCTCTTTCCTCTTGCTACAGATAGTCTCCTCAGTGTGAATGTTCAACTCAAATCAAAACCAGAGAAATCCTATCCTAGTCCCTATCTCCCATCTGAAATCAAGCCCTATCCCTCTCTTAAAAACTTCCTTCGAAACTGCTCCTTTTATTCTCCCTCCCCAAGTGCTGCTCCCCCCTCACTGGTGGCTTGCTGATTTGGTAGCCAATCAGAGAGAGGCTCCAGCACAGCACTCTGGTGGAGTTTCTTGTGGACTGCATCACCAGATTCTGGTCTGGCTCTGCTGTCCATCACAGTGGCCATCTTGTCTTCTCATCAGATGGAGAACATCCCCATATTTCTCTCAGAAAGGCATAAAATGTGGGTAGAGGAATGGCCACTTTAGGTTTCCCCATACTTTGCCATTTTCAAATCTTTGAAAAGAGAAGTGGTGATTTGATTTAACTTATCAAATTCCCAAGAGAAGAGGTACCAGGGGGATCTCCACAGCCCCCACCCTTTCAACGTGAAGAGCTTGTTTTCAAAAGGGGAAACCTATTTGAGTACCAACAGTTTACAGTATGTAATGAAATGAATAATGCAATCCCTGTGGAAGATGGACTTTTTTGAGCAGGCTATGTCACAGAAAGTAAAGAGAAGCATTAAAAATGCATTTGCCACTGATAGGTTGAATTCATTTTAGCTGGCATAAATAGGACAGATGAGCTATTCAAATGTCTGATGACTAGCAGAGAATGCAATATTTATCATGTTCTCATGGTCACTGCAGGAGAGGCCAATAATTTGTTTTCTCTCATCATTAGTATTTTGTGGCGCCTGCGATAAATTATACATTGCAAGCTTACATCCTTCAACCTTTTCCTATTTACCTATCTGGTCCGTGTGATCTCATTCATCAAAGCTCCACTGATTTGCACACTAAAGTGAGACTATAAATTTGTTCATTTGGACAAATTTGGAGATATCTTATGTAGGCCTGTGCAAATGCAACATGATATTGCAGAGGAACATGAGGAACATAATCAGCACTGGACCAAGACATTTTGCTGCCTGAGGCAAAAAACAAAACCCCCACACAGACGCCACATGATGGTCCTCCATCCAATACAATATTCAAGAAGCCAGTGGAACTGACAGGTAAATCTTCCTTTGAGACACCATATCTGAGGCCAGCAGCAGGCTAAGTCAGGGAGTGCAGGGTAGCCCAGATTCTATTGTCCACTACATGACTGCTCCTTGCCTCCCACCCCATCAGCTAAGATGGCCACCTCATTCTCCTTATAGCCCTGAAATTAAGAAGAACAGAAGGAGAGCCTGCTGGATCAGGCCAATGGCCTATCTACCCCAGCATCCTTCTCTCACATTGGCCAGCCAGCCAGATGCCTGTGGGAAACCCACAAGCAGGATTTGAGCACAACCGCGCTCTCCCCTCTTGTAGTTCACAGAAGTATTCAGAAGCCATGTACATAGCCATTATGACTAATAACCATCAAGAACCCAGTGATTTTTTTTCTGAGGGCACTCAAGGGCACCTTCCCCCAAAGGTTAAAAGTACTTACAGTGGTACCTCGAGTTACAGATGCTTCAGGTTACAGAAGCTTCAGGTTACAGACTCCGCTAACCAGAAATAGTACCTCAGGTTAAGAACTTTGCTTCAGGATGAGAACAGAAATTGCATGGCGGCAATGTGGCGGTGGTGGGAGGCCCCATTAGCTAAAGTGGTACCTCAGGTTAAGAACAGTTTCAGGTTAAGAATGGACCTCCAGAACGAAATACGTTCTTAACCTGAGGAACCACTTATTGTAACAACTTCATGGTGTGTACCAGCACCTTTTTCTAGAAAAAAAAAAGCACTGTTAGAGCCGACTCTTCTTTGAATTTGTCTACTCTTCTTTTAAATTCATCTAGGTTGTTAACCATCACTGCTTCCTGTGGGAGAGAGTTCAATAGTTTAACTAAGCACTGTGTTAAAAAGTGTTTTCCTGGACCTCACAAATGTGCAGGGATGAAGATCAAGGCCAGTTTTACATGGTCTCCCTTGGGAGGTTGTGGACTCTCCTTCCTTGGAGGCTTTTCAGCAGAGGTTGGATGGCCACCAGTCATGAATGCTTTAGCTAAGATTCCTGCATTGCAGGGGGTTGGACTAGATGACCCCCAGAAGACTTCCAATGATAATGGAAAGGCATGAGAACAGTCTGTGGAGAGCCTCATGCTTACACACTGCACTTCTCCTGTGCACCAGTATCATGTGCCCCACGACTGCCTGTTAGGAGCATACCAGAAGCAGGAATAATATACCGGTATATGTTTCTCAGATTTTCTTTTTTGCCATGCACCTGAAATTAGACCAAGGGCAACACCTACACCCTCAAGTTGCAAGCTCCCCAGCCATGTTGCTCTCCCAGTGAAATTCTACAATCTAGACTTTAGGTGGTGGAACCTCACTGGGAGAGCAACATTTCTCTAGTACTACAATTCTGAGCCACACCAGGCATGAAGAAGCATTGATTTGGGTTACATTTTGCTAGGGAGAGGAGGAAAAGGAAAGCCTTATTTGAGATGATCAGAGTATAATGTGTGCCATTGTCTCCACGAGGCTGAATGTTTAAGAACAACTCATGCTTAAATATTACATCTGCAGCTGACAGTTTGCCAGAAGCAGAAGCTCTGGAGAGCAAGTATGTCAGCTGACCTAAAAAATAATAATAATGAAGAATAGTTCTGGGATGCAGCTCAAGACTTACAGAAACGTCATGCAATGCAGCTGGGTGGGCAGCTGGCTGGCAGAAGTATCACCTGATTCAGCCAGTCTAGTCAGCTGACTTGCAGAAGATGAGTGAGACGGACAGACTGCAGGTGGTCAAGAGATGTAGTTGGATGTGGGTTACCAGATGATGGAATTTCTACATGATAGTGGTAGGGCAGTGGCAGACAGCTCTCAGTAATGACTTGAGGAAGCTGAACCGTGAAAGATTTGGAGAACACATGAGGCCAGTCCTAGCATTAGGCAGAGTGAGGTTGCTGCTTCTGGTGGCAGATGTTGAAGAGCAGTGGCAAGGTTTTGACAAACAGAGCTCTGTGTGTGCTACACAGCCTACTTGTCCTTTCTAAGCTTCTGTCAGGAGTTGCAGTGAAGGACACTGTTCCATTGACAATGTTCAGGTAAGAGGCAACTACCAGACCACTTGGCTTCTGTACATAGAATGGGGAGGGAGGCTCTAGTCCTTTGCCTCATGTGATAAAATGTCTTGGACAAGCTCTTAGAAAATCAGACAGGATGGTAGCCGTATTCTTTGCTCTCTTAAAGAAATAGAAAGAACAAGAGGGAGGCCTTTCTGTGGGTAGCACATGATCTGGAAGTTCATCTGAAGAACCTTTATTGTGGTGAAAATTGGGATGGTGTCAACAATGTGTTTTTATGCACCTTCTTAAGACTTTGTTTTTATGCAACCAGGCTTTTTCAGGGGAGCACTGTTGGGCATTATTCATGCTGACTTTACCCATGGATTTAATATATTTTTATTGGTTTAAATGTCTCTTTCCTTTTTCGTGATGGTACTTAACTTACCAGTGTGGCAGCCATTGTGACCTGGAACTCAGGGTCATTCAGTATTTGAGTACTGGCACCTCATAGTTTACAATAAAAATAAAAATGTGTGTGTTTGTGTGTGTGTGTGTCATGATATTTTCAAATGTTAGGTTTGTAAATTATTTAAATAAATGACTCATTTTTTCCATATATATATTTTCCACACAGTCTCACTTTTCTTCCTGTGCAATGATTTCTCCCAGCTCTTAAAGGCTTATGTCCTTCCTCTGGTTTGTGATTTGTCCACTTTGTTACAAGTGCAATGATTCTCAGATTCTACCCTGAGGGCTCTTTTTCTGCACAAGGGACAGAGGGGTGGGGGGTAAAACTGATATATAAGACTATTTCAGTATAAGAAATTAAGGCTAATAAGCAACTCCAGTTGCCTTACGATTAAAATACTTCCTTTTTTTCAAAAAGAAAAAAGAAAATAACATTTCTACTAGTTTCTTATGAAAGACACCAGTTTTTTTTCCGACCTAGCAAATGAAATTATTGGGATGCATGTGGATTTCTCATAATCTCATATTGGTATGTGGTGCATAATGATATTCCCCCTCTAAGGAGAGGCAAAGGTGTGACATGTTCTTGATAATGTTAAAGAGATGATGCACATTATTTTGTCATGGAAATCACACTGAGTACCACTTTTGAGGAAGAAAAATGGTGTTTTTAAAAAAGTTTTACTCGTGGATTTTTTTAGTGAGTGAGCTACGAAGGAGCAGGCAAGAAACTTAGGCAGTTAATACATATTCAGATAGTGAATATGTCACAAGTCATAAAAATCAAAGCAGGGGGAAAATATGTTTTAGAAGGCTTTTTAACATCACTCATTTGAAGATACAGCAGAAAGGGAATAATGTTTGGAGTAAACGTTGAGAGGGGGCTGTGGTGGAACCTCCCAAATTGCTTCAGATTTCAGTTTAAATGAAGTTTCAGTGGCAATCCTAGTGTATGCTGAAGAAGAAATAGAAGCCCTAGTCTATAACTCTACCCATAGTTACCATTTCATGACAAAACTGTCGAAAGGGAGTTACGTTAGGAAATTTGGCTTGAGCAGAGTGTGCATTAAAGCAAATATCATGGGTAGAATTAAGCGTAACGCTAAGCATGGGTATTTGTACACGGACTGTGGCCAGCATGCACACTGGGTCTCTCCTCCCCGTAGTGGTTGGTGTCATGGCAGATTACATCATTGTGAGGTGGCCATAGGAGGTTATCAAACATATATCCTGTGCTCTGCAGCTTCCCCAGGTGCCTGACCTTCTGGATGTGAAAAAGCCCTATTAGAGAAGTTACCTCATGTTATTGTCCACTGAGCTTTTATTGAAGCACAAGAAAGCAAGAAAGATGGTTGTCAAATGCTTGAGGTCAGTGTGGTCACTCCTTGTCTTTATGGAAGTTCTTCCTTTTCCCTTGAAAACCTGCTTCCACACTGAATTCTTTAGAAGTAAATGAGATTTCACTTTTAAAACAGCAAACAGTTTTCAGGCACATTGTAGGCAGGAAATGTGGTCACCCTGGAAGGCTACAGGTTGCAAACAACGGATGATTTATAGAATGAAAGGACACTTACAAATGCCCCACAGACACCCCATTTTAGTTGCTAAACTTGATTTTTTCAATTTCTAAAAATACTTATAAGAAACAGTCCTCTCACAAAACTGCTGTTCTCAGCACCCTTAACACCCTCAAGCTTCCAGGATTATTTGATGGCGGGGGGTGGGAGTCATTACAGTCAGAGTGGTATAAGAGTGTTTTAAATGCATGCCGCCAATGTGAACTCAATGCTCATGGTGAGAAGTAATCTCACACAGATTTCAACCAAATCACCTACATTTTATAACTTGGTTCATAATTTATGATCCTGAATCTTCAGGCAACTTTTCTTGCTGATGTTTGAAGGCCACACTAAACTGCACACGAAAGCTCATACCAATAACAAACTTAGTTGGTCTCTAAGGTGCTACATCCCAATCCCAAAGGAGGGCAGTGCCAAAGAATGCTCCAACTACCGCACAATTGCGCTCATTTCACATGCTAGCAAGGTAATGCTTGAAATTCTACAAGGCAGGCTTAAGCAGTATGTGGACCAAGAACTCCCAGAAGTGCAAGCTGGATTTTGAAGGGGCAGAGGAACCAGAGACCAAATTGCAAACATGTGATGGATTATGGAGAAAGATAGAGAGTTCCAGAAAAACATCCACTTCTGCTTCATTGACTACGCAAAAGCATTTGACTATGTCGACCACAGCAAACTATGGCATATTATTAAAGAAATGGGAGTGCCTGATCACCTCATCTGTCTCCTGAGGAATCTCTATGTGGAACAAGAAGCTACAGTTACAGATAGGTAGCCGTGTTGGTCTGCCATAGTCAAAACAAAACAAATTCCTTCCAGTAGCACCTTAAAGACCAACTAAGTCAGTTCTTGGTATGAGCTTTCGTGTGCATGCACACTTGAAGAAGTGTGCATGCACACGAAAGCTCATACCAAGAACTGACTTAGTTGGTCTTTAAGGTGCTACTGGAAGGAATTTGTTTTGTTTCAAGAAGCTACAGTTAGAACTGGATATGGAACAACTGATTGGTTCAAAATTGGAAAAGGAGTACGACAAGGCTGTATATTGTCTCCCTGCTTAATTAACTTATATGCAGAATTCATCATGCAAAAGGCTTGCCTGGATGAATCCCAAGCCGGAATTAAGATTGCCAGAAGAAATATCAACAACCTCAGATATGCAGATGACAAAACCTTGATGGAAGAAAGTGAGGAGGAATTAAAGAACCTTTTAATGAGGGTGAAAGAAGAGAGTGCAAAATATGGTTCTGAAGCTCAACATAAAAAAAACTAAGATAATAGCCACTGGTTCCTCCTGGCAAATAGAAGGGGAAGAAATGGAGGCAGTGAGAGATTTTACTTTATTGGGTTCCATGATCACTGCAGATGGTGACAGCAGTCACAAAATTAAAAGACGCCTGCTTCTTTGGAGAAAAGCAATGACAGACCTAGACAGCATCTTAAAAAACAGAGACATCACCTTGCTGACAAAAGTTCATATAGTTAAAGCTATGATTATCCCAGTAGTGATGTATGGAGGTGAGAGCTGGACCATAAAGAAGGCTGATCACCGAATAATTGATGCTTTTGAATTATGATGCTGGAGGAGACTCTTGAAAGTCCCATGGACTGCAAGAAGATCAAACCTATCCAGTCTGAAGGAAATCAGCCCTGAGTGCTCACTGGAAGGACAGATCCTGAAGCTGAGGCTCCAGTACTTTGGCCACCTCATGAGAAGAGAAGACTCCCTGGAAAAGACCCTGATGTTGGGAAAGATGGAGGGCACAAAGAGAAGGGAATGACAGAGGACAAGATGGTTGGACAGTGTTCTTGAAGCTACCAGCATGAGTTTGACCAAACTGCGGGAGGCAATGGAAGACAGGAGTGTCTGGCATGCTCTGGTCCATGGGGTCACGAAGAGTTGGACACGACTAAACAACTAAACAACAACAAAGGTGCTACTGGAAGGAATTTTTAAATTTTGTTTTGACTACGGCAGACCAGCACGGCTACCTATCTGTAACGTGCACTCTGCATGTGCAGGATCAGTGATCAACTCTCATCAATGAAAAGTAAGTATAGACATCTCCCCCTTTACACACACACACACACACACACACACACACACACCAAACAGGTAAAACAGGATAACATACCTCCCCCCCCAATGCAGAACAATTTATGAAACACTAGGGAGCTTAAACCCCCCCCCCCTTTAAAATGCCACATACTGCCCTGCTGTGTCCCCATTGTTTTGCATTTATTGGCAAGTGATTTATGGGGAAAAAGCAGTTGAATATTACCAGTTCTGTATTTTTATGGCACAGTTTTCCCCTGCAGTTCTTTCCTCTGTGTTTCCTTTATTATAAATGCTAGGCCTTGCATTCAGTAATCATTCTTTATGACAACTTAAATATGTACTGCATTATTTGTGAATTAGAGAGCAATTTATTTAGGAATCTCAGAAAAGCATTTTTCTTCCAGGTACAGCCTTGCATTCTATTCTTTGTTTATCTGCTACTGCCTTCTCTCCCCCTCCTCTCCCCACACAGGTCTTGTAGACTAGAAGAGAGATTTCATTCAGATGTGAATTGCTGCATTAGCTTCAAAATTGTTCCAAAGACAAGTTCCCACTTTCATGGTGGTCAGAAGAAGAGAAAAAGTGATGCATGAAAGAGATGGAGTTCTTTCAAGCACAAAATGGGGCTGAGAATGGACGAAAGGGACCTGCCATACTGTGTAATTACATACCCAGTAGCTTCTATCAAGTTCATCAACAGCAAATAGGCTTGACATGGGAAGATCGTCCGGGGTTCTTGAAACAATTGCAGCCTGAAGTTCAGAATAGGGCTGTCAGATATTTCAGCATACAGTATTGTAAAACAGGGCATGAGTTCTTGTGAAAACTATTTGGATTCAACAAAATACCCCTAAGGCCAATAGAATTTAGACGAGTAATTGTAATTTGTTTTAAACTGCTTTTAAGGTTGTATTTTAAATTGCTGTGACTTACACAAGGACCATGAAGGGTGGGGGAGGTAATCATCATCAGCAGCAGCAACAACAACAACAACAATGCAGAGAAATTTTAACATGTATACAGTGGTACCTCGGGTTAAGTACTTAATTCGTTCCGGAGGTCTGTTCTTAACCTGAAACTGTTCTTAAGCTGAAGCACCACTTTAGCTAATGGGGCCTCCTGCTGCCGCCGCGCCACCGGAGCACGATTTCTGTTCTTATTCTGAAACAAAGTTCTTAACCTGAAGCACTATTTCTGGGTTAGCGGAGTCTGTAACCTGAAGCGTATCTAACCTGAAGCGTATGTAACCCGAAGTACCACTGTATTCAGAAGTAAGAAGCTCTGCATTTCAGGAGCTGGAACTAAAAGACCCTCAGGGTTGCTATACATCTGGAATTTACTGGACATAGCCGGGATTCTCTCGTCCAGGCAGAAATCATTGAAATGTCTGGGAAAATCCAGAAAAAAAGCTTAACAACTTTGCCAAAAAATCTCACTTTTTGAAACATGGCAACCCTACCGAATCTACTATGATTCAATAAGCCTTATTTGCAGCCTTGAGCTGTAATTTTATGCACACTTGCCTAGAAGAAAGTCCCATTGAATTCCAAAGGATTTACTTTTGAGTAGGTGCATACAGTATATGATTCAGCTGTTGAGGTACTTTCCTTGGGATTCAGCTGGACTCTGACAGTTTTAGGTCAACCAGTTATGGGCAAATTTAAATGAATATTTGGCACCTTATAACCCCCTGAATAAATTATCTGGTTGAGTATTTTATCATGGTGTCCCATGTTTATTCCAAAAACACACACACACAAAAAAAAACAACCCAACTGGATCTATGAAAATATATGCTTGAAAGTGTTGAGGTTTTTTTTTTTTTTGTTTGTTTGTTTTTTAATATGTAATACACCCACACCTTATTTTTTAAAAGCAAAACTTGAAATGCTTCTTTAAAAAATCCCTTGAAATTCCTACAGCTGTGTTACTTGCACAGGACTCTCTGATTTCACCTCCAATTTTGCTTTAGGCAAAACTTGATAACACCTTACAGATGTGCAAAACACAAAACATGTCAGTAAGCTTATTGACTTCTCTTGAAACTCCCAGTGATGCTTAGGCTGCTTTGGACTCTCCCAGCATGACACAGTTTCACCGCTGCAGCAAAGCATGGCAATCCTGTAAGCTGCCCAGATAAGGTTGCCAATTATTCATAATTTTCATAGACTATTCATATTGCAGGAGCTTGGTTCATAAGCAGAAAATTCCTTGCTGAGTTGTCCATGAGGGGTTTTTTTGTGAGGTATATGCAGATAGGACCAGCTCAAAGGTCATTTGTTTCATCTGCGGTGGAGAACATCCAGCCTGCAGACTAAATGTGGCCTTTCAGGGGACCCTCTCTCTCTCTCTCTCTCTCTCTCTCTCTCTCTCTCTCTCATCTTCAAGGCTCTTCTCAGGCCATGCCCATCACCAGAACAGCTCAGAATATTTCTTGAATGCTTTCAACTGGTGAAAATGTCTCCTTAAACTGTGATGATGCTTCTTGCTTCCCTGGATGGAGGACAGAGAGTCTGAGTGTTTGGGGGACAGGATGGGAACCTCTGGCTGTGTGGCTGGAATGTAGTCTGCTCTACAAAGGTATGAGCCCAACAATTTCTCTGCCCGGTTTTTTCATTGCCCTGTCCACCAGTTGCATGTGGAGCCCAGAACATTGCTTACATGGGAATGTAGCCCTTGGGCTGAAAAGGGACTCTAGGAGAGCTGGAGTCAGAAGCTGCTTGGACTAGACCAAGGTATCTTCAGACCTATAGAGCTCTGGGTGGTGAACTTGGAAGATCTGCCTGGCAGTGTTTCCTCAGGTTCTAGACTGTTCCACATGTCCTATTAGGACCACCTGGGCAGGAAGTAATTTAAAGGACTTCCTGTTTGGGTTGGGACCTTGCCTAAGCAATAAGGTCCTCCTGGACCGAAGTTTCTGGGGCCTTTGGACTCGGAAGTAGTGTGAAACAAGATTGGGAATACTTTATGGGCCCTATCTTTAATTATGGAAATCAGGCAGACTTGATAAGAAGGAATATGACCATCGTTGGGTTGGAGCTCCCCCGAGAACTGTTTCTTAATATTAAAGATTATCAAGAAGATCGGCAGATGGGACATGAAAAAGACTTAAGAGCCTCGGATTTGAGATCTCCAGGTTGATGGACTGTTGTAAGCTGATGGAACTGTTGGCAGGGGCCGAGACCGGGGAGGGGAGACGGTGAAAGAAAATTGCGAATTTAAAGTGTATATATTGAGAATTTTTTTTAAAAAAATGCTTTTAATGAGAGATGGAGAAATCGTGGAATGGAATTTTTATGACCCTAGGGGAAATGTCTTAAGAGAATAGGTTTAAATATATCAGTTTTAATGAGAAATAAGATTAAATAAAGTAAAAGTGGATGGCTAATTGGTGAAAGAGAGAATGGAAAATTACAGTATATTAAGATAAATTATTAGGATAAAAATAAAGATGAAGGATTTGCTGAAATATTTATTTGAACTAGAAAACAAAGAGGGGAGGTGTGAGGAGGTCAAGGAAATAAGTCATAGAAAGAAAATTATGTAAAGGTTTAACTTGGTTTTTTTCTGTTTTGATTGTATGTATTTTCTAATTATTATCATTTTTTTCCTTTTTATCTGTTTTTGTTTTTTGCTTTTTTTATTCTTTGCATTTCTTCTTGGAAATGTCTTGGTTTTTTTTTGTATTGTGTTTTCTGTTTTCTTTGTAATGTTTTAAAACCTGAATAAATATTATTCAAAAAAAAAAAAGCAATAAGGTCCTCCTCACACTGATGTGTTTCCCTGTATGCCACATAATTCTGACTCCCTAGCAAAGTCTTTTGGCGTCTGACTGTCCTTAGCCTTGTCTCATAGAAATGATACCAGGAATGGTACCTGGTATCTCCAACTGTCCACATTATGCTATATTCATGTGTTGTTTGTTTGTTTTGAATGGATGTTTATAGAACTTCTCCCTGGGGCTTTGGAGAGCTGCTGTCAGTCACTGAATCAGTGAGTCCTGCTGATGCAGGAAATCTGCTGCTACAGCATCTCTGATTGCTAACCAACCATCCAACTCTATTTAAAAACCTCATTTTCAATGAAGAATAGGTGGAAACCCTTATGGACTTTCCGCGCAATAAGGAAAATGAACTTGTGGGGAAATCCAGCCACATCAGTTTTTGAAGACTGAAAAATAGAAGCTTGGTTTATGAGAAGAGTTTAATGTTATTAGGAAGTAAGATTTTCATATATTTTTAAAAAAGCTGTTAGACAGAGATTATCAGAAGCTTTTATCTTTTTCTTGTTCTTTTCCACTTATTTGCTTTTTAATATTTTTGTTAAAAAAGAGAGCTTGATATTTGATGTTTATCTTTGTAAAGTATTTTTTCTTTGTTCCATCAAACATTGAAGAAAAAGAAGGAAAAAAAGGTGGACTCTCCTGAAAAACAGATGGGCAATCCCCCCCACTACATACATATGAAAGGGAAGGGGATGATGGGAACCCCGGGGGGAGGGGGCAACACAAAGCCTCCAAACTCAGAAAACTCTCCAGGCATCTTCTCTCTGGAGTGCAGCATGGGACATTCCATATGTGCACACTCGAACAGCAGAGTAAAGCTGGAAGCTGAGATTGCGAAGTGTGGCATCTAGTGTTTATTAAGTAATATATACAGGACAAAGCAAGGGGCGCGGGTGGCACTGAGGGTTAAACCACAGAGCCTAGGACTTGCCGATCAGAAGGTCGGCGGTTTGAATCCCCGCAAGGGGGTGAGCTCCCGTTGCTCGGTCCCTGCTCCTGCCAACCTAGCAGTTCGAAAGCATGTCAAAGTGCAAGTAGATAAATAGGTACCACTCCGGCGGGAAGGTAAACGGTGTTTCCGTGTGCTGCTCTGGTTTGCCAGAAGTGGCTTAGTCATGCTGGCCCCATGACCCAGAAGCTGTACGCTGGCTCCCTTGGCCAGTAAAGCGAGATGAGCGCTGCAACCCCAGAGTCGGCCATGACTGGACCTAATGTTCAGGGGTCCCTTTACCTTTACCTTTTACAGGAGAAAGCAATCATGGCGTCTCTCTCACATCTTCTTCAAGAGAGAGTACAAAACTACAATACAACAGAAGAGATAGGACTGGCTTCTGTTTCCCACACTTTCCAAGCATGGAATGTAAACACAGACATGTGATGTAACAATCACACATCTAGCAAGGAGAGAGAATGAAAATACTGACAGGGGACGCACCCCACTTTTCCCTTTCAACTTCTTTCTAATAGCTCAGTTCATAAAATAAAACCCACTAAATTTGCTGTTTGTAATTGTTGTTGCTGCTGCTCAGTTTATGAGGTCTGGAGAAAGTATCGGCTGGAACAATTGGCTTTAGTGAGACTATTTGGCATATATTTTCCTCTTCTCTGGATTGGGAAATAGCAGCATTTTGGGAAATGCAGCTGCTGATACCCGAGAGTAAGATCATACAGGGTTTGTGTGTGGTGCTGGGGACTGTGAGGTATAGAATCAATGGTGCGCATGAAAAAGATGAGAGCATAAAAACAGTTCTGAAAACCTGGGGAGGGGGAGATGAAAAATAGCACAGCCATCCTCATTCCATCTCTCATTCACTAAAACAATCTGAGGCTGGGAGACATACAATTAATGACTCAGCAGAAGCTACTCTGCAACGTGGGTCAGGGGCTCATTAGTTATATTGCAGCAAAGTGCGAAGTATGAGTGTGTGCAGTTTTTTATGTAATTAAAATAAGCAATGAACAGTAGCACCTTATGAAAATTAGGAAGCAGGTAGTGTAGCAGGGCTGGCTCCATGTAAAAAATAATAATCAGTACCATATTTGGATTAAAAAAGATCTATGGGGGATTTTTTTGGAATAACAAAGAACATTATCAAATATGTCTTTTAAAAACCCAGGCTTTTTAGGGAAAGTAGTTTTTGTACGGCAGGAGTGCCTGGCGAGTTCTGGTCCATGGGGTCACGAAGAGTCGGACACGACTAAACAACAACAAGTTTTTGTACACATATCAATGTATTTATTTCCCTCCCTTTTGTCCCATGATTTTAGAGTGGCATACAGGGTTTTCCCTTCCATTCTTATCCTCACAATAATCCTGACAGGTATGGTATGTTGAGAGACAGTGACGCCCCCAAAGCATAGCTGTCAACGTTTCCTTTTTTTAAAGGGAAATTCCCTTATTCTGAATAGGATTCCTTGCAAGAAAAGGGAAAAGTTGACAGCTATGCCCCAAAGTTCCCCAGACAGCATGAAGACTGTGTGGGGATTTGACAGCTACAGAGTCAGAAAGGTTTCAGAAAGAGACAGAGTTAAACGTGGTTAAAAAAAGCAAAATACCTAGGGGTAAATATAACAGCAAAAAATTTGAGTCTATTTAAGGACAACTATGAGAAATGTTGGTTAGAAATTAAGAGAGACTTAGAAAGCTGGACAAGATTGAAACTTTCCTTGTTAGGCCGAATCGCCGCTATAAAGATGAATGTATTGCCAAAAATGCTGTTTTTGTTTCAAACTTTGCAGATTGTGGACAAAACGGAGTGCTTTCGGAAGTGGCAGAGAGATATTTCCAAATTTGTCTGGCAGGGCAAAAAGCCCAGAATTAAGTTTAAGATATTAACTGATGCGAAAGAAAGAGGGGGCTTTGCCCTGCCAGACTTAAGGTTGTATTACGAATCAGCAGCTTTCTGCTGGCTAAAAGATTGGCTGCTTCTCGAGAACACTGATGTATTGGATTTGGAAGGTTTTAACAATGCTTTGGGTTGGCATGCATATTTATGGTATGACAAGGTTAAGATTCATAAGGCTTTCAAGAACCATATTGTCAGAAAAGCAGTGTTTAATGTCTGGAAAAAATACAAAGACTTATTGGAAAATAAAACTCCGAGGTGGCTTTCACCACTGGAAGCTAAGGCCCGGAAAAGACTCAATATGGAGGCCGAATGGCCGAAGTATTGGGAAATATTAGAAAAAGATGGAGATAATTGAAAATTGCAGAGTCTGGAGAAAATGAAAGACAAAGTGCGAGATTGGCTACATTACGCTCAGATTAAAGAAGTTTTTAAACTTCACAAAAAGTTAGGATTCCAGGTGGAAAAATCGAAGTTGGAGACGGAATTGTTAGAGCCTAAGACTAAGGTACTTTCAAGAATGTATAACTTGCTGTTAAAATGGAACACACAAGATGAAACGGTCAAATCGGCTATGATAAAGTGGGCACAGGACATTGGGTATAATATTATGTTTGAGGACTGGGAAAGGTTGTGGACCACTGGGTTGAATTTTACTGCATGTAATGCTTTGAAAGAAAATGTTATGAAAATGATATATAGATGGTATATGACCCCAGTCAAACTTGCAAAAATATACCACTTATCTGATAATAAATGTTGGAAATGTAAAGAAAATGAAGGAACATTCTTTCACCTCTGGTGGACTTGCCCTAGAGTGAAGGCTTTCTGGGAAATGATATATAATGAGCTGAAAAAGGTATTTAAGTATACCTTCCCTAAGAAACCAGAGGCCTTTCTTTTAGGCATTGTCGGCCAGAGTGTGCAAAAGAAGGATCGAACTTTTTTTATGTATGCTACAACAGCAGCAAGGATACTCATTGCCAAATGCTGGAAAACTCAAGATTTGCCCACACTGGAAGAATGGCAGATGCAACTGATGGACTATATGGAACTGGCGGAGATGACTGGCAGAATCCGAGACCTGGGAGAAGAATTGGTGGAGGAGGATTGGAAGAAATTCAAGGACTATATACAAAAATATTGTAAATTGTATGAATGTTAAGAAAGATGTAAGATTAGTAATAGTTCGGCTCCACCAAATTAGTTATAAGGAATACAAATCTAAATGCAATTGAAAGAAAAGACAAATTTTGGATAAATAGTATGTTATAATTAAGTCTCCAAAAGAGTGATTTAAATTTTAAAATTTGAGATTTAATATTGGAAAACTACATTATATGAATTGAAATAGGTTAATAATTTGCTAGCAAAATCTATGAGTTTAGAATGCAGGAACAAGAGATGTGAGGAAGTCCAAAGATGAGAATGAAATGTGGATATTGAAAAATACTATGTTATTATGTATGTTTTCTATTGTTTAAACAAAAACTTAATAAATATCATTTAAAAAAGCATGAAGACTGTGTGGGGATTTGAGCTTGGGATTCTCTAGTTTGTAGCCACCGCCCCCCCCCCCCCCGCTCACCCGCATGACTGGAGCCTTGATGTCCTATCATGGCAGCACTACTGAAACACAATGAAATAAAATGCATGTTTTGAGAATATGAACAACATTTCAAAAAAGAAAAAGAAAAAAGGCATCTACCAAATGCAAAATAAAGATGCAAAAAGGATAGTTTTTATTACCAGTGGCAGAGGAAGAGGAGTGCGGGGGAAGCGTAACACCCCCGGCAGCATGGTGTCATTGCGGCTGCTCCACCTGCCTGTGCTGGGCGCCACACCACGCCCCCAGGATGTGTGTCACGCCCCTGCGGGCAGCGCATCACACCCCCAGGATGCACGTCACCCCCCTGGTGGTGGTGCGCCATGCCCCTGGGATGTGCACCAGCCCCGCCCCTGCCTGCTCTCTGCCCCCCGGTGCCGGAGCATGAAGCTCCAACACTGTTTATTACCAGGACAGGGACTAGAAAAATGGGACTTTCCCTGGTAAATAAAGGCATTTCAAGTTTCATGTGAGTCTCTCTCAACTTGCTAGACTTAGGATGGTCAGTTACGCCTTGCTAGGAAAGATGAAACTATCTCCAAAGTGGGGTACAAAAGAGGAGACACAAATTTATGCATAAAGATGGAAAAGTTGAAATAATTGCTGAAATGTTGTTAGAAACCATCTCACTGTAATAAGGGAACCTGTGGCCAGGTGATTTGTGTGCCTGCTCAGTTTGCTGTCCAGGGTCATATTCACACTCTACATTTAAAGTGCTGTGATATCACTTTAAGCAGTCATGGCTCCTCTCAAAGACTCCTGGGAACTGTAGCTTGTTAAGAGTTCTGAGAGTTGTTAGGAGGACCCCCCCCCTCCATTTATGGCATGGTTTAATAATCAATCCTGCTCCTCATGAAATCCTGAGAATTGTGGCTCTGTGGAAGGGATGGAGGAGTTAATAAACTACCATTCCCAGAATTCTTTGGGGGAAGCCATAACTGTTTAAAGTAGCATCATAGCACTGTGAATGTGGCCCCAGGTATTAACCCTTGATCAGCAACATTAAATCCTGGCTTTTTCTTTCAACTTGAGGTGGGCCAGAGAGCCCTACAGAAAGGCCACTCCTTCAAATAGAGGACTGCCCTCTGTGAAGCAGAACAACTGGTCGCTTTAGCCAGATAACATAATGGGTTTAAACAAATAACAACAACAACAACAAGCCACCCAGAGTGGCTGGGGCAACCCAGCAATATGGGCAGGGTATACAAATTATTTTTATTTTTATTTTTATTATTTAAAAAGCATCTTTTTAAGAAGCATTTGGTGGCAATTGTCAAATAATGACATCCTGGGCAGATGAACAGTGCTCTGTTGTTTCCTCTGCTTGTTCCATTCATCCACAAAACAACAATCACTTTTGCCTCATCTCCTTTCCCTTTCCCTTCTCCCTGCTACAAACAGCAGCCCTGTCTGAAGAAAGAGGAGGTGTGCTTATTCCTTGATTTTCAATAACATGCAGCAGAGCTGGTATGTAATCATATTCCGCGTGATGAATGTGAAACACTTTAGGAAAGTGTGTTATTATTATTCTAAAATGACGTTGTGCGCGAATTAATTTTTTCCTTCCCCTCCGCGGTTTGAAAGATGTAAGGAACTCTGAAATTGCTAATTGTAACAATCCCTGCTCCTGAGATAAGATAAGATTTGGAACACAAGTGCACCCTGCTGAAAGATTTGTCATTTGAAACTCTGCCAGAGGGGCTGCGGTATTAGAAGAACTAGTCTACAGGCCACTAAACCAATAGATTAGGATGCCTATGATCTCCTTAATTAAAGACTTCTGCTACCACTGGGGGACATAATGTGCTTCATGGTAATTCTTATGTTAAAGATGTAATGGAGAGTAATATTGCATTAATAATAAGGCAGCTGCAGGTTGATCTCCTCTAAACCCTCTGCTTTCCCCCTGCTCCCATGAATGCCTCTTATCTTATGCACTGGATTATTAAGGCGCCTGCCTCTTTTCAGTACCATGGACAGCCACACCTAATCCATAGCTTTGGGGGTGGACACTTTTCTATCCTCTATTGGAATGGCTGTGCAGTGCAAGTCTGGTTTAAAGATAAAGGACCCTAAGAAGGGGAAGCAAGAAGGGCTTTTAGGTAGCTGGTCAACAGTTAGCAGGAACACAGCAGACTGAGCAGTCACACAGGTCCCCTGAGCCCAGTCTTTTTGGCAAGGGTGAAACGTGCTTTTTGTTTTTTGTTTTTAGGATTATGGAAATTATTTCTGAATTTGCAGCTATACATGTTGAGGGGTGCTGAAGGCATCTTCCTTGTGCTGTTGCTGGAGGAGGTGGTCCAATTCTCACTGATTCCCCCTCCAACCAGCATTTATTAAATCAGTTCTGGAGGGTTGGGGACCTGCGGACAGGAAAAACATTTGTCAAAAATGGCTTCTTTTCCATCACATTAGTGGATGCATCCAGCTGAATCACAAAGGTTTTTTGTTGTTGTTGTTAGCAGCAGCAGTAACAACAACAACAACCATGGAAAAAGAAAACAGCCTTTCAAGTGCTCTACAAATATAAAAACTAGATAGACAATAGATAGATAGATGATAGATAGATGATAGATAGATGATAGATAGATAGATAGATAGATAGATAGATAGATAGAGATAGATAGATGATAGATAGATATAGATAGATAGATGATAGATTAGATAGATAGATAGATGATATAGATAGACGATAGACGATAGACGATAGATAGATGATAGATGATAGATGATAGATAGACAGATGATATAGATATAGTTACATACATTAAAATATAAACATCAATAATACAATAAAGTAGCATATTAAAATTGTATGCACATTTCTGTGCCCAGGACATACCTTTGTAAGACAAAGAGAAATTCAACAAAGATTATAAACAGGGTATAATTAAGCAAGAATCAGATAGCGTAGTTTCCTGAAAAGACGACATTGCACAAAAGGTGAGATTAAGATTTTTTAATTTTTTTAAAAAGACTGTGAAAAGATAGGTTTGCAGTGTAGGAGGAGAGGGAAGTGGCAATGCGCAAAGCAAGAGAAAATAGATTAATATATGCCGCCAGAGTTCTAGCAAGGCCATCTGTTCCTATATTATACCTGTGAGGTCAAATCTTGTTTGCAGGTTAGCACAATCACATTACATATGTCAGACTTAACAGTATCAACCAGAAATAAATTGAAACAAATTGGCCACTTTGAATTCATATATTCACTTCAGGTATTCATGTGGTTCTACAAATGCCTGATTCTGAATTTATGATCCTTCTGAAGTTTGCAGTATTCAGCACATTAGCTCTCCGGCATTCAACCACTTGGGTGTTTGATCCTCCACACTGCTTTCATTGTGTGCCGGGGGTCAATCTATCAACAATATACAGAACTTCACAAAGGATGGTTGATTAGTGAATGGATAGCTAGCTGAATGTATAATGAGTTTTGTATACACATTTCTGGAAGAAAACACAAAAATCACCCAGAGAATTTGGCAAACTAGCAAGTTGCCCAACCAATTGTAAAAATGCACCAACCTTTGAGACAGGGAGCCTTGTAGACTATTTGCCATGATGTCTGGATACAGTGGTACCTCTGGTGACGTACTTAATTCATTCCGGAGGTCCATTCTTAACCTGAAACTGTTCTTAACCTGAAGCACCACTTTAGCTAATGGGGCCTTCCACTGCTGCCGGAGCACGATTTCTGTTCTCATCCTGAAGCAAAGTTCTTAACCCGAGGTACTATTTCTGAGTTAGCGGAGTCTGTAACCTGAAGCGTATGCAACCTGAAGTACCACTGTAATGTTGAACAGAATGCAGATAGATTTACCGAGTAATAAAAGGTAAAGGGACCCTGACCATTAGTTCCAGTCGTGACTGACTCTGGGGTTGCGGCGCTCATCTCGCTTTATTCACCGAGGGAGCCGGCGTACAGCCTCCAGGTAATGACTAAGCTGCTTCTAGCTAACCAGAGCAGCACATGGAAACGCCGTTTGCCTTCCCGAGGGAGCGGTACCTATTTATCTACTTGCACTTTGATATGCTTTCGAACTGCTAGGTTGGCAGGAGCAGGGACCAAGCAACGGGAGCTCACCCCGTCATGGGGATTCGAACTGCTGACCTTCTGATCGGCAAGTCCTAGGCTTTGTGGTTTAACCCACAGCGCCACCCGCATCCCTTTACTGAGTAACAGGACATCGTTATAGAACATTTCCTCACATAATACCACACTTCCTCGTGTATCCTTTTTGTCCAACTACCTAGATCTGTTAACTTTTGGTTGGTCAGTTCTAGAAGGTGGAGCCAGGAGACTACTGTGTCACTCTATGACAACTCTGTTATAGAGTTCCACTTGGCTGTTTTGTTTCCCCTGCTATTCAACGCAGAGAATGCAAGCTGGGAGAGCACTGCTGAACTCTGGTCCAACTTGTGAGTTTCCCATAAGCTGCTATGGCCCATGTGAGAACAGGATAATGGATTGGATGGGCCTTTGGCTCTTATTCTAACATCCATATGAAACCACAGAAATAGGTCATCTAGGAATGTAGGGTGATGCATCATGAGTCTGCTAATGACACTTAACTCTACTTCTCCTTTTCACCAAATTCAGATCATGCTAGGGCAGTAGAGGTGGAGGAGAAATTTGCATTTGTTTGCATTTTAATGGGAATGCCTTGTGGGATTATCTTCAGGAGAAGAAAAGGCTAGGGAGTAAACCGTACACAAATCTGGAGTGGAGTCCCTAAGACAGTTGGATGGCAGCTTGTATGCCTCCTTCCAGAAACTCTGGCAGCCAAGCTGGTCTCAAATGCATTGCTCTGCTTTCCCTTGGACCACTCCAGCGAGGCTGAGGGGGAGGGACTTGTCATCTGGGTAACCCAGGACCTTGACACACACTGCCCAAGCTTGTGCCCTGGGGAGGTCACTTCGGTGTTGCTAATGCAGTGCTTTGACCTCACCATCAGAGATGCTGTCCATTGTCTCTTGAGACAGATGGATGCTAGCAATAATGGGGAGCTACTTAAACACCTTGAACCAAGATGCAAACGGAAACGCAGATATCCCAGTTCTCCAACCAACCCGGGTGTATGCATAAATGGGGGAGAAAGTACACATAAAAATGAAGACATTAATGAAAACAGCATACAAAAATACACCATAATGAGGAAAGTTCATTGCAAAAATGTGTATATTACTTGAAACAGCATACAAAAAGGTGTAGTTTAAAATAAATTCACACTAAAATGCTGATGAATTTTCATGAAGACTTTTAAAAAAATGAAATATAACCAATTGCTGCTGTAATGTGGAGAACTGAATTTAAGGTTGGGGAAATAAGAAACAGAAACTGTCATGCACTTGAACACTTTTTGTTTAATTCCATTTTCCATTTTCCTTCTGGCAATCCCATTCCTTATTGTCTCATTTGTTTCATTTCTCTTTCATTACTGTTTTATTCACTGTTTATCATTCACATTTTCATTGCTGTGCTGATTACAATGGAGACCTAGTCTTTTGATGCCTGCAACTTTACAGTCACCACACTCTTTTGATGCTTATAATTTTGGGGTTTCTCCATATGAATGCTATGAAAATTTCAAGCTTTGTGAGACCCTGCGTTTCAGACAGATTGGACTAAGTGCCTCATTTTACAAGCAACTGAAAAGGAGATGACATATTCTAAGCTTTCCATTGCTTTGTACTTCAAATTGGAGTTTTATTTACTTGCCCATTAAGGAATACTCACAAAGACTTTCCTCCCTACAGATGCTCTCAGTTTGTCCTTTTGCCGAACAAGGCAATGGAATAACCCAAAGACGTTTTGAATAAGTTGGGCTAATGCTTTAGATTGGATGATTTTCATGATCTTGTCGCTTTCAGAGCTCTCCAAATTCTCCCTCCCTACAGAATGTCCCAGAGACGTATCAGTTAGCTAAGCAATGTGGGATGAATGAAAGGAAAGGCCTTTAATTCATTTCTCTCATCTGTGTCTATATTTTCATTTGTTTCTCATAGAAGCAAATGAGAAACAAATGTGGAGCATTCATTTCTTTTTCTATTCATTATAGAAACACATATCACTAGAGGAACACAGACCAGGGCTTCCAAAATGATGGTGGTGATGATGATTATTTGGAATAATCAAGGGAGGAGTAAGAAAATGCTTCTACCATAGTTCCTTCAAAGGAACTCTGTTTTCTCCATCAGGTGGCCAAAATCCAAAGACCACTAAATGTACAGTGCTGAGATGACAGGAGCTGTCTTTTCAAGAGAGCATTTCCTTCTTAGATCTGTCTTCACATAAGTCTGGACTTGGAGTGTGTGCAATCTACGAGATGACATAACTCAATAGGTAATTTTAATTTGATACCCAAGAGCTTAAAGAACATGCATCCTTTGCTCTCAGCTGCTTCACTTCTCTTTCAAACAACGAATTCTGGCACACATTTAAAAAATATTTTTTTTGGGGGGGAGAAGAGGTGGCAGAGTTTATCGTACTTGCACATTTTATTTTCCTCATTTCCATTTTCCCATTTTGTCTCTCCAACCTGCTCTCCACGCTTTGTTCAGAAACTTGTCCAATTCTCTCCAATGCATTGATGCACCTTAACTCAACAACAGTCCTGACTGGTCAATTATTCCCAAGTAATTTGTTTCTTCTTGCATGAAATAAACCACATTCATGATCCTCTCGATTCCTTCTTTATCTGTGTGTGTTGCTGGTGCAGATTTAGGAAATGTGGGACTGTGGATTAAAGCACTTGAACTAATAATAGTACTCTATTTAAAGGAATGTTAGTTCCTAGGTTTCCATTTTGTTCTTTATCAGGACTCCTGAGTGGACTGCAGAATTTAGAGTGGATTTCAGAGTCCAATCTAGGCATTCATTCATTCAATCATTTATTAGATGGCACATTAAGTATCTTCCATCAAATAATCAATTAATAATGGCAATTTTATACTTTTTCACATAATGATTTTGGGGTAGGTTTTTTTTTTAAAAAGAGATGTTTAAGAGGCTGGTGGGTTGCTTTCAGTTGTCAACCATGAGCAAGTACTCATTTGATCAAAACCAAGAGATAATCTGGACATCTCATCAGCAACTGTATAATACATTCTTCTTATATTCAGTTTTGCAGTGAAATTTGCATTTTCAGTCTGTTTAGAGGAATGGAGGTTTTGGACATCAGGCTACCCAGCTGAAATCCGGAACATAGGAAGCTGCCTTATACCAAGTCAGAGTGTTATTCTATCTCACTCAATATGTCTACAATAACAATAGGCAGTGGCTCTCCAGGGTTTCAGGCAGGGGACAATGAAAGGAACCAGAGACCTTCTGCATGCAAAGTAGATGTTCTACCACTGAGCTGAGACCCTTTCCCTTTTTGATGTTTGATGTCCTTACGGGGTCCTCGCTGTGAGATCACATTCACCCGGTGCTATACCAGCTGCACTGGCTCCCGGTGGGGTACAGGATCAGGTTTAAGGTGCTGGTTTTAACCTTTAAAGCCCTATATGGCCCAGGACTCTCGTACCTACGGGACTGCCTCTCCTAGTATGTCCCACAGAGGAACTTACGGTCTTCAAACAAAAACATCCTGAAGGTCCCAGGCCACAGAAAGCTTAGGCTGGCCTCAACTAGAGCCATGGCTTTTTCGGCTGTGGCTCCAATCTGATGGAATGCTCTATCACAAGAGACTAGGGCCCTGCGGGACTTGACATCTTTCCGCAGGGCCTGCAAGACAGAGCTGTTCCACCAGGCCTTTGGCCAGGGCACAGCCTGACTCCCTCCTTCAGCAATCTTCACAGAACTTTAGCCTAAAGGTTGCCATCAATTTGAATTGAATTAATTTTATAATGAAATGATTTTAGAATGTTGTACTATTTTATTGTTGTTAGCCGCCCTGAGCCTGGCTTCGGCTGGGGAGGGCGGGATATAAATAAGAATTATTATTATTATTATTATTATTATTATTATTATTATTATTAAAAAGATTAGCCCCTGGGAGTGTATATAATTGTTAGCAGTGGGCAAAATGTCTTTTAAAGAATCTTACCCATGTTTACAAGGTTTCCCTCCCTCTCATTGGATAACTTGTGGCAAGCTTCTGAAGAACACACAGTTTGAAAAATGTGTCCTATGATCAGCCAGAGTTGGACCCAGCTTTATTCTTGCAAGACCCTTGTGATATTCCCACGCTTTTACAGGAGACAGCATGAACCTCTTTGACAAGAACAAAATGATTCACACCGAACTGAGTGTGCTGATATCAAATGCTGCCCTAAGGCTGGCTGAAAATTGCAACCTCCATTTTTTTGGGAAACCGTAAAAAAATACATCCATCTCCAGATGGATGGGGAAAGCAATGAACCATAAAAGGTCTAACTAACCTTGTCACAATGACACACACACATACAAATAATGAGAAAAATCTATTGCTCCCTTGTGATTTTTTTCCTGAATGACGAGCAAGATCAGCAGCAGAGGGGGAAAGTTAATCAGTTCAAAGATGACAGTGTAGTACTAGTTTGCTGTTGCCAACCCAAAATGTCTATGAAAAGGTTGAAAGCAGAGCTGAGAAGTTTGTATAGCAATGGGCTCAAAAGCATAGGGTGAGCTTCATTTTTTCCTGAATGAAAATTTTGGAAGGCTGCTCTGCTTGCAAAGCCCATAGCCCTAGAAAAGCCTACAGACAAAGGAAAACAGGGCTATAAGCCACAGGCAATTGCTGAAACAGAGCAGCATGAGGCTTTGTGGAGGCTCTGATCCAGTGCTGGTGATTTATTGACAGCCAGCTAACCCTGCTTCATTTTGTTATTTGGCCCACAAACAAAACCCATACACATCTTTAGCCAATGTGTCCTAGGGGTTGTTGGCTGAGATTTTTTTTCATTTTAATTTGGGGAGAATTTGTTGAAATGTTCAGCCATATTCTCCCCTTGTGAGGACCGATTTCAGAAGAGGAGATGCAGTAGTTCTTCCGCAAGGGCACGCTTTGAAGATCTGGCACCAGGAAGGGCCAGTAATAGGAATCACTTAACTTCCCTAATGATTTGTGGGCCATCAGTCTGAAAACTGCTGACATGAGAGAGATGCCCCTGGAAAAGAAAGCTGTCAAACGGCAGACAAACAGGCCCATCCATAGATTTTTCTGCTACAAGGGTTTAGAAAGGAGAGAGAGAGGAGAGGGTAGTTTAGTTTTGAAACCAGCATGTAAGTGTGAAAATTGCATGTGCTCAAAATCAAAATCCTTTGACTCATTCACCCTGGAGTCTGGTGCGGCTATCTTGTGACCAGGAACTGGATGAATTGGTGGAGGAGGGAGTGGGGCCTTTTTGCCTTCTCCTGCTAGCTGAAGGTTGGCAAGGGTGTGGGAAGCAACACAGCACAGCTTGGTTATGAGCAGGAGCTGGATGCTGCCCCACAATGGGGGCAGGGTAGAGTCCCATGGAGAGATCTTATTAATAAGTTGTAGTTAATTGTATTTATTTAACCAAATTTATAGACTGCTTGGTTGTGCTAAAAGCTCAAAGTGGTTTACAAAGAGAAATCTTGCATTTTGATCTTTCCTGCTTGAGTTCTTGGATGTCATGGCCACTTCAATACAGACTGTTTCGCATTTTATTTCTCCATAGGAGATATGAATGGAGTGGTATCAACCAACATGGATAAGTCACAAAGCCATAACGTGACAAAAGATGGCAGACTACCAAAGACATTTTTTGAAATGACTGACAATATGGACTTGATTGACATCTGGAGAACAAAGAATCCCCTAGAAAGACAAGGAACATTCTTTTCTGAAGCCCAACTGACATGGACAAGAATTGACCAAATTTGGACAACTAAAGGCCTGGCGCCTAAAATAAAAAAAGTGGAAATCTGCCCAAGAACCTGCTCCGACCATAACGCTGTCAAGATGGATATGAGACTAACTCCAACCGGCTCTTTCAGATGGAGGATGAATGACAACTTGTTTAGAGATCAGGATATTATTAAAAAGGCCCAAAAAGCTTTGAAGGACTATTTTGAGATAAACCTGAATACTACAGTGGAAAAAAGAACTGTCTGGGACGCAAGCAAGGCGGTGATGAGAGGGTTTCTGATACAGCAGAATACAATTAAGAAAAAAGCACAGAATGACAAGAAAGACAAGATCTTGGAGAAAATTAAAGAAGTTGAGAAAAAGCTAAGATCGAAACCGAAATCAAAGGAGATCTTAAGAGAAATTAAACACTATCAAGTACAATATGCAAAAATGATGAACCAAGAAGTGGAATGGAAGATTAAGCTAATGAAACAAAGTTCCTTTGAATCGGCAAATAAATGTGGAAAGCTGCTAGCATGGCAGCTGAAAAAGAGACAAAAGCTGAACACAGTAACAAATTTGGAAATTGAGGGAAGAAATATTCAGAACCCGGTGGAAATTAGAAAGTGCTTCCAGAGATTCTTCAAACAACTTTACACACAAGGGCCGCAAAATGAATCAGAGATAGATCAGTTTTTACAGAAGTATGGTTTACCAAAGTTGTCTCTTAACAACAGAACAATCCTGAATTATAAAATAACACAATTAGAAATTGAGGAGGCCATTCAGAACATGCAATTGGGCAAGTCTCCAGGGCCAGATGGGCTTACCTCCAAATATTATAAGACATTGAAAGACTATTTGACGTATCCATTAATGGAGGTTTGCAATGAAATTATGGAGGGGAAGAAGGCACCGGAGTCATGGAAAGAAGCTTTCATCACGTTGATACCCAAATTAGAATCTGAAAAGACGCAACTTAGGAATTACCGCCCCATCTCCCTTTTAAATGTGGATTACAAAATATTTGCAGACATTCTAGCAAGAAGATTTTAAAAAGTTCTTAATGAAGTAGTTCATAAGGACCAAGCAGGCTTCCTCCCAGGTAGACATTTGTTTGCTAACACAAGGAACATTATTGATATTTTGGAACTTTTGCAAACAAATATAAATACAAAAGCTGTGTTAATTTTCATAGATGCGGAGAAAGCCTTTGACAACATTTCTTGGAAATTCATGAAGAAAAATTTGGAAGGAATGGGAGTGGGGCGGGGGTTTTACAATGGGATAGAGGCAATTTATTCAGAGCAAAAAGCAAAATTGATAGTTAATAATGTGGTGACAGAAGAGTTCAGAATTGAGAAAGGAACAAGACAAGGTTGCCCTATATCCCCTTTGTTATTTATATTGGTCCTGGAAGTGCTCTTGAATATGATTAGAGGAGACCGGTTGGTAGAAGGTATTCAGGTCGGAGCGAAACAATACAAACTGAAAGCATTTGCAGATGACCTAGTTTTGACCCTACAGGAGCCAGAGCCTAGCACTAAAAGGGTACTGAAACTGATTCAGGAATTTGGTCGAGTGGCAGGATTTAAACTTAATAAACAAAAAACTAAGGTTTTGGGGAAAAATTTGACTTCTTTAGAGTCAGAAAGGTTTCAAAAAGAGACAGAATTAAATGTGGTTAAAAAAGTAAAATATCTAGGGGTAAATATAACAGCGAAGAACAGAAATTTATTTAAAGATAATTATGAAAAATGTTGGTCTGAAATTAAAAAAGACCTAGATGTCTGGTCAAGATTGAAACTTTCCTTGTCAGGACGTATTGTTGCTGTTAAAATGAATGTACTGCCAAAGATGTTGTTTTTATTTCAAACTTTGCAAATAGTGGACAAAATGGAGTGTTTTGGGAGGTGGCAACGAGATATTTCTAAATTTGTCTGGCAGGGCAAAAAGCCCAGAATCAAGTTTAAGATACTAACTGATGCTAAAGAAAGAGGGGGCTTTGCCCTGCCAGACTTAAAGTTGTATTATGAATCAGCAGCCTTTTGCTGGTTGAAAGATTGGCTACTTCTTGAAAATACTGATGTTTTAGATTTGGAAGGATTGAATAATGCGTTTGGTTTGCACACGTATCTGTGGTATGACAAGGTTAAAATACATAAGGCTTTCAAGAACCATGTTGTCAGAAAAGCAGTGTTCAATGTCTGGTCAAAATATAAAGACTTATTGGAAAATAAGACCCCAAGGTGGCTATCACCAATGGAGGCTAAGGCCCCGAAAAGACTCAATATGGAGGCCAAATGGCCGAAATATTGGGAAATAATAGAAAAAGATGGAGATAACTGGAGGTTGCAGAGTATGGAGAAAATAAAAGATAAAGTGCGAGATTGGTTACATTATGCTCAGATTAAAGAAGTCTTTAAGTTGGACAAAAAGATAGGATTTCAGGTGGAAAAATCAAAGTTAGAAACAGAACTGTTAGAACCCAGCTCTAAGATACTTTCAAGAATGTATAACTTGCTGCTAAAATGGAATACACAGGATGAAACGGTCAAATCAGCTATGATAAAATGGGCACAGGACATAGGGTACAACATCATGTTTGCTGACTGGGAAAAGTTATGGACCACCGGTATGAAATTTACGGCATGTAATACCTTGAAAGAAAACATTATGAAAATGATATACAGGTGGTACATGACCCCAGTCAAGCTTGCAAAGATATATCATTTGCCTGATAATAAATGTTGGAAGTGTAAAGAAAATGAAGGAACATTCTTTCACCTCTGGTGGACGTGCCCTAGAGTGAAGGCTTTCTGGGAAATGATATATAACGAGCTGAAAAAGGTATTTAAGTATACCTTTCTTAAGAAACCAGAGGCCTTCCTCCTCGGCATTGTCGGCCAGAGTGTGCAAAAGAAGGACCGAACCTTTTTTATGTATGCCACAACAGCAGCAAGGATACTCATTGCTAAAGGCTGGAAAACTCAAGACTTGCCCACACTGGAAGAATGGCAGATGCAACTGATGGACTATATGGAACTGGATGAGATGACTGGCAGAATCCGAAACCAGGGAGAAGAATTGGAGGAGGAGAACTGGAAGAAGTTTAAAGACTATTTGCAAAAGCATTGTAAACTGTATGAATGTTAAGAAAAATGTAAGATCTGTAACATCAAGGCTCTAACAAATTAATAACCTTTATGTATAAAAGTCAATGTAATTGAAAAATAAGATAAATTGTGGATAAATGGTATCCTATAATTAACCTTTGACAAAAGAAATCTAAAAGATTAAATTTGAGATTTGAATATTGGGAAATTTTAATTAGATAAACTAAATTAAGTTAATATTTGCTGGTAAAACTTATGAGTCTAGAGAGTAGGAACAAGAGGCGTGAGGAAGTCCAAGGATGTTTATGAAATGATGATATCTGAAATTGATATGTTTTTATATATATTTATTGTCAAACAAAATTTAATAAATATTATTTAAAAAAAAGGAAGGGCCAGTAATAGGAATCACTTAACTTCCCTAATGATTTGTGGGCCATCAGTCTGAAAACTGCTGACATGAGAGAGATGCCCCTGGAAAAGAAAGCTGTCAAATGGCAGACAAACAGGCCCATCCATAGATTTTTCTGCTACAAGGGTTTAGAAAGGAGAGAGAGAGGAGAGGGTAGTTTAGTTTTGAAACCAGCATGTAAGTGTGAAAATTGCATGTGCTCAAAATCAAAATCCTTTGACTCATTCACCCTGGAGTCTGGTGCGGCTATCTTGTGACCAGGAACTGGATGAATTGGTGGAGGAGGGAGTGGGGCCTTTTTGCCTTCTCCTGCTAGCTGAAGGTTGGCAAGGGTGTGGGAAGCAACACAGCACAGCTTGGTTATGAGCAGGAGCTGGATGCTGCCCCACAATGGGGGCAGGGTAGAGTCCCATGGAGAGATCTTATTAATAAGTTGTAGTTAATTGTATTTATTTAACCAAATTTATAGACTGCTTGGTTGTGCTAAAAGCTCAAAGTGGTTTACAAAGAGAAATCTTGCATTTTGATCTTTCCTACTTGAGTTCTTGGATGTCATGGCCACTTCAATACAGACTGTTTCGCATTTTATTTCTCCATGCAATCATTGTAACCTGCCTTCCTCCTGCATACATTTTTACCCTTATATCTTCCCTTCCCTAAGATTTCTGTATGTATAATTTCCTTTTGATATTCTCTGTGAATTATGCTTACATTTTCCACAAACTGAAATGTTCATTCACTGGTCTTCTGCTGATGATTTTTATAGGAAATCTTCAAACTGATTCCAGTCTTGGGTTTTATATGTTCACAGACTTCATAACCTCAGTTTAAACCCTCTGCCGCTTTACATTAATGATAAAATACCTGGTGGTCATAGAGAATATCACTAGACTGATATACAAGGGAGGTTGGGATCTACTTGAAGTTCTAAAGGTGATTTGTTACAGATATATCCAGCCTCATATAACCAACATGCTTAACTCTAATTAATGTATGAAGGGGTTAAGACCATAGAGTAAACTGTCCTGTCAGGCTTAGCTGGGTCACACACCCTCGCCTTGGGAGGAAGGGCCACCAAACTCTTTGTTCTCCCACATTCCACCTTTCAATTTCCATCATGTGAACCCAGCTATGTTGATTGCTCTAAGCCCAGACTCCATGGCTTTAGAAAGCCATCCATCTTTGTGTTTTTATACAAATAATTTAGACACTCTTACCCTTTTGAAACTAAGTTTTGCTGCTTGTCTTTTCTTGCTGCTGTATGGAAAAGCACACAAATTTGACTTTTGAAGAGTTTGTAAGTAGAGCATTTATAACTTATCAAATGTGTATTGTCTCTTTCTATGCTAAGGGGAAGTGAGAAACTTTTGGTAGTTACTTAAAAGGGGATATTTTATAGGTCAAACAGCGTATATTTCCATGCTTTACTTTGCTGCATGTTTTGTGATTTAAAATCTCTACTGGGGCTCTGTCGCCAAAGAGTACTTGCCCAAAATCCGGATCTAGGCATCCAGGAAATTCTCCTTTTCTTCTTTAACCAAAATTTTACCACATAGGGCTGGGAATGCCTCCTGCCTGAAAGCCTTGGAGAACTGCAGCTGGTCAGTGTAGACTTCACTGAGTTAGATGGACCAACAGTCTGACTTGGTATAAGGCAACTACCAGTGTCCTTGTGTCCCTGTGTTCTGCAGCCAGCATTTCGTTTGGGGTGTATGGGGTGTGTGTCCTCCAATACCTCCAGAATTCCCTGTCCCCCAACAGCAGCCTCCTGGACCAGCTGGACCCATCCCACCTCGTTGTTAAATAAAGAACAGGGTGAAGTATTCATCCCAGTTATAGTACTTACCCACCTCTCGGAATCTTGCTATGCAAGGGGAAGGAAGGAACCCTGTTTACCTCTGTAGATATAATGCAAGTGCATATAAAGGATCGCTGGAAAAAACCAAAATTATGTAAACACAGCCCAACAGGACTCCGTCTGTACCCACTGAGAAGGTAAACGACTTCATACACTTACCAGCCCACATGGCAATTCATTTTGCTCCGCACGAGCAAGGAGGTACACCTATTTTTAGTTCACCTAGGTTTCCATTTTGAGATTGTTACGTTAGTCAGTAATTTCCCTTTCTATAGCACTCAGTTAGTAATAACACTTTACATTTCTGGTGCAGTTCTCCTACATTATCTCAGTAATCCTTACAAATTGGACTGTAAGGTACCCATATATTATTGTTAGCCCCATGTTGCAGACGGAGGGGGTGTTTGAGGCTGAGAGAGCAGAGTCTAGAGCTGAACAGGGCGGGGGGACTTCCTGTATCACAGTGTACCCAGTATAGTATACCAAATACAAGTATAGCCTGCTGCATGTGACTCGTTGACCTAATTCTCTCAAATTGCAAATGGTAAATGCTTTGTACCACTTCAACGTGCAGATGCAGCTTCACACAGGTTTGCCCAGAGGAGTCTCCAATCATAGAATTGTAGAGTTGGAAGGGACCTCAAGGGTCCTCTAGTTTAACCTCCTGCAATGTAGGAATCTTAGCTAAAGCATCCATGACAGATGGCCATCCAACCTCTGCTTAATAATCTCAAAGGAAGGAGAGTCCACTGTCAGGAGTTCAGCCTACACTCAAGTAGGACCCTGGTAGAGAAACATGCCCAAGTGGCATATTCTCTCCCTCCTGGTCGATCGTTCGGGAGCTTCAAAAGCTTTCTTCTGCCCGATTACAAAAAGAATGAAAACAGTTAAAAATAAATCCCTCTTTCTATATCTTACAATTCATTTACTTATTTTCATGACTTCCTCACACCTCCCTTTTTTGTATTCCAGTTCAAATAGTTATTTCAGCAAATCCTTACCCTCTTTGTTTTATCTTAGTTCTTTATCTTCACATATTGTAACTTTATACTTTTCATCTAATATCAATCCATTTTACGTATTCCTATTTAACCTTATTACTATTATTATTTTTTGTTTTTTGTTTTTGTTTTTTCTGTAATTTTTTTCTTATTGAAATCTTAATAAATATTATTTTTAAAAAAACAAAAACAAAAGCTTTCTTCTGCCCGAATATCACAGCAACCGATGCCAACAGACATCGGCACACTTAGGGATCTGCAGAGTCTTCACAGCTTGCAACTCAGCATTTTGGCTAATCTACTTTATTTACATATAAACACACACGGAGCACTGCAACATGGCTCCCTCTCTCTCTAGCATCAGACAGCAAAGAGAAAAAGAACAAAGGACAATAGTCCCACTTCACGGAACACAGTAACACAAACATCCTGTCTCCGTCACTTCCCACTCTGTGGAATCAAAACATACACCATCATGTGAAAGACAGCAATCCCGTGACTGCAATCATGGAGCAGGAATTCTAACATTCACAACCTCCTGAGAGAGACCGTTCCACTGCCAAACAGCTCTTACTGTCAGGAAGTTCTTCCTGGTGTTTCACCGGAATCTCCTTTTTTGTAATTTGAAGCCATTTATCTGAGTCCTACCCTTCACAGCAGGAGAAAACAAGCTTGCTCCATCTTCCATGTGACAGCCCTTGAGATATTTGAAGATGGCTATCATATCTCCTCTCGGGCTCAGTCATGCAGGCCTCCATATATAACTTGAAAAGGTGAAGTCTAGAAACTGGCTGACCCCAGCCCTTTTCACACACACAAATGGATTGGGGGGGGGGGCGTGTATGGTCGGCTTCACATTCACTAGACCTCCACGTGTTCAAAGGTGAGTTTGCAGCCTATGCCTGCAATCCTTGCTGTATGTAATCTTCTCTTTTAAAATGGTGGTACCCAAATGTTTCCCTCTTGGGGTTGCTCCCTCCACCCCTGACCATTGGGCTGATGGTAACTGGAGTCTATCAACCTTTGGAGGTTAACAAGTTAGCTATCCTGCTATAATTGATCCAGGACCCTCTATTTCCCAGAGTATTCAATCATGCAAGCAGGAGCCCATGCAAATTCAGGGTGCATATGTAGGCTTCATGCAAACACTACACATGAAATGTGTTTTGGCTGGATGAAGGGCTGGCAGGCATACTCCCCCTCTCCATCTTTGCCATTGCCATGAGAATTTGCTCCTCACTCCCCTGGTTTAATATTCAAGCGAAGGAAAACAAAAGAAAACATGGAGCCAAGGAATAAAGAGGCAGGCCCGGCATCCAGATAGGCAATGCTTTTTTTGTTAAAAAATGTTTAGGGGTACTCTCATTCTGTCTGAGACTCAGGAAACAGCATGACAGGAAATGAGGGCACCATAGGGGTAGCAACGGAACTGATGATTCACCGTGCTAGAGAAGAAACTAAATTTTTTATAATGTTTAGTTTCTTCTCCTGTTAGATTCACAAAATGTTTAGGGGTATGTGTACCCCTGTGTACCTCCGGGAAAAAAGCACTGCAGATAGGAACCCAGTACGGTACTTTATTTTGTTGCAATAGAGGCAGAGCCTAACTCAGTCTGGGTGTTCCCGATGAACCTCCAGTTTAGCCAAGAGTCTGCCCCAAGCAGAATTCGAAGAAAGGCAGGTTATATAGAGTACACAAAGAGCCATAAAACATCAAAACATTCTCAAAACTTAAGCATCCTCAGAACATACCCCGTTTTAAGCACAGAAAGGGGTGGCTTTATTTATTTTTTTGAGAATGACGTCAAAGTCTCTGCATAATGTTCTGTGCCATTACAATGAAAGTTGCCTCTTCAGCTGGGAATCTGAGGGGTCTGGGGGCAAATGCTAATTATAACTCGAGTGCTAGTACCTCTCTGGCCCTAGGTGGGAGGGGAATGTGAAGATATTAATATCTGGGCAGATGCTGTTGGAGACTCGTCTTAAATCACTGCAAGGCTGATGTATTCTATGCCTGTAATTGCCACTAAAAGTTCAATGTGGCATTTTGCTGATGTGCCAAAAATAGCCTGCCTGGGTGCCATTCGGATTTGATTTGACAGAAGTTAAGGTATAAGGGGCCAATGATCCAGGTAAAATGCCTGTCTCAGACATTTTGATAAGTGAACTGCCTACACAGAAACTCCTTAATTGCTCTTGTCTCCCTCAATTGTTCCTGTTAGCGGGGTCTGTGCAAAAAAGGTCATTAATCAATCATAAAGGATATGAAGGTTTTATGTTTTGCTTGCTTAACAAAACATGTCTTTAAAGAGGTATGGCCTCCTTGATTTCTTATTAGTTAGCTTCGATGTTCCCTCGCTTGCCAACAAATTTTGCAATATGAATCACTTGATGTCTCTGTTAATGGCAAGTTGCATGGGGAGAGCTCAGTTTTTCAGCTCCATTTGCTTAACGGTAAGCTCTTGACCTCCCCATTTGGTATATAGAACAAGATAGGGCTCTGAAGATGCTTCTAAAGATCATGAATGAGCTTGTGGGGAGAATTAGAAGTTTGAAATGGGATCTCTGATTATTAAGGGTGTGAAAAACCTCAAAGGCCCATAGCTGTCAAGCGTCCCTTATTTGGCAGGACAGTCCCTTATCCCAGTGCCTTGTCCCGCTGCTGTCCCTTATTGATGAGGCTTCGTTTGGCTGCTGGCTGGGCTTTCTGCATTTGGCTCAGAGGGGCTGAGAAGTTGAACATACCTGTGCCCAGAAAATCCCTTATTTTGGCTGCTGATCCCTTATTTTCAAGGCTGCTGGTCCCTTATTTTCAAATCTGTAAGTTGACAGCTATGCAAAGGCCACGACTCTGCATATGAACTAACCCAGACCCTGTGATCACAATTTCAGGCCCTTTTTTTGTGTGCCCCCTCCATGAGAGATCCAGAGAGTGGCAACATGAGAATGGGCCTTTTCTGTGGCGACACTTATGGAATGTTCTCCGCAGGGAGACTCGCCTGGTGCCATTATATATCTTTAGGCATCAGGCAAACACACTCCTCTTCTCCCAAACCTTTGGCTAATTAAAATTGATTTGTTTGTTATTACGTATATTATGCATTTTTGTGTTTTTATACTGTAAACCACCCTGTTATCCTTGGATGAAGGGCAGTATATATATTTAATCAATCAATCAATCAATCAATCAATCAACCAACCAATCAATCAATCAATCAATCAATACTCTGGGATCACTTTGAGTTGGCAGCAGATCTCAGCTGTGCCCTTGCAGGAAGCTGCTGAGTGTGGACGAAGATTCTTCACTGGCTAAATATGTCAGTTTTGTTTTTCTCTAAGTTTCTTATGTTTCTTGTCTTAAGTTTAGTTCTCCTCACTTCCACATCAGACTGCATTTAAAAAACGTACTTGTGAAAACTCATTAGCATTTTAGTGTTAATTGCTTCTAATTGCTTTGAGGCAATCTTTCTACCATCAAGCGACGTATACATTTTATGAAACAAGTAAATAAATAAATAATACAGTGGTTTTCCCCCAAAAGCATTTCCCCTAAATATAATGCATCTTTGTATGCTATTTTTTTTTTTTTACCACCATGCCTAATTATATTCACTCTTCATCTCAATATATGAATTTTTGTACACATCAATTGTGTGGAGAACTAGCACAAAATCTGTAGAATTGTGAATTCTGGAAAGCATTTCGAGGCAAACTTACCCTAACTGCATCAAATTTCAGGTGAGTTGGCCTTTAAATGCAAACTAAACCAATAATTTCTTTACAACCCACCTCCCAAATATGGCTGCCATTGGTGAAATTTCAGTTGCAACTCCAGCATCAAAGATTCTGTGAGCCCCAAAAACCCAATTTGCCCTGGGAGTTGTGTTTGACCTAAAATTTTGTTTTAGGACTTGATATGCAATTCTGTGGGGTTGAACAATGTTATAGGATTCTGCACTGATTATGTCCTCCACCTTTAACCTGACATTAAACCTCAAGGTCTTCTGAGTTTAAATGTAAGAAGTACCCTGTCTGTTGGGTCAGGCCAAAGACCCACCTAGCCTAGCACTCTGTTCTCACTGTGGCCAAACAGATGTCCATGGGAAGCCCACAAGGTTCAGAGGTGTAATGAAAGCAGCTTACCCACATCACCCATTTTCCTTGTACAGAAGCCCTCACCACTCCTCCTGTTGGTGCCTTGGTTGTCTGTATGAATGCATTTGTTGGGTCATGTTTATTACAAGTATTCAAAGGCATGTTTGCATCCTAGGAGAACACTTACAAATAACTCACCCCAGTTCCTTTTGTTCTGTTACATTCGCTTGAGCAACTTTGCTTCATTCATTTCCCCCCAACTTTGACTTTGCTCAATGTGCTGTGAAAACAAGCGAAATTAAAGCAGATGTTTTGTTTTCACTGCTTAGGCAAATGTGACACCTAATCAACTGGCAGCAACGTACATAAATGAGCTACACAGCATTAAATGCATAAATACCTAATAGCAAATAAGTAATTTGCAAACAATAAAGCAATCGTCAACATTCAAGTCAGATTTGAATAAAAGATCATATGAAAAGAACACAGGAGATTCAAATTCACACCACCTTCAGTTTATAGCAACGTGTGAAACTGAGTTTATGGCTAAAGAGTGGGGTGGGGTTGGGGTTATATTTTTTTCCTGGTTTCAAGAAGAACTTGTCATCATGCCCACTTGGCACTGGGATAAGAAACACAGGTAAAGTCTACTTCGTCCTGCATCAAACTTCACAAAGTGTTGGAGGGAAAAGAAGACCATTTTCTATGTACCTTTAAAAAATTATATCAAAATGGGATTTTTGGTGGCTATTGCAGGGGGTGGAAAAAAAGAAATAATGGGCAAACACAGGCTGTGTCCAGCGGTGCCTTTTTACCAATGGAAGGAGTCATTCCATTCACAGAACAATGTTTGAGCTAGTGGAGGCCTCCATTAATGGTAGAGAAGAGGAGGTCATCTTCGAGGATTCAGATTTGAATCCTTATGTCTCAGTGCTACTTTCCATCCTCTTCTGGATGATCCACCTGGAACAAATTTTCAGGAGGCACTAGAAACTGGAGGGGGAATCTTCAATAATAATAATAATAATAATAATAATAATAATAATAATAATAATTTTTATTTATACCCTGCCCTCCCTGGCCAGAGTGGCTAACACCAGTAAATTTACAGTAAAAACATAATGTGGGGGAAAGCCCAATTTAAAATACAGGTTAAAATGCAATTTAAAATGCAGCCTCATTTTAAAAGTAGCCCATAGATCAAAACCATAAGGGGAGGGAAGCATAAGGGTAAGACTGAATCCAAACCAAAGGCCAGGTGGAACAGCTCTGTCTTGCAGGCCCTGCGGAAAGATGTCAAGTCCCGCAGGGCCCTAGTCTCTTGTGACAGAGCGTTCCACCAAGTCAGGGCCAGTACTGAAAAGGCCCTGGCCCTAGTTGAGACCAATCTAACCACCTTGCGACCTGGGACCTCCAAAATGTTGTCATTTGTGGATCTTAAGGTCTTCCGTGGGGCATACCAGGAGAGGCAGTCCCGTAGGTATGTGGGTCCTAGGCCGCATAGGGCTTTAAAGGTCAAAACCAGCACTGAGAGCCAGTGTGGTATAGTGGTTAAGAACGGTAGTCTCGTAATCTGGGGAACCGGGTTCGTGTCTCTGCTCCTCCACATGCAGCTGCTGGGTGACCTTGGGCTACTTTGAAGTCTCTCAGCCCCACTCACCTCACAGAGTGTTTGTTGTGGGGGAGGAAGGGAAGGGAGAATGTTAGCCGCTTTGAGACTCCTTAAAGGGAGTGAAAGGCGGGATATCAAATCCAAACTCCTCCTCCTCCTCCTCCTCTTCTTCTTCTTCTTCTTCTTCTTCTTCTTCTTCTTCTTCTTCCTTAAGCCTGACCCTGTACTCCACCGGGAGCCAGTGCAGTTGGTAAAGCACTGAATCAATGTGATCCCGCAGCAAGGACCCTGTAAGGAGCCTGGCCACGGCATTCTGCACCCACGGTTAGCTTCAAGGGCAGCCCCGCGTAGAGCGAGTTACAATAATCAAGCCTGGAGGTGACCGTCGCATGGATCAAGAGCTTCCCCTTCCTCTTTTGCTAGTGAGTGTCTTAGCTGATTCAAAAGCATTTCCAAGGATAGAAGGGGACCATTGGGCTCAGTCCTTTCATAGCAACACCTTGCACTTTATAGGAGCTAGAATTTAGGATGGTTCCTAAGTTTAAGATACTTTAGTCCTTTGCAGTTTATCCCATTGATAGTTTAGCCCAGCTGCTGTAAGACCGTTTCCTGTGTTTCAACCCCAAGCCATACAGCTACTGGTATGTTTTCCCCAGAGACAAATAGCAGCATGTGCATGTATGATTTAGATCAAGAAAACACCATGAGGAAAAGGTCTCATACAATTTGAAGCCCATGTGTCTGATCTTCTTTGACTTGAAGATATCAAGTGGAGGGAAAGACATTTATAATAAGCAGAATCTGAGAATGCAGTGTAATTAAAAAGTTGTTGTTAATGTCACTCATCTTTTCAATTACATATATGATTTCTAGACCACCTTAAGGTGTGCAATAAATTGAGACCTTGTGTACGAGTGCTCATATCACACATCCTTTTATATTAAAAGAGATATGCTTTTTCCCTATACCTTGATATGAATCATGGAATCATAGAGTTGGAAGAGACCACAAGGGCCATCGAGTCCAACCCCCTGCCAAGCAGGAAACACCATCAGAGCACTCCTGACATATGGTTGTCAAGCCTCTGCTTAAAGACCTCCAAAGAAGGAGACTCCACCACACTCCTTGGCAGCAAATTCCACTGTCGAACAGCTCTTACTGTCAGGAAGTTCTTCCTAATGTTTAGGTGGAATCTTCTTTCTTGTAGTTTGGAACCATTGCTCCTTGTCCGCTTCTCTGGAGCAGCAGAAAACAACCTTTCTCCCTCCTCTATGTGACATCCTTTTATATATTTGAACATGGCTATCATATCACCCCTTAACCTCCTCTTCTCCAGGCCAAACATGCCCAGCTCCTTTAGCCGTTCCTCATAAGGCATCGTTTCCAGGCCTTTGACCATTTTGGTTGCCCTCCTCTGGACACGTTCCAGTTTGTCCGTGTCCTTCTTGAACTGTGGTGCCCAGAACTGGACACAGTACTCCAGGTGAGGTCTGACCAGAGCAGAATACAGTGGCACTATTACTTCCCTTGATCTAGATGCTATACTCCTATTGAAACATTCAGCCAGCTGACCGAACCCAGGCAGAGTCATTTGTGTGGACAGTAATTATTATCTAAAAGCTGTTACACAAAGGCAATTCCCAAACATTGATTACATACACTACTCTCCCAAGTGAAGGGATTTGCATTTCCATAATTCCTGTAAGGTTTTCCCCACTGTGGAGATCCCCCACTGGGAGCCACAAAAGTATTTGAAATTGGGTGCAGTTGATTGATTGAAATATTTAGCAGGCAGCAAGATTTTCTAGGAGGCAGACTCGATTGATGGACGAAGCTATGAATATGCTGAAAAAAAGATGATCCCAGTTCTCATTGATGTACTTTGGTCTTCACACACATACATACACAAACCACCTCAGCAAACACAGGCACAGTGCTGACAGACAACACACTGTTGTTAAGAAATGCTTTGGCTGAAGCCTGCCTCCTTTTAGAAACTCCCATCCTTCTTTGACTCCCTTCTCTTTGAGTATTTCTGACCATGGGATCACACCCAATAGCTCCTTCAGCTTTTCCAAATTTGCCTTCTTCAAATCCAGAGTGCGTGTCTGACTACATTCAGTTTTCCCTTGCCTCTGTATCCTGAAACCCAAGAGAACATGATCACTTCCTCCCAAGTTTCTGAGTACTTACACTTCATCAATCAGTTCCTCACTATTGGGGAGGACTAGGTCCAAGGTAGATGATCCCCTTGTTGGTTCTTCCACCTTCTGGGAAATGAAATTGTCAGCCATGTAATGGAGGAATTTGTCAAATCTTACACTCTTGGCAGAGTTTGAGTCCCAAACTCCAAGTATTAGTTGATTAGTATTTATCTCCTTTTTGAATGGTAATCTGCTCTAGTAAGGCATCATGCAAGTCTTCAGTTTGGCTTGGCGGTCTATAGCGGTCTATAGCAGACACTCACAGTAAGTTCACTGCTGTTTTCCTCTCTACATTTTTTACCCATATACTCTCAATCTGCTTTTCATGTTCCAGGTCATGGATTTCTTCACAAGTGTACACATTCTTTACATACAATGCTACTCCTCCTCCCTTTAATTGACTCAACCCAATTACCGTAGATTTCATTATGGGTCAAGTATTGAATGATGCACAGGAACAATCTCATTTTAGATAAAGTAATGTGTGGATCTGCCTGAAACATGGAGATTTTTTGAGCAAGCAGTAAACATACTTTAAAAATATGCAGAACTCTACTGTGTCCTACGGTTTATGGAAATGAGATTGTTTGGTTCTATTTGCTTATTTCATTTCATTCCCTTCCAAGCCCATGGCAGTGACACAAAGTTGTTTAATTAGGTGACACTCTTGATCAGCCAAGAGGCAAAGTGCAACCCATTTATACGGAGGATCATATTTTTAAGGGCTCTCGAAAATGTAATTGTTTGTTTGCAAAAGTGAAAAATAAATAAAGCCTCCTGCAAATTGCAAAGCCCAGGCGGAGACGGAGTCATTCAGAAAAGAAATCATCAGAGAGGAGACAAAAATAACATTTTAATGAAACCCTTCATGGAAATATCCTACCATTTGCCCATGCAGCCAAAGAAACAGAAAACATAACTTTACTAGGTTTTTATCCTCTTCTTCTTTTTTTTAAAAAAATCACAGTTCAGTATCATCAGAGAGGAGTGGAATCGTAAGGCACCTTAGGCATCATGAGACATGAAATTCCATATCCACAGCTTCATGTTCATTAAATAGTTTACATTTGCTTTAATTAAATGCTTTTGTATAAGTACCATTAACTCTCCCCCCCCCCCCCACACCATTATTATTACTTATTGGCAAAATCCCTGCATGTGTGGAGAGAGAGAGAGATGATCTGGATATGGTTTACAAGCATGAGACAAGTACATGCAACATTCAGCAGTGTGCAACATCCTTTCTTCTGAGTCGCCCCTGATTACGAACCCACAAGCTTCACCCTGGGCCCTCCCAATTTTAGACAGAACAGCAAAGGTAGCCAGATACCCTGTTCCCATCATTTTGTAATTCAGGCTCAGAACAGGGATCTGGATAGACATCCTGAATAAAACAAAGAAACGCATTACAGGAGACCAGGCTGCCTTCTATAGCCAGGTACAGAGCCACAGAATAACATGTTGGAGAAATGCTGGCCTCAGTAGAAGCTGACACACCAAAATCATTCCCTCCTCCAGGGAACCTTGGAAAAGAGCACATTATAATAAGGTTGGAAGGTAGGGGATCCCTATCTGCCTTATATCTAAAACCTAGGGCACAAATGTGCCTCAAAGTGAAGGTCAACTCAGAACATTTAAGGGGAGGGGTTCTACTTGGTTTAGGTGCAGCTAGAGTTCCCCAAAAGGAACTCTGCTCCAGAGAAGCGGACACGGAGCAATGGTTCCAAACTACAAGAAAAAAGATTCCACCTAAACATTAGGAAGAACTTCCTGACAGTAAGAGCTGTTCGACAGTGGAATTTGCTGCCAAGGAGTGTGGTGGAGTCTCCTTCTTTGGAGGTCTTTAAGCAGAGGCTTGACAACCATATGTCAGGAGTGCTCTGATGGTGTTTCCTGCTTGGCAGGGGGTTGGACTCGATGGCCCTTGTGGTCTCTTCCAACTCTATGATTCTATGATTCTGTCCCACAACCAGACCCTGCAGAAGGGAAGACCCCCCGCCCATCAGCTGTTGTGCAGCAACTTCAATCCTGTTTGGTGAGTATCTCTCCTAAACCTTTCATAGGCAACTTTGACAGGGGGGCAAGACAACCTCACCTGGTGCAATTGTGAAGTCAGGTTATTTACAGGTATGTGTGAGTGTGTTATAGCCAGATCACCAGGTGGAGCAAAGTCACGATACTAGCTTCCCAGAAAGTGGGTTGAGGGGGACTTCAGAACAGTGAAAATATGTATGGTCAGGTGCAGTCATGCAGGTCTGTTAACATAAATCCATTTCCTGAACTATTAATGGTACAGGAACCCAGGTATCTCTTTTATTTGGAGCCCTTGATCAGGGACTAACACATGATCCCTTGCTACAAGTCAATGTAAAAGGCAATTTCCATCTGCTAGAAATGTAGATATAAGATTCCCGCAGGCACACTGAAAGCCCCATTGAAACGAATAGTGCATTTTGAAATTCCCAAGTTATCCCTTTGTTTGAAATTATTTTGTGAGGGTTGGTAACATGCGTCTCACTTTAACCAAGAAATGGGGAACTGAACTCCAGATGTTCTTAGGCTCCACCTCCCATCAGCCCCAGCCAGCATGGCCAGTAGTCAAGGATGATGGGAAATGTAGTCCAACAAATATCAGGAGGGCCACCAGTTCCCCCTCCCTGACTTAAAAATGATATTGCCGAAGTTTCACTTTATGATTTTTAAACAGTTCATATACTGAACTCCACAATGCAATTTATGCAACTGAGACACCTGAGCTCAAAATGAATGGTTTTCTAGTTTTGGAGGCTATGACTTCAATTTTCGAAGCAATGTAGATCTCTTTCTCTATGCAATTATATCTTCCTCCACTGGGTGAATCATATAAGGTTCAACGGAGGTTTGGGCTGTGATATAGCCCCAAGCTGATAACTCTGGAATAGTTGAGTATTTTCACAACACCACAATTTTTAAATTCATTACCTCCAACATTTTAAATGTCATTATCTGATATAATTATTACTATTAATGCTTGTAATTAATTCTCTGATTATTCACCCTTCACTCAGCTAGAAATTTTACTTCATAATTAGGAAAGCCTGTTCTGCTTATTAACCTCTAGCTGCTCTAACATTTCTTACACTCATTAGTTACATGGAAACTGGATACTTTCTAATTCTTAATAGATTATAGGATTTGACTTGTAGGGCTCTCCGCACACTGAATAAGATGGGATCTGAAAGTGAGAGCAGGAAGGAAGTGAGAGCAAACGAGATCACCCCTTTTAGAAGACCTGCTTGCCTTTCAAAACATAGTGAGCATGATTCAGCTAAAGTTAAGTCCAATGGATTTTGGCATCAAGAATATGCATAAATTGCTCTTCCAATTCAATGGCATTCAAGTGCTTAACTTTAGCTGAATAATACCCATTGGGGGGAAAACTTTGGAATGGCACAATCTGCTTTTGGTCTGTTGCCCCATCTGCACCATACATTTAAAGTATACTCTTGTACCACTTTAACAGTCATGGTTTCCCCAAAGAATCCTGCGTGGGAGCTGTAGTTTGTTATGGTTGCCAAGTGATATTAGGCGATCAAACCTCTCCATTCTTAAGGAAATCAGCCCTGAGTGCTCACTGGAGGAACAGATCGTGAAGCTGAGGCTCCAATACTTTGGCCACCTCATGAGAAGAGAGGACTCCCTGGAAAAGACCCTGATGTTGGGAAAGATGGAGGGCACAAGGAGAAGGGGACGACAGAGGACGAGATGGTTGGACAGTGTTCTCGAAACTACCAACATGAGTTTGACCAAGCTGCAAGAGGCAGTGGAAGACAGGAGTGCCTGGCGTGCTCTGGTCCATGGGGTCACGAAGAGTCAGACACGACTAAATGACTAAACAACAAAAACAATTTCCCTTCAAAGAGCTACAATTCCCAGATTGGTTTAACAATCAATCCCTCTTCTCAGGGGATATTGGGAATTGTAGCTCTGTGCCACATCTCAATTTTTTAAAAAAACAATAACCCCAATGTTCAGTGTTCAAGATCTGGTACACAATAGCTTCTGTGCATTACTTGTAACAGCTGTCAAAAATAGTGAGCCACTATTCATTCTGTCTCCACTTCCCTTCCCCCAAGCTTCTGTTCTCACAGACAAAGTTAAACATACTGAGTTCCTTTAGCATTTACTTAGAGGCCACTGGAAATCAATGGTTTTGTGGTGATGAAGCAGGAATGTGAGCTAATCAAAACAGGATGGGTCTCTGGTGTTTTCGTTTGTATGATCGTTGAAGTTTTACTCGGCAATGTATTAAAAATTGAATTCTTTAACCACTATCATTAAATTGTAAGAGTGCCATCCTGTAAGTTCCTTTTGTGATTGATATCTGGGGATTGTTTCAGCAGGAACAACAACAAAAAGCAAATTCCACACATGTGAGAATGAAGAGAAATGTATGGTTAATTGTGGGGTAGCATGGCAAATGGACCCACCTTCTGTTTTCCATTAAATTAACTTCCATTAATGCTAATTCATGCACTCTCAGAAGATAATGCAATCCATAATATATGCACAGAATCTGCATTATTGTTGACACAAGGCTAGTTGTCCTTGGACTTAAGCAATAAGCTGCATTTTTCACTCAGAAGAGAGGCTTCATTATTTTTCCATCCAGCTGAAAATTATATTTTACAGTAACAACTCACAACAAACACTTATCAGCATTATTTTCACAACTGTCAGATCGTCCAGCTGCCTTGTGAAAAAAAGTAACCCTTGACTATCTTCTCCAACCTAATCAAAGCTAAACTAGATATAACACGGGGTACACATTGAATCTGTTTTTTGCTTTTGCTCCAGGCACAGAAATTGGAAGTTGAACAACTTTGTAGCAACCTCCTAACCACCAGCTACCTCCCTTTTCACGGGGAGAGAGAGAAAATGCTGGGTTGATGATGGGGATGCTTTCTCTCCCATTGCATAGCCAATAAGTTGGGGTGTCCCTAGAATACACCTGGAATGAAAGCTATTGCATGTGCTGGGACACTGTTGTTGTTTGTTCTTGTTTCCTGTCCCTGACAGGAGACTTGTTCCATGCCAGAGAAAGCTTCTGAACAGTCATCAAAGGAAGCCCAGTGCAGAATAAATTACAGTAGACCAGCCTCGAGGTGACAAAGGTATGAATGATGGTGACATTGGTACTACAAGGTGATAAAGGAATGAATGATGGATGCGAGCAGTTGCAAGGTCTAGGGCTGAGGAATCACTCACTCTTTTCTGTGTTATATTTTCCTTTGTGATACAAATGAACACCAGTGTACCTAAGAAGGAATCTGCTACACACATTTTTATCCTTCAAAGGAGTTAATATCAGAACCAAGCTAGGCATGACATGCCATGGATGAGGAGAGCTTCCCAATGGATTTTTATTTTTATTTTTATTTTATTTTTAACTTTGCATTTATTTGCTTTATGTGTTCTTTAGTTTCACTGGCATGTTGTTTGTTTACTTCCACAAGAGCCCCTGGATTTGATTGGTGCACATAGTGGTTATGATTATAAAGTACAAAGACCTTTGACTGAAAAAAACAAAATGGCTGCACCTTCTCATATGTCTCAGGGGAGCCTGGCCATGTAGCTACACATGCCTGCATAGCCCTGATTTCTGTGATTCCTCCCTCCCCCCCTTAATTAATGGCTCCCTGACTGTTGTGGTAAGTATCTGGAGAAGGGCTGTGTGGCTCAGTGGTTAAGCGCGTGCTTTGCATGGAAAAGGTCTCAGGTTTGATCCTCAATATCTCCAGGTAGGGCTGGAACACTGTTGAACTCTGTAGTGGGGCAGGCCTGTGGGATGTGAAACACAAGAGCAGTCAAGTACAACATTCCTAGAGTGAACATGTTTACACATGGGGAGGAATGTTTGTCCAGCCAGCAGGTAAACTTCCTGTTTCCTTCTGGGCTGGGACAGACTTCCTCTGCATGTGACTAGAGGTGGGTGTGGCCTCACCTGTGCAGGTAACGACAAAAGCACAGGGCAGGGCAGCCATCTCTCTCTCTTTGACTACATGCATCAAAGAAGCAACATCTGCTTAGCCAAAGATGCTCTCAGCCATGAGAGGACAAAGGGACTGTCTTCTTATGAAATAGTTTCTAGGTATATGTTACTTTTCTAAGCTAAGTCTGCCTTCTGGGATCCTATTGTGAACAGAATGATAGAAGACTGTGTCGTGTCTTATCTTTTATGAGGGAATAAGGGGGAAATACCAGAACAGTTATTATAGAGGCTTTAGCGAACCTGAGCAAATGCATCCGCTGCAAGTTTTAAAAGGGGAATATTACTCTGCTAAATTGTGAACTTGTTAACACAAGTTGGAAAGGCTATAATAAAACAATATATCCTCTCCTACATCCCTGAACATTCCCACAAGGCCAAGGATCTGGGTTCCCATTCGGCAACTGGGAGAGGGGTTTAGGCAAGGCTGGGCTCCAGACCCACCTGTGCAAGGAGTGTGTCATAATACTATCCTCGTGCAAGCCTTGTATGGTACCCACTATAGTTTGAATTCCTTCCAATGCCACAGTTGTGACAATAGATTTAGAGAGCCTAACAACCGTTGCTGCCACTCCCTGAGGAAAAGGTGAAAACCTCCCAACTCATCTGGGGTTGGGAGTAAAAAAACGATTTCTGGCAGAAAGAGGAAGCACTAACACCAAGGTTGAGTGGGAAGTTCATGGGACAAAATGGCCCCGATCTCCATGTTCCTGAGGCTTTTAACCCCTCAGCTGCCTGATCCCTCACAAGATCCTGCAAGAGCACTCAGCCACATGAGGGATGTTGCCAAGGGTCATGAGAAGAAGGGCTGAAGCTTTGCCCCCTCCTCTGCTGACACTGAGGTCCAGCGCCGAGGGCCTTCTGGCGGTTCCCTCGCTGCGAGAAGCCAAGTTACAAGGAACCAGGCAGAGGGCCTTCTCAGTAGTGGCACCCGCCCTGTGGAACGCCCTCCCACCAGATGTCAAAGAGAAAAACAACTACTAGACTTTTAGAAGACATCTAAAGGCAGCCCTGTTTAGGGAAGCTTTTAATGTTTAATAGGTTATTGTATTTCAGTGTTTGGCTGGAAGCCGCCCAAAGGGGCTAGGGGGACCCAGCCAGATGGGTGGGGTATAAATAATAAATTATTATTATTATTATTATTATTATTATTATTATTATTATTATTGAAAATTCCACCCTGTCAGACAAAGGAACCTAGCTCCAGGGTGTGCATGGAATAAAACAGTTTGTATGCCATGCTACCAATCGCTATGCCTTCATTCAGCCTGGGTTTCCATGACACTTGCTTTCCCCTGGTCACGCTGACATGAAAGAATGAACGATAAAAATAACTGCTGCCATCACTGCATGTTTCGCTATGGAAGCCAAACACAGGCTGTTAAGGGGAAGAGTTTGAAAGACAAACAGCATATCTTATGGCATCGGCACAGATTGAAACGGGTGCAAACTATGAAAGTGCAAATCTCACCCCTCGTCCTTGACTGCACGACTCCAGTGTCTTCTTGTGGGCAGTAGAGCTAATGGCAATTGTGATCCAGAAACAAGAGCATTCTATTTAATTAATTCCTTTATTTAAAAGATTTATAAGCTGCCTTTCTGAGCAGAACTCCCTCACAGTGGCATACATGGGGGAGGAAAATCCCCCCAGAACACAACAGCAGCACCAAAAGATGACATTCAAGATGGGCTCTTCAAAGAAAAGAAAAAGATATCCAGTACTAAATGACCCAGCAATAAAAAATGCCCACCCAGCCCAAAATATAAAAGCCTACTGGAGGTCAGGTAGACTGTTAAGTTGTGGGCGAACATATCTGACGACACAGCGATTCTTCAAACAGCTCTTCTTTATTCTGAGGCCAGAACTGAACTGAGCTGAAAGGCCCAGTCAGCCTGCTTATATAGAGCTCCAGTACCTTGTTACTGTAACAACTTTCTAAAACTATCCAGTCACTGAACGTCACTTTCGATCCTTCATTTGCATACAAACTATCCAATCACTGAATGTCACTTTCGATCCTTCATTTGCATAACTATCTACAGTATCCCCCTGCTGGCCCAGGGTGAGAACTTCAGTACATAACAGTGACAATGAGCTGCAGAGTTGTGGGGCCATGTGGGAAAATGTCCCCTTTCTCGTGCCTAACAGTTTCAAAGAAGGCTTCTGTTTTTGGTCACTGGCAGCTTGACATGGGTGCAGATAATCCTACAAATAATCGAGACCCAATTCATTTTAAGGTATTGAAGGATAAAACTGGGAATTCAAATTCTTTTTGGAAATGCATCAGCAAGCAGTGCCGAAGGTCTCATATAGTCCAACCACCTTGACCCTATCTGCAGCTTCATTTCGAACCAGCTGAAATACCAGAGCTAACTTTAAAGGCCGCCCCATGTACAGTGTATTGCAGTAGTCAGGCTCATATATGCTTAGAGCATGAATTAGGATGAAGATATCCTGTCGAATTAGGATGAAGATATCCTGTCGAAGTACATTTCTACCATGGAATGGGCTCTGGTGCACAAGACGGAATGTCCATTCTATATTAGGTACCTAGGAATTGTCATGCAAAGCATTGATTTATCCAGTTTAGCGTGTAAGAGGTTCTGCATGTAAGAGATGATAGCATGGGAACTGTCTGAAAATCTTGACATCACGCTTATTAGCCTGGATTTTCTTTTTTCTGATTCGCACTATTCTTGTTGTTCTTGATGAGAAAGTGTTTTGTTTTTTTGCCAATTCCACTAAAAAACCCCCAATGAACATGTTTTGCATATAATACTAGGGTTGCCATATTTTGAAAAGCAAAAAAGCGGACGCTATGATAATTCTCATTTTACATACCCCTCTTATATGTAGTCTATAGAAACTGTGAATATATTGCTGAAGGAGGCAGGAGAAGAGGAGAGAAGAGGAAAACAAGTTTTCAACCACCAATTATGTCTATGTCTCATCCAAAGTAAAGCCAGAGACATTTTGGCAAATTTTAAAAAATCCTAGACAGAAATTTTACCCCTGCAAAAGAGGATGTGTCCTGGAAAAGGAGGACACATGGCAACCCTATATTATATTATTATACCTGATTAAAAACATAATATTCCACATATATTATATGCATATATACTCCAGGCCTCTCCAAGTAGCCAGCATATAAACAGGCACATTCCACAATGCATATAGCTGTATAAAAATGTACATTTATGTTTTAGAAAGTGAAGCTGCAGACATGCAGTCCCACATGGACTTGACTCCTATATATGCATTATACCTATAAATGTACATATTTTTGCATGTAATATAGCATTTAATTAGTTGGGCTCTTTAAAAAATGCCAATGAGCAAGTGGTGTGAACATAAGCATGTAGCTGAAACAAGAGATGGTCTAATGTGGACAAAGATCGATTGGGCCAGAACCACTAAGTTCCATGTAGAAATTTATTTAAAACAGATTCCTGCTTCTAGGCAGTCCACCTATTGCAAATTGCCAGGCATTTGGTATTCGGGGAAGTAGCGAAATTATCTGCAGCTGTTTTAACTGGTGAGAATCTGTTTGATGCTTTAAAGGTTCTTAGCATTAATATGTTTTATGTTGCTATCTGCTCAGTGCTCCCTTTTGGGAGGAAGGCTGGGTTATAGAAGCAACAAATAAGCAACAAATAAAAATAATTTTTAAAGCGAGGTTTTTAATTTAATTATTTTGCATAAATTAAAACCATAATTTGCATGAGTATACCAACTTGTTATTTACACAAGATGCTTCACCTGCACACCATAAAACACAATGTTAGGATTTGTTTCTCATGCATGGGGAAACAAAACAAAACAAAAAAGCCTTGTGATGAGAGAGTGAGGGAAGAAGAGGTAAAGAGCAGGGAATCAAGTATTGGAGGACAACAGGGTGGGGAAAAAATATGCACTCTCCTACCCCTAATTGGAAACCTATTTCAATATAGACAATTGGCTGCTTTGGGATACAAAGTGCAAGGCAGAATGTGAAGACCTGGCAAAATTCAGAAGGTCAAAGCATAAACACAGGCTTGTAAATTTGATTCCCCAAATAGCTCCCCCTACACATTTGGCAATGAATATTCAGTTTTATTTGCTGAATATCAAATCTGTAGTCTGGGGCATTTCCAAATTAGCTGGAGAGAGCAGTGCATGGATTGACCAGAGCTGAAAATGGCAGCTCATTGTTTATTGATATAATAAGTCTGAGGGTGTTGTTCCATATAGCCCAGCACTGCAGTGAATCAGAATCCGCCAAACTGGGGGATTTGCTTCTGTGTCCAACTCTGTAGTAAGAGCCTGGCAGCTGCCTCTGTGTGTTCTCAAGCCAGTGCCAATTGGCGCTGGTGTGTTTTACTCAGTCCCAGTGGACGATGATGCTTTGAGAGTGCGAAGAAATAGTCCACCCTGAGAGTCTTTTTGGTTTGCATTAGAAACTGCTTGAAATTCCTGAGCTCCGACGCTGAGCGCAGGTGCTCCTTATTAATCTTCCAAGGCCAATGCTAGAGAGAACAGGTTGACTGAAATCTGTGATGGGAGGCTGGTGTTTGCTCCTTCAAGACGGGAGAGGTGAGTGTTCATTGTCTCAAAGCTTCCATCGATTAAGCACCACGACTGGTCACATCAAGTCATGAGATTTGGGCCAGTTTTGCTTATATCTGGCTTAGGTCATTGCAGGGCTTTTTAAAACCAGAACTCACCTCTCAGGTGGATGCCGTTGTCATTATAGGAGAACAAGGGAGGCATTCGTGGTAAGTTCCAGCACCTCTTTTTCTAGAAAAATAACATCGTAAGGGTTGCCTTCTTCCTCGTGATGTAGTTACTATTGTTTGTTATACTGCAGAATTGAAACCTGATGCTCACCTTCGTCTACATGCCACATGCGGCAGCTAGACTGGTGACTGGGGGCGGCCGCCGAGACCATATAACACCGGTCTTGAAAGACCTACATTGGCTCCCAGTATGTTTCCGAGCACAATTCAAAGTGTTGGTGCTGACCTTTAAAGCCCTAAACGGCCTCGGTCCAGTATACCTGAAGGAGCGTCTCCACCCCCATTGTTCTGCCCGGACGCTGAGGTCCAGCGCTGAGGGCCTTCTGGCGGTTCCCTCATTGCGAGAAGCAAAGCTACAGGGAACCAGGCAGAGGGCCTTCTCGGTAGTGGCGCCCGCCCTGCGGAACGCCCTTCTAGCAGATGTCAAAGCGATAAACAACTACCTGACATTCAGAAGACATCTTAAGGGAAGTTTTTAACGTGTGTTATTTTACTGTATTTTTGGTTTCTGTGGAAGCCACCCAGAGTGGCTGGGGAGGCCCAGCCAGATGGGCAGGGTATAAATAATAAATTATTATTATTATTATACTGTAAGTTGTGAGCCAGATAATTTTTCTTTTTCTTTTGCATAACAATTTATTAAATTTCCAAATAAAACAAACAACCACATCTACAGCAGATTTTTAAAAAACCATAGTTTTGATTGACTTCCCTCCCCTCCCCCTCTTGGTTTAATTATTTAATACTTTTTCACGCAAGTTCTAAAAACCTTATATTCTTACTATTTCAATTTTAAATTTTCTTCATCTTATTACAAATGACATATAGAAGTTTTCCTGATGTGAGAATCTATACACAAAGCTTCAAAAATATGCAAACATTTATCCCCTAAATATCTATCTATCTTCTCAAAGTCCTTTCTTTCTTGGGTTTCAAATTAAATAATTTGTCCTGCATAGTTCAATAGTTCATTTTACCAATCATCTTTGGTGGGGAACTTCTTCAGCTGTGAGCCAGGTAAAATAGCTTTGTTATTTTTAAGCTTCCTAGTTACTTTATTTTCTGCTGTTACCAAAAATCTTTTTAAAAAAACAAAAACTTGTAACTTTCTCTTAATAAAACTGGACCTACCCAGCTTGATTACATTCCAGAGATGGGTCAGTCTCCACAGAGGGGGCAATCATAGAAAGGCAAACCTACCCCCTTTCCTGATCACCAACGAGGAACAAAAAGTGGCTTCAAGTTCCTTTCTCCCATCTAATAGTTCTCCCTGAAATGGATAATGAATAGTCTTTTGATAGCTTCTCTACCAGCCACTTCCATCTCCCCACAGAATTTTCATTCTCCTGGCACTAGTTGTTCCTGCTAGCTTGGCAGGGACTTCTAAAATATTATCTTGGGGTCTGTGTAGGTACATGTGACAGGAGGCAAAGGAAGTCTTCAAATTCAGCCTTGCGTTTTGTATCTCAAAGCAACCAATTGTTTATTTTGAAATAAGTCTCCATTATGGGGTTGGAGAATGCATACTCTCACATGAGATTGCCTGCTCTTCGCGGCTTCTTTCCCCGCTCTCTCTTAACAAGGCTTTTGTTTCCCAAAGTATAAACAAACAAACAAAATGGTGACCATAGGCAAAGGGGCAGATTCCTGTAGCTTTTGATCACCGTTCAAGGACATTCTGTTTTATTCTGTGCAGGCATCTTGTGTGAGTAACAAGGCGGTGTATTTGTTTGTTCAGACCAAGAAACCTCCCCCCCTAAATAATTCACATTTGACTCAAAATGTTGGTTTTTGGCAGAATTTAGGCCACAACTTTATTGATTACAGAAAGTGACTGGTTACATAGGCTCTGGTTTGACAAGCTCCCTGCCATGCAGGCAGCACTGACCCAGGGTTCCAGCATGGGTCAGCCAAGGGTGAACAGCTGGATAAGTGGAAAGCCGGGAACAGGCTAACTCTGCCACCCAGATGTCCCCCTGGACTCCAGCACGGGCACAACCCCCTCACAGGGGTTAACCAAACCACTGAGTCCCTGGATTCCTTTAACGGAATACCCTTCACATAGGGATGGTGAGAGTGTTTTCCCATCCCTATCACCTGAACCAGTGCCTATCCGCAACCTTACAAGTTGTGATGATTTGCTACATGGCAGGCAAAACCCAAATGGCAACAGCCAATCAGCCAAGTGGGGGACATTCCTGCTGTGCCCCTGTTCCAATGACAGGCGACACACAACGGCATAGCAAGGTCAAGTGCAAAGCCCTAAAAGTAGGAAGAGGTGGGCGGGTGTTCCGAATGCACGCACCGAAAGAGGAAGCTGTGGGTCACGTGCATGGGCATAAATAGGTCCCTTGAACCGTTTCGACTGAGTCCCATTGGCCAGATTGTACCCAGCTTCAAGGAACCTACCAATCGGGTGTTGTGGCTGACTAATCGTACCTACCCACAACACAGGGTGTCGGTTTTCCAGGTCTCACCATAATACTTGCCCTCTTTAAGGGAGGCCCCAATTTATGCAAATTGCTACATGCCGTGCCCCAAACTTGTTTCATAGATTTTCCAAAGGAGGCATCCAAGTGAGAAATGTCTCTACATGGTAAAAGGGGGGGGGGGGAGAGAATTAAATACAGCAAGTCACCTTTTAACTGGGTTTTCCTTTCTAGGATCCTATTAAAAACACTCAAAAGAACCTTTCGTTACCTGTTAATGCAAATGACACCCTTCAAAGCCAGTAATTTTTCTGCCCTCAGTGCTCTTCCAACTTCTAGCACATAATAAAGTACATTTTTAAGCACTTTGCAAAACACCCACAGTCTTAATAGCTTTCTTTTCCCCCTTGGAAATCAGGGAAGGGATACACACACACACACAACTGGCTATTGTGTACATTCACCAGACTTCAGGCCTTGGGGAATGTGCATAAGCTGACTCCATTTTGCACATTCTCTCGGCAGTCAAGATCTGCAAATTCCACGTGGCCTGTTGGAAATTTCACATAATAACAGCAATACCTTGAACTTAGGTAAAGGTAAAGGGACCCCTGACCATTAGGTCCAGCCGTGGACGACTCTGGGGTTGCAGCGCTCATCTCGCTTTACTGGCCGAGGGAGCTGGCGTACAGCTTCCGGGTCATGTGGCCAGCATGACAAAGCCGCTTCTGGTGAACCAGAGCAGTGCACAGAAATGCCATTTACCTTCCTGCTGAAGCGGTACCTATTTATCTACTTGCACTTTGTGCTTTCGAACTGCTAGGTTGGCAGGAGCAGGGACACAACAGGAGCACATCCCGTCGTGGGGATTCGAACCACCGACCTTCTGATTGGCAAGCCCTAGGCTCTGTGGTTTAACAGAGGTGTCGTACAGGTGTCGTAATCCGACAGGGCCTCACTCCTGTCAGCAATTGTGTGCCGCAGAATGCAGCACTAACTGCAGTTTCTGGGTCAGGTATAAGGAAAGCCCTACACAGAGTGCACTGCAGTAATCCAATCCTAAAGTATCTGCATTAGCTGTATATGTTTTATAAAACATATGGATCATTAAGTTAATAAGCATGCCCCTTTATAGCCTTAACTTTGTTTCATGCCTTTACTTCGGGTGTGGGGGGGAAGGCAAAGATATAAAATGTTGGGAATTAAAACCGATCCTTAACAATGTCAGCAGGGACCCCTTCTAAAGTGCATCAAACAGTGTTGTACAAAGTGTGTGTGTGTGTGTGTGTGAGAGAGAGAGAGAGAGAGAGAGAGAGAGAGAGAGAGAGAGAGAGACTGTGTGTAGGAGTGCTCTGTGTCATTACCCACAACAACAGATAGAGAGAGTTCATTTTTCATGTAGCAAACATCACCCACACGAATAAATGTGTTATTCCCCCCTCAGTTCATAAATTCCAAGAAGTGTTTGAAAATAATATGTCATTAAATAACTGCCTTCCTTTGTTTTTCTTTCTTTTTTCCTGTCAATGTGTCAATACAACACGGTTTGTGTGAAAATGACAAGACTCTAGACGTTACATCTAAATCCAAAGCCTGCTGTACATTTACCTGGAGGAAGCAGATTACCTAGATCCATTCCAGTCTAGTTTCAGGCCCAGTTTTGTCCCTGACTGGTTACCTCTTTCGGGAGAGAGGTGGCGAAGTGTGAGCCTGTTGGTTCTCCTTGACCTCTCAGATGCTTTTAACACCATGGCCAAGGGGTTCTGGGGCAAGGAATTTGGAGGCATTACAGAACTTCCAAGTGTTCCTAATTTCCAGGGACAGTCCTGGATTTAAAGAAGCTGTCCCAGTTTCTAATTGGATCCCAAAATGTCTTGCTTTTCCTTAGGAGGGCTCTATTTCCCTCAGAGAAAAGTTGAAGGATATGGAGTTATACGACCGCCCGAGCCAAGGAAATAAGTAAGTATACAACCTTTAGAAGACATCTGAAGGCAGTCCTGTATAGGGAAGGTTTTTTTTTTAAAAAAATGTTTAATGCTTTATTATGTTTTTACATATGTTGGAACCTGCCCAGAGTTTCTGGGGCAACCCTGTCAGAGGGGCAGTAATAAAATTATTAAAACAGTGGACGCTCGGGTTGCGAACGTGATCCATGCGTGAGGCACATTCACCATCCGCAGTGTTTGCGACCCACAGCGCTGCCTCAGCGCATGCGTGTGTTGCGATTTAGCTCTTCTGTGTATGCACGACTGCCGAAACCCAGAACTAACCCGTTCCGGTACTTCTGGGTTTTGGCATGTCCATAAGCCAAAAAAACGCAACCTGAAGCCTCTGTAACCTGAGGTATGACTGTAATAATAATATGGAATGTTGTTTAGTTGTTTAGTCGTGTCCGACTCTTCGTGACCCCATGGACCAGAGCACGCCAGGCACTCCTGTCTTCCACTGCCTTCCACAGTTTGGTCAGACTCATGTTTGTAGCTTCGAGAACACTGTCCAACCATCTCGTCCTCTGTCGTCCCCTTCTCCTTGTGCCCTCCATCTTTCCCTCCGTCTTTTCCAGGGAGTCTTCTCTTCTCATGAGGTGGCCAAAGTATTGCAGCCTCAGCTTCACGATCTGTCCTTCCAGTGAGCACTCAGGGCTGATTTTCTTCAGAATGGATACGTTTGATCTTCTTGCAGTCCTTGGGACTCTCAAGAGTCTCCTCCAGCACTATAATTCAAAAGCATCAATTCTTTGGCGGTCAGCCTTCTTTATGGTCCAGTTCTCACTTCCATGCATCACTACTGGGAAAACCATAGGATGTCCCTATTTTCATCAGAGAAATGTTGGAGGGTATGGCATTGTGTTACAGTGGTTCCATTCCTACCTGCAGGGTGATTTTTATGGTAGCATTATTTTATGCAGACAAATCTATAAGCTATAGCTACTGTTTATCCATCATATTCTTCACACAGACCCAAAAAAACCTCCCCCCACTCATCGCAAACATTATCAGTGGCAGACTATTAATGACTATTAGCCATTATGGTTGTGCTTGGCCTCTATGGTCAGAGACAGTGATGCTTATGAATACAGTGGTACCTCTATTTGCATTCACCTCTGCTTACGTATCCTTCGGGATACGTACACGGCAAACCCAGAAGTATTTTCCCGGGTTTCACCACGTGTGCATGTGCAGAAGCACTTTATGCACCACACACATGTGCAGAAGCAGCACCTCCAGTTGCATATTCCTTGGGATGTGACGGGAGCTCTGGAACGGATCCCATTCGCAACCAGAGGTACCACTGTACTAGTTGCTCGAAACCACAGGAGTGGAGAGAGCTGTTGTGCTTGCAGGTTTCCCACAGGCATCTGGTTGGCCACTGTGAGAACAGGATGCTGGACTAGATGGAGCATTGGCCTGGCCCAGCAGAGTTCTTCTCGTGTTCTTACGGGGTTGATCACCATTTGCTGCTGTGGTGTGCATAGTGCCCTGAGTTAGTTGCTAAGCGTACTTAGCAACTAGCTGCTAGCTGCTAACAGCAGCTGTCAGAAGCTCCTGGGAAGGACAAAGGCTGGCTCCTAGGAGGAACAAAGGTGCCAGATTCAAAAGGTGCCTTTGCATCTCAAAAGCATTTCAGAGGAACAATGTGTTTCAAGCAGCAGCTAGGGAGGAGATGCAAAGCCAAAGGAAGTTGGGGTTTGCTCTGATTCATTCAAGACCCCTTCAGCACATTTGCCTGAAGTCAGATTGACAGATGGGAGTAGGTTTTTGAAGAAGAGGAAGAAAAAGAAGAAGACGACAGCTTCACAGGCAAAACTGAGAGGTCTGATAGACCAAATTAAGCCTATAGGCCAGAGGGTTCCCATCTCTGTCCTATATGCTTGTGTGAAGTGACAGCCACACAGATTTGAAGGCCTGTGAAGTCTTCTCTGTTTGTGGAAGGTTCTGTAACACACAGGGAGCTTCTTTTGCAAGATCCTCACATCTAACAGTTATTATCCGTAAGTTGGAGGGCAACTGGACAACTATGGGGGGAACTAGTGGGCTTGTCCCTGTTGTACCCCTCACAGAGTAATTTAATGTCAATCATAAATCTTGAAGAGGCCTAGTGTTGGGACACAGAATCATAGAATTCTGGAGTTAGAAGGGAGAAAAAGGGTTATCTAGTCCAACCCCAAAAAATGCTGGAATCACAATTCCTGACTAACGTCCTTCCAACCTCTGTTTAAAAATCTCCAATGAAGGAGAGTCCTCCACCTCCGAGGTAGTCCTTTCCGCTATCGAACAGCTGCTGCCATCAGAAAGTTCTTCCTCGTGTTTATTCAGAATCTCCTTTCTCGTAATTTGAAGCCACTGGTTTTCTGGAGCAGCAGAAAACAAGCTTGCTCCATCTTCCATGTGACAGCCCTTCAGATATTTGAAGGTGGCTGCCATACCACCTCTCAGTCTTCTCTTCTCCAGGCGGTGACATAATCCCAGTTCCTGTGTGATCTCTGACAGGGTAGGAACAGTTTTTGTGACTAATCTAGGGAAAATGAATACACATTCTGGATGGTAAGTACGGCACCAAAACAGTGGTGGTGTTTGTGTCTGTGTGTAATGGTGTTGAAAATGTGCACAATCTGAGTGTTTTTGTTGCTATTTCTTTTTCTCAACTTCAGAATCAAAACTGTGCAAATCTACTTTCCTTATCATGTTATAAAAGGGAACACTTGAAGGAGTCCATTGGTTTTTAACAGTCTGTTGGGCGAGTGGAGAATAAAACAAACATCCGCACGATTTCACACTCTCTGCCAGTTACATTGCAAAACAATAAATTTCATCAGACAGTATATCGGCCCCTGTCCTTTGCTATCAGCAGCAATACATGCGAGCCCAGGATTATGGGATTTGCCTCTCTAGTTTCTCTACAGCTCCCCTTGAGGTGTCATATAAATTAGGAGACAGAATGCTCACCTTTCCCCAGGAGCGGGCTGTCTCTGCAAGTTTGTCCTATCATTAACTGTTGTGAGCTCTGCCCTGCCTGAAAACCTCCTTGAGGGTTCTGTGAATTCAGAAAGGGAGAAATCTACCAAATCTCTAAATTAAAATAGCCGCATTCTCCTGAGTAGGAGGGAAAGGTAGGGATTAATCTCAGGAACACTCTCCAACTTCTTCATGAAGCATGTCAATGGGCTGTCGTGCGCTCCTGTGATTAATTCTGTTTCACAGGCCTTTGCATTTGATGTGTTGCTACATATGATTCCCCAACTTTTCAAGGTAATGCAACAACCCATCATTGAAACATAGAGGTTCTCTGGGAATTTGATCTTTGCAAATCCTGATACAAACTAATCTAACCGGCTCCAGAGCTGAGTTACCCAGCGACATTTTGCACGTCCTCCATCATGGCTTTGAAAAATGTATCAAAATGAATGCATAAATGCAAATCTGGAGACAGAATATGTTTAGAGTTGCATCTTTTAGGAGGGAGAATATGTCTTAAAATGCAAAAATATGCAGGAGAGTGCTATCTGGTCAAGTTGCATGGAATCAATTTCAATCCGTTACCCCCGAGGATGTGGACAGGCTGCTTGGATGCGTGAAACCAACCACCTGTCTCCTTGATCCTTATCCATCCTGGCTAATAAAAGCAAGCTGGGCTTGGCTGGGCGATGGGCTTCGTGGGGTGGTGAATGCTTCCCTCTGTGAGGGAGCAGTCACAGACCCACTGAAAGAGACGGTCATTAAATCACTTCTTAAAATCTTTAGACCCAGCCAGTATGGCCAACTATCGCCCAGTCTCAAATCTTCCATTCTTGGGCAAGGTGATTGAGCGGGTGGTTGCTGAACAACTCCAGGCATGCCTGGAGGATGCAGACCATTTGGATCCCTGCCAATCAGGATTCAGGCCTCATCATGGGACTGAAACTGCCTTGGTCATGCTGGCTGATGATCTCCAGCATGCACACGAAAGCTCATACCTAGAACTAACTCAGTTGGTCTTTAAGGTGCTACTGGAAGGAATTTTTTTATTTTGTTTTGACCATGGCAGACCAACACGGCTACCTATCTGTAACTGGAACTAGGGACAAAGGTGAGAGCTGTTTCCTAGTTCTGCTGGATCTCTCAGCGGCCTTTGATACAATCGACCATAACATCCTTCTGGACCGTCTAGAGGAGCTGGGAGCTAGGGGCACTGTTATACAGTGGTTCTGCTCCTTCCTCCTAGGCTGTGTCCAGAAAGTGGTGGTGGGGGATGAGTATTCAGACCCCTGGGCCCTCACATATGGGGTGCCTCAGGGTTCCGTCCTCTCCCCCATGCTTTTTAACATCTACATGAAGCTGCTGGGAGAGAACATTGGGAGCTTTGGGCTGGGTGTCCATCAATATGCGGATGATACCCAGCTCTACCTCTCTTTTAAATCGGAACCAGTGAAGGCAGTGAATGTCCTGTGTGAATGCCTGGAGGCAGTTGGAGGATGGATGGCGGCTAATGGATTGTGGTTGAATCGTGACAAGACAGAAGTACTGTTCTCAGGGGACAGGGGGTGGGCTGGTGTGGAGGACTCCCTGGTCCTGAATGGGGTAACTGTGCCCCTGAAGGACCAGGTGCGCAGCCTGGGAGTCATTTTGGACTCAAAGCTGTCCATGGAGGCAAAGGTCAATTCTGTATCCAGGGCAGCTGTCTACCAGCTCCATCTGGTAGGCAGGCTGAGACCCTACCTGCCTGCGGACTGCTTCGCCAGAGTGGTGCATGCTCTAGTTATCTCTCGCTTAGAGCAATGCGCTCTATGTGGGGCTACCTTTGAAGGTGACCCTGAAACTACAACTGATCCAGAATGCGGCAGCGAGACTGGTGACTGGGAGTGGCTGCCGAGACTATATAACACCGATCCTGAAAGACCTACACTGGCTCCCAGTATGTTTCTGAGCACAATTCAAAGTGTTGGTGCTGACCTTTAAAGCCCTAAATGGCCTTGGCCTAGTATACCTGAAGGAGTGTCTTCACCCCCATCATTCTGCCCGGACACCGACGTCCAGTGCCGAGGGCCTTCTGGCGGTTCCCTCACTGTGAGAAGCAAAGCTACAGGGAACCAGGCAGAGGGCCTTCTCGGTAGTGGTGCCCGTCCTGTGGAACGCCCTCCCATCAGATGTCAAAGGGAACAACAACTACCTGACATTTAGAAGACATCTGAAGGCAGCCCTGTTCAGGGAAGTTTTTAATGTGTGATATTTTAATGTATATTTAATTTTTGTTGGAAGCTGAGATTCAGGGACAAGAAATGAGGAGGGTCTAACACTTCCAGCACACAGGGAGAGTGGCTTCTTACTTCCCATCTTTTAATTTAATTTAATTTAATTATTTATTCTTGCTCACAGTATAAATTAAAAGAGATGTAACTAAAGATACAATAAATATAAATATAAATATTTTTATATATATTTTTTAAAACAATAAGCAACCCTATTAAAAATAGCACTAAAAACACATAAAACCATTTCAAAGAAAAACAAACAAACACAACGTAACACCCACCCTCAGAAATCCCTGCCACAACAGCCACTTAGTAGGCCTGTCTGAGCAAAGAAAGCTGGTGAACAGAAAGTCAATAGGGAATGGAGTTCACAGCCTGGGAGCAGCCATTGACAAGGCCCTTTCTTGTGTCCTTCCCAAATGTGCCTGTGAAGGTGGTGGAACCAAGAGAGAAGATGAGAACCAAGATGTGGAACCAAGAGAGAAGAGAGAAGGTGGTGGAACCAAGAGAGAGTTCTCCCCAAAAGATCTCAAAGCCTTGGGAGACTCATATAGGGGTCCTTCAGTGAGCCAGGATCCAAGCCATATCAGGCTTTGAAGGCAAACTAATTTGCCCTCTCTGAACAAATATACAACCCAAACATTTCTCTGAATTTTGCGATGTAGTTCTCCAGTCACACAACGTGTGAGAAAAATGCATACATCAGGATATCTGCATTCATCAGAATACATAAAAAACCATATATTTGAAAACACATCACATGGACATTTGTTATATTAGGCAAATTGCTTTTCAAACATGCTTATGTCTGACTAAATTGCATACAGGTGTGTGTGTATTAAGAGAATTTTGCACTCAAATGCTGATGGATTTTCATGAGGAAGAAGGATTTGCAAACTGACGTGGAAAAATGGAGACTTGAAACTGAGAGAAACTGAAATTGAAAGATTTGGCCATCCCCACTTTGAAGAACCGGGTGTGTAATCCCCACCCAGTACATACAATACACAGTGTGATGCTTAAATTGGTCCTGCATCAATAGAAGGAAACAGAAGAATGCAGAAACAGTGCATGCAGTCACTGCTGATTGCAGGAAGACCTGTGATTTTTCTCACCTAAAGTAAAAACTTCACTGTAGCAAATAAGCACCCCAACACTGTTTCCAGGTGCTGTTGTTAGATTTGTAGTTTTGGTTTTTTTAAATGCCGCCCCCCCCCCAAAAAAGCAAAAAAAAAACCCTCAGCAAGCTGTTATGCAATTAAGCAAGATGGGCTTGCCCATAATGATTCAGATCTGCAATTATTTATACTGCTGTCTGTGCTTTTGATTACAGGTAGGTAGCCATGTTGGTCTGCCGTAGTCGAACCAATATATATATATATAAAATCCTTCCAGTAGCACCTTAGAGACCAACTAAGTTTGATATTGGTATGAGCTTTCGTGTGCATGCACACTTCTTCAGTTATACTGAGACAGAAGTCACCAGACCCTTATATATAGTGAGAGGGTGGGGAGGGGTATTACTCAGAAGGGTGGTGGGATTGGGTGATTGGGTGATTGGCTGATAGGTGTGGTAAACCTGTTGATGACTGTTAACGACTGCAATTGGTCTTACAGGAAAAAGCAAGGGGTGAGATGGCTAAAAATAGCTATATCATATAGACAGCATCTTAAAAAGCAGAGACATCACCTTGCCGACAAAGGTCCGTATAGTTAAAGCTATGGTTTTCCCAGTAGTGATGCATGGAAGTGAGAGCTGGACCATAAAGAAGGCTGATTGCTGAAGAATTGATGCTTTTGAATTATGGTGCTGGAGGAGACTCTTGAGAGTCCTATGGACTGCAAGAAGATAAAACCAATCCATTCTTAAGGAAATCAGCCCTGAGAGCTCACTGGAAGGACAGATCGTGAAGCTGAGGCTCCAATACTTTGGCCACCTCATGAGAAGAGAAGACTTCCTGGAAAAGACCCTGATGTTCGGAAAGATTGAGGGCACAAGGAGAAGGGGACGAAAGAGGATGAGATGGTTGGACAGTGTTCTCGAAGCTACCAGCGTGAGTTGGACCAAACTGTGGGAGGCAGTGGAGGACAGGAGTGCCTGGCGTGCTCTGGTCCATGGGGTCACGAAGAGTCGGACACGACTAAACAACAACAGCTATATCATGTATAATGAGATAAGAATCCAATGTCTCTATTCAGACCAGGTCTCTCCATGGTTTAAAGTTTGTGCTTTTGACTGGGGAACGTAATGCATAATCCTAGAAAATGAAGTGCATGGAATGGGCAGGAACATTTCAGATCCACTTTGTGAAACTCACATATTTGCCTCTGCAGACAAGCGACTCTAAAGACCACTCGCTGTATTCCCCCAAAACAGTGGCAGCAGTTGTGGCCACTGGATAGCTGGCAGACATCACGGGCAGCTTCAGTTGACTGTGAGAGCTGGTGGGATTGACTGCAAAAAATGTTTGCATTTGAACGGGCCAATTGAGGTTCTGCTATGGGGGGTGATGCCCCTGTGATAGACCTGACAGGGGCAGTCTTCTGTTGGGTCCTCCAGTGGGGCATACAAGATGGCTGTGCTGCTTGCAGGCAGTGCAGTGAAACCCACCCACCCTGTATGTTATGGACCTGCCCAGTGGTAAGTGGGCAACACACATGTATGACTTGCTATGGTGCCATATTTGGGGTAAGGAAGGAATTTGCCTGCGGACAAATGGGTCCTGTCTGGAAGTTTGTCCTCTTGTCACAAGTTTGGGGGGAAGAGGCATTGGGTTGGATCCTTAGACTAAACCGCGGTGGAGGATCAAATTCAGGGTACCCTGGTAAAGGGGTGCACAGGTTGGGTTCTGTCCAAAGCCCCAGACAGGGGTCTGACAGGAGAACAGGAATCCCAAAATGGCGACCTGATGGGACCATCCATTAGATTTGTGTCAGTGAGGTAGCCTTAGACGACACCTGAAGGCAGCCCTGTTTAGGGAAGCTTTTAACGTTTGAGGCATTACTGTATTTTAATATTGTGTTGGAAGCCACCCAGAGTGGCTGGGGAAACGTAGCCAGATGGGCGGGGTATAAATAATAAATTATTATTATTATAATCAGATTCAACCTTGATGGAGATATCAGTCAATGGTTGGGGTGGCTGATACAGCAGACATACCTATGCCAAAGCCAACTTAAATCTATAATCGATAAAGTTGTGACCATTTTGGTCCAAGCTGTGATCCACAGTCTGCAACAGCATGGTGGTGAAAGCAGAGATGTCACACTTAAATTTTCAGTCTCTTGTAGATTTACACTTTCATACATGACAAGCTCCATCTTAGCTTCTGGTTCCATTTCAACAAGTTTTTTACTATGTTTGTGATGTATTGCATGATAGATCCCCCCCCAAAAAAAAACTTTCTTTATGCTTCCTTATGCATAAATATTTGATTTTTTTAAATAAATAAAATAAAATAAAAGCAAACATAAATAATGCATATTGAGTTCTATTAAAAGTGACCTACCTATAAACAAAACATGAGCATTTTTGCCACCCAGGCTCTTATAGACATGCGACATTCTGCAAGCCATCATCCAATCAAACAGTGCAGTTTAATTTAGCAGAAAGGGTGAAGGTATTTTTCTGAATAGAATGGGGGTTTCTGTGTGATGTTTGTGAGGCATGGCAGATGTTGGTGCTGGAATGGCGTTTAGGAGCCCTGAATCATTCTTGTGTTGCTTTTAATTTTTTATGTTTGTCCATATAAAATATTAAAATAGAACCTTTGTGCCCTTTTGCAGGACTTTTTCTTCTCTTCTCAGGGTTGGTAAAGGAGCATGACTTTAGGAGGTTCGAGGAACTAGAAAGATTATAAGAATACTCAGATTGCTGCACAACATCAGCAATATCTTTATCATTGAATTATATTTTTAAAAATAGCAATCACACATTTTCCATGAAAAACCCTGTAATCATTTCCTTACGAATCATCACAACAGGTATTATTTATTAGTCACTATAAGAGATCACTAACAAGTTTTGAACTCATTCATTCAAACTCATTCATTTCTGAGCAGACTTCCATAAAATTGCACTGTTGGTCAAAACTAAGCCTTTAAAAGTAGTAGCTAACTTCTAAGTGTGTTGCAGGAAACTTGCCAGATTTATTTCAACAGGGTGTAGGTATCACAAACTTCCAGTGGATCGAAGTCTTTAAAAATAATAGCACACTGAAACATTTCCTCAAAGCAACAGGAGCCAAACTGGGGGTTGAATCAACTAAGGGATGGATCTTCAGGCCTCCCCATTCCCAGGTGGGTGTTGATTGACAGAGCAGTGGGGCCATCACTGCACTGCAGTTGTCTGTGGGATGGAAGGTGGGAGGCTCAGACAGATCGCTGTGTCGGCCCAGAGCTGGTGCTGCAATCGGGCCCAAATTACAGACCCTCCAAGTGTCCCTATTTTCCAGCAGTAGTCCTAGATTTACAGAATCTGATTTGAACCTGGAACATCCCACTTTTCTTTAGGACATCCCTATTTTCATTAAAGAAATGTTGGAGGGTATGGTAAGAAGTCAATATTTTCATTACTATGTGTTTCATTACCCAGAGTGGCTGGGCGGGGTACAAAAAAATTATTATTATTATTATTATTATTATTATTATTATTATTATTATTATTATTAATTATTAATCGGATAAAGGTCCGTATAGTTAAAGCTATGGTTTTCCCAGTAGTGATGTATGGAAGAGAGCTGGACCATAAAGAAGGCTGATCGCCGAAGAATTGATGCTTTTGAATTATGGTGCTGGAGGAGACTCTTGAGAGTCCCATGGACTGCAAGAAGATCAAACACATCCATTCTGAAGGAAATCAGCCCTGAGTGCTCACTGGAAGGACAGATCCTGAAGCTGAGGCTCCAATACTTTGGCCACCTCATGAGAAGAGAAGACTCCCTGGAAAAGACCCTGATGTTGGGAAAGATGGAGGGCACAAAGAGAAGGGAATGACAGAGGACAAAATGGTTGGACAGTGTTCTCGAAGCTACCAGCATGAGTTTGACCAAGCTGTGGGAGGCAGTGGAAGACAGGAGTGCCTGGTGTGCTCTGGTCCATGGGGTCACAAAGAGTTGGACACGACTAAATGACTAAACAACAACAAAAAAATGTTGGAGTTATGTGAGCCAAGGAGACAAATAACTATACATGCATTAGAAGACATCTGAAGGCAGCCTTGTATAGGAGAATTTTTTTAATATTTAGTGTTTAGTTATGTTTTTATAGAAGTTGGAAGATCCCCAGGGCGGCGGGGGAACTCAGTCAGATGTGCAGGATATAGATAATAACATTAGTAGTAGTAATAGTAGTATGGAATAGGATGTCCCTATTTTCACAGGAGAAATGTCGGGAGGGTATGAAATTGGGCCCAGTGTTGTCATGTGGCAAGGCTCACTCAGGATTCAATGGATCCTCGGTCTGCTGAGCCCAGCCCACCCTGATTCTGAAAGTCCTTTTGGGGGGATTTCCACTGGCTGCTGCTGATGGAGATCTTGCCTGTGGCACTTTAGCCTCCATGCACATTTAGCGTGCTGAAGTGAGGACTCTCTGTCAACAGATGCTGCTGTCACTCTGCACACATGGGGACACCATTGAAGGCCAGAAAGGCTGGGCCATTCCTGCCCAAACCACCATTGCTGCCTAGCCCAGCACACAGGTGTTGGTTTGCTCTGTAAATTATTTCCCAGTTCTGTTTTATTTTTTAGAAGACAACTCGGCAAACCAAATTCAAATTCAAATTTAATTTGAGGCTGGAGGGAGGATTTGCCCATCATTAGTTCTATCCTCCTGTTTGTGGGTGGGATCTGCTTTCAGTTTGCAGATTTCTTTTCATAGATGGGCAAATCATATAGGAAACATACCCAGTTTAACAATGCATTGCTGGGGCTCACAGCTGGAAGATCTGTGTGTCTGGATAACTGGCACCCCAAACAGATAAACATCCATATTTCAGCAACTGCAGGGATTTCAGAATAACATTCTAAAATATTAATGCCCCAGCCACCCTTGTTCTACATCTGAGTCTGAATTTTTCATCAATCTTTTGCAATGACTGTAATTTTATACTTTTTGTTGGCATTGTGCAATCTTCCGAAATCTCGCAAAAACTACTCCAATCTGAAAGCTGTTCCATCTTTTAATTTTGTGTTTTTGCATTATAGAACGATGTTGGTTTCTTTGTTTGGTTCTCATCTGGGTCTGTTTACAAGATCAGTGCACAACAGCTGTACTTAAATGACTTATAAATGTAAGATAATATGGATTCTCGAATTCCCCCCTAATTCATATTGCCATGCTTTGCCCATTTTCAAAGAGGCACGCAAATACAATTCCATTAAAAGGATGTGGTTTCTCATGTGGAAGGAAAGCGAAGGAGTAAGGACACTTAGGTCGGCCCAAACTTACAGGATGATTTCTAGGTATACTGCTTTCCAGGGGGGCAGCAGCTGGGGAACACATGAAGAGAACCGAGGATAAAACAGAGGGAACAATGGAAGGGTAGGCAACACTCTTCTTAGATAAGGTATTCTCACGAAGGAAGAAAGGCATGCAATGAATGCAGGACCAGCTGTAATTGATTGAGAAATGGTTGAAAAGTACTGGATCTTAGGGACCTGTGAACCCAGGACTCAAAGAGATGTGTAGAGACAGAAATCAATGGTTTTAAGCCACCATGCTTATGTTCTACCTCTGTGGCTGGAGACAGTGTGGCTCTGAATACCATTTGCTGGGGATGAAAAGTTGGGTGAAGTGCTATCATACTCAGGTCCTGCCTGTGGGCTTTCCATGGGCACCTGACTGGTCATGGTTGGAACAGGAACATGTACATGCAATCTGCCATGAAACTTACAAAGCTTAAGCTTAAGGGGCCCTAATCCCAAAAGGGCCCCAGAAGCAACTTTAGCCCACATTGCTTAAAGAAAAATTGGGTCTAGCAGACCTAATTTGAGTCACATTGGTTTAAGCCACATAGATTGATTTTTTGATACATATATTTCAACAATCCCAAAGTCTGAGAGCACATAAGTTGTCAAGGTGCCATGATCTGACATTCCACTGAAGAAGATAATGGTGGTCACCCAGACCTTGTTGCTGGTTCTGAAGGGGCCCTCATGGCAGTTCAAGCATCAGGGCCCCTCAAATGTCGGTCTGCCACTGGGTAAAGGGGTTAGATTGGTGCACAACCTGATCCTGCGGAGCCCTTCTAAAGTTCTTAAGAGTGTATGCAAACTGGGGACACCAGCAGAGTGCAGACAGCTAGGGGGATTTGGGGAATGAGGAGAGGACTCTATTGTCATACCTGAAGGAGGGTCTCCACCCCTCTTATTCAGCCTGGACACTGAGGTCCAGCTCCAAGGGCCTTCTGGTGGTTCCCTCATTACGAGAAGTGAAGTTACAGGCAACCAGGCAGAGGACCTTCTTGGTAGATGTCAAGGAGCTAAATAACTATATAACTTTTAGAAGACATCTGAAGGCAACTCTGTATAGGGAAGGTTTTTTTTTGTAAATGTTTAATGCTGTGTGATGTTTTTAAATATGATGCATGCTGCCCAGAGTGGCTGGGCCAACCCAGTCAGATGAGTGGGGTACAAATAATAAAATTGTTGTTGTTGTTGTTGAAAGTAATGTGCAGAGAGGCAATATGGATAGAGGGTGGCTGATTATGGCTTTCCGGACATTTTTTGACACCAAATCCCATCACCCCCAGCAAAGGGTAGGGATGATGGAATTGTAGTCCAATAACATTGGGAGGGGCATATTTCGCTTACCTCTGGCACAGCATATAGAAATGTCATTCCGATCCCTTTCTGTTCTTGCCGCATTGTCTCTGTCCACTCCTCACCTTTCCCACTGCTTTTTGTTTACTCGTGGGATGCATTTTGGACTGTAAGCATTTAAGCTGAGTCCTTATCTGTTTCCCCCCTGAAATATACTCGAGAGTGGATTTCATGATCTTTATTTAGCTCATAGTGGTGAGGAAGAATGGAAGTTCCCCCACAATATCTGCTTTATATACATTATTTACACAGCGGGCTGCACGTGATTGGCTAATTCCGGGATTCTCCTGTAGGCCAATCAGGTTGTGGATTCACTTCCACCTGGAGCTGGATTGGGTGGCTCCTGTGGACCAATCATACTGCTGCATTGTTCTAGGACCAATCAGACTGCTGCATTCTGAATCCTATTGTTCTAGGACCAATCAGACTGCTGCATTTTGGATCCTATTCAACTCAGCACATAACATCCCCCTACTGTATAATCAGTGCATTTTTCTGGGGGTACGCAGGGGTACGCATACCCCTAAACATTTTTGTGAATCTTTGTACTTTTGTCCATTTACTATAAAATGGTGATTTTCTTGAGTCAAAATGAGAGTACCCCTAAACTTTCTTTTTTTTAAGAAAAAAGCACTGTGTATAAGTACACAAAACTTAGTAACTATACCAATTGTTTTTGTGTATGTGTGTGTATTAGGACACATCATCCACCTGCATAGAATCACTTCTGCCCACAAAAGGTATGGTAGAAAGAAAAGAGGAGAAGTTGCCATGTAAGAACATGACTTAACTTATTTTTTAGCTTCTCAGAAGAAAAGAGCTATAATCAATGAAATGGCCTCTCTGCACTGAGGATTCAGGTGTATTTTGCAGCAGCTGCGAGCTGGCTATCCTGAAATCTCTCTTCCTCTCTCTCTGTGCGTGGATGTACATGTGCAACACAGAGATGAATTGTTTAAAGATTTTGCTTGATAACTAGGCTGCAGAAGAGTCTTATTTTCTGAGCAAGCTGTGTGTGTAGAGAGAGAGATTTGAGTTTTGATTCTGCTCCAATTCCTGAGTGCATGCATAATTTAAAAACAATATATTTTCAATTATATTGAACTTCCAAAACAAGAGAATTTTTATGGATGTTAAATGTAACCAGGTAATCATTAAAATCTTGCTTGTGTCACCATTTCCTGCAGTTCAAAGGCAATCTTAAAATTTCCTTAGTAGTAAATGAGACCTCTGGGGAGAAATGGTTGGAAAAATATTTAATCAGAGTTGTGTGTGTGGTTCCCTCCCCCCTTCATTCTAGAAGGTAAGGAGGAGGACAAGGCAACAAAATAGCCTTCAATTTCCCTACTTGTTTTAGAATAAAAGCCAGTCCCGATATCCTACTGAGAGGGAAATTATTCCAAGCCGGCAGATCGGCAGAGTAAATCCCCATTTCCACGAAAATGTATTGACGTTCTGAACTTGCTAATACGGTGTAATATGCAGTTAAAATTGACGGCATGACCAAAAGCGTTTGGAGGCAGCTTTGTCTAAATGTTCCAATATATAGCTTGATGTGACCTCATTATTATATAAATTAATTCTGACCTTTGTGGCATGTTTGGAAACGTGCCAGAAATAACGAGGCTGACAGCCTAGTAAATCATATTTCAGTGACGCCTTGCTGAAAAATCAAAAGACATCATCTCCATCTTCCTCGATGAGTAGTCGAGTGTGTGCTGCCGCATTTTAGCCATTCAGATGACATGTCTGTAAAAAAAATACATCAGCTGACAATCAAAGACCCTGAGGCTTGTCAAGCCTCACAGTTTTCCTGCAAGCATAATTGATTTCTCATTATGCTCTCCTGGATGCAAGAATGGAGTTGATTCTCAAGGCTGGCCATCCAGAACTAGCAATGAAAGAAAAAATTAGGCTGCAATCCTATGGGTCCCAGGAGGTTATTTCAGAAACCACATGTTGCTCTGGATCTCCCCCCCCCCCAGAGGTCAAGCAGGTGGATCTCAGAATCTCAGGGAGGGACATCTGATGTCACATGCCCACTCCCTGCTGTCTTTCTTGGCTACTTATATGTCCATGGACCTATAAACATCACTAAGACTCAAAGGGTAAATTGGGTGTACGTCAGGGGCTGACTTGGAAGGGACTTGGATGTAAAGGAAAAGGCCTTCTCGGCCCCCTGAAAACACCCTCTACAAACCAGGGAAAGTTTTAGAGCAGCTCAAGAGCTGTCACAAATATCTCCCTTGTACAGTGGTACCTCGGGTTACAGACGCTTCAGGTTACAGACTCCGCTAACCCGGAAGTAGTACCTCAGGTTAACTTTGCTTCAGGATGAGAACAGAAATCGTGTGGCGTCAGCGCTGCAACAGCGGGAGGCCCCATTAGCTAAAGTGGTACCTCAGGTTAAGAACAGTTTCATCAAAAAAACAAAGATCATGGCCACTGGGCCCATCACCTCCTGGTAAATAGAAGGGGAAGAAATGGAGGCAGTGAGAGACTTTACTTTCTTGGGCTCCATGATTACTGCAGATGGTGACAGCAGCCACGAAATTGAAAGACGCCTGCTCCTTGGGAGAAAGGCGATGGCAAACCTAGACAGCATCTTAAAAAGTAGAGACATCACCTTGCCAACAAAGGTCTGTATAGTAAAAGCTATGGTTTTCCCAGTAGTGGTGTACGGAAGTGAGAGCTGGACCATAAAGAAGGCTGATTTCCGAAGAATTGATGCTTTTGAATTATAGTGCTGGAGGAGACTCTTGAGAGTCCCATGGACAGCAAGAAGATCAAACACATCCATTCTGAAGGAAATCAGCCCTGAGTGCTCACTGGAAGGACAGATCGTGAAGCTGAGGCTGCAATACTTTGGCCACCTCATGAGAAGAGAAGACTCCCTGGGAAAGACCCTGATGTTGGGAAAGATGGCGGGCACAAGGAGAAGGGGACAACAGAGGACGAGATGGTTGGACAGTGTTCTCGAAGCTACAAACATGAGTCTGACCAAATTGCGGGAGGCAGTGGAAGACAGGAGTGCCTGGCGAGCTCTGGTCCATGGGGTCACGAAGAGTCGGACACGACTAAACGACTAAACAACAACAACAACAGGTTAAGAACGGACCTCCAGAATGAATTAAGTTCTTAACCCGAGGTACCACTGTATTTTACTTTCTCAGTTTATAGCGGGAGGAAAAGAGCAAGTGGAGGGTGGGTGTGAGGAAAAAGACAGAGGAGCACAAGATCATTCCTCTACCCTCACTTCGACTTTGCTGGTACAAGTCTGGCAAGGCACTGGATGTGGCTCTTTTACCACCTTTGGTTTTCCCTCAGCCAGCCAAAGTATGCCGTCATTTCACTGGGCTACTGCAGGAGGATGGGCAGCATGAGGCAAGGTGAGGCGACTGCCTCAGGCAGCAAGATCCACAGAAGCAACACATCCAGCGTCCATTACCTGGTGTGTTCCTTGGAGGTGTGTTCCTTGGAGGTCAGATCTGCTGTCTCCTTTGCAGCCTCCCCCTCCCACCTTCAGAGTGGCCTCTTGGAGAATAGGAGGCACTACTGATGGTCTCCTCCCACCTCTGGGGAGGAAATGGTGAGGTTTGCCCTCTGGGGTCTCCTGGGCTCCTGTTAAGCAAGGTTGACTTGATTCCCCTCTTGTCCTTCTTTTCAGACGGAGGGAGGCATTTTGTGGTTTGGCCTCAGATGCCAAAATGTCTTGGGCTGGCCTTGATGGATGGGATATAAGAACATATAGCAGATAAACACACACTCACACCCAATGACTAGGGTTGCACATTCAATGAAGGTTGCCATTTCAGAGTTCAGTAGTTAGGGGTATTTAAGGTCTGGTATTAGTAAGCTAAATGCAGGGGAAGCTGTCAGAGCTCACCATTGAAATCTGATCTCTCCCCACCACAAACATACTTTTATAAAGCATCTTGTTTTGGTGCTGTCATTTTAATTTCCCGCAGGGCCCTGGAAAATTAAACTGTGGACAATTAAAACTCAGCACTGGTTCAGGTTCTTGCCTCTTGGTAAGCTTCCCAAGACCTCCTGAAGTACATCACTAGATGGGACTTTACCAAAGATCACCTCAGACCTGGAGAGAGCCCTGGAGATATTCTTAGTAAGAATTAAGGACCCATATACGTGGCAAGTATGCAAAGTTTCATTGCAAATTAAGTAAGTACATTCTGGGAAAATCAATTGCAAAGGTACTTTAAGAAAGATGAGACACTGGTAGTTCACCTTAAGCATGGAGGGGAGGAGTCACGTTGACAGCTGAGAACACTTATTTTGCTATGAAGCGCATCATTTCTCCCCCCTTTAAAGACAGAATGAAGTTAGGCTTGCACTGTGGCCTCCATCCCAATTGTATCAGTCTACATCAGACAGTGACCCATCAGTACTTCTCAGCTCAAATATGTGACTCCTACTGCTATGATGAATGGCCACCCCCAATTTGTGATCAATATGTGTGCCGTGTTGCAAATTGGAATAGGAGGGTCATTTAGTTCAGTTCACCTTTTAATTTAGTTCAGTTCACACTGAGAGCCAGTGTGGTGTGGTGGTTAAGAGCAGTAGACTTGTAATCTGATGAACCAGGTTCTCATCTTCGCTCCTCCACATGCAGCTGCTGGGTGATCCTGGGCTAGTCACACTTCTTTGAAATCTCTCAGCCCCACTCACCTCACAGAGTGTTTATTGTGGGGGAGGAAGGGAAAGGAGATTGTTAGCCACTTTGAGACTCCTTCGGGTAGTGATAAAGCGGGATATCAAATCCAAACTCTTCTTCTCTTCTAATGCAAATCTTCCTAAATTGCATTTACTGAACCAAATATGCATACCGAAACAGATATATCCTTCCAATTCTTCTGAATATTGTAATTTAATTGTGCAGCCACCAAAAAATGTGTATTTAGGAGACTGTGTGCATTAAAATGCACGTTAGGAAAAATTATACTGTGTTACATTGGGGGGGGGCAAGGGGAGAGATACCTAGAATAGTGTGCAAGCCATTACAAGGAATGTGCGCTAAAATACTGGGGGGGGGGTAGTCATAAGGGCTTTAAACTGTTGTGGAAAATGTGGCTAATTGAATGTAAGATTAGCAAAATGAGGAACTGCGAGAATCTGAAAATGACAGACTTGTCCATGCATTGCCAATAAGGGATCCTTAGGAAGTATTTACTCTTCTAATATGAAGGCTGTTAAACTCCACTCATGCAAGTAATCACTGTGGCGCTTCCTTCCTTGGCTTGAGGGACGGCTGCATCTTTTGAAGATAGTCCAGGCTCCTGCGTTATCTGCATGATTGTCCCAAGAGCTCTGGGAGTGTTCGTGCTCCCTCTTGTCATGCAGATGAACAGGGATGAACAAAAGCATCTTTCCCAGCCCACTGCTGTGCACTGCTGTCTGATGCACTTATCAGTCAGTGAGGAAATCAAATGTATTCAAGTCAATGCAAACACGCAGAGGCATTGTGCAACTTGTTAGCACAGAAGCCCCTATTACTGAGGCTGGGAGGGGGAGGGGGGAATACATGGAATACATAAGGTGATATGACTGTCAGCAAACTGGAGAAGATTAAAGATAAGTGTTTGCTGTCAAAATATATTAAACCATCTTGGGTTCCTATTAATCTGGTTTTTCATACATGGGAGGAATTAGATCACAGAGTCAACCAAAGGAGGAAACCTGATCAACAAAATTAATTTTGCTGTGTAAATAGCTCGAGGACAAACCTCAATAAACCTCACTTGGCAGGATTTTATTTGGGGGGGGGTGTTTTTAATTTAGAAAGCAATAGATGGCTGAAAGAGGGCCTCTCATGTACAAGATTAATTTACTCTTGCTGAGGAGCATATGGACTTTTACAGCAGCCATGCATGAGCTATCCACTCTTTCATTTATTTTCTTTTCAGAGAAAATAATAATAAAAAGGCGCATCTGTTGGTTTTAAGCTGCCATTCTTTTTTCTTTTTTTTCTTTTTCTAGGTTATCTCTTCAGAGAAAGAAGAAGGCAATAAAAGAACTAGACACAATCAGCTATGGATCAGGCCACTGGGCCGTATAGTTCAGCATCCTGTTTTCATGGTGGCCAACCAGATGCCTTTGGGAATCCTGCACTCATCCTACTTGCGATTCTCAGCAACTGGCATTCAGAATAATATTGTCCCTGATAGAACATTACCATCATGGCTAATAGTTATTGGTAGGCTTAGCACTACATTTTGTAGGAATGAGTTCCATATGTACTACTACCAGGTATCCTCTATGCACCCTTGAGCAAATTCCCATTGAAATACACAAAACAGGGAAATGACCAATGGCAGGATCTGATGGAACATGGCCATTGAGCCAGGAATGGGTCACTGGTGGCCCTCAAGTAGCTGCTTTTTCTTACACCTGTCACATCCAATTACCGAGAGCCAGTGTGGTGTAGTGGTTAAGAGCGATAGACTTGTAATCTGGGGAACCGGGTTGACGTCTCCGCTCCTCCACATGCAGCTGCTGGGTGACCTTGGGCCAGTCACACTTCTCTGAAGTCTCTCAGCCCCACTCACCTCACAGTGTTTGTTGTGGGGGAGGAAGGGAAAGGAGATTGTTAGCTGCCTTGAGACTCCTTAGGGTAGTGGTAAAGTGGGATATCAAATCCAAACTCTTCTTCTGATCATGTAGGCAATGTGATGACATCAAGCAGTCATGCAAACAACCAAATTTATTTCACATGGCAATGCAACAAAGTTGCTGAATTCCACCCAGAATGTTGGAAGTTCAGGGCGGGGGGAGGGGGGAGAGAAGTTATTCAAACAGCACATAGTCAAAACAAAACAAATTCCTTCCAGTAGCACCTTAAAGACCAACTAAGTCAGTTCTTGGTATGAGCTTTCGTGTGCATGCACACTTCTTCAGATACACTGAAACAGAAGTCACCAGACCCTTCTATATAGTGAGAAGGTGGGGAGGGGTATTACTCAGAAGGGTGGTGGGATTGGGTGATTGGCAGATAGCTGTGATGAGCCTGTTGACGACTCTTAACGACTGCAATAGGTCTTACAGGAAAAAGCAAGGGGTGAAAAGGTGAAAAATGGCTTTGTCATGTATAATGAGATAAGAATCCAAGGTCTTTGTTCTTTTTTTTTTTTTTTTTTCAATTTTCAGTTTTTTATTAATTTCATTCTAAATACAATATATCCGAAATACAGAACTTTCCATTCATTTTTGACTTCCTTCAGCGACGTTGACATTCCTTCGAATTTGAGTCTTTGAAACACATTCCATCCTTACATATTGCCATACATATCTCCCTTTATACATTATTTCGATTTGAACAATACTTGTTAGTTCTTTACAGTGCCTCTTTAAAACCCACTAGCGTTGTATTTACAAAACATTTATTCTCCAGGTAATCCACAAATTTCCCCCAATCTTCAATAAATTTTTGGTCTTTTAGGTATCTTAATTTCCCTGTCAATTTATCCAACTCAGCATACTCTGTCAGTTTTGCTCTCCACTCTGCAACTGTTGGCATTTCTTCCTGCTTCCACCTCTGGGCTATCACAATTCTGGCTGCTGTGACCGCGTACTGGAATAGTTTACAGTCCTTTCTCCTGATATCCTTTCCCATAATACAAAGTAGAAAAGCTTCTGGTTTTTTTACAAAAGTGTAACCTAACATCTTTTTCAGTTCATTATATACGTCCTCCCAGAATCTTTTAACTTTCTTGCACTCCCACCATTGATGATAAAACGTCCCCTCCATAAGTTTACACTTCCAACACTTATTGTCTATCTTATACATCTTAGCTAATTTTACAGGAGTCATATACCACCTGTATTGCATCTTCATTACATTTTCTTTTAGTAGTGTACAGGCTGTAAACTTTATATTCACTCTCCACAGCTTTTCCCAATCTTCCATTTGGATGTTATACCTTAAATCCCTCGCCCATTGTACCATCACTGACTTCACTTCCTCATCCTTCGTATTCCACTCCAGCAGTAGTTTATACATTTTGGAGAGGTTTTTGTAATCACTATTTATTATCTCTTTTTGGAATATTGATTCTTTTTCTACGTATCCTCTTTCCTTCACCTCTGTTTTAAACATCTCATTTATCTGGAAGTAATGCAGCCAACCTTGTGTGAGCATTTTGACCTGGTCATATGGTTTAACTTTCCACTTCCCTCCTTCATAAACAACCATATCTTCATACTTCCCCCATTTTTCCTTCATGTTAACTTTTTTTACACCTATCATCTCCTGTGGAGACAACCAATGTGGTGTTCTTGGTTCTAATATATTTTTATATCTGTCCCAAACCTCTATTAATGGTCCTTTAAAAATGTGGCTACCAAATCCCCTATGCATTCTCTTTTTATCCTTCCATAAGTACGCGTGCCACCCAAACCTGTTGTTGTACCCCTCCAAATCTAATAACTCTTTGTTCTCTAGCTTTACCCATTCTTTTAACCAACACAGACATGATGCTTCGTAATAAAGTCTCATGTCTGGTAAGGCAAAGCCCCCTCTTTCTGTTACGTCTGTTAACAACTTAAATTTAATTCTTGGTTTCTTCCCCTCCCAGACATATCTAGAGATCGCTTTTTGCCATTCTTTGAAGTCCTTTGTTCCTTTTAAAATGGGCAATGTTTGGAACAGGAACAACAACCTGGGTAGCAGCATCATCTTCACCATGGAGATTCTTCCCCAGAATGATAGTTTCATCCTGGTCCAGAGCGTCAGATCTTTTTTAATTTTATTCCACACCGGTACATAGTTATTTTGGTATAGGTCGATGTTTTTGTTGGTAATCCAAATACCTAAATATTTTATCTTTCTGACAACCTCAATTTCAGTTTGCTGTTGCAGTGTTGTAACCTTATCTTGCTCCATGTTTTTAATAATCATCTTAGTCTTACTCTTATTCAACTTGAAACCTGCAAGGTTCCCGAATTGTTCGACCTCGTCCAGAAACGCCTTTATACTTTCTATAGGTTCTTCCACCGTTAAGACCACATCATCTGCATAGGCTTTAACCTTGTACTCATTAAGGCCTAAAGTTACCCCTTTAATTTGTTTGTTTTGTCTGATTGCATTCAGTAACACCTCCAAAACCGTTATAAAGAGCAGAGGCGAGAGCGGGCAACCCTGCCTCGTTCCTTTACATATTTTTATATCCTCAGTAATCACATTATTAATTATCAATCTCGCCTTCTGCTCTGTGTAAATTGCCTTTATCCCATTTAAGAACTTTTGTCCCACCTCCATAGCTTCCAAATTCTTTAACATAAATTCCCAAATTACATTATCGAAGGCTTTCTCCGCGTCTAAGAAAATTAAACTTGCTGGTTTGTCACATCTATCAGAAAGGTACTCAATGATGTTAATTATATTTCTCGTATTGTTTCTTATAAACCTTCCAGGGAGAAAGCCCGCTTGGTCTTCATGTATCAACTTTATTAATATCTTTTTTAATCTTTTAGCCAAAACTCCGGCGAATATTTTATAGTCCGTATTTAATAGGGAGATGGGTCTATAGTTCTTGATTTGAGTTAGGTCCGAGTCTTGTTTTGGGATGATTGTGATAAGGGCCTCTTTCCAGGAGCCAGGGATGTCTTTTCCTGTCAAGATGTTATTCATTACATCAGTTAGCGGCGTCATTAACGTATCTTTCATTTCTTTATAGTAACTTGAAGTAAACCCATCTGGGCCCGGGGCCTTTCCTCTTTTTAAATCTTTTATCACTTCTTCTACCTCTTCTCTACGGATTGGGACATTTAGCTGTTCTCTTTGATCTGATGACATCTTCTTCACCATCTTTTCTTTTAGGTATCTTTCTATTTTTCTCTTATTGTTCCTTTCCTTGAACCTATACAGTTGCTCATAGAAATCCTGAAATCCTTTTCTAATTTCTTTCGAATCAGTTGTTTCTTTTCCATTTATTATTATTTTACTAATTGTATTTTGCTCTTTCCTTTTTTTGACTTGCCACGCAAGCCATTTTCCTGACTTATTTGCATATTCGAAGTTTTTTTGTCTTAATCTTTTGATATTCCACTCAACCTCCTTATTGATTATCATTGCGAATTGCGTTTGAAGGGATTTTATTTCCTGCATTATCTTTTCGTTGTTTGGTTTTTTAATCAGTTTTTGTTCATAGTCCATAATCTGTCCCAAAATCTCTTTTGACCTCTTTTCTTTAATCTTGTTTTTCAATGCGTTTTGTTGGATGAAGAGGCCCCTCATTACAGCTTTACTTGCATCCCACACCGTACTTGTTTTCACCCCTTTATCTAAGTTATCCAAAAAATATTCCGCTAATTTCTTCCGTATTCTTTCAGTAAATTTTTGATCATCCCATAGATTATCATTTAGTCTCCATCTGAAAGTCCGTTCTTCTACTCCCTTCATCTCCATTTCTATTGGGTTATGGTCTGATATAACTTTGGCCTGAATTTCAATTTTCTTTATTCTTGGTGTCAGCTCACTCGATATCCATATTTGGTCAAGTCTTGAAAACGACTGATTCGGTTCCGAATGATAAGTGAATTGTTTCGAATCCAAGGTCTTTGTTCAGACCAGGTTTCTCCATGGTTTTAAGTTTGGTGATAAGTTGTAATTCAGCAGCTTCTCTTTCCAGTCTATTTCTGAAATTCCTTTGTAGTAAAACAGCTACTTTGAGATCTTGTATAGAATGTCCTGGGAGATTGAAGTGTTCTCCTACTGGTTTCTCTGTCTTGTGATTCCTGATGTCCGATTTATGTCCGTTTATTCTTTGGCGTAAGGTCTGGCCTGTTTGTCCAATATAGAGAGCTGAAGGACACTGTTGGCATTTTATGGCATACACAATGTTAGACGATGAGCAATTAAATAGTCCCGAGATAGTATGTGTGATGTTGTTGGGGCCAGTAATGGTGTTGTCCGGGTGTATGTGGCAGCAAAGTTGGCATCTGGGTTTATTGCAGGCTCTGGTGCCAGTGTCTGTGTTAGGTCTGGTTGTAGTATTATTGTGGGTTAGGAGTTGTTTAAGACTGGGTGGCTGTCTGTAGGCAATGAAAGGTCTTCCTCCCAGAGCTTGAGAAAGAGAACTGTCATTGTCCAGGAGAGGTTGTAGATCTCTGATGATGCGTTGTACTGTTTTAACTTGGGAGCTGTATGTGATGACTAGAGGTGTTCTGTTATTTTCTTTTTTGGGTCTGTCTTGCAGCAAGTTCTCTCTGGGTATCAGTCTGGCTCTGTTGATCTGTTGTCTAACTTCATCTGTTGGGTATTTTAGTTCTAAAAAGGTTTGCTGTAGATCTCTTAGGTGAGAGTCTCTGTCTGTAGAATTGGAACAGATGCGGCTGTAACGTAGTGCCTGGCTATATACAATGGACTGTTTGGTATGTTTGGGATGGTAGCTAGAGGCATGTAGATATGTTTGTTGGTCAGTTGGTTTACGGTATAAGGTCGTGTCTATGTGCCCATCCTGTATTTTTATAGTAGTGTCCAAAAAATGTATTTCTTGCATAGATTGATTCATTGTTAGGTTGATTGTGGGGTGAAAATCATTGAATTTCTGGTGGAAGGTGTTCAGGGTCTGTTGACCATGTGTCCAGATGATAAAAATATCGTCAATGTATCGCAGGTACAAGAGAGGTTTGAGTGGATAGGAGTTTAGGAAACGTTGTTCTAAATCTGCCATGAAGATGTTGGCATACTGTGGGGCCATGCGGGTGCCCATTGCTGTGCCGCTGATCTGAAGGAACAGGTCATCACCGAATTTGAAGTTGTTGTGGGTAAGGACAAATTGGCAGAGTTTGGTGGCAAAGTCCGCTGTGGTTTTATCTGAAATGGTGTTCCTTATAGCTTGTAAACCATCGTTGTGTGGGATGTTGGTATACAGAGATTCCACATCCATAGTAGCTAGTATAGTATTGTTGGGAAGATTATTTAAAGATTGTATTTTCCTCAGAAAATCTGTGGTGTCAGAAAATCTTTGATAATATTTCTTGGAAATTTATGAAGGGAAATTTGAAAGAAATGGGAGTGGGACGGGGGTTTGAGAATGGGATTGATGCAATATATTCAGAACAAAAGGCCAAATTGATAGTTAACAATGTGGTTACAGAAGAGTTCAAAATTGAAAAAGGAACACGACAAGGCTGCCCGATTTCCCCTCTGTTATTTATCTCGGTTCTGGAGGTGCTCTTGAACATGATCAGAGGGGACCGGTTGGTGGAAGGGATTCAGGTCGGAGCGAAACAATACAAACTTAAAGCTTTTGCAGATGATCTAGTTTTGACCCTGCAGGAGCCAGAATCTAGTACGAAAAGAGTATTACAATTGATTCAGGACTTTGGTCGGGTGGCGGGATTTAAATTAAACAAACAGAAAACCAAGGTGCTGGGAAAAAATTTGACAGACATAGAGTCAGAACGGTTTCAGAGAGAAACAGAACTAACTATGGTTAAAAAGGTAAAGTACCTAGGGGTAAACATAACAGCAAAAAACCTGAGTCTATTCAAGGATAACTATGAAAAATGTTGGTCTGAAATTAAGAGAGACTTGGATAGTTGGACAAAATTGAAGCTTTCTTTGTTAGGCCGAATTGCTGCTATTAAGATGAATGTATTGCCAAAAATGTTGTTTTTGTTTCAAACATTACAGATTGTGGACAAAACGAAGTGCTTCCGGAAGTGGCAGAAAGATATATCTAAATTTGTCTGGCAGGGCAAAAAGCCCAGAATTAAGTTTAAGATATTAACAGATGCGAAAGAAAGAGGGGGCTTTGCCCTGCCGGACTTAAAGTTGTACTATGAAGCCGCAGCTTTCTGCTGGCTAAAAGACTGGCTACTTCTCGAAGACACTGACGTACTGGACCTGGAAGGTTTTAACAATGCTTTTGGTTGGCATGCATACTTATGGTATGACAAAGTTAAGATCAATAAGGCCTTTAAGAACCATATTGTCAGGAAAGCAGTGTTTAATGTCTGGACAAAATATAAAGACTTATTGGAAAATAAAACCCCAAGGTGGCTTTCACCTCTGGAGGCTAAGGCCCGAAAAAGACCCAATATGGAGGCCAAATGGCCAAAATATTGGGAAATATTAGAAAAAGATGGAGACAATTGGAAATTGCAGAGTTTGGAGAAAATGAAGGATAAGGTGCGAGACTGGTTACATTATGCTCAGATTAAAGAAGTTTTTAAAAATGACAAAAAGTTAGGGCAAAATAAAAAAATTCCTTCCAGTAGCACCTTAAAGACCAACTGAGTTAGTTCTAGGTATGAGCTTTCGTGTGCATGCACACTTCTTCAGATACACTGAAACAGAAGTCACCGGACCTTTCTATATAGTGAGAAGGTGGGGAGGGGTATTACTCAGAAGGGTGGTGGGAATGGGTGATTGGCAGATAGCTGCGATGAGCCTGTTGACGACTCTTAACGACTGCAATAGGTCTAACAGGAAAAAGCAAGGGGTGAGAAGGTGAAAAAAGGCTTTGTCATGTATAATGAGATAAGAATCCAATGTCTTTGTACATGGAGAGACCTGGTTTGAACAAAGACATTGGATTCTTATCTCATTATACATGACAAAGCCTTTTTTCACCTTCTCACCCCTTGCTTTTTCCTGTTAGACCTATTGCAGTCGTTAAGAGTCGTCAACAGGCTCATCGCAGCTATCTGCCAATCACCCATTCCCACCACCCTTCTGAGTAATACCCCTCCCCACCTTCTCACTATATAGAAAGGTCCGGTGACTTCTGTTTCAGTGTATCTGAAGAAGTGTGCATGCACACGAAAGCTCATACCTAGAACTAACTCAGTTGGTCTTTAAGGTGCTACTGGAAGGAATTTTTTTATTTTGTTTTGACCATGGCAGACCAACACGGCTACCTATGTGTAAAAAGTTAGGGTTCCAGGTGGAGAAATCGAAGTTAGAAACAGAATTGTTAGAACCAAAGAACAAGGTACTATCTAGAATGTATAACTTGCTGCTAAAATGGAATACACAAGACGAAATGGTTAAATCGGCTACGATAAAATGGGCACAGGACATTGGGCATAACATTATGTTTGAGGACTGGGAAAGGTTGTGGACCACTGGGCTGAACTTCACCGCATGTAATGCTCTGAAGGAAAATGTAATGAAAATGATATATAGATGGTACATGACCCCAGTTAAACTTGCCAAAATATACCATTCGTCTGATAATAAATGTTGGAAATGTAAAGAAAATGAAGGAACATTCTTTCACCTCTGGTGGACATGCCCTAAGGTGAAGGTCTTCTGGGAAATGATATATAATGAGCTGAAAAAGGTATTTAAGTATACCTTCACTAAGAAACCAGAGGCCTTCCTTCTGGGTATTGTCGGCCAGAAGGTGTTAAAGAAGGACCGAACATTTTTTATGTATGCAACAACGGCAGCAAGGATTCTCATCGCAAAAAACTGGAAAACTCAAGATCTACCCACACTGGAAGAGTGGCAGATGCAGCTGATGGACTATATGCAACTGGCCGAGATGACTGGCAGAATCCGTGATCTGGGAGAAGAGAAGATGGAGGAAGACTGGGAGAAATTCAAGATGTATCTACAAAAACATTGTAATTTGGTTGAATGTTAAGAAGGATGCTAGATTATAAAAAATTGGCCACCACTAAATTAGATTTAAATTTGATGATAAGTGAGACTAAAGAAAATATAAAATTTTTTGGAAGAAGTGTTAGATTATAGTTGAATGAGTGGACATGAGATTGTAAACAAGTTGATAATTTGTTTGGAAAAAATTTTTAACGATGTAAATGGGAGCGGGAGACGTGAGGGAGTCCAAAGAAGTGATGAAATTGTTGTGATAGAAGTAAGATCGTTTATTATTTGTGCATTTATATTTAAAAACTTTAATAAATATTTATATATATATAAAAAAGAAAATCTGTGGTGTCACGTACATAGCTGGGAGCACTGATGGCATATGGTTTCAGAACAGAGTCCATATAACAAACAGGCCAGACCTTACGCCAAAGAATAAACGGACATAAATCGGACATCAGGAATCACAAGGCAGAGAAACCAGTAGGAGAACACTTCAATCTCCCAGGACATTCTATACAAGATCTCAAAGTAGCTGTTTTACTACAAAGGAATTTCAGAAATAGACTGGAAAGAGAAGCTGCTGAATTACAACTTATCACCAAACTTAAAACCATGGAGAAACCTGGTCTGAACAAAGACCTTGGATTCTTATCTCATTATACATGACAAAGCCATTTTTCACCTTTTCACCCCTTGCTTTTTCCTGTAAGACCTATTGCAGTCGTTAAGAGTCGTCAACAGGCTCATCACAGCTATCTGCCAATCACCCATTCCCACCACCCTTCTGAGTAATACCCCTCCCCACCTTCTCACTATATAGAAGGGTCTGGAAACTTCTGTTTCAGTGTATCTGAAGAAGTGTGCATGCACACGAAAGCTCATACCAAGAACTGACTTAGTTGGTCTTTAAGGTGCTACTGGAAGGAATTTGTTTTGTTTTGACTATGGCAGACCAACACGGCTACCTATCTGTAACTGGAACAGCACATAGTTAAACATAGTGGAATTATATCCCACAATATGTTGTGTTAGCCACTGACTTCGAAACTGGATTCAGCAGACTAACGGAGGGCAAAGGGTATCAGTGGGTACCAGCCATGATGGGTGTGTTCTTCCTCCACTGGTGTAGGAAGTGTGTCTCTGGGAATCACTGCTGGGAATCAGAAGTGGAGAGAGGGCGATGGCATGCTGGTCCTGTCTGCAGGATTCCCATAGGTGTCTGGCCACCATGAGAAACAGGATGTGTGGTAGATGGTTTTAATGCACCAGCCAAGCTTTTCTTTATATTCTTAACAGGAGAGAGAAGATCAACAGTGGAGAAGATGGAAGGGATAAGCAGGGATGAATTTTATATATATTTGAAATTGGTACTTTTGGCGGGGGGATTTTGCAGAGGTACGCATACCTCTAAACGTTTTGTGAATCTAAGCTTGGCCTCACTGAAGGGCAATGTTTCAGTGATCTGTTCTGGAGGCCCGTCTATAATGTGAAATGCCCGCAACTTGAAGTGCTATATCTGTGCAGGTGCGAGCACAATTTGGCCCTTCTGTGCACGCGTGAAGTGCGATTTAGCGCTTCTGCACATGCACGAGCAGCAAAACCCAGAAGCAACCCGGTCTGGTACTTCCGGGTTATCGTGGGATTTAACGTGAAAAGATGCAACATGGATTGGACACAACACAACATATGACTGTACCTCTAAACATTTTTTTAGGGGAAAAAGCACTGCTTGAAACCAAATTATGAGCAGACAAGCAAGGTGGATGAGCTACAGAGCAGGGGAAAGAAAAGTTTATAAGCCAGGGTTTATAAACAAAGTTTACATAAAGCAAAGAAATAGCCCAAAAACAAAGTTTACATAAGGCAAAGGAATAGCCCAAAGCAGGGTCAATCCAGCATTTCTTTTTAAAGGTATCTTTGTGTGAAGAGTGCTGAGAAATATATTTGCTAACATGCTAATGACTTGAGTTTATCAAATATATATCATGTAGCTTGCAAGTGGGTGAAGAAAAGCCTCTGGAACTGAGACGCTCCCAACTAACCTTTGGTTGCTGCTGTTATTGAGTAGCAGTATAAGGAAAATGGTTGGTTGCAGCTGAACTGATACTTGTACCAAAGCTCTGTCTCAGTTGCCTCTGGAGAGCTGATTCTGGCTGGGAACATAACTTGGGGGAAAGGGTTAACTATTCAGCACCATGGCCCACAATCTGAACTGCCTCCTTTGCCCCAGGAAAGCGGCATTTGCTCATTAGAATATCTGGTTGTGGATCTTCAAATGATTCTGTGTCCCTCTGCAAAAAAAATAAAAAAAATATTTGAAATGGAAATTTTAACATGCAAACACCTGAGCACGTAAAAACAAACAATCGTGGACCAAGTACTGTCAAACAATCCCATGAGTTCCTACTAGGTAAAAGAATACACAGGCAGAACCAAAAGGTAAGCTCAACGCATATGCCACAGCAGAATGAGCCATGCTTGGTGGTGGTGGATGAGACCCTGTCATTTTGGTAACGAAACCGAGAAAGCAAAACTTTGTCGCCTCACATTTGTCATGCTAAAATTCAGCTCTGGCCACTTTCTGATGTTGTGCAAAGCTTTCAGAAAGAGCCATGTTCCATATGCTGGCAGCCACCAGCAGTAAGGTAAAAGATAAAAGTAAAGGACCCCTGGACAGTTAAGTCCAGTCAAAGGGGACTATGGGGTAGTGTCGCTCATCTCGCTTTCAGGCCAAGGGAGCCAGTGTTTCTTCACAGGCAGCTTTCCAGGTCACGAGGCCAGCGTGACTAAACCACTTCTGGCACAACAAACACCGTGATGGAAACCAGAGCGCACGGAAATGCCATTTAGCTTCCCACCAAGCGGTACCTATTTATCTATTTGCACTTTGACGTGCTTTTGAACTGCTAGGTTGGCAGGAGCTGGGACAGAGCAATGGGAGCTCACTCTGTTGTGGGGATTCGAACCACTGACCTTCCAATTGGCAAGCCTAAGAGGCTCAGTGGTTTACATCACAGTGCCACCAGCACCCACTCCAGTAATAACATTGTTCTATACTGGAACTCGAGCCAACTGCCCAGGCAGCCAAGGGGAATTCCCACAATGACCACCCGGCTGTGTACATTCTGTTTGCTTTTACTGCCCTAGGATGGCAACCCGACATGAGGATCTGCAACAGCTGCCCACCTGGTGGAAGGGGTAAGCCTCCCTCCAGTACAGAAATGTAGGGAGCCATCCAGCAAGTCAAAGGATTGTAATGCCATCCCAGAGTCAAGAGCCAGTATCTGACCAGTAGTGGAGGATATCTCTTTAATCACCCATGCCCAAAAGGTATTACTGAGTATCCCCACAACATGGGCAAAAAGATCTTTTACTACTGCACCCTCTCCAGCACTTGGAAGAGAAGAGGTAGACTTTGGGATTCTAGACAATCTCTCTGGGGCCCAATGTCATCACAGTACAGCCTTAAGTTCCTCTTCCTATATCCGAGCCAGGGCCATCTTAAGCATATCCGGCGCCATGGTGCAAAGCTCCCTCCGGCACGCCCCCCCATTTCCCAGAGGTTTTTTAGGGAGGACGGTGCTACCAGTGGGGTTGGTGGAGGCAGGCAGCGGCTGGAGGGCAGCTCCTATGGCAGGGAAGAGGTGGAGGCTGGGGGAGGGCAGCAAGCTGATGCTGGGATTCACCATGTCCAGCTTCCACCTCTTCCCTGGCGCCCTCCAGAACCTGGTCCCTGGCACCCCGCGCCACTAGCCTCTATGGGTAAGACACCCCTGATCCTAGCTGAAAAAGTCTGAAGCCAGGGCTGTACCTAGATTGTTCCCAAACCAGTTTAGATTGTTCCCAATCAGTTTAGATTGCTAAACCCTCCTCCCAAATCCTTTCAAACTTGCATATGAATGTCTAGTAGCACTTTATGTTTCTTTGATCCTACCCCCTGCAAAAATTGTTAATGACTGAAGCCCAGCCCTTCACCTTCCTACAGGGTTGTTGCTCCACACAGTTTGTTGCTCTCTAGATGTTACTCAATTCCAACTCCCACCAGCCCCAACCAGCATGGCCAAGAGTCAGGGGTGGTGGGTGGTGGAGTCTAGCTATATCTGGAGGGTCGCAGGTTCCACACCCCTTGTCTGGTTCAAAGTGTTAATATGCCTCTGAAATAGATCTCCAAAATTTTGAGATCTCAGGGTGCAAAGGAGTACTTATTACTCAATAGATCTCTTAAGAAAAATTCTAGCACCATTCATAATCCTGAAAAGCTAGCAAAAACGCTGTTTTAGAATTAGGTATCTATCTAAAACAACTACTTGAGATCATTGCCCAGAGTGAGGAAGGTTTTTTTTATATAAAAAGCTCAGCTGTATAATTCAAGAAGCATTGTATAAAGCCCACTTACAAAGTGCTGAGACATTATGCAACAAATGTGAGTGTTAAAACATGTCATAAAGCAACTTGTCTCCCAAAGATAATGGATTTGGTTCCACTGAAGATAGTAATCTGTGAAAATAATTTTGCTTAATGTTCACTGAATTTGTGGGTTTTAAGTAAAAGCGTTTCCAGAAAGGACAAGAGATATTTTTCTTTTTTCTTTTTACCAGCTTTGAAAAAGATACCCCAGTTCTAGCCGCTGAATCCACAGGAAACATTTTTCAGGGATGATGGGAATAGTGGGGATTCACCTAACCTGCTTCACACATTGGAAGCATTTGGGAGGAGCTGTAGGATTGCACTCATTTGACCCATTCCCCATGACAACATTCTCCCCCCTCAACAGTACACCCACCATGAATGGGTGGGTACAGCCCAGCCAACCATGAATTTGGGGACAATGTGATGGGGCTCGGTATGCATCTTCCTATATACAAAAAGTAATGACCGCTCCCCGCTTAAAACAGGGGGCGCCCTTTGCGTGGACACATGCAGCCCCTAGATCTGAAGCAGCTCCAACAGCATAGGCTTGGCTTTGCCTTCCCTCAGGTGGGATACCTAGAGGTCTCCGCCTACCTCAGTCAATTGTCCAATCCCACCTGGGAGAGGTGTTGCCAAGGAGACCAGGCCAGGTAGGGGAGGGATTACCTGCCCACACAATAGAGGGAGGATCTTACCTGGGAATCCTCACTTGGCTCCAGAGCTTCTCCCGCCCTACCCACCCTCAGTTAATGTCTTATTTTGCAGGTTAATTTTTCTTCACAGGTTTTGCAGGTTAGCCTTTCTTCACAGGTATGCAGGCGCTGCTACGTTAAGGTCGCTGTTAAAGGGCCGGAAAGGAATTTCCCTGCATTGGCAGGTTTCGCCTTTCCCCTAGCAAAACGTCACAACTTTGGCAGTATCAGGCCTTGGGCGGAATCCTTTAGTCCATCTTCCTCTTTGCGGCGGCGATACCAGGGTTCCCCGTTAAAGGGGTTTCAGAAGGGAGGCTTTGACCGTACGCCGAAAGGTTGTCATTGCTCTCCCCTGCGGCGGCGGCGTAACGGGGGCGGCTATCTCTGCTTGAACATATGTTCTCCAGAGCCGGCCCATCCCCCACACACACACTGGATAACCCTGATGCTCCCTAGGTCCCCGGCTGGGGACTGGGGAGGGAGAACGCCCAATGCCTGAGCCAAGGTCTACCCACATTTGAAATTTAATAAAGTTGTGGCCAATTTAATCCCATAGCACGTTGTCTTGAGTCGTTATTCCACATGATGGGGGGAACCGCGTGGGATCTGGGGACTCCGCCTGTCCACGCAAAATGTCACCAAGTAGTTTGTGTGGCTTCCCATGCATGCTGCAGCACAGAGAATGGCGGGCTGGCCCAGGTGAGCTGTTTAATGAAGTGTGCGTATGTGTGTGGGGGGGTGTACTTTGCGCCTCCCCCTTCCACTAAATGTGCCTGCAATGAGCTTTAATGGGGGAGGCCCTTGACCCAGAAGTTTAGCAAGCTGCTGGGTGAAGCGCTTACCTTGCACATGAAATGCGTCTTTCAAAGGAGGTGGAGCTTGGGGCAAGTTGTGAGTGGAGGGGCTTGGGATGACCGGTGAGGGGAGTGGTGAGCTGCGAGAGGATAGGCAAGGGGGTGGGCGAGGTGGAAAGGTATAGTATGGGAAAGAGCGACTGCCAAAGGGGTAGGTGGGTTGGAGAGCAGAGATGAGGCAGATTCCCTAGTATGTGTGTGCGCGCGCACACACACACACACACACACACACACACACACGTATGTACACAGATGTGCTCCATTCAGGATTTCCTTTCCTTGAAAGAGTCTGAAGGTCATACGCCAGTACTTGTGAAGCCCCAGTAGGCAATATACAACAGTGGTTGTCACAGGGATGCGGGCAGAATGGTATTGCTTGGCTTCCCAGCACCATTTTGTTCTCAGTTACTGAGAGGGAGATGCAGTGGGGAATCAGTGCCAGCACAGTGCCAATCCAACACTCCTGCCATTGCACTCAGACGTCACCAAGCTCCTCACTGCCTTTCATTCTCAGTAATCAGCGGTGATGTGCAGCATTGGGGAAGCACCACCTGAGATCACCACTGGCCACATCTGCCAATATGATGCAGTACATTTCCGAGCACAATTCAAAGTGTTGGTGCTGACCTTTAAAGCCCTAAATGGCCTTGGTCCAGTATATCTGAAGGAGCATCTCCACCCTCATCGTTCTACCCAGACACTGAGGTCCAGATCTGAGGGCCTTCTGGCGGTTCCCTTACTGTGAGAAGCCAAGTTACAGGGAACAAGGCAGAGGGCCTTCTCAGTAGTGGCAATTGCCCTGTGGAACGCCCTCCCACCAGATGTCAAAGAGAACTACTACTACCAGACTTTTAGAAGACATCTTCGAAAGGCAGCCCTGTTTAGGGAAGCTTTTAATGATTGATGCATTACTGTATTTTAATATTTTGTTGGAAGAAAAATAATTTGTGGGGAAGCCACAAATAATAATAATAATAATAATAATAATAATAATAATAATAATAATAATTCCGGTGTGGCTAAAGCATCCATCATCCCCAATCATTTGCCACACTGGCAGAGGCTGATGGGAGTTGTTGAACTACAACTTCATGGCCCCTTCACATGGCGGCCAAACTCACAGCTAGGGTGGCATGGCCATTGCACATCTTTGTGGGAAGGGAAAGCTTACCAGCATGCCCCCACAATCCCCAACTGTATGCTTTCAACACATGAGAGAGAGGTCATCTGACTAACTTCAGAGAAGTCATCCCCTTTACATGCCAATAGAAATAAGGGACCTCCACACAAACACAAGCATCAAGCACCAGGGAGCAGTAGGTCCCCAATTCTGGAAATAAAGAGTACAACTAACATAGGAAATCTAGCCGAGAAAACCATTTATATCAAAGTTCTCATATACGCCCAGGGGATTGCATCACGGAAAGTGTAGATTTAAAAGGCTTCCTGCAGAAGGAACATCTCCTTAAAATCAGTCTAGTTGTATTTACGATGCAAAAACTTGCTTGATGGCATAACACTGTAAATCTTAACCTGAGGTTTGCAATTCAGTGAAACGTTGAACGAAAGGAATGTTTATATTCATATTCTTTATCCTTCTTTTATGCTCACAGTCTTAGTGCACCACACAAACCAGACAGCATTCACACAGAATAGCATCACTCACATGAGTTCTGTTCAGGCATTAAGCCAAATGTGTCAGGGCAAAACAGTTTGTAGAGGGTGCATCAGTTTGCCCTGTCTGCTCCACCCCTGACCTTTCCAATAGAGTCAGGCAGTGTTATTTTTCTAGATAAAGAGGTGCCAGAACTCACCATAAACGCCCCCCTTGTTCTATTATAGTGGCAGTGGTGCCCACCTGAAAGGTGCCGGAACTGAGTTCTGGCGATTTCTGGCTGAAAAAAAGCCTCGTAGTCAGCCATAACTAAGGTGGCCTACACATGATTGGTCAGATTCAACTACCCCATTCCACTAGGGGAAGCTAGCACATGGATGCTCGCCGGCACAATGGAACTTTCCCCTCCTTCCCCAAATCTGTGCAAGGAAAAGAGAGGGGAGGTGGTTTCTTCTGACAAGCAGAAATGCTTGCACCGAGGGAACTATCTCTTTAGTGCTATGTTAAATTCCACCCTGTAGAATTAAAGCACATTCCCGCCTCCCCCTGCCAAGAATCCCGAGAACTGTAATTTGTTAAGGGTGCTGACAGCTGTCAGGAGCCCCCTCACAAAGCTACAATTCCCAGCACCCACAACAAACTACAGCTTCCAGGATTCAGGGAGGTGCCATGCAACTGAATACCAGTCGCAGGACATCACAAGCAGGAGAGTGCTGTAGAATTCATATCCTGGGATATAAATGAAATGAATTAAAGGCTGGGGTGAAGTTTGTGAGGGCTTGGAGTTCAATATTTTTTTGCATTGTTAGTTAAAGAAACAACTTGGGTAGTAGAGCTTTATGGAATATCAGCAAGATACATCAGATCAGTCGCTTCCATAAATCGGAGCTATGATGCTAGGCAAGATCAGGCATTGATGTGGCTAAATGTAAGTTAGTTTCTTAGATCTCAACATTTCAGCAAATGTGGAACAAAGAGATCATGAGTAACTGAAGCCAATCAATTGCAAAATGGATCAGAGTCAAGGCTGAGTAAAATTGTTTTCCATTATGATTATTTAGATGCTTGAGTCGTCTCATTCCTGTCAACAATATGTTATTCAGTTGAAATGGAAATAAGGTATCTGAATGGGGTATACTTCTTGCAACTTTGTGAATGATGGAAAGATCTGAAGTTGGACACTTGACCCTTTTAAACTTGCTGGTAATGTTGGAATTCATTGTTACATTGCCATAAAAGCTTTCATTAACACTGTGACTGCACTTACTATGAAAAACCTTGTTGTGCTCCATTTCCAGCTGTAACAAACACTAAATAAAATAAAATAAAGAACGAGTAATATTAATCCATCCTTGAGCGTGAGAGAACGGTGATCGCAGCCTTAAAGAGCAGTATGGCAATTGTATTTACATATTGCATGCTGTATTTGATGTTATGTTGAGGCCAATTGGTATTCTGCTGGCACTATATATTCACAGCTAAGGGCTGGCCAGGAAGAGGGAGGAAAGAGAAAGAGATTTAGCATTATGGCATAGACCAGGGGTGGGGAACCTGTGGCCATCCAGACGTTGTTGCTTGCCAGCTTCATTGAGACCCAACCAACATGGCTAATGGTCAAGGATGATAGGAGTTGAAGTCCAACAACATCTGGAGATCCACAGGTTCCCCAGACCTTCTATAGAGATCACCTCCTCTCTTCCTAGGATAGACATGTGCCTTACTTTCCAGAGGACAGCCCTCTGTTTGAAGGATTCCTCCGTTTGAATGGCAACTCACTCTAGGTCTGTTTGAAGGCTAAATAAAAATAAATGGCTCAGGACCGCAATACCTCAAGGACCACCTCTTTCCATATGAACCTACCCAGACCCTGAGATCATCATCTGAGGCTCTCCTTCATGTGCCACCTCATTGTGAGGTCTGGAGGGTGGTAACACGAAAACGGGGACTTCTCTGCCCCATCTGTGGAATGCTCTTCCCAGAGAAGTTCGCCTGGTGCCTTCATTATACACCTTTAGGCACCAGGCAGAAACATTCCTTTTTAACTAGGCCTTTGGTTGTTCTTATTTACATCCTTTTTATATATATATAATATTTTATTTGGATTTTTCAAACATAAATGCAAAAATAAAAAAAAAAACAGTATAACATATATCATAACATCTTTTCATAACATCTTTGGACTCCCTCACGCCTCCCGCTCCCATTTACATCATTGCCAATTCTTGCCAGCAATTTATCATCTTGTTTACACTCTTATGTCAAATTCATTTAAATATAATCTATAAGTTCTCCAAAAGGTTTATAATTTTTTCTCAAATTTACTTATCATCTTAATTCTCACTAATTTAGTGGTGCACAATTATTTATGATCTAGCATCCTTTCTTAGCATTCAACCAAATTACAGTATTTTTTTAAATAAATCTTGAATTTCTTCCAATCTTCTTCAACCCTCTCCTCTCCCAGGTCTCGGATTCTGCCAGTCATCTCGTCTAGTTCCATATAGTCCATCAGTTGCATCTGCCACTCTTCCAGTGTGGGTAGTTCTTGAGTCTTCCAATTCTTAGCGATGAGTATCCTTGCTGCCGTTGTTGCATACATGAAAAATGTTCGGTCCTTCTTTAACACCTTCTGGCCGACAATGCCCAGAAGGAAGGCCTCTGGTTTCTTAGGGAAGGTATACTTAAATACCTTTTTCAGCTCATTATATATCATTTCCCAGAAAGCCTTCACTCTAGGGCAGGTCCACCAGAGGTGAAAGAATGTTCCTTCATTTTCTTTACATTTCCAACATTTATTATCAGACAAATGGTATATCTTAGCAAGTTTAACTGGGGTCATGTACCATCTATATATCATTTTCATTACATTTTCCTTCAAAGCATTACATGCAGTGAAGTTCAACCCAGTGGTCCACAACCTTTCCCAGTCCTCGAACATAATATTATACCCAATGTCCTGTGCCCACTTTATCATAGCTGATTTAACCATTTCGTCTTGTGTATTCCATTTTAACAGCAGGTTATACATTCTTGAAAGTACCTTAGTCTTTGGTTCTAACAATTCTGTTTCTAACTTTGATTTCTCCACCTGGAACCCTAGCTTTTTATCATTTTTAAAAACTTCATTAATCTGAGCATAATGTAACCAGTCTCGCACTTTATCCTTGATTTTCTCCAAACTCTGCAATTTCCAGTTGTCTCCATCTTTTTCTAGTATTTCCCAATATTTTGGCCATTTGGCCTCCATATTGGGTCTTTTTCGGGCCTTGGCTTCCAGGGGTGAAAGCCACCTTGGAGTTTTATTCTCCAATAAGTCTTTGTATTTTGTCCAGACATTAAATACTGCTTTCCTGACAATATGGTTCTTAAAGGCCTTATTGATCTTAACCTTATCATACCATAAGTATGCATGCCAACCAAAAGCATTGTTAAAACCTTCCAGATCCAGTACGTCAGTGTCCTCGAGAAGTAGCCAATCTTTTAGCCAGCAGAAAGCTGCGGCTTCATAGTACAGCTTTAAGTCTGGCAGGGCAATGTTCTTATTTACATCCTATGCCCTTGTAAAATGCTTTTGGTGGGGGGGACGGGACATAGCTGTCAAGCGTCCCTTATTTGGTGGGACAGTCCCTTATCCCAGGGCCATGTCCCACTGCTGTCCCTTATTGATGATGTGCCTTAAATAAGCTACTGAAGGTAATGGGGCCCTTTCTATGTCCAGCTGTGCTGTGTCAACAACAAATTGTTGCTGTTTTTGGTGTGTTGAATATATGCTATATGGTAATTTATAGGACCTAGTAGGTATCTAAAGCCATTTGCACGCAACAAAATATGTATTTTATCAAAGTAATTGTTGGTCCCTTATTTTGGCTGCTGATCCCTTATTTTCAAGGCTGCTGGTCCCTTATTTTCAAATCTGTAAGTTGACAGCTATGGGGGCAGGACTATTGGGTTGTTGTTGTTTTTATGTATTCTGTGGTTTTATATCTTGATTTTATTCTGTGAACCGCCCTGAGACCCCCAGGTATAGGGTGGTATATAAATTCAATAAATAAAAATAAACAATAACCAGAGAGATTGGGGACCTTAAGATTGAACAGCAAGAGTTAGCACCTGGGCAGTAGATTGAGCTGGCACACAGGGCTGGTGTTATGATTTTGTGTTATGATAGAGACCAGGTGTGGGCAGGCACAGCATCTATGCAGGACTGAGAGTGCCCAGGCACCCACAAAATTGCAGTTACACCAACTTGTCAGCCACCTAGGCCACAGACCTCGGAAGGGCACAGTTTTCAACAGATTGGTATTAGTTATATCTTATACATTCCTGATAATATTTTACTTTTATTTCATAAAATAAACACAGTTTCTGAAAGCTCAAACATATAAAAACTTGCAATGTCACGAAAGACATAATAAAAAAATTCCTTCCAGTAGCACCTTAAAGACCAACTGAGTTAGTTCTAGGTATGAGCTTTCGTGTGCATGCACACTTCTTCAGATACACTGAAACAGAAGTCACCGGACCTTTCTATATAGTGAGAAGGTGGGGAGGGGTATTACTCAGAAGGGTGGTGGGAATGGGTGAGACATAGTTGGTTTGGCAACTATAGCCGCAGAACATGCCCTAGCATCAGCCCTCAGCCTGAGGGAATTGTGGACAAAACTTGCAAAGGAAAAGACACGCAAAGTGAGGTTTTGCTGTGAAACTTTTAAGGGACTTAAATTTTAAAATGGCAATTTGCGAGATTATTTAATATGGTTTGGGTGCTTGCACTTTTCCTTCTGAATCAGAGAAGATAATCAAAGATTGTATTACTTATTCTTGCAATTTAAAACAAATCTAGCAGTTCCAGGTGTGGGGCTGTTCATGTTTTCTACCAGATACCTGTTTTTGAAAATGGAAGTTAGCATTTTTTTTTATTTTGAGGAGGGGAGTGCAAGTATTTAGCCTTGCCTAGGGTGCAAAAATAGCCTGGTGTGGCTCTGCTGGCACACATTCTCCCTCATTACAGTGAGAGGCATCACATTTCTATTTAAATTATACTAATTATTTCTAAATTTGCATTTCTACACTCACACATATAAGCACATGCAACTTTTGTATGCAAATTTGTGCTGTGTTTGCCACCCCCTCCATTTTGGGTGGTGAATAAGTAGTCACCTTGTATCCACCTCCTCCCTCAGTTCTTGAGATTTACTGAAGCCCCAATCCAGATCCCATCATGCGTGGATATTCCATTGGAAGCTTCAAGGAGGTGGGTCTTTTCAGTAGGGATGCTATCACTTGGAAGATTGCCAGCAGCAAAGTAGAAAGAAAATTGCTCTTCCATCAAGCTTTTAAGAGTTGAATGATCTTATTTATGCTATTGATAGTTGCTTTAGTTTTATGATTTAAGTGGCATTAAAGCAGGGTTGGAGAATCTTAAGCCTCTCAGTTGTTGCTAGACCCCTTTTTTTGCCAATTAATTTTTATTGAATTTCCTTTCTTTTTAAGCAAATTAACATCAAATTAAATACATAATTTAATGCATAATTTAAAAGTTGACTTCCCACCCTTCTTCCATGGTCTTCTATGCAGCATTTTACTTTTATCTATTCTATAATTCTATAATTCTTCTATTACTATTATATTTTATTTTCCATCCACTGTTCATATTTTAATTCTGCAAGCGATTCCATTTAACATCTAATATCTCTGAATGTCTAAACAGGGAGTTTATGAGGAATTAAAGAACCTTTTAATGAGGGTGAAAGAAGAGAGCGCAGAATATGGTTTGAAGCTCAACATCAAAAAAACGAAGATCATGGCCACTGGGCCCATCACCTCCTGGCAAATAGAAGGGGAAGAAATGGAGGCAGTGAGAGATTTTACTTTCGTGGGCTCCATGATCACTGCAGATGGTGACAGCAGTCACGAAATTAAAAGACGCCTGCTTCTTGGGAGAAAAGCAATGACAAACCTAGACAGCATCTTAAAAAGCAGAGACATCACCTTGCCAACAAAGGTCCATCTAGTTAAAGCTATGGTTTTCCCAATAGTGATGTATGGAAGTGAGAGCTGGACCATCAAGAAGGCTGATTTCCGAACAATTGATGCTTTTGAATTATGGTGCTGGAGGAGACTCTTGAGAATCCCATGGACTGCAAGAAGATCAAACCTATTCTGAAGGAAATCAGCCCTGAGTGCTCACTGGAAGGACAGATCCTGAAGCTGAGGCTCCAATACTTTGGCCACCTCATAAGAAGAGAAGACTCCCTGGAAAAGACCCTGATGTTGGGAAAGATGGAGGGCACAAGGAGAAGGGGACGACAGAGGACGAGATGGTTGGACAGTGTTCTCGAAGCTACAAACATGAGTCTGACCAAACTGTGGAAGGCAGTGGAAGACAGGAGTGCCTGGTGTGCTCTGGTCCATGGGGTCACGAAGAGTCAGACATGACTAAACGACTAAACAACAACAACAACATTCTTCCAAAATTTACTCTCTTCATCCCTGACCACCAGCTATGCTGACTGTGGATGGTGGAATTTAGGTCCACCAACATCCACTTCAAAGGGTTGGATTTGTATTTGTGTGTGTGTTGCTCCACTAACTGCTTTGGAAATGTAGCATATAATTGATGTAAACAGAATCAATAAAGTGATGCCCTAAATAAAAACTTAAGATAAAACAATGCAACTAACCATCTAGAGCATCTCTGTTCCTTCATGTGCCAAACAGATGACTGCCAGCTTTGAAAATGCATGTTGAGGCAGAAAGGGAGAACAGATGACCTAGATTCCATCCCCTCCTGGTCCAGACAGGTGACTGGTGCTGTCAAACCACATCAGGCTGACCATCCATTTGGAGATGTATGCACAGTCACAGTCTAGAAAGAATCAGCACCATGTGCACACTCCAGGTTCTGGAAGTTGTTTATATCATGCAGCACATTTCAAAACATGCAAAGCAAACCCAACACGCTTCTCCACATGCCAAAGGGCACGTGAACAGACTTTCCCTCGTCAGAGCACTTTGCCTTAGGGTGAAGTGTGCTAATGGAATGTACAGGTATCCCAAAGTATGCAACGATCCTACGGATGAATGCAATTTCATCCCATTTTAATTGGTGCAAGCTAGCATGCATGATATGTGAATGAGGCAATCTTCAGTACTTGAAGAATCCAATTGATTCATGAAATCAAACTGTTAACCTTCCAGCCAGCTTTCTATTGAAAGGGGTTTGGGAAGGGAAATTTAGAACTGGCACAAGATAGCAGGATGAGTTGTTTTCTTGGTTTTGCGGTGCTAATGTCAGAGATTGAGAAAGAGCTCACATGCTTAGTATGCCTAAATCCCCAAATCCAATCTCTAGTCAAAGGTGACAAGGAGGCCTGTGATCTGCTGATTAAAACCATACTGTGATGGGATGATGAGCTGCTTGTGCGTGAAAGCTTAGTCCCTCAGAGCTTAGTCATGGTTCTCAAAACTCTGTCTTAAGCGGAGCCCCTTAAACATGACTCCCTTAATCGCTGGCAGAATCCGACAGTGGGCGTTTGCGGAATCTGCTCCAACATAAAAGTTCCTTAACGGAAACGCGTCTTCGGGATTCTCGGCGCGACAGTTTCCGGCGAGGAGTGGGTGTGCCTATGGGGGGTCCTGAGACTTCTCCACTGTTTTCACTAGAAGTCTCTTGGAGCCCTCCCTCCGACTCACTTTCTCTCTGAGCTCCTTCCCTCCCCCTGCTGGTACCTTCCTCTGCTGCCGAGTCTCTCTTAGCGTCCGAGAGCCCTTCCACCGCCTGCTTTTCCGATGGCAGTTCCCTGACACATACACACCACTTTCTATAAATATTTTTTTACTCAGAGCCGTTCACAGACACGATCAAAAAAACAATACAGTGGTACTTTAGTTTAAGAACAGCTTAGTTTATGAACAACTTGGATTAAGAACGCTGCAAACCTGGAAGTAGGTGTTTTGGTTTGTGAACTTTGCCTTGGAAGCAGAACATGTTCTGCTTCCTGTTGAGTGTGTTCCATTTGTAAATTAAACCCCCTGCTGCTATGGGAAAGCACACCTTGGTTTAAGAATGCTTTGGTTTAAGAACGGACATCCGGAATGGATTAAGTTCATAAACCAATGTACCACTGTACTGTGAAAGAAAACCATGGTACAATTTATAACTCTGTTCCTTAAAACTAATGGCAGGGACTCAAACTATAAGGGGAAGGGTCATAGCTGTGGTACCAGGGGCAGACCTTGCTAATATGCCACTCTGCAAGGTTATTTTGATGCCATATTCCCAGCCCTCAAGGCTTGAGGCTCTGGCAGGGTCATAGAACCCTCCTTCCTCCTTCCCAAATCCCAGTAAGTGTTTGCTTTGCTTTGGGAAGTGGGAGGAGGACTCTAGGATCCTGCCAGAGCCCTCACGCCTCCTTCCTGAAACTGGGCAAGCACTTGTCAGGCTTTGAGAAGGTACCTTTCTTGGCTGCATGCCCAGTGTGATCACACTGCTTGCACTGCCCTAATTCCACCCTTCGTGGCTGAAGGTCCTAGCTGCAATTCTCATGACTTCCAGGTAGAGCTGGGCGAAACTCCTACCTGAAATTCTGGAGACTTGCTGCGAGTCAGTGCAAACAACACAGATCTGTTTCAATACAAAGCAGCTTCCAATGTTCCTAATCATGGAGGGAGAAATTTCAGTTCATAAACTCAAAAGAACAGGGAGAAGGAAACCCTTTTGTTTTGTTTTTTTTAATATATAAATATTTATTAAAGTTTTTGAATACAAATGCACAAATAATAAACAACCTTACTTATATCATAACGTGATTTCATCACTTCTTTGGACTCCCTCACGTCTCCCGCTCCCATTTACATCGTTAAAAGGTTTTTCCAAGCAAATTATCAACTTGTTTACGATCTTATATCCACTCATTTAAATATAATCTAGCAATTCTCCAAAACATTTATGTTTTCTTTAATCTCACTTATCATCAAATTCAAATCTGATTTAGTGGTGGCCCATTTTTTATAATCTAGCATCCTTCTTAACATTCAACCAAATTACAATGTTTTTGTAAATACGTCTTAAATTTCTTCCAGTCTTCCTCAATCCTCTCTTCTCCCAGGTCTCGGATTCTGCCAGTCATCTCGGCCAGTTGCATATAGTCCATCAGCTGCATCTGCCACTCTTCCAGTGTGGGTAGATCTTGAGTTTTCCAGTTTTTAGCGATGAGTATCCTTGCTGCCGTTGTTGCATACATAAAAAATGTTCCGTCCTTCTTTAGCACCTTCTGGCCGACAATACCCAGAAGGAAGGCCTCTGGTTTCTTAGGGAAGGTATACTTAAATACCTTTTTCAGCTCATTATATATCATTTCCCAGAAGGCCTTCACCTTAGGGCATGTCCACCAGAGGTGAAAAAATGTTCCTTCATTTTCTTTACATTTCCAACATTTATTATCAGACGAATGGTATATTTTGGCAAGTTTAACTGGGGTCATGTACCATCTATATATCATTTTCATTACATTTTCCTTCAGAGCATTACATGCGGTGAAGTTCAGCCCAATGGTCCACAACCTTTCCCAGTCCTCAAACATAATGTTATGCCCAATGTCCTGTGCCCACTTTATCATAGCCGATTTAACCATTTCGTCTTGTGTATTCCATTTTAACAGCAAGTTATACATTCTAGATAGTACCTTAGTCTTTGGTTCTAACAATTCTGTTTCTAACTTCGATTTCTCCACCTGGAACCCTAACTTTTTGTCATTTTTAAAGACTTCTTTAATCTGAGCGTAATGTAACCAGTCTCGCACTTTATCCTTCATTTTCTCCAAACTCTGCAATTTCCAATTGTCTCCATCTTTTTCTAATATTTCCCAATATTTTGGCCATTTGGCCTCCATATTGGGTCTTTTTCGGGCCTTAGCTTCCAGAGGCGAAAGCCACCTCGGAGTCTTGTTTTCCAATAAGTCTTTGTATTTTGTCCAGACATTAAATACTGCTTTCCTAACAATATGGTTCTTAAAGGCCTTATTGATCTTAACCTTGTCGTACCATAAGTATGCATGCCAACCAAAAGCATTGTTGAAACCTTCCAAATCCAGTACGTCAGTGTCTTCGAGAAGTAGCCAGTCTTTTAGCCAGCAGAAAGCTGCGGCTTCATAATACAACTTTAAGTCTGGCAGGGCAAAGCCCCCTCTTTCTTTCGCGTCAGTTAATAGAAGGAAACCCTTTTGGAGTAGATGGAACACTGAAGTTCGCAGAGGAGAATTATTATTCTGTATATGAGGGCCCTGGCACTTTTAAGCCTTTCTGACATTCCATATTATGGTTTGTTGTTTAGTCGTTTAGTCGTGTCCGACTCTTCATGACCCCATGGACCAGAGCATGCCAGGCACTCCTGTCTTCCACTGCCTCCCGCAGTTTGGTCAAACTCATGCTGGTAGCTTCGAGAACACTGTCCAACCATCTTGTCCTCTGTCGTCCCCTTCTCCTTGTGCCCTCCATCTTTCCCAACATCAGGGTCTTTTCCAGGGAGTCTTCTCTTCTCATGAGGTGGCCAAAGTATTGGAGCCTCAGCTTCAGGATCTGTCCTTCCAGTGAGCACTCAGGGCTGATTTCCTACACATCTTTAAAACTGAGATGCTGGAATGATGAGACTTGCATTGTGAAATGGGCTGCTATTTTAAATGGTATAAATACCACTTAGGTATACAGTAAGCATATCCTTTGAGCAACACAAAGCATGTTTGTAAATGCTGTTAAGCCAGAGTACATAGCCACTACTTAAAAATGACAGATATATCAGCAAAACTCAGGATGATTCTGTGAAGAATTTGCACGGGGGTGGTGGGGGGAAGGAATAAAAGAGTTATGCACGCGCTGAACATTGTTTCCAATGAATAACTCTTCAAATGTTTGGTACAATTCACATAGACTTAGGCATGAGTTCAAATGTACAGGATGCACAAAACACCCACCTGCTCAGAATTGCTGCCATCATTGGCTAGGAGGAAAAGTTTGCAAAAGGAGAAATTCACATTGTGTGGAATGAATTACCACCGAAAGCTAATTAGAGGGGGCAGCAGGAAATTACCATTGAAACAATAGTGTTGCATGGGGGGAAAAAACACAACCACAATCCAGTGTCCTTTTGTTCTATTTGAGCACTATCGTCTCATGGCTAAAATGAAAGAAGAAATAGCTGCAAAGGTGAATGTGATTGCCTTGCACCTGAAATGGTGTAGTTTATAGCCATAAGAAGCCAGGATTGGGATGGAGGAGGATTTCATTCAGAACATATTTTGAAGCTAACTGACCTAATTCACAGTTCCCAGACCTTGGAAATACAAAAGACTTTTTTTTAAAAAAGGGAACAGTGTATAAAAATGCATACAATTTAAATATTATGTGGGTGGGTGTCTGGGTGGCTTTAAAAAGTGATCTGCAGAAAATGGGAGGGAATGGACTTATAATGGAATGCAGTGAAGCTCCCAAGTAACGGAAATATCCATCCCTAGCAGGTACCACAATTCTCTAAGTATCCTTACCTTAGAATGTCCAAGTGCAAAGGAAAATACAGCTCTTCCATCTAAGTGTGGTAAATGAGAGGGATCCCAGCAGCTAAAAACCTAAGAGCATAAAAAGAGGCCGGTTACATCAGACCAGAGGTCTATTCCAACACTCTGCCCTCATACATGCCTATGGGGTGTTTGCAAGCAGAACCTGAGCACAACTACATACTCTCCAACATTTCTCCGATGAAAATAGGGACGTCCTAGTCAATAATAACAATTTTATTATTTATACTACGCCCATCTGGCTATACAGGATGCGGGTGGCACTGTGGGTTAAACCACAGAGCCTAGAGCTTGCCGATCAGAAGGTCGGTGGTTCGAATCCCGGCGACAGGGTGAGCTCCCGTTGCTCGGTCCCTGCTCCTGCCAACCTAGCAGTTCAAAAGCACGTCACAGTGCAAGTAGATAAATAGGGACCGCTTCAGCGGGAAGATAAATGGCGCTTCCGTGTGCTGCTCTGGTTCGCCAGAAGTGGCTTAGTCATGCTGGCCACATGACCCAGAAGCTGTACGCCGGCTCCCTTGGCCAATAAAGCGAGATGAGCGCCGCAACCCCAGAGTCATCCATGACTGGACCTAATGGTCAGGGGTCCCTTTACCTTTACATCTGACTATAGGTGGCTTCCAACACATATAAAAACATAATAAGCCACTAAACATTTTTTTTGTTAAAAAGACAACCTTCCCTATGCAGAGCTGCCTTCAGATGTCTTCTAAAAGTTGTATACAGTGGTACCTTTGGTTAAGAACTTAATTCATTTTGGAGGTCCGTTCTTAACCTGAAACTGTTCTTAACCTGAAGCAACACTTTAGCTAATGGGGCCTCCCGCTGCCACTGTGCCACTGCTGCACGATTTCTGTTCTCATCCTGAAGCAAAGTTCTTAACCCGAGGTAATATTTCTGGGTTAGCAGAATCTGTAACCTGAAGCGTATGTAACCTGAAGTGTATGTAACCCGAGGTACCCCTGTAGTTACTTATCTCCTTGGCTCCGCATAACTCCATATCCTCTGATGAAAATAGGGACGTCCTACTGTACCCGCCAACATTTCTCTGATGAAAATAGTGACGTCCTAAGGGAAAGCGGGACATTCTGGGATCAAATCAGGAACCGCGATGGTCCCTGGAAAATAGGGACACTTGGAGGGTCTAACAACATCACTCTCCTCACCTGAAATTCCCAGCAACTGCCATTCGAGCTGGTAGTCATGATTCCTTCTTTTGCTTCCCTCCATAACTTTGGCCCCTGACAGATGATGTCACAGTACCTGGAATGGAGTGAGGGTCCATGGAAAACATAGCTTTCCAGTTTTGCAACCATCAGCGATCGTCAGACTCTGACTAACTCAAACCTTGAAACACTTAAAAGTACAAGGATATATTTGTCTGATCTTGTTTTGATTCTGTTGGGACTACTACAGAGAGAATAAAACATTCGGTAAGTTTTCTGATAGTCTCTTGCATTCTTTCTTTCCGTTTAAAGTGGCAAAAGCCTGTTCTCGAGTTCAGACACGCAGGTAACATCAGCAAAGTTACACTGGAATAAAATGAAGGCCCCAAAGCTAAGTGGCTGACAAAAAAGATCACACTCTGGCATCTCTCAGATCTTACTCGCAATGCGACAACGTCTGGGGCAGGCACATTCGCTGAAACAGTTCAAAGCATATGGAAAGAATTAGTCCACCATGCCAGAGGTCCTTACTTCTTTAGAACTCAAGAGTCCAGACCATTCCTCCTTAATAAATCAGTACAGGCTGTTGTGACTATGTTGGTGCACAAATATTTAGAGAGCGAGAAACCCACAGTTGCTACTTATTTATCAAAATCATTTGTCCGCTGTCTCTTCCAACAGCATCAGATGTGCAGCACATGAAGTAAAACAAATGAAACAGCTACAAAATAAAATATGAACATAACCCTGTGAAGAAAATACAATAAGCAGAACTCAGCAAATAAACTACACCCGCTTAAGATGAAGACTTATCAGGTAAGACTGGTTTTACCAAACTTTATAAATGTACAGTTTTACCATGGGAACTTTCAGGAAATTTACCAGAGTTTCAGGACAGTTGATACAAAGTTCCAGTAGCTGTATGCGAAACCAAATACACCCATACTCAATACAGGGAGCAGTCCCAGGCCACAGGGAGGTTAGGCTGGCCTCAACCAGAACCAGGGCTTTCTCGGCTGTGGCCCCGATCTGGTGGAACGCTCTGTCACAAGAGACTAGGGCCCTGCAGGACTTGACATCTTTCCGCAGGCCTGCAAGACAGAGCTGTTCCACTAGGCCTTTGGCCAGGGCGCAGCCTGACTCCCTCCTCTGGCAATCTGCACAGAATTTTGCTTAACGGTTGCCATCAATTTGATTTTAATTAATTTTTATAATGACATGTTTTTAGAATGTTGGATTATTTGATTGTTGTTAGCCACCCTGAGCCCGGCTTTGGCTGGGGAGGGCGGGATATAAATATAAATACAAATTATTATTATTATTATTATTATTATTATTATTATTATTATTATTAACTTGGTTGTTGCTGTTGCTGTTGTTAGGATATCATTATTTTATGATGTTAGGTGTAGGGAAGGTGGATCTGACTAGACTGAAATGACCTCACAGGTCAAAAGGGGAGGCCTAATTTGTCCCATGAACTGGAGATGTTATGCCTTCAGCTGGCAAGAGGAAATCACAGGATAAATTCCCAAGGAACTAAGAAGAGAACTAAGAGAGTTTCAATAAACCATGCAATATTCTCTTCTGGCAAGCTAGGTGTCCCCCATCTTATATTTGTGCAGCTGGCTCTTCCTGCCTAAATGCAGAACCTTACATTTTCCCTACTGCAATTCATTTTTTAGTTGGGGCCCAGATCTCTAACCTGTTAAGGTCATTTTGAATCCTGATTCTTTTTTATGTGGCATTAGCTACCTCTCCCAGTTTGGTGACATCTACAAATTTGATGAGCATCCCTTCAATTCTTTTGTCCAAGTCATTTATAAAGACGTTGAACAACAACAGGCCCAGGACAGAACCCCTGTAGCACCCCACTTGTCACTTTTTTCCAGGATGAGGAGGAACCATTAATGAGTACTTTTTGGGTTCGGTCAGTCAACCAGCTACAAATCCACATAACAGTTATCTCATTCAATCCACATTTTACAGCTTCTCTGCAGGAATATTACGGGGGACTTTGTCAAATGCCTTACTGAAATCAAGATACACTATGTCCACAGCAGCCTAATCTACCAAGTTTTAACTCTATCAAAAGGAGAATATATCAAAAAGAGATATAAAAGCAGGTAAGGAATGAAGAGTGGGAAGAATGCACACAATTTGGATGGAATCATTTTCTTGGTTACTAATACAGAGGAGATTTAATTCTGGTTTTTTTAAGAGCACCATTTCAGCCATGTGAAAACGAGACTCTGTAATGCTGCCAAGGTCAGCAAGACCAAATGAGATTTGCTTAATGAGCACTGATTAAATAATAATGATGATGACAAAAACCCCAAACCCTAAGGGGATTGATGTATTATGTCACTACTCCCTGGAGAAACTATCTTGAGCGAGCTGTTCTAGCTTGACTAAGACAAACCATGTTTCTTTGCCAGAAAAGATTTCTTTGAAAAGTGTCAGCTACTGTGCATGTATTAATACACAGGGTATAGGGATGAGTGAATCTGTCCATTTCGTGTTCTCTTGGTTTCACATTTTTTTCAGTCTTAAATTCAGCTCTCCACATGTCCACATCAGTTTCCCTTAAAAGAAAATTCCTCATGGAAATTAATTATTAGTGGCTGCATCACACTGTTCACTCTGGTTATGCTTGTGGTCCACCAAGACCCCTAGATCCTTTTCGCATGTACTGCTAGGAAGCCAGGTGTGTTTCCAAGGGCATAAGCTTTAAATTTTTGAGGCATTGCAGTCCTGCCAGAAAAGTCCACAATAGCTATATAAAACTGGCTGATCATGGAAGCTGTTTATCAGCTACAGATATTCCATCCCTGGTTCTTTCCAAATCTTCATTGTAGCACTTTCTGGATCCTGTCCCCCCATACATTGAATTAGTCACTTTTAAGATGAAATATGCACCCATTTTCATATATTACCTGGCTGATGGACTTCATACCTTAACATACACAAAACGATTACAAGCCAAAAAAGTTAATGAGATATGGGCTGGGGGTTCCACACTTATCATTCACAATCTTCTTGCACCTCTTTTATCTAGACATATATGGTATTTATTTGCAAAGGTTTTATGATGGGCTATAAAATAAGCGTATCCTCTAAATAATTTGGTAACCAGGAACAGCTTTGATTGAAATGGAAAAGTTTTAATGTTCTGATAGCGCTTCCTTTATCGCATTGCTCTTTATTACAAATTCTGAGTCAAACAGGAAAGAGAAAAACACCCTACACCAATATGAGGAAATATCACTGGAAAGTATTTTTGTAATTCAAGTCTTGCAGTAACGTTGCCACAATTCATTTTCTTAATTATCTTGAAAATCGTTTGCCCTGAGTGTTAACACATTTTTTTTTTGCATGGTAATATATGTAAAAAGCCTTTGGGGTTTAATGAATTATGTAACATATGTTTTCTTTTCACCAGGACTGGAGATCAGGAGTGGAAGTCTCATAAATATGGGAAATTATTATTACGATTATTGTTAGAACTTGAGGAAAACCAGCTTGTCAGTGAAGTGTGTGTATGTGCATCTTCTGAAGTTCTTCAGAGTTGCAGCAGCTTGTTTAATATGTGATTTTGAAATATGACACTGATGTGTGCGTGCGTGTTTGTTTCAGCAACTTTCTTGTACTGAAATGGTGCAGTCCAGTGAGAATATATCCTGCATGACTCAATTGAAATGATTAGGTATATATGAGAGCACTATGGTGCTCTTCAATGGTACTTTTACAATCAGTGGATATGGGTGGTGGTCTAAACCACTGAGCCTCTTGGTCTTGCCAATCAGAAGGTTGGCAGTTCGAATCCGCACAATGGAGTGAGCTCCCGTCACTCTGCCCCAGCTCCTGCCTACCTAGCAATTTGAAATCACACCAGTGCAAGTAAATGAATAGATATTGCTGCGGCAGGAAGGTAAACGGTGTTTCCATGTGCTCTGGTTTCCATCACTGTGTTCCATTGTGTCATAAGCAGTTTAGTCATGCTGGCCACATGACTGGAAAGCTGTCTGTGGATGAACGCCAGCTCCCTCAGCCTGAAAGCGAGATGAGCGCCACACCCCATAGTCGCCTTTGACTGGACATAACCATCCATGGTTCCATTACCTTTTACTTTTACAATGCAATGTGGCTAATTGTAGGAAAGTTTCTTGTTTGATTAAATCAATGAATATTTAAATTTTCTGACAGTGGAAAGCTGCACATGTCTAGTCAGAAGTAAGGCCCATTGAGTTCAATCAGTGTCTCTCACCCAGCTTTATGTGTAAAGGATTGCACTCTAATAGATTTTTCTTAGTAGCTCCAAGCTGCCATTTGAAGAAGTTGTATGTTGGGTCATATCTGATGCTAGCTCAGAAGCGCACTCATGCACGCACACACATTATCACTGTACCCTTGACAATTTGTTGCTGAAGGCTGAGAAGCATAAATGAAATGGACATAATTATGGGCAAGTGAAACATTGCATTCGAATGCTCTGCTGTCCGTGGTGATTAATATGTGCTGGTTCATTCACACTAGGGGGTGGGCATACCAGCCTAAGTCTGTTCCATGCCAGTTAAACTAGCGTTCAGTCACAAGCATTTTGTGCTGGTGGATGTCAAAGATGAACATCCAAAACATTCACATGTAAGTTGAACACATTTTGTATGCATTTTGTACATGCACTTTCTGCCAAATACATATTCCACTGCCTTGCATTGCTTCTCAATGTATCCCTTACCCCACTAAAATATGCATTTTGCATGTATTGTTTTTTTTTTATTAAAATTTTTATTACATTTTCATTTTCAATTTACAGAAAAAAGAAAAAAGAAAAAGAAAAAGCGATCCAACTTTCAAAATGCATTTTTACATTGTTAACTGGACTTCCCCACATCTCCCTCACCCTGCGTTCTTTACAATAAACATGTCAGCAAATTATTACCTTATTTCGTGTCTTATTTGTATCTTTCAAAATATTTTGCATGTATTGTTGATGTAAAATATGCATTTTTTGTGTATACATTTTGGAATGGAAAAAGATACAGTCTGACTGCATTCGGATCCAAAAGCAAGTTTGGGGACATCAGAGCAGGTCAGTACACTGCACAAAGTGAGCCAAACAAAATCTTTGCAATCCATAATCCACACATGCAAAAACAAAACAAAACAACAACACAACAACAACAAGAACAACAACATTGAATTTGCAGCTGTTACAGTGTCAGGGAGCCTTTCTGTAAGCTTGTGTGAAGATATTTAGGATGCTTTGGAGGTCATCCTCTGAGGGACATTCTTACTTGGCTATGAGTGATTGCCAAAGAAGAAGATGAAGAAGTCAGGGAATCAACCCTAAAACTGTGGATAAGTGTCATGATGCTGCCACATTTTCAAAAGCCATTTGGAAAGATCAAATATAGTCATGTCACTAAAGCTCATAATTACCTAGTTTGGCACGTGATTTTCACCAGCTCACGGTGCTCAGCTATATTGTGACCTGAACAAAGTACTTCTCTTACTGAGAGTGTAAAACTAGGTTCTGTCCAGGGTTGGGGGGTTTTCAGCCGCAACTTGACAGAACTGAGTTCTGGCACTTCTTTGATGCATTCCATCACCTTTGTAGCATTGCTGCTGGAACAGCACTCATAACTTTGCGATCTGCACAGTGCTGTGATTGCCGTGGCGTTGAAGGGCGATGGTGCAACTGTGGATGTGGCACTCCCTAAAAAAAGCTCAACTTAGGGTTGCCCGTCCCAAAAAGCTGGGAGTTCCTACACCTCTTTTTCTAGAAACAAAGCACTGGTTCTGGCCATGCTTGGTCAGCAATTTACAGCCCAGAGTGCCCTAAGTCAGCTGCCTTATAGACCCATGCAGCAGAGTGCTTTAATGTTTAAACCCCTGACTCTTGCTGAAACACTCATTGATTGCTGCAAAATGATGTGAACTACAAAACAGCTCCTTTGTAGGTGCAGGTGGAAAATTTCTTTAATGGGAAGCCCTTACTCTCGCTGAAAAATATCATTGATCGCTGTAAACAACATGACTACACCATCCAACCAAGCAGCCTTTTATATGGAATCTTCTCTCTGGGGCTAGATCAGTTATTGTTACTATTTCTTGCCAACCTTTTATGATAGGCCTGGGGAACATTGGCTTCAGAGGCGGCACATGGCCCCAAGACCACACTCCTTACTGGGCCTGTTTTGCTGCCTCCTTGGGTGTTTTTGCCTAGCTGAATGTGTCCTTGAGCTCTGATCGTGCTTCTTGGTAGTCTGGATGGAGAACAGAGAAGGCTGTGTTTCTGTGTGCGTGGTCTGGAACAAACCACCATATGGAAATCACAGCACATCAGCATGCTCTGATTGGCTAGGTCAGCGGTTCTCAACCTGTGGGTCCCCAGATGTTGTTGGACTACAACTCCCATCATCCCTGAGCTCTGGCCTTGCTAGCTAGGTGTGATGGGAGTTGTAGTTCAACAACATCTGGGGACCCAAGTTTGAGAAAGGCTGGGCTAGGTGTTTCCAATCTCAAGGGGGAAAGGCTATTTGGAAGTCAAGTGGGACTCGTCACCCTGCCTGGGCATTGTTTTTCTATTGGAAATTGCTTGGGGAAAGCTGATTCCCAGCCCCCTCACTCACTCTATGAGGATGGGGCCAGGTAGCAGCAGTGTAGACTCCAAGCAGGCAGACAGGCATGGAACAGGGACAGCTATGGTTAAGCCAGGGATTGGGTGTTGTGAGGCTATTGGTGGGCCTCAACCCCCTTTTCCTTTATGAGCCACCTGCTCTTGAGTGTGTGTGTGTGTTTTCTTTTTGTTTACTTAGCAAAGGTTTTTCAAAAATGGTTTGCAAGGGTAGAAGAAGAAGAAGAAGAGTTTGGATTTGATATCACACTTTATCGCTACCTGAAGGAGTCTCAAAGCAGCTAACATTCTCCTTTCCCTTCCTCCTCCACAACAAACACTCTGTGAGGTGAGTGGGGCTGAGAGACTTCAAAGAAGTATGACTGGCCCAAGGTCGTCCAGCAGCTGCATGTGGAGGGGCGGAGACGCGAGCCCAGTTCACCAGATTACGAGTCTACTGCTCTTAACCACTGCACCACACTGGCTCTCAGTGGACCTCAACGGAAGACTCCTTTTCCCAGGCTCCCAATATGTTCCTTGAATACTCTGTTGGTTCATTCTTCTCAGTCAACCATCATTTAGAACAGCATTTCCCATACTTGGGTTGCCAGCTGTTTTTTGGACTACAATTCCCATCATCCCTGACCACTGGTCCTGCTAGCTAGGGATGATGGGAGTTGTGGTCCAAAAACAGCTGGAGACCCAAGTTTGGGAAACACTTGTCTAGAGGGGGAGGGGGAGAAAACACCTGGGCAAGTGGAGCTGTAGGTAGAAACAGAGGAAGTCTAAACTGGCAGAAGTACAGTGATGGAGGGTAGGGTGTGTATTGTGTATTCTTGCAGATTTAATTTATATCTGTATATATATCAATCGCTATATATCTAAATAGACATATAATTGGACGCCAAACCTTTAATCCATCTACACACTCAAAAATTGCCCAGAACCTGCTGGTTTAATAGCTTCAGTAAAAATCACTCACCATCTTTTCTTCTTTTCACTGTACATGGAGGAAAGAGCAAGCCAATAAAGCTGGAGTATTTCAGATTCAACAACCAAATTTATATGACTCTGGAGACATAAGCAAAATGAGTATTGTATCTTCATTTCCTTCACGGCACTCTATCAGCCTTTTCTTCTGCTGATGCTAGAAGTCAATAAAAACCTATTAATGCCAAGATCCCATATTAAGCCTGACAGTTTACAAATTGCAAAGGTTTTTATTTCAAACATGATCAAGTCTGGAGGGCCACGGAGCCTCACCGAGCAAAGTGGTGTGAATAATTTGAATAAAAGTTAGTCGAGTAATTTGCTGGGCTTCGGTGAAATAAACAGATTTACTGAAAAGTGACCGGGATGATTTATATAAACATTTGGTGAAATTTAAAAGTCAATGGGTGCTGATTTACTCAGTGGATTTTCATGTGCTGAGTCCATCTTGTGAATGTTTCACTGCAGAGGTAGGTCATTATTTACTACATCCTCGTTCTGATTCCCCTCACCCCACCCAGGGTTTGCAATGACATGCTTTGCAGCTGTAATATGAAGTACTAACTAAAAATGTTCGCAGGACTGCTTCAGCACTTCCAAGCCTACTGCAAAAAGAACTGGTAATATAAATGATGCCTGCGAGATAAATTCATGAATCAGCCCAACAATAACTTAGAACAAGTAGTAGGAAAATGGTCGTTTCGTTGTCACATTGGTACCTAAAGAGGTAAACTGAAAAGTCTTTGGAGGATATCTTCTATTACCGGCACCATCTGCAGAAGGTGCAGTCTGTGCTTTGTGCCTGTCACCAATCAACAGGGACTTTTTGAAGGCATCATCACTGAACAGCAATTAAAGAAAATGCAGTTCTTGGTGTTCCTGCTAGACAGCCGGTGCAATGATGCACCTAGACTGGCATGTGCAGAATTTTATGCACACAAACCGTATACTCTATCTTGCAGCTGTGAAAATAACCTCACAAGCCTACATGCCATTCTAGGGACTCAGTCAAAAAAACAGTGCATTGCGTTATAAACATGCAACACCAGATGGTGCTGGAGAGCAAAAAAAATGTCTTTGTGATTTTCCATAGTGGTTTCCCCCTCCCCTTTTGTTATATCAATTTAATTCTGACTTATTTAAAGCCTGTTTGTTTTTTCCTGTGTGAAGATCCCCCAGGGATGTCCAACCAGTAGATCGTGATCTAACAGTAGATCACCAGCTGATCCTGGTAGATTGCGGGATCCTTATCATGTACAAAAAGTTACGGAGGCAAAGCTAAAAAAACTCTGTGCAATCCTCTCCCTAAAAAGCTCAACAACTCTGGGAAATCCATTCCCCCATGCACGCTCCTCCTCCCTCCAGTGATAATGGGTAGATCACTGCCAGTTTTTATATATATATACCGGGAGTAGATCACAGTCTACTCCTGCGCTGGGATTTTCTTTTTTTAAAAAAGATTGTATTTTTCAGCTTTTGGACAGTTCCGCATCTGGTCTGTTTGTACACTGGTCTTCCCCACTGTTAACCCAGGATTTGATGCCTGTGAAGTATTCATTCTCCTGTGATCGCTTAAACACAAAGTGTAACTCATACACAGCCATATATACATATATATATATGGTGTAACTCATTTGCCTTATTTGTTATCAGTGTGCACACTAATGTCCCATAGCTTCTTTGGCCACAGAAGGGGGACGAATATAGATTTTTGTTTGGAGAAGAGGGGGGAATAACTATCAGAAGACACCACGAATGGATCTAGGGACCTTTTGCCCCATTTGGTAAACCTATCAGAACTGCAGTTTTGAAGAATTTTGCAGTTTTGACTAGGCCTTTGCCTAAGGAAGGATGAACATCCTGGCTTTTTGTTCTTGGTTTTCCTGCAGACTTTGCTCCTCTGTTCTGGTTCCTGACTTAACCCCTTAGCTCTGACATCCCAGCACAAATCTTGGTTTCTGGTTCTTTCTGACAGTAAGAGCTGTTCAACAGTGGAACGGTCTTCCTTGGGAGGTTGTGGACTCTCCTTCCTTGGAGGTTTTTAAGGAGAGATTGGCTAGTCATCTGTCATGGATGCTTTAGCTGAGATTCCTAGATTGCCAGGGGTTGGACTCGATGCCCAGTGGGGTCCCTTCCAACTTTACGAATCTATGCTTCTATTATTCTATGAATGCACTCAGCAGCCTCCTCCAGGACCCAGTAAGGTGGAGTTATTGACCTCAAGGAGACTTTGAAGTGCATTCAGCCAGAACCATTAGAGATCCCCCTTCTATGGGTCAGGAATGGAGACCCTGTGGGCAGGAGCAGTGTGCTCACTCCCCATATTCACCTTTATGCCTGCTTGCAGTCTTCTGAGTACATGAACAGGATTATAGAGATAGCTATTTCTCGCTGTCTCTGCCCTTAGCTCACAAGACTCCAGCACAGAAAACTCTCCTCATTGGCAATATAAAGGGAAAGAACAATTTGTGATGACATTAGCCAAATTCTCAACCCTCCCTGTCAGTTCAGGCATTGTGTGTAATTATGCATTTCACTTTAAAAATATCTCACACTGAATTTGCTCCCTGAAATTAAAGTTTGTAATTTAAAAGGGCTCAGATATGATGTTCTCCACCCCCTTCTTCCTCTCTGCATAGCAAGTTCCCCACCCTACACTCAGGCATGTAATCTGTTTCTCCTTCCCTTCTCTGTGACTAATCGTCTCTAGAGCCAGGCAGGTATGATGCATTTCAAGAAAATCAAGCAATATTCAAATAGCCCTCCACAGAGTGCATTAAACAGAAAGGAGAGAGTATTGTTAAAGGTGGCACAAAAGAAATAAAAGCGAATAAATGGGGAAATTAAAGGGCTGGTTCTCTCGGGACAATGGGCACAAAACATCCCTCTGCTCTGCTGCTTAAGAACGTAAAAGGTATTTTCTCCTAGTTGACACTCAAAAGAGCCCTGCTTGACCAGAAACAAGTTCCATATATCCCAGGGTTCTGTTTCCATAAGCTACTGATGTAATGTTGAATGGTACATGCATTGGTGAATCCAGCACATTCCAGAGAGATGCTTTTATTTAATAATAATAATAATAATAATAATAATAATAATAATAATATACCCCACCCACTCTGGGTGGCTTCCAACAAAAGATTAAAAACACATTAAAACATCAGTCATTAAAAACTTCCCTAAACAGGGCTGCCTTCAGATGTCTTCTAAACGTCAGATAGTTGTTTATTTCTTTGACATCCGATGGGAGGGCATTACACAGGTTGGGTGCCACTACCAAGAAGGTCCTCTGCCTGGTTCCCTGTAACTTTGCTTCTCGTAGTGAGGGAACCACCAGAAGGCCCTCGGCAATGGACCTTAGTGTCTGGGTTGAATGATGGAGGTGGAGACGTTCCTTCAGGTATAGCTCAAGGCGTCACACATTGATCTCCCCCCTCCTCATTTAACCCCCACAACAACCCTGTGAAATAGGTTTGACTGAGAAGCATGGACTCTTCAAAGGTCACCTAGTGAGTTGCATAGTTGAGTGGGGTTTCCCAGGTCCCAATCCAGTATTCTGATCACTACAGGTTATTGATAGCAACTACCACTGTTGATGTAGTATTCCTCTGAATACCAGTTGCTGGTTCTGCTTGAGGGCTTCCCATGGGCACATGGTTGGGGACCATGGTGAGAACAGGATGATGGTCCATTTACTCCAACAGGGTTCTCCTTATGTCCTTTTGAATTCAGTACTACTGTCCGTTCAACAGTGGAATGAACTCCCTTGGGAGGTGTTGGGCTCTCCTTCCTTGAAGGTTTTAAAGCAGAGGTTGGATGGTCATCTGTCATGGATGCTTTAGTTGAGATTCCTGAATTGCTGGGGGTTGGACTAGATGACCATCGGGGTCCCTTCCCACACTACCTTTCTATGATTCTAACCAAAGAGGGCTGGAGTGAGACTGGAAGGAAACCATTGTCCTGTTCCACGACAGGTGTTTATTAACATAGCCAAATTAACAAATATGTTATCATCAAACAGTGCTATCATGAACGGTCATGTGATGGCCTGGGACTCAGGCTGGGACTCGGAACCAGAGGAGACTCAGTCTGCACCGGATCCTTTGCCTCAGGCATCATCTGAACCAAGTCTGGTGCCTGATCCTGAAGACTCCCAGTCTGCACAGGTTCCCCTGCAACAAACACCAGCTGGGCCGAGTCAGGGGCCTGAGCCTGCCCTGGCTCCAGATGCGGGGATTACCTCGTTGCCTTCAGCTGGGCCATCACTTACAGCTGCCCCACTACCAGTTTGGTCAGGGGAGGCTGAGGCAGCCCCTGGGTCTAGTAACCAGAAACTAAGGTCTGAGAGGAGGAGAGACCTGAGTACTCGCAGGAGGAGTGCCCGCCTTTGGGCAAAACAGGGGGATCAGGACCAGCCACTATCCCGACAAAGATAAAAGGCTGTCGGACCCTACCCCGGTTTGTGGGAGCAACATTGCTGTATGCTAGATCCTGTACCTGTCCTTGCCTGGTTTCCTGCCTTGGCGCTGTTGGACTGACTCCCAACGGAACCTTTGGATTATGGACCAGTCCTGGACCATGTTTCACGGCTTACCCCTGGGACCAGCACAGGTCACTTTGCTTTTCCTGTTACAGCATTTACATAGAGTTGTAGCTAGGCCATTCCTCAATAGTCTGGTACCCTCCAGATGGCTGTGCTTGTTGGGGCTGATGGGTGTTGTGGTCCAAAATATCTGGAGAGCACCAGGTTGGCAAGGCCAGCATAGACAGGACTTGCACTCTATGGCAGTTTGGCCCCATGATTTACATTTCTCCTCTCTATACCTGTGTGTAAGGTACATCTACATGCCAAAGGCAGATATCACTTCATGGATCTGATACAGTCAGCTCTAATCTAGAGACACTTGTGCCACAATAAATCTGCTTGACTTTAAGATGCCACGATGCTCTAGGTGGTATTGGGCTAGCAAAAGTCCTCTGACTTCAGTTGGCCTAAAAGGAGAGTTTGTTCCACTATTAGGCAAAATTAGGCAACCACCTAAGGTACCAGATTATTTGTGTTAGCAGCAGCAGCAGCAGCCCCATAACTATGCCACCACAGCCTGTCTCTTGGAAGAGAGTCCTTTGTGTGATTTGCTAGCCTGCCCACTTCCTAACTTGATGTCAGGTGCAGTGGAAGATGAGATCTCTAAACACAGAGATTCAATAAGATTCAGCTGCTGGTCCAGTTGGCTTTTGTACAAGAACTGAAACAGGGCACCATGTTTCCCTTCACCTCAGGCTGCCAAATGTCTACGGCCAGCCTTATGAATATGACTTTGGCCCTGTCTGTACTATATCCTTCAAGCAATATCCTACTGCTTTAAACAGTCATGGCTCCTCCGCCACCACCAAAAGAAGCCTGGGAACTGTAGCATGAAAAAGGCACTGAAAGTTGTTAGGTAAGGTAAAGGGACCCCTGACCGTTAGGTCCAGTCGTGACCGACTCTGGGCTTGCGGCGCTCATATCGCTTTATTGGCTGAGGGAGCCGGCGCACAGCTTCTGGGTCATGTGGCCAGCATGACTAAGCTGCTTCTGGTGAACCAGAGCAGCGCACGGAAACGCCGTTTACTTTCCCACCGGAGCGGTACCTATTTATCTACTTGCACTTTGACTTGCTTTCGAACTGCTAGGTTGGCAGGAGCAGGGATTGAGCAACAGGAGCTCACCCCGTCACGGGGATTCGAACCGCCGACCTTCTGATCAGCAAGTCCTAGGCTCTGTGGTTTAACCCACAGCACTACCTGCATCCCAAAGTTGTTAGGCAACCCCTATTTTCCCCACAGAGCTGCAATTCCTAGAGTTTCCTGGGAAGACGGATTGACTGTTAAAGCACTCAGGGAAATGTAGTTCTGTGGCAAGAATAGGGGTCTTCTAACAGGTTTCCGCACGCTTAGCAAACTACAGCACCCAGCATTCCTCAGGGAAGTCATGAGTTTTCAAACTGGTCTGTTGCTGCTTTAAACGTATATTGCAGATGGGGCCTAAGTCGGACAACACCCTCTGTAGTATCTTCATACTTGCAATGTACTTCAAAAATGGCAGATTATATTGTAAGCTGCTTTCAGACATTTTATTTCACTGGATAGAAAAATGAACCTTTAGAAATCCATTCTTACTTCTCGCTTGTTCTAACCACAGAAAACTTTTAGTTAGCTACCTTGGATAAAGTTGAAAGGAGTTCACAGAAGATTTGCGGCAGGCATTTTCACAAAGATGGTATTTTAAGTCCCAACTTTCTTTTGCAATGTGCTGAATTTTCATTGATCTAAACCACCCCGTCCTCATGCAGATATAAATTCACTGGGTATATCTGCTGGCTAATGAGGATCAACAAACAGAGAAGCTTGCATTCAAAGTATTGATTTATAAACAATTTAAAATTTAAACACTGCCTAGACTCATGAAAGGCAACTCTTGTTCCAAAAGAGCATAGCTGCTTTAAACCTCTATTCCCACATGTTTACACTATCTATTCAAAGGCCCGTTAGATCTAAACTCTTTGATGTATGACCAACTACTTCTGTTGTGGCTTTTTGTTAACTCAAATCTAAACCCACTGGGGAAAAGGACAAATTGGTTCTTTTATCAAATACTTGCAGTATCCCTTCATGATGAACAGGGATATCACACACTTGCTTTATTTATATACCTGCTGCATGAGCTATGTTGTAAGTCAATGAATGGCCAGGGGACTGACAAGCCATGGTGGTCCATGAGGGATGGGGCAATATTGGAAGAGGCTGCCATTGAGCAGTGACCTTGGAGGAAACACCCGTAGCAGTTTGCTGTAGTTTGGCTTCCTGTCAGCTTAGGCTGAATAATAATAATAATAATAATAATAATAATAATAATAATAATAATAATAATGATGATGTCGACACTCAAATCCACACAGTGGGGTGAGCTCCCATTGCTCTGTCCCAGCTTCTGCCATCCTAGCAGTTCGAAAGCAGGCCAGTGCAAGTAGACAAATAGATACCACTGTGGCAGGAAGGTAAACAGCATTTGCGTGTGCTCTGGTTTCCATTGTGGCAGAAGCGGTTTAGTCATGCTGGCCACATGACCTGGAAAGCTGTCTGGACAAACACTGGCTCCCTTGGCCCTAAAGCAAGATGAGCGTCACAACCCCATGGTCGCCTTTGACTCGACTTAACCATCCAGGGGTCCTTTACCATTTACCATAAATAAATATCCATAGGGAACAGAATTATCCAGTTGTGGTGCAGGGTCAGACCCTGATAAAAACCTTTTGGGAAAATGCTCTACTCAGGATTTATTTATGCATTTCTTTCCCAAGATTTATATACCACTTAATTAACGAAAGAAACCCCTCTAAGCAGCTTCGGTAAAAGGACATAAAAGATTCATAATGAAAATACCGATAAAATCAAAGTTTTAAAACCAGTAGGCATAAAATTTATCAAAATATAGGATGCACCCAAGCATTGTAAGCTTGAAAACAAATTTGTTTTCCAAGCCAGGCAATTATGAACCCTGACAACATAAATATATTCTCTGCTTCTATGCAAATTTCCTATCTCGCCTTCCTCCCCTGTGCAGTGCTGTGATATATTTTGTTTAATATACCCAACAGATATTGTTCTTCTTAGTTTTCTACCAAGAGAGAGTAGCTTCCTTATATGACCACTGTTGTAAGGAGTCTACTATAGTATGGGGAATTGTGGTATGCTATGGGGACGGAAGAATCACTGAATTTTACAATTGGAAGAAAACTCCGACCACTGTTCAAAGCTGGGGTCATGCAGCTACAAGAGAGGAGAAGTTTATTTTAGCATGATGCTTACCCTTGCTAATGCAAGAAGAGGGAGCTGTTCACCCCTTTTAAACAACTCCTGCCCTGCAACCTCCAAGGGGAATGTTCCAAATACACACAGAGAGATGGCAAATATATAAGCCTTACTGTTTATGGTGGGAAGGTATGATGTGTGTAGATGGAATTTACACACATATTTTTAAAAAGCTGTGGAAATGCTTTTTTAAAAAAAAAATGTTTTGAAAAATACACTGAATTTTTCATAGCTCACTGTTGCCATCTAGTGCCACAATTGTGCATTGCACTTTACAACACATTTAAAATGTTTTATTTGCAGCTGTGGACACCACACACCCATATATGCACACGTTCAGTGAGTTCTGATTGAATACACTGTTGAAATGGAGCATCAAGCTATATCAATTTAAAATTCAGTTCCACTCATTTTATGTATGTGCAAAACCAAATGCATGGAGAAACAGGCGCTTTAAAAAAGGTTGAAAGTGTAAACGAGATTTGGAAGCCTCTATTAATATTAGACTCAACAGCCAGGAAATGTTACGAATCCTCACCTAATGAAAGAGTAATTAAGCATAGAGGAGAAGATCAGATGCAAATTGTCAAAAACGTTGAGGCTCAAAATTTAGATACAAATATCAGCAGTTTTACACCTTTAAGTCTATAACGTTTGCTCTCCCTGACTAACTCCGATCAATGAGTCAGCTACAGCAGGTCGAAAGCAACTGTGATAAAATGCCACCTTATGAAGTAATTGCCTTCATAGATCTTGCCAAATGAGTCATAAAACCATCCATCAATATCCTTTGGTGGTGTGGAATAGCAGTTACGAGGCAAGCTCAGGGAATTCTCTGATCAGAAAAGCTTACACCGTGGTTCCTTTTGTGGTCCATAAATCATCATTTCTCGAATTTGGTACCAGGGCTGTGAAAGAAATGAAAACATCCACCGCTATTAGGCAACACGTAACAAGGAGCTAACATTTCCATTAATGCCGCCAACCAGCTGAAAATCTCATTTGCCTCAGCCTTCAATGGAGACGAAAGGTGGCAGGTTGTTTCTGTGAATTGTTTAATATCAACAAATATTTGCATTTGCAAAGGGAGTTTTGGTTTGTGGCATGAGGTGGATGGCATTTCTTCTTTGAATAAACAGCAAAACCCCCCCCCCAATAATGCATACAGAAATGTGTGTGTCTTTTAAACAACAAACAAACAAATACCACCTTGGGTCTGTTCTAACAGAGCCATTTCTTTTCTTTTTTAAAAAATGTATTTTTATTTTGTACTTTTCAAGTTTATACATTTCACTAATTTTACAATCATTTTGACATTTCAAAACTTGACTTCCTTCCCCCTCTTTCTGTGGTTCCTTAAATTGGTTTTTAATATCTTCTGCATATCCAAATTAACTTAAGTTGCCCATTTATCTTCTTTAAATATATACTCTTAAGAAACTGCAGGTTATTACAGTAATCCTGCCAATGTTTTTATCTGTTTACAATTTATCTGGAAATATTCAATAAACCATTTCCATTCTTTTATATAAAAAAATTGTTATCTTGATTTCTTATTATTCCAGTAAGTTTCTCCATTTCTGCATATTCCATAAGTTTTTGCATCCATTCTTCCTTTGCTGGGACTTATTTTAAACATCCTTTTCATTTCGTTATATATCATTTCCTAGTAAGCATTAAACTTACCACAAGACCACCACATACTATAAAAAGAACCTTCTTTCTCTTTACACCTCCAACACTTATTTAATTTAGATTTATACATTTTTGCCAATTTACTTGATGTTGGATACCATTGAAATATCATTTTCATATAATTTTCTCTTAGACCATAACATGCTGTAAATTTTATATCCATATTCCACAATCATTCCCATGCTTCCATGTCTATATTATGATCAATATCTATGATGTATCATTGAGGATTTTACTTGCTCATCCTTTGTCTCCCATTCAAATAATATTTTAGACATTTTAGACAGCACTTTTACATTACATTCCAACAGGTCTCTCTCCAGTTTCCCCTAACAGAGCCGTTTCACACATTATATTTATTTTTAAAGGGTACATCTTAAAATGTTGTGTGACTATAACCACTGTCTATATATTACTCCTGCTCAACAAGGAGCAAAGATTGGCAGAGACTCCCTATTGACAGAAGCAGATTTGGGTGATTTTAGATTCAGGATTTAATGGTTTGACCATTAAGATGGTGAAGTTAATGGTACCCAAACTTTTCGCCCTACGAACTGCTTGAAAATTGCTGGACAACTTAATGACATTTTTTTGCCTGCTGCAGCAATTGTAATAGGCAATGCTACGCTGTTTGGTTTCCAGTTGTGGTTTTATTGCTTCGTTTTCTATATACATTGTACTTTATTGTATTGCAATTTGAATTTCATTCATTCCATGGATTCAAATTGTAATGCCATGAAGTAAAATATAAAGAATAAAAAAGCAAAAATAAAAAACCACGCAATTAAAATTTGAAAATCAATACAAATATTTATTTATTTATTAAAAACTATTTGTGTACTGCTGTGTCATAAAAAAACCAACAAAGCATAAAAAGTTAAAAGGGTTAAAAACAGACATTCATTAATCATTGTGAAAAGATGTATTCTGAATTGCCTGCATAGGCCTGGCAGAATAGAAGAGTTTTCAGCAGACATTTAAAAGTTGGCACGGAAGTCGCCTGCTGAATCTGTTGGCAGGGTGTTCCACAGGACTGGGCCAATGACACTAAAAGTTGGGTTCCATTCAAGACCTAGCTTTACCCAATGCCTAACCAGCTTACAATGTTGTGACTATGACATGAGGTAGGCAAAAACCAGATGGCCAGTGCCAATTTGCCAAGTGGAAAAATTTCTGCCTGGCCCAGAATGCGGCAGCCGATTTGGTCCATGGCAAGGTCATTCACATGTTGTAAGGTATTGCACTTTTCCTTTGATTTTCCAGTTTTATCTTTTTGTAAACCAGTTTCTTTTACAACCGAGTGCTGTATAAATTTTATGAAATAAAATAAAATGAATATTTTTTCAAATCATATTTTCTCCAATGTTTATACAGTGGTACCTTGCAAGACGAAATTAATTCGTTCTGCGAGTTTTTTCATCTTGCGATTTTTTCGTCTTGCGAAGCACGGATTTTGGAAAAGCTTCAAAAATCACCAAAGTCTTCAAAAACCTCAAAAAAGGCTACCACACCGCGTGCTATGAGTTGCTCCTCGAAGTCAAGTCGCAACTGCACCCCCTGAATGCACGGTTTTAAGAAAAAGGAAACAAACTTGCAAGACGTTTTTGTCTTGCAAAGCAAGCCCATAGGGAAATCCGTCTTGCGAAGCAACTCAAAAAATGAAAAACTCTTTCGTCTTGCGAGTTTTTCGTCTTACGAGGCATTCGTCTTGCGAGGTACCACTGTATTTCCCCTAACAAAATAAATTTGTGTATGTTAATGTCAACGATATGTGCATTTTTATTTTTTTATTTTTTGTAATGAGGACTTTACGTTAGTTTTTGCATTTTTGTACAAATTATTTTGTTGGAGAACTGCATTGCAAAATTCAGGGAAGTGTGAATTTTTAGGGATGGCTGTGTTTCAGTTCACATAGTATTTAAGTAAGTTAGGTGTTCACATTTAAATGCAAACTGAATCAAGTCTCTCCCCCATCCCTATTCTTCACTCAGTCAGCTGCCAGTCACCTAGCAGAAATATATCACATAGAAGATATGTCCTGACCAACCTAGTCTCTCTCTGTGTTTCCATTGGCCAAGTGTCATGAACACTTCTGCCCAAGGTATAAGAGCTCCAGAGGAGTTGGGAAGCAGCCAACAAGAGAGAGGCTTGCATTCTTCCCAGACAGTTGCGAATGGTAGTTTATTAACTCACCCTCGCTGTGAGAATGACAGGAATGCAGAGAGTGCGCTAGAGAGCAACCAACTCTCTCAAATGACACAAGCAATGTCAGAAGGTGGGAGGGAAAGCTGTTTGACACTGGAAGAGGAGTTAATTCATCCAAGGAGCAGACATATAGGAAAGGTCTTAGATAGAAAACAAAGCCAGAAACAGAAATGGCATAGGTTCTGGATATTCTGCCCTACCCGGAATCACTCCCCAGAAGGGTCAACTGATTCATAAGTCATAGACATGTGGACAAGCGTCTGAGGCTGAATGTTTGTATTGCAGTAAATCTTCTAGCTAATTACGACTTGCGGGCTGTGTTATCAAGACGGCATCCTGGCTCCTGACACCAAGTTCCAACACTTTGCCTTCCATGTCACCAGAGTAATACTTGTGGCAAAGACTCTGTAGGTTGGCCTGTGTTTCTCTGGGGTGCCATCTAGGTTCAATACCCACCCATCAGGATGATGAGGAACCCTGTGGCATCCCACTTGACTTGATCTGAAGGTATTCTACAAACCTCTGTATCAATGTAACCTTTTTTGGTCCCTGAGCATCATCATACATCTGTGAATGGTATACATTCATAATGCCCATCTTCCTGTCCTTATTTATCATTTCAGTTTGTAGGTTGCTTTTCCACATAATGTGTCCCAAAGCAGTTCACAAAACAGCAGCAAGAAGCACAACACGAGGTCATTCCTGGTGCCCCTGGAGCCTTAACAGGGGCAAGTTCATTAAAGAAGAAGAAGAAGAGAGTCCAAATACTGTAGATATGCTTGTTTACAAAGCTGTTGTACTACCAACCTTACTGTATGCTTGTGAAATGTGGACCACTTATAAATGCCATCTTCAACTCCCTGAAAGATTCCATTCAACTTCATTGGACTGGACATGTTGTTCGGTTGCCTGATTATCGTCTTCCAAAGCAACTACTCTATTCCGAAGTTAAAAATGGAAAGTGTAATGCTGGTGGTCAACAAAAGAGGTTTCAAGACTCTTTCAAGGCAAATCTTTTAAAAAATGTGGTATAAACACCGACAACTGGGGAACACTGGCCTGCACTCCAATTGGAGAACAGCCTTTACCAAAGATGTCGTGGACTTTGAAGATGCTCAAACTCAGGACGAAAGGGAGAAACACGCTAAGAGGAAGGCACATTTGGCAAACCCTCACCATGATCAACTCCTGCCTGGAAACCTATGTCCCCACTGTGGAAGGATGTGTGGATCCAGAATTGGCCTCCACAGTCACTTACAGACTCTCTGTTAAAACTGTGTTTACGAGTGATCACCAAAGAAGAAGAAGAAGAAGAAGAAGAAGAAGAAGAAGAAGAAGACTTCCAAATACTGTAGATATGCTTTTGACTGGAGAAACAGTTTCAAAATACTTAGCATCTAATTGCAAATCTTTTAAACTGTCTGATCCCTTTCTCTTATGTAGGCTTACTTGTAGAAATGACATTTTCTGCAGATTGGAATTCGTCATTATTAAGCAAAGTTTAACCTTCACTTGTTCTCAAGTAAAAATTATATCCTGAATGTTAACATACTGTTCAGGGCCACCTCTCATCATTTGCTTAACCCCCAACTTCATAAATGTCACCTGACCCTGCCTCTTTTCTCCTCTTCCTTCATTCTGTTAAATGAATGTATCTGTTCTCACCTAGAATTGCCAAGGGATTTGCCACCTTTCGCTAAGGTGACATCTCCTGAGAATGATATCATTATACAGCAGGGGGGAAATGATATTTTAATTCTGTAACTCAATTACTCTGAATTATGCATGGTCCATCTCACTCGGTTATTTATGCTGGTAACTCTACCTGTAGAGTTATTCTTTTTCTGTACTTTCCTGACAATGGAGATTTTGTGGAGATATTTTCACCAAAGGCCAAGAAAGCTGAGACTATTTCACCAAAGGCCAAGAAAGTTGAGACTATTCACAGCTTTCCATTCCTGTCTGATTCTTAGGACAGGCAACAGAAATTATGCAAGTTCAGTTTAATGCATAGAAAACTCTTAGGACAGACATGGCCAGGAAAAATGGGGGGTAATGAGAAAAGGGGAATGAGTAAGAGTATACTGTGAAATAATTTATTTGGGGCAGTGAGAGCGTAGCAAACTCCCCCCTCCAAATGATCAGACTATGGATAAAAATGTGTTTCTCCCTCCCTCATAACACTAGAGCTTTAGAACATCTACTGAAGAGTGGAAGATCTAGGAGAGACAAAAGAAAGTAAGTAAAGGTAAAGGGACCCCTGACCATTAGGTCCAGTCGTGATCAACTCTGGGGTTGCGGCGCTCATCTCGCTTTATTGATTGAGGGAGCCGGCGTACAGCTTCCAGGTCATGTGGCCAGCATGACTAAGCCACTTCTAGAGAACCAGAGTAGCACATGGAAATACCATTTACCTTCCCGCCGGAGGTAACTTCCTTTTCGGGCATTGTTTGGAAAAAATATAGTCACTTATTCATATCAATTGCCTTTCATTTCCCTCAGTTACTTCCAGCTGACTCGTGACATACCCAAATCTGATTGGCTAACTAGTGTGGTGATGTATTCCCATTTACCATGTGATCCCTGAATCAGGGGGAGCAGCCATATTTGTTCATGGAAAGAAGCAAAAGTACCACCGCAGCAGCGTGAGGCTGGGTGTGAAAAAGACGTGGGGGTGTCGAAACCTACTCTACCAAAATGGCTAGTTATTATTAATTAATAATAAAATAAATACTGAAACTGGATCAAAAAAATATTTTTCCCATTGTAGCTTTTATTTTCTTCCATTACATACATTTCCAATCAATAATTTTCACTGTAAGTTGAGGAAATGTCCTCTCTCTTTTAGATATTTTTTCCCATCAGAACTATAATTCTGATGCTTTATATGTGTGGAATATTAAGACGTTGCCTCTGCCTTTCTATGGTCACCTCATACTGTGCAGCAAGCGCAACCTCCTGAAGAGACTTTCTGCTCATTCTACACAGGTCAAACTTCAAGTTTCCTGAGCTGAAGACTTGATTTTTCACTATTCCAACAGCAACCGTTCCTTTTGGCTTTACCCCAAATCAGATTCTCATTCTCTCCCCCATCACCTATCTTTGTTAAGGTGAGGGAGAAAAGTAAGAACATGCAGGGAGATTGAATGGAACAGAAGGATCAAATTGGTTTCTTTCCTCTCCCAGCTCCTTCCGTTTTGCTAATCAGAATTGATCTGTTTTTAGCAGACATCTCTACCGTATGAAATATTGCATATGTCTGAGCAAAGGCTCCTGTACAAATCCTTATCACCTCATTAAGTGAGTCAAAGAAACTGACAAACATCCACCTAGGAAGGATAATTAATATCTCTCACTTCAGCAGTGCCCTCAGTCATACCCCCCCCCCTTATACCTCCAGCTTCAACTCTCCATTTGAGGGAATGAGATTATCGGCATCTACTCAGGGAAGATAATGAAATTACACATGTTCTTTTTTGCTTCAAAATTTAACAAGAAGCAACATCTGTCTGTCTGGCAGAGATGATGCCAAAATGGCTCAGGAGGTTTGGTTTGACTCGGGGCACTAGCACAGCTTTCCCGAGTAAAAACTGAATGCTTACTTGGAAGCTATTTTAACAGGAGACGGCAAAAGAAGTCACCCCAAGAGTTTACATGTATGGGACATGTTTGGTGCCTGAAATCCTAGAAAGCTCTGGAGGTAGTTGATGATGATGATGATGCTTTACTCACGAAAATTACTCAAAACAACTTACAAATGCAAACAGAGGCTGGATCTTGTTCTTCTTGTTGTTTAGTCATTTAGTTGTGTCCACTCTTCGTGACCCCGTGGACCAGAGCACGCCAGGCCCTCCTGTCTTCTACTGCCTCCCACAGTTTGGTCAAACTCATTTTGAGAACACTGTCCAACCATCTTGTCCTCTGTCATCCCCTTCTCCTTGTGCCCTCAATCTTTCCCAGCATCAGAGTCTTTTCCAGGGAGTCTTCTCTTCTCATGAGGTGGCCAAAGTATTGGAGCCTCAGCTTCCGGATCTGTCCTTCCAGTGACCACGCAGGGCTAGTTTCCTTCAGAATGGATCAGTTTGATCTTCTTGGAATCCATGGGACTCTCAAGAGTCTCCTCCAGCACTATGATTCAAAAGCATCAATTCTTCGGTGATCTAGAAACATCAAATAAGCATTTTAGTTAAAAGTGTAAATTTAAATAGGAAAAACAGGTAGAGAAAAAGGGGGCTCCACATTACCATCTGGTGGCACAATGTTCTATTGCATTAAAAGGTAAAGGGACCCCTGACCATTCGTTCCAATCGTGGCCGACTCTAGGTTTGTGGCGCTCATCTCGCTTTACTGGCCGAGGGAGCTGGTGTACAACTTCCGGGTCATGTGGCCAGCATGACTAAGCTGCTTCTGGCGAACCAGAACAGAACACGGAAATGCGTTTACCTTCCCATCGGAGCAGTACCTATTTATCTACTTGCACTTTGACATGCTTTCGAACTGCTAGGTTGGCAGGAGCAGGGACCGAGCAACGGGAGCTCACCCCGTCGCGGGGATTTGAACCGCTGACTTTCTTATCGGCAAGTCCTATGCTCTGTGGTTTAACCCACAGCGCCACCTGCGTCCCTTTTCTATCATATTACAACACATATAAATCACTTTTTATTTAAGGGTTCAACCGAGTCAAGAAACACTAAAATCGAACTACGATAAAAAAAAACCTAACACAGAGATGCATCTATAAAAATAGAAGGCAGGTCTAGCCGAGGCCACAAACATTTTGATACATGGCAGGGAGCCACCACTAGAAAGGCCTGTTCTTTTGTTGACACCTTCTGTACCTCTTGTGCATTGAGAAGGGCTTCAGGTGACGATAGCAGGGTCTGGGTCAGGTCACATGGGGAGTTCATATCCTTAGCTGTATAAGGCTTTATAAGTCAAAATCAGCACTTTGGATTGAGCCTAGGAATTAATTGGTAGCCTGAGCAGTCAACCCACAATTGCTATTATGTTAGGGTTGCCATACACCTGGAATTTCCCAGACATATCTGGAATACTGCATTCGGAAGCAATGTCCAGGCGGAAATCAGCAAAATGTCCAGGGAAATCTGGGTGTATGTAGTTTTTGCCAATTTTCCTTCAACTTTTCCCCTCCCCAAAAAACAACTTTTGCCAAAAGAAGCTCAACAACTTTTGTGTCTAGATTTTCACTTTTCAAAATATGGCAGCCAGGCTGCCAAATGATGTACACACAGGTTCCACTATCTGCCTGCTAACAGTACAAAAATTCACTTATCTGAACATAAAGAATTGTGCCCAAACTTCATGACAGACTCCACAGATTTAGATACTGCTTAATAAACACAATCCATTTCCTGGAAATTGTTCCTTACACAAGTGTTCACATAATGAGTCCATGATTTACATTGATGGGAACATTTCTGATCTGAGATTTTTCTTGTCTATCTCCCCTGGTTTTCAATGGTTTATTCCTGAAATGGCTGCCGCCAACCAACAAGGGAGAGACAAAGGGGAAGAAATGATTTGTTGAGATCTCCTGCTTTTAGATTTGTTCCATCTCCCTCCCTCCATGCTTTCTGACCCAAAATGGTTGTTGCCAACCAGCAATGCACAAACAAGCAAGAATAATTATCTTCCCTAACTTATCCCAATTCTCCAGGGAAAGAATACTGCATTTCACAAGATTTCAAACTTCATGGAAGGATTTGATAAATCAGGTGCCCAAAATACATACATTGCAACTTCTGCAACAATGTTGATTAAACAAAGTTTAACATCATCAAAACAAAATGATTTTAGCATCGTCTAATGGAACTACATGAAATACAAACAATTCCTATTTCTTTTTAAAAAAGTGAATCTGGAAAGAAGTTACTCAGACAAATTACAAAGTCTAAATGATTCAAAAATATGTTTGACTCACATCTGAGCATACAAGAAGTAAGTTAAAAATAGCATTCACTGTGAATATGACTTGTTTAACTAACCTATAAGGCTGGATTGATTTAGGCCAATTCAAGGTTTTCTTTTTATAACAGGAGACGTAAGTATATTGTTGCAAGCTAGGGAATGGGGAGCAGTGATATACTAGGCTGGTACGCAGGTCTAGCTTGCCTCCGAAGGACGTTACAAAAATAGAAAGATGCCTTTTATTCCCATGTTAGCATCTTCAATTCTGCTGCACTGGGGTAAGGAAAATTGACTATAGGGTGGGGGAGGAGTCTCACTTCATTTCCTCTACTATTTTAGAGGGGGGGAAATATTCACCACAGTATAGTTCCAGGCAAAAACCAAGTCCCAGGGATGACATTTCAGTGCTGGAGGGAGGGAAGAGAAATGTCAAAGTTCACAGCACAGCTTAATGGCCCACTCTTTGATATATTAATGATTGCACACTTTCTCTCTCACACAAAAATGTCTTTTTAACAGCATTTCTTGTGGTTACATTAAAAATATATATATATATAGCTATATCCCAGTTTAAGAACCTAGCATTGAGAACACAAGGAGAGGTCTGTTGGATCAGATGAAAGACTAATATTATCCAACATGTGTTTCTCAAGATGGCCAATGGGATGTCTACAGGAAGCTCACAAGAGTGCCTTGTTTAATCTGGTCAGTTTAATCCAGCCCCTGTGGAAGTTCATTTCCTGGGGTAAAATCCTAAAAACATAACAACCTAAACCCTAAAAAAAGCTCAACAACTTTGGTTGGCCCTTTGGTTGGCCCTCACAGCCCTTCACTTCATCAAATCTGGCCCTCTTTCCAGTGAAATATCAAAATAATGTGGAAATTAGCAGGGAAGTGTCAGTAAAATGGAACAAGATGCTGTGCGAATGCAGCCATAGTCCAAAACATCTGCAGGACATTAGGCTGGCAAGGACTGCTCTAACCACTGCAACCGCTGTGAATATTTTACTCTCTTGAAAATTAGCACAAAATGTGCTAAGCAGTTTTTGCATCACTCTAAGGTAGAATATCTCTGCAAAACAGAATTTTTGAAAACCCAAAGAAGTATCAAGACTGAGCCCTGAACTCACCATTGCACTGATTACAATTTCTCCCCGCCATTTGAAATTGGGCATCGCTAACAATGGACAAAAGCAGAAGTTGATTTACCAAAGAAAGTTTTCTTCTTCTTAGCCCTAATACGTAAGGATATCAAAGGGGAAGGGAGAATGAGCATAAAGAACATGGCCTTTTCTCTATTACAATTGAGTTCAACTCTTAGATATCAGAGTGTAGGATTTTATTAACAAAAGGTGAGAACAATCATGCCAGAGGACATGGAAAAAGCTAAGAATCTATCATTATAATGGAGACCAGTCTGAAAAGAAAAAGAAGAAAAAACCCTGTTCTTTTATGGGACTCCAGAGAGCCCAAGCGGTGGGGGGGGGGGATTTTATCTCACAGAAAAAAATGTAAGAAAATTACAAAGCTTCTTTGGATGTTAAGAAACCAAAGTATACTTGGAAGAATTCTGATTAGGCGAGCAGGAAGTGAAAGCTGATCCGTATGGGTGAATGGGGTGCTGCCCCACCAAACTTGGCCTGACTTCAGCCAACCCCCACTGGCATCTTACAACCAGGTTTTTTTTGGGGGGGTGGGGAGGGCTCTGGCTGTCAACTTTCTCCTCCTTAGTCTGTTTTGCCTTTGTAGCACTTGGCAAGGAGGAGAATGATGACAAAAATAGAATTACCAGGCTGGCGCTGTGGGTTAAACCACAGAGCCTACGACTTGTCGATCAGAAGGTCAGCGGTTTGAATCCCCGAGACAGGGTGAGCTCCCATTGCTTGGTCCCTGCTCCTGCCAACCTAGCAGTTTGAAAGCACGAAGTGCAAGTAAATAAATAGGTACCGCTCTGGTGGGAAGGTAAATGGCATTTCCGTGTGCTGCTCTGGTTTCACCAGAAGTGGTTTAGTCATGCTGGCCACATGACCTGTACGCCGGCTCCCTCGGCCAATAAAGTGAGATGAGCGCCACAACCCCAGAGTCAGTCATGACTGGACCTAATGGTCAGGGGTCTCTTTACCTTTACCTTTTACCTGTCATTGGTTCTGTCTCCACCTACTGTTGGTCTTCTTGCCTCTTGTCCCACTTAATCCCAATGGACCCCAGACACTTCTGAGACCAGGTCAACCTTAACACCCAGATGTGGGGAACCTGTAGTCCTCCAGATATCGCTGCACTTCAGCTCCCTTCATCTTTGACCACTGGCTTCCATCAAGCAACCAACAAGGTCACATTGAGGCACAATTCCTTGGAAGTTCCATTTTACTCGTTGGGACTTACTTGTGATTAAAAATGCTTTAGGATTGGGTTGTAAAAGAAGAAGCTGGGTTTTTCTTTTCCCCTCCTGAAATCTAAATGCAAAAACTCTCCATGCTCAATTATAAGTATATCTAGCCCAAGAATTATAAACTTTTTTAAAGTTTTATTTTTGGAAAGTGGGGAGGAAGGGAATGGAAAAAGAAGTCAGCCTAGAAGATCCAGGCCTGTGGCAAATGAAGACTTTGGGGATGGCAACTGAGCAGCTCCCTTGTCACTGTTTTGTTCTCTTAACTGGGGATATAAATTATGAATAGCTCAGTTTTGCATAAACTGCTTTCTCTAACTCAGCTTTTTAAAAGCCTAAAATGCATTTGCCTTTCTTAAATAGATGGCAGATAACAAGCAATCTGTCAGCCAATCTCATATTCAATGGCAAGAAAAACCACTCGTGCACACCCTAATGAAGGCTTAAATTTAGAGCAACCAGAAAGCCCCCAAACAAGGAACTGAAAAATCCAACAGAGGATGCCTTGATGACCCTGTGCAGCAGGGGCTACCAATCTGACACTCACCAGGAGGTGGGACTCCAACTCACGTCAGCCCCACCTAGCATGTTCAATGGTCAGGGATGATGGGAGTTTTAGTCCCCCCAAAAATCTGAAGGTCATAATGTTGGATGTTCCTGCTCTACATGGCAATACATATCAGGCAATGGTGGTAGCAGAGTTTGGGAGTCATCAGCAATGGGGACATTTCTGGGGTTGGGGTAGGATTGGAGACTGTGTGTGCCAACTGCTGCTGTCTGCAAGATTCCCCCAGTGGAATCTGGTAGCATACCCTCCAACATTTATTTGATGAAAATAGGGTTGTCCTATTCCATAGTAAAAATATTTTTATTATTTATACCCCGCCCATCTGGCTGGGTTCTCCCAGTAATTCTGGGTGGCTTCCAACATATATAAAAACATAATAAAACATTAAACATTTCAAAACTTTCCTATACAGGGCTGCCCTCAGATGTCTTCTAAAGGTTGTATAGTTACTTATCTCCTTGGCTTGGGGGGGGGCACATAACTCCATACCCTCCAACATTTATCCGCTGAAAATAGGGATGTCCTAAGGTAAACTGCTTGCCAACAAAGGTCCGTATAGTAAAAGCTATGGTTTTCCCAGTAGTCATGTGTGGAAGTGAGAGCTGGACCATAAAGAAGGCTGATCGCCGAAGAATTGATGCTTTTGAATTACGGTGCTGGAGCAGACTCTTGAGAGTCCCATGCACTGCAAGAAGATCAAACCTATCAATTCTGAAGGAAATCAGCCATGAGTGCTCACTGGAAGGACAGATCCTGAAGCTGAGGCTCCAATACTTTGACCACCTCATGAGAAGAGAAGACTCCCTGGAAAAGACCCTGATGTTGGGAAAGATGGAGGGCACAAGGAGAAGGGGACGACAGAGGATGAGATGGTTGGACAGTGTTCTCGAAGCTACCAGCATGAGTTTGACCAAACTGCGGGAGGCAGTGGAAGACAGGAGTGCCTGGGGTGCTCTGGTCCATGGGGTCACGAAGAGCCGGACATGACTAAACAACAACAAGGTAAACTGAGACATTCTGGGATCAAATCAGAAACCAGAATGGCTTCTGTAAATTCAGGACTGTCACTGGAAAATAGGGATACTTGGAGAGGCTGTGGTAGGAGGTTTGGAGTGTGCATAGACCTGTAAAATGAACACTACCCATGTTGAGTGGTGCTATGGTCTAAACCACTGAGCCTCTTGGGCTTGCCAATCAGAAGGTTTGAATCCCTGCAACGGAGTGAGCTCCCGTTGCTCTGTCCCAGCCCCTGCCAACCTAGCAATTCAAAAGCATACCTGTGTGAGTAGATAAATAGGTACCGCTGCAGTGGGAAGGTAAATGGCGTTTCCATGCACTCTGGTTTCCGTCATGGTGTCCTGTTGTGCAAGAAGCGGTCTAGTCATGCTGGCCACATGACCCAGAAAGCTGTCTGTGGACAAAAACCCAGCTCCCTCAACCTGAAAGTGAGATGAGCGCCATAACTCCATAGTTGCCTTTGACTGGATTTAACTGTCATGGGGTCCTTCGCATATTTTTTTTTTTTTACCTTGGTGGGAGAGTGTGGGGATGGCTTAATTCCCACCCCCTGCTTTGCTCCAAACAGTTGCTCTGCAAAGTTTACAGGATTTTTGTGTACTCAGCTCCATTTCCTGCATGCAAGAACTCTTGGATCAGGGCCAGGATGTAGGTTCATACTTCTGTATGTGCAATCTACTTGTCACAAGGGAGGGATGGCTGATCATCCTTCAAGCTTCATGTGATGGTCATGAAGGATGCATGAGTCTGAGGTTGCAACATGCCATATATATACAGCACAATTACAGCATCCCCCACCCCACCCCATTAAAAAATCCTGGAAACTGTAGCTTACCCCTCAGAGAGCTATGTGTTCCAACACCCTTAGCAAACTAAAGTTCCCAGGATTCTTTGGAGAGGGGGGAAAATTGCCATTGTGAGCACAGTCCGAAATCCTTTCTGTGGTTAGAGCTGTCTCTAGAGGTCTCATTTTTTCCATTAGGAAAAAAGAAATAAAGGGGGGAAAGACAGAAGAAATTGTGATATTTATTTTTAGAAGACTAAGGGAGGAAAAGGTATCTGAAGAACTAAACATGAATTTCTTCATAGAATGTTTTTCCCTCCCTATTTTTTCATGCAGAATAAATGTTTCCACAATAGAAAACATGCTTTATGTTTTTGTTTTGTTCTCAGCCTTTTAATTCCCTTGTTTGCTTCTCATGGGAGGTACCACGGTACCTACAGCTGCAGTTTACCCTTAGAAGAGGGAAGACAATCCAACATAATGATCCTGGGAACTATTAAAAAATCTTACCCATCTATAACTTCTGGGTCATGGTTTGTTCAAACTGGAAGACATAATTTGCCACACTGCTGGGCCTAACAAAGGTTTGGCTAATGCCACTGGGGTCCCCCCTCCCCAAAAAGGCAAATCAAAGCAGAAAACAAGCAAACAAATCAAGGAAGAAGAAGGAAATGATACCCTGGATCAATGTTACCCTTTGAAGACCATGTAGCGAGCAGAGGAACAAAGTGAAATACATAATTGTCATTATGTACTCCTGAAAGGAGCTGGTTCCCATGCTAGGATCTCTGCAGACGACACAAACTCTCACATTCAGCCGCTGGTGCAAAACATTTTATTTTAACTACAGGCATCCTCATCCAAGTCTGAATCAAAATGGACTCAAACAAAGGAAATTATTTTTTAAGAATGCTCCGTGAACTGTTGGAAATAGTTTTCCCTCGAGCCCATTCTGAATCAACCACCATCATGTCCCCTTCCTCCTCATCTAAATACTACCTGAGTGGTCCGTGCCATCAGTCAAAATCCTCCTGCACTGCAATTTCCCCTTTCACCCAAATATACCCAGGAAAGAGCTTGCAGGGGATAAGGGAATGCCCACAATGCCCAATTGCTGCTGCTACAAATTTTTGTGGTTCCTCTCAGTCCACTATTCTCTTCTAACTGTTTAAAGAAACCCCACTGGTAGGGGCTGGAATCAACTCTCTGATCCCCATGTTATAGATGAGATGAAGAGTTGAAGCTAAGAGATAGGACACATTTACTCTTAAAGCACTATGATACCACTTTGAATAGTCATGGCTTTCCCCCTTTAAATAAAAAGGTAAAGGGTAAAGGGACCCCTGACTATTAGGTCCAGTCATGGCTGACTCTGGGGTTGCGGCGCTCATCTCGCTTTTTTTTTTCAGGGAAGTTTTTAACGTTTGATATTTCAGTGTATTTTTTGTTTCTATGGAAGCCGCCCAGAGTGGCTGGGGTATAAATAATAAATTATTATTATTATTATTATTATTATTATTGGCTGAGGGAGTTGGCGTACAGCCTCCAGGTCATGTGGTTAGCATGACTTAGCCGCTTCTGGCAAACCAGAGCAGCACACAGAAATGCCATTTACCCTCCTGCCGGAGCGGTACCTATTTACCTACTTGCACTTTGACGTGCTTTCGAACTGCTAGGTTAGCAGTAGCAGGGACCAAGCAATGGGAACTCACCCCGTCACGGGGATTCAAACTGCTGACCTTCTGGTCAGCAAGTTCTAGGCTCTGTGGTTTAACCCACAGTGCCACCCGGCTCCCTAAGATAGCTGCCTTCAAATATCTAAAGGGCTATGACACAGAGGATGGAGCAAGCCTGCTTTTTTCCTGCTCTGGAGGGTAGAACCCAAGCCAAGCTACAAGGAAGGAGATTCCAACTGAACAAGGACACTCTTGAAAGTTGATGGACTCTCCTTCCTGGGAGGTTTCTAAGCAGAGGTTGGATGGCCATCTGCCATGGATGCTTTAGCTGAGATTCTTGAATTACAGCGGGTTGGAACTCTACAGTTCTATGATTCTAGAAAGACTGCTGGGGAATATAGTTTGTTAAGGCTGCTGAGAGTTGCTGGGGGGGCCCTGTTCCTCTCCCAGGGCTGCAACTTCCAGAGTGATTTAACAATCAATCCTTCTTCTCAGGAAACTCTGAGAATTACTTTTCTCTCTCCAAGTACCCTACAAGTATGAGCAATCCTGCAGATTGAAACCATGCAATTTTTAATTTTTTTAAAAAATAGAAATAGGAATTTTAAAAATGCAATGGTGTGAATGAGTGAACAATCACATCAGAGAAAAAGATGAAGAAAGGCATGAGGCCAGATGGGGAAGGGTTGCACATTCCCACATGCATCAAACAACCCACCTAGCAGATTACTCTGATGTGGGTAGAGATGTGGATTTCTATGGGGAACTGCAGCTGTCTCTCCCCCCAAAAAATGTCAATGCACATGTTTGCTCATGCACATGACTTACAGGGAAGGGGGGAGGACAAGTGGAGAAATGGAAAACTGAAAGAAGAATAAATTGCTCCTGCACCACAGTTCTTGTCCAGATATCCAAACAAATGGTGGATAACTTCTAACTGCCATGGTGTCGGCGTGGCAGGGAGAGAATGTGGAGTGCTGCTCACTGCTACGGGAGAGGCAGGAGCACAGGCAGAACAGCAAGGGAGGAAACCGTAGGAGAAAGTATATTGTTGCTCTGTCTAATGACGTTATTAAATACATGTTCTTCTGGAAACTTTACAGCGGCACTGAGTTAAAAGGTGCATGCTCTTGTGTCCTGCTAATAACAGCTTGGGGGTGGAGGATTTTCAGAAGGAAAACTGCAGGAGAAAAAGAGGGGGGGACATTTCACCCCAGGCCCACAGCTCCTGTTAGTTCAAAAGAACGTTTGGATGAGCATGTTGTCCAAGCTTGACACCATTGTTAACACCTCTCTCATACCCTCCAACATTTTCTCCAATGAAAATAGATCCAATAGGAAAAGGGACGTGGGTGGCGCTGTGGGTTAAACCACAGAGCCTAGGGCTAGCGAATCAGAAGGTTGGCGGTTTGAATCCCCGTGACGGGGTGATCTCCCATTGCTCGGTCCCTGCTCCTGCCAACCTAGCAGTTCAAAAGCACATCAAAGTGCAAGTAGATAAATAGGTACCACTCCGGCGGGAAGGTAAACGGCATTTCCATGCACTGCTCTGGTTCACCATGGCTTAGTCATGGTTCAGCATGGCTTAGTCATGCTGGCCACATGACCCGGAAGCTGTACGCCAGCCCCCTCAGCCAATAAAGTGAGATGAGCACCGCAACCCCAGAGTTGTCCGCGACTGGACCTAATGGTCAGGGGTCCCTTTACCTTTACCTAAGGAAAAGCAAGACCTTCCAGGATCAAATCAGAAACCAGGACAGCTTCTGTAAATCTGGGACTGTACCTGGAAAATAAAGACACTGGGAGGGTCTGCTCTCTTCTTCATATCCCTGCAGGTACACCCAGAATTTTACAACTCAGGTGTGATGTGAGAACTAGGCTGTAGTGTGCCTCCACTCTACATAGAGTATCATTATTATGCTGTAGGTCCATAATGGAGAACCTCAGGCATGAGAGACAAGCCCAAGATATTTTGCCAAACTGAAAAATGGTGCCTCCCTCCCTGCCTTGGAAAAAGGGGTGAGTGAATATCTACATATGGAACAAGGGGGAAATGAAGTTCTACATTGGGATCTGCAAGCTCTGTGGATCCTGCAACCTGAGCTGGTTGTCTCATCTTGCCTCATGGTTGACTGGCCCATGGGGCTTTACTCAGGCCACGCAGCCTCCCTCACCATCCCTTGAGGGTTTTTGCCCAACAGGAATGTGAGCAAGGAGAATCTAGGCTACTAGGCAAAGGCAGAATCAACATTTGTGGCTTTGCTCACTTTTACCTCTGGCCCCTATAAAGGTTTCCAGAAATGGGTACGGCTCTCAGATGAAAAAATTTTCCCATCCCTGCTTGGTATCCAGTATCTTTCTGAGAACAGCAGCTGCAGACCAGTCAACTTTCCTGCAAGAGGATAAATAAGTAATTTCACATCTCTCCCACTGCAAACCAGGAAAGGAGTGGAATAGAAAGCCATTTTGGCTTCTCACAGCCACACTCCATAGCTAAAGGTAACACAAGCCTTTCATCTCGCAGCCAAACCAATCCATTTATTATCAGACTGATTCCCCAAATTTGACAATTTGCTCCTTTTGAACAGAGTATAGAAATTGGGGGGGGGGGGTGGGTGGCAGAGACATTTCAGCACACGTAAGTGGAGTCCTTGAAAAGAAAACAGGGATTGTGTTTTAAAAGTCTTCCTGTCACTGGATATATTGTGTGCACCCAGGCCCATTTCCTATTAAAATATATCTAGAACTCATTACGTTGAAGAGGGAGACTGTCAAGCTGCCTTCAGGAAGGAGATTTTGCATCTCACAAACACTCTTGCAACTAATCATTTGGAGGGCTGAGGAAAGTTGAGATGGGATTTATACTACCCCCGCCACAGACTGTCAGGTTCATAGACAGGCTGGGGAGTGTCACAACTTTGGTGGAGACATAAAGCCACAGAACTGTAAATATGGCTTCCACTGCTACCAACAGATACGTTCTGGAGCCTGTTGAAATGGGAGCACGGGGGGGGGGCAGCCCGCTCTGGGTGCCACCCTGGCGGGGGGGTGACAAGATGGCCGGCTGCCTCCCTCCCCAGCCGTAGAGCAGCCAAGGGTACAAGCATCACATGTGCACCGTCCGTACGGGAGCTGCTCATGTGCCGCCGGGCGGTTCGCCCCACCCCTGTTGCCAGAGAGGCTTCTTCCACCCACTGTGTGGGCATTTAGAATATTCTTTTTTTAATATATATATATATATATATATATTAAATTTTATTTAACATAATTATTACAAAATACATGCAAAATACAGACAAATACATACATATATATATTTTTCAGATAATCACACATATATAAAAAAGAACAAAAAAGAGAAAAGGAAGAAAAGAAAAAAGAAAAAGAAAAAATAAGAAGAAAAATTGGAAAAAGAAGAAAAATTGAAAGAATTTCCTCCAAATTCACTCCACAAATATTTCAACAATAAAACTTCATAGATTGACTTCCCTCTACTGCACTTCCTATATACATTTTAAGCAAATTTGTATCTGTTATTCCGCATTTTTCCCATATTCAAGCACACGAGAGACAGATCTCCCTTAGTCTGTGGAGAGTTGGTCTGGAAAGCCAGCTCCTAAATCTTGACTGTCTTCTTGAAGGATTTTTTTTTATTTTATTTTTTTAAGTACTCTCTGTGTGAGGCTGCTCTCAGGCCTGGTCTAGTGCGAAATGCTGTGGCTACACTGTTGACGGAGACAGACTATTGCCAGCACATATATAGCTCTGATGGTCAAAAGCTTGCACTGGCTGTTCATATGCTACCAGACCATCAGGTTCAAGGTTTTTATATTCATTTGGAAGGTCCAAATTGGACTCAGATCCAGGATACCTAAAGGACTAAAAGGTTCCTTATATTCCTGCCCAATCATGGAGGTCTTGAGGGAGCCACTGTTAGTGGTCTCCCGTGGCCTGGAAGCATAGTTTAAATCTATTTCAGTACTGCATACACTCCAGCATTCTTCAGCTGAAAATTGGGGCATGCGTCTTTTGTTATACTCCACCGAGTGAATCAGCTGGCTGCCTCCCTTGCCACAGCCTCTACCTGGCAGCTCCTTCCTCCCTTCCCTCGTCGCTCACTTCTTCCTCTCACACCGCACCTCACGTCACCATGACAGCCGTGGTGGCTTTGGTGGCAGCAGAGAGGGACTGGCAAGAGCATCAGACACATCCACTGCCTCTGCTCTGGTGGCAAACTGCCTGCCCTGTGCACAAGGGTTCCGCTTCACGAAGATGGAATGACCAGATCCCAGCTCATTCTCCTTCCTGAGCTTGGCAGTGGTAGTGCCAGAGAGGGAAAATGGGATATTATGGGATCAAATCAGAAGTTCGGGTGTCTTCTTTAATTTTGGGATGTCCCGGGAAAATCGGGACACTTGAAGGTTATGGTATTGTGGGCCCAATTTTATGGAAATCTCAGCTGAAGTCATACAGGCTCATTCCTTGTTGAATTTCCAGAGCCTACTAAAGACTTTTTGTTTAATTTAAATTTTAATTAATTTCAATTTCAATTATTCTGGGTGGCTACAGAATATACAAAAACACAACAGGCTTTAAATTGAATTCTGCTTTTATAGTTTCAACTCATTTTAGTTCCATTGTATTGGGGCTCCTATGCACCAGTTAGAGATTGCCACAATTAAATAGTATATAAAATGTTGACTGCTTCTCAGCCAACTTCACAAGGTTGCTGTAAGAATGTAATGCAGAGAAGGAGAAGCAGGTACACAACTAAACCAACAAACCTACAACTGCCTCCATCCATTCAGAGACATCCCTGCTAGCTGGCAGCTGCTGCAACAACTTACTCCCAAGTAGAGGACCCTGATCCTTGAGCAACTTACCCCCTTGAACAGCCTCAGAGAAGAAGCAAATTATCAAAGGGTTTTGTTTTGTTTGTTTTGCGAGGAATGGAGAGATGCCAAACATGGATAGGATTCTGTTAACTTTCTCATTGTGCTGTATTTCATAACAAATACAGAAGGATCTTGGGGATCAAAATAAAAGGATATGAATGCGGACTGTACTTCTTGATGTCTTTTAAAGCCATCTGGTTTCCACTGGCAGGGGGGAAATCACTGCTCCAGCCACACTGCTGCTTTAAGGTTTCCATATGTGTTTGTTGGCTGGCTCTTTGGTCTAAGCAACCACAGCAGAGCTTTGGCAGAGAGCAAAAGACCCCCTGCAATGCCATCGGATTCAAACCACCTTTTCTTCCCCTTCACCGCATAGTGTTTCAGGCAGCTGGCCTGGCTTGCCCAGTAAAGCGACTGGCTGGGAAACCAGGAGTCCTCTGCAAAGGCATTACGGCCCTGAAAATATCCCAAGGCCGCTACAAAGCATTTGGAATATCAACATGAGCAAGCAGGTATCTTCGTGCTGCAGCCAGGTCTCCCAGGGAGGGCATTCTGTTTAAAAAATAATTAGAGCATCTGGACAAGTGTAAATAAAACATCTTCATTTATTTGAATTAAGTGGACCATCTCAAATAGGATCTCGTCTTCTGTGAGGACAGGGCAGAAAAGCAGAAATTCCCCTGTGCTCTCAAATATTCTTTTTTCTTTCCCCATTCCAGCATGCCAACGTGGGGTTGATTTCAGTGCCCCATTCATTTGGTGGCATCCCATTTATTATTATTTTAGAACATGGAAACAAAGGGGAGCACTGAATGAAACACTCGTCAGAGTAGTGCAGTGATCAGAATAGCCAAGGATCACCTGGTTATTTTAATATTTTCTTTTTAAGCACCAGAGGGATATGACAACAAACCAGCTTGCAACAGAGGGGAAATAGTCTTAAATTATTGATACGTGTCCTTTGACAAGGGCACACAATGCGGTGTGTGTGCACATGTGCAGCAACTCATCAAATGGGAGTCTACAAATATAGAAAAAGGAATAAGGATGGCAAGAAAGTTGTTTGTAGCAACACCTACATTAGTCAAATGGCTGAGCAGCTGGTCTCTGAACTCACATGGGTCTGGTTTAGATGTCACCACTGTTATCAACTCAATAGGTAGCCTTTGGAAATGACTAAAGAGCTGTTCACAAGGTTCCTCCACTCATTCCAAACACAATACTTGGAGGGAGAAGAGAAAGACACCCAGTGGCTTGTATCAGGGTGTGGGAACAGACAGCTCTCCACACATCTACTTCTTAACAACATTAACTGTAACTTATTAAAAGTTACAGTTTATTTTTAAAAATAATTTTTATTACATTTTCTGTTTCACAATTTAGAATACTTATTTAAACATCCTTAAAATATCAGTGACTCCCCTTCTTCTCTTTCCATGGTTCTTTTTGCATATCATAAATCCTTGCATATTTTACATAAACTAAACCATTCAGTATTCCATTATTACATCCGTCAAAACTCATTTACACTGTTGAATTTATCTTAATGCTGCCAACGTTTTCAAGTGTACACAATTTCCCCCCGTATATTCAATAAACATTTTCCAATCTTCTCTAAACATATGTTCTTCTTGTTCTCTTATTCTATATGTTAACTCTGCAAGCTGCGCATATTCTGTCAGCTTAAACTGCCATTCTTCTTTAGTCGGGACCTTGCTCATTTTACATTTTGGAGCTAACAAAATATGGGCTGCAGTAGTGGCATACATAAATAACTTTTTTTTGACACCATTTTTTTTTGACAATTCTATCTGAATTATCCCCAACAAAAAAGACTCTGGTCTTTTGGGGAAAGTATTTTTTTAAAAAAAAATTCAGTTCATTATGGTTATTTCCCAATACTCTTTTACAGGTACACCACATGTGAAAGAATGTTCCCTCAATCTCATTACATCTCCAGCACTTATCTGATTCAATCTTATACATCTTAGCAAGCCTGTTGTTGTTGTTTAGTCATTTAGTCATGTCCGACTCTTCATGACCCCATGAACCAGAGCACGCCAGGCATGCTTGTCTTCCACTGCCTCCCGCAGCTTGGTCAAACTCATATTGGTAGTTTTGAGAACAACCATCTCGTCTTCTGTCTGTTAGAATTCAGGCTCGGTCAGAGGTATGTGCCTATCTGTTCAGGCACCGGCTGAATTCCTTTGACCTCCCTCCGGCGACTCCCGGCAGGAAAAACACACGAGGTCCGTTCCGGCGATTTTCCTCAGGCTGTGAGAAAAACACACCAACTGCTTCTCCTCCTTCTCCTCCTCCCTGCATATCCCCAGGGAGGGGAATCAGACTCAGACAGAAATTTAACTACATGCTTTTATTCCTGTCTTTAGCAGTCATACAGTCAAAGATGTCTGCTCTCTTCAACAAACAGAGAGAAACTCCAAACTCCACCCGTGTACATCCTGTACAGGTCATATGACACACACTGAGCTCACATCCTGTGCTCAATAAGGAGAACGGACTGTCCCTTTGTTTCCATGGCAACAGTCACAAACATCCAGTTTGGCTTTGCAGCCACAAGCAGCTGACTGAGCTGCTAGAGCCTTTGCTTGCTGCAGCATTGCTGCTTTAGAATAACACTGTCGTCCCCTTCTCCTTGTGCCCTCAATCTTTCCCAACATCAGGGTCTTTTCCAGGGAGTCTTCTCTTCTCATGAAGTGGCCAAAGTATTGGAGCCTCAGCTTCAAGATCTGTCCTTCCAGTGAGCACTCAGGGCTGATTTCCTTCAGAATGGATAGGTTTGATCTTCTTGCAGTCCATGAGACTCTCAAGAGTCTCCTTCAACACCATATTTCAAAAGCATCAATTCTTTGGCGATCAGCCTTCTTTATGGTCCAGCTCTCACTTCCATACATCACTATTGGAAAACCATAGCTTTAACTATACGGACCTTTGTTGGCAAGGTGATGTCTCTGCTTTTTAAGATGCTGTCTAGGTTTGTCATTGCTTTTCTCCCAAGAAGCAAGCGTCTTTTAATTTCGTGGCTGCTGTCACCATCTGCAGTGATCATGGAGCCCAAGAAAGTAAAATCTCGCACTGCCTCCATTTCTTCCCCTTCTATTTGCCAGGAGGTGATGGGACCAGTGGCCATGATCTTAGTTTTTTTTATGTTGAGCTTCAGACCATATTTTGTGCTCTCCTCTTTAACCCTCATTAAAAGGTTCTATAATTCCTCCTCACTTTCTGCTATCAGGGTTGTGTCATCTGCATATCTGCATATCTACTCGGAGTTAAATACCATTTGTAAATCATTTTCAAGTAGTTCTCCTTCAAAGAAGAACATGCTGTAAACTCGAAATTGCTTTCCCAATTTTTTCCTGGGAGGTTACCTGCTCTTGATGGGGTTACGCTCCCTCTGAAGGAGTGGGTACATAACTGGGAGGGGGTACTTTTGAGTCCTTTGCTGTCACTTGAGGCTCAGGTAGCCTCAGTGGCACAGAGTGACTTCAGCTGGTGGTCTAGCTGTGGACTCATTGTTAAAACTGTGTTTATGGAAGACAATCTTACTAAGCTACGAGTGATCGCCAAAGAAGAAGAAGAGACTAACTTCTGTCCCTTTTGCTCCGGTAAACTCTAGGTTAGATCACTGCAATGTGTTATATGTAGGGCTCATAGGCTCCTTGGAGAGCCTATTTGTGGGCACCCACATATTTCAGTCTCAGGGCCATGCATGGTACATGGCACCCACAGTTGTGGGGCCAAGCTGGCACTCCTGGTAGGGCTGCCTCTAAAGACGGTTCAAAAAGCTCTGGCTGGTGCAGAATTTGGTGGCCAAGTTGCTCACCAAGGCAAGACAGTTTGAGCAAATTATAGTAATCCTGCCCAACTGCACTGGCTGCTGATTAGTTTCCAGCCCCAATTCAAAGTGCTGTTTTTGACCTATAAAGCCTTAAATGGCTCAGGATCGCAATATGTCAAGGACCCGCTCTCCCCATATGAACCAACCCAAACTCTGTGATGATCATCTGAGGCCCTTATTCATGTGCCCCCTCCACAAAAGGTCCCGAGGGTGGTAACATGAGAATGGGCCTTTTCTGCAGTGAATGCTCTCCCCAGGAAGGCTCACCTGGTGCCTTCATTACATATCTTTAGATACCGGGGGCGGAACGAACTTCTCTCTATAACCAGACCTATGGCTGATTGACATTCTATGGCCTTTTAAATGTGTTTATGGGCGGGGGTTTTGGTACGTTTTTGTTAATTTGTTTTATTACGCATGTTGTGTTCTCATTTTGTATCTTTATGTTGTGGCCCACTCTGTAATTTTCAGATGATGGACAGTCTACAAATTCAATAAGTAGTAATAATAGTAATAATGAGGAGGCGGCCAGCCAAACATAACTCCACCAGAATTTTAGGAAGATGATACATAAGACTTGGAGGGATGACCTTTTTGTTGTTATGTTGAGTATAGTGTTTTGGGCTTTTTCTTGGCCAGTGCACTATTTAAATTTAGCTTTCCCGATGCCGTGTTTTGATTTGATCGTTGTGATTTTTTCATGAGTTTTATTCTGTTTTCTATTTGATATGTATTGAAAGCAGCCTTGGGGGCCTTGTGAAAGGTCAAAATGGTGAGACATAAAATACACAAATAACTAAGTAATAAACAGAATTAATGCTCATCAAAGGTTATATACACTTTTCGTGACTGAAGAGAGGCTGTTTCATGGGGGATGAAATATCACATATAATGGAAGAATCATTGTTTCACCTTTCAACAATCCCCTGTTCTTTTCACATCTTTCTTCAGTAAAAAAAAATACACCTTTTCCTAGATGTGTGGGTTTCATTGTTTGTTGAAATGTATTTCTCTAGATGCACTGGGAGGGATTAAACATTGTGCTATTATGACCACCCCACCAGTACAAACATTTCAGCTTGCCAGATAGTATAATCTCCTCTGCTATGCACTGTTTTGGGGTTCTCCTGAACCCCCTGAGCCAACTGAGGGGGGGCACACAGGGGGAAAAGTGTGGGTAAAACCCTGTGGTGCTGGCAGGACTTATGGTGCTGGCACCCACTAGCATAAACATTTAGCTTGGCCCACTTCTCAAGGTTCAGTTCTCTTGGCTTAGATCATTCAGAAGACCCAGTGTAGTATCAACTTGTCTCTCATCCTCTTGCCAAATCTTTCAGTGCAGGAGATAGCCAACATGGTGTCTTCCTGCCATTCTAAACTACTGAACCCATCATCCCTAACAATTGGTGGTTCTGGCTGAGGCCTATGGGAGTTGTAGTCCAACAACAGTTACAAGGCCACAGGTCTGCCACCCCTGGGAGTAGTGTGAAGCTCAACATTTTTGGGAGCTCCTTGATTGCTTCCATGTTGATATCCTGAATAAAGGGCAAAGCTGAGCTGCTGCTTCCTCCTCTAAGTGAGATACCCCTAAGCAAAGATGCCTTTCTGAGCTCATTAGAGGTAAGGGAACATTCTCCAAACCATAAATGACAAAATGTCTCCGCTGAAAGGCATGAAAGAAGAACCAGTCAATACAGGTGTTCATGTTAATTAAGGCAAACATTTGCACCTGTGTTGCCCTGCCATTTATCAATAGCCACTAAACTAAATGTTATTTAATCAGGTAATTTTGAATCCTTCACCACCACAAACATGACTTCGCAGGTCTTCCACAAATATCTGAAGTCTTCAGCTTCTGAGAGTTATTGATCTTTCCCTCTTCTCTTAAAGAAATCAATGTGAAAGTGCCATGGAGACTGTCAGAATGCTGGAAGCAATGATCTAATGCTTTGTCTTTCACTTGGCTGGTCATTCCACCAGGGAGAATTCTTAGAGGTACAAAGCTCCCAATAACTGCATCGCTTGTTTACAGCACATGCTCATTGCATTAGTAACCTCCAATAAAAAGAGGGCACAAAATGTCCCCTCTGACCTCCTTTTTCCAGCCCAAAACACAGCCTGGAAGAGAGTTCAGCTCTCTTTGTCATTTGAAGACTGTTTGAGCTGACAAAGTTTGATGAGCTCTACGTTGCTCAGATATACCTGTGGTAAGAATTCACTTCTGCACCACCTTGTTCATCACCCAGGTGAGGAACCACCTTTTAAATAAACCACAGAACCAAAGAAACTATTTTCGAGTCCAGCATCCAGATTAGGGACCCAGCGTTTATTGTAGCTATTGCTATAGGACAGAGTTTGCTCAACATGCCAGTTAAGAAGGTCTGGCCCGAGGCACTATATAAGCAAAAGCTTATATAATAGTTCAAACACAGCAAACAAAGAGTCGTAAAACATCTTCACGTACGTCAGGAAAGGTTACAGGCAGGGCTGGATTTAGGTTTGATGAGGCCCTAAGCTACTGAAGGTAAAGGGGCCCTTTACACATCCAGCTGTCCTTTGTCAACAACAAATTGTCGCTGTGTTTTGTGTTTAATATATGCTATATGGTAATTTATGGACCTAATAGGTATCTAAAGCCATTTACACATAACAAATAGGAGCCTACACAACACAAAACTTGCTGTATGTAGGTTTTATTTCATTTGTTTTTTAGCTTATATTTTGGAAATGTACACCCAGTTGTGTATTTTCCTTAAAAAAATTTTTTGGGGGGGGACCCAAGAGAGTGGGGCCCTAAGCTATAGCCTGTTTAGCTTATACGTAAATCCGGCACTGGTTACAGGCCATGAGATAGAAAACACGTTTCGCGCCTTCTTGCTATCCACTCACCCCACAATCACATTGGGGTTGACCAGAAGCACCTAGGCCTTTTGCCCATTTTAGGTATAGGGTGTCCCACATTGCTCTGGCAACCTAGTCTATGAGCAGTCTTTATTGACATAGTGTGTTCTCCCTGAAATGAGAGCATGTGTTGCCGTCGGGTCTGCCGAGCCATCCCTCTGTTGCCAGGCAGGGTTAAAAGGCTGACCTGGGGCAATGATTGGATGGCTGGGTTGCTGGGGCAAATTGCATGTTGCAATGTGGTGGGTGGGATCGAAGGCTTTAAATATTGGGGCACTCAGTTTATTGCTTTCTCTTTCGCTGAGTGCATTGGATCACCTGCCCGCCCGCCCGCCCTGAGTTGACCTTGCTATGCCTGTCATGGGGTCGTCTGTCGTTGGGGCAGGGGCCTGGTAGGAATTTTGTCCATATGGCTGATTGGCTGAGCCATTTAGTTTTTGCCTACTACATAGCAATTCGTCACAACTTGTAAGGTTGCGGTTAGGCATTGGTTATAAAAATTGGTTGGAGGAGGGGTAAGGATAGGCTGGGCCTGCCCCTCCAATGGTGGTGCGGAAGAGAATTCCATTAAAGGAATCCAGGGGCTTGCCACGATTTCGTCCAATCCCTGAAATGGGACCAGGGCCAGCAAGCCCTGAGGAGCATGTGGGTGAGCGGTGAGGGCCTGTGACTCAGCTCCATTGCTCCCCAATATTGTTTTCTCTTCACTGGCTTCCGAGGGAGTTCGGAAGGCAGTTCTGTCCCAGGCGGGGGGGGGGGGGAACAGATAGTCTTAACCAATGCCTAAGCAACCACTCACAGAGAGACTTCCGGGTTGGCGCCTCCGGCAATGGCGGAGCTCCTCCGATCGGGAGGAACTTGCTCCGTGAAAAGTAGGGTCTGAACCGCCACGGCGAAGGTGGAGACCCACAGAAATCACAGGCGGAAGAAGCCTGTGAACTTGGGATTCGGCTGGCACCATTCGCGCCTCCCCTACTCGCGGGGAAACCCTGTTTTGGGGATCCGGAGCGACGTTGGGTGAGTGGCGCGGTGCTTTGAATCGACTGCTTCTTTCACAGAGTGAAGCCGCATTGCTATTGTCGGAGAGCGCTGACTTTTTCCTGTGGACAATTGGACTTTAAACAACAACCCATGAGTAGAACGGAAAATTGGATTTTTAAATACCTTAATTTGGCAACAAACGGGGAAGGTTCAAAACAGGAAGTCCGCCTTCCCTTTTTGTAAATAGACTGAAGCAAAGAGGTTGCAAGCTAAGGTCTTGGAAAGCCTCATGTAAAGGAATAAATTTCCATCGATTGAAACTATTAAACCCCCCTTGGAAGCAGGGGAAGAGGGGGGAAATTGTGGACTGTGCAGCCTGCAGGAGAGAGTGACAAAAATTAAATTATCACTGCTCTGAACCCCTGGGAATGGGCTGCCAGCAGACTGACGTTTTGGAAGAGTTCATTGACAGCGAAAAACAGTCAGTTAACAAGAGAAATATATTGTTTCCATTGTCTGCTTCTGCGCTTTAAAAGGAAGAAAAAGTAACTGAAAAAGTAACTGAAAATTGAAACTATTTTTACTTTTGGAATTGTGTTGGATTGATACAAGTGGAGACTGCCCCCCCTTAGAGGGAGTCTTTGAAACTGTTACAAGAGTCGAGCTGAGGAATCCAGCTGTACGATAAGAATTGTGAGAACTAGAGATTGACCTTGGACAAGAATGTCGGCAGGAGAGACAATAGTGTCTGCACTTTGTAAGATAAGCCATCTGCTGGAACAGCTACATAATAAGACAGATGCTATGACTACTAAAATTGACATCTTAGGACTAAAAGTGAATACTAACACAGAAATAACTCAGGATGCGGCACAGGAATCTATTTTAACAGGGCAAATTGTTGAAAAGGAGAAAGTTGAGAAGGAGAAAGTTGCTGTTGCTGAACTTAAAGCAATACAAGGGGGAGCCTTAACCTCACAGAGGCAAATTGAGGATTACAAGTTGTGGCCCTTTATGATTGAAACGAGAAAAACTCAGATTTTGAAGATTGGAGCCTGGCCTGGACTGGAAAAGGAAAGTTGGAGAGATCCCCTTATGCAGGGACCAATTGACATTTGGGATATGGACTTGGGTCAGGAAGAGATCGGAGCTTTGGGGTCCTTTGGAGGAACCTTGAAACAAGATTTGAAATACTTTATGGATCCTAGTTTTAACTATGGAAATCTGGCTGACCTGTCGAGACGGAATAAAAGTACTGTTGGGTTGGAGCTTCCCCAAGATCTGCTTTTTAGAATTAAAGAATATGAAGAAGATTTGCAGAAGGGATGTGGAGAAGAATTAAGAGCCTCGGACATAAGATCTCCATGTTGATGGACTATATGGAATTGACGGAAAGGACTGGCAGAGGCCGAGACCAGGAAGAGGAGACGGTGAAGAAGATTGGAAAATTTAAAGTCTATATAGGGAAATTTTGTAAAATTTAAAACAAAACAAATTCCTTCCAGTAGCACCTTTGTAAAATTTAATGAGGGATAGAAAAATCTTGGAATGGAATTTTTTGACCTTAGTGGAAATACTTTAAGAGGTTAAGTGTAAATAGGTATATTAGTTTTAATGGGGAATAAGATTAAAAATATTTTAAGATAAAGGATTTGCTGAGATAACTTATAGAAGTGGAACACAAAAAGGGAGGTGAGAGGAGGTCAAAGAAACAAGGGAATGAAAAATAGATTATGGTAAAGGTATGATGTGTGTTTTTAAATTGTTTTTGTTTTGCTCTGTTTAGTTTATTGTGTTTATTTTTTTATAATATTTATTAAATTTTTGTTTAACAATAAAGATATATAAAAAAAACCATACCAAATTCAGATATCCTCATTTCATAAACATCCTTGGACTTCCTCACGCCTCTTGTTCCTACTCTCTAAACTCATAAGTTTTACCAGCAAATTATTAACTTAATTTAATTTATCTATTAAAATTTCCCAATATTCAAATCTCAAATTTAATCTTTTAAGTTTCTCTTGTCAAAGATTGATTATAAAGTACCATTTATCCACAATTTATCTTATTTTTCAATTACATTAACTTTTACACATATAAATTATTAATTTGTTGGAGCCCTGATGTTACAGATCCTACATTTTTCTTAACATTCATGCAGTTTACAATGCTTTTGTAGATAGTCTTTAAACTTCTTCCAGTTCTCCTCCTCCAATTCTTCTCCCTGGTTTCGGTAGTTTATTGTGTTTAGATGTTAAGGTTGTGTTTTGCATTGTCTATATTGTACTGGGTTTTTTTTTGGTTCCTTTTTTCTTTTTCTTCTTTTTTGTAAGTTTTAAAAGTAATAAATATCATTTTTTTAAAAAGCAACCACTCACAGATATGTATTTTAATAAAGTTGTGGCCAAAATTATGCCAAAAACCTTAAACAAAAATTATGTGTGAGTTATGAGTTATTTGAGGGGTGGCTTGGGGACCTCGACACGCAATTCTCCACCTATCTTTCAGGAAACTTCCAAGGATTTCTGATTAACACCCTGGTACTAACTCAGGAAAACATCCTGCCATCTGGGCTACTTTCAGGGTTAGGTAAGGAGAGATAGAATGCAGCCTAAGAGGAAGAGACTCACAAATGAGAACACACAAAACTCAAGCCTAATGCATTCTATCTAAGAGTTAAATGCAATTAAAGTGAAACATTACTAAAATAATAAAAAATGTACACCTTGGGACACTAATTCTTTTATCATACCTCAAACTGCGGCTCAGCAAGGCTTTGCCTACTTAGTCTTCCCAAACATACATTTTGTGTCTTTGTGTATGTGGTGTGTTGCAAAGACTTCGTGTCATGCAAATTAACATCCCACTGGGCTAATTTGATCCCTTTCCCTCTTAATTTATCCACAGGTATAGTTTTATGATTAAAATAAATCATGGAGCATAATGCTTGACTGAGAAACTTAATGTGCTTGGATCCCTGATGATCTATTCTTTTCTAAAAGTGCAAAATTATCCTATGGAAATGTACATATTATACCTTCAACTCTGTTTAGTGCAATATTGACAAAATAAGGCCACCACTGAGAAAGAATTAGACGGTTCCCCCTGCTTTCATTACCCTGCCCTGCATTCCATTCTGATTTTTTTGCTTCAGTTTGGAAAAAAATTCTAAAGGTACTTCCCAAACTGTGCCACCTACAGTTTGCTTTCACCTTCCCCTGCTCTGTGTTACAGATACCCATCTGTGCACTGAAAAATAATTGCAGTTTTGATGTAATTGTACATGTGACTCTTCTTATGCCATATTTTATTGAATCGAACTGCTGACTCCAGGGTAAACCTACAAAGATATGACAAGTCTGGGGTGATTTCCAGTTTTCCAGAAGTTGGTGTGACCTTTAAGACACCAGCAAAGAAGGGCTTCTATATTCCAATCCCCTCTGGCTTTCGGTACCCCAGCTGGGAGGTCAATTAGCTTTGATGTGGCTTTAGACTTGAAACGGTTTAAATAATGCAAAATGCTAAGCATTACATGAAGCTCCCTTATCAGCTAAAAGATTGATTCCCTCAGCTTTTCTCCTCTGGGTTGGAAGTTTCTGCCCCACCCCCACCCCCCTAGAAACCGAGGTCATCCAACGATGTTGAAAGCTGGGAGATTCAGGGCAGGCAAAAGGGAGCACTTTTTCACATAGCTTGCAGCTAAACTATGAAATTTGTTATCAGAAGATGTAGTGATCACTGCTGACTTAAATGGCTTTAAAATATGCTTCAATGCATTTCGGAGAAAAATGGCTACTACTAGGGGTGGGCAAATCTGTCAAGTTTGGTCCTCCAACTTTCTCATTTTCCCAATCTTAAATTCAATTGGCATTTAAAAAATAAAATCCTCATGAAAATTCACCAGCATTTTAGTGCAAATTTCTCCTAATAAACATATTTTGGGGTATGCAGTTTTGACTAATATATATATATATACATTTTGCAAACAATTTCCCTTAATAGGATGACTCTATTGATTTTCATTTGATTTGATTTCTGTGCCACTTTCCATTCCGATGAATCCCAGAGTGGCTTACAAACAATTAGCAATAATAACATGGTATACAGTGGTACCTTGGGTTAAGTACTTAATTCGTTCTGGAGGTCCGTACTTAACCTGAAACTGTTCTTAACCTGAAGCACCACTTTAGCTAATGGGGCCTCCTGCTGCTGCTGCGCCGCCGGAGCCCGATTTCTGTTCTTATCCTGAAGCAAAGTTCTTAACCTGAAGCACTATTTCTGGGTTAGCGGAATGTGTAACCTGAAGTGTATGTAACCTGAAGTGTATGTAACCCGAGGTACCACTGTAACGTCGTAAGAACAGAACAGGATCAACCCCATAATGAACAAATCAACAGCAAAATATTTACAATCTATAAAACACTTTTAACAAGCCACCAAATAAAAAAATAAGATAAACATCACAATTGCAGCACATCATATTATATAACTAACAAATTAATAAGGCAATTATAATCTATAGAACAATACTCGCTAGTATTGTTGCCATACGTTCGGAATTTTCTGGACATAGCTGGAATGTGGCAGTCATTAGCAGTGTCTGGGAAGAAACCAACAACCTTGTCCCTCCCCTCAACAACAAAAAAAACCCTCAACAACTATTGTGTCTGAATTCTCCCTTTTTGAAATATGACAACCCTATATTAGCAAAAAAGGGACACGGGTGGCACTGTGGGTTAAACCACAGAGCCTAGGACTTGCTGATCAGAAGGTCGGCGGTTTGAATCCCCGTGACGGGGTGAGCTCCAGTTGCTCAGTCCCTGCTCCTGCCAACCTAGCAGTTCGAAAGCACATCAGAGTGCAAGGAGATAAATAGGTACCGCTCCGGCGGGAAGGTAAATGGCATTTCCTTGTGCTGCTCTGGTTTGCCAGAAGCGGCTTAGTCATGCTGGCCACATGACCCGGAAGCTGTACACCGGCTCCCTCGGCCAATAAAGTGAGATGAGCGCCGCCACCCCAGAGTCGGTCACGACTGGACCTAATGGTCAGAGGTCCCTTTACCTTTACCTTTATATTAGCAAAATAACAACTAAAAAGCAAGCTAAACACTATGAAGTTCATTCACACACACTCCCCTCCCCCAATGACTCATAATCTTTTGCTCTATTCAGTTCATTAAAATACATGCACCTCCATCATACAGGAGGCCCCTGAGAAACACCTACAATGGAACTATAACTTATTAGTTGTTAGGTAAAGGTAAAGGTAAATGTAAAGGACCCCTGGAGGGTTAAGTCCAGTCAAAGGCGACTATGGGGTTGTGGCGCTCATTTCACTTTCAGGCCAAGGGAGCCGGCATTTGTCCACAGACAGCTTTCCGGGTCATGTGGCCAGCATGACTAAACCGCTTCTGGTGCAAGAGGACACCATGACGGAAGCCAGAGTGCATGGAAACACCGTTTACCTTCCCACCACAGTGATACCTATTTATCTACTTGCACTGGTGTGCTTTCAAACTGCTAGCTTGGCAGGAGCTGGGTCAGAGCAAGGGGAGCTCACCCTGTTGCGTGGATTCAAACCACTGACCTTCTGATCGATAAGCCCTAGGCTCTGTGGTTTAACCTACAGTGCCACCCGTTAGTTATTAGGTTAAACTTGTGGTCTGTCCTTCTGACAAGTCATGTTCAAGGCCGTCACCAATGATAGCACAAATATAGCAAAATGCCACCATCTTCAGGTCATTGGACTTATTCAGCCGCTGCTCACGGGGCCCGTGCCGCTCTTCTCAATGGTAGTTCATATTGGGCACCCGCCAGGACCTTCACCCATCCAGGTGGGTCACTGCCAACCCCCAGATTCTCTGTTGTTGCTCTTCTTTGCCACCCTATCATTGCTTGTTCACTTGCCTTATCTAAGCATTCAAATGGTAGCAAGTGAGGAGATGGAGCTATGTCCTCCATTGAACTTGTGCCTAGGGTTGTATGGATTGGGTCCAAGAAAAGAGGTCAAGCAAATGGGCAGTGGAAGGCATCCGTGAGAAGCAGATGGACCCAGGCAAGGAGAGGGACACTGAAGGCATCTTCCTTGAGGGCCCTGCAAATGCTAGAGCTAGCAGTGCAGCTAACTAATACACACACACACACACACACTGCCCTATACCCACAGGTCTTAGGGCAGTTCACAAGATAAAATCACAAAATACATAATCAAAATGAAAACAAAAACACCCCCCTAACAAATTTTAAAAGGGCATTGGATATCACTCAGCTGAAGGCCTGGTTAAAAAGGAATGTTTTTGCCTGGTGCCTAAAGGTGTATAGGGATGCGGGTGGCGCTGTGGGTTAAACCACAGAACCTAGGATTTGCTGATCAGAAGGTCAGCGGTTCGAATCTCCGTGACGGGGTGAGCTCCCGTTGCTCGGTCCCTGCTCCTGCCCACCTAGCAGTTCAAAAGCACGTCAAAGTGCAAGTAGATAAATAGGTACCGCTCCGGCGGGAAGGTAAACGGCGTTTCCATGCAATGCTCTGGTTCACCAGAAGCGGCTTAGTCATGCTGGCCACATGATCCAGAAGCTGTACGCCGGCTCCCTCGGCCAGTAAAGCTAGATGAGTGCCGCAACCCCAGAGTCGGCCACAACTAGACCTAATGGTCAGGGGTCCCTATACCTTAAAGGTGTATAATGAAGGAGCCAGGCGAACTTCCCTGGGGAGACCATTCCACAGATGGGGAGCCACTGCAGAAAAGGCCCCTTCTCATGTTGGTAACCTCCATACCTCTTGTGGAGGAGGCACACGAAGAAGGACCTCAGAAAATGATCTCAGGGTCCGGGTAGGTTCCTATGGGAAGAAGCAGTCCTTGAGGTATTGCGGTCCTGAGCCATTTAAGGCTTCTGGGCCAAAAACAGTACTTTGATTTTGGCCCGGAAACTAATTGGTAGCCAGTGCCGTCGGATGAGCAATGGTGTAATATGCTGAAACCGTCTACTAAGACCACAGTGTTTCTTTTTCCTTTTCCCCATGTTTTGTTCCCTTTGCATCTTCTTTTCTCTTGCTCATTGTCTTCAATGAAAACAAAATTTTCAGTCACTCTCCAGGGGCCCAAGGCTGTAACAACAGGGACATAATTAAATGATTAGCAAACTTCTTTCTCGCCAATACTTTTGTACTACGCAGAAGGGGGTTTATGTTTTTCAAAACTTCAAGTATTTGTTTTAATTGTGTAATTGTGTGTTGTTGTTTTTAAAAAAGATTTCTCCCTGTCATTTCTATTACCCTTTGTTGTCATTATGAAAATTTTTCAATACAAATTATTGACACCAGACACTGCAGATAATTATAAAAGTTTTGTATCCTGATCAATACTTTATAATTACAATAAAGGAATACAATTAACTTCACTACTTTTGTCTAATATTTTACTGTCTCTCTCTCTCTCTCTCTCTCTCTATATATATAAGGTATATAGTCTTCCAAATATATTTATCTTTCATTACAGTTCCTGCACCTGGGTATCATTTGTTAATTAGTTGTGATATTACTGGGACTTGTTTTTGTTTCCAATACTTTGCATAAACAAGCGGCAAAAAATAGATGGAATCTAAGTTATTTTTCTACCTACTTTGGAATCCCTTCAAATAATCTAGCAAGCTGGCATCTTGGGCTCAAACGGCAAATTATTCTTTAGTATATCATTAATAATTAGGGATGGATTGGTTTATCGCCAGACTGTGTTAATTTTGCATGCATTTTTTTCTGCATAACTCTGTGAATCTGTGTGAAAATCTGTAATATTGAAATACATATTTTATCACACAATACATATTCAAACTTATAATGTATTTCAATGCACACATTTCTAAACATCTCAAGAGGCATATTTTTATGTATCTTTGCACATCTCTCCCTGCCTCCCCCCCCCCCCAAGAATTGCATCACAAATTTTGGAGAAGTGCAAAGTCTGAAGAGCAATTCTATTTCAAACAGTGTATACCGTATTTTTCGCACCATAGGACGCACCGGACAATAGGACGCACCTTGTTTTAGAGGGGGGAGAACAAGAAAAAAAAATTCTCTCCCTCTCTGCCCAGCACCCCTTCAGCGAAGCGGCAGGAGGCGCTGCGCAGAGAGGGGGATAATTTTCCCCATCTTGTTTTCCCGCTCTCACTCTCCAGGCTTCAGGTTCCTTTCGACCTGCTCTTTGGGGCTGGTGGGGGAAGCCCACCACCAGCCCCAAAGAGCAGGTCAGGGAGCAGCGGAAAGGCGCAGCGGAGAGGCTGCTGCCATAGCCGCGCTTCACCTCTCCAGCTGGGAGAGGGTCGCGGGGCTATGGCTTCTTCGCTCCATAGGACGCACACACATTTCCCCTTCATTTTTGAAGGGGAAAAATTGCGTCCTATAGAGCGAAAAATACGTAACTGCAGAAAGTGTGAATTAAGTCAGTTTGCTTTAAATGGGGGGTGGGGGTGGACCAATTCTCTTCAATCCCTGTTCATTATTTGGTTGGATACAAGTAGGGAAATCAGAGAATTCTGACAGAAACAAGAACAGAAATAGCCAGTGTTCCCTTATATGTGCCTTGTCTGGAATGGAAATCAAATGAAGGAAACGACGAAGCTGGCATATGAAGCCCCTTCTATAATTTTGAGGGGGAAATGTAACCAGTCCACTTTAATTTCTTTTAATTGCTATGCTTCAGCAGCCAGTCATTTTGGGGGAAACATGTAGAATGTTTATTCCTTTATTTTAAATGGACTCTTACATTGCAAGGCTTTATATGTCTACCCAGACGTAAGTTCCACTGAATTCAATGGAGCTGACTCCCAGGTAACTGGGTAAAAATTGGGCAGCCTTACACTGCAACTCTAAGCATTTTTGCTCAGAAGTAAGTCCCATTGAGTTCAGTAGGATTTACTCTGGTATGTTCCGGATCATTCTCCAAATTTCTATTATTATTATTATTATTATTATTATTATTATTATTATTATATCCCACCTATTTCCTAACAGGGACTCAAGGCAGCTTACAGCTAAAATTTTATTTCATTGCATTTATCTGTGAAAGGCGTTGCACATTTTTCCTTTACAACAATCCTGTGAGGTAGGTTCGGTGGAGAGGTTGTAATTGGCTCAAGGTAGAGAGTTGTCAAAGTGTACACATTTACTGTATAGTAAAGAAATATTATGATTAGATATAATAATTTCAGCAGCAACGGGGTGGGAGCTATGGCACAAATACTTTTTTAGGTTTTTTTTTCAAATTATGGTCCATGTTATCTGATATGCTAGAAGAGAAGAGCAATTGCTAAATAAAGAGATCAGTCCTGTAATGGGCAATTTCATAGCTCCATCTCTTGAATGCGTCATAATCTTCATATCTGCACTTTGCTGTCAGATAGGGCCTCATTAACCACAGAGACATTGCTCAGATAAGTTGAAAAAATTATAGTGTGAAATAGTTTCTCTCCCTTTCTCTTTCTCTTTCTCTTTCTCTATCTCTCTCTAGCCGACAGCTCCAGGCACGAACACATATGGTACTGGTACTTTGACTTTTCAGTGTCGCATGATTAAAAGAGCCTTAGCATTTTACGAGGAGAGCCAAGACTTGTAATGCTTATTTGATGCCAGCTGAGCACTAATCATGATCCTCTACTTCCATATATACCTGGATCACAGTAGGGGTCAGAAAAAAGGAGACACTATTCCCAATGCACCATTGAGGGCATGCTGGGGTCTCTCACGTTACGATTTAGTAGGAATAAATCGCAAACCAAGTCATAAGGAAGTCTTCATTAAATGCCACTCAAACAGAATGTTAAACGAGAAAGCACAATCCATCCCAAGGGATGCATGTGCCTATTGTGTTACCTACCAATAGACTCTTAGGACGCGGGTGGCGCTGTGGTGTAAACCACTGAGCCTTGGGCTTGCCGGTCAGAAGATGGGCAGTTCAAATCCCTGCAACGGGGTGAGCTCCCATTGCTCGGTCCCAGCTCCTGCCAACCTAGCAGTTTGAAAGCACGCAAAAAAAGGTGCAAGTAGATAAATAGGTACCACTCTGGTGGGAAGGTAAACAGTATTTCCATGCACTGCTCTGGTTTTGCCAGAAGCAGCTTAGTCATGCTGGCCACATGACCCAGGAAAACTGTCTGCAGACAAACGTTGGCTCCCTCGGCCTGTAAAGCGAGATGAGGACCACAACTGCAGAGTCGTTCGTGACTGGACTTAACTGTAAGGGATCCTTTACCCTTTTTTTTACCAATAGACTTCTGGATCAAATTCAAGGTGCTGGATCTTAGCTACAAAGTCCTGCATGTCTTAGGTCACATAACCAGGAGGCCATCTCTTCCAATATCAGCTTACAAGCCAGCTGTGGTCAGGTGATCAAGCTGTGCATCATACACCTTTGCTGATGCTTTGCATTTTTCATTCATATGTGGTATGTATGTGGGCATGCATGCCATTTAATGGTATGTATGCCATTTTATTTATTTATTTATTAAAAAATACAATTGTAGGCAAAAACAACAACAACAACCCAATTTCATATTTAAGGGTAAGGTCACAGCCATCTGAAAGTGTTCAAGTCCCCCTTCTCCAACAATCAATCCAAGCTTTGAGGAGGGGCTCATCCAATCTCTGAAACCATAGACACATACACAAATCACTGGGGTGAATACATTGGTCCAGCACTAATTACGTTCAATGCTAAATTGTGCTTCAGTGGATTCCAGTTTTGCTGATCATTTTAATAAGCACATAATATGTTCACATACTCAGTCCCTGTAACTAGATGCCCTTCCTGCAAGGGACAGCCATTTTCTCAGCAAGAGAACGATGAGAAAGCCATATTTTTGCAAGATTAAACCTCCATGCTGGAATGATTTATGCATCAATAAAACCAAACAAAAACTAATTGAGTAGGGTGAGACTACCAAAAATTATGTTTGCAATGGGGGAAAAAACCCCAGAAGTAGAACTAATTACCCTAGTTCAGTGTTCCGTTTAGCTATAATTCTACAGTCAATTAGTATTCTGCTTAATTGTACAATTAATGAACATATAAATTAAATTCATAGTTTATTTCTACCACTAAATTAGTTATTTGAATTGCCTCTGTAAAAAATAGAAAGCCAAAACACATGCGATTCAGTGAACACATTATTAAAATGACTCCAGCAAAGTCACTTCTAGACATTGCTTAATTGTTAAACAATTACCCTCCGATTATTGTTAGATCCTGGCTCATGTTATTGGAAAATAATTTAATTTCCTCCTTTCCCCAGGAACAAACAGCTACCAATTCTACAAAAATTAAATCCCTTCCTTCCTTTTTCTTGGGTCTCTAAGATTTAAATATATTCTGATGGTCCCTAAAAGTAGATTTCTTCATATCCCCCCAAGTTGTAATTTTTGCACTTGCTTTGCTATCTTGGGACAGATGTGGGGAACACTTGGTGCTCCAGATGTTGGCCATGATTGCTGGGGCTGATGGGAGCTGTAGTTCACCAACAACTTTAAGGCCAGAGTTCCCCACACCTGTGTTAAAAGGCACACCGAATTACAGGAGGATCTGCAAAAGGCAGGTTTTCTCAATTGTTGTTGTTTAGTCGTTTAGTCGTGTCCGACTCTTCATGACCCCATGGACCAGAGCACGCCAGGCACCTCCTGTCTTCCACTGCCTCCCGCAGTTTGGTCAGACTCATGTTCGTAGCTTTGAGAACACTGTCCAGCCATCTTGTCCTCTGTTGTCCCCTTCTCCTTGTGCCCTCCATCTTTCCCAACATCAGGGTCTTTTCCAGGGAGTCTTCTCTTCTCATGAGGTGGCCAAAGTATTGGAGCCTCAGCTTCAGGATCTGTCCTTCCAGTGAGCACTCAGGGCTTTCCTTAAGAATGGATACGTTTGATCTTCTTGCAGTCCATGGGACTCTCAAGAGTCTCCTCCAGCACCATAATTCAAAAGCATCAATTCTTTGGCGACCAGCCTTCTTTATGGTCCAGCTCTCACTTCCGTGCATCACTACTGGGAAAACCATGGATTTAACTATACAGATCTTTAATGGATCACTGCCTTGCTGTGGCAAAGGGCTTGAATAACTCAGAGAAGCTATGAGCTATGCCGTGCAGGGCCACCCAAGATGGACAGGTCATAGTGGAGAGTTTTGACCAAACGTGATCCACCTGGAGCAGGAACCAGCAAGCCACTCCAGTATCCCTGCCAAGAAAACTCCATGGAAAAAGGCAACAGGCATATTCTCAATTACCAAACTAATTATTGGTTATTCACACAGGCATTGACACCACTCTGTAATTAGTCACAATGGCTCAAGAGAAGCACCCTAGATACTGAGCTTGCAACTGAGACTGGCATCCTCACAGTGAGTTTCCAAAATTTCTAAACCCACCAGAAGCATATAAATCAGAGATCAGCTCAAATCTGAATTCAGGTCCAAAATGAGCATGCTTGAATTAGCGCTTGCTGTCAATTACATGTAGGATAAGGTTATGAATGGCTACTAGTCATGATGCTTATGTTTTTCTGCCTCCACAGTCAGAGACAGAAATACTTCTGCATACTAGCTGCTGGAAAGCACAGGAGGAGAAAGCAGAGGCAGATTTAGGGGACCATTTCGGTTGAACTGGGCACAGAGCCTTGGGGCCACCGCAACTTATTTAGAATAGAGCATGAGAAGTGTGCAGGGGGGCACTAAATTTTTGCATTGCACAGATCGCCACTGAAATTTCAGACCCCAAACTCCGCCACTGGGAGAAAGTGATCTTGTACTGGGGTCCTGGCATCTGGTTGGCCACTGTGAAAACAGGATGTTGGACTAGATAAACAATTTGCCCAATTTGCTCATATGTTATTTTCTCCCTATTGGAATGAAGACACAAGACAGGAGATTGAGATTAAGGGTCACAGATGTATTAATATTGGATTAATGCAGTTCAGGCAAGCTAACCATTGTGGGAATTTTAGGTTAAAAAACCTCCTGCCAGCTGGATGACCCATGGCTTTCTTCTTCTGCCCCCCCCTTCAGAAATAGCCCAGTACTGCTGGCCTGAGTTTAGTGGGCTTGATCTTCCCAGGTATGACATTCTTTTGAACCAGTCAACAAGAACAGGTAGGCAGGCGATCTGATTACCTTGCTTGCTTTGCCTACAGCCAAAGGAAAAGCAAAGCCAGTTAAATGGTAATTTCAGATCCAGAACTATAAAAAATTAGGTGAAGAGGGAAGGACCCAAGCCCATTTTTTGGGGGGGGGAGTACCCAGCAGCCCTCTGAAGTGATGACTCGCTGTGTTGTTGTTTAGTTGTTTAGATGTGTCTGACTCTTCGTGACCCCATGGACCAGAGCATGCCAAGCACTCCTGCCTTCCACTTCCTCCCACAGTTTGGTCAAACCTATGCTGGTAGCTTCCAGAACACTGTCCAACCATCTCATCCTCTGTCGTCCCTTTCTCCTTGTGCCCTCAGTCTTTTCCAACATCAGGGTCTTTTCCAGGGAGTCTTCTTTTCTTATGACGTGGCCAAAGTATTGGAGCCTCAGCTTCAGGATCTGTCCTTCCAGTGAGCACTCAGGGCAGATTTCCTTAAGAATGGATAGGTTTGATCTTCTTGCAGTCCACAGGACTCTCAAGAGTCTCCTCCAGCACCATAATTCAAAAGCATCAATTCTTCAGTGATCAGCCTTCTTTATGGTCCAGTTCTCACTTCCATACACCACTACTGGGAAAACCATAGCTTTAACTATACTGACCTTTGTTGGCAAGGTGATGTCTAGCTAAGCCCATACTAACCAAAATAATGGGTAGACACTATGCCAAATGTGAAGAAGTGACTGCTGGTATCACTGCCTTAAATAGGCAGCATGACGCTGGCCATTTTGACTCTGTGGCTTCAACTTCCCCACCATCTGGCCACTAACAGGGGAGGGTGCAAATCTGCCCCCAGGTATCTGTTGGTTTCTGCTCTCTTCACTGTGCAGCGAAATGCTTGTCACAAGACAATGTTTACATTCCACAGTCAATTGCTGTTGGGTTTTCCCACGGGAAAGGGAGACTGGATGTGACGTACACTGGTTTCCTGTTTTTCACTGTTCTTTTTGCAGTTCAGTGTGTGTTGTTTCTCTCCGTGCTTTAGAGGAGAGAGAATGTTTTCTCTGCTCCGGCAGAGGCAAGATGTTTTTCTGTAATCTACCAGCTTTGAAAGGTAAATAAAGCAATATGGAGTATGTGGCACGTACTCCTCATCCTTCCGCTGTGCAAGGGACGCTGCTCATCACCAACAGGTCAAGCAGGCTTCTGAATCTCAACAGGAATAAGGCAAGAATTGAAGTGCTGCACAAGGTCCAATGGCTGCATCATGTTCCAGTGTCTTGCAATCTCAATGTGGGCCAGAGTTGATAGGAAACCATTTGACACTGTCTTACTCTGAATTCAGTGACATTCCAGCACAAGCTGCTTCCATTAGAGTTTTTAATCCAAGCAGACACACAGAACCCAGAGCCATCCTTTGGCTTAGCAATGGGGACAGAAGACAATGTATGGGATGAAAAGGTCCAGATGGGAGGAGGGCCATTCTGAGCTATGCCTGTCAATTTGAAGTCTGGTAAGAGAACATCACAGTGCTCTGCTGAACAACAGTAGAATCGGTAAGCATACTTTGCTGAAGCACACAACTAATGTTGTACTGCACTGTTCAAGAAGCGGTAACTATTACAAGCAAGCCTCAACTTCCATTTTGAGTTGTTGAAAGTGGTTTGGGGCATTCAGGTGATGTTTGAAGAGCTTTTTATTCATCGTGAACAATAAATATTCAAGGGGTAAAACAAACTTTACATTCTGCTATAGATTTATGTGTGTGCATGTTCCCACCCCCGTCCCCAAGTGCGCCACGGTAGCGGCACATCTTGGAGAACATCTGAGGGAGACCTCTAGTAGCAAGCATGTTTGTGCTGCCGAAAGGATAGCTTTTATCTATTGACTTCAGAAAGCAAAGACCTCTTTCGCTGAAGATGTACTGCTTCAAAACATGATACTTCTTTTCCTTTGAGCTTTCTACTGTTTTTTGCCTTGATTGTGAACCGAGACCCAGCGTTAGAACAGTGTAGTTAAGACAAGAGCATTGTTGTTGTTGTTTGAAAGGGTAGGGGGAGAAAAATTGCTTGTGTATCACATCCAAACAAACCTTTTCGCTTTGGAATGTGTTCCCAAGGATCACGGACACTCTTCAGCAAATAAATCCAAGCAATCAATGCTTGAATGAAGTGACAGAGAGACAGGACTAAGTAAAGGGGAATGGAGAAAAAAATAAAAAACAAGGTTGTTGGAGCAGAGAAATCATAGGTCAAAGGTGGGAAGAGAAATTCAGATAATGAAAGACGAGAGCTTCCGGCATAGTCAAAGTAAGCATAGACGAAGAAACCACTTGTGTTCTTTGACCCTTCTCAGCCTTCCTTTCCTAAAAGACTTTGTGGTTGTCCCCAAAGATTCCATATTCTGTTTCTACTTATCTCCAGTGAATACCAAACATTAACTTTTAAAGCAGGGATAGGGAATGTTTATCAGCAAAAGGAGACATTCTCTTGTGGACAAACTGATGCAGGCAACATGCCAGTGGTGGGAGACACCAGAGGCGAATGTGGGTGGAACAATGAATATGAATTTCACATTTGTGTAGCTTGCTTGCTTTCTTTCTTTCTTTCTTTCTTTCTTTCTTTCTTTCTTTCTTTCTGGCATTTGTGCTGCACAGTCTTCAGCCCAAAAGCCTCCCAGAACACCTTACACACAATCAATTAAAACAAGACTGGTTTTTCAATCTTAAATTCAGTTTTTCACTTAAAATAAAAATAAAGTCCTCATGAAAATGAGTCAGCACTTTGGTGATACTTTATGCTAATAAATGCACATGTGTATGCAAAAGCATAATTTAGCCTTTAAATGTGAGCTGAATCAAATTTTCTCCTTTATCCCAAATCAACTGAGGAATTGGACACTCCTGCTTAACACCACACCTTCTTGCTCCTTCCGCAGCTCACCACCTCCACCTGGGGGAGAGAGAGTAATGGGTTTTCTGTACTGCCTCTCCAATCCAGAGATGTCTTGAGAGAGCAGATGGAGGCAAGCAATACCTGCATTAGCGGGAGGTGGTACTTTCCCTCTGACACCAGCCCAGCCTTGTGTCTCAGTCATTCTCCAGTGCTGGGAATCTGAAATGCTTGACAGCTATCCCTTTCAGTAGCAGACAATATACCTCATTGGGGTGCCCTCAGGGCAGGGCTTTGAGGCAGAGGCCCAGCACCCCACTCAGCATAATGAGCATGCCTCAGTGAAGTGATGCACATTGCCATCTCAAGCAGGGTATAAAACATAGCCAATTGTCAGGGATGATGGGGACTGTAGCCCAAGAACATCTAGAGGGCGCCATATTGACTACCTTTATTCCAGTAGTGGTTGGTGCCCAGCGGGAAGGCAGAGAGACGAACAGAAGCTGGAGCCAAAACCTGATGACAGGCAGGGTCATCTTCCTGCCTGCTGGCTTCCACAAAAACAACCCTGAGACTTTAAGGAAGAGAGAGGTAGCTGGTAATGCATCTCCCTGGACCAGTTATAAGGAGGAGAGCAGACAGGTTATGGCTGCCTAAGGGCAGACTGAGGTTGGTGGAGCAATTGCCCCATTTGACCCAGCCTCTACTGCCTTGATCTGCAGAGAGGATGGCATTAAGCCCCAAGTCTAAAATTGCCTATCTGCAGCACATTGTACTTCATTGGTCTCATTTTTTAGTTTGGTGTGTGTGTGTGTGTGTCTGTCTGTCTGTCTGTCTGTCTGTCTCTCTGTCTGTCTGTCTCATTGTTTTAAACCTTTTTGCTGTTGTATTGTACATTTTCTTGAGTTGCTTTTCTGGGAGGCAATTAATAAATTAATAAGAAGAATATGTCCAGTTCAGTAAACATTATGTTCCTTATGTCTCCCAACTTATCAAAAAGGTAATGGATGCTGGCGTGTCAGCAGGGCAGACCTCTGTTTCAGCCAGGTACAAGCCAGGTACCTCTGAGCCCTGTTCACAGAATGAGTCCAACTGCTTCACTGGTCTCTGGCGCTAATGATAAGGCCTCTGGACGAAGATGCCATCTAAGGAACAGTTTTTAATCTTTGATCTGATTTCCATCCATATGGATTTTCCAATGCAAAAACAAACAAAAAAAACAAACACAGCTCAAGGAACCCTCGTGGTTTGGTTTTAATCATTCAGTAGCCTGGGAAAGGGGGAGGGAGGGAGGGAGACACACACACACACAGAGAGAGAGAGAGAGAGAGAGAGAGAGAGAGAGAGAGAGAGGCAGGCTTGTGGGAATTTGCTGATGATAACAAAACTACAGGTCAATAAAATGAAGAGAGAATAATATAAATTCACAGAGAATGGGATAGTGAAAGAAGGAACTTAGAAGAGGGAGGGATTTGTTATACAGTGCAGCTTATTGTAAAATAATGCAGCAAGGGACGTAAAACTGGAAGAGGAAATATTCTCTCAATTCAGAGTGTAACATGCCTATGAAGAAAAGACGTAGAAGCATCAGCTATCAGCGCCGGGTGTTAACCCCAGCGAAGCCTGGCAACCGGCTAAGTGCCAGGTTTCATAGATGGGGAAAGGTACAAGGAGAAAGGCAGGCAGGTATGGAGAGAACTTGGAGGCAGAAATTAATGAAGACTTGCTTAAGAATTCTGTCTAGGGTTCTGCAATACCGGTAATTAGGGGAGGGGAGGTGCAGCAAGGGGCTCCAAAAGTGCTTGTTGGAGAACAAGGTTGCAGATTAATTAAGTGAGGTTTTAAGACTGTAGGGTGAACTCTGCCATCATTTACATCAGAATAAACCCAGAGATATCATGCCAGAGCTTCTGGACACAGTGCTTGAAAATGTAACTAGCCATTCAGAAAGATCACATAGTACAACCTTCCCAAGGCTGCGTTAGTCCAGAATGCAAATGCAGAACCACATTTTGTCTGAACAGGCTCTTCACTCCCTCCTGCCACCCCAAAATGCACACAATCTGAATGTGAAAGCTAGGGTGTCCACAGCACGGGGACACACAGAAAGGTCTTCTATATTGTACAGCAAGTATGGGGAACAAATTTGAGGTAGAATCCTAATTGTTTAGCAATGGCGCCACCCCCTTCCAACAAGCTGGAACATATGCAGAGGAGGGTGACCAAGGTGATCAAGGGTCTGGAAACCAAGCCTTATGAGGAGTGGTTGAGGGAGTTAGGGATGTTTATCTTGGAGAAGAGGTGACTGAGGGGAGATATGGTAGCCATCTTCACTGTCCCATGGAAGATGGAGCGAGCTTGTTTTCTCCTGCTCTGGAGGAAAGGGTTCAAACCAATGGCTTCAAGTTACAAGGAAGGAGATTCTGGCTAAACATCAGGAAGAACTTTTTGACAGTAAGAGCAGTTCGACAGTGGAATGGACTCCCTCAGAAGGTGGTGGACTCTCCTTCCTTGGAGGTTTTAAAGCAGAGGTTGGATGGTCATTTAGCATGGATATTTTAGTTAAGATTACAGCATTGCAGGGGATCGGACTAAATGACTCATGGGGGTACATTGCAACTACAATTCCATGATTCTATGTATTTCGAAATGTGTGGTTTGGATCTCCACATTCCTGGGTTCCTTGTTCACTGATACAGATAAGATTAGGGTTGGTCAAATCTGCCACTTTCAGATTCTCCCAGTCTCTCTCTCTCTCTCTCTCTCTCTCTCTCTCTCTCTCTTCACCAATTATAACTTCAGTTTGCCGCCTTCCATATCCATTTGTGACCTGCATGCATTGTTTTATTAATGCATTTGTGTTATTTTGGACAAGAAATTCCACATAATTTAATGTTTTTTGTGCATCCTTCCCACTAATATATGCACTTTCATGCACACTTTCCCTTATTTTTATGCATTTTGTGGCTGGAGAGCCTCATCGCAAAATTCAGAGCAGGGCAGATGATTAAGGAAACTGTTTTTCAGTCCATGTATGGACTAATTGGGTACACCCACATTAAAATGTGAACCAAATGACTTTCTCCCCATCCTCTAGGTGAGATATTCAATATTATTATATGCATATTTGAAATGAGGGGTTGAGGCCAAAGAAAATTGTATCGTCTAAGAATGTGCAATGAGTTCATGGATGGTAAGATCTGAACCAAAGACTGCTTACCTCATATGCTCCACCAGTTCTCTACTTGCAGGGTCTGTTCAGATTTTATGATTCTGTGGAACTTTGATAAATATTTCATGAACTTCTGCAGAGTAACCTCTAGCTTCTGATTCAATGTCAGCAGCTACTGCTTTCCCTGCAATTCAGTATTCTGGTGCTTTGGGTTGTGCCTGTTTTATGTAATCAAACTTGATTAGCATGACTGACAAACATAATTATTAGCTCAAACTACATCTGTGTTTACTAGCGATATCTCTTCCAATGTAGCCTTTGCTCATTCTCTTCTTGGTAGAATTCATCCGAGTTTCTTTTCATCATTCAGCTCCTGTGCTGTCGCCAATACCTTATGAAAGAAAACTCATTTCAAGTTAGTTAGTGCCAATAGTCCTCTGGAACATAATGACATATTTGTTCATTGTACTGACATCAGAAAACATGTGTAGCTGCAGAACTGCAAGGCCAGCTCTTCTGAATTGCTGGAACATAGGAAATTGCCTTATACCAAGTCAGACTATTGGCCTATTTAACTCAGTATAGTTTACACCAGCAGTGGGGAACCTCCAGCCCACAGGGGCCATTTTGGAAAAGCTACATCCATTTATCGGTGACCTCATAGCTTATGGTGTCACAAACAGAGACCTGTTGTCTCTGTTCTAAGCACTAAGTGCTAAGATTGAAAGTAAATTATCTATTATCTTCTGAATTTAGTGCAAAAGACCACTGTGCAAAGATCAGCCATAGATCTCTGCCTACTATTTAACAGTAAAAGGCAACAGGCAGAGGCTTCTATTTGATCTTAGTGACAGCAGCTCTCTGGTGTTCCAAACAGGGGACATTCCCAGCAACTACATGCAATAGTTGACGACTGAACTTGGGACCATCTGCAAGCAAAACAGATGCTCTACTACTTAGCTACAGTCAGCTATAGGGTCTAGTTTCTTGTGTTACTTGACACCTGCTGGACTGCTAATATCATTCTGTGGCCAACTTCAGTGGTTTTGGTAAAGCAAAGATGGAGAACCTGTGGTCCACCGGCAGTTGATGGGCCTATGGTCAGCCAGTATGGCCAATAGCCAGTGAGAGCTGGACCATAAAGAAGGCTGATCACCAAAGAATTGATGCTTTTGAATTATGGTGCTGGAGGAGACTCTTGAGAGTCCCATGGACTGCAAGAAGATCAAACCTATCCAGTCTGAAGAAAAACTTCCCCGACTGGAAGGACAGATCCTGAAGCTGAGGCTCCAATACTTTGGCCACCTCATGAGAAGAGAAGACTCCCTGGAAAAGACCCTGATGGCGGGAAAGATGGAGGGCACAAGGAGAAGGGGACAACAGAGGACGAGATGGTTGGACAGTGTTCTCGAGGCTACCAGCATGAGTCTGACCAAACTGCGGGAGGCAGTGGAAGACAGGAGTGTCTGGCGTGCTCTGGTCCATGGGGTCACGAAGAGTCGGACACAACTAAATGACTAAACAACAAGAACATGAAACAACTGTATCTGGAGGACTGTAGGTTCCCCTTCCTGTGCAAAACTGTAGCAATGATCAATGCTTCTCTTGAAGAGACATGCCAAGGGTGCTAAAGTGTGGGTGCAACACATTTGCCCAACAAGAAGGTGGGCTGCTGAGGAGAAACTGCTGTGGAGAGGCATCTGGCTAGCAAGGAAGTCTCCACAACCCACGGCTAGGAAAAGGGACTTCTTTTATTTAATGAATACTTTTTTACTTTAAGGGTGGGAGGCAAACAGTAAAGAGAGAGCCCCCCCCTCCAAGTTGTGTGAACACAGGATGGAGGGGAAGAATTGGAGGAGGGTGGTTGAGGTGGAGATTTGGAGGGACCAGCAAGCCACACTTTTAAAGTGAAACAAGGGAAGAGGATAGCTGGAAGGCAATTGTGGGAAGAAGAGAAGGGCAAACTAAGGAAAAACCAGAGGAGAGATAGAAATGAGAGTGCAAAAGTACTGTGACTGTGGTGTGAATGACATTTAGCACAACATATAGTGGCCAAAAAGCAGTTTACTACAGAATGAAAGGGACATTAGGAATCTAAACAGAAGCACGACCATTAAAATCCACACAATTAACACAATACCTAACACTTCTTAACACACCATAAATTCAAGTCATGCAATCCCTGTGGCACATTCTCTCCCAAAACCTTTCCCAAATTCAGTTGCGTTGTTGTTTTACAGATGTGTATCTTTCAGCAAAAACTCCCTCAAATGCAATGGCCATCTTGTCAGTTAGACTAAATTAGCACAGCTCCATTGATTTTGCTTAATCCATGTTTGCTGGTGTGTTTAGACATCAGTGCAGCTGTAGCCATTTACTTCATTAGAGATTGTTTGCAGGTAAACAGCCTTCTCTGTTAAAGAACTGAACTTCAAGAAGAAGGTGGGGGAAGAGAGATCAAATGAACATTTTGATATTTATTTAATGCATTTTACATTTAAAGGGTCATTCTGGACCATGTTCTGCAGTAGTTTTGATCCTACTTCCACTCTCCTGCAAAATTGAAATGACAGATTTTTTTTTTTTTATCACCAGGAAACTTTTAAGGATACAGATACTCAGCAGCGATGACATTAATTGAAGTGAAGTGAATGCCATTTACATACCTAAAATTAAGGAATACAATTTGTAAGGAAAGAGAACGATGGTGATAATCCCACTAATGTAAATCTGAGTTTAGATGCTGAGATTTGAAAGTCATATTGTGATGATTGGTCCTTATTAGCTGTTTGTCCACTTACAAATGTGCTTATCACTCATTTATGAAACCCACCACCATTTATGAATTCCCACCACCCTTCTGAGTAATACCCCTCCCCACCTTCTCACTATATAGAAGGGTCTGGAAACTTCTGTTTTGGTGTATCTGAAGAAGTGTGCATGCACACGAAAGCTCATACCAAGAACTGACTTAGTTGGTCTTTAAGGTGCTACTGGAAGGAATTTGTTTTGTTATGAAACCACAGTAAGCCAAAGGTTACCATGCATAAAAGAGAAGAGTCAACAAGGCAAGTAATCATATTTTCTCCTGCACTTTCTTGGCTCCGAAATAAATGCTGTTAAGCAACTCTAATAAATGCAATTGAAATATGATAGTGCAAAATGGGTCTTGGCCTTGGATAAGAAGATTTGCTCTGTTTTTTCCTTTATTGCAGGACTTCTGGCTCTCTAGATATCATTGGATTCCAACTCCCATGAGCCCTGGCCAGTAACACCAACAGCCAGGAATGATGGAATTTGTAGTCCAACAACATCTGGAGGGCCACAGCTTCTCCATTCCTGCTTTACTGTTTCTCTAATTCACTCTGCTCACTCTTCTAAACCATCTGAATTCCAGTGTAGCTAGGGGGAAAAAATCTAAAATGAAATGCAAAATTGGAACATGTATACTTTGTCAGAACTTTGAGTTGCTTTGAATTTTTCCTTAGTCAATATAACAAACACAAACCCATGGGTGCACGGATTAAAGACTGCCAATATTTATATGATTGTATGCATGTTTGCATCAATATTCTTTTCATGCACAGTTTTACTGAAAAAGCACACACACACAATCTTGATACAACATTGCATACAATCACATCATTTCCATTTATAATGCATTTTATAACAGAGCTGTTGTCAGGATAGAATAGGGAGGACCATATATAGAACCCCATGCTCCTTGGAGGAGGGGTGGAAGAAAATCGTAATAATAAATAGTCGTCCCCCCCCGCAGGACTTTGAAATAATGAATAAGGACTTAAAAGATCATTCCCACTAAAAGTGTAAATAAAAATTTTGCGCAAATGATTAAAACCATAATTCAAAATGTAGTGATTAAAGTTCATGTAAATTATCTTTACACCTATAAAGTGTGGCCCCGATTGACAAATATTTTGATTCAGCTCAGTTCAAGTGATAATTTTTATTCAATTTTACACTGTACCAACAACTATCTTTGCTTTGGAAGTCCCAGAGAGCTTGAATTCTCTCTGGAAGCTCATAAATACATATTTCCCCCACCCCTACAAAGAAGAGGGCCTCCGTGTACTTATGATTTATTATTTCATACTGCAGTGGTATTAGTTTTCTGGGTTAATCTGATTCCTTTTGCAGCTGTTGTTCCTCTTTTCCCTTCATTTAGATGTGGTCTAAGAGGATAAAATGAGTTCGTCTCATTTAGGACGCGGAAAACAAGATAAGAAGAAAAACTCCAAACTTTCTTGAGGTTTTCTTTTAATGAAAGACGAGGGTGCCTCATACAATGCTACAATTTGTTATCTTTGTGGGAAATAAATCTGTATGAGCTCATCTGAGATCATTTTGCTATAATCACTTTCACAGTTTTTATTATTCTCATAATTCATCTGTCATACACACACACACACACACACACACACACACACATATATATATATATCCCCAACCATGAAGTGTGTACAAAAGCATGCTTTCCCCCACCCCTAATTATTCAGGGGTTGAAGATTGTTTGGAATACACATTCCTCTCTGTTTGGGTTCTGAGGTATATCCAACAGCAAAATATATCTTAGACTTCTTTGCATTTATCCTCTCCACTGTTCCTTGCCCACGTTGCAGTTTTGCAATGTAGCTGGCTACAGTATTGGATTACGTAGTTACACTCAGACAACTTTAAAAGAGTGTAAATAAAGCATACTCAATACATGAAGGTCCCAAGTTCCACATCTTTTTAAAAACTTGCTAGGACTAAAAACATAAGAAGAATTGGATCAGACCAAAGGGTCATCCATCTAATCCTGCATCCAACCAGAGACCCATGGGAAACCTGCGAGCAAGACTTAAGTGTGATAACTATTATTCATCCACTCATGTTCTCTTTCAATAGGTATTCAGAGACATACTGCCTTTGGCTGGTGTGGGTATTTAGCCATCAAGACTAGCAGCAGTTCTTAGCTTTATCCTCCTTGAATTTGTTTAATCAATACCGGGCCATCAAACCATCCATCGTTGTCACCATGTTTGTTGGCCACATTTACAACTTGTATGACAAAATCCACAAGGCACTTTCAGCAGACCGCAGAAAGCCATTGGAACATATACGGAGGAAATCATAGTCAGGAAAAGTGGAATGCAGGTAACATAAAAGTTGAGTTCCTATTCTTTTGATCTAGAATCTTAGAAGGTACTTCAATGGTTATCTATCCCAACCTGTTGCTGATGCAGGGGGGGGGGGCTGCTGCTACAGCATCCAGGGACAGCTAAAGAAATGTTGCTATCTGAGCAGACAAGATGGTGCAGCTACTAATCCATCTACCAAAGCTAGCTGCAGAGTTGATGGGAGAGCTTCCTCCATCACAAGTGAGGGTAGCAGCACCTCACAGCAGCTCCTTATGTCAATCTGCATTTCTTAGTACAGAAAGTATTGATCTGATGTGTAGAGATGTTTCCTATTCTACTCTATTCAAGAGGGTTCTGGAAGCTTCCCTGTGTGAAAGAAACAAGCAGAAGGTTCATGATGTTTGGGTTATTCCTTCAGAGAAGCTGAATACAGCTGGCTTAAGCTGGTTCTGATATCTCTTTCTGTCAAGGTCATGCTGACTATAAAAGTAAGGCCAGAAGGAGACTGGGTTTCACTTTGTCTTTCCATGTCTTTTCCTTCTTGTGTGGTGTTCTGTACATAGTATGCTTAGTGTTCAGGTTTAGATTTATTGTAAGTTATTGTGAGTTTAAGTTAAGTCTGCTGCAACTGGATTTCTTATAGACAGTGTAATCCTGAATGTACTGGATTTGTGAACATTATGCATGTTTGCTTTCAGCAGCAGCAAAGCTCTGCTGGATGAAATATTAATTGCCTCTGGTCTACTTTTTGAGAATCCTGCAACATGTTTAAGTTTTTACTCTGCTAACTATACATTGGTGTTCTACTCTGGATCAATATTGAGTAGAATTCCATAACACCTTATCCCCCAGATCTGCCACCTAAGGTGGCTAACTCACTCTGCCTAATGGTAGGACTGGCCTTCCTTGACTGTACCCTTATCCTGGATGCCAGCAAGATTTGCTTTTCAGATTATGAGTGGGGAAACAACAGTACAAGAAAATAAGGAGGACTATACCAGCTCTGCGCACAACCCTAATTCATGCCATTCATTCTTACCATGTTTCTTTTAGGTTCCTTCATCTTTAGCAGCAGCTGGATACACAGAAATCTGGTGATTATTTTGTGAGCACATTTTGTACCACACCAGTTATAAGTATTTTATTGTAATGTCCAAGTTGTTTTCCTTTTGAATAACTTTTCCTTAAAAAGAAGAAGAAAAAGAAGCAATAAAAGTCCTCCAGGAGCTATGTGCCAAATTGATATTCATTCTTACTGGTCATCAATTTGACCTGAGATGAAAACAACAGATTTATGAGAAACTCATTAGAGAATCAGGTTATAACTCTAGTGATTCATTCTGGCTCATAATTAACAGTATAAACTGAAAGACTGTGGAATGTGCTACAGGATGAACTAGACTTCATGGAGACAAGATATTCTGAGGTTATTATTAATCATTTTAATTATTAGGAAAGGAAGAAGCTTGAGTCATTAGCATCTTTTGAAAGCTTTTCCCCTTATCCCTTCCCACCATCTCCCTGTGCATTGGCAACTTGTTTTTACTTTGCTTGACCACAAAGACACAAATGCTGTCCAAACATAAGAAGAGCCCAGCTGAATCAGGCCAAACACATATCTAATCCAACTTTTTTTTTTATTCTAGTGGGCAGCCAGATGATGGTGGGAAGCCTGCAAGCAGAGTAGGAATGCTTTTCTCTGAATGGAGATGCAGGAGATGAGATCAAGCTCACACACCCTAATCCTGGCCCCACTAATGGAAGAGGCAAAGATCACCAGTGTCAAAGCAATGATTCTTCAACATCAACTTCATAGGACTGGTCATGTTGTGCGGATGCCTGATTATCATCTTCCAAAGCAACTACTCTATTCTAAAATTAAAAATGGAAAGCGTAATGCTGGCAGTCAACAAAAAAGCTTCACAGACTGTCTCAAGGCAAATTTTACAAAAATGTAGTATAAACACCAGCAATTGGGAAACACTTGCCTGCAAGTGCTCCAATTGGAGAACAGCCCTTACCAAAAGTGTCATGGGCTTTGAAGACACTCGAACTCAGAACACAAGGAAGAAATGTGCTTAGAGGAAGGCACACTTGGCAAATCCACACTGTGATCAACTCCCTCTCGGAAACCAATGTCACCACTGTGAAAGGACGTGTGGATCCAGAATTGGCCTCCACAGTCACTTATGGACTCATTGTTAAAGCTGTGTTTATGGAAGACAGTCTTACTCGGCTACAAGTGAGAAGAAGAAGAGGAGGAGGAGGAGGAGGAGGAGGAGGAGGAGGAGGAGGGATGCCCCATATGCATTCAAACTAAGATCTGAAGGAGTCTATGCATGCATATATTGCAGGTGCATAGGCTTTGTCCATATGACCAGTGACCCTGTCTGTTCATGACAGGCTTTTACCACGAGCATCTGAATTTTGTTCTAACTACACCTGAACGGTCTCTGCTTGGGGTTGGTGCATTTCTGAAATCAAAATTTGCTAACTCTAGTAAACCGCATGGGAATGCCAGCACCAGAAAGGCCTTTGAAATGGCTCCACACTCTTTAAATCAGATAACAATGCAAGGAGGCCATCCTGAATGGGACTGCGGAATGTCAAGAGATGTAGAATAAGGCACTCCAACTCCCAGCATATGCAAAGGGAAATGTGTTAGGCAGTATCAATATGCCCCAGTAATTTCAGCACACATTGCAGAGTATGCATCTATTTAGAGCAAATAAAATGTGAGCCCATTTCACAATGAAATTGGACCATTTTTTTCCAGTGTGAACAGCCTTATTATTGACAATGTGAAATTGGTTTTCATCTCATGTTTGCAAAAGATATACCATCAGAATTACGAACCCGGCGACAATTGCAGGGAGTTTGATATTACACCAATGGAAAAGTCCAAAATTTGCCTTTGGAACAAAAGTGGAGGATTTTGCACAGTTCTAGCAGAGAAGAAGCACACTAAATAAAAGGCCTTTGGAGAATTAAAGCATAAGCTTTTCTTTTATCACAGCCAATAAGAAGTCGCCCGAAGCAACCAAATGCTACAGCGGTAGCAACTACTGTAATACTTTTATCGCAATTCAGCTAGGATCAGCCAGTAGTTTTCCTTTCTTCTCTCACAAAAGCCAGTCTATTTCACATAGATGAGGGAAAGTAATCATGGATATTCTTATCATCCATTTCTGCTTTGAAGCATTTGACAAACTAAATTCACTGCTAATTCAATTTGTACATGGTTTTATGCTCACACTAACTAATATCATCCCCACTAAGATGCTGTGACAAATGTCAGGGTCCAATTGAATCTGTCTAGCAGATTACTTACACATGGAGACCCGTGGAAATTCTCATATTTAGTCTTTAGTTTCCAAAACCATGTCAGTGTCCATTCCCTAACTGCATTCTCACATGCTCCATCCACAAATATCCCATGCACCCTGTTTAGGGAAGTTTTTAATGTTTGATGTTTTATTGTATTTCTAATATCTTGTTGGAAGCCACCCAGAGTGGCTGGGGAGGCCCAGCCAGATGGGTGGGGTATAAGTATTAAATAATAATAATTGTTGTTGTTGTTATTATTTCCTCTCAGAGAGAGAGAAAAGGCTTTGTGCATAGACTGTGTCACCTCCCTTACCCTGGAGCTCCAAAAAGTGAATGGGGCAGGAGGAGGGACAGGGCACGCGACAGTAGCATACATGAAGATGCATGCATAGATGTTTAGCAACTGGAGATAACGGGATGGCGTTAGGGCTATATAAGCCCACCCTGCTGTCTTTCTGTAATTCATGGCTAAAGAACTGTGGAGCCCCGGGTCAGGGAAACAAATCCCTTTCACATCTACCCAAACCTCATGCTCAAAGTCTTTGAGGCTTGGGCGAATGGGAGTCAGGTGGGCCTTTCTTAACCAAAAGGTGGCTGTCCAGACACAAGCAGAAACACCCACTGCTGATACTTGGGGCTCACTCAGAGAATACCAGTTAGGAGAAGATGAAAATGCTACCCTGGCTTCAACCTATGCTCACAGAGTTTCCAGATTCTATTTGCAGCCTCACTCTTTGTTGTTGGGTGCAAAGGTTCTTTAAACCAGAACTCCTGAGCCATGCTCATAAACACTCCATGTCATCTCATCAATGGGCCAGTGGCTTTCAGAAGGCTCATTTCAATCAGCCAAAGTCACCCCTCACACAGTTAATAGCTATAGAGATGCTGGCTTTAACTGTTGGAGAGCAGGCAAATTGGTTAAACTACTATAATTCTGGAAAATTAAATTCTCTGTGCTTTGAGGTTCCATCCATCTCTCGACAGACAAAGCAGGGTCCTGATTATTCAAAGTTGACTTTGGCTTCAAAACAAGGAACATGGTTATTTCCTTGAATTGACTATGTATATGGAATCATTGGGTAGATATGGCTCCATTTATCCAACCAAGCTCCTGTGTTGTTAACAAGAGATGCCTTTCACAGCCTAGAGCAGGCATAGGCAAACTCAGCCCTCCAGATGTTTTGGGACTACAACTCCCATCATCCCTGACCATTGGTCCTGTTAGCTAGGGATGATGGGAGTTGTAGTCTCAAAACTTCTGGAGGGCCGAGGATACCTGTACCTGGCCTAGAGTTACAGTAAGAGCTGGCATAGTGAAATTGAGAGACTCAGCCATGAATAACAGGAGGATTCTTGTCTCACTAGGTGGTCGCTAGGTGGTCTTGGGCAAACTGATGTCTCCAAGCTTCAGCCTTTCAGCTGCATCAAGGTTGCCAGCTTTTGAATCACCCCCTCTAGCAATTTCTTTAAAAGCAGTTTGATCTACAGCAATTAGAAGGTTATCATGTTCAATGGCATAGTATGAAAAGTTTCACCTGCTGATTTCTGCATTTCAAACCTCTCTTAAAGGCTCAGCAGTGGGCCAAATCAGTTTTCATCTTCCTGGGTAGCTGGTTAATCTTATCTGCAGAGCAGTGGTGATAATGCTGTAAAGTGCTTCTGCAGTTTAGTTTGGACAAGAGGGCAATGGAGTTATGCTGCCTTTGTGTTTATACATATGGAAGGAACACATTTTGGAAGCAACTAGATGCTACTACGGGGCGTGGCTGGCGCTGTGGGTTAAACCACAGAGCCTAGGACTTGCTCATCAGAAGATTGGCGGTTCGAATCCCTGCGATGGGCTCGGTCCCAGCTCCTGCCAACCTAGCAGTTCGAAAGCACGTCAAAGTGCAAGTAGATAAATAGGTACTGCTCTGGTGGGAAGGTAAACGGCATTTCCGTGTGCTGCTCTGGTTTGCCAGAAGTGGCTTAGTCATGCTGGCCACATGACCCAGAAGCTGTACGCTGGATCCCTCGGCCAATAAATCGAGATGAGCACCACAACCCCAGAGTCGGCCACGACTGGACCTAATGGTCAGGGGTCCCTTTCCCTTTACTTTTAGATGCTACTACAGCAGGCAGCACAACTATTATTCCCATTTCATGCTCCTCAAAATACAATGAACCCCCATGGAGTTTGCTAGAATGGGGGTGGCTTACCTGATGCATTCTAGATGTTGTTGGACACTAATTCCCACCAGCCCTAGACTGGATGGACAATGGTCTGAGATGACTGTAGCTGTAGTCCTGCAACATCTGAAGAGCCATGGGTCCCCCATCCCTGTCCCAGACTGTTTCAGCTAAAAGCCTTGGCTCTCTGTCCTGTTTAGGAACATATGTAGATAACTTATACCAAGTATTTTGTGGCTTGGGGACATGTCTGGATCCAACACTGTCACTGGAGACTCATACAGTGTCAGTGGTCTTAGAGTGGATTGCTAGATCTAGATATGGTACTAATAATTAGCGCTAGATATGGCCCTAATAATCATACGGAAAATTGACCAGTTTCCACATCTTGCTTCTTCACATTTAACAGCTTTTTAAAATGCTGTGAACTGCCCCATAATCTTTGGATGAAGGGCGGTGTACAAATTTAATAAATAATAATAATAGCTTTTCTCTTTCTTTGACATTGGTGGCAGATTTAACAAAGTGTGTGATTGTATTGTTGTTGTTGTTATCATCATCATTATTAATTACATTTGGGTACCACTCCATCTGAAGATTACAGGCTGATTCACAACGTAAAGATGCAAAATGGGAACACAGAATAAATGAAAACAAGAACAAAATAAACAACAAACAAACCACTAACCTCCCTCCCACAAGCACAGCTTAAACAACCTAGAATGTTAATCAGCCAAAGGCCTGGTTAAAGAGAAATGTTTTCTCCTGGAGCTTCACTGGAGCTTTCACAAGAGTGCAGGGCCTCTGCTTTGAAGGAGGGATCTTCTTTGCAGATGCTTATTTAATTGCCACTCTCAGAAAAATGTGGCGTTGGTGTTGGAAATGCTACAGTAACCCCAAGTAGACCGCTGCAGCTGCGTCGAAAACAGCACAGCATTGAATGCCTTACACCCTCAGAATCCTCTAGCTGATTATATACTCCATACTGCAGCAGGAAGATAACTATAGCCGCTTCCAAATTCTAATTGGAAAAGCCCCACAAAATATACACCCTTCCCAAGAATGCGTAATTAGGGAACGTTTATTAGAGTCAATGCGAAAGCTTTAAAGTTATTGAATATGGGTTAATCTTGGTTACACTTAAAGCACCACCTGTTCATTTCTCTCTTTGTTAAAAAAAGGGGGGTTGCTAATGGTAATTTCGGTTTCAGTGAAGTAGTTAATCCTTACGTATTCAGTTTCATCTTTTGAATATGCAGTTGGCTTCTTGAATACCCTCCATCACTCAAAGAATCAATGTGTGTTCCATTTATTGTAAATGCTGCAGAGTTTAATTTTGTTCCTTGAGATTCCTCTCTTTCTCTCTATACATGCCTGGTGGTATTAGGAGGAGGTGGTTCCAGCTGGGAGGAAACAGAGCTCCACTGGCTGGCTCAGGCGTACAGAGCAGCGTTTGTGAAGGCAGGAATGGCTGCGAGGCAAAGCTGCCGTCTCCCAGCACTGCTGAGAGCCGAAATGGCGGCTCTCCGATTGGAGGCTTAATGACTCCTAAAAGAGAGCTATGTACCCATGCAGCTAACAGCAGTAGGTATGGTCAGCGCACTCTCAATAACAGCCCCATGCCAGCCTGTTGTGGAAATGGCGATTTCTTCCTTTTCTCATTTCCGTGTTGTTTTCCCGACTGCAAACTCGGAAATGGCTTTCGCAGCTGCGAGCTTTCAAAAGTGCAGGCAGTCTGATTGCAGTAGGCCACTTGCAATCAGAATAACCTTGGTGGGGGTGAGCTGGGGTGAGGGGAATCATTAGGAATCTCGGCTCACCTCGCTTTATTCCCAATTCATGTCTAGAGATGGGCCACGTCTGAATGGCTCTGAATGAGGCACAAAAGCATTTCACAGGATTTGGGGAGGGGGACGACTTGCCAGCCTTTCTTGGATTTAGGGCATCTATGGATCCCATTTCTCAGTGGTGGGATTCGATGCAGGTGTTGTACATTTATTGATCCCATAAATTTATCAACAAGGTCTACAACATGATTCCTTTCCATCTCATGGTTGCCTTCCTTTCTGGTGGAAAGACCTCTCAATTGGCCCAGACATGATTTCATTATGTATCCCTGGACCAAAGAGGTATAAGATCTGTACACGGCAGCAATGTGTGTAAAGGGTGTGTGATCATTTTTAAGTTCTGAGGAATTATAGAATCATAGAATTGTAGAGTTGGAAGGGACCCTGAGGGTGATCCAGTCAAACTTCCTGCAATGCAGGAATCTTAGCTAAAGCATCCATGACAGATGGCTATCAATCCATCTGTGACCTAGGATGTGACACCCCATATTATTTGTGAAGAATCACTGCATCTACCTATTATTTTATTTCTTTGACAAAAAACTATCCAAGATTGATTTTTGTAAAACCACGTGCATTATATCGAACCATTCTGAGCTTTCCTCTTTCCCTAGCTAAAGATTTCTACGAAGTAGAGAATGTTTTCAATACAAAAAGCAAAGGAAGTCATGTCGGTCTTTATAAGAAAAGGGAAACACATCTACAGACAGGGAATACCTTTATTCAGAAGCAAAATGTCACAAATAATGAGCTATTCAGAACTCTCCAAAATGACTGGACCTCTTTTGCTTGAACATCACAACACCCACTCTCCTGCTTCTGGGTGGCAGCCTAGGTAAGATTGGTCACTTTGGTACCAAGTTCACCTGGTTGGTGGTGGTACAACATCCCTCCACACCTACTCTGTACTATACTGTGGAGAAAGATGGAATATTGGCCAGGGTGACATCTAATTAAATAGTTTGGTCACAATAGCAGGGCACAGTGAGGAAGAACAGCAATTTGGGTAGTCACTGGGGAAATGCCCCGAGACACTTTTATAGTGATCACAGATTCTCTTTTAGGACTATAAATCAGAGCTGGGAGGGACAACAAAGGCCATCTATTCCAACCCCCTGCAATACTGGGAGAAAGTAGCAAGAAAGGTGAGACTCCTTTAACACCTAAAGGTATCACCAGCTGGGCTGAAGGCAGGGCATATATTTCCAGACCTATTTTGTGCATGGGATTCAATCACAGCCAAGCAAATTCAGGTTGCACAATAAAAGTGGCTTTGGTGCTCTAGGGCAACAAGTTCAGGCTTTTGCAAACTGAGGGTAGCTTGCTTTGCTACCTAACATCTGTGTATATTCCTTTTTTGGGGGTGTTAATGGTTCAGATTTCATAGTATACTGTTGTTGTTTAGTTGTTTAGTCATGTCCGACTCTTCGTGACCCCATGGACCAGAGCACGCTAGGCACTCCTGTCTTCCACTGCCTCCCACAGTTTGGTCAAATCATAGTATATTAGTTATGGTTATCTTTTATTTACCGTATGCATTTTGTGTTTTTATATTTTATTGTAAGTCACCGTACACCTCCTTCCGGCAACTCCTGAAGCTGGTGCCAAACACATTGCTCCACTTTCCTTTGGACCACATCAGCAAAGCTGGGAATGGGGTCTTGTTGTCTGGACAGCTCAGGACCTCTATACACATTGCCCAGGCTTGCACCCCGGAAAGGTCAATTTGATGCAGCTGACACAGAGGTTTGATTTCACCCCCAGAGGTGCACTCCATTGTCTCTCAAGACAGACAGGTACCAATCATGGGCATCCTTGGGAGGAAGGGTGATCTAGAAATGTCACTAACAAATAAATTCACTTCCCATCCAAAATATGGACTTCTTGTGTTCTTCCAAGATTGTCTGATATTAAACTGTTACTGTACTATGACCAGATCTTCAATTTCACACACTAATGCTTCATATGTCCTACTTTTCAGTCTCTGTTTTCAAGTTGTCATTCTAAAGGTAGTGCTCTATTAATAGTTTTTTCTCTTGTTTAGCAATACAAAATACACCCAGCTTACTGTGAATGATAATTCTATCAGGGTAACACTTGGTTCATTTATATTCTTAAGTGTCTTATCTGGCATTTATAACACAGCACTGCTAAGTGCTCAGTCCTAACCAGCCTTACTGACTTCAAGATCCACTGACTTCAGTGGGAATTACTCCCAAGTAAGTGTGTATTTTCTTGGAATCTTGATTTCTCTGAAAATGTTTCATGTAGTCTGTTATTTGTTGATGCACTATTTTCACAACAGCTTTATAAAGTACTGTGGTACCTCTTAATTTATTCCGGAGGTTCGTTCTTAACCTGAAGCACCACTTTTAAGCAGTTGGTCCCTTACCTTTCCCGCCCCGACCTGGCCACAGTGATCCATGCGACGGTCATCTCCAGGCTTGACTACTGTAATTCGCTCTACGCGGGGCTGCCCTTGAAGCTGTCCCAGAAACTCCAGCGGGTACAGAATGCTGCAGCGAGGCTCCTCACAGGGTCTCTGCCATGGGAGCATATTCACCCAGTGCTTTTCAAGCTGCACTGGCTCCCGGTGGAGTACAGGGTCAGATTTAAGGTGCTGCTTTTGACCTTTAAAGCCCTTCATAGCCTAGGACCCTCGTACCTATGGGACCGCCTCTCCCGGTATGCCCCACGGAGAACCTCAAGGTCCATAAATAGCAACACCCTAGTGGTCCCGGGCCCTAAGGAAGTTAGGTTGGCTTCAACCAGAGCCAGGGCCTTTTCAACTCTGGCTCCGGCCTGGTGGAACGCTCTGTCTCATGATACCAGGGCCCTGCAGGATCTGTTTTCTTTCCGCAGGGCCTGTAAGACAGAGTTGTTCCACCTGGCCTTTGGCTTGGAGCCAGTTTGATTCCCTCCCTCCCTCCCTCTCTTTCTTTTTTCTTTTCCTTCTCCTCCTGCGCTGAGGCTACTTTTTAATATTTTAATGTTTCAATATTTTAATGTTGTATTTTAATTTTGTTTTTAAGTTGTAATCATTCAACTTGTTTTTATTATTGCTTGTAAGCCACTCTGAGCCCAGCCTTGGCTGGGGAGGGCGGGGTATAAATAAAAATTATTATTATTTATTATTTAGCTAATGGGGCCTCTTGCTGCTGCCGCGCCACCAGAGCACGATTTCTGTTCTCATCCTGAAGCAAAGTTCTTAACCCGAGGTACTATTTCTGGGTTAGTGGAGTCTGTAACCTGAAGCATATGTAACCTGAAGCGTATGTAACCCAAGGTACCACTGTATAAGCACTCTCTGCCAACTGAACAATGGCACCCATATATTAACTCCCAGTTTTATTAACCCACAGTGCTGACTGTGTTCCTTTGCATGGTGGGTTTGTTTGTTTGTTTGTTGTACTGATCATTGTGACTGGATGCTCCCATATCTCTCTGCACTAACTGGAAGGCCTTAAAGGGGCACCTAGGCAAGCACAGATAGATGCATGATCAGGATACCTAGTCATGTGGACCGGACCACCTATGTAAGGTGTACATGTGTGCGGTTTCCTGTGTTCAGACCTGTTGGTGAATGCAGAAAGATCTGGAAGCAGTAAAAGCTGGACACAGCAACTTGAGATGTGGGTCAACTAGGTGTGATACAACTACCCCCTCCATCTTTTAGTCAAGACATATAGAAACAGTTGTGCTGCAGTGGAGTTATTCATACGCAGAGATCAGTGAGTGTACAGTATTTGGCACGTTTGGCAAATCCTCACCAATGATCAACACCCGCTCGGAAACCTATGTCCCCACTGTGGAAGGACGTGTGGGTCCAGAATTGGCCTCCACAGTCACTTATGGACACGCCGTTAAGACCGTGTTCATGAAAGACAATCTTACTCGGCCACGAGTGATCGCCAAAGAAGAAGACGACGACGACAGTCTGTGTACCAATGTATACGGTAGTTGAGCAATACAAGTAAGAACATCAGAAGAAGCCAATGACCCATCTAGTTCAACATTCTGTTCTCACAGTGGCCAACTAGTTGTCTATGGGAGGCCTTCAAGCAGGACATGAGTGCAACAGCTTGAAAGACCTACACTGGTTCCCAGTACATTTCCGAGCACAATTCAAAGTGTTGGTGCTGACCTTTAAAGCCCTAAACGGCCTTGGTCCAGTATACCTGAAGGAGTGTCTCTACCCCCATCGTTCTGCCCGGACACTGAGGTCCAGTGCCGAGGGCCTTCTGGTGGTTCCCTCACTGCGAGAAGCCAAGTTACAGGGAACCAGGCAGAGGGCCTTCTTGGTAGTGGCACCCGCCCTGTGGAACGCCCTCCCCACCAGATGTCAGAGAGAAAAACAACTACCAGACTTTTAGAAGACATTTGAAGGCAGCCCTGTTTAGGGAAGCTTTTAATGTTTAATAGATTATTGTATTTTAATATTCTGTTGGAAGCCGCCCAGAGTGGCTGGGAAAGCCCAGCCAAATGGGCTGGGTATAAATAATAAATTATTATTATTATTATTATTATTATTATTATTATTATTATTATTATTATTATTACCCACCTGAGATTCCCAGCAGCTGGCACTCAGAGGCATACTGTTTATGGCAGTGGAGGTAGAACATAGACACCCTTGCTATTAGGATGGATGGCCTTCTCTGTGAATCTGGGTAATGCTATTCTAAAGCCTTCCAAGTTGGTGGCCATCACTGGTTCCCATGAAAACGAATTCCACAGCTGAACTACGCGCTGTGTAAGGAAGGACTTTCCTTTAATTAGTCAGTATAAACTCTTTCGCACGAACACACATCTATATGCAGAGAGTGCTTACGCCTGTGTTAAAAGTAATGTGTGAACAAGCCCTAATGTTTGGAATAACCGGGTGGAGAGGTTATTCTGTTTCAGCAATCTGTTCAACTAACCTCATGACGTCCAGACAGCTCCTTCTTCAATTGGGTGGGGGGGTGTGTGTGGAGAGGACAGAAATCAATCCAAGGAATGCTCAGTGAGCCTTCTTGAATTGCAAAATTTGTCCAGAGGAGAGAACCTTACGGTAATCTGTTGCTCACCATCCTTAGCCTCTCCTGAGTAACTGAATATCTCAGAGTGCCTTGAACTCCACTGGCCCTGCAGGCAAATGATCCAACACTCTCCCAGTGAAAGGCTCTGTCACATCACAGCATGTCATTTTTTCTCTGATCAGAAAGATGCTTCACAGCCTTCCTGTACGCCCGTTGAGAGGCTACTTTGCCAAGGCATTGGATTAAAATGGGCAGTTAAGAGGGAACCTTTTGTTTAAATAAGCATGCTAGGAGGAAGGCATGTATATATATATATATATATATATATATATATATATATATATATATTCATGAGACATAGCATTATTGAAAACCATGGGAATCACTCCACCAGACTTCTGCTTTAAATTACATTCAAGGAAACATTTGTCTCATCTTTGAAGAGCTGCCAGAAGTTTCAGGTGCAACAGAAGCATGGCTGTAAGCTGAACAAGCTTTCAATGGGAGTGACCATCAGTTCAGGGGGCACTAGAGAAATTCTGCAGGAGGCTGTGATCAGAGAAATCGTCCGCTTCTGCTATTGAACACACACACAAAAAAAACAACAACCAAGAGTCTGATGCTGTTACTGAAGATGTTTCTTTCAGCCACTCTGACTGTGCTATTGACATATATTACAGGATATAAAATCCACAAAGAGAACTAGGATGTGGTCTCTCCCTTTTTGTTTTTCTAAAAATGAGCACTCACACGTCACATTGTGGGTGCCCTTTGCGGGATCGCGCGTGGTGCTACAGTTCCCAGGGAGCTTACTGGCAAACAGGGGCTGGCTTGCCTCTCAGTGTTAATTTTTGGAGGTTCTTGCCCAGCCTCAGCAGTCAAATTTCTTGCTGGGAGTTGGGGCCAGCCCCATTTATAAATAGGGGGTTTAGCCCACAATAGCCAGGCAGTCGGCTCTGGCAATTCAGCAGTGAGAATTGCCATCCGTGTAGTGATTTTGCGTCTTGGAAGTTGTGTGGTGAAGCACCTCGAAACTGAAGTTAGTAGATGTGATCTTTTCAGACCTGATGGCGTGCATCTTCCCAACCCTGTGAGTGAGCTCTTGTTGTGCGACATCAGGCATGGCCTGATGGAGTGGTTGGAGGTAAGTTGAATGATTTTCCAGATGTAGGTGGTCTTGGCGGCAAGACCACAAGTTCATAGTCTCGAGTGGCGGTTATGGCCTTGGGTGGGATCCTTTAGTCTTTTCTTCCCTATATGGCGTGTGTGTGTGTGTGTGAAGTGGTGACTCATCCCCCTGTGGCGGCAATTCCAGGGTCCCCCTCTTAAAGGGGTTATATATATGGGTGTCACTGGCTATACACTGAAAGATCGTCAGTGAACTACCCTGCGTGTGGGGATATGGGCTGGGCTGCCTGCTACATTTATGTCTCACAGAGCACCCCCATATCCCATTTACCCTGATGAGCCCCAGTTCCCCCCCCCCCAGCTGGGGGGCTGGGAGAGATACATGCCCAAGGCCCTAAGCCAAGGTCTTCCTACATTCGAAAGTTTAATAAAGTTGTGGTCTAATTTTAATTCCATATAACGTTGTCAGAGTCTTTATTCCTTCCTTATGATCCCTGGGGGCTGGGGCTGTCGCCGCCTGGTCACGCAATGGGAAGTACTGAGGCAAATATACTAGGGCTGTGCACTGCTTGGACTCTGGTTCAGCACTTTGGGGGAAAGCATACTTTAGTCCAAGATACTTCATATGCTGCCTGATTCAGCTCAGTTCTATTTAAATAGGCGTTGTTTCCTCCTCAGGCATGATTATGAGGATTCACATATCTTTTTTCTTTTCTTTTTTAATGTCCCAATTGGGAGCAATTGGTCTGAAAATTACAGGCATCAGAGAGATGTTTTATGGCAAGAAACTCTCCATAATACAAACAAATAGGGTTTTTGCTTTTTTGGCAGTAGGCACCTTTAAACTTTATTTTGTGGTAAGAGGATTCACTTTCCAGATAAAATAATTCCCTCTGATTACAAACTTGACCAGTTGGTGAGAATGGAGTTTTCCCTCTTCCTTCTCTCAACTCTGGTCTTCGCACTGCCTTTTTCCACAATTCCACCCTGGCTTTATGGCATCAATGTAGGTTCGGAGATTTTACTGTTGCTTTTAGCAGTTGCTTGTCGGCAGCATTCTTTTTATGCCTGTATCACCAAGGCATCCCTGCTTTGACTCATGCCATCTTGTACAAATCCTGTTTTGCTTCTGACTAGCTAAAAATCCTTCTGAGATACCTTAGGATTCAAAATTCATCCAGATCTGATGGACACCATTAACTGAAAGAAACAAACAAACTTCTTTAGTCTCCTGGGAAAATTAGTCAATGAAGCCCACTGTCATATGAGAATTACTTATCCATATGCGTATGTATATACATGCACAGAAAGATGATTGCACACTAACCAGCATCAAAAAATGTACCAATTAACAGGAACTCTGGTGCAGATTGGTCATCTGAGCAGAATAAATTGATACAGGTGGGAATACTTGCCTATCCATTCTACTCAGAGGTGCAGGTGGACTTAACTGCCTCCAGTGGTGGCAGTGGGAGCTATCTTTAATTGGAAGCTGTGGTTAGTTTTCCCCATAATGCTTAATGACTTGCTGTTTGGAAGCATGGGGGGGGGAGAGAATGGCACTCATCTGGGGGGCACTGAGCCTGATGAAACATAAAACTGGGAGGAGAATAGCAGAAGGAGACCTTGTATCAGCAGCTGTTGAGTGGAGGGAGCAATCTAGAATGTGTCATGCTTTGCAAGAAGCTCCCTTTACCTTATAGCAGGGGTTGGCAAACTAAGGTCCGCAGGCTGGATCTAGCCCAATTGCCTTCAGGATCCAGCCCTCAAACGGTCCATGGATCGGTGTGGGCCATGGGGTTCTGTTCTTTTTTTCTTTCTTTTTCTTTTCGGCTACCGTTTTTCCCCTGTGCTGCCATTCCCCCCACTCCCTCTCACACACCATGGCACCTCCTCCTCCCTCCCTCCTACTTAAAGTGAGAGTAAAGGCAGGTGCCAGTTGTGGCCAATCACCTGCAGAGCTGTGTGAGGCACTGGCCAATGGCTGGGCGGCAGCTGCGTAGTGGTTCAATGAATGAAAAGCCATGGCAGAACCCACCTCAGCATGGTGCAGGGGCTGACCAATCAGTTTTCGCACCCGCTGAGGCAATCTCGGACGCGGCCCCTCACTCGCCAAGCCGCTGCGGACACTCAGTGGCAGATCCCACCAGCCAGATCCCACCGGGCTCCCCAGCCTCTCTCCCCTCCTGCCTGCTGGGCAGTCCTGGCTGTGCCAGAGGCTGCTGCTTGGTGGAGTCGGGACAGGAGAGGCCAGCTGGCGCCCTCACCATGAAGGAATGTGAGTACCTGCAGATCCTGGTACACCGGCCCCCCACAAGGTCCGAGGGACAGTGGACCTACTCCCTGCTCAAAAGATTTGCCAACCCCTGCCTTACAATAATCACACCCTTTACTCAACAGCTGTGGAGGAAGGTGCTCCACAAATGGTTCTTCTAAAGCAGAAACACAGCACCCTACAGAAGGTGGTGATTCTGGGGGTAGGCCTGTGGCAAGAAGGAAGATTTTTGCACCCTGCCTGCTTCTTCTTCCTACCTCATGCCCAACCCCCTGACAGTCACAGATTGCTCTGGGCCATCCAACCTCACCTGTAGTGGTACATGGCTGTCTGAATCCAGTTCATCTGATGCCCAGTTCCCTTGGAATAAACCCAATTTGACCCATGCCTTGGCCAAGTCCAGTGGATAGTCCTAATGGTTTTTATTTCCAATACAGTAATATAGTGGATGTTTGCAACATCTATAGAAGAGACACAATCCTACTGGAACGTATATTATCTGTATTTGATGTATAGCATTGCATACTCGTTTTCAATCTTGAGTTGTTGCTTAAAGTCTGATCATGCCATCTTCCCTTTTATTGTTGCGGCGGACCAAAATTCTGAACGTTTGCTAATGAGAAGGGAAAGCTGTTTTGTAGGGTTGTGCATTGGCCTTCGTGTGTGAGCATGCATGCATGTGTTTGACCTGAAAAGGTTTGCCAAAATCCTCAATCAGTTTCGTTGCCTTCTAAACTCCATTTCAAAGGAGCACATTTGCTTTCAACTAAGATTTCCCAAATCCTTGTTCAACGCATGGATATAAATCAGAAAGATTTCATCCTGCAGTCAAGGGTCAGCATCTACCTAGAGAGTGGTGTTGGTGATGTGGATGGGATACAAGCCAGCTCCATCATAGAGGCAAGCTGGAAAAAATGTTAAGTTTAGAAACATTTCAAGGTCACCTGTCTTAGCAATGTAATTGCTAAGCTATTGCTGGAATTTTTAGACGTGTATTTTGAAGATAGCTTAGCAGCTCATCAAGTGAATTATAAACATGAGGGCTGTACCCAGTTCCGCTGACACAACATGAGCCCCTGAGCTGACCTATGGACCACCCACTCTGCCTATGATTCTAAATGATCTAGGGCCCATTTACCCAAAGTAGCATATTTCCCTATACACATAGGAAGCTGCTTTATACTTAGTCAGACTAAAGGTAAAGGGACCCCTGACCATTAGGTCCAGTTGTGGACGACTCTGGGGTTGTGGCGCTCATCTCGCTTTATTGGCCAAGGGAGCCGGCGTACAGCTTCCAGGTCATGTGGCCAGCATGACTAAGCCGCTTCTGGTGAACCAGAGCAGTGCACGGAAACGCCGTTTACCTTCCCCGCCGGAGCAGTACCTATTTATCTACTTGCATTTTTTTTTTTTGCGTGTTTTCGAACTGCTAGGTTGGCAGGAGCAGGGACCGAGCAACGGGAGCTCACCCCGTCGCGGGGATTCAAACCGCCGACCCACAGCGCCACCTGCGTCAGACTATCAGTCCATATAACTCAATATTGTCTACACTGACCAGCAGCAGCTCTCCAGGATTTTAGCAAGGAGTGTTTCCCAACCCAACCTGGAGATGCCAGAGATTGAACCAGGGACCTTCTGCTTACAAGACACATGCTCTACCACTGAGCTATGGCCCTTCTCCTAACATGTACTGTTCCATATGCTACTTGAGAGCTGCTGCCTATCGAGACCTTGCTGACAATTCCATTGTTTGATGAGGTTATTTATTTATTAAAAATAAATTCTTTATTGATTAAAAATTTACATATCTATACAAACATTGTATGCTATCTCTTTACATATGAAGAAAAAGAAAATTATGTAGAGGACTGAAAATTTATAAAGGAACAAAAAAGAGGAAAAGAAAAAATAAAGAAATAAATATACAAAGTAAAAAAACCAAAAGAGGAAAAGAAAAGACAAGACATTATTTACACAATAAAAGTGTTCATCGACACAATCCTTCCAATTCTTCTCATTAGACTGTAATATAAACATTCTTTTTTAACACAGATTTGTATTGTATATCATTTCTTTCTACTTTGTATATATTCCTCTAATCGTTTTCTTTACAAATATTACTCAGTTTCTGCTAATATGGAATTATTTGTACAATAAAGTTTTACATAGTTCTTGAATATTATCCAGTCTCTCGTTGTTTTTTGTTTCGATGTTCCTCTAACTGATCCCGCCAGTTTTGCTAATTGTAGATATTCTAACATGAGTATCTGCCAGTCAGTAACATTGTTTGATGAGGTTAAGGCAGGGCCAGCCGGCCCACACACCTTGTTCCCTGGAAGACAGAGCGGTGCCATTTTGTTGTTTGCTTCAGGTGCCAAAATGTATTGGGCTGGCCCTGGGTTTGGGGGTCTGCAACTTATCATAGGGCCTTCCCAGCAATATCATCCCAGTTCTGGCATTCACTCCCCTCACAGATCCAGGAAGACTCATCTTTTAGGAATATAGAAAGATGCCTTATACTGAAGCATTGGTCTTCTGTCTAGCCCAGTAGTGACTACATTTTCTAGCAGTGGCTCCCCAGGGGACACTCCCAGCCGTACCTGAAGATGCCAGGAACTGAAAATCAGACTTTCTGCATGCAAAACAGGTGGTCTGTCCCTGAGTTATGGCCCTTCCCCCTTTTCATTCCTTCTGAATATTAAGTAATTGGTTTGTGTGTCAATAAAGACAGATGCTTAATGTTTTAAGCCTGCAGAACTGTACTGAACATTACTGGTGATTATCACTTATGTCTTAGATTGTAACCCTGAGGTTATAGAACAGAGGCCAAGACATCAGTCTTAAAATAGATAGATTAATGAATAAATAAATAAATATACCCTAGTGCAGGTACAGGAAGGGATGGGGGAGGGATTTGATTCAGTTTGCATTTAAAGGAAAACCTACCTAATTCGCAAAACAAGATGCAAACCAAAACACAGCCAATGTTTTGAATTCCCATTTCTCTGAATTTTGCCACGCATTTCTCCAGAAAAGTAGCATGTACAAAATTGCATATATTAAGGTAAAGTGTGCATAACATTTCTATATAACGTACAAAAATGCATTCTATTCAGGAAAATCTCTTTCCAAAGATGTGCATTTTAATCTGCAGTGAAATGCTGAGGATTTTCATGAGGACCTTTTGTAGAGGAAAAAAACGAACTGATGTGAAAAAGTGGATAACCAAACAATGAGTTGTAGCCAATGTTAGTCTTACACAGAGTAGACCTGCTGAATTCAATGAACATGGCTAGTAAGAGTTAGTTGGATAAAACCCTTAAGTGTGGGAGAATGAGAAACTGAAAGTTTTGTCCATGCCTAGTTTCAGCAAAACCATATCATTCTTAGGAAAGAATGGAAAATTTGCTTATACACTGGTCCCACCTCTGGTTTAGACATCAAATTTGCCAGCTTGTAAATGGATGTAGCTTCTGCACCTCCATTTGTGCCCAGCCAATCAGAGGCCTTTGTCTTCTTGGCAAAATCAGGCTCCTCCAAAACCCTCTTTTTTCTGGCTCTTTACATTTCAATTGAGAAGTCAACAAGAGAAGGAAGAGGGAAGCTATATTTGGCCTACAGAAATGCCTGGGTTCTTGACAGCATACCAATTAACTGGCTAGGAAATTGGATAAGACAGAGGAGGGTGAACAATGAGGTGTTGTTTGGATTGATTACAGAGTGACTGACAGAGACTGACAAGGCTTCCTGTCTCCTAAATTGAGTTTTGGACTTTTTACAATGGTATCAGTCATGTCAAGCTCAGGTCTATCACATTCACACCTCTCCTTCCCCTTAATTTTGACATCATCCTAGGTGTTTCCAGGAACACCGCATTGGATGGAATAGGCAATGAGGAGGAGTCACACAATGTATATACGACTGCTTCTTCACTTTTTATGGAGGTCTATAACACAGATTCCCTCAAATACAGTGGTACCTCAGGTTACATACGCTTCAGGTTACATACGCTTCAGGTTACAGACCCCGCTAACCCAGAAATAGTGCTTCAGGTTAAGAACTTTGCTTCAGGATGAGAACAGAAATCGGGTGGCGGTGGCGTGGCAGCAGCAGGAGGCCCCATTAGCTAAAGTGGTGTTTCAGGTTAAGAACAGTTTCAGGTTAAGTACGGACCTCCGGAACGAATTAAGTACTTAACCTGAGGTACCACTGTAATGTCATTTTTATCATGCACTAAAGACACACCTCTTTTCCCTGACTACTGAGATTCACTTTTATATTTTATATCAGATATTTGGCTATAAACCTACAGCCCCTCCTAGCCCATCCCAGCCTTTTCCTCCGTGCTAAATACTGACAATGGTATTAACATTTCTGCTAAATCCGTCTAGAGCTTTGTTCTGCCATCATCTCTGTCACCTGCCATCCTTTCCTTATTGAATTCCCTTCCACAGTCACCTTTCCCTTGTTCTGGTTTGCCCCGTCATTATTTTAAGAAAACATGAATGGTTGTCAAAGTGGCAGGCCCCTTTCCACGCCGTCTGCAGTATATCAAAGGCAAAGCCAGTGATAACTCATAACTGTTTTCCATTCAGTAATAGAATGCACCAATTTTCCTGCTGAGTCGCCTCAAATTCAATTTCCCATTGAGAATTCATCTAAATTACTTGTCCATGAATTAACAATGCCGAATGCTAACAGAGACATTGAATTATTTTTCAACTGCTAGTCTTGGAAAATGTAATTGCAGCTGACAAGGTGTGCTTTCCTCTTTTTATTTTTGACTCATCTCACCTTAAAAAAAAATCCCGACCCCCCCCCCAAAAAAAACCCCAAAAAACAATGAGGAAGAAACCTGCTCTTCTCTCTCAACCAAGTCTCAGTTTATTTCAAATAAATCAAGTATGTCAGAGAGTGACCACAAGAAACCAAAGCTAAATTTGCTAAACTCTAGGGCAGATTTTTAGACTTAAGGCTAGAAGACTGGGGGGGGGTGTTTGTGTGTGTGTGTGTGTGTGTGTGAGAGAGAGAGAGAGAGAGAGAGAGAGAGAGAGAGAGAGAGAGAGAGAGAGACTGATAGGGCAGAAGCCAGGGAACCCAAACAGCACATGTCTCCAGAGTCAAAGATAAGCAGAGCCAACAAATTCTAGTTTTGTCCCCATCCTCTTCCCTGATGAGTTCTACAAGGGCAAAAATAAGGCTTAGGAGAAGGAGGTGGCAGACAGGCAATGCCACCCCCTGGACTGGGTTCTAAGTGAGAAAGCAAGTAGGCAATTGCTGGCTGAAGGCAGACAGAGGTTGTAGGGGCAGCGCTTTAGTCTCCTGAATATACCAACCACCACTGATCCCAATCATGGTGATGGTGACTCCACGTAGCCTGATTTGGCAACATGGTGATGTCACTGGGCACGAGTAATTAAGCTTTTGCAGCGAATGGGTGGAAATTCTTGTGCCCACTGCTGCAGATTTTGCCTGGAAGGGAGGGAGAGCTCTGCACAAACAGTCAAATTTCACTTTCTAAAGAATATGAAAATAGAATCAACCCCATTTTCACGCTGCTGCAGCTAATTCTCCCCAAGTTGGTCTGGTCTCGTAGCTGATGCCACAGCTATATTCTACGATGCACGGCAAAGCATATTCACAACACATCTTTGGCATCCGAAAAGCCCCTAGAAGGCCAGAAATGACCACGGTGGCATTTTGATTTGTTTCAAATTCATTTTGTATTATTTATTTTTCATCAGCAGGCTCTAATGCCACATGCAGCAAGCTGCGCTCAAGGCTCCAATTCAAACAGCTCCTGGAGGAATTTGGGCAGAATTCGCAACTGTAGTCCAATACAAGAGGCAAGGAGGTACCATCTCATAACCAGTTCTTGGCTATGGCAGCCGCCATCACAAAGCTGAGAAACGCTGCTCCAGAAATCTCTCAAGCATATGGCATCTGAAATCTGAACCAGTCGGAGGTTCCTGCTTAAAGTGAAGTTTTGGCAAGTTCTCTTGCTGGAGAGAGTTCAACTTTTTCTTTTTCTTTTCTTTTTGGCCTTGCAGGGATAGGCAAACTATTGTCATGTCTGCTTTGCCAGCTTCAATATGTTTTCTGCAATAAGCCTTGTATGACATGCAAAGGCAGAGGGGCTGTAAGCTGAAACCTTTCACGTTCACACTAAGGCACAGCACACATACACACATTCTGTTTGCTAGCTAGAAATGAATTCTAGTTGATTCTATGATATTCTGTATCCGGGGTGGGGAACACTTTTCAGCCCTGAGAAACAACCTTCTGAGGACCATGGGTTTGTGGTGAGAAGGACGAAGGCAAAAGTGGGCAGAACAAGTAACACAGACTTTTCTTTTCTTTCCTAGGCCAGCTTCTTCACTCTCACACTTCCTTCTCTATCCCCCATCCAAGGAAGCAAGAAGCATTCTCAGAGTTTCAGGAAATATTCCAGCCAGGCAAAGACACTCAAGGAGGGTGCAAAGCAGGAATGGTGTGTATTGTGGCTCGGGAGGGTATGTTGCTGAAGTAAGAGTAGCAAAAAACTGCAGCTAAGAAGCTTAAATCATATATATATGACTGACACCCTTCTTTGGAAATTAATGTGCAGACTTTAACATTCAAAAGCTTTACTTGCAGAAACTTAAAGTTATAGATGAATTAAAACATAATATTTAAAGTTATAGATGAATTAAAACATAATATTTACAATCACATGCTTCTCCAAGCATGGGCTTGCAGTCTTTTCTTCTAACTTCCAAACAACTGTATTTTCCTCTCTTTCCAGAGCTTAGAAATTTCAGCCTTCTGTATCTCAATTTAGGCCATGCCTATGAGGGATTTCCATTTTTACCTTCTCCTGCAGCTTTGCTCTCTTTCAAGCAGAGAAGGAGCACTCCAACACTCGATTCAACTTAGCAGTGTTCACAGTGGATTCTAAAAGACACTGCCATCTTGCTTCACATAAAATGGAGTCTCTCCTTAGCCAATCACATGAGAACTACTAGAGAATTCTCTAGAATTCAGTTACCAACCAATCAAATTTAAACATATAGTAATGCATACAAGAATATACAATTTCAGTGAATTACATTACTATACAGTGGTACCTTGGTAGTCGAACGCCTTAGTTTTGTTGAACAAATCGGCTACCGAACACCGCAAACCCAGAAGTGAGTGTTCTGGTTTGAGAATGTTTTGTGGAAGCTGAATGTCCGAAGCAACTTCTGCGGCTTCTGTGGTTTCCAGTTGAGTACAGGAAGTTCCTGCAGTCAATTGGAAGCTGTGCCTTGGTTTTCGAACTGTTTCAGGTGCCTAATGGACTCCCAGAATGGATTAAATTCGAGAACCAAGATACAACTGTACTTAACTTACATGCCTTAGAACAGGCACAGGCAACCTCAGCCCTCCAGATGTTTTGGGACTACAACTCCCATGATCCCTAGCTAACAGGACCAGAGCCAAAGTGAGAGGTGTTGAGGGTTACAACCCTGTTCTGGTTACAGATAGGTAGCCGTGTTGGTCTGCCATGGTCAAAACAAAATAAAAAAATTCCTTCCAGTAGCACCTTAAAGACCAACTGAGTTAGTTCTAGGTATGAGCTTTCGTGTGCATGCACGAAATGTGTATCTGAAGAAGATGTGTATCAGATGTGTATCTGAAGAAGTGTGCATGCACACGAAAGCTCATACCTAGAACTAACTCAGTTGGTCTTTAAGGTGCTACTGGAAGGAATTTTTTAACCCTGTTCTGGATAATGGTTTGTATCTTTCTCATGTATGTGTCTCTTTCACGAACAGAGCAAAGTTCACTAAGCAGGACTTTTCTACATACCTGTAGCCACTTGCACCACTCACAGACCTGCTCCTGGAGGTTAGGGGACCTTAGGCATAGTGCAAAAAATGTGTTGTAGGTGATGCAGGAGTTGTGGGAGTTGGAGGAAATCACCCCTGCCCTTGCATGAATGAAATAACAATTTAAGCACCAAGCCAATGTCTACATCAGGGGAGGCCAATTGGGTGCCCCACCCCCTCAAAATGATGTTCGGCTACAATCCCCATCATTCCTGAACACTGATAGTTGGGAGTTTAACAACATATGGTGCGTAGTAGTGCACTGGCCAGGGATCACATCATAGGGAAGCAGCTCCCATGCCCCAAATATATAATTCCATCCTTGGCAAAAAGGAAAAAAGAAAAACTAGCACAGTGAAACTACCTGTCCCACAAGGATGGTTGAATGAGTAAGTAAGGTATATGGAGGGGTAGCCAATAGGATGCTCTCCAGATGTTATTAGAGTCCACCTCCTATCAGCCTCAGCCACCACGACTGATGGTCAGGAATAATAAGAGTTGTGGTCCTTGTGTGTTATCTCTGATACAGAGTGTCAAATAAAGTGTGAAATTTATCAGGTGGTTCTAATTCTGTCACTTTTTTGTTCCAGTAACCCTTTTAAAAAATTTCTTAAGGTCAGGGACTAATCTCCAAAGGCAGTGATCTTGCAATTCAATGGCACTTACTTCTGGGTAAGTTTATATCTGCATTGTATCTTTCCATAGTTACTGTGGGGTTTGTGTCCAGTCATTCCTATACATGCAACTGATTAACTAGGTTTGCGCTCTCTCTCTCTCTCTCTCTCTCTCTCTCTCTCTCTCTCTCAGATTATAGCTGGTTGTCTTACTACAAAAAGTGATTGACCACCCTCCATACGATTTTAGCAGCAATTGTTTTCTAGTCAATTTTTTATGCTTGAGAGAATACCAATTACATTTTGATTATGTGCATTATTCAGGTGTCACACTCCAGCTATCAGGATGTGTTCATAGCATTTCTTCTGTCTTTAGATTTCACATTTTTCTCTTTCTCCTCCACTCTGTTTCAGTCCACTTTATATCCACCACATTGTCAAGCTGTGTCATGCATCTATAGTCTCATAGTCTCTTACCCACACATGTACAATTTGCACTTACAAGTTCCCAAAATGGATTTATACAGAAAGGCTGCTGACTCAGTTAAACAATAACTAAGTGTTCTCCTATAGCACTTTGCTCCCATAGCACTCTTGTACAGTGGTACATCAGTTTAAGAACAGTCCTGTTTATGAACGATTTGGTTTACGGACTCCGCAAAACCAGAAGTAGTGTCCCGCTTTGCAAACTTTACCTCAGTCTAAGAACAGAATCCGAATGGTGGAAGGGCACCAGTGGCGGGAGGCCTCATTAGGGAAAGTGTGCCTCAGTTTAAGAACGGACTTCTGGAACGGATTAAGTTCGTAAACCAAGGCACCACTATATCTGTAGCATATGAAAGCATCCCTGTCTCTTTGGGATCTACTCTGGGTTATTTCAATCCAATACTTTATTTGGGCACAAAACTGATCTGTTCCCATAATTCCTGAACAATGGACCTGGTAGTTAGGGATGATGGGAGTTGTAGTCCAAAAACAGCTGGAGACTCAAGCTTGGAAAACACTTCCATAGAGGATTGAAAGTTTGGACACTCTCTGATTCACCTCAACACACCTTGTTGAAGAAGCATTCTGACTCTGTAATGTGAAAGCTATCCTGTATCATTCTAATTTGCCTTGTTTGGGGTGCACCTCTAAACTTTGCCTTGGTGTGATTTTGTGGTGTCAGTAGAATTCATTATGTTGATTAAGGATGGGGTGAAAATTCAGATCACATTAAAGGACAAGTGTATCTGGTTCGCTTCCTGAAGGATACTTAAATCGATATGTAGTGATCCTCCAAAATTTTCATACCTCTGAATTTTGCAATGCAGTTTTCCAACCAAACAATGTAAACATGTATTAGGGAAAATAACATGCAGAATGCATTTTATATGCTATATAGGGACATTGCTTGCAGAAAATGAGTACATTAGGCAAAAATGGGTTTATGTGGAGAAATTCACTCTAGAATGCTGCTAAATGTTTGTGAGGACATCAGGAGAGGGGAGCTGCAAAATGATGTGGAAATGAGAGGAACTGAACTTGAGACTGGAGAAATGTGAAACTGAGAGAAACTGACACTGACAGATTCACTCATCTCTAATGTTGATAGAGCTCTGTCTCTGCATCATTCCTATAGGACCCAGTGTGGCTCACTGCTTTCTGGTGCAACTGAGTTTTCCCCTTTCCCTTATATTTCCACAGTGTTTCTGCAGAATTAATTGCAAAATTAAAATGTGTTATGCAGAGGCTGGTTTTGATAAGTCCCAGGGGTTGTATACAAAACTGGAAACTGATTCCTAATGTTCTTCCATCAAAAAAACATCAATCCCACCAACAGGTGACAGTAGGAAATCATGTTTGAAACCAGATAAGTATATCTCAGGATAATTGATTGCACGAGTAATAGCACCCAGAATGATTACACAGTCTGGTACTTACAAAAAAATAATTACACTTCTGAAAATCTAAATTAATTTGTACACTCCTGCAGCATTTTTAAAAGTTGTTGACATTTCATTGTAGTGCTCCTAATGAAATGAAAATTATTAATAATTGTTTCTGTTTAAGTGTGACAAATGTCATTTAACTGGAGACAGGGAAGAGCCATAGACAGGGCATTGCCACACAGCTAAACTGGCAGCTTTTCATTCAGAATTATATTCAAAACAGCATCTGCCTGAAGGCCAGGCCAAAAACAAAACAAAACCTATGCTAGCCATTCTTTTGCTGGCTAAACAAGCCCATAATTAACACTTTGTCTTAGTCAATCACACTGTTCCATTCAAGACAAATGTACAGTTTACTGGGTAGTGAAAAATCTATGCGGTCTAGATTCCATGGGTCCAGTTAGTCATCTGTTTGACCAATTAGGTGAAACTGACAATTTTAAGGGGAATTTGAGCCAATCCTATTGTCAATACTGTGATTTTTGAAGAAGGCTAACTTTCCCAAATCAAATCAATACTCTAATTCAGGCAAGGTTGCTTCAGAGACCACTTGCTTTTCCGAAGGCATCTTTAGTCATAGAACACTCAGGACAAACAAATTAGAATAAAAACAGTAAAAAAAATCGTGTGTGTGTGTGTGTGTGTGTGTGACCAGAAACAGATCTGTAGAAACAGATGTCCTAGGATGTTCCTATTTTCATCTGAGAAATTTTGCAGGGTATGTAGTAATGCTCATCCAGTGGAATGTCTCAAAGCATATTTTCATGCACAAATAGACATGCATCCCCACCCAAGGCCACCAATTATTATGTGCAACTGGTTATCTGCAGCTCAAACTGGCTCAGCCTACACTGCAAATGGGATCTTGGCACAAATTTTATGTAACAACAATAACGTTTCAGAGAGAAGAAATTTGAATCATATATTTCCCCAAGGGAAAAGGATACAGCATGAGATCCGAAAGGCTAAATTACGGGTGGCGCTGCGGGTTAAACCACAGTGCCTAGGACTTGCCGATCAGAAGGTCGGTGGTTCGAATCCCCGGGACGGGGTGAGATCCCATTGCTCGGTCCCAGCTCCTGCCAACCTAGTAGTTCCAAAGCATGTCAAAGTGCAAGTAGATAAATAGGTACCGCTCCGGCAGGAAGGTAAACGGCATTTCCGTGCACTGCTCTGGTTCACCAGAAGTGGCTTAGTCATGCTGGCCACATGACCCAGAAGCTGTACACTGGCTCCCTCAGCCAATAAAGTGAGATCAGCGCCATGACCCTAGAGTCTGCCACGACTGGACCTTTACCTTTATGGCCTCAAAAGTCACATAGGGGAACATAAGAAGGTTCTCCTAGACCTGGCCAATGGTCCATCTAGGCCAGCTTCCTGTTCTCACTGTGGTCATGTCTGTGGGAAGCCTACAAGCAGGACATGAGCACAACAGCACTTGGCTCACCTGTGATCCCTGGCAACTGGTGTTGAGAGGTGTGTTGCCTCTGCCAGTGAAGGTAGAAAGTGGTTTGTCCATCTTCAGGCCATATCAATTGGCTATTCTAGTTTTGGCCCTTTCTTATGATGAACCCGAGCCAAATTATGGCTGGAGCAAAACTGTTGTTCTTTGGACTGCACCAGTAATTGGATCAGCTCCCCTGGTATTTTCTGATATCCAATTTAATAGCACTTTTAGCAAAACCTTTCTATTTGGCTTGCTTTCTATTTTTAACGTGGCTGTATAGATCCTTCCTTGGTGTGTTTTTCCTCCTCGTTTCACATTGGGCAAACAGTGACGGATTTCCCCCCCTCCACTCCACCCTCCTGTAATTAACTTCTGAGCAGCTGAGATGGCAAGAGTCCTATCAATTAATCAATATATTCTTGTTTTCTCTAAGTGCCAGCTGAATAATATTTGCAGCTGCACACAAACGGTGGCGTGCTGTGCTGAAGGAACTGGCCCGGGTCCACGGCGATTTCTGAAGGAAGGCATCAGTTTTGTACAAATCAAAGCACCTCGCAATGAAGGCCTTATTAATATTTCAAAAGTTTTCCTCATTTATTCAGAACTTATTCGCAGACCCTGACTGATGATAAAACAGGCTCCGTAGATGCCTCTCAGAATGGAGTACCCTGCCTTGGCTGTGCATAGAAAATGAATATGTCTCTTCTCCCAGAAGCTGCTGTAAATCTGAGGGGCATATTGGCAGGCACGAATTGAAGAGCTTGAAGAAAGCCGCCTTTGCTGTAAATGTATCCTTGCTTTAAGAGAGACAGAGAGAAACCCAATACGGTATATGTGTTTGTGGCATCGTGTGGGTCAGTTCCAGGCCTGGCTTCAGGATCTGAGGTGGGGAGAACCCTTGCCAAGACTCTATTATTCCTCCCTTCCTTAAACAGGGTTAGGGGGGTGAAGGGGAGGAATGCTCAAGCTGACAGTACCCCCATCAGTTCTTTTCTCAGAAGTTTCCTGTAGGCAAACCTAACCAAGGAGTCTGGTAGGAGTCTTCCTCATTTTAAGCATCAAAAAACAGGTGTGAAGAAAGAGAGAGAATTGGCTAGAGGTGCAGCATTCATGACATCCTCTGAAGGTGCTCTAGAGGTCCCAGTAAGTAGATATGGGGGGAGGCAATCTTTCAGACCTCAACAGTCAGGGATCAAGTTAACTGAATGATTGCCTCCCCCCATATCTACTTACTTGGACCTCTAGAGCACCTTCAGAGGATATCATGAATGTGTTAGAATTCAGGCTCGGTCAGAGGTATGTGCCTATCTGCAGGCACCGGCTGAATTCCTTTGACCTCCCTCCGGCGACTCCCGGCAGGAAAATCACATGAGGTCCGTTCCGGCGATTTTCCTCAGGCTGTGAGAAAAACACACCAACTGCTTCTCCTCCTCCCTGCTCCCCAGCATATCCCCAGGGAGGGGAATCAGACTCAGACAGAAATGTATCTACATGCCTTTATTCCTGTCTTTAGCAGTCATACAGTAAAAGATGTCTGCTCTCTTCAACAAACAGAGAGAAACTCCAAACTCCACCCATGTACATCCTGTACAGGTCATATAACACACACTGAGCTCACATCCTGTGCTCAATAAGAATGGACTGCCCCTTTGTTTCCATGGCAACAGTCACATACATCCTGTTTGGCTTTGCAGCCACAAGCAGCTGACTGAGCTGCTAGAGCCTTTGCTTGCTGCAGCATTGCTGCTTTAGAATAACAGAATGGGGTGAGGTAGATAGGGACCAGATAGAAGGTTTTTTTCAGTAGTGCCTCCCCATTATGGAGCCACCTCCCCAGAAAGGCTCACCTGGTGCCATCTCTGCTGTCTTTATGGTGCCAAGTGATCACCTTTCACACAAACCTTTCAAACACCTGATGTGATCTGGGGTTCCCCATTTTTAAAATCCATGGTTTAACTTTGGGAGTGCAATAGATATAATAATAATAATAATTGTTGTTGTTAATCATTCTATTATTACTTTGCTGTAAGGGAGCTCTCTGCTTAAGATAGTATTTTTCTCTCTCTTGCTAATTATGCTGTTCTAAATGTGGATGCTGTATTTGACTTCCTTTAGTAATGTTTTCTTTTGAAATCTGTAAGATAATTTTTTGTGTTAACTTTGCTGCGTTAAATGTGCAATGTGTAGCTGACCTCCTTCGTAACGTTTTAATTTGAAATCTTTACAGTGGTGTTTTAGTTTCCTGTTAATTACGTTGCTTTGAATGTATACTTTATATTTGACTTTCTTCAGGAATGTTTGGCTCTGGATTGTTTTATCTGATGTTTTATTTTTGTTTTAAATTGCTTGGTTTCCCCCCTTAAAAATATGAAGTGGCTCAGAAATGAAATGAGTAATAATAATAACAGCAATAATAGAAGAAGAAGAAGAAGAAGAGTTTGGATTTGATATCCTGCCTTTCACTCCCTTTAAGGAGTCTCAAAGCGGCTAACATTCTCCTTTCCCTTCCTCCCCCACAACAAACACTCTGTGAGGTGAGTGGGGCTGAGAGACTTCAGAGAAGTGTGACTAGCCCAAGGTCACCCAGCAGCTGCATGTGGAGGAGCGGAGACGCGAACCCGGTTCCCCAGATTACGAGACTACCGCTCTTAACCACTACCCCACACTGGCTCTCAATAATAAACACATTTGCTACCTCAGCTTCCCTTGCATCTGTCACGAGAGTCATAGGTATTAGAGGCAGCAGCAGCAGCTCAGGGAGGAAGGCCCTTCACTTTGGCAACTGATTCGGAGCCAGGATTAATTCTTGAGATACCAACAGCGGCCCAGAGGTCCAAGAAAAGGGTAACGCTTGGAACATGGGAAGGGTTGGAACTTATTTACAGCTTTGCCCCACCTTAACCTTAATAGCTATTATACCATTTTCTTTTTTATTGTATTTCATATCTGTTGTAAGCCACCTTCAGAACTTTGGTTAGTAGGCAGGGAACACTCATAATAAATCAATAAATAGCATTTGAAACTAAGTGCTTCCTAGGAAGAGGCAGATCTTGCCATCAAATGTACTCTGCTATTCACCAATTTCTGTCTCGTGATCAATGTCAACACACACGCAGGAGTCAGATCAGGGGCCCCGTCAATCCATGTGCTGCTCTGTCTTTCTGTACTATTTTTCTGTGCCTCTGTAAATATTCTAGTCCATGGGTTTTACAATAACTGAGGTTGCCTAAATGCTGTCTGCAGTAGAGCAGCAAAGGATTAAAACCTGATTTAACAAATTTAATATGTTCGTTTCTGTTCTTGAGACCTCCCCCCTAACACAAACAAGCACCAGGAAGGCTGATTGGCCCGCTGTGAAGCTACTGGTGTTTGTGTAAAAAAACAATCAATGCACAAGCAAAAATACATAACACTTGGCCACCTCTTTAGTTATTTTAGCAAAGTACAATGAAAACCCTCATAGTTGCTCCCTCTGAAATTATGAAACTAATGCAGATTTTGGAGTTTTAGTTATGTAAACAAAGGTATTGCCCCATTTGGATTATGGAGGAAAGCAAGTCTATTTTTCTCCTCGCCTCAAAAACCCCTGAACCTTCAACATGGCAGGCTTAACCAACTCTGAGAGGGACTCTTCTGCTTGCAAATTCCACGTGTTCCTGCCAAAAAGAGGGGGAGGGGGTGAGAGTCCCTGTAAGAATGAATGGGGCACAGAATTTGTTCCATACAGAATGTCTTAGAACCCAAATCACAAATCAAAGTGGGCAGAGCTCAGCTAAGAGGAGTTTGGTTTTTTGTTTTTGTTTTGGTGTGGAGGACAGACACAAAGCAAAAGTTGGGCTCTGGGCCCTAGCATACCCTCCAACTGTCCCGGTTTTCCCAGGACAGTCCCATCCCATTTGCTCCCCCACCAGTGCCACCACTACTGAGCTCAAGGAGGAGGAGTTTTGTCCTGAGTGATGGTGGCAGCATCCCATTGCCTCTCCATGGATGCCACTGACAGCAGCTTACTCCCTTGGGCAGCTTAGGCTCCCTGCAAAATACCATGGACTCCGGAAATAATTGACACAGTTCTGCAATTCTTTCCCCCAGCTCTTTCCTCTTCCTTTTAAAAAGTTTGCATGGATTCTCAGATAGTAAACCGATTAAGTGCTCACCGTCTCTGTTATAAATAATTCCAAAACCTGCACGAGAGTTTATCTAATGCGAGCCCATGACAACAACAAGAAAGAGTACATACTCAATCTCTTTCTCAAAGCACAAGTTGCTCTTTGAAGAAAAGGGTTTATTTTGATTTTAAGAGCATCTGGCTGAGGTGCTATGAACACTTGGATTGAAGAACAGCTTGCCCATAACAAGCCTGTGTGCAACAAGAAAAAGTACTCTTCTACATCTCAGAAAATCTGCAATCTGTATGAACTCTTAGAACAATGTTAGTTTCTAGAGGTTTTTTTTTAAAAAAAATAAGATACAAAAGCTTGCACACTCTCCTTCCCATAATAATTTAATCTTCCTCCTTTGATAACTCATTTGATAACATCTGTTTAACTTAACACCTGATTACACTCCTAATCCAATATAATGTGTTGCTTTCTACCAGTATGCTATTGTTTGTGCCTTATTTTGGATTCCTCTTCCATGCTCTGTTGTATTGACTCCCTCCAAAAAAGCCCAGAACATTTTGTGCTTCTTCAAGTTTTGCACTCATCTCTTTGGTATTTAGACTCATACTTCATTCTCTTCTATTGTTTCTGGTCTTATTTTCTTGGGCAACACTTTCTTGGGCAAAGTGTTGCAGCAGGTGATGGCATCTCAGCTTCAGGTTTTCCTGCAGAAAACTGATTTTTCTGACCCATTTCAGTCTGGCTACTGGCCTGGTATGCTCATAACACTCATCCCAATAAGGGTGTAGACTTAAGTATGTGCCTTACATTTAGAGTACATGGCTTCACCCAAAGAATACTGGAAGCTGGAGTATACCCCTCACACAATTACAATTCCCAGTACTGTCAACAAACTACTATTCCCAGTGTTCTTTGCTAGAAGGCAAGTGCTTTTAAATGTGCCTAAAATGTATGGCATGTAAGCAGCCCTAGAGCAGGTTGGATGAGAGCCAACAAGATGAAATGATCCAAGCAGCCATTGGGGTTGCTTAGCCAGTTCCACTTTCCCCCTGTTTATAGGGTGCACATTTATAGGCAGTGTGGGAGCACACTGCTGTGGACTTGTAAAGGTAAAGGGACCCCTGATCATTAGGTCCAATCGTGGATGACTATGGGGTTGTGGTGCTCATCTCGCTCTATAGGCTGAGGGAGCCGGCGTACAGCTTCCAAGTCCTGTGGCCAGCATGACCAAGCCGCTTCTGGCAAACCAGAGCAGCACACGGAAACGCCGTTTACCTTCCCGCCGGAGTGGTACCTATTTATCTACTTACACTTTGACATGCTTTTGAACTGCTAGGTTGGCAGGAGTAGGGACCGAGCAATGGGAGCTCACCCCATCATGGGGATTCGAATCGCTGACCTTCTGATCAGCAAGTCCTAGGCTCTGTGGTTTAACCCACAGCACCACCCATGTCCCTGTGGACTACAATGTCCCTATTTTCATCCGAGGAATGTTGGAGGGTGGCACTGAGCTATGGCTCTTCCTCTCTGGTAAGGAAGAATAAAGAAGTGCATGCTCATTGGAAGTACCATGTACATCAAATGCCTCTGGACTAATCTGTAAATCTATTTCATGTTTGATTACAAGACAGTCAATATTTTTGTCTGATACACATTGCTTTCGGCCAGAAGCCCAATACGACTTTTGAATCTAATCTGAGTAAATAAAATGGATTGATTTGCAATCCATTTTAGGGACCAAGTTAAACAACTTCCTCCAGCCTATTCTCTTGCTAATCTAGTTCTCTGCTTGCCTAGCTGTTCTGAACATGTGGATTAAAATATTCAAATTACTCCAACCAACCTAGGATCAAAGATAGGGACCAAATGTCAACTCTGTTACCTCCCTATAGCTTCCATCGCTTCCTACTGTTAGAGGTCACACTAGGACCTGCAGACTTCTGGTCAATCCTTTTGCCTCTGTGTAGTTGGATGTTTAACTCAAAGTATTTGTTTTATCCACTATGAAGAAATATGAAACGGTTAAGGTTGGCAGTGATATTACTGTGCTGTTTGCCTAATTAAACATGGCCAGCATTACAATCCCGCTGCTTCCTCATCAGCATGAAAGACCTTCCTGTAACATTTACAAAGATCTAATCTGAATCTCTCTCTTCATCATTAACAAGCCACATAATGGATCAAAATATTTCCGTTCAATGAAATGAAAAAATATTTTTAAAAAATGTTTTAGAGAGAATTCAAATCTGTCTTCATGTAGAGAAATGGAGGGTCTAATTTCCATAGATTCTGCAAGAGAATTAATTTAAGCAATGCAAGGTAAAGGTCAAGGCAGTGTGGAATTCCAATGCAGACGGTGTGGGCTGTGTTCTTATTTTAGGACTATTTTGCATTTAAGAAACCAGCGATTTACATTTCAGAGCATATAGAGTAAATGGAGAAACTCTGGGTGCTATGAAGAAGTGTAATCATAAATGCATAGTCTGCTAAGAACTGGACTGTGTGAGCGGCTCAATAACATTTAGGGGTTCTTTTCTGTGGGGAGGCAATCAGTTGGAAAACAGGGGAATGCGGGATAGCTGCCTCTAGCTACCTCATGAACAAATCCTGGCGTCAAATGGCAATCCATGGGTTTACTCATGGAACAACTATTCCCCCAAATCACTTGGGACTCAGCTACATTAGTCAAAAAGCAACATTTTGAATTCATTATGCAACACCAAATGGAACCAGAAAGGGGGGGAGGGGGGACTATGTGATTTTTACATAGTGTTTTTTCCTTTTGTTATAACAATCTAATTTCTAACTTATTTCTAGCGGGTTTTTTCCTGAGTGTAGATCCACTCTTCGACTGGAGTACACTGGAGAAATAATTTACTGTGGATAAAAGCTAGACTTGTCTATAAAAACTAATGATAACACCTGCTCTCCTGAGCTCTGAGAGAGAGCTTTGAGAAAAGAAAAGGGAAACAAATATAATGTATTTAATTTATTTTTTAAAAATTAAGACTGAAGCAACAGAACTACTCAGAAGGTTGGGCCTCCTCTGATCCACCTTGACAAAACTTTAATAGCGCAATCCAACTCAGAAGCATAAGAATCTGCCCCAAATAACCCTGATTCAGGGAGTGAACAGAGCCTAAACTTTAAACTGCAGTCCTATACACACTTACATGGGAATAAATCCTATTGAATTAAATGGAATTTGGGCATCTATAGCAGTGTTTCCCAACCTTGTGCCTCCAGCTGTTTTTGAACTACAACTCCCATCATCCCTGACTAGCAAGACCAGTGGCAAGGGATGATGGGAATTGTAGTCCAAAAACAGCTGGAGGCACAAGGTTGGGAAACACTGATCTATAGGATTGTGCTGTTAACACGAACGTAAAGTGAGAATGCAATGTAACATGTTTAAAGGATGTACCTATTGTTTTAAGATGGCACTATGACCTTACTCATGAATTCATTGATTTAGATCAGGGGTAGTCAACCTTTTTATAACTACCACCCACTAATGCATCTTTCTTGATGGTAAAATTTCCTCACCGCCCACCAATACTTGATGGAAGAATGCAGCTTGTACCACAGAACCCCCTACCGCCCACCTAGAATCCTGAAATGCCCACCAGTGGGCAGTAGGGACCAGTTTGAAAACCCCTGATTTAGATGGAGGAAGAGTCTTACCAAGTCACATTCAGCTGGTGAAATTCTGAAATATCAGATCAAATTCTGAAATATCAGATCCATGTCAGAACAGTGAACGCAAGGACATTAACACCAAGTGACATTAGGCAAAACACCTATGAAAAGGAAATGTGCAGCTCTATAACTGTAGCTGTAACACAACTAACCCCATGTTGTATTGGCAAAACCAGCCCTACCATTAGCAGACTGTGGTGACCGCCTCAGCCACAAGGTCAGGCATCCCCAAAAATGGCCCTCCAGATGTTTTGGGACTACAATTCCCATCATCCCTGACCACTGGTCCTGTTAGCTAGGGATGATGGGACTTGTAGTCCCAAAACATCTGGAGGGCCGAGTTTGGGGATGCCTGCACTGGATGCTGTAGATTCCACTGTCGACTTGGGCTGCTAATCCTGGCTGTTGCTTCGGTTGTGGTGGTGGATGTTGGAAACACACCCAGGAAGGCTGCCAACTTCCCCAAATACTGTGGCATCTCGCCGGTGGTCCTCCCTGGCTGTAAATCTCCCTCAGTCCAGAGAGACTGGTGATAAGTGACCCCTCTCTCCTGAGAGGAGCACACTTGTCTTCTGGCATATCGTAGCAGAAGAAAGACTCAATCAGTAGCTCTAAAACTACTTTATTTACAGTCTATATATACAGAGAGTTAAAGCTATGGTTTTCCAAGTTTTTCCCAGTAGTGATGTATGGAAGTGAGAGCTGGACCATAAAGAAGGCTGATCGCCGAAGAATTGATGCTTTTGAATTATGGTGCTGGAGGAGACTCTTGAGAGTCCCATGGACTGCAAGAACCTATCAAATCTATCCATTCTGAAGGAAATCAGCCCTGAGTGCTCACTGGAAGGACAGATCCTGAAGCTGAGGCTCCAATACTTTGGCCACCTCATGAGAAGAGAAGACTCCCTGGAAAAGACCCTGAAGTTGGGAAAGATTGAGGGCACAAGGAGAAGGGGACGACAGAGGACAAGATGGCTGGACAGTATTCTCGAAGCTACCAGCATGAATTTGACCAAACTGCGGGAGGCAGTGGAAGACAAAAGTGCCTGGCATGCTCTGGTCCATGGGGTGACGAAGAGTCGGACACGACTAAACGACTAAACAACAACAACATATACAGAGAATCCATCAGCATGTCTGTGGTGTCTCAGCACCAGTACAGAACTGCATCACAATCAGAAGTGAAACTAACTTCCAACAGTACTGAGACTTCCTGTCTCACAGCTCTCTCAGACACTCACATGATATACACAAAACATAGTGCTACTGCTGGAGCAGCACTAATGGATAAAAATCCTAACAGTGGTTACAATGGGGAATTAAAATGCTTTGGGTCAGCTTTGAGATCCGAGCACATGGAGCAAAATAATTTGCATAGAATTAAGACTCTGACTGGAGCAAACAGTTCTAGAAGAAAGGCAGGCTTTGGCGTACTCTGGCTAGAATTCAGTTCAGAGATACAGTGGTGCCCCGCAAGACGAACGCCTCGCAAGACGGAAAACCCGCTAGACGAAAGGGTTTTCCGTTTTGGAGGCACTTTGCAAAATGAATTTCCCTATGGGCTTGCTTCGCAAGACGAAAATGTATTGCGAGTTCCTGCGGGTTTTTCCCCCCTTCCCCCCCCTTTTCCTAAGCCCTAAACCATCCGCTGATAAGCCGCTTATCAGCTGATCCGCTAAAAGCTGCTAAACCGCTAATAGCGCTAATCCGCTAAGCTGTCAATGGGCTTGCTTTGCAAGACGAAAAAACCGCTATACGAAGAGCCTCACGGAACGGATTAATTTCGTCTTGCGAGGCACCACTGTATACAGTCATACCTTGGGTTAAATGTGCTTCTGGTTGATCGCTTTTGGGTTGCGCTCCACAGTGACCCAAAAGTAATGGAACACGTTACTTCCGGGTTTCACCGATCGCGCATGCGCAGACAGTCAAAATGATTTAATGCGCATGTGCAGAAGTGGCGAATCGCGACCTGTGCAGTCACGGGTTGCGTTTGCTTCTGGATGTGAATGGGGCTCCAGAACGGATTCCGTTTGTATCCAGAGGTACCACTGTATATTTTTTCCTTATGGAAATCCATTACTCTTGAACATAGGAAGCAGCTGATTCATACTGAGTCGGAGCAGTGATTTATCTAGTTCCCTATTGTCTACACTAAATGGCTGGCAGGGGCTTTCTGGGGTTTTAGGCAAGAATATTCCCAACCATGCCTGGAGATATCAGGAGTTGAATCTGGGATTTTTAGCATGCAACGTATGACACCTACTGCTGAGCTTTCCCTAGAGTAAATGGAGTGGACAATGGTACACCTTCTGTAAATAATCACACATCACAAACTTAAAATAAAATTTGCATTTTTTCATCACTTAGAACCAGTTGCAAAACTGAACAGGCAACCCTCCTTTAAACCTGCACCTTCCCCCCTCCTCCAGCAGTAGTAACAAAATGTTATTACTTCTTAAAGATTTATTTCCTTATCTTTCTTTCTTTTTTTCAAAAAAATGCCAATCATACAAAATATTGTAACTTTTAAAATTTGTGTTATTATGACTCCTTACGCCCTGTGAATAATATCATACTAGCTGGTGCTTTCCTTGTTTAACAATAATACAAAAGAAAGAAATCGGATGTTCAAGAGCTCAGAGAGCCAGTTGCAAGGCATGCTTAGCGCAGAAAGTATTTAATCATGGAAATCAAGTCCCCGCCTCCACGTTATTTTTCTTCATGACAACCTAAATACATATTATATTATATGTGGATCGGGAGATCTAACATCAGTACACATTTCAGTTTATTGACTCATTTTATCATACACAACTGTCACCAGTTCTTATTAATCTGTCTCCAAAGGATTAGACAGGGGGGAGGGGAATCTGTAATAAATATATTTGTTCCTCTAGAGCTGAGGCTGAAATGAAATTGTTAGTTAAATGTACTGTGACATTGAGTGGGGATATCTGAGTAGGAGGAGAAACTTTCTCATCAAACCCCATGGAACAAAGCGGCCTTTGGACAAAGACTTTCCTACATATAATTTGTTAAGATTGTGCCAAACATTTCTCTTGCATTCCTTCACCTTGGCCATCTCCATCAATTGATAAGGAAAGGAATTATGAAAAATTATGAAAGGGAATACAAAAACTCAGCAAAGCTTTATTGGTTGGGATGTGTTGTTGTTGTTGTTGTTGTTGTTGTTGTTGTGTGGCTAAGGTGTGTGTGAGAATGTCCTTTCTTCCTGTGTCCTGTGTGAATGTCTGGAGGTGGTTGGAGGATGGATGGCGGCTAACAGATTGAGGTTGAATCCTGACAAGACAAAAGTACTGTTTCTGGGGGACAGGAGACAGGCTGGTGTGAAGGATTCGCTGGTCCTGAATGGGGTAACTGTGCCCCTGAAGGACCAGGTGCGCAGCCTGGGAGTCATTTTGGACTCACAGCTGTCCATGGAGGTGCAGGTCAATTCTGTGTCCAGGGCAGCTGTTTACCAGCTCCATCTGGTACGCAGGCTGAGACCCTACCTGCCCACAGACTGTCTCGCCAGTGGTGCATGGTCTAGTTACCTCTCACGTGGACTAATGCAATGTGCTCTACATGGGGCTACCTTTGAAGGTGACCCAGAAACTACAACTAATCTAGAATGCGGCAGCTAGACTGGTAACTGGGAGCGACTGCCGAGACCATATAACACTGGTCTTGAAAGACCTACACTGGCTCCCAGTATGTTTCTGAGCACAATTCAAAATGTTGGTGCTGACCTTTAAAGCCCTAAATGGCCTCGGTCCAGTATACCTGAAGGAGTGTCTCCAACCCCATCGTTCTGCCCGGACACTGAGGTCCAGCGCCAAGGGCCTTCTGGTGGTTCCCTCGCAGCGAAAAGCCAAGTTACAGGGAACCAGGCAAAGGGCCTTCTCAGTAGTGGCACCCACCCTGTGGAATGCCCTCCCACCAGATATCAAAGAGAAAAATAACTACCAAACTTTTAGAAGACATCTGAAGGCAGCCCTGTTTAGGGAAGCTTTTAATGTTTAATAGGTTGTTGTATTTTAGTGTTTTGTTGGAAGCCGCCCAGAGTGGCTGGGGAAACCCAGCCAGATGGGCGGGGTATAAATAATATATTATTATTATTATTATCATCATTATTATCATCATCATCATCATCATCACCTTTCAGCTGCTCTGCACTGTGCAGCCCTCCTGGGTGCCTGAAAAAAAAGCCCTGACATCCTCACCCAGACTTTCCTGTGAGCACAGGAAGGTGGGGAGGCTGCTTATTATGTATCCAAGTGCTGGTGGCCGTGGGAAACTTCCTGGAATGGAACCAAGACCCACAATGCCAATGTAGGGATAAATGGATGGATGCGTCTATTTTCAATTGTCGTCAGTTTTGCATATGTTCATTCATAAGTCCACACGCTGTCCCATTTCCACATTAATCTATAAATTATTATTTTGAATGCATGTCATTTGGCATTATGTGAACATATTTTTTCAACAAAATACAATTTTGATATATGTGTATTTTGATAATTTGTTTGGCTTAAAATTGTATCACACAAGTCAGAAAACTGAAAATTCCCTCTTCTGCTGTTTCTCCTACATTTAGTTTTAGAGATAAGCTCCTTGGGGCTGTCTAGAGCACTATGCATACTGATGGTGCTGTATTTTATTATTATCACTGCTATTATTTCTATCTAATCGAAGAATCATATATAAGGCTCTCTTCTGAAGCTTAGTCGAAAAATGCCCTCTTGCATCCGAATCTGATGTGACTTACTCAGTGCTTTTTTCTGGGGGTGCGCAGGGGTACACACACTTTGTGAATCTAAGTCTGTCCTCATTGAAGGGCAGTATTTTAATATGAGTAGGAAAATGAGAGTACCCCTAAACAATTTTTTAAGGGAAAAAAAGCACTGGACTTACTTCTTCCAATGAGAGAAACCACTTCTCTATGAGGTCTTGTTCCCTGGCAAGTTGGGGCGTGGTTCCAAAAAAGCAAAATGCCAAAGTTATCAAAAATAGATCTTTTATTCCTTCTAGCTATGCTTACACACCCACCTGTTTGTTTAGATTTAAATTATCTCTATGTTCTGATGCCAGAACAAAACTGAAAATAATTAACAGGTATTTTATAATATATTCCAAGTAAAAATAATTCTTCTGTTGAATTTGATTATCTTTCTGGGAACTTCTCCATTCCATACTAACAGGAGAGAGAGAGAGATCCCTTTTGCAGTATACCTTGCCACCTTATGTAGGGAGAATGACAATAACTTAGTTGGTAGAGCATCAAATTCTGGACTGAGAAGGTCCCACATTCCACTCCAGCATCTCTAGGTAGGGCTGGGAATGGCCCTAATCATAAACCCTCAACAGACACTGCCAGACAGCATAGACAACAGTGGACTAGATGACCCATTGTTCTGAGTCAATATAAGCAATATAATGCAGTTTACTATTTCCTAAGCAATTATTCATGCCTCCTCTATCCTCTGAGCTGCCGTAATATCTCATCTTCTCCCTGACACCATCTCTCCCCCACCCCTCTGCCTTTGCACTCCCTCATCTCTGTTCACTTTGGCATATGCCAACTCTGGGACTGGGTCCAGTTGGTTATGTTGTTCTCCACACTTCCTTCATGACAAGGTTAGCTCTCCACCTCCCTCTGGCTTCCCAAGCCATCTCGACAATAACCACCAATAGTGGTTCCATTACCAGTTCATAACTTTGAGCACTCAGCTTCAGGGTCAACAAAGGTTGCAACATTTGGGACTTTGGAGTTTAGAGAAAAAGTGAGTAAGAGGTGGCATGATAGAGATTGATAAAATTATGCCTGGCATAGAGAATGTGGAGAAAGAAACCCTACCGATGGTTGAGAGGCTGCTGGATTTGTGGCCATATCAGTTGTGGAAGTGCATGTAAAAACCAAGAACAGGAATATATTATTATTATTTATTCAGTTTACATGTCATCTTTTCTCAAAAGATCCTAGGGTGGTGCACAACATTAAGAACACATTTTATGGAACCTCAATAATAAAAACATAATAAAAAGCATAATAACAGACAGCATATAATAAAATTACCATAATAACACTCGCCCCTTTAACAGAATGTTTTTGCCTGGCACCTAAATGCATGTAATGATGGTGCCAAGCAAGCCAGTCTTGGGAGAACATTCCACAGTCGGGGAGCCACCACGGAAAAGGCCCCTTTTCATGTTGCCACCCTCTGAATCTGTTGAGGAGGGAGGACATAGAGAACGGCATCAGATTCAGTGCAGGGTCTGGGTCAGTTTGTATAGGGAGAGGCAGTCCTTAAGGTATTAAAGCCCTGAGTTGTGTAAGGCTTTCAGCATACCCTACAACATGCTGCAGAGGAAAATAGGGCTGTGCCTCTTTCAGAGCTGAGCCAGGTGACTTGTGAGAGAGCACAGCCTCCCAAAATGGGCGTCTTTTGGGGCCTTGCTTTCACAGGAGGCAAAACAAGACATCCTGGGATCCAATCAGAAGTTGGGAAGGTTTCTGGGATGTCTCGCTTAAAGCGGGACAGTTGAGGGGCATGTTATAGATCAACACCAGCTAATTGTCAAGGTTGATTAATAATCAGTAGAGATGCATATTTTAATTTTTTTCTAATGTTGTAAGGTAAAGGTAAAGGGACCCCTGACCATTAGGTCCAGTCGTGACTGACTCTGGGGTTGCGGCGCTCATCTCACTTTATTGGCCGAGGGAGCCAGCATACAGCTTCCGTGTCATGTGGCCAGCATGACTAAGCTGCTTCTGGCGAACCAGAGCAGCGCACGGAAACGCCAAGATGTTTAAAAAGGAGTTGAGAACACCATAGGGCCTAGGCCCTTCTGTTTTGCTTTCAGATTTTCCCGAGGCTACACCCCCCTCACAATTAAGTGGTTTGTGAATTTGTTTGATGCACTTTCCCCCAAACCAGCTTCCATCCGATTAGAAAATGGAAACTGCTATTGAGCTGAGGGGTGTACATTTCAGGCAACCGTTGGGCATGGGCAGATGACAACGAACTGGATTTCAGTGCAGGAAACAAATCAGGTAATGGGCATCAGGAGAAGACATCCCCAGCCACTTTCTGGTCTGTACAGGAATGTAAGAATGTGACAGTGAGAGGAAATGACCTTTCTGCATCTCAAAGGCGCTAATGTGTACATACGCTCAGATAGAAAAGGATCCATGCAAGCAGCCTCGGTTTCCATTTCCTCCCTTCCATTTATCTTCATGCTCAAAGTCTTCCCAATATTTGCAAGTTCTCAGATGAAAAGCAACAGCACATACCATAATGAGGTACTATTAGGATGGAAGGCCTTGCCTAAATGACCTTCCAAAGCACCCAGTCAACAAAGTAAACTAGGAATGAGTTCTTGTATTCACTTTGCTAACTGATGCGTATTGATGTATTGTGGTCCACAGTGGCGTGTCTATGAAGTTTCTCATCTGATCTGGCAGACTATTCCACTGAGACATAGTAAGCCCTGGAATGTACATGTTAGGAGATAAAGTGAGCAGATCAAGGGATATTCTAAGCCAGTTTTATGGGGATGCTTAAGCACTGATCACCTCTGATTCTCTACCCCACTTTTTTCTGCATCGCAACTGGCCTGAACTAGCAGCATCCTGAAACTCTTGCTCAGACAACATTTCCCCATATACCCCCATCACCAGCATCAAAGGAACTGTTTCCACCACCAAACCTTGCAACCTAACAAACATTGCTCTGTTTTTGTGCTCCTCCTCTAACCCACAGGTAGCAAAGAAGCACAACCAAAATAAAAAGAGTGTTTCAATGGGTTATCAAAAATGCGAGGGCTACTTGCTGCAAAATGATAGCTTTAAACACAGCAGTGTTTGCTATTTTTCATAAAATTAAGGGAAGACTTTCAAACATTCATTTGGTGAAAGGTATGCATTGCAGGTGGGTGGGATCTATCACATACTAAATTTATATTTGGGGTGTCCCAGTATATGTCTGTTCTGGATTTGAAATGGTTCCGTATTTTTTAATTGCTTGTTTATATAAAATAGTTTTGAATGCTTTTACTGTGAAACTGCTTTGAGATATTTTATGGGAAGTGATTCATGAATGGAATCAAATAAATGAATGAATTTTAGCAGAGGACACAATCCTAGATAGCTCAGTTGACAAAGCACGAGACTCTTAATCACAGGGTTCAAGCCCCACATGGGGCAAAAAGATTCCTGCATTACATGATAGCTTCCTTCCAATGTTCCTAGTACTTCCACTTTGTCAGTAAGTTCCTCTCTGTTGGTGAGAACCAAGTCCAAGATAGATTATCTCCTTGTTGCTTCTACCACTTTCTCGGAAATGAAATTGTCAGCAAGCCAATGGAGGAATTTGTTGGACCTGACATTCTTTTCAGAGTTTGACTTCTAACAGAGTAGTTGAAGTCTCCCACGACTACTAAATCTCTCCTTTTTGAACGTCTGGTAATCTGCTGTAGGAAAGCATCATCCTAGTCTTCAGTTTGGCTTGGAGGTCTATAGCAGACACTCACAGTAAGTTCACTGCTGTTTTCCTCTCTACATTTTTTAACCATATACTCTCAATCTGCCTTTCATGCTCCAGTTCATGGATCCCTTCACAAGTGCACACCTCCTTTAAATATAATGCTGCTACTCCTCCCTTCCTGTTGAGTCTATTCCTTTTGAACTAGTTATACCCCTCGATTTCGGTAATGTCTATTAGGTCATATTTGCCATCCTGTGGCAAATTCATCTTGCTTGTTCCCAATACTCTGTGCATTAGTATAAACCATGAGTCATTCCCTCCAGTGTATCCTTTTTGTAGTTTCCTGGCCTTTAGCAGCTTTCTGTACCACCACATCACTTTTCTATGTGTCAATGAAGCTATTATCCCCAGTACCAGCTGCTCCCCTGTCATCTGTAATATTGGCTCCCTTCCTTTCCACTCAGGATTTAGTTTTAAGCTATCTTGATCAGGTTTGCAAGACTCTTAGCAAACACATTCTTGCCAACCACTGTGAGGTGCAACCCATTTCTTGCCAGAAGTCCTTCCTTAAGGAAGTGGAAACCATGGTCCAAGAAACCAAACCTTTCCTGATGACACCACCTGCCCAGCCAGTGGCTTACTTCCAATATTTTCATCTTTCTTTCTGGCCCATGACCTTCAACAGGAAGGAGTGATGGGAAAACCACCTGTACCCCCAAAACCCTTCAGCTTCCTAACCAGAATACCTAAGACAGACCCTCATCTTAAAAGCACCGTCTATAAATCTTCCATATCCCCCTTACCTTGGCAAATGACATAACACTCAGCCGAGAAAGGGAATCTTTTGAGAAAGCTGGCTTTGTCAGAATGCCGTTTAAAACCCTCTCGCTGTTTGTGCTCACTGCTGTGCTCATTGTTAGAATTTCCTTTCAACAGACATCTGTAAGCATTCAAGAACAGCAAGAGATCCTTTTCTGTTGCTGAAATCCCTGTGTGGTTTCTTTCTAGCATCTGTTGTCCCTATATTGTTGAGAGGGAAACATCATGAGCAGAAATCGCTGATAGATGCTGGCAATCCAATGGCGCCTTGTGCATTGGCCAGTGGCTGTGAGCTGCATGCCAGTTAGTCCAATTTAGTCAATAGGACCAAGTCCAAGAACCCCTGAGCTTCTCCTGCACCCCACCCCCATATGCCTTTCATTTAAGGTTCCTGTGCATGTTGTCTGAAAAGATCCGGAAACCTGTGTCTATTTCCTCCCATTCATATGCTGAAAGGGTCATATTTAATATATGTGCACATAAACTATAGTACTTCTTTCTTCAGAACGCATTTGACTCTGTAGGGCTATTTTCCTTTTGCTGTTCATGTGAACAGTGCTTGATGCCTCTTTTGATAACTATTTGAGAATATTTTCATTAGTTTGCAGCCAGCTAAGCCATACTCTGAGAAGACCCATTGGAATAATAGACCTTCTTTAAAAAACAACTTTTTTGTTTTTCTTATATAACAGTAGCATGCAAATAAAGGCAATTCATAGAAGTCATATTTGTTTTGTTTAGTATGCAATAATCTTATTAATCTTATTTTCATAATACGTAAGGAGAATGTAAAGAGCCATGCATTATTTCTTCTCAACCTACTAAGACTGTCCAGGAAAGTTTTGTGAAGCTGGTATGGCAGTCCCAGTTTCAATAGTTCTTGACCATAGAATAAATCCATACCACAGCCCCATGAAATCAAATTGCACGTTTCTTTGTTCTGTTGCTTGAACTTGCTTTGTTAATCTTCCCATTAAGTTGTATTTGGTTTTCCAATTCATTCCTATTGCCCGCCTTGCTGCAGCTAATAACATTGATAACATCCCTTTGTATGGTACATCTGAATATTGGTCATCAAATATATTCCACAACACCAGTAAGAACATAAGAAGAGCCTGCTGGATCAGTCCAGAAGCCTGCCCACCTAGGTCAGTATCCTGTTCTCAAAGTGCCCAACCAGATGTCTGTGGGAAACCCCAAAGTGGGATCTGAGTGCAAGAGCACTCTCTCCTGCTGAAGTCTCCAGAAACTGGTAATTCAGAAGCATTGCTTCTTCTAACCATGGAGATAGGGCATAGCCATCATAGGTGGTAGCTATTGATAGCCTTCACCTCCATGAATTTGTCCCAGTCCTCTTTTAAAGCTTATAGGCTGGTGGCCATCACTGACTCCTGTGGGAGTGAGTTCCATAGTGTAACTGCTGTCATGAATGTGCCCCTCCCAGTGCGCAGCGGAAGAGTCGGCCTAAGAAACTGAGCTAAAAGAACAAGGGGCTGACTCTGCAGATGAGAGCTGTTTGTCAGAGTTTAGAGAGGACAGCCCGCCCCCCTCCTTCCCAGGAAAGAAGCTGTTAGCTCCCAAGGAGAGGAAGAGTTGGAAGGCGACCAGAGTGTTGCCAGGCAACCATCAGATAAACCAGAGTCTGAGGCTGGGTCTTCTGGGAGTGAGGAGGAGATGGGCCAGCAGTTCAGTCCCCATACTGGGAGGTGGGAGAAACTCAGAGAACAATGAAAGGGAAGGAGAAGAAAGGCGGGATTTTGGCGTTCTTCCTGTTGGGGGAGGGACGATGAGTCAGACTGAGCAACTACTGTTAACGAGCACAGGCAGCAAGGCTGAGCTCTGGATGTGTTTCTTCTTGTAAATAAACTTACACAAAACTAACGGAGAGTCGTTGCTGCTTATCAGGCTGCTTGCTTGCCAGAGATCGTTATAACTGCACACTGCTTGAAGTAGTATTTTCTTTTCTCCGTCCTGAATCTTCCGACATTCAACTTCATTAGATATCCACAAGTTCTAGTATCAGGGAGGTGACAACCTTATGCCCATTGATATCAGCTGGAACATGGATACATACACAAACATGCAAAGTCTACGTCTGTAAGCAACCCGTTCCTAAGGTGTGAGTGTAATCCTGTTGTCGATCCATTTATTAAAGGGGACCGTATCTTTATTCTCCCAGTTCATCAATACCAGTCTCTTGGCTCCCATTAGGGCACATAGAATCCATTTTCATTGACCCAGTGTTAACTGACCTGTGGCTTGTAATCGAGGGAAGATGGAAGGCTCCACTAACCCACCCAAGTTATGTCAGCCTCCAGGAACAAACAGAAGATTACTTTTTTGCACAGGTACAGTGGATGATGCTCAGTGACAATATATGTGCAATAACACAGGGCAGGGATGAGAGGGGAGCTGAGGGGAGGTAAGAGCAAGCTGGCAAGAGCTAGAAGATCCTCCTGTTGCTAAGATCAGAAAGCGAGAAGATAGAACTAGCCCGACTTGAAAGCTTTTGGAGGGGTCAGAGTTCTCCACTGGCCTGTTCTTGCTGGACTGACTAGTTTGCTTGCAAGGCTGGTTTGATGTTCATCTTCTGAAACTTCCTGCCTTATCCTGACCCAGCAGTAGATCACCCCGTAGGCCTCTGATCTGCTGCTGACAATTTCATTCCTCAAACAAATTGTGATGCGTTATACAGGGTGAGAGTGTGCATGTGTGTTAAATATTTTAAAAGAATCCTCTACATGCACTATGCCTCCATGAGAAAACACAGTCAGATCTGCTTCCAGCTCTGCATTGTCAGAGAGAGAGAGAGAGAGAGAGAGAGAGAGAGAGTGAGTGAGTTAGTTGATTTAGTTTGCAACATCTATATACCATTTTATTAGAATAAAACCTCTAAGTGAGGGGTCAGCAAACATTTTCAGCAGGGGGCCGCTCCACTGTCCCTCAGACCTTGTGGGGGGCCGGACTATATTTTGAAGAAAAAAAAAAATGAACTAATTCCTATGCCTCACAAATAACCTATAGATGCATTTTAAATAAAAGGACACATTTTACTCATGTAAAAACATGCTGATTCCCAGACCGTCTGTGGGCCAGATTTAGAAGGCGATTGGGCCAGATCTGGTCCCAGGTCCTTGGATCGCCTACCCATGCTGTAAGTGGTTTGCAAAAAAAAATTTAAACATCACAATTATCAGTGAAAGGCAGTTAAAGACATGTATTTAAAAACAACCAGAACATAAATAAAATTAAGAGTAAGCAACAGGAGCTTAAAATAAATGCCAACATTTTGTTTGAGGTCAGGAATGGAAATTGCACAAGCAAATATGAGCAGTGTTTACTTTCTTTTCTTTTTCTTTTTAGTCCTCAAACGATACGTACATAAATAACCATGGGGCATTTCACATATTACTATTTTTTAAAAAAAAAATATTTTCTATTTTACATATACAAGCGGAATAAAAACATAAACATATGTTTTAACTCCCCTCTCCCCTTGTGGATCTTAATATAATGATTTCCCCCTCTGCATCTCTTTCATAATTCCATTCTTATAAATACTTTATCATTCCATAGTTCAAATTTTTAATACAAGTTTTAGGCCAATCCTACCAATGTGTGTAATTGTTTACAATAGTTTTTTTTTCAAATAGGTTATAAACTTTCCCCATTCTTTATTAAAGACTGCCTATCTCTGGTTTCTAATTCTTCCTATAAGTTTTGCCATCTCGGCGTAGATCATCAATTTTATCTGCTACTCTTCCTTGGTCAGAGTTGTACTATCTTTCCATTTCTGGGCTAACAGAATCCACACCGCCGTGGTCATGTACACAGCAGCGGAAGAAGCCACTCGGGTGCCTGGGGCTGCGTGCCCAGGGGTGTGGCGAGCCACCCATAGGGGCAGGGCACACCACGGGGCCTCCGGAGTCTGCCTACCTCCTCCCACTCTGCTGCCCTATAGCTGGGGGAGGGGGAGGCAGCGAGCGGACCATTTGGGCAGCACAGAGCCTGTGTGCACCCAAGCCACTGTGTCTCTCCCAGGAGAGACGCGTGGCTTGGGCGTGCTGCAGGCCCCGTGGTGAGTGCCGCCTGGCATTTTGTCACCTCCTCAGTGGTGAAACCCAGGACAGCCCACGCCCATCACCTCCCCTTACTCTGCTCCTACACATACATGAATAGTTTCATCTGGGTCTTTGGAATCTCTGGACCTAATAGAAAACCTTCTGGTTTCTTAAGAAAAGTTATTTTCAACATTTTTTTCAGTCCATTATATATCATTTCCCACAAGTCTTTTATCATCTGACATGACCACCACATGTGATAAAAGTACCCTATTTCTCTTTTCATTTCCTGCATGGACTTCGATTTGTACATTTTAGCTAATTTGCTAGGAGTTAAATACCAAAGATACATCATTTTCATATAGTTCTCCTGGGGCATTTCACATTATTGTTCTGTCCCACTGAAATGCATTCAAGTTACTTCATAGAATTATAGAATTGTAGAGTTGGAAGGGACACCAAGGGTCATCTAGTCCAACCCATTGCAATGCAGGAATCTCGACTGCATTAATTAATTGCATAGGTTTAGGCCATAGTGGATAGCGAGATGAATAACATAGATTTCAGAAGAAGTCAAACTGGAGTGAAATAGAAACAGGCCTGATTGCAATGAAATCTCCACGAGAAAATATTTAGCCAGGCTGCCCTCCACCATCTACAATATAAAGTGGTACATTCCCATTACGGTTTTACCATCCCATTTATTGCTAATGTGACCTAGATCTTAGGGCAGTTTTCCTCCCATTCTGTTCAGTCCTGTCCTGTCCAGTGGGGCAATGAGAATGCTAAATAAGGTTTGCAGCTCTCCCAAAGTCTCTGCAAACCACATTCAGATTTCCCGGGACTCTGTGATTTTGCTTGAAGCAAAAGGCAGAGGAGAATTTGATGGTTCCAGCTTGGGGAGGGGGGAACGTCTTTGAAGGAGAACAAAAAAACGACACCACAACAACACTAGCAAAGCTTCCCCGAGGGGTTCTGCACATCTCTCTCTGCAAGCACGGAGCACATTGTGCTATCAAGTGATTCTTTGCTGGAAACCAGACGTGCCAGAAATATGGTTTTCTTTGATTAAAAAGATGGTGGCACAGCTATGCTGATATCGTGATCCTCTGGAGCTTGGTAGTGCAAGATTTTGCCAGCACGTGAGCCTCACTTTAACTGATTTACATAAAGCTCACAAGAGTAGAATGTGATACTACTCAAATAACATTATTCTTCCATTGTGCTGTTGGGTTTATTAATAGCTGCCCCATAAACAATAAAGGCTACTCGAGCATGAAATGTGTTTATGTGAATGTGCTCATTACCTTGACATTAAAGCGCTGTGGATTTTAGGTACTAGAACGCCATTTATTATATGACTCCATCCTTCCTTCTGAGCAAAGAGATCATGGAAGAGGGAGGAGGAAAAGGCCAAATGGAATAATTCCAGCCCAAAGTGTCAGTGATTTTTTTCCTGATGTATTTAAAACAAATACCTGCTCTCCCTTCAAATCCTTTGATCTTTCAAATTGACCTAAAATGCAACCCCCCCCCCCCCAAGATTTGTAATGACATGGAACATTTCCCCTTGGGTGATTCAGAAGGCAGGATCATGAGTGAAATAGCTCATCTTCGCCATTAAGCATATAAAGGACAGAATCGAGGGATGAAAGCAAAATGGAGGCACAAAAGCCGTTTTCAACATTTGAATCTTACAAAATGTAGTTCAAGCACCTGCCCGCTGGCCAGCTTTCAAATGCTTGAAATATATATATATATATATTAAAAAGGTGTCATAGAACAGGCTTTTTTCCTTGGTCTTAACAAATATGAGGGCAAGTCGCCTTTTATCGACTCATGGCTCCTAAAGTATACCTGTGTGGATTTTTTTAGTTCGCACACACACACACCCTTTCATTTGTTTCAGGAATCAAAGTTCTCTCTCTGTGTGTGTGTGTGTGTGTGTGTGTGTGTGCGCGCGCGCATGTGTGTGCACGCTCTCTTGAAAAAGACCAAGTGCACTTTGAAATATAGCTCTCCTGACATTTTGCAAGAATATGAAAGGCAAAAGTTTAACTAACTCTGTTGCTCCTTCAGCTTAAATAGACTCTCTGTCAAGAGGACATAGGCTTAAATCTTATATCCACAGCCTTCATTGTAACATAGATGAACCATATCCATCTCTCTCCCGTTATTCTGTAAGATTCAGGGGCCAACTTCAGCTTCCCAAGGCATTGTGTTTGTTTGTTTATTTATTTATCTAGCTAGCTAGCTAATCCTGCCAGCCTCTTGAAACATATCAGTCAAAACTTAGGGATGAGGAGTGAATTCATTTTACATTTCATGCTAAAGCTGTCAAATTTGCACTTTCTGAAAGAATATGAGAACCGAAACACAGCCAACATTCAAAATTTGCATTTATCAGAATCATGAGTTTTCCAGCCAACTGGTGTTTACAAAGATGCATGTTAGAGTGATGTGTGCATAAAAAAAGAACATATTAGTGAAAATAACATGCAACATATTTGGAGAAATTGCTTGCAAAAATGTGTACATTTGTCAAAACTGCTTACAAAAATGTTTGTTTGTTTGTTTGTTTTTGTTTAAAAATCTCAAATTGCTGCAGAAATGTTGAGAACTGAATTTAAGATTTGAAAAATGGGAAACTGAACCAACCAAAATTGACAGATCATTGTATCTCCCTTGTGACCAAACTGAAAACAGAATGAAAGGACCCTAAAACTGTAGGTTCTCGAAACCCAAAACTCAGACAAAACATTGAGAAATAAAAGCAGAAGCCGCCAGTCCTTCTAAACGCAAAGGGATATATTCAACACAATCATTCCGCTAGGCCAGTGGAATTTCCCCTCCCTCTGCTTCTCCTAATGGGCCCCTTCACCCACCCAAATTCTGCCCAAAGGACGGGGGAACTCTCAGAGCAGATTTGTGGGTTCAGGGGGCCCCCAGGAAGAGGAGAGGGATGGAAACCTAGGAGAGTCCATCAAAGTCACTGAGAAAACTGTGTGGCAATTTCAACCCAGGCCTTTCTAATTAGCAGGGGAACTGACTTAGGCCCCAGGTTATGGCTGCCCAGTGCACATAGAATCATAGAATAGAATCATAGAGTTGGAAGAGACCACAAGGGCCATTGAGTCCAACCCCCTGTCAAGCAGGAAACACCATCAGAGCACTCCTGACATATGGTTGTCAAGCCTCTGCTTAAAGACCTCCAAAGAAGGAGACTCCACCACACTCCTTGGCAACATGACATCGTGACATCACATTGTGATGTGACATCGTGATGTCATGAGCGCCCCCAGCCTCAGAACCTGACCTCCAGTGCGACCGGAAGTAAGATTCTGAGGTCTCGTGAGGCCTTGGAAAGCATATATGAGATCTTGTGAGGCCTCAGAGATGCTGTCCGAGGCCTTGCAAGGCACAGGAAGTTGTGTCAGGGGCCCTGCAGTGTGGGTGTTGTGGGTGCTCAGGCACGCAGAGACCCCTATAGTTGGTGTCCCTGCCAATTAGTTTTTTTTTTTAAATAATTTTTATTAATTTTCATAAAACAGAAAACACAAAATTAAACAAACAAACAAATAGTACATGACTTCCCCATGCCTCCCCTTCCCTGCACCCCTGTGTCCAAAATTTTTAGCAATCCTTCATTCCTTTTCAAAATTTAATTTCCTTCATGATTTTCTTAACTTAAATATTTCCAACTATAATTCTCTAATTCTTAACCCTTGACATTTTATCAGTCCGAAATTTTGCAACAGTTCTTAAGATATGATTTAAATTTTTTCCAGTCCTCTTCCACCGTCTCCTTCCTCTGATCACGGATTCTGCCGGTCATCTCTGCCAGTCCCATAAATTCAGTCACCTTCGTCTGCCATTCTTCCAGAGTAGGTAGTTCTTGCATCTTCCAATACTTTGCTAGAAGTATTCTTGCTGCTGTAGTTGCATACATAAAAAAGATCTTATCTTTTTTTGGTACCAATTGGCCGACCATGCCCAAGAGAAAAGCCTCCGGTTTTTTTACAAATGTCCACTTAAGGACTTTCTTAATTTCATTATAGATCATTTCCCAGTAGGTTTTAACCTTTGGGCAGGTCCACCAAAGATGATAAAAAGTTCCTTCACATTCATTACATTTCCAGCATTTGTTACTGGGCAAATGATATATCTTTGCAAGCTTGACTGGAGTCATGTACCATCTATAGATCATTTTCATTATGTTTTCTTTCAAGGCACTACATGCCGTAAATTTAAGTCCTGTGGTCCATAACTGTTCCCAGTCAGCAAACATAATATCATGACCTAAGTCTTGTGCCCATTTAATCATTGCTGATTTAACTGTTTCATCCTGTGTATTCCATTTCAGCAACAAGTTATACATTTTAGACAAATTCTTAGTATTGGTCTCTAACAGTTCTGTTTCCAATTTCGACCTCTCTTTCTGAAATCCTAGTTTCTTGTCCTGCTTAAAAGTTTCATTTATCTGATAGTAATGTAACCAGTCTCGAACTTTGGATTTTAGTTTCTCAAAGCTCTGTAATTTAACTTTTTCACCATCATATTCTATAATTTCACTGTATTTTGGCCAATTAGAGTCCATGTTAAGTTTTTTTACCGCTCTAGCTTCCATTGGTGACAACCATCTGGGTGTTTTATTTTCCAACAAATCCTTATATCGATTCCAAACATTATATAATGCTTTCCTGACAATATGATTTTTAAAACCTTTGTATATCTTTGCCTTGTCATACCATAGATATGCATGCCAGCCAAAATTGTTATCATACCCTTCCAAGTCTAAAATGTCTGTGTCTTCAAGAAGTAGCCATTGCTTCAGCCAGCAAAAAGCTGCTGCTTCATAATAAAGTCTTAGGTCCGGCAGCGCAAACCCCCCCCTTTCTTTTGCATCAGTTAAAATCTTAAATTTTATTCTGGGTTTTTTGCCCTGCCAGACAAATTTGGATATATCTTTCTGCCACTTCTTGAAACAATCCATCTTATCTATAATTTGCAATGTCTGGAACAGAAACAACAATCTCGGCAATACATTCATCTTAATAACAGCAATTCGGCCTAACAAGGATAATCTCAGTCTAGACCATGTATCAAGATCTTTCTTCACTTCTAACCAACATTTCTCATAATTGTCTTTAAACAGGTTCATATTTTTGGATGTTAAATTCACCCCCAGATATTTCACCTTTTTTGTTATCTCCAAACCAGTTTCCCTTTGAAAGCTATCTTTTTCCCCCATCGTTAGATTTTTTTCCAGTACCTTTGTCTTTTGCTTATTTAGTTTAAAACCAGCCACTTGACCAAATATTTCAATTAATTCTAAAACTCTTTTTGTACTGACTTCTGGCTGTTGTAATGTCAAAACTAGGTCGTCTGCAAATGCTCTTAACTTATATTGTTTAGCTCCGAGGTGTATTCCTTCAACCAGCTGATCCCTTCTAATCATATTCAACAACACCTCCAGGACCGATATGAATAATAGAGGGGATATTGGGCAACCCTGTCGTGTCCCTTTTTCTATTGAGATTTCATCCATAACAACACCATTCACAATTAATTTAGCTTTTTGCTCTGAATATATTGCACCTATACCGTTTTCAAAACTTTGGCCTACCCCCATCCCATGGAGATTCTTCCTCATAAAACTCCAAGAAATATTGTCAAAGGCTTTCTCCGCGTCCACAAAAATCAATACTGCTTTTCTATTTAAATCAGTCTCCAATAGTTCCAAAATGTCTATAATATTCCTTACATTCTCTGACATATGTCTCCCTGGGAGAAAGCCTGTTTGGTCTTTCTGAATCTCCTCTACCAACACTTTTTTAAATCTTTTTGCTAAAATGTCTGCAAAAATTTTATAATCCACATTTAAGAGTGATATAGGGCGGTAGTTCTTAACTTGATGTTTCTCAGTTTCTGTCTTCGGTATAAGTGAGATGAATGCTTCTTTCCACGATTCGGGAGCCTTTTTCCCCTCCAAGATTTGGTTACACACTTCTTTCAATGGTTGTATTAACCATTCCTTCATTGCTTTATAGTATCTCGCCGTCAGTCCATCTGGCCCTGGTGATTTTCCCAATTGCATGTTCTGGATGGCACCCTCAATTTCCTGGTTCGTGATTTTTTCATTTAAAGTCCTTTTATTTTTTTCCGAGATCTTTGATAATCCATATTTTTTAATAAATTCTTCTATCTCTTGCTCGTCTTTTGGCCCTTGTGCGTATAATTTCTTGAAAAAACTTTGGAAACAATTACTGATTTCATTTGGTTTATTTACAAATTTCCCCTCTACTTCAAGGGACGTCACAGTATTCAACTTTTGCCTCTTTTTCAATTGCCATGACAGCAATTTCCCACATTTGTCTGCTGATTCAAAAGTTTTTTGCCTCATTTGTTTTATTTTCCATTCTATTTCTTGGTTCATCAGTTCCATGTATTGAGTCTGATAATATTTTATTTCTCTTAAAATCTCCTGGGATTTTGGTTTTGACCTCAGTTTCTTCTCTCCTTCTTTCATCTGATTCCAGATTTTTTCTTTCTTCTCATTTTGTTGTTTCCTTTTTATCGAATTTTGTTGAATTAGAAAACCTCGCATGACAGCCTTACTTGCGTCCCATATTATTCTTCTTTCCAGATCTGTTCTAAGGTTTATTTCAAAATAGTCTTTCAGAGTTTTTTGGGCCTTTTTTAAAATTTCTTCATCTCTAAAAAGGGTGTCATTCATTCTCCATCTGAAAGTTCCAGCTGTTGTCAATTTCATTTCCATCTTTACTGCATTATGATCAGAGCAGGTTTTTGGGCAGATTTCTGTATTTTTAACCCTTGGTGCCAGATTGCTAGAGATCCATATTTGGTCAATCCTGGTCCATGTCATTTTAGCTTCAGAGAAGAAGGTCCCCTCCCTTTCCAGAGGGTTCCTTGTTCTCCAAATGTCAATCAAGTCCATTGTGTCAGTCAGTTCAAAAAAGGTCTTTGGTAGTCTCCCATCCTTAGAGATTACTTGTCTTTGAGCTTTGTCCATATTTGTGGAGACGACTCCATTCATATCGCCCATCATTATTATTTTATGGTCCATAAAGTCCGTTAATGTCTCATGCAACTTCTTGAAAAATTCAGCCTTCCCCTCATTAGGTGCATAAATTCCTACAATCAAAATTTTTTCTCCTTGTATTTGAATTTCCACTGCCAGAAACCTTCCTTGTTCATCTTTAAAAATCATTTTTGGTTCCCATTTTTCCTTAACATAGATCACGACTCCTCTTTTCTTAACTTTATCTGAGGAAATAAATTCCAGTCCCAATCTTTTATTTATCAAGAGTTTTCTATGTATTCTGGCAATGTGAGTTTCTTGCAGACATATTATGTCCAGTTGCTCTTTCTTTAATATATGAAAGACTTGGGTCCTTTTTCGGGGATGGTTCAGGCCGTTACAGTTCCAACTCAGGAGTTGCAGAGACATTTTTGTTACTGGGTGTCTTTTCCCCCAACCGCTCCAAGTTCTTGTTCCTGATCAGTCGGTGCTGGGTTCAGTCCAAATGATAAATTTGCAATATCTGGTATTTCTCCCTCAGTCACAGTTCCTTTTTGAAAATCCTCGAAGTTTCTCTCCAAAAAGTGTTCCTTGTCTTGAATTGTTTTTATTTTGATTTTCTTCCCTTTGAAGTTAAAGGACAACCCTTGTGGGAACTCCCATCTAAATGGAGTATTGTTTTTTTCCAGCAAATCCACTAAATCTTTAAATTGAGTCCTCACCTCCAAAAAATATTTAGGGATATCTTTATAAATCTGTATTTGAGAATTCTTGATAATCAATGCCTTCTGGAAATGTAGGTTCAATATTTTATCTCTTTCTTCCTTGGATCTTAAGGTGATTAGGCAATCCCTTGGTTTCTTGCCTTGCTTTCTGCCAATCCGGAAGGCTGTAGTTATTACGAATTCATCTTCTTCTCCTTCTAGTTCATCAGTCCAAAATTCCTGAAATTTATCTGTGAGAAATTCCCCAAGGTTGCCCTCTTCCTCCTCTGGTACCAATCTCAATTTCAGATTTTTGCCTTTCCTCTCCAGTTCCATAAGAGCTAAGGTTGCATCATGTTCATGTACCTTCTTTGCAATAGGTACATATTTTCCCTTGACTTCCTCGGCAGTAATTTTAGCAGATTCAGCTATTTTCCTTGTTTCGGTACTTTCTTGTATCAAACGATTTATAGACTCTGTGTTAGACGATATAGTCGTTGTGTTCAAATCGAGTCTTGTTGTTAATTCTGTCAACTTCTTGGAGTTTTCTGTAGATTGCTTAGTGAGTACTTCCAAAGATTGATTTATTTTGAGCAGTGCCTGTGTCATAGAATCCATTGATGCTGTTGTTACTCTCTCTTGTCCAGCTGCTGCTCCTGATATAGAGGTTCTTTTCTGAGCCTGCTTTTGAGCTTGCTTTGTTTTGCTTCTTGTTGATATTTCATCAAGTGGCGTGCTCATAACTCAAGGTCGTTCTCACAGGAAAGTTACAAGTGGAAAATCCCAGTTCTTTACTTCAATGCTGCAGCCTCTCTTTTAGTCCTCTAGAGGGGGAAATTGTATCCAAACCGGAATAACAAAGAAACAGTGAAGCAAGTAGCCATACAATGTCCCAAAGCAAATAAAATTCAACCCAAAGTCTTACTTTGTTGCAATTTAAAAATCTGGATCTACTAAGTAAGGTCCCGTTATTATGTTCCAAATATACTCTTACTTTGTATCCACAGTCCTCTCTTTTTGACAGTTCGTTTCAAGCGCTCTCCGTTCAGGCAGCCTGATCAAAGGTATCGGCAGCGGAGAGTTTCCGTTCGCAATTTACTTCTTCTAGCGGTTTAAATTGAGCCAATTTTTCCTTCCCCCCTACTCCCGCTTCGTGGGGGGAAGGTCCTTTCAATGTCGGGGTTTAGCAAAGTTCAAACAAGACGTTCCTTTTAAATACAGCAAGTTTTTTTCATTGCTGCGTTAATCGTGCAGTTCCGGGAGGCTGACTTCCTTAATTTTTGCCTTTCCCGTTTTCGGCCAAATCTTCTTAAAAATAGTCCGTTTTTAATATTTTGTAATTCCTACTCACAGGTTTGTTGCCAATCGGTAATTTCAGGAAGGAATCGGCGCTCTCCGTCAATGGCGACGCGGCTTCACTCCACGAGCTGGGTTGCGATCCTCAGCACCGCACTCACACCCGATGCCGCTCCGGAGCCTTTAAAAAGACTCCTTTGCGATACCGGGGGGTGCAAAGGTGCCCACCGAATCTCCTTGTCCACAGGCTTCTGCGCCTGTGATTTTAGGGGTCCCCCGCTCGCCGTAGCGGGTCAGACCCGAACTCGTGAAGCAGTCCTGCCTCGGAGCTCGAGGCAAAGACCGCCATTAAGACGCTGGCGCCGACCGGAAGTCTGTCCCTGCCAATTAGAATCCATCATGCTCTCCACTAAACAAAACTCTAACTCTTAAATAAACTTCATTGAGTACTAGAGGCTACACCCAAAGACTCAATGTTATTCCTTTTGTGATGACATTGGATGAACAGTCCATGTGAAGTACTGAAGTAGGCTTGGCCTTTCCCAATGAGCGATATCAGTGATGTTCACTTACTTGTGTTGAGCATTTCCCTCTGCTCTTTTCATTGTCTCAGGGACCACCTGAACATATAACAGGGACCACTGGTGGCGTTTGGACCATGGTTTAAAAAGCCACTGTCCCAGTTCACACACACAAGAAGCAACATTGATAAATTTAGAGGTGGGAAACCATTCCACAGCCCTTCCACCATGTAAATAAAATTACATGTGAGGTGGAAGCTCCAGACAATACTAACATACATGATGGCTTTACTCCTACTATCTTACCTCCTTTTCTCACCTCCCTGTATACCTGAAGGAGCGTCCCCATCCCCATTGTTCAGTCTAGACACTAAGGTTTAGCTCTGAGGGACTTCTGGTGGTTCCCTCATTGCAAGAGGTGAAGTTACAAGGGAACCAGGCAAAAGGCCCTTCTCGGTAGCCATGCCTGCCCTGTGGAACGCTGTCCCATAAGATCTCAAACAGATAAATAATTATACAACCTTCCATAGACTCCTGAAGGCAGCCCTATATTGGGACATTTTTAATGTGTGATGTTCTGATGTGTTGCTGCTGCCGCCGTGTTTCTGTATATTACGTCAGAAGCTGCCCAGAGTGGCTGGCTCAGTCAAATGAATACAAATTATTATTATTATTATTATTATTATTAGACTGGGGGGATAATTGAATAAAGCAGGCTATTGGGTATATAGATTCCACACAGACAGCCCACCTTACATGAGGTGTTATGGAATTTGTAGAGAAACCCAGCTCCTCCCATATCTGAACTGCAACGTCATCCGCTGAGTCTACAAATTGGGTCTTAGAATAACAATGATCGACCATGTCATTATACAATAAATGTATCTGCAGGGAAAGACTGATGAACATATTTTAGTGCTGTGAATGACAAGTGTTTCCAACCAACCATGACTAAAAAGCAGACATAACCCTTTTTAATTATATGAAATAACCTCCTTCCTGCAGCCAGTTTACCTTCTTGATTATACCCCTGGGAAATAGGTTCGGTGAAAGATGTGTGGAACTCTCTCTTGGTGTTGCTTCATATTAGATACATCCTTTTGCATGTAACCTTGAAAGAAATGAGTGATGAGGCAAATTCAGAACGGGCGAGTTTGAGATAAGTGGGGATGAATCTCAAACCCCTTCCAAGTAGGTTTCTGGGCAAACAGCTTTCCCTTCTTTTTATTGGCACACAACTTGCTTTGTCTGCATCCTGCTAAGATTTCATAGCAGCATGGAGAAAGTGTGCAAGCACAGATTTCTGTTTTTACATTTCGTCCGCCACCCCACCCCAGAAAAAGCAGCAATTTTCTGTCTGTTTGGGACTGTAGAAAACATCCTTGTTTTTTTTTCCTACCATACTGCTTGTCATGTGGTCAGCCACTTACCTATAGAGGAAATCACACACATACAACATATGCACCACAAAAGATTTTCTCTTTAATTCAACACGAACTAGAACATTATAGCTTCATTCCCAAGTTCAGCATGTTCCTTCCCTTGCAATTTCACCAAGAGCTGGGGTGGGGGGGGTTGCTCTTCAGTTGTGCTATCTAAAATAAAGTCAAAATGACATTTTTTGACGAGAATACATTGCCGGCTGCTTTGTCTTGCCTTTTCATTTCAGCTTTGTTAGATCTTTTGTTTCTTTGATGCTTGGAATATTGCACCATTTGGCTCTAAAACCTACATTAGAAGAGCATTAATTAAAGGCAGGCACGGCGCAATGGAGACACTGTTAAAATTATGCTTGAAGGTACAATGTAATTAATTTTGTACAAGCGAAACATAAAAGAGATCTGATGAGACCAGAGGAAATAGCAGCATATCCTCACCAAATGATAATGAGAAATACAATTGCAGATTAGACACAATATGAAAGGACATATGGACTAATTAGACTTCAAGGGAAAGAGTCAAAACAAAAGGGGGACCTGCTAAGTGTTCATCAAAATTAAATAAAGTAAACATAAGTTGGATCCCACCCAGCCCCCTTTTCACCCCTCCTCCCTATTTCTTCGGCTAGGGCCGAAGTGTACCTGAAGGAGCGTCTCCACCTCCATTGTTGTGCCCAGACACTGAGGTCCAGTGCCGAGGGCCTTCTGGTGGTTCCCTCACTGCGAGAAGTGAAGTTACAGTGAACCAGGCAGAGGGCCTTCTCGGTGGTGGCGCCCACCCTGTGGAACGCCCTCCCACCAGATGTCAAAGGAAAAAACAACTACCAGACTTTTAGGAGACATCTGAAGGCAGCCCTGTTTAGGGAAGCTTTTAATATCTGAAGGACTATTGTATTTTAGTATTTTGTTGGAAGCTGCCCAGAGTGGCTGGGGAAACCCAGCCGGATGGGCGGGGTATAAATAAATTATTATTATTATTATTATTATTATTATTATTATTATTATTATTATTATGGCACTGAGTCACATGAGCATGGAGCAGCTGGTGTTAAGGGGAGACAAAACTCAGCCCCTTCCTTCTCTCCTGAACAGCTCACCAGTAAGCTGTTGCAGAAGCATCAGGTTGGGTGGATCAGAGCTGCAATGCTCACTTCTTGGTAGGTGAGTTGCTGTCACTTACCAGTACAGAGCGGGGAAGGTTGAGGTGCCGGGAAGGTTGATGTAGCAGTGCAAATGTTCCAGTCGAGCCAATCCAGCACTCCTGCTGGAGCATTTGTACCATGCCAGTCTTCCTCCCATCTCCTTGGGGCTAAGGCCCCTTTGGGGGCTCCCAAGTTGATTGGCTTGGCCATTCAAATGGTGTGTGTGTGTGTGTGTGTGTCATGTCTTGTCCTGGCTTCCTCTATGGCAATTCCCCCACCTCCCGCAAAAGCCCACAGGAGCCGTGCACCCTTTTAGGAGCGCACGGCTCCTTCGGGCTTTTCTACGAGGAGGTAGAAAGGACTGACTGGCTGCATCAGTCCCTTCTCCCTCCTGGGGAAAAGCCCGCAAGAGCCGCGCTGAGCTTGTGTGCGGCTCTTGGGGGCTTTTCCTGCCTGCCTCCCCCCTGCATTCGCTCCATAAGACTGACACACATTTCCCCTTACTTTTTAGGAGGGAAAAGGTGCGTCTTATGGAGCGAAAAATACGGTATTACTTATTGTAAACTAATGCAGCAATGAGGTAGACGGAACTTAAGATTTTTTTAAAAAAAATAGAAACAGAGAGAAACTGAAAGTGATATTCATTCATCTTTAGGTGAAAGTAGCTTTAAAATATGTGACCCCCATATTAAGCACATAAAAACATAAGCAGGGTCCTGCTAGATCAGGCTGATGGCCAATCTAGTCCAGCATCCTGAGTGCAAGAACACTCTCCTGCCCTGGTGTTCCCAGTAAATAGTATTCAGAAACATATGACCTTTGAGAGTGCAGCTAGAACACAACCGCCAGGGTGAGTAGCCACTAATTCCATGAATTTGTCCAATCCTTGTTTAAAGCTATCAAAGTTGGCGGTCATCATTGCATTTCATCAGAACAAATTTCAACATTTAGCTTTGCACATTGTGGAGTGGTGCTTTGTTTTATTCTGTCAGATTCCTAATGATCCTATTTACTTTCTTCTGACTGGAATATTATCATTAGCCAAAATGAATTACAACCCCCACAATCCTGAAAAAGATATCTCTGTGCCTTTTCCCATGACTTGTTGACTTGTTGACTCACATTTTGGTCTTTTACGACCTCATGATCTAATTGTAGAGTCGGAAGGGACCGCCAAGGGTCTTCTAGTCCAGCCCTCCCCCCCAATGCAGAAATCTCAACTAGATTATGGTGTTCATCTAGAAATCATGGGGATTGAGCCTGGGACTGTCTCCACAAACAGCAGATTCTCTAGAGCAGATACTCTACAGCCCTTCTCCGGGGTTACAAGAGCTCCTGGTCTCCTGTAAGGCTGCCAGTTTTGCCGCGTGCCTAGTTTCAGGTGACCATTAATAATAATAACAGCAACCCATTTTCTCTCCTTCTTTAGAAAAGCAGCCCTAACTCACAATCTGTTATCATTCTGCTTCGGAACAAGCTTCTCTCATGCGATTTCAGAGAGGAAAATTGAAATCTGTTAAACTGTCCGGCGTCATCAGCATTTAAGTCCAGGCTTACAAAATTGCAGAGTGAAAGTTTCATTCAGCAAACCCAGCCAAGTGGGAACTGATGTTGTCTAATATAACACAAATAAGAAGTTGCCTAACTGGGTTATTGATATGTGATGTGGTTTATATGTCAAGACTGACAGGCATTATTAAATATAGAGGGGGCAAACAAGGAAGTAAAAGTTTCATTGAAAAATGGCCTGTGTTTATTATGTATGGGAACAATACTGTTCCCGCTCTTCAGCAGGGGTACATTTGCCCTCACCCCTCTTCCTCAAAGAAGAAGAAAGGAAGGCTGTTGAGGGGCAGATCACATGAGGCCTGATGTCCAATCAGGAAGGGGGTGGGCCACGTGAGGCCTGATGTCCAATCAGGAAGGGGGTGGGCCAAGGCTTTATAAGCCCACTCCTTAGCTCTTCCTCTCCAGCTTTTGCTCCCTAGACCTAGTGTGGTTTTGTTAGTTGACCCTTTGGAATAACTGGTAGGAACGTTTTTGTGAAGAAAAAGAAGAGTTTGGATTTGATATCCCGCTTTATCACTACCCGAAGGAGTCTCAAAGTGGCTAACCATCTCCTTTCCCTTCCTCCCCCACAACAAACACTCTGTGAGGTGAGTGGGGCTGAGAGACTTCAGAGAAGTGTGACTGGCCCAAGGTCACCCAGCAGCTGCACGTGGAGGAGCGGAGACACGAACCCGGTTCCCCAGATTAGGAGTCTATCGCTCTTAACCACTACACCACACTGGCTCTCTTTTTGTGGGGGGTGGGAATGGAATTCTTCAATCAGCCCTTAGGATCCTGCCTTTCTTCACCTACTGCATACTGCTGGGACTCATTGGATTGGCATTCTGGGGAGAAGCAGGCAATCTTATTTTCCCTTTGATTCCCTTGTCATTCGAAGACCCAACTGCCTCATTAGCTGGTTTCCTGCTTGTATTGTTTTGGGTTTTTTAAATTTGTTATTGTGCTTTATTCTTTTAGTGTTGTGCATTATTGTTTGTTTGCTTGTTTTTTTGTCTTTCTTTGGCCAAAGTTTGCTTTTCTGTAGGTTTCCCTCATTTCAACAACACTTCCATTTTCTGAAGGAAGCCTTCCCTCTAATATCAACCTTGACTTTGACCAGGCATCTTCTTGGCTCTGGCGGTACCTTTTTGCCTTATGCATTCTCATTGAGTTTCTGTCACTGAAGCTTTGAACAATCCCAAAACATTTTTTTGCAATTTGACCGTCTTGACTTTGCCTTCCAGTTACATTTTTACCAATCCCATACCCTCCATCATTCGTCAGATCTAAATAGGGACAATTCTTTTCCTTTTAAATTGTTTTTATTAAAGATTTTCTTGGGTTACAAAAGTACGTACATAGTCTCTATTTTCAGGTCATAGAGGCTTTTCTATAGATCAGTCACATCCGATGTGAGACATTAATGTTGTATACAGTATAAGGTTGGGGGAGATGAGAGGTGGAGAGAGAGAGAGTCGTGGGAGAGAGGGGTGTATGGTAAATTTATATTCTTTTACTTAGTGTATGTGTGAGGTTTTTGTGCCAGTGTCACACGGGTAGGTTCTTTCTATTCATCTATTACCGGTAGTTTTCAATGGCAGTGAGAGAGGTTGGGGGCCTCAAGGCATGGTTTGTTGTCTCATTCCCCTCCAAATGACCCGCCTCAACCTCTCATTTTTTTGTCATCCCCCCGCAGACCATTTCCTATCAGAAGAAGGGCAAGTACCACCACCGCTAAACCAACAGGGCACAGCACACCCTCCACCATCCTGAGAAAACACATTAATCACATCATTGTCTACTTGACCTTTTTCACTGGATATGGTAGAAAATGAACCTGGGATTTTCCACATGCAAAGCAATTGCTGTATCACTGAGCTTTGTACCATCCCCTGGGTATTCCTTGCATGGGGGGGAACCCATGGAAGAAGTCATCGCCTCACGTCAGAGCCTACGTGTTCAACATGAAATTAATTCTTGGACACCCAAAGAAGAAATACCTCTATTGACTTCATATTATTTCTGAAGCCAGTTTGGGGGTTTACCCCTCCCTAATTAATAAGGGGCCTACTCCATAATGACCTCTCAATTGGCACTCCTCTCTTCCCCTTCCCTTTAATTATCACTTAGTTAATGACATCACCTCCCAGGATACTGTTCCAACATGGACGGGGCATGGTTCAGTCCTAATTAGTGCCAGATCCATCCCATAATACAACCACCTCTCATTAGAACAATGTAGTGCTCCTTCAGCAGAAGAATACTTCAACCCGTCTTCGATCTCATGGGGCTAGGTATTCAAACAAGTTATCCAGTCTTAATTAGGCCGCACAATTACTGTCATTGTGCACGGCAATGTGCCTAATTACCCACTGCTATTCATAGCTATCTAATCTGTGCACACAGTCAAGGTAACAGAGCTGAGAAATTTCATGTGTGGAGTCCCCCCCCCTCAAGTGTGAGCATGCCTGCTTTGAATATTTTGAGGAGAATGCTGCCAAATCTATGGGAGCTTTGCCCCTGAATTCAGCTGCATGGCAAAGTCTTTATCTCTGTTTCCAGCCCCAAATGGAGAAATGTAAATTAAGGGTGTGCACTGACCACAAGATTGAGTTTGGACTCTGATTTGGTGCTTCAGAAAAAAGCCTGCTACGGCCCAAGATGGACTATAGGTTGCCTGATTTGTTTTAAGGACCATTTGACTTTTCTTCCTTTCCAGCCTCTTATTCACTATTGAGGATTCAATAAATGGCTGTAAGTGCTTGTTTGTTTTTCCTGTTCACAGGAGTGGATGAAATTTGAAGACACAGAAACCCTCTGAAGTGGTTAAAGTTTTCCAAATGACAAGCAAATAGGTCCAGAAGATTTTGTGCCAGACATCTTTCAACACCAAACACCACCACCACCAAATCTATAACTTTTTTATTTTGAGATAGAACTGGATGAAATTTGCAGGCAAGCTTAGCCCTTTTGGAAATTTTCTCAAGCAAAAGAAGTTTTCTTAGAAGTTTTAGCTCAGCTTTCATTTCTACAGGTTGTGAGGAAACATTGCAAATCCCATCACCCCGTGTCCCTTCAAGAAACTCCCATCTCCAAACATACATTTTCTGGATACATAACGTATTTTTCGCCCTATAAGATGCACCCGACCATAAGACGCACCTAGTTTTTGGAGGAGGAAAACAAGAACAAAAATATTCTGAATCCCAGAAGCCAGAACAGCAAGAGGCGCTCCTGCTGCCCTGAAGAGGCTTTGCGTTGCTTTCGCTGAAGCCAGAACAGCAAGAGGGATCGCTGCACAGCAATCCCTCTTGCTGTTCTGGCTTCAGTGATAGCTGCACAGCCTGTATTCGCTCCATAAGATGCACACACATTTCCCCTTACCTTTTAGGAGGGAAAAGGTGTGTCTTATAGAGCGAAAAATGTGGTATTTGTTTCAAAGTACACATAAAGCACTCACATATACCTATTTAAAATAGAGTATGGCATTGTACCAAGTAAATATGAAGAATTTGCAGTTTGTTCCAATGGCTATGTTCCGTCTCTACTGTTGGAGGAAATAGACTTCTGAATGCCATCTGATGGGACTCAAAAGTGGGAAGAGTGGTGCTGCTGTGCTCAGGTTCAGCTGGCAAGCTTCCCACAGGCATCTGGTTGACCACTGTGAGAATGGAGTGCTGCAATACATGGGCCTGTAGCTTGATCCAGCAGGGCCCTTCTTATGTTTATACAACATGCTTCAGCACTAGTGGTTCCTCAGCTGCTAATGCTTCTTCCTCCCTTGGTTAATCATAAGGGTGACCCCACCAAATTGGAGCTAACAGCACAAAGCTATGCAGCCACATAGATTACAAAGGACAACTGAGAGTAAAGATAGCTAGGAAGCTGCCTTATTCCATTGGTCCATATAATTCAGTATGACCTACATTGACTGGCAGCTATTCAAGGGATGCTGGTGGTGCTGTGCTCCAAACCACTGAGCCTGTTGGGCTTGGCGATTGGAAGGTTAGCGGTTCGAATCCCCACGATGGAGTGTGCTCCTGTTGCTCTGTCCCAGCTCCTGTCAACCTAGCAGTTCGAAAGCATGCCAGTGCAAGTAGATAAATAGGTACCACTGTGGCAGGAAGGTAAACTGCATTTCCATGTGCTCTGGCTTCTGTCATGGTGTTCCGTTGTGGCAGAAGCGGTTTAGTCATGCTGGCCACATGATCCAGAAAGCTGTCTGTGGACAAACACCGATTCCCTCGGCCTGAAAGGAAGATGAGCGCCGCAACTCCATAGTCACCTTTTACAGGACTTAACAGTCCAGGGGTCCTTTACTTTTACCTTTTATTCAAAGTTCCAGACAGGGTTCTATCTCAGCCCTTCCTAGAGATGCTAGGAATGGAACATAGGACCTTCTGCATGCACAACAGATACTGTACCATTGAGCCATGACCCTTCCCCAAGTTCCCAGCCTTTCCTCCATGGTACTGCCATGTTAGTTATTTAAGGCTCACCCATTATACTGGTAGCATCTTTCCCACCCATACCCCACTAACTGCTGGCTGGCTCACTTACCCATATCTGCATATCTGCGGTTGTGGCCATACAACAGTAATATACTAGCAGACTCCACCAGGGGTACAGGGGCCTTGCATTTGCCTGAGTGTGCCACACACCAGCCCTGGGCCTGATCTTGAGTATTATTATTATAAAACAGCCAGATGATCCTCTTGTTATTCAGTACAGTCTGGGTGGTGAGGGAAGGCTGGCTTGTAAATTTAACTAACCGAACTCCTCTGAGAAGTAATTCATTTAACTGGAAAATATGGTTTAATGGTCTATGGAAAATATAGTTGACTGTATGTTCCATTTCCCCATGACTTATGCTGCTACTGAAATAATTATTACCTTCTACGTTAGGGAGCCTTAAATACTTCAGCATCTTAGTGCTGTTTAGGAAGAATGTTCCTTGTATAGTTGATCAAGCAAAAACAAATGATCATGCACACCCTCTCCCTACAAATACATTATTTCCTAGTCATTTAAAATAGGATCATTTATAGCCTGTGGGAATATAACAGAGCAGAGGATTCAAACTCACATCCATTTTTTTAATGTTAAGTTCACTAGTTGGGGGAAAATTAATCTGTAAACATTTATTTATCATTTAGAACACGCATGTGTGTGTATCTGTGTGTTTTTGCTGTCTGCTTATGCTTATCGACTTCTGGAAGTAAGATGTTACAATTCAAAGTTGTTAGCTGATTTCTAATTGCCACATACACTGCTAAATAAAGAATTAGGAATATAGGAAGGGACCTTATACTGAGTCACACCATTGGACTCCATCTCCCATCATCCCTGATGACTGGTCATGCCAGCTGGGGCTTATGGGAGTTGGAGTCTTGCAGCATCTGGAGGGCTGAACATTCGCCATCCTTGGTCTAGGGTTTCAGACAGAGTAGTCTCACAGCTCTACCACTGAGCTGCATTGTTGAGAGAGCATCAGTGCATTTCTTGATGGAATTGCAAAACAGTTTATAAAACAATAATACTTGCAACAAACAGAGGCAGAGTGGGCACAAGAAAGCAGAACACCTCGCTGTGTGGGCAGGGCTGGTCCAGAACATTTTACTGCCCGGGGTGGACAAGCTCTAAAGAGAGGTAGTGTGGTGTAATGGTTAGAGTGCTGGACTGACTATGAACTGGGAGACCAGGGTTTTAATCCTCACTCAACCTTATAATAATAATAATAATAATAATTTATTATTTATACCCCGCCCATCTGGCTGAGTTTCCCCAGCCACTCTTGACTGGGGAGTACCTTAATGAGTAGTGAGTGACCTTGGGCCAGTAACTGTTTCTCAGTTTTACATGGGTTTGTTATGAAGATAAAATAGAGCATGAAAAACCATGCACACTAACTTGAGGTCCTTGGAGGAAAAGGTGGAATATAAATGCAATAAATAAAATAAAACAAATATGCACACACCCTGCCATAGCTGTCAACTTACAGATTTGAAAATAAGGGACCAGCAGCCAAAATAAGGGACCTGCAGCCTCACCTGTTCCAGGCACTCCAGTCTTCCTGTCCTCCTGCAGTCTGGTCAAACTCATGCCGGTAGCTTCGAGAACACTGTCCAACCAACTTTGTAACCAGAGGTTCAGCTGAATAGAATCTGAATCACATGCACCACAAGGCCTATGCAGTCTCATCTTAAGATGGCTCCCTGGCCTGGCTTTGTACTGCAAAGTTTGCAGCAGCACGTGCAACAAAATGGTGCCCAGCATTCAAAAACCTCCTCAGCTTGCATTAACTAGCCACACACAAGGCATGCAAGCTCCACCCCCCAGTCATTCTTAGACTTCTTATTAGGTGAGCAACACAGCGAAGCAACACAGTTGGAGCCTCCCTCCTCCCTGGCCAGCAGGGAGGGAGGGAGAGGAGCTGCTTCCTTTGAATTTAAGGGACATCATTTAAGGGACATTTAAGGGACATCCATCAATAAGGGACAGCAGCGGGACATGGCGCTGGAATAAGGGACTGTCCCTTCAAATAAGGGACACTTGACAGCTATGCACCCTGCCCATTTTACATAAAAAAATCGTGTGCAGCAGCAACTAAATCTAACCCACCCCCTTTGGTCACACAGAAGTTGAAGTTCTTAACATGAGTTGGCAATCAGTTGTGCAGCTCTCTGGATCATAAATGTGTTGGGCACTCTCACCATATCTATACCTACCCTGGTTCAAGGTATAATACCCTGATTTAAGGTACAGTCATACCTCATGTTATGTCCACTTCATGTTATGTTCTTTCAGGTTACATCCCTTGGCAACCCAGGAGTACTGGAAAGGGTTACTTCCGGGTTTCACCACTCTTGCACGCGCAGACGAGCAAAATGACGTCACACGCATGCACAGAAGTGGTAAATTGCAACCCACGTGTGTGCAGATGCGCCACTGCAGGTTGTGCTCTTTTCATGTTGTGAACGGGCCTCTGGAATGGATCCCGTTCACAACCAGAGGTACCACTGTATAATAATAAGCTTAAAGAAATTCCAGTGCATTTTATTCCTTTAAATCTCACTCACTCAAGAACCAGCTTACCCTTTGATTTAATATGAGTCAAATTAAATTTAGATCATATGGCATGTTGTGTCTGTGTGCATGCGTGCATGTGTTTGTGTCAGGTTGAAGGCAACATGAGTAATGCCCAGTAGACTTAGGTTTATTGGAACTTGCTTTGGTAAAAATGAGCGGCAATTCTAGACTGATCCAGCTTACACAAAGCCATTGGAAAAACCATGCCGGAACCAACATGCAAAAGAATAGTTTTCTTACCAGTGCTGTTTCCTGAGTGAATATGAAACAGGAGCTGAACAAACACAATAATATTTGTGGGTAGCGGATAATGCATTTGGAGAAGAGATCTCAAAAAGCAATGTCAACAGGAACAGATGCCAAAAGCAACACTTGAAAATTTACTATTGCTCTGCCCTCAGTCATCTCCTTGCCCATTCAAGGAATCAGACTCCTCAGAAGTATGTGTGTGTGCCTGTGTGTCTTTAACCAAGTCTGCAGCTTGTTTCAAATTAGGATTGTGGTTGTGGCCACCTGTCATTACACAGGCAGCTACGATTAAACCATCAAAGAGGTATTTTGGGTCCTTTGATGTAGGCTAGAATTGTATCTGCTGCAGAATGATGATTAGATTAAACATTACAAATGTATCCGCAGGGGATAGGAGCTCCTCTCTAATGCTTGATCCATCCCAATTTAATTTTAAATGTCTCTTTATCATTTTCATAATGCTGTTGCACTTCCACATATATATAGGCAGGAGTGTCATTTTTCTGGAGGTAAATGTCACAGATGGCGGAAGCCATAATAATAATAATAATAATAATAATAATAATAATAATAATAATAATAATAATAATAATAATATTTCTTGTACCCCACCCATCTGACCGGGTGGCCCAGCCTCAAAATATAAGGAACATGACAAAACATCACATAATGCATCTATTTTATAGACTGAGGAGATGCCATAGATCACTATTGGCAGAAGCAGATGGCATAGTTGGTAAGTGGTGCTCACCTGATCTCCCATCCGTCATGTTGTTGCTGCTTACCACAAGGTAGAGACAGAGGGGTGAGACAAGGGTAAGGTCTGCATGGTGCGAGCACGCCAGCAGAGACAATCTAGTATGCCCACTGGTGTGCTTGTACTGTGTTGGCCTCACCACCTCCTTCCCCCACTTCCTCTATAATCAGCTATAAACTATTGTACAAACTTGCTTAATATTCAACTGTATGTTTACATTGTATATTCATTGGGGGGTGTTGTGGGGGTATGTGGGGATTGTTTGTTGTATGCATTTTTCAGAATCTGAAAAAAGAAGTTTTAAAAAAGAAAGAAATACCTAGAGGAGGAAGCATTCAAGTCAGCAAGTAAATAAAGCAAAGGAGACTTCAACTCTTTCTCTCAACAACTTTAAACCCAGAAAACTAAATTGCTAGCAAGTCCTATTCTTCCAGGAGTTGCGCCATCTCTAGATACCTCCCCCTACCCCAACAAAAGGCCACTTGATTTTCATTACTGTGTTGTTGTTTTTTGTCTGATAGTCCTTTGCTCCAAAACACCTGAACAAAATGATTTCAGGGAAGCAAAGGTACAAGACACATGAATGGATGTAGAATTAGGGAGCAAGCAAGACACAGCTGCTTCTCAGACACAGACAGAGGCCCCCGACTATAAGAAGAATGGTCTTGAAGTGGGCTATTACTGCAGTATGTCTTCAAAGATTGCTTGGAAGACTGACAAGAAGGGTGGATTGCACATTATGTGCATGGAAACTCACAACGGTAATAGCAAAAGAAAGCAAATCCCCTCCCATTTGAACTGCTGAAAGAAGATTTTTATATATATATATATATATATATATATATATATATATATGAATGAGAGAGAGAGAGAGGTGGGGAGAAATGTTCAGCTTTTGCATGTCATTTAAAAAATCTGCACAACTTCTGAAAATAATAAAAATTAAAATCACATTTATTTTCATTTGTCAGTAAATTTTGTCATTGTTTTTCATGTACAAGGGAATGTAAAGTGACCATAGGAATGTATAAAACAAAGGGGCCAAAGGGGGGGAGGAGATTGGTGTTCCTAATTCATACACCCCTAACCCTCCCTCCCCGTCTCTGGAAGAATCATGGCTTCCAATTTGTGTTCCGTTCCTGTTGCAAGCATAGGTGGTCAAAGTGAATCTCAACCTCAGATGCTCCAGGTGAATCTGGGAGAGGCAGATTCTGTAACAATATCCTGTTTCCAGTTGCTGGGACTAAGCTCTAGCCTATGTAAAGGTAAAGGTAAAGGGACCCCTGACCATTTTGTCCAGTCGTGGCCGACTCTGGGGTTGCGGCGCTCATCTCGCTTTATTGGCCGAGGGAGTCGGCGTACAGCTTCCGGGTCATGTGGCCAGCATGACTAAGCCGCTTCTGGCGAACCAGAGCAGCGCACAGAAATGCCGTTTACCTTCCCGCTGGAGCAGTACCTATTTATCTACTTGTACTTTGACGTGCTTTCGAACTGCTATGTTGGCAGGAGCAAGGACTGAGCAACGGGAGCTCACCTCGTCGAGGGAATTCGAACCGCCGACCTTCTGATCGGCAAGTCCTAGGCTCTGTGGTTTAACCCACACCCAAGCTTAAATTAGGCCCTGCTACTTTTAAAAGATGCTGTTAATTTTGACCAGCTGATTGAGATGTGCATTAGTGAGAAAACTGACAAAAGGGCAGCAGCTTATAAAAGGCTCCATTAGCTTTTATATGGGATGACACATAAAACGGGCATTTGTTGTACTACACAAATTTGGACCGTAAGACTTTTATGTCACACCTCCTGACATCATGCAGGCAATTCTTTTCTCCATTAAATGCCAAAACAATGGCTATAGGGGCAAATAAACATTTGAGCAGGTAATTTATTTTAATGGAAATAGCCACGTGTTTGATACAGAGCTTACAGTCAATCATCGTGTTGTGCCGCTTCCTGCCGTGCTCATTATCCTAATGCACGACTGTTTAATCTGAGCTCCCGGGTTTGTTTGGTGTGTGTTTGTTTTCTTCCCACTTTCTGCCTAAGTTGTCAAAGTCATATAAGATTGTAGTGGAGCTGACTGATGCTGTGATGTTTGGTCCAAGCTAAGCTGAGCAATATTAAGGATGGAATTCTGTACACTCTTGATTTTGTGTAAGCTATTGTATACTTTAGTAGAAGGGTGGGATGATGAAGATGCAGAAGCAGTAGTTAATGCATGTTTCCCCAAACATGGGTCTTCAGCTGTTTTTGGACTGCAATTCCCATCATCCCTGACCACTGGTTCCGCTATCTAGGGGTGATGGGATTTGTAGTCCAACATCAGCTACAAACGCAAGTCTGGGAAGTCCTGAGTTAATGGCATCATGGTGGGGACTAGCAATATTAAAGCTGAACATCCCACCTTGATTTAGCTTCCATTTGAAAATATGTCTGTGTTATTACCAAAGGTAACTTGAAAGAAATGGAATAAATTCATTAATATCTTTTGTTAGTCTTAAATTCTCTTAACATGTATATGTATATGTTGATTTTGTGTATGGTTTTTGCAGTGATAAATTCACAGGTTTGTAGATGGTAATGGTAATAATAATAATGGCATCAGCAAATAAAGCTGGGGCTCCCTGGAAGGCAGATATCAGCAGAATATGGCTGATGAACTTGTTGTGGCCCACAGAGACATGTGGCCCACAGAGGACCAGAAAGGCACTCCAGCACAGGCAGGTATACTGAGAAGGAGCTGCTATGTTTGAGAACATGAGGCTCCATTGACCTAGTGACCACTTTAGTGAGTTTGCCTTTGGCCTCAGAAGTGGCAATAGCGGGACTGCTTGCTTGATTTGCATGTCACCTCCAAGCATCCTCCGCCCAGCAAGTTGCTGTGAATGAGGATGCCTTGATTACATGTAATCGCCAGCAATCATATTTATAGAGTGACGGATGGTGTCTATTAGCAGCACATTATTGTTTGATGATGAAACACCTTTACTCCTTCCTTCCACATATTATCATTTTGCACCCTCCTGCCTGCAGTGGAGGAAAGTATATGTGGGATTATTATTAGCCACAATTTAGCAAGAGCTATGTTTTACTTGTCACTCATCAACCTTTTAAAAGCAATGCAACTGGCAAAGTTCTGAACTCTCTCCTCCATGTTAACTGAGCTTCATCAGACAAAGCAGAGGAGGTGTCAAGGATTATGGAGCTTGGGAGGGGGAAGTTCAAGTCTCTAAGTTAGCATCACACAGCCCAGAGGCTTCCTGATTCTAGGAATCAAATCATCCCAAAGACTCAGCCCCAGAAAGACCCCCCAGATACGATGCACTCTTTCTGCCTTCTAAATGTAGGTAACTGATCTGTTTGGCTGCCACTTGCTTGTTCTTCTTTTCTTTGGCAATCACTTGTGGCCGAGTAAGATTGTCTTCCATAAACGCGATTTTAACAGTGGATCTGTAAGTGACTGTGGAGGCCAATTCTGGACCCACATGTCCTTCTACAGTGGGGGCAAAGGTTTCTGGGTGGGAGTTGATCATGGTTTACCAAGTGTGCCTTCTTCTTAGCATGTTTCTCCCTTTCGTCCTGAGTTCAAGTGTCTTCAAAGCCCACGACACCTTTGGTAAGGGCTGTTCTCCAATTGGAGTGCTCACAGGCCAGTGTTTCCCAGTTGCTGGTGTCTATACTACATTTTTTTAAAAAAAAAAATTGCCTTGAGACAGTCTTTAAACACTCCAGTTGTTTGCTAGAAACCTGAGTGCTTAATCTTAGGGAAGGAAAGAAAAAGTTAATCATTATTACTTATTACACACACAAAAACTTTATGTAAAGTCCTCATCTGGTTCCTTCTCTCACAACAACCTTTTCAATAATTTACAATTTACAAGTGGATAACTTAGGCCAAGATAGAGACATCTGACCAGTTAGAAACTGTGTGGCAGATTACTGAATCTGTATGTTTCATATCCCAATCCAACATGCAGCCCATTAGTCCTCACTGATCCATCAGGCACTTAATATCATGTCAAGATGTGCTCCAATGCCATTTTAATTACAGCAAAGAATTAAAACTATTTAAATTTCAAAGTAGCAGTCAGAAAAACTTGGAGAGACCTGCTGAGGTCCACATCTGCAAAGTGTTTCAAGTCTGGTAAAAGTTTAGTACAATTTCTAAGGGGTGCTGCTGCTACTGAATTTTATCTAAAGTGAAATCTGATGCAAATTTGAAGACCCCCTATTCAGGCAGAACATCTGTAGGCATTTCAAGGCAATTCAAAAGAATGTAGTAAGATTTCTCAGAGGGAGTTTGCACTTTTTAAAAAAAGTATTTATCCTGATGAAGGAATTTAAAGTAAGTCTCCAGATTGGGGGGGGGGGGATTGCATTTTGCATGAAATGTCTTGTTGTTACGCTATTACTCATTGCCTTAACCTTATGCACAGGCTTGAATCAATATGTTTGAATCGAATGAACTAAAAGGAGAATTCTTAATATCACTTGCGAAAACATCCTGAATCTCAAATATTGCTTTTGAAGTAAAGGAGACTACACCATAGTAACTTATTGGAAGGACTGAAGAACAAGATTCTGATTGCTTGAATCCCAAGAGTACACCCTATCTTATTCAAAATCACCTTAATATGTTGCAATTTTAAAATAACCAAGAAATGAATGATTCCAAATGAGAGAGTTAATTAAGGGGCGACCACAACCACTCTGTAGGGAGAAATCAGAGTGCTTAAGACTGTGTAGGAGTAGAATAAATGGCCCAGCGGAACACGTCGTTCAGCATTTATCACAGGGTTTGCATGGATCCAAAGCTTAGCTTAAGCCTTCAGCAAAATTTCTGAAGAGGATACCAGCAATATCATGGGGAAATTGCAAACAAACAAACAAAAGGTTACTCTAGGGAATTAGACCAGGATCCTGGCTAATGGAAGGAAAGGGTCCTTAACGTTGGACTCGAAGCTTTTAGGCAGCAAAACACATCTGCCCGACAGCATCAGGCTTGCTTTTGTATGGTAGTGGGGGAAAATAATCTGAACTAATTATGTGAAGGGCAAAGCTGCGATGAGAGGGAGCACACCTAGTATAAGGAAATGGATATATTTTCCTCTTTTGCAAAAAAGAAGTATTTCCAACCTGATTCTGTTATTTAGTCTTCAATGGAAAATTGCAGTGACACACAGGTATGGGAGAGAAGCATCATAAAGCACGAGGATCTGTGCTTGTAATTCTCCATCTCATTGCATAGTAGAAGCATATGTCACTTTTGTCCTCTTCTGTTTCAGCTGCTGCAAAATAACCCATTATTTTATTTGCCCTTTTTATCCCTACCAAACACCCACATTGGAAGTAATGCTTATTTGGATTTCCACCTAGAGGAAGCATAACGGCACACTGTAGCTTGAAAAACTTTTAAAGATGCATTTAAAGGGGATTAGATAAACTGGCCTCTTCATGAATCACTGCCTTGCCATGGCGAAGGGGCTTGAATAACTCAGAGAAGCTATGAGCTATGCCATGCAGGGCCACCCAAGATGGACAGATCATAGTGGAGAGTTCTGACCAAATGTGATCCACCTGGAGCAGGAACCGGCAAGCCACTCAAGTATCCCTGCCAAGAAAACTCCATTGACAAAGACAACAGGCATATAAAAGTTATGACGCTGGAAGATGAGCCCCTCAGGTCAGAAGGCATCCAGCATGCTACTGAGGAAGGTCCTCAGTACAAAAGTCCGTATGGTTAAAGCCATGGTTTTCCCAGTAGTGATGTATGGAAGTGAGAGCTGGACCATAAAGAAGGCTGATCACCGAAGAATTGATGCTTTTGAATTATGGTGCTGGAGGAGACTCTTGAGAGTCTCATGGACTGCAAGAAGATCAAACCTCTCCAGTCTGAAGGAAATCAGCCCTGAGTGCTCACTGGAAGGACAGATCCTGAAACTGAGGCTCCAATACTTTGGCCACCTCATGAGAAGAGAAGACTCCCTGGAAAAGACCCTGATGTTGGGAAAGATGGAGGGCACAAGGAGAAGGGGACGACAGAGGATGAGATGGTTGGAGAGTGTTCTCGAAGCTACGAACATGAGTTTGACCAAACTGTGGGAGGCAGAGGAAGACAGGAGTGCCCAGCGTGCTCTGGTCCATGGAGTCACGAAGAGTCGGACACGACTAAACGACTAAACAACAACAACGACAGATAAACTATTTCCAGTCTGTGGGCCCCTCCAGTTTGCATTATCAGTTTGCTCTGCGATGCTTCCCCAGTGCTATCACATTACCACTGTTTGGAGGGACTGCCTTGTATCCAGCACATTCCAGGTTCAATCCCCAGCATTTCTTTCATTTTTTTAAATGATATTTATTGAGATTTCGAATAAAAACATATAAACACAAACAACAATAAAAAACATACACAAATCAACAAAACAAAAACAAGTATAAATTCAAACCTTATTTTCTATACCTAATTTCTCCGACCTCCTCACACCTCCCCCTTCTGTATTCTAATCTCATTTATCTTGTCAGCAAATCCATTCCCATATTTCCCATAGTTTTTACAAATTCTATTCTTTTTCCTTAAACAACGCCCCTGTAAACCACTGATTTTTAAACCCATATCTTTCTAGCCTTCATTAATTTTATAATGTTTATTAAGATAGTCTTTAAACTTCTTCCAATCTTCTTCCACTGTCTCTTTGTCCTGGCCCAATCCCCAGCATTTCCAGGTAGGGCCGGGGGAGACATTCCCTGTCTGAAATCCTGGAAAGCCACTGCCAGTCCATGTGAACACTCTTGATCTAGATCAGGCATGTCCAACTTCAAGTAGGCTGTGATCTTTATCCAGTATCAAAAACTGGCAGTGATCTACCGCACTCTCCCATTGATACTCTTCAACTTAAACATATTATATTTGGCTGGGGAAACCCTGCCAGGTGGGAGGGGTAGAAATAATATTTTTTTATTATTATTATAACAAATAATAAAAAATCATTGCCCCCACACCAGCCCCCTCTCCAGACCCCTGGCACATGCTGGAAGCCAACACGCCCCAAAAATATCCAATTCCCCCTTTACCGGACGACAAGCTTTGGAGTAAGCACGGCTGGAGCTGGGAAGGTGGGGAAAGTTCAGCATCCACACAGAACTAGGAGGGAGAGTGGATGGGCGGGGAACCTAGCGAGGGAGGAGGGGCGTCACCATCTCTGTCCATTCGCCACCCTTCCCTTGGCTCCCTCCGGAGTGCTGCAGCCCCTGCAGAGCCCGTGTGCCTTGTTATCACCCCCCGCCTCCAGGTCCTGGGGCTGTGGCTTGCACTGGATGGAGTCAAGCACCTCACACCTTTCTGGAGCTGGCCAGCTGGCTGGGCATGGGGCAAAGCTGATGGCTGGAGTGGGGTGCTTGAGGTGGCCGTGAGGAGGCAGAGGTAGCGCCAGAGCAGAGACTCAACCAGCCATGCCGCTTGTGGAGTTGCTCCATCCACAGCTGAGCATGCACGTAGGGTGCCTGGCAGCCATGGAAGAGGGTGGCGGGCAGAGGTGATGAAGCCTTGGTCGTGCGATCAACCAAAAGCCATCCTCCAATCGACTGGTTGATTGTGACTGGCGCGGTGGACATCATCATCATCATCATCATAAATTTATATCCCGCCCTCCCCAGCTGAAGCTGGGCTCAGAACAGCTAACAACAATAAAAGTAACACAGTTTACATAAAATCACAATCAATTAATTGAAATGCATTCTAAAATCAATTCATTCTAAAATCAATTCAAAATCAAATTAATGGCAACCATTGGGCTAGAGTTCTGTGAGGATTACCGAAGGAAGGGGGTCAGACTGTGCCTTGGCCAAAGGCCTGGTGGAACAGCTCTGTCTTGCAGGCCCTGCGGAAAGATGTCAAGTCCTGCAGGGCCCTAGTCTCTTATGACAGAGCGTTCCACCAGATCAGGGCCACAGCCAAAAAAGCCCTGGCTCTGGTTGAAGCCAGCCTAACCTCCCTGTGGCCAAGATGTTTTTATTTGAAGACCGTAAGGTCCTCCGTGGGACATACCAGGAGAGGCGGTCCCATAGGTCTGATCTAGATGGATTGAATGGTTTGACTCGGTTTAGAAAGCAGCTTCCTATGTGCACACATACACTGACACTCCTCTACATCCTCCAAAACAAACAAGCAAAAAGTGTGAGCACAGTTTAAGGGCACAGTTCAGCCAGGCAAATGCACTCAAGCAAGTTGCAGGGTCAGGGAAGGGTGTTACCTGTGGAGGGGCATGATCTGGGCAGAGTCCTAAAGGCCAGGAAATGAGGTTTGAAGGGCCATAACTGGTCCCCATAACTTTCCATCTGCTGCCATGATGATCAGGATAGTGGGAAATAGAGACAAAGAACAGAAAGCAACTCCACCTCCCACCCTCTTGCATGAAACATGTTTAACTCATTTTTAATATTCAGCAGAATAATGCAGTTTGGTTTAGCAAGCTACTGCAGCTTATGCTTTGTGCTCTGCAGAGCAAAGTCTGCTCACAGTCTCCATCCAATCTTCCTCTTTTCTTTTCTTTTCTTTTCTACGGTAGGGACAGCAAAGTAAATTGCAAGTGCAGCTCATATTCTGTTGCCCCAGGGTTATAAGAAATCTCTAAAGAAAAGCAGTGAGAGTTGGCTTTTCTTTCTCTTTCTCTCTGTGCTACGACCTAAAAAACCCCTAAAGATCGGTGTTGACTAGTGCCAATGGCTGTCTTCCTTGCATGAGAAGAACTTGGAGACTGTTACGTTTTGCAAAGGATAATGAGGTTCTGTCCCATCAACCCTCAGAGAAGATTTGCATACCCATACAAGAGATCTGATTTTGTGCGGGGATAGCTAAATCCCAGATCTATAAACATCACCACCACCAGTACGGAGAGGAATAAGAAGAGAGACACTTTCCCAAAGCAAATGCTTATGAACTGCCTCTTTCCATATACAGAGCAAGCTCAGCAGAACCACTCTTGGCAATTGTTCAGTGCCTATGTGTGAACACAGGTGATTCGCATGGAAAACAATGTCCCTGTTTTCTTTCCAGTGATATCGTCTCATATACACAGAGCACTTCCCCTCTCTGGATCTCAGACTGTTTGCATGCTTTAATGAATTAAACCCCACATGCTCTCTGAAGAGCAGTAAACACCGAAAATTACACTGGGGGGCACCTGATGCTACAGCACTGGTGAACTGAAGATGGTGCACACCTGATCAGTTCCTTGTGGGGGAGGCCACTGATGGATGTATAAAAAATTGGGATAAAAGGTAAAGGGACCCCTGACCATTAGGTCCAGTCGTGACTGGCTCTGGGGTTGCGGCGCTCATCTCGCTTCATGTGGCCAGCATGATTAAGCTGCTTCTGGAAAAACCAAAGCAGCGCACAGAAACGCCGTTTACCTTCCTGCCAGAGTGGTACCTATTTATCTACTTGCATTTTGACGTGCTTTCGAACTGCTAGGTTGGCAGGAGCAGGGACCGAGCAACGGGAGCTCACCCCGTCGTGGGGATTCGAACTGCCGACCTTCTGATCGGCAAGTCCTAGGCTCTGTGGTTTAACCCACAGCGCCACCCGTGTCCCCCAAAAAAACATTGGGATACAAGTACATTTCAGCATGTGGAACTCCCCCCCTCCCCAATTTCAAACCAATCACATAGAATTGTTGAATTGCAATGCTGGAATCTCAACTAAAGCATCCATGACAGAGACATCCCATTTGCTTGTTAGAGCTGAGGCAGGAAGGGAAGAGGGGGAAATAAGGGTGCTCCTAGCTTCCTGCCCTATATCCTAAAGCACATGGAATGTGTCAACACCGTGTCTAACAACAATCCTCTTGGCTTTAGAGGCAAGCTTGTGGAAGTGCCCAAGCCTTCATTTTTGCTCCAGCTACAGAGTAGGGCTATTCTTCCTCTCTCACCACTCTAGAAGTCATGGATGAACTTGAATGTTGGAAGATCAAGGACGGATAAAAGAAACTTCTTCTTTATGCAGCACACAGGTGAACACAGACAGCAATGATGGCCACCAACCTATATGGAGTCATTTTGGACTCACAGCTGTCCATGGAGGCATAGGTCAATTCTGTGTCCAGGGCAGCTGTTTACCAGCTCCACCTGGTACACAGGCTGAGACCCTACCTGCCTGTGGACTGTCTTGCCAGAGTGGTGCATGCTCTGGTTATCTCCTGCTTGGACTATTGCAATGCGCTCTACGTGGGGCTACCTTTGAAGGTGACCTGGAAACTACAACTAATCCAGAATGTGGCAGCTAGACTGGTGACTGAGAGCGGCCACCAAGACCACACAACACCAGTCTTGAAAGACCTACATTGGCTCCCAGTACGTTTCCGAGCACAATTCAAAGTGTTGGTGCTGACCTTTAAAGCCCTAAATGGCCTCGGTCCAGTATACCTGAAGGAGCGTCTCCACCCCCATCGTTCTACCCAGACACTGAGGTCCAGCGCCGAAGGCCTTCTGGTGATCCCATCACTGCGAGAAGCCAAGTTACAGGGAACCAGGCACAGGGCCTTCTCAGTAGTGGCACCCGCCCCGTGGAACACCCTCCCACCAGATGTCAAAGAGAACAATTACCAGACTTTTAGAAGACATCTGAAGGCAGCCCTGTTTAGGCAAGCTATTAATGTTTGATGTATTACTCTATTTTAATATTTTGTTGGAAGCTGCCCAGAGTGGCTAGGGAAGCCCAGCCAGATGGGCAGGATATAAATAACTTATTGTTATTGTTATTGTTATTGTTATTGTTATTGTTATTGTTATTGTTATGGCTTTAAGACCATTTCATGGATGCAAAGGCTACCAACAGCTAATTGTCCTGATGGCTAGCTTCTACCCGCACTGACATGGGGCATTCTGTCTCTGAATGCCAGTTTTTGGGGATCACAGGTGGGCAGAGAGTGCTGTTGTGCTTCTGTCCATTTTACAGGATTCCCACAAGTATCTGGTTGGCCATTGTGCAAACAGGATGCTGGACTAGATGGGCCGTTGGCCTGATCCAGCAGGCTCTTCTTAGCTTCTTTTGTTAGATTAGAATGTAAGTGCTCAGCTGAATAAGAGCAAAGGTCCATCTATTTCAGCAGCTTTCTTCCTGCAATGGGAAACTGGATCCCTCTGCAAGGCAGGCATGAATAGGCAATGGTCCTCTCTTGCTATTGCTCCCTGACACCTGCTATTCAGAGGTATTGCCATTGAGATTTCATGACTAATAGCCATTGATAACAATGGGGATGTAATAACATCCCCTATTACAGCCATCTAAGCTAATGGCCATCTTGCGACAGCACATTCTGTAAATTAATTATGGGTTTTCTGCAGAAGTGCTTTATTTGGATCTGAACAACTCTTTATAAGAATGCTGGCAATAAACAAACGACACCTCTTACTAAAAGTGGGAATTTTCAGAATGGGTGAATACTGACTAATGGCTCTATGAAAGCAATAATTAAGAAGTCTCCAAATGGTACAAGAGACTTTGAATGGAAAAGTGGTTTGATCTAGCTGGAGATTACAAAATCGTGGTCTGTCAATTGGGACGTGTGTTGATGAGCAGAAATGACCAGTAAAATGGCATCCTAGCAATCCCAGAATTCTTCTCCATCATGGACTTCCATTTTGAATCAGTGACTTTTTACAAGTCAGTACAAGATAGTTGTGCAAACTCAACCATATGTCTGAAAATTAAGCTTTCCTTTTGTGGCTTCACAGCAGTACCTGGAATCAGATATTTGCTGCTAATTTTGGGGACAAGACCTGACAGAATGCAGCACAGCTGATTTCTACCCTCTATGCAGGAATCTGATCCTCCAGAGCAGATTTGGGGATCCTTGTTCTGGCTTCCACTCCTGGAACCGAGTAACTGAATCTGGCCCCAAGTGTGCCAAGGAAAAGGTACAGCCCAAATCTCCTGCCTGACATGCTCATTTTCTGTAAGTAAGGATTTAGTTTTTAATTCAGGAGCCATGTGGCACTGGCACAGGCACACACACCATGCAAAGTGGTGTCAAAAATTGTGCAGCTGAGACATTTTTAAACTAGACCTTTAAAAAGGAAGGAAAGGTAACAACTGAACCAAAAAGTCAGTAAAGTTGTCAATTAAATTTGCTGTGAAAAAGCACAGGTTCTAAGAAGCATTTACTTAGCACAGCTACTAAACACTTTAGAATAAATTGTTAGGAAAGAAAACACACACAGCAGTTTTAATCAAATTGTCAAGAACAAAATACGACAATGTATCAAGCCTACTAGCTTTCCCCCTCCCTTCAGACCAGCGTAAGTCTAAATTTCTTATGTAGCATGCTCACAACACAAATAATAGCTCCATAACCCTCATGCTTTTGAAAACTTTGTTATTTCTGTTTGCCCTGAGATAAAATGCATAATTACCAGTTCATTAAAAAATGACAGGTAACCAGCTTTAGAAAGGTGCTGTTAGGTTATTTTGGTTAAATGAAAAATATATATACACACATGCAGTCTTCTCTATTGTATTTAATTAGAACAATTCCAAATTACTAGCTATGTTCCCCCCCCCCTTAAACAGCGAAAGCTATTTTAATAATACAAGGTAACAAGGGGGGAGGGGGAATATTCCATCAACATTTCTCTAAAAATGCAACACCACCAAGGTGTGATTTAGGATTAGGAAATTAAGACCTGAAATTTCTAAAGCTGTAACTAATGTGGGTTAACAGGGAAATCGTCAACCGCAAAATTAGGGGATGAGAGACATTGGGTCCCTTTCTAAAACACACACACAGTGGCCCTGCAGAGAATCCTGTTCCCACACCTTTGGAGAATGGCTTTTCACTTTTTGAAATATGGCAACCCTACCAAAGGCTCATCCATCCCAGCGTCCTGTTCCCATAGTTACCATCCAGAGGCCTAGGGGAAGTCCATGAGCAGCAAATGTGTGCAGCAACTCTTTCCCCACTTGTGATCCCCAGCATCTGGTATTGAGAAGCATGTATGTTCTCCTGCAGTAGAACCTAGCCATTGTGGCTACTAGCCTTGTCATCTATGAATTTGCCTAGTTCTCTTTTAAAGCCATCCAAGTTGGTGGCCATCATAGCATCCAGTGGTAGAAAATTCCAGAGGTCAACTCTGTGCTGTGCCGTGTCATATTAGAACAGGTTTAGCATGTACAGTGGTACCTCGAGTTAAGAACTTAATTCGTTCTGGAGGTCTGTTCTTAACCTGAAACTGTTCTTAACCTGAAGCACCACTTTAGCTAATGGGGCCTCCTGCTGTTGCTGCGCCACCGGAGCACGATTTCTCTTCTCATCCTGAAGCAAAGTTCTTTTTTTTTCCTTTTTTAATAAATATTTATTGAGATTTTTAAATACAAATGCAAAATTAGTAAACAATATAACATGTTTCATAACATAATTTCATAACTTCTTTGGACTCCCTCACGTCTCCCACTCCCACTTACATCATTATAAATTTTTGCCAGCAATTTATCAACTTGTTTGAAATCTTATGTCCCGCTCATTTAAATATAATTTAATAATTCTCCAAAAAGTTTATATTTTCCTCAGTCTCACTTATCATCCTACTTCCAACTATTTTAATGGTGCTCAATTGTTTGTGATCTAGCATCCTTATTAACATTCAACCAAATTACAATATTTTTGTAGATAAATCTTGAATTTCTTCCAGTCTTCTTCAACCCTCTCCTCTCCCAGGTCTCGGATTCTGCCGGTCATCTCAGCCAGTTCCATATAGTCTATCAGTTGCATCTGCCATTCTTCCAGTGTGGGTAGATCTTGGATTTTCCAATATTTAGCGATGAGTATCCTTGCTGCCGTTGTTGCATACAAAAAAAAAAGGTCTGTCCTTCTTTATCACCATCTGGCCGACAATACCCAGAAGAAAGGCCTCTGGTTTCTTAAGGAAGGTATACTTAAATACCTTTTTCAATTCATTATATATCATTTCCCAGAAAGCCTTCACTCTAGGGCACGTCGCAAAGTTCTTAACCCGAGGTACTATTTCTGGATTAGCGGAGTCTGTAACCTGAAGCGTCTCTAATCTGAAGCGTCTGTAACCCAATGTACCGCTGTATCTTACTTTTAAAAGACATCTGAAGGTGTATGGAACCCAAGGTATCACTGTACTTTTCTACATGCCTTATACTCCCTCCCAATGCAAGGGGGAGGGGATATAGAGTCCTATAGCAGATATATTTGTTGATAAAATGATAGATCATCATTTGGGAGCCTCCAACTCATGATCCTAAGTAGACCCTCCTCATTTGGCCAAGAAGGTAATTTTGGCCAAGCCGTACCCACCTACCCTCATCTGAAATCATGTATTATACCAAATGTGAGGCAAGTAGGGATTGTTTCTTACAGGAGTTGGGAATTGTGCTTTTGTGAGGAGTAAACTACAGTTCCCATGATTCTTTGGGGGGGGGAAATGTGCTTTAAATACGCTGAGAGCTGTAAAGGGTGCTGAAAGAGGAGCCCTCTTCACTTCACAGGTTTACAATTCCCAAGGTTCTCTGTGAAGATGAATTTATTTTAAAAGCTCCGGGAATTGTAGCTCTGTGAGGGGTTAGGAATCTCCTAGCAGGTACTTAACAAACTACAACTGCCCCAATTCTTTGTGGGAATTATCTCCAAAAGTGGTATCATAGTCCTTTAATTGTATCATGTGAATGGAGACAGAGTCAAAAAGGCACTTAGATATGGAGGGAGACAGGTTCCAATGGAGTACTTCCTTTCAAAGGTGGTGGTTGAGCAGTTGGTGGAGGCTATGAAGAGCAAAGTGGTGATTTCATTGTAGATTCTTGGGCAGATGTTAGAAAACCATTCATAGCCTTTTTAATGCCCTCCCTCTCTGTTCAAGGCTGTTGGGGGCAGATTTGAGAGGAATTAATTGTCAGAAAGGACGTGGGCAGGGAAACAGATTGTTGCTAGGCAAGTGAAGAGAGATATCAAGTTTTGGAAAAAAGAACATAGAGTCTCTTAGTCCACATGAACAATTCCATTTGATGACGCCTCATGCCTCATGTCTCCGTTAAGCAGGTGGGTGGCTGGGGCAGAGTGACAAAGCAAAACCAGGAAAGCAGTTTTAGCTGTAAAGAACATAATAAGCTGTCTGATACTGAATCAAACCATTAGTTTATCTAGCTCAATATTGTCTGCAATGGCTCTCCAGGGTTTTAGACAAGGAGACTCACATAGCCCTACCTAGACATGCCACAAATTGAACCAGAGATCTTCTGCATGCAAAGGAAGAAGAAGAAGAGTTTGGATTTGATATCCCACCTTTCACTCCCCTTCAGGAGTCTCAAAGTGGCTAACATTCTCCTTTTCCCTTCCTCCCCCACAACAAACACTCTGTGAGGTGAGTGGGGCTGAGAGACTTCAAAGAAGTGTGACTGGCCCAAGGTCACCCAGCAGGTGCATGTGGAGGAGCAGAGACGCGAACCCGGTTCCCCAGATTACAAGACTACCGCTCTTAACCACTACACCACACTGATGATCTTTCACTGAGCTATGGCCCATCCCCTGTGACAAACCATGACTGGTACATTCTGAGATTCAGAACACAATGCCAAACCGTGATTTCATATTGTGGTTTGTTGGCCACAAACAAACCACAGATAGTTGTCCAGGGCAGGTTCTGATGTGTAAACAAACCATGGTATAGATTTACATCCAAATGTGACTGATATAAGACAGCTTCAACTGTTCGCACTAGACCATGCCCTCTCTGAGGTCCCTGAAAGATCCCACAGCAACATAATCACATCAGTTGATTAAACTTTTATTTCTGGAGACGGCTCCACACTGTCTCCACACTTCCCTCCCCATTTTCTTCTCTTGGCGCAGGGTGCCAGCCAGACCCGCCTCCCTCTTGCAGTTAATGCATTCATTAGTTATAATTGCTTCTGCCAAGTCCCCACCAATCTTAGCCGTCTCCTTACTTAATGGTTTTGATTGGGTGTTCAACACTTTTATCTCGGCTAATTTACTATTCATAGTACAGTGATGGAGTATTCATTTTGTTACCCAGATTACAGCTGTAAATGGATTTATACATCATCAAAGACAGCACCACCACCAGATCATTTAGCATACAAATACCTTCCAGTTATCTGGAAGCTACTATCCCTTTAAAAAAAAGAAGAGCCACCCAGTATTCTTCCTGCTGTGAAATGGCTGTTGAAATATACTCAGAGAGAATCCTCAGTTTCATGGAGTTTATTTCAGTTTGTAATAAAAAACAGTCAGTCACTGGGTGTGTCTGTCAGTGCTTCTATGTCTCTGGCCGCTCCCAGACCCTAGGCTATATATCCTTTGTTCAGACCCCAGGTCACATCTAATAGGCAGGTTCAAACTTCCCTTCTGGGCTTGATTCGACAGCTCCAATAGCCAATCAGATTACTACATTCTAAAGTCCCACCTGCCTATGATTCTGGGATTAAAGCTCCCGACATAACATAAAGTACTAAATGCCAGGGAGTGTGGTGGAGTCTCCTTCTTTGGAGGTCTTTAAGCAGAGGCTTGACAACCATATGTCAGGAGTGCTCTGATGGTGTTTCCTGCTTGGCAGGGGGTTGGACTCGATGGCCCTTGTGGTCTCTTCCAACTCTATGATTCTATGATTCTGTGATTTTATCCATTTCTATGGCACCCTTCAGCAAATACCATCTTTGCTGTGAATTGCCATTAAATGCTGGATTATCCACCCAAAAGTCTGTCAACTATTCAGATGTTTTAAAAGATAGATAGATGATAGATGATAGATAGATAGATAGATAGATAGATAGATAGATGCGGGCGGCACTGTGGTCTAAACCACAGAACCCAGGGCTTGCTGATCAGAAAGTCGTCCGCAACTGGACAGGGGTCCCTTAACCCCCCCCCCTAATTTTATTGTAAGCATTTATTGCCACCCTTCACTTGAAGGTCCTAGAATTAGCAATACAACAGCAGAGCATATGGGGTGGAGGTTAAAGCATCTGCACCCTCAAAATGCTGCTGCTGGTGTGCTCCCCATGAGAGATTGAGGCTGCATTTTAAATTGTATTTTAACCCATACTTTAAATTGGTTTCCCCCCCCCCCCATTATGTTTTTATTGTAATTTTACTGGTGTTAGCCACCCTGAGCCTGGCTCTGGTCAGGGAGGGTGGGGTATAAATAAATTTAGTAGTAGTAGTAGTAGTAGTAGTAGTAGTAGTAGTCGTATTCCGACATGCTCTTTTCCCTCTTGCTCAGGGCCATGCAAATTCTTAAAAAAGAAACAAAAACTGGCAGCTGATAAGGCGGGGGGGGGGGGGAACAGTGACATGATGAGCACCAGTTAGCTGTGTATCTCCGCTGGTACTTGTCTAGAATTCCCAGCTGCACAATACCTGATGTAGGATGCAATTTGACTTTCACTTGTGTTTACTACTCAACATATGCCTGGTGGCATTCAGACTTATGAGCTCATGCTTGAGCTGTATAAAAAGAGTCATACAGATGAATGGAATGTTTTCCCCCTCCTTCTGCTACACAAACAATAATCATGCCTTTTGAATCTTTTGTCTTGCAGTTTATATTCAGCTCCTTTGTGAACCTCTCTAGCGTGAGCCCTCGCAATCCTTCAGCCCAGAGTTTGCGGCAGGCAATTATGACAAACTTCAGAAGACTTTTTCACAAGCAAGGCCAAGATAGCAAAGAACCACACAATAGCACCTTTATCTACTGGAGAATGAGACCCCTGCAGCCCTCCTGCCTGATGCCCCTTCCCGGTGACAGTTCCAGATCCCTCTGGGTGGCTCAATCTGGGGCAATCCAGGGCTTTCTCATTCAAAACCTGGATCCCTCCCTAAATCAGCCAGATTTGGTTCAGGATTTGACCGACCTAGTGCAGAGCAGTTTTTTGTATTGCTGCAAGGTTGGGAAGATCGGTCCATTTCTAGTCGAAGTCAATTTCACATGTGCTCACTCATAAGTCCAGACTGGCCCAATTCCACACTAATTTGGACTGTACAAAATTTCACATGCAAGTACACATTTTATCATGAAGTACACATTTAAATATGCACTTTATCTCATCGTACAGTACATATTTCTAAATGTATCTGAAATCGCACTTTCTCTCTTGTTCGCTTTCTTACACTTTTAGGTTCTTACATTTCTTTTTTCTTTTTTTGAGCTGAGAACCGTATTGCAAAATTTGGAGATGTGCAAAATTCAAAGGATAATTGCATTCCAATCCGCACATCGGTCCCAGAGGTGTGAATTAGGCTGGCTAACTTACAAATGTGGACCAAAATAAATTCTCCTTCACCTCTACTTAGTGTAGGTGTGTTATCTCTTTTCGTATGCTTTTCATATATTGATATCTAAATCTAAATAAAAGGGCTATGGCAATATGTTCCAAGATCACAGTCTTTTCCTTAAAAGTTTTCACTATTTTCTTCACTCATAACTTCCTCCCAATTTTGCCCCCTACCTTTTGCTCCCAGACCTAACATTTTGAGCTAAATGCTGTGTGTGTTCAATAGCAGCTGCAAGAGCCTCCAACTTTGAATCGGCACCCATGGGGAGATTGGGGGGTGGTAAGAGCCGCCCCCAACAAACACCCACCTGGTTGCTTTGGCACAAAGAGCAGCTTCTCTCCCAGAGCAAATAGCAAGTTCAGATGGGACTGTTAGAATTCCTGATCTATGATTGCAGTCATGGGATTGTTGTCTATCACATGACGGTGTATGTTTTGACTCCACAGAGTGGGACGTGATGGAGACAGCATGTTTGTGTTACTGTGTTCTGTGAAGTGGGACTATTGTCCTTTGTTCCTTTTCTCTTTGCTATCTGATGCTAAAGAGAGCAACATCTTAAAAAGTAGAGACATCACCTTGCCAACAAAGGTCCGTATAGTAAAAGCTATGGTTTTCCCAGTAGTGATGTATGGAAGTGAGAGCTGGACCATAAAGAAGGCTGATCGCCGAAAAATCGATGCTTTTGAATTATGGTGCTGAAGGAGACTCTTGAGAGTCCCATGGACTGCAAGAAGATCAAACCTCTCCATTCTTAAGGAAATCAGCCCTGAGTACTCACTGGAAGGACAGATCCTGAAGCTGAGGCTCCAATACTTTGGCCACCTTATGAGAAGAGAAGACTCCCTGGAAAAGACCCTGATGTTGGGAAAGATGGAGGGCACAAGGAGAAGGAGACGGCAGAGGATGAGATGGTTGGACAGTGTCTTCGAAGCTACCAGCATGAATTTGACCAAACTGTGCGAGGCAGTGAAGGACAGGGGTGCCTGGCGTGCTCTGGTCCATGGGGTCACGAAGAGTCGGACACGACTAAACGACTAAACAACAACAACAAGCTAAAGAGAGAGGGAGCCATGTTGCAGTGCTCCATGTGTGTTTATATGTAAATAAAGTAGATTAGCCAGAATTCTGAGTTGCTGAGGTCTGTCACGTGCATGATGCTCAGACTCTGCAGATCCCAAGTGTGCCGGTGTCGGTTAGACTCCTGTCTTCCACTGCCTCCCACAGTTTGGTCAAACTCATGCTGGTAGCTTCGAGAACACTGTCCAACTATCTCGTCCTCTGCTGTCCCCTTCTCCTTTGCCCTCAATCTTTCCCAACATCAGGGTCATTTCCAGGGAGTCTTCTCTTCTCATGAGGTGGCCATTCTTACATTCTTAGTAACTAACCACTAATGGAGAAAATAATAATTTCTTAAAAACTGCATCATTTTGATGGTTCTGTTTCCTTTTGAGCCTATGACCTAGCTAAACTGAAAATTCCTGTGCCTAGCTTTTACAGTATCAAACAAGGTGTATGTAGTGGATGTTCATTACAGAACACTGAAAAGGGTAGGAATCCATGGCGACTACTGTGTGCATGAGAAGAGAATTGGCAAGGCAAGGCAATGGTGCTTCATCTTGAATTGTTCTGTAGATAGGATATTGGGAGAGATTTAATGAATAGGATGATTAGTCAATGTCTTAATAAAAAAAAATTAAAAAAGGAAATTGTCCATTAGCACCTTAGAGACCAACTAAATTTGTTCTGGGTATAAGCTTTCATGTGCATGCACACTTCTTCAGATGAACACAGCTACCTACCTGAATTAATAAAGAAAGACACCGAATATTGATTATATGTGATATGCAATATTTTGATGAGGACTGATCCGAAGAGCTAAATGATTTTGATTGGTTTGGGATGATGACATTGGATTGCAACTGCTATGGGAGATTGCTGTGATCCTTTGATTGGTGAATAGAAATCAAATGCATAATCTAAGAATGTAGATTTTTTTCAGTGTTTGTACTTATTGCATTTCTATACCATCTTTATCTTCTAAGGATCTCAAGGTAGTGTAAATGCTTCCCCCCCCCACCCATTTCATCCTCACAACAACTCTGTGATGTAGGTTAGGCTAAGAGATGGTAACTGGCCCACAGTCACCCAGTGAACATCATGGCTGAGTGGGGATTCAAATCCTGCTCTCCTAATCCCATATATATATATTCACAAAAACATTACTTTTAAGAAAGAAAGAAAAGCATAAAATAAAACATTTAAAACTATATATATTCAATCCATATTGAACCCACAGTATGGCATTGTTTGAATCCCCCGACTTCGATCCACTGCCTCCCTTGGTTCCTTTATAACATTATCATTCGCACATGTCAATAAAATCCTTATCTCTGATTACTTCCAATTTTTGTACATTGTCTATAATATTACAAGTGGCTTTTTAAAAAAAATTCTGCTAATGTATTAACTTGTGTACATTGCTTTCGTAAATATGCAATAAACATTTCCTATTCTTTTTTATATTTGTTATCATCTTGATTTCTAAGTTTCCCAGTTAATTTAGCCATTTCAGCATACTACATTAACTTAATTTGCCAGTCTTCTTTGGTGGGGACTCTCGTCCAACACTCTAACCATTACACCACGCTGGCTCTCTCTAAAAGAAGACCTCTGAGAATGAAAACTTTGCAGCCTCCTTATCTCCGAGGCTGTATTCCAATAAAGGCCACAGGTTTAGCTTGAAGCCTGTGTCCTTTTGGAAGTCTGTGGCCTCCTGCCAAATGAATAATTTTAATAACTTCCCCACCTCTACCTACCTATTTCCCTTTTTACTCAAATATCAAGAAGTTTTAATGCCACTATTCTGTTGGTCTTGAGAAAAACAATTCTGCTAGATGCATTCTTGTTTTGTTTTGAAATCCATACCTCTGCCTTGGAGCGATACAATTTCCATGGGAAAGCCACTTGCCTGATCAAATTTCAGCTCGGACAAGGGCTTCTCCAGACAGGGTGAATCTTGCATCTTGGCAGCTGTATCAAACTGGCGGAAAACAAGTTCGGGGGCGGGTTAGGGGGGAAATACCCAGAAGTGCAAGAGAATAAAATAACCTAATGCTTTTGGAAGACATACAGGAAAGGTGCTCATTTCTGCCTGGTCTCTCCTGCCTGCTCCATATCTACAGACGAAGCAAAAGCGGCTGATTTCCCTGCAAAACCCAGAATGTTTCTTGAAAGCTCACTGACTCACCAGCTGCCGTGTGTGTTAAAATGAGCTGAGCAAAAGGAAGGAAGACTACAGCTAAATAAAATTTCAGCCAAGCTGCAGAATCACACATAAGTCCAGTTGTCAACGGAGTCCTGGAAAATGAGCTGTTCTACCTCTGGGGCATAATTATTATTGGGAAGATGTATTTCTATTCTGTTTTAACTGAACAAATGTTCTGCTCTGTGTGTTTTCCCGGTTTTAATTGAGGGGAAATAACTTGCTATCTGAAAGCAATGGTCATTACCAAAAGTCAACAGTCAAACATCCCTTTCTTCAGTTAATGATCCTTAGTAGGCTCTGAGCAAGCAATGTGTTATATGGTCATTACTATACATTATTCTAAAAAGAAAAAGGGGGAAAGTCCATGGAGTGCCGAGTCAAAACTGTCACTTTTCCAGTAATATTTAGGATGGAAGTAGAGTCAGCATCTCGCTTTCTGGGGGCTGGAAATCTAATATTCCAAAGTGGTAGTGACAGGTGTTAACAAGCTCAGTTTTGTTCACCACACTCCCATCTACTTGGGCAATTCAAGAACCTCATTTTCAACAGACTTCCTTTAACAGTGTGTTTGCTGTGGATATGCTAAAACAGTTAACTTGCACTGTCTACAATAGCAAAGCTGGAAGCAGGGGTGCGACAGAAATTCAGTCGAGTTTACAATGCATTGAGGACCTACATAATCCACACTTCCTGAGTCAACAGGCTGTCCTTCAACATTTGCACTTTTCTGGATTTTGAAGTGCGGTCTTCCAACCAAACAAAGTGTGCAAAAACCTATATATTAGACGCAAGTGTACATAAAAATGCAGATCTTAGCAAATATAACCTTTAAAGTGCATTATATTAGGGCATGGGTAGACAAACTAAGGCCCGGGGGCCAGATCTGGCCCAATCACCTTCTAAATCCAGCCCGTGGATAGTCCGGGAATCACCGTGTTTTTATATGAGTAGAATGTGTCCTTTTATTTAAAATGCATCTCTGGGTTATTTGTGGGGCATAGGAATTTGTTCATTCCTCCCCCCCCAAAAAAAATATAGTCCAGCCCCCCACAAGGTCTGAGGGACAGTGGACTGGCGGCCCCCTGCTGAAAAAGTTTGCTTGCCCTTTTATTAGGGGAAAGTCACTTGCAAAAATGTGTGATAGGTGAAAGGGACATTTAAATGCTGACAAATCATTGTAAGGACTTAAAACACACACACACACACACACACACACACACACACCATCAGTTAATGCAGTAACATAAGGGAATGAATTTAAGATTGGAATTTGTCATCCATCCTTAGCTGAAGGGATGCTAGTTCACAGTGCAGCATTATTCCAGCCAAGGCATTGTTGTCAGGGAAAATGGCTCTCCCCATTGGTGCTGCAAAGCGTGTTCTCCTTCATGGAGAGCACGTGTTGCGGTGGGGGCTGCCAGGACACTCCAAAGTTGGGGGGCGGGCTAATTGATCGTTGGCCACTGATGCGATTGGGGCTTCCCTTGTTGTTGGGAAGAAGTTAATGTTGCCATTTATTGATTGACAGCCAGAAATAGTAAAACTCCTTGCACAAGGCTAGGGCTTCCTCTTTTTGCCCGTGCATCAGATTGCCCGTCCCTCCCTCCCTAGAATAGGGTTGTTTGCTTTGACCTTGCTATGCCTGTCATGGGGTCGTCTGCTTTGGAGCGGGGGCCTGGTAGGAATTTTGTCCATCTGGCTGATTGGCTGGGGCCATTTGGTTTTTGCCTACTGCGTAGCAAATCGTCACAACTTGTAAGGTTCGCGGTTAGGCATTGGTTTATGGTTTGGTTGGTTGAGGGGCATGGATTGGCTGTGCCTGCCCCTCTAATGCTGCTGCTGCAAGGGATTCCGTTAAAGGAATTGGGAGCTAACTATTGCTTGTCCACTCTGTCAAGGGGGCTCGGGCCATAGCAATGAGCTCCTGGTTGCATTTGGGGTGAGGGCAGGTTCCCTGCTCCGCGTAACCCCCAAGTGTATTCCCCCATTCTGACTTTCGCATCGTGCGGAATGTCAGACTGTCCCCCATGGTGGGGGCAGCTAGTCGCAACCAATGCCTACGCAACCACTCACAAATTTGTATTTTAATAAAGTTGTGGCCAAAATTATGCCAAAAATCTTAAACAAAAATTTCTGTGTGATGTGTGAGTTATTGGGGTGGACCTGGGGACCTCGACACGCAAAAGTAGGACTGTGAACATGAGACGACCTCTTTGGCTCAGGCCAGTAGCTTACTGAACCTAACACCACTGCCATCATTGTGGTGTACTGGGAGGAGGCTATGAGATCACTGCACTACAGACTCACTGGTGAAGCCTCTTCCACTCCCAGAATGCCCTAGTGGTGGTGGTGATGGGAGGTCAGGCAAGCAGCAGCACCTCGCCCTGCCAATCACTAGTGGTTCAGGTATAAGAGGTGCATTGTAGGTGGTTGGACTAGATGACTCTTGGTGCCCCTTCCAATTTTACAATTCTATGATCTCATATATTTATTAGCTGCCATTGTCTTGTTGATGCAGCCTCCCTATTTGTGCAGCCAAATGTGTATGCAAGATGCAGCCATGCGCCCATACATATAAAAGAATCTACAGTCGTAAGCATCAAGTACTAATCATCGATGACCTTAAGAGAATGAACACTACTTGATTAACTAACTGATGAGAAAATAATACAAGAAACTTAACAGCAGCAATACAGCATGACCTTTAAAGAGTAGCTAAAGCCTGCTGAAAATATTCTTCTTCTTCTTTTGAAAACAATATGTAATTTGGATACATTTCCACACATACTTCATACCCTTTCTCTGTAGGTTTTTGTCCTCCTTCCCAGACGCTTGTGATCGCTAGGAAGGCATGACTTTAGAAAATTCACTTTGGGTGCCTGAAAATCTCCCTTTGGGTTAGATGTAACACTGGTAAAATCAGACCTGCTGGGACTCAGTTCGAATATGTTTCCTCGATTTTTTCACACCCTTCCCACCATGGAGGGAAAACTGGCAAAGGGACCCATGATTTGAGTAGGAGGAGGAGGAAATCTTCACAAAATTACATGCCCCTGTTTGGGCTCCGCACTACGTGAAACCTACATCCCACCAATCTCTTGTGCTCTGTGAACATATTACAGTTTCATCTGACTTTTTCCATATATCAAAGGCTCGTGTCTGCTGGCATTTCACAGCTGCTTTTCTGCACACGTCAATAAATGTAAGTTGGGAGCTATAATGCTCAACATAACACTAAGCAAAACATCTTCTCAGGCCCAGCAGCTGTAAACTTCGGTTCACGGAGAACGGGGGAAAAAATCAATCTATTTCTGCACTGGGTCATTTTGACATGCGCTCACACATAAATCTGCCTTGTTCTGTTTCCACATTAATCTGCATTTTAAAAAAGACCATGTACATGAATGTTCAGAATTAAATATGGGAATTATCCTATACTGTCTGTTAACAGAAGGAACCCATCAGCAGAACAGGGAAGGAGATCAATTCTCACTCCCTCTTGCAGCTCCCACAAATTATCTGGAGGGTCCCCCAAATGTCTGGAGCAGTTTTATGGGACTTGGAGGACTGAAGAAGGCACTTGGCATTTGTGATGTTTTCCTCTCTCCCTCGTTCCACTGATGCACTCCTTCCATCAGGGTGGGTACCACCCAAGGTGTTTTTTGTTTTTTTAAAAAAAATCTCTGAAAAAGTATGTCATTGCCACAGAACATAGGGGCAGAGCCAAAGTCAGTGGTGACAGCAGAGAGCCTGCAATAAATCACACCAAGAAAGCTGGAGTTAACTCCTTATTCGCAAAAACAGGATCTGCACAGGAGTGTCAGGACTAATGAGCACAGCAAGTCATCTTGCCCCCATGAAAGTCTGGCTCCATGAAGCAGTTGCATGCAGTCCCTGCCTCCCCATAGCTGCCATGTCCCCTCCTCTCCAGTACTTTTCCCAAGCAATCTCAGACTGTGTCTGTGTGAAGCTAACTCCCCTCCACCCTCTTCATGCCTCTCTTGGTTCTGGGAGACCAAGCAGGAGGGGAGACACCTGTACCTCTTCAGCAGCGAGACTCATCTCTGTCTCTTGGCCTCCCTCCTGTCCTGCTTCAGCTTCTGGCTCTGATTCTGGAATTCTCTCTGCCACAGACTCTCCCAGCTCACTAAGCCCTGTTACCCCTTGAGCTTGCCACACCTCCTCTTCCCAGTCTTCTCCCTCTGACCACTCATCATCATCCCACCACCAATCCCCTGGCTCTGAGTCTTCTTCCCTTGGGGGTGTTCTGCAGCTGGTTCCTCCCATCATTCCTCTGCATCCAACCAGTCCATGACAAGTATGTAGCAAAGCTAGAGATGAGACATTACTCAACCGGCACAGCATCTGCTTTTCATGGAGAAGGTACAATCTCTGACATCTCCAAGTAGGGCTCCAAGTATAACCTTGGAAAGCTGCTGCTGGTCAGTGTAGACAATACTGAGTTATAGGGACTTAGTAGAAGGCAGCTTCCTATGTTCCTGTGTTCCTGTTGTTGTTGTTTAGTTGTTTAGTCGTGTCCGACTCTTCGTGACCCCATGGACCAGAGCACACCAGGCACTCCTGTCTTCCACTGCCTCCCGCAGTTTGGTCAAACTCATGTTTGTAGCTTCGAGAACACTGTCCAACCATCTCATCCTCTCTCATCCCCTTCTCCTTGTGCCCTCCATCTTTCTCAACATTAGGGTCTTTTCCAGGGAGTCTTCTCTTCTCATGAGGTGGCCAAAGTATTGGAGCCTCAGCTTCAGGATCTGTCCTTCGAGTGACCACTCAGGGCTGATTTCCTTAAGAATGGAGAGGTTTGATCTTCTTGCAGTCCATGGGACTCTCAAGAGTCTCCTTCAGCACCATAATTCAAAAGCATCAATTCTTTGGTGATCAGCCTTCTTTATGGTCCAGCACTCACTTCCATACATCACTACTGGGGAAACCATGGCTTTAACTATACGGACCTTTGTTGGAAAGGTGATGTTTCTGTGTTCCTAGATAGGCCAATTCCTATCAGTACCAACAAAGACTGAATTCTTTGCTGGATCCCTACATTCAGTGGTGTTGCACTGATAATGCTCTTTTTAACAACAGAGCACCACTTATGGATGCCACAAATCTAAAACTCCTGAACAGATCTCCCCACACTAGGCTGTTCTGAAGACCTTAAGAGAAAACAGGGTCATTAACTTCCCATTTGCGCTCATTTCTTGAAGGAATTCCAAGGATGCGAGTTATGTATTCAGAATTACTCCTTCGCAGGATGCTATTTTTTTCTCTCAGAGCTTCCCATTAAGAATGAACTGCTCTTTAACAGTTAATTGACTCCCCCAAGTTAATTACCTCATCTAAAGGTTTTTAATCACATTTTAAACATGATAGATACTGTGCATCTGAACTTCCCTACATGTCCTGAATACTGATATCTGGCCACTGAATAGCTGGCAAATGTTGAGAAAACTTTTGCAGCCCAAAAGCAAGGAGGGACATTTCCTTTGACGGCACACATACAAGTTGCAGGCAGTTTTGCTGATGTTTTCCTCATACACAGCTTAGCTTGTTTCTCCTTTCCTCTCCAAAATATTACTCATTCACAAAAGACAATTCCCCTCCCAATCTCCACTCCCGTTTCTCTGAACTGGCACCGACAGTCAATACTTGTCCATCAGCCTTGCGGAAAACCACCCAAAGCATCAGAAATAATTTAAGAGCTTCCAAAAGTGCAACTGCGGTTGTTTCTGTTTCATCTTCATCCACACATATTCACATAAAGCCAACTCTCTGAAGACTTGAGCCCATATCAAAAAGCATCTGATAACTCACACTTTTGTCAGGTAAACTATTTGTCTAAGAAGATGAGTTTCATGAGAGCATTAAGCTTGCCTTTCCAGGGCTGAACTCTGTCTCTTAGGTCAGCTCCCAGGGAGGCCAAATTTGTTGCTGTTCTTTTCAGGATGTGTGCATGTGGAGCAAAGGACCAGACAAGCGCTGTGTTTCTGGGACTGTTACTCACTTCTCAGGAAAAGAAAAATCCTTATGTGGCCAGTACAAAGAGAATAGTTTATATTTCTGAGTGCCGAAGCGAAAGAAAAGAATAAACCAAAATAAAGACAAGCCTTCGTGAAGTTTCACTAACTTACGCTTTATGACAAACTGTCACATAGCAGATTTCAGGAGGCAAAATATTTAGATATTCACTTTGTGTAATACTTTTAAGTAAAAAAAGAAAAGAAGCAAAGAGGGGAATCTTGATAAACTAAGAATGTGCTTGTTCTTTGAAGAATAAAAGAACCTGCATCGAAAGCAGACATACACAATAAAACAGTTCTTTGAATGTCTCTCCTGGCTTTAGCTACACAAATTATGCAAGTCGAGGCAAACGGGACTCTAACAGATTGTGTTGGACAACAGGTATAGGTGGGGAAAATGCTCATCACCATAGAGGTTGCAGGCAACATAAATGCTGTAGATTTTGTACATCCCAGTACATTTTATCATCTGAACTTGAAGTTCTGGGTCTGAATTGCTCTAGGTAGGAGCAAACTCCATTTGTTCAAATAAAGAATTAATATTGGGTCAGGACTTTTACTTCTCTTCTAAACACTCTCTTAATTTTAGATTTGTTTCTTTAAATCCCATTCCAATTGCCCTTTTCTGTTGTCTGTTTTAGTATACCTGAAGGAGCGTCTCCACCCCCATTTGTTCAGCCCAGACACTGAGGTCCTGCTCTGAGGGCCTTCTGGCGGTTCCCTCGCTGCGAGAAGCCAAGTTACAGGGAACCAGGCAGAGGACCTTCTCAGTAGTGAAGCTCTCCCTGTGGAAAACCCTCTCATCAGATGTCAAGGAAACAAACAACTATCTGACTTTTAGAAGACATCTGAAGGCAGCCCTGTTTAGGGAAGTTTTTAATGTTTGATTTTTTATCACTGATTTTTTATGCTGAGTCAGAGTATTAGTTCATCTAGCTCAGTATTGTCCATAGCCACTGTTCAGACTTTTAAACAGGGAATCTTCCTCCAGCCCTATCTGGAGACGATGTGAATTGAATCTGGGAGCTTCTGTTGGTGCAAGGAAAAATGGGTATAAAAAGGAGAAAACCCGGATGCCAAGATCCAAGTTTGGGGCAACTACTCTTTGGTGAGAGAACCTCAGCAGAGATTTAAAGTAACAAAATATGCAGCAGAGTAAAGCATTGAAATATAGGCTGTTAGACGTTTAAAATATGCCCTTGTGAGTTCCAAAACCTCCCTCTTCCCCGAGCATAGGAAAAGACTACATGTTTAGTAAGTTAAAAATTGATTTACTTACAAACACTTCAAAGATCAGGTTCATATGCTTTTCCGTGCATCGTTCAGAAAAGTTGCACAGGCAGTACAATTTTGTTTAGTTGCAAAGTGGTGAAAGTGACTAAATTATTTCTATAGGAACACAAGAGAGGCTTCCAAGAAGCCATATATAGGATTTCACTGTTAAACATGTCCTCAAATAAGAATAAAGTAAATATAAGTTTACATCTGTCTGTCCCGTGAGACAATGGAAGAGTAAAGTCAAACTGCTGGAGAGTTACAGCACTGTATTGGCTGTAGAAAACTATATGAGAGAGACATTTTGCAGCTGAGGCAGTTGAAGGCGTCCGGTTTTGCTGCTGCAAAGGCACCATAGTGTTATTCTCTCTGTGCTCCTCCCAGCAGTCATTAATCCTCTGGTCAATGCTGTGTATTCATGACCTGATTGCCTGTCTCCAGGCACTGCGGTCATCTGCAAGGGATTCCCACATGGTGAGGTTAATGCTGCCAGCCTTCATTGAAGACATTCTTGTAACACAGAGTTGGTCTGCCAACAGGCCTGCTGCCTCAGGCCAGCTCTCCATAAAGAGCATTATTGGGGATCCTGCCTGTGACATTTGCCCTCCTAGGTGTGTGACATCATACTGGATTCATAGGGAACGGGTTAACTAATTGTAAAATGAATAACCAATGGGAACCCAGGGGGAGGAGTTAGAGTTAGGGTGGAGAAGACAGTCTGGAGTTTGAAGAGAGATAAGTCAAGTCAGTGGGTTGAGCTAGTCTGCTGTGAGAGAGTGAGAGAATTTGTTAAGAGGAGTCAGTCAAAAAGTTGAGATAATCAGTCAGAAGGTATTAGGAAGGTATAAGCCGGTAAAGAACTAAAGTTAAGATAATGACAGGAATATTATCGGAGAAACCATAAACTTGTTAATGTCTGTAAAATAAACTTGGGTTTTTTTGGTTCACTTTTAACAACTGTCTGGATTCAGTGTTTTACCAGAGAGTAACTGGTTGGTTGCAGTGGGGAAGTGAGCACAGTGGTGGCACAGGGATCAATAGACCGTTAAACATCCGGGGACCCTGTGTGATCGCCACACTGTCATCTTCCATTCTATGTATGTGACCAAACCAGTGTAGACATCGCAAAGACAGAAGTGCAAACATGCTGGGAATGTGGACTTTATCCTGCTATGTGATGCCCGAAACCTTTCTGATGCAGTGCAAATAGAAGCCACACAAATTTTGCCATTTTGAGATGGGGAACCTTGCCAGAAGGTTCCCCATCCCATAATATGGCTCTCAGGCTGAAAAGAGTTCCCCCTACCCCCCTTGGCATGTTTCTATGACATCGTCTCTGAAAAGCCTTCTGCGCAACAACCTTGCAGAATGATTGAGAAGCATATTGGACGTGTGCTAGTGGAAGAAGAAACAAATATGAAAGTGTTCTTTTTTACCTGTCCTTAATCATAACATACTATTTCATTTCATTTCATTTTGGAAAAAAGAATGCAAATGCCAATCATTTCACACTATAAAACTATGGCATAAAACAAACACAGTTTGGATATTGCTTAATAAAAGAATAACAAATGATTCCTGACATAATCACCTCTAAGCTTCCCCTGACCTCATATCTTTTAATTATACATAGGAGCCTGCAGAATGCCTGCTCTCCAAGGATCTCCTCATTACCTATAATTCCTATTTTATAACTTTTTTGTTTGATCTGCTCCTCAATTCATTCCAGAGATATTCAACAGCATAAGTTATCATTCTCCTCGACCATCTGACTGCAACTTTGAATATATAATGTATCCCCCCCATGTATATTATTTATGAAAGATTGATTATTCTTTCATCTCCACACTCTTTTTTTTTAATGCCATGAAGATTGCAGGTTTAACACTTTCCATCTCATTTAATAGGTCATGCACAGCTTCATGGGCAGCAAAAATAGGGATTGGATGGACTTGTCAAAACAAAACCAGTTCCACTATTTTGCAAGGTACTTAGTACTCATTTACACTGAATATTCACATGCTGGTTTCAGTCCAGCCAACAACTGTGATTATGTGAAATCTACACACAGGCAAGCACCATAGACACTCCTGTGACATACCCACATTTCAAAGGATTGCTGCAGTCTGTTTGCCCGTGTACAAGAATGGGGATGGAGATGCTCCTCAGATGAACACAGACTGTGGAAACTTCACACTGGACTTCAAGCATCTGGCATTGTGTGCCTCCCCATTCTTCCTCCAGACTCTGGGTCCTTGGTTTCCAAATGAGATGCAAAAGCTGCTCTCATCAGAAAAGAGATTTGGGGAACCATGTCATCAGCTTGGTGTTGGTCCACTGTGCTTCATTAAGTCCAGGGTCAATGCAGCCGTCTACCAGGAGATTTGGAGCACTTCCTGCTTCCTTCTGCAGACAAGCTTTATGGGGATGCTGAGTTCATTTTCCAGCAGGACTTTGGCACCTGCCCACACTGCCAAAAGTACCAAAACCTGGATCAATGCCCATGGGATTACTTGATTGGCCAGCAAACTCGCCTGACCTGAACCCCATAGAGAATCTATGGGGCATTGCCAAGAGACAGGTGAGAGACATGAGACCGAGCAATGCAGAAGAGCTGAAGGCTGCTATTGAAGCTTTCTGGTCTTCCATAACACTTCAGCAGTGTCACAGGCTGATAGCATCCATGCCACGCCGCACTGAGGCAGTAATTGATGCAAAAGGGGCCCCAACCAAGTACTGAGTATTTATGCATGTTTCTAGTTTTCAGAGGTCCAATATTGCTCTATTTGCAGTCCTTGTTTTGCTGATTTCATTTAATATTTTAATTTTCTGAGATTGTTAATTTGGGGTTTTCATCAACTGTACGCCATGATCATCACAATTATAACAAATAAAGGCTTGACATATCTCGCTTTGCATGTCATGAGTCTTTCTCATATATTAGTTTCACCTTTTAAGTTGAATTACTGAAATAAATGAACTTTTCCACGATATTCTAATTTTCCAAGTTTCACCTGTAGCTTTCACACAATGAATAGTTGTTGATTGGGCCAAACAAGGTTATTTTTAGATACTCTTAGTTGTTCTTGAATGCCTCACTGTTTGCTGATTTAAATATGTTTTTATTTTTAATTGCATTGACTCCTTTGGGAGAAAAGATGGGACAGAAATTTATTATTATTATTATTATTATTATTATTATTATTATTACATTACTCTGAATTTTTCAGTGCAGTTCTGCAACCAAGTCATGCATACAAAAATGCTTATGCTAGGTCATGTATGCATGAAGATGCATATAGTAGTGGAAGCAATATTTTAAAATGCATTATGTTACAGGAAATTGATTACAGAAGTGATATGCTGGCTTAAGGGTATTTCATACCCCAGGTGAACTCTAAGTCACTGCCTCCCCCGCCTTCACTCATAACACAACAATAGAAGAAATCCCCTTTCTTCAGTTTTCAATCTATTGCTTCAGGCTTTACCCTTTGGAGCTGCAGAAAACAAACTTGTTCCATCTTCAGTACAGCAGGCCTTCAAATCATATAGAGCTGAAGATGGTTACATATCTCCTCTCAGTCTTTTCTTCTCCAGGCTAAACCTACCCAACTCCCTCAACCATTCCCCATCAGGCTTGATTTCCAGACCCTGGATCATTCTCAACACCCCCTCCTCTCACAAGTTCCAGCTTGGAGTAGGACAGGAGAATTGAGAGCAAAAAGGCCTTGCTGAAAGCTTGAAGCATCTCCACAGTGAATATCAGGAGAAATACACTAAAAAGTATGAATTCTTTTAAAAAGAAACTAATTTACGAACGGATGTGGAAATGTGGAGAGGCGAAGATTGGAAAAAAAATGGAAACTAACAGAAAATTGAATTCACAAATTTGCTCATTCCAAGCAACTAGGAGTTGCATTTTGTCTTAACTTGAGCTTCTGAACCAGATGCAAGTGTTGCCCCACATACAGTGCATGGAAGGGAAGGTGGAAAGGGAAATGTTAACCCCTTCCGGCTTTTGTTTTCCTGATCAGAAGACTTGTTCCAACTGCCTCCCAGCCTCTTGCCATTCCAGATGCTTGGCAGTGATTTCTGCTCAAAGACCAGAGTGGTGTGTTTTAATGCCAAAATCATATACTTATTGATGTGTGCTTGTGGAGCAGAAAAGCCTAGACTAGTGACAGACTGTACGTGTTTTATGAACATTGCCCAATGGATTGTGTTGCCTGGAACCAACCAGAGGGAATGGTGATGGGCAGATCACAATGAATGAGGGCCAGACTCATGAAATCCCATGCATTAACTTCAAAGAAATTCATACGAGCAGCCTGAAGTTTTGTGTCATTATTTTTTGCAGGAGTTAATTCCCCAATGGTTTTGTTTGTCTGGTTGTTTTAAAACATCATAAGTGAGCAACTTGCACTGAAATGGGCGGGTGATGCCAGAGGTCACCCAACACAAGACCAGTAGCAGTCAGTGGGGTGGAACTGGGTGGCCCAGCATTGCTTACCAATGACAAGCTTGCTGAGAGGGAGAGGTGGGAGTGGTAAAGGTAAAGGTAGAAGACCCCTGGACAGTTAAGTCCAGTCAAAGACAACTATGGGGTTGCACTGCTCATTTGACTTTCAGGCCAAGGAAGCAGGCGTTTGTCCACAGACAGCTTCCCAGGTCATGTGGGCAGCATGACTAAACCATTTCTTGTGCAATGGAACGCCGTGATGGAAACCGGAGTGCATGGAAACACCGTTTACCTTCCCGCTGCAGCAGTACCTATTTATCTACTTGCACTGGTGTGCTTTCAAACTGCTAGGTTGGCAGGAGCTGGGGCAGAGCAATGGCAGCTCACCCTGTTACACCAATTTGAACCGCCGATCTTCCGATTGGCAAGCCCAAGACGCTCAGTGGTTTAGAGCACAGTGCCAAGCAGTGGAAAGGCTGCTAAAGCATGTATGCAGAAGTTGGGAGTGGTAGATTGCCTCTGCTGCTTTACCTGCACTGCACAGACCTTTCTGCCCCTCTCCGTCTCAATTACCAGCAGCAACCCCTGCAATGAAAAGCCACTACTGCACAAGACAAACTTGTAGCCTGCTGGAATCCACAAATTGGTATCAAGATCCATCTGAACTGGATTCCTAGACCATCTCTATCCCAAATCCCCTCTGCCTTCCCTAATATATTGAGAGCAATGTGGGCTATAAGCTATGTCTGCTGTGGTGCAATTAAAGTGCTCTGCATGTTGAGTCCTACACATTTTTACCCTTTGGTGCTGATGACTTAGCAGATCATGGCAAGAAAGCAAGGGAAGTTTTAAAGAAGAATTTTAAGTAGACACATATTAATAAAGCATAAATCATATCACATAGTTTTCACAAATGCCTTTTTTCTTGGCATATCAAGAACAGCAAGAAATAAAAGGAAAGTATAGAAAGCCTCAGGAAGGACATTTCCCCCCTAGGAAAATATATGTTAATGAAATCCTACCCATAATCATAAGGTAAAGTTTGTTGCCTTAACAAGATACATTTGCCCATAATTCCCCCAGGTTTTGCTCTTTTATTTCCTTGTGTTCCAAAACTGTAATGAAAAGAGGAGAAATGAGGGAGAAAGCAAGAGAAGAGTTTTTCAACTGGCTGTCTACTCGAAACTTAAGTTGAAAGAGGTCCTGTTGAACGGTTGCCATGCAAAGAGATCAAAGACTTCGGAGTACAAGGCTTGTTACAGTAATGAACAATCTTTTGGACCCAAAAGTGTATGATTGGCTGATTGTTCTTACTGTTAAAAAGCTGCAGGTCCAACCCTACCATTAGACAGAGTGAAGCAGCTACCTCGGGCGGCAAGATGCTGAAGGGAGACGAATGATGTCAAGGCACTAGAGGAGAGCTGTGTGTACACCTGCCCTGCCCTCCAGAAGCTAGCCTGCTGTTCAAGTGCAGTTGAGGACAGATTCTGCACAAGGCAAGATGTAATCTCGTCCTTTACCATAGGCAACAAAATGTCATGTGCCAGCCTTGAAAAGGAAGCCCCTAGTTACAATCAACAAAGGAAAAGTGATGACCATCCTACACCGCTTCAGTTTTCACTGTTTTCAAATGAAACAGGATAATACCAAGCAACAACGCCAATACTGCAAAGCTCAGGTGCCTGTTCCAAGCCAAAGCTAATTCTGAGCATGGGAAATCTGTCAAACATTGCATGCATCACTGAAGCATGAGTCCATTCCTTCATCTTCTCTTAGGCATAAGAGAGACAGGATGCCTGACATCAAAATAGTGGTCAGCAGCTGTCAATGGGCCCTTCTCTGAGTGGGCCCATCATCTCACCCCTGTCATATTTTCACATACCTTTGCTTCTCCTTCTAGGCTGAGTTTGTACTACTGCCCAGGGAGTAAGTCACTCAGGTCGTAGTTGTGGGTTTCCCATAAGCATCTGGTTGGCTATTGTGAGGTTGCTAGACTAGAAGGGATTTTCACCTGATTCAGGAGAGCTCTTCTAAGGTTCTTACATACATGTTCTACTTCCACTGTCAGAGACCCTATAACTCTGAAAACCATTTCCTAATAATAGTAGTAGTAGTAGTAATAATAATAATAATAATAATAATAATAATAATAATAATTCTGAAAGGATATTAATAATAATAATAATAATAATAATAATAATAATAATAATAATAATAATAATTCTGAAAGGATATTATTATTATTATTATTATTATTATTATTATTATTATTATTTACTTATACCCTGCCCATCTGGCTGGGTTTCCTCAGCCACTCTGGGTGGCTCCCAAAATAATATTAATGATAAAAAAGTGATAAAACATCAAACATTAAAAACTTCCCTAAACAGGGCTGCCTTCAGATGTCTTCTAAAAGTCAGCTAGTTGTTTATTTCCTTGACATCTGATGGGAGGGTGTTCCACAGGGCGGGCACCACTACCGAGAAGGCCCTCCGCCTGGTTCCCTGTAACCTCACTTATCGCAGTGAAGGGAACCACCAGAAGGCCCTTGGAGCTGGACCTCAGTGTCCGGGCTGAACAAAGGGGGTGGAGACGCTCCTTTAGATATACTGGTCTGGGCCAAGGCCAGTGGAACACCTGATCCAGTAGGACTCTTCTTATGCTCTTATCAGCCTTTGTTGCTTCTCAGACACTTGCAGAAGGCAGCAACATCAGAGTGGAGGAGCATGGCTCGCCAGCTGTTGGGGGTTAGTAGAGGGCACCCTGATGGTTGTGGGTCTCAGCACCTGATGATGCTGATCCCTAATGCCTGTACCGCCGCTGGACAAAATGTGCACAGCCCCTGCTTCTTCTGCAGCTGCTTAGTCTTTAACAACAATGACAGCAAAAATAAATGCTGCTACATTTTAAGTTTAGGGTTTACTTTGGCTCTCCATCCTCCTCTCTCCTTAAGAGCATTCTTGTTCTTCTCTCGTGAGCCCTTTTGTATGTAAACCCAATCTCTTAAATACAAGTTCAGTATAAGCCATTCTCTAACCAAATAGTTCTGATTTGCACAAGGTGGGGGGGGCAGCTAGGAAGAGAGAAAGGCTTTTATATTGGATTTACAAAGACATTGTTGATATTACCCTTTCTCTCTTTTATGCAAAGATTTGCATGGCACCTAGTTATCTTCACAGCAGGAGGGGTGTCTGGGGCAGGTTCTGCTATTTGAAGCCAAATATTTTGTAGGATAATTGGTAAATTGTTTAAGGTGCTCCCAAGCATCTTTTCCCAGAGGGGCAATGTACACACAGGTTGTTTCTCCCCTCCCCATCAGACTGTGCAAATATCTCATAGTGGCCCCGCTGCTGAGCACGTGTTCTATTAGAACTATAGAAAAAGATAGGGATTAGAGAAATGCTGCAAGAAATTAAAGGTTAGAGTGCTTTAGGGCAAAATTTCTGACAGATCAGGGAGCACAAAAGAGGGAGGTGTGAAGAACATCCCTAGAGTTTGGCCAGGAAGGCTGAGCCCCATGGGACTCGCATACCCTCCAACTGGGACACATGGAAAACCAAGATGCACATCTTCTGGGTTAGTCACATGACCCACATGAGTTCACAGCCCCACTTTTTTGAAAGTGAAAAATGCACCTCAGTGTTTAAAACTCAGGAAATTTAGACTTACTTATGTCTTCTTATTTGTATCCAATTTTGGCATATATCAAATATGAAAAGTCACGGTGTCACCTGTCAAATGTCCATTGCATGTCATCTGTCAAATACAGTCAAGTATTACATGCTGCTGCCTTTCAGCTCTCAAAGGCTACCAACTATTAACTACCAAATATCAAAATTCCTCTGTGGGTTTTGATACCAAATAGTCATAATATATTTGGTTTTTAATTTTGCTTTGGAGGCAACCTGTTTCAGCTTGGTTTCCAAAGCCACTTGAGGGGGGGGGATAAGTTTCATCCTGTTCCTATGACCCCCAGCACACACACACACACACACACACACACACACACACACTCTTCACTATTGGGGGGGGGGTTCTTTTGGCAGAAGTCAATGAAATTTGAAGGCATAATAGCACCTACAGGGTGTATTGCATTTGAAAAATTATAGGAAAATAGGTTTAGTGATGTTTGCACCAGTTGTCTTTAAAACATGACTATTTTTTTTTAAGAAAGAGTCTGTAACTTTTTTGCAGAACTGAATGATATTTGGATACATTTTTGCTGCTTCTGAGGTCACATATCCTGTCAAATTTCAGAAGGATGTCTGTAGGTAGCCTTTACAATTTTGGGATAGTTGAAAAATTAATAACTTAATGTCCCCTGGAGTTTTGTAGGCAACTGATCTGAAAATAGTCAACATGAGAGTATGCCCCACGGTAGGTAACCCGTCAAATTTCAGACGAAGCAGTATATTCAGACAAATCTCCGCTACTTGTCATTAAAATATTTTCTTTTTCAGTGGGGAGAACAAAAAGGGTTTCACTTTCCTTTCTCAAAACACTGGAGAGTCTGGATAAAACCATTTCCTGTGGTTACAACATTGAACTGTCAGTCACAATAGAGGTCTCCCTCTCTCTCTCCTTCCTCTCACCACCTGGTGTTTGCTCTCCTTCACCTCCAACCCTGGTGTGTTTTTTTATATGATAAGTTTGGAGACAACAGTTTCACCTTTAGCAGATCTTTGTCTGAAGTTTTATATATTTACATGACACGGTGCTTCTGTCAGGGACTGGACTGAAGGGGACAAGACTGAGGAGGAATGGTGGAGATCTCCTCCCTCTTCTCCTAAAGCTTCCAGAGAAGAGGAAGGCAGTATTGAGTTACAGCAGTGGCTTGAGAAAGGTCACAACTCACAGACAGGTGATCAGAAGAGCTGGGAGGTGTTGGGAGAAGAGAGTGGGGAGACAGAGACAGAACAGCCAGCTGACATGTTATCACTGGAGACTATTTCTGACCCTCCTTCTCCCAGAACCCGGAGTTCATTGAGAGTGCAAGAGCAAAGGACTCAGAGACAAATAGCCCCTGTTGGCCACTGTGAGGGGAAGTGCTGTTGCTAGGAAGGGAGTGGGGAGGAGCTTAGTTGGGAGCCAGTGTGGTGTAGTGGTTAAGAGCGGTAGACTCGTAATCTGGTGAACCAGGTTCGCGTCTCCACTCCTCCACATGCAGCTGCTGGGTGACCTTGGGCTACTCACACTTCTCTGAAGTCTCTCAGCCCCACTCACCTCACAGAGTGTTTATTGTGGGGGAGGAAGGGAAAGGAGATAGTTAGCCACTTTGAGACTTCTTCGGGTAGTGTTAAAGCAGAATATCAAAGCCAATCTCTTCTTCTCTTCTTCTTAGTTGGAGCAATGCCATTAATGGGAGACACACTGCATTCCATTGTCTCTTGCTGTGATGATTGAATAAACTCATTAGTGAGAACTCCTCTTCGTTTTCCCTGCTTCTTGCTGCCACTGGGGGAGGGATAGAATTCCCTGGAGCCTGACAGCTTCAGGGGGTCCTGCTGCAACTTTAGAATTTTTGAACATATCCAGCTTTGCCTAAAGCACTCCATTTGGGCTCAGGATTCAAGAATTGTGCAAAGCTGCTCCACAACCTCTCCCCAAAATAGTGTCCCAAAGAAAGAACTGTGTGGACAAATTATGAAACAGGATTTGGTACATGCTGAAGAATGGGAAAGAATAAAGTGATCAAGGAATCTTCACAAGTCATGGTACAATTGGATAGTTCCTAAGGACAGGGGGGAAACTACCATAGATTACCATTATATATTACATATAATTGGTGTTTCTTTTCCTTAGTTGTTTCTGCAGGTTGTTGAAGGAGAATACAGTTGGGACCAAAGGATTTGCAATGTATTTTTTCCCCCAGCAGAAATTACCTGAAAATGATATCTACAGTGTCTTCTGTTCATATTCTTCACAACAGGTGTTCTTTTTTGTGTGTGCTAACAATACCATTGTATCATATACATCATCAGCAGTTTTATTAGGGAGTGATATCCTGAGCTCTGCTGAGATTCCATATCCTCTTATGATGTATGTTAGTGATTTATAACCAAGTCTGCATATGACATATCAGTAAATTCCTGCATGACATCTCACAACAAAGCTCTGCAGAGTAGGTACCTGTCAGCCAAGTTGTGCGTGGAGAATATCTTCAAGGAATACTGAGCAGAAAAGAGAATTTCTACTGCTAAAAAGGACTTTGGCATATTTGTTATTCCTAAAACTTCTGAGCCGATTAAGCCGAAATGAATTTGCTCTCCAAAATTCACCATAATTGATTTCCCCCACAATACTGAAGTGTGTGTGTGTGTTGGGGGGCACAGGAACAGGATGGAACTTATCCCCCCCCCAAAGTGGCTTTGGAAACTAAGCTGGATCAGGTTGCCTCCAAAGCACTTCAGATTGAGGTGGGCAGTTTTCCAAAGCACCCAACTGGTGCTTGAACTAAATGTTGTGGTCAATGCACTTATGGTGTTTCTTCTGTCAATACTCTTTAGGTTGCAATCCTATGGCCACTGGGAGGCAACAAGTCAAAGGAGAATGTTAGACAACAAGTGTTAGCCAATGTAAAAGACAGTTTTACCTAATGTGAATAGGTTAATATTGTTCAAAGAATTTGGCTTAACTGTTGGGGGTTGTTTGTTTTTTAGAAAAATAAATGTTGTCTGCCCCCCACCACCACCCCTGTTTCTGAAAATAATAATAATTTAAAAGTCTATATTTCTGAACCTAAATTGTTAGTTCCTTTTTGAGTACTACTTTCATTTAGCTGCATTTGGCATCTCACTCCAACCCTCCCTTCACCTTGAAAAAGGGCTGAAGAAAGAATGCACACCCTTTTAACTCTTGGAATTGTTGATTAATACATTTTATAAGAACACCAGCACCTTTTGCAGCTGCTCAGAATGGCAAACCAGACTGTAGCATTTATCACACGATAAATTCATCCATGACAAGATACCAACAGAACCTGTCTCAATTTTAGGTTTTCTACTGCCTGGATGTACGAGAATCCGCAGTAGTTTTCAAGGTAAGAAAATAATTGCCCATGGAAGGTTTTAATATAGAGAAATATTTATTTATTTATTAAAAAACCATCTCCAGTAGCACCTTTGAGATCAACCAAGTTTGTTCTTGGTACAGTGGTGACCCGCAAGACGAATGCCTCGCAAGACGAAAAACTCGCTGGACGAAAGGGTTTTCCGTTTTTCGAGTCGCTTTGCAAGACGAATTTCCCTATGGGCTTGCTTCGCAAGATGAAAACGTCTTGCGAGTCTTGCGAGTTTTTTCCCTCCCCCCCCCCTTTTCTAAGCTGCTAAGCCGCTAATAGCGCTAATCCGCTAATAGGGGTGCTTCGCAAGACGAAAAAACCACAAGACGAAGAGACTCGTGGAACGAATTAATTTCGTCTTGCGAGGCACCACTGTATAAGCTTCCATGTACATGCACACTTCTTCAGATACACAAAAGTGCATGAAAGATACACTTCATGCACACACATGAAAGCTTATACCAAAAACAGACTTAGTTGGTCTCTAAGGTGCTACTGGACATTACACACACACACACACACACACACACACACACACACACACATTTCAACTGCTTCAGACCAACTAAGGGACCAACTAAGCTAAGGGAGCTGGGCATGTTTAGCCTGGAGAAGAGGAGGTTAAGGGGTGATATGATAGCCATGTTCAAATATATAAAAGGATGTCACATAGAGGAGGGAGAAAGGTTGATTTCTGCTGCTCCAGAGAAGCGGACACGGAGCAATGGTTCCAAACTACAAGAAAAAAGATTCCACCTAAACATTAGGAAGAACTTCCTGACAGTAAGAGCTGTTCGACAGTGGAATTTGCTGCCAAGGAGTGTAGTGGAGTCTCCTTCTTTGGAGGTCTTTAAGCAGAGGCTTGACAACCATATGTCAGGAGTGCTCTGATGGTGTTTCCTGCTTGGCAGGGGGTTGGACTCGATGGCCCTTGTGGTCTCTTCCAACTCTATGATTCTATGATTCTATGATTCTAACACGGCTACCTACCTTAATATAGAAAGTGATCTTCTAGTGCTGAGTGGTGCTTTGCAAAAACCTGCCAGCCTTTGTTCTTATTTACTGATGAGCCAAACAAAAAACAAAAAGAACTAAAGAAAAATGTGCTCCAGACACTTTCCATTATTGTGTTGTGCATGTGAGTATGTCACAAGGCAGAAAGGTTGCATTCTTAGCATGGTTTGCACACAAAGGCATTTCGCCCTAGACCTATTCATGTGCTGCTGTTGTTGAGGTCCTGCAGCCATCCTTACTGTCTTAAATAACTTATTGTCTTAAATAACTGTTTCTGCCTGGCAGGTCAGGTTCAAGTTTATTGCAACAACAGTTCACATTAATCAGGCCATAGATAGTCAAACATGACTGGACATTCACTGATGTAATTGGTGATGATTCAAACTATAAGCACAATCATTCAGAAACATTACACTGCAACTACAGACATAACAGATCAGCACACATACAGCTATCAGAGCCAACCATGTTAAGGGAGCATCTATATTGGACAGTCACTTTTATCTTCCCAGATATCATTGGGAAAAAATGACTGTCCAATCTAGATGCAACCTCAAAAGCGTTGCCTCTGATAGATGTTGATTTGTTATGAATATTTACTCTGAATATCTGATGGCTGCCATTTTTGCCAACAGTAAGACCATAAAAGAAGTGGTAAGTTTGCATATGCCCAAAGCCAAATACAAAACTTTTTATTTTTACTGTGTACATCAAAACAGCTATGAACAAACAAATAGATGGGAAATTTTCAATTTGATATAAGATTCAATCAAATTAAAGAATACAATCCCACAAGGGTACAATTGGTTGTACTTCCATACAAACCTGCCTGTTGACTGAGATCATATTCATAGAATCATAGAACTGTATAGTTGGGAACATCCCTAATCTAATCCAATGCCCTGAAATGCAGGAATCACAACTAAATAATTCCTGACAGATGGTCATCCAAACTCTGCTTAAAAACATCCAAGGAAGGAGTGTTGCTGGGATATGGACAAATTTTTCCATAATTTAATGTCAGATAATCAGGCAGTCCATTAAATCTCAAGATAGTATAAAACGAGGAAATCTTAACAGCCTAGACATAGGAGAATTTGATTTTGATTTTCTATATCGTGTGGTCCTGTATTATGAGTTCCACTGAGACTAATAATAAACCCTCTCTCTCCTGTGGTCACATTTCTCCAACATGGATCTCCAGGATATATAACTGGGTTCCAAATTGGCCATTTCCTCACAACATAAGCCTGTTAAGTTAGCACTTTCCCTTCTTCTAAGCCTAGACCAATGATAAATCAAAAGCTCTTGGATTGTAGGTTTTGAAAAGGTTAAGCTTGTTTCAAGTCTTAAAAAGGAGGTTGTAGGGAAAAACAGAACTGCCCAACCCGAAAAAAGTTCTGTATGCTTTTTATTACAGCTCTGTGTGAGTCTCTCCTGAAATACACCCAGCATGAGGTCCACAGTCTCAAGTGGGGGGTGAGTCCCATTGAACTGCATGGGGCACCCTTCTTATTAGGCATGCATCGCTTATTTCCTCCACAGCATAGGGATATCTTCTGGGCCTTATTTGAAATAAAGCCTTTTTTAAATTTCTGCATGACAGTGGGTTTTTTTTAAAAAAAAAATAAGGAATCCAAATGTAAAATCTCCTCTCCTCCCAAGTATTTCAGGTTTAAAAGAAGGATCACGTGGAATGCACACTGACTTTTAACAAGCCTGCTTTGGTCTTTGAAGGGGCATTTGACACTGTACTTCTCAAAATAAAATGAACTGCTGAAAGAATATCCACCTGGTCTGTAAAAGTGCTGTCTACTATAATGAATGGACCCCAATAAGTGGTATAAAAGGCAGCCATTTTTTATGGTGGCCCCACTTTGAAATGGTGACCCCCCCATATTTAAAATGAAGAGGGCTTCATGGAGGAAACAAAATGGTAGCCATTTGCATTAAAATATCTATCTATCTATCTATCTATCTATCTATCATCTATCATCATCTCTATATACATTCCTTTTCTAGAACAAAATGGTACCCAGAGTGTGTTCTGAAGGCACCTTAGACCACCACCTTGCTGAATCTATGCAGACCTGGATCTGGTCAGTGCATGGATGGGTGACCACCCAGCAGGGGCAGTCCTTGTGGTCTCAATTTCAGTGGCACACTGGGCAATGCCAAAATTCAGTGCCTCCCACCTCTCACCTTTCATTCTACTTCATAGCTGTGGTGCCCCGGCACACACACCCGAGGCTACACACCCAGTGTGACCAAACCAATTGCACTCCTCTAAATCCGCCTCTGTACTTAGCAACCACAAGCACATCTTCTTGTTTTCCATGTTGGAAGAAAGGTAGAAAATAAATGGAAGTGTGTAAGAGTGTGTGTGTGTGTGTGTGTGTGTGTTTTCCATCACAGTAAATGAAGCAAGCCCATTTTATTCCTGTAGTTATGGTGGTGTTATTATTTAATTAAACTGAAAATACATAACTATGCATGTTCAGAGTACATAGGTTTTATTTTAAAAAGGAGGAAATTGAGGTGGGGGGGAGAGAAGATATATGTTAATTATGTGCTTCACAACTGAACTATTGCATATAATCATGCAAAGTGGGGCATAAGACCATTTACTAACACACACACAGAGAGAGAGAGAGAGAGAGAGAGAGAGAGAGAGAGAGAGAGAGGAGCTTCTTGCTGGAGGTAGGAAAAAGACCTTGATCTTGACCTTTCATAGCATAAAGCAAATAACAGCTAGCTACCTTTTGGAAGCTATTTGGTGGTCTATAAATAAAGGCTATATTTGTGTATTTGCACAAGGTTCTGTTTGAGTCACATGTGCTGTGCCAATGAGGGAAACCAGTACAAACCTCTTGAAATGTAGCCTCGGAGTTGCTGTTCGCTCATCAGACTTGGGAGTCTATCATTTCATTTTTGTAATGAGATCAGTCCTGCATCTGCAAACCCAAAAGCCAAATAACAGGTTTTCATTTTCATCACATCTAAATTCCAACGCCTGACATTAATACAAGGTCAAATAAACATCACACAAAAATGGAAATACATCCAAATTTGAAGGCTGAAAGGGCACTCATATTTCTGGAATAGTCTGAATGTCAGTTTTTGATAGGAAGGTAATGCAATAATGGCAAATATATACCTACGCCTGTTGAGGTAGTATTCTGTGTTATGTATCAAAGTTAATTTTGTTTCAATCGGTCGTGTTTCTTGTTCGGCTCAGTATCTCCTGGTATTTATAATGTTCCCTTTAAACTGCCAGAAAAGGAAGGTTTGAAAAGGTCAGACTCTGTTTCCTATTTCAGGAAGAATATGGTAAGTTAATAAGTGTTATTTAATAAAAGGCAAGCAATTTTTCAGGTGAATCTGCAATGCGAGTGGCCATGTATCACATTTATTCTCACTCTGTTCCTTATGCTTGTGCTCTACCTGATATATATCCTATTGCAAAATACTCAGTTGAGTATCCAGGTAACAAATGGGAATATTTTAAAATCTGCATTGTGATTTATCAAATAAGAGAGGCCTACAACTTGGATAAAAAAATTGGCTTCCAGGTGGAAAAATCAAAATTGGAAACAGAACTGTTAGACCCCAAAACTAAGATACTTTCAAGAATGTATAACTTGCTGTTAAAATGGAATACTCAGGATGAAACGGTTAAATCAGTTATGATCAAATGGGCTCAAGATATTGGTCATAATATTATGTTTGCTGACTGGGAACAGTTGTGGACCACCAGTATGAAATTCACGGCATGCAATGCCTTAAGAGAGAATATTATGAAAATGATTTACAGGTGGTACATGACACCAGTCAAGCTTGCAAAAATATATCATTTGCCCGAGAACAAATGTTGGAAATGTAAAGAGAATGAAGGTACATTCTTTCACCTTTGGTGGACGTGCCCAAAGATTAAGGCTTTCTGGGAGATGATTTATAATGAAATGAAAAAGGTATTTAGGTATACCTTCCTGAAGAAACCAGAGGCCTTTCTCCTGGGTATGGTCGGCCAATTGGTGCCAAAGAAGGATAGAACTTTCTTTATGTATGCAACAACGGCAGCAAGAATACTTATTGCAAAGTATTGGAAGACACAAGATCTACCCACCCTGGAAGAGTGGCAGATGAAGGTGATGGACTATATGGAACTGGCGGAAATGACTGGCAGAATCCGAGACCTGAGAGAAGAGTTGGTGGAAGAAGATTGGAAGAAATTTAAAGACTACCTGCAGAAACACTGTAAAATTAATGAATGTTAAAATGATGTTGGATTGAAAATAAGTGGCATTAGCAACAAAGTTAAAAAGAGTATGCAAAAATGAATTGATAATGGGTGAAAACATAGAGTTCTAACATGTTAAGATATAGAGTTAAGATAAGTGAAAGAGGGCAAGGATTTGCTGATTTGATTATATTAATGGGAATACAAAAAGGGGAGGTGTGAGGAGGTCAAAGAAACAAGCTAATGAGTTTAAAGTTATTAAAAAAGTGGATTTGTTTTAACTTCTTTTTTTTTGTTTATTTTTCTTGTATTTTGTATTTTTGTCTGAGAGTTTTTTCTTTTTTCTTTTTCTTTTTTGTTCTACTATGTATTTTTGTATTTATGACTTTGTAAAATCTTAATAAATATTCTTAAAAAAAAAAATCTGCATTGTGTTGTGCAACAAGACGGTCATACTAATCTTAGATGCTGCCAGGCTTACACGGCAATCTCTTGAGTTCTCTGTCAGGGCCGCACTGGACATCTTTTAATTTTGATAAACATTTCAAAAGCACACTTGACACAGCCAGACTAATGATTGATTTATTTGGTTTTTAAAAGAAAACCTAGCTGAGCAATCCAATTCGCCTTTGTGCTGGGATGGTGGGTGCCAGTAGATTTGACGGCTCTGCCACCCTCAGTCAGCCTTTTGCTAGCGGCTGCTTGTGGAGTAACACCAAAATCACTCCACCAGGACAGTCTTCCATCTTCCATCCACCAAATATGTAGACGGGCAGGAGTGGGATTTCTAAAGGAGCAGAGGAGGCAATGCTGAGTTGACCTGTGATCGGTTAGATCCCAAACCAGTCCTTCTGCCATCATGTGAAGGCATCTGGCCTAGTGTGCTATGCCAGGCTGCCACAGTTACCTGTCTGACATCTTCTGCCATACCCCCCAGGGCTAAAAATGTGTCATACCCTCCAACATTTATCCAATGAAAATAGGGACATCCTATGAGTCCCTATCACTCAATAAAGCTCAAGTCAACTGGTGGGCAGGAGGGAGTTTGGAGCACATTCTAAGCCACTTTCAGCCAAATAGGTCTCAAAGTGGTGTACAACAATAAAAGAGAGAGAAATGCAAAGCACAATCCATTATTAAAACACCCCAGACTGAAATATAATATCTAAAAACCAAATAGCAGGCCCAAGACAAATGTGGTCTTTTAAAATTTACAGTGGTACCTCTGGATATGCACACCTCTGGTTGTGTATCCTTCAGGATGCGAATGTGGCAAACCCGAAAATATTTTTCCGGGTTCCGTTTTTCCGGGTTTCACCCTGTGTGCATATGCAGAAGTGGCACCTCCGGTTGTGAATTCCTCAGGATCCGACCGACGCTCCGGAATGGATCCCATGCACAAACAGAGGTACCGCTGTACTGGGCAAGCAAAACAAACCCAGCACTGAAAAGATTACAACATCAATACCAACTGAGATTCTCCAGGGAAGGTGTTTGAAAATCTGGGCACCACCACCGAAAAGGCCTTCTCCTTTGTGTGAATGACAGCACTTTGAAAAGGGCCTCATTGGAAGATATTGATGCAAAATGGGAGGAGGCAATCCTTCAGTTAATAGATAGAGGAATAATGCATTGAATGTTTGCATTTCCCTTTTGTTCCCTTGGCGATGTCTGGTTCTCAGAATCATTCTTCCTCTATGCCCTCACTGCCTTTAGCTTCATTTGTCTACACCGCCATTAAATCAACAGGCTGTGCTGACCACATGACCGCCCCCCACCAATACATTGTCTTTGTATCAGATGTAGTATTGTGACCTAATTTACAAAACCAAGTGAGTCATTACTACCAACCAAGTCAAAGGGCAGTGAAGGTGACTGAAGCTGGGAACAGCAAGAGCAAAAGAAAAAAGAAAAGGGGGGGGGGAACAGTGAGGCAAGCAAAAGGACACTGAACAGCATCCAGACAAGGGAACTATATTTGTATTGGCTGTAAAAAAAAATGCTGAAAAAGAAAGGAGCCTTTTGACACTCATAAAAATGAACATGAACCTAGGGAGAAAATTTCCGCTCAGCCCTAATCTACAGGCAATCTCCATCTACCCTTTAACCACCCATGCCTGATCTTGAAGGCTGCTAAGTACCACCCTGAGCTGAAGACATATTACTTTCAATGCCATCCATTTAAAAGGCTGCTCAGAACAATCTAATATTCCTGAATGACCTGGCCACTTTCTGTAAAGTTGACGGCTTGATGTGGTTAATGGGTGCATCAATCCCTTCTGAGGATTTTACTAGTCTAACTTAAAACTATTTCAGCATCCCTTGAAATTGTCTATTGTTGTGCTCCAACAGGAACCTCCAAATCTATCCAGAATTTTACTTTAGGCAGAATTGATGGTGGTATAAAATTGTGAATCTCCCAGAAGCGAAGATGCCTCCTTTCCCCTGGGGTATTTCCTGTTCTTTATGTTCTGCAAAAGCCGTCAGGAAGGCTCCATTTGCACAAAACCTAAGGATGCATTTATACGGCCCATGTTGTGCTAGCCTTTTCATATTCCACTTTGTTTATGTGCTACATTTATAGATTTCCTTTCTGACAATGGGCTCAAGGCAGTTCTCAGTACAAAATAATAGCTTGGCATTAAATACACGTTGTACAAAAAGAGAAGGTGGGAAGATGAAACAAAAGGTACCATGTCTACTGCATGAGATGCTGGGGGAGAAGTGAAAGAACCCAGGGCTACAGCTATGGAAGGAGAAAGACCATCTTGGGTTGTTAATGCTGTGAGCCCCTCCATCGCAGGCTGAGGTTCTATGTACAGTGGTACCTCAGGTTACAGACGCTTCAGTTTACAGATTGCGCTAACCCAGAAATAGTACCTCGGGTTAAGAACTTTGCTTCAGGATGAGAACAGAAATTGCATAGCAGTGGTGTGGTGGCAGTGGGAGGCCCCATTAGCTAAAGTGGTACCTCAGATTAAGAACAGTTTCAGGTTAAGAACAGACCTCCAGAACGAATTAAGTTCTTAACCCAAGCTACCACTGTATGTATAAATAAATCATATATCATAAAGACACCACAATCTTCACTGTCCCTCATTCTGAGGAAGCCTGAAACCCCTGAAATCTCACACCACTCGAAGATTGTGGTGGCATGCAACAATGGTGTCTGAAGTGGAATTCGTGTTTCCTGGAGGAGGACCTGTGAACAAGGTGTGCTATGATGGAGGGAGGAACAGAAATACTCCTTGAGAAATTCTGGTTGATGCAGCAGCTGCTTAGGGTACAAGAAAACACATGCCAGACCAGTCAAGGAATTTTTCAGAAGTTTGGGTTCCTTGAACCTTATTGATTGTGGAGTCACTTAACCCCAAGTTATATCTGCCCACCTCTTGTCTTGATATAGGAGATTCAATGTGAGATCTTGGGATACAAGGAAACACATGCCAGACCAGTCATTTTATTTTGTTGTTTTTTTTAATCTAGGGGTTGTCTAGAGGAGGAATTGTGGGTTGCATTTCTAAACCTACTTTTATGTGACTGCATTTTTCCTCCATTGGTGGGATGTGGTGGTTTTCTTAATTCCCCCCCCCAATTGTTGGTTTGCAAGCCCCCTCCATGGAGGCTGGCCCCTCTCACTGTCCTCGGAGCTTGCTTATCGGTAACCTCCTCTGGCTGATATCCAGACAGACCAGGGAGATTTTGATAGGCGACATTTTCCAAAGCGTGGGTAAAAAGCACAACCCCTCCCTCCTGCTTCCGCAGGGGAAAGAAAATAAGTCAGAAATCTACTTACATGATGTTTATTTCTGACATTACAGCACTAGAGAAAAACACGTCCTTTCAGTTCAGTTCTTCTAGCAAGCCAGACAAACTTCCTGAACATGCGCACACAGAAGGTTTCAAGTTACACTCTTCACAAAGACTTATCCAGCCTGTGAAGGTCCTGGGAAATTCTTCTTTCCCACAGATAGGTGCATCATGTGATGTCAACAATCTGGGTGTCTGCAGCGATGATGTTTCCATATACTGACAGTAAAACCCTTTTCCAAAGAACTGCCCATTTTATCTTCTAAGCCCAGCTTCATGATACTTTGAGTTGCTCTCAGGGAGACACACACAAAAAGAATATTTTAGGCTTGTAAGTTACCTTTGTAAGGTGGGGGAAATCCCTCTCTTACTTGGTGGTAGCAAAAAGGTCTAAAGTAGGCAGACAGAGGGGAACACTAAGTTTGGACTGGATCTTCCCCACATAGCACAGAATTCAGGGTGCAGCTTGGAGTCTCTTCACAAATGCCCACCAACTTGGAAGACAAATAAATGGAAGATAAAGCTATCAATGGCCTCACCACTCTTCCAAATTCCCATCACTGGGGAACAACAGTGGGAGAAAGCTACTGCACTCTGTACCCTTTAGTACCTCCTGGGGAAAAAGCACTGAGTACCAGCAATTCTTTCTTTTAAAAAAGTGTGGCACTTACTGTAACAACTTCATAGCACCTATTTTTCGAGGGGAAAAAGCACCGACTGTACTGATGTCATTGCATGTTTGCAAGCCATTTTCCCCAATATAAACCATGTTTCCATTTTCCCCCCCATCAATATATACATTTTCCTGTGCATTTTTGCTTGAAGAACTACCTTGTTTGCTTACAGAAGAGTGAATTTCGAACCATAGCTGCATTTCAGTTCATGTATTGGTTTGGGAAGTGCGAGTGAGATACGTTTGCATTAAAATGTAAACCGAAAGCATTTCTCGCCCATCCCAAATCTGAGTGAGCCTCGCCTACTGCTTCTCTAAACCTGGACAGGCAATCACCACATAGCAATATTTCTTATGGTGAAACAAAAGTTACATCTGCTGTGGGGTCAACAATACCTGAATTTAAAAGGGGAGCATGAAAAACGATTGACCACCAACATTATGGGACACTGTAATCAAACCACTTGTGTTAAAATTCCATGCCCATGGCTGAACGCCAAGTATTTCATTCATATGTATGTTTCCAATGACTTTCTGAAAGCAAAGCAATGCCAACACACTTCAAGAGATGTTGTATGGATCTAATTACTCCATTGAAAACTGTTCCATGGAGATTAAGGAGGCTTGTGAAAAGGGATCCCACTTATCCTCACACACATGGAAGTCTTTGTATTGCTACATTTTTCTAGCAATGAACATTCAGTACTACAAATATTCCTTGGTTTTGAAGTAGGTAGTCTAGGTTCTGAAGCAGTCTATGCATTTAAAGCGCAACTATATTTTTGTCCCCCTGAACTGGGGTGCTCTCATGCAATCCGTGCAGAGTTTGATTCTTTTGGGGTTCAGCAATACTCAGGCCATGTAACATGCAGAAAAGTCCATGCAAAATAATCAGAGGGTTGGAACAACGTAGTTCAGGAGAATTTGTTCCAAATCATTTACTGTCCCCAGCAGCTTTCCATCCTTATGGAGTTTGAAATGCCTGTTAGGAGAGGTGGACACATTTGAAACTCTGTGGGCTGGAAAAGTGACTTGTGGGGTCTATGAAATGGAGCAGCACCTTTTTTTCAACATGAACTCAAGTGGTTTACGATCTCCATGAAATGAGCAACTGAGAATGCAAACCGAAAAGGAAGAGCATTGCAGAAGGGTAACCGCCCCACACACTACACAGATTAAAAGTCATGTCAACTTTCTCAAAATGCTTTTGAGAAGAGAAATCGCATCACATTGCTTCATAAGTTGACCAAAGACTAAGCCAAATAAAAATTGGAGCATCAGCACTGGGTTGATTTATGAAATGCTCAAGGGGCTGTTCTCAAAATTCAGAAGTATGTCAGTCTTATTCATATATTTCAGCTCCTGGAGGCAATATTAGGAGGAACATTCTGAGTATAAGAGCTGTTCAACAGTGGAACAGACTAACCCTTTGAAGGGGGTGGACTCTCCTTCTCTGGAGCTTTTTAAACAGAGGGTGGTTGGGTGACTATCTCTCAGGGATTCCTTAGCTGAGATTCCTGCATTTTATTGTTGTTGTTTAGTCGTTTAGTCGTTTAGTCCTGTCCGACTCTTTGTGACCCCATGGACCAGAGCACGCCAGGCACTCCTGTCTTCCACTGCCTCCCACAGTTTGGTCAGGCTCATATTAGTAGCTTCAAGGATACTGTCCAACCATCTCATCCTCTGTCGTCCCCTTCTCCTTGTGCCCTCAATCTTTCCCAACATCAGGGTCTTTTCCAGGGAGTCTTCTCTTCTCATGAGATGGCCAAAGTATTGGAGCCTCAGCTTCAGAATCTGTCCTTCCAGTGAGCACTCAGGCCTGATTTCTTTCAGAATGGATAGGTTTGATCTTCTTGCAGTCCATGGGACTCTCAAGAGTCTCCTCCAGCACCATAATTCAAAAGCATCCATTCTTTGGCGATCAGCCTTCTTTATGGTCCAGGTCTTACTTCCATACATCACTAATGGGAAAACCATAGCTTTAACTCTATGGACCTTTGTTGACAGGGTGATGTCTCTGCTTTTTAAGATGCTGTCTAGGTTTGTCATCGCTTTTCTCCCAAGAAGCAGGCGTCTTTTAATTTCGTGACTGCTGCCACCACCTGCAGTGATCATGGAGCCTAAGAAAGGAGGGAGTCTTCTCTTCTCATGAGGTGGCCAAAGTATTGGAGCCTCAGCTTCAGGATCTGTCCTTCCAGTGAGCACTCAGGGCTGATTTCCTTCAGAATGGATACTCAATCCACATACCAGATGATGAAAATGACAAGATTCAACTGCATTCTGAAATTTGCCCTTGCTTTAAAAATTCATCGATTAGCCCTTTGATCAACTCATGGGTACTGTTTTGACTATTGATTCCAAAAAGCATGATTTGCTGAAGCTATATCCCCAATAGTCACAAGCTACTGCTATAAAGACCCAAATTCGTTTCCGTGCCTGCTCTATGCCTGGAGGACAGAGTGCATTCGTATGACTGCTGCAACATCACCTGTGATTGGATTGATAGAAATTACTTGTGGTGGATTAGGAAAGCTGTTCTGTTTTCCCAATAAACAGTGTTACATTATCACATTTCAATAGCTAATTCTACTACCGTGCATTTTCTCTTGAAAATTAACATGATTTTCTGGAGGAAAATAATTATGTGTCATTCATAATCCATTAACTAGATAAAAATAAAATTTAAACTGTTAGGCACTTATTTTCTGTGGGGTGGGGGGAAACTTATCTGGAGTTCCTACACTTCCCTCATGTGGCACATTAGTGTAAAAGCTTTTCTTAACTACACTGAGTGCTGCTTTGGAAGTTGGTAGCAATCAAAGGCATTTTCAGAAAGAACACGGAATAACAGGACCTCAGCTATGTAGAATATTAAACCAGAGGGGTGCAATCCTATGCTTGATCACTAGCACACGTTTTGGAACTTGGATCCAACTGATGTCAATAATTTATAAAACTGGAATGTTGGAGGATTTGGCATGGTGAGCAGGGAAAAGCTGTAACTTGGCAGGCAGGATTGTAACTCAGTAGTTGACTGTCTATCTCCTTTCTGTGTACAGAAGATCCCACATTCAATCCTGGAGAAAACATGCAATCCTGCACGTTCAGACGATCCTGAAGGAGCGTCTCCACCCCCATCGTTCAGCCAGGACACAGAGGTCCAGCTCCGAGGGCCTTCTGGCGGTTCCCTCATTGTGAGAAGTGAGGTTACAGGGAACCAGGTAGAGCCTTCTCGGTAGTGGCACCCGCCCTGTGGAATGCCCCCCAGAAGATGTCAAGGAAATAAACAACTAGCTGACTTTTAGAAGACATCTGAAGGCAACCCTGTTTAGGGAAGTTTTTACTGTTTGATGTTTTATTGTGCTTTTAATATTCTGTTGGGAGCCACCCAAAGTGGCTGGGGAAACCTAGCCAGATGGGTGGAGTATAAGTAATTTTGTTGTTGTTGTTGTTGTTGTTGTTGTTACATGCATAAATTAAGTGCAGGAACTATTACAGAGAAGTCATTTATGGACTCAGAAAGGGTTACATTGGCATAGCTGAGTATTTTGCTGGCACATCCAGGCACGCAGACCCAGTTACATCAGACTAGGGAATGATCCAAAGGATTCTGATGCAGCTATTGTTGCTAAGAACAACAGCAAAGGATCATGAGTGTAGATGATACATTGCATACATGGAGAATTGCTCTCCGCTCCTAAGAAGGACACAATCTAAAGCAGTCAGTGGTAAAATAATAGAGGGAGGAAGGCAAACAGCAAGGAAAGAATATGGAGTCAGGGGTAGAGGTGAGAGGGCTTAGGTATAAGGCAGGACAGCCAGAGAGGAGAATGTTTCAGAAGTCAAGGCAGGAAATAACCAGAATTTTAGCAGAGAGGTTGGAGAGGAACTGCTTAAGCTAGGCTGGTCTGACTCTTTGAGGTACCTGAGTCACCTGGAAACCAGAGATTAACATCTGGAAGAAGCATGAGATATACCTGCAAATGCATTACATAAATAAATGAGTCACGTTTGAGTTTGTTGCTCAGCCAATAGGTCACTGAAACAAATAACTGAAAGACAATCAAGCAGAATTGGCAGCTCCAAGTTACAATTAAAATCAAATAATAAAATTACTCACGATCATTTCTGAAAAAATCAGCAACTATGCATCCATCCAAATCCACCCATTTAAGGTTGCATCTTGACTGAGCAGTCACCTTTCCACTCATTAACATCAGATTAGGTCAATCTGCTGCAAATATCTGTCACTACAAATTTTTGCTGCAGCGTTAGTTACAAATGGAAAGCTGTTTAGTAGGAAAGCCAAAAGGTAATTGATAGAAACAACAACCATTGGGGGCGGGGGCTTCCAGTCCAGTCTGCCTTAATGGAGGCAGCCCCAATGACAGTGGGGGATTGTTGGCGAATGAAAAACAAGGATGACAGAGGGTAAATCATCCTTGAAAATTTGCCTCAGGGACAGGGGGAATGAGCTTCATTCACAGTTCATCTCAGCACCTGGCTCTCACTCCAGCATGAAATGTGGGAGGCAGGGAGGCGCTGACTGCAAAAGCACTTCACTTAGCGAAAACGCTACACACTGCCATGAAGAAGCAGAGGCTCTCCATTTAATTGGCTTTAAAGTACTGGCACATGATGGAAAAGGGTTGCAACAACATACTGCGGAATGTATCAGCTACATGGATCAAAGTTTTGAATTGACATAAGATTTTCTTCTACGTGAGAGTCAGTTGGGGAGAGGAAAGCTCACGGTTTGTTTATTCCAAGCTTCTTTTATATATTTATGATTTGGCAACCCTTTCAGGAATACAAGATAAAAAGATATTTACAAGTGAGGAAGGGACGTTGGAGTAATATCGATATTAACAAGCAAAAATGGAAACTGCGTGTGAAGAAAAATGAAGAAAGGGGGAGGGGAAGCCCAAGTATGACTGTGTTGGAAAGACAGAGCAATTCCCCCCACCTCTGTCTTTTTCCTTGTCTGTTGTTTTTAAACAGATTTGTGTGTGCTACTGACAGAACATAATCTAAAATAAAGTTTAATTGGGCAATAAATCTCTAGTTGGAAGGGAAAGAATTTGAGGGCTGTGATAAGAATTCTGCAGAGATTCTGGAAGTTGGAAAGGAGTATTAAATATTTAGCGCATTTGAAAACTGTCCACCTTTTCCTAGGTTGAGGGGGAAATGGTGAAGATCAGGAACATGTTTTACTAGTGAGAGAGAATGGTTTCTAGCAGACTGTTGCCTGTTCTGGGACATCGAAGCAATGGATGGAGAGATAAGGCCTCTCAGAAACTTCCAGATTCAGTTCCGCCACAATGGGAGAAAACAGCTGGGAAGTAAAAGACACCACCATATATGAACAGAAGGAATCTCCATGGACATAACATGATACAGATAATAGTCTGAGTTCTTCACTTGAAGCTTTATAAATTTATATATTATAACATCACGAATGGAAATCATTAATTATGTAGCTGCTGACTAAGGGATTATTATTATAACTGAAATGTAACTGACATTAATATTATGGAACAAAGTGTCACAGTCCAGTTTACGGGCGGTTGAAGTCTTGGTGGAGGACGTTGGGACTGGGGGCAAGATGGAGGGGTGGGAGCAGGAACGGGAGTCCGGAAGCCAAGGGTCTGAGGGTCAGACAGCTGGGAGTCAAGAAGCCAAGGGTCCGAGGATCAGCAAGCAAGGAGTCAACAAGCCAAACGCAGCAAGGCAGGAAGCGTGTTGCTGTGGCAAAGAGCCAAAGGGAAATGCTGACCTTATATCCCTTCCCGGCTCTTGCCACCAGGTGCTGTGAGTTACCAATCGGCCTCACCTGTGCTGCCGCACCTTGCCTCTTCAGAACAAACTTAGGAAGGCCCCAGTCCTGCGAAGCCCTACTGGTCACAGGGCCTGGCTCCTGCATGCACTCCTGACACACAGTGATAACAGACTGGAAATGCACCCAGATCACCATGTGGGGAACCACTTTAACTAAAATGTATTAATTGGAAGTTGATTGGCATTTTGATAATTGTATAATTTGGTAAGTAATTGTAATTGTTATAATTTGGCTGTTATTGGGGGTATATTGGAAAACAACAACAACAACAAGAAAATACCAACGACAACTACTGCCATTGGGGGAGGGGGTCCATTGTATTAGCTACCGACAATACCAAAAAATAATTATCTGGGAGATCTTTGATTCAGTTCATCTTGGAAAGGAACAATTGAGCTTCATAATTTGTTTGACTGTCCCAGCCTCTAACACCATAATATAAATAATGGGGAAACCATGGTCCTCCAGATGCTGTTAGACTCCAGTTTCCATCAGTCCCAGCCAATATGGTCAGTTGTAAAGGATGGTACGAGTTGCTGTTCTTCTGTTGTTTAAAAACCACAATTTTCCTCTCAACTCCCTCCAATCCTGCTTTACTCAAACTTCTATGGTTGTTTTAAACCCCTACAATTCCACTCTCAGTTCTCCTTCCTTCTCTTTCCAGGCCACAGGCGCTGATAATATGCAACCAGCATTCACTCTTGCTCCCCCTATCCAGCCCTGACTATGTGCAAATCCAAGATTGTGATGAGGCACTATGATTCCTCCAATAGGGTTACATGATGACATTCTTCCATTTTTATTATATAGAGAGATAGTGAAGTTGCAAGGAATTGAGACAGCAGTGCAAAAGAAAATGAAGTTGAGGAAATGTGATTAAGTGCAAACTAGGTTAATGGATGCGCATTTCATATGTATGGCATTCTGCCCTTACTGCTGATTAAACAAAACCCAGGGAAAATACAAGCATTACATATATAGTATGTGACTGTGCCTTAATGGTTTTTATGGTTGATTATCAATATGATGATGGGAAGAAGGGGGGGGGGAGAAGACAAGGAAGAGGACCATCCTGGCACACCCACCAAGTGGCTTTTGCGTTGATTAATCTCTGTTAATTTTGCAAGGAACCTCCCAGAAGTCATAAGCGCAGGAACTCAGCAGCTTTCTTCCGTAATTAAATAATAAATTAATGTAACTTGGAGGCCAAAATGTTTTGGGTTATTAAGCGTATCAATTGTCAGATTCCCACATCACATGGAGAAAACGTGGCTTCTTACAGTCTCTGAATACCTATATCTATACATAAATTCTGTCATGCTGAATTAATTTATGGAAATAATGTGATGCTTGCAATAAAAAAGTAGGAAATGTAATTACAGTACACTGTTGTTCAAAAGTGAGTAAATGAGAGTGATGCATTTCAAGGAGGTCAACATTTTCATGACGAAAAGACTTACTGCCTCACTTTAAATCCCCTTTTATGAGCAAAACAGCAATCTGGATAGAACCCAGTGTTTGTCAACATCACTGGAAAAGTTTGAATAAGATAAATAGGTACCGCTCTGGTGGGAAGGTAAATGACGTTTCCGTGTGCTGCTCTGGTTTGCCAGAAGTGGCTTAGTTATGCTGGCCACATGACCCAGAAGCTGTACGCCGGCTCCCTCGGCCAGTAAAGCGAGATGAGCGCCGCAACCCCAGAGTCGGTCACGACTGGACCTAATGGTCAGGGGTCCCTTTACCTTTTAAGTTCAAATTGTCCAGAATGGAACAGCAGGCTCTTTTTATATTCTTAAAGTTTTCCTATGGATGACAGAGATTTGAACCTTACAAAAGGGGGCCTGGGTCATCTCAAAACCTAGAAAGGACAATATGGGGACAGGCATTCTTTTAGTTTAGCCCCATACCTTCAAGCTCCCAGAATTGCTTCTGGCAAACAGCCTCCCATTTTGTTACAATACTTAGATTGAGTGATTATGAATAATTACCTGCCAATTTAATTAATGTTAAACATACCACCTCTGCATTCGTCAGGCTTCTCATGTTCCCCAGAGTCTCCCGAGCATGTGATAAAGATTGGTTCCTTAATGGTACAAAATTTACTTCATTCACTTAAATGAATGTATCTTCCACTGAGGCCTATATTTGTCTACAATTATATAAGTTAAATGCTTTAATTATGAATCATGGGGCTTGATAACTTATAGTTAAGTATTATCTTAATTGGCTCTGATTTAGCATATAGTGCTATGTAAATCATTATTTTTTTCAGACATATGTATTTGATAGCACAAGGCATGACACCAGAGCAGACTTTAGAACAGCTGTATGCAAGCTGAGGAACCCAGTGCAAGGGACAGAAATAGGATGGAAAGGAGAGGCACAGCTGCAGATATAACTAACCATGGAATAGAAGGCATCATAGAATGAATTGTAGGGTTGGAAGGAACCCCAAAGGACATCTAGCCCAGCCCTTGCAATACAGAAATCCCTGAGAGATGGCCATCCAATCTTTCTTTTAAAAAACCCCCAATGAAGCAGAGTCCATCACCATCCAAGGTAGTCTGTTCCACTGCTCAACACTCTCAGAAGCTTCTTCCCAACTTTTAGCTGGGATCTCCTTTCTTGAAATTTGAATTCATTGCTTTGGGCCCGACCCTCTAGATCAGCAGAAAACATGCTTGGTCCATGAGACAGCTCTTTAGATACTTTAAGATGGCTGTCTTATCCCCCCTCAGTCTTCTCCAGGCTAAACATGCCCAACTCCCTCAACCATGCCTCATAAGACTTGGTTTCCAGACCTTTGATCATCTTGGTTGCCCTCCTCTGCACACTCTCCAGCATGTCTATATCCTTCTTAAACTGTGGCATCCAGAACGGGACACAATACTCCAGATGTGGTCTGTCCAAGGCAGAATAAAAAGTAAAGGTAAAGGGACCCCTGACCATTAGGTCCAGTCGTGGCCGACTCTGGGGTTGCGGCACTCATCTTGCTTTATTGGCCGAGGGAGCCGGCGCACAGCTTCCTGGTCATGTGGCCAGCATGACTGAGCTGCTTCTGGCGAACCAGAGCAGTGCACGGAAACGCCGTTTACCTTCCTGCCGGAGTGGTACCTATTTATCTACTTGTACTTTGACGTGCTTTCGAACTGCTAGGTTGTCAGGAGCTGGGACAGAGCAACAGAAGCTCACCCTGTCGCAGGGATTCGACCAAGGCAGAATAGAGTGGGGCTATTACTTGATCTGGACACTAGACTTCTGTTCATGAAGCCAAGAAGAGCATTAGCTTTTTTTTTTTTTTTTTTGCTGCTGCATCACAATATTTACTCATGTTATGCTCATGGTCTACTAAGACCCCTAGATGTTTTTTGCATGTACTGCTGTCAAGCCAGGTGTCACCCCGCTGTGAGGTTGAGCAGGAGGTAAAGCAAGACCATCCCCTTTCTCTCCCAACCAGCCCCTACCCTCATTTACTAACCCAAGTGATCTGCAGTCTGGGAGATCCCTCTCCTGACATTGGACGGGAGGCCAATGAAAGGGAGATTTAACCCTTTCCTCCACTGCTGTGGTCCTGAGGAAAATCCCTCTCCAGACACTGCTGTTTACTGAGAGAGGACAGGAAACCCCCCCATGGGATGGCCATCCTACCGCTGCTTTAAGAACTCCAAGGAAGGAGAGTCCACCACCTCCTGAAGAAACCTGTTCCAGCATCTAACAGCTCTTAATGTCAAAGAGTTATTTCTGATGTTTAGTCAGAATCTCCTTTCTTGTAACTTGAATCCGTTGGTCTGGGTCCTACCCTCCAGAGCAGGAGAAAACAAGCTTGCTTCATCTATCTTGTGGCATCCCCCAGCAGATGCTATTGCACTTTTAAAATCATGTGCATTACATGTAAAAATGTATTTAATGTCACACGTAGCAAATTTACATAAATCACATACATTTCCATTACAATGAAGGCTGATTGTCAAAGAATTGATGCTTTTGAATTATGGTGCTGGAGGAGACTCTTGAGAGTCCCATGGACTGCAAGAAGATCAAACCTATTCATTCTTAAGGAAATCAGCCCTGAGGGCTCACTGGAAGGACAGATCCTGAAGCTGAGACTCCAATACTTTGGCCACCTCATGAGTAGAGAAGACTCCCTGGAAAAGACCCTGATGTTGGGAAAGATTGCGGGCACAAGGAGAAGGGGATGACAGAGGATGAGATGGATGGATAATGTTACAGAAGGGACCAACATGAGTTTGACCAAACTGCGGGAGGCAGTGGAAGACAGGAGTGCCGGGCGTGCTCTGGTCCATGGGGTCATGAAGAGTCAGACACAACTAAATGACTAAACAACAAATAAAAGCAAATTTACTGGATCCCATAGCAGCAGTACAGTCTCTGAATTTTCCTGGATTTTAATTTTATTCCGTTAAGCTCCTATTTTCAGGGAAATCTGGCGGTGATCCAATTTCACAGGCTCTTTCCTTACTTCTTATTCTTCAATATAGTTTTGGTTTGGTTTTTGTGCCAGTGTGGTGTAGTGGTTCAGAGCGGTGGACTCGTAATCTGGGGAACCGGGTTCGCTTCCCCGCTCCTCCACATGCAACTGCTGGGTGACCTTGGGCCAGTCACACTTCTCTGAAGTCTCTCAGCCCCACTCACCTCACAGAGTGTTTGTTGTGGGGAAGGAAGGGAAAGGAGAATGTTAGCCGCTTTGAGATTCCTTTGGGTAGTGATAAAGCGGGATATCAAATCCAAACTCTTCTTCTTCATCAATGTACATGGCACTTTACAGACTATGAGATAACAGGTGTCTGCCCCAAGCAGCTCATAATTTATATTTTGATGGAAAGGGAGCAAAGAAAGGGAGAAGAGGACCTCCCCTCCCCATGACCTGGAGGCCCTTCTTCATGTGCCTCCTCCTCAGAGGGCAGCAACATGGGGGTGGGCCTTTTCTGTGGTGGCTCCCTGCTTGTGAATTGTGAAATGCTGTCCCCAGGGAGACTCGTCTGGCACCTTTGTTGCATATCTTTAGGCACCAGACAAAAATGGCCTGTGAAACTGCAAGTGGTATTGTTTTTGTCTGTTAGGATCGTATGTATTTTTGTGTTTTTATATTGTAAAGTGCCCTGTGATGCTTGGATGAAAGAAGAAAGAAGATTCTACAAGAAAGAAGATTCCACCTAAACATTAGGAAGAACTTCCTGACAGTAAGAGCTGTTTGACAGTGGAATTTGCTGCCAAGGAGTGTGGTGGAGTCTCCTTCTTTGGAGGTCTTTAAGCAGAGGCTTGACAACCATATGTCAGGAGTGCTCTGATGGTGTTTCCTGCTTGGCAGGGGGTTGGACTCGATGGCCCTTGTGGTCTCTTCCAACTCTATGATTCTATGATTCTATGAAGGGCACTATTGAAATTTAATGAATAATAATAGTAATAAGAGGAGAGGCAGGAGTGAACAGGGAAGACGGCAGCTTGGTTGTCTGCTCTTTGGATGTGCCTCAGTTGGACTGAAAGGTAGGAATTAATTTGACTCCATAATCCAGTTTTAGGCAGCGTAAGTTTGAGTATGCAGAGGCAGCGAAGGTGCAAGCATTTATTCTCTCCATAAACAAACCAGGGTTTTCCCCCCAAACTGAATCTTAGCCTTTTGTGAAGAGGCCGATCAAATGTATATTTGATTTCTAAATTCAAATGTAAGCAAGAAGCATCTCTTTCTGCTAACAGCAGGTTTGGTCTGACAATTGGCTTTGCTTGCACGGGAGCCGGTGGGATCATATCAGAAAGTCAACAAGAAGCAGCATCTATCTGATGAAAGAAAAGGTGCCATCAAAGTCTATCATGCTATGAGAAATGAGCAAATAATGTCAAATGAATAATTCATATGCTATATTTAACCTCTTTTCTTCCCCCTGCTTGTAAAATATTGGAGAGCTGATCTCATCGCTTCTTGGGGCTTATTTGTAAGGGAATGTGAGCTAGCTGGAAGTGTTTCTCAGTCTACTGGCAGACTCATGAAAAAGTTGCAGGGCCCTTGAGGACATCTATTTGTTGCAGCGATAGGCAAGATGGTGCCCTCCATAAGGTTATTTCTTATTTATTTATTTTAAAAAAATTATATACCATGATGTCATAAAAATATCAAAGTGGTTTACAACAATATCTATCAATTTATCGATCTATCATCAATCTATCAATCTATTGATCTGTCATCTATCTGTCTGTCTATCTATCTATCTAACTAACTATCTATCTCTTCTTCTCTTCTTCATCTTTGGCGATCACTCGTAGCCGAGTAAGATTGTCTTCCATAAACACGGTTTTAACAATGAGTCTGTAAGTGACTGTGGAGGCCAATTCTGGATCCACACGTCCTTCCACAGTGGGGACATTGGTTTCTGGGTGGGAGTTGATCATGGTGTGTGTTAAGTTGTGGGCGAACATATCAGACGACACAGCGATTCTTCAAACAGCTCTTGTTTATTCACAGGCCAGAACAGAACTGAACTGAAGGGTTCAGTCAGCCTGCTTATATAGAGCTCCAGTACCACGTAACTGTAACAATTTTCTAAAACTATCCAATCACTGAACGTCACTTTCGATCCCTTATTTGCATAACTATCTACAGTATCCCCCTGCTGGCCCAGGGTGAGAACTTCAGTACATAACAGTGTGGATTTGCCAAGCGTGCCTTCCTCCTAGCACATTTCTCCCTTGCGTCCTGAGTTCAAGTGTTTTCAGAGCCCATTACACCTTCAGTAAATGCTGTTCTCCAATTGGAGCGCTCGCAGGCCAGTGTTTCCCAGTTGTCAGTGTTTATACTACTTTTTTTAGATTTGCCTTGAGACAGTTTTTAAACCTCCTTTGTTGACTCACTCTATCATCTATCTATCTATCTATCTATCTATCTATCTATCTATCTATCTATCATCTATCTATCTATCTATCTATCTATCTATCTATCTATCATCTATCATCATCTATCTATCTATCATCTATCTATCTATCTATCATCTATCTATCTATCATCTATCTATCCATCATCTATCTATCTATCTATCTATCTATCTATCTATCTATCTATCTATCATCTATCTATCTACATTAAAATTCAAAATCAGACACCATCAACTATTATGGAAAGATGTTTCCTTAATAGCCTGCATGAAGCTGGCTGCACAGAAAGATTTTCTGCCAGCATTTAAAGGTTGAAACAGAAGGTGCCTGCTGAATCTCTACTGGCAGAGCTTTCGAAGGCACTGGGCTGATGACACTGAAGGCTCAGTTTCTTGCTGCTGTCAGATGAGCCTCACCAACTCAAAGCACAACCAACAGTGCTCCTGCAGATGATCAAGCTGGGATATAAATTTAGGCAGTATCCAAGGTACCTGGACCTCAGGTGTTCAGGGCTTTGTAAACTAATAAAAAGACCTTGAATCTGGCTTGGTAGCAGGTGGGCAGCCAGTGCTGATGTTCTAACAATGATGTCACAAGCTGTCAGCCATGTTGCCTGATCAGCAGTCTGGACTACATGTTGTTGGACCACAGCTCCCATCAGCACCAACCAGCATGGTCAGGGATGATGGGAGTTGTAGTCCAACAGTTTCCGGAGTGTCCCATGTTGACTGTCTCTGGCCTCCCCCTTTCTTCGACAGCATACATGGTGTTACTCATTTTCTCCACATGACACCCCTACAAGTTAAATGAGTCTAAGGAAGATTAGACTTACGCAGAGCCACCAAGTGAGTGAGTTGCATGGCCAAGCTGGATTTGATCAAAGGTTTTCCTGGGCCAAGTCCAACAAATGAGTCACTAAACCTGGGCAACGGCATTCTCCCAAGACCACACGGATCTCACCAGATGCATCCTCTTTCCCCAGGCCCTTGCCAGCCCTGCCTTGAGTGTTTTTGCCTGGCTAGGATGCATAGACACCAACTCCTAGGGACCAAGGTCTCTTTGGCTCTCCCAATAAAATATTTGAGGGGGCCAGGGTCCCCTAAAGTCAATGGACATTGCCATTGGTGTGTGAGAGCCATGACTTGTGGTCAATTATGCAGGTTGGGCTTATGTGCCCCTGTGGAGTTTGTACAAAGCCCCCAGTCGTTTCATGGACTATTGACCTGTACACCACTACACCACTACTTTATTCGTCCGCTGCCACCAGCCAGGTTTCTTCTGGTGAAATACTGAGTCTCCGTCAGGTTGTAAAGTCAACAATGAAGATTAAAGTTTATTGAAGAACAAACAAGTTTTAAATATATTCAGAACGGTTAACTAGATGTGGCACTATCTCACACTGTCACACTCTTCTTTCTCAGTTCTATCCATGTCTCTCACTCTAGCTGTCACAACCGCTATGTTTGCCTTTTACTGATTCTGACTCCTCTATCTCCCAGTGGTAAAACCCCTGGGCTGAGCCTCAAAACCAGGTAGCCTCTGAGCTTTCTCATTGGTCAATCTACATTGAACATTTCCATCCCCCTGTACAAACAAAATCACAAGGAATGGGCAAACGCCACAGGAACCCAACCTCCCCCCCCCCCCATATTTTATTCAGGTTGGCACCCCTGCTTTAAAGGCTACATGCTGAATTGTGTGCTCTTCCCAAAAGTCCAAAGATGTCAGGGACGGGACTGAACAGGAGGAATAGGATGAATCCCCTTGGTCTGCTCAGCCCCTCTTGGATGAGGAGGAGGATTGGGAAGGTTCGTTTCCACACACACACACACACACACAGCTCCAACAGTTTCAAGAGGAGAAGGAGACAGTGCTGTGTTGGATGAAATGCCTAGTTATGAGATAATGGGGGAAGAGGAGGAGGAGGGAGTGAGAGAGCAGCCAGCAGAGACCTCCCTGGGGAGTCTGGGAGATCCTCCCTCTCCAAAATCACATTGATCCATCTGCATTCAAGGATACAGAGGATACAGAGGAGTGTGACTCCTGGGACTTCCCATAGGTACTCAGGATGTTGCTGAGGATGGAAGAGGAAGGGTTCAGAGTAGGCAACATTTCCTACGTGTGGAGACATGGATCTTTTGTCTTTCTTGCAAACAGATGACTGAATAAAAAGTCGTAAAATTGATTGTTCTTCTTGCCTCTGAGGCTGCTGGGAAGAGGGGGATACTCCATGCCTGACAAAAGATGGCTTTATGGAGTCCCCAAGAAAAAGGTCAAATGTACATTGGTCAAATGTAGACTGGAGGGTTCAGATTCACAGTGGCAACCAAGATACTCAGGTAATACAGTGGTACCTTGGGTTACAGATGCTTCAGGTTACAGACTCCGCTAACCCAGAAATAGTACCTTGGATTAAGAACTTTGCTTCAGGATACGAACAGAAATTGTGCAGTGGCGCGGCGGCAGTGGGACCTCAGGTTAAGAACGGTTTGAGGTTAAGAACGGACCTCCAGAACAAATTAAGTACTTAACCCGAGGTACCACTGTACATCAGTTAGATGGACCATAGAGATGAATATAATACTTTAACAGCCTGTCTTTAGATCTCAGTTCCTTTCATTCAACAGTGTGTAATGGGCACTGTGAGGGTTTGCAGGAACCAGACCCTGGCCGTGTTTGCCGTAGGGGAATCAGGTGCAGGCCATCAACCATGGTTAGATGAAGTGTGCTGAAGTTGGAGGACTATATAAGACCTTTGTTTTGTTTTGACTATGGCAGACCAACACGGCTACCTATCTGTAACTGTATATAAGACCTGCATTTCACCCTTGGTCTTTGCCACAGCAACATGGTCTGATGCTAAGCTGTAGCCCATTCCTTGTATTCCAATTATCCTGCATCCTGACCTCCTCTTGTCCCTGACCTCCATTGGACTTGTTCCTGATTATGGACCCCCACCACTTGGACTGCCTCTGATAGCAGTGCCTCCTCCTCAGTCCCAGTGTGCCAGCCCCAGACTCTTGCCGCTCACACCCCGGATCGTTACACAACATGTACTGGTACTTTTGGTTGCAGAAGATTTCAGAGAAAAGATACAAAGTTTGGGAAGAGTGTGCATAATAAATGGGAAAATGTATGAAAAAGGATGTCCCTGGTACTCCACCCACCTTTACAGTCAAGCCAAGAGGCTGATAATTAAGCCGTTAGTAATATTATTTATTCATCGAGACAGGAAGTGTTAAGCAAGACATTGGGTTGATGAACCTTAATCACCCGCTGTTCTCTTCCTGAGCCAAATTAATTTGTATTCTGTTGTTATCACATTAGCACACTGATGCACATTTGGGGAGTGTGCAGAAACAAGTTTTGGGGATCATGCCAATGGTTTTATGGTTTCGAAAGAAAACTGGGAAACAGAGGTGCTACCCCCTCCCCCCCCCCAAAAAAAGCCTGAGTAGAATTAGACTAATATACAATGCTGGGATGGGTAATGTTTAGGATCTGATATTTAGGACCATAATCCTCTATTCATAGTCGTCTGAACTACCCTGCAATGATGTGCATATGTTTAGGGTGGCTTCATGCATGCTCATCTCTTGATGGTTGTGACATTGCACGGCAGCATGCATGAATGGGAAGGGCTATCCTTGCAGCAGTGAGACATCCCCCGGGGGAGCCAACTAAATCCTCAAGTGCTATCAGTTGCCTACTAGAAAAGAACAATCACTGTTACATGTTGAAGTAAAGGGGTTTCTCTTTCCTCTCGTCCCTTCTGCAGCCCCCTTGTGAATGAACACACACCTGCTCCAGAGAGTTCCGACTTGTGAATCGCCTGACGTCATTGTGAAATCAGGTGAGAACTTCAAAGGGGCTTGTTGTTAGCAAGCTTTTTTAAAGGTGTGGATACAAACTGTACCTGCGGAAGGCCTTTTTCTTCTTCAACAGACCAGCAAAGCTGGCGTGCAGAGGAGAATTGCACCTCTGCAAATGAATAACTTCAGAGGAGCTCAATATCGGCACTGATTGGTTGATAGGTACTGCCAGTGACCCTTTGTCTGCCAAGGAACAATGAGAGCACACTGGAAGCCCTCAATGGTTCTTTGCAGCTGTGTCCATTCTTAAGGAAATCAGCCCTGAGTGCTCACTGAAAGGACAGATCGTGAAGCTGAGGCTCCAATACTTTGGCCACCTCATGAGAAGACACGACACCCTGGAAAAGACCCTGATGTTGGGAAAGATGGAGGGCACAAGGAAAAGGGGGCGACAGAGGACGAGATGGTTGGATAATGTTCTCAAAGCTACCAGCATGAGTCTGACCAAACTGCGGGAGGCAGTGGAAGACAAAAGTGCCAGGCGTGCTCTGGTCCATGGGGTCACAAAGAGTCAGACACGACTAAACGACTAAACAACTAAACAACAACAACATTTACCTGCCACATACCTGATGCCACATATGATCAAGTTGGCGTGGCGTAAACAGCATTGCAGGCCAAATCAGGACCCTGGTGGGTCAAAGGTTGCCCACTCTGAGATGCAAATTCAAAATCTAGCCCCTTAATGAATTATGGTGGCCATTTGGCCTCTTGAGATGAGGATCTGACACGTAGTTAGGCAGGGCCAGTGTGATGTCTTTGGTTGCTTCCCCATGTAGGATTTCTGATAAGAAAACAAGGACCCAGCTCCCTCTTTTCCACCCCACCCACCAATCAATATTTTCCATGAGGGTGTTTTCTCACAAGCTAAGTAGTTCTGTTTTATAGGTCTTTTATAGAGCAATTACTGCTGCGAAGGGCTTTCGTTGTGCAATTAAGACAAATGTTCTGCCACATTCGTTAATTACCGGGACTCTGGGAAGACCAAACAAAACGGAACACTCCATCTTTAAAAATAATTGAAGAATCACTTAAGCTAGAGCACCCATGAGTTGGGAAATGCAAACTGTTAGCAAAGAAAATAAATGGCTGCTATTTCCCAACTAATCGGAAGTGTTGCATCCAGAGCAGAACACAAGAAAGGGGTAAGGAGGAGGCTGGGCCATCTGCTCTTTGGGCTGCTAGGATCAAAGTCAAGAGGGTTCAAACCATCATTTGGCTTTCTTCCAAAGTACAATGGTACCTCGGCTTACATATGCTTCAGGTTACATACACTTCAGGTTACAGACTCCGCTAACCCAGAAATAGTACCTCGGGTTAAGAAATTTGCTTCAGGATAAGAACAGAAATCGTGCTCCGGTGGCGCGGCAGCAGCAGGAGGCCCCATTAGCTAAAGTGGTACCTCAGGTTAAGAACAGTTTCAGGTTAAGAACAGACCTCTGGAACAAATTAAGTACTTAACCCGAGGTACCACTGTATGCAGAAAGGTGGCTGCGTCCAAAGCTGACCAGCAGTTCTCCTCTGAAATCCAATATGCTGCTTTAAGTGCAGAATAATATCATCTAAAGCACAAACTGATGATACAGCTGTCTATCACAGTAAGCCTTATTTATCTGACCAGCCATGTTTAGTAATCTACTCCTTATCCAAGGAGCTATGGATGGCATGTGACCTGCAGAGACACAGCCATACCCTCCAACATTTCTCCAATGAAAATAGGGGTGTCCTACCATACTCTCCAACATCTCTGTGGTGAAAATAGGGATGTAGTCCGGGGGAGGGCAGCTAGATACACAAAATTATTGAAATGAATGGAAAGTACTCAATTAACTGAGGTTCTGCCCCCCACCATGATTTCACAAAGAAATCTCAGCAACTTTGGCCGCCCTCCCACAACAAAAATCTTGGCTATGCCCATATGTCCTAAGGAAAAGCGGGACATACTGGAATCAAATTGGAAAACAGGGTGGCTTCTGTAAATCCAGGACTGTCCCTGGAAAAATAGGGGCACTTGGAGGGTCTTGAGCACATGTCCTGAGCCTGGTATTCATAGAATAATTATTATTATTATTATTATTATTATTATTATTATTATTATTATTATTATTCCCCACCCATCTGGCTGGGTTTACACAGAGACCAAGCATGCATTACCACAAATAGCTAGGAAGCAGCTACAGAGGCTGAAGCAAACGCCACCACTTGATGCAAGGCCTGTAAGAATGGGTCAACAAAGGAACAAGTCAGGGACCTTCAAGCACTATCTTTGCAGGGTTGGGATTGCTGCAGTGTGGCTCTTTCCCTTGCCACATCATGAAGTTAACAACAAAAGTCTCAGGCTGTGCTGTGACTCCTCCCGATGACAGCAGTCTGGGATGGGAAAGTGTTGAGCTGGCATCTTCTGCTTCCTCAGTCCTCCTGATTTGCCTTTGTGGTGCTGCATGATAAAGATACAGGCTGCAGCAGCTCCCACACCACAAATGATGTAACATGATATGTGGACGTTATTTGTGAAAGCTTTAAAGTCTCCCTCCTCATATAGTTAATAGAACATTTGGATGTCTGCAATCTGCCACAGATGAGTTGAGAGTCTTGCACTTTGGTTGAAAGCAGGGGCGTGGTCTGCATCAGCAATTCTCATCGACTCAAGCCAGCATGACCAGTGGTTAGGAGTTATGGACCTGCATAGCCTAAAGCATCTGGAGGGCACCAGATTGGGGAAGGCTGGTCTAGATGGTTTGTTGGGTCCCACCTACACATCAGTGCCATTCAGTTTCCCAGCTCCAACAATAGCCACCTTAAGACGCCGCAATAGAAGCAAAGAACAACAACAGAGGATCCGAAGGAATTTATGAGCAAATTATGCATGCAAATGTGTGGGAAAGCTGCAACAGCTTAATGCAGAAAATTAACCTCTTTGTGATTCAATTTGCCCATAGGTAGAACGGTGATAATTGAGTCTCCCTACCTAACAGAAGTGCTATACAGATTGATTAGTTTGGGTTTATGTAGCCCAGCTAACATACATCACAGGCATTCAGTAATGGTAGGCTGCCGTAGCTCCATGGGGGCCATTTCACAATCCAGAAGATCTGGCTGCTCTGAGTGGTTTTATAAGTACAAAGTGTTTTAATTACTTGATTATTGTGATTGCTCATTTGCTGCTAATGTTTATCGGTTAGTTGGCTTCAAGTGCTGGGCAGCAGATTAGAAGGGATGCAGTGGGTGGGTAATCCCTTGTATTCCTCCTCCTCCTCCTCCCTATGATTTTGCAGTTTTCCCACTGTCCTTTATTTCTCATTAGCTGCATTAGATAATTGTAATCCCCCATTATGGAAATGAGGTGATGAGCTAGGTGACATCCTTCTCAAACTGTATGTTCTCTGGAGGGTTTCCCTCCTCCTTTTCAATAAGATGACACCATCTTAAGACCATCACCAGCCAATTAGAACTGGAAATATGAACCATTGGTGGCCAAAGCCACCTTATAATAAGGGAATTAGCACTAAAACCCGTGGTGTGTTCAGAAAATCCGTTTTCAAGCTTTAGGGATAATTCTTCTCTGATGACTCCCAGTTTGCAAAGCTTATTTGCCAGATAACAGTGAGGAAATTTCGCTCCGTGCTGCATAATGGAGTGCCAGTGTATTCAGCACTTCCAAAAAGATCATTTCGACGCAGAAATCATCTGTCAAATGCCATAATATCTATCTTACGGGGCTGAACAAATTTACCAATCTTCTACTCGGATATAATAATGGTGATGAATGCCTTGACAGGATGGCATGTGTTCTATACAGCAGCAAGCGATGCTACCATGGAGAGAAATTTCACATCATAAACTGAAGTCAGCAGTCACACAAGCGACCCTTCAGAATGGAATCCAGGGTACTGAACAAAATGTTATGAAGCCAAGATGGCATTCTAAATCCTATGTTTGCCTTAGCAGGGATGGAGAGGGGATTTGCCAAGGAAAACCAGGGGGTAGTAAAGGGGGAGCTTTGCTCTCACTCACAATTTGGCATGGGTGAGAAATTTGATTCAGCTTGCACTTACCTAATTCACAATTCCCAAAACAATACATGAATCCAAACACAGTCATCATTTGACATTGCTATGGATTTTGCAGTGAAGTTCTCCAGCTAAATAATTTGTCCATTAGTGCATATACTAAAGTTTTTTTTTGGGGGGGGAGCATATATTAGTGAAAATGGCAGGCAAAATGTTTTGTATTAGAAGCAATTTCACGCAGAAATGTTTATACTATACATATGATGCATGACAAGGATCCAGGTCTCTTTTGTCAGGGCCTGGTTGGACGCAGAGGAGCGGTGGGAGGGACTAGCTGGGGAACTGTCAAGGGAAGAAGGCTCAGAGCCAGAGGAGGGGTGGTGGGACAATGATGAGTGGTCAGAGGGAGACGAGGGAGAAGCCTGGGGAGAGGAGGTGCCAGAAACTGAAAAGAGAACAGGGCTTAGTGAGTTGGGAGAGTGAACCATTGCATAATGGTACCTGAAATCAAGGATCAGTGTTTTATCTAAGTTTGGATACAACTGGAATACTGTCTTGAATCAAAATGGTGCAGTGAATCTCTTTCAAAACTTCAGTGAGGTGGGTTTTGTTTTTGTTTTTTTAACAATGCAGGATAAGAGGCTGCTAGTTCACTATAATGGGTAATCCAAAGATAGCTATAACATTTTCCTCCTCCTTTTGGCCAAAGTGGATAAAATCTATAGGCACAGCAACACTTCCAGCGAGGATTAAGCCTTCTAAACTGGAGACAAATAGATCAAGGGGCTTTTATTGTGAGCGAAGCAAAACTGAATGAGTGAAGCACTTTCCTTCATATTTCATATTGGTTTGTATTCTCAAGAGTGTGGGGGCGAGGTTTGTCTCTTCTTCTTCTTTCTTACGTCGAAATAATAAAGAGGTAACTAAGTGGTATGTACTCCTGCATGTGCGTTGTTGTTTTTTTTAAAAAAATATTTGCAGCTTCACTCTGGTCTTTTTCCTTACAGGCTCTCTCACTGGATAAGGATTCTGAAGTGCTCCAAGTTTTTTTGTTAAAGCCAAACAACTTAGGAATTTTTTATTATTAAAAAAAGCTCTTGAATGAAGCTTTTACATTTCTTAAAAAAACACACGCTGTTGCGCTTTAACAACAACAAACTCTGAGCAATTCAGTGCTCCACAAACAATATTTTGAACAGCTTCGCTTCTTGCAAAGACCACGGAGAAACATAATAATAATAATAATAATAATAAATTTTATTTATATCCCGCCCTCCCCAGCCGAAGCCGGGCTCAGGGCAGCTAACAACAATCAACAATCAAACCATCAGATATTCACACATTCTAAAAATATTACATTATAAAAATCAATTAAAATCAAATTAATGGCAACTAATTAAGCAAGATTCTAAGCAGGTTGCCAGAGGAGGGAGTCAGGCTGCGCCCTGACCAAAGGCCTGGTGGAACAACTCTGTCTTGCAGGCCCTGCGGAAGGATGTCAGGTCCCGCAGGGCCCTAGTCTCTTGTGACAGAGCGTTCCACCAGATTGGAGCCGCAGCCGAGAAGGCCCTGGCTCTAGTTGAGGCCAGCCTAACCTCTCTGAGGCCTGGGACCTTGAGGATGTTATTATTTGCAGACCGTAGGTTTCTCTGTGGGGCATACCAGGAGAGGCGGTCCCGTAGGTACGAGGGTCCTAGGCCGTATAGGGCTTTAAAGGTTAAAACCAGCACCTTAAACCTGATCCTGTACTCCACCGGGAGCCAGTGCAGCTGGTATAGTACCGGTTGAATGTGATCTCGCAGCGAAGACCCCATAAGGAGTCTCGCCGCGGCATTCTGCACCCGCTGGAGTTTCTGGGTCAGTCTTAAGGGCAGCCCCACGTAGAGCGAGTTACAATAATCCAGTCTGGAGGTGACCGTCGCATGGATCACAGTGGCTAGGTCAGGGCGAGAGAGATAAGGGGCCAACTGCTTAGCTTGGCGGAGATGAAAAAATGCCGCCTTTGTTATAGCTGTAATCTGCGCCTCCATAGAGAGGGAGGTATCGAAGATTACACCCAAACTCTTAACGGACGGTGCTGGCACTAATTGCACCCCCGCAAGAGATGGGAGTTGCCCCCTCAATCCCATATCATCCCGCCCCAGCCAGAGGACCTCTGTCTTCGAAGGATTTAACTTCAACCGGCTCCCACGTAACCATCCAGCCACAGCTTCCAGGCATCTCGCCAGTGTATCGGGGGCCGAGTCAGGATGGCCATCCATCAACAGATAGAGTTGGGTGTCATCGGCATACTGATGGCAACCCAGCCCAAAACTCCGGACAAGCTGGGCGAGGGGGCGCATAAAGATGTTAAAAAGCATCGGGGAGAGAATCGCACCCTGAGGCACTCCACACACCAAGGAGTGGCGCGATGACAATTCCCCCCCGAGCGCCACCCTCTGTCCCCGACCAGAAATAGAAAAACATGTCCCCGACATAGAAAAACACAGAGCTGGAAGTTATAGAAAAAGGCCAGATGGAACAAAGTAACTTAGCAGGGAGGGGAACTGACTCAGGAGCATGGATAAACTTCCCAATTCATCTCATTATTTTGCCCACACACAGAGGCAATGCACAACACTGGGATTTGCATTGGGATAAAATCCCTCATCGCGACCAATAGGGGATTTCCTTCCAAGGCAAATACTGTATTGTGTTCAGAAAGTGCATTTTCTCTAGTACCATAGCAGGTTAAATTGCCCTTCCCTGCCTTCCATTGGTGATCCCAATGATTAGCATCCCTTCTGCCAACTTTGCATTTAAAAGAACATGCATGTGATCAAGATAAGAATCATTACCCTTACATTAGATCTGGGACAGAGAACTTTTTTTGGCATCCTCTTTTGAGCAGTTTTCCCAGGACCACATGCCAGGGATGCTAAATCAGCATTGCTACTAAGTTAGTTGGTGCTGGAGGAGACTCTTGAGAGTCCCGTGGACTGCAAGAAGATCAAACTTATCCATTCTTAAGGAAATCAGCCCTGAGTGCTCACTGGAAGGACAGATCGTGAAGCTGAGGCTCCAATACTTTGGCCACCTCATGAGAAGAGAAGACTCCCTAGAAAAGACCCTGATGTTGGGAAAGATTGAGGGCACAAGGAGAAGGGGACGTTAGAGGACGAGATGGTTGGACAGTGTTCTTGAAGCTACGAACATGAGTTTGACCAAACTGCGGGAGGCAGTGGAAGACAGGAGTGCCTGGCGTGCTCTGGTCCATGGGGTCACGAAGAGTTGGACACGACTAAACGACTAAACAACAACACTAAGTTAGTAAGCCTAACAATTCAGCATTGTTGCAGCACTATGTATTACTGCATCCTCTGGCAACATGCCTATCTTTGCCTTAATCCAGTAATAAAAACATACCTGATCTTCTCCAGCAAGTGAAATCTTAATTTCTGAACTAGGCATCAAACTCACCATGGGATTACTTTGACACTGAATCAAACTCCCCATACAAGACACTTTGATCCTTTATTCACAATGCTTTGACCTTACTGCCTTGTGGAAGTTTCCCTTTAAAAGAGCCTGTTGATCTGCTTGAGTTGCTCATCTGTAGCTGGGAATATATGGCTCTGTGCTTTTGGAAGCAAGAGTGCATAGCATCCCTAGCTGGGCTGTCATTTGGCTCCCTCTGCTGCTGCTTCAGGCCCCAGCACCTCCAGGATCATCCTTACCCCCTTGAAGTGCCTGCAAAGACAGGCCACCCTGATATGTGCAGAAAGCATTTTCTTATGCATCTTTGAAGGAGCAGACAGCTACATTGTGGTGGGGGGGGGGGCGTTATATTCACAGAGATGAGACTAAAGCAATTTGGGAATACACATTTCATGCAAAAAAGGGGGGGTGTTCACTGGCAACACTGCTTATCTGGATTAAAATGTAGGGTGTGTGGTGAATGGTCCCAAGGGTTCAAGTGCTAAATATTTCTGTTGCTTTTATGCAGCCATCTGAAGTGAAGAACAGGCAGAGCCTGATACATCAGATGCTTTGCTAAACGTAACAGAGAAATGTGCAGCTTACAGATCAAACTATCCCTGGCCAAGCTGTTGTTACAGAAGGAATATCCCTCAGTAGAGCATGAGACTCTTAATCTCAGGGTTGTGGGTTCAAGCCCCATGTTGGGCAAAAGATTCCGGCATTGCAGTGGTTGGAATAGATTGTTGTTGTTGTTGTTTAGTCGTTTAGTCATGTCCGACTCTTCATGACCCCATGGACCAGAGCACGCCAGGCACTCCTATCTTCCACTGCCTCCTGCAGTTTGGTCAAACTCATGCTGGTAGCTTCGAGAACACTATCCAACCATCTCATCCTCTGTCATCCCCTTCTCCTTGTGCCATCCATCTTTCCCAACATCAGGGTCTGTTCCAGGGTGTCATGTCTTCTCATGAGGTGGCCAAAGTATTGGAGCCTCAGCTTCAGGATCTGTCCTTCCAGTGAGCACCCAGGGCTGATTTTCTTCAGAATGGATAGGTTTGATTTTCTTGCAGTCCATGGGACTCTCAAGAGTCTCCTCCAGCACCATAATTCAAAAGCATCAATTCTTCGGCAATCAGCCTTCTTTATGGTCCAGCTCTCACTTCCGTACATCACTACTGGGAAAACCATAGCTTTAACTATACAGACCTTTGTTGGCAAGGTGATGTCTCTGCTTTTTAAGATGTTGGAATAGATTACCCTAGGGGTAATCTATGATTCTACAATTCTATGATTCCCAGACTGTTTTATTTCCCCTCAGTACCTTTAAGGTGGGAGTGTGGAACCTTTGCCCCTTCAAATGTTGCTGGACTACAACTCCCATCAGCCCTAGCAAGCGCAGCCAATGGCCAGGGAAGATGGAAGTTGCAGTTCAGTAACATCTGGAGGATTCAAGATTTATGTTTTGTATTCATTATCCCCCCCCTTTTTTTTTTAGAAATACAGGCAGTAATTTGCTTTACCAAATTACTGAGAATGAATTGCAAACTCAATAATTTCATACAAATGATTTTGGAATAATTTTGTACAAATGAATGAACAAGAATTAAGCACTGCAACTGTCAAGATCTATCCTGCCTCATCTATAGTCCAATACCCAGTGCTTTTTTTCTGGGGGGAATCAGGGGGACACACACTCCTAAACATCTTGTGAATCTTAGTTTGGCCTCATTGAGGGGCAGTATTTCAATATGAATAGGAAAATGAGAATAACCCTAAATATTTTTTTTAGGGGGGGAAACACTGCCAATACAATTCCAGAAAAGATTTTCTAGCTCCAGTCAGACACTAATTGTAGGTCTCTCTTTTTACCCTAGAAGCAACAAAAATCTGGGCAACAGTTATTAAGGAGACTGCAGCTTTGGAGATGCTCTTGTTTAACCATAATATCCCTCAATAATTAATGTTTTTATCTATATTAAAATTTTACCCTCCCAATATGTAAGTTCTGTATACTGTAAGTTACATGTGATGTGTAGTATTTCAAAGATGTAGATTTTTTTGTGTGATTCTAGGCAGCAACAAAACAGAACTGTTGGGTTTTGCATTGTATTTATTTATCTTATATGAAAATGGCCTGCTGCCCAAGCATTAATGAACTGACTGACTGGGGATATTGGAACCTAAAACAAATGTGTTTAATGGCCAGGAGGCAAGAGAGTGTGTTACCCTGTGGGGAGACAATGTGAGACAACCAATGAGAAGGCCTTGCTTCTGATCATTTAACCTCCCCAAAGGAGGCTACTCAAAGATTGTTTATCTGTGAAGGATATGTTGGCATTGAGGCTTCAGAGTTCCTTATAACTGAGGAAAAAGAAAGGGGTGAGGCAGAGGGGTCCTGACTGGAATGCCAGATGAGCCAGTACCCAGCAGGGAGAAGGTGCTAGGAACATACTTCCAACATTTCTCCAATGAAAATAGGAACGTTCTATTCCGTAATAATAATAATAATAATAATAATAATAATAATAATAATTCTATCCTGCCCATCTGACTGTGTTGCCCCAGCCACTCTGGGTGACTTCCAACATATTGTATATAAAAACATAATAAAAACAATCAATCAATTTTATTGTGTTAATGGCCATTGGCTATAAACAATAAAAATGATTGATTGATTGATTGATTGAATAAAACATTAAATATTTAAAAACTTCCTTATACAGGGCTGTCTTATGTCATAGGGTTGGGGGTTGCATAACTCCATACCCTCCAACATTTCTTCAATGAAAATAGGGATGTCATAAGGAAAAGAGGGACATTCCGAGATCAAATCAGAAACCAGATAGCTTCTGTAAATTCAGGAATGTCCCAGGAGAATAGGGACAGTTAGAGGGTTTGTAGGAAGAGACTTGAAGGGCAGGCTGTTCATAGGGTGAGGCCTCAGACTATACCCAACTAGTGCCCCAACAACAAATAAAAAAAATTATGGATACATAATATTGGAAAGCGATATGAATCGGGGGGGGGGGTCCCCATCACTCCATGCAGCTTATAGGAAATTGTGCAGGTTATGCTGTACACATGGCTGGCTTCCTGTTTTCGTTGCAGGCAGATGTGTATGTGAGTAAGAGAAATCTGAGGGTACGTGTTGTGGTGAGACCTGGAGACTGACCTCCTGTGTTGTGGGTGTGTTGGATTGGTTAGCCACAACACCCGATTGGAAGGTCCCTCGATGTTGGGTTCAATCTGGCCAATGGGGTGCAGTCTAAATGGATCGAGGGACCTATATATACCCATGCACGTGACCCAGAGCTTCCTCTTTTGGCTCGTGCATTCGGAACACCCGCCCACCTCTCCCTGCTTTTAGGGCATTGTGAGATTGACCTTGCTATGCCATTGTGTGTCATCTGTCATTGGGACAGGGGCACGGCCAGATTTCTCCCCACTTGGCTGATTGGCTGTTGCCATTCGGGTTTCGCTTGCTGCATAGCAAATCATCATAACTTGTCAGGTTATGGATAGGCACTGGTTCAGGTGATGGGGATTGGTGAGAGGTCTTGCCATCCCTATGTGAAGGGTATTCCGTTAAAGGAATCCAGGGACTCAACTGGTATGGTCAACCCCTGAGAGGGGATTGTGCCCGTGCCTGAGTCCAGGGGGACATGTGGGTGGTGAACATAGTCTGTTCCTGGCTTTTTGCCTACCCAGGTGTTCACCCTTGGCTGACCTATGCTGGTGCCCTGGGTCAGCGCTGCCTGCAAGGGTGCAGGGCGCTAGTCGAACCAGAGCCTATGCAACCACTCACCTTTTGTAATCAATAAAGTTGTGGCCTAAGTTCTGCCAAAAAACCAATACTAAAATTTGAGTCAAGTGTGAATTTATTTAGGGGAAGGTCTCTGGGTCTGAACACACAAATCTCTCTCCAAGATATACCTCTCATGTACCTTTTTAAAAGCAGGCCACAACTGTGCTAAACATTTCAGGCAGTATCGCACTACCTTAAACAGACATGGCTTCCCCCAAAGACTCTTGGGAAATGTTGTTTGTTAAGAGTTCTGAGATTTGCTAGGAGATAGGAGACCCTATTCCCCTCCCTGAACAACAATTCCCAGAGTGGTTTAACTATCAATCCCTCTTCCCAGGGAACTCTGGGAATTGTAGCTCTCTGAAGGGAATAGGGGCCTCCTAAGGACTCTCAGCATACTTTACAAACTACAGGTCCCTGGATTCTGTGGGGGAAGACATGACTGTTCAAAGTGGTATGATACTGCTTTAAATGCGTAACACTAACGGGCCCTCAAAATTCATGCATTCAAAATATGCATGCCACAGCCCTCCAGGCTCTATACCACTTCAGGTACAGATAAGCAAGGTTGTTGTTGTTCAGTCATTTAGTCGTGTCCGACTCTTTGTGACCCCATGGACCAGAGCACGCCAGGCACTCCTGTATTCCACTGCCTCCCGCAGTTTGGTCAAACTCATGCTGGTATCTTCGAGAACACCGTCCAACCATCTCGTCCTCTGTCATCCCCTTCTCCTTGTGCCCTCAATCTTTCCCAGCATCAGAGTCTTTTCCAGGGAGTTTTCTCTTCTCATGAGGAGGCCAAAGTATTGGAGCCTCAGCTTCAGGATCTGTCCTTCCAGTGAGCACTCAGTGATTTCCTTAAGAATGGAGAGGTTTGATCTTCTTGCAGTCCATGGGACTCTCAAGAGTCTCCTCCAGCACCATAATTCAAAAGCATCAATTCTTCGGCGATCAGCCTTCTCTCACTTCCGATCAGCTCTCACTTCCATATATCACTACTGGGAAAACCATAGCTTTTACTATACAGACCTTTGTTGGCAAGGTGGTGTATCTGCTTTTTAAGATGCTGTCTAGGTTTGTCATTGCTTTTCTCCCAAGAAGCAAGGTAGACTTGCTTATCTGAATGCTTTCCAGACATCAAAAATAAAAAGTTTCCTTGCAGTGTGGAAAGCTAATTCATCAGGGAGAATACAGTTGTACTTGTCAGCATCGCCCTTGAGCCAGTGTCACCAACTGGACTCATGCACTTCAACCCCGACTGGGCTAGGCGAGCTGGGTAGCACTTCCAGAGACCACCTTCTACACAGGAACAGGTCAAAGTGCTGTGGACTCACAGCTTAGAGTTGTGAGCACCGGATTCACTTCCACAATACAGTCGTTGCACAGCAGAGTATAGCAGAGTCTGGCAGTGTATAAACGACTCGGAGAGCAGCTCTGTAGAATATCTTCTTTTATTCTATAACTACAACTATAATACAAAACTATATACAGAGCTAAATAGGTCTAAGGATAAATGAATGCTGCACTGAGTGTCTGCAGCTGCTCTTAGCAGCAACCTTATCTCTACACACGATCTCTAACACTCAGTCTCTCTCTCTCTCCCCCCCCCCCCCGACACACTGACTGACTGACTGACTGACTGACTTGGTGCTGGAGCTGAATAAGTAGAAAGCAGAACACTGCTCCTCCTCTCTGGAGAATCAGCAGACTCGTCAGGAGATTCTTGGATATGGGAGGGGTGAAATCTCCTCAGTACTTTGGTTTTGAAACACCTTAGTTCCCGAACATTTTGGCTCCCAAACACCACAAACCCGGAAGTGCCTGTTCCAGTTTTTTAACGTTCTTTTGGAAGCCAAACATCCTACAGAGCTTCCACGGCTTCCAATTGGCTCCAAGGAGCTTCCTGCAGCCAATCGGAAGCTGTGCTTTGGTTTCCGAACATTTTGGAAGTCGAAGGGACTTCCGGAGTGGATTCCGTTCAACTTCCAAGGTACAAATGCACTAACCTGCAACTCTTTTCCCTGGCAACCTGGTATCCATGTACGTACAGGGAGTTTTCAAGGTTAAAAAGCACATGATTCCCTTACCTGTATTTGGAATGCTGCAGTCCCAGCAAAGCTCGTGCTGCTTTACTTTTGGAGTATTTATGTTGGCTCCTACAGGATAACAGGGACGTGGGTGGCGCTGTGGGTTAAACCACAGAGCCTAGGACTTGCCGATCAGAAGGTCGGCGGTTCGAATCCCCATGATGGGGTGAGCTCCCATTGCTCAGTCCCTGCTCCTGCCAACCTAGCAGTTCGAAAGCACGTCAAAGTTCAAGTAGATAAATAGGTACCACTCCGGCGGGAAGGTAAACAGTGTTTCTGTGTGCTGCTCTGGTTTGCCAGAAGTGGATTAGTCATGCTGGCCACATGACCCAGAAGCTGTACGCTGGCTCCCTCAGCCAATAAAGCGAGATGAGCGCCGCAACCCCAGAGTCGGCCACAACTGGACCTAATGGTCAGGGGTCCCTTTACCTTTACCTACAGGATAAAGCGCCAAAACTATTGCATTCCATCAGAATGCCCCGTTAATGGTAACATGAATTCTTCACAAGGTATTTTTTTAAAAAAATAAATAAATACAAAACTACAGTCTCCGTCTAATTATGAAAACTCCTTCTGGGTTTTTGTTTTTTGCTTTTAAACCCATTTCAAACTTAACTTGTTAATTCACAACTACCCAGAGCTTCTCCTGAGATGGATTTCATCTCAGAACACCATTTCATGCTTCATTATCCTACACTGATAGGGACTTTAGGGGATCCATTACTCACTCAGAGTTTATTGTTGTTGTTGTTGTTCGTTACTGAAATGCCAAAAAAAGGAAAAGAAATAAGAAAAATATAATGTGTAAGGTTATTTCCCATTTCCAGAATAATTCTTGCCAGTGATTAAAACAAGCTAGATGATAAAACAGACTGCTTATTATTGGGGAATGTCTGATTTCCAGTTTAGACAGAGGGACTATTTTGCTCTTGTCCCACGCAAAGGTATTATTATTATCATTATTATTATTATTATTATTATTATTTACACAATGCTGATCTGGCTGGGTTTCCCCCGCCACTCTGGGCGGCTCCCAACAGAATATTAAAAACATGATAAAACATCAAACATTAAAAACTTCCCTAAACAGGGCTGCCTTCAGATGTCTTCTAAAAGTCCGATAGATGTTTATTTCTTTGACATCTGATGGGAGGGCGTTCCACAGGGCGGGTGCCACTACCAAGAAGGCCCTCTGCCTGGTTCCCTGTAACCTCACTTCAATGGGGTTGGAGACACTCCTTCAGGTATACTGGACCAAGGCCGTTTAGGGCTTTAAAGGTCAGCACCAACACTTTGAATTGTAGAGATAGATGGATCAGCCAAAGCCCAATTCCACATCAGTTCTGCATTCTGTCAGTCATAGGCCTGTTCTATCCTCTTTTTATGGATTTTTTAAAATATAATGAAGAATTGGCATATAAACCATGGATAGGCAAACTAAGCCCCAGGGGCCAGAACCGACCCAATCACCTTCTAAATCAGGCCCACGGACATTCCAGGAATCAGCATGTTTTTGCATGAGTAGAATGTGTGCTTCTTTTAAAATGCATCTCTGGGTTATTTGTGGGGCATAGGAATTCATTCATTTCATATATATATATAGTCCAGCCCCCCACAAGTTCTGAGGGAAAATGGACCAGCCCCCTGCTGAAAAAGTTTGCTCCTCCCTGATAAACGCTGCACTTTTTATGCATTCTTCCTTTAAAATATGCATTGTATTATTTTCAATGCATTTTCCATAAAATGCACATTTTATATGCACCCCCCCATAAAATTTAACACTTTGGCGCATATCATTTCTGAACTAAATCTGAATCACAAAATTCAAAGAAATGTCTAATCATGTTGTTACATTCTGATCTGTATAGAAAGCTAGGGTACCTGATTTAAGTCAGTTCACTTTAAAATGTGGTCCAAACAGTTCTTTCCTCCATTCCTACTATCCAGCTATTGTCAATCACACTGGACCAAAACTTAGATTCCATGAGTATGTGTTTGTGTGAGAGATGGATCCGGCCTGTCGTCATAGCTGGTCTAGCTGTTCTGCAGTGTCAGACCGTAAAAGCTTAAATAAATCCCTGATCCCACATAACTGTTATTCTAAAGCAGCAATGCTGCAGCAAGCAAAGGCACTAGCAGCTCAGTCAGCTGCTTGTGGCTTGAAAGCCAAACTGGATGTTTGTGACTGTTGCCATGGAAACAAAGGGGCAGTCCATTCTCCTTATTGAGCACAGGATGTGAGCTCAGTGGGTGTCATATGACCTGTACAGGATGTACATGGGTGGAGTTTGGAGTTTCTCTCTGTTTGTTGAAGAGAGCAGACATCTTTGACTGTATGACTGCTAAAGACAGGAATAAAAGCATGCAGTTAAATTTCTGTCTGAGTCTGATTCCCCTCCCTGGGGATATGCAGGGAGGAGGAGAAGCAGTTGGTGTGTTTTTCTCACAGCCTGAGGAAAATCGCCGGAACGGACCTCGTGTGTTTTTCCTGCCGGGAGTTGCCGGAGGGAGGTCAAAGGAATTCAGCCGGTGCCTGCAGATAGGCACATAGACAGATAGGCACATACCTCTGACCGAGCAGAATTCTAACAGTTGTAGCAGAGCTGATGGTTTCTACGATCCATGGAAGTCTGCATCAAGGAGTGGCAGAGCTACTCTATTCATCGCTCCATGGAGGCCTGAGGTGAGAAAGCTGATTCTCTGCAGCCAGAAGCTCACCAGAAGAAGCTGAAAGCCAAGCTACGGAGCCCAGGTATGAGATTTTCGGGCTTAAAAGTGTGCATGCAGATTGATTCATTCTCTGCTTCAAGGGAGCCGTGTTTTGGAAAAACAGCTCCGAGAGAGAAGAGCTCTGCATTCCAGACATTCCTGTCGTTTTTCCTGTCCAAGGAAAGGAATGCTGTTGCGTAGCAACCCAGGCCAGTTTCGAGATAAGGGCTATACAGTCAGGCTATGCCTCAGAGAGGCAAAAACAAAGTTTTTGTTTTGACTTAGGCCCAAAGGAACTCTTGAAAGGGACTTTGCAAGCGGCCAGTGTTATAGCTGCCAGGTGCACAAGAGTGTAAACAAGCCAGCTATTGGATTTTAGAGGCTTGCGTTTGAGAGTTAATGCAAGGACTCAAAATGGATGCTAAGAAGGGGGGAGGCCTGCCTTCTCCATCCCTCCTGACCAGTGACAATTATGCATCTTGGTCTATTAAGATGAAGGCCTTGCTGCAGAATCAGAGACTGTTTGGGGTGATTGAGAACCCCATCCCTGTTTTGGAGGTGAGGACTCAATTTAAAGATTTAGTGGATTTGCTGAAAAAAAACAATACTCCATTCAGATGGGAGTTCCCACAAGGGTTGTCCTTTAACTTCAAAGGGAAGAAAATCAAAATAAAAACAATTCAAGATAAGGAACACTTTTTGGAGAGAAACTTTGAGGATTTTCAAAAAGGAACTGTGACTGAGGGAGAAATACCAGATATTGCAAACTTATCATTTGGACTGAACCCAGCACCGACTGATCAGGAACAAGAACTTGGAGCGGTTGGTGGAAAAGACACCTAGTAACAAAAATGTCTCTGCAACTCCTGAGTTGGAACTGTAACGGCCTTAACCATCCCCGAAAAAGGACCCAAGTCTTTCATATACTAAAGAAAGAGCAACTGGACATAATATGTTTGCAAGAAACTCATATTGCCAGAATACATAGAAAACTCTTGATAAATAAAAGATTAGGACTGGAATTTATTTCCTCAGATAAAGTTAAGAAAAGAGGAGTCGTGATCTATGTTAAGGAAAAATGGGAACCAAAAATGATCTTTAAAGATGAACAAGGAAGGTTTCTGGCAGTGGAAATTCAAATACAAGGAGAAAAAATCTTGATTGTAGGAATTTATGCACCTAATGAGGGGAAGGCTGAATTCTTCAAGAAGTTGCATGAGACATTAACGGACTTTATGGACTATAAAATAATAATGATGGGCGATATGAATGGAGTCGTCTCCACAAATATGGATAAAGCTCAAAGACAAGTAATCTCTAAGGATGGGAGACTACCAAAGACCTTTTTTGAACTGACTGACACAATGGACTTGATTGACATTTGGAGAACAAGGAACCCTCTGGAAAGGGAGGGGACCTTCTTCTCTGAAGCAAAAATGACATGGACCAGGATTGACCAAATATGGATTTCCAGTAATCTGGCACCAAGGGTTAAAAATACAGAAATCTGCCCAAAAACCTGCTCTGATCATAATGCAGTAAAGATGGAAATGAAATTGACAACAGCTGGAACTTTCAGATGGAGAATGAATGACACCCTTTTTAGAGATGAAGAAATTTTAAAAAAGGCCCAAAAAACTCTGAAAGATTACTTTGAAATAAACCTTAGAACAGATCTGGAAAGAAGAATAATATGGGACGCAAGTAAGGCTGTCATGCGTGGTTTTCTAATTCAACAAAATTCGATAAAAAGGAAACAACAAAATGAGAAGAAAGAAAAAATCTGGAATCAGATGAAAGAAGGAGAAAAGAAACTGAGGTCAAAACCAAAATCCCAGGAGATTTTAAGAGAAATAAAATACTACCAGACCCAATACATGGAACTGATGAACCAAGAAATAGAATGGAAAATAAAACAAATGAGGCAAAAAACTTTTGAATCAGCAGACAAATGTGGGAAATTGCTGTCATGGCAATTGAAAAAGAGGCAAAAGTTGAATACTGTGACGTCCCTTGAAGTAGAGGGGAAATTTGTAAACAAACCAAATGAAATCAGTAATTGTTTCCAAAGTTTCTTCAAGAAATTATACGCACAAGGGCCGAAAGATGAACAAGAGATAGAAGAATTTATTAAAAAATATGGACTATCAAAGATCTCGGAAAAAAATAAAAGGACTTTAAACGAAAAAATTACGAACCAGGAAATTGAGGGTGCCATCCAGAATATGCAATTGGGAAAATCACCAGGGCCAGATGGACTGACGGCGAGATACTACAAAGCAATGAAGGAATGGTTAATACAACCATTGAAAGAAGTGTGTAATCAAATCTTGGAGGGAAAAAAGGCTCCCGAATCGTGGAAAGAAGCATTCATCTCACTTATACCGAAGACAGAAACTGAGAAACATCAAGTTAAGAACTACCGCCCTATATCACTCTTAAATGTGGATTATAAAATTTTTGCAGACATTTTAGCAAAAAGATTTAAAAAAGTGTTGGTAGAGGAGATTCAGAAAGACCAAACAGGCTTTCTCCCAGGGAGACATATGTCAGATAATGTAAGGAATATTATAGACATTTTGGAACTATTGGAGACTGATTTAAATAGAAAAGCAGTATTGATTTTTGTGGACGCGGAGAAAGCCTTTGACAATATTTCTTGGAGTTTTATGAGGAAGAATCTCCATGGGATGGGGGTAGGCCAAAGCTTTGAAAACGGTATAGGTGCAATATATTCAGAGCAAAAAGCTAAATTAATTGTGAATGGTGTAGTTATGGATGAAATCCCAATAGAAAAAGGGACACGACAGGGTTGCCCAATATCCCCTCTATTATTTATATCGGTCCTGGAGGTGTTGTTGAATATGATTAGAAGGGATCAGCTGGTTGAAGGAATACACCTCGGAGCTAAACAATATAAGTTAAGAGCATTTGCAGATGACCTAGTTCTGACATTACAACAGCCAGAAGTCAGTACAAAAAGAGTTTTAGAATTAATTGAAATATTTGGTCAAGTGGCTGGTTTTAAACTAAATAAGCAAAAGACAAAGGTACTGGAAAAAAATCTAACGATGGGGGAAAAAGATAGCTTTCAAAGGGAAACTGGTTTGGAGATAACAAAAAAGGTGAAATATCTGGGGGTGAATTTAACATCCAAAAATATGAACCTGTTTAAAGACAATTATGAGAAATGTTGGTTAGAAGTGAAGAAAGATCTTGACACATGGTCTAGATTGAGATTATCCTTGTTAGGCCGAATTGCTGTTATTAAGATGAATGTATTGCCGAGATTGTTGTTTCTGTTCCAGACATTGCAAATTATAGATAAGATGGATTGTTTCAAGAAGTGGCAGAAAGATATATCTAAATTTGTCTGGCAGGGCAAAAAACCCAGAATAAAATTTAAGATTCTAACTGATGCAAAAGAAAGGGGGGGTTTTGCGCTGCCGGACTTAAGACTTTATTATGAAGCAGCAGCTTTTTGCTGGTTGAAGCAATGGCTACTTCTTGAAGACACAGATATTTTAGACTTGGAAGGGTATGATAACAATTTTGGCTGGCATGCATATCTATGGTATGACAAGGCAAAGATATACAAAGGTTTTAAAAATCATATTGTCAGGAAAGCTTTATATAATGTTTGGAATCGATATAAGGATTTGTTGGAAAATAAAACACCCAGATGGTTGTCACCAATGGAAGCTAGAGCGGTAAAAAAACTTAACATGGACTCTAATTGGCCAAAATATAGTGAAATTATAGAATATGATGGCGAAAAAGTTAAATTACAGAGCTTTGAGAAATTAAAATCCAAAGTTCGAGACTGGTTACATTACTATCAGATAAATGAAACTTTTAAGCAGGACAAGAAACTAGGATTTCAGAAAGAGAGGTCAAAATTGGAAACAGAACTGTTAGAGACCAATACTAAGAATTTGTCTAAAATGTATAACTTGTTGCTGAAATGGAATACACAGGATGAAACAGTTAAATCAGCAATGATTAAATGGGCACAAGACTTAGGTCATGATATTATGTTTGCTGACTGGGAACAGTTATGGACCACAGGACTTAAATTTACGGCATGTAGTGCCTTGAAAGAAAACATAATGAAAATGATCTATAGATGGTACATGACTCCAGTCAAGCTTGCAAAGATATATCATTTGCCCAGTAACAAATGCTGGAAATGTAATGAATGTGAAGGAACTTTTTATCATCTTTGGTGGACCTGCCCAAGGGTTAAAGCCTACTGGGAAATGATCTATAATGAAATTAAGAAAGTCCTTAAGTGGACATTTGTAAAAAAACCGGAGGCTTTTCTCTTGGGCATGGTCGGCCAATTGGTACCAAAAAAAGATAAGATCTTTTTCATGTATGCAACTACAGCAGCAAGAATACTCCTAGCAAAGTATTGGAAGATGCAAGAACTACCTACTCTGGAAGAATGGCAGACGAAGGTGACTGAATTTATGGGACTGGCAGAGATGACCGGCAGAATCCGTGATCAGAGGAAGGAGACGGTGGAAGAGGACTGGAAAAAATTTAAATCATATCTTAAGAACTGTTGCAAAATTTCGGACTGATAAAATGTCAAGGGTTAAGAAATAGAGAATTATAGTTGGAAATATTTAAGTTAGGAAAATCATGAAGGAAATCAAATTTTGAAAAGGAATGAAGGATTGCTAAAAATTTTGGACACAGGGGTGCAGTGAAGGGGAGGCATGGGGAAGTCATGTATTGTTTGTTTGTTTGTTTAATTTTGTGTTTTTTGTTTTATGAAAATTAATAAAAATTATTTCAAAAAAAAAAGAGAACCCCATCCCTGCAGCACCAACGCGTGCTTGGGAGTCACAGGATGTGAAGGCCAGAACTGCTATAATTCTGTGCGTGTCAGACTCGCAGCTTATCCATATACAGGATTTACAGCACGCGAGAGATGTTTGGGACACGCTGAGAAGGACACATCAGAGAGATGCAGGTTCTTCAGCGTTGCTGTATTTTGAGAAGCTGACCAACCTGAGGCTTGCGCCTGATGGAGATGTTCAAGCGCACCTGACGGAAATGAAATTTCTGCGTCAACAGATGGTGGAATGCAATTTCCGTCTGGATGAGGAAGTGTTTTGCTTCATGGTGATCAACAGTATGAATCGGACTTACAAAACGGTTGCCAGTCAGCTGGGGTCCCTCCCAGCGCAAGATTTAACGTCGGACAGGGTCTTTGCCGTGGTTCTTTGTGAACATGACAGACTTGCTGCCCTGGAAGTCAAGGACAGGGGGAGACAAGAACGGAATTCTGACACCCCCACTGCTGTAGCTACTGGAGGAGACGCTGTAGCTTTGAACGTTGTCCAATGCTTCAATTGTGGACAGACTGGGCATCTTCAGCGGTACTGCAAGAAGCCATGTCAGAACAAAGGAGCCAAGGGAAGCTCCGCAAAGTCTGAGGCATCAGGCAAAAGTCATACCATCTCAAAGGCGAAGCCTGCAAAAGCTTTGATGTCAAAAGGAACCAAGCCAGAAGTGGAGAACGCTTTTGTCATTGACACTGGGTGTACATTTCACATGACCCATCGTAGGGATTTGTTTTCGTCGTTTAAGAAGCAAAGCTTCGCTGTACAACAAGCCAACGGTCAAGAGCTGGAAGCCACCGGAATTGGGACTGTGTATCTTAAAAGTCTGAACTTGACTATAAACAATGTTTATTTGGTTCCAGAGTTGAAGTACAATCTGCTCAGCGTTTCGCAGATTGCCAAGAAGGGACTAAAACTGTCCTATGATGATCAACAATGCGAGATCTACAAAGATGGAGAGTTGTATCTTTCTGCCAAGGAGAAAGATGGACTGTATTTGTTGACTTTTGCTCAAAGTGATTACATGAATTGTAATTCTAACATGATCTCTTTTGCAGGTGTATCCAAGCAGAACGCCAAGCAGGTCACCTCGAGGGTTGACAAGGCATTTCAGCGGGTGTATGCTGATGTGATTGGTCCTCTAGCACCTTCTAGAGGCAATGCAAAATATTACCTAATATGTGTTGATTCTTTCACAGGTTTTGTCTGGATTTATCTTTTGGAGAGACCGAAAGAAGCCTTAGAAAGGTTTAAAGAGTTTTGTGACAAGGTTAAAAATATGCATGATGCTGACATAGATTGTCTTTGCACAGATGAGAAGCCAATTTTTCTCTTACAGGATTTCCAGAGGTTCCTGAAGAAGAAAGGGATAAGACACAAAATTGCAGCTTCCGAAGAAGCTTGGAACAGATGTGTCTGTGTTAGGGTGAACAAAGAAATGCAAAAGGGAATGGAAGCGCAATTGCTTAGTTCACATCTGCCACATGAGTACTGGGCTGAGTCGCTAACGTCATTTTGTAATACGTGGTTGAGAAAGTTTTCAAAAGAGTTGGGAAGTTCTCCTTTTGAGAAACTGTTCCGCAGAAAATCTTCTGTTGCCCATTTCAAGGTTTTTGGGTCTCATGTGAGAACAGAAGCTCCGGGTGGAGTAAAGAATGCCAGAGGCATTTTTGTGGGTTATGAAAAGGGTCTCTACAGAGTAATTTTGTCTGAATCCGGTCAGGTGATTCTCACAAAATTTCTAGAGAGTGCTCCTGAACAGGAGAGAGTGATTGTTCAAACATTTCCCACAGGAGATGATGATGATTCTGATGATGATGATGATGTTGATTTTATTGAATTCAGTAGTACTGATGATGACAGCGATAGCTCAGACAGCTCAGTTGTCACAGTCATTGAGAGGAAATCTCACATTACGACTAGACCCTCAGAAGAGGAGGATGAACCACTGTTTACAATTGGTACTGGTTCTCCAAAGAGTCCAAAGGCTGAACCAGAAAGCAGAGAAGAGCAGCACCTCTTACGTAGGTCTGAGAGAGCAACGAAGGGTGTGCCACCCAAGAGGTATTCAAAAGAGTTTGCCAACCAAGCTATTGCATGTGTTGCTGTTGTAAACGACCAAGGTCAAATTGAAGCTGTGTCTGAGTCAGAGACAAAGGCACAACAGAGAGTTGTTAACCAAGGTAATGCAGAAGCACTCATTCCTTGGAAGTCACACAACCAGAGAGGTACATTGGTGAAACCAGTGGCGGGTAGTTCCAAGGGTGGAACTGAAACAACAGGGGAGTGTTATACATATAACAACTGTTTGTTTTCTTCTCTGGATGACGCTTTGCTCGCAGCACGCATTGATACTTTAGGGGGAGTATGTTATTCTAAAGCAGCAATGCTGCAGCAAGCAAAGGCACTAGCAGCTCAGTCAGCTGCTTGTGGCTGCAAAGCCAAACTGGATGTTTGTGACTGTTGCCATGGAAACAAAGGGGCAGTCCATTCTCCTTATTGAGCACAGGATGTGAGCTCAGTGGGTGTCATATGTCCTGTACAGGATGTACATGGGTGGAGTTTGGAGTTTCTCTCTGTTTGTTGAAGAGAGCAGACATCTTTGACTGTATGACTGCTAAAGACAGGAATAAAAGCATGTAGTTAAATTTCTGTCTGAGTCTGATTCCCCTCCCTGGGGATATGCAGGGAGGAGGAGAAGCAGTTGGTGTGTTTTTCTCACAGCCTGAGGAAAATCGCCGGAACGGACCTCGTGTGTTTTTCCTGCCGGGAGTCGCCGGAGGGAGGTCAAAGGAATTCAGCCGGTGCCTGCAGATAGGCACATAGACAGATAGGCACATACCTCTGACCGAGCAGAATTCTAACAATAACCCATGGCTGTGTCTGGTGAGAGTGTGCACTTATACACACTAACAGTGTGATATTATACATGCCCCCTCACAGAGCTACAATTCCCAGAGTTCCTTAGAAAGAAGGATGGATTTTTAAGTCACTCTGGAAATTGTAGCTCCATGAGGGGAATGGGGATCCTAACAATTCTCAGCTCCCTTAACAAACTATAGTTCTTATGACTGGAAGCCATGATAGTTGAAAGTGGTATGATACTGCTTTAAAAATATAGTGCAGATGGGGGCCTCAGACATGCTACTGTTATTTCAACCACAGCCCACGCGAATTTAAAGTATGAGGTTACTGACGCTTCCCACCTTAAATGATTGTTCTAAGGAGTAATGAGATAATGTATGCTAATGACTTGAAATTAGGGATGGGAATGAACATTCTTTGCAGTGATGTTCAACTGTTCAAATGAGCATAGAGGCGGCCTCCCACATCAAACCCACTCATGCTCCACTGTGTCATTCATCATCTGCTATCCTTTCCTTCGCCAGAAAGGGGTAAGGAAAAGGGAGGAAGTGTTGAAGAGCTCTGATGAGGAGAAGGAAAACAGAAGAGGCCTATTCTCTGAGCATCTTTTCCTTGGGTGGAATCTAGACACATGTTAAAAAAACATTGTGAAAATGCTTTTTTAAAAAACATTTTGAAAAATATATTGAATTTGCCATAAGCTCACCATTGCCATCTAGTGTCACATTTGTATAATGCAATTTACAACACACTTAAAATGTTTTAAAGGTAAAGGGATCCCGACAATTAAATCCAGTTATGAATGACTCTGGGGTTGCGGCGCTCATCTCGCTTTACAGGCCAAGGGAGCTGGCATTTGTCCGCTTCTGCAGACAGTTTTTCTGGGTCATGTGGCCAGCATGATTAAGCCGCTTCTGGCAAAACCAGAGCAGAGCACGGAAACACCATTTACCTTCCCGCCAGAGCGGTACCTATTTATCTACTTGCACTGTGTGCTTTCAAACTGCTAGGTTGGCAGGAGCTGGGACCGAACAACGGGAGCTTATCCCGTTGTGGGGATTCGAACCACTGACCTTTTGATCAGCAAGCCCAAGCGGCAGCATCACCCACAGCACCACCCATGTCCCTTAAAATGTTTTATTTGCAGCTGTATAGCTGAGTCCTTGGATTACAAATCCCATGGTCCCTGACAGGAATGAAATATTCCGAGCATTCAGCATTGGAACGGGGCTCTAATTTGCTTGGGCTATTTAAGAAGAGGCTGGACAGCCATCTGTCAGGCATGCTGCCATTGCATCTGGAACTGTAGAACCGGCTGTATGTAACGAACAAAGGGCTGACTCAGATATCCTTCCGGTTTTATGACTTTCTGATCATTTCCAGCCACGGAATGGCAGTTAACAAATGTACTCATGGACAGCTGACACCACATCTCACCTGTTCCTGCAGCCCTGAAACACGACACTAGCCACAGATTAGCCTGTATCAGTGATTCTCCATCACCTGTGGCCCTCCAGGTGTTGTTCAGCTCTAATTCCCATCAACCCCAGACACTTGGTCAAGGATGATGAGAGTCCAACAACATTTGAAGGGCCACAGGTTCCACACCCCTGGTTTACACCAGTTTTGGTGGACTGGATCCGGCTAGGAGGCCAGATCATGACCTCCCCCAGACTCATAGGCCAAGTTTGCCAGGTGGGCAGGGTTGCTCACCTGCAAATTAACTGACTCACAATAACATTGGATGACCCATTTTGGCCTGCATGGTTTGAAATTAAACCGTGTGGACAAAGGCACAGCCTGCCAAATGCCAGTGATCAGCTGGTTGTTGGAGCTCAAGAAGTCCCCTGCACAGAGCTTTGCCCAGTTATTTGCAGATGTTGCCAATCAGTTGGCTGGCGGGGCCTGCAAAACCCCCTTTCAGATGAGCTGTGTCTTTATGTGCCCCACTCCAAGATGTCAGGAGTAAGGCACAGGTGCTGGACTAGACCGAAGTAGATTCCCCGGGCTCATGGGGGGAGTGGTTGAACCAGATTAGGCCCAGGGCTTCCTCGTTGTTGATCTACATGAAACTTGGGATCTCTTCTTTGGCTTGTGCTTGAAGGCATTTAAAATAACATTGCTTTAATACTTTTAAAAAACATTATCCCTGGTAGAGCTCTTTGGGGTCATAAATTGCTCAGAGATCAGGGAGTAAAGAGATTCCCATTGATGTCAGCAAGGGTTCTGTATCAATAGATCATCATCTCTGGCCAAAAGGGATAATGGGATGCTGCTGTGAGAAATCATTACATCTCTTTCACAACAGGCCTGTTAGGAGCAGCCCAGAGTTAAGATAATCAAGCCCTGGTTAACATTACGGTACTCCAACTTCATTCTACAAGAGCAGGCTCTGTCACAAGAGTCAGTTAGCCAAGATTTAGTTTTCAACAGGGCCATCTGACAAAAAGAGACCTACCCCATAAATTGCACCGGTGTACCTTAGTATGAAATGGTTCCAAATTAACTACTATTCCTTCCATGATATATGTGTTATTTTCCACTGTAAACAAAATGGGGATTCACCTACTGCAAACAACCCAGGCAGCAAAGATAATGGATGGATGTGTTTGGGCTGGCTTGTTCACTCAGGCCCTTCAGTAATGAATATAGCAGATGCTGCCAGCTGTTCATGGAATGACCTTCTTCTTCTTCTTCTTCTTCTTCTTCTTCTTCTTCTTCTTCTTCTTCTTCTAGGACCCTCGTACCTACGGGAGCGCCTCTCCTGGTATGCCCCACGGAGGACCTTAAGGTCCATAAATAGCAACACCCTAGAGGTCCCGGGCCCTAAGGAAGTTAGATTAGCCTCATCCAGAGCCAGGGCCTTTTCAACACTGGCTCCAGCCTGGTGGAACGCTCTGTCTCATGAGACCAGGGCCCTGCAGGATCTGATTTCTTTCCACAGGGCCTGTAAGACAGAGTTGTTCTGCCTGGCCTTTGGCTTAGAATCAGTTTGATTCCCTCCCCCTTTCTTTTTTCCTTTCTCCTCCTGTGAAGAGGCTGCATCTTAATGTTTTAATGTAGTATTTTAATCTTGTTTTTTAAATTGTATTTTAATCAATTTGTTTTTATTATTGGTTGTTAGCCGCCCTGAGCCCAGTCTTGGCTGGGGAGGGCGGGGTATAAATAAAATTTCTTCTTCTTCTTCTTCTTCTTCTTCTCCTCCTCCTCCTCCTTTGTCAATCACTTGTAGCCGAGTAAGATTGTCTTCCACAAACACAGTTTTAACTATGAGTCCGTAAGTGACCGTGGAGACTAATTCTGGATCCACACGTCCTTCCACAGTGGGGACATTGGCTTCCAGGCAGAACCAGTGTTGGAGACTGTATGCCTTTGAATGCCAATTGCTGGGAATGGCAGGTGGGGATCATGCAGCCCCTCCAAGTGTCCCTATTTTCCAGGGATAGTCCCAGATTTACAGAAGCCGTCCTGGTTTCTGATTTGATCCTGGAATGCCCTGCTTTCCCTTAGGACATCCCTATTTTCATCGGAGAAATGTTGGAGACAGGAGATCAGTAACAGTACAATTACTGCACTCTGAAGTGGTTCTGGCCAACAACAGTTTTACAGCAAAGACATTGGCCAGTCAGTAGAGCATGAGACTCTTAATCTCAGAGTATGCGTTTGAGTCCCATATTGGATAAAAGATTCCTGCATATCAGGGGGTTGGACTAGATGCCCCTCGTGGTCCCTTTCAGCTCTACAATTCTATGATTCTACCAACTCAGCTGCTGTTTGTATTAATATGGCCCAAAACTGGCTGCCTTGAAATTATGTAGAGCAATATACATGCACTCAAAATCTTTAAACATGAAAAACATGGATGTTGGCTTTCCCTGCATCGTGGTTCAAGGACAGGAGGTGGAAGCTTCAAAGTCAGGGGAGGGGCCTAATATTCCCCTTTGAATTGGTAACAGATTGTGGATGCATTCGACACCGGAGCAAATGCAGCCCTGCAAAAGTTATGGCAATGCTACAACAGTCAGAAATTACCATCTGTCAGATCTCCGCTCCTGCAAATTAATTGGAGGGCAAATATCACTCTGTGGCAAATTTTATGATACAGTGATGTGTGAGATGTTTGAGCTGTTTTCCTGAATCCTAATTTCAGTGGTGCCAAGCTCAGAAATGGTCCCTCACTACTTTTCTTCTACCCTAACAGAAAGGAAATGCGTTTCACAAAGAGCAGAGAGCTGAAAACCACATTTCAGATTAGAACCATTTCAGATTTCATCCCTGCCTGGAGATTCCAGCGGTTCAAACTATGATCATCTGTAGGCATCATAAGATGTTGTGCCACTCTATGGCTCTTACCCATATTTTTGCATGTCTCTTTCATCTATATGGATCTGACCAGTCTTCAATTCGGGGACATGTTTCCCCTTTATGAAACCTACAATTTGAGTGTGGATGCTCTTGAGGTGACGGGGGGTGGTGCTGTAGTCTAAACCACTGAGCCTAGGGCTTCCCAATTGGAAGGTCAGCAGTTCGAATGCCCGCAACGGGGTGAGCTCCCATTGCTCGGTCCCAGCTCTTGCAAGCCTAGCAGTTCAAAAGTACATCACAGTGCAAGTAGATAAATAGGTACAGCTCTGGCGGGAAGGTAAACAGTGTTTCCGTCCTCTGCTCTGGTTTCGCCAGAAGTGGCTTAGTCATGCTGGCCACATGACCCAGAAAAACTGTCTGCAGATAAATGTTGGCTCTCTCAGCCAGTAAAGTGAGATGAGCGCCGCAACCCCAAGGTCGTTTGTGACTGGACTTAACTGTCAGGGGTCCTTTACCTTTCCCTTTACTCTTGAGGTAGTCAGAGGTAAGGTTTGCAGCAGATGCTCTGTTGGTGTGCATCAGCTCTTCCAACTTAGCTGCTGAGCAACTTCTTTCACACTTAAATGCTTCTGCTGCATATCATGGTTTACCGTACTTCTATTCCCAAAGACAGCAGGAGGAAGAGTCAGCCATTGAATTGCCCAGCCCAGCCTAGCCATAGAAAACAAGCAAATCAATGTGCATTTCTATGCAGGATCAAGGGCCCAGTCAAACACTGTGCATGCACAACTAGAGACTGAGGAAGAATCCATTTTAAATGAATTTATACATGGAATCTGGTGGTTCTGACTCAGCTGAGCATCACTTACCTGAGCATGGAGCACCTGCTTATATCTAAGTATCTCATGCATTTTATGTTTTTTAAAAAAGCAAAAGCAAAAATAATAATGACAATTTCTATGCAAAATTATACACAAAATACACATACTATACACATAAAACATATGTCTTATGTCTTTTAGTCATTTAGTCATGTCCGACTCTTCGTGACCCCATAGACCAGAGCACGCCAGGCATTCCTGTCTTCCACTGCCTCCTGCAGCTTGGTCAACCGCATATTGGTAGCTTCGAGAACACTGTCCAACCATCTCATCCTCTGTCGTCCCCTTTTCCTTGTGCCCTCCATCTTTCCCAACATCAGGGCCTTTTCCAGGGTGTCTTCTCTTCTCATGAGGTTCTTGCAGTCCACGGGACTCTCAAGAGTCTCCTCCAGCACCATAATTCAAAACAATTCCTCAGCAACCAGCCTTCTTTATGGTCCAGCTCTCACTTCAACCCTGGCGATCAATGGGGTGACAGATGTCGCAGCCAGATCGCCCTCACATGACCGTAATAAATTCATTCATTCATTCATTCATTCAGCTCTCACTTCCATACATCATTACTGGGGAAACCATAGCTTTCACTATACGGACCTTTGTCGACAAGGTGATATCTCTGCTTTTTAAGATGCTGTCTAGGTTTGTCATCGCTTTTCTCCCAAGAAGCAGGCGTCTTTTAATTTCATGACTGCTGTCACCATCTGCAGTGATCATAAAACGTATAAAAGAGCCGAATTCTATGCAGTATAACATATATGCATTTTACACAGCTATATGTGCTATTATGTGAACTGTTTATGTGCTGATTACTTCATAATCATAATTGTTAGCCTTTTTATTTTTTATTACTTGTTTTGTAAATCACTTTGGGACTTCCATTAGTTATGGAAAGTGGTAAACAAATTTAATAAAGTAAAATTATCATATATATCATATCATATTATTATTGCTGGTTACTGTACTGCAGTGCTTATAATAATGCACATAATATAAGAGAATCACTTGTATTTTTTAGCAGAACCAATTTTAAAAATGGCTCGCTTCTCCTCAAGATTGAAGAGTGAGATGGGAATTAGAAATTGACGTTTTCAGTAAATGCCACACCTATGAACTGCAGTCAAAGCTACATGGATATAACTTCCCATATCACAGACATCTCAGGTATCAAAGGTCAGGATAAAGAGTCTTCATTATTTGCCTAAAGCTGTATAGTGAATTTGCCAGATGTATCTCAGTGGGGAAGGAATTCCATAATTTAGGGGCTGCTACAGAGAAGGCCCTCACTCTGGCTGCCACCCCCAAACTTCTGAGGGTGAAGGAAGTACCAAGAGGGGCCCCTGTTGTACTGACGAAAGAAGAATGGCAGACAAAATTAACAGACTATTCAGAATTGGATAAAATGACAGGAAGGATTTGAAACCTGAGGGACCAGAGATTTACAGAAGATTGGAAGAAATATACGAATTATGTGAAGAGCAACTGTAATCAACAAATTATGCTAGTAGGACTATAAGAAGTTCTGTAAGGAGAAATATATGAAATATTGCAAAGAAGAGAAAGAAGAGACTTATTAGTTATGATATTTAAATGTAATAGTGAAAGTAAGAAATGTAAATTAAATGAAAAGATTGGAAAATTTTCAGATGTGATTGACGGAAGTCAAATTGTATAAAATATAAAAGTATGTTTAATAATTGTTGAAAATGATACGTTAAAAAACTAATTATATATGGGGGGGCTGTTGATCTTAATACATGGAAGAGTCTTCAGGGAAGAACTTGTGAGGGCTTCGAATATCAGTGAGAGCACATTGACATCTACTCTACATTATTAACATTTTAAGAAGGACAAAAGGGAAATGTCAGAACAACCTTCCTGCATTTGTTTTGAAATAGGTCAGTTCAGACTAGGTTAACCGCGGAGGGTGGTATTCAAGTAAAGTCGTACCTTGGTTCTCGAACAGAATCCATTCCGGAAGTCTGCTCGACTTCCAAAAATGTTCGAAAACCAAGGCATGGCTTCCGATTGGCTGCTGGAGCTTCTTGCACTCAATCGGAAGCCACAGAAGCCGCACTGGACGTTTGGCTTCCGAAAAACGTTCACAGACTAGAACACTCACTTCTGGGTTTGTGGTATTCGGGAGCCAAAACGTTTGAGTCACAAGGCATTCGAGAACCAAGGCACGACTGTAAGTTGTGCTCAAGTTCAGACCCATTGAAATTAATGGACCCAACTTATTCATGTTTATTCCATTCAGTGGCTCTACTCTGAGGAAAACCTCATTGAAGACCACCCAGGCTATTTCCCATGCTCCATTTCTGTGCATCTAAAGAGGACTCCATTGAGAAACGTGTGTGGGCCAAAACAGATCCATTTGGAATTGTTTCAGATTCCAGAGGGGTCCACTTCTGTTATGTACTGAGTAGAATAGGATCCAAAATGCAGCAGTCTGATTGGCCCTAGAACAATAGGATCCAAAATGCAGCAGTCTGATTGGCCCTAGAACAATAGGATCCAGAATGCAGCAGTCTGATTGGTCCACAGGAGCCACCCAATCCACCTCCAGGTGGAAGTGAATCCGCACCCTGATTGGCCTACAGGTGAATCCCGGACTTAGCCAATCAGGTGGGGCCCATCGTGTAAATAATGTATATAAAGCAGACATTCTGGGGGAACTTCCACTCCTCCTCAACACTATGAGCTGAATAAAGAGCATGAAATCCACTCTCGACTCCGAGTATATTTCAACTTCTTATGCAGAATGGTTCTGGGAGGAGAAGATGCCAGAAACTTCAGTATCTGGAAATAAGATCCAGTTCCATCCCACCCACATTTCCAATTTGTGTATGTTTGCTTCCAAACCTTCACTTGTCATCATATGCTCTTGAATGATGCCATCACTGTGAAGTCCAAAGTGGTGTGTGTATGTGCACGCACACATGTGTACATATATCCAAATGAAAAATGGAAGCAACTTTTCTTTTTCACCGTTTCCCCCTTATCAGAAATTCACTGAGGCTTATCTTGCCGAATATATTCCGTGATCTCAGCTATTCATTAAAAGTAATAGAACAGAGAAATAACTTTGCTACAAAGCCGCTCCAACATCTTTTGTTTAGATTCTTCAATAAATCATATTGTCAGGGGTTACTTTATTTTACTATTGTGTCACTGTAAAAGGAATGAACTGTATTTTGGAGAGGGAGGGGAGGAACATTCACACTTAAGCTGTGCTCTGCTACGTTTAATACCACGACAATTCAAGCTGTAATTTACTCCTCGGAACAGGTCATGAAGTGTGCAGAGCGGTTTCACATTTCCTCTTTGATCCACTGCCTTTTATAAAATACAGAAACATTCTAAATAGTCCCCAAGGGCTGAAATTTCATTGGTGAGGGGAGAGGAGGGTATGGTGTTTAACTATGAGTCATAATACATAAATTGCCCATCCATCTAGAAAGCTCCCACATCACTCATTGCATCTTGTTTACATTAGTCTGGCCATATGGTGGACTAATCATTGGCCACAGCGGACTAACTGAGAAATAATAAGGTTAATCATATTATCATAGGTAAGAGAGGAGATAGCTATGCCCCAGGAGCAGCAAGGATTACCGTCAGGGTTGCTGTAAGATTATACGATCACTTTGTAGCAGCCCATAAGGGATTGTCATAGACGGTTACCTCATTCCGGTACAATTTGGTGTGTTAAAGCCGTATGTCAGAACTGGTTGGATGGAAAGAGATGAGTGGCTGCATATTGTTAAAAGAGAATTATATGAAAATGATGTATCGACGGTACATTCGCCTGTAAAAATGACAAAAAATGTATAGAACAGGCGCTAACAAATGTTGGAAGTGTAAAGAGAAGGAAGGCACGTTTTATCACATGTGGTGGAATTGTAACATAATTAAAAATTTCAGGGAAATGATTTATAATGAAATGAAATGAATGTTTAAGATAACTTTTGTTAAAACCAGAAGCCTTTCTGCTAAGCATAATAGATCGAGACTTGCCAGAAGATCAGAAGAAACTATTTATGTATGCCACAACAGTGGCTAGGAAACTACTAGCCCCAAAATGGAAAGACGGCAAGATACCAACTAAAGAAGAATGGCAAGAAAAACTGATGGACTATGCGGAAATGGCGAAGTTAACGGGGGAACTTAGAGATAAAGACAATAGAGACTTCAAAAAAGACTGGGAACCATTCATGTTGTATTTACAGAAACATTGTAAAGAAGTGGACTCACTAGCAGGCTTTGAGTAAACACAACTAACAAAATGAACATAGATTATATCATATAGATGTAAAATTTGGAAAATAATAAAGTGTAACAGGCAATTTGAAAATAATTATGATATAAAAAGGATAAGGATGCAATAATGTTTAAACTAAAGAATGCAATATTAAGATATAATAAAACAGGCAGGAGAAGTTAATATGTAAAGAACCAGAAGAGGGAAGTTGAGGGAAGTCATGGGGGGGGGGGAGAATAGGGGAATTGTATTTTTTCTTTTTCATTGAAGATAATGTTATTGTATGGAATATAAAATTGTGAAACTTAATAATAATAAAAAAATTAAAGCTGAATGCAACAGCAAGTCGAAAAGGAAAAGAAAGAAAGAACAAGATGCGCGGCTCATCAAACTCTTCAGAACATTAAAGTGGCAGACTTTCTGTGGGAAGAACTGGGTTCAAATATCCATTGAGTCTTGAAGCTTATGGGGTGACTGTCAAGTTACCTCCTCTCCGTATTATGGACTGAGGCTGGGTTCTGCTAGTTTGACAAAATGCTAAGAGAGCGAGATGGTGGAACATTGAGAACAGACATGCACACAAAGATGTTTATTATCTCGAACGCCTGATTTAAATGGCATGAGAATGAAAAGAACTTTTTTCCTGAGTCCTTACCACTTTTCTCTTTCTGGTGGTTGTCAGGTGCCTGGGGCCTTAATTCATCCTTAACATTAACTACCAGACCTGAAAAGACATCAGGCAGTAATTGTGCTCCAGAGGCATTAAAGAGGCAGTGTCAAGTGTTATTTAAAATAAAATTTAAAATAACTGCATGAAGATTAGACTGAACGGTGAAGAGACAATGACCCTATTCAGGTGTTCAGTTCTTCCATCTAATTATAGTTGTGTGAGGGAATGTTAAGGAATTGTGTGAGAGAACCTCCTTCCTTGGAGGTTGGTTGGGTGACCATCTGTCATGGATGCTTTCGTTGAGATTCCTGCATTGCAGGTGGTTGGACCTGATGACCCGGGAGCCCTTCCAACTCTAGGATTCTATAATTCTATGAATGCAGGAGCATTCTGGCTGCTCCTACTGGCTCCACTACATCCTTAGGCCCAACCCAGTGGTCCTGTTTGCATTGGAAGTCAAAGATCTGCACAGAGGAGCTGGACTCATATAGACTCCCAGAACTTATCCCCTTTTCAGCCTCCTTCCCAGCTCAATGGCTTCTAGCCATGATGGCTATGCTCTGCCTCCACAGTCAGAGGCAGTTAGCTTCTGAAAACTAGTTGCTGGGAACCACAGGAGGAGAGAGGGGTCTTGTGCTCAAGCACTGCTTGTGGGAACAGGGCACTGGATTAGATGGTGTTGAAGTAAGGGTAGCGCAATCACAGCTAAGAAGCTCAAATCATATGTATGACTGACGCCCATCTTTGGAAATTAAACCAATGTCCAGACTTTAACATTCCAAAATTTTACTTGCAGAAACTTAGAGTTATAGATGAGTTAAAACATAATATTTACTGTCACATGCTTCTCCAAGCATGGGTTTATAGTCTCTTCTTCTAACTTCCAAACCACTGTATTTTTCTCTCTTTCCAGAGCTCAGCCTTCTGTATTTCAGTTCCACTTTTACCTTCTGCATCTTTGCTCTGTTCCTTTCAAGCAGAGAAGCAGCACTCGATTCAACTTAGCAGTGTTCACAGTGGGTTCTAAAAACGCAGTCATCTTGCCTCACATAAAATGGAGACTCTCCTTCACTTCCCATGTGACCAACATTAGCCAATCACATTAGAACTACTAGAGCACTCTCTAGAATTCAGTTACCAACCAATCAATTTTAAACTCATAGTAATGCACACAAGCACTTACAATTTCAGTGAATTAGATTAATTCAGTGAATTAATAGATGTGCCATTGGCTTGGTCCATCAGGGCTCTTCTTATCTCCTCCACTATGCTGCAGAATTTTGGTCCTCTCCTTTGGAAGGTGTCGTCTTCTAATCCCAGTTCCAATTCAGTTCCCTCACTGGTTTAAAGCAAGGGGTGGGGGAAGCTCTTTAAGATAAAGGACAGCATTTATTCGGGGATAAACTTTCAGAGGTGTGTGCATGTCAGCAGTGGGTGGGGCCAGAGGCAACAGCTGTAACTCATTCCGCTACATTCTAGACACACAAAATCCAGAGGTGTTCAAGAATGCAATGGTGAAGCAATAAAACTCTGCATATGCCCAGAGGCACTCTTATCTGAAAACAGATATAATTTCTGAGTAAACCCAAACTCCTTCTCTCTCTCTCTCTCTCTCTCTCTCTCTCTCTCTCTCTCTCACACACACACACACACACACACACATATATATATATATATATATATATATATATATATATATATATATAATTAACTAAGCTTCTCCCTTTACTTTAATAGAATGGGGCAGGTACCCATGTAACTCCTGAGTTTAGAGAAGCATCACAAAGCCGCTTCTTCCCTCGCCTCTCCCACCCTCCGCATAAAAATCTCGCTCTCCGAAAGAAGAATGTTAGCATATGATTTGAGAAAGCCAATAACTGACTGAACCAAGTTCAGCATAATGTGATCATTTATACTTTTGGCTCGTTCGCCGGGATTGAAGTTATTTTACTCCCACAGGGGCAACACTCTATTTTAAGTGCCCATTAACTAATCCTAAACAGCGGCGGGGAAAACCAGAGGAAGCGTATGTGTCAGCCCCATGAATACCAAGCAAAATCATGACGCTTGCTGCTGAATACCAAATGAATGCCATTCTGAAAGGGACACTTGACGTGATGGGGAGGGGAGAGGGGAGAGTCACTGAAATAAGTAGCTATTCACAAAGTACCAGTATTCCCTGGCAGAAAGCCTTTGATGTTGTACCACTGTATTTAACAGCTAGGTCGGCATTTTCACCCCGGTTCCTATTACCCCTCCTTCTCCAGCATCTTGTATAACTGGGTTTGGGGAGGTGTTCTTTTTTTAAAAAAAAAAACACCACTGGTACATAATTGGGAGAAGTGCATTCACAGGCTGGCAGAAATTCATAATGCTGATGGGAAATGTTCTATAACAGGTTATTTTTGAGCAAACTGGCTAGCAATGTCTGGAAGCATTTATGATTAACTTACTATATAGTAAAGGGGAAAGTCATCATGCTGCAGGGGCCTCCATTCTCACATAAATGGTCAAGGCCAGAAAGCAACATTGAAGGAGGGTGCTCAGACCCCCTGGTACTTCTGCAGGGGACCATTTTGTGCCCAAATTTATTTAACATCTGTGTGAAGCTGCTGGGAGCGATCATTCAGAGTTCTGGGGCACAGTACCATTAATACGCTGGCAGCATGCAGGTCTATTTCTCCAAAACGTGTGAATCAAGAGGAGCTGTGTAAGAATTGGACCTTGGGCCTTAGTACAGTGGAGGACTGGATGAGGGTCAGTCTAACCTTAAGTACAGTTCTCCACATTGCACCATTTTTTAAAAAAGGACATGCTTATTAAAAATTCGATGTAGGAGTGCAAATATCCAGAGATGTAGTGATCAGGTGAGATTGCTATGAGGAATTATAACAAATATAGAGTAAGCCATCTGTGTCAGCAATGAAAGCATTGCGTTGACTGGGTTTAAACTATTTTGATATGATTCTTGATCAATCTACACCTCTGCATCTCTGGCCATTTCCTCTACTGTCCATCTCTCTTGCCTGAAAAGTCACGTACACAGCCCAGTTGCTTAGACAGGCAGGATCCTGGGCCACAAAGATAGTGGGCAAGTTTCCTCGATGTAGCTTTTCTCATATATTTATCTTAGGATGTTAATCTTAGGGCCAGGAAACAGGTTTCACATTAAGGTGATAATGGTCACTGTCCTCCTGCCCATCCTTCTTATCATGTGTACTGATTGTTTATGATCTCCGGGGTTGCTGTATTCGCTCCTTTGTAGTATTCATTCATTTACCCAAAAGTATGTATGCCTAACTAGTGTTTATAGTTTAACTTTGTCCCCCCTTGAGGTTTGTTTAAATGCTCAGAAGAAATCTGATTGGTTCTTACGAACATTCTGTAAAAAGTTCTTTTGTGAATAAAACGGCCTGGGCCGGGGGCTGCACACGCACAAGCACAGAGAGACGATTATACACACTCCCTCTGAGAGCCTTGCTGGTCAAAGCCTTGTGTCTCATTTTAATCAGGGTCCAGTCCTTTCCTTTGGCCTCAGAACGCAACATTCATAAGCATTTTAATGTGAATTTTTCGTACGACAGACATTTTTGCCCAATGTATGCAGATATTCCTAACATACATGATTTTGCAAAGCAATCTTCTTTAATGCAGTGTGCTATTCTATATTTTGTATGTTATCTTCACTAATATATATACATTAATCTATTGTATGCATTTTTTGTACACATTATTTGGACAGAGAACTACATTGCAAAATCTGGATTTCAAAAGGATGACTGGTTCAGTATTGTTGCAGAAACTGTGAACTGGGTAAATTCATTTCTAAATATAAATTGAATCAAATTTATTCCCTATCACAAACCATGGCCAATCTTGATAGCCTCGGATTAGGGGAAATCAGGCATACTGATCAGAGGAAACAGCTTTCTCTCATTGAAAGGGGGGGGGGGAATACCACTGATCATAATGTACTAGAACACTGATAAACACAGGAGGGGAGTAATTAGAATTATGGCAGCATTAGAGCAGAAGCTTAAATGAGATTCACTAAGACTCTAACATTTAAAAGCAAAATAACCAAGAGCCTCAGTGATCTCTGAGGTATTAAGAATGTTTTGCTCTTTTTAATTATTTTCAAGAGATCATTGGGCTCTGAACCCATTTACGCAGCTCTCTGCTTTAAATGCTTGGTATCTAATATAATCCCCATGTTCACATGACATCACTGAAGATGTCCTCTGAGTCCTGGAGAACAACTTGCGGAAGCTCAGCATGCTTTCCTTCAATATCCCTTCAATTCATCTAGAGAAATGTACAGTGGTACCTTGGTTTACAAACTTAATCTGTTCTGGAAGTCCATTCTTCAACCAAAGCGTCCTTAAACCAAGGCATGCTTTCCCATAGCAGCAGGGGACTCAATTTACAAATGGAACACACTCAACAGGAAGCAGAACATGTTCTGCTTCCAAGGCAAAGTTCACAAACCAAACACCTACTTCCAGGTTTGCAGCGTTCTTAATCCAAGTTGTTCATAAACTAAGCGGTTCTTAAACCAAGGTACCACTGTACTAGAAACCTATTTAGCCACATTTCTCTAGTAACAGAGAGACAGGGCTAAAAGACTGCATTAAATCCATCGAGTATTGGCTAATTGTTTTAGCTACACATTTGTTTGTTTCTCATATTTTTAGCCCCAGATTCCAACCTACAGCCTTCAAAGGTCTGGCAAATAAATAAATAAAGCCATCATGATGCACTTTCTCAACATCTTCAAGGAATATTAGGAAGTGTCCTTTGGGAAGGATACTGGTTCCAGATCCATGACTGAAAAGGCCACTAGTGGTTACTGCGCTCTAGTGGTTACTAGAGTCTACAAAGGATTTCATAGCAGCACCTTTCCAGTATAGTTGGAGAAGAGCTGTAGGCAAGCAGCAGAGCATCTCATTTGCTAGCCAAAGCTTCTAGGTTCAGTCCCCAGCATAGGGATTGGAGAGACTCACCTGAAACCCTGCAGAGCCACTGCCAGTCAGTGCAGACAACACTGAACTAGATGGATCGTTGGTCTGATTTGGTGTAAGACAACTCCTTATGTCTGTCCTAAGATCATAACATATATCAATGTTCATCACTCAGACCCCAAAGAAACCATCAAGGGCACTTGGGTTATTCCTGCTTAAACCTATCCAATTTCCATTCTAGCATCAATTTCCAGAGGTGGTCAGACTGGAAACCATTTATTTATTTGGGGATTCCCATGCCTTCCTTTGCCAAATGGCCACAGGGCAGTTTACAAATTTAAACTCAAAGCTCAAAGGAACACATAGCAGCCAGCAGCAGTTCTGATTTAGCTGATTGCACCCTCTGAGAGCTTGTGACCAGGACTTGTAAATAGGGAGATTTGCAAGGGCATTTTGAGAGAGAGGCCTGGCGTGCTGTTTCAAGGCATACACCCCCACACATTTCTCCAATGAAAATAGAGAGCTATTATTATTATTATTATTATTATTATTATTATTATTATTATCATTATCATTATCATTATTACCACTCCACCAATTAGACAGGGTTGCCCCAGCCACTCTGGGCAATTTCCAACATATATAAAAACATAAAAAAGCATGAAACCTTAAAAAAACTTCCCTATATAGGGCTGCCTTCAGATGTCTTCTTAAGGTTATATAGTTACTTACAGTGGTACCTCAGGTTACATACACTTCAGGTTACACACTCCACTAACCCAGAAATAGTGCTTCAGATTAAAAACTTTGCTTCAGGATAAGTTCAGAAATTGGGCTCCGGCAGCGCAGTGGCAGCAGGAGGCCCCATTAGCTAAAGTGGTGTTTCAGGTTAAGAACAGTTTCAGGTTAAGAACGGACCTCCGGAACGAATTAAGTACTTAACCCGAGGTACCACTGTATCTCCTTTGCTGGGTCATTACATCACTCCATACCCTCCAACGTTCTCCGATGAAAATAGGGATGTCCTATGGAAAAGTGGGGCATTCCGGGATCAAATCAGAAACTGGGATGGCTTCTGTAAATCCGTGACTTTTCCTGGAAAATAGGGACACTTGGAGGGTCTTCCAAGAGACATGGACGGCAAGGGAGCGGCTTCAGCCACACCTGTGCCATGTTTGTCTCCCCGCCTGAGAATGCGTTAAAGTACACCTACAAAGCAAGCGCAAGCTGGCTGCCTTACTGGAAGAGAAGTACAGTGGTGCCTCGCAAGACGAAATTAATTCGTTCCGCGAGTTTTTTCGTCTTGCGATTTTTTCGTCTTGCGAAGCACGGACTTTGGAAAAGCTTCAAAAATCACCAAAGTCTTCAAAAACCTCAAAAAAGGCTACCACACCACGTGCTATGAGTTGCTCCTTGAAGTGAATGCACGGTTTTAAGAAAAAGGAAACAAACTTGCAAGACAAAGGAAACAAACTTGCAAGACGTTTTCGTCTTGCGAAGCAAGCCCATAGGGAAATCCGTCTTGCGAAGCAACTCAAAAAACGAAAAACTCTTTTGTCTTGCGAGTTTTTCGTCTTTCGAGGCATTCGTCTTGCGAGGTACCACTGTACAACAACTTGAAGCCTGCCTATCTACACTTTGAGCTACTGGGCAAGATGAAACCTGATTGCCGCTTGTTCCGATTCAGAGCTTAAACCATGGGTTTTCCTGGGGGAAAGCAGTGATGCAAACAGAGGTGTGAATAAGCTTTTACTTGTGCAGGAAAAAAATTAATAAACAGCATGAAGCATGATTCACGGGCAAAGCAAGATATTCACTCCAAGATCCTACAGCATAGTGAAAGAGCCCTGGCTCTGTTTACATAAGATTCCTGGCGAGTAGGACTGGGAGTGGGGCAGCCCCTGCCAAAAACCATGAACAGCTGCTGTTGAGTAGGCACTACAGTGGTACCTCAGGTTAAGTACTCAATTCGTTCCGGAGGTCTGTTCTTAAACTGAAACTGTTCTTAACCTGAAGCACCACTTTAGCTAATGGGGCCTCCTGCTGCCGCCACGCCGCCGGAGCACCATTTCTGTTCTCATCCTGAAGCAAAGTTCTTAACCTGAAGCACTCTTTCTGGGTTAGCGGAGTCTGTAACCTGAAGTGTATGTAGCCTGAAGTGTACGTAACCCGAGGTACCACTGTACTGAACTACATGGGCTATTGATCCGACTCAGCAGAATGCAATTTCTTATGCTCAAATCCCACCAATGTTTGCCACACAATTCTATATGTCTCTATTCAAAACTACGTTGTATAGAATTGCAGCCTTAGTAATTTCTGTGTGTTTTGTTTTGTTTTAAAATGCTGCAGCCTACCCTGAGGTACAGTGTTAGGGCAAACTAGATATTATCTATCCTCTTTTCTTTAACGAAAGGTTATTTCAAACACATTTTGATTGCCTTGTAGAGCAGGGCAGGGGGGGTATCACCCCACACTAAACAGCCAAGTCAACAAGCATAGGATTTGTGCTTTATTCCTTTATTGCCATCGTCGGTGCCCAGTCCCTAACATTCATTTTGTTGTTGTTGTTGTTCTTGAAGATCTACTTAATCCCATTTTCTGAAGTCTTGCTTGTACTATGCATTTTCCTTCCCAAGAATCCATTATCAGCTCCTCCCAGCTGGATGAGAAGAGGTGGCTCAGTAACTGTTTTGTCAGTTTCTCTATCTCGGTGCATTAAATCGTCCGATGGTCTAAAGTGGCAAGTGAAGTTTCCACGCTGACAGATCAAGTGGCCCCTTCTCCCTCCCTTTCAGGAACTGTATCTCCTGCCATAGCCACATGTACATAGCCAAGGTTTCTCTCTTCCCTTCCAGCTCAGCAAAGGGACTAAAACACACCTTGGCAATTCCGCTATAGCATTTTTATTGCTTCGAAGAGATATTTCCGCATGCTGAAATGACCGTGTTTGGAACAACCATCGCTATAAGCCTTTAAAAAGAAGAAGGGGAAAAAATCTCATCAATGCTATAACCAGACAATCAATGAATTTCGCCGTGGGTGGTTTTTTTTGCAAGCCCCTCAGTGCATAGCATCACTTTTCCTCTTTTCTGTGTGTATCGTGTGCAGTGCCTATGCTGTAGTTCAGTTATTCAGCTGCTGTCAGGCTAATTGTTTCATTCAGCAAGGAAGCACATTCAGTGCCTTCCCTTGGTTTTTAATTAAGGCACAACAGATATAGTCTAAAGAGCTGTAATCAAGGGGAAAGCAGGCAATGGCTGAAGAGCAAACTGGCCAATATTCCCAAAACTCAATTCCAATGCACTCCTTTCTACTTTTGCATTGTGGAAAACCAGGCTTTGGACAGATCTGGATGGAAAACACTAGGCAGTGTCTAGTGTTCATGTTCTGCTTATGCAAAGGACACATACTAGTGGAATGGAACTTTTCCTTCTTCCCCCTTGTAGCCCCACCCATGCACCCTCAAAATTAGCTCCAGAGTATTGGGGTACCATCTGCAGAAGATTTGGGGAATGCATGGAGGGATCAGAGGAAATTGAAGTGCCACTGTACCAATGGAACTTCATGGGCACTGCTTTGAATAAACCGCACTAATCTTTACTAAAATCAATTGTATTAGTATTAAATAAAAAAAGATGGACCTTAACAGCTCCCACTACAAACAGGGGAATATTTTTTGTACCTGATTTCCCACAGGGATGAAACCAGATATGTAGAATTTACAGAAACAATGTCCAACTAAAAGCTATATAAGATTGTTTAATATATCTTCTGCCTTGCCTGCCAGGAATTTAGTTTGGCATACCTTGGATCCCATCCTTCAGTATAGAGCATAAAAATGTCCCTTCACACTGTTTAGCTTCTACATGGCATCTAGCAATTTCTTATCCAAGCAGTGACCAGCTCTACACTAAGGACATTTAGGAATTCAGTGAATTGCTGTATGTACTATAGAGATGGATACCAACGTAGAATTGCAGAGTTGGAAGGGAACTCAAGGGCCATCTAGCCCAACTGCCTTGCAAGGCAGGAGTCACAGCTAAACAGTCCCTGACAGATGGCCATTCACCCAGTGGTGTAGCTTGGGTTGCCAGCATCTGGGGTCATGCGGGGGGTGGGAGGGAGGGGGAAATGGACATAGTACACTTGTGCATCTAACTGCTTAACAGTGTCTGTGTCCCCCAGGAGATTGCAGCCACAGAAATAAGAAAATAAGTTGTTCCATTATCTGGAGAGATCACTTCCTGGTTCACATGGAGAAGCAATTTTCAACAGAGCCCATTGACAGAAGTGCACAGCTGTACTGAGGCAGCACCAGGTGTTGAAATTTTGTGTCTCTAACTTGTTAGGATTCTTGCTCCGTGCTTGCAGTCATGGGATTGTTTTCTATCACATGATGGTGTATGTTTTCATTCCACATAGTGGGAAGTGACGGAGACGGGATGTTTTGGTATTACTGTGTTTCCGTGATGTGGGGCTATTGTCCTTTGTTCTTTCTCTTTGCTGTCTGATGAGAAAGAGGAAGGAGCTGAGTCAGAATGCTCCGAGTGTATTATATGTAAATAAAGTAATTTAGTAAAAATGCTGCACTGCTGAGTCTGTTACGTGAACTGCTAACACTCTGCAGATCCTTAAGCATGCTGATGCATCTTGGTATCAGTCGCTGTGGGCTGGAGAAAGCTTTTGAAGCTCCCGATTGAACAATCAGGAGGAAGAGAACATGCCAGTTGGGCATGTGTCTCTATCGGAGTCCTACTTGCATGTAGGATGATCCTGACATAACTGTCCCTGGGGCTTCCCCTCATGCTATGACTGCATCCACCCTCCACTGAAGGAGAGTCTACCACCTCTCCAAGGATGCCTTGGATGGCTTTAAAAGATGATTGGGCAAATTCAAGGAGGATAAGCCTACCCATGGCTACTAGTCATAGAATCATAGAATCATAGAATCATAGAATCATAGAATCATAGAGTTGGAAGAGACCACAAGGGCCATCGAGTCCAACCCCCTGCCAAGCAGGAAACACCATCAGAGCACTCCTGACATATGGTTGTCAAGCCTCTGCTTAAAGACCTCCAAAGAAGGAGACTCCACCACACTCCTTGGCAGCAAATTCCACTGTCAAACAGCTCTTACTGTCAGGAAGTTCTTCCTAATGTTTAGGTGGAATCTTTTTTCTTGTAGTTTGGAACCATTGCTCCGTGTCCGCTTCTCTGGAGCAGCAGAAAACAACCTTTCTCCCTCCTCTATGTGACATCCTTTTATATATTTGAACATGGCTATCATATCACCCCTTAACCTCCTCTTCTCCAGGCTAAACATGCCCAGCTCCCTTAGTCATGATGGCTGTTGCTCTGCTTCCACTGTCAGAGACTGTATGCCTCTGAATACCAGTTGCTGGGAATGCAAAGTGGGGAGCACTGTGCTCAGGTCCTGCTTATGGTTGGTCACATCTAGCAAGGATCTTGTGGCTACAGTGATTTCTGCAGAGACGGAGACCTGCAACCATAGGTTTGGGTCCTCACAAATGGTCCTAAGGCTCAAACCAATGGATTCAAGTTACAAGAAAGAAGATTCTGAGTAAATATCAAGAAGAACTTCCTGCCAGTAAAAGCTGCTTGCAGTGGAATGGACTCCCTTGAGAGGTGGTGAACTCTCCTTTCTTTCAATGTTTTAAAGCAGAGATTGGATGGCCATCTGTCATGGATGCTTTAGTCGAGATTCTTGCATTGCAGAGGGTTGGTCTAGATTACTCACAGGATTCCTTTCAACTTTACAGTTCTAAGATTCTACAAATATGATCTCAATTGGCAGGTAAGTTTGTATGGAAAGATAGCCAACTGGGGTCCCTTCCAATTCTAAGATTTTATTATTCTAAGTAAAAGAGAATGAAAACCTATCCTAAAAAAATAGAACAATAAGTGTTTATTAAAATATGAGTAAAGAGGAAGAATTAGCCAGAACAAATCACCACCTGCCTCTGTTATATAAGAAGGAGACTTTAATCCTGATGATATAAAAGGATCCTTTTAAAGAACTGGCTGTACAATTTCATTCTTATAAAGAACAAAGTTTAGTAACATCACATTCCTATATGTGTTTATTTGGAAGGAAGTCAGACTGAGTTCAGTGGGGCATACTCCCAAGTACGTGTGTATAAGACCGCAGGTTAAATTTTCAAACTCATCCTTAGTATGACTATTTACATAGGAGGGATTGTGCTTTAAAATTAACAAAGGGATTTTAAAATGAGAAAATGCACTCCCTTTGAAGACATATCAAAGAACGAGAAACACATTCTGTCTCAAACATATAATTACTATTGGAATATCGTTGTGAGGAACTACAACTGAAACAATGCATATTGAAATGGAATGAGGCTGCAGGTATTCCAGTTACCTTTGGGACATGAGAATATATTTGGACACAGAGAAATATCATTGCTATGTGTTCAAAAATTGGAGAGAATTGTTACAAAGCTCAGAGAGTCAAGTATCTTGGAAGTGTAAAAAAAAACAGGGGGGGGCATCAAAAATAGCTGTATTCCCATGTTCTCTCAATAGGTGTTTTCCATCAACAGAAGGGAAGTGTTAGATACCACCAATTAATTTTGTTCTAAATTGAATAACTTCAGTTGATTGCTAAAAAAAAAAACACACCAAAGTGCATATTTTAAATAGCATAAATTGTGTTGTAATAATAGAGCACAAAAGTAAGGAAGGAAACTTCTGTGCCTGCTCCTGATAGGGTTACACTCACTTGGAAGGAGCAGATACAAAGCTTGGAGCTACTTCTGTATCCTTTGCTATCACTTAAGGCTCAGGTGGTCCCACAGAGTGTCTTTCATCAGCTTTGGTTGGTGGCCCAGCTGAGCCCCTATCTGGACATGGAGAGCCCAAATTCTGTTGTTTATGCTCTGATAACCTCTAGGTTAAATTACTGCAATGCTCTGTAAGTAGGGCTGCCCCTGAAGATGGTTCAGAAACTTCAGCTGGCACAGAATTTGTGGTGGCCAGGACAAGATTGTTTGAACATATTACACTTATCCTGGCCCAACTGCTCTGGCTGCCAGTTAGTTCTGATTCAAAGTGCTGCTTTTGACCTGTAAAGCCTTAAACAGCTCAGGACCACAATGCCCCAAGCACTACCTCTCCCCATATGAACTAATCCTGACCCTGCAATAACTATCTGAGGCCCTTCTTCGTGTGCCTCTTCCATAAGAAGTCCAGAGGATGACAGCACAAGAACGGGCCCTTTTGGTGTTGGCTCCCCATTCGTGGAATCTGTTCTCCAGGGAGACTTGCCTTGCACCTGCATTCCATATCTTTAGCTGCCAAGTGAAAACGTTTCTCTATAATCAGGACTGATTAATACTCCATAGCCTTTAAAATGTGTTTGAGGGTGTTATTGGTTTATTTTGCTTTTGTTTGCTTATGTATTTTGTGTTCTCATTTTGCATTTTTATGTTGTTAACAGCCCTATGATTTTCAGATGAAAGGTGGAACAGAAATTTAATAAATAAAAATAAAAATAACACAGAAATGAGCTGGATCATAAAGAAGGCTGATCGCCAAAGAATTGTTTTGAATTATGGTGCTGGAGGAGACTCTTGAGAGTCCCATGGACTGCAAGAAGATCAAACCTATCCATTCTGAAAGAAATCAGCCCAGAGTGCTCACTGGAAGGACAGATCCTGAAGCTGAGGCTCCAATACTTTGGCCACCTCATGAGAAGAGAAGACTCCCTGGAAAAGACCCTGATGTTGGGAAAGATGGAGGGCACAAGAAGAAGGGGACGACAGAGGACGAGATGGTTGGACAGTGTTCTCGAAGCTACCAGCATGAGTTTGACCAAACTGCGGGAGACAGTGGAAGACAGGAGTGCCTAGCGTGCTCTGGTCCATGGGGTCACGAAGAGTCGGACATGACTAAATGGCTAAACAACAACAACACAGAAATATTCTAACCCATGAAACAATTGTGGAGAGGAATATTTATTTCTCCTGTTTGTGTTGTGTTCTATTGTTACAGTGCAAACTAGTCACAATTTCGGATGATCAGAAACTTCTCAAGAAAACAGAAGACTGTCACCCTGGCAGACGTTGTTAGGGAATTTTCAGCTGGAAAGTGTTCCATGCTATCAGCTCTGAGGCTATTACCTAGCTCAAACTCATTTAACACCTTTCGGTTAAGACACAATATTTCTTCTCACCCTTTTGTTCTCCTTGCAGTAGACCAAAACTCTTTCCATCAATAGGGAGCTTGGTTTCGCAGTCTTAGCTTGCCCACAGAGGGGGATTTTTATTTTTTTATTATGTGAGATGTAAGAAACTGGTTGCTAGGGTCTCAGAACCACATCATCATTGCATGTTGGATAGGAGAAAAAATAGGAAGAAAGGAAGATTTGCTGTATATGCTACCTAGTTAAAACTAGCCTGGGATTAAACAGCCAAAAATGAGTTGTCATTTCTCTTGAACTGGATAATTCTTTCTTCCTTTCCAGTGTATATTTTGCCATTCTGGCCCTAATAGGCCCCCTAGATAGCTTGCAATAAAATCAATAAAACGCTGTTAAAACATCACTTGGAAGCAGCTGTTACATCAAACAGCAGAGGACAGATGAGGAGGCACTCAGAGCCACCAGCAGCTCTACTGAAAAGCAAGGCTTCTCCCTCCATCAGAGGTCACCTGGCAGGAACCATTGTATCAGGCTGTGATAGAGGAATGGGGAGAGATATGCAGGGCCACGATCTGCCAGGGGTGGGGGGATTTAGTCTGCATACGTACCAGATTTGTACTTTTTGTAACAAATAGCAAAATGAAATGCATTTTATCTTATAAAATACACACTTCAAATTTTGCAGGGCCATTCTCCTGCCAAGTAATGTGTGCAAAACGCTAGGGCAACTTGCGTATACAAATGCATACATATATTAGTGGAAATAACATGCAAGAATGCATTAAAGTAGGGGAAGTTGCCTTTCAAAAATATGTATTTTTTAAATGCAAACTGATGGGGAAATTGGAGTATTGAATTTAAGATTGGGGGGAAAATGAGAAACTGGGAGAAACAAATTTGCCCATCCCTGTTATCAGCTTTGCAGAGAAGTCCAGCAGTATTTTGTCACCTGGCAGAGGATGAAGTAAATGAAATAGGTATACAGTGGTACCTCGGTTTACGAACTTAATTCGTTCCAGAAGTCTGTTCTGAAACCAAATCTGTTCTTAAACCCAAGCGTGTTTTCCCTAATGAGGCCTCCCACCGCTAGTGCCCTTCCACCATTCGGCTTCCGTTCGTAAACCAAGGTAAAGTTCACAAACCGGAATACTACTTCCAGTTTTGCGGAGTTCGTAAACTGAATAGTTCGTAAACAGGACTGTTCGTAAACCGAGGTACCCCTGTAAAAGAAATTTGGAGAGTTAATAAAAAGGAAGAATGCAGCAACAATCTAAAAGAAGAGGGGGAGATTAAAACCAAATGAATACACTCCTCAGATCCAGCTTTGGTCAACACACTCAGGTGGTTGTGAACTCCCTTGGGAGATTGTGGACTCTCCTTCATTGGACGTTTTTAAGCAGAGGTTGGATGGCCACCTGTCACGAATGCTTTAGCTAAGATTCCTGCATTGCAGGGAGTTGGTCTACATGACCCTTAGGGTCCCTTGGGGCTCTACATTTCTGTGATTCTATGATTCTACTCTCTAGAACTGCCCAAGGAAATAGGACTGGAACGACCTAAATCAGCTCCCCGATACCACAGTCATGGTATCAAAAGCCACTTAGGGGTCAAGGAGAATCAACGGAGCTGTCTCTCTCCTGACAAAGGTCATCGGCCAGGGTGATCAAGACAGTCCTGGTCCCATAACCATGCCTAAAGCAGGAATGAAATGAGCTTAGATCAGGTGTAGAGAACCCATGACCCTCTGGATGTTGTTGAACAGCAATTCCCATCATCCTTGGTCATAGGCCATGCTTGCTGGGACTGATGAGGGCTGTAGTTCAACAGCTGGAGAGCTACAGGGTCCCCATCCCTGGTTTAGATGATTAATGTCAAAGCCCAGCCACTGTGTTCTCAGGTACCTTGCCCCCAAAAGGGAACACAGGGACCAGCCAATAGTTGTCTAGAACTTCTGGGTCCAGGAGCATCCTCTTTGATCATGTCATTACTAGAAGGTATGCCCACTGTGTAGATCAGGCATGGCCAAACTTGGCCCTCCAGCTGTTTTGGGACTACAACTCCCATATCCCTAGCTAACAGGACCAGTGGTCAGGGATGATGGGAACTGTAGTCCCAAAACAGCTGGAGGGCCATGTTTGGCCATGCCTGGTGTAGCTGATACCCATCCACTCCCAATTCATTTTAAAAAAACAATAACTCCACATTTCCTCCTCCCTTTACTGCTTTTACAAGACTGCTGCATCAAATTCTTTGATGGCAGGTGCAGAATCATCATGAATATATCAGGTAACAGGAAAATATTCAGAAATAGACAGACAGCAGCTTTCATCTTGGCTAGACTCAGAACATAGGTCCAATACATCTAAAACATTCTAGATTAAAATGAACCCCTAAAGTACAGACAGAGCTGAAGATAATTCCTGGATAAATTAATTTCACACATTTTTACCCACTCTATTTTCTCTCTCCTCTCCTAATATTACATCGTTTGTTCCTAATAGATGGCCGCGAGTTGTGTGTGTTCCACCATGACATCTGTAAGTACGTTTCTGCCATTTTTCTTCACTCAAAATTGCTTCCAGCATTTATATTTAACTTTTTTTTTATCTTTGTCATATTGTGAACCTAAGAGGGAGATGAAGGCACTTGGGGGGTAGGAATGATGGAGAAAATAATGGGCAGGGAAAGAAGGTGAAACTTGAAGTGGTGCTAAATGAACAACTTCTTTTTCTTCTCCTTTTTCTTCTTGTGTTTGGGTAGTGGGTGATTCAGAGCAGGAAGGCGGTGTTTTAAGGGTTAAATTAGATACACTGCTGAACACGCCACTGAAAGCTGTTAAAACAGAAAAATTAATAGCATGTGCACACGTACAGAGGAGGGGGGAGATTATTTTCATCAGGACCGTGACCCACGCAGAGGGGCAGTGGTTAGCCATTTACACTTCATGTTCGTAACTAAAATAACCTCTTATGCCTGTGATTTTCTAAAGGAGGAAAGCTTCTCTTTGGGGGATTAATAAAAGGCATGGGGGGGGATTTTCACTGGGATTGCAGAGTGGGAGGAAAGGATTAAGCACCCCACCCCACCCCACCCCTTTAGTTAGCACACTTTAGTTCTAACAAAATCCACACATGCACACAAACACACGCACGGGGGGGGGGGAGAGAGAGAGAGACTGTTATTCATCCCCCACACAACCAAAATGATTGCCAGTAATGCACCCTTAGGAATGGGCAGACCAGTCTGCTTCATGTCTCTGTCAATTTTGCATGGGTTCATTTATCAGTCCTTTCTTTCCTGTTTCGTTGATTCTTGTTTTTGTTCTAAAGAAAATTCATATTGAATGCATACTTTCCCACAAAACAAATAAAGCATTTCTTTTCTCCCAAAGAAATGCATTTTACTCTAAAATATGTAATTTTAATGGGCACAGCAGACGTGGGTTGTTTTCCCCCCAAGAGACTGCACTGTAACATTTGGAGAACATGACGGTTCTGAAGCGTGAGGTTAGTGTGGGAGGTGTAGATCAATTCGGATTGCTGGAATTAGCGAAGAAAGAATTATTCATCATTGCCATATATTTGGAGACATTAGACGCCCCCCTCCCTACACCCCTTCTGTGGCCTAGGGAAAGGGCTGTAGCTCGTTGTTAGAGCATCTGCTTCCCATGCTGAAGGTCCCAAACCTCAGCGTCTCTAGATAAGGCTGGGAAAGATTTCCCTGTCTGAATTCCTGGAGAACTGCTGCTAGTCTGCCTGGACGCTGAGGTCCAGCACCAAGGGCCTTCTGGCGGTTCCCTTGCTGCGAGAAGCCAAGTTACAGGGAACCAGGCAGAGGGCCTTCTCGGTAGTGGTGCCCACCCTGTGGAACGCCCTCCCACCAGATGTCAAAGAGAAAAATAACTACTAAACTTTTAGAAGACATCTGAAGGCAGCCCTGTTTAGGGAAGCTTTTAATGTTTAATAGGTTATTGTATTTTAGTGTTTTGTTGGAAGCCACCCAGAGTGGCTGGGGAAATCCAGCCAGATGGGCGGGGTATAAATAATAAATTATTATTATTATTATTATTATTATTATTATTATTATTATTATTATTGAAAAGATAATGTATGGAAGTGAGAGCTGGACCATAAAGAAGGCTGATCGCTGAAGAATTGATGCTTTTGAATTATGGTGCTGGAGGAGACTCTTGAGAGTCCCATGGACTGCAAGAAGATCAAACCTATCCATTCTTAAGGAAATCAGCCCTGAGTGCTAACTGGAAGGACAGATCCTGAAGCTGAGGCTCCAATACTTTGGCCACCTCATGAGAAGAGAAGACTCCCTGGGAAAGACCCTGATGTTGGGAAAGATGGAGGGCACAAGGAGAAGGGGATGACAGAGGACGAGATGGTTGGACAGTGTTCTCGAAGCTACTAACATGAGTTTGACCAAGCTGTGGGAGGCAGTGGAAGACAGAAGTGCCTGGCGTGCTCTGGTCCATGGGGTCACGAAGAGTTGGACATGACTAAACGACTAAACAACAACTGACTATATAATATTATTACTCCTCTGTTAAAATCACCCATAAAGCCAAGTTACTTGAAATAAAATCCATGAAATCTCCAACACAGAATTTTGAAGAGTTTTGCCTCCAAGGATGGCCCCAAAGCACAAATGGAAAATGCCACAGTCATTGGGTCTGGAAGGGAGAGTCTTCCTTTCATTCCTGCATTTCAACCTGTACCATATGATCTGTTAGGATTCAGAACTTACAGGGTTAAGGTGTTCTGAGTGATGCCTCACATTCTGACGTCAGTTTTGGAAGGTGGGAGGAGTTCTGTTCACTGTTCTTTCTGTTCTCTTTGTCTCCGAAAGAGAAGGACGCCATGAATGCTAGCAGTCCAGGAGAATCTGAGAAATGCTGAGCTGTAAATATTCTGCTGCAATAAAGAACCGATAAATAAACACACAAACGTTTCGTGTGTTTGCATGGATTTGAAGCAATTTGAAGCAACAGTTGTTTCGCTGTGTTTTACTCTGCAAGGCGAAACCGGAGAGACGCAGATCGGCGCAGCTTGGCTGAGGAGCTGGCTGAGGAGCGTGCCGGACCGCTATAAACTGTAGCTAATTGGTGTCGTAAACCAATTAAGCTTAATTTTATAACAGGTTATGGACCTAATTACCGCTTGTAAAACTGTTGCTGAGTCTGCTGGAATGCTTTGAAGTCAGCTGGGTCAGCTGGGAAGACGCTACCGAGAGCAGAGGTCTGCGTTCTGAGGCAAAGCAGCTGGCTGAGACGCTGATTTTTGCCTGATGCTGAGAGGCAGAGTAGCTGAGAGCTGAGAAGACGGGTGCTGGAAAAGCTGTTACGTGAGTAAGCTTGGGGCCCCAGGAAGAAAATGGCAGACAGCCAGGTCCTTGAGGACATTCCGTTTGAGAAGCTCACTTTAAAAAGTTGGGCAACCTGGTCCAGAAGAGTGAGAGGTTGGTTTTTGGCTACTGGGCTTTGGAATGCAAGCCAGAAAGAGCCACTACCCCTCAGTCCAGGAGCGGATGGGACAGACGTTGCAGGCTTTGAGGCTGCGTTGCCTGAAGATAGCCAGCAGAGAATGCGGAGAGAGCTTGGCATGCTGAAAGCATGCGTACATGCATCGCTCTTGCCTAGTTTGGAGGGCATAGAGTCAGCGAGGGCTGCCTGGGAGGTGCTGAGAAGTTTGTGTGAAACTTCAGCAGGAGGCCAGAGCCCTGGAGAAGCAATAAAGAGCCCAGAGTTGGCTGCAGCCCCGTTTCCTGATGAATTAGCCTCAAGGAGCGCTGCTGAGCAGGTCGGAGGGGCGAAGAATTCCAAATGCAAGTTTAAAAAGTTTTCCACTGAGAGTGCCGGAGTGGAATGCAGTTTCAGAGGGGGCAGGGCTGGCAGGCCAGCTGAGAGGAGCCCTGAGCAGTGTTTTTCCACTGGAGTTCGTCGTTGCTTTATTTGTAATTCCACTGAACATCTGCGTCGCTGTTGCCCCCACCGGAGCAGGGAGACGAGGCAGGATGTTGTCAAGGTCGCTTCACATGGGAACCAGCAAGGTTTCCATGGCAACCAGCCTGGCAAGGCAGCCAGGCGTGGGAATGCGCAAGGCGGACGTGCTAAAGACAATGAAGAAGCTTATCAGCTGACAGCCAGTCTTGCAATGTTTGAGGACAGCTCTGAGAGAGACACTGAGCTCTGCTTTGTAATCGACTCAGCAGCGAACCGCAACTTGATTCCAGAGACCCCTGCTGTCGAGATGTGGAATTGCAAGGCAATTCCAGCTGGGAAAACTGTTCTGTTTGCAGATGGGGAAAAAAGAAATATAACTAACGTTGCCAATTTCTATCTTTCTGTTTTGCAGGAGCAGTTGGAGGTTTACACTGTACCAGAAATGCGTCACTGTATTTTATCTGTACCTTGTTTGTTAAAAAAGGGGTTTAAGGTTTGTTTTGAAATGGATACTTGCACAATCTCCAAAGGAGGGAAGCAGCTGGTCAAAGTTAAAAAGGGGCAGAATGATCTCTTCATTCTTAAGACGCCTCTGGAGGGTGAGGGGAAGGTTGAGAGGGCACAAGCGCTGCGTGCTACAGTTCCCACTCATGTTTCATGTGCATGTGTTTGGCACAGGAAGACAGCTCATAGTTCTCTTGAAGAACTACAAGTGCTACCTGAATGCACCAGAGGCTGTAGAATTCAGGAATGTGGAAGTGCCATAAATTGTAAGGCTTGCAGAAAGGCAAAGGTAAAAGGGTGCAGTTACCCCAGGGTGGAGAGGGTAACCACAAAACCTTTTGAACTTGTGCACATAGATTTGTGCACACTTGGTCCCGTGAAGGAACCAAGTCTGGGAGGGGCCAGGTTTCTGCTAATGATGCAGGATAGTTTTTCGCATAACTCCTGGACTCATGCTCTCAAATCCAAGGAAGATGCAGCACAGCTGATTAAAAGTTGGATTGAGGAGGTGGAACTAAGGTTCTCCACCAAAGTGCAAGCAGTCACTAGTGACAGAGGTGCGAAGTTTACTGGGTCTGCTTTGCAGAAGTTCTTTCACCAGAAAGGGATACATCACAAAGTGAATTCTCCCCAACAGAGGTGGGTGGCAGAGCTCAGGAGTGAGGCTCTGGTTAAGGCTGCACAGGTGATGCTGTCAGATTCCGGATTACCTCCAAGTTTTTGGATGGAGGCAGTTAAATATGTGAGCTTCACCTGGAATCGGATCTACAATTCAGTGGTAGGTGACACACCTTATTTCAAGTTGCACGACAGGAAACCCCAGATTCACTTTCTGCGTTCTTTTGGGTCAGTTGCATCTGTGCCAGTGCCTGAGGCTTTGTGAGGGCCAGGTGAACCCAAGTTCCAGAAAATGATCTTCTGTGGGTATGAGCCGGTTTCTAAAGCATGGAGGTTTGCGTACCCATCAGGTGATCAGAGTAAGCTGCTGATCAGTAAACACGCTGAATTCTATGAGCAGGATGAAAAGTCAAAGACTCCTGCAAGGCGTGATGTTCTCTCAGAATGTCTTTCTGATTCAGAGCAGGAAGGTTCTGATGAGGAGGAAGGAGAGGCTGAGTCTGCTGATGACAATCAGCTCACTGACCAAAGTCAGGAACAGGATGGGGCATCTCCACAAGTTGTTAAAAGAGAGCCCAAGAGTGAGCCTAGTTCTCCTGTTAGCGTAATGCAGAGGATTCGAAGACGCTTTAAGTCCGAGGGGGAATCCCGTGATGCAGAGGACACACCTGCTGGCCACAGTGAGTCAGAGGAAATACCTGAGTTTGTGCCCAGGCGGTCCAGTCACACAACGAAGGGTATTCCACCTGAGAGGTATCAGGCCACAGGTGCATGGGTAAGTTTCGCACAATGCGAATCTGAGAGTTGTGAGGATGTTCCACAGGTCTCGTCAGAATGCAAGGCAAGAGGGGGTGTTAGGATTCAGAACTTACAGGGTTAAGGTGTTCTGAGTGATGCCTCACATTCTGACGTCAGTTTTGGAAGGTGGGAGGAGTTCTGTTCACTGTTCTTTCTGTTCTCTTTGTCTCCGAAAGAGAAGGACGCCATGAATGCTAGCAGTCCAGGAGAATCTGAGAAATGCTGAGCTGTAAATATTCTGCTGCAATAAAGGACTGATAAATAAACACACAAACGTTTCGTGTGTTTGCATGGATTTGAAGCAATTTGAAGCAACAGTTGTTTCGCTGTGTTTTACTCTGCAAGGCGAAACCGGAGAGACGCAGATCGGCGCAGCTTGGCTGAGGAGCTGGCTGAGGAGCATGCCGGACCGCTATAAACTGCAGCTAATTGGTGTCGTAAACCAATTAAGCTTAATTTTATAACATGATCATCTGATGCCTCCAGCTCAAAGCAGCTGAGTTTTTTTCTTCCTGCTCTTAAATAGGAAGCTTGTCTTCCATAAACACAGTTTTAACAATGAGTCTGTAAGTGACTGAGTGCTCAGTGGAAGGACAGATTGTGAAGCTGAGGCTCCAAACTGTGGGAGGCACTGGAAGACAGGAGTGCCTGGCGTGCTCTGGTCCATGGGGTCACGAAGAGTCGGACACGACTAAACGACTAAACAACAATAGAAAAGATCAGTAGGAAGCCTGCCCCTGCCCCTGCCCCTGCCCTCAGGCTTACTATCTAAAAGACACAGCTTAAAAGGAAAAAGGGATGGTGAGGAAGGAGGGGGGACGCAAGCTCAGGCACCAGGCCTTAAAAGTGTCCGGACAGCTTCCTACGTTCAAAACATCCATCATGCTGAAACACTTTTCCTGAAAAACAAAGCGGTGCTGTGGTTCTTGTTGCAGCAGGATTGAGAAAGGTCTCTGTAGGGGAAATATTGTAGACCAGGGTGAGGGAAATCAGGCTCTGGAGGCAGGGGCCATCTTAAGCATATCCAGTGCCGTGGTGCAAAGATCCCTCCGGTGCCTGCCCCTCCATTTCCCAGAGTTGCCGACCTTTTTACGGCACTGCCGGCAGCTTTGCGGGGCTGGAGGAGGCGGGCAGCGGCTGCAGAGCGGTTCCTCCAGCGGGGAAGAGCCGAAGGCCGAAGGCTGCTTCAGTGAGGTGGGCAAGGGTGGCGAGGTGATGCTGGGAGGTGCCACGCCCAGCCTCCGCCTCTTCCCTTTTGCCCTCCAGAACTTGGCGCCCTGGCGCCCCATGCCACTTGCCTCTGTGGGCAAGACTCCCCTTTCTGGGGGCTGATGTCTAACAATATCTGTGGACCCAAGGCTGAGAGAAGCAGGGTAGAGCCACATGTGCATCATACCTTTTAAAACACTGTGACACTACTTTAAATAATCGTGGCTTCTCCCAAAAAATCCTGGGACTTGTAGTTTGTTGAAGGTCCTGAGCTGTTAGGAGAGCGCTTATTCTCCTCAGAGAGCTACAACTCCCAGAGTGGTGAATTCCTCTTCACAGGGAGCTCTGGGGACTGTAGTTCTGTGAGGGGAATAGGGGTCTCCTGACAATCCTTTTAAGAAACAACAGCTCCCAGAATTCTTCAGGGGGAGCCACGAGTGTTTTAAGTGGTATTTTAGTTATTTAAATTAATTGTGTGAATGTGGCCTTGTGTGTAGGTGGAAGAGAGAATGCTTTCTTAGAAAAAGAAAAAAAAACACAGACCAGATTGTTGCCTTCTGTACAGAAAACTGATGTTCATGGAATGTAATTACTTGTGGGAAACAGTACAAAACAGCTGTAAATATTCCCTGTGGACTTGGAATACTTTTCACCAAGTTGTGTGCAGAATGCATTTATTTAAGCAGATACCGCATAATGATGAGGCAAGGCGGCTGTCACTCGGCGCGAAAGGAGTATATTAAAAATTTACAAAGCAGGAGGGAATGCTTACTGCGTCATTCGGAAGGATCTTGTGCGCTTCAGATGTGATTAAAATTCACTGGAAACAATATTAGTGATCCTGTGGCATATTCCCATGACCTACCAGGCAGCTTTGAGGAACAACAAAGTCTTTGTAGTCGAGAGATGGAGGGATGGTTGATAAGCTGTTGAATGTAAAGGTGTGAAGAAGAAGAAAAAACCACCACCATCTTGTCTGACCTGAATGCAGAAAGTATTAGGAAGCTGATAACACATAGAATCGTAGAATTCTACAGCTGGAAAGTAAACTGAGGATCATCTAGTCCAGCCCCCTGCAATACAGGAATGACAGCTAAATTCTTTCTGAATTTTGTGGGCTGGCGGTGTTATTGATCACAATGGGGAGCCAAGCTTTGTAGAGTTATTTTTTTTAACATATTTTTAATTAAAAATTTCTTGGTTTACAAAAGTATGTGCAATGTCTCTTTTTTCAAGTTACATTTTCTACAGATCAGTTTCATTCATTGAGACATTAATGTCACATTAGGAAGAAAAGGGGGAAAGAGGTGGAGGGGGACCATGGTGAGTGGGGATGGGGGTCGTGTGGCAATGCTTCTATTCTACTTAATGTATGTGTGGGACTTTGTTTCAGCGTCGCTTGTGTGGGTTCTCTTTGCTCTTCACTTGTGTTCCTTCGGTGGTGAGAAAGGTTGGGGTTGGCCTAGGGCAGGCATGGCCAAACTTGGCCCTCCAGCTGTTTTGGGACTACAGTTCCTATCATCCCTGACCACTGGGCCTGTTGTTAGCAAGGGATGATGGGAGTTGTAGTCCCAAAACAGCTGGAGGGCCAAGTCTGGCCATGTCTGGCCAAGGGTGTGGTTGTTTGGGATTGGCTGTGGTGAACTTTGTTTTCATGTGTGAGTGGGTGGGTGGATGTTTTTGAATCAGGTTAGCCATATTGATCCATATGCTGTTGGCCGATTCTTCTTGTTGTCTTGTCGGGCTGTGTATGTGATGAAGGGGAGCCATACCAGGGTGAAAGCATCTTCTATTTGTCCCCATGTCAGTTTCAGTTTATTGGTCTTTTTTCTTCTTCTAATAAGGCTGTTTCCCATTCTATTTAGTACCATTGGTTCAAATCCTACAGGGCCTTGGTCGGCTCCTAGAGTTAACCAATTCCTTCTGAGATGACGGGCTGCAGTTTGCCTTTCCCCTTCTGACAGGGGGTGCTATGGACCAGTGAGGCTCAGACCAGAAAATCCCTCCATCTATAAGCCGTCTCAGTGCTGCAACAATTGAGGTGCCTGGGCCCTGCTGCCAGACCCCCTGACAGGGGTGGACCTTTATAATATGGTGTCAAAATTTGACACAAACCCCAACCCAAAGCCACCTTCCCAAAGGGAAGCGCTGGGATTTGGGGAGGAGGCGGGAGACTCTGGCAGGGCCTTGGAGCCTGCGTGGTGTAGTGGTTAAGAGTGGTGGTGTCAGGGAGATAGTTTCTCTCTTCACTGCAATCACCACTTCACACCCATTGGCATTTTTATGGTCTTTATTTACAAGTATTTACAAAAGGCATCACGAGCTAATCACCATCAGTCTGAGTCCGTTGATTCAGATGCCGCCAATGACCTCCGCCCTCTTTTCCAGCACCTAAAGTGCAGGAACTTTACCACCCTTCTTTGGTCCTGCCTCTTTTCCTCACATCTGGCAGGAGCTGATGTAAATTTCCCTCCTCCCTCCAATTCAGAGCTTAACCCTTGCTGTGCCTGGGAGGCTGCCGGCTCACTTGTCACTTCTTCCTGGTTCCCAGCGTTTACAGACTCTAACATTTCTGTACTGTGCCCTCTTCCTCCTCCTCTCCAGAAACACATTCCTCTGCTGCTTCTGGTCCTTGCCAAATGCTCTCTACCATGTCAGGGGATTCTGAGCGTTCTGACTCTGCCCTGACAGGTGGACTCGTAATCTGGTGGACTGTGTTTGCTTCCCCGCTCCTCCACATGCAGCTGCTTGGTGACCTTGGGCTAGTCACACTTCTCTGAAGTCTCTCAGCCTCACTTGCCTCACAGAGTGTTTGTTGTGGGGGAGGAAGGGAAAGGAGAATGTTAGCTGTTCAGAGACTCCTTAAGGCAGCCTTTCTCAACCTGTGGGTCCCCAGATGTTGTTGAACTACAACTCCCATCACACCTAGCTAGCAAGGCCAGAGCTCAGGGATGATGGGAGTTGTAGTCCAACAACATCTGGGGACCCACAGGTTGAGAACCTTAAGGGGAGTGAAAGGTGGGATATCAAGTCTAAACTACTCTTCTTCTTCTTCTTCTTCTTCTTCTTCTTCTTCTTCTTCTTCTTCTTCTCCTCCTCCTCCTCCTCCTCCTCCTCCTCCTCTTGCCTCCTCCCCAAAGCTGGGCAAGCACTAGCTAGGCTTTGGGAAGGAGGCAGGAGGACTTGCCACAGCCTGGCTGAATGAAGAGGCAAGAAGGCATAAGCTGGGCAGCCCCCAAGGGAAACCTCTGAAGAGGAAGGCTCAGAGCCCAGGGATTGGTGGTGGGACACAGAGGAGCAGTCAGAGGGAGAAGATTGGTGGGAAGAGTTGTTGGGTGCTGAAGGGGCAACTGGTTTTAATGAACAGGGAGAGTCTGTGATAGGGAGCAGTTCTGACTCAGACGCTGAAACAGAGGAGAAAGGGCAAAAGGCTACAGAAGAATACGGGGGGGAGGGGGCTGCCTCTCCTATTGTGACAAGCTCTGTTTCCCCCTTGTCTCCATGGACATGCAGAGTGATGTGCAGAGGAGAACAGAGATTAGAGATGCCCCATTGCAGTTTGAGACTGCTTGGGAAACATCTGGCAGAGGGGGAGCCAGAAGACGAGGAGCATCAGTCCTGGTAAGTGCCCTGTAGGGGGGAAGACTTACTTGGATGCCAATAAAGTTGTGGTCTTCTTCGAACCCCAAACCCTATATGTTGTTCTCTGCATGATTATTCATTACTCCAGAGAGACTGCAGGGTCACAAGGCCTTGGCACACAAAGGGGCCCTCTCCTAGCAATATGCCCACAAGAGGCTTTGATTTTCATACCGTTGTGTTGTGCAGCAGTATTGATAAATAATGCTGTTTGGCAAGTCTGATAACATTTTCCCAGCAACGCAGCCTCAAAACACAATGAAACATTCCTGAAAACATGTAGCTAAGCTCGGTAGAAGAATCACAATGAAGTTTTGCGGGGTTTTGCTAAAATCGGCGTCGTTTGACTTCTTTATCCTCAAAGCTTCTGCTCTCCCTTTCTAGTCTTCCTCTGTTGATCTTTTGAAAAGAACATTAAAGGATGGCTTGCCGGGCGGGGGTGGGGTGGGGACTGGACCAGGGAGGGGGAGAGCTGTAAATACATCATTGAACCCAAAAGGTTCTTTGGTTACCAGTATGAACTCGTGTGGCATTATTCTACATTTTAAACAGAACTGCTGGGGTTAATTAGATTTTTGACCCCTAAAATGCGTAAGTATCTCTGATGAGTTACTTGCAACTGATAAATTTTGTGGGTGCATGAGAAGCCCAAAGCATAACAAACAGACTATATGAATGGATGAAATCTTCATCTTCATTCTTACAACAGCAAATATGTACTTGACATTTAATTAAATATCCAAATGTCCACCAGATCTATAATAAACCTCTTTTTGAGACCTCTAAATGTCAAAGGAAAGCTCATTTTATATGAAATGTATTGAGTTTCCCCCTCCCCACCACCCCACTCTCCTTCCTTGCAATGATTCAAGCTCAAAAGAAGATGCAGCCCTTTAAGAATTATTCAGAAACAAACACAGGCATATTTTATCTCCTAAAGCCCTTTTTACAAAGGCTACGAATCAGCTAGCTGCATGAAAGTCTGAAGAGTGGGGTTTCTTTTAATTTATCATACAGGAGTTGGAAACATTCGTTTTGCAGATATGCCATGTTGGCCGAAAATAATTCATGTGCCGCAATGTAGGTTACACAGTAAAAGTTGCAAACGTTGACTTCATTTATTAACTGCAATCCAGCTCCAGCAGGTCACAGGCACTGTGGTTTAATTTCCACCCTTTGAAAAACCTCTAATGAGTTTGAGGGCGACAAGGAACTTCTCACCTGCGATGTGAAGACTGTGAGTTGACATGCCTATCGTGAGAAAGTCAGTGTGGTGTAATAGATGACATGTTCAGCTTAAATCAGCAAGACATTTCAACCCCCCCAGTTAGTCAAGTTGGGTTACTGGGGAAAAATGGTTACTGAGCTACATAGCAAGGGTTTTGGGGAGCCACATAGGCAAGAGTCAGGCAGATGAAATGGAGTTCAGGTACGTTTGCTCACCAGGCAATCTTAAAAATAGGAAGCTGTCATAATTTAGGTAAAGGGTAAAGGGACCCTTGCCCATTAGGTCCATTCGTGACCGACTCTGGGGTTGCGGCGCTCATCTCGCTTTATTGGCCGAGGGAGCCGGCGTACAGCTTCCAGGTCATGTGGCCAGCATGACTAAGCCGCTTCTGGCGAACCAGAGCACCCCATGGAAACGCCGGTTACCTTCCCGCCGGAGCAGTACCTATTTATCTACTTTCACTTTGATGTGCTTTTGAACTGCTAGGTTGGCAGGAGCAGGGACCAAGCAATGGGAGCTCACCCCGTCATGGGGATTCGAACCACCAACCTTCTGATCGGCAAGTCCTAGGCTCTGTGGTTTAACCCACAGCGCCACCTGCATCCCCTTGTCATAGTTTACACCAGTGTAAATTACCCCCATTGGGAATGAGGAGTCAGCAGGTGATAGTTGGCCCACGTTTTTGAGGATTCAGTCCTAGGTCACATGACTGAGATAAACAGCGTTTGGAATAAGTGTCTCCATGCCCCACCCCAGATTGTTCCTTTTCAGGGGATTTATGCCAGTATAAATTATGCTGGTTTAAATTCTGCTGGCTGAGCCAAGATGAAGGGCTTATATCAGTGTATCTCAGCTTCAGCCATGGCAAGGGACTTATGCCAGTGTAGACCCAGCTGAGCCCAGGAAAGACCAGGATCTACCAAATCCAAACTCTCTCATATCAGTGGGTCCTGAGTTTGGATTGCACTATTGGACTTTGATTCGGAAGAGACCGACTTACAGTAGATTCTCTCCTTCCTTGGCTCCTCTCTACTGTAGACCTGTCTCTCTCAATTCCCTCCTCTTCTGGACCCCAACACTTCAACCTTGCCTTGCAAATGCCAAACGACACTCTCCCATCACCAATGTGGAAATCAAATTCAACTGCCGGTCTGTTCAGCTCCTGCAAGCGGTGGGGGGGATGACCACCTTGTCATTTGCCTCAGGCAGTAAAATGTCTCAAGCCAATCCTCATTTTGACAGCATGGTAGAAAAGGTTCATAACTGACACTCCATTAATTTCTAGAGAGAGAACCCCCCCCCAAATGCAGCCCATATGCCTCCTTCTACCAAATCTATGCATCACTTCACACCAATGTGGAAATGTTCACTCTGACCACCTGTTTAGAGAAGACAGTGGACAGATGGTGCTCGAATGCGGTACCTAGGTGCATCGCTGAAATAGCAAGATCTGTCTCTTTAAGTTGGTGAACACAATGTAAAAAACCATTTCAGAAGTGTTCACTGGCCTTCTGTCAACCCATCTGAACTATCATAACATTATGTAGGCTGACATCATGAGATACCTGTGTCATGTCACATCACCTCCCAGCTTCGTTGGGCTCACAATTCCTCCCCCAGTCCCACAAGGACATTTGCTATAAATGCCACTACTTTGAAACACCACGTCACAACAAATACCTGTAATGTATTTATGTGTCCATCACCATTATGGGGTTAGCTGTCACCTATAGCGTCAACACAAAGCTAACGACAAACTCTCTTCTCTGTTGACTCGTTTAGAACAGAAATTACAGTCAACAAGATAAAGGAACACCAGCCCACTACTAACTTGGGTCATCAGGGTAGTACTTGGAGCAGGTTACAGTTCTATACTCGGTTTAAGAATAGTCCAGTTTAAGAATGATTTGGTTTACAAACTCTGCAAAACCGGAAATAGTGTCTTGGTTTGAGAACTTTACCTCTTTCTAAGAACAGAATCTGAATAGTGGAAGGACACCAGCGGCGGGAGGCCTCATTTAGTGAAAGTGCGCCTCTGATTAAGAACTGTTTTGGTTTAAGAACGGACTTCCTGAACGGATTAAGTCCGTAAACCAAGGTACCACTGTATATGAACATCATCTAGAGTAGGGGTTGTCAACCTGGTCCCTACTGCCCACTAGTGGCCATTTCCAGATTCTAGGTGGGTGGTAGGGGGTTCTACGGCACAAGCTGAATCCTCCTTCCATTGAGCACCGGTGGACAATAAGGAAATTTTACCATCAAGAAAGATGCATTAGTGGGCAGTAGGTATAAAAAGGTTGACTACCTGTGATCTAGAGGGCTAGAACAATCTGTGAAGGTTCTGACCATTTCAGAAAATAAGGGGACAAATCTAAGCTAAATATTCTCCTGTTTCAGTTTTTGGGCACAAACTAACCGTTTCCTTATATGAGATTCCCACAACCAATGAAAAACACTCCCTGTGGATTTTCACATTTTAAAGTTAATTTGGTGTCAATGTTTCCACTTGCTGCAGAGGAGAGCCATGGCTCAGTGGTAAAGAATTGGTGTGATGGCAAAATCTCCAAAATTCAATCTTTGACATCTCTAGGTAGGGCTGGGAAAGATTCCTGTTTTGGAGAGCAGCTAAAATAGACAGGCCAACTTGCAATAAAGCAGTTTCAGGTGTCCTCTGCTTGCTTCTGCTTCCTCCTTCCTGGATTACTCCCAAATAATCAGGGATCATGGAATGATAATCACAGCATGACACAGCTACTCACATGTGTCAGTATTACTCATGAAGGCAATGGAAAGTTTGTTGCTGTTGTTTAGTCGTTTAGTCGTGTCTGACTCTTTGTGACCCCATGGACCAGAGCACGCCAGGCACTCCTGTCTTCCACTGCCTCCCGCAATTTGGTCAAACTCATGCTGGTAGCTTTGAGAACACTATCCAACTATCTCGTCCTCTGTCGTCCCCTTCTCCTTGTGCCCTCCATCTTTCCCAACATCAGGGTCTTTCCCAGGGAGTCTTCTCATCTCATGAGGTAGCCAAAGTATTGGAGCCTCAGCTTCACGATCTGTCCTTCCAGTGAGCACTCAGGGCTGATTTCCTTAAGAATGGAGAGGTTTGATCTTCTTGCAGTCCATGGGATTCTCAAGAGTCTCCTCCAGCACCATAATTCAAAAGCATCAATTCTTCGGCGATCAAAATGAAAAGTTAGGACAATGTAAAAGTACATGTAAACAGTTTTGCACCAAGAAAACCCAGAAGCTTTCTTAACATTACTGATTTTTATTCTTCTTTTTTGAAAGATTGTATGTTTCAGTCCTGCTTTATAATGGAGTCTGACAAGGATGCCTCTGGCTCTGTGATTATTATTTTTTTGTGTATATATATATATATATATATATATTACAAATAAAGCTTACCAATGAAATTAGCAAATATGATATTGATTGGGAATGCAGCAGAATGAATAATAATTCTGAAAGAAATTGGGATTCATTTATTCATGTCTGGACCCAAAACAGGGGCTATCAAAAAATATGATTTTTTAAAAAAAATCAAAAAAGTTATGCTCCCTCATAAATCAACTTGATTTAACATTATAACTTTGATACTCAGTGCTGCCATTGTAAATATGAAGTGTCCATATTAAAATTGAATTGAAAACTATATTCCAAGGGGAGCCACCATTATGATTCACCTCACTGGGGAAATGTTTTCTCCTCCTTTTCCTTGTCTACCAATATAATTCCACCAATAATTCATAATAGAAGTAGCTATTTGCTTCTTTAAACAAAAACAAAAAAAAATGCATCCAAAATTTGGCTCTGATTATTGTTAAAGTGTTCAAAATGCAAGGAGTCAGGTTAATTAGGTTTATTGACCCGAATAGACTTTTTTTAAAAAATAGTGTCCCCAGTGACTCATTAATTGCCTTCTCAGGGCTTAAAATTGTCTGGAAAGCAAAGTGTTTGATGCTAGGGGCATAGAAATAATGGAAATTTAGTCCAGCATTCTAGGCCTACAAAGATTTAATTCCCAAAGTATATGTCCTTTTATCTTTTTTTTTTAGTGATCTAAACATTTTCTAAACTTGTTTCATTTATATTTATACTGAATCAAAATCACACACGTGTATAGCCATGGCATCTGCCTGAGATAGGCCTCGAGTGTTTGAGAATCTTCTATTCCTACAAATAATTCCACCCTTCCTTCTTTCCTGACCCTTATGCCTGGAATGACCTCACAAAACACTCACATGAGGTCAACTTTCTCCTTTCGAATGCCTCCACCTTTTCCATAAAGCCCTAGGCTGCCCGCCTAACCCCAATTTCTTGGGAGTAAGGTCCATAAAATTCAATTCAATTTACTTCTGACTAGACATAGTTAGGATGGTGATGTTGGTCACACCCAGCACCCAGTTTTAGTAAGCTCTATACTTTACTTAACTGAAAGAAATGCCCATATCTTCACTCTTTACCCCATCAGAGCACCTGCTCTGGGAGATATTGGAAAGAGAGCTCCTTTTCCGTTTTGATCCCCTTCCCATTTGTGAAAAGCTCTTTCCCAAAAAAGCCCACCTGCCACCATCAACACTAACATCTGTTTGGTCATAGATAAAGTCCTTCCTCTTCTATGGTTGACACTTGTCTTCTGCTGGGCTGTAAAATGAATTATCATTGAGCTGGGAGTGTATATATGAATAGAGTAGTTGCTTTGGAAGACGATCATCAGGCACCCACACAACATGACCAGTCCAACGAAGTTGATGCTGAAGAATCATTGCTTCAACACAGGTGATCTTTGCTTCTTCTAGTACACTGATATTAGTTTGCCTGTCTTCCCAAGTGATGTGTAAAGTGTAAGTGATGCGTCTTCCAAAGCAACTACTCTATTCCGAACTTAAAAATGGAAAGCATAATACTGGTGGTCAACAAAGGAGGTTTAAAGACTGTCTCAAGGCAAATCTAAAAAGATGTAGTATAAAAACCAACAATTGGGAAACACTGGCCTGCTAGTACTCCAGTTGAAGAACAGCCTTTACCAAAGGTGTCATGGGCTTTGAAGACATTCAAACTCAGGATGCAAGGGAGAAATGTGCTAAGAGGAAGGCACACTTGGCAAACTCTCACCATGATCAATTCCCACCCAGAAACCAATGTCCCCACTGTGGAAGGACGTGTGGATCCAGAATTGGCCTCCACAGTCACTTACGGACTCATTGTTAAAACCGTGTTTATGGAAGACAATCTTACTTGGCTACAAGTGATGGCAAAAGAAGAAGAAGAAGTATATATGAATATTCTGGGGAGAAGTGGGATTACTTTGCTTTAAAGTTGGGTGTGATCATTCCTGTTGTTGGTTACATTGTAATACTGTGTTTTATAATATAAGTCACCTTGAAACTATTTTTAGTATCTAACTAGTTAGAATAAAACATCAGTTCTCCTTCTTCCTTTGTTATCCTTGTATCAGACTTCAGACCATAAACTCCTCAGCCTGAGAGAGGGAAAGTCCAGTGTTAAATAAGCCAATGATAAATAAAGAAAGCTTCCTATTTAAGAGCAGGAAGAAAAGAACTCAGCTGCTTTGAGCTGGAGGCATCAGATCATCATATGGTACAGGTTGAAATGCAGGAATGAAAGGAAGACTCTCCCTTCCAGACCCAATGACTGCGGCATTTTCCATTTGTCCTTTGGGGCCATCCTTGGAGGCAAAACTCTTCGAAATTCTGTGTTGGAGATTTCATGGATTTTATTTCAAGTAACTTGGCTTTATGGGTGATTATAACAGAGGAGTAATAATATTATATAGTCAGGTTTTTTTTAGTTGTTTAGTCGTGTCCAACTCTTCGTGACCCCATGGACCAGAGCACGCCAGAGACTCCTGTCTTCCACTGCCTCCCGCAGTTTGGTCAAACTCATGTTAGTAGCTTCGAGAACACTGTCCAACCATCTCATCCTCTGTCGTCCCCTTCTCCTTGTGCCCTCCATCTTTCCCAACATCAGGGTCTTTTCCAGGGAGTCTTCTCTTCTCATGAGGTGGCCAAAGTATTGGAGCCTCAGCTTCAGGATCTGTCCTTCCAGTGAGCACTCAGGGCTGATTTCCTTCAGAATGGATAGGTTTGATCTTCTTGCAGTCCATGGGACTCTCAAGAGTCTCCTCCAGCACCATAATTCAAAAGCATCAATTCTTCGGCGATCAGCCTTCTTTATGGTCCAGCTCTCACTTCCATACATCACTACTGGGAAAACCATAGCTTTAACTATATGGGCCTTTGTCAGCAAGGTGATATAGTCAGTAGGCAGTGGTAACAGGGCCTCTTCATTTCATTCACTCATTCATTGCATTCATTTCCCATATTCTTCTCCCCACTCCCATCCTTTTTAATCCTTGTCTCATCCCTGTGAGGTAGATTATGCTGAGAGGCAACGACTGGCCCAAGGTCACCCAGTGAGCTTCCACACTGAGTGGGGATTTGAACCCTGATCTCCCAGGTCTGAGTCTAGCACTCTAAGCACTAGACCACACTGGCTCTCAGTTGCAAGACCATGGAAGTTCCTCTGGTTTGTGGAGAGAGGACTTGGATCTGAGGTTGAGTTCCATGAGGAGGAAGATTATCTAACAGCTGAATTGCATTCAGCAAGATTTACTCCAAAGTAAGCATTCTGGGGAAGACGCAGGTGGTGCTGTGGGTTAAACCACAGAGCCTAGGACTTGCCGATCAGAAGGTCGGCGGTTCGAATCCCTGCGATGGGGTGAGCTCCCTTTGTTCGGTCCCTGCTCCTGCCAACCTAGCAGTTCAAAAGCAAATCAAAGTGCAAGTAGATAAATAGGTACCGCTCTGGCTGGAAGGTAAACGGCATTTCCGTGCGCTGCTCTGGTTCACCAGAAGCAGCTTAGTCATGCTGGCCACATGACCCGGAAGCTGTACGCCGGCTCCCTCGGCCAATAAAGCGAGATGAGTGCCGCAACCCCAGTGTCGGTCACGACTGCACCTAATGGTCAGGGGTCCCTTTACCTTTACCTTAAGCATTCTGGGGATCATTCTACATTGCTGCGGGTCCTGTCAGTGGAGCAGTGATGAAAGAAGGAGCCTCATCCAAACAAGCTGCCATCTCCTCCTAACCTTTCCCTGCCGCCAGGCTTTCAGCTTTGCAGTGTGTCACCGAAGCTGTATCTCTCACTGAGAGACGGCTCCGAGCGAGCAGAGAAGGGGGGCGTGCGTCTGTTGCCTGCCAGCAACAATGCATTGAGATGCAGCTCAAGAGAGGCATGGAATCGTTGGCACGAAGTACCTGTCCTAAGTGATGGGGAAGCATTACTAAATCAGGAACGTGTAAGCTGTTTTCACCTGTCCGCCTGTCATCTCCGTTTCAGCAAACATGCAGCATTTTCCCAGATAAGAGGACTCAAAATGGAAGAGGAGGGGGAAAGAACTTGTGTATGTCTCTCAACTTTTTCTGCCTTAGCCTGTTAAGCCACGGCTTCTTATACAGAGTCACTTGAAAGCTGTATTAGAATGCAACCTGGCATCTGAAGTTATCCCTGTGATTTAAACCATCAGACATGTAAAAAAAGGAGAGAGAGAGAGAGAGGGAGAGGGAGAGAGAGAGGGAGAGGGAGAGGGAGAGGGAGAGGGAGAGGGAGAGGGAGGGAGGGAGAGGCTATTTCCCCTATTAATTAGACACATCTTAAGGCAAACAAGGGACTGTGTCATTTTAGTGCATGCATATTTTTTCTCCTGATCGGCATTAAAATTATCTTATGTAAGGGTTATGTTGGTTAAGGCTACAATCCTAACCATGTCTTCTTGGAAGTAAGTCCCATTGAATGGCTCCCAGGTAAGTGTGACTAGGATGGCAGATTTAGATTTCTGGCAGTGGCCAACATGTAATCTACAATTATTACCTGACACTTTTGCAACTGCAGCATAATGTTCGTTCCACATGTGCAAGGAATTGATCTTTCTTTGTGGCAGCGCCTACACTTTGGAACTCCCCGCCCCTTGATGTAAGCAGGCACCCCAGCTGTGCTGTTTTTCCGTGCTTGTTTAAAACTTTTTGTTTTTGTTAAAGCAAGCCTGTAAATCTGACATGTGTTTTAAAATGTAAATTTATGTTATAATGTACATTAAATGCTGATTTTGCAGGGGGAGGGGGAAAATAAGCTAACTTTTCTACAGCATCTAATTTTATTAGTAATTTTAAGGTGTCCGTTATATAAACTGCTTGGTTTTGATGAGTAAGTGGCATATAAATCTGACCAAATAATGTCTGTTTATTTATTTATTTTCTCCATCCTCAGCAGCTCTGTCCAAATGCAACTCTGCTCAGGGCTGGGTATAGTAAATAGAGAGGGGGAAAGATAAGGGACAGGGATGGGCAGGAAATTCAATTCAGTTACCCTTAAAAGGCAAATCTATCAAATTCACAGTTTCCGGAACAATGTGAGAACTAAAACGCACTCATCCTTAGAAATTTGCATTTATCCGAATTTTCAATGTAGTTCTCCAACCAAATAATGTTTAGAAAACTGAATATATAGCATAAAAGTGTTAGTGAAAATGAATATGTTAGTGAAAACAACATACATAATGCACTACATTAGGAGAAACTGCTTGCAAAAAAAAGGGGGTGCTAGTCAAAACTGCAGAAAAATTGTGTGTGTGTTGTGAGAAATTTGCTCTAATTTTCATGAGGGTTTTAAATAAATAGATCACAAACTCCTGCAAGAATATGGAGAATTAATCACCTTCATCAGCCTGGCAGAAAAGGAAAGTTTTTGGCTGGTGTTTAAAAGTTGGCACAGAAGATACCTGCTGAATTTCCATTGGCAGAATATTCCACAGGACTGGGCTGGTGACACTCAAGGTTCAGTTTCTTGTTGTTGTCAAATGAACCTCACCAACTCAAGGAATGGCCAGTGTAGCTCCTGCAGACGATCTCACAAAAGATCAAATCAAATGGTGCCAGCCCTTAAATGATTATTTATGTAGACAAGGATTAAGTGTGAGGTATTGGTTGTGTTTAGAATAGATTTATGAAAGATTTAGAAAACTTATTGATTAGAATATTTGTATGAGATTGTATGGGGAAAATACAGAATGACAGATACAATTTTGCTTAAACTGTATATAGGAAGTGCAGTGTAAGTGATGGAAGCCAGTCAATGAAATTTTATTATTGAGATATTTGTAGAATAAATTTGGAAGAAATTCTTCCAATTTTTCTTCTTCTTCCAATTTTTCTTCTTCTTTTTTCTTTTTCTTTTTTCTTCCTTTTTTCATACGTTTTTCTTTTTTGTTCTTTTATATATATGTGTGCTTATCTGAAAAATATATGTATGTATGTATTTGCAGTATTTTGCTTGTATTTTGTAATAATTATGTTAAATAAAAAAAATTTTTTTAAAAAAAACAAATCAAATGGTGCCGGCCCTGCCGTTAGACAGGCTGAGATCAGCATCAGTCAGCAGGTGCTGTGTGTGTGTGAAGTGGTGGTAAAAAGGTGGAGGATACCACCATGTGTGCTTTGCCCTATTGACCTCCTGTGTTCAAAAAAGATTCAGCCGTACATGGAGTTGGGGTCCATCTGCCTCAATCATCAAAAAGTACTGGGCCTGTCTTCCTGAGCAGTCAGCCAGTCTCTTCTCCCTGGTAAGGAAAAAGGTTAGCCGTCCTATATCACATAGGTCTTTGTTTCCCATCTGTGAAGCACTTATTGCTCAAAAGTGTCAGGTTTATCATGGAGAGACAGTTTACGTGGCCAAATAAACAGCTGTCCTCAAAGAACTGTCCCGAGAACAAAATGCCCTGGAGAATAGAGAAATTGGCCATCTCTGATTTAAGGTAAGTTCTGCTGGTAAATGCCAAAGCGGATTCATGATTCATGTCTTCTCTGGTGGAACCTAATAGTCTTTTGATGGGGCCATGCAGGCTTGGAGCAGGAATGGGGTAGTTGTAGGGCAAAGGAGAAAGGACTCTGTTGAATGAAGAACAAATCCCTCTTAATGTGCCAGAACTGCAAATGATGCTGATTTGCTGATATTATGCATGGCAGAACCAGAATTTTATAATGCCCCTGGGAAATGACATCATTTCCATTTCCTTTCCAGGGTTTCTGTGCAAAGGAAATTACACCACTTCCCACAATCATCTGAAATTCTGTTCAGGGAGCAGTAACAGCTCAGCTACCATCTTGCCTTGGCTTCATTAAGAAGAAAAAGTAAAACAGATAGACCTCCCTTTGTTGACCTTGTATGGCCTTCAGCTGCTTTTTCTATGAAATGGAAGTGGCTACTTCTAAGTGTGAATAACGTAATATGTAGTTGGTCCTAAGACCTATGCCACTGAAGGGTTACAGAATATATTACGAAGAGTTTTGTGGAGGAAGAAACTCCAGCACAAATGCACTCTACATGGGGCTGCCCTTGAAGATTGTTTGGAAACGTCAACTGGTCCAAAATGCATTAACCAGATTACTGGCCAGGGTTCCATTTAGAACTCACATAACCTCTAAATGACCGAGGCCTCAAATATCTAAAAGAAGATATCCATACCCTCCTTGGGTATTAAGATCTGTATAATGGGTTCTCTTGGTAGTTCCACCACCCTCAGAAGTGCAGGAAATGGTGGCCCTGGAGGGGTCCTTCTCTGTGGCAGCCACTAAATTGTGCAACTCCCTTCCCACAGAGGTGTGTCTAGCATGTTCACTGTATCATTTTGCCCTGTGCAGAAGAGATTCCTGTGCGCGTATGCTGGAGAGCCACTGACGCCAATAGCAACTCCTCTCCTGTGATGAATAGCAGCTTGGGGGTATGTGTGTGTCAGGAGATTTTTGTCAGGGACAGAGCCATGGAGGAGAAGGCTTAAAGAACCTCTTCTTCTGCAATCGTACTGTTCCTGATTGGGTGCCCCATGAGTGTAATCCCATAATGCCAAACATTACTAGGGTGATTGGCCCTGGTTGGTCCGATATACAGCAAATCTGTTCATTCGTCGCCACACCCACCAATAATAGTAATAATAATAATAATAATAATAATAATAATAATAATAATAATAATTTAGTATTTATACCCCGCCCACTGGCTGGGCTTCCCCAGCCACTCTGGGCGGCTTCCAACAAAATATTAAAATACAGTAATACATCAAACATTAAAAGGTTCCCTAAACAGGGCTGCCTTCAGATGTCTTCTAAAAGTCTGGTAGTTGTTGTTCTCTTTGACATCTGGCGGGAGGGCGTTCCACAGGGAGGGCGCCACTACCGAGAAGGCCCTCTGCCTGGTTCCCTGTAACTTGGCTTCTCGCAGTGAGGGAACTGCCAGAAGGCCCCCGGTGCTGGACCTCAGCGTCCGGGTAGAACGATGGGGGTGGAGATGCTCCTTCATATATACTGACGCATGCCCAGTCCTCATTAGACTGTTTTAAGGATTTCTTTTCTCTCCCTTAGTTGATTGTGGTTTCACAAACCTTGTGCCCCCCCCCATTCTCCTTCTTCTTATACCTAAATGGTGCTATTTTGTCTACACAAAGATTCATCTTTAGAAGATGGTGATGATTCGTTGCAATTATTCATCACAAACTACAAAAAAGTCTCAAAAGGGCTTATAATTATAAAAGTGTACATGATACAAAACTTAAAATGTACCAAAAAGATAAAAGAACATTATTGACAGACAGTGCTAATCCTGCGATGATATTTAGTTAGTTAAACTGAACTTCTAGGTTCAGACGCAGTTTACCTCTGAATACCAGATGCTGGGGATGAACCATAGGTGTAGTCTCCATGTGCTGAAGAGCTACCAACACTGCTTTTCTTGTGTGATTAGAAAGCTCTCTTTTTAACCTTATGGAACCGTCTCATCTAGTTTGATTTTCAGGTGTTCCTTTCATGTGCTTTTAATGAGGACACGTTTCTGTGCTTTTTTGTGATGCCATTCTGTGGCTGTTCCCCAAAGTTCTGCAGGTAATCAGTTAATTGAGATCTCAGCTGACACTTATTAGGGAAGTGAAAATATTAGCTCAGAAATTTCACATGCTGTCAAAAAGATAAGTTAATTTAACTGCATGTTACACCAAGTTCATGCAATTTTTCCGTATTCTCAGTTCAGCTCAGAGTGCTAGAAGCCATGAAAGATGGAATGCTTGAGATCCTACAGCATCCACAACCCACACAGAAGTGCAAAGAGGCTGTACTGTATATTGTCCTCGACTCATTTGTTGCCCACTCATTGTTCAAGAGAAAACTCAACTTTTTTGATCTGACTGGTGGTGATCTGATGTAGGTTTGGGGTCCCCAAAATGGTGCTCATGGGCTCTCTAAGCCTTCTCTGGTGCCCATAAGATGACCACTGCAGAAATGTGGAGAACTTAATATAAGATTGGGAAAATGAGAACCCGAGAGACCTCAAAACTGACAGATTGTTCCGTCCTTATGCAGTAGCCATTAGTTGGAAGATGGTATCAGTTTGCATTTCTTAGTGCAGAAAGTATTGATCTGATCTGTAGAGATCTTTCCTATTCTACTTAATTCAAGAGGGTTCTGGAAGCTTCTCTGTGTGAAAGAAACAAGCAGAAGGTTCATGATGTTTGGGTTATTCCTTCAGAGAAGCTGAGTACGGCTGGTTTAAACGGGTTCTTTTATCACTTCAGTCAAGGTCATGTTGACTATAAAAGTAATGCCAGAAGGAGCCTGAGTTTCACTCTCTTTCTGGCTCTTTTTCCTTCCGGTGTGCTGTTCTGTATATAGTGTTACGGTTTTAGACTTATTGTAAGTAATTGCAAGTTTAAGTTAAGTCTGCTGCAACTGGATTTCTTATAGACAGTGCCAATCCTGAATGTATTGGATTTGTGACCATTATGCTCATTTGCCTTCAGTAGCAGTAAAGCTCTGCTGGATGAAATATTAATTGCCTCTGGTCTGGTTTTTTGGGGGAATCCTGCAACATGTTCAAGTTTTTACTCTGCTAACTATATGTTTGAGTTCTGCTCTGGATCAATATTGAGTAGAATTTAATGACAGATGGATCAGATGCTCTTCACACAAATGAGCTAGCGTAGTGGTTTACAAATGGTTTACTGCAAATCCTAAGATTCCTTAGAATCTTATCAAGAGTTCTTCAATGAGAGTAGCTGTGAAAAGTGGACAATATTCTTTGAAATCCAGCTTGCCTACCTCCATTCACCCTTCTCTCTGAAATGAAGGCTAATCTCCCAAACTGTAAGCATTAACATCATGATGAACCATGAAATAAAGAGTGTTCTTTGGGTCTATAATGTTCTATAGACCTAAAGAATGCTGCTAAAGAATATCTGGGTAAGAAAAAATCCATCTGGGGGCTGCTTAATCCCCTTGAGTGGTGGCTTAAGTAATAGAATTTTGTCATTAAAGGGTGTGTGTGTGTGTTTATGTGTAAAGCTGGTTTATTGGGGTTACCATTTGGCTTCCAACTAATAGCTTTTCCCAGTGTGCAGTCAACTGGTATTGAAAATGGGACAGAGCTGCTTTATCTGCAGGGGCAAACCCAGTGCTCATTGAACAAACAAGTTTTCTACAATGTGCCCAGTGGACACTAGTAATGAACCTCTGTTGAGTGCTAAGACCTTACCGGTGAATTTGTTCCATTTCCTTGTTGAAAACAATGGTGGCCACAAGGCTTCCCACACATTAGGAAGGGGGAAATGCATTTGTCTGCCTTTTCTTATTCATGGTGTATGAAGCAAACAGCAGTATACAGTCCTAGTAAATGAAAGTAGGCAAATATTGTTGTGTATCTACAGCTGTAGCTATACCCTGCCATGCAAATTCAAAAATAAGAATTCTTATCTGCATTTTTATTGATCCATGCAATAAGCTTTTCTGCAGATATGTTGAAATATACTGAACTACTCATGAGATCATTTGCTGCTTTCTGTCAGTATTTTGTATTCATTTTTGGGAAGTGTGAAAAGGGTGTCTTCTTATCTGCCTGTGAGATTGAGCTCAGGACATTGAAAAGAAAAAGAAAAGAAAGGTAGCCTTCTGCCTGGCATTGCTGCAGCAGTAAGGAAGTTGTGTAAATTGCTTGCTTTTGCTTCTTATCAAAAGGAAACTGATAACTTATTTATACCAATACAATTAGACTAATTAATCTCATTGATTCAATCAGAAGTATTGGGTCAGAGGAACTTAGATCGAGAATCAAGACTAGATCAATGAGATTCATCAAATGCATCCTCTACTTTCCATAAGACAGCCCCATGGTTTACCAGAAGAGAAATTGTGCTTTTATGTCAGCTATAAGCATCACTTTTTAAAATTATTATTATTATTATTATTATTATTATTTGACACACCCTCCAAAATGTTAATCCATTTTAGTTTGGGGCCATCGGTTCTTGACTGAGCACATTTGTACTTTGCCAACCTCATCAATACCTCACCCCTTTCTATCCCAGAAGTCAGCAGTAACTTCACCAGAGGGTTGGTCAGGTAAGTGTCCCATTCAGCAGTCAGCTATACTCTCCATACTCAGTTCCAGATGCAGCAGATTGGGTGCATTTCCCAGGAGTCTCAAGGGTGGAGAAAGGACACTCACAGTTCTTTCTCAAGCCTCTGCCCTCATCCCCTCTAGCTGCTAATGATGGAAGATAAGAGGAGGACCATCAGCGTTCACAAGAGGAGGCAGGTGAGGAAGTGAGTTAATGGCAGCAATGCCAGTGGCTCCTCCTCCTTGCTTGTCTCTCAGATGGACCTGAATGGAGAAAATGCCATAGAAATGGCTGTTTGGCCTGGCCGCATAGTGCACAGTAATCAATGAGACTTTCATTTACCTTAAGACTCTTCTTCTTTGGCGATCACTCGTAGCCAAGTAAGATTGTCTTCCATGAACACAGTCTTAACAATGAGTCCATAAGTGACTGTGGAGGCCAGTTCTGGATTCACACATCCTTCCGCAATGGAGACATAGGTTTCCAGATGGGAGTTGAACATGGTGAAGGTTTGCCAAATGTGCCTTTCTATTAGCACGTTTCTCCCTTTTGTCCTGAGTTTGTGCGTCTTCAAAGTCCATGACCCCTTTGCTGGAAGCTATTCTCCAATTGGAAGACAGGAGTGCCTGGCATGCTCCGGTCCATGGGGTCACGAAGAGTCAGACACAACTAAACAACAACAACAAATTCTCCAATTGGAGCATTCGCAGGCCAGTGTTTCCCAATTGTCAGTGTTTATACTACTATTTTTTTTTTAAGATTTGCCTTGAGAGAGTCTTTCAACCTCTTTTGTTGACCACCGGCATTATGCTTTCCATTTTTAAATCTGGAATAGAGTAGTTCCTTCGGAAGACAATAATCAGGCAACCGAACATGACCAGTCCAATGAAGTTTATGTTGAAGAAGACACTGGTGATCTTCCAGCACACTGGCATAGTTCGTCTGTCTTCCCAAGTGATATGTAAAAAATTTTGGAGACACAGTTGATGGAATCTTGTGAGTCGTTGGAGATGGCATTTATAAGTGGTCCATGTTTCACAAGCCTACAGTAACTTTAATGCTGCCAGCCTTGTAATTCAGTAGTTTCACAGTGATCAGGAGTATCATTGAGAGTAAGGAGCTAACATAAAAGAATTTCTACACATTGGCCTTTGATGTAGCCTCACTGCAAACTATGCATGTGCAAAATCTCATTTTGCATTCTGAACAATCAGAAGGATTTCTGGAAGCAACGATGCTTGGGCTTGTTACGCATCCAAGCATTATGAGCTGGACAATATTCATATTCTGAGCTACTTAATTGTGAACTACAGTGACACCTCTGCTTCCAACCGCAGTGCACAACTTCTTTTGCTACCTTCCCTTCCTATGGCTGCTTCAGTTTGTTTCACCCTGATGCATCAACAGATTATGGGTGACTCTCTGTGACGTTAGTAACCATTAGTTACCGTTTGCAGTAACTCAATCACATGTGCTTGTATGTGCCAATTTGTCCTTTACTGTGTCTCTGGGAAGTACAGAAACAAGCAGAGATGGAAAGGCAATTAAGTGGAAGGAGAAAGGAAGGATTTTGGGTACACACTTTCTTTAGATTCCCCCCCCCCCCCGCTGATCACTCACTCTCTTAAACTAGGAACAGTCAGTCTATTTCAGTCCATGGCACTTTCACATGTGTTCATTCATAAATCTGTTGCATCCTGTTTCTGCATTAATCTGACAATAATACTCCTAATGATTCTGAAAGAATCATCACCCCCTTCGGTAACCAAATCATCAGTGCATTCTTCAGGAGAGAGCCTCCTGCAGATGTAACCTCATCAGAAGGTCCATTCCAAATGATACAGTAATCAGACCTTTGGTATAGCAGCACCTCCCCTCTGGAATTCCCTCTCATTATATGTCAGACAGGGGCCATCCATCTCTATTGTCTTTTCCAAGTCTATTAGAAAGCTTTCTTTTTGAACAAGTCTTTTTAAGTGGGGAATTAAAGTGAAGATTCAAGTGCCTGGGAATTTGAAGAACACCCCCCCCCCCAAAAAAAAATACTGTGATTTTAAAATGGATAGTGTAGTTTGTGAGTTTTAGAGCTGTGGGCTTGTACACACAAACACAAAAACATTGGCCCAGTGCTCCAACTAGGAGCACATGACCTGGTCACAGCCCCAAATCAGTTTGGGGGCAGCTAGTGTTTAATTAGGGTTAGTTTGGTCTGCCATCTTGATTCAACGTGTAGATGAAGACTGTCTCCTCCGCTTCCGGAATCCTCAAGCTGAGTTGAGTGATGTTGTCTTGAAAGGCATCTTAATTAGCACAGGTTGAGACCATCACATCTGTTTTGGAAACGTCCCACCAAATGAGGTGATGATATCATCAGAAGCATACATAGAATAATAGAATCAGTAGTTTGGACCCATCACACCAAATTGGGTAAAGTCATACCAAAGTCACATGCTGGTCTGCCATCTTGATTCCAGATGGTGCCCAGCAGCCAGACATAGATGAAGACCACTACTTTCAACTTGGGAACCCCTGTACTAAGTTTGGTGACATATCAAGAGGCATCAAAATTGGCACAGGTTGAAACCATCCTGCCCAACTGGACAATGATCCCTTCAGAGACATCCAAATTGGTGCAGGTTGAAATCATAACACCAAATTTGGTGAAGTCCCACCAAATGGGGTGATGATCTCTTCTGAGGCATATGAACCAGCACAATTCAGACCCATTGTTCCAAAAATCGGGAGACATCACCCCCAAATCACATTTCAGTCCACCATCTTGATTCAAAATGGTCCCCAGAATCAAAACATTGATGAAGAGCACTGCCCTCATCTCAGGAACTCTCATTCTGAGTTTGGTGAAGATAACCCAAAAGACATCTGGACCTATAGAGAGCAGAGAGACAAAGAGATAAAGCACTTTCCAAAATAAATAATGAATTGTTGGGGTTTTTTCTTTGTTCAGTCACAAATTTTCTTTGTTTTATGGAAGCAATTCATAAATCAATGAAAGAGAAGAAAACACACCCACCACATATGCACATTTGGGAAAGACAAAAACCACAGAATAACAAAGTCCTAATCTGTACTTCAATCCAGGAGGTGTGACTCAGGTCACTCTGTATTGGAATTGCAAAGAATGAATTCATTATGCATCCCTAACTTAAACAAAATCACAGAAGAACCTTCCCAAGCAAAAACATAGGCCACAAACCTATACTCCCTGTTTCATTATCCAAAGTGTTTAAAGAAACAGAATAAATTCCTTCAAAAAGGCATTTAGAAGATGGTATATATATTGCAACAATTATCCCCACTACCCTTCTCCCCCTGAAGGAGAGCTTATGATTAAATATGTTGGGGGAAGTTCTATTTTCACCCGAGTTTTATTAAAAAGCAAACAGTAGGTTCAGGACTGGCAAAAGGAAATATTTCTTCGTGCAAAGTATTCCTAATTTACGGGACAAATTGCCATGAGATGCAGCAGGCTACTAGTTTCAGAAAAGTTAAAATAAATTCATGGAGGGAGAGATCTGTAATTGCACCCAGAGCATGGAATAATGAGGCAAGACTCAGAGATAGGGTAAAGAAGGGCCACAACTTTATTTAATCTGCAACAAGAACCTGTATCTGCAGGAAGAAGCTGAATAACTCTGCAAACAGGCAGTCTCGCTAGGCCTCCCTAGCTATATGGTACGGACAAACCTGTTCCAAGCACAAACAGAAGAGCCCCTAGCTTGCCCATCCATCTCTTGGTTCAGGGTGTGTCTCCTAACTCCTCATACCTCCAAACTCTTGTGTGGTTCATGTGGGTCTCAGAGAGGTTCCTTTCTCCACCCCAGGGGCCCATGGCCCTTTAGGACAAGTCTAGGGATCCATCTTTTGCAATAATTGTGCCCTGAGGGTTCTCATCAATGCTTCTCTTTTCCTGAAATTGTTGCACAGCCCTGCATTTGTGTGGTGTTCTCAAGTGCTTGACAGATAGCTGGTGGTCAGGGATTAGGGAACCAGTGCATGCAACATCGTCAGCCCTATGATCCGTGCTTCGGGAAGCACCAAGATTTCAGGGTTGGGGGAGAAGTCTGCATTTTGCAATCCCTTGCCTGATACCCTGGAAAACCATGGTAAGTCAGAGTAGACAATACCAAGCTAGATGGAATCAGTATAAGGCAACTTCCTATGTTGCTATGGGTTGTCAACAAAAAGAAGTAGGCCAGTTAAAGGGTTTTTAAGAAGCCAGTTCTTTTATCTCTTCTCCAACTCATGCAGTATTTTCAAGGAATCACTCCCAACAATTTTTGACTCTTACGATCTACTATATAACAGGCAGCAAATGGTTTCCTTTATATTTCACTGGTGAAGTTACATCAACCGAACCTCCATGATGGATTGTCCAAACGCATAAACTTCCTAGCGCTGAGAAGGCCCACACTACATTTCAAAGGAATATACTTACAGAGATAACTCTGTCATGTCAGCTATTGGCACCATCCTTAGAAAAAGTATTTAATGCACAATCAGGATGGATTTAAAAATGGATCGCCTTGTTTGCAGCTTGGGGAAAGAAAAGAAAAGGCACATCACACTCCAGCCAGTGAGAAGCTAAAAGTGCCTGTGAATATGTTAACACGTATAGGAACAGGATGTGACTCAACACATCCATTTGCTGGGTAAGAGCAGAGAAAAACCATCCCTCTCAATATCTTAAAAGCCAAGCATATTTTAAACTTTATGTATACATCTCAAAAATGAATAGGGGATGCAAAGCAGACACACACACACACACCCCTCCATGCAGATCAAGAGCTATAGAAAAACCAGATTATTATTTTTTTGACTGCAAGAAGATCAAACAGATCAAACCTCTCCATTCTTAAAGAAATCAGCCCTGAGTGCTCCCTGGAAGGACAGATCCTGAAGCTGAGGCTCCAATACTTTGGCCACCTCGTGAGAAGAGAAGACTCCCTGGGAAAGACCCTGATGAAAAGACAAGGAGAAGGGGACGACAGAGGATGAGATGGTTGGACAGTGTTCTCGAAGCTGCAAACATGAGTTTGACCAAACTGCGGGAGGCAGTGGAAGACAGAAGTGCCTGGCATACTCTGGTCCATGGGGTCATGAAGTGTCAGACACAACTAAATGACTAAACGACGACAACATTCTTTTTTTATATGCACAGGTAGCTAGGAACCTAGAAATCTATCCTAAACATTGAAGCTTGCAGGTAGGACTGTGTTGTTCACCGACCTTCTAAACACCAAATATCACTGCTGGTCCCTGAGAGGGAGAGGGTTATGGAGCCATTAAACTTAGTAAATTGTACGCAACGGAATTTTACTCAGAGTAGACCCATTGAAATCAATAGAGCCAATTTAGTTAACTTCAAGGGGTCCATTCTAAGTAAAAATTAGCTGAATACAACCCAATAGGATGTACTTCTAAATAAACCCATGCAGGAAAACTTCTTCCACAAAATAGGTCTGGCAATCACTGTATTTTCTTTTCTTGAAATTTTTCATAGTCTGAATGCATGAGCATGGGGACCCCAAAGTGGCAGGGGCTCAGAATGATTTTTTTTACAAAGGTATGGGGGGGCAGTCTCTATCCCAAAAAATGAAGTTCTGCTTCTGTAAACTCCATTCATGAATTACTTACAGGGAAGAGCCCAACTGTGCTTCTCTTTTATTGCAATGGGCAACTTTCCTTGCAGTCACAACAGTGTGGAAACAATTGGTTTAAGGTCAAGGTGACCTGTTGAGTCTGTCCTCATCAGGCTACACCCTGCTGAAGGTGGCAGCTGTTTGGAGTTGTAAGGGTATAGTAAAACGTAACATGAACCTCAGAATACAGCTCCACATAATGAAAGTTTATATCTTGTTGTGTAAACCAACAAAATTAAAACCAAGTTTTGTTTTTAATTTTGTTTTGTCTCATTTCACTTCTGACACTTTTAATACCTACCGCTGATTTTATTTTTATTTTTTATTTCAAGACAATGGCGGCATACTGTGACACATCTCATTCATTTTACATTTTCTCGAAGGGACTATTATTTTGCACCACACTAAGAGGCTTTCACACACATCACACCATTGACACAGCTTGACACAACATCAATGGAGTTTTGGTTCTTTTTTACTTCCTGCATTAAGTTCTTTCTTTCTACACTGGCAACCAGTCGAACAGCAATTTTTTGCTTCTGAATAAGATTTAATCAAAGATTCTCTCAATTATTTTAGGCTTTATTATATACATAATATCCTTCCTTCAAGTTGTTAAGGGTACGTGGTTTCTCCATTTTTGAAATCTTCACCACAACCCTGTGAGGTATGTTATGCTCTGAGGCAGACTGATTACCCAACGCCACATAGAGACCTTTATGTCTGAATAGAACCAATATCTCCCTAGTCTTAGAATACAGCTGTACAGTGGTATCTCAGTTTACAGACGCTTCAGGTTACAGGCGTTTCAGGTTACAGACTCCGCTAACCAAGAAATAGTACCTCGGGTTAAGAACTTTGCTTCAGGATGAGAACAGAAATTGCGCAGCAGCGTCGCAGTGGCAGCAGGAGGCCCCATTAGCTAAAGTGGTACCTCAGGTTAAGAACAGTTTCAGGTTAAGAACAGACCTCCGGAACGAATTAAGTTCTTAACCCAGAGGTACCACTGTAATCTCATATGCTACATTGTCTGGCCGATAGCCAATACAATTGTTCCATTAGTGCAAAGATTTATGCTCGCACAACAGAACTCCTCCCCCTCCACTCTGCTTTTTTCCCCTCCCATGCACCCTGCACCTTCCCCAAATATACTATGTGAGGTTGGGGAGAAACCCAGAACAGATTTAGGGGGTGTGCGTGGAGAGATGGGGAGTACTATTGTGTAAATCATTGTGTTAATGGAACAAGTTACCTAGCACTACATTGGATGCAACCCTCCATCTAGTTTCATGTTCACTCTGAAGGTGTCACATTCAATGAAGCTGAACACATACTGTTGTATATCTTCAGGACTGTGTTATTTTATGGATTGTATGGATTTTGTGTACAGTGGTACCTCAGGTTAAGAACTTAATTTGTTCTGGAGGTCTGTTCTTAACCTGAAACTGTTCTTAACCTGAGGTACCACTTTAACTAATGGGGCCTTCCACTGCCGCCGAGTGATTTCTGTTCTCATCCTGAAGCAAAGTTCTTAACCAGAGGTACTATTTCTGGGCTAGCGGAGTCTGTAACCTGAAGCGTCTGTAACCTGAAGCATCTGTAACCCGAGGTACCACTGTATTCCTTCTTATCTTACTTGATTCTGTTGCAAACTGCCCTGTGACTTCTATGTAAATCACCTAAATAAATGATGATGTTGATGATGACTTATAAATTTAGATGCTATAGTATAGAATTGTAGAGTTGGAAGGGACCCTGAGCATCATCTAGTCCAACCCCCTGCAATGCAGGAAACTCAACTAGATCATACAAGACAGATGGCCATCCAACCTCTGCTTGGAAACCTCCAAGGAAGGAGAGTCCACACCCTATAAAAGAAGTTCTCGTCGTTTCAATGGATCTTACATGCTTTTGTTATTGTCCTCTGATCCATGGGGAAAATTCTTGACATTTATATACTGAAAATATCCACCCCTCCCGCAATACGGAAGACTATTTCACTCATTTGGCATGTTCCACCTTCTTGAGCAATCTAACAAATTGTGCTTTCTTTCTTTTTTTTCCTCCAGCATGCAAAACTTGGCAAACCACTCCAGCAAGGTCAGATGTCAAATCAACAGTATCAAATTATGATGTGATTTCGAAGTGGTTTGGACAGCTAGTCAAATTTGTTTTAATTGAGTCTCATAGCATCGAGTAAATCTCTGAAAGCAAGTCAGCGAACCCATGCAGGGAGATCATGAAAGCAAACTATAATGATCACATTCTAACAAGGTGACACGTGCAGATTTATTTATTTATTTGTAATTATCATACTTGGACTTCATGATAGGTGAATGCAAATTTTCATGCAACTGAGGAAGAAGCTAGGAAACAGTAGACAGCAGGCAAAGGCAATTGCGTGTCAATACCCCTCCCCCCCAGAAATAAAGACACAGGAGACGTTGATTAAGTTAATTGGGCATGAAAGGCCACAACTTTATTGATTAGAGAATTGAAGGTATTGGCCTTAGGCATTGGCACCTATCCACTACCCGGCATGGTGACCGGGATGGGTTAACACGAACCGTGGGGGTCCTGTTGAAGTACGCCAACTAGGATCCCACGGGTGTCACCGCTCGGGGGCGTGCCGGAGGCCCTTACCTTCCCAGGTTTCGGACAAGACAACGCCCCCCGGAGTCCTTTACCGGACTACCCCTTTTCTTGGGGAAGGTGATGGCGTACCTTCCCCCCGATCCATTTGCATAACAATTGAACCCCCAGCCAATGCCTAACCGCCAATACTAAAGAAAGTTGTGACGTTTGCTACGAGGTAGGCGAAAAAACCAAAAGGCCGTAAGTTCGCCAACTTGGAAAAATTCCTACCAGGCCCCTTGCGGCGACCAACCGAAGTCCATAGCAAGGTCATATCTACCTAAGCTAACCTATACCTAAGGGTGGGTGGGACGGGAAAACCTCTCAGCTGGCCAGGAGTGAAGAGGGTGGTCCCTGGGCATGCCTGGCCTTAAGTATGCCAAGGCCACGCCTCCCCCAGCCCGCCGATTGGCGGACGGGTGGAAGGCACGCCCAGGGATTCCCCCAACTCTCGCGGGGGCAGCAGGCCAGCCCCCGCGCTTGGGGGGAGGGGCAAGACCGCAACCCCCTCTCTTCCCCCATGGGGTCAGAAATGGCTTTATCATGCGTTAAAAGGGTTTAAATAAACTACAGTGATAGTGAAACATTCAGCAATGCTGCCATTAGTACAAAAAAAAAAAAGATGTCTGGCAAGGAACAGCATTGTCCAAGAGGCAGATAGTGAGTTCGTTGACTGACCTCTGCTGCTTGCTAATATGTTTTATTCTTTCTTAATAAAAAACCACCTCTTACATAAGACACCACATTAAAAAAAACAACAACTGTTGACCACTTAGATCTTTCCAAACAATCAAGCCCTGTTCTCACTTGTCATTGAGCATGCAGTTCACTTGGACATAATAATCCATCTTCTCACAAATCTGGAGCTTCCAGGGTTGAGATGTGTGAAAGCAAGATGAAGTTCTCATAAGTCAAAGAGCAAATCCTTCTTCCTTCATTTGCCCTTGGCCTGTGTAAAGTGTCTGGCTGTTATGTTGACATACACATCATAACTCTATAGCACTCGAATAACAATTCAACATTCATAACTTCCCCCAAAGAACCCTTGGAACTGTAGCTTGTTAAGGATGCTGACTTCACAGAGCTACATTTCTTAGCAGCCATAAACAATGCAGTTCCTAGGGTTCTCCATGACTGTTGAAGTCATGGAATACTCCCACCAAACCAACCATCAGTGCACATATTTCAAAAACAATGGAAAACACGTTTCTTCTTCCCCATCTCACAAGCACCTTTATATTCCTAGCCATCCCCAAACTCAGTGGCCTCCATATGATTTTGGACTACAAGTCCAGCCATTTCTGGCCATTGGCCATAGTTGTTCACACTGATGGAAGCTGCAGTCAAACATCTAGAGGGTGACAGTATTTAATGGGAACATAGGAAGCTGTCTTATACTGAGTCAGACCGTTGCTTCTTCTAGTTCAGTATTGTCTGCATTGCCTGGTACTGGCCCTTCAGGATTTCAGGCAGGGTTTACTTCCAGTCCTCAGTCCTCCCTGGAGATGCAAGGATTAGACCCAAGACATTCTGCTTTTAAGGCAGGTGTTCTGCAAGTGAGCAAAGGCCCTTCCCACTCTGGGGAAGTTACAACAGAGGATGTGAGGGAAAAGACAAAAAAAAAGAAGAAAAAAAGGAAGGGATGAATGTGATCTGTGGCAGTGCCTGATGCTGTGAGAGAAATGTGACCTAAATCCTTTGCTGAGCTCAAAAGCACTGGCCACAGCCCTTTCCAGACAGATGAGAATGTGTAATTCATAGGCGAAATCAGGCTTCAACGTGCCCTCCTTGATCTAGCCTTCCATCACCAAATTAAAGTTCAGTGACTTGCTCAGAAATGGTTCCTTTTTAACTGCCGCTGTAAATCGCCCGCTTCAATGCGGCATGTTTCCTTTTTCTTATTATTGTAGAGAAGGCTTCAAAGTTTCGTGTTGAAGTGATCAACACGAGCAATATTTTACCTCTTAAAAGCATCCCAGACCCCGCAGGTTTGGAATCTGAGGACAGAATATAATAGCTGCTATGATCAGTACAAACCAAGCTCCTTTAGAAGCTCCCCTTCACAATGTAGGCAGCAGGGGAAGTACCCGTTTAATTGATCCAAATCATCTTGCAAAGCTAAGGCATGACATGAGAGTTAAAGAATGAATGTCAGTGAAGATAGTGCAAGGCCCTGCATCTCCTGTCATTATCCTCTCTAATTATGCTCCTTGCTTTTAAATAAGCCTTGCAGGTCACAGCATAGAACTTTACTAACTTCCTTTCAAGTCCCCTTTTCTTTTGCTGCAAAGTTTCCTATCAAGAAGTCTGTTCAGTACGAGAAACTTCGTGCCCTTGAAGTAATTTTTAGCAACACAGAGGCTCAAAGGGAAAATGAATAAAGCTGCTTTGGAAGGTCAGGCACGCTAATTTTTTTGACTGCCCAGATCACACCCTCACTCTGTTGTAGATGAAGAGAAGCTTAGGCTTTGGGACTAAAAGGGCACAGGAAAAGTGAATCATGAGCTAGGTAGAATTTAGGTGACAAATTATACATATTTTAGTCTGTTGCCACCAATTTTTGCTGGTAGCGAAATCCAAGGAGTTGTATCCAATGTAGCACTAAGTTAAAATCACAGGCATAGGCAAACTTGGCCCTCCAGATGTTTTGGGACTACAACACCCATCATCCCTAGCTAACAAGGCCAGGGGTCAGGGATGATGGGAATTGTAGTCCTAAAACAGCTGGAGGGCCAAGTTTGCCTATGCCTGGGTGAAATGTTTTGTAGCAGTGGAATGCTGTTGTGCAAGACAGTGCATAAGCAGGTTGTTGGTGAATTTGTCATCTATAACAAACATGATCTGTTGTATCCACTAGTGCAACTGTTCTGTCACAAAACATTAAAACTTACCCATCTGCTAGCAGACAGAGAACATTGGATACAACCCATGATGATTTGGGCAAAACATCTGAGAAAATTTTAGGGCTGTCCAACGGGTCCTAATAAAACATACAAGTGTCTGTGTGTGATTGAATATCCATTAAATTTCACCTAAATCAACATTTGAGGTGAATTTGTTAGATTCTGCTCACCCAAAACCATCCAAGAACATTGATGCCCCCAAGACCAGCAAATGTGCCCTAATTTTAGCACAGTGAACAGAAATTCAGAATTTGTGGTGCTAGGGTTCAGATTCTAGCTCTGCTTCTCTAGAACATGGTCATCAAAGTTTTTACTGTACAGTGGTACCTCGCAAGACGAATGCCTTGTAAGATGAAAAACTCGCAAGACGAAAGAGTTTTTCGTTTTTTGAGCTGCTTCGCAAGACGAATTTCCCTATGGGCTTGCTTCGCAAGACAAAAACGTCTTGCAAGTTTGTTTCCTTTTTCTTAAAACCGTTAATACCCAGGGTGCATTGCTTGAAGAGGTGCAGTTGCGACTTGACTTCGAGGAGCAACTCATAGCACGTGGTGTGGTAGCCTTTTTTGAGGTTTTTGAAGACTTTGGTTATTTTTGAAGCTTTTCCAAAACTTCTTTTGCAGCTATTTGGTAAGTTAAACTTTTTTTAAAAAAAAAATGGGGGTTTTGGATTTTGGGTTGGGGTGTTTGGAATTCAAGGACTTGGTGTTGGGGAGGGGTTTGCAAGAATCTGGAAGCTTGTTTTTTTCTGCATTTTTATGATTTTTTGTGACCATTGGGGCACTCTGCTGTTGTTTAAAAAAAAGATTTCTGGGTTTGGATTTCTGTGTGGTGGGTGGCTGGGGGAATAGTTGAGAAGGGGTTTGCAAGAATCTGGAAGCTTGTTTTTTTTCTGCATTTTTATGATTTTTTGTGACCATTGGGGCACTCTGCTGTTGTTAAAAAAAAAAAAGATTTCTGAGTTTGGATTTCTGTGTGGTGGGTGGCTGGGAGAATAGTTGAGAAGGGGTTTGCAAAAATCTGGAAGCTTGTGTGTTTTCTAGGAGGTTTGGTGCTTTTGAATTTTTTGGATGTGAAGCACTGGTTTTTTTTGGGGGGGGGGTTGCGAAGGTAGGAGCTCTGCTGCCATGGGGCCCAAGAAGACTGCTGCTGCAGAGGCCGGCGAGAGGAAGAAGGAGAAGGTTACACTGCAAATGAAGGAGATCATCTGGAAGCACGACGGTGGAATGCATGTGACAGACCTCGCCAGGGAGTACGGGAGGAATCCATCGACCATCGGGACCATCCTGAAGATGAGGGAGAAGATCCTTGCGACTGATGTAGCCAAGGGAGTCAAGAGGATCGTGAAGAACCGCCCAGCTGTTCTGGAGGAGGTGGAGAAGTTGCTGCTCATCTGGTTAGAAGAGAAGCAGCGTGCAGGGGACACAGTGACTGAGGCCGTCATTTGTGAGAAGGCCAAGGCCTTGCACGCAGACCTCGTCCGGCAACAGCCAGGAACCTCAGGTGAGCCAGAAGTCTTCAAGGCAAGCAGAGGCTGGTTTGACCAGTTCAAGACGAGATCTGGAATCTACAGCGTGGTCAGGCATGGAGAGGCTGCCAGTTCTGATGTTCCTGCGGCTGAAGACTTTGCAGCGGAGTTCCTGGAGGTTGTGACGACGGAGGGCTACGTTCCACAGCAGGTCTTCAACTGCGACGAGACCGGGCTGTTTTGGAAGAGGATGCCCAAAAGGATTTTCATCACTCAGGAGGAGGCCAAGTTGCCTGGCCACAAGCCCATGAAGGACCGTCTGACCCTGCTCTTCTGTGCCAACGCAAGTGGCGACCTGAAGATCAAGACCCTGCTGGTGTACCACTCGGAGAACCCACGGGCCTTCAAGAAACACAAGGTCGACAAGGAGCAGCTGAGTGTCATGTGGTGATCCAACAGTAAGGCTTGGGTCACACGTGTGCTGTTTGTGGACTGGGTCAATCTTGCTTTTGGCCCTGCTGTCAAACAGTACCTACTGGACAACGACCTGCCGCTGAAGGCTTTGCTTCTGATGGACAACGCTCCTGCTCATCCTAAAGGCCTTGATGAGGACTTGTTGGAGGAGTTTAGCTTCATCAACATCATGTTCCTGCCGCCTAACACTACGCCACTGCTCCAGCCGATGGATCAGCAGCTCATCGCCAATTTCAAAATACTCTACACCAAGGAGCTTTTCAGGCGATGCTTCGAGGTGACTGATTGCACCAACATCACCCTGCAGGAATTCTGGAAGGACCACTTCGACATCGTCACCTGCTTGAAGATGATCACCACGGCCTGGGACGGGATCAACCAGAGAAATTTGAATTGCGCTTGGCGCAGCCTGTGGCTGGACTGTGTGGCACCAAGTGACTCTGATGCACCAGAGTCAACAGTGGTGCAGGACATTGTTTCCTTGGGGAGGACCATGGGCCTGGAGGTCACAGAGGAGGACACCAGCGAGCTGGTGGAGGAGCATGACCACGAGCTGACCACCCAGGAGATGTGCAGGCTTTTGCACAGTGGTACCACCCTGACAAGGACCTGACACGTGACCTTGCGAACACTTTTGATACGAGGGTCATGTCGTCTTTCAGGGGGGTGCTGAAAAGGCGGATGAAGCAGCAGACCATGGACAGGTTCTTCAGCAAGAAGCAAAGAGTGCAAGAGGAACCTTCTTCGAGTTGTCCCCCAGAGTCTTAGAAAATGTATGTACAGTACTGTACACTTTGGTGATTTTTAAATGCTTTTCTGTCATGTTTAGAAACTTAAATTATTGCTCCTTCAATTTTTGAAATGCTCTTTACAGTATGTGTGACTTTAAAGAGCACTTAATAAACTCTTTTTGTACCAAATTTGGCTTTGTTTGGAGTTTTTTTGACCATAGGAACGCATTAATTGATTTTCAATGCATTCCTATGGGAATCCGTGCTTCGCAAGACGAAAAATTTGCAAGACGAAAAAACTTGCAGAACGAATTAATTTCGTCTTGCGAGGTACCACTGTATATGAATGAGGCCAGATTATATGCTGACAATACACTAATGTGCTGGAAATTCATGTGAGCAGCAGAGAGTTCAGTGTTTCCTGGATGAACTCCAAATACCTGTACTGCCCCTGATCCATTGTGATGTTCACCACCAAGGGAAAGTGATGGCTGAAACAAGAGGGCGGCCAGTGGATATGGGTTTTGGAAGAGTGCAGAAACTTAAGTTAAGGCTAGATCAGGTCCTTGGACAGGTACCCTGGTTCAGGACCAGGGTTGCAGGCTTCCCATAGGCATCTGGTCAACCATATAATAATAATAATAATAATAATTTATTATTTGTACCCCGCCCATCTGGCTGGGTTTCCCCAGCCACTCTGGGCGGCTTCCATAAAAACCAGAAATACACTAAAATATCACAGATTAAAAACTTCCCTGAACAGGGCTGCCTTAAGATGTCTTCTGAATGTCAGGTAGTTATTTATCGCTTTGACATCTGATGGGAGGGCGTTCCACAAGGCGGGTGCCACTACCGAGAAGGCCCTCTGCCTGGTTCCCTGTAGCTTTGCTTCTCGTAATGAGGGAACCGCCAGAAGGCCCTCGGCGCTGGACCTCAGCGTCCGGGCAGAACGATGGGGGTGGAGACGCTCCTTCAGGTATACTGGGCCGAGGCCGTTTAGGGCTTTAAAGGTCAACACCAGCACTTTGAATTGTGCTCGGAATGCTGGACTAGGTAAACCTTTGGTTAGATCTAGCAGGGCTCATCTTATGTTCTTGAAAGACATTGTCCCAACTGTGCAATTTTGAGGAGATATTTTAATGGCCCATCTGCAGAATTCTCTCACCTACACTCTGAAATCCAGATTTTCAACCAGAAAACCTGGTTCATTCTTCTCACCTATGAATGTGTAAGTAGTTTCTAAATATTCAAATGCTGAAGGAAGACACAATGCCATTGATGTACATTCTTCTGTGACTTCTAACTTACATGCAGTTTGCATTTGGAGAGCTTGCAAAGAAAATTGTATAAGCTTATAATCATCTGCGACTAATGTTAGAACATGAGTGCTGAGGCTCTCCTTTTTGCCCATTGGGTTCTAGTTTCTTACAGCACCAAAAAAAAAAGGAAGGCGGGAAGAAAATGTAAAGTAGGTTCAATTAAATCTCCCACTTTGAAGTCCAGAAGACTTCACTAGGGTCTTGACAGCCGCATGAAATTTTTCATCTGATGTCTTCCTGTCTGGTAATAGCACTAGAACTGATATGCAAATGACAGATGGGCTCAAAATGGTAGATGAAAGAGCTGAGCAATGCATTTGCTACTTGGGGAGACCCAGTAACCACAGTGATATTAAAGTTTGATGGCACAGAGTCAAGTCACGGTACACTCCCTGGGTTGGCATTCCACTTGAAAATATTCTGATAGATCTTTATAGCTACTTAATCTGAAGAATAAAACAGAGGGTCAAAGTGGGGAGAAAGTTGTCAGATTTAATACATCAGTTGCAAGTCATGGGAGAGTGCAAAACATGCAGTCACTGTCTTTTGGAACCCAGATGACCAAATGCAAAGGAAAAGAGGGCTCTAGTCCCTTTAAGGGTATTTTGATTTTTTTGTGGGTGGGTGGTGAGATAGTACAACTTAGTAGGGACGTGGGTGGCACTGTGGTCAAACCACTGAGCCTCTTGGGCTTGCTGATTGGAAGGTCGGAGGTTCAAATCACCGCAATGGGGTGAGCTCCCATTGCTCTGTCCCAGCTCCTGCCAATTTAGAAATTAGAAAGCACACCATTGCAAGTAGATAAATAGGTACTGCTGCAGCAGGAAGGTAAATGGCATTTTCATGCACTCTGACTTCCGTCAAGGTGTTCCGTTGCACCAGAAACGGTGCTGGCCACATGACCCAGAAAGCAGTCTGTGGACAGAAGTCGGCTCCCTCATCCTGAAAGCAAGATGAGCGCCGCAAGCCCATAGTCGCCTTTGACTGGACATAACCGTCCGTGGGTCCTTTACCTTTTTTACCTTTAGTGCAGCTTACAAAGCAGAAGTGGGAGAAACTGCCTCTGCTAAAAATCCCTCATCTGTGCAGCTGTTGAAGATAGAGGACTCCATCTTCCATTGCATCTTGTATACCAATGATGAGCAACCTGTGGTCCTCTAGCAACAGCTAGACTCCAGTTTCCATCAGCTCCAGCCAGCCTAGCCAATAAGAATGAAGGGAGCTGTAGTTGAACAACACCGCAAGATCCTCTTCCCTGAAATATATCATTAGAAACTTGGTTGGCATCCATCTGTCTTAAGAAAGAATGGAGTGTGCCTCTGGTGGTGGCATCAAACTGCTGCATTAGCAATACCCAAGTGACCTCCATGGGATGTAAGCCTGGGCAGTGTGTGTGGAGGTCCTGGGCTGCCCAGCTGACAAAACTCCACTCTTGACCTCACTGAGGAAAGCAGAGCAATACGCCTGGCTGCAGGAGTTGCCAGAAGGAGGAGTTACTAAGAGCAAATGAGGTTAATTGAGAGTATGGGCAATACTTCACATGGGTGATCCTAGCCAATCAGGGATCATACTGTAAAGTGGTGACATCACTAAAGGCCAACACTAGAACAGGAATGGGAAACTGTGGCCTTCCAGTTGTTGTTCCCATCTGCTCCACTCAGCATGGCGACAGAAAGAGATAGCAGCTTTCAATGTAGAGGTGAAATAGTGTGCATTTGCTCTGCCTCATGATTAATAGGATTTCATTGTTGGGATAAGCATCTATGCCTTTCCTCTTTGCTCCTTTTCATAGTGGTGGTGACCTGAGTAGGAACATAAAGATTAGCTTCTGTTTGAAAAGCCATTTGTTTATTTCCCCCTCCCCTGTCTCTCTTATTTATGGCTCATCTGAAGCCTAATTAAGTTTTTAATGTTTGATCAGTAGCTAAGGCCAAATAGAGAGAGGTAAACACGGGAAATCTTATTTCATTCAGTGTTTTTCTCTTTACTGAAGATGCTATATATATAGAAAAACAATGGCTTAGCATTGTGGGGAAAATGGTTCTTCTATTTCTGCTTCATAAATACATAATGCATTATTATAGAAGAGAACCAAACTACCATTAGTAAAAATATACTCCTTTAATCTTTTAAAACCTGTAGGCTCCCCCCCCCCCCACAACAGTATAATTGGTTTTACTTGTTAACTTAATTAAAACCATCCATGGAATGTCCTATTGGTTGTGATTCTGAAATTATTTGGTTTTAAAATACTCCTCCTTAGCCCTATCAAGCAAGGTTACTTGATATATGGGTCTGCAGTCAAAGGCTGCATTCACATGGCAGGGTGGCGGGTGGCACTGTGTTCTAAACCACTGAGCTTCTTGGGCTTGCCGATCGGAAGGTCGGCGGTTCAAATCCCCGTGACGGGTTGAGCTCCCATTGCTCTTCCCAGCTCCTGCCAACCTAACAGTTCAAAAGCATACCAATGTGAGTAGATAAATAGGTACCACTGCGGCGGGAAGGTAAATGGCATTTCCATGTGCTCTGGCATCAGTCACGGTTTCCTGTTGTGCCAGAAGCGGTTCTGGCCACATGACCTGGAAAGCTGTCTGTGGACAAATGCAGGCTCCCTCAGCCTGAAGTGAGATGAGTGTCACACCCCATAGTTGCCTTTGACTGGACTTAATCATCCACAGGTCCTTTACCTTTTACCTCACATGGCAGTGCATTCTGTTTCCCCAACATTTCCTTGTTAATTTCCAGATTATGATTGAGCTTCCACACAATGTAAAACCCACTTCCAAAGATCTGTTGGAATCTAGTGGAAGCTTAATGCTCATTTCTATTTTAGGTTTTTTGGGGGGAGGGGGAGAATCCATTTGCAACCCCATTAGCCCCCAAAATTTGAGGAGTAAGGTAACAACGTTTGGGCAGCTTGTTGTTGTTTAGTCGTTTAGTCGTGTCCGACTCTTCGTGACCCCATGGACCAGAGCACGCCAGGCTCTGACAGCATAATGACATACAATTGTTTCCTCCCATTGCCATGGGTGAATCATGGGGAACAGAAGCACATATATGCAGAAAGAAGTGAGGAGCAACTATGCTGTCCCGTGACATTCATTGCTGTGTCACACCATACCCAATGGTGTGACTGAAATTTACCACGACACGCTGTTACAGCAGCCAAAAAGCCACAATTCCACAATGTAAACAGGCACTGCAGTGTGAAAGGCACATTAGAAAAAAGGACAGAAGCATTAGCGGTATGATCAGGAAAACTACCACAATATTCCACACATCTGAATGTACTCAAAAATAGCATCCCTGTGCACATTCTCCTATGAACCCCAGTGCAGTTTGGCGGTGCACTGCAAACACACTGCTGGAGCCCTAATAATAATAATAATAATAATAATAATAATTTATACCCTGCCTATCTGGCTGGGTTTCCCCCCAGCCACTCTGGGCGGCTTTCAACAAAATATTAAAATGCAATAGTCTATTAAACATTAAAAGCTTCCCTAAACGGCCCTGCATTGCCTCACACACCCCTTTACCTCTCCTTAAGCAGCAGGGACCACAGGGACCAAATTGTGAGGGCGATGGGGGGGGGGGATATGATGTCGTGTGTGTGACGTCAGGGTGTCAGGAGGCACTGGGCATGGAGACAAACATGGTGGCTGCATGACTCAATGGCTGGTGGCTCCTCTTGTCGCTGCCACCACTGGGAGGCTGTTTCAACCATCCCTCACCTCTGCAGCAGGAGAAGAAAGAGCTGTTCCAAACTGACTGGAAATGGCTCTCCAGGGTTTCCAGCAGGAATCTTTCCCAGCATATGTGCCCTCTCCTAGGGGCTGAGACACTTTAGCCCTCCTCCCCTAATGTTATTTTTTTAGGGGGAGAGCTCCCTCAATCTTCAGAGAGCTTTCGGCTCCACCCCCCCTGGCTCCTCGTGACGTTGCACGCATGGCCTCAGGGCATTGCGCCAGGTCCCCATAATCATCTTGAGAAGGTAGTGTCACTGTTTCCCCGTATTTAGAGATGCCGGGGATTAAACCATTGACCTTCTGCATGCAAGCCAGATGTTCTACCCCTGCGCTATGGCCCTTCCTTTCATGTCACTTCTTTTGAATAACCAGATGTTATGAAGTGGAATGGAAATGCAGGTTTCCTACTTTCTGCAGCATCTAGTTTTGATCCTTATGAAACCATTACAAAAGAACCTATTGAATCCTTCCTTCTGTAGTCATTTTCCCTGTGCTCATTTTAAAATCTTTTTTAAAAAAAAATTGGTTCTCTCATTGATTTTATTATTTGCTTTACAGTGTTTTCATGCATATCTCTTAATTATCTTTTATGAGGTCACTGCACGCTCTTGCTTAGACCTTTTTGGCTTAATTAACCTTTGGCCGGAATGCGTTTCCAAGTGGAAAGAGGGACTCTTAAGGCTGAGCCCTGCAACACAAGCTCCTTCAAAGACAAAGCCTCACATTTGCTGAGAGATGCATGGAGATTATGCCAGTTATTTGTCCTGCAGGGTGAACTCTGTTCAAGTGGCTTTTAAAGAGATTCTTACGGCAGAAGCACAATGGCGCTGGCTATTGTCTAGGTTTATATCATCAGGAAAGCAGGATAATTAAAAGCCTCCCAACAGTAAGATGACTTGAGCTAATTTGGTACTAGAAAGTCCATTGGAAGGGTGTCTTTCCCTGCCTGTTCCAAAATTGGATCCCAGAGTTCCTGGGCCTTTACACTCAACCAGTCAGATGGGTGGGGTACAAACAATAAAAGGACTATTATTATTTCTGCTGCTGCTCTTGATATACTGCTTGTCCCTTTGCCTTGCTGAACATTAGATAACTCCCAGCGATGCTACACCAGTTACACTGACTCCCAGCTCATGTCCAGGCCCACTTCAAAATAGGCATTGAAGAATCTGCTAGTTGCAATTTCTCTCAATTTATCATTTTCCCCCAAACTTACATTCAGTTCTCCCCATTTCCAAAGCAGTTAGCAATTAAAAGAGAATGACCCACATCTGTGTGTGAATTTCACTTAATACGTGGATTTTTATGTAATTTTGCCTAAGATGCAAATCTTTCAATTTAATATAATTCATTTTATATTATCATTATTATTATTATTAAGTATTTGTGTGTGCATATTTCCCTACTATAATTTATATTTACATTATTTTCACTAAGTACACTTGTCTTTTCCCTATAAGTAATATTTTCACGTTATTTTCACCAATTAAGCATGTTCAGCTGCTTGGTTCCCTATTCAATGCTTTGTGTGTGTGCGTGTTGGTGGAAGAACTGTATCACAATTATCAGAGTAATGTCACAGGGCTGGGGAACTTGTGGCCTTCCAGATGTTGTTCGACTCAAACTCCCATCAGCTTCAGATAAAAATAGTCAATAGTCAGGGAGCTGTAGTCTAGGCACATCTGGAAAGCCACATGTTCCCCAACCCTGACATATTAGTCAAGTAACTGCAAATTAGGTTGGTTCACATTAGGGCGCCATTTGCACTATACCAGGGGTCAGCAACCTAAGGCCCATGGGCTAGAAGCAGCCCACGGAGGTCGTTTGACTGCCCTCCGAGCCGGCCCTGAACTGAGTTGCCCACTTGCGCGCGGCTGGAAATCTTGGAGGCGCATGCCATCTGGCCCAAGGAGGGATCTCCATGGGACTGATCTAGCCCAGGCTGACCCCTGCACTATACATTTAAAATCACATAATGGTGGCACTGTGGGTTAAACCACAGAGCCTAGGACTTGCCAATCAGAAGGTCGGCGGTTCAAATCCCTGCGACGGGGTGAGCTCCCATTGCTTGGTCCCTCTCCTGCCAACCTAGCAGTTTGAAAGCACGTCAAAGTGCAAGTAGATAAATAGGTACCGCTCCAGTGGGGAGGTAAACGGCGTTTCCATGCGCTGCTCTGGTTCACCAGAAGCGGCTTAGTCATGTTGGCCACATGACCCAGAAGCTGTACGCCGGCTGGACCTAATGGTCAGGGGTCCCTTTACCTTTAATGTCACTTTAAACAGTCATGGCTTCCCCTAACTTCCGGGTTAGCGCGAACGGCTAATGGCGGATTCCCTCCGAGCTCCGGAGGGAATTGGCTCTGCTGAAGACGGGTCTTGCCGTGCCGGCGACACGGGGACCCTCAGAAACCGCAGGCACGGAAGCCTGCGGACTTGGTGACTCGGTGGGCACCTTAAGCGCCCTCCCCGACCCACGAAGAGCCTTTTTAAAGGCTACGGAGAGGGTACGGAGAGTGGCGTGGTGCTGAGAGTAGACCGCTACTTCAGTGGAGCGAAGCCGCAAGCCATGGCCGGAGAGCGCTGACTTTCTTCCCAAAATTTGGACTGGATAACAAAGGACCCGTGAGTAGTGGAATTTGGACTTTAAAAATTTTTTATCCTTTGAATTCGGCACGATCGGGGGATGTGTTAAAGGGAAGTCCGCACCCCCTCTACTTATAGACTATTTAAAGCAAGGAACGGAGAATTAAGGCGGAATGAATACTGTTTTGATGATTTAAAAGTTTTTCACAAATTTGATAGAAGAAAATTTTGTGCTGGAGAGAAAGGGAGGAACTTTGGAACTTTGTGTGTAATCCCCCCCAAAACCCGGGAGTGTCCTGTTTGGGTGCCGGAGGAAGAAGTGAAAGGAGTTTGACAGCTGTCAAAGAAGCTGTCAAACGGGCGGACAAAGTAAAGAATTTTGTTATTTAACAACTCTCTGAATTAAAGGTGATACATTTGAACTGAGGCGATTGGAAACAAAGTACTGATAATAACAAAGTAACAGATTATTGGAAAAGGACTACTAAATAACTGAAAGCCCCCTAGGGGGAATTAGTGACATTACAATGGCTGCAGAGGGAAAATTACTGGCGGAGATAGAAAAAATGTTCTTTCTCGTGGGAATCCTGCAAGAGCAGAGTATGGCTCTGAGTAAAGTATTTATGACCTTGAATTCTGAAACAAACAACTCTGCTGATTGCACAAAGGAGACGTATGACAAAAACTCTGCAGCTGAGCAGGAAGAGATGCCTTTGGAATTGACAGAGAAGAAAGAAGGAGTGCAGACACTACAAGTGGAAAATATCAACCAGGAATCTACATTGTTAGAGTATGAGCAAGAAGACCTTTGGATTACAAACCTGCGAAAGATGAGAAAGAAGAAGTCCCTGGAGTACTTGGAATATTAAAACTAAAAAGAATAAAGCAACATGATTGGGACTTTCCTCTTGAGTATGGAAAAGTAGATGATCCTTCGCAGCAAACACTTTTTAACATTCTGGATGAAAGAAAATATGATGTGACTCTGACTGAACTCCTTCGGGGTCTTAGGACCAACAAAGAGGACTACCAATATAGTTGGCAGAGAGGGACTGACAGAGAATCAGACGCCTCGGACGTGAGGAATCCGGGCTAAGAACTATTTTTTGTTTGTTTTTTTGGACATTTGTTTGGGAAGGGACAGAAACCGGGGCAGGGGGGGGAGAGAGAATAGAACTATAAAATGTTATGATTTGTTTTATTTGGTCAATGTGACCTATAATTAATATAATAAAGGGAAAATTTGTGGAAGGGAAGTTAGATCGACCTTAAAAAAAAAAAGAAATTAATGATTATAAGAGAATTGGATAAGTTGAATATAGATAAACAAAAAGAATTAAATCTTTAAAAGCAATATGAATATGTTTAAGAGGTTAGGTAAGAACTTGCTGAATTAACTATTGGAACTGGGATGTAAGAGGAGGGGGTGGGGGGAAGTCAATGAAAGTGGGTAAAGAAAATTAGGGTATGTAATTGTATTTGTGTGTTTTTGTCTTTGTGTGTGTGTTTGTTGTTATAAAATGTAAAAACCCAATAAAAATTATTGTAAAAAAAAAAAAAAGGAATCCTGGGAGTGGCAATTCGCAAAGGGTGCTGAGAGTTGTTAAGATTCCTCTCAAAAGCTACACTTTCCAGAAGAGACTGATAGTAAAACCACTGTGGGAATTGTAACTCTGAGAGTGGAACTGGGATTTCCTCTCAGAACCAATATCAAAAGACAGGTTCCAGGATACTTTGTGGTAAGGCCGGGTTGTTTAAAGTTTTGATTTACATGTATAGTACAGACGGGGTATATGGAATGAATCTGCCCCCCCCCCATTCATCCCTAGTTCAAAGTGCTGGTTTTGCCCTTTAAAGCCCTTTACTGCTTACAATCAGGATACCTGAAAGACTAGCTGTGTCTGTATATGCACAAGTTACCCACAGTAGCCAACCAGATGTCTGTCAGAAGCTCACAAGTGCAATATTAGGGGAGCAGCCCTCTCCTGCTGTTGTTCAGAACTTCTTTTCCTGAAAAAATGGAGGTTTTGAAAAGATCAAAAGAGCATGTCTGCCAGTTCCTTGCTGCAGATAAGGGCCTCCTTCCACAAATCACATACACATCAGCCTCTGCAACTCAGACCACAAATCTATCCAGATGGAGTGAAACTAGACAATACAGGGGATGTGTGCTCCCCAAATCAGCAGTACAGTGGTACCTCGGGTTAAGTACTTAATTCGTTCCGGAAGTCTGTTCTTAACCTGAAACTGTTCTTAACCTGAAGCAACACTTTAGCTAATGGGGCCTCCTGCTGCCGCCGCTCCGTCAGAGCCCAATTTCTGTTCTTATCCTGAAGCAAAGTTATTAACCTGAAGCACTATTTCTGGGTTAGCAGAGTGTGTAACCTGAAGCGTATGTAACCTGAAGCATATGTAACCCGAGGTACCCCTGTATTAACCTCCCCTCTCTCAGCTGTGTTCTAGCAAATTTCAACGTATGACATTTCTACATTCATGAGAAGGCCGGACTCTAAATGGAGAGGGGGCAGGTTAGCTCTCAGTGAGATGCAAAATGTTGCATATTTTGGTGTACTAGATGGTACTGAAGGGGCACAGATGGCATTTGGGGTTAATGAGTGCATTTGCCGTCACACGCCCTCTGTGTTGTCTCAGTCCACCCTCTGCCATGTGGGCAATGACACATCCTGCATCAGAAGGCAGATCATGGAAAGATGTGATTCTTTGATCTGATTCTACGATTGAGGAAGCTTTCAGGAGAACTACATCTCCCATCATCCAGCATGCGGCTAATCAACATAGCTGATTCTCTGAATCAGAGAAGCGGGAGGGGCCATTCCCTCTCTCTACTGCTTGTTCTGCCAAACCTGTCTGCTTTCATAAGATAAAGGGGCGTGCATGTTTCAGGGCTGGTGGAGAAGACTTCTGGGAGTGGGGGGAGAGGGGTAATTTTCCCAAGCCCTCACACTGACTCTGAAAAATATATATTCCCCCAGATAATTAATGAAGCAATCCAAGGTGAGTCAGACCGCCCCCAGCTTCCACCAGACAGCTTGTGGGAACTGAGTCATCAAACTGTATTAGTCTGGCAAAAAATTTTTTACTCTGCGATAGTTTCCTTTTATTTCCGAGCTCAATTTAAGGTGTTGGATCTTAGTTTTAGAGCCTGAAATAGTTCAGTGCCTGTGCACTCAGACTATCACCTCTCTGTATCATTATCCTTATTATTATTCAATGGATTGATTTATTTCCCCCCCCCACTTCCTCCTGAAGGAGCCCACTTCAAAACCCATTCCACTCAACATCTGAGGTCCTGCTCCAAGGACTCCCAGTGACTGACTGGAGTTCTGCAGCTGTCTACTGGAAGCAGGGCCTTCTCAGTCGTGGTGCCAACGCCATGGAAGGTTTAATCCTGCTGACTGCAGGGTGCTGCTTCATCAGCACAGGCCTCACAGGAAATCAGCACCCAGCCGGATTGAACCCTCACAGCATGTGATCGGCTGAGCCTGAAGAGGGCCATCTTCACCATGCATAGGGTTGCCAGAGTTGGGACAGGAACCCTGATTGGTCAGAATTCTTGTGCGAGTTTTGGAAAAGGTGAAAGCAGGGCTCTTTTTTCAGCTGGAACTTGCTGGAACTCAGTTCTGTCCCCTCTCGGGTAGACACTATTGCCATTATAAGAGAACAAGGGAGATGTTCATGGTGAGTTCTGACACCTCTTTTTCTAGAAAATAGCTCTGGGTGAAATTGTACCCCTTCAGCCAATTGTATGGTGGAGTGTTGCCAGTCCAGACAGCATAATTCCTGAGGTGGAGCTAGCTCCACACATTCCTGAAGCTCTATTCACATGTTCAGAAGCCAACATCTGAAGAGAATTGAAATGTTGCTATGAAGGGGAAAGCCTTCTGACCCACTGCTGCAGTCCAAAGCCTGCCTGCCCTTCTCATGTTGTCTAGTGGTATAAGAACATAACAAGAACCTGCTGGACAAGGCCAATGGGTCATGTAGTCCAGCGCCCAGATGGCCATGGGAAGCCAACAAGCAAGACCTGAGTACAAGAGCACTCTCCCCTCCTGTTGTTCCCAACAACTGGTGTTGAGAAGCATCGCTGTCTCTGGCCATGGAGGAAGAGCATAGCCGTCATGACTAGTAGCCATTGATCACTTTATCCTCCATGAATTGGTCTAATGCTCTTTTAAAGCCATCCAGTCAGTGGCCTCCTGTGGGAATGAGTGCCATAAAGCCACTTCCGACCTCAGGAGGAGGTGGTGTTGCAGGCTTAACGCCCCCAACACGCGCGTGGTGGCTGGGTCTCAGCCCCCGCGCGATTAGGGGAATCCTCGGCCGCATCATCTCCTGGCCAGCCAATCGGCTGGCCTAGGGGGTGTGGCCTGCCACCATTTAAGGCAGGTGCGGCCGGGAATCTCCCTCTTTGGCCACTCAGGTGCTCGGTTTCCCACCCACCCACCCTTCAAGGTTTCCCTTCTGACCTTGCTATGGACCTCAGTTGGTCGCCGTTAAGGGGCCTGGTAGGAATTTTTTCCACTTGGCAAATTGGCACCAGCCATTTGGTTTGTCGCCTACCTCGTAGCAAATCGTCACAACTTCCTTGGTACTGGCGGTTAGGTATTGGTAGGGGCATTGTCATGTAGATGGACGGGGGGGGGAGGAAGCACCATCACCTGCCCCGCATATTGAAGGGTAGTCCGATAAAGGATTCTGGGGGGCATGGCCTCGTCCGAAACCTATGGAGGTGAGGGCCTAAAGCACACCCCCGATCGGTGACCCCGGGGGAGTTCCTAGTTGATGTGCATCAGCAGGGCTCCCCCTTCTGGTGTTAACCCTTCCTGGTCTTCAAGCACACAGGCTGAAGCCGGATAGTCAGTTAGGACCAATGCCTAAGCCAATACCGCTCATCACCTGTAACCAATAAAGTTGTGGCCAATTTTAGCCCCTTAACCTAAAATAACGGTGTCATGCATCTTTATTCCTACTGGGGGGAGGCGGGAACTCGGCACGCAACTATGCACTGAATGCTTAGTTTTCTTTTATTTGTCCTGAATATTCCAACACCGGATGTCCACAACTTCTAGCGTTACGAGAGAGGGCGAAATGAAAGAGAGAGAGGTATGGCTGACTTTGCCCACTTACCAGTACTTGAGAAACAGGAGTGCAGATTTCCAAATGGCACTCAACATGAAATAAACGTCAAGGCACTTTGACCCCAGTGTGGTTCGCTATCATTTTCAACCATGAGCTTCCATCTTGTCCATGTTGATAGAAAGGTCCCTATTCATTTCGACAGCTGATTTCCTTTCACGTTCCTACTAAAGCCATGGCTCTATTTCAAATACTGCCCAGTCAGAGAAGCACAAAAACCAAACTTTCTGTCTGGGTTGTTTTGACGACTGCTATCATTTTAAAAGCATTTCTGTTGCCTGTGGGTTTCAGAAAAGCTTGAATTATGCTTGCCCCCCAAAAGGGGGGCCAGTAAAAAAATGTTCCTATGACTGTGAATAAACTCAAGCAGCCAACACTGAAAGCCAATTCATTCTTAGTAAAAGACAAAACTTGCTAAATTGATGCATTTCCTTGGCACCCAAGCCAGTGATGTATAGTCACACACTGACAAGCTTTCAAATGTCTGCTCTGTAAAGGAAGTCAACATGTTGGAAGAAACCACAATGAATGCATCAAAAAGTCAATATATACTATAGACTACGGAGTTTCTCAAGGAATGCTAATGAATATGTCTCTCAAATGGAAAAGAAAAGTTCCAGCTGTTAAGCCAGAACCAATATTCAGATGTACATATTTTAAGTCTTGCAATTCCCATGTTACTGAATGTGGCTGTTATTGACTGTATTTAGGCCACATTCACTCCACACTTTTAAAGCACTTTGATACCACTTTACACAGTCATGGATTCCCACAGTCCTGGGAATTCTGAGAGCTGTCGTTTATTAAGGGTGCTGAGAGTTGCTGTGAGACCCCTGCCCCCCCCCCGACCTCAGATTCCCAAAGTGGTTTCACAATCAGTCTCTTTTCACAGGGGACTCTGGAAATTGTAGCTCTGTGAAGGGAACAGAGACCTCTTAGAGTCTCATTCAGTCCAGCATCCTGTTCTCACAGTGGCCATCCAGATGCCTGAGGTAAACCGGCAAGCAGGAGCCAAGCAGAAGAGCACTCACACCTCCTGCGGTTTCCAGCAGCTGATATTCAAAAGCATACTGCCTCCAGACTTCCCTGGGAATCACATTCTATAAATGGGGGCCACCACAAAAAGGCCTTGCTCCTTGTGCCCACCAGCTGAAAACATTGTACCAGCAGGCATCTCCATAGTGCCTCCAACATAGATCTTAGGGTACAGGTGGGCTGGCATGGGTCCAGGCAGTTCCTAAGGTTATCACCAGCACTTGGCAACATGGCTCATGTTCCTTGATGATGTTAAGAGTCTCCCTGCCACATCTGGAGGGCCAAAGTTTCCCTGATTTAAGAGTTGAATTGAATACCCTCTGATTCTGGATTCCAAAGAAGAACTAGCTATTTCAGAAGTGTGTAATTCCTTATCCCCTCTTGGCCAGCCACAAACCCTTAAATTTGGTGAATGTCCACTTTGTTTTTGACCCTGTTCCATCATTCCTTTTGGCTGGATTGCTTCAGTACCAGTAGTTTTTAATCCGTAGTTTTAATCAGGAACTTTTTTATGTTTGATGTTTTATTATGTTTTTATATGTGCTGGAAGCCACACAGAGCATCTGGGGAAAACCCAGCCAGATGGGCGGGGTATAAATAAAATTGTTGTTGTTGTTGTTGTTGTTGTTGTTGTTGTTGTTGTTGTTGTTGTTGTTGTTGTTTCCCCTGGCTGTGTCTGCTGCCGTTTCCTTCCTGAGTCATCACTAGTGAGGGTGACGCCACTAACTGGGGGCTGACATCACAGAGCTCTGCAGCCAATCAGATCTGACCACAAGAAGTTGGCACACAGGGCAGTTGAGAGCAAAGGCAATGTAAATCACAGGGAAGTGGAAACCTGCCTTATACGGAGTCAGGCCATTGGTCTATCTAGCCCAGAACTCTCTACCCTGATAGGCAGAAGCTCTCCAGAGTTTCAGAAAGGAGATTCTCCCAGCCGTATGTGCAAATCTCAGGGATTGAATTTAGGATCTTCTGCTTGCAAAGGAGATTTTCTACCACAGAGCTACACCCCTTCCTGGAGAAGAAAAAAAACCAAAACATTTTTCACCAGAAGTGTAAAATAAATGGGAAACATTCAGCTTAATAGCATTGTGAAAAGTGTATGTTGTCTCACCTCAACTCGATGATATTCATATCTTAAGTGGAAATGTATGTCATGTATATACTTGAGCGATTCTGACATCACATTTCATAGCAATGCCAGAACAGCTGAGATAATAAATAGCATTTAACAGAAAGGCGTTGTAAATGCAAGATTAATGGGTGAAAATGTTTATGTTGGGTTTTTTCCCCCTCATCGACAAACTGCTCCTTGCACCTATTTGCATTTTAATGGCTACCCTCATTCCGAAGTTGTTGTTTTTAAAAAGCAGACTTTTTTCCCAGCTGCTCTTTAAATGCTACATTATAATTTTGAGGAAGCATCATACATAATTATATTTAATAGACACGGAATTGATTGAAACACTTAGCAGAAACAGAAAGGAAGGAGGGGGGGAAGCCAGGCGTGATTTTGTAAACATGCCATTGTACAGTAACCCCCGATGAGTTTGTTCTTAAATCTCCTAATTAATTTTTAATTAAAAAGCTCAAAGATGCCATTATACTCCTTGTCATAAATAGCAGCCTTGTGTAAGTGTAAATGACTTTGGTGCTCAGACAAACATCTCCCATTAAAGGCTCTGTTAATGACGGTTCCTCTGTGTGGCACAGTGGCGATTTGAGCAGTGGCAAACACCGCAGTTCAGAATAAGTATCGCATGAAGAATGTGGTTGGCTTTTGTTGTTGTTTTAATGTGTGTCCTAGAGATAGGTTTGTACAGGACATAATAGCTTTTCACATGATATGTGCATTCAAATTGTCAATTACATCTGCTATTTTCCTTGCCCTACACCTTCGCTTCTATATATAGATCCACAATTAAGTCGTATTCCTGATTTTGTTGCCGAAAAGCAGGAGTGCAGAACTTGCAGCCCTCCAGATATTATTGGACAGTAGCTCCCATAAGCCCTAGCTAGGATGGCTAATGGCCAGGGGTGATGGGACTCATGGTCCAACAACATCTCATCCCTGCCGTAAAGCGATCCACAAAAAGCAAATGGGCAACTTGGTTGTGGACTGTTTCCTGCATTCAAAGCAGAAGTGTGTTCTCCACCAGAAAATGGCGACCTCTTTGGCTTGGAATGGAGAGAGAAGCTGTTCAAGAGTTGGTGTCCCCTGCTATAATGTTGTCAGCTAGTGTTCAACCTGAATAGCCTGCCAGGGTCCTCAAGCATTCAAAAATCAGAAGTTATTCCAGAGGATTCTGAGACAGAATCATTTTCCTATAGTAAGGACATAGGGCAGCCAGGTGAGCCAACTTGAATGCTGCATTTGGACCACCTAGTTCTATTTGTGAAGCTACATGTTCACAACAGCACTCCTGATTGGTCAGCAACACAAGGGGAAGGCTGAAATTAAAATGGTGGCTGATGAGGCCTGCAGAGCACCAGTGGCGTAGCATGGTTTGCCAGCGCCCGGGGCCATGCAGAAGGGGTGGGTGGGAGTGAAACAGACAGAGTATGCATGTGCATTCAGCTGCCTAACAGCATCCGCGTCACCCAAGAGATTGCAGCCACAGAGATAAGAAAAGAAGAGTCATTCCGTTGTCTGGAGAGGTCACTTCCTGGTTCACATGGAGAAGCCATTTTCAACAGAACCCAGCAACAGAAGCGCACAGCTGTAGTGGGATAGCACCTGGTGTTGAAATTTTGCAGCCCTGACAATTTTGCACCCGGGGCAACCACCCCTGTGCCGCCCATGCCATGCCACAGCAGACCACACTTCTAATCTTTCACTTTAAATACAAGCAATATGAAGAACCAGAACCAATATTTATCCGTAAGTGTCAAAACAAAATAAAAAAATTCCTTCCAGTAGCACCTTAAAGACCAACTGAGTTAGTTCTAGGTATGAGCTTTCGTGTGCATGCAGACCAACACGGCTACCTATCCGTAAGTGTGTTTGCATATATTTATAGATTTTTGCCCATCTTTCAAACATCCAAGGATTTTCTTCCCGCAATGTCTTTGCAAGGTCACTACAACTTGAAATGGTATTGCTTCAAGTTACAAGCAAGGAGATTCCGACTAAACATCAGCAAGAAACTTCTGACAGTAAGAGCTGTTTGACAGTGGAAAAGACTTCCTTAGGAGGTTGTGGACTCTCCTTCACTGGAGGTTTTTAAGCAGAGGTTGGTGGCTATCCATCATGGATGCTTTAGCTGAGATTCCTGCATTGCAGGGGGTTGGACTAGATGACCCTTGGGGTCCCTTCCAACTCTACAATTCTACTATTCTTGAATTTATGAGTCCGGCGTCAGTGCCATCCAGCAGAAGGGAGAGTTTTGGAGGCTCTGCAGCTGCCACCTGGGCTCGCGCGCCAACAGTTCTGATAATCAATATGTTTCTCTTCCTTAATTTATAACTAGTATCTTGTAAACTTTGGCTTGATCCTGCGTTTGGCACTGCCTAGCAAAGTGCTCAGCCCAGCCCAGCTTCATGCAGCCTCACAGTTTAGGGGAGTTAGAACAATAAAACAATGAGATAAAACAATAAATTAAAGCAACAAAACGAAGCACTAAAAGGAGTTAAGAAATAAAATGGAAGAGAGGATAAAAACAAATGCTAAGGGTTGGTTATAGAGCAGAAACTTGCTTTAGAGCTCAAAACCCTGCTTCAAGCATTCGGCAGCCATCTTACCAATCTATGTTCCCAAGTCAGGCATAGTGAGGAAACATGGTTCCATTCTGGGCTACCGCTTGAAAAAACCCTGCACTACTTGAAGCAGAGCAGATTTGTTGGTTTAAGCGGGAAAGGAGGAAGAGTTTTATCTTACCACTGCATTGCCTCGTAAGCCTCTGTCCTTGAAGACTTTACATGACTTTCTCCTGCCCCTTCCCTGCAAACTGCCCTCCCCTTTCACTCAGTCTCTCACACAAAACATTCACACTTTAGTTATTTGGCATTCATTCATAAATCCATTCCACCCTGGTTCTGCATTCATGTTGTCATTTCAAAAAGCTGTAATGAAAATTTAAGTACTTATTTAAATATGCATTTTATTCAAAACCCCGTTGTAGATATATATTTTATTTCAATGTATGCATTTCTGAATGTATTTTCACACATCTGGGTACATTTTTCGAGCCACCCCAGAGGGAAAAAACACCCTTAGTCTTCATTGGAGAGGAGTTGGGATGTGGCAGAAACACCCCTCACTAAATGGTGAGAGCTGCATTTTCTGGGCTGCATTCTGGCCACAGCCACCCTATCTTTCTGCTGATCTTCTTGGCTGCTAAATTCCCCGTTGTGCACAATTCCCTGCCCCCACAAAGCTCAGGCTTTGCGAAACCTCCATCTCAGCAATGGAGAACCAGGCACTGCATTGATCCTCTGGTCCTCATATAATGATCGTTTCTGCTTTGTCCATTTTAATGGCTCTCTCCATCAAAGGCACCACAAGAGTCTAATCTAGTAATTGAAGCACAGTGTGTTATCCTGGGAAGAAGAGTGATGTCACAAATGCGAGATTATTAATAGTGTAAAACTGTGCGAGCACCTTTTCTAAGAGCAGCAACCTGTTAATAGCAAAAACCGAGTTGGGGGCAGGGTACACCTGAGAACAAAAAAAAACCCATCTGCTGAATTTCTCTCCCTCCTCCCCTTCTAACAAAGAGTGAGAACCAATTACTATCAGCTGAATTTTCTTTCCGCAGTCCCCTCCATTCCTTGTTCCTGAGACTGAACATTTAAAAGTTCAGAGCCTTTGTCTACTATCTTTGAGAATTCTTGGAGAACAGGTGAGTCCCTACAGACTGGAGGTGGGCAAATGTTGTCCCAATCTTCAAAGGGGGAGGGGAGGAAGACCCAGGTAACTACTGACTGGTGAGCTTGACATCGATACCAGGGAAGATCCTAGAACAGATAATTCAGCAGTCGGTCTATGAGCATTTAGAAAAGGATGCTGTGATTACTAAGACCCAGCATGGGTTTCTCAAAAACAAGTCATGCCAGACTAAGCGGATTTCTTTTTTTGATGGAATTACAAACTTGGTGGATCAGGGAAATGCTGTGGACATAGTGTATCTTGATTTCAGTAAGGTTTTTGACAAAGTCCCCCATGATATTCTTGCAAGGAAGCTGGTAAAATGTGGGTTGAACAAGGTAACTGTTAGGTGGATTTGTAGCTGGTTGACTGACCGAACCCAAAGAGTACTCATTAATGGTTCCTCGTCATCTTGGAAAAAAGTAAGAAGTGGAGTGCCGCAGGTCTCTGTCCTGGGCCTGTTGTTGTTCAATGTCTTTATAAATGACTTGGATGAAGGAATTGAGGGAATGCTCATCAGATTTGCAGATGACACCAAATTGGGAGGAGTAACTAATGCCGCAGAAGACAGAATCAAAATTCAAAGTGACCTTAACAGATTGGAGAACTGGGTGCAAGCTAACAGAATGCATTTCAATAGGGACAAATGTAAGGTTCTTCACTTAGGCAGGAAGAACCAGATGCACAAATATAGGATGGGGGAAACCTGGCTTACTTGCAGTATATGTGAAAAAGGATCTAGGGGTCTTGGTGGACCACAAGCTGAACATGAGTCAACAGTGTGATGCAGCAGCAAAAAAAAGCTAATGCTATTCTAGGCTGCATCAACAGAAGTATAGTGTCCAGATCAAGGGAAGTCGTAGTATCACTCTATTCTGCTTTAGACAGACCACACTTGGAGTACTGTGTCCAATTTAAGAAGGATGTTGACAAGCTAGAATACGTGCAGAGGAGAGCAACCAAGATGATCAAGAGTCTAGAAACTAAGTCTTATGAAGAGCGCTTGAAGGAGCTGGGTATGTTTAGCCTAGAAAAGAGGAGACTGGGAGGAGATATGATAGCCATCTTCAAATATCTCAAGGGCTGTCACACGGAGGAAGGAGCATGCTTGTTTTCTCCCAGCTTGTTTTCGACCAGCCCCGCAGGTCGCGGGGATTCCCTTAGCATTAATATTCATCGCCCACAGCATCAGCCAATCGGCTGGCGCTGGGGGCGGGCCCACCAGGGAGCATTTAGGGTCGGGGCAGCCCTGGCTCGCCCCTTTTCTCTCTTACAGCTGCTGCGGTTTCCCACCCACCCACCCTCTAGGTTTGCTTTCTGACTTTGCTATGGGCTTCGGCTGGTCGCCGCAAGGGGCCTGGTAGGAGTTTTTCCATTTGGCTAATTGGCTGTATTTTGTTTTTGTTTTATAATAAATATTTATTAAGGTTTTTAAATATAAATGCACACATAATAAACAATCTTACTTCTTTCACAACAATTTCATCACTTCTTTGGGCTCCCTCACGTCTCCCGCTCCCGCTCCCATTTACATCGTTAAAAAAAAAAAAATTTTCCAAACAAATTATCAACTTGTTTACAATCTCATGTCCACTCATTCACATATAATCTAGCGCTTCTTCCAAAAAATTTTATATTTTCTTTAGTCTCACTTATCATCAAATTTAGATCTAGTTTAGTGGTGACCAGTTTTTTATAATCTAGCATCCTTCTTAACATTCAACCAAATTACAATGTTTTTGTAGATACATCTTGAATTTCTCCCAGTCTTCCTCCAATTTCTCTTCTCCCAGATCACGGATTCTGCCGGTCATCTCGGCCAGTTGCATATAGTCCATCAGCTGCATCTGCCACTCTTCCAGTGTGGGTAGATCTTGGGTTTTCCAGTTTTTTGCGATGAGAATCCTTGCTGCCGTTGTTGCATACATGAAAAATGTTCGATCCTTCTTTAATTGGCTGTATTTTGAAGCCACTTGGTTTTTTCGCCTACCTTGTAGCAAAACGTCACAACTCCTTGGTTTTGGTGGTTAGGCATTGGCAGGGGGTATTGTCATGCAAATGAAGTCGGGGGGGAGGAATGCCATCACCTCCCCCAAATCTTGAAGGGTGGTCTGTTAAAGGACTCCGAGGGGCGTCGCCTTGTCCGAAACCTATGGAGGCTAGGGCCTAAAGCGCGCTCCCGAGCGGTAACCCCTTGGGGAGCGCCTACGGATGTGTTATAAAATTAAGCTTAATTGGTTTACGACACCAATTAGCTGCAGTTTATAGCGGTCCGGCACGCTCCTCAGCCAGCTCCTCAGCCAAGCTGCGCCGATCTGCGTCTCTCCGGTTTCGCCTTGCAGAGTAAAACACAGCGAAACAACTGTTGCTTCAAATTGCTTCAAATCCATGCAAACACACGAAACGTTTGTGTGTTTATTTATCAGTCCTTTATTGCAGCAGAATATTTACAGCTCAGCATTTCTCAGATTCTCCTGGACTGCTAGCATTCATGGCGTCCTTCTCTTTCGGAGACAAAGAGAACAGAAAGAACAGTGAGCAGAACTCCTCCCACCTTCCAAAACTGACGTCAGAATGTGAGGCATCACTCAGAACATCTTAACCCTGTAAGTTCTGAATCCTAACAGGATGTACATCACGGGGGGCTCCCCCTGTTGGTGTTTAACCCTTCCCGGTTAGTCCGGATAGTCTGTTAGGGCCAATGCCTAAAGCCAATACCGCTCTTACCTGTAATCAATAATGTTGTGGCCATTTTCGCCCATTAACCTAAATTCTTGTGTCCGGTGTCTTTATTTACTCCATCTGTGGGAGGGGGCAGGTATCGCCACGCAACCATCTTCAAATATCTCAAGGGCTGTCACACGGAGGAAGGAGCATGCTTGTTTTCTCCTGCTCTGGAGGTAGGACCCCAACCAATGGCTTCAAGTTACAAGAAAGGAGATTCCGACTAAACATTCAGAAAAACTTTGAGAGCAAGAGCTGTTCAGCAGTGCAACAGACTCCCAAGAGAGGTGGGGGACTCTCCTTCCTTGGAGGTTTTTAAGCAGAAGTTGGATGGGCATCTATCATGGATGCTTCAGCTGAGATATCTGCATTGCAAAGACCATTGGTGTCCCAACTCTAAGATCCTATGATTCTATGAAATCCAAATTAATCAAACATCATTTTACACAAAAACAAAAAAGTTTTACCACTGAAAATTCGATAGCCAAAAATAAAGCAGCTTGAACTGCCAAGCAAAAAAATGAAATAAAATACTGTAGCCGTAGTTTCAATATGACAGAAACAAATATTTCTCTGCATTTCCAATTAGTTTCTCTCAACACTATGCTTGCTCTTTTCCTGGAGCTCACAAATATGATTGCTGACATGTTGCAAATGTCCTCTGCCTGTTTGTAGCTATGTGTGAACAGGACTAATGTTGGGAAATACTGAAGAAGAAGAAATGTCACATATTATCTTTTTAATTCCCAACTGCTGCTTTCCATAGACAGACAAGAGGTATAAGTCCTATTTCTGGGCTAAACTGCTTGTGATGTTAACCAAGTCAGATGAAGGTACATGAATCTTTTCAGAAGTGTACAGATCAGTTTTTGGAGGGGATAATTAGGATCAGGACTGCAGCAAACGGGAAGAGGGATTAACTCTTCCTTCCTGCGCCATCCACCCAATCAAACACAGAGAAATATTTGATAGGAGAGAAGGCGCCGTTGGCCAAACTGGAACGGTGGGGTGGAAATTCAGACCATGGTATATGGGATGACTATCGGCTTGTATCCAATACAGCTCCATCAGTGCAAGGATTTCCACTTGCACAATGGGACTCCTCCCCCCCCATCTTATACACACACACCCCATGCCTGCTAAATCTGTTCTGGGGTTTTCCCAACCCTCTGGGCACTGGATGTGCATGGCAGGCAGGAGCGGGTTCTGCTGCACAAGTGCCCTGTTGCACAAGTGTAAATCCTTGCACTGACTGCACACTTGCTTGGCACTATGTTGAGTAGAAGCCAGTGGATGGAGCTGAAGGAAAACACAAATGACAGCACGATGACAGTTTACAAGGATAGTCACTGAAATATACTCGGAGTCGAGAGTGGATTTCATGCTCTTTATTCAGCTCAGAGTAGTGAGGGATGGAAGTTCCCCCAAAATGTCTGCTTTATATACATTATTTACAAAATGGGCCCCACATGATTGACTAATTCTGGGATTCTCCTGTAGGCCAATCAGGTTGCGGATTCACTTCCACCCGGAAATGGATTGGGTGGCTCCTGCGGACCAATTAGACTGCTGAATTCTGGATCCTATTGTTCTAGGACCAATCAGACTGCTGCATTCTGAATCCTATTGTTCTGGGACCAATCAGACTGCTGCATTTTGGATCCTATTCAACTCAGTACATAACAGTCGCCATGCAGCAAACCAGATCTGGAGCTGTTTTCTGCCATAGTCTTGGTCCACGTGGTTGCAACAGTGCTAGTGTTAGATTGCTTGGAACTCCTAAGTGGCTCTTTGGCTCCTCCCCATCACACAAACATCCCTACAGGAACTTTCCCCAGGGAAGAGGCTAATTGCCCTCTTAAAACATCCGCCTGCCTTTTATTCAGAGCCAGTCCTCCTCGAGTAATCTGTGGAACAGGAAGTCAGTGTGTTTGCAAATTCCCAAGCTAAGATAGGCACTGGAAACTATTTAAAGGGGGAAAGCAAGATGCCCAGTGTTCTAAAATGTTCTATATTTGCCTAAATCTCTTTGTGGGCTTAAAAAAGAACTCTGGCTACACCGCTTATCCAGCCAGCTGAGAGCACTTCAGATTTGCTGAGCTTCGGAAATTAGTTGTCTGCTTCTTCTAAGCTTTCGCACCATTCTGTTGGACAACTCCATTTCCTGATTTAACAATGAAGCCTCACTCCTAATTTGGGGCTGCCATTCCAGGGTTGCCAACTTTTGAATCAGCTCCCTGTCGCCTACTCTGCAGCAATTAGCCATTAGCTAAGTGCCGTGCCTGCAAATGAGAAGCTTCTGCATGTATAGCTGACTTGGGCCCCTGTGTCATTATGTTTGCACTGAAGCCTGAACACAGGTTCAGCAATACATGCTTAGGTGTCCCCTTTGCATGTGTTGCACTCAGTGTGCTGATGTCCCAGGCATGTGATGTCAGGGGTCTTGCAGATATTAATATTGCACAGTTTGAAGTGACTGGAAGCATAAGAACTCTTTTTAGAATAAATCATTGTACAGGTCCATAAAAGTATTTTTCAAACTTTTTATGGTATAACTCTCTAAAATAAAACAGAGCACATCAAATGATACACCCAAATATTCATACAATGTATTGTGCTGTGAAGCACAGGCTCAGTGACTTACAAAATATGAAATAATCCAAACAAACCTAAAAGCAAGGGTCTCTCCCTCTCCCGCTCCTTCTTCCTCTCCCTCTCTAAAGCCTCCAGCCTCCAGGCTGTTTGCTCTCTGTTCAGGAGAGCTACATTTTATATCTTCACTCCATTGGGTTTGAGAGAAAAGACTCAAAGGCAGCTCCCATCAAAATGGAGATTTGTAACTCAATACCTTCATCACATGATCTAAGGTTACAACACTCACATCTTCATTAATTTAGTAAGAGCTCAAAGTGCTCTCCTTGGCTTTAATATAGCCCCATTGGGGGGGGAGCCCCATGTTAAGCCATCTGCAATATACCTTCAGCCATTTGTCATTTGTGTGTCAATTAAACCATTATACTTAACAAAGGATGGAGCTACTTGGTACAGTTCCTTTCCCAGTCGATGCATTTAGCCCTACACATGGGTGGCAATGTGTGTTGAGGGCCAAAGCTTAGTTCCATGCCACAAGGAACTTGACCAGCTAATTTCTGCATACTGGCTCTCTGTTAGAGTTGCTAGATCAGGCCAATGCAGTTTTACCCTTGACCAGCTGGCTACCGCAGTTTCACTCCCTTTTGACCCTCATCTTCCCAATTGAAGCTGTGTGTGATGGCCTGGGATTTGGACTCAGAGGCTGAACCTGAGGAATCCCAGCCTGCACAGGATTCCCCGCCTCCAGAACCAGCTGAGCCAGGGCTGGGGCCTGAGCCTGAAGGGTCCTCACCTGTGCTGGATCCTCGGGTGCAGGCACCAGCTGAGTCTGCTCTGGCTCCTGAGCTGATGGAGGACCCATTGCCTGCAGGTGCTCCACTCTCAGCCCCATCAGAGGAAGCTGAGGTTGCCTCTGGGTCCAGTAATCCTCCAGCCTCTCCTGAGCTGCAGAGGCTCAGGGCAGAGAGGCGGAGCGAACTAAGTTCCCGCAGGTGGAGTGCTCGCCTCCAGGCCAGGAGAGATGAGTCACCAGAGGATTGGGGCTGCCCTATGCCTCGGGGCAGATAAAAGCCAGCCAGCCCCAGTCCCAAGTTGTGGGAGCAACGTTGTTGGTAGCCAGTTCCTGCCTGCACCCTGTCCTGCCGGATCTCTTGACCTTGCCTGACTCCCTGCCTTGGACCCAGCTTCAGCTTTGATGGACGGCCTCAATACTGTACCCTCGACCTCAGACTGGACTCGGACCTTGCCTCACGGAAACCCACGGGACCAGCACACTGTGGTTCTGTAAATGCAGACTTCAAAACAGGAAACATTGGTGGGCTTTGCAAACGTCACACAAACCCTAGCCATATTTATTATTGCATTACATTTATATCTCATCCTCCTTCCAAAGAGCTCAAGGTGCTGTACATGGGTCTCCCCCTCCCCATATTACTCTTACAACAACCCTGTGAGGTAGGTTAGGCTGAGAGAGACAGCAATTGGCCCAAGTCAGTAGAGCATGAGACTCTAATCTCAGGGTTGTGGGTTCGAGTCTCACGTTGGGCGAAGGATTCCTGCATTGCAAGGAGTTGAACTACATGATCCTTGTGGTCATTTCTACGATTCTATTATCTCTATGAGCCAGGGAGCTTCATGGCTGAGTGGAGATTTGAACCCTGATCTCCCAGGTCGAAGTCCAACTCTCTAACCACTATGCCACCCATGAAGAAAACTTGCTCAAGTCAGCCTTCTGACAAACAACCTCCAAAAGAAAAAGACTTTGCTTTGTTTTCCCCTCCTCTCCATCTACATTTCTTTAACACACTTTTTAGACTTTTAACAGAGCTGAGAAAAAGAAGATCAAATTTTCTTTCACTTGCATAAACATAAATGAAGCTCACAGGAGCAAAAAAAGAACATTCGATGGCAACAAGTCCTATATCCATCACATTAGGCGGAATCACATCCCATTTTCACAAACTTTTTAACCAACTTAAAAACACTTTCCTCCCTGCAGTGGTTTGCATTCCCATTTTGATATGCTTCTGGGTGTTCTAAACATAGACATCTCAAGCTTTGCATAAAATTTTGCAATGAGGTTTGTCCACACGGCATGCCTTGCCTTGTAGTCAGTCCATTTCCATGGACCATACTTTTAACATATAACTAATAACTCCTTATTCTCCAAATTCAATATATTATTATCAGAACGGGACCATCTGTTGCATCTCCCACCTCTGATTTCAAAGGTTTGGGATCTCCTGGGCCAAAGAACTGATCCAGGTCAGGTGAGATAAATTCCCTCTGTGCTTTCTTACTCATCTCTTTGTTTCTAAACAGGAAAAAAATACATATAATGCTCAAAGTTGAGGGCTTGTCAATTTGTGTAGAGCTGCCTGGTGGTTAGATAAAAATAGCAAGAGCTGAGAGCAAAATCTCCTCCTTCCCCCCATCTTCAAAAAAGTGCTAACATGGTGTGAAAGCGCAAGTGTTGTTGTGCTAATGAATGGGTGTTAAGAAACCAGATTTGCCTCTTAATGGGTTCTTTAAACTTAAAATGACCTTTAGGAACAGATTTGCATCAAGGCAGAGTTCCTCATTATTGTCTAACTATGCAGGTCTTTATCTACAGACAGGAAGGTTCCCAGCCTGTGTTGAGTGGGGAATAGGTATATTTTCATTTTATGGATTATATATAGCTAAGTGGTTATTTAGGGACGCGGGTGGCAGTGTGGTCTAAACCACAGAGCCTAGGACTTGCTGATCAGAAGGTCAGCGGTTCGAATCCCCACAATGGGGTGAGCTCCTGTTGCTCGGTCCCTGCTCCTGCCAACCTAGCAGTTCAAAAGCACATCAAAGTGCAAGTAGATAAATAGGTACCACTCTGGCAGGAAGGTAAACGGCGTTTCCATGCGCTGCTCTGGTTCACCAGAAGTGACTTAGTCATGCTGGCCACATGACCCGGAAGCTGTACACTGGCTTCCTCGGCCAGTAAAGCAAGATGAGTGCTGCAAACCCAGAGTTGTCCGCAACTGGGCCTAATGGTCAGGGGTCCCTTTACCTTTACATGGTTATTTAGACAAATAAGGGGGAAAATTGTTTTTTGCATGCCCGGAATATATTTGATGGCAATAGAGAGAGGGTTGCAACTGTGTGCGAGGCAGTGTGGTGTAGTGGTTTGAGTGTCAGGCAGAAGCCTGGGAGACCAGGGTTCAAATCCCCACTCGGATATGAGGCTCACCGGGTGACCTTGGGCCAGTCACTCTTTCTGAGCCTACCTTACAGGGCTGTTGTGTGAATTAAATGAGGAGGATGAGAACCAGGGCCACCACCTTGTCCCATTGCCAAGTTTGGAGTGCTCCCTCTGCCATTGGGAACAGATCCATGCCCCATGAGGAAGTCCATGCCTTCAAAAAAACAACAACAACCAACCAGTCCTGTAGGGAGACTCTCGTGTGCAAGCAGTCTGGGATTCACCTTTAAAAGCTGATGGAAGAGTTGCGCCCATTTATCAAGACATCTTCACATCTTTCATGCAGCCTCAGACTCTTGATGCTGTCCTTGAACTCTGAAGCTGCACCTTTGGCATTCTGCACCTGTAGATTGACCCTGTAGCCTTGAATAAAGCTTTCTTTCTACTCACAAATAAAAGCTGCAGTTGTGATGTTTGGGGCAGGAGCTAGGCTAGAATGAGCAGAAAGGCCTGCCCAATTCAGCTGGCTTTATTCCATTTCAATTAAACTCTACACAATAAGTCCAGAGTCTAAAATTCCCTAACTGCTCTAGCTTGCATGCATGTAAATGAATGCACATGAACATTGCACACCTAGCATGTGTGGAGGACAACAACCAAGATGACCAAGGGTTTGGAAACCAAGCCTTATGTGGAATGGTTGAGGGAGTTATGTATGTTTAGCCTGGAGAAGACTGAGAGGTGATCTGATGACCACCTGAGGGCTGTCACGTGGAAGATGGAGCAAGCTTGTTTTCTCCTGCTCTGGAGAGTAGGACCTGAACCGATGGATTAAATGGCAAGGAAGGAGATTCTGAATCAACACCAGGAAGAACATTCTGGCAGGAAGAGCTGTTCAAGAGTGGAACTGTCTCCCTCAGGAGGTGGTGGACTCTCCTTCCTTTGAGATTATTAAGCAGAGGTTGAATGGCCATCTGTCATGGATGTTTTAACTGAGATTCCTGAATTGCAGGGGTTTGCATTAGATGACTCTTGGGGTCTGTTCCAAATCTGCAAGTCTATGATTCTGTGATTCTGTCTCCATGTAATAACTGGAGTATATGTTTTCTACCCACAGAAAGAAAGATATGACTCATATTTCTCTCTCTCAACAATAGAAAGAGCAGTTTGGGGAGGTAATTTTTACTTAAAATACATGTGGAGGGGAAAGGGTTAAGCAGCTCTACTCTGGACCATTTCTTTTTGTTTGAACTGACAGCCTCCTGAGACTACTTTTGTATAATAATAATAATAACAACTACTACTACTACTACTACTACTACTACTACTACTACTATAACAACAACAACTACTATAACAACAACAACAACTAAGGGAATATTATGAAACCTCATGTTACCTCTGGTTGTATCCTTACTGTGAAGAATCAGTGAATTGGCCAGAATTATATGTGCTCCTTAGGAATAATCAGATCAGGTCTGAAAAATGGAGGATGGGGAAGAAATGTCCCCCTGCTCTCCCTAAATGGTATTCTGCAGAATAAAACATGTTTGCTACCGCAAAGCAGTTTGGGTACTTGCCATTTAGTTGTAGCTTTGTGTTATGAATAAACCCAAACAACCAATGCTGTGGGCTGATTCATTTTTACTAAAAGACTAAGCTTGTTAAATTAATGCATTTCCTTGGCACCAAATCCAGTGATGTATAGTATCATGCTGTCTTTCAAGTACTAATTCTGTAAGGAAGTAAACATGTTAGAGGAAACCACAGCTCATGCATCAAATGAAGTCAATAAAGAATTGATCTTTTGGATGCATGAAGATGAACGTATCTCAAAACAAGATTTACAAGTAGACATTGGCCATTCAGGTTCAGTCCCCCATTTGCACAATGGATTTGGGAAGAACCTACCTCGTAAGGATGTTGTGAAAGCTGTAAGCCACTGCCATATGTTGGCTTAGGAATGTTAGACACATTCAAATATATTGTGAGGTTCAAGGTTCCTGTAATGGTAACATTTCAGACAAATTGAGGGTAAATGTTCAAACATGTTTTAACTTTGGGGTACTTGGAGGGGCAAAAGGAGAAGGAAATCTGCTTACCCTGTTCATCTTTTGCATCTGATTCAACTTTTGCACTTGTTTTGGCAGTAGCCACAGCAGGGCTTCTCCTGGTTGCAGCAAGGAACCCACAGCTGATGCATACCACTTTTCCTTCCCTTAATGCTGTTGTGAGCTATGCTGCGTCATCATGTAGCATCATTGACAGAGGTGTTCTGGAGAAACAGGAAGCAGGTGGCGCTGTGGTCTAAACCACTGAGTCTCTTGGGATTGCTGATCAGAAAATCGGCGGCTCTAATCCCCACAATGGGGTGAGCTCCCATTGCTGTCCCAGCTTCTGCCAACCTAGCAGTTCGAAAGCACGCCAGTGCAAGTAGATAAATAGGTACGGCTGTGGTGGGAAGGTAAATGGCGTTTTCATGCGCTCCGGTTTCTGTCACAGTGTTCTGTTGAGCCAGCAGTGGTTTAGTCATGCTGGCCACATGACATGGAAAGCTGTCTGTGGACAAACACCGGCTCCCTCGGCCTAAAAGCAAGATGAGCGCCATAACCCCATAGTCCCCTTTGACTGGACTTAACTGTCCAGGGGTCCTTTACCTTTTACCTTCTGGAGAAACAATGGCAGCCTTTAGTGGCTGACTGCTACTTCCCCCTTCCCCCTACCCCCTTAGAATATTTTGGTGAATTATTCTACATTCTATAGGTATCTCTCTCTCTCTCTCTCTCTCTCTCTCTCTCTCTCACACACACACACACACACACACACACACTTTCTTGGATCTTATCATCATTTCTTTCCTGACCCCTTATCTTCCTGCTTCCAGGGACGACTTCCCCACTCTCAGCCTGCCCCAGTGCCAGTATCAGTTTTTGCTCCCAGGTTATTCCTGACAACTTTCACTCCCCACACAGAAACTGGACTGCAATCGTTTTGACAGCTCTGTTTCCCAAGAAGGTGGCATATGCATAAACATTCTGTGTCATCACACTAGTTCGGCCAGTTGGCAAACCTCCTCCCTCTCCTCCTCCCACTAGTGGTTGTCAAAGTCAAAAGCCATGGTCTCAGTAATTGCGGGGCCAAGAAGTCGCATTGTCGTTACTACCAATTTGCTTATGCAATGCCATCTTCTATTATATTTCACAAGCTATCAGCACGGCCCGTAATAAAATATGTTCAAAAGCAATGTAACGCAGAGAAGCACAGTGAGAGGGAGAGTCAAAGCTGCACAGCTGCAACATTTATAGCTGTTTTGCAAAAAAAAAACGAATGAAAGAAAGAGAGTTGTATACATGTGGTTTCTGTGGACATTAATCTACAAGGCTGTCATTAAATGGAATGGGGTCGGAGAGGAAGCTGTCTGCCAGCCATTCCCCATTAAATTCAGCTACTTCGGCACATATCTAATTAAGAGACTCCAGCTTGAGTTCCAATTGACAAACCACTACATCTAGATGACAGACACTCAAGAATGCTTGAGGATCTAATACACTGAGATGGGGTGATGGTTGGGGTAATTCTGGAGAAAATTTCTAATTACTTTCCACTTCAGAGGTTAAAAGCAGAGCTGCATTGAATTGGCTACTTCAGGTTTTATGTATTTCATCCAGGTAGCTGGGCTCTAAAAGCAAATATCTGAATCCAAATGGGTGACCGTTTGCTGATATATTCAGTACGACGCCATCTCATCTCTCTCAGCGTTCATCCGTCAGTGTTTTGTCCCGTCATTGTTTTGCTGTTCAGTATACCAGGGTTCTGTTAAACTTAATTTCTGGTACATAATGTGAGTTAATCAATGACATACCTTTAGAGAAACAAGAGCCATCAAGCTGAACAAATCAGAAACTGACCCAAATTCGAGATGAACATAGCTGAACATCTAGTTTTTGGTCTTGTAGTAAGTGCATCATAAAAATCCAGGAAACAAATTCACAAGGAAAGTGATGTGTGCACGATTTATTTATTTTTGAATAGTCACGTCTAGTCTGACATAAAAGCAAGTTGCATGATGGAAACTGAATAAACGAGCTACAAAGTAGTGGCATCCCTATTTTTCGGGCATGCTTGATAGATTTGATTTCTGAGAATTACGGTGCAGACTGAACTGATCTGCATCTCTGGATTAATGTGTAGAACTTCATTTTCCACTGGCTTTTGCACTTCCAAAATGTTCCAACTGAGTTCTCGGCTGAAATACCATCCCCAAATTTTACGTATATTTGATTAGAGTGCTGTGCTGATAACGCCAAGGTTACAGGTTCAATCCCCGTATGGGAAAGCTGCATATTCCTGCATTGCAGCAGAAGATTGGAATAGAATCAGGGGTCAGCAAACTTTTTCAGCAGGGGGCTGGTCCACTGTCCCTCAGACCTTGTGGGGGGGCCGAGCTATATTTTGGAGGGGGGGAAATGAATGAATTCCTATGCCCCACAAATAACCCAGAGATGCATTTAAAATAAAAGGACACATTCTACTCATGCAAAAACCCCAGGCAGGCCCCACAAATAACCCAGAGATACATTTTAAATAAAAGAACACATTCTACTCATGCAACAACACACTGATTCCTGGACCATCCACAGGCCGGATTTAAAAGGCGATTGGGCCAGATCTGGCCTTAGTTTGCCTACTCATGGATTAAATGATCCCTTCCAACTCTACAAAAACCGGGAGACAAGTTTTGAGAACCTGTGGCAGCTAGAAGGAAAAGTTTGCCCATGTTAATCTTATCGTCACTGGGGTAGAGGAGTTTTATTATGGAAGATTAACAGTGTAATAAAGTAATAAGACAGGGAGAAATAGAAGCCTTGATACAACTGAGCCAGAAGAGCCTGACAATAATCAGGCTCAGACTTTGGCTTACGAATATCAGGAACCTGGACATGGTAAGATTCACCCCCTCACAAAATTATAATGATGAGCGCTGACAAGGCAGGGAAATGCATTCACGGAGCATCATGATGTAGAGAAAAGAATTAGATGAGAATCTTGACACCAAGAGATTAAAGGGATATAGGGAGGAAATCAGAAAGCTCAATACAGGAACATACAGCATATTCAAAGCTTATTGGTTTTTTTCTTCGTAAGACGAGCCATATGGGAGCTGTTGAGGGGGCAGGGAGATGAGGAATTGAGGTGAGAATTCTATCATATAGGAACATAGGAAGTTGTCTTATATTGAGTCAGACCATTAGTCCATCAGCTCAGGACATACCCTCCAACTTTTTCTAAACAAAATTCGGGACACAGAGATGATGATGCCATCCATCTGATTGGGTTGCCCCAGCCACTCTGGGTGGCTTCCAACAAATTAAAGCATCACAGTAAAACATCAAACATTAAAAACGTCCGCATATAAGGCTACCTTCAGATGTCTTCTAAAAGTCATATAGTTGTTTATCTCCTTGACATCTGATGGGAGGTGTTCCGCAGAGCAGGCACAACTACCAAGAAGGCCCTCTGCCTGGTTCTCTGTAGCTTCACGTCTTGCAATGAGGGAACCACCAGAAGACCCTCAGTGTCCAGGCTGAATGATGTGGGTAGAGACCTGTTGATGGAAGCTGTACAATGTCTGTGCAAGAAGCTTCTCAGTGAGGATGGTGTTCCAAAACCTGGGCACTGCTCAGGGGACTTCCACCAAGCTGTGGTCTGAAAATGTGACACGAGGAGTCAAAATGATCTCTAGACCAGAAGCTCTAATAAACTGTTTTCACATGTGGGAAATGGTGATCTGATGATGTCCTATTCCCCAGTACCATTCTTTTTGGGGTCCTGGTATGATGGCCCAGCAATCAGGCTGGCTTGATCTGCAGGAACCAAGGGAAACTCTTCCTGCCAAGAAGATAAACAGGATTGGCTGCTAATTGCTGTGTGATCAAAACACTGCTAAAGACACAGCTACAGGGGCTGGTTCAAAAGCTGGCGGCTCTGGGTCAAAGCCACAATGCTGTTACATTGGAAATGGCCTGCAATCTAATCAATAGATAATTCTCAGAAGGGACACAGGGAGAAAAACATCACCGAGGACATTTCAATTATTTTGGTTAGGCCACACTCCAGGTAGTAAAAATAGATTGGTTTTTTCCTACAGGTAGCAAATTCTCCTTGCCATCTAGTCAGTGGCAGTGGGACAATATTTACAACTCTCTTGAGAGAGCATTATCCCATCCCAAAGTGGAGCACTATCCTCTGTGAGAACAGTAAGACAGAATGAAGCTATAAGAAAGTCGACCCAAGTTGGCAGGGCCAGCCCAACCATGCGTCAGATGAGCCAGCTGCCTCAGGCAGCAGAATCCCAGGGACGCTGCCAGGAGCACCCAGCTTGAGAAGCAAAGAGAAGTGGAATTGGCCTCTGGGTTCTGGTGAGATCTGGGTTCTGCAAAATCTCATGAGAAGCCTTCAGTGATATTAAAGTAATTTTAAAAGAACATTAAACCTGGATTCAGAACTGTACCCCAAATCCTCTACCCTATTCACTGGTGAGATGCTTTTGAATTATGGTGCTGGAGGAGACTCTTGAGAGTCCCATGGACTGCAAGAAGATCAAACCTCTCCATTCTGAAGGAAATCAGCCCTGAGTGCTCACTGGAAGGACAGATCCTGAAGCTGAGGCTCCAATACTTTGGCCACCTCATGAAAAGAGAAGACTCCCTGGAAAAGACCCTGATGTTGGGAAAGATGGAGGGCACAAGGAGAAGGGGACGACAGAGGACAAGATGGTTGGACAGTGTTCTCGAAGCTACCAGCAAGAGTTTGACCAAACTGCGGGATGCAGTGGAAGATGCCTGAATGAGTGCCTGGCGTGCTCTGGTCCATGGGGTCACGAAGAGTCAGACATGACTAAACGACTAAACAACAACAAATTCACTGGTGAAACCTAGGGGGAGGGATTTAGTTGAGCACAGTTCAGGATTTGCTCAGAAAAGAAAACTTCCCAACACATTGATTGGTTTAAAATAAATTAATCTACAAAAGCCCATAGAAGCTTAGCCGTAAAGGTGTCAGAAGACTCTTTGCTATTAATTAATTATTAATTAATTAATTAATTAATTAATTAGCTCAAGGTCTAGCCAACCTGCCTCCAGATTTTTGGGACTACAAATCCCATTATCCCTGTCCATTGGGTATGGCTGATGGGAGTTGTAGTCCATAACTGCAGGGCAATCCACAAAGTATCTAGTTAATTAATTAAATTAACTAAGTGTTCCTGCAAGAAAGCCTTCTCTCTATCCTGCTCCTTCTCTCTCACCCTATGGCTCAAGACTTCTAGGGTTTGGGATGTGTTCAAAAGCAAGCCAACAAGAATGCCCATCAGAGCATGCTGAAATTCAAGAAAGCGCCAGAACTATTCTGAAGTGAAGGGAAGTATTTAAAATATCTGCAATGAACTCTTCTGCCCGGAGGGCACCTCTCTCTAGATTAAACCTCTGGTCCAGCCCAGAGAACACGATGAAACTAAAAAATAAAATTAAATTAAAAAATCATGCGCTCAGGTCAGAGCAGCAGAGTAGGGATGTTTCATCAGGGAGCCGGTTGTGCAGCAGAAGCAGCTTAAAAACTAAGAAAGTCCAATTAAAAATTGAGCCAATCTAATAAATAAATGATAAGCCTGTATCAAAAGACGAAGGGAATCAAGGGTGGGGGGGTGAGAACCCAGCTGGCTTAGACTGCACAGATGTAAAATAAGTTGAAGAGACTCTGGTAGACTTGTGTAAAGAAAAGAAATATTATCTGGCTAAGTTAAATGGGAAATCCCTTTCATCCTTTTGCATAGAAAATAGCTTCTGTTTCTCCAACCTGTGCCAAGAAAAGACATTTCCCAGGGAAAATATATACCACCACTTCTGTAAATTAAGGATACAGGATACGATAACTGAGCAATGTCGTACAGAAGGTAATATACCCTATCAGGGCAGGAGCCCACATGTAACTTTCAGGAAATGGAAAAAGGAGAAGATGGAACCCAGGGGAGCCTGAGTCAACTCCTGATTGCAAAGTATCGACATCAACTTCATAAGGAGTTTGTGTGTCTGTCCGTTGCTTACATGGATGGCAATCAGGCAAGGTCAAGGTCACAGCTATGTGGCTGAACCTACAGAGTCAACCCAGTGTCATCTGAGGGCATCCCAGTTCAGGTGTCAGGAACTGGGCAGAGGAGGAATGGTGGAGACTGCCTCCCCAGCCCGACCCCCAGCCCGACCCTGCAAACCACTGTTCCAAATCTATACTATCTTCCTGCTCCTTGGGATTATTCAGGATCCTGACCAGTGCAGCCCTCCTCATCACAGTCCCTGACATCAGCTGTGGTCTGACCAAGGCAGAATAGCATCATAGAATCATAGAGTTGGATTGGATCCTGAGGATCATCAAGTCCAACTGCCTGCAATGCAGGAATATGCAGCTGTCTTGTACAGGGATCAAACCTGCAATTTTGACAATATCAGCACCATGTACTAACCCACTGAGCTGGGCTATAGAACAATACTATTACTTCTCTTGATAGGGGCACAACACTTCTGCTGATACAGCATTACATTTTTTTTCTGCTGCAAAATCTAGACCAGTTTGGAACTCTTAGTCTTTGTGGGAAGACTTAAAAAGGTAAAGGGACCCCTGACCATTAGGTCCAGTCGTGGCCGACTCTGGGGTTGCAGTGCTCATCTCACTTTATTGGCCGAGGGAGCCGGCGTACAGCTTCCGGGTCATGTGGCCCGCATGACTAAGCCGTTTCTGGTGAACCAGAGCAGCACATGGAAATGCCGTTTACCTTCCCAGCAGAGATGTACCTATTTATCTACTTGCACTTTGACGTGCTTTCGAACTGCTAGGTGGGCAGGAGCAGGGACCGAGCAACGGGAGCTCACCCCGTTGTGGGGATTCGAACCGCCGACCTTCTGATCGGCAAGCCCTAGGCTCTGTGGTTTAACCCACAGCGCCACCCGCATCCCTAATGGTATGGTTTTCCTACTACAAGGTGATTTGGGAGGAAAGCACTTTGTAGTGATAGTTCCACCAGCCCGAATTATAGGTCTTGCTCGTCTCACAATGATGGGGCTGACAGGAGAGAGAGCAAACCGTTTCCAAGTCTCTGGTTCCTTGCGGACCTTCACCAAACCTAAAATAAAATAAAATATCTTGTGGAAAGAAGTTATTGAGAAGGAGGGAGGGTCACCTGAACTTGCTCTCTATTATTTCATCTCACAATCTCATGCCGAGTGGGTACATTTTCAAACACTTCTCCAACAGGACTTAGGGTGGGAATTTAATTTGCTCAACATTCATTCCATGTTAAATATTAAACTTTCAAAAATGTGTTTAAACTTGAAACAGGCTAAAACACCTCTTCTTTATTAAACAGTGCAGTGAGATGGGGGGTGGGGTTCTTCTCCAGCACAGAGCTGTTTGAGCAACAAAAAAATGGGGAAAAGAAATCAGTCATGGCATTTGAATTATAAGACGTTGTACTTTAATGCAGTAGAGGAGCTGAGCAAAGCGTACGCCAACCCAAATCCCTTAGCAGTGACATATCATTTCAAATGAAATCAAACACAAATTCTGCATAAAACATATTTACGGAAGCACCCTTTTTAATCATGGAAAATGTAATTGAATTAATTAATGTTAACGGAGCGCCTATTGGTTTTCTCAGAATAGGATTGGAATTGAATTCCTCATCTCTGTGAAGTGGCAATTAAAATACCCACCTTAGGTCTAGGATAATGGGAGGTGTGTATCACCTGCTCTAGCCCTCTCCAGCGCAAGCATTATACTCGTAGCATAATAAAGCCTAGCAGGAATTATTCAGTAATGACAATGTCCACATGTTCGGATGCTCACTTCTGTATTATTACTTCACACACATCAGCAGAGAACTCTGACATTTATGCAGTCAAGGACTGTAGTTGGTTGTGTATTAAAAGACTGCAAGCTCAGTTCTGGAACTGAAAAAACAAATCCTTGTCTTGAACCATGCATTCAGACACACCATGTTTCTTAATTTTAGATGCATATCTACCCCCTATGAACCCAGACCCTCCAAGTGTCCCTATTTCCCAGGGACAGTCCCAGATTTACAGAAGCAGTCCCGGAATGTCCTGCTTTTCCTTAGGACATCCCTATTTTCATCAGAGAAATGCTGGAGGAGTTATGTGACCCCCCAAGCCAAGGAGATAAGTAACTGCACAACCTTTAGAAGACATCTGAAGACAGTCCTGTATAGGGAAGTTTCTTAATGTTTAATTATGTTTTCATATATGTTGGAAGTTGACCAGAGTGGCTGGGGCAACCCAGTCAGATGGGTGAGGTATTATTATTGTTATTGTTGCTATGGGATAAAGGTAAAGGTAAAGGGACCCCTGACCATTAGGTCCAGTCATGGCCGACTCTGGGGTTGCAGCGCTCATCTTGCTTTATTGGCCGAGGGAGCCAGTGTACAGCTTCCGGGTCATGTGGCCAGCATGACTAAGCCACTTCTGGTGAACCAGAGCAGTGCACGGAAATGCCATTTACCTTCCTGCCGGAGCGGTACCTGTTTGTCTACTTGCACTTTGATGTGCTTTCGAACTGCTAGGTTGGCAGGAGCAGGGACCGAGCAACGGGAGCTCACCCCGTCACGCCGATTTGAACAGCCGACCTTCTGATCGGCAAGTCCTAGGCTCTGTGGTTTAACCCACAGCGCCACCTGCGTCCCTTTGTTATGGGATAGGATGTCCCTATTTTCATCAGAGAACTGTTGGAGGGTATGTGAACCACCATTTGCACCTGGCTCCACTTGGTGGACCTCGAGGTGCTAGTAAAACAACATAGATCCTGTCTGCCCATTCCTGGCTTAGAGGTTGTTGACATGAGTCTGCTGTGGTTTTTGAGCATTCCACTATAATCTCATGGTTTGGCAATGCAATTGTTCCATGCACAACTTCTGTTTTATTCCTCTCGCTGAACTAATATGAAGAGACTGCACAGAGAATGGCAATTTTGATTAATAGCAAGGAGATGCAAGGGAAGATGAGCCATTTCTTTTAAATCTAACCTGGCACTAGATAGGAAGGTCCCTACCCTGTATGAAATCATTTCTCCCTTATTTATTGAAGATGCTTTTAAATTGGCATAAATTATTCTAAACTTAGCTCTGATTGAGGAAGACGGTGCAGCAAAGGCCAAATCTTTGGAGATTTATATCCTGCAGAAGCCTCTATCTCAGAACTTAATTCCTTCCCCTTTAATACATTAGAGAACCTGGAAAGAGGGGGAAATTATTTTCTGTCTCATCTGCCTTCCAGAGTTGGCTTTCATCGCATACAGGGAATGTTACAAAAGACATTATTCAGAATAGGACACTTTTTGGCTAGCCTTACAGATACAGAATAAACTGGGAAGATTTTAGGTTTAATACCACCAAATGTTTTATGATGTGCCAATACCTGTTAGTGTTATTTTGGTCAAAAATAAAGCAAAGAAATTATTATTATTATTATTATTATTATTATTATTATTATTATTATTATTATTTTACTGTCCCAGATTTAAGATAAATTTGCAGGGAGGCAGGGTTCTGTGTTTGGATTCCAGGAGAAATATGAGGGCCATTAATGCAATCCACAGATACAGTCCCTGACTCTTCCTCGTTTTACCCAAACCATGAACCCCACTGAGCTTTCTAAAAACAGTAGCTGGGGGCGCTCCCTGTAATTCAAGCACTGAACATGGGTGGATCTGGATAGTCAGCCTGAATAAATAAAGTAATGCATAGATGTAGACCAAACTGGTATCCACAGCCAAGCACAGAGAGACATGGTGGATCAAGGCAAGGAGGACTGTGGGAGATGATAGTATTCCCAAGCAGTAGCTAAGGAGCCTGTCACAAAATGCTAAATCTTGAATTTAGCCCATGACATGTCAGCTTTCCGCACTTTATGCAAACAACAATCAAGGAAGAGCTAATTGTGCAGAACACACGGACAGCGATTTTTGTCCTCACACAGTCCCTGCCCACAGTTTGTTCAAAGTCTCTTGGAGTGAAATGAAAACAGTTCCCGTTTTTCTGATGAAACAGAAATTTTAGGACCAGCCTCGTTTCATCTCAAGTGTGGGAACTCCCCCGCCCTCTGCTATTTTATTTTACTCTTATTTTGTTTTGCTTTTATGAAGGCACCATGTGTTTCCAAAGAAAATATGAAGATCAGGTTGAATAACTTCAAGTAGCAATTTCACAGTAAAACAGCTGATGGGGAAAACCTTATTTCCTATTAATTTTGACAAAATCATCCACTTTCCATATTCCGTTTCTCCATAAACTTACCAACCCTTGTGTTTATGTTCACTTTTATTCTGGGACCATTAAATCACAGAAATTGGTTTTATGTTTATCGACTGTGGTTTGCAGTTGTTGTTTAAATGGAAATATATATATTTAAGCAACATGAATAGCAGGATACACGATGGCCCGAACTGTGAAATGTCCCACAAAATATGCATATGGTTTGCGATCCAGACCTCTTAATTTTCTGTGTGTGTTTTGACTTCTCAATTTTCATGACAATAGTTCATTGCAAAAGCTTCTGAGTTGCTTTTGAAGAAAAATACACCCACACACACTGCCAAATGTGTTAAACTAAGCAAACCACTGCTGCCAAACCAATGGACTGGGTTCCAATACCAGCACAAGCCAAACCATGTGTCTAATCAGAAGGAAGTCCCGTTAAATTCTGTGGGGCTTACCCCCAGGTATGCAGGGATAGGCCTGTAACCTCAGTTAGTTAAACTCAGGTGCCAATTAATGGCAAAATGTAATCATGAGTTAACTCAGTTTTGGGGCACCTCCAGCCAAGGCCTCTTCATTTGACCACAAAAACATTTTTGACAAGCCATACCCTGACTTCCGACTGATTTCACTGAGAAGAGCAAGGTACTTACTCTACTTCAGTGGTAGCCAAACGTGCCCCTCTAGCTGTTTTTGGACTACAACTCCCATCATCCCTAGCTAACAGGACCAGTGGTCAGGGATGATGGGAATTGTAGTCCCCAAAGAGCTGGAGGGCCAAGTTTGGCCACCACTGGTCTACTTCAAATCCAGTGCCCTTAGCTTGCTGTCAAAATCCAACCTGACCATGACTGGGGATTCTGTAGGGACCTCCAATACCACTGGGGAACATGAAGAGCCCACCGACACAGTAAGCAACCCCAGTTCCCATTCCCAAGGGCACCTTATCTGGCACTCCCCGACAATTCCACATGCTGCGCCTAAACCCCCACCTTGACCTCAGAGTCTCTCCTTTCATGTCCAGCCCCTGAAGAGCAAAGTCGGCGCTGGACCTGACAAAAAGTCCAGAGTTGAGGGAGGGGTGCTTTCCTGGCAGCTGGAGGGAGGGAGGAAACTCTAGAGAAGATCTAGATGTGCACTGAGACCCATCAGATGACCAGAAAGGGGGAGTAGCATCCTATGAGGATATAAACTTCCCAGTTTGTTCTGGGCCTTCACTAGGATAACAGTGGCCAGGCATGGAGAACCACCAACAGAGCAGAAATCGCTGGAAGTCACTTATTTGTCCCACGTCTGGAATGGAAATCAATCCAGTGAATATGTATGGTATTCACCAGTCTGTTGCATCCAGTCTGCAAATAATGCATAACTGGTTACATTTCCCTTTTGTATTGTGTTCCCCTTGCATTGAAATGAATGGGGTGGACTAACTTAAGGACAGTAGATGGGATTCGCCTAATCATCCCTGTCAATGGAAGCCTTGTGCAAGGACTTCCATGCACACAATGGGGCTTTCCCCCATCTCTCCTCCACACTTCCTGTTCCCCACAAAAGTGGCTCTAGGGGGGTCTGAAGAACCCCCTAGAGCAGTGCATGGGCAGAGGAGAAAGGGGATTATTGAATCAGGTAAGCTGCAGTGCTTGAGCAGATGGAAGGATTGGTAGAGAGTGAAGTTGAATTCCATCCAACATAACTGATGTAATTCATTGCATAAGTTACATAATTTTGCAGCATTGAACCTAGATTTTTGTGGGAGATGGACTGTGGTGGAACAGTGCTGCATGCGATGAATGCAGGGCAGAATGGAAGGTGAAGCCTTCTTACATCCTTTAAGGACTTAGGAAAGAACCTGGTAGATGAGACCAATGGTCCATCTAGACCAGCTGTTTCGAGAGTGGTCAGCTAGGTGGCCACAACCTTTTGTGGTGACCTCATAATGTTCTTTGTCCTCCTTTCCACACTCTCAGGGCTGGCTGAAGATATTTTGCTGCCTGGGCAGAAAGGCATGGCAGTGGCAGCATTTGAACTGGGGTCTTAACATTTCACTGGGGTCTTAACATTTCACAAGCCAGTCTTACTCACTCTGCAACACTGTATCATACGCCAGATGAATATAATTGCCCGGCACAAAGAAACAAGAGAGACCCACACAGTCAAAGTCACAAATTACTCAAATGATATGCACATTCTCAAGCTGTTGGTCTTTACAGCCCATAATACATACAAATGTGTCTGTTAATAGGTAAGTGTAATAGGGTGTGGAAAATCTCATAGCGCACAAACCTAGATTGGTATCTCCTTAGGGGATGAGGGAGGTGGAGTAACTCTTAGCTTGACAACATACTTAGCTTTCGAGAGAAGCAGAGTCTACACATATCATTGGGCACTGTGTGTTTAAAGATTGACCAGCAACAATAAGACAACAGTAGACCCTGAGTCACTGGGGTATAGTCCGTGCTCATCCATATCTTTTTTTTTTTGAACTTGACAACAAAGAATATGCAAGATGAAAGAACACATCTCAGTGTTAAAGCTAATAAAGAACTTTCCTCTGGCTATAAATGGCAGGACTTCAGCTAAGTAATCTTACTGTGCAATGCACTGAGACTGAGGCCAAGGCATGCTATGAATTTGGAAGTAGATGTGCAGAAAGTTCGCTCATAAGGCTATGAGAGTATCCAAGGGAGTTGTTAAAAAATACAGCCTGGTCCCCACTGGAGAAGAGCGGAGATTCTTAATGAGGTTTTGAATAACCTGTGTTTGGTTTCTATACATGCTAATGTTAGCTGGATGGTTGTCATTTGCATCCTACTCAAGAGCTCCAGGAAACTGTGGGACTTCAACGGTGCCGAGCAGAGATGTTTCAGGGTTTTGTGAAAAGTGCACGGAAGAACAGCCTGTTTAGAAAGTGCTTGCAAAGGAAGCTGATTGCACACTTGAGACTTTGTTCATATCCTGTCCACACTTACTTTGAAGTAAGTCCCATTTAATTCAGTGGGCACAGACTTTGGAGTAAACCTGTATAGAATCAGATTGTCAGTCATGTAACATTAAATGGGGCAAAATTAGAGATATATTTGTGGGATAATCAGCCTCATATAACCAACATGCTTTTTTTAAAAAAAAAATTATTAAGAGTTTCAACATCATAAATTATCAAAAACATATAATCTTCATCCCCCCCCCATTTTTGCCCTCCCCCAAGAAAAACCCTCCCTCCCACCCACCCCCAGATTTCCCTCAGCTTCTCTCTCTGGTTTTTCAACACATATTATTTTCTGCATATTATAAAATTGTAAAAATCCTTAAATTGCCTATCCATTATGTTAACAATAATAAATTTGTGTATGTTTATTCAAAACCTGCCAAGGAGTGGAGTCCAAATCATTTTGGGTTTATTTAATTATTATTTAATTTGTAAAAAGTTCCCATTCTTCTTTAAAGCTAGTTCTGCATAGTCCATCAATTTCCCTTGCCATTGTTCTTTTGTTGGGATTTCTTCATTCTTCCATCCTTGTGCTATCAAGACTCTTGCCAACGTTGTCACATACATAAATAAGTTCTTTAATTTCCTTGGCAGGTCTTTCCCTACAATCCCTAACAAGAATGCTTCTGGTTTTTTCACAAATGTTAGTTTAAACATTTTCTTCAACTCATTATATATCATTTCCTATGATTGGGTTAAGGCTATAGAGTAAGCTGTCCTGCTGAGCTTAGCTAGGTCGCTCCCCTTCACCTTGGGAGGAAGGGTTATGAAGTTCTTTGTTCTCTTCTATTCCACCATGTGGACCTACCAGGAAGGAGATCTAAGCTGGCTGCTCCAAGTTCAGATAGTGTGGGTTAAGCAAGCTATCTTTGTGCTTCTGTACAAATAATTTAGAAACATTTACCACTTTGGAACTTAAATTTTACTGCCTGTGTTTTCTTTTTGCTATATGGAAAAACACATGAATCTGACCTTTGAAGAATTTGTAAGTAAACAATTTTTAACTTGATAAGGGCGTGGTCTTTCTCTATCCTAAGGGAAGAGTTGAGCTTTGTAAGTAACTTGGAAGGGGATATTTTTAAGGTCTAACAGTCTATATTTCCATGCTTTACTTTGCAGCATATTTTGGGATTTTCAATCTCTCATCAAAGAGTACTTGCCCCAAACCTGGATCTTAGGCATCCCAGGAATTCTCCATTTTATACCTCTATTTTATTATTTAACAAAAACAAAACCCAACAATATTGTATTGTTTATCTACAGATGCACAAGTTGAACATAGATGATGGCAAAGGCCACAGCGCTTCTGCGAATGGCAAATCTGTTGCCCCATTGAATCTGCAGGGAGGTTACCAGAAGGTCTTAAAATGTCCATTCTTTTCTCCTTTTTTTAAAAAAAGCTTTTATTGTTTTTTCATGCACACATATAGACCCTAGGTAGTGCTTCCCCTCAACTGAAGATAGGGAAAGCATGAATGGAGCCTTGATCTCTGCCATTTCATAACTTTTCAGAGTGGTCTCTGTATCAAGAAGCAGTCTTCCAACAATTAAGTGCCATTGAGAGATATCACCTGAGTATCCTGAGCTATTCCCATTCCTAAATCCAATCCCAAATTTGAATTCAGGATTGCTTCAAGGCCCAGTCACAAAAATCCAAAAGCAACCCCATATCAGTATGTGCCATCCTAGTCAGGGGCACTCACATATTGCCCATTCACTTCAAAGGGACTTTTTGCAGAAGAGCTTCTCAGTCATTCAGGCTATTCCGCCTCTTTTCTGAATGGGTGGTTTTCTACAACACCTAAAAATTACCATCTGTTGTCCCACACAGATTCTGGAAGACAGAGCAAGTTGCACAGGGGGGAAGCACTGGCATGATTTTTGCCATTTTGCATCCAATCGAGAGGACTACTGGAAGCCTCTAGTCATGCACAGCGAGGAGGACGACTTAGCTAATTAATGGTTATATTTAGAAATGTGACACACGTTTGCATTTTGCTCTAAGGGTGGCTAATACGGCAGCATGTAGGTCCGTACAAGGCAGACACTCTAATCATAGGATGTTCTGTCTCAATAATCTGTAACTGCATGGAAACCAACTGAAGATTATACTGCCCCACTAAGAAAAACCTCTTTTTTATTGCAGGGAGGTGCGGGGAGAGAAAGGTTTCCTGTTCCCTGCCTGTTCTTCCGGGCAGCCCCTGTTCAAGTGCTCCCCATCTCCATTCCATAATTATAGCCTTTGAATTACACTTGCCAAAGAGAAACCAAAAGAAGTGTGCTGGCTTGTTTGTTTGTTTCAAAATGGCACATCCCACTTTTTGACTGGCATCCTCCATGCAGCTCACAACATTTAGAAAATGCAGGATGAGAACCCATGCACCTTTAAACAAAACCAAGCAACCTCTGACTGTAGAAGGAGCAGACTCCAAATGACTTCCACCTGCCTCCTTCTCTCTCCTGGGCCACATCTGCAACATACATTTAAATCAATTGAAAAAGTCACGATTCCTCCCAAAGGATCCTGGGAACTGAGAGTTGTTAGGAGATCTCTTCTACCTTCACAGAGCTATAATTCCAGGAGCCCCCTGGCAGCAGAAATTGCAGACCCTCCAAGTGTCCTTATTTTCCAAGGGCAGTCCCAAATTCACAGAAGCCATACCAGTTTCTGATTTGATCCCAGAATGTCCCGCATTTCCTTAGGATGTCCCTATTTTCATCAGAGAAATGTTGGAGACTGATTGTTAAACTGTAGCCCTATGAGGGACACAGGCAACTTCAAACAACTCATAAGAACCTTTAACAAACTACAGTTCCCAAGATTCCTTGGGGGAAGTCATGATGGTCTAAAATGGTATAAAGGTAAAGGGACCCCTGACCATTAGGTCCAGTTGTGACTGACTCTGGGGTTGCGGTGCTCATCTCGCTTTATTGGCCAAGGGAGCCGGCATACAGCTTCCAGGTCATGTGGCCAGCATGACTAAGCTGCTTCTGGTGAACCAGAGAAGCGCACGGAAACGCCATTTACCTTCCCGCCGGAGCGGTACCTATTTATCTACTTGCACTTTGACGTGCTTTCGAACTGCTAGGTTGGCAGGAGAAGGGACCGAGCAACGGGAGCTCACCCCGTCACGGGGATTCGAACTGCTGACCTTCTGATCGGCAAGTCCTAGGCTCTGTGGTTCAACCCACAGCGCCACCCGCGTCCCACTAAAATGGTATAGTGCTGTTTAAAATGCATGGTGCAGATGTTGCCATTTCTGTCCTGTGTGTACAGTGTGACTGTGGCCGGGGGGGGGGGGCAGGGAAGAACAATCATGCAATCTCTGTTGTTTCTAGAACAATGATCTATGAGACATACCATTTTATGGTTTCATAGTATGTACTGTCTTTGTAGTGTGGTCCCCTGTGGAACTGGGGCTGGAATCACAGCCAAGGCAGAATCCCACCTTGGAGACATTTCAGACTATACCTTAACTTGAAACATATTTGAATAATGCATGGAAGACTAGAGTCTCCTTTGCCGTGCTTTCAGCTCAATATCTTTCACACAGAGCAAACCCTCAGAAAGGTGTGCAGGCCACCCTCAACCCATCCCTCTGTTCTCCAACATGTGGTCATGAGCATTAATAGTGCAAATCCCACCACTGGGACCAAACCTGTGTTATAATCCCAAGTTAATGCCATGGAGAAGAAAACCGCTAGATTTCTCTCATCTCCTCCTGTGTGTGCTCTCTCTCTCTCTCTCTCTCTCTCTCTCTCTCTCTCTCTCTGTCTCTTCCTCCCAGACTCCTCTTCTTAACAGGTAGGGATAAATGTTTTATGCCTTGTTCTTCACAGGATGTGGAAAAGTAAGATACAACATGAGAATGGGGAATTATGTGTCAGAAAGTATAAAAACAAGCAATCTCCAAAACTTACTTTTCTTCCCCCCACTAACCAAGGTGGTTATGGAGATTTAAGAGCGGCAGAAATTAATGCTGCAGACCTAAACACAGGAAGGAAAGCCCATCAAAGGCAATGGGGCTGAATTCTGAGTAAACTGTTTGCGGGTCTACTCAGAAGTAAGCCGCGTTGCATGCAGTGGGACTTGCTCCCAGGTAAGTGTGCATAACAGGAGCGGGGGAAACCTTGTCAACCCCCTTTCTGGGGGCCCCATGTCAGTGGTGAGCAGGACAAAAGGTAGAACCAGATGAGGCAATGCCTGTGACTCTTGTATTTGTATAGTAGATTGTTTTCTAGCCATGCAGAGACCAGAGGTTTCTCCAAACATGCACATCCCTCCATCCAAACAAGCAAGGGGCATAACCACAGCAAGCACACTATTCTAGCCATGTACTTGGAAACTAAGCCTTATGGGGAGCTGGGTATGTTTAGCCTGGAAAAGAGGAGACTGAGATATGATAGCCATTTTCCAGTATTTCTTTTTTTTTATAAAAAAAATTCAAAACCAAAAAAAAATTTGCAAACATCAAATTCAAAATCCATATTCATTTTCTGACCTAAGACTATTACATAGATTACCTAAATTAAAATATATCTAATTGCTCTAGGCTTCCCTTTGCTATACAGTGGTACCTCTGGTTGCAAACGGGATCCGTTCCAGAGGCCTGTTCGCAACATGAAAAGAGCGCAACCCGCAGTGGCGTGTCTGCGCATGCACAGGTTGTGATTTGCTGCTTCTGCGCATGCGCCTGATGTCATTTTGTGCTTCTGCGCATGCGTGAGCAGCAAAACCCGGAAGTAACCCTTTCCGGTACTTCTGGGTCGCCGCGGGACGTAACCTGAAAGAACATAACATGGAGCAGACGTAACATGAGGTATGACTGTATGTAAATACAACGCAATTAACAAATTATATTATAAATGATATTATAGGTTCCCATATTACCCCCACTCCCCTTCACCCATGTGTGATCTCAGTATTTTACTTCTTCCATCTTGTTGTGTTCTTATAATTTAATAATTATTCAGTTGATTCTATTATTATTTTCTTGCTTACCCCTGCATGTTTTACACATTCTCTATTAATATTTCAATTCCGGACCCATATTTTTTCATGTATTCCTTCACTCCATCCCACTCTCTAATTATTCTCTGATTTGAGTGGCCTCGAATAATTGCCGTCTTCCAATATTTCAAGGGCTGTCACATGGAAGAGAGGGCAAGCTTGTTTTCTCCTGCTCCAGAGGATAGGACTCAAACCAATGGCTTCAAGTTACAAGGAAGGAGATTCGAATTAAATATCAGGAAGAACTTTCTGACAGTAAGAGCTGTTCGGCAGTGGAATGGTCTCTCACAAGAGGTGGTGGATTCTCCTTCCTTGGAGGTTTTTAAGAAGAGGTTGGATGGCCATCTGTCATGGAAGCTTTAGCTGAGATTCCTGCATTGCAGGGGGTTGGACTAGATGACCCTCGGGGTCCCTTCCAACTCTACAATTCTATAATTCTATGACATGTAAGTGGGTCCAGAGAAGAACGTCGCCCAGGATACTGGCATAGCCTTGAGGGCCAGATGGGGAGGACTGGTGAGCCACATTTTGACTCCTGAACCTGCAGTTTCTAGGTATATAAGATTGACACCTAAATTACTACCTGCCCGCAGACTGTCTTGCCAGAGTGGTGCATGCTCTAGTTATCTCCCGCTTGGACTACTGCAGTGCGCTCTACATGGGGCTACCTTTGAAGGTGACCCGGAAACTACAACTAATCCAGAATGCAGCAGCTAGACTGGGGGCGGCCACCGAGACCTTATAACACCGGTCCTGAAAGACCTACATTGGCTCCCAGTACGTTTCTGAGCGCAATTCAAAGTGTTGGTGCTGACCTTTAAACCCCTAAATGGCCTGGGCCCTGTATACCTGAAGGAGCATCTCCACCCCCATCGTTCTGCCCAGACACTGAGGTCCAGCGCCAAGGGCCTTCTGGCGGTTCTTTCGCTGCGAGAAGCTAAGCTACAGGGAACCAGGCAGAGGGCCTTCTCAGTAGTGGCGCCCGCCCTGTGGAATGCCCTACCATCAGATGTCAAAGAGATAAACAACTATCTGACATTTAGAAGACATCTGAAGGCAGCCTGTTCAGGGAAATTTTTAATGTGTGACATTTTAATGTATTTTTAATCTTTGTTGGAAGCCACTCAGAGTGGTTGGGAAAACCCAGCCAGAGGGGCGGGGTACAAATAATAAATTACTATTACTATTACTAATGCTCGTGCTTGCAGTGGCAGTCTGAAGCAGCTGCTGAGTGGCTGGGCGTACGAGAGACACCCAGATAGAGGCAAGGGAGGTGAGCTCTCTGTTGTATTGTTCCTTTATCAAGGCCAATGCCTGTTTTCTGGTTCCTGTCTCTAATAACTTATTTCCCCCTCCCTTTTTCTTTTGGGAGAGATTGTACAGAGATGCCTTTCTAAACGTTCTGCTAGGATTAGGGATGTTGGAGAATTCCAGCAGGAGTAGTAATTGCTGAATTTCACTTATTAGTCCCATGTCCGGAACAGAAATCAATCCAGTGAATATGATCAGTATTCACTGTTGTTGGTAGTTGCAGTCTGCCAACGATACACAATTGATTACATCCCTGCTCTAACACCATTTGCATGGGGTCTCCTTTGCACTGAAATGAATGAAGTAGAACAAAGTGTGATTTGCATAATTAATTATGTAAATTATATAAGTTACATAATTTCATTGCAGCAGACCATGAGACAAATAATGAAGTTTTTGATGGAAAGCAAACTGCAGTGGAATGGAAACTGTGTTGCATTCTGTGATGCCTTCTTATATCCCTTGTTAGGATGAGTCCTAGTGCCACCACCGACCCATGAATTACCTATCATCCTGATAATGAATCCTGCTCAGTGCTTTTGCCCTTCAGAGTATAGCTCAGTTGATAGAGCATGCAATTCTTAATCTTGGGGTCATGGGTTTGAGCCCCACAAGTGGGCAAAAAGATTCCTGCATTGCAGTGGTTTGGACTAGATTACCGTTATGGTCCCTTCCGACTTTACAATTCTATGATTCTGTGTTTCTATTGTGAGATTACTTATTTATTTGCAGAGCTGGATATCATCCACATACTGGTAAACATCCAGCCCAACCCTCCTGATGATCTCTCCCAGCAGCTTCATATAGATGTTGAAAAGCATGGAGGAGAGGACAGAGCCCTGAGGTACCCCACAAGTGAGAGCCAAGGAGTCTGAACACTCACCTCCCAACACTACTTTCTGGATACAGCCCAGGAGGAAGGAGCTGAACCACTGCATAACAGTGCCCCCAGCTCCCAAATCCTCTAGATCAGCAGTTCTCGACCTGTGGGTCCTCAGATGTTGTTGGACTACAACTCTCATCATTGCTAGCTAGCAAGGCCACAGCTCAGGGATGATGGGAGTTATAGTCCAACAACATCTAGGGATCCACAGGTTGAGAACCGCTGCTCTAGATGGTCCAGAAGGATACTTTGGCCAATGGTATCAAAAGCTGCTGTGAGTTCCAGCAGAACCATAACTCAGCAGTAGAACATCTGCTTTGCAAGCAGGAGACCTCATGTTCAACCCCTGTCATCTCCAGGTAGGGCTGTTTGAAATCCTGGACAGCTGCTGCTAGCCAGTGTAGACAGCCTTGAGCTAGGTGGACCAACGGTTTGATTCCATGTAAAGCATCTCCCCATGTTCCTGTTTTCTCCCCTCTCTTTGGCTGAAAAGACTCCCAGCTTAAAAAAGATCAGTAGTAAGGCAGTCCTTGCCCCCAGGCTTACAGTCTCAAAAAAGACACAACACAAAAGGGAAAATGGGTGGTGAGGGAGAGCAGACTCAGGCATCAGGTCCTAGAAGGTTCAGTTCTGATAATGACCAGCCAGCCAGGATGGAAATGGGAAATTAAGATAGCTTAATGGAACAGCTGCCTCTAGGTGACAGTTACAGGAAGGCCAAAAGTGACTGGTCTCTTGGCAAAGGCAATGGAATATGGCCAAACATCTCTTCATCTGCTCTGCAGCCTGATGGAAAGGCTGTCACTGAGTCATGCAATCTGACAAGTGAGATGCACGAACTTTCACCAGGCATGGTAGGCTGCACCTCTTGGAGAGGAGGATGATTGCAGGTGCTCTGAAAAATATGGGCCTGCTGAGCTTTGCATGCAGTTGGGTCCAATTGGGTTGGCTCTACATCATACAGAGACACCTTTCTAACGGTGCCTTACAGTTGCATGTTTTAGGTACATTCCCAAGCTGAGAGGGAGGCTAGAACTGGAAGAGCCGATTCTGCCAAACCTCAGACACTTTATTTTCCAATCTTGTCTCAGTGTGCTAGTAGAAAATAACAGAGCCAGAATAGCAATCTAGCAGCTGGCAATCAAACTAGTCTACCAAACACTTGAGCTGCATTAATATATCTGTCCTTAACCACAAACTCTATCTGCCATCTCTCCTCCTCCACCACCTCCTCTCCTTTTTTTTTTTAAAGTACTCATATCATTCTTTTTTTGACCATAAAAGATTGTAGACTACCCAGCGAGCTGACACCTAGTATCAGAAGCAATTCATTTTGGTGTGCCTGTTTGCTTGTCAGAATTATTTATAGCTGCAACTCACCCAAGTCAACTTGTACGACTGCTGTTTCTTTGCAGGGGCAGTTTGAGAGTGGATGATGAATCCTGAGAGCCATTTAGATAAATGCAGGCAACTGGGTATTTGCAGAGTGGACCACAGGAAACACAGCTGAGTGTATAAGCTTGGTTTTTGCTCTTCTGCATATTTGGGGAAGGGAGAATGGGAGATATCTCTCTCTCTCTCTCTCTCTCTCTCTCTATATATATATATATATATAGGGCAAGCAAAATGAGAAAGGGGTTGGAGCAGCTACTTTATGAAGAAAGTTTGCAACACGTAGGGCTCTTTAGTTTAGGGTGGGGAGCATGACAGAGGTTATCTGCAGAGGTGGTTTTAGGGTAGCACAACCAGCATGGCCGCATTGGGCACTATGCTGCAGGGGGGAGCAGAACAATGCTGTAGAATGGAGTGCGGGACACAGGGGGCACAACATTTTAGCATCACACAAGGCGCCACTGAAATTTGAGATCCCAAATTCCGCCACTGGTATATGTATGAATCTTGCCTGCAGAGTTCTGAAGGACTCTAGGTTGTTTTTATTAAAGCAGAGCAATATCAGATTTATTTATTTTTTTAAAAAAAAAACACAACTTAAAATATTTTTTTAATCCTCCAGATGCAACCTTTTTTACAACTGCACTTCTTGACAAGCTCCTGGGTGCATATGGAGATATAGGGGAGCACACAGTTATTTCTGTTCTGGAAAAAAAATATCCAGAAACAACAGAGCAATACCACAGGTTTTGATGGGGCTGAGAGAGGGGGTCTCAGCAATTGCATTGCGAGGAACTTTAAGCCTCACCTGGTGTTTTAGACTACAACTTGTATCAGCCATACAAGCACAGGGAAGATTGATTTAACCTCTCCCCCAAAGTGAATCTATATTCCACATACAAAGCATGTTAGAAAACAACAACCAACATTGTGGCATTTGGCTATTACTTTCTTCTTGTGTGGGCTAGTATCTAATTTCCTCGCCTTCCTATTCTTTTTACAGGTGTTTTGTTTTCGTTGTTGGTACTTTGTACAGGAAGAAGCCCCTTCAGCTACTTTAAAAAACCATTAGTTGCTATGGAAATGCACGTCTGCACTAAATTGCACTTGATTTCTGCGCCTTCACAACTGAATGCTGCTTCTGCCCTGAAGATTCATGCGTACCTGTGATGGCATAGACTAGAGTTGCAGTCAATGACTGCTTTGCTCTGGTGGAAAACGATTCCTCTTCCACAAAGCAGTACGCCTGGTCATAAGCGATTTCCCCCACTCCCTTGCTTACTGCAACCTTCCAGGCTGTTCCTATAGTAGCATCCAGTTCTATTTTCTGCTGCTCCAGAGAAGCGGACACGGAGCAATGGATCCAAACTACAAGAAAGAAGATTCCACCTAAACATTAGGAAGAACTTCCTGACAGTAAGAGCTGTTCGACAGTGGAATTTGCTGCCAGGAGTGTGGTGGAGTCTCCTTCTTTGGAGGTCTTTAAGCAGAGGCTTGACAACCATATGTCAGGAGTGCTCTGATGGTGTTTCCTGCTTGGCAGGGGGTTGGACTCGATGGCCCTTGTGGTCTCTTCCAACTCTATGATTCTATGATTCTATGATAAGGGCCAAGGAGACAAAATCGGCAGGTGTTATAAGAGATGAAAGGATTGGCCACGTTTTCCATGTCCAGCTTGTAAAAAGAGGTAAAATGAATTTGGTTCCCAAAATTCCCCTCCGCAAATGTTGATGCTGCACACTCTCTATTGACAAAGATTCCCCCCAACTATTTGCAGCTGAAACCGTATATTTGATGGGGTTTGATTTGCAATATTGTTTAGCAGTTAACAGCTCACATCCAAGGGTACTTCATATCTGACAGCTTAGCTAAAAGGGGGGGGGATTCTCCCTCCACCTTTTTTGGGTGAAATTTCTGGCATAAAAAGGAAATCACTGGTCTTGTGGTTGTTTTTCGGAAAATGGCAAAATTTTTGGTCCATTCAAAGTGAGGGGAATGCTTTACAAAGACCACATCATTTGTTATCAAGAACAGTTAAATTCAATAAGTGCTAAAAACTGCACCCTACTATCAGACATGAAATCCATAGGAATAAACTGCCTTACACGTTGTTGTTAGAATTCCTGCTCCATGATTGCAGTCATGTCTATCACATGACAGTATATGTTTTGACTCCACAGAGTGGGAAGTGACGGAGACAGGATGTTTGTGTTACTGTGTTCCGTGAAGTGGGACTTTTGTCCTTTGTCCTTTTTCTCTTTGCTATCTGATGCTAGAGAGAGAGGGAGCCATGTTGCAGTGCTCCGTGTGTGTTTATATCTAAATAAAGTAGATTAGCCAAAATGCTGAGTGGCTGAGCTCACATGATGCACAAACTCTGCGGATCCCTAAGTGTGCCGGTGTCAGTTGGCATCAGTCGCTGTGATGTTTGGGCTGAAGAAAGCTTATGAAGCTGCCAAACGATCGACCAGGAGGGAGAGAACATGCCAGTTGGGCATGTGTTTCTGCCGGGGTGCTACTCGAGTGTAGGCTGAACTCCTGACAGTTGTCACGCCAGTGCTCCATCTAGCTCAGCATAGTCTACACTGCCTGGCAGAGGTTCTCCAGGGTTTTGGACAAGGTCTTCCGCAACCCAGCAGATAGATGCCAGGGATTTCATTTTGGACATTGTACATGCAAAACGGATGCTCCACAACTGAGCTACAGCCCTTCCCCAAGTATACAAATGTCAGTTGTTGTTTAGGACGTTCCAAGTGTTACAACACGTCTGAAGAATGACAGCTTTTTGTTTTGCATTTAATAGGAATGATGTCATATTATTCTCTCTAGGTTTTAGCTTTAGGGTGTTTGGAACAGCTCCCATTTCTGCTGCTGCTGCCTCTCTTTCTCCTGCCTAGCGCTGCAAATTTCAGGAAGATTTTAGGAAAGATTAGAACAAACCTCTCAGAGGGATTTTGCATAGCTTTAAGAGTTTATCTGCGTCTTCCCTTTAAAATGCACGAAAACTCTCCGGGAAGAAGGGCTCAAGTCAAACAATTATGGCAAATCAGGCAGGTCATCAGCAATTTTTTATATATATTAAAAAACACATATCTGGGAGTTTTTCAAGGTAAAATTGTATGGTTGTCTTCAGGCAAAACAGATTGAGAACATTCAAGGAAAGTTGAAGGCTTCTCTTACAAGATTAACAAAAGATGTCAAAGGGAGTTGCAGTTTCCAAAGCTTAAATCTGCAATTCTAGGCATGATTACTAGGGAGTAATTCCCACTGAATTCATTGGAACCTGATTCTGAAAAAGCATACTTAAGGCTGAGCAGCAAGTGTAGCTCCTTTGACTAAATGCATAATGGCAGGCAAATATGCAACACTGAGGATTTTTAAGCAGAGATGCCAGCCCCTCCCATATCACATATTCCGCCAGCCTATAACAGCTAAATGGCCTTAATGCTACCTTATGCCATTGATAGATTATATTTAACTGACCTCTGGCCAGTGTGTGTGTGTGTGTGTGTGTGTGTGTGTGTGTGTGTCTAAGGACAAGAAAAGAAGGGGGAAAGATAATAATGGTCAGAGTTCAGAGTTTCAGCATAATTAATTTTGTGGGTCACAATTTGTACAAGGCATCTAACATTTGCTTTAATAAATTTTGAACTATATTATAACCATGGGTCATGTCCTAAATGTTCTGCTCAATCCAGACATAGGGATAGCCAAACCTGTCAAATTCAGTTTGTCTCCATTTCTCATTTTTCCCCACCAAGTTCAGTTCTCCATATTTCCATTTGCCATTTATTTTTGTGAAGTCCTCGTGAAAATTCACCCGCATTTTAGTACACAATTTTGTATGCAGTTTTGCTTAATATAGACGTATTTGCAAAACTTTTTCCCATATAATGAATTTTTGAATGTCACACACACACACACACATTGCTGTAGTATGTGCATTTTTCTAGACATTACTTGTCTGCAGAACTACATTGCAAAATTCAGAAAAGCATGAATTTAAATTTTAAAATATTGTTTCAGAAAGTACAAATTTGGTAGGCTCCACTTTTGAATGTGAACTGACAATATGTTTCGAGACAATATTAAATCTATTTTAAAGGATGCTGCATTATATATTTTTCTGCACTGGCTGGGGGTTGGAGTAGATGACTTTTGGGTGTACCTGTTCTATGGGTTGTATACAACCACGTTCTCTCAAAATAGACTCATCAAAATGAACAGATCTAAGTTAGTCCTGTCCATTAATTTCAGTGGCTCTACTCCAAGTATGACTAATGTAGGACACAACCCCTATGATTCTCAGTCAGTAAAGCCTGAGACACTTAATCTTAGGGTTGTGGGTTCGAGCCCTGTATTGGGCAAAAGATTTTTGCATTGCAGAGGGTCAGAACACCCTGTGAAATGCCCTCCCATCAGAAGTCAAACAGATGAACAACCCCAGATGAACAACTTTTAGAAGACATCTGAAGGCAGCCTTGTATAGGGACATTTTTCATGTCTGATGTTTTATGGCAATTTTATAATTTGCTGGAAGGCACCCAGAGTGGCTGGGGCAACCCAATCAATAGGCAGCATATACATGATAGCAAAATTATTATTGTTATTATTATTATTATTATTATTATTACTAGTTGTCCCTCATGGCCCCTTCCAACTCTACAATTCTGTGATTCTGTACTTTAGTAAATTATTATTTTGTCTAAACTGTGGATATATATATATATATATATATATATATATATATATATATATATATATAGCAAAAGGTTAGGGGTTGTGGTTTGTTGTATATAACAAACACTTGATGGCCACATCACCATTCCCAGCAATAGGGTGAATGTCTCATTATCTCTCTGGTACAGCAGGCCCTGAGAAGCCATTTCCCCCGAAAATGTCAAATGAGTAGCTGCCGCCATTGATCGTGTTGACTTTCTGCACCGCAGAGAAGATGAAGTTGGCTTGACGATCTAATATTGTCGCCTTCCTATTCTTGCTGATTGCACATAAATGCCATAAATACCGCCAGAACTCGTGCAGTTGCTCTCCGGAATGCCCCATTAAATCACATTCTTTTGGGGGAAGCAGTCTGTGCGGAGAAAGGGAAAATAAAAATATGTGCCTTAATATTATTTTTCATTTCTATTGCTCTTTTACAGCCTAGTCTCGGCCCGAATCAAAATGGCTATTGCCATCCCCGCTTTGATCTCAGGTTTTCTGAAAATATTGTCCGCCTTATTGTCAAGCTAATATTAAAAATAGTGTGCCACTCCAACTGCAAGGCGTTTTTGACGTAATATAACACACGCTTAAGATTTAAGATAACTTACTGTGTTTTGGCAGAGCAATCCTACATTATAATGGGGGAGATCCATTGGAAATGCAACTGCAAACTCCATTGCCTTGCCCTTTTGCTGCAGACAGGACAAGAGATGGGGCTGGCGTTTCCCTTTCCCCCTCGCATTGAATACAGCGGAAAGGAATTAACTGCACCAGACCAGGGCTAATGTAGTGTTCTTCCTATTCCATTAACCTGTCAAAGGGACTTGGTAGGATTTGTGAGTCCACACTTCACCACAACATTCCTCTAGCATGTCCCCAACATACCTTGTCTTCCATGTCACCCCACATCATACAGGCATAGTTTTTTGCCTTCATACTGGGAGATTTCCAGTGGCCAAAGAGGGACCATAAATGGAAGATGAATCCTGGCAAAACAGAACATAGGATTCTTCCTTATTCTCAGTTAGGTTCATATAGTGGTCCATCAGTGGTCCATATAGCTCAGGCATGGCCAACAGGTAGATCGTGATCTACTGGTAGATCACTGGATGTCTGGGGTAGATCACTGGTAGATGACCGGTTCCCGCCAAAGAAGCTCAAAAGCTCAACAACCTTGACCTGAACCCCCAAAATGGGGTAGATCACTGCCAGTTTTTAACTCTGTGAGTAGATTGCAGTCTCTTGGGAGTTGGCCATCCCTGATATAGCTGACAGCAGTTCTCTAGGGCTTCAGACTTTGGACATTCCCAGCTGGATTTGGAGGTGCTGGAATTCAAAATGTGACCACCTGTATTCAAGGCAGATTCTGTACTACTGTCCTATAGCCACCCCCCTTAAGCCCCATGGGGGAGTGGTTTCCAGGTCTCTGAGATAAGATTTCCACGGAGAGAATTCCAGAGGCATGTGTTGGGGTATCTTGCTACTTCCCAAGACCCCTAGTGGGGCTTAGATTGCACCATAACAGAATAAATATAATTATGTATATCATATTAGTTACTATAACACCACCACACTTGTAATGCACTATTAGCACTTAATTTTTATATAGCCCCAGCACATATTAAGGACACAGCTCCTTTGAACCAATCTATGTATTTATTCATCACATTTATATCTTCCTACAAGGAAGCTCAGAAACAGGATCTTATTTTGCCCTCCTAACAATCCCATGAGCCATAAATTAGCAAATGTTTTTTACAGCTGCATGTTCAAAAGTAATAAGTGCTGCTGCATGTCAGCTGCCCAATATTGTCAAAAGCTGATTAACTACATGCCAAATACAGCCGTGTCAAATGGAGGTCAAATGGTGGTGCTAAATATCCAGTGCCCGACCAACATTTGCAGATCTAGAGAATAGCCAGGAAATGTTCGCCAACGGAAATTCCTGCAAAGTCTACTTGACCAGAGATCTTATTAAGGTGGGGTGGGCAGGAATTAGCACAGATAACCACAGGCAATGCTCGGTCTAACATTCAGCCTTCAAGTCTTTTTTTGAGGGGGGGGGGGAACACTGCCTGTGCATGGTCACAATTTGCAATAATTTACCCAATATATTCCAGCCTTGGGACCAGATTTTCTAGCTGTAAGTGTTATTGTCAGACTTGGGATGGATTTATTTGTTTATTTATTTATTTGCTGGGATTATTCTCCGATCCACGGTGTTCAGGTTAATTTATGTGTGGTTCACAATTTCCCAGGCAGAGAGAGCGGCATCCTATGCCTTCATATCAGTTACAGGGATGATGTATGCTTTGGGGTTTGTCTCAGAATCTCAATACCTAGCATATTATACAACCCAGCCGCATAGGAAACCTAATAATGCATGTAGTAGCTTGGGCTTTCTTTAGCCATACTTTTGAGACTGCAGCGGGGGCGGGGGGGGGGACTTTGCATCTCCACCTTTGAAAACTCATTTGCTTCTACATATTCCTTTCCATGCAGGCCTTATGAATTAATTATTGCAGTCGATGCCTTTTGGAGAGCCATAAGATTAACTATCCCCCCCCCCCTTGCCCTGCACAAAATCTAAATAGAGAAATCTCAGTGTTAAAAAAAATAAGCAGCCCTTTTTCTTTCAAAGTGCATTAGAAATTCCACTTCCTTGAGCCCCAATTGCTCTCAGGCACGGGTGATAAGCATTCCAAAGGGCAAAATCCCCAAGATTTTCATTGCACAGTCAAATATCATCTTCCCACCCTACACACACACACACACAGACACACACACACACACACCCCTCCTTCTGAATTAAAGCAGATCAACAAAGTTATCTAGGTTCAGCAGGAAGAAAAGGGTGGAAGTTTTGATCCAGAGGGTGACACTAGCATCAAAAAATGCTTGAATGCAACTCCTGCTGCATAGTTTAATCTTTTTCAATTAAAAAACTCCTGCATTGTGGTCTAAGCAGCGAGCAGCGAAATGCAACAGTGCCATCTATAGGTTGCAAAGAATTTCTTTCTGCAAGTGAGAAGAAGAAGCAAGAACTGCCTTTCTGGATCTGACCAATGTACCATTAAGCACGACACACGTACAACAGGGATGCACTTGTTATATTCTTGTTTTCATACCACAGATTGCTCCTAGAGCTCCTGCAAAACATGGCCTGGTTGCTGAGAGAGGCTGTATTGCAACTGCTCTGCTCCTATGAATGGCAGTAGCAAATCTTTCGCTTGTTTAAAACAAGTGAGGCAGCTGCGTCAGGTGATGGATGCTAAGCACCTCTCCTATGCACAGTGCAGGTAAGAGAAGTGCTGTGCTGGGGGGGGGGGTTGCTGCGGTGGGAGGCGAGCAGCACATTCCCATTTCAAGCCGTGAAGCAAGATGTGCCAACACTGGACTATGGGCTTAGTCATACCTCTGTTTGCCCCACCACTTTCCCCCAGGAAAACCCACATCTTTAGTGCTGAATCAGAACAAACAGCCATCAGGTTTTCTGCAGATTGCTGGTTGTCCAATTGAGCACTAAAGAGTAGGTTTTCCAAGGAAAGTGAAGGGGCAACGGCAAAACCAGTTGGGCAGTTGGGATACTGCTTTCTTCACAGGGAACAAGTGGAAATGTAGATGAGCCCATTGTTTGGCACAACTGCATATTTCGAATAGCATTGCCCTCTTTTATAATTTTATTTATTTATTTATTTATTTATACATACATACATACCTTTAAAGCCCTATACGGCCTAGGACCCTCGTACCTACGGGACCGCCTCTCCTGGTATGCCCCACAGAGAAACCTACGGTCTGCAAATAATAACATCCTCAAGGTCCCAGGCCTCAGAGAGGTTAGGCTGGCCTCAACTAGAGCCAGGGCCTTCCCGGCTGCGGCTCCAATCTGGTGGAATGCTCTGTCACAAGAGACTAGGGCCCTGCGGGACCTGACATCTTTCCGCAGGGCCTGCAAGACAGAGTTGTTCCACCAGGCCTTTGGTCAGGGTGCAGCCTGACTCCCTCCTCTGGCAACCTGCACAGAATCTTGCTTAATCGGTTGCCATTAATTTGATTTTAATTAATTTTTATAATGAAATATTTTGAATGTGTCATTATTTGATTGTTTGATTATTTGATTATTGTTAGCCGCCCTGAGCCCGGCTTCGGCTGGGGAGGGCGGGATATAAATAAAATTTATTATTATTATTATTATTATTATTATTATTATTATTATTACATAAGGGACAAGGACTTGCTGATCAGAAGGTCAGCAGTTTGAACCCCCACGACGGGGTGAGCTCCCGTTGCTCGGTCCCAGCTCCTGCCAAGCTAGCAGTTCGAGAGCACACCAGTGCAAGTAGATAAATAGGTACCGCTCCGGCGGGAAGGTAAACAGTGTTTCCGTGCGCTGCTCTGGTTTGCCACCAGCGGCACCCAGAAATGGAAGAGAAAAGGGTCAACAAATGATGGCCCTAATGTTCTTCTGGGTGGCTAGTGATTGGCCTTTTTCTTCCTCACAAGTCCTGTCAGGAGGGCAACCAAAATGGTCAAAGGCCTGGAAACGATGCCTTATGAGGAACGGCTAAGGGAGCTGGGCATGTTTAGCCTGGAGAAGAGGAGGTTAAGGGGTGATATGATAGCCATGTTCAAATATATAAAAGGATGTCACATAGAGGAGGGAGAAAGGTTGTTTTCTGCTGCTCCAGAGAAGCAGACACGGAGCAATGGTTCCAAACTACAAGAAAGAAGATTCCACCTAAACATTAGGAAGAACTTCCTGACAGTAAGAGCTGTTTGACAGTGGAATTTGCTGCCAAGGAGTGTGGTGGAGTCTCCTTCTTTGGAGGTCTTTAAGCAGAGGCTTGACAACCATATGTCAGGAGTGCTCTGATGGTGTTTCCTGCTTGGCAGGGGGTTGGACTCGATGGCCCTTGTGGTCTCTTCCAACTCTATGATTCTATGATTCTATGATTCTATGAGAATGATGCTACTTCATTACGTAGCATCCCATGTCAACTGCTAATCACAGGAGGGGAGGTTGCTGTTTCACCCAAGTCCTGCTATCAGACTTTCCACAGGCATCTGGTTGGGTGCTGCGAAAACAAGGTGCTGGACTAGATGGGCCATTGATCTAGCAGGCTCTTGTGTTCTTATTTCCAGGAGACTTCAGGGCCACCATTGGGAGATATGCAGCCATGAAACTAGCAGTTCTGGAGGGGGGAGGGAGCGGTGAGCTGATGGGGCCATTTCAGGGCAATGTCCACCCCCACTTCCCCAAATTTTGAGCCAACATTTCTCACCTTTTGTGTCAACCTTATTTATATACCATAGCTTTTCTTTGACACGAAGAATTTTGGAAACCTTATCCATGGTATTGTTCAGAGTTATATGTTTGTATTTTAAAATATATATTTGATAAAAGAATGGGAGGAGAGATACATGCTAATTCTATTTAGTTCACATATTTCCTTTTTCAGGATGAGGACAGATCAACGGCATCTCCAAGTTGCACTTGGAATGTCTCCCTGCCTGAAAACTGCCTATAACTGCAGACAAAATGAGCAAGATGGGCCAATGTATACGAGACTTTCCAATATTTCTTCCTATGATCCTCCCTGTGTGTTTTTAAAGGTCGCATACATGCTTACCCATTTCTGCATTCACCCTTCCTGTTGTTGTAGAATGATGCTGCTGTTTTTATTCCAAATACTCTAGTTTTTAAAAAGTATAGAACTGCTCTAGGAATTATGGGAGGGGAAAACTGGGGGTGAGGTTTTCAGTTGACGTCACAGGCATCAACCAATTAGTGCTGTCCACAAACTTGCTTCTACATCAAACTTCCAAGCCAACAGCGCCCTAGAGTTTGCTGCTTACAAAGAAATGGTATGTTTTAGCTTCATGAGAGAGTGATCAAATTGGTTCTACAGTACTAAAAATGTCACTTCTGTCTCCATAGTAACAAAAAGGCAATTTGGTTGCCTTCATCAAAGTGTAATCAGCATGTGATTATTTTCTGTTCCAGGTAAGTGTCCACAGCTTCTTCTTCCTCACAGGTTTCCTGGCCCTTAGCTGTCTTCCATCAGCAGGAAGAGTGTTCAGACCAAATCTTTCCAGAACACTGCAAGATTCAGCCATGGATGAAGGAGAGAAGGAAGTCTGGGATTATATCTCATGTGCATGGACAGCTAAATCATCACAACTGCTGTTTGACAGACATATCTCTATATGAGAATTATTGTGCTCTTTAAATGGGCACAGGAACACAGCAGTGGCTGGCAGCAGCAACGGACCCTTTGAGGATATGCAAGTATCTAAATAAACAAGTGATCTGACACTCTGGTCTGTGGATATTTGGAGGTGCAAAACAGATTGCAAGATTCACGCTAGGTTACTTTTTCAACTTGCTTTGAACCAGTGCTACTGCTAAGTAGCGGTGGGTAGGTGTGCAAATTTGGCTCTGTTCATATTTTAATGTGAACATACATAATTTGCACTTTTCGGAACAATATATGAACCGAAACACAGCTATCCTTGGAAATTCACACTTCTCTGAATTTTGCAAAGCAGTTCCCCAATCAAAACAAATGAGTACAAAAACACCTATATTTGAGGGAAATGTGCTTCAAAAATGCACATATTCGTGAAACATAACATCAAAAATCTGTTTTATTAGGCAAAATCGCCTATGGAAAAATTTGTGTCAGAAGAAATGCTTGCTAAAGTGATAGCCTTCCACCATTTGTTATGTTTTAATTCGCTGTTAGTTTCGGGAGAGACTTTTGGAGGAAATTGGGATTTTTTAAAAAAGTTGCAATAAGTAATAAACAGTATCTTGTTTGAAAAGCACCTTTCCGTGTAATAATCAAAACCTATGCAAATTCATCTCAGCTGTAATTGGAACCCTGTTCAGCTAAGAATGCAAGAATAACCCTGGAGCATAGCTGTCAACTTACGGATTTGAAAATAAGGGACCAGCAGCCTCGAAAATAAGGGATCAGCAGCCAAAATAAGGGATTTTCGGAGCACAGGTATGTTCAACTTCTGAGCCCCTCCAAGCCAAAGGCAGAAAGCCCAGCCAGCAGCCAAACATAGCCTCAAGCGGTGGTTCCCACAGCGCAGCAACCCAGCAGAGGGGATGCAGCAAGGAAAACCACCATCACCTCTCTGCTGGGAAGTGCTGAGCAAAGGCGAGTCCCCAGGCAACGCGGCCGATTTGATTGGCACAAGGCATGCAAGCTCCACCCCCAGTCATTCTTAGACTCCTTATTGGGTGAGCAACGCAGCCAAGCAACACAGTTGGAGCCTCCCTCCTCCCTGGCCAGCAGGGAGGGAGGGAGAGGAGCTGCTTCCTTTGAAACCCAGGAAATTTAAGGGACATCATCAATAAGGGACAGCAGCGGGACACGGCGCTGGGATAAGGGACTTTCCCGCCAAATAAGGGACGGTTGACAGCTATGCCCTGGAGGATCAGACCCAAGACCCACCGAGTCCTGCATACTGTTCTCATCATAACAAACTAGGTGCCATTAGAAATCCCACAACCAGGACCTGAGGGCAACAGAACCTTGCCCCAACACACTCACTTGAGACTCCCAGGTATTCAGAGGCATAACCTCCAGCATCATGTCTACAGTAGCTAATGCAGTGCTTCCTTGCTGGCTTTTAACATCATTATTACATCCTTGCATTTTATCTCCATTCCAAGTATTTAAAAGAGAGAATTGTGTGCATCGTGTTTTGCAGACTACAAAACAATTCCACGCTCTTCCTAGGAGTGCCCTTCTACCCTGTGCACATACCTTATATAATTATATCTACAATTATTATACTATAATGCAGGATCTCAATAAACACACTTTCCCGCAGTTGTTCAGGTCTCAGCTTCCCAATGTCATGAAATGCCTTCCTGGAGCACTTTGCCGCTTCGTTCAGTCTACAGTTCTTGCCTCAACAGGTGTTAATTTAAAACTTGGAGAAAATGGTTCTGAAACATAGCACTTTGATGCCACACAATTAAGTACTCTCCTATGAATACAATTTCAAGCTTTTCAATTGTACCAGGAACATCTCTGCGAGATTTCCATAAATTACAATAAATAACGCTCATTTAAGCACAAGGTGCATTGTTTAGGTGAAGGCTGAACGATTCAAGAGCTGCTGTGTGAATTCTCCACTGGTGCTTTTGTTCCTACCACTAAATCAGATTCACTGGGTGCAAAGTCTCGAATGAATAGCGAGCAGATAAAGTGTAGGGAATGCTCACGTTGGAAGCCCTTTGCAATACTCAATAATGGCTTTATTCCCCTAGCCCCCGTTTCTCTCAAAGTTTCTCGAGACTGACTGAGTGCCCTTTTAAAATGTGTGTGCTTTGGGGGGGGGCTATTGGGCTGTTGTTTTTATTTTTATTTTTATTATGTATTTTGTGGTTTTATTTCTTGATTTTATTCTGTAAACTGCCCTGAGAAGCCCAGGTATAGGACGGTATATAAATTCAATTATGAAGAGGAAGAGGAAGAGGAAGAGGAAGAGGAAGAGGAAGAGGAAGAGGAAGAAGAAGAAGAAGAAGAAGAAGAAGAAGAAGAAGAAGAAGAGCAACTCATTCTATGTGGAGCTGCCCTTAGGTGTGGTCTGGAAGCTTCAGCTATTGCAGAATGCTGTGATTAGACAGCATCTGGTGGCATCTGTGTGTCTTGGGAGACAATGGAGGAGTTTGCCTTTGGGGGTGAAGTCAGACTGTTTACAGTACCTGCTGTAGAGACCGACATGGGAGAGACATGTTTTGTTGCAGCTGGGGCAGATGAAGATGTCCAGTTGTGCTCCTGCAGATGCAGCATGGCTTTTCTTCTCTCTGTGCTCCTCCCAGTGGACAGTCCTCCTCTGGTCACTGCTATCGATACATAACCTGACTGTCTGTCTCCAGGCATTGCGGTCATCTTCACGGGTTCACCCCATGGCAGAGTTGATGTTGCCAGCCTTCACACCAACAGGCCTGGTACCTTAAGCCAGCTCCCCCTAGAGCATGCCTTGAGGATCCTGCCATCTGGTGTTAAAACACCTGCACTTGTTTCCCCTTTGCTACCAGGCTGGGTTTAATGTTCCTGTCTTAGCGTGGAAAGTCCTGGACAACTTAGGCCCAGGATTTCTTACCAGCTGCCTTACCAAATATGTCCCAACCTGAACAATCAGACCATCTGGGTGAGCACAGTTAGAGCTCCTTCGTGGACCAGAAGCACAACTCACGGCAACAAGGAGTTGAACTTTCTGTACAATGAGTCTGACTTTGCAGAAGTCCCTCCCATTAGAAATCAGGCAGGCACCTGTTAGAATTCCTGCTCCATGATTGGAGTCATGGGATTGTTGTCTTTCGCATGATGGTATATGTTTTGACTCCACAAAGTGGGAAGTGACGGAGACAGGATGTTGTGTTACTGTGTTCCGTGAAGTGGGACTATTGTCCTTTGTTCTTTTTCTCTTTGCTGTCTGATGCTAGAGTGAGAGGGAGCCATGTTGCAGTGCTCTGTGTGTGTTTATATGTAAATAAAGTAGATTAGCCAAAATGCTGAGTTGCTGAGGTTTGTCACGTGAACTGCGAAGACTCTGCGGAACCCTAAGTGTGCCGATGTCTGGTGGCATCGGTTGCTGTGATGTTCGGGCTGAAGAAAGCTTTTGAAGCTCATGAACGAAAGACCAGGAGGGAAAGACCATGCCAGTTGGGCATGTGTCTCTACCAGGGTCCTACTCGAGTGTAGGATGAGCTCCTGACAGCACCATCCCTGCTAAGTTTCAGAGCAAAGTGATAATTCAGGAGGCTCCTACCCTGCAAATGTTGCTCTAATGTTTAGCTTTTCTGTTGTTTCAAACTACATTTTAATTGTTCTATATACTGCATGGGAGGAATTCACTGTTGCCCTAAGGTGATCATTCCATCAGGGTAGGTATTTCAGCTTGTCAAAAGGAACAATCCATTTTCTCTTCCTTCTACAGGGATTCTCCCGACACTGTCCTCCCCCCCCCATGAGCCAATTTGAGGGGGTCACACAGGGAGGGAAGCCCCATTATTATGCAAGTGGATGTTCTTGCACAGGGCTTCCCCTGACTGGACTCTGTTGAATCCCACTCTCTGTTGTTTTCTTTCTCTGAATGGCTTTGAGACACAGGACTCAGCTAAGAAAGAAAAGGAAAAGGGGCATTTTAAATGGGTTATAACCCTGTGACACCAGATGGCGCTGTAGAGTTCCATCGTTCAACAACCTGATTTCCCATTATGAAGTTTACAATACGTTTTCCTGAAACTTTTTTTTAAAAAAAAATGTGTCTAGATCCAGCTACATACTAGAAAGTGGAACATTAATTACTTTAAGCAAAGAAAAATTAATAACTAATGTGAACCTCCTTCAACCCAAACTTCAGGGCAGGTCTGTGGAAGCAAATCCCACTGAGTTGAATGGGGTAGACTCCCAAGTAAATATGCATTGGTTGGACCAAGTAAATAAAAGAAGAATAGTACAGAGATCCATTTGATCAACTAGTCTCACACTTTTGAGTGCGGGTGATTTATGAAGCTTGAGGGTGGATGTTCTATTTCAAGCTCCCACCTGGGTCATGTAGATGTTCTTTTCTCCTACCTAGTCATATTAAATCATTTCATCTTTACCCTTTCACTCCCTCCTCTCTCGTTTCCTCCCTACTCGGCCTCAGAATTGTTCCACTTAACATTAAAATTTATGGGAAGTTGCTCCGAAAGGTTAAGGCAGCTAGGAGAGTTCTAGATGGCCAAACTAATTTGTGGCGACTCCAGTTAACCTTTCCTTGTGGCTGGCAAAGGAAATTCAAAAGCATTAACACCTTAGACGTGCACTGAAGGGACACGCTATTTTTCTCAGAGGAATATGGAATAGGACTATTTGAGGCTACTATGCCAAATTAGGCAGTTTTTCAGGTGAGGGGCTTCTGGGCTGTGTCAGCAGGTGATTAAGGAAGAATTCGTATTTTTGAATTATTCCTGACACCTGAATGCTGGTTGCATGTGGGAAGCTGGCAGAGAAAGCTTTGGTGTCATCCAGGGAGGGTTTTTTGTGGAGGGAATATAAACAAAAGGTGTTATGTACTGAAGTTCTCACCCTGGGCCAGCAGGGGGATACTGTAGATAGTTTTCACTCAGGTCCACATATGCAAATAAGGGATTGAAAGTGACCTTAGTTATTGGATAGTTACAGAAAGTTGTTACAGTTGTGTTGTAGTGGAGCTCTATATAAGCAGGCTGGCTGAACCCTTCAGTTCAGTTCTGTTCTGGCCTGTGAATAAACGAGAGCTGTTTGAAGAATCGCTGTGTCGTCTGATATGTTCACCCACAACTTAACAAAAATATTTTCTCCCTGCAATCTGAAGTGGTACAGTTCAGAATCCAACCTCCTCTGTCTCTCAGGCTCTTAACCATTATATTTCCTTCATATAAACCATGGGTGGGGAAACTCAGGCCTGGGGACAAAATGTGGCCCTTGAGGTGCCTCTATCTGGCCCTTGGGACTCTCTCCAGACCACATCCCCTGCTTTCTGTCCCACACATTCTGTGAATATTTTTGCCTGGCTGGAATGTTTCCTTGAACGGTGACAATGCATCTTGCTCCCCTGCATGAATAGAAGTATGTGCAGGAATTTTACATGGCTAAAAGTAGTCTATTGCACAAAGGCAACCATCACATCTATAGCTCCACCCAGTTTTGCCATTGAACCCACTGCTGTCATGTGGCCCTCAGAAGGCTGTCTTTGAGGCAATGTGGCCCTCAAAGATTTCAGGCTTGTGGTCTACTTTATTTTTTACCAGAACCTTAAAGGCCCCCCACCAGCAAGATTCAGGTTCAAAATAGTTGGAACAAAGCAAAATAGTGGCTTAAAGGCCGGTGCCAATTTCTTACCACACCCCATTAATAATAACCTTCATATGCACATACAAATATACACCTAAGCTATTGCAGATCAGGGATCCCATCATACAGTATTAAAACTACCCAGCAGAATTTCACAAGGAACCTTGTCAAAACCAGCCTATTAATAATCATGTCTCCAGGTGAGAAAAAAGGGAGTTGCAGGTTTGACTCCGCAGGGGAAGAAGAGGGGAATATAAATTACTTTAAATAAATAAGCATGAACAGTGAGAGACATGCAATCATCACAAGGTTGCCCATGGCAGAGAATTTGTTTTCTTGCTATTGTTAAAATATTGAAAGCTAGCCCTTACCAGTCCACGGCAAAGATCCCCCCAAAGATCTTCCAATAGTTCCCAGTCTATTTTCAGCCCAACCCTGAAATAATTTATTATTATCATCATTTTGGCTAACACTCTAAATGTGTGCCCAATCAGAAGATCCGATTGCTTTGGTGCAGCTTAATATGGGACTACCAAACTACATATTCATTCTTTTCTCTCACCCAAGAGGGATAGACCCACCTTTGGAGCAATGGAGAACTGGTGTGGTTGAAGCAATAAGAGTTTCAGAGAAGGACCTGGGAGACCTGGGTTCAAATCCTCACTCAGACACAAAGATTATTGGATGACCCTGAGGCAATCACTCTTAGCCTAACCTCCCTTGTGTAAATGGGGGCAGGGAGCAACCATGTATGCCATCCTGAGCACCTTGGAGGAAAGAAAGGTGAGATGTACACGTAAAATGAAATACAATGGGAAGAATCCAGTGTGACACTGAATTTCACCCATAGTAAATATTTGCCATTATGCTTCTCTTGGGCAGCCTGTCCTTCAGAGTTTTATCTAAATGTTTTCTTATACAGTGGTACCTCGGGTTAAGTACTTATTTCGTTCCGGAGTTCCGTTCTTTTTTTTTATATATAAATATTTATTAAAGTTTTTGAATACAAATACACAAATAATAAACAATCTTACTTCCAACACAACGTAGTTTCATCAATTCTTTGGACTCCCTCACGTCTCCCGCTCCCATTTACATTACATTTACATTAAAAGGTTTTTCCAAGCAAATTATCAACTTGTTTACGGTCTTATATCCACTCATTTAAATATAATCTAGCAATTCTCCAAAAAAATTATGTTTTCTTTAATCTCACTTATCATCGAATTCAAATCTAGTTTAGTGGTGGCCAGTTTTTTATAATCTAGCATCCTTCTTAACATTCAACCAAGTTACAATGTTTTTGTAAATACATCTTAAATTTCTTCCAATCTTCTTCAATCCTCTCTTCTCCCAGGTCTCGGATTCTGCCAGTCACGGAGTTCCGTTCTTAACCTGAAACTTTTCTTAACCTGAAGCACCACTTTAGCTAATGGGGCCTCCTGCTGCCGCCACGCTGCCAGAACACAATTTCTGTTCTCATCCTGAAGCAAAGTTCTTAACCCGAGGTACTATTTCTGGGTTAGTGGAGTCTGTAACCCAAAGCATATGTAACCTGAAGCGTATGTAACCTGAGGTACCACTGTATTTCTTTTACTGTTCTGACATAATAAATGTTGCACCCCAAAGGATATGAGCATAAGATACCTGCCTGTTTTCTTTGGGGTGGCGGGGCGGGGGGTGGGGAGAAGCAACAACCATCTGGTGCTGAAACACATACACAAAACATTTTCCCACGTGAAATCCGGTTGTACTATCTCATTAGCTGTGCAAGCTTAACAAACACACCATAAAATCTCCATCTCATAACATAATGGTAAAGAAATTGAACTGAGATTCATTTGAAACTCATCAGGAGCAGAATGAAAGCAAAGCTTGTTTTCAATTAGGCAAAAATCATAAAGATTTACATAAAATCCCCATACCAGCTAATTGACATTAGTATGAAGTTCTAAATATCGCACTGCAAATCCTCTGAGCCTACCCATAGGTCAGAGATCCTCGCTCCAGAAAGCAATGATTACGGACCGTAGAGAGAAGGATGGATGATGTGGGTTAACAAAGGCTTCACCTTTAAGGAATCAAAAATAACGTTTCAGGATTCAATTAGGCAGCTCAGAACTTTTTTCCACTTTACGTTCATCGCTGCCCTTAAGTCTGCTGAAAGTCAGGCACATCTATATGTTACCGGAATGGTGTGGTCACCATTGAATCACATGCAAGCTAAGGGTGATGGAAGGCAGGGAGAGACCTTAGCATCCTGGGCAGGGCAACCAGTCAGTCAGGATGTCTTTGTGACATCCAATAAGCTGATCCAGTAGGTTTTGGCAATCCTGCCTGTTAGCTGATGGGCAGTCAATCTGAAGCCTGCTTTTTGCAGGGATTGGCTGCATTAGGGGAAGGCAGTGTGATGTAGTGGTTAGAGTGTCAAACTAGTATCTGGGAGCAGTGGTGTAGCTAGCTGCTCGGGTGCCCGGTGCGGTGCACGCGTCCTGCAGCCAGGCACGGGGTGAGCCGCCCATGGGCGTGGGGCACACTCTGTGGAGCCTCTCCACCACCTCCCCCTCAGCTGTAGGGTGGCTGAGGGAGAGGCAGAGGGCAGATGCAAGCCCCACGCTGCCATTTTAGGCAGCGGAGCCTGCAGGCACCCAAGCCACCCTCCCAGAAGGGACACGTGGCTTGGGCACGCTGCAGGCCCAAGTACCAGCCCCTGCGGTGTGGCACCCAGTGCCAGCCACGTTTCATTATGTATTTTGACTGAACTAAAAAGTTTTGTGAGCCCATTTTTTTTAAAAAAAAAATTAAACTCATATTTCTGTCATTTTGTCACCCCCCTCAGTGATGACACCCGGGGCGGTCCACACACTCCTTCCTCCACCACTGCCTAGGAGACCAGGATTCAAATCCCCAATCGGTCATGAAGCTTAGTGGGCAGCCTTGGGCCAGTCACTGCCTCTCAGCCTAACCTGCCTCACAGGTGTGGATTAAATGAGGAAGGGGAGAGCCATGTATGCTACCTTGAGCTCCTCATTTATTTATAAATACAGCCAGTTAATTAAATAATTAGTTAATAAGCAAGTTCCCCATGGAGAATTCTCATGCAGCTGATCTGTCAATCTGCAGCTCTCTGCATTCCTTTGCCAATGCACAACCAGGAACACACTTTAAGACTCCCAAATGTGCCTTGGCAGCCGTATCTCTACCTGCCCTGCACCTGTCATCACATATGAAGTCAGGTGTGGTGCAGGCAGTGGCGTAGCGTGGGGGTGCAGGGGGGGCCAGCCGCACCGGGCGCAACATTTTTTGGGGGGGCGCTCACACTCACAGCTCTCTGCCCCTACCTGGCTCACTCACTCTCTCACTGCAGTGCTGGCTGTGCGAATCCGATCCGAGCTGCCGGGTCGCCGCCCACTGTGGAGGGGGAGGGTGCCTGGCGTGCGTTGCAGTGCAGAGCGGAGAGAGAGGGAGGGAGGGACTATCTGGGGGAGGGACAGTGCAGCGGCCGCCCAGCGCAGTGCTGAGCGCGGGAGAGAACCACACCCGACCAGCCCAGGCAGCAGCAAGAAGAAGCTGGCAGCGGCGGCAGGTTAGGGGTTAGGGGCACAAATTACTTGCCTTGCCCTGGGTTAGGGGGCACAAATTACTTGCCTTGCCCCGGGTTAGGGGGCACAAATTACTTGCCTTGCCCCGGGTGCTGACAACCCACGCTACGCCGCTGGGTGCAGGTGGGCATCCCAGATTTAGGGGCACAATGCATGAATGCATAAGGTACAGGTCCCATGAGTGACATGTCTAATGAAAAGGGCTAACACCTACAGTCACACGCACAGACAGGGAAATGCAACTCTATCAAAAACAGCCGAATCCCTACACTCAGATCAGCAGAAACCCAAAACCAACCCAACTGTTGGATTCAGTGTTAGATTATTATAGCATAATTGACTATTCACAACTACCTGTGTGCATTTATTTCACTGAAAAGCACGGTGCCTGGTGTGGTGAGATGTATTCTAGTCATCAAGTGATAGGCGTGCATGAACCAGCCCAATGAAAATGAGAGGGGATTCAAGCAGAGGCTTCTGGGAAAATTTGCCTTTGCCTTCCCCTCCCAACGGTTAGAGTAGACTGTTCATGTATGCAACAACAGCAGCGAGAATACATTTAGCTCAGAGATGGAAGGAGGGAGTTGTGCCAACCAGAAAAGAATGGCAGACCAAGTTAATGGAATATGCAGAGATAGCGAGACTGATGGGAAAGACTGGAAGCCAGGAAGATCAAGATCAACATACTTAAAAGACCACTGTAAACAGTTAAAATAATTGGCAGGGATACAATGGCAATTGTAATGTGAAAAAGAACTTTGGAAACTATGAATATATATCAGATAAAGGTAAAGGGACCCCTGACCATTAGGTCGAGTCGTGGCCAACTCTGGGGTTGCGGTGCTCATCTCGCTTTATTGGCCAAGGGAGCCGACATACAGCTTCCGGGTCATGTGGCCAGCATGACTAAGCCACTTCTGGCGAACCAGAGCAGCGCACGGAAACGCCGTACCTATTTATCTACTTGCACTTTGACGTGCTTTCAAACTGCTAGGTTGGCAGGAGCAGGGACCGAGCAATGGGAGCTCAGTCCATTGGGGGGATTCGAACTGCCGACCTTCTGATCAACAAGTCCTAGTAAAAGATGCAGACAAAGAAAAAAGAATTTATTTTCTTTGGAGATGGAACCCATGGAGGGAAGGGAGGAGCTCCGAAGGTTCGAAAGAACCCTTTTATTTTAATGTTTTGAAATGGTTAAAGTTATAATGTATAAATTTATGTAAAACCAATAAAATTATTTATATATATAAAAATAGGGTAGATTAGCCCAAATGAGAGATAATGATGGAAGGAATAAGCCCATCATGACACAGCTAGGGCTCTCTTCTGTGGAAGTAGGAGGAAAAGTGATGGCTTAGTATAGGGGTAGCCAACATGGTGCTCTGAAGATGCTTCAGGACTTCAAGCAGAATTGGGGTGCTTTGTACATGGTGGGTGTAAGGTGTAGCCTGCCCCTTTGTTGTTGTTTAGTCGTTTAGTCGTGTCCGACTCTTCGTGACCCCATGGACCAGAGCACACCAGAACCTCCTGTCTTCCACTGCCTCCCGCAGTTTGGTCAAACTCATGCTGGTAGCTTCAAGAACACTATCCAACCATCTCGTCCTCTGTCGTCCCCTTCTCCTTGTACCCTCCATCTTTCCCAGCATCAGGGTCTTTTCCAGGGAGTCTTCTCTTCTCATGAGGTGGCCAAAGTATTGGAACCTCAGCTTCACGATCTGTCCTTCCAGTGCCTGCCCCTTAGCTACCAATAAAGCCTCACTCAGTATCAGTTTACATCAACCTTGGGTCTTTCTTGATGAAAGCTGTAGTCCAACCAATACATGGGGACCCAACGCCAAAGAGTTCTGCTCTATATAATTCATTCTGACCACTGCAGTTAATTTCTCTCTAAGGCTACCCAGCTATCTTTTCCCATTCTGGAACCACCATTATTTTTTCAATCACGCAGACAGTTGATTTCATATGCAAAGGGACATACAAACTGCATTTCATTCATCCTTCAGAGCAGCTCTGTGAGGTAGAGCTTTATTATTCCTCTGTTCCAGGGAAGCAGTAGAGGCTGAATAAGAGCAAACGCTTCCAAGGCCTCTCAACAAATCCCTGGCTAAGCTGGGATTTGAAACTAGTTCAAGTTTGCCATAAGAACACATTAACTCGTTTGCTGCATTTTCACTGGCTGTTTGGATGCCTTCTTCGGCATTAATGCCTTTAACCGAGTAATGGTAATTTACTATCCTTGTCGTCAAGAGGGAATTATCAAAAAGACGTGCAACCTGCTTCACAAACTAATTAAGCCAGGGCGCTTGGATTTTATTAGGCCTCTGTCAAATATTCATGAAGTTCTCCCTTTTTGCCAAAAAGATACCATTTTGGGAACCTTCAATATTTTTCCTTTTGAAAGACTAGTTTCCCCTGAAAAACTGTCTTTTGTTGCAGAATGGTCCGTTTTGCACATTGGATGTTCTAGTTCACAAACATAGTTCCAGGTTCACATTTCCCATAGTGCTCTTCTTTGGCATGTCATGCCCTTGTGACTGCTCAGTCTGATAACTCCCTATTTTTAGTGCTGTTTCTGTTATCTCTTGCCTTTTATCTGCTGCTTAGTGTGTAACTAAATCCAGCCATTTTTAAAAATTATTTGATCCTCAGGGGGAATATCTTAGCTCTAGAAGTGGTAGAACATCTGCTTTGCATGTAGAAAATCTAAGCTTCAATCCCCAGAACCTTTGGGTAGGATTATGAGAGAACCTCCTGCCCTAAACTCTGGAGAGAGAGAGCTTCTGCTGGTACGTGTAGACAATATTGACCTAGGTGGTCTGATTCAGCATAAGGTAACTTCCTATAATCTTATCCGCCCTCTGCTTTCAAGGAAATGGAGCAAGCTGTGGATGTTGGTGATGTGTCAAGTTTCAAATGAATCAAATTTTCCGCTTGATGGTTTCTTTCCCTGACTCTGCCTTCCTTTTCTCAGTCTTTGGAAATGGGGGAGGGATTGAATGTCCGTATTTGATTCGCTTGGTAATGGGGACGTGGCTGGCACTGTGGTCTAAACCACTGAGCCTCTTGGGCTTGTCAATCGGAAGGTCTGCAGTTTGAATCCACACTATGAGGTGAGCTCCCGTTCCTCTGTCCCAGCTTCTGCCAACCTAGCAGTTCGAAAGCACGCCAGTGCAAGTAATAGGTAGCACTGTGGCAGGAAGGTAAACGGCATTTCTGTGCACTCTGGTTTTCGTCGCGGTGTTTCGTTGCACCAGAAGCGGTTTAGTCATGCTGGCCACATGACCCAGAAAGCTGTCTGTGGACAAACACCAGCTCCCTCAGCCTGAAGCAAGATGAGCTCCGCAACTCCATAGGTGCCTTTGACTGGACTTAACCATCCAGGGGTCCTTTACCTTTACCTTTTTTACTGGAGAATAATGAAAGAACCCCATACCTTGTTTTGCCAATGTTGCATCATTAAACAGTCCTACATCCCACACACCAAAACCAAATCCATAATCTTGCCACACTCAAAATACGCTGCTGTAGGCAGCACCTCCAAACCACCAGCAGCAAGCTCTCTTCATATGGTTTGCTATGGCTACATTCCAAACCCAAGGTTTTTAACATGTGATGTTTTATTATGTTTTTATATATGTTGGAAGCTGCCCAGAATGGCTGGGGCAACCCAGTCAGATGGGCAGCATACAGTATAATGATAATTAAATGTTGTTGTTGTTGTTGTTGTTGTTGTTGTTGTTGTTGTTGTTGTTGTTGTTTCCTTAAAATGCTCCTGATGGAAGAAGAATGGATATAGAAACTTATGGAATATGCAGAAATGTCAAAACTTCCCTGAAAAATTAGAAATAGATAAACTTTTTATAAAAGAATGGAAATGGTTTATTGAATATTTTCAAACAAACTGTAAACAGTTAAGAACATTGGTAGGAAAAAAGCCTGCAGTTTTATAAGATCATATATTTAAAGTAGGTGAATAAATGAATTAATTAAGTTAATTTGGAATATGCAGGATATTAAAAAAAATAATAATTCAGGAACCACAGAATGAGGGGGAAGGAAGTCGAGTTTCCAAATGTTAAAATGACTAAAACTATTGAAATGTATATAACTGAAAATTATAAATATAAAAAATATATAAAATATTTCCTTAAAATACTTTAGATGGCTCTTCTAAGCAAAAGAACTGGCCCACCGGATGACTACCTGGAAGATTGGCTAAGATTTGCCAGTGTAATTTCTCCCAAAATGAAAAACTGGCAGTGCATCCCTATACATGTCTGCTCAGAATCCTATAATTGTTCGTAATGTGAGGGAAACACATGTCGTTTCTCTTGGCTTGGAGTGATGCCCAGGAACTGGAAAGTTGTTGGAGTCTTTCCCTGGTCCATCCCCAGGACACCCTCAATCTGTCCCAGCAAACACTCATTTTAGCCCTACCAACTTTAGAGCTTTGAAGCCCGCAGGGCAAAGACCACCCATGTTTCCATGGCAGTGGGACTCAGCCATCAGACCTCCCCCACCCACCCACCTTGTGATCAGAGCTTGGAAAGGGTGTTTTCCATGGCCCCTAAGAACATCTGAGGAACTTGAAGGGGAGCTTTCATAAAGCTGCTAAAACTGTCAATTCGAAGCAAATTCAGAAAGCTCCTCCTCAAGCAAAACATCTGAGCGACGTTGCGGGAAGTCCAAAAAGTGTTCTGTTCAGATTAACAATGATCCTCAGGAGAGTTTCAGGCACCTCTACAATTTCCCAAGCCTTTCCCAGCCCGTTATAAGCTATTTGTCAGAGCAACCTGTAAGGCTTGCCCCTATCTTTTCCATAATCATCAGCATGGTGCTGACATTTTCGTGCGTAATCCCTCAGTTCCTATTAAAGTCACATCAGCTCGTAAAAATGAGAAAATATGGAGGGATTCCAAAGGGAGTGACAACAGGACGCTCAATGCAAGAATGATCATTGGATAAGGCAATTTCTCTTTCTCAGTTTTTAGCTCGCAAAAAAATACAACAGATCTCATGTCACTATAATATTTTGCTTTAGTCATGTATTGCTACTAACATCTATTGACACAGGTTTCAAAAGGAGGGGGAGAATTCCTGTGGTTGCATTTACATTTCATGCTCAGGGAGGGGAAAATACTTCTGCCCACCACCACCACCTAAAACCTGCAAACTTTAATTTAACAATTTAAATATATATAGGAGATCTCATCCATGAAGGACCAGCATTAGGTTTCTTTCAGGAGTATGAAGGAACCCATAACTCATAAGTGCCTCAGGTATGGATGAATTATAAAGGCCTCTTTCAAGAGTTGAAAGAAACATAATCACTCTTCAAGGGTGAGATATTCTATTTACTCCATGGAGATTTATTCCAGGCTACGTTAAAAGAAACTGTTTAAACTTCAATAACCATTTTAGTGTCAACCCACCAGGTTTTGCCTAAAGCAGAATTTGAGGTGAATTGGTAGGGTCCTGTTCAAGCAAATAATCTAAGTTTTTTAAAAAAAATGTGGAGGGAAATTAAAATATAGGAACATAGGGCACTGACTTAAACTGAGTCAATTTTGTCTACACCAGAGGTGGGGAACCCTTTGACCCGCCAGATGTTCTTCAGCTCCAACTCCCATCAGCCCCAGAGAGCAGATGTAGTGAATGGACACAGGTTGAGGTCTATCCTGACCGGTAGCTTCTCTCCAAGGTTTTAGGTAGGAGTCTTTTCCAGTATCACCTGGAGATGTAAGGGATGGGATTGTGTGTGCAAAATGCATGCCCTTCCCCATAGATGCAATATCTAGAACCCACTTATGAGGACATGAAGCTGCATAGAGAAGTCATTAAGCCTAGAGTTCCATTAAAAAATAAAATGTTTCTGTGCTCCATGAGAAAAAAATAATCCCAAATCACCCTGATTCACTGAGCATTTGCACACCGCTACTTGTTTGTAGGGCTCTCATGTGTAGAAGGGGAGTGTTGGAATTCAGGCTCGGTCAGAGGTATGTGCCTATCTGCAGGCACCGGCTGAATTCCTTTGACCTCCCTCCGGCGACTCCCGGCAGGAAATACACACGAGGTCCGTTCCGGCGATTTTCCTCAGGCTGTGAGAAAAACACACCAACTGCTTCTCCTCCTTCTCCTCCTCCCTGCATATCCCCAGGGAGGGGAATCAGACTCAGACAGAAATGTAACTACATGCTTTATTCCTGTCTTTAGCAGTCATACAGTCAAAGATGTCTGCTCTCTTCAACAAACAGAGAGAAACTCCAAACTCCACCCATGTACATCCTGTACAGGTCATATGACACACACTGAGCTCATATCCTGTGCTCAATAAGGATGGACTGCCCCTTTGTTTCCATGGCAGCAGTCACACACATCCTGTCTGGCTTTGCAGCCACTAGCAGCTGTTTGAGCTGTTAGAGCTGTTAGAGCCTTTGCTTGCTGCAGCATTGCTGCTTTAGAATAACAGGGAGATCATTAAGAAGAGCCTGATGGGTCAGGTGGCTGTAAGGCTCCCTCTGAACTTCTCATTCTTATCGGTAACTTAACCTTCTATCCAACAAACCATTGCTTTTTTAAAAAAATGCCACAGTACTTTTGCTTCTCAGAAGCCTGGATTACCTGTAAAATGGACACACATGAACATCAGCACAGCACATGTCAATGTCAGGACTAGGAAACCGTTTGAAGATCGTTTCAGTTGGCTGATTAAAATACTGGGCTGCAGTGTTTAGCCATTAGTTGGGTCAATAGACTAAAAACCAACAACTCCAAATCTTAAATTGACTACAAGTATGCCATGATTATTTGGGCATTCATATATATATATATATATATATATATATATATATATATATATATATATCTCAAAAGATGCATGCAGTCTTCTTTTGCACATAGGATAAATGCATTTTCTAAGGGAATACCTGCCGTGAAAAGTGGGGGCATTATACAAACACAAAGATAGGGTGGTTTTGCTTCAGAAATGTTGCTTTTAAATGTAAGAAAATGCACTGGTATATTGTTAATCATATAAAACTCATATGATTGATTGGGTAAAAAAAATATCCATCAGGTTGCAGCCCTGGTTGTTTGCAATTATTTGTGTTGCTTCAAGAAAGATATGGCACATCAAACACATGGGAATAAAGAACAATCCATGGCGATATTTTCTTCCTATGTCGCTTCCTGAAAAATCCCCACTAGAGCAAATTGGCAGTACTATTTTTTAGTGAGATTGAAAAATAAGACACATCAAGTTCCATTGCTTATTGCTCTACAAGTGAAAATTCACACCTTTATCAAAATTTAGCAAGAGTCATATTACTCCTAGGATGTGATTCAGCTCATATGCACTCAGACGCCCGGGCCACCTAAGCAATGCAACTGGCAGTGGCTATCTGGTCACCACTTGGGGAGTCACCACAAAGGTGAGGGCATTAAACCCCGGGACACCTTTCATGGCCCCCATTCTGTACAAACGTATGTTGCTTGGTGGGAGAGTGTGGGGTGATGATTGTTGTTGTTTAGTCGTTTAGTGGTGTCCGACACTTCGTGACCCCATGGACCAGAGCACGCCAGACCCTCCTGTCTTTCACTGCCTCCCACAGTTTGGTCAAGCTCATGCTGGTAGCTTCGAGAACACTGTCCAACCATCTCGTCATCCCCTTCTCCTTGTGCCCTCCATCTTTCCCAACATCAGGGTCTTTTCCAGGGAGTCTTCTCTTCTCCTGAGGTGGCCAAAGTATTGGAGCCTCAGCTTCAGTATCTGTCCTTCCAGTGAGCACTCAGGGCTGATTTCCTTCAGAATGGATAGGTTTGATCTTCTTGCAGTCCATGGGACTCTCAAGAGTCTCCTCCAGACCATAATTCAAAAGCATCAATTCTTTGGCGATAAGCCTTTTTTATGGTCCAGCTCTCACTTGGTCCCGCTCCCTTGGGTTGGCGGGGTTTGCGACACCGTGTGGGCTCCTGGTACAGGTGAGCCACCCACCTTTGTTCCAGGGAGGCCATCACCCTGCCCCCATCTCAGCAGGCCTATGGGCAGCCAGCTGGTGGTGGGGTGAGGGCCAGCATAAGGGACCGATTCTCCTTGGCCCAGGCTCACTTGTTTTCATGTAAGATATAAATTTGTTCCAGTCCTTTTGAAACAGTTCATCATGCTGATTCCGGATCAACTTGGCCATCTCTACATACTCCACCATCTTAACCTGCCAGTCTTCCAGTGTTGGAAGTTCCTGCTGCTTCCATTTCTGAGCCAGAAGTGTCCTTGCAGCCGTTGTAGCATACATAAACATGTTTACATCTCTTTTATCTATTTCCCCTCCAATTAGACCTAATAAAAATGCCTCTGGTTTTTGCAGAATGACTTGCTGTAGATGGGTATATTCAGTAAAATTGTGTACAAACATTTGTGCGTTATGTGAAATATGGATGAAATCGCACATACATTTGCCTGCAGATTTTTTTTCTAATTGAAAACTGATGTGAAAATGGGTTGAACTGCACTTAAAATGGGGAAACAGAGAAACTGAAAGAAACAAAAAAATAACCCGCCTTTTCCATCCTTAGTTCCTCTCCAGATCACAGGCCACCACTTTGCTATCACTGGACCAGAGAACAAAATTCCCCAAAATACTGGGCTAACATAACAAGTCTCTCTAAATGAACTCCCTATTCTCATACCAGCTTTACGTAAAAAAATAAAATCATGTACTATATGTGATTTACAACATGTTTACATCCTGCCCAGTTTAAAGAAAAGGAAACATTCCAATTATATAAGCTTGCTGTTATTTAAATATTTACCAGCATTAAAACACCAAAGGGGCGATGTGCTTGATCCAGGGGATTCATATTGTTCCAAACTAATACCCTTTGCAGGATATTATGCAAATCCCATAAACTTTTATTTTGTTGTTGTAGCTTGCAGCTCTGTGTCCCAAGGCGACCATTCACCACGTTGCAACAGATAAGGTTTTAATAATAAATACTGATGATGAATAAGTCAGAAAGTTTGTGCAGTGCTAATGTTCTTGTTGGCCCCAGGGTAGTTTATTAGATAAATAAGCAACGTTTTCTAACTTGCTTGTACTCATGTGGCATTTTTGATTTCCAAGATATCCTTGTTTGATAAATTATTCCAAGATGTTAGGTGTTAACCGACAACAACTGTTCGCTTCCTGTTTGCCCCAACTTTCACCAATAATTAAGATTGGAGGACAGGAATTATGCATTTGTTTGGAGGAGACTAGCAAGAGAAATTAAACTTGGCTTCGAGATGAGGACAAACTGAGCTGCCTGATGTTGAATATTTAAAGCAGGAAAGTAACATAAGTGCTGCTGGCCCTACTGTGCCCCCTCCCCACATGATTTTGCATGGCTGGAGTGCGTAATTGAATTGTGATCATGCTTCTCACTTATATTATTATTATTATTATTATTATTATTATTATTATTATTATTATTATTATTATTTGTACCCAGCCCATCTGATTGTGTTCCCCAGCCACTCTGGGCGGCTTCCTGGATATAGAAAAACATAATAAAACATTAAACATTAAACAGCTTCCCTATACAGGGCTGCCTTCAAATGTCTTCTTCTTTTTTCAAATAATATTTATTATTTTCAGTTGATAAACATAATAAAAAAGAATAGATTAATAATAATAAAGACAAACAAAAATAGGAGAAAAAGAGAAAAAAGAAAAAAGATACATACCACATATTACCACTTAATTAATTAAAATTAAGTACCATCCATCTTCATAAACTAGTATTTGACTTCCTCGGGGGGGCACTAGGGGGCGCATCGGAAGATGGCTGACGATAACATCTCTCTGACCCACACGAGGTAATTTGGAGGCTATGATGGGGGTAATTAGCCTCCTTAACCCTCCCCCAGGATTGTGGGGGGGACGACCCTTGCCTGCTGTGCCCTATACCACCCCCGAATTTGTGGGGATGGGGGCACTAGGCACAAAGCCCTCCTGTGGGATTCCGGCACTCCTGGACGCCGTCTCTGATTCGCGCCACTAGCTGCAAGAACTTCAAAAGAAACAATTTGGATGAGAAGAATTGCACATACTTCAAGGAAGGAGGGGGAGTAAAGACTGCTGACAGAAGAGATCTCTGATAAAACAAGACAAGAATAAAATATGAGAAGATACGTCAAGATACGGTACGGCAAATGACTGAGGGGGGGGATTAAACAAGAATCCCCTCCCCTAATGAGTCAGAAATGTTGTTTTAAGGACTTAAGCTGTGGATTTAAGGCTGTGTGGAGATAAACTTTTGAACCAAAGCAATGTTTCAAGACGAATCTGGAAAGTATAAGAGTTTTGGAATGATGCAGTTAAAAATGCCATTGCCATTTTGGGAAGCACTGTCGGAGGTCTTGAGTCTGGGAGGAGAAAGAGAGAAACAAAGCTGTTTATATATTGTGGATTAACTCCTCAGTGGGACTTAAGAGCGACAGTTTTGCAAGATTATGATGGAAAGAGCGATGTTATCTATGAAGGAGATGATATATGGAAACCATCTGGACTTGGATTGCAAGAACGGGAAATTCACACAGGATTATTATATTTGTGTTTATCGGTTTAAGGAGACTATCAGAAGAGATCGTAAAGAAAAAAGAGAAATTATATTGTCAGAGCTGCCTCTAGGTCCCAGCTCACAGAGGACCAACGCCAGGCTGATGTTATGTACAAAAGTCTTTATTGAAGTTTAATTTCCATTTCAAAGCCAGAGCGTGCAGCCCTACGTCTAGACTCTAGATTGGCGAAGTCCCGTCTGAGTCTCCGCCCCTTCCACACCAGTTTAAGATCCTAGCCCTGCTCCACCTCCTGCGCTGCTCTCTTCTCCTCTGGGTCCTCCTGCCCTCTGGGGCATTGCCCTTTCTGGACTCTTCCGACGCTGAGTCGCTTAGCTCCTCCCCCTGCCTCCGGCGTGCTTTAGGACCCGGTTCCCAATCCTCACTCTCTGCTGTCCCGCGCTCCTGTACATTTGAACTTGCTTCTAGCGCCAACCCAGTGACCTTTCTCCTAATCGTTACACTACTTCTATCACTGCTTCCCTCTTCCATGACACTGGCCGGATCTGACCTCCCTTCCGTTGTCCGACTCTCCGAGGGAGGCGTGGTAGGCTCTGCCTCGTCTCCTCTCCCTGGTGGGGAAAGTACTGGCCCCGATGCCTGGGACTCTTCCCCCCCACTCTGCTCTGGTGGGGAAGCTGGTCCTGATTTCCAACTACTGCTCTGGGAGTCCCTGCTGCCCCCTTGCTCCTGGGGCGTTCCCCTTGGGACCCCCCTGCCCCTGGCCACTGGCGCTCCCTTCTGTGAATCTTCCGATTCGCTGGAGAGGCTCATGGAATCCCTCGGACCACTGTCCCCTCCTACACTCCCTTCGGATTCCTCCCCCTCGCTCTCCATCTCCCATCTTCCCTGTGCCTCAGCTCCTGAGCCCCTGACATATATGAACAAGATATGATGTGGAAACAGCAAGATAAGCCTGGATAGAATTATGAACTCTGTTTGGATTGATCGGGACTGATTTGGACATTAACGCAGTAGCAAGAAGATGATTAGAATCCCCCTTTGAATCTTGAAGTATGGGTCACCCCAACAAAATTTAAAATTTGGCTTTGTAATTTGGAATTTATGTGATGTGATTTAATTTGATGTGATTGGCCAGTTAATAAAAATTATTTTTTTTAAAAAAAGGATTTGACTTCCTCGAATCTCTTCCATCCGAATTTCTTTCTACTTAATATGTAGCAGTTTCCAATATCAGTGTTTCAAAAGAGCATATCACAGTCTTCTAAAGGTTATATTGTTATTCATCTCCTTGACATCTGCCAGGAGGGCGCCACTACCAAGAAGGCCCTCTGCCTGGTTCCCTGTAGCTTCACTTCTTGCAGTGAGGGAACCGCCAGAAGGTCCTTGATACTTGCTTGCTTGGATAGAGTGTCTAAATCTAGGGGAGAATCAGTCCCCTCCTTTGTCTCCTTCCTTCCTTCCTTCCTTCCTTCCTTCCTTCCTTCTCAGCAGCCCACCAGCAGCAAGTCCCTCACCCAGTCATGGGTAGGGATGACACTGGCAATCATGAGGAAGAATTGCAATTACCAGTATTGATTTATTTTTTTATTATTTATTTTCAACATAAATCCACCACAAGTCAAATAAACAAATCCACACCATTAGATATAAACGTAACATAAAACAAACATAAAAAAGAAAACAAATGTCAAAATAAAAGACTTCCTTTATCCTGTACATGGCCTCCTTGTTTACTTCTTATGAACTGTTTCATTTATGAGTTGTTATTACGATTTTTCAAATTATGACTTTAAAAAACCCACAAAGTCTCCTTAACATTAATCAAAACATTAATCGAAAAAAGTCCAGGTGTATATTGTAGGGCACTGTTTTAAAAAGTATTCTTTACATATTCCCCATTCTTTTTGAAATTCTTGTCTGGGATGTCCCCTAATTGCCTCTGTTAATCTAGCCAGTTCGATATACGGTAGTTTAGTAATTTATCCTGCCATTCCGTTTTTGTTGGCAAGAATTCTTTTTTCCAATTTCTGACGATTAAGGTCCTTGCTGCGCCTGTGGCATAGAGGAATATTTTCTGATCCTCTCTTGTTATACCTGTGTCTGTTATCCCTAATAGAAAAGCTTCTGTATATGTTTATACTTATGTTTATACTTAAACATTTTTTTAACTTCATCATACACTATGTCCCAGAAGCTTTTGATTTTTTCACAGGTCCACCAAACATGTATGAATGTCCCCTCTGCTTTACCGCACCTCTAACACAGATTTGTTTTTGTTTTATACATTTTGGCTACTTTGGTAGGTGTTAGGTAAAGGTAAAGGGACCCCTGACCATTAGGTCCAGTCATGGCCAACTCTGGGGTTGCAGCGCTTATCTCGCTTTATTGGCCGAGGGAGCTGGCGTACAGTCATGTGGCCTACATGGTCATGTGGCCAGCATGACTAAGCCACTTCTGGTGAACCAGAGCAGTGCACTGATACTCTGTTTACCTTCCCGCTGGAGTGGTACCTATTTATCTACTTGCATTTTGACGTGCTTTCGAATTGCTAGGTTGGCAGGAGCAGGGACCGAGCAACGGGAGCTCACCCAGTCGCAGGGATTCGAACTGCCAACCTTCTGATCGGCAAGTCCTAGGCTCTGTGGTTTAACCCACAGTGCCACCCGCATCCCTATTGGTAGGTGTTAAATACCATCTATAAAACATCTTGATTAAATTTCCCCTCAACGTTTCACAGACTGTAAATTTCCAGTTCTTTTTCCATAGTTCTTCCCATGCTGTTAAGTTAATAGTTTTCCCTATATCTAAAGCCCACTTGGTCATTACGCCCTTGACCTGTTCATCTTTGATAAGCCCACTCCAATAATGTACCATACATTTTAGATATTATGTTGGTTTTATTTCTCAATAACACTTTTTCTAATATTGAAGGTTCATTTGAGAAACCGTGTTTCTTATCTGTCCTGAACACTTCATGCAATTAATGGTACTGAATCCAGCCTGTTGGGTGTTGTTTAATTTCCTCATAGTCTTTTAATATCAATTTATTATCTTTTTCCTTTATCAAATTTTTATATGTGGCCCAATCTAATTCCATGTTTTTCTTTTTTATTGTAATTGCTTCTAGAGGTGAGACCCACCACAGTGTTTTTGATTCCAGGAGATTCTTATATTTTATCTATGCTTTGTATAATGATTTCCTTATAACATGATTCGTAAATCCCCTGTGTACTTTCCCTTTTTCATAAGCCAAATAAGCATGCCATCCGTGGCGAAAATTAAATCCTTCTAAATCTAACAAATCACCATCTTTTAGCACAATCCACTCTTTTAACCAATTTAAACATACAGCATCGTAATATACATTTAGGTCAATACTGGACCTACCAGTATTGATTTAATTCAATAAATAAGTAATCTAAAATCAATCAATGAATTTAAAGAAACCCTTCCCCAGTAAGTCTTCTCTTTCAAACCCAGTTCATTTCTCCCTCCTGTAGTCCTCCAAATGGGCTCAACTTCCTGCAAAACAAAACTGTGGGGAATGTAGTCTGTAAAGTGGCAGGTGCCCCTTCCAACTCTCCAGAGCCTGCCACCCGAGGCAACTGCCTCACTTCACCAAATGGGAGGGCCGGCCCTGGAAGTAGAATCCTCTGGATTTGTGTGGCAACAGTGTGCATACTGTTGCACAGAAGTAAAGTCATAGCCATCGCCCCACCCACCACTGGCATGACAAATGTCCTTGAAAGCTTGCTATTAAGGAAATGTGGCCCTCAAACTGAAAAAGGTTCCCTGGTGTGCCTTTGGACATGGCATCAGATGGGGTGTGGCTACCATTATCGGCAACACAATTGGCATGGAAGGGAAAGTTAACTCTTTCCTCCCTGCTGTAGCCCTGAGAAAAGTCCCTCCTTCGAGTCTGCTATTTTCATAGAGAGGGGAAACTGCCATCAGTGGTGGGTTTATGGGCTGTGGAGTCCTGTGTGCAGTCCTTTTGAGGGCCCTATTCATTCAGCTAAATAAATGTGACTATGTAAAAAAATATGACAGAGCTAAATGGGTAATAACATGGATTATTTTACTATTATATTATGAAACAAAACAATAGGTTTCTAATTAATTACCATATTTTCTCGAATCTAACGCTCACATTTTTTGGCCAAATCATGTCACGAAAATTAAGGTGTGCATTAGATTTGATGGCACATTTACATTTGCCAACAAATACTTTTTTGTTTCTTCAAGGTTCGGAAACTGTAGGTGCGCCTTAGATTCGATGGCGCATTAGACTCAAGCAAATGTGATATATGTGTATAGAAAGAGGTAACAAGGAAACAGTTCTCTTCATTCCAAAAAGAACTTTATTTAAATTCAAATATTTTCTTAAAATATTCACAGATATTCATAAATTTACGAGTGTTTTCTTCCACATTTCCTTCACACAAAAACACCGATTAACTTGTCACAATTTACAACTTGCAGTGCAGAAACTTTCAATTGCTAAAATTGTTGAGCTCATTAAACGCTCTTGAGACATAGTAGAATGTAAGTAATTTTTGCCTCCTTTAAGGGTGCTGAACGATCTTCCACCAGTTGCATTTGATATGAGTAATCTTTTTTTTAGATGAGGAAGAAGAAGAAGGGGAATTGTCACTGCATTTGGAAATGTGGCACTCCAACCGCCCTTAATGAGCTTGTAAAGGAAAACTTCGATGATATAAAGTCCTCATTGGCATAGCTCAATCAGTAGAATATGAGACTCTTAATCTCAGGCTCATGGGTTCAAGACCATGGGCAAAAGATTCCTGCATTGCAGTGAGTTGAACTACATGACCCACATGGCTCTACAACAATTCCAGGTCCAACAATTCTATGATTCTATGGCAAAATGCAGGAAGTTTCACGGTTCGCCGGATACATCCCTTCATTGCCTATCGCTTGACGCATGACATCACTGCTCTTCTTTTATCAGATTGCCAAGGAGAAAACAACATCTAGCAAGTGGCTCTAGCACTAGAAGCTAGTAATGTTAAGGGAATCCAGTCTATGTATTCACCAAAGCCTAGAGCAGTTTGAACCAGGGGTACACAGTATCTATTGCTTGCTCAAAAGATAATGATACTATTATCTTAATCCCACCAGCTTTTAATTGAGATGAACTGCTACAGGAAATGTGGCAAAACTTTAAATAAATAAATAACAATTTGTCACCCCTATCATCCCCATCTATTTTTAAAAGGTATAAGTAAGCAACAAAAAGCAAGCATTTATTTTACGAACAAGACACTCACAATGACTCGCACAAATAGTAAAACAAGTAATCGTAAAACAAGATTAACATACCACTTTCTATTACACTGTTTCTCTGCCTGAAGATGGATGAAGGGAATATCCTGGCCACAGCAAGACTTTTGGACTGAGATTGGCTGAGTGATTGGCCAGAGAACAGTAGATTGACAGAAATGCCTCTGAGCCTCTCTAAATTAAAACGGATTGTGGGGTGACATGTGGGACAGGGAAGAGTGTGGCTTTGAGATTTGGGAGGAAACTTGAAGAAAAAAAAGTTTGACATTCCACTTGTTAGGGTTAGATCCTGGTTGTCCTAATGGACCAGCCTCCACTGACTTTAATCAGGGAGTAGAAGAAATGAAGAACAGATACAACTCAACAAGCTAAACTACAGTGGTACCTCAGGTTACAGACGCTTCAGGTTACAGACGCTTCAGGTTACAGACTCCGCTAACCCAGAAATAGTACCTCGGGTTAAGAACTTTGCTTCAGGATGAGAACAGAAATCATGCTCTGGTGGCACAACGGCAGCGGGAGGCCGCATTAGCTAAAGTGGTGCTTCAAGTTAAGAACAGTTTCAGGTTAAGAACGGACCTCCGGAACGAATTAAGTACTTAACCCGAGGTACCACTGTATTAGAATTCAACAATGCAACATTTTGATGATATCCTTTCTAGTTAACAATGTGTACTAAGAAACTGGGGCACCCAGGGACTTAATTCTATGCATACCCAGAAATTCTTCGCTCATTCCCATTTGCTCCATTGCTCCACCACAGTGGGATTTCCTCCCACTCTAAATAGCCCCATCAGAGGAGGGAGTCTCCTGAGGATCACAGCAGGGAAGAAAGGGTTAAATTCCCCCACCCTGCCTGCTGCAAGCCTGATAATTACGCAGCCATCAGCCCAGCCAATGCTCTTTGCATTTAAGAAAACTTGCATGTTAAATGCAAAGTAGAGCTAACACAGTAATGGAGGTTTGTGAGACCCCAGATGATGTTGGACTCCAACTTCCATCAGCTCCCCATTACTGAGCTAGCATGGCCAATGGTCAAGGATAATGGGAGTTGTGGTCCACCAACACTTGGAGAATCACAGGTCCCCCATTCTGTGCTCACAATACAAAATACAAAAGAAACACAGGCTGCTTGTGTGTCTGTTGTCTGATGATTCCCTTTCGGTTCCTCAGCTAAATTGTGCTCCCACTCAGCTTCAGGCAAGAAAAACCCAGAATGTTTTTTTTGTTCCTTTTCTTTTCAAGAAAGTCTATTTTATTTCATTTCATGGCTCCCTTTTCAGATAGAGCCCAGGGCTCCTGAAAGTTTGCACCATCCCCGCATCTCTGGGAGCTGATCTTTTCCACCTTTTGTCTCAAATTATTTCAAGTGGTGTTAATTAAAGTGTCTCCCTGGAGTAACAATAATAGTATGGGAAAATTGATTCCTTAAGCCTCTTATGAGCATTTCAAATTGGGATACACTCAATTATTCTACAGAGCCATAAAGGGATTGTCTTACAGTTTCTTTGACAAGCAGCCTCTAAATAAATTAATCAAATAAATTAATTTCATCCAGGCTACCATGAAACAATCTATTTTGAAACGCCCCAGAAAAAAGTTGCTTATTCAGCTTTCTTAAGATGTTTTCCGATTCCTATGGTCTGTACTCAGAAAGTTTCGTGGGAGGGGGAGTAAGAGAGAACGATAGAACACTCAATAATATTTATTTTCACAGTAAATAACGCGATCCATAAGTTGGAAGTACAATATCAGATTCTAGAGAAGATATGCAACACATATTCAATTAGTTACCCCAAAAGGGAGGTTACTTTCTGGGTTGTTTTTTTTAGTGGCCTTAAATATGACAACTAGTTGTGCATAGCCTATCACAAATATCAGCAATGTAACCAGGGTCAATGAGAGGGCCACGCAAAATGCAGGGATATCTTGAAAAGGGCCACATGGTTCTCTAGTATTTTATGTGTTATGTATTCAGCCGTCTGTGTTTGCCTGAGCTTGAGTCTGGACTCAGGATTCTAAGCCCCTGCGTTTTGATTTGATACATGATATCCAATCACAGAACATTTCAGAATTTGGGCCACTGCCACTGGCCCTTAAACTCTGAGTTATGATTCACAATTTGGGAGTTTAGACAGCCAATCACATTGAGAGTGGGAGTGGTCCAGGCCTTCAGAAATGTTCATAAGCAGTTGCTTTGCTCCTGTTGTCCAGTTCTGTTAGTTCAATAAATGTTCTTGCTGTTATCACTATGTCTTGCTTTGTGGGAACCCACCTACAATTCAGTGTGGCATATTGTTCAAAATAACAAGTGAGACTGGCCACTAGGGTAGCCATATTTCAAGAAGTGAAAATCCAGACACAAAAGTTCTTGAGATTTTGGGGGGCAAAGTTGTGGAGCCCAGATGCCATTTTTGAAGGGAAAATCTGGATGTATGGCAGCCCTACTGGCCACAAAATATTGCATTCCTGCTCAGGGTGCCAGCCAGCCATGCATTTCCCCATTGCATTCCACTTCACTCCCCTCCCTCAATCTTCCATGTTTCCTACCCCTCCAACACTCGGGGGGGGGGTTGACAAGATAGCCCGCTGCCCCCCCCATCTGTAGAGCGGCTTAGGGCGCACACGCAGTTAGTATGGGCGCCACTCACTTGCTGTCTGTACAGGCTGCCTCTCACATGGTGACCGTACCAGTTATTGGAGATTCATTCCCCCTGTCTGCAGTTACGGGATTGTTGTCAGTCTGTATGGGATGCTATGCATGCGTAGTCCATATGGGATGTCGCATGTGCGCAGTCCATATGGATATTGTGCGTGTGCCACCAGGAGGTTCACCCCACCCCTTGGCGTCCCGCTTCGGGTGCCGGAGAGGGTTCCTCCACCACTGTCCTGAGCATAAATAAATAAGTAAATAAATAATAACAGAGGAATTGTTGGACATGGGTAGTTGCTGCTTGCATACATTCTTAAATGGGTATTACATGGGAAAGACTCAAATCCTTTTTTCTTCAAAAGAAAGAAAGAAAGAAAGAAAGAAAGAAAGAAAGAAAGAAAGAGGTAACTGTTTGACCTGTTCTGCATTTATTATGAGGTAGAAATAAGTAACCATAGCAAACGCAGTTAAGAGCGCACAGCTTGCTTTTTAGCAATTTAATCTTGAATTTATCCAAGCATGGGCATCTGAACCTTGATGGCTGTAAATCTTAAATCTCTTTTAAGCCCCACCACTGCCTCCTGGGCATCTGAAATACCACCCCTGGTCTTGCGCTGAATGTAGTATTGCCAGCCTAAAATCAGTTGATGAAAGGCCTACATCAACATAACTGGTTTACAACTCAAGAAACATGAGTTCTTTCATGATTTAGGATTGGCACTGGGAAAAAGCAGGGCTCGTGTGCCTTTAACAGCTGTGTGGCAGGCAGAAATTCAGTAGGTTATGGAAAAACAATTACTGGGAAAGATGCAACTGTTGGCTTTCTCTCTGCCATTCATCATGATGGGTTTATTACTGGGACCTCCATCCCACTGACAGAAGAGGGTGCCAGTTTGCATATGACACAAAGCTTATGCAAATCTGTGTCCTCTCTTGTGAGCAGGGTGACGGGCCCAATTCAGATGTAATGTTCTGGGTCTAGAAATCCTGTTGGCAGCCCTGTTAAACCTTGTGGAAGTGCAAGGAGTTTGGAAACTGTCTCAGACATAGAAATTATTGGTTATGGCATAGACCAAAAAGTAAAGGTGGAAACATATTTTCCTAAGTGGGCCAGAGCCTAGCACAGCTGCATTTTGCCTGCTACAGAGTGGCTGGGGAAACCCAGCCAGATGGGCAGGGTATTACTATTACTATTGCTGCTACTACTACTACTACTACATCATAACTACCTTTGAGCACAGCTTAAGGCAGTGGTACCCAAACTTTTTTCAAAGAGGGCCAGATTTGATGAAGTGAAGGGCTGTGGGGGCCAACCAAAGAGCCGATCAAAGTGGTTGACCTTGACCTTGACCTTTTTTAGGATTGAATTTGTTGAGGGGTTTTTTAGGATTTCACCCCAGATTAAACCAACCAGCAGGCCAGATTAGGCCCCCCCAAATGGACTTTGGACATGCCTGGCTTAAGCCATGGGTAGGGATCCTCTGATCATGATAGCCAAATGGGATTCAGACCTCTCTATCTACATAACCTCCACCATCCCGCTGATTTTTGGTCCCAAGCTCTCATGGGAGACAGCTGATTCGCACAAGAGCATGAAACCAAAAAAGGAGTGTCTTCTGGTCCAGCTCTCTTGGGGGAGCCAGCTGATTCATGCCAGAGTGCTAGACCAAAAAATGGGACATTCCGGGATCCAATGAGAAGCCGAGATGGCTTCTGTAATTCCGGGATGTCCTGCTTAAAACAGAATGGTTGAGGGGTATGGTTGAGACAGCTCCAAGGTCATGTCTCCATGACATGCGCCCAGGTCACACCCCTCACCAACTCTGCACTGTGCCTTCCTCGAGTACTTCTTCATGCCTGGACTGTGTCAATGTGGTGTTTGCCCATTCGTTTGAAAAGGTCTGTACAGGGGGAGAGAAAGGGTTAATATGTAGGCCAATAGGAAAGCCGGAGGCGGAGCCTACCTGTTTATAAAAGGGCTTAGCCCAAGGTTTGGGTTGTGGGTAGTTGGTTAGTTTTAGTGGGTTGGTTGGGAAAGGCAGTTAGAAAAGCAGTTAACAGACATTTGGAAATAGATAGACAGTTAGTGCAGTTGGTTCTTGTGTGAGGGGAGGTAGAAGAGATAGAGACAGGATAAAATAAGACTAAGAAGGTAAAGAGTAACAACGTTTGGAATGCACTTAAAGTTTATTTGTGTCTGCAATAAACTACACTCTTCTTTGTTAACTTAAGAACCTGACTGAGACTAAGTGATTTACCGGGGAGGACCTGGTTGGTGGCAGTGGATTAGTGGTGTACGGGTCAATAGTCCGTGAGACGACTGGGGGCTCCATATGAATGCCACAGTCATCGAACTATGATAATGCCTCTTGCTTAGCTGGATAGAGAGATAAGCGTGTGGGTGTGGACCAACCCCAGAGTGCTGTGGCTGGAACGTAGACAACTGTACAAATTTATGAGTCACAGCCATTGCTCTGCCTATGTTTTCCAGTGACCCCACCTACCATAAGGAGAGCCTGCTGGATCAGGCCAATGCCCCATCTAGTCCAGCATCTGGTTCTGCCACGCTGTGCTTTCCAGCAACTGGAATGTGGAAGCTGGAAAATGTTCTTCATCCCTGGCTTAAACTAATCTGTAAGATCAGGACTCAGACAGCAGCAAAAGAGGCCCAGCAAACAGATTAGGTAGCTTTATTTCCTTTTGAATATTCTCTCATCTTATCTATGCCTTTAGTGGGGATAAAACCTTTGGCCAAGCCAAATTATTATATTTATTTTCACTTATTTACTGCAAGGCAACAGTTTGCCCATCTCTCATGCAAACACAGAGCAGCGAGATTAGATTTGCCTTGTTTATACAATTAGCAATGCTCCAGGAAAAGGAAGTGTGCTGTGAATGCAGATGGAAGCCAAAGGTCTATCAGCTCGCAGCTCGGAGTATATTAAGCACTTCAGATAGCATAATGGTGCAGACACTCTGCTTAATTTAATTATGGAAAGGCAATACCAGCTCTAAATGAGTGATTAAAACTTGCTGCAAGAGACACTGCAGGAGGGGGTAAGAGAGAAGATTGTGTTATTTGTAGAGATTTGGTGCACTGTAAGTGGCGCCGACCCAATTTAAACATAATGACGGCGAAGGCAAAATTTGAACTGGCGACATTCCAGCGCCACACTCTTGGGTCTGATTTAAATTTGACACTGGCCTAGGCACTTGAACTTTCTAAGAATTCCGTTTCGGTCAAATGCTCTTAACTGGTCCTCGTACATGCGATATCAGCAAGCTGGCAACGCAGAACATCCATGATACAGTTTGTCGGTAGGTTTTGCTAATGGTGCTGTTGACATATGGGCTGATGCATGTCGTGAGCATATTCAAATGAGACAGAGGCCACATGGAACATTTATCTGGATAAATGCTTTGCCCGTAGCCAGCATCGGATTTTGAAAGGGCTTTAGAGCTCTGAAACAAGGCATCTGCAGGTCAACTCTCGATCTGCAAGCTCACACAATAGCCTTAGGCATGCTACTCTCTCTCAGCCCCAGACACGCACCCACACCCATCTGTCTTGCAGAAAAATGGAAGGGCTACTGTTGATACAAATGTTGGAGCAAAGGCGAATGGAAATTCTGTATACAGAAGGTCCCAGATTCAGTTTCTGACACACTGCACCCCACACAGTGACGTAGCATGGAGTGCTGGGGTGCGTGACCCCAGGTGCATTTTTCTGAGGGAGCACGATCAGGTGCCCCCACGACAGGCTCCCTCATTGGAGCCTGACTCCAGCGCAATAGGGCATCGTGGGGACAGCTTCCTCACACGATGGTCCAACACCGCCAGCCAGCCACAGCTCCACTCCTAGATCAAGTCTGACCCAGAGGCAGAGATGAGCAGCAGGGCCAGCGGAAGCTTCCCCACTCTTCTCCTAGCCTTGGCTGTGGCTCACAAGCGTGGCCCCCATGTCACTTCACAAGGCAAGTGGCAGAGGGCTCCCTCTGTGCCATAACCCCCTTGGGGGGGGCACCCTGCACACCCACCCTAGGTGGCAGTAGCATACGCTCTGCCACTGCCCACACAGGTCTGGGAAAGACCCCTGCCTGAAACCCTGTGAGCCACCAACAGTCAGTCAAGACCAGTCTTTCTCAACCTGGTATCTTTCAGGATACTACCACTCCCATAAGCACTGACCACTGGCAATGATGACTGGGGCTGATGGGAGTTAGAGTCCAAAATATCTGAAGGGCACAAGGTTGAAGACAGTGGTGGACCCAGATGTTTTAACTTCTTCTGTGTTCACCTTCTACCACAATGGTCCTGACCGTGTGGAAATATCACAGGACTCAAGCTTGATTCCCAGTCTACCAGATGTTCCCCCAGTGCACTTGAGACCCCAAATCTAAGGGGAACGAGAGCTACCCATTGACTCATATTGCAAGATTGAAGCCAGTCTGGTTTTAAATTAAGATTTTGCCCTTGACATCATGTGGTGAGCAGTGCTTAGATACCATGTAAATACTTTTCAAATATTAGTCGAGTGTTCCCTGAGAGTTCTGCATGGAAATTGTTACAGAACTTGTCAAGTGTTGTCGTCGTCTCTCTCTCTCTCTCTCTCTCTCTCATTCACACGCACACTGAATTTTCCACACTAGTGGCTGTTGCTATGGTACATCATGCCCATTGGTATCAGCACACAACATGACTCATTTCATGGCTAGGAGATGGCATGACAAGGACTTATCAGAGCGGGAAATTAGAAAGAGACTGTTCCAGAAACCCAAAAGCATAAGGCACCTAAATATAATTTAAAAGTGGTTTATGTTTTTAAGAAAATGACACACATTTACATTGTGTGCAAAAATATGGTATTGTGGATCTTCCTGAATTCAGGGCAAATGTTCAGGTACTAAATGTGTTGTGAGGAGAAGAGAAAGCAGCTGATTGGAGTCAATATTGCTGTTCATACCAATTTCATAGAATTGTAGGGTTGGGAGGGACGCCAGGTTCATCTAATCCAACCCCCTGCAATGCAGGAATCTCAACTAAAGCATATGTGATGGGTGACCATCTAACATCTGCTTAAAAACATCCAACGAAGGAGAGTCTACCACCTTCAGAGGAAGAGAATTTCACTGTCAAAACAGCTCTGACTGTCAGAAAGTTCTGCTTTATGTTAGGTCGGAACCTCTTTTCTTGTAACTTGAAGCCATTGGTTAAGGTCCTGAGAGCATCTTGCCCAAAGGGCACCTGGCACCTGGAACCAACCCTAGAATGTGAAATATTGTTAGCTGCTTCGAGCCCCTAGTATGGATCAGACTAAAAATAACAAAATATATTCACAGGGCATCGTACTGCCTTGAGAATCAGTCCAATTATGCCCATCAAGGGTCTGACACAGCCCAGAGTTAATAAACTACGGTGTATTATAAAGCACACAATTATAGACGTTTTCATTAAATCATGAAATTAGCTGAAGGATGTGTAGGTGAATTTAGGCACCAAGGCACTGATGAGTGCTTTATGAGCTCCACTAATGGCCAGCTTGAAAGTATCAGAAAGTACAGCAATCAACATTGCTCTGTTATTTTCATTAACTTCATGACACCTTTAATTGGATCCTCTTTCTTCCTGCAAACACCTCCGCTTTTAAGTGCAAGGCGTCTCAGACAGTCCTCATACGTGGCAAGCTGTTTAGATAAATCAATGGAATATCACTTTCCAAAAGGGCTGCCTGATGCCTGAAAGAGGAAACGGCCTCTTGCAATCTTCTTCAAAGGCTTAGCTCAGCACTCAAGGGATAACAGCTGAAACTCAAGGCAGAAAGCTCTGCCACTTCCATTGGCGAGCTGTCCTCTTGAAGGGAGATGATAGAAAACGCCACTTTTGTTGGATTAAATTTAGCATAGAAAAGAAATTGCATCAATCCCCAACCTAATTGCTCTCTTCTTGAAAGCCAATCGAAAGGGGCTTGACACTCAACCAGCTGGTGGATCTGTTGGGACTCCACTGTGGAACTGGAGTGGAATTTGCATCTCGGCACTGCAGGTTGGAGGGTTGTACCTGGAAAGATTAGGACAAAGGGTCTTAAGATAAGTGAGAGGCTAAATGAAGGCAACTTCACCCAAATATGGCAAGGAAAGGTCCGTATAGTTAAAGCTATGGTTTTCCCAGTAGTGATGTATGGGAGTGAGAGCTGGACCATCAAGAAGGCTGATCGCCAAAGAATTGATGCTTTTGAATTATGGTGCTGGAGGAGACTCTTGAGAGTCCCATGGATTGCAAGAAGATCAAACCTCTCCATTCTGAAGGAAATCAGCCCTGAGTGCTCACTGGAAGGACAGATCCTGAAGCTGAGGCTCCAATACTTTGGCCACCTCATGAGAAGAGAAGACTCCCTGGAAAAGACCCTGATGTTGGGAAAGATTGAAGGCACAAGGAGAAGGGGACGACAGAGGATGAGATGGTTGGACAGTGTTCTCGAAGCTACCAGCATGAGTTTGACCAAACTATGGGAGGCAGTGGAAGACAGGAGTACCTGGTGTGCTCTGGTCCATGGGGTCACGAAGAGTCGGACACGACTAAACAACTAAACAACAACAACAACATGGCAAGGAAATGTGCATCAAACTTGGGCCGCCAAGCTTCACATATCATAACACGTTGCCAGATGTTCTTCTTTCATAAAAATGGCTTCTGGATTTGTGCAACAAGCATGGGTTTATTTTTGTTTCTTGTGATTGATCTCTGGAACCCGCCCTGTGGAGAAGTAGACTTTGTTCTTAGGATCCTCCCCAAACTCTCCTGTTCTTTGTCTTGCCTCTTCAAGAGGACCTGTGTTCTCTTTAAAGTTATGATTTGATTCTTGATCTGCTTGTTTTGCACTCTGATTCTTGGCTTCTGTCCCCAGTGTCCTGTCTAGTCCTGATCAAATGACACCAAGAGCCATTTGTAATAATATGTCTTTTCTAGCGTCCATCCTCATCACAGTGTTCTTGCATCCTGATTTCTATGCTATTCTGAGCTGGTTTCTAATTGCCTTCTCTGGAATATATATGGGGACTGACCCAGAGGAGGGGAGCAGCTATTTATGGGGTTTGGTGCCACTCCAGAGGCAGGAGCCAGGGCGGGTCGGAGCAGCCAGATGTGTGCGTGCAGGATGTGTCAGATGCAGAAGAAAGGGCTGTTCAGGTGAGAGGTGGGGTGCTCAAATCCCCACCATCTCCCACTGGTCTGTCTCTGAGAACCAGGACGGACCTGAAGAGGGAAGAGCCATGACGGCTTCCATGTAGGAGAAGTCTCAGGTTGCATGTGCGCACTCCGTCGCTGGTGCAAGGGAATGGGTCCACTGCTGCTGCAACTACCCCGTATGGCACAGACCTGGGAATAGCTGCCTAGAGGCTAGAAGCATGTTCGTGTTTGTGAATCCGGGGCATCTTAGGAGCTGCGGTTAAGTGTGTGCTTTTGACAATGCAGTGGTACCTTGGGTTAAGTACTTAATTCGTTCCAGAGGTCTGTTCTTAACCTGAAACTGTTCTTAACCTGAAGCACCACTTTACCTAATGGGGCCTCCTGCTGCCGCCGCACTGCGGGAGCACAGTTTCTGTTCTCATCCTGAAGCAAAGTTCTTGACCCGAGGTACTATTTCTGGGTTAGTGGAGTCTGTAACCTGAAGCATATGTAACCTGAGGTACCACTGTACAGGATTACAGTGGTACTTCAGGTTAAGAACTTAATTCGTTCTGGAGGTCCATTCTTAACCTGAAATTGTTCTTAACCTGAAGCACCACTTTACCTAATGGGGCCTCCTGCTGCCGCCGCACCGCCGGAGCACGACTTCTGTTCTCATCCTGAAGCAAAGTTCTTAACCCGAGGTACTATTTCTGGGTTAGCAGAGTCTGTAACCTGAAGCGTCTGTAACCTGAAGCGTCTGTAACCCAAGGTACCACTGTACTATTAGACATGTGCCTTCCTTGGCTTGGGTGGGTGTGCTGAGGACGGGTTTCCTACAACATAACTTGGGGTGGAATGGCCCTAAGGCTATTTCTGCTCCTTTTCTGGTGGGAAAAACAGTAGTGACTTGTAACCACCTGAGAGTCCTTAAAAAAAACCTATCTATGACAGCATTGTTGTACACGTGCCACTAATGTATCATCCATGAGTAGGCTAGGATGATAAGCACTTCATTATGGAATTACAACGTCCTAGTGAATACAACATAGCTTTTGACACAATAAACATTTTGCCATATGCCTAATGTGGCTGCAAAATGCAGCTGACTGACAATTGCTTGTCGAAATCTGGATCGCATACTAAACACCTACAAACGCTTTCTCCTGGGCAGAGTGCGTGTAAATAAATGATCACAAGTATTATGCTTCAAACAACCGGCTTCTAAGGAAGGAGAAACTAGAGGCCGCATAATACTGATATGCAGAACTTACAAAACGCTGCTGGCTCCTTTTGCATTCTTTTCGACCGTTCACAAGGTGGTGGTGGTTGTTTTGCATCAAGGGATTCAGTATTAATTAGGACGGTGCTGCAGTACAAACAGAAAAAGAATGTCTTCATTTGATTATTTACCTGATCAGGAATCGAGCCTCCAGTAGGTCTGTAACCAAAATATTTGAACCATTATCGGACTTGATAATGTCCAACTGTACAGTCCATTAGCTGTATGCTTTGTGGTGTCAAAATCATATATTTAATGCAAGGGTGGGGAATGTCAGGCTTGGGGAGTGCAAATAGTAGTATTGTATTGTATTGTATTGTATTGTATTGTATTGTATTGTATTGTATTGTATTGTATTGTAATGTATTGTGATTGTCCACCTTTCATCCTAAGGCATACATAGGCAAACTCGACCCTCCAGATGTTTTGGGACTACAACTCCCATCATCCCTAGATAACAGGACCAGTGGTCAGGGATGATGGGAGTTGTAGTCCCAAAACAAGGTCCCTGGTTTGATTACAACAACTTAAAATGCAGGATTAAAAACAGTTTTAAAAGCATAAAATTGCCCCCCCCCCAAAAGAGGAGATACATCTGCTCACCCATTCTGCAGAATACAATATTTTATCACTGTAATGGAAATCTTTTATTGCTTCCAACTTACATTTAGACTTCAACCTGTATCATGGGACCCACTTTAGCATTTGGGGGCCCTGAAGCTTGAACCAGCAATGAGGTCGGGGTAACCACTGTTATCTTCTTCAATAGACAGATCATCACATTTAAAAAAAAAAAAAATGGCTACTACATCTCAGATTTCAATTACAATTGCTGTACTTGATCATCTCACATGTCAAAGTGACTGGTGTGAATAAAAATTTCCTATGCCTTATAGTTTTCAAGTTATAGCTCAGTTGGTAGAGCATGAAAGTCTTAGTCTCAAGGTCATGGGTTCGTACCCCACATGGGGCAAAATATTTCTGAATTGCAGCAGGTTGGACTGGATGTCACTTGTGGCCCCTTCCAACTATTCTATGATAAAAATTAGGGAAATGTTTTTGCACCTTTCAAAGCGAACTTTTTAAGCAATGTGGACTAAAGTTGTTTGTGGGGTCCTTCCAGGATTAGGGGTCTGAAGCTTAAGTTTCACAGCAGATCCGCCCCTGGGCAAGGGTGAGGTCAGCATGGTGTGAACGCACTGGCAGGAGCACAAGATTCACTCCTGGTGTGTTTGCACTATGCTGACCTCGCTGCTGCCTCACCACTCTCCCCTCTGCCTCCCAGTAATCAGCACTGGTGCGACCAACCAGAGCTCAGGTATATGCCACTATCTTCAACTGCATCTAGCTTCCATTTCCATGTCCTCTCTGTTTTGCTCATTCATTCACCAACAAACATAGATGCCCCCACTGGAACACCCAGCTCCACCCCTTGCCTTTGGCTTTGCTCACAGCTTGTAGGAAGTTGAGAGTTTTTGCACTGTGGCCTTTCTGCATCGTAAATATTAAATGTTAATGGGCACGCTCCATCTGGAAGCCACTTCATTTTCAAATTCTCCCTCCCATAATAACCAATAAGGGAGAGATCGTTAAGGGGAGGAAGTTTTATTTTGGCACATTGAGAATGTGACCTATAGTATGCCACATATGCAAAATATTAAGGAGAAAGGTTTTATCAGCCAATCTTTCTTTATCGCTGCTTATTTGCAAAGAATAGGGGGAAATAAAAAAACATGGAGTCGTAAAAATAAAACAAGCACCAGGGCTAATTTAATGCTGCAACGAAAATTACCTTGTTCACTTTTTTGATGGAGCTTAACCAAGCTTTCAATTCTGAATCTATTGGTTCTTCCCAATATGGCCCCAAAGCACCATAATAATGCAAAAAGACTTCACTTTATTTGTCTCCATGATTCAGTCCACATGAAGGGGTCCAAAAGCAAATTGGCTCCATCCATTGAAACAAACGGCAGACCCTCCAAGTGTCCCTATTTTCCAGAGACATTCCTGGATTTACAGAAGCCATCCCAGTTTCTGATTTGATCCTGGAATGTCCCCTTTTTCCTTAGGATGTCCATACTTTCATTAGAGAAATGTTGGAGGGTATGGAGTTACCCACAAGCCGTCTGAAGGCAATCCTGTGCAGGGAAGTTTTGTTTAATGTTTAATGTTTTATTATGTTTTTATATCTGTTGGAAGCTGCCTAGAGTGGCTGGAGCAACCCAGTAAGATGTGTGGGGTATAAATAGTAAGATTGTCATCAGAGAAATGTTGGAGGGTATGGAATGGGTAAGCCATGCATGCAAGGGCTGCTGTTTGCTAACTGGTAGTGGCTACAAAGCCAATTCAGAGCCACATAGCTAATTAGGAGTAATGGCAAAGCTTCCTGCTCTTACTTTAAATGGGAAATCACCTTTGCCTCTGTTTGCAGCCTTCACAATCCCAAAACAATTTTTGAAAAGGAAAATCCTTTTTGCAGGAAGTGAAAAGCACCACTACCTTGTTTCAGCTCAGTGTCAGTTTTAGGTACTTCCCTTCTTTCAGAATGCAGGATCAAAAAGTTGGAAGGAACCCAAAATGTCACAAAGTAATGCCCTCCACCCATCCCATCAAGGCCTTACCCCCCCCCCCACTTTTATAATACTTATTTTATAAAACTATTTGTGTGAGGATTTGTTGTTGTTTAATTTAACCTACTCCTCTCTTCTGACTTAATTATCTCTTCTACTCTGTGTTGTTTTAAAGCACCGTGACTCTATTCTTAAATGCCCTGATCCACCACCTAAAAATATTAATGTGTTGCATTCTGACATCTGATTGAACAAGAACAAGCACGGTATAACTCATGGTAGTAGAAAGATAATAGCTACAGACCACTTAGATACATTTACCAAGTCTAAACCGGGGAACCAGTCAGACCAGAGAAAGAAGTTCCTTCCCTCTTCCAGTAAACCCATCACTAAGATCCCACATCTGAAGCAACCTTCATCAAGGCCTCCTCAGATGTGGTTTTCATTCAGTGTAAGCCCCTCCTCCAAATTATATTTCAGACCATCGGTTTTCTGCTTCAGACACCAGCAATTCTTGGGCTGGCAAAAAGTCACCTGTAAAGCACCCATTACGAACCAGCTACGTGTCTCGTTCTTTTCATGTGGGGAGGACTGCCTGTGGGTGAAAGAGATTTCTGTCCTACTTCTAACCTGGTGCAACAAGACATTATGGTCTGGGGGCACCAGTGGGGCAACAGTTGGGCATCTCTGGAAGATTGCATTGGTTGATGTGGGGCCTGCTGAGAGGTTTGTTCTGTCTAGCTTCAGAGAGCTGGAGTAGATGGCATTTTGACCCCTTTCAAAAGCTATGGGGGCTGGCACCTTGAAGCTGCAGGCACAGATTATTAGTAGGGGGATACAGAATCGGAAGAGTCTTAAGATGTAGATCATGCTGAAAGCATCTGAACAGAGTCACATAAGCCAGCAACTCTCTTTGCATGGGACATGTTTTGCATTGCAGGTTCATTTCCAGGAAGAGCTAGCACATAGCTCTATTGGTAGAGCATGACACCCAGCATCGTGGGTTCAAGCCCCACATTGGGCAAAAGATTCCTTCATTGCAGGGGGTTGGACTACACAATCCTCATGGTACCTTCCAATTCTACGATTCTATGTGCCTGCTTATAGCGCAGGAGACCCACTGCCAGTCCCTTCAGGCAGCAGTGACTAGGAGGGACCTGAGTCACTTTCCTGTGTTCCTTCAATATGGCATTTTACTAAATAGTACAGCCTCTGCAAGTCCCCAGCCCAGCTATTATGTTTAATGTACATTAAGGCTCCATTAAACATGGCACATGACAATTGCAATTCACACTGCTCCCTTCCAAACTGATGCTCACCTGAAGGCTGTTGAATGGATTTTGTCAAAACCCAAAGTAATTACATCATAAAAGTTCAGCTCCTGCTCCCGTCCCTTTCTCTCTTCCCTTGATAAATATTGCATGAGGATGAAATGCAGGAAGAGCTGTTTATAGCTATCACTTTTAAAAATTTACTCATGTGCTCATGCAATTCACAGTGCAGTGTCAGGGGGCTGTGTGTGTGTATGTGTGTGTGTGTGTGTGTGTGTGTGTGGAAATCCCTGCAATGTATTATTCCAAGTGAGGGAGTAGAACAGCAACAGATAAAATAACTCAGTGTTTGGTTTCTCCTCAAAACAGATTGCAACCAAGCCTTTACGTCTGCTATGGAATGCATGCCGGCTGGACCTGGTGGGAATTGAAGTCCAAAACATTCAGGTTGGTGAAGACTGCTTGATGCCTTCACCCACAAAGCAAAGCAAACAACAACAAACAAACAAAACAAAAGTTCTGGAGGTTTGGTCCAGGGTAGGAATGTTGTTGATGATGCAGTGTTATCATCAGCATCATCATCATCATCATCATCATCATCATCATCAATGTCATGTTTAATTTTGTGGCATTCATGGTTCTCCCTCTCTCCATTTTATCCTCAGAACAACTCTTAACTGCTGCCTCCAAGGCTGTTTTTGATGCATTGACGCACAAAAGTGATCTCTTCGGAGCACAAGCCTGGGCAGTGTGTATGGAGGACCGGAGAAGCCCAGACAACAAGACCCCTCTCTTGGCCTCACTGATGTGGTCTAAAGGGAATAATAATAATAATAATAATAATAATAATAATAATAATAATAATAAATTTATTTATTTATTTATACCCCACCCATCTGACTGGGCTTCCCCAGACACTCTGGGTGGCTTCCAACAAAATATTAAAATACAGTAATGCATCAAACATTAAAAGCTTCCCTAAACAGGGCTGCCTTCAGATGTCTTCTAAAAGTCTGGTAGTTGTTTTTCTCTTTGACATCTGGTGGAAGGGTGTTTCACAGGGCAGGTGCCACTACAGAGAAGGCCCTCTGCCTGGTTCCCTGTAACTTGGCTTCTAGCAGAGAGGGAACCGTCAGAAGGCCCTCGGCGCTGGACCTCAATGTCCGGGCAGAACGATGAGGGTGGAGACACTCCTTCAGGTATACTGGACCGAGGCCGTTTAGGGCTTTCAAGGTCAGCACCAACACTTTGAATTGTGCTGGATGGAAGCAAAGCAATCCATCTGGCACCAGCATGGCTAGAAGGAGGCACACATGAAGTGTTAGGAGACGGGTGGTACCTCGGTGGGGGACAGATGGTGCTCCTTCTGGGGTAGTTTGTCCACCTTTGGTCCCCACCCTGCGCTCAGCTCTCATCTGTGGCTCCTAAAAGCTGTTGGCATGCGACAGAGGCCACACCCTGGAATGACTTAACATAAATTGCAATATTTCTTCTAAAATAAAACCTACTTGAGTTTTGCTTTCATAGGAGGCAATTGTTTCCTTAACAATATTGCATAAGGGGCAACCACTATCCCCATAATCTATTTATTTTCCACCATTATATAAAATGTTATTTTCCCCATTATAGCCTAATCCCAAACTTCATTAAGCCATTCTCTCCATGGAGGTAGTAATGTAACTTTCCAGTTTTGAGCCATTAACATTCTAGCAGCTGTTAACAGCTAGGATGTGAGTTTGTTATGGTCTTTCTTTATGAGAGGTGATACACAGTTCAGCAATATCAGGGCTGGATCCAAGGGAAATTTGTCTTTCGGTATTTTTTGCTATTATTCAAATAATCACGTTCCTGTATTTTTTGTGCTTAATGACATGTCCACCACATGCAGTAATATGTTCCGTTCTACTTTTTGCACCTCCAGCATTTTAAAATATAATATGATATATTTATTGCTTCAATAAATATATGCCAGTCAGATGCCATAGCTTGGAAACAATTTTCTTTTATATTTATATTCAGAGAAAATTAATGACATTTTCCATTGTGCATGCACAGAGCTCTGTTCATACAAAAGGTTGTGAGCAAAACCAGCTAGTGCGATCCTCCTTCTCCTCCCCATAACATTAGATCAATGCCAATAGTTTCTGGGGAAAGTCTGAACAGCACTCTTCTAATGTGCTGGTTGCAGCATATGATAAAGAACAAAAAAGGGAAAAGGGGGGAGAAAGAAACTTCTGGCATATTTTAAGATATATGCTTATTCTGAGCCCAGAATCGTTGAGGTTTTAAAGAAAAGTAACTCAGCTTTAGAAGATTTCACACTGTTTTGTTAATGCTGGTTAATCTAGCCTCCATGTTAGAGAATGCTGAATGTTTGAACATCTCTCAAAAATGGTGCTTTAAAGTGCATTTTGCTCCCCCTTTTCATTAAAAAGAAGAGGGAGGGAGGGAGGAAGTGAAGACCTCTTTTGAAGATGAATTCTCAGCTGGAATGTCGCTTTTACTTTTAAACAGAGAAGGGAGAGATTTTCTTTGCCTAGGCTTTGGCTTCAATCCATCCTTGTCTATCAGCCTTTGCAGAACACTCTCTTGTTTTTTTGAAGGTGCATAAATAAAACGTTAAGATTTAGCCTTCACCAGGCTATCTGAAGTGGGAGGATTTTTTGGAACAACAGAACAATACGGCGCAGACAAATAAAACCAACACAACTCGCAGACAGGAGAAAGGAAGGCAGGACTTCAGAGGTCTGGCTCAAGACGTAGTGCTACATTTGTGACTGGAGAACTCCTATAGCAGGTACGTATTTGCACACAGAGTCCTTGCGCAGGCAGGCTGCTGGATTGTGAGAGATGCAAAATACTCTTGAGATATGCCTATACAGTGGTGGATCTTGGTGGTCTCAAATTTCAGTTCAATGTCAAAATTTGGTTCCCTTCCAGCTCTTGCGCTCCATTGTAAATCATAGTTGTGGCATCCTCAGCAGCGACCCTTAAGCTCTGCTCCCACTGGAACTGAAGCTGTTGCTGAATCCACTTCTGACCTTTACTTCAGAGGTGGAAAGCTTCAAGTCCAGGGGCCAGTGTGGTGTAGTGGTTAAGAGTGGTGGACTCGTAATCTGGTGAACCGGGTTCGCGTCTCCGCTCCTCCACATGTAGCTGCTGGGTGACCTTGGGCTAGTCACACTTCTCTGAAGTCTCTCAGCCCCACTCACCTCACAGAGCGTTTGTTGTGGGGGAGGAAGGGAAAGGAGAATGTTAGCCGTTTTGAGACTCCTTAGGGTAGTGATAAAGCGGGATATCAAATCCAAACACTTCTTGGATTTGGACTTCCAGGCCTCTCTCGCAGGTCCTTGGAAGTCTGCCCAGGCTTGTCTCTCCCTTAACAGGCCACACTCCCCACTGTTCCTTCTCTGTGCTCTCCTCTACTGATTTCACCTGACAGGAATGTGTCCTTGAACTGTGATAATTAGTACTGTATGCTGTCCCCTTCCAAATCCACTCTGTGGCTCCAAACCAGGGAGCATCATGTTGACCCATTCTGGGTTGACCAGGAGACCACCACCCTACCTTTGAATAAGTTCAGGGGTTGGGTTAATGTTTAATTAGGGTTTAAAAACCCCAGTTGAACATATAGCTGGGAGATGGGTGGAGGGGAGAGACCTGGTATCTTCTTCCCTACCTCCCTACAGAGACTAGGAGTACCTCCAGCTAAGGAACACCAACCCTGCTTAACAGTTGTTGTGCATTAGGAGAAATGACTTGGTGGAAGAAACTTGTTGTTGTTGTCTATTGTGGATGCTCTAACTCAGGGTTGGAGAACCTGTGGACTTCCAGAGGTTGCTACACTACAAGTTCCATCAACTCGACCATTGGCCAACTGGCTGGGGCAGATGAGAACTGAAGTTCAACAATATATGGAGGACTACCACTTTCGCCATCCTTGCTCTAGCTCTAAATCTCCTGTATCTCCTGTATCTCCTGTATTGGGTTGGATTAGATGCCTTACAAGACCCTTCCCCAATTCACTGACCCTAGGATGCCAGTGTCGGTCAGGTCTTCCTGCATAACTCCTGATCCTCACTTCTTTTGCCCATCCTACTGCTTTCTGTGACATTATAGAAGGAGCAGGTAGAGATGCCTACAAGACCTAAGATGCAATGGTAAAATCAATCTTGCAGCCCAGTTTTAAATTATTGCTCAGTGGCCAGCATTTCCTTTGCTTGCTTGCCTGTGTGCCTATGTTTTCACCTGTCCAGGCTGAAACAAAAGGATTTATCTTTTAGGTGCCACATCAAGTCTTATGGAAATAACATTCAAAGTCTTTTACTGGGACATAAACTCTAGGCTAAAATGTCACCGCATTTTATTACGCAATCTAAACTTAATTGCAAATAAGTTGGTGCGCTCATAAAAAATGATGTAACACTTCTATTAAATCCTGCATCTGCTAATTGTTCACAAGAGGATGGCAACTGAAGACTTGGTTAAACATTTCTCATTTGGAAAACAAACATGGTAGCCTATAGCTGAGCAGCAAACCTTCCAAATAAAGGATTATTCCTAATACTGCAAAGAGCACTGCGGACATTGATCAAATAGCAATGGCTGAATCAATGCTACCACCTCAGCTTGTTTGTGGTGTGCTTGTGTCCTGCAGCTAGGAATGGGGAATAAATTTGATTCGGTTCCCATTTAAAGGCGAAGCTACCAAATTTGCAGACTGCAAAACGACATAAACACCAAAGCATAGTAAGCCTTCAAAGTTTGCGCCGCTCCGAATTTTGCGATGCAGTTCTCCAGCCAATGAACATGTACAAAAATACATATGCAGGGGTAAATTGTGAATAAAAATGTGCATATTACAAAAAATAGCATGCACTGCAAAAAATGTGTATATCAGGCAAAAATCACACAAATCTGCACTTTACAAGAAAGTCACATAAAATGCTTAAGAGATTCCATGAGGACTTTTAAAACTGATGCAGGTTAAGATTGGGAAAATCAGGAACTGAGATAAATAAAAATAGGTAGATTTGCCAATCCATTCCTATGGCCAGTTCATTTGGAGAGAGGTGTTTCCTGGAGTTTCCTAGAAATGTTTGCAGTGGTCTTGCTTTGTGCAGAGTAAAATGGTTGCTTTAAACAGTAGATTTTGAGTGTCTTAGGGCTTCAAGTTATCAGCAGTACTTCTTTTGTTTTTTATAGCTCCCAGCCAATAAGTCCTAGCAATTACAGATTCATGAAGGGGCAGAGAATGGTCAGTACTTTCACAAAACTACAGTTACTAGGATCCTATGAGTGAAGAATTCAAAAATTATCATCAATTCATTGCACAATCAGAAGTCCTTTTGTGGGCTTGTGCTGACATGACTTGTTAGGTGAACCCTGTCCTAAGTGAGTTTTTGTGGCTCTTAAGGAAACATTTTAGGTCCTCTGAATGTTACTTTTAATGAATGTCCAGAGGAGAAAATTTAAA